>NC_135369.1:147408264-149808264 GCF_049243985.1 Paroedura picta
AAAAACCTATACTTCTAGGAAATCAGTAATCACTCTAGAAACACATTACAAGATTCATAGGGAAATTCTACAGCACAACATTTTTTTAAAACTTTTACCTTCATAGAGTGCTTTCCATATTGAGAAGGAATCTGTGAGTGTCTGCATTAAAGTCATTGGCATTGCCAAGTGAATGCTTACTCAAACTAAAAAGATCTGGTATCTGTCTCCTCATGCACGGAGTGTGGCCTAATCTAGTATTTTATCTGTATTTAGCTGTATTTTATCACTCATTTTTTCCCACTCTTCCTCCAAAGATTACAAGGCATCATATTTGCTTTCACTAAGTTTAATGTTTCCAGCACAGCCCCATCCAGAGTTACTCCCATCTAAGTCCTTTGAAGTCCCTTGATTTTCCATGACTTTTCATTCGTACATTTTTGGGGGGTGAATGGGATAGTGACTCATCAGCTCAAGCTTCTCCTAGTCTCCTTCTGCCTATGTCCATACTTGTCAGGTGTATAAGTCAGTCAGTCTATGCCTTCTTTTATAACAAAAAAAATGCATTGCAGTGCAGACAAGCAGAACTCTCAAGGTAGAGTAGTTTTTACCCTGTTATGTCAAGCCCATCCCAGATATTTGGGTAGGGACTTATCCTTATGACTTTCCCTTAATCCTGTGAGAGTCCAGTGAACATATCTTATAGTGGCTGTTTTTTTTTCCCCGGGGGGGGGGGGGAGAGAAGCCTGAAGAAATGTTATGACTATCAAAGGTCCATTGAAATAGTGTGCTGTCTCTTTATATCCTCTGTTTCCTTGTATCTGATATCTGAAAAGACTGCATTTAATTCAATTAAACGCAGACTGTTAGACATAGAACTGCAGGAACTTAGCAGTAAAGCTAGAAACATTTGCTTGACATTGAGCTAGGGGATCTCACCAAGCTCTCAGCCCCTAGCTGCGTACTTCAACCATCTAATCATCCCACAACAGCGTAGAGCATTCTTGTTAGCTAGAACTAATGCTCTACCTTCTGCTGTTCTATATGGGAGATTTCAACAGATCCCGTATTCAGCTAGGTTGTACCCATGTGGACAATGCTGTATAGAATCAATTACACACGTTTTCTTCCATTGTCCATTTTATTCTTCGATCCGAGCTAAATTTCTTAACTCACTGCTGTGTAAAAGAGAACTGCGTTCAGATGAACGAAAGACTCAGTTTCTTTTGACATCCCAGAACCCTGATATAATTGAACCAGTTGCAAAGTTTTTATATCTTGCCATGAGAAATCATGAATGTATTATGTCTAAAGCATGATCTTTGCCTTTGTTCTCACTAGCAGTGGATCTTTTTGCACTTTCCCTTCTTTTATTGTACTTTTATATGCTATTAAAGGCTTGTTGTTGTCATATCCTCCGTTCTTTCCTGTGTTTAGGTTTATACACTATTTATGTATTTACCTTCTTTATATCCCTCCCTCTTCATTGAGATTAAAGGTAGGTTATAGAGCAGAGAGAGGAAAAATGTAACCAAACAGTATAGAATGAATTCTCATTGTGTGTGTTTTTTAATATATACCTTTTCCACTCAGGACATTTAGGCCCTGCCCTTCCAGCCTAGGAACTAACCATTTTATGTTAGTAAGAAATGAAAGCTTAAAGAGTATCCATGCAGGTATGTGTTTTGTAATGAAATTTTGCTGCAAGCGTTGTGAAAAGAGAAGCTTTTTTTCTTAATGTCAGTCTTCTTCACATACTCAGTTACTGAACAGGAAAAGAGCTGGAACTTATCCTCTTTCAAAATAATTGTATTTGTCCCCCAATGAAAATCAAACCTCTTTCCGGCTTCAATCCTTTTATAGCAATATCACCCTCTCCCCTCCCTCACACTGGATGCTCCCTTTTTTCTGCTTTTTTTCTTGCTGAGCAGCTCCAATATCTATTTTATTATTTGTTTGTCTATGGCTGTCTTTTATTATATAAAAACTATGATGCTGGCCCAGCCATAGAACTGAGGGAAGACACAAAATCACTTCTTATATTCTACGTCTGAAATGGCACACAAGAGGGTTTTTTATATAATTTTTAAAAAATTTTATAGAACAGAACAAGGAAAAATATTTTTGATTACAGTATTACAATATCATCCCTCCCGCTACCCCCCAAAGTCCCCAATTGCTTGAAGTTTCATATTGCTGAATACTCTAGATGTCTGTTGCCTGTTGCCTGTAAATATAAAAACAAAGCCACAACAAAAAAAATCCTATTTTAACATCACATTTCCAGCACTTACAGTCAACGGGTGTTATAAAAATTACCCTTAGACTTGGCCCAAGGCATATCCTTAAGCTAGAAAATCAGCTGGTTCCTGCGCTTGTGTTCAATAACATATTTTAAGTACTTAACATTAAGCATTTCTTATAAAACAATATGAACCTTAACCCAGTATTTATAAAAAGAAAATTAAAAAGGAAATTTAAATCTATGGGGCAGGCCAATTTGGACCATTTTCAGACTATCTGTGCCTTAAATGTTTCTAAACTGATTTGCACATGTAGTTGTCTTTTTCTACAGGGAGGAGGATGGGGACAAACCCAGAATGATTTAGCTTCATCTACTGCTATACATGTTGTACTCCACCCCACTATCCACAAAGGTGTCAGCTGCCACTGTGAGGTACCACTGACGGAGAGGGGTAGCTTTACAGCCCTAGTTCAATGATGCAGAATTCTCTTTCTCATGTTTCTTCAGCACATGCACAACTAAATTCTGGCTGACATCTATGGTCGGGAAGCTGATGCTGTAATGGGATGTTCACATTTACAGTATCTACATCTCCTACCTTTTTAGGCTAGGGAAGGAAGGAAATATCAGCTTCGGCTTTTTTCAGGTTTCCATTATTGTTTTCACAGCTTTTCTCTCAAATATTCTCATGGCTGGGCAGAATATCTTTTTTTTTCCCCAACAAGAAATTTCCTTACCTCCAGGGAACCTAATATCTAACATAATCTCTCCCAGGTTTATAGTGATGTCTGGTGTTATTAGGGGAACAGCTCTGAGATGGAACAAGTGTATTTGCTTGTGGGATCACAAAAGCACTCAAGGGCCCATGGTTTCCCCCTTTGCAGCTCCTCATTCTGATGGCAGACCTTAAGTCTATTTGTAGCATTTTTAAAAGAATGTATTTCTGCTGGAATTGGTCCTGTTCTTCAGACTGAACACCTCCATTGAAGTTAATTTGTAGGAAAGCCAGATTTATATATGCTACCAGTTTTTCCTTCTTGGGTGCTTTTTACCCAAAGTCTGACCTTAAACTCTGCTGCTGAACCCTGTAAAAAACCTACTTGTGTGTTACTTATAGAAACAAGGCAGTTTTCCTTTTACATGATCATTTCTTTTGTTTTGTGTTTTCTGTACTGCTGTAAACTATTAGCTGAATACAAATATCTCATGGTGGCCTTTCTGTGCTGTTCCCATTGCTGAAGAAAATAATATTTCCCAGTATGATGAAGGAATACAAATGTACTTAAACGGAATTTTGCAGTTGCTGTTGTGCTCTTATAAATTAATTTTTGTCAGTCTGGACATTGCTATTATATTTTACACAATGCTTGATGCCTACATACAACTAAGGTTTATCTTTAAAAGTTGACTTACTGGGTTATTGATGACTGAGAAGTTTGCAGTGATCATTTAATTCTTTTAATTCTACAGGGTTCCAGAAGTACATATCTGGAACAGTCTCTAAATATGCCATAAGGACCTTTTGGTATGATTTTCTTTTTGTGTCCCCCCTTCCCTGTTTCTCCTCTGGTTCTTTAAACTGGCTGTAGTTGTTTACTGCGCAATTGCCCTTAGGGGGAAAGATCTATTTAGACCATGAGCACACACGATCCTTAATGCACACTCTTGGCTTAGAAATGAAAGGAAAATTAAATTTGTGAAAGGTTTTGGAAGGATTAATTTATTAAAGCATAAAAAACCTAGCAACAGCTAAATAAAATGATTGCGAAACAAAAACTACCAAAAAAGAAAAAGCTGTCTTGGGGTGTTTCCATAGCAACTTTCCTTCTTGGAGTTTTATAAATCATGTCATACTTCTGTGCTGCTCATTGTTTTTCATTTCCTTTTGTCTACATTCATACATAATTAACATTCATCATACAGAATAGCAGGCACCTCTTTAATATTTCCAGTTATCTTAAAATTACCCAATCAAATGAAGCATCAGGTACAATCTTGTGTACACAGATAAAATCACTGACATGAAAAAAATATCTCTCTAAATAGATTCTGATAAAGAAAGGTAGAGAAAGTATGTGAAAAATCTGCATCTCACCGTGGTTGTGCGCTCTAAAGCTTAGGCTAGGAATATGAATTGCTTAAAACCACAGAGGGAGTTCACATCAGACGTAGGAGTCTAGTACGTTACTTCCCCCCCCCTACTGCAATAGTTTTAGCCAAGAAAGTATTAGACCAGTTTATACAAGCTTTTTAAGCGAATGCTGGCAGGGGCTCATGGGAATTGTAAGTCCATGGACATCTGGAGGGCCGCAGTTTGACTAGCTCTGAACTGGATCTTATTCACATTGAGCCAGTGCTGAAGCAGCTTCACTGCATGCCCATTTTCCAGGTCACCACCAGATTCCATCCCCCACTCTGTTGCAGCATCCTGTGTTTGTGGAACTATGGCTTAAAGTTCTGATGAAATAACAAAAACATCAAACCTAACAGACACAACCTGGACAATTCCTCATGAAATGGGAGATACCTGGAGATTTTGAGGATGGAGCCTGTGGAGGTAGGGTTTGGGGATGGGAGGAATCCTAGTCCTAGGATAATGCCAGAGTCCACCCTCCAAAACAGCCATTATCTCCATGGTAACTGGTCTTGGCCATTTGGAAATCAGTTGTAATAGTGGGAGATCTCCAGGTTCTACCTGGAGGTTGGCAATCCTAGAGACAGAGCAGCTCTGGCATCTCCCACATTGGTCCCTTAGCTGTTCTCCAGCTTGCCATTCCTTCATTCTGCATGTAGTGTTCTTGAGTTCTGCTTGCCAGAGCAGTTGGTAAGGGTGAAAAATGGAAAACAGGACTGTGGAGGGAATATGTAAATACTCATAAACACATGAAGATGCCTTATACTGAATCAGATCATTAGACCAGCAAGGTGAGTATTGTCTGCTTAGTCTGGCTGTCCAGAGCCTCCGGCAAATGGCTTTCACTTTCAGCTGGAAATGCCAAGGGATTAACCTGGGATCCTGTGTATGCCAAATGGTTCCTCTACCACTGAACCCGGGCCTTTTTCCAAGAGAAGCCATGAGAGAAACTGTGACAGCATAATCTCCTGCTGCATCGGGAGATTTTAATAAAAGTAATGATCCAAAGACTTGGATTAATTCATGAGAGTCCAATGTGCAGGTTTATTTTAATAAATCTACATGTAATCCTGTTTTGAAAGACTATGGTCTGGATTCCAGCCAGTTTTTCTGCTGCTGAAAAAGGAAAGAGAGGTCTTCGTTGACTGTCCAAAAGAAGATATGCAGGGAATACTGTGACGGGTATATACAAAAGTCACCTTGGATGGAGGCTTTGGTAAGGAGGGTTGACTGAGATTCTATAGTGAAAATTCTACAGTTGCACGGGTGTATCATGGATAATGACCATGCTTGATAACTGATTGCTTCTCATTGCTTGATTTGGGACACCAAGAACCAAATTAACCAAATCAAGAAGAAGAAGAGTTGGTTCTTATATGCCGCTTTTCCCTACCCGAAGGAGGCTCAAAGCGGCTTACAGTCGCCTTCCCTTTCCTCTCCCCACAACAGACACCCTGTGAGGTGGGTGAGGCTGAGAGAGCCCTGATATCACTGCTCGGTCAGAACAGTTTTATCAGCGCTGTGCCAAGCCCAAAGTCACCCAGGTGGCTGCATATGGGGGAATGCAGAATCGAACCCAGCGTACCAGATTAGAAGTCCACACTCCTAACCACTACACCAAACTGGCTCTCAATGCAGTGGGTGAAGCAGTAGATGATAAGCCTCATAGGAGGGTGGCATGTGGAGAGAGAAGCTAAGATAATGATATGAGGAACATCAAAGCACATCCTGATCAGTATCAGTAACAAGCACTGGCATTTTGATCATAATAGCTGAAGCACAATAATTCTAGGAAAAACCAACCAATTAATCAGCCAGTGAGGCTCAAGAAATTGGATAAGAATTCCACCAACCATTTTCATGTAGCACAAAGCTTGTGACATGTTACAGCAAAATTGAAGAAAACTTAAGACTGCTCTCCAAACGCAACAATAATGCAAACCAATTAATAATTACACAAATGGCAGAGGGGGAAATAAACATATCCACAAGTACACAAGAAAGAAAATCTTGTGAGTTGGGAGGAAATGGAGCTATAATACACAAGAAATGGCTATAATGGGAATTGTCTTCAAAGATTCAGTAACCACTAGCACAAAATATACATACATTTTGGGACATTTTGACAAGATTGCCTGTCTGTTCTTCAGAGGAATCCAGAACTAGAGTAGCAAGACTACTGTTAGCTTTGACAGAGGTTACTTAGCAGATTTATTGTGGAGAATGTTTCATGGTCTTGGAATACACTGTGCATTTCACTTGTCTGAAAAGTTAACTAGTGTATAGTACAGTTGTCTTAAAAACTGATTGACTCGGCGCTTAGAGGCCCCCTTTAAAAGGAAAATATCTATACCGTTCACTGATAAAACTTTACTAGATTTTATTCACTTAGATTCCTCAGTACTTGGTACTTCTTTCTCAGCTCATTCTATTGGATAATATCTTGCTGATAAACAAATTGTTTTCTTGGTTGCTAGACCGAAATCCAAACATCACAATGAATTGCTTTCCAAGGCTTAGATGATTCCTTTTAGGTTTCTGACAAGATGATGATACATGAGCAATTTGTCAAGTCTCCTTTTTTGTAGAAGAGTGACAAGGCTTGAATACTTTTCCTCTTGAAATGGTGAAACCTTTGAGTTACTTAGTGGTTCCTTGTTCCATCACATTTCATTTCTGCTCTGAGTCATTTTGTCTTAGACGCTTGTCTCAAACATGCAGCTATCTGGGAATTGCCTCTGTCTTGAACTGTTTAAAATCAGCTTTGTCTGCATTTTAAAACAATAGATTAAAAAGAGAATCGGGACAAATGACATCAACTATAATGGTTATAATTTGGTGGGTGGAAGACACATTGCATTTATGCTTGCCAGGTTCCCACTGGTGGTGGGGGATCATTATAAAATTATGACAGACAAAATCTGTTGAAGGTGCAGTCTGCAGTATATGGGGGAGGGTATTAATGGAAGCTTTTCAGATAATAAGGAACCAGGATGTAACTTATAGCACTCTGGAGTAGAGTCCAAGACACAAAGCTAAGAATGTCAGGAGGGCTTTTGACCCATGTGGTTCAGCATGCAAAGACTAGCAGTCTACTGGACCTTGCTTGAAGCCTCATCTCCATCTCAGGATCCTCTTGAAAAACATATTTATCTGTCCCACTTAATTTTTCTGGTAAGGCCTTGCACTCATGGCTTAAGCGCAACACATAGGGTGGCTGTCCTGCCCCTGAGTGCCTCCTCCTGCAACTGGCTTGTCTGTCTGTCCAGAGGCCAGCCAATTGCTTTCCGTTGCCCACCCCCTCCTCCTTCCACTCTCCTCTGAGGCTTGGAGGCTGCAGATCCCTGCCGCCTGAGAGCTGCCCCTGCCCATGTGTTCCATAACAGCTGCCTGAAGCCTTTCCAGGTCCTGGGGGGAGGCCGTCTGCAGAGTTCTTCCACTCCACCCCCCTAATCTAGTGCCCGTTGTATTCCTGAATGCAATGGGCTTGGCCCCTAGTTTATTTTATAATTCAATTTCTAGACTGCTGCTCCTGGACCTGCCAGCTCACAAAGGCATATAACAATAGATTAAAATACAATATAATACATAATAATGAAACCTTCTCCCCTTCACACCAGTCTTCACCATTCCAACCCCATCCTTAGCACACACCAAGGCTACCATATCTCCAGGTATGTTGTTCCAGTTGGGTACTTGGAGGAGGAGTAAGATCTTGCTATTCTGCCATGCCTCAACCAAATGCCTGGAGGAAGAGCTCCATCTTGCAGGCCCTGCAGAACTTTGACAGCTCTGTCCGGGCCCTCAGCTTTCCTGAGAGTTCATTCCACCAGGCAGTGGCCAGGACTGAAAAATCCCTGGCCCTAGTTGAGGCCAGGTGAGTATCCCATGAAGTGGAGACCTTCTGTCTATTAGCCATCACAGAGCACAAAGTCCTGCATGGAGCATAGTGAATTAGGCAGTCCCTCAAGTACACTGGGCCCAGAACAGCTTACGTGGAACTATGCTTTCCAGAGGTCTAGTCATGGCATATGAATCTTTTTCAAGACTGGGTTTCCAGGATAACTGAAGGACCAAATTAATACTGGCAAATAGGAACAAAGGTGCAAGAATCTGAGGGATGGTAATGCAACACAAGACCTGTCCTGTGTTGCAGCTGCTGTTACTATTTAGAGATGAGGATAGGACGGATGGAGAACAAAGGACAAGGATACTGTATAGAAGCTGGACAATTGAGGGCCTGACCTGTGACTTCATAAACTTTCTGCTTAAAATTCAGACCTGGCTGTGCTACTGGGGTTGACCATAAGGAAGTTTTCAAGGCATAGGAGAGGAATAGCTGCTGAAGAAAACATGGTCAGTTTAATGGGAGAAGGGAGACAGCACAATGGCTTTATAATTGCATATACTTTCTTGTATTTTACCTTTCCATTTAGTAAGAACTGAAGTCTTCTTCTAGGTTTGAAGTCTTCACCCTACAGTAAGACTGGCTGTTCTTCCGGCGGAAGAGCTACTTTTGTCAGATATAGGCTCAGGTTGGAGGAAGGTTTCAAACTCTGATGAGAAGAGTATCAGGATGCAAGCCACTATCTTTAAGCAGATTTCATAATGAGTCAATGCATGCCTTTGAGTAATCAGTGAATGATTTAACCAATATATCTAATTGTCAACATGGTCCTATCTATGCATACCTAAATCCAGAGATTGGAACCATGAACAGACCCAACAGATCTTTGTTTCTAGGAAAAGCCCCACTTATGAAGAAAAAAATGCATTTTCTCTCAAGGCTAACCTTGTCAAATAATAGAAGCAGTAGTTGTAGCCCCCATAGTATTGTTGTCAGCCTTCAGGCTCTGGTAAAAAGCCAGGGAGAGGACTGTGATTCAATGAAAGATTCCTTTTGCATGCAGTAGGACCCAGGTCTAATCCCTGGCATCTCCAGTTAAAAGTACCAGGCAGTAGATAATGTGAAAGACCTCTGGCTGAGAGCCTGGACAGCCACAGCCAGACTGAGTAGATGCTACCAACCTTATTGAACCAATGGTTTATTTCAGTATAAGGCAGCTTAATATGTATCTATGTGTGTGGAGGTGGAAGTGCTCCTTCTGGACCTGATTTGGCCTTTGAGGAAGGGTTCATTGGGGTGAGGCTGGTGGCAGTCACCAGGTAAATTGATACCCTGTGACTTCCATGAATCGTCCAAGACTTTCTGTTCACTACTATTCTACAGCAGTCAACCCCCAAACGCCAGGGTGATGTAGTTTGGCCAGTATCACAAACACAGCCTAACATTGTTGTTGTGAGAGTAAATGGAGGAGAGAAGCATGTTGCCAGCTGCTTTGGGTTCCCATTGTTAAGAAAAGATGGGCGCAAATGTGGTAAGTAATAAATGTAGCTGAAGACTAGGGCAGATAAAAGGTAGGTTGGTTGGTGGATGGAAAGGAGAGAAGGAAGCAGGGAAAGAGGAGAGGATACAGGGTTGCCAAGAGGAGACAAAATGGAAATAGTATGAAAGGAGGGTCCAGAAGAAAGTCCTTGAGGGTTTGCCACCATGCAACTAGGCCCAGACTCAGTTGTTGGCGCTGAGCAACTCAGCCAGAGTTTTCTTGGGGGGGGGGGGGATAAACTGAAGACAAAGAGGGCAGATTAAGACAGTTTGGCTAGTGGGTGGGAAGTAAGCAAGGAAAAGGGAGAGCATATGGGATTGCTACGAGGAGGAAAACAGGAAATAGTGTCTGCAGGGAAAAGTGGGAAAAGTGATATGCACTGTGGATGTTCTTATGGCTAGTACCACTTAGCTGGATCATTGTTTTCCCAGTTAAAGGCAACCAGGAGGAAGGAAGGAAGAAAAGCTGAAAGTTGGGGAACAGATAGAAGTACTGTATTTGCTGGTGTATAAGACTACTCCCCCCCCTGAAAAACATGCCTCGAAGTGGGGGGGTTGTCCTATACCCCGGGTGCACTTCAGTTGGGATAGACATAGCTGCCCATAGTGGCCTTCCGATGCCCGCCTGGTGTCCATAGTGGCCTCCTGATGCCTGCCCACCTCCTTCTACATACCATCCAGTATCGCGCGGTATCTAGTGCAGCTGCGGCGAGCATCAGCAGCAAGACAGGGGTGCCAGCCTTTTCGGCGTGACCGGCCCGTTCTGCTTGGCAGGAAGCAGCGGTGCTCTGGCCCGCCCCTTGTCTACGCAGAGCTCGCACATGCGCACTTGCACACTAGTGCCGGTCACAGGGAGATGCAGGGGCGGGCCGGAGGCGCTGCAGTCTCGCTACAGCCGTACAATGTTGACAAACTCTATATTTTGAGTGGAAATGTTGGGGGGTCACCTTATATGCCGCCAAATACGGTAGGTTTACTAGTTTTGGGGGTAGAGAGAAAGAAGCAGGAAAAGGTGAAGACCATGGGGGCTTTCAGGGAAAGGAAAGTGGATCTAGTGAGACAGGAAAATGAGATGACCATCACCATTCCTTGTGGGTGCCCTGTTTGTATATGCAAGTGTATGTATACATAATATGTCAATTTATGAAGGTCACAGTATTCATCATTTTCTATTTCTCCCTCTTTTAAAAAAAATCTCATATATCCAGTGGCAGAAAACATTATTTCACAGTATACAATATTTTTTATACTGCACAAAATTGGTCTAGCTTTCAGTTATAATAAACCATGCTGGTGGTATTATTTTAGACTAAATACTGTGAGAGACCCTTTTAGCCCTTGCTTTCTTAAAACACATACACACAAAACCACAAATTGAAATAAAAAAGATCTTATCTATTTACTAAAATGGGTTCTGGGCTGGGAAATTTGGAATGCAGGTCTTGATTTTCCCACAGAAAATCAATACAATTTAAAAGCGAGTCAACTTTTGTGGACATGTCTACACCTGCCATTGAGAGGAATGAGTAGCCTTCTGCTCACCATCTTGGACCTGAAAAGGATTTAAGTATATTATCCTATGTTGAGTACCAAACTGGGAAAACTGTTCTAATAAAGACCTTTAAAAAATAAAACTGTCCTCTAAAACCCTACGTGTTTTGGGGGAAAGAAATATAGTACTTCATTTTGGTGTGGTTGTAGAAAAGAAATTGGAAAATGTGTTTAACACACATTAGCTTGTTTGGTGCCACGGTTTCAAATCGCAGGGGTTTTTCCTTGCAATTTTCAACATGTCTCCTTAAGCACTTCTTACTCTTGAGGGGAAAAACTCAAATTGATTGTAGTCAAACTGCAGAAAGCATTGAAGAACGACCTTTCCCTTTGTTCATTAACTGAAAGAATAAGGGAGCCCTCTGGTGTTCAAAATAATTCTCTTACAATTATATTTTACAAATTGCAGAACTTAGTTTAAATGTGTGTGCGTTAAGTCAAATCCTATTAATGCTGTATACTAATAATGCAATTAAATATCTAGAGATGCATGAAGAACGATCTATCGCACTACATTTTGGAATAGAAATCTCAACAATATAAAGCTAAAGAAATCTTATTTTTAAATCTAAAAAAAATGACCATTAAAAGGAAAAATAACTTGTTCTGCTTTGATGGTACTTCTCAACTAATTTTAACCTAATTTTTCTTGAAATAGTTTCCTACCCAAATAACAAGGCAAGGGAGCAAAATTCCACTCTAGCCCATCAATTTAACTCTCATAAGACCTCCATGATAAAGTAGGGAGGTGATGTGTGTGTGTCAGTGCCATGCTGACACTGGGACATCACTTCCTGGGACATCACTTCCTGTGTTCTATAAGCTGTAGAGTTGCAGATAAATCCTAGAGTATTGTGCTGGCATAGTGATGTCACTTCCAATTGCTGATGACCCCCCCCCCCCATATCATTCCTGTCCTTCAAGTAGCAGTGAGAGCAGTGGGTTCCCTGGGTAAAAGGTATCCCACAAAAATGGGAAAATGGATTAGCTTAATGACAGGAATCTTAGTGTTTAATTCTTTTAAAGCCACCAACAGCATAGGGACCCAGATAGTCCCTCCATTAAAACGGTGTTGGACTGCATCTTGTACATCTACAGTTGGGAGGGGTTGCTGCATGAACATATATGCTTCCCACCTCCTCCTCCCTTATAAAACATTTTTCAGGCATCAGTTTTAAAAGGGACATGATTTGTTAAGACTGCGCCACTTCTGGATGCACTGCCAAGTATGTAACACGCAAATTCGCAGCCTTTCTGCAGATTTTCGTGTTCCTGTGCTTCCATTTCCCTCTGGCAATCCCAAATAAATCCACAGACGATGGACTCTTCAGATCTGATGAATTTCTGTAATTCCTCTCTCATGTTCAGCAGAATGCCACAAATGGTATAAAAGGGCCATGTATACTCTCTCATGTTCATATATGCACATAGTAAAGACAGATGTAAAATAGGACTCAGCCATGGCTCTCAGTGGAACTAAGAAATAAGCAAAGCAAACCAATGTGGCTTGAACCAGCATCTCCCCCCTCGAATGTCCTTCCTCACTAGTCCTGTTGTTGCTCCTCCTTCCTGCTCTTCCAGCTGAAGAAAAATAATTAGACTCTTTGTTTTAAGATTCCTAATATAGGAAGAAGAAGGTGCACCACTTTTGTCTCACGTCTCAAGCAAGGGAAGGGCAACACAGTTTGAAGTAGGCATGGATTCACTGGGATGCTTGTGTATTAGTTCTGTTGTGAGAGGACCATTCTGAGCAAATCCTCTTTTTTAGGTTTCTTTAATCTTCATTCTTATAGTGATAATAAAGCCCATATTTGAAATAGGCTCCCTTGCTGTAAGTCTTAAAATTTAGAAACATAAATCATGTTTTGCATATTGGCTTACAGCCACTAGGAAACTGCAATTTCCACAGCTGACATTTTTGAAAAATTCATTTTCTCCCCTCCCCTCCTTTCAGGAATTGTATCTTTAAAAACAGGCATAGCAACACAAGCAATTCCCAGCTAGCTCAAAAACATAATCTTCTGTTCTGTGCTTATATGATGAACTTCACTCCTTCTGCAGGAATTGGAAGTAACAATAATGACCTGCAGAACTGCAAGGACAATGAAAATGTCAGTAAAACATGAGTGTATGTTAAAAATACGAAGTCCCAGCACACTAAACATTCTCATGGCTAGAAGATAAAATTTTAAGGGCCAAGGTTTTGCATGTAGTAATGAGACATGTCATTTAAATAAATTTTATTGGTATTTGGAGCCACAAGCAATCTTGCATGAGGGGGCAGTTTTAACAAAATAAAGGAAAGGCGTTTAGAGCAGACATGCCGAGCATTATAAAAGGGATGTTGATTCTCAGGAGAGCAACTGTGGGCTTCTAGAAACCTAGCCTACATTTTTACTATTGTTCTACAGGTATATGGTTTTGGTCCTGCAGTTCGCTTATATGGGGAGAAAAATAAGTTAGTGGAAAAAGAAACAAATACAAAGACTCACCTAAAATATCAAAGGAGAAATCTGTGTGATCAAAAACTATATACTTGCATATAGATCTGCCATGAAAATATGACCTCTTCATGTTATGTAATTCTCCTTTACCTGTAATTTGCAGTAGCCAATTAGGTGGCAGGGAAAAGCACAATTTGATATAATGACCCTCAAAATTTATCTAAATGTTGCAAAGTAAGGGAGAAGTATTATTGTTGTTGTTGTTGTTATTGGACTTTATTACTCGCCACTCTTGGCAAAGCTGGTAGGTTACAAGATAAAATAAGTAAATACAAATACCCTAAAAAAAAACCCCACTAAAACACAACTAACAAAATACAAAACACAACAGCAAACCAACGCCCCACCTACCCCCACTGGGAACTAGGGGAAATCTGCTGGCCACCACTGTTAGAATGTGGTGGAATACAAAATACAAAACACAACAGCAAACCAACGCCCCACCTACCCCCACTGGGAACTAGGGGAAAACTGCTGGCCACCACTGTCAGAATGTGGTGGAATACCTTCCCTCCTTTGCTCCTCCGGGGGGACCCACAGATCTTCTCTTTGCCCTGGCTTCAACCATAGACCTGGTGGAAGAGCTCCGTATTACGGGTCCTGCTAAAAGCCAAAAGCTCCTGCAGGGCCTGTAGCTCCTCTGGGAGCTCATTCCACTGTGTAGGGGCCAGGACTGAAAAGGCCTGTAGTTGGGTGTGCCTTTGGGTTTATTTTCAGTGGCTGGCCTAATGTCTAATACATAGTGTAGAAAAGCAATATTGAAAGTTTAATATCACATTTAAGAGAGATTCAAATGGGTAGCTATGTTGATCTGAAGCAGCACAATAAAATCAGAGTCCAGTAGCACCTTTAAGACCAACAAAGATTTATTCAAGGCATGAGCTTTCGAGTGCAAGCACTCTTCCTCTGAGGAAAGCCCATATTTGAAAGAAGAAGAAGAGTTGGTTCTTATATGCCACTTTTCCCTACCTGAAGGAGGCTCAAAGTGGCTTACATTTGCCTTCCCTTTCCTCTCCCCACCACAGACACCCTGTGAGGTGGGTGAGGCTGAGAGAGCCCTGATATCACTGCTCAGTCAGAACAGCTTTATCAGTGCCGTGACGAGCCCAAGGTCACCCAGCTGGTTACATGTGGGGGAGCACAGAATCGAACCTGGCATGCCAAATTAGAAGTCCGCACTCCTAACCACTACACCAAACTGGCTCTCACTCTGCTTGCACTCAAAAGCTCATGCCTTGAATAAATCTTTGTTGGTCTTAAAAGTGCTACTGGACGCTGATTTTATTATTACATTTAAGAGAGCAATCCTAAACAGGTCTACTAGTATCCTACTCTGATCTATTAAGTAGAACTTACTTCCATGAAAATGTTCTTAGATTTGCAGGAACAAACTATGTGTTATCTATAAAAGTGTGTTAAAGTGCTTAGATACCATTATTAAAAGACGACAAGTCCACTGGGGAGGTTAATTTAAAGTAGAGAAGGGGCAGGAGAGGAAATGTTTAACTTTTTCCCTTAATGCTAATCTCCCTCCCTGTATAAAGCTCTCAATGTGTGTTTACACTTGTAGCTGTACTGACAGTGGTGGCTTATATGCCATTTTCATGCTCCTTGAGATCATTTAACAGTGATAAAATGCGACCACGCTTGTTGATGCTGTGGAGGGCCAGCTGGAGGTGGACATGACCACCTCAGTGGCCTGTTAGTGGTGCACACTGCATACATGCACAGCACACAGTATCAAGGGGTGAGGCAGGACTATAAAGGTGCCACGTGCACTGGTCCAGGCCTCTTTGCCCAGGACACCATGGGAGCTCCCTCCTACCTCCCCTTTGTTGATGTGCAACAGCCTTGTTGCAGAGTTTGCGGTAGATGATTCATGGTTAATATTTCATCAAAGCTGAGGGTTTGCATGGGATGGAGCCTGTTGGCAGGGAGTCCAGTGTGCAGTCAGAATCCCTGGAAATTGGGACCTCCCTAAGAGGTAGCACGTAAATGAGCATGGCTGACCGAAAGGGGATGCCAGGGGCTCGTTTTGCCAGGTAGCCTGGGGGCAGCCAACTGAGGTTTGTGCCCTTTGGCTCCCGCATAGGTCACTTCCCTTAGCGGCAAACTCCAGTAGACAAGGAGATCTGCTCTCCCAGCGGGGAATGGTGTGGAACTCCAGGATGCCTCTGGACTCCGTGGGGTGTTAGTGCAGACCACTGACTGCTAGGTCAGGCTCCCTCTCCAATGCTACACCAACCCTCCTGTGATGAGGTAATAAATCTGTGGCCATGTTTACACCCAACATTGGTGTGTTGAGTCTTATTCCAGTCCATAATGCCCTTCTGCGAGTTAACACAACTGTTACTGTATGTTAAAGGTGTCTGAGGGTTCAAGGAAAGGGAAACACACCCCAGGATCAGTCATTATTCATACAGAACAAATGCAAGTTCAAAAGTTTTCTTCTGCTAGCCAGAAAAGAGCAAGTTACCAATTGACTTTTAAACACACTTGAATACACCTTTGAAAAGCTTGCCAATATTTTCCTTTCATGTCTAATGCTGCGATAGAGTTTCATCTTATTCCTTTGCCCCAATACACTCTGCAAAGCCTACAGAGATAAATACAGCGTCTGCTATCCTATCTGCTGCTTCCTTGAAGAATTGCTACTTGTCCTTGCATATGCTGGAACTGTGGGCGTCTTCTTCCCACGGCTTCCATTTCACTCATCCCTTTTATATGTCTTGTCTTTCTTGGGTGAAGGGAGGGGGTTGCTCTTGATCTCAGCCTGAATTGCTGAACCAACTGACTAAAATTTTATTGTGTTCCATTGCACTTTGCCCAGTGGCCCTTATTTGCCATATAAAATTCTAATTTTAGTGAGCTTTCCTCTGAAGTACTATTGGGATCTAATTAAAAAACATGTACCATTTTGAAAATTTCAGTGTGTATTAGAAGAAATATGGCTGGAAACTCATTTGCAAGAATATGCAAAACAGCAGTTTCTGTAAAAATGGTCAATGGTATATTCAGGCATACTTGGAAACTTTAGATCTTCATTGGCAGTGCTGTATAAATCAGGGGTACACATCCCAAAATACTCCCATGAACCTTTCTGCATTTCTGTTAGGCATACTATTGACTTCTTCAATCCTGATGGCTTGAATAAAAAATCCTTATTTCGATTGTGCTTCTACTTGTGTCAATTAAACCTGTATGTTTGTTTTTAATTGCATCATTATCTCTTTCCTCATGCCAAGGTTTCTCCATAAAATATATATGCATTTCCCAATGTTATTTATGTTTATGAATAGTGTAAATGAATCAGGAGGAGTTATGGGGAGGGGGCATGGTTCAGTGGTGAAGTTTCAGCTTGGCATACACACATCCTAGCTTAAGTCCCTGGAATTCCAGTGGAAAGGCTTAGTGGATGTGAAGGACCCTCACCTGAAATACGGGAGAGGTGCTCCCAGTCTGAGTAGACTGGCCTTGATGAATTGATGGTCTGATTCAGTAAAAGGCAGTTTCATGTGCTCAGAGAAGGCTTGCAAGAAAAAGAAATTGAATGAAAAGACTCATAACTGTACAGGTAAATTAAAAGAAATGCAAGCCTCTGCATTAGCCCTTCCCTAATATTTATTGATTTAAAAGGGACATGTTGCTAGGTTAACAATGCAGAGAAGTTTTGCCCTTGCTCGCTTTTACCTTTTCTCTGTTTAATCCCCCTGTTTTCTCTGCATTCCACAGCACACTGTCTTATCTTGCCCCATCACTGTTGCCACTGCTATTTTGTTTCTTCTTCTCATAGCACTACCTCCTTTTACCTCTGCTCTGCTTCAGGTCTCTGCACCCTGGACTTTCACAGGTGTGTGTGTGGGGGGGGGGGGAAGATCAGTAAAAACTGCTTTACAGAAAAGTAGCATAGAACGTGGTAACTAGTCTGGGTAAAACTCTATAAGAAGGAAATTAGGTGTGTTTCTTTCATGCAGGTATGGAATTTCCAGTGAATTAAGTTCTACAGGGCAATACGCTGCTAACTGATACTCTGTTGTTTTAGGAGGAATTTATTAATGGCTCATCTCATTCTGCTTTGTGTGTACAAATGCACATACTTGAAAAAAAATTATTTTACAGTTGCCTGAAAAAGTCTCAAATCTGCTTTAGATATGAATACTGCCACAGTAATATGACGTATTGTTCACATAGTTATGTAGATGTTAATGTGATTATCATGGGAAGAAGGGGAAATGTGGTTGCTTGGATTAATCCTTGAGTGGATATGCAATTTTCATAACAGATACTACTAATTTCTATTTGGCTTCAGTGGAGAATGTTACTGTCACTTCTGACATTTGACATGATACATCTTTTCAAACGTATTAAGTCACATGGAATAATTCATTTTTGTACATATAATTTGATATGACATCAGTCAATAAAATGTTTATTCACTTAATAACACAATTTTTTTGCGGGGGGAATCAGGTCGCAACAGAAACGGGAATATTTGTTTGTTTGTTTGTTTACCTTATATACTGTCCCTCCCAGACCAGCTGGCTCGGGGCAGTTCACAATAAAACATACAGTTAAAAATACAAAATAACCTTAGAATACAAAATATATTTCCCAACAGCTGGCACGACTAACCATCTAGCCGATTTCTCCTCAAAACATGTTGCTAATAAGTACATAATTTATCTGTGGTGGTCTGCATGTTTCACATTTTAATAACTAGCTCTTGCAGTTATTAGTAAGTCAATTTCCAGCAGGTATTTAATACCCTTTAGAATTGCTTCTTTGAATCCGATTCTTCTCCAACAGCAGTCCCATCTATTATTCATCACCATCCTTATCATCTCAGTACTTTCTGAGTCCCCTATGCAAAGTCATGTCTCCTGTAGAAGTGGACTGACTGGCACACAGACTTACTGGAATGGTTCCAGGAAAGAAAAAAAACTTTCCCTAGCTACGTCTCCTTCTGCCACATTAAGTCTGTCAAGTGACTGTATCCTTGGACAGGCAGATCTGCAGGCAGGCAAAATAAGGTTACGACAGCTATGTGGGCTTGTTTGTATGTGATAGATCTTTAATATTGAATACTGAAGATTCTTTAGGAATGTGCTGTGCTAGAATATCAGATCTTTCCTGATTCCCTCCTGCTATTTTATCCCGCAACCAGTCCTACAGTTCAGGAAACCACCAGCAAGGGAAAAGACTAGCTGCAGTGTGGAAAAGACTAGCTACTGTAAAGATGTAGTAGGTTTTGCCATTACATGAGAAACAAAAGAAAAACCTAGTAAGCAGTGTTTTGCACCAGTAGCTATCCTCAATCTCAGCTTCCTGAACAGGTTTGTGAGCTACAAAAAGTTCCAGATGGAGATTCTGAAGACTCTTGTGGAAGCCTTGCAATTGGAGGACTTCATGGCATCCATAGATTTCAACTCGGGAATATCTTCAGGAATTAATAACTTCTCATAACAGACAGTTCAAAAACATTTCCAGTTCAGGGCCATGCCATTCTGGTAGGAATCAGCTCCCTGGATATATCTTACTTGTTGCTAGCCTGAGTCTCAAAGGAATCCCTATCCATCTGGATCTCAATCTCCTTATAATCTCCATCTGGATCTCAACCTCCTTATAATCTCCTTATAAGGTCACCCTCCCAAGATCAGGCACTTGGCGACCTTCAGGACACTCTTCAGGGATTCTCTAGTTAAAGTTTCCTAATCAACTCCCAGCACAGCCAACTGACACCAGACTAAGTCATTGTGCACCAAGCACACCTGCCACGCTACATGATTGCATCAATGAGACAGTCCCTTGGGCCCAGGCATATTCTTGAATATTTCAGTGGGGTCTGCTGCCACATCAGAGACAAATAGCCCTAAAAAAAACATATCAGAATCAACGTCAGCCATTTGTCTCAGGAAAGTCCTTCTTTGGATTTCATTTAGAATTGGAATTTTAGAATTGGAATTTGGAATTCTCTTTCCCCTTCCAAGCAGGGAAAGAGAAATTGATGACTAAAATAGCTGCTGCCATTTCAACCAAAGAGTGGAGGGGTGCTCCTAGATGTTAGGTTGAAATGGCTTCCAGTCATTTCAATGATCGTGTCACCTCAAATCAGCAGGGAGTGAAATTGATTGGTGAAATGGCTGCAAGCATTTAAGCCTAAAAGCTTGGTGGGTCTGTCCGCCATCTGTAAAGTCTGGGATCCATTTAAACTCCTCCATTTCTTCTTCCCCACCCCGAGAAGGTAACATGGATGGATCACAGAGATTGCAAGTTGAAAGGGCCCATGGCCTGTCAGCCTGCACTGTATGGAATCCATCTTTTAAACTCTTCCATTACCTTCCTGGGGTGGGGGAGGAGATGGAAGAGTTTAATGGAAGAATCCCAGTCATTGCAAGCAAAATAGGTACCCTGTTTGTGTGTCCATAACTTACCCCCCAGTCCAATCCTCACAAAACCTGGGGGGGCACTGTGCATTTGAATCCCCTAGCTTTCCCAGGTTCTACACTGTTCACTCCTGAACCCACAGATGACATCTTCCCATAACACACTTTCCTGGGATGACCCTGTTTGTAGGCCCATAACCTACCCCCCAGTCCAATCCA
This sequence comes from Paroedura picta, assembly GCF_049243985.1. Classification (NCBI taxonomy): domain Eukaryota; kingdom Metazoa; phylum Chordata; class Lepidosauria; order Squamata; family Gekkonidae; genus Paroedura; species Paroedura picta. The sequence continues at coordinate 147,428,666 of NC_135369.1, forward strand.
CACAAAACTTGGTGGGCACCTGGGGGTCATCTTGGGGAGGGGCACTATGAGTTTGAAATCTGTAGTTTATCCATGATCTGTTCTGTCCACTCCTGAACTTGTGCCTGACATCTCCCTGAAAATTGTCTTCTTGGGGGAACCCAGTTTGGGGATCCCTAATTCAGATCCCCAATCCAATCTTTACAAAATTTGGTGGGCATGTAGGGGAGTACTAACACCATGAATTTTCAAATTAGTTCAATTTGGTAAGCCTAAAAATTTTAGGATTGGGATGCCCCCTAAATCCAAACAAGCTTCTCCCAGTTCCTGCCCATCCCTAGTATCCATCTCTTTGCTGCTGCAACAATATAGATGGGTCATTAGCTTACTCATAGGTGCTTTGTACTGTAACTCTAATCTTTCTCATCATTAGTTAATTTTTCTATTGGAAGAGGAAATGCATACTTTGGAGATGTTAAACATGTTTGGAATTCTTTTGAATGGCATTGAACATTTGCTTCTTAAATGACTAAATGGCCCCAAGCATGCATGTGCACACAAATACACATGTTATTGTTTTTTTGCTCTTATCTGTATTTCCAAATTGCTAGTTGGAAATGCCATTTTAAAAATCTGTGATTTCATCTCATAATAGGGATAATGAGTCTCATTCTGTTCAGTTTTTCTTCCCTTTGAGATAAATCTTTTTGTTTACTAAAGATAAAAATATAGCCAAGATATTTTTAGAAAACAGGAATTGAAATCCAGCCATTCACTTAAATCATGCATATCTTTAAAGGAAAAACTCAGAAGACTCAGCTCAGTCCAGAAGTTGAAAAATCAAAATGTGATTCTTTTTCTCCCTGTGAATAAAGATAACATATTTGAAACCCACAGAGCCTCTTGTGGCGCAGAGTGGTAAGGCAGCCGTCTGAAAGCTCTGCCCATGAGGCTGGGAGTTCGATCCCAGCAGCCAGGTCAAGGTTGACTCAGCCTTCCATCCTTCCGAGGTCGGTAAAATGAGTACCCAGCTTGCTGGGGGGTAAACAGTAATGACTGGGGAAGGCACTGGCAAACCACCCTGTATTGAGTCTGCCATGAAAACACTAGAGGGCATCACCCCAAGGGTCAGACCCGACCCGGTGCTTGCACAGGGGATAGAATCATAGAATCATAGAGTTAGAAGGGGCCATACAGGCCATCTAGTCCAACCCCCTGCTCAACGCAGGATTAGCCCTAAGCATCCTAAAGCATCCAAGAAAAGTGTGTATCCAACCTTTGCTTGAAGACTGCCAGTGAGGGGGAGCTCACCACCTCCTTAGGCAGCCTATTCCACTGCTGAACTACTCTGACTGTGAAAAACTTTTTCCTGATATCTAGCCTATATCGTTGTACTTGAAGTTTAAACCCATTACTGCGTGTCCTTTCCTCTGCAGCCAACAGAAACAGCATCCTGCCGTCCTCCAAGTGACAACCTTTCAAATACTTAAAGAGGGCTATCATGTCCCCTCTCAACCTATCCCAAGTCCCTCAACCTATCTTCATAGGGCTTGGTCCCTATGAAGGGATACCTTTACCTTTATCTTATTTGAAACCCATTGTTTTACTTGATGTATTCATTGATTTTTTTTCTTCTTCTGAGACAGAACATGTCAAATATACAGGAGATTAGAAGATGGTGCAATATTGTAAATGTTACAAGCATGTGTAAGAGAGAGGGTGCTATTGAATAGTGGGTTCAATAAGGCACCACATATACAACTGGTGGGAAAGCAGGCTATCCCAAAATAGTACATTTTTAATGCAACAATTTGTTGCAAGGATTAATTTCCTTTAAAAGGTCAACTTTGGGGAGATAACACAATATAGTTTTGGTACCCCCTAATATAAGGTGACCAGATTGTCCCACTTTTGGAGGGACATCTGGGAGTACCTGGCAAATTGTATTCATGTTGAAATTTAAAAATATATATTACAATAATATTTTTGCGTTCTACAAAACTTTTTGTTGCTCTATATAGATGAAATTTTAATCAAGAACCCCCCCCCCCCAGTCAATGGTGTCCTGCTTAACCAGTGTTAAAATCTGGTCACCTTACCCTAATCTAGGATGGGCTTTTATGAGACTGAATATTATGTTCAGCTTGCCAATTTATAGTTAGCATTAAAGCAAACAAAATCATTAATTTAGTGAATAGGTATGCAGCACCTGGCTTGGATATTATGGGATTCCTTATTTCACCCAAATCTTTAGAGTAAGCATAGTATGCTGTTTAAGAGTGTGAGGTATAAATTGGGGAATTTATGCTCATCTATGAACTTTTTACATGGCGTTGGGTAAAAACCCACTATCATAGTCAACCTTACCCACACAATTCAGAAATGCTAATAAATATCGGCCAGAAGTATGTTAGTCTAAATTCCTGAGATGAGTGGCACATTTTGGAAGTTTTCAAGAAGCATGCAAACATTCTGCATTTCTTTTATTGATTGTACATGCCATTTTTCTTTTTTCATTATAACTAGGAAGGGTTACAATGTATGTTCAAAAGGCTTGTTAAAAAATCTATTATCTTTTATCATTTAGTATGTTATAGAAACATTGTACTGTCTTATACTGGATACACAGGATTTTGCCAGCCAATGGGGAAGCAGGTAAAATGAGTTTGGGATGCTTAATTGGATGAACAACCCCCAGCCTGCTTATATGTCAACTTTACACTTCATATTTTGGTGTCACAGGCTGTTAGAGTAAAATTGTTCAACTACACTCTTCTCTTCACCAGTCATTACTTTCTTGACCTTATTCCCTTATTCTTTCTGAAGTCAATAGTTCCTGCTATCTTATCTTCCCTGCCTTAACATCTTTAACCTACCCTTCTCTTCTGATTCCCTTTGTTCCTTTTTAAGGCATACATCTCAGATTCTTTTAGATTATCATCTTTACTTTTATAAATTCCCGATGATTTGTCATTAAGCGTTCCTCTGACAATTCTCTCCTAGATCTTTATCAACTTCACTTTTATCTGCTCATTGAACCTAAATTTCTGCAACTCAGCTCACACTTGATATTGTCTGTGTCAAGTCTCAGAGTATTTCCTGTTATCTGGATCCTTCACCTGCTTTTAGTATCTTGAATCATGGGTTTCTACTGCCCTTGTAATGCCTCTGGGGTTCTGTTCTATTTGGTTCAAAGTTAGGGATGCTTGTCCTGGCAAATAGATGGGGAAGAAATGGAGATAGTGACAGATTTTATTTTCCTGGGCTCCAAGATCACTGCAGATGGGGACTGCAGCAAAGAAATTAAAAGACGCTTGCTCCTGGGGAGGAAAGCTATGGCAAATCTAGACAGCATCCTAAAAAGCAGACACATCACCCTGCCAACAAAAGTGCGTTTAGTCAAGGCTATGGTATTCCCAGTTGCAATGTATGGCTGCGAAAGTTGGACCATAAGGAAGGCTGAGCGTCAAATAATTGAGGCTTTTGAACTCTGGTACTGGAGAAGACTCTTGCGAGTCCCTTGGACTGCAAGGCGAACAAACCGGTCAGTCCTAGAGGAGATCAGCCCTGACTGCTCCTTAGAAGGCCAGATCCTGAAGATGAAACTCAAATACTTTGGCCACCTCATGAGAAGGAAGGACTCCCTTGAGAAGAGCCTAATGCTGGGAGCGATCGAGGGCAAAAGAAGAAGGGGACGACAGAGAATGAGGTGGCTGGATGGAGTCACTGAAGCAGTAGGTGCAAACTTAAACGGACTCTGGGGAATGGTAGAGGACAGGAAGGCCTGGAGGATCGTTGTCCATGGGGTCGCGATGGGTCGGACACGACTTCGCACCTAACAGCAACAACAACAGGGATGCTTGAGCATCTGCCAGGTCAACTCACAAACAGGAAATTTTTCCCATTGGGCAACTGAGCTTTTTTTGAGCAGCTCTAGATGGTTAAGCAGGAATTCCATGTATGCAAGTTTGCATATAGCCCAGTGGGAGTCCTAGAATTGTTGCCAACTTAGGTGTTTTTAAATGGGTATTTTAATTAGACTATATTGTAAATTTTATTGGAGCTTTGAGTGTGACCCGCTGCGAGCCAGCTTGCTGGGAGTGGCAGGATATAAACTGAAACATAAATAAATAAGTATATGTAAATAAATAAATAAGTTGTTCCCCCACATGCAGAGCTTTCATCATTCACTGCTCATCAACCAGTTGTTTAGGCACTGAGCAGATCAGACAGTTATTTTAAAATAAAGTTTTTAAAAGTCTTAAGAGTCTGTCCCCTTTTGTTTCCATTTTTTCCTTGATATCCCCTACTGTTGAAAATGTCTACCTTCTGATATCTATCTAGTTCCTTCCACTGATAAATTCTTATAAACAAACTGCTTTATAATGGCATTTATATAGGAGCCTCTTGTGGCGCAGAGTGGTAAGGCAGCAGACTTGCAGTCTGAAAGCTCTGCCCATGAGGCTGGGAGTTTGATCTCAGCAGCCGGCTCAAGGTTGACTCAGCCTTCCGTCCTTCCCAGGTCGGTAATATGAGTACCCAGCTTGCTGTGGGGTAAACGGTAATGACTGGGGAAGGCACTAGCAAACCACCCCGTATTGAGTCTGCCATGAAAACGCTAGAGGGCGTCACCCCAAGGGTCAGACCTGACTCGGTCCTTGCACAGGGGATACCTTTACCTTTAATGGCATTTATAGTTTCTTCCAGAGTTACCTTTTTATCACTACCCCTTTTGTGTTCATGCCTTGCGTTACTTAAATTATCAAAAGAGGGTAATGAGTTTTTGTTTTATGCAAATTGCTTAGTCTGTAACAGGGCTTCTCAGCCAGGGTTTTGTGAAACCCTGGGGTTTCTTGATTGCCCTGGAAGGTGAATGGGTGGGAGTTAATTAATTTTTAATCTATTTTTTTAATTGTTAAATATTAATCAGCTGATGAGACCATATATGGTCATGTTGATCCACTTACCCTTCCCTGAATGGCCAATGATGGGCCTAGAGGGATGGGAAAAGGAGGGGCCCTAGGTAGGCATGTACATAGCTATGCTTCCTATGTGTATTCTGCACAATCACACCACTTCTAGGGTTTTTTAAAGCCTGAAGAAATTTCAGGGGTTTCTCAACAGTAAAAATGTTGAGAAAGGCTGGTCTATTGACACATTGTAGAAATCATAAATATAATAACAAGTCTGTTGCTGGGTGCAGCTCAGGTGAGAACAGGAGGCCAGATCAGGTGACATGGAGGGGATAGCTGCCCTATCCTTTAATCATGAGGACAGCCACCAACCAAAAGTGGGAGTTGAGCCATGGGAGGATGCTTGTATGGTGGGTTTGTCAGGATCCAGCTACACTGGGTAGAAATGATGGGCTTTTGTGTGTACCACAGGGGAAGATGAGCTCTGATTCCTTCTGGGATTGCACTGGGATCTGAGTTGGGCAAGAGGACAGGGCTCCACCTAAGAGGCACGTTACAGGTGTTGGGCATGGTGCTTCAAAAGGTGCCTTGGCAGAGCCTCAGGATAGACTAGGGTTGAGCTAAGGGCCTCCTGTGTTAGAATTAGGGTATCCCCTCTCTAAAAAGCCTGGAATTTGCATGAGTGTTCAAGAACAAGGGCTAAATAAAATGGAGTGCTTGAGCAATTCCTGATCATCTCTTACACGAGGGAATGTTTAATAAGTCTCCCATTGGCTCTCACATAATCTCTATCATATCTTCAAGTTTTTGTTCTTTTAAAAAAGTATTTGGCTTGAGTAATTTGTATATATCATCTCCATACATTTTGAGATCAGAGTGATCTAACTCACAAATATTTTGGTCATTTGCAAGATTTAAGTATCTTACATTACAACATTATGGAGAAGAAATGTACGGGAAAAAGCATCTAAAAAACTTATTGAGAACATTGTCTTTTTCCCTTCTACTTTAAATAACGGAGACACAATATAATCTTAATCATAAATCTGCAATTCATCAACACATATCCTAGTATTTTTCTTATCTGGACTTTTTTTGTTGCAATAGTCAGCGGCCTTGGACATTTGATTAGACCTTAAGTTACTGTTTAATCTAGTTGCATGAGTCAGTATCTAATATCCTGCTATGTTGCATAGCCTGCAAAACTGTTTTTCTCACTAATGGTATAATAGGCAAAAAGTTAGTATGTAGTCATTTCTGATTCTTGTTTCTTCCATATTCACACAAATAATTGGGTCTGCATGGTTTCCTGGGTATGTTGACTAATTTATTATATGGCAAGCTTCCCACTAAAATACAGTAAAAGAACACTAGAGTTGTATTCACCACACCTATCACCGAAGTTTTCTAATATTTAATATGCTGAGAGACAAAATCCTGCAGAAAACCTGTGGTAATTGCTTTACCTGTTTTTCTTGCAATTTGAGTCACAGTTCATAATTTCCTATTCTCTTCAGGGATGTTCTAAAAAGTTGGGGGGGGGGACAGGTACACCTGCTACTCATTGGTTTAATAAACATGTGTCTGTTGAAGGACATGATGAAAACTAAAACCCTCCTATGAGCACTAATCTGTGACCAGCTGTTAAAAATGTGGCCATATGAAATTGGCAAGATCCAACAAGGTAAATCTGAACTTTGGGAACTTATCATAGAAACTAGAGAATACATACAAGTAATAAAGCTTTGAAAAATCTTCTTTTAGACGGACAGCATGGGAAAATATATGCCTTTCTATTTTTCTATTGCCTTCCACCTTTTAAACTAAATCTCTGACAGAAAATTAACAACTTGATAGCTGCCTATCTGTTCCACATAATATATTTCTGGTAAGGGGTAGGAGGAGGAGCCTGTCTCATGGCTTAAGTCCCCACTCAGCACTTAACACACACTCAGGGTAGCTGTCCCACCCCTGAGTGCCTCCTCCTCCAACCAGCTTGCCTGTCTGTCCAGCCAACCCATCACCTTCCGTCCCCCATCCCTGGCTACCTCCTCCTCCTTCCACTTCCCTGTGACGCTTGGAGGCTGCAGATCCCTGCCGCCTGAGAGCTCCCCCTGCCGGTGAGTTCCATTATAGCTGCCTGCAGCCTTTTCAGGTCCTAGGGGAGAGGGGGATGCTGTCAGCAGAGTTCTTCCACACACACCCCTCCAATCTAGCACCCGTTGTATTCTTGAATGCAGTGGCCTTGGCCCTTAGTTTTTACATGAATTGGTGTATGCCTATGAACAATGGTCAGCTTTCTTTCTTCTGCCTTTGAAAAGGTTTAATTGTAGTGCTATTTCATGCTCCTTGTGTTCCAGCATTTGTTTAAGAACTTACGAGAATAGAAACTATTATAGAATTTAGCCATTTTAGAAGAGCTTTTCCTGTTGTAATATTTCTAATTTCAATAAACTCAATACAAGTTGCCTTAATCATTTGAGACCTCACAATTCAGAGGAAGAACCATTGCTTTGATGAAGAACAAACATAGAAACAGACAGAAGTTTAGTAGACATTAAATGAAACATTAAACATTCTGCAAAATTAAGTAGGAAAATTCTTAGGTAATATGAACTCAGAAGAGCATTTTTCAAAATTAATTACATTGTATACTACTTTATACCATCCAGTGCCAGTGAATAGTTAGATTATGTTTCTTTCTTTTTGTACATGATACTGGATGGGAGAACAGATATGTAAATGAATTTGGCAGACTGACTGGTTCAGCTGAAACACAGATACAAACTACCATATATACTCACGTATAAGCCTAATTTTTCAGCACCTTTTTAGGCTGAAAAAGCCCTCCTCGGCTTATACGTGGGTATATACCGTAATTGAAATAAGAGCCTGCTCCAGCCATTGCATTGCATTGCCTTTTGCAAATGTCTGAAAGTTGAGTTTGCTCTGGCAGCTTGTAGGACATCAACAATTTGACTGCCCCAGCTGTTTTCACAGAGCAGTTCTGTCAGAGCTCTCTCAAGGTGTCTGGCATCAAGAGAGGAAGGGAAGGCAATTGTAAGCCACTTTGATACTCCTTGGGTTAGTGAAAAGCGGGGTACAAAAACCAGCAGCTATTCATCCTCTTGACTTTTCTGTATTTGTTGGAGGGGGGGACGGATGGGAGAGCCTGTGATGATGGAGCATTTCCCACCCTTGTCTTATATGCGAGTCAATAAGGTTGCCCAGATTATTCCCGGGGGCAATGGGCCTACAGGTTGTTGCTGGCAGAGTGCTAAATGAGCAGCGGCACCTGTGAGCAATGCTTGGGATATTCTACTGTAGCAACCGTAACTGGTATACTTACTTGCCAGTAAAATGGGTCAAGGTATGGGGTCATCGATAACATTGCCATCATCTACTAATTTCAAGTTACGTAGGCATGATTTTAACAACACTGCTACAATTAACTTTGAAAATTAGAAGGTCACTATAATTAACAGGAGATGAACTTTTAAAAATCAAGTATCTGCACCATAAGGCCAGTATGCATTTGTATTCTGCTTGACAACTAACCAAGAATTAAATAAATCCTCTGAGCAATTTTTGACAATGTTTTGGCAGTTGTCTTTAATTTCAAATTAGAAAAAAAAACATTTTGCTGGACTGTGAGAGAGTTAATATTTTCAGGCAAATGTGGCCATAAATAATGGGAAGAAAAAAAATCTGCATCTGTATGTACAATGATAAGAAGTCATGGTTGCTTGATGGGTTTTAATTAAGACACTGTAGGTAATAGAAACTGGAAACAAAGCAACAGATAAATGGCTGTTCTTTTAACACAATATGTGGTGCACAGATGACACAATACCTTAGATTAAGGAGAAGGAGACGTCCCCCAGTGTAATGAAAGGCTTCCCAGTTTTAATATGATATACACAAAAACAGTGCGTGAAGAACAAAGATTAAAAGCCATTAAAACAACAGGTTTAGGGTGTTGCCAAGCCTCAGCAGAAGCCATGTTTACGGAATTATGTGGAAGGGATTGCTGCATTGTATTTATTTTCAATGCAGTCCCATTGGGTTGGGATGGAGGAGGCATGATTAAAATTTGACTGTTCATTTTATAAAGACTGAGATGAGACAACTATTTGTAAATCTTTGGGCAGGCCTGTGGATCATAAATGCTTAGTTACCATTTAGTTAGCATATATATCTTTATCCATGTTCCATTGTATATCTTCCTGCCCTCTTCTAAGTGACAACCTTTCAGATACTTAAAGACAGTAATCATGTCACCTCTCAACCTCCTCTTCTCCAGGCTGAACAACATCATGAAGATATCCCACAAATATGCGGCATAATATCTTGCTTGAATAGAGTTATAAGTCTTTTGGGTTCAATTGCCATTCACAAAAACATAAGGGGAATAAAAATGTTAAGGTTAGTGATTAATGGCAAATGCTTTCCCAATTGTGATAATAAGTAATAAAAAGAGATTTATCTTTTTGGGTGCTCTCTACTCCTCCCAATTTTGTGTCATCTGCACATTTAATGAGGAGTCCTTCCATCCCGCATCCAGATCATTGATAAAAATGTTGAAAAGTACCTGGACCCAGTACTGAGCCCCTGCTTACCTTCCTTCAATCCTGTTTCAAACAAGGCCTCAATCCCAGGTACTGATTATCTTCTGGATACTCCTGACAATGGGAAAACGTCTTGCCATTATTAAACCTAAAATTAAAAACAACACTTTGTGTTACCAAAATTCTATTTTTAAATTATTTATATGTAAAAATAAAGACACTTCAGTCATGATCATTTTGCTTTTGTCTTTGTCTTTACAAATGCCATGCTTTGCTTTGCCAATGAACTTTGCAGTTGTCATTCTAATATACTCGTTTATGCAAAGTATACCTAAAGGCATTCCTGGCACTCTTCCTCTCTCCAAAAACCAACACAGTGGGTAGGAAGTTGACATTAAGGATAGCAAAAATGTGTCACTAGAATGACAAATTTTGGCTGATTGGATGTTGCATGCAGCCTGTACAGGAAATTATGCATCTAATTATCCCTTGCAGGATGGCTTGTTTTGTAGCATATAATATTCAGTATAGTTTGAAATAATGTCCCTTCCACAGTAGACGGAGTCGGTTTGCTGGCTGATATTGCTCAAAGCTGGCCTCTGTGCTTGCTAATTTTTATTCCAACTTTTAAAGCCTGCAGGTATTCACCCTGCATGATTTATAATTTCAAGGTCTGTTTATGTGCAGAGTTAGAATACCTTTCTATAGTAATTTTGGTTCAGCACTTATAGTGATTATATCTATGAAACTCAGCCCCATTAGGGGGCTGGAACCTACTTGAAGTTTTCTTCACTTCAGTGGGGCAAAGTCATCCAAGCTGGTTAGGTCACACCTTTGCTTGCTCAGGTAGGGCTATGCAAATTTCATGTGGCTTCTTCCTGGCATGACAATAGGCTGACCCTCCAATCAATTCCAAGCCCTGCTGTTAGTTTTATGAGCCTATCAGCTGCCCCTGGCACTTTTCATTCTTGTCCAATCTTAGTCATATTTTATTCTATTTATTTTTACATTTCCCTTCCTCTATCTATGGGTGGGAAGTAGATAACTTCACCCCGCTGAAACTTCAGGTAGGTTCTAGTGTTTCATTCTCTGTTAGTGAAGGAATCTAAGCTGCCCAAACTGAATCTCTAGGGTGGGTAAATTCTCCTGAATTATCACCTGCTGTAGGACTCTGCTTTCAGTGGCTGCTTCTGCAGATGCCATTGGATCAATGCAATAACGTTTGATCAAAGCCGATGTGGCTGCTCTGCAAATTTCTGCCATGGTGAATGCTGCTATGGTCATTGTTGTCCTCGTGTCACTCTGGTTGGTGTTGCCAGATCTTGTATCTTGTATGCTGTGATTATGCAGTGCTTGACCCAGAAGGCAAAGGTCGATTTTGACACTTTTTTTGCCCAGGTTCTGGCTGCTGTGCTAAACTAATACTGCATCTGAACATCTGAATGCCACTGTCCTCCATTGGATAATGCAATTTCAATATACTTTTAAAATAGATTTTCCTGTTGAAAGTGCATCAATTAACATGTGTAGAATGGGCTGAGGTAGGTGTGCAGGACTCTGCACACATCCAGTTTGCACCAGGCTTTCTCCTTTGGGTGTCTCAGCCTGGAGCAGAAGGATGGCAGGATAAATGGACGATCAATGTGTAATGTAGAGTTGACTTTAGAGATAAAGGATGGATCCGATTCCCTAATGATGGTGCTAAGTTCCCTCCCCAAGGACAGTGCAGCCAGTTCTGGCAGATATTATCACACTCAGAATGCCACTTTGCATTAGAAGAATCTCAGTTCTTCTAACTCTAGTGGCTTGCAGGGTGGCTTTGAGTGCCCACAGGACCAGCGGTAGGTTCCATGTATGAAATCTACATTCCACTGAGTAATCCATTTCATTTATCCCCTGAAGGAACTGCTTGATGTTTTTTAATGAATAAAGCCACTTGTTTTGTGAAGTCCAGCACTAACTTCAGTGCTGCAACCTGCTGTTTTAGGATATTGGACATGAGTCCTTGCTTCCAGCCATTGTATAGGAATGCCACAACATCCTTACAGGACGGGTGTAAGTGGGTCTAAGCCTTTGATTGCAGCCCACTTTTCCAATGCCTGCCATGTATGGTTGTATATCTGTCTTGAAGACCACCTTCTTGACTGTATCATGATCTTGATTATTTCTTCTGGAAAACTGTGGGCTGCTAGGTCTGTCCTCTCAACCTCCAGGCTGTCAGCTGTACACTAGCTGGTTCTCAGTATAGAATAGGCCCTTGAAGTAGAAGGTATAGTCAGTAGAGTCCAGGGTGATGAAGCTGATATTTATATTAGGTCGGAGAACCATGGTCATCTCAGCCGGAATGGTGCAATGAAGATTACCTCGATGCCTTCCCTCCTGATCCTGCTTATCACCCTGCTGATATGTGGCAAGGGAGGACAGGCATAGAGAAGACTTTATGGCCAAGGATAGGCCCGAGTGCCTTCTCCCTCCACCCTGTGGTCATGGAACCTCAACAGGAACCTCCCTACTTGGCAGGTCCACCACTAGAATTTTGAATCTGCACTTGATATGCATAAATAACTTTCTGTTCAAGCTCTACTGTCTTGGGTTCAGATCACAGCTGCTTAATCAGTGTTTCCAGGCTTGCTTGTCCTCTTATCTATTTGACCTTTAGGCTTGCCAGGTTCTTTTCTGTCCATGTCAGAAAGGTGTTTGACTTCTTGGAAGAGATACTTTGATCTCATGCTCCTCTGTTTGTTGATCTGGGTGGTCATGTTGTTGTGATGATCTTCAATTGCCTGGGGGTGGGGGGGGGAGGACAGAGCAGATGGTTAGAGGTGGAAGGAAAGGGAGGGGTGGAATTCAGGGAAGAAACATGAGGGGCTATAAACTAGACAGAGGAGACATGCTGTCCCCAGTTCCTACAGGCTAAATTCTACATACCTAACTACATGAACATTGATAAATAATAGCAGAAACAACAACAGTTGTCAGTGTGGACCAGGATGCGTTGGTCCTATAGGACTAGCCTGACCACCTGAAGCTCCAGCCAGTTGAATCCAGAGATATCAGCACGTCATCTTTTTGAAGGACTTGGATAATGTCTCTCAGGGATTCCATTCTGAACTTCCTCCTTTTCTCCCAATTGTTGAGTTCTCTCAAGTTAAGCACTGCCTTCCAATCCCAAGATCTTTTGAGTGCTACAAATCTAATTCAGTAAACTCCCATGAAATGTTGGTTGGGGGTACTTCCTGTACTACCCAAATTTGGCTGAGGTGCTGGGATCTTGGAATCTTGAATTGCTTGAGGGATCAGGAGATCCTGGAATGGACAATGTTACAAATTGTCCAGTAGGGAAATATGAGGGCCATTCTGCACCCTATTAAAAAATGAAATACTCGCCTTATGCAAATGCCATATTTTTGGCGTTTTGCACGACATCACGAGCATCCACGCCCCAGCAAACCAGCAGCTACATCCTCCGTTTTAAAGTGATAGTTGGGTAACTAGATTCCCCCAACTATGTAACGTGAGTCGAAGGAAAGCAATCAGCAAGCCACACACCAAGGAAATGTACATAACCAAAGTGGTCAAAGTAGTGCCATCTCCGTCTCCATTGCCTGCCCTTGAGCCTGACTCCCTCTCCCTTCTACCCAGAATGGAACTTTTTTTTTTGGTTGCAAACTGTGTGAAGCAATGGATATGTGTTGCTTAATCCAGGCAGAGAAAAAAAAAATCCCCACCAGGTGACTTACAAAGCATGCCTCCCAGACCCCCCCTCCAAAAAAGAAACCTTAAGAAAATTACTGTTCTTGAGCTTCAAGACTGTGGGGTGGCATTAAATTAAGCACTATGCATCTATGATTAGATGCATAGGCATCCCAAGGGAGAAGTTTCTTAAAAAAAACAAAACGCTTGCATCGCTGTCCCTTTAAAACAGGGGAAAAGGTGATTGGCTGCCTGCCATGAGTGACAGGCAGGTGGGAGAGTTGCATGTACAGCATGTTCTTCCCCTCTGCCATTTCAGGCAGCCATGCAGAGTGCCAGGAAGCACCAAAAAGTGGCAAAAAAAAAAGCAGGAGAGCAAGCAGGTGAGAAATGGCGGGGGGGGGGGGGCGCAATTTTTTATAGCATCATGCAATTTTGCTAACATGACGTAATTTTTTAGATGGGCAGAAAAGCCCTGAAAGTTCTATTTTGTAGCCCTAAGTAATAAATGAAAACACCCATCTGTCTGATGTTGAGAGGCTCCAAGCCTCCTTAAAAAACGAGCCTGCTGCAAATGGTGATTCTTGGCAGTCAGATTCTTCTATCTGAAGATAGCTGGCTGTCTCTGGGGCAGTATTGGAAAGATCTATATCCTCTGAAGTCCTTTGAATCTCTTCCCCTGCCAACTGCTCTAAAGAAGCAAAGGGAATTATGAGACCATGTTCTTCCATCTTTGACCTTGTTTGCTGATAATTATAGTCACTGCTTGAGCCCTGGCACAGAACTGAATGGCATCTTGGGAGGCATTGGAGGCATACTCTGTAGCCTTCTTCATCTTGAGGATGGATCTTCTAGCTTCCAGAGATAAGTCTGGGCTTTGTAGAAGATTGTCTGCTAATATGACAGAAACTCTTGTGAAGTTTGAGAACACTGCAGATATCCCAAAGGCAAGCGAGGATGTCTCCTGAGATTTCTTTAGTTATCACCTTGTTCTTGTGGTCTATGGAATCCGTAACTGCATTTTCACTGTCCTTGGGGAATACTGCTCCTAAATGCAGCACCAGGAACAAGGCGTCCATGAGGAGCACCTTGTGGTCATTCGCGGCATTTTCCATTAGTACACAGAACTTCTTAGGCTAGTGAATTGCCACCCCCAGACAGGCACCATTTTGCCTTTATTTCAATCAACTTTAAAATAATTTGGAAAGTCTGAAACCATTTGGAACTTTGTTGGTTTTTTTTAATCCTCTGCTGTACAGTTTGGTAGAGTATCTTAGCATCTCCAGCACTTCTATCTGGTAGTTCAATGTAATAACAACTTTGATAAACACTGGAAACATTCTGCCTGGAAGAGTCTGGATGAGGTTTCCTGCCTCACCCCCTGACAATCCCCATTCCTCTTTGTCTGATATCCCTTCCATTGAAATAATCATTAAAACTTACTTCCCATACTCAGATGTGGGGGAGGGGGATGCACATATCTTCCGCCATGAGTAGACTGGATGTGGGGCCTAGGCTAGAGGTGTCCCTGGGCCATGTTGCCTTGAGCCTCCTTGTCCTTAGATGCTTGTTCAACTGCATGGGTTCCAGATTGAAGACCAGATTAGATTCAAGGTTTGGGTATTGAACTTTTAAGCCCTAAATGGCCTGGGACCAGTGTAACTGTGGGACCGCCTCTCCATTTATGATGCCCAAAGAGCACTATGGTCAATAGACCAAAATCTGAGCCTTACAGGCCTAAGGGGTCCCCTTAATGATTACCAGGGCCCAATGTAAAGCTGAGGATGACCGAGGCCACCATCTTGTTACTTTCTCCTTTCATGGTCAGTACCATGATAGCTGTGAAGGGGTTGCTCCCAGGATGAAAATAGTTTGGGATCCAGCTAAGGTCCCCAGAAGAAAGGTAAGCCTAGTACTGGCTGTGGTCCTCTGGGGCCTCTCCACAGGGAGGCTCACTGCCTGGGCTCCCTTTCCCCTTGTTGTCCCTCAAAGCATGATGTTCTGGGATGGGCCTTTGTTAGGCTCCTTCAGTCTGTGAGGTGCACAACTCTATGAGCAATTTCTCCATCTTGATGATTATTGTGCTGGGAGAGCTCCAGTCCAAATCTTCCAGCTACTACCCATGCATCTCCATCCTTGCCATTTTGAAGAGACTGTCTCTGGTTGCCTTCCTGCCTCCTGAAGCTTCAGATTGGGGAGGAAGGATGTTGTTTTGTGTCCTTGGCCTTCTTTCCCACTGCCGCATTGGTCTTTGAGGCCATTGCTGTAGGAGCTCTTGTTGCTGGCCCTTGCTTGGATACAATGTCTGGCATCTTCTTAGCAACTAGGATTATTCCTCCCCCACCCCCCTTTCCTTTTTGTAGAGGCTTTTAAAGAATTTGAGTCTCCCTTGGTTTGAAAGCAGGCTTTCCCCCTTTTAACTCCTATGTTAGTCTGAATTTGCTTATACTGTTTACCCATATGGGTTCTAGTTTCCCACCTAAGCAGTAGGACTATCCAAACTGAAAGTTACTCCAGTAAGAAGCGATGAAAAATTTGCATAGCCCTACCTGAGTGAGCAGAAGTATGACCTAACCAGTTTGGATGACTTCCTTAACCTCCTATCTTCAGTTCAAATTTAGTATAAGGGTAATGTAAGTTCGATCCCAGCAGCCGGCTCAAGGTTGACTCAGCCTTCCATCCTTCTGAGGTGGGTAAAATGAGTATCCAGCTTGCTGGGGGGTAAAATGGTAATGACTGGGGAAGGTACTGGCAAACCACCCCATATTGAGTCTGCCATGAAAATGCTAGAGGGTGGCACCCCAAGGGTCAGATATGACTCGGTGCTTGCACAAGGGATACCTTTAATGTATTAGGATTCAGTTCCCTGGTCCTTGATTCTTTTCTCCCCTCTTTATCCCCCCCCCCTCCAGTAAGCATGTTCTATGAATTTCCTGTTGCCTTTTTGACATATAGTGCTTAGAGAGCTGTAACATCCGCAAATGCCCAGCGATCAATTCAAAATAAGCTAGGTTCTCAAATATAACCTGATCAATCTGTGAGGCAAAATTTTTGTGTGGGGGGAATTACCATATATTGAAATGTAGATTTGTTTGCAAAAACTGAATTTTTGCCACATGCCAGACATATGCAATAATATATTACAAGCAATCGTCATACTGTTACTGGTGTTAATGCCTTAAATGCTTTTCAAGGAAACTAGAATATAAATGCAATGCCCTGATAATTTTCCATCTTCAGAGCAAGGTGAAAGGTTAAACTAATATGGCCAAAATTCTCCCACTGAGTGTCTACATATATGACTACAAATGTCAACATTATGTTCTACACAATGAACAATAGTGTGCTTAGAAGCTTCTGTTAACCCTCGAGACCTCCTTGGGACATGCATAATAAATATCCTCATTTCTATTCAATATCATCCTTTCCTTAGGAAGAAGTACTTGATTGAGTCACAACCTTTATACATGAATAAACAGGAGAGAGGTGGCATGATTGAGTGAGCTGCATCAATAATTCTCAGGAGAGAGATAGCTGAGATGATAGCTAAAGAATACTGATAACACCAATTCAGGATCATGCTGAAATGCCTTGTGGCAGACATATAATAGAATCCTAAGAACACTTTCCTGGGAGTAAGCCCCACTGAATAGACCTGAGTAGGATTCTGAGAAGGTTTGCTCAGGATGGAAAATTCTACCGGGAATATCAAAGCATGGATACATATTAAAGCTTTGAGAATTAAGCCTGCTATTGCTTTCTCACCACCACCAACTGCCTAGTTTGCAGCTATTCTTTACCATATCCATTACATATAGTTTGCATGATATGTATAGGATGATACTCAAAATATCCAGATGTTATGATGGGCTGTTTTCTGTTGAGGAAACAGGGATGAGGAGGTCCCCTTTGATTATCGAAAATGCTATGCTGTGGAATATGAGATCTATATGGACAAAACCCATATGTATTGAGGGCTGTAATAAGGCAAAGATTTGGATAAGACTGAACAAAAAAGCTGTCTGGATTCAACCTGATATGTCAAAATAAGTCAGAGCTTAAGGAAAGCATGATAGTGCTTCCTCTCAAAATACTCCGGAAAGCCCAACTTTAGGACCCCTTCATGGATTTGATAAATCACAAGGCAGGGCATTAAAATGTTATATTTCTTCAGAAAATCAATACTATCTTAATTCTTTGTATATATTTTCCCGGAAAAAATATTTTTAGAATTCACAAAAGTAATACCATATTTATTTTATGTATTAATTTAATTTTGTGTCACCACTCCTAGCCAGGTAGCTCATGGTGGATAGCAACATTCTTTAAAAGAAAAGAAAATCAGAAAACATACAATTAAGATCCCCCCACTCTGTCCAACCACCCTTCAAAACCTACCCTCTTACCCAGGCCGCCAAATTGCTGCCACATGTGACCAGAGATGATTTACATAAGACAGGGCACTAGAGGCCACTGGAGGAGGGGTCAGATCTTCCACATCCTGACCTCAACCAAATGCCTATGTATTCTACGTTATGCATTAAAAAAAAAGATTTTTGTTACAGAATTAGTTTTACAGCTTCTCTGTTACAAGAAGGCATATGCAACTCTTATTTTGTACTTTAGTGATTGTTTTTGTACTTTTATATTTTGGACCTTTGTGATTCCCTTGAGATTATGAGCTACATATAAATTTGAGAATGTTGTTGGGTGGTTGATGTTCAGTAGAATGCATAATCCCTCCTTCCCTTCATACAGAATTGTCTGAGCATATTTTCAGAATCTTAATGAATAGTAGTTTGATTTAGAGGTGAAAAAATATTGTGAAATAGTGAATGCTATGCATTGTTGTTATGTTTAGTTAAGAGGTTATGGACAACAAAACGGAAGGAATTCCCACCCCCAAAGCAGTTGGCAAGTTCTGGATTTTAACAAGTCACTCTGATATCTAGTATGTGATTAAAACGCTGGCTGAGAACTAGGGATACTCTGGTTGAGATTTCCCCTGCCCCAGCCATGAAGGTTACGGAGTGCCAGTCAGTCTCTCTGTTTAGCCTATCTCACAGGATAGGTTTCTTTCAAAAAGTAGGTTTCCCTGAGTGAGATGAACAGAATGGAGTGCTAAAAATATTAAGAGGAACAATACGCATTTCTTCAAATACGGTAGGAACAGGAAACTGCCTAGGGAAGTGATTTGGCCTTTGTGTGACAAAAGAATGAAAACATTGCTTGGGGAAAATGGAACATGGCAGAGAAACTGAATGAATTCTTTGTGCCTATTTTCATTGCGGCAATGTGGGGCACATGCCCACCCTGGAGCTGCTGTTTTGGAGAAGGGCGTTTGAAGAAATGGTTCAAATTGAGGTGATGAGAAATGAAGTCGAGTCTATTAGGCCAACTAAAAACTATTAGATCTGCAGGCATACACCTGAGGTTTATTAAAGATCTCAAATGTAACCAGTATATGTAAATTGTCATTTAAATCCACCACAGTACTGGATGACTGAACAGTAACAAACGGGGATCCAGGGAATTACTCACAGGTTAGCCTAACATCTGTTTCAAGTGAATTAATAGAAACTGTTATTAAATTATTAAGCAGACTCGGGAACAAAGTATGCTGGGGAAAGATGAGCTGCAGTAAGTATTCAAGTCAGTACTGGGCCTATGCACTCAGATGGAAGGTGAGCGCTGAAGGCAGTTCAGGGCTGGTAACCTCTTCCCCACCCCAGTGGGTTCTAGCAAATGCATTCATACCCATCAGTACAGACCAGGAACTTTAATGTAGAAGTACATCCAAAATGGGGTGGGGTGGAAATAGTAACTGCAATCTGCAAGGCCCTTTAGTACTAGTCAGTCAACTAATAAGAGCTCACCGGTTCCAAGCCCTTCTTCCCAAAGCTCACCTGACACTGTCCAACAATAAACTCTCAACTTTAAAGCTTCAGTCCTGCATCAGGAATCCCCAAAATTCTCTGCTCCAGGCCTTACCAACATTTTGGGGTGTTTTGAGCAGGCTACGAAGCATGTGAGTACAAAATATCTGTTAAACCTTATATATTTGGACTTTCAAAACCTTTTGACAAGTTATCTCATCAAAGGCCCCTGAGTAAGCATCCTTGGATAAGAGAGCAGGTCTTCTTCTAGATTAAAAAATGGTTAAATGGCAGAAAGCATTAATAAATGGATTGTCCTTACAATGACAAGGTGACACCTGGGATCCCACAATGGGACCAGTGTTATTTAATTCATTCATCTACAATTTAGTATTGGTAGTGAGTAATGAAGTAGCTAAGTTTGTGGATGATACCAAATTATTCATGAAGGTGAAAATCATGACACATTGTGAAAACTCTATGAATAATGAATGGGCAACAACTTGGCAAATGAAATTTAGTTTTGGTAAGCAAAACCTTGGGTGGTAAACAGGGTTGGCCCTGGTTAGTTTTTGGATAAGAGACCACCAAGGAATTCCAAGTGTGCTACCCAGAGTCAAACAAAGGCAAACCAACTCTGAACAACTCTGACCTTTAAAACTTTACAGGATCGGCATAAGTGGGCTGCGATTTAATGGCCCCCACAAAATAGAGTATACATTAATGCACACTGTAACAAAAAATCCTAAACTTAAAGTAAAATGAGTATCGGACAACAAATAACCTATATAAGCTCTATATGCCATCTACCAAGGACTCAGATATATAAAATGGTACTCAAAATCAGAACTACTATTGTGATTCTGTCACATTGCCTTGGAATTTGTGGTTTTCCACTTCTAGGTTTTATGGCTTGCTTAAGTTCCTGTTTCATATCCTTGTGCCCACTGCTTCTCAGAATTGAGTGAGGTATTTACTAAAACACCAAGCTAGGTGGGAGTGTTCTCAAGAGGAAAGGTGTAAATAGTGAACCAGCAGAATTCTCAGGTATCAGCAGCAGGTGTCATTAATTAAGTGTAAACAAGCCTCCGAACAACTTCTATGACTCTACTTGCTTGGCTCTCCAGGACAACTAGTTGGCCCCTGCATGAAGCAGTATGCATGAAGCAAAATGACCACTGGTCTGACCCAGCAGGTTCCTCCTTATAGTCTTTTGTGAAGGTTTTTTTTTTTTTTAGCAAACTAGAGGAATGGGGAATGCACAAACTGGGCTCCCTGCCAGCAGGCTCTTTTCTGTGTCTTATCCTGTACAAGCAGTAACATAACTGAATTAACAAACCATAACAACATATCACAAGAGGGTGCGTAGGAGGGATGCTGTCTCAACAGCAGCAAAAGGTGGAGAGGCCGAGCCTTGGCCATGTGGCGCCTTAAATAGGTGCCCCACCCCCTGAACACACCGCCTGGTGCATATCTCTGACTCTGTGGCCGCTGTGCCTTCTGGGACGCCTTTTTGTGGTGTCAATCAGCAGCTCCGCATCATTTGCAGCTACTCTGTGAGCCAGAAAATAATGTAACACAATTTAATTCTCAAACTTAGTTCCCATGCCAAATGAAAATCCACCCTCATTAGATTTCATTTCATGTCATCCCTTAAAAATGATTGTAAATTTGTCCTTCTGTCCAGCAAACATTTGCCAAAAACCAAGGTCTTTTCCTGTATGCTTCCTAAATTTTGATTAAATAGATCTCATTATTACCCACAGTTCCTAATATTGTCAGTATTGTAGTTGTTGCAGTGAAGTGTCACATTAACTTCAGTAAACCAGTTCTTAATAATACACACATGAGTGTATGCTGTATCAGATGTATATTTATTAGCTGAAGTGTAAATAACCTTGTAGTGTTCTACCAAGAATATTGCATGCATTTGGGCTATAGATTGTTGTGTTAATATGAAGTAAAGCCAAGATTTATTTGTTACAGGCCTGGGAGATGCTTACATTTATCAACAGGCTGCAGGCAGAGCCTTTGCTCAGTAGAGAAATGGGATATAGATCAGCTTTACAAGGTAGTCCTTCCCATATATGAATAGCTAAATTAGCATACTGTGATCTAGGTATGGCATCAGAAAAACAGGAACTGTCACAGTAAATCAGCCATGCAAGTATTTTGTCTTTAAACGTGGCACGTAAAGCAGTATAAAGATTCTTCCTGTGTGTTGCATAAATATTAAGGGCTGTTTTCCATGAGTCCAAATGACAAAAGCCAGAAAATTCAACTGCTAGTTTGTCTTAGTACATCATTTTTAAGAAGATTATTTATTTATTTATTTTGAAAGTATTTGCATGCCATTTTTAAGTACAAAGTACCTTGCAGAGAGCATGTTGTAGGATAGTAATTAAAGTACAATGGAAAATTGATAAAAAGCAGTTAAGGTAGACTGTCACTCTTCATGCATTAAAGAATGAAGGATTTTTGTAATAACTGCATCAAGATTTGTCTACTAGTCATTTTCCAGGGTTATGTTTCTGTGCTTGTTTTATTGCTGGAGAACTTGTGTAGTTACTATTTGATTTAGGACAAGAATGCACAGCTTGTGACCCATCAACCATTTAGTATGATCTGCCTCTGACTTCTCAGCCTTTTGGCTAAGATCAAGTGTAGATATTTCAGTCACAGGATTTCAGCTGGCAGATTTTTCTGCTTAAGACCTTGGGAACCGGCTAATACAACTGAACTACCTATAAGATAAGGTAGATTCATATATGATGGAAGGAAAAAACAGAATTTGTATTGAAACATAAATAAAATTGCATTCCAGTCCTTCAACAAAGAGGCTGATAATATGGCTACCACCTCCTTATGCTGGACATTGAGTATTCACAACTCTGTAAACTGTTTTTCTCTAAGTGCTGAGTTGGGTTACCATTCTATTGAATCTTGTGTGTGGATTTTCACCATCAAATATTGACTTTGGCTACCGTTTGGTTGCGAGTCCCTTGGACTGCAAGGCGAACAAACCGGTCAGTCCTAGAGGAGATCATCCCTGACTGCTCTTTAGAAGGCCAGATCCTGAGATGAAACTAAAATACTTTGGCCACATCATGCTGGAAGCGTTTGAGGGCAAAAGAAGAAGGGGACGACAGATAATGAGGTGGCTGGATGGAGTCACTGAAGCAGTTGGTGTGAGCTTAAATGGACTCTGGGGAATGGTAGAGGGCAGGAATGCCTGGAGGATCATTGTCCATGGGGTCACGATGGGTCGGACACGACTTAGCAACTAACAACAACAACAGTTTGGTCCAGCACCAAATAGTTTGGTTACATTTTTATTTGCTGTCCCATATATTTTGAAATGGTCCCAATTAATAGTTTCTAAAATCAAATCTACAAGCATTGACCTGGACTCCTTGGCCAACTCTGGCTACGATTACATATTTTGGTCAATTCAGTACAGTATATGGCAAACCATAGTACAGTACATGGCAAACCACAGCACATGGTGGGTTAGCTGTGTTTTGGTGGCTTGCAAAGTATGGAGACCTGATCTATAGTATAAGTGAACCGTCTTGTAACCAGGTTGCATTACTTGGTATGTAGTATGATTTGAACTCACTTAATTTTCCTGGACAAATGTGTTCTTACTGAAGTGGAAAAGATCGAGTTTCTTACTTGAGTGATGTCTAGGTTCAAATCTGTAGCTGACCGGTGGTCTCCTGGAATGAGTACACTGTTTGCCATATGGACACTGCATTTTGTCAAGCAGAGTAATTTGCTGGGTAAGAAGAACTTTTATTTTGTGCTTGTGGAACAATATTCTAGAAAGGAAAGGGAGCAGTTTTAAAGATTATGAATAGTACTTAACTATTTTTCTTTAGGGCATACCATCTGAGAGCTGTCATTACAGCTTATGAAAGTTACAGATGTAAAATGACAACCATTTTGTACTGTGGAACCTATTTGAAATGATTAGAAAGCTTTTAATGAGATGTCAGCAAATTGATTTTTTGATATTGCAGGGAGTGTAGTGTAGTGCAGAAACTGGTCCTCTTTCATCTTAATAATTATGCCTTTTCAGCAGGCGCTTACTCAAAGGTTTTTATGCTCATAGTATTAGTGGTCTTCCTTTGACAGCAGCAAAACATCCTGTGATATTGAATTCGCAGATGGATTATATAGAAAATGTGTTCTACTATGATTAACTATTGCTTTGTTATGTCTTTTCAATTAACACAGGCCCTTGTTTATTGTTTTCATAGTAAACAGTACAATATCACTGGCCTTGACAAATTTTGTTTGGTTGTAGAAGCTAGACAGATTTCTCATCCTTCAGGTTTTGTATTAATGGCCATATTTTCTACTGATTGCTGCCCCAAAACCTAATCCTAAACTCTTTAAACTTTCTTAGAACTTTCTTAAAGCTATGACAGGAGTGTTGTAGCATAATTATTATTTATTATTATATTTGTATACCACCTTCCCGCGTAGTGGCTCAGGGCAGTGAACATCATCATTAAAACATACAAAATTATATGGATAATAAAAATTAATTATAATAACAGTTTATAATATACAAGCAATAATAAAACAGTTAAAACTATAGTTAGGCACCTGTCCAGTCAGTTTTTTCCAGGATACCCCAGATGTTCGCCTTTGGGCATCTTTGATGGGAGTTCTGATCATGCCCAGTAGATGTTACCAGTTCACTGGCACCAACCAAAAGCTTTGCAGAAGAGCTCTGTTCTGCAGGCCCTGCACAACTGTGTTAGGAGGTGTTCCTGGTTGTCATCACCAAAAAAAAAAAAAACCCCTCTAACCAGCCTAAACACTCCCCAATTTTCATGATTCCATTATTGCTTCCAAAAGCTCTATGTAATTGACTATTGCAACCGATATAGGTCAGCTGGTTGATATCATCCTTCACTATTGAATGGTATAAAGTCAAGTTTACATACAAATAGACCTTCATGCATATTTATTCTTATGTCATAGGACAAAATATTCTGATAGGCAGATATCAGAAGTAGAGCTTTCTGTGTGGCAATACAGAATTTGAAACCATGTTTGTTTGCCGTGGGTCAGGTTTTTAAAGCTTCAAGTGCTGTATGAAAAAATTTTCTCTGTCCCTTTAAGTGAATTCTTGTTGAGCTAGTTTGTGACAAGGTTTTGTCCCTTTCCTTCACATTTCAGATGACAAGCTGAATCTTATGACTCTTTTTCACTAAGTTTTCTTTCAGGTGAGAAAGACTTCCTCCAATGGAGAATGGCTTTTTTGTGATGGGGAAAGGCTTGTTCTAATAGAGAAAAAAACCCTTCTCAGTTGGAAGGAAACTTTGTGGAAAGATGTCATAGGATCCAACTTAGTCAAACAGAGTCCTAGGCTAAAGCCCACATTTACTGATATGTCAAGGGCTATCCTGTCTTAGTGTGGGAGGATGAGTTCTCATCAGATCAAGAGAGCAGCCTGTCCCCAAGCTCTGTCTTAGTGAACCCTTCCTTTGAGGCCACGGTCTTCTCAAAGGGAGCCTGATCCAGCATCAGTACTGCCTGCAGGGCCCTAACACCTGGAGGCCCCAGGATGGACCTGCTTGTGACCAGACCCATCATAGCTACCTGAAACACCTCAGGAGCAGAGGAAGCAAAGGGCATGGACCAGGTACAGCCTGCTGCTGTTCAGGAAATTGTGGAAGAGACTGATAAATCACTGTAGAATGTGGATCCCAGTATTTCTCATGAGTCAGTGAGCTGAATCAACTTTCAGGCAAGAACCTAACATGAGAACCAGTAAAACCTGAAGGGAAATTTCCTCTATAAGGTTCAGAGAGACTACAGTGAGTGTGGGATTATCTTGTTGGCAGTCTTGCTGATCATCCTACCAGTTGCCTGTACCTATTCTTGTTACCTGACCTTTGGGCTGCCTTTGACTCTGCTTTTGGAATACATAATTCGACTGTGAACTGCCTTCTAACCTTGCATTTGTGCTATTGGACCCTGGACTGTAACTTTAGGACTGTAATCAGAGAACCCTTACTGTCTGATCCTGTGATTGGGGGGACTTAGAATCATAGAATCATAGAATCATAGAGTTGGAAGGGGCCATACAGGCCATCTAGTCCAACCCCCTGCTCAACGCAGGATTAGCCCTAAGCATCCTAAAGCATCCAAGAAAAGTGTGTATCCAACCTTTGCTTGAAGACTGCCGGTGAAGTCTTCCCACCTGGTACCCAGGATATTATATGTGGATTTGGTTGCTGTTCTTTTTTCTTAAGAATTTTCTTAAGAATAATATATGAAGTTGGTTATACAATTCTTCCTAATAAAAAAAGAATGAAAGGGTTGTTGTTAGTTGAGAAGTCATGTCTGACCCATCGTGACCTCATGGACAATGATCCTCCAGGCCTTCCTGTTATCTACCATTCCCCAGATTCCATTTAAGCTTTATCTATTTCCCATATGAATTTAGAGTCCTGGAATTAGCAGGTGCATTTCCCTCTAAGTTGTTGTTAGGTGTGAAGTCGTGTCCGACCCATTGCGATCCCATGGACAATGATCTTCCAGGCTTTCCTGTCCTCTACCATTCCCCGGAGTCCATTTAAGTTTGCACCGACTGCTTCAGTGACTCCATCCAGCCACCTCATTCTCTGTCGTCCCCTTCTTCTTTTGCCCTCAGTCACTCCCAGCATTAGGCTCTTCTCCAGGGAGTCCTTCCTTCTCATGTGGCCAAAGTATTTGAGTTTCATCATTCTTAAGCTTTGAATGAATGGGAGGAGTATACAATTAATACAATAATGTAGGCTTTTTCTGTCTTTATATTCTGTCGCTTGTTCAGGAAGGATATGCAACACACAATCCTCATGATTATGCTGAGAACTAGAATCCTAGGGTACCTAGAAATGTATATCAGATATACCTGTTCATGGCCCATTCTGCACTGACAGCGCTGCTCTGGGCTGCCACTGGTTTTTTGCGGTGGGGCACTTAGACCCACCTCTTCCCAGGTCCAGATAGGGCAAGATGAACCCAGTCCACCACAGATTACCTCCTCCACGTACGGCAGCCAGGGCGGAGAGGTTCCACCATGCTTCATGGTGGTAGGGGCATATTTTCATGAAGGCGTCATGATTTTTTTTTAATGCCCCAGTTGGCTCTGTGCCACCGCAAAATGTCATGGAGCTGACTGGGGCATTTTTTTGTCCATTCCGTAGGCAGGAGAAGTGCCAGACCTGGAGGGCCCAACTTTTCCCCTTCTACAGAGGCCTGGCAGAAAAGGGTGAAAAAGGGGCAACAGAGGGCCTGATTTGGGCCACGCCTGGGCCAAGGCTGGGCAAGTGCCAACATCTTGTGGAAGTGGGGATTAGCCCCGCTACCAGATGAGTGCTGGCCCAGCCAATAATCGTCATGCGAAAAAGGTCCAAGAATGTTATCGAAGTCTAAATATCCACAGGGATGAATTTACAAGTGTAGTTATTGTGTCAAAACTGGACCTCTCTCTCCATTATAATAGAGTTACTCTTCTCTCCCAGTTCCACTATAAATCTTCTCAGCATTAATCAAGCTGGTTTTCCACTATGCTAATAGCCAGACATCCTCTTGAGCTATCAAGGATACTGCTGTCAGAAAGACAGATAATAAATAACCTCATCTGTCCTCAGTGAACTGAACCTTATGTGACAAAATGTCTTAAATGTGAACATATTTGGTCAGAATTCATGCTTTTTAGGTCACCAGACAGACCATTGGGAAGGCTACATCAAACATCGTTAGCTATAGTTATTTAAGGTAAACATTCTGAATTCTTATTCATCTGGTGAAGTATTTCATAGAAATTCTATTTAAACTAGAGTTATGTGTAAAGTTAGTGTTCCAGCAATGGTAGGTACAGTAGATTCTGCAACATTCTAGAGTTATATTGAGCTTCAGTACACAGAGGTTCCTGGTACTTTGAATGTCTTGGTTTTGTTATCAGGCCATACACTTTGCTGAAAATTCCCATTCATGTGTAGTAGGGCCTAGTGCCAGTTCAGAATTTCCTCGATTACAAGTATTTACTGTAACATTTCCAGACCAGAACCAAGCTGCCCTAATAGCTCTCTAATGGTGCCATATATATCCTGCATTAATTGACAAGACAGCAGTGCTAAAACAAAACGATTTAAAAGGACAAGTCTTTGTTAAATCTCAGATCTTGAATGGACTTTGCTTGGTTCCGGTCTGGAAATGTTACAGTAAATACTTGTAATCCTTGCTTCCTACATATCAGGCACAATTTGCTATTAACAGGGAACAGGAGTAGAGCTATCATTTTCTAGAGTACCAATAACTCAGGAGTACAAACCCACATAGTGAAGGGATGGGGGGAGGAGGGAGCTGGATTTTCTTTTCTTTCTTTTCTTTTTTTGAGGCAAATGCACTTAATTAAATGCACTTTATGAAGTTACAGTGATACTCAGAAACCTATGCTTGAGTGTTAAAGCAGAAACTAAAAAGAGAGCTTTTCTCCTCAAAGTTTCAAAGACCTTGTGTAAAAGCAAAGCACTTAACTGCTGGAAACATATCCGGATTTAGTGTGATTACAGAGTTACCTCAATTTTTATCATCAGTTCACCTTCTACACCCTGTCCTTGATTCCACCTGACCTTTTCACCTTTAATAAATCAGATGTTCTATTTTGAACTTTCGAAAGCGTGTGCCATTACAGAAGTAGAATATAAGCAGCTGTTTCCCTCAAGTCTATGGGCTGGGCCATCATCATCATCATCAATCTCTATCATCTCTATATTATCTCTAGCTCTAGCTCTACATGGTAGGGTGGAACAGCCATAACCCAACAAATAAATAGTTATAGTGGCAGCTCAGCAAGTAGACAAGAAGAAACAAAGGTTAAATCCTGTTTGTGAGAGAGGGAAGGGGACAAGATTGTCATACCTACATTCAATATGCAACAGTAGTGGCATGTGGGATGTTTTCTATGCTGTTATGATTCTCTTATATGGCAATAAAATCTACAAAACAGCCATTTGTTATAGCTGTGCCGAAAACAAAGCACGTGAATGTATATATAACATTAGTAATAAACATTTTTAACCTAAGCAAAATTTCTATGACAAAGTATTAGAAGTCAAAACTGCTTTTGGATGGGATGAGAGGGTTTAAGAAAGACCGATGTATAAGATCACAGCAATTGCATGGGCTTTTGGGGAGAGAGTAATGGAGAAGAGATTTTCTTAGTTGTCCAGTATAGGGAAATAGTGATTAGACTGCATTTAGATATAGTAGCCTAATTTAAATGAAATTACAAACCTTACCATGTGTTCTTTGATTCACCTGCTAACTTTTGGGTTCATGCAAACTATTGATTATTTTTCTGCTTGTAACCGTAGTTTGTATTTGCCCTGAAAATCATAATTGAAGTTCACTGTGATTTTCAAATTCTATTTATTCAAAATATTATATTTATTTGTATTATCTTTATTGTTCAAAAGCTGTAATTTAGCAATATTTATACCCCACCTTTCTATGTGTTTATAAATTAAAATATTTCAAGTGTGACCTTATTAATCTTCATAAAGAATATTTTAAAAATCCAGTTGAACCACCAGCATATGATGAAGTAGGTAATAACCTGCAAATAAAAGTTTATGCTCTGTAGATAAACACATTAGTCAGTCTGAAGAATGCAACTGGATTTTCTTAACATATTGCCGAAATTATCAGCACACATAATATGAAATCAAGCTGTAAATGTTACAGTTAAATATTATGTTTTGTGACAAAATAGCTAAGTTCTTATAATATGACAGCTGTGTGAATTTTTTTCCTGAAGTTTGTTCATAATTTAATTTATAGCCCACAACTCCCATGACCAGATTGTGGCGAGTAACAAAAATTTTAGGCCCCACAGTAACATCCCCATAAACATACCCCCCCCCCAATAAAATGCCCATCCCTACCCCTGTTTAACAGAAGATGTATAAGTGCCTTAGGGGGGTAGTAGGGAGAAACATGATGACCTCATTGACTTGGGGAGGAGACCAGATCTCAAATACCCTAGCCTTAACTGAAGACCTGGTGGAAGATCTCTATCTTATAGGCCCTGCAGAACTCCACCAGAGCCCTCAGCTCTCCTGGGAACTCATGCCACCAGGTTGGGGCCAGGATCAAAAAGGCCGGGTTGAGGCCAGGCAAACCGGGACAGGGATCTCCAGCAAATTCACACCCACAGAGTAAAAAACCCTGTGGGGGACATAAGGAAGAAGGTGGTCCTTTAGATATGAGGGCCCTGACCGCAAATAGCCTTAAGGGTTAATATCAAAACCTTGAACTTGATCTGGGCCACAATTGATATCCAGTGCAGCTGCCTCAGCACTGGCTAGATATGGGCTCTCCAAAGTATTCCTGTGAGGACCCTAGCAGCTGCATTCTGTGCCAGCTGCAATTTCTGGGTCAAGGACAAGGGCAGGACTGTGTAAAGTGAGTTACACAAATTCAATCTGAAGGTGACTGTACCCAAGTGGTCTGAAGACAAGTAGGGTGCTAGTGCAGGTGGTAAAACACTATGCAGGCTACCTGTGACCTAGCTTCGTTAGACAAGGAAGTACTCATAGAATCATAGAAGAATAGAGTTGGAAGGAACCTCATGAGTCATCTAGTCCAACCCCCTGCACTATGCAGGACACTCACAGAATCACAGTATCACAGAATAATAGAGTTAGAAGGGGCCATGCAGGCCATCTAGTCCAACCCCCTGCTCAACGTAGGATCAGCCCAAAGCATTCTAAAGCATCCAATAAAAGTGTGTATCCAACCTTTACTTGAAGACTGCCAGTGAGGGGGAGCTCACCACCTCCTTAGGCAGCCTATTCCACTGCTGAACTACTCTGACTGTGAAAATCTTTTTCCTGATATCTAGCCTATATCGTTGTACTTGTAGTTTAAACCCATTACTGCATATCCTTTCATCTGCAGCCAATGGAAACAGCATCCTGCCCTCCTCCAGGTAACAACCTTTCAAATACTTAAAGAGGGCTATCATGTCCCCTCTCAACCTCCTTTTCTCCAGGCTGAACATTCCCAAGTCCATCAACCTATCTTCATAGAGCTTGGTCCCTTGGCCTCAGATCCCCTTTGTCACTCTCCTCTGTACTCTTTCAATTTTATCTACCTCCTTCTTGAAGTGAGGCCTCCAGAACTGCACACAGTACTCCAAGTGTGGTCTGACCAGTGCCGTATACAATGGGGCTATGACATCTTGTGATTTTGATGTGATGCCCCTGTTGATACAGCCCAAAATGGCATTCACCTTTTTAACTGCTGTATCACACTACCTGCTCATGTTTAGCTTAAAATCCAGAAGTACCCCAGGGTCTCGTTCACACACAGTGTTACCTAGAAGTGTATCCCCCATCCAGTAGGTATGCTTTTCATTTTTCTGACCCAGATGCAGAACTTTACACTTATCTTTATTAAACTGCATCTTGTTCTCATTTGCCCATTTTTCCACTGTGTTCAGTTCTCGTTGAACTCTGTCTCTATCTTCTGTAGTATTTGCCAATCCTCCCAATTTGGTGTAATCTGCAAACTTGATGAGTAGTCCCTCCACCTCCTCATCTAGAGCATTAATAAATATGTTAAAAAGTACTGGGCCGAGCCCCGAGCCCTGAGGTACCCCGCTACTCACCTCTCTCAAGTCTGATGAGACACCATTGACAACAACTCTTTGAGCGGTCCGCGGCCCGGTGCCGGGCCGCGAAGGCCTTGGCGCCGGGCCGTGGCTTCTTCCCTCCCCCGCCTGAAGCGAGAAGCTTGCCAGGCTGCGAGCAAATCGGCCGTCAAAGCGTCCGATTAGCTTGCGGCCCGGCAAGCTTCTTGTTTCGGGCGGGGGAGGGAAGAGAAGCTTGCCGAGCCTCAAGCTAATCGGCCGCTTTGGTGGCCAATATGCTGGCAGCCCGGAGGGGCCATGAGGTGAAGCTATGGCTGCCAGCACAGCGGCGGCGCAAACGCGCATGCGTGGACTGCCGCACACGCATGTTTGTGCTCCTGCCGGGTGCAAACGCACGTGCGCAGCAGTCCGCGCACGTGCGTTTGCGCTCGGGCTGCCGCGCGTCCGTGGGCCTGGGCCCCCGGGCCGCCCTCTCCCCACTCACCGGAGCAGCGGTCCATGGCAGCCGAAAGGTTTCAGACCGCTGCTCTAACCAATTCCCTATCCACCTAACTATCTGAAAATCCAGATTGCAGTCCTTCAATTTATCCATCAGAACATCATGGGGAACCTTATCAAAAGCTTTACTAAAATCCAAGTAAATGACATCAACCGAATTTCCACGATCCAGAAAACCTGTTACTTGGTCAAAAAAGGAAACCAGGTTGGTCTGACAGGACCTGTTGGAGACAAATCCATGCTGACTTCCTTGGATCACCAAATTGTCCTCCAGATGTTTGCAGATCGCTCCCTTTAATATCTGCTCCATTATCTTCCCCACAACAGAGGTCAGACTCACTGTAGTTTCCCGGGTCATCCTTCCTCCTTTTTGAAGATCGGAATAACGTTTGCTCTCTTCCAGTCCTCTGGGATATCTCCAGTCCTTAAAGTGGTCCCTAAGATGATGGACAATTAAGTTTTAATAGCTTCATGTGTACTAATATTTAAAGCCATGCACGTAGAGGCAGAAATACAGGATCTACTAGGCTGAAATACAGCATTTTTACTTTCACTGTTAAGATGTGTATGTATGGCACATTTATTCTTTTAATAAGGTCCATCATTTGTCCCTAGCAGCCTTCCCAAATAAAGAACCAGCTTAGTGAAACTTGGGTTTCACAAGTTCATTGAAATGGCTGTTCTATAGTCTTAAGCTATTTTTTTATTTAAGTGTGTCTGTGCACTGTGTTAGGCAGCCTTTGATGGTAAAGCTTCTTTCAAATGTGACAGAAATGTATTTCTCATTTATTTCTGTGTTCAGATGTATCAAGCATCATCTTGTGCCAAATGTGTTATACAGATAAGTAAAAGTTTGGATAATCTGTTCAGCACCCAAGGCATTATCTCCCAACCTGCCCTTCTGTTCAGGAGTGGCTCTTCAAATTCAGATTCAGAGTACCTTTATTGGCTCTTCATCATCACAGGGTGCTCACCAGTTTGTCCTTCCTATAATGAACAATCCAACCTATTACAACCAACCAAGTTACAGCCTAACCATTCTAAAAGACAAGATCTAATTATCTTGTCCCTCTCGAGGCAACATAAAACAGGACCAATAGGTCCATCATAGTCTTGCCCTTGGTCCAATATAGTCTTGCCCTTGGCTGGATAGATAGGCTACAGCACACAGCAGTTGCCTATATAGAGGAGACAAAGAGCCTCCTTCACTGTCTACAAAAATGTTTGTATGGGTCCAGTAACCCTGTTCAGAATTGTTGTTTTTTCAGGAGACCTGGCCACAGGTGGAATTCTTAAGACAAGGAGGAATGCAAATTTTTGCTCCCCTCCATGCAGTTTTCCAACTCACGTAACAGTTTGCCCATGTCTATTATGTAACTCCGGAACTCAAATTCTGGAGCTGGAAGGAACTGCAGAGTTGGGAACGTGCTGAAAACCTTCATCAACCAACCCCTTCTAGTAATGGATCATTGGGGCTAACTCCTCCATATTTTCACACATCCATTGTTTAGGCTGTGATGGTACTTCACACAGTCCTATTACTACAAATGTTTTGTACCAGCTAAAGTGTGGTTAGCACTGTGAGATAAATAGATAAACATTAACCTTAAAATAGATTCAGTAATTTGGACATTAATATTTTTAGGACTAGAATGTCAAATCAAATGGGCCTTAGGAAGTCTGAGCAACAATAAAGCTAGTGGAGGTGACATCATTCCATTTAACTTGTATGCAGAGCACATCATGAGAAAGGCAGGGTTAGATGAGTCACAAATTGGGATCAAGATTGCAGGGAGGAATATCAACAACCTCAGATATGCAGATGATACCACTCTAATGGCAGAAAGTGAAGAGGAACTAAAGAGCCTCTTCATGCGGGTGAAGGAGGAGAGTGCAAAAGTTGGCTTGAAACTCAACATCAAGAAAACAAAGATCATGGCATCTGGCCCTCTCAATTCCTGGCAAATAGATGGGGAGGAAATTGAGATAGTGACAGATTTTATTTTCCTGGGCTCCAAGATCACTGCGGATGGAGACTGCAGCAAAGAAAGTAAAAGATGCTTGCTCCTGGGGAGGAAAGCTATGGCAAATCTAGACAGCATCCTAAAATGCAGAGACATCACCCTGCCAACAAAAGTGCACCTAGTCAAGGCTATGGTCTTCCCAGCTGCAATGTATGGATGTGAAAGTTGTCAAAAAAATTGAGGCTTTTGAACTCTGGTGCCTGGAGAAAACTCTTACGAGTCCCTTGGACTGCAAGGTGAACAAACCAGTCTGTCCTTAAGGAGATCAGCCCTGACTGCTCCTTAGAAGGCCAGATCCTGAAGATGAAACTCAAATACTTTGTCCACCTCATGAGAAGGAAGGACTCCCTTGAGAAGAGCCTAATGCTGGGAGCGATAGAGGGCAAAAGATGAAGGGGAAGACAGAGAATGAGGTGGTTGGATGGAGTCACTGAAGCAGTCGGTGCGAACTTAAATGGACTCCGGTGAATGGTAGAGGACAGGAAGGCCCGGAGGATTATTGTCCACAAGGTCACGATGGGTCAGACATGACTTCACACCTAACAACAACTTAGAGGGAAATGCACCTGCTAATTCCAGGACTCTAAATTCATATGGGAAATAGATAAAGCTTAAATGGAATCCGGGGAATGGTAGAGAACAGGAAGGCCTGGAGGATCATTGTCCATGTGGTCACGATGGGTCATTCATGACTTGGCACCTAACAACAACAACAATTTTTAGGAGATGAAAGTTTATTGGGTAGAATCTCTGTCATTGTTTCAAGTACAAACACACTCAAGAAAACAAACTGATTTATGCTATTTCCTTTATGTTATGGACTTCTCATACTTGTTGTTGTTGTTGTTGTTGTTCTCATACTGCCACTGCTCAAATACAGTTTTTACAACTCTTTGCTCTTTATGCATATTGAACAGATCCAGGAAGAATGACAGTACCAACATGGTAATTAATTTACGTAATATAAACCTAAGCTTATCAAATACACATGATCTTAATTGTTGTCTGTCATTGAACAATAATATTGTACTCCAATCAGGTTAGCAGGTAGTAAAGATACTGAGATAAGACATATTTTTTATTCCTTTAGTAAAATAATTTTATTTTAAGAAGTGCTTTACCATTTACAATAACTTTTTTCTCCATTCTGTGTACAAATAAAACTGGCTCTGAAACTATATTGATTAACATGGTCCTTTGCATTAGGAATTTGAAAGTTTGTTACCTAATTTACAAAATGATTGCACTGGATGTGTCATTAATCATGCTGTTGGTATAATTAACAGTATCAGCACACATTTTTTAAAATGAAGAATAAAAGTATTTAGTATATCGTAATTTCTAATTTGTACTTGGATGCTTAGTAGATACAGTTTAAAATGATTTATTATTTGGTCTTTTGCAATTTTCTAATTGTAGAACTGCTAATCTTCCTTTTAGCAATTCTGCCTTTGCCTTTCATCTGTAACTATAATAAGAGGCCTAATGACCTTTTGGGCCTCACAATTTAAGGGCCATTGAATGTTCCTGCCTGTGCCATCCTGCCACCTGAGTGACTGGTCACCCAATAGCTGGTCACCCAATCAAACTGCATCTCCCGCCCCTAACTATTGCGCCCAACCTCTTCACTCACTTTGCCTCAGACTGCCAATGGAGCTGGTGGGTGCCTGGTGAGTGAGCTGCCAGGGTTGCATGGGGGCCCTTTGGGCTGGTCTGGCCTAATCTATTCTCCACTCTCAGGGCTCTCCTGCCTCAGTTCTGCAAGCACAAAGCAGATCTGAATGGCCATTAGGGATTCAAAGCTGTTCTAACAAAGATGTCAGCAAGTTTTGTGAATACGTTAGAAAATATTCCCTGAACTTTTCCTGATAAAATATGGACTTTTCATAATCCCCGCCCTCTGTACTTCTGGTCCTTCACATCCCCTTGAACTTGCTGGGGTCTAATTTTTCATGTATCCTACACAGAAGGTCTGCCCAGCAAGGAGGCTTCTAAAGAAGTGACCTCTACAGAATAAAATGGTCCATCCTCAACGTGCCCCTAAGAAGCTTGAAGGGGCCTTTAAAACCCTGGAAGCTGGTCTCAGTGAGGCTCCCTGCAACAGAGCACACCAGTCTGCCCCAGTGGGGCTAGGCTGCACTCAATATCCACACAGCCTCTTATGGAGGCACCCTTCATGGGCAAGTCCGGGGCGTAGATTTGGACAGCCTGCAAAACAGCTCCTTCCATGCCCAAATAGCAACAGAGTGGGGGCCTACAGCTCTCCTGAGTCCTGGCTTCAGCCTGATGCCTCTCCGCACTGAGACACAAGGCAACATTGCAGCCACCAACAGGGCTCCCTGGCTTGACCCAGCACGAAGGAACATTAGGCAGGAGTGAGGCCTCTCCAATCCACATGCATGTAGGTAAGGCAAGCGTGTAAGCTAAACAAGACTGAGGAAAACAGCAGGTTGGCAGAAAAGTGTGTGTAGGGCAGTCCAGATAGGGGGAAATTGCAGTGACATGAACATGCAAGCTGATGGCAGGGAGGGTGGGAGGGAGGGCAAAAAAAAGAAGGAAGGAAAAGGAGATTAGCAGAAAAAACAGCAACACAAATGGGGGGAGGGAAAGAAGAAAAAAAGATGGAATGAGAAAGAAAGAAACAAAGGGCCAGCAGGATGTCTCATGTAGTCCTTTAATATGGTCAAGTGACTGGTGCTTTTATACTTAAATACAGTCTGAAAGACATTCTGAACATCTAATCTAAGCAAATAATTTCATTGAACCTGCCCCCCCCCATCTCTTTATATGGTAATGCAGGTTTCACAAAATGAACTACCTTTTGACATTTTTGCCCATAAACTTGTGAATTCCAATTCAAGGAGGGAGAAACTGGAAGACCTCAGTCTCTGTGTCCTGTATTATACTTGAGAATGCTTTGTTTCTTTATGTGAATTGGCAGTGCTTCCAAGAATTAGCTTTGAGTTGCTTTTCTTTTGAGTTTTGCTGATGCGTTTTATAGAACATGTGCCTTTATTTCCACTGATTTCCCTGATAAATACCAATTTGGCTACCTGATATAATTTTACCTGTATTATAGATTATTATTTACTTAAAACTTCTGCGGCATAACAACATATTTCACTTCTACATCTTTTGTTTTTTGCCCTAGATTCTTGGCCATCATGTGAGGTCTCTATTAGAGGAGAAAAAATACTGACCTTGGAATTAAAAAAAAAAGTTATTAAATGTAATGAACTGAAGGAATAAACATCCTTTGGATTTCTATCCACTTATACATGTTAAGAATCAAATCAGTAACATTGTCTAATATTAGCTGCTGAGAAAAGCTGAAGTTCACAATGGAGTAATTTTATTCCCAAGTTGATTCTGTGATCATTTGTGATTTTAAATATTTTCTTGGACATGGTGAGTGGACATACAGTAATTTTTAATGCAGGTTAGATCTTGATAGAAAGCCATAGTTTAAAGTGACCTCATCACACACTTTTACCTCCAGAATATCTGTAGTAAAAGCTACAATACCAATGTCCTATGAAACAGACTTGTGATGAGAATTGTGTCACCTTGGGAGAGGGGCTGTTGTGAACTGTACAGGCAACCACAGATGTCTTGTACATGATAACGTTTTGATAAAAGCCATCCCCACTGATTTTAAGACTGACATCTTATCTTCCTGCAGCACACATTCTACTGAAGGCAGAGGAACCAATTTACCTTCCACTGAGACTATTTATGTGCTTTTTAATTGGCTCAAAGTAGTTTTGTATAAGCAACCATTAAATCATTGTTGAAGAGAATGAACATCCTTGATGGGCGAGAGCATCTGTGGTGGTAATTTCTAAATAAATAAATCACAACTACTTAGCTGCTGCAAAACATAATATGAAATCACCATGTATGAAGAGCCTCTGGTTGCTGGCAGGTTTTAGAGCTTCCTCCACATGACGTCTTCTGCATCTCAAGGATTTGCCTTGAGATGAGGGAAATTGCAAAAGCTGGATTGGCCACTTGTTATCTCACTTCATATCAGGGAACATCCAGGGGCAAGCCCGTGTGGAGGGAGAAAGGCACAATAGCACCTGCAACATTTTGCCCGCCCTCACACCCACCCACCCCCCTCAATTTTCTGCTCCGATAATTTCTTTAAAAATGGTGTGGCCTACGTTGCCGCAGGATTGCAAAGCTACTTTGCATAAGTTAGAATAAATCTTTCCCTAAAGTGTCCACAGTCTTTTTGGGATTGGGCAGGCAAAACACAATCCTGTTTGTGTTTTCTGGCAGAGGTGAATGAACGTGGAAAGGGGGTGTGTGCGTGATGAAGCAGCCCTCTCTTGATCATACAGGCGTGCATGCTCCTTGTTTTTAAGTCTACCATTTACATAAAAATTACCATGTTCAGCCCCTAACCAATCTACCCAAATATAAACAAGAGTCCAAAATACCATGAATCCCAAAAACTGAGGGGGGGAGATATTTTATCATTTTGGTGTTTCTCCATACCAATGCAGAAAAGTTGAGGTGGATGAGGCTGAGAGAGCCCTGATATCACTGATCGGTCAGAACAGCTTTATCAGTGCTGTGAGGAGCCCAAGGTCACCCAGCTGGCTGCATGTGGGGGGGGGTGTAGAATTGAACCCGGCTCACCAGATTAGAAGTCCGCACTCGTAACCACTACACCAAACTGGCTCTCAAAGATTTGAATGGCCATTGGTTTCAATGGCATATATTCAAACATATATTTACAAGATGCCAGTGAAATCACAGGGGTATAAATGTACTTAAAAGTGGTAGTTTTCTTGCCTCCAATAATGGCTTTGTGCAGAGTAAAACTCTGGAAGAAACACTGTGGATCATTATGGTACTATTAATGTATTTATTTTTCCTCTGTGAGATTAATCTGTATTTTCCCTAATTGGAACAACCTGCATATGTTACTAACATGGTTCAGTACAGTACCACCTTCCTTCAAATGTAAATAACTCAAACTGTTAAACTTAGAACAAAAAAGCATATAATTTAGTTAAGCATTTCATTTTTCAAGGAGTAATTATCCTAAACTAATTTATTGATGACAAATAACTTTATTCTCTTTATGCAACCTAGCCCATTAATGGAGCAGTAATTTCAAATTAAAGCTTGATGCTTATAACAAATATTTTCTCTCATCTTTGCATTACTGAAAATGGCTGAGAGCTGGTTTGGAAACAATTTATGCATATTTAAACATCATTTGTTGTGAGCATTGCTTTCATATATCTGTATTTATAGTTTAATACCCCCAGTCATTTTAGTCCCTGCATTCTGGCTAAAAAAAAAGCAGAACATTAATGCTTTAAAACATTCCAAAAGGAAGGATACAGCATTTATTTAAATACACGAAATTAGGCTTCGTTTTCTGCCTGCATTTAAGATGAAAGCAAAGAGATCCTTGTCTTACTTTGCTTGAAACTTATGCTCTTCCGCTACATTTAAATGGCAATTTGCTTTTAAAGCATGAGGTGTCATTTGGTGGCATACAAATCAGGCATGGATAAACACAATCAAGCAACATAGTATTATACAGACAACGAATTATCTACTTTCAGAGGAGCAAATTAAGATAAATACAAATTACTTTACATTTAAATTGTTTTCGTCTAAAGGGCAAATTCTCTTAAATCTGGTAGAAAGAAAAAAATACTCATAGGATTTCTTGATGCCTTTTAAAGAATCTTACATAGCATCATATTATGGCACTGAGGACACCAGCGGCAGCCCATACAGTCACTTCTGCCATAATACTTGGTGGGACTAGGTAGGAGTAATGTTTATGCATGTACCAACTGATTATGTTGAAGACTGCAGCCTGCTGCTGTTGTAGCTATATTGTCCCTGCACAAAGGCCTCTGTGACAACTGGGTATATTCACAAAGTACATTGATGATTCCTGACATTTTCCTCTTTTCTTGTCCCCTTCATTATTAAAAGGTCTAGTAATTAACAGTCAGAGTATTAAGAACTTCATTCTTGTCATTGCAGCTTTATTAATTTGTGGCAGCTCTGTATCGTTAGTGAATTGCCAAGTCAAATGCAGTCCACTAGCTGTGGACCATATGCCCAGTGATATGTATGATAGTAATTGTGCTTATGTATTTCCAGACTGGCTGCCAAAACAGGTGGCTTATAAAACCCCATATATGGATAGCAGATTGTATTCAGGTTGGTGGGCTTCAGGTTTGTGATGCTTAGGTGTACAGCAAAGTTAGGATGGGTATATCCAAAATACACTCAAGATAGTTTCAAACAATCATTTTCTGAGGGTGGCTACCTGAAACGTATAGTATGTGGAAACTCTATGTTCAGAGCTGATTGTCTTTAGCCTGTGTGGCCATGCAAACATAACCACACTGGTCTTTGGTTGCTGTATCATCTTGAAGAGTTATACCTAGGACACTTCATAACCATTAATATAACTTTAAAAGACCTAAATAGTTTCCCTTTGAGAGCCAGTTTGGTGTAGTGGTTAGGAGTGCGGACTTCTAATCTGGCGAGCCAGGTTCGATTCTGCAGTCCCCCACATGCATCCAGCTGGGTGACCTTGGGCTCGCCACGGCACTGATAAAACTGTTCTGACCGGGCAGTGATATCAGGGCTCTCTCAGCCTCACCCACCCCACAGGGTGTCTGTTATGGGGAGAGGAATGGGAAGGCGACTGTAAGCCGCTTTGAGCCTCCTTCGGGTAGGGAAAAGCGGCATATAAGAACCAACTCTTCTTCTTCTTCTTCTTTGAGACTCACCTGGAGTGCATGTCTCGCTTATAGGCTGCAGGCCAAAATATTTCTTTTTTCTCAGACGTTTAATTAAGCTGCTGACTTTTAACACAGTTTTTATAAGTTTCCCCCACCAAAAAAAAAGAAAAGAAATTGTTGATCTTAACTTGTTTAGATATCCATGTTTTTATGTTCTAGTTGATTTTTTTTAAAAAAATACGTTGATATTTAATTTGCAGCTTTTAATGTTTTATGTTTTCATCCATTATATCTTGTAAGCCATTTTGGACAGATTTCCTGGAGAGGTAGAATAAAAATGCCCTACAGAAATAAAAAAAGTAAGCTTGTTATTAAATAACAGATATTTAAGTTGTCACCATGCCTTTCACTTAGAATAAAGGAAAAGTTTAGTTTTTTCCCCTTTATGAAACTGAAGAGCTGCTTGTCTCCATTTTATTTTTGCTAGCTGCGCTTTGAGCTGGAATACAGTCAGACGAACTGCTTTGGTTTAGGTTTTTTTTTTTAATGGAGTACATTTATCTGAGAATGTGTCTTTTCACAATGCTGGTAGTTTCTTCATTAGATGTCAGAGCTTCGGTATTTTGACCCTGAGTTGCAATTTTTATTTTTTTGTTTGCTGTGGCATGAAAAGATAATAGCATCTAGTCCAGTGCAGAATTCTCTTAAGGAATGAAAAATATATAATAAAAATGAGAACCTGTTATCTGCCTCTGTTTCTAGACTAGGCTTCCTCAACCAGGGTTTTGTGAAACCCTGGGATTTCTTGACAGCACTGGAAGGGTCTCCCAAATGGGTGGGAGTTAATTATTTAAATTATTTAAATATTTTGTTAAACATATATCAGGTGATATGAACCATATATGGTCATGTTGACCTGCCCACCCCCATGGCCAATGATGAGCTTGGAGTGGAAGGAGACGGCCCCCATGTGGACTGGTACACAGCAATGTTTCCGAACCATATTCAGCACAATTGTGCTATTTCTAGGGTTTTTCTAAGCCTGAAGAATGTTCCAGGGGTTTCACAGTGTTAAAAAAGTCAAGAAGGGAAATACAAATGGAAGAAAGGGTATACTTCACATTAATCGTTATCTTCCTTTAGTGCTGGAGGAATGTTGTGTATCACTATATTGTTCTTAAGTAATGTTTGAGTCCAATGGCCCTTTAAGACCAAGAAAGTTCATTCTCTTGAAAGCTTATACCCAGAATTAAACTTTGTTGGCTTTAAAGGGGCCACTGGACTCCAGCTTTGTGTTGCTTCAGACCTACCTGAATCTACTATTCTTAGTAAATTACCCAATAAATGCGAGATTAGTTGAATGATTGGTGTAGTTTAACCTTTTTCAAGACCTAGATTTGTTGAAAATATTTTATTGATATTTGCAGAGCAGCAAATGAGGCTTCCAGAAGCTGTCCTTTGTCCATCTGTGATTGGTGGTGGTGAAGTATGAAGGGGTTGACATATCAGGCCAGTGCAGCATGAAAACATACCATATATACTCGCATATAAGCTGACCCGCATATAAGCCAAGGCCCTTAATTTTACCACAAAATCCGGGCAAACTTATTGACTCACATATAAGCCGAGGGTGGGAAATGCAGCAGGCTACTGGTAAATTTACAGGGTGGCCTTAGCGCTTAATCCATGCTCAATCATCACAGGCTTTCCCATCCAGCCTCCCCCCCCCCCAACAAATACAGAAAAGTCAAGAGGATGAATAGCGGCTGGTTTTTGTACCCCACTTTTCACTAACCAAAGGAGTCTCAAAGCAGCTTACAATTGCCTTCCCTTCCTCTCTTGATGCCAGACACCCTGGGAGAGCACTGACAGAACTGTTCTGTGAGAACAGTTCTCACAGGCCCCCCAGGTCAGCAAACTAGAGCAGAACAATAGTACCCAAAGTTGGCAACCTACTACAACAAGTACAACAGT
Organism: Paroedura picta; assembly: GCF_049243985.1. Lineage (NCBI taxonomy): Eukaryota > Metazoa > Chordata > Lepidosauria > Squamata > Gekkonidae > Paroedura > Paroedura picta. The sequence goes on from NC_135369.1 coordinate 147,470,584, forward strand.
TACCAAACTGGGGGCTACAGTGCCCCCCAGAACAAAACACTGAAATAAAGAACTGTAAAACTGAAAACTGGAAGAAAGAACTGTAAAAAACAGCTTTTAAAAGAAATACAACCCCAAGAAGAAAAGGCAAACAATGCTGCCTCTCAGATAAAAGAAGAAACACTGAAAGTAAATCCCAAAGCACCCCCCAAACCCACCCCACCCACAGAAACCAAAAGAATAGTTTGGAAGAAGTGAATAGGGAAAGAAGGGGGAAAATATCAGAACCCCTCCGTCAAACCATTGATGTCCTAAAAGCTGCCAGAGTAAGCTTTTAAGATATTTGCAGAAGGCAATGTTTAGCTGGCAGCAATTAGCTCACTTGCAAAGAGCTTAGTTTTTAAGATCTCTGCAGAAAGCAAAGGTTAACTGGAGGCCACTAGCTCACTTGCAAAGAGCTCATGTTGCAGATGCAATACTGCGATTGGCAGGCTGGGAGCAGGCTGTTAATCAATTATCCGTTTATAAGCTGAGGGGGTCTTTTAAGTGCTAAAAACTGTGCTGTAAAACTCGGCTTATATGCGAGTACATAAGGTATATTCCAAAGTGCAATTAAGTTTTGGTAAGTTCATAGCTGCTTCTGTGTTGAACAGTTGTATGTCAGTGGGAATGGGGAAGTACAAATGTAATTTAACAAATGAATTAAAGAGGGACAATGATTTCTGCTGATTTCCTCCTTTGCTTCCTGTGTTTTCCTGAGGGATCAACTGACTACCAGAAACAGAATTCCTGCAACTTAGTGGGCTGCAGCATGAGGTGAGAATCAGCAGAAATCACTGCTCAGGCCTTAAAAAAATTTTTTTTAAAATAAAAGTGCCATTTTGTCTGTGGAACTATAGGAACTATATATAGTTGAAATACCTGCACTAATTACCTCTGTTGGAAAAAAAGCTCTCCTTGAACCTTTTCCAGCAATTCACCAAGCTGAAAAGTTCTTACTGGAACTGTTTTCACTGTGTCTTGTAGACTCTGCATTATATCACTGGTTTCAGACTACATGATAATGTCTTTTGCTGTGCTTTTCCCTCCCTTCAAAAGAGATGAGTTTCTCCTTTTTAAGATATTTGCTTTTATACCAGAATGTTTAAGGCCTGTTATAGTGTGAAAAACTGACAAGGATTAACAGCCACTCAGTAATAAACTGGAGATGATATTAGCTTTGTAAGGTTTGCAGTGTGCATGAAGGAGAACTTCAGCATATTTCAACTTGTAAATCATCCCTAGACATTTGGAGGGCAAAGTGCTTTAGACCTGTTCCCAATTAAAAATTTACAGTAAATAAGTATTGAAGGTTGACTCTCGTGTGATAGGCCTTCTGTAATTTAAACTATGTAAAAAGGAAGCCATTACAGGTTGATGAAATAATTATGGACATCAAAATATTATTTAATAATGGACTATCCTTGAGCAATAGAATGCCCTAAAAATAAATCTTTACATTTTCTTTCTGATGCTAGGGGAGGGGTCTCTTGAGAAGTGCTATGATAAAATATTTTTCCCCCAAAAAGAAGTGTTGAAAGCTCTAGCTGTCAAAGAAAATAACCTTCTGAACATTTATCAGCCATGTGACTCAAGTGGGATTTATCTAGATAGCTGCTCAATCAGATACTCAAGAGCAGTTGTGCAATGCAATCAGACACAGATAAGAAAACCTTAATATGATATTTCTGCTGCTTGAGAAGCCTGTTAAAGTTGTCTTAGGGAGTATGATCTCATTCTTATTTTGAGAGCGAACAGGTCTCTGGGTTTTATAAAATCTGTAATGTCAACAGGATTTTTCAGAAGAATTTCTAGTGCTAAACTGTAGCACTTGAGCTTTGCAGAACTGCCATAAAATATGTGCAGGATAGAGTGTTTGAAGATTGGAATTCTAAATTGCCTATTTGGGGCAATTCCTGTAAAAGACAAATAGGGTGAAGTTCTATTATCTTTGTACGCTCTTTGAGCAAATGCATTATAGAATCAATTTTACATTAACATAGGAATAACTGAACAGGTTCTAATCTTGTGTTTGCATGTATAATATAATTTTCCTTCCTCCAAATATTCCTATGATGATGGTTAGAATAAGTTAGGGCAAGTATAAAATAGCATATAGATTGTCTCTCCAAAGTCCATGAATTTGGGTACAAATGAAAGGACTTGTTTAATAGACACTGATAGCACAATGAGGGAAAGCAAAGAAGTTTTTATTAGGGATGGGCTAGGGACTGGCCAGGCAGAATTATTTCTGAATAGGACCAAGCCCTATGAAGATAGGTTGAGGGACTTGGGAATGTTCAGCCTGGAGAAAAGGAGGTTGAGAAGGAACATGGTAACCCTCTTTAAGTATTTGAAAGGTTTTCACTTGGAGGAGGGCAGGATGCTGTTTCTGCTGGCTGCAGAGGAAAGGATGTGCAGTAATAGGTTTAAACTATAAGTACAACGATATAGGCTAGATATCAGGGGGGGGGAATTCACAGTCAGAGTAGTTCAGCAGTGGAATAGGCTGCCTAAGGAAGGGGTGAGCTCCCCCTCACTGGCAGTCTTCAAGCAAAGCTTGGATACACACTTTTCTTTGATGCTTTGGGTTGATCCTGCGTTGAGCAGGGGGTTGGACTAGATGGCCTGTATGGCCCCTTCCAACTCTATGATTTTGTCATTCTGTGATTCTATTAGCCATCAGCCCACCCATTAATTCTCTGATAGAAGTAGAGTTGGGTGTCACAAACATATTGATCACATTGCTCTTCAAATGTCTGGATGAATTCACTCAGCATTTTCAAATAGCAATCAGATAGCATGGGAGATAAAATGGTGATTGGTGGGACCCAATACTGTATGTGTTGTGGTACCCAGAGTCACTTCTGCCTGTGTTTTCTCACTAGTGAAATTTAGTTATTGGCTGCACACAATATAGGTCCCTCAAGAGATAATAATTTGGGGAGGGGGATCCTAAGAAGTGTTTTTAAGAAGATGAAAAAATGCAAACACATCTGCTTTTTAATTTTGTTTTTCAGGATTTTCAGGACAGTTCTGTGAAAGAGAAGCAAACAAATGTGACTCAATGCCTTGCTTGAATGGTGCTGTCTGTGTGGATGATGTCAATGGATATGATTGTTTTTGCCCAGAAGGTAAGTTGTTGGACACAATGTATATTTATTATAAGTGACAATTTGCCAGGATTGCTGGAAGATGGCAAGGTTGTCTTCAAAGCATTCAAAACATTCTTCCTATTAAAACAAGTGGCTCAGTCTTAAAGTTTCATTTGCATTTGTGTTCATCTTGAGAGGCTATTTACATGAAGGCTGTAAATAATTAAGTCTGTAACTGTGAATATATGTATGATACTATGCCATGATTCTTCACGGTGTTAGGACAATAGTAAAAGTACAATAGGTCATTAAGCTGATGTTTAAAATTACCCTGTTTCCTAATATACCCTTTCTAATACTTTTTTGTTGTTGTTAAGCATCTGGGGAAAAATAAGATTAATGAGTTTTTAATTAGAAGCAATATTTCAGCATCTAGAGCCAGTCTCTAATCTGATAAGAAGTATTGTTGATGTTCCCTTTTTCTGTTCGTAGCAAAGTAAGGATTGGAAAGTGTATCAATCTATTGATTTAACCAATATTTCTTAAGTTGACCCATAGTCTTATGGTTAAGGGGGCTTTAATTAAAAGGGGGCTTATGGGCTAATGGTTAAGGATACACATTTATTTTTGTAATGGAATATTACTGTGTTAGAGGGAGGCAGGAAAAACACAAGGCTTTCCCTAAATAATCTCATCATGTTCTACCTCTTGTGTTCTTTCCCACCCCATCAATAACACGCAATGTAAAACTATAACCACTACCAGATTCCTGTCTACTTAATATGACACATAATCTATTCTCCCTTAGCAAGTACTTCACAGTTCTAAATATCAAGCAACAAATTAAGCCTCTCCCAAGTACTGTGCATGTTTCCTATGTGCAAATCCAGCCATCATTCTACTTAGTATCCAAGGCCTGGTTGGCTGAATCAAAGGGACATGATTGATCCATGTATGGGTCTTCCCTTATAGAACAACTGAGAGAGATGCCCATAAAAGGGATTTATTTGTGCCATAAATTGGAAATAAATTGCTTTAGGATGCTCAGGGCTGATCCTGCATGGAGCAGAGGGTTGGACTAGATGGCCTGTATGGCCCCTTCCAACTCTATGATTCTATGAAATCTTCTTGAGCATCTTGTCCTTTCTACCCTCGGAAATGCCTCTGTATTAGTGCAGATGTTAGATGTAATGCATTGTTCCCATTCTGCGAACAGTGGAGGCATCCATACAAGGAGCCTTCTACTGGCAGAGAAGACATGCTGCTTCTTTTGATGCACAGTTCTTCACAGAAGATTCCAGCATTTGGAGAATGAAAACACATTTCCCAATCCTAGAAATATATGCTTTTTAAAATGAAGATAATTTGTACTTGAAAATAGTTGTCTCCATGTTGTACTCTGGAAAAGTATTAGCTATTTATGGTGCCTTGCAATACAGTTACACCCACTGAAGTTTGTTAAAATCAATGGACTTTAAAGTGGGGTAACAGGGTAGGATAGCCCTGTTAAACAGCTTGCCTCACTTCAGAAGGACATAAGTCAGGGGTAGTCAAACTGCGGCCCTCCAGATGTCCATGGACTACAATTCCCACGAGCCCCTGCCAGCATTCACTGAGAGGGGCTTGTGGGAATTGTAGTCCATGGACATCTGGAGGGCCGCAGTTTGACTACCCCTGACATAAGTGCTTATCAGCAGCAGTACTGGGGTAGCTCACAAAGACTTGAATTCCACCAGAGCATTTCTATGTGTGGAAGGATTTTTGTCTGATCCTAGAAACTACATCATGGAGGTAAAGGTAAAGGTATCCCCTGTGCAAGCACCGAGTCATGTCTGACCCTTGGGGTGACGCCCTCTAGCGTTTTCATGGCAGACTCAATACGGGGTGGTTTGCCAGTGCCTTCCCCAGTCATTACCGTTTACCCCCCAGCAAGCTGGGTACTCATTTTACCGACCTCGGAAGGATACATCATGGAGACCTGTCATTAATTCAGATTTGTGATTAAAATGCATTACATACATGTTCTGAGAAAGAAGCTTCGAAAGGATAATGCTACTGTCTGCTCTCTTTCTAAAGATCTTCCATCGCTGAACTTGGAAAAACGAATTGCCGATAATTTTGTGGATAAGATGTTATCAGGGTGCGAGACATGGGTCTGATTAAAGTCTGTATGTGAATGAGATCTGTTACTGTATACATTATTAATGAACTCAGGGTAATTGTAAAGTTTTATGACTTAGGGATCAGTGGAAATTGGTTCCATGGTCATTTTGAGAAATTATGAGAATATGCCTTGTGCCGTGGGTGCTGATAGCTTAACATTAGTCATGGTCTTCCCACAGCCATGGCCTGTGACAGCACTTAATGATAGTCATTTTGTAGCGTGACCATGCATTAGAATAGATTTACAAGAGCATAAAATGCCAGATACCAAAGTGCAGAGTTCTTTGTCGGCTCTTAGCACAAGAAGCCCTCAATACTCTTAGGAGTTTAGATTGGCTACAACTATACAGGTGCAAGAGAAATATTTTGTAGAAAGCAGGTGCACATTTTGATACTAAATATTACCTTTCAAATGAAGATCTGAGTAATGCATGCATTTGATATGAATAATTTTTGTTTAGACGTTTACTGAAGGAAAATAATTTTACAATATATTTATTTATTATATTTCTATACTACCCTCCCGTGAGGCTTAGGATGGTTTACATAAAGCGTGAAGAATATACATAGAATCATAGTATCAATAATAAAAATAACATGGGTTACAAGTTGAACAGCAGGGATTATAACAATTTATAACAAAATTATAACTTCAGTAAAGTCTAATATAAACCCATAGGGAGGTCAGCTGAGGTTCAGATCATGTATGGGGATGTTTGGAGGACCAGTGGATGTAATTAGGTCGGCGACCTCTACCAAATAACTGGTGGAGGAGCTCCCTTTTACAGCCCCTGTAGAATTGTGGGAGTTCAGGCAAGGCCCTGATCTCTTAAAGGAGCTCATTCTACCAGGTGAGGTCCAGGACAGAGAAATTTCTGGCCCTGGTTGAGAACCAATGTGCTTCTTTGAGGCCAAGGATTACCATCTAGTTGGAGTTGGTAGAGTGTAAGGCTCTCTTGGGGGTATAGGCAGGGAGGCAGTCTCTCAGATGCACTCGGCCCAGAGTGTGTATGGCCTTGAGGGTGATTAGCAAAACATTACGCCTGATCTGTAATTCCATGTGGATCACTGTGGCTAGGTGTTTTGTATCAAAGTAGGGTGCTAATAGCTTGGCTTGGTGCAGATGATAGAAACAAGATAAATAGGACAGCTTCAAAGTGAATACAAATTCAGAAAAAGAAACCTATCCAAAGGCAATACAATAAATTTAATACTATCAAAAACAAGAATAGTCTCTCCTTATATGTACTTTCTTTTCTTATTCCTTTATTTGTCGGGACTTCTACCAGAACGGCATCCTGGTAATGTCCATTTTCAGTGGAAAACAACTTTTCTCAGTGGGAAGTCCTAGACTAAAATACAAATAAATCTTTACAATGTTTTGCATAGTTATATGTAATACAGATTGTACATAATATAATGTTAAAACACATACCTCCAATTATTCAATTTTCAAATACAATGGATCTGTATACAATAGCTTATTTGAAACCTGTAGAAACAACATAAACTATAAATGCATTTTTACAAAAAGACTTGTGTGTAACCTAACAAGTCGAAAGAAACTCATCCTTATCCTTACCAGTAATAATATACAAACGGCCACCGGCTCTAAGAAGTGTAGGGAGAAACGTGTAAATTGCTATGTTCCCAACCTGCTAACTTAGCAACTCCAATTTATACAATCAAGAATATACCCAGGTGCAACTCATTAAAGCACTGTTATAGTTCAAGGCTGACAATGCAGTATACACATTTTTTTGTGGAACAATTTATTTAACTCTTAACAGTGAAATAAAATCCATTCACCGGGTATATAAACTCCTTTACAGTTAAAAAGTTTGTGCATACTCTGCAAGTGCCACACCTGTGATTACCTTTAGGTAGAGATCTTAAAGAGATATCTCCGGTGGCTCCTTCTCCAAGCTACTTCCTCAAACCATATTGGCAACCTTGCAGGTGTTGTACCAAATGCCAATATTTAAATTAAATCTGTTTTATGGAATGGGCCAAAAAAATATTTAAACGAACAAGTCACCTCTGTAATTTTACTCCTCTCCTATATTGCAATAAATCCTGTCCGTCAGGGATCTCAGCTCTAGCTCTATGAATAATTGAAGTGGGATAACCCCGTTCCTTTAATGCCTGTTCTAATTTATCAAAAGCCCTAGTGCATGTAAACTGCATTGTGTTGTTCCTTATATGTCTGAGGAATTGACCATATGAGATGTTGATCTTCAGGTGAATAGGATGAAAACTTGTATAATGCAAATGGGTATTTCTATCAGTCGGTTTCTTGAAAGAAGAAACTACCACCTTACCTTCAGGAGCCACAGATAATAGAAAGCCTGTGTGTCCTGAGACAAAAACAATGGTTTAAGTGAACAGGGGTGATACGAATAAAACTTTGATGACAGCTATCTAGAATGTAGGAATCCTGTAGGAAAGAACTAGTTTATAGTTGTGAAATATGAAATATGGTACAGAAGTAATAATCATATTAATAGCAATTTTGTTTTTAATAATAATGCTTGCCTAGAGGTTCATTAAAATGTGCTAGCAAACATACAAACCGTCCTAAACATTTACACCCTGGCGCATTTATTATGTTTTTTGGCTTGGTGCTCTTGTTCCTTTAGATACCATCACATTGTAAGGAGAAAAAATTACTAATGACAGATGAAGAGCTTGCCAGCTTTTAGAAAGCATTCACTGTGAGCCATAAAAGTGAATTATTTCTGTTTTATAGAGTAATTTGATAAGGATTGATTTATTATTTACAAAGAGAGGACTCAGAAAGGAGACAGAGGTGTAGATAAATAATATACTGCCCTTTTTCTTCCCCCACCCCTGAAAACCAAGGATTTGAAGGTCTGAACTGTGAAATCAACTTTGATGACTGCTCTTACAGCTTCTGTAAAAACAATTCGACATGTTTAGACCTGGTTGCAGACTACGCTTGTGTTTGTCCTCCAGGCTTCACGGGTAAGGCGTTTCTCTATGACTTATAATGAAACCTTTAAATATTTATTGTTTCATTTAATCTTCCAAATTAAAAGTAAATAACTGGCCATTATCACATTTCATACACTGTCAGCTTGTAGCTAAAAATAGAATGGTATGGGAGAGCAGAAGGGTCCATCAATTATCTTTCATAATCTCTTGATTGTAAGATGAAAACTTTGAAATGCTGACATTAGTATTTTGATGTTCACTGACAGCAACTTTTAAAAGAACTTCTAACTTATAAGTAAATAATTCACCTCTTATGAAAGACGAACATCAAGATACACACTGGGCACAAGCAAGTGATGATTGCTGCTCACATAAATGAGGATTATCCTTTTACTGTCTTTTCCTTAGTCTTTTTGGGATTTCAGTTAAAAAATTCAGTTCAACACAGACGTTTTGTTCTTTTCAAAGAGACTCCAGTTGATAAATTTGCAGTTGCTCAGCAATTTATTTTAGGATATAGTAGGATTAAGCAAACTGTCAAATAATCTTTGCTATTAGTCCATAATGCTGTTCTATATCCAAAAGGCACAGAAGAGAGCTCTGGGTATCTGCCTGACTTTTACATTTATTGGTGGCATCTGGCAAGTCACTGTAAAAAAACAATTATTGGACAGTATGAACTCTTGGCCTAATCCAGCAGAGACCTATTTTTAATAGAGTTCAAAATGATGGGGAAAATATATGTAGGGGGCATAAGGAGCATATGGCTTTTGTAGCAATGACTGTGGATTTAAAGTTTTGTTTAAACAATTATTTATTGAAAACATTTACATCACACTTTTCCATCCAGCTAGGGTCCTGCACAGTTAAAAGGAAATTAAAAATCAACTTTAAAGGTAATACATGTGTGTGAAATCAGAGAACTTCAAAAACAAATTTAAAAAAATAAAAATGCCTTTGCCCACTGGTTCTGGTAATTAATCTACTCTAGATTTGTTTGTTTGTTTGCCTAAGCAAATAAGCAAAATTTAGTATTTTGTTCTCTTCCCCCAAAACTGGATTTGGGATTCCTAAGCAAATTTAGATTTTGTTCTCTCCCCCCCCCCCCAACTGGATTGGGGTTCCTAACAACATTTAAATATAACCAATTAAAAACAACACCAAATATCCTTATCCATTGTTTCTTCTTAGTATTTGTGAAACAGCCCTGGGGGTGGAGAGTGTCTTGGCTGCCCAAGATAGAATAGGGACCTGATTGCCCCTACCCCCCCCCCAGCTCCTACCCTGCCTCATTGCCTGCTAGCAGTGGCGCGGCCGTGACCTCCATTTTCACCCACGAGGACAGAAGCTGCGGGGATGACACAGGAAATACAAGGCAGCCAGAGAGTGAGCTGCCGCTACTGCTAGGAGGGAGCCAGGGGGGTGTTCAGTGGCTCCCATTGGGTGGGAGCCAGGGAGGGCTTTCCAGAGGCAGCAACAGGGCTTTGCGGGCTGAAGGGCCGCTGCCGCTGAGAGGGACCTGGGGAGGGCTTTCCATCATCCCTTCTCATCGCAAAGCCCTGTTGCTGCCTTGCAGAGCCAGCAACAGGGCTTTGCAACCGAAGGGACGCTGGCGCTGGGAGGGGGCCGACGGCAGGGGGTGGCCTTCCCCTGACCATTTCAAAGCCCATTTTTGTGATATACCAGTGATATATAATGCACTGTAGTATTTCCTGGTTTATGACTTTTGCTGTCCATGAAACCCATAGAAGCCTTCTCCAACACCAGAATTCAAATGAATTGATTCTTCTCTTGTTCAATTTTTTCATTGTCGAACTTCCACAACCATGAGTGGATATTGGAAATATGATAGATCTAACTAATCTACATTTGGTAGTCGGGCTTATATCCTTGCTTTTCCATGTTCTGTTCAAGTTCTTCATTGCTGATTGACCCAGAGCCATTCATCATTTTATTTCCATACTGCACCTGACACTCACATTGACTTGTGATCCAAGAAAAAATAATTCTTGAACACATTCAGTTTCTTCGCCATCACTTGTTATTGTGACATGTCTGTTTTTTGCAAAGGTCATGTTTTTTGTCTTTTTAGTGTTTAAGAAAAGTCCCAATTTCTTACTTACTTCATTGACCCTTGTAATCAGCTGTTCTATGTCTTCCTGAGTGTAGTGTCATCAGCATACGGAAGATTATTTATATTCCTTCCTCCAATCTTAATTCCAGTGTTTGATTCTTTGAGTTCAATCTCTTTCATAATGATCTCAGCATACAAGTTAAACAGGAAGGGGGAAAGAATAGAATCTTGGTGCATTCCTTTCTCTATTTTGAACCACTGGACATACAGGCTTCCTATTGTCTGCTTAAGTCAGGCTTTCTCAGCCAGGGTTTCATGAAACCCTGGGGTTCCTTGATGGCCCTGGAAGGGTTTCCTGAAAGGGTGGGAGTTAATTTAGTATACTTATTTTAAATGTTTTAAACATTGGGTGATATGACCATATATGGTCATGTTGACTTGCCCACCCCTCTCAAAATGGCCAGTGATGGACCTAGAGAAAGCAGGAAGGGGAGGGACCATGGGTGGACATGTACACAGTGGTGCTTCCAAACCATATTTTGTGTGATTATAAATAAAAGTAAAATAGTTAAGAAAGGATGGCTTGTTGATTGCCTGTGTAACCCTTTCAAATGGTAGGCGGGTTCAAATCAACATATAACAGCACCTTTATGGTTTGAGAAGATGGGAAATTGTTTCAAAAGTAAAAACATTCCAGACATTAAATAGTTTTCAATATAACAATATTATCATCAACCCCAGAACTTCACAATTAGATATTTTTAAAAAATCACTATGGCTATGTGCATAGTAACATTACTGGAACAAAAGTTTCAGTGTCCTTCCCAAAGGGCACTCAGAAGAGAGCCAATCCTAGCAAACAATGCACAGTAACACAGGAAAAGAGAAAGTCTGTCAAAGGCAGACAGACTAACAACGTTGCTTCTGGGTTAATAGAAAGCTTTATTGTTAGCAGCTCAGAACACTTCAACGATCATAGTCAATTCTGATCAATACATAGACAGCAAACACTTTTAATGGCTCATTCCCGCCCAAACTCGCACAATTCCCAGGGATTGGAATCCCCCCTCCCACAGTTGCCATCCTGGGCGCCTTCCCAGGCCCTCGCCAGGCTGTCTGGCCTTGGGTGTCAGACATGCCCTCCTTTCCTGATAACAAAGTACAGAGAAACATTTGTAAGACTGAAGCACAGCATGAAGTGGACACACAAGACAGTGACAAATAGTTCATGGTTATAAAAGGGTTTTAAAAGGTTCTTCAAACAACATACATCAAGCCAAGATGGAGTCCCTCAGGTTAACCACAAATCATGGCAGAGATCAGATGGCCTGATCCTGACAAAGTCCAACCTTAAATTTGTAGAAGTACATGGCTGCTGCATTTGATTTTTCCTACCTAAATGAACTTAATATTTATCACTATTGAAATTCATTTTATTTATTTTAGCCTAGTGTTCTAACCTGTCAAGATCATCCTGGTTCTTTATGATGTGGTTGCTACAAACCCCCCCCCCCCAGTTTAGTGTCATCTGCAAATTTAATAAGCATGTGAACTTAGATGTAAGTTACCATGTAGTCCTGTGGAACTGGCTCACAAGGAAGTACCTTCAGGACTGTGGAATTGTAAAAAGTGTTGCAAAGTGCTAGAAATGTTCATGTTTGAATATTATTTTTATTTAACACTCCTTTGCTTTGCTTTGACAAGTCTTAAGTTCTTGTCAAACATCCACAAAGCCTTCAGCCACTGAAAACCTCCCAAACCATTATTTTACCTTATCTAATTGCAAATATTTTGTTCACTTGGCACAGTTTTTTGATATTACAAGGCATCTAACAACTAGGACAGTGAGTGAGGTAGAAGGCCAGAAGATTAAACAAAAAAAAAAGTATATTTGAAATCTAAAGGCACAAATAACTGAGAATACAAACATGAAGGCTTACTACCAAAAGCTGTGTTTGGAAAACTTTTAAGGCGTCATACACTAAACTAAACAGTTAATTGCTGCATAAAGAATAACGAATAGAGCTACCAGGGAGTTGCATAAAATTAAGGGAAAATCAATTATGGTTCAACAACACAATTTTCTCTCCCTGTTAGAAATTAACCAAAGTGTCTTGTTTACATGAAATCAGAGGCATAATTTGCTGAAAGTTTCTCATTTGCAAATAATTAGCATGATTTCTTTAATTAGTACTAAAGCTTAAGAGTTGAAATCATCTGGAGAAAATGTGTTCATTCATCAGCTCAGAATAAAATGAGATTAAACAAGATTTATTCTATGTTTTTGTTGATGATATTTGGGACTGCTACCAGGCTTCACTTTTCCATATCTCAGTTGTGGTTCTTTATTTCAACAACAAGTAAAGAAGAGCACTGGCTCTTTTTGACACAACAGCTTAGATCCTGTTGATCAGTTTTCTCAGTATAAGGAAGCTGCTCCAAAGGTGAGATGCTGTTTCCGGATCTTGTATCAGAGGAAATCACTGTTAGTAGAACAGAATTGCAGGATCCGGAAGAAGACGAGTTGTTTTTTATACCCACTTCTCCAAAGGAGTCTCAAAGTGGCTTAAAATCGCCTTCGCTTTCTCTCCCCACAACAGACACCCTGTGAGGTAGGCAGGGCTTAGAAAGCTCTAAGAAATGTGACTAGTCCAAGGTCACCTGGCTACATATGGAGGAGAGGGGAATCAAGCCCAGATCTCCAGATTAGAGGCTGCCACTCTTAACCACTACATCATGCTGGCTCTCCAACCAATTGTGCTCATGTATAGAGTTAGAGTAAGAAATATCTGTGCATGATTTTAATGTTTCTCGATGAGGTGAAAAGCAAGCAGGTTACAGTAACTTTGAAAACGCTGTCAGTTTTTAGCACTAGGGAAATATGGAAATTGCAGCATATACCTGAAACTGGTATTTACCTCATATTATCAACTTCTAGTTCAGCACAACTGGATAAAACAGGGGTCCTCAGTCTTTTTGAGCTTGCAGGCTTCTTTGGAATTCTGACACAGGTTGACAGAGACAAGCAGAAAATGCCAGGACATCAGGCTATGCATAACTCTCATAGCAAGTCTTCAACAATTCAGGCAGAATTTTTACTTAACAGGATATTTTAAAAAATGAATATATTTTAAAATATTTTCTTGTATAAAGGTAGTTTACCTTCAGTCAGGCAGCAAAGACCTTTGTGCTGTGGTGTTAGCTGCTGAGAAAGCAGTGTTAAATCTGAATAGCTAGTTGGCCATCTCCAGCAGCCTACTCAAAGCCCATCTGGCCCGACCCACCATCTGAAAACCATGGTGAGCTCCCCAAAGATACTCATCAGTGTGATGGTGCCTGTGGGAACCCATCAGGAACCCCAGGCTAAGATCATGAGATGATCGCAGAATTGGCATGAATACCTATCTCTCCAAATATTATCTCTGTGTAATATAAAAAGCAAAGGTCTAGGTGGGTGGAGAGTGGACAGGGCCGGTATAATCTTTTGTGCCTTCCAGTTGGTCCAAAGATCAGACTGGCCCTGCCCCCAAACTTTGGACCAACACAGCCTGCCCCCCAGCCTGGCCAGCGACAACCTGGCAAGTTCCCCACCCCCCCCCCCCGGCTACTGACAGGGACACAGTAAGTGGGCTGGGGGGGCTCCTTTCCCCCTTTGACTTTCCAGCCTAACTCATGCTGTTGTGAAGGTTCCTTTGCCTCCTGTTTCACCTGCACAATAACCCAATGCAATAGGCCTCAAATTTGCAGAGAGTCGCAAAGAAGAAATACACATGGCTTGGCTGTTTCTTCTTTCCAGCAGTGAGGCTGTCAGCCAATTGTTTGGCAGAAGGAGAATGCTTTCTCCCCTCAAAAGGAAAGCACAAGTGCCCCCATGGACTCCCCTGCATTGCTCTTGGAAGGAAACGCCAACATCCCCTCAGTCGGGGGCTGTCGGAGACTCCATCACAGCAGGCCTGAAGGGAGGGGGAGTGCACTCAGGCTTCAGAAGGGAGGGGGAGCACACTCATCAGCCACTTGCCAGCTCCATCAGTGGTCTGATGCAAAGTGAGGGAAGTTGTTGGACATGACAGTTAGGCCTGTGCAGTAGGCCAGTGGTCCCCAACCTGCGGGCTGCGGGCCGCCACCGGGCCGCAAAGGCCATGGCGCCGGGCCGCGGCTCCCTCTCCCCGCCCCCCCCCCGCAGTAAAAAACTTCCCAGGCCGCAAGCTTGCGGCCCGGGAAGCTTCTTACTGCGGGAGGGCGGGGAGAGGGAATCAGGGCCGGGCTGTGCCCGTGCAGGCCGTGCCCGCACGGCCCGATCCGCGGGCGCGGCCCGAATTGTGGGCGCGGCCCGAATCGTGGGCGCGGCCCGAATCGTGGGCGTGGCCGGCGCGGTCCCCGCGGGCGCGGCCTGATGCCCTGCCAGTCCCCAGCCTAATAAAGGTTGGGGACCACTGCAGTAGGCCTCAAGTGTTTCATCTCCACAACAACCTACATGGGAGGCCTTAAATGTTTCTTCTCTACAACAACCCTGTCGAAACTCCAAAGCAGCCCTTTCTGCCTGAGGAGCTGATCTTTATATTCTGCAGGTTAGAATTCAAAATCATACAATGCCTCAGCGTCCAGCCTTCAAAGTAGCCATTTTTGCCTGCGGAGCTGATCACTATGAGCAGTGATCTAGAGACAATGGTAGAGGATCGCAGACTGCAGTTGGGTAGAGTGGTGCAGGTGTGTCCCTCCTGGGCTATGGGATTTGGCCAGCCCTTAGCAGCAACTGTTTGTATTTTGGGGCACAGGCAGGCAGACAGACCAGCATCAGTCCTGCGAGTCTGGAAAGTGCATGAAGATCTAAATAAAGAGTATTTGCAGCCTGAAACTGTAAATAATGAACAAGTAAACGGCTGGAGAGACATGGGAACTGAAGTGACTTTTTTCAAGCCTTGTAAATAATTTTTTTAAAAAAACAGTATTTGCTAGGAAGGTCTTTATGAAATGAAAGGCATAAGTGGCCCAAAATTTCAAGTGGAGTTAGCTTTACAGGAAAGTAGACAGTGAGACTTTGGGGGAAACTAGGTGATCCATTTTTATTAGGTAACGATTTGGCCTTGCGGACAACAACAGCGACTGCAGTTGCCAGTAGCAGGCCTCAGGCTTCAGAAGGGCAGACATCACCAGCCAAGTTCATTCCTTTTGAAGGGATGCATGTGAGGGGAGAGAACTTTACTTTCAGTTTAACTTCCTGAAGATGAGCTGTACTTCCAGGAGATTCTCAGACCCCACCTGTCCCTGGTCTGAACATTTTATCAACCATAAAAATGAAGGTGGAATGAGCAGGATGGACACCTGTGTACTGTGACTACCCCATGTGTATTAGGGCAGAGGTACATTTCAGTGTCTGTGGCCTAATTCACATAAGAAAGGCAATGACATTCAACATAGAACTAGGAGGAATTGCTTGCCATGTAATCTCCTCCTAAGAAGAGTCTCCAATCTGATTTTCCCTTCACATATCTGAAGACATGTCTCTGGATAGCTCATTTGTAACCTCTATGCCACAATTCCCAAAGGTCAGTCCTCTCCCACACTCAACTAACATTCCAAACCACAGGTTCTTGACACCCATATCTCCACACCCATGGCCTCATTTGTCACCACACTACCATAATCTCCCACACAATACACACATAACCCCATGCCCTTACAGACTGAAGAACTCCTCCTCTTTCTCTTCCCACTGCCAAGCTCTAGTGCCTGTTGTATTTCTGGATTTCTCCTAGTTTGAAATATATATATTGGGGCAGGTTTTTCAATATGCTTGCAGCCCTTACAGCTTTGACAATTAGGCATTCATGTTTTCTGATCTATGTGGAAGTAAATCAAAGAGGATTGCTGATATTGGTGGCAAGCTGTCGAATTTCTGTGGTTGCTGGTAGAATGGCTCTTGCTTTTGATATTTGTTCCATAGTGCTAACAGTTTGTTTATTTGTTGCTAGGTGGGACCATGATACCGCCTGGTTTGAAACAGATTTCTATCCCATTTTGGTTGCATTCATCTTCAGTGGATCTTTATCATATTCCTTTACTTTAAAATCTGTTCATCATTAATGTTCATGCATGGGTTTATAATCTCAGATTGGGTTTTTAATGTTGTGCATATATAATACTAGTTGCAATTATACTGCAGCAAAGTGTGATTAAAACTAGCTATATGAAATACGCATAAATACTTCTGCATCTGCTTTATACAACCCAGACTTCAAAAGATTTAATTTGTTTAACTATCTATGATCTATAGAAACAAACAAACAAACAAACAAAACCTCCCTTTTAAGCTGTCAGGCAGACATAAAATACAGAGTTCCCAACCAGGAAAAGTTAAATTATGTAGTTGTCACTTGGATTATGAAGTAGCTTTTCTGCTATCCCAAACCCTACATGATTTATAGTTTTAACGTTTCATTTTCTTTTCTGTCAGATAAGAACTGTTCAGTGGACATTGATGAATGTGCCTTCAACCTCTGCAAAAATGGAGCCAGTTGCCATAATTTGATTGGCAAATTTTACTGTAACTGCTTGCCAGGTAGGAATTCAGGTGGTATGTGGGTGAACAGTTAGGACAAATGTTCAAGACAGAAATAAAACTAATGTCTTTAGATACATTATTTTAGATTCATATTTGGTTTGCAGAAGCTCCCCCCACCCGCCCCAATACCCACACAAGGAAACTCATAAACATTAGTGTGGTACGTGGTACATGGTATATTTATTGTAAATACAACAACCCTGAATTTTATGAATTTACTTGCAAACCATATTGTTCCAATACCTACATGAAAACAATGCATTGCATACTAATGAAGAAGGGTTATTTTGTACGAAACTATCAAATACATTCATAATAAATCCTGCAGGGTGTTCTAGTTTCTAAAACCTTTAAATATGATAATATCCTGATTACATTACTCAGTTGTGGGGGGAAAAGATATACATAGGCATTTTTGTAAAAACACAACTACATTGCCACTTAGCCTTTCAACACTCAGAGAAGGTTTTAGTTTGGTTAGAAATGTTTATATTCCTGTAGCCTTTGGGGGGGGGGGCTTTACCCTTTACATGTTTATGTCCACTTTTTTCATGGAGCATATCCAAACGTAATGTTCTTTTTTTACAATCTTTAAAATGTGATGGTAAATTGAATGTTAGAGGCCTGGATAAAGACTACAGAGTTTTAGACCAAAGGGGCAAAGAGCTTTTGCTTATTACTTTATGGAATTATGTGTGCACTGTAGGCACTATGTAAATAAGGGAAGATAATTTGGTATAAACCCATTGGGGGGGAAATTGTATTAGGCAGGCAAACATTACACATTTACTCATAGAAAGTAGAATAAAAATAAAACAGAAATTAATATTTGAACTAGCAATATATTTTTGTGTCTGGGTTTTTTTTAATGTCCTTATGAGCTCAGACAACCATTAAACTGTTAGTCCTTGAGCAGCTAGAGTAGATGGCTGTGAGTCAGCTCAGATATCTCAAGAACAAGTCATGTCAGACAAATTCTCTTTTTTAAAAAACTTACTACCTTGCTGGATCAGGGGGATGCTGTGGACAGTTGCTCTTGATTTCAGTAAACCTTTTGATAAGGTTCCACGTGATATTCTTGTTGACAGGTTGGTTAAAATGTGGTATGGAGCCTATTACTGTTAGGTAGATCGATGACTGGTTGACAAGAGTCAGCAGTGTGACTTGGTGGCTAAAAAGGCAAATATGATTTTGGGTTGTATTTTATTTATTTATAGTTCAATTTAGAGCCTGCCACTCCCACACAGTGGCTTGTGGTGGCTATGAACAATTCCCCTGAGTAAAACCCCATAAAACAATAATAAAACCCCATTAAAACCCACCCTTGCCATTGAAGAAATTTCCTCCCACCAGCTCTACAGACTTCTTAAAACTGCCTCAGCGGCAAGCCCAGGGGTTTGCTTGCTCAGGGAGGGGCCCAGATCTTACTCACTCTGGCCTCAACCAAAGATCTGGCAGAAGAACTTTCTTTTGCAGGCTCTGCAGAACTTAGAAAGTTCTGTCAGGGCCCTCAGTTCTCCTGGGAGCTCATTCTCCCAGGTAGAGGCCAGGACTGAAAAGTGCCCTGTTGGGGGCATAAGGAGGTAGGCGGTCCCACAGATAATATCGGGTCCAGCCTGCAGATGGCCTTAAATAATACCAGAAACTTGGACCTGACCCAGGCTGCAACCAGTAACCATTGCAGCTGCTTCAGCACAGGATGGATGTGAGCCCTCCAAGATGTTCCTGTGAGGACCCCAGCAGCCACGTTTTGCACCAGCTGCAATTTCTGGGTCAGATACAAGGGCAGGCCTGTACCCAGGCAGCTGTCTATCAGGAGATAGTAGTATACTGTCCAGATAGATATCAAAAGAAGTATAGTGTCCAGATCACATGAGTTGATATTATTGCTTTGTTTTGGTTAGATGTCACTTAGAGTACTACATTCAGTTAGGGCACCACTACTGAAGAAGGATGTAGACAAATTGCACATGTCCAGAAGAGTGCAATAAAGATGGTGAGGGGTTTGAGACCAAATTGTATGAGGAAAGGTTGATGGATCTTGGTTTGCTTAACCTGGAGAGAAAACAACAAAGAAGTGATATGCTAATCATCTCCAAGTACTTGAAAGGATGAAGCAGAGTTATTTTTTGTTGACCCAGAAGGTTGGACCAAAATAAGTGGGATGAAATTAATTCAAAAGAATTTTCAGCTAAACATCTGGAAGAAGTTCCTGACAGTTAGAACAGTTCCTCAGTGGAATAGGTTTCCTCAGGAGGTGTTGAGTTCTCCTTCTTTGGAGAGGCTAGATAGCAGAGGCTAGATAGCCATATGACAGAAATGCTGATTCTGTGAATTTAGGCAGATTGTGAGTGGGTGGGCAGAAGGGATTGTGTCGGTGCTTGGATCTTGTGGTCCTTTATTGCATGGCCAGAGAAATGTCAATCACCAGGAATCAGGAGGTAAATTTTTTCCAGGCCAGACTAGTCAGGGATTCTGTTTTGGTTTTTTGTTTTGGTTTTTTGTGGAGTAGGGCATGATCTTGTCATGGAATTGGGGTCACTGTGTGTGGACAGGTAGTTGTGAATTTCCTGCATTCTGCAGGGGGTTCCTTATAACTGTGTGATTCTGTAATTGTAAGACATTGACAGTCCGGTTCTAGCTGGACCTACCAGAAGGTCCTTACAATAGAATATTCAATCAATGACATCAGTGCAATGTCACATAACATGAATTGTCTTTTGTACGTTTTGCAAATGATAGAAGCGTGGGGACGTACTTAAGGACCTCTATTAAACTGTTCCACAGCGTAGGAACCACAACACAGAATGCACATGAATGGACTACTGCCAATTTTATCTGCACGCAGGGTGGCACCTTCAGAAGGCTTTGCTCAGATGAGTGCAGCTATCACAGACCGCTTCCACATGACAGATTTGGCTAGCCTCACTGCCTCTTGGGGATTGGTGCTAATTCCTGCTTCCCGGTCTGGAGTGGTTCCAGGCTCACCTTACCTTTTTGCTTCAGGCTTCAATGGGACAGATGGTAAGCCTGGGCCCAGGCTTGTGGAAAATCTGACCCCAGTCAGGGTATTGCTCCTACCTCCCCTCCCCCCCCCCCCAATGTCACTTCCATCATATACCCTTGCAACCTTAAAAAAAAGTCTGATTGTGTTACAACACAATTCTAAATTAATGAAATAGCAGCCCCCCCCCCCAACGTTTGTTGTCCTTCATTTTAGTGAGATCGTGGACAGTTTGTATGTGCATGTGTGTGTGGGGGGTGTGTGATAAAACAGCTCATTTTTAAAATCCCCTTTTGTGTGCTGTAATGGTTTTGTGTTACAACGCAATCCTGATAATTTTTTAATTAAAAAAATATTTAGGGCTTGGAGGGGGGAGGTGCTGAAACAGCACTAGAAGGTGATTGAGGAGTTCTCGCCACATCACAATGATTGATGATTTAAGCAAATGGCTGTAAGTTTCCATTTCCTGTGCCTTGGCTAACTCATGCTGTAGTAAAAATCCAGGGTGGACAGGAGGGAAGTGGGCCAAAGGCTCCTGCTAGTGAGGAGACTTGGGGGTGACAAACCCCAGACCGAAAACCAGGCAGCAGCATAGCATTGCATCCTCCGTGCTGTAACAGTCACAATGAAACATAGTAGGAGAGGCAGTCTGCAGGTGGTCCAGTGATTTTAGTTGATAGCTAGTACTTTGAATCAAACTTGATAAATGATTGCAGAAAGGGTGTGAGATGTACATTGTATTTGGGACCTGCCTGTAGCGATGACATGGTATTCTGAATCAACTGTTGTTTCAAAATTGTATTTAAGTATATCCTTCTACATTGCCTGTTTTTATTCTGGATATATTATTTCCTACCCCAATTACCATAAAGTCAATGGAAATTTGAAAAGGAAGTAGAAAAGCCCTTTGAAAAGTGTAGTACCCATGTGAAACATCTACTTTAACAGTAACAGACAGTATGAATCTCTTTAAGGCCAAATGCAAAATAATACCACTATCTATTATAAACGTAATTTTCATTGGCAAACACTACTTGTCTTCATGCCCTGTTTTGTCACTTCAACTGAAAAAAAAAACCATTGGACTGAACTGCTTCCCTTTGAGTTTTGAGAAGCGTTTCTAAAATAATATTTTCATAAAGAAAAAGATTAAATAGCTAACTCACAATGAAACAATAACCCTTTTTAATGAATTCAAGGATGGAAAAAAACCCCCTTACTCTAATATTATAAAGGGTTAAAGAAAAAAGGCCTTGGCCTGGATAGCCTGGGCTAACCCTATCTAGTCAGATTCTCTGAGGCTAAGCAGGGTTAACCCTGGATAGAAGCATGCCTAATCTCAACCAGAGCCAGGGCCTTTTCTGTCCTGGCCCCCACTGGTGGAATGAGCTCCCAAGTGACATTAAGGCCCTTCCAGACCTAAAACAATTCTGCGGGGACTACAAAATGGAGCTCACCCACCAGGCTATCCATTAAGGCAGTGGTCCCCAACCCGCGGGCTGCGGCCCGGTGCCGGGCCATGAAGGCCATGGCGCCGGGCCGCGGCTCCCTCTCCCCGCCCCTCCCTGCAGTAAAAAACTTCCCAGGCCGCAAGCTTGTGTCCTGGGAAGCTTCTTACTGCGGGAGGGGGGGAGAGGGAATCAGGGCCTGCAGCATGCGCGGGCGGGCAGTTGCCCTGCTGGTCCCCAGCCTCAAAAAGATTGGGGACCACTGCATTAAGGTGAGTGAACCAACAACCAACCAGATCAGAAAGGCCTCCCTCCATTATCAACTGCACCCACAGAAGAAGAACCGAGCTAGAGAACAGTCAAATATTTAATTGTTTAAGATTAAATTGTTCCATAGTTGAAGGTTAAATTCTATTTTGATACAAGGTTCCTATTGTTAACAGATATTATATATCCAGATCTAGTTGCTATTATATTGTAGTGGATTATGAAAATTTCAATGAAAAGCAGACAGACAGGCAGACTTTGGATGTGAGACATCCAAGGAATATCTGGGTTTTGACACAGAGGCAAACAATGGCAAACTAGTTTTGAACATCTCTTGCCTGAAACCCTACAGAGTCACCATAAGTCAGTTGTGACTTGATGGCATTTTCTACCATCAAAATAGAACTCTAATCCGGAGAGCAGGATTTGATTTCCCACTCCTCCACATACAGACAGTTGGGTCACATACAAACAAGCCTGCCCCCACAGCCAGCCAACTGCCTATAGTCAATCTGAGTGATGGGCCCAGCTATTTGGGTGGAAGCCAGCTGGAGCCAAGCAGACTCATTGGCTTGTACATCATGAGACCTGGGTGTAAACTGCACGGAGCTTTTATTCCAACCCCAGATCGATTCAGTCCCTGCCCTCTACACAGAATGCGATTTCCATTTGGATTTCGGACAATTTAAATTTTCCTTCTGCAGCAAGAAGGGTTGGTCCGGAGTGACCCTACCTTTATTGTGCGATATCTCAGAGTGCTGTTAATGTTCAATATCCATTTGGGAAAGAAAGTTCCGTGGTAGAGAACCTCTGATAGGCTACACCTGGTCATGTGACACACTTGCCTTAAAGGAGAAGCCCCTAATTTCTCTCAACTTCTGTCGGTCCTGGATTTTTTCTCCCTTCTCTGCCTTTTTCGATCCTCTCCCCCACCCCTCCAAGAAAAGAAAGAGGCTCCCTGCCTGGCTCCTCTCCCCCCACCCTTCAAGAAAAGAAAGAAAGAGGCTTGGCTCCCCCCCCCCCCTTCTGAACTACCCTAACCACGTGCAGAAGACTTTCCTGTTTCAATGGGGGGGGGGGAGAAGAAGATCCGAGTTCAAAGCGATCTGAATTCAACAGGATTGACAATGGAATAAAGAAAGTAAGTGCAGATTCTGTCTAGAAGCCAGTGTGGGGACTGCTGCTGCAGCCAGCTCCCAGCTCCTGCATGCTGTCTTCTGCTCCTGCTGTCTGTGTGCTGCTGTGGGCCAGCAGGCCTCTAAATGGTGAGTTTCGGCTATGTTTGTGGGGAGAGGAAGGGAAGGGTATTTGTAAGCCACTTGGAGATTCTTTTAGGTAGTGAATAGTGGGTTATAAAAACCAGCTCTTTTTCATCTTCTAAAATTTGAGAGCATTTGTAAGCTATTTGTTCTCTTTTGAATGCATTTTTGTTTCTGTTGAACCATGAACAGAATGATTTCACTGAAATTATCTCTCTCCCATTTTCAATCTCTGAATAATTGTGCCTCTAGATTGGCAGAACAGCAGGAACTAACTGGATTTAGTGCATGGGGGCTGTAGCTCAGGGTAAAACTGGCATAAATCACCCCTTTTGTCTTTCAGAAGCTGTTCTGAAAGCCATGCAAGGGTTCACCCAAATAGGATGCAGGCTCTTGTGTTGGTTGCATCTTGTTGCAGCTCTCTAAGCCATGTTCCATTTCATTCCTGAAGGCCCCTGAATGGCTGTTTGCTCCCGACGCAGCCAGTGCCTTCCCTCGCCCCCCCTCCCCCCCCCCCCCGCTGGCATGGCACTGGCTGCGTTGGGATCAAACAGCCGGTTCAGGCACTGACGCACCCAAACCTACCCTGAACCTCAAAAGAATCTTGGAGAGAAGCCTCAAAATACTGCAGGTCCAAGGAGAAAGATCCTTTCCAAAAACTCTTTCCTGTCAACTTTGAACAACTATATTGGTCAAATAAACACAAAGAGAATGGCTGATGGATTTGTCCCATCTCCCATTTCCTGGTACTTCTATAAGTTTCCAGTGCAGCCCCTGTGGTGATAACCAAGTATGGTTTTGTAAACTGTTTTGAATTCTCATGTTATGTAGAAAGGTGGCATAAATCAGGGGTAGTCAACCTGTGGTCCTCCAGATGTCCATGGACTACAATTCCAATGAGCCCCTGCCAACATTTGCTGGCAGGGGCTCATGGTAATTGTAGTCAATGGACATCTGGAGGACCACAGGTTGACTACCCCTGGCATAAAGGATTTAGATCTTAAGATACTCTGAAACACATTGGTTTACTAATGAGATCACATGATGATGACTAAGACATCTTATGTGTAATTTGTGTGAATCTGAATGAACAAACCATGGTTTTTAATGGACATGCATGTGAGAATCAATCATATTTTGAAGAAATTAAAAAGTCTTTTATTGTGCTTTAGTATGATGCTTTTATGGATAAACCATAATTATGGGTGTTCTGCCTCTGGAGTTATACCTAGAAACAGATGTCCTGAGAATGTGGAAAGTGAAAACAGGCCAGCAATTCTAAATAATGGTATCCCTGTATGAAGCACATTTTCCACAGAGTGCTACTCAAAATTAAGAAGGCACACTAATTAGATCAAATCCTTCTACTTTCTGGAAAAAGGCCCTCAGAATTTCACATTGTAGATGCTTAGAGGGAGGCGATGTCTTCCCACTCAACCCTTCTTCTCTTTCGGAGAGAGCATATAAATTAACTGTGTCAGCTGGAGTTACAAAAGGGTGCACTGATTAATCTCCAAAAAGGAATAAGATTTAACGATTAATCCTTCCTTTACAAGAGAACAAAAGGAGAATAGAACCCAAAGAGACACACACACAAATACCATTACTGTATCAATTTTCAAAACAATATATTTACATTTTCAAAACAATATATATTAGAACAAAAGGTTTCATTCATAAGAAGCATTACACTAGTGGAAGAAGCATGTTCCAGAGGAAGAAAGCTCCTTATGTTGAAGGAATTGTTGGTACTAGATTGTTGATACTTGCCTTTACAATACCCTGTCAAAAATTGTTGATAATTGTCTTTTTTAATGCCCTGTTTAAATTTGCTTTTTACAGGCAAACCTGTACTAATACATACTTTGGACACGTTCTTATAGGGGAGAATGATTTATTGTTTAGCTAGAGCCACTGATTCCTCCTGTTTGGGAGAAAAAGTGGGAGATATACATTAAAAATAAGAATATAGATATGAGGAACTGAGATCCTACATATTATCAACTTGTTGTTGAAGATGATAAAAATGGAAATGCATCTGGCAGTTCTTAATTGACTAAAATACTCTAATTACATCTGGGAAGGTTAGATTTGTTAGCCATTTCTCAATGGAGTGAATGATTTTTCACAGTTTACTTGGAATCATTTGACTTACATAGTAATTTATTACTGTGGATAATGTCTTAAAGGGAAGGGGTTTGGTTTGTGTTTTGAAGCACAACTCCTTGATTGGATTCTAAACTAGGTGCACACCATGATAAAACATGATGTCTGAACTAAGATGCTGTCTTTTTCACTAGCTACATTGTTGCATACTACTAGAAAGCTGTTTCGTATAGTATAGAAACTGATAAGATGATTGCATCTCTGAAAAAATGGTGCATTAGAAGTGTGTGTGAGAGAGATTTGTTATATTAAGGTACTAGGGGCCAAGCCCGTTGCATTCCTGCTGGAGGTCCCCAGGAAGGGAACTCACTGGCAGGGGCAGCTCTCACGCAGCAGGGATCTGCAGCCTCCAAGCCTCAGAGGGAAGTGGAAGGAGGAGCGGGTGGTCAGGGGTGGGGGATGGAAGGTGATTGGCTGGCTGCTGGACAGACAGGAAAGCTGGTTGGAGGAGGAGGCACTGCCCTGAGTGGGTGTTAAATGCTGAGTGACACTTAAGCCATGAGACCAGCTCCTCCTCCAAGGCCTTACCAGAAATATATTATGTGGAACAGATAATTACAAATTCTGCATTTTATGTGAATATTGATTTAATCTTTTTTTTAATGACAGGAGAGTTTTAGATGTCATTGTTGAGCTCACTGGGATAGCTGCCAAGAGAGGGGGGGATCCAATGTAATTTGTTCAATGTGCATGGTTTGGATCATGAACAATGTCTTTAAATCCAAATCCAACATTGTGTACTGTACCCTCTGTGTGCATTTTTGTTCTTCAGTAGACAAGATTTTATATTTCCGATTGTTTATAATGGTGACTGGCTGCAGATATCTGAATTAGATTGGAATGGTTTTCATTTTTTTACTGTTCAGAAAAGTAACAACACATTTCCCCCATAAATAATAGTGCAGAGATCCTTTTTCTATTCCCACTTTTACTGCATTGTCACTATTTGCTGTTGTCTTCTGCTTCTTATATATATTACATCCCATCATTAGTTCTCTGTCACTTGTATATGTATTCTCCACTGTCAGGTTGGTGGAAGTCCCATCTTCTGTAAAGATGGCGGAATTTCAGGCTTGTGAGCATGGGGCAAATGAGGTCTAGGCTTTTTGGTTGCCACTGTAATTAATGCAATAGTGCCCACTTGGTGTAGCGGTTGGGAATACGGACTTCTAATCTGGCAAGCTGGGCTTGATTCCCCACTCCTCCACATGCAGCCAGCTGGGTGACCTTGGGCTCTCCACAGCACTGAGAAAGCTGTTCTGACTGAGTAGTGATATCAGGGCTCTCTCGGCCTCACCCCCCTCACAGGGTGTCTGTTATGGGGAGAGGAAAGGGAAGTCGATTTGAGACTCCTCTGAGCAGAGAAAAGTGATAGTAAAAGACTTTGCTGTCCACAGGTGATGTACTTAGGACTGGGAGGAGGGCAGGGGGACAACACTTATAAAATCCTGTTTCCTTATTTCAGAGAGTGCTGCCAAGTGCTGCTGGAATACCTCATACAAAGAGTCCCCCACGTTATGTAAAACGAGTGCTCAGCCTGAGACAGTGAATCCACAGTGTGGTTGGAAGAAGTGTGCTGAGTACAGAAACTTCAGTTGGCACAAATTTAATCTCTGCACACTGATTCTGCATGTCTCTTAGTCATGTTTTATAAAGCCATTTTTTCCACCCTTGCTGTCCTTTCCTAGCTTCTATCCACCCCTTTGAAATGTAGAGTTTAAGGGAAATGTGGGGCAGTAGTGACTGAAAGGAAAGTGTAGCCTCAAGCCCTATGGAACGGTAGCACCATCTAGCTTAGTTAGTTTGGATCCCAAAGCTGAAGGAAATTTCATTCAGATTAGTTAGCTGTTGGAGATCATTAGTGTGTTTGGAGCCAATTTTGCTTAGTTACTTTGCAAACTGTCACTTTTAGAGATCGTTATCTCTAAAGTAAGACTGCCAAATAATCATTTTTACCACCATCATTGATATGTTACTATAGCTTTAAGTATGTTGTCACAGTTAGTCCAAATAAAGTGCAAGTAGTTTGTATTTAGAACATTTTCATGCTTTCTTTCCAGATAACCAAAACACACTTTGTGTGTTTAAGTTTCACTGCCAGTCAAAAGGATGGAGGGTGAAGTTATCCCATATGCAGAAGCTAACATTTATATTAATGATTTAGACAAGGCAGGGAACAGTGGGGTAGAAGCATTTGCATATCCAACACAGCCTTTATTGGCTGGTCCAGCCTAGAGAGGAATGACTGTTTTTCAAAAGAAAACAAGATTGGAGAAAGGGCTGAATTGATTTCAAAGCTGACTAATGCAAAGTTATGTACATTGGGGGATTGCTATCTCCCATCCCCCCAAGGCTTCAAGCTTTGGTGATTTTTTTAAAAACTGGAGTATCATATTACACACAACAGCATTGTAGCTTTGCAGCATCCTCTATGGTCTTACTCATTTTCCGGCACACATCTCAGATGCTTAAATCCTACTGATTTTAATGGATTTCATTTAAGCATCCTACTGTGTGTTGACTTGCAGCCCAATGGAGACACAAAGCAGACTTCTTGCCTAATCCTCAATGAAAACCTATATATGTGTTTTGATAAGTTATGCTAGAAGCAACACTTGGGAGTGAATTTCTAGAGTGCTGTAAAAAAATCCTCTTATTTGGGGTTGGTTTTGTTGTTGTTAAAGAGTTCTAGCATCATGATGGTCACTCCTGTCCATTTCAGTTTCCCAGGCTGTTATCAGGTGCTGGGCTGTAGCTCTCGTCTTTATGTGTTATCCACAAGAAGCCAGAAGTGCAGGTGTCCATCACATGCATAATCATAGCTTAAGGGGCTGGCCTAGGGATCTTTACCTCTGTGTATAAACAAAGTTGCGGTCGGAACAGACTTTACTGACTACCAAGAAGAGTTTTTACAAGATGTGTGTGGGAAAGAATGTTAATAAACTTTGGCAGCCGTTATATTCCTCATCTAAGAATAGAATATATTTGTATATGTGCATACAGTATAGCTGAAAAGAAGAAATTTGCAAAACAACTCAGTTGTGGGGGGAAACCTAACTTTCAGGGGAGATGGGGAGAGGGTGAAAGGGTGAAAATGTGATGAGTATGCTCTTGAAAGAAAACAGGAGACGTTGAGAGTAATAATAAAGCTGGAAGTAGATTACTGATGAACACGTTTTTTGAATAAAACTCCTGAAGGGAGGGAAAATAATGGTGATGGGCTGAGGCAGCAATGGTGGGAGAATGAAACAGAGAAAGTCAAGCCATCTTTTTCTTCTTCCAGAAGAATTTTTTTTTTATTTTCTAGTGAAGAAGAAGAGTTGGTCCTTATATGCTGCTTTTCTCTACCCAAAGGAGTCTCAAAGCAGCTTACAGTCGCCTTCCCTTTTCTCTCCCCACAACAGACACCCTGTGAGGGAGGTGAGGTTGAGAGAGCCCTGATATCACTGCTCGGTCAGAACAGCTTTATCAGTGCTGTGGTGAGCCTAAGGTCACCCAGCTGGCTGCATGTGGGGAAGTGCAGAATCAAACCTGGCATGCCAGATTAGAAGTCCACACTCCTAACCACTACACCAAACTGGTGGGAAGATAGCTCCTGTAGAGAACTGAACTTCTAATTTTTCAGTCTAGAAACTTGTCTGTTTTTATCCTATCTCCCATTTCCTGATCATGTGATTTTGGGTGGGAATTCTAAGGGATAGTAGGGAGAATTTTATTATCTGAGACTCTTACCCTAACCTGTATGGCCTTGCATGTCTCTTTGATCTACATTCAGTGTACTTACCGAAGATATAAAAAAGGAAATAGAAACTGGCTTGTCGAAAGCTTACCTCTTGGACCCTCTTTGTTCTGTGCCAATTGAATCTGCTTTGCTAGCTGTTTTTGCTAGGTTGAACATTTTGTGAAAATAAAGAACTAGCTAGTTTCTTCACTGGATGACTCTTCTGTCAGCTTCTTCAGTGAAAGTGTATTACTTTTAATACAGGGTCTCTCACATGCTTGTGCTCCCAGGGCTTTCAAAGATCAGAGGCAACATTCCTTTGAATGGAGGCACTTAAAATGAAATTATTCTATACTGTTAGCCTCAACACCTCCCACCCACCCCCAAACTTATAGATTTCTCTGGGGTCATAGTGATGTACACATGTACACATAAAGCTGCCTTACACTGAATCAGACCATTGGTCCCTCAAGATCAGTAATGTCTACGCACACTGACAAGACTGCTCCACAGTCTCAGGTAAAGGTTTTTCACACCTCTTAACTGATCCTCTTAACTGAAGATGCTGGGGGTTGAACCTGGGACATTTTGGTTGCCATGCAGATGTTCTACCACTGAGCCACAGCCCCTCCCCTTGGTGCCTTGGGAGGCTGCTTTGTCTTCCTGCCCGTAGTTTTCCTTCTTCTACCTCCTCTTCCTCTTCCCTCCTTCCTGCAGTTCAAGGGAGGTGGATTTTTCCCCTGTCTCTCCCTTCTCTCAAATCCCCAGCATCAATAACACTATTGGTCTTGCAGTCAGACTGCTTGGATTCACACATATGCCCAACGGCAGTCAGCAAATCTTTCAGAGCAGAATTAGTAGCACTTCAGATGTTGGGAAGGGGCTGGCTGTTGTGGAGATAAAGAGAGTGATTAATATTCTGCTGTTCTGCTACAATAGGCACAGAGGAGGGAGGTGTCTGTCAGTTCAGTGGCCACATAAATTGGAGGGAGGGAGGAATATTTTTATGGCTCAGTTGAAGAGGTAAAGAATCTGAACTGCTTGTTTGCATCCTTTATTCGGTGGGCCTTTTTTATTATTTACCAGTATTATTTTAGTAGGATTGATTACAAGTTTCTGGGATGACATGACACATTTGCCCTTGACTCATTTTCCTCTGGTTTCAGGCCTGAGTTTTGTTACTAGAAATCACATCCACACGTGTCCTGTTACATGTGTATATTCAGCAGTCGGGAAATAGCTTTGCGAGAGGTCAATAACTTAGTAAAATGGATCGTTTGCTAATGTTTATGAGGTAATTACACCCTTAAGAACTCAGGGCAGACAACAGGTATATAGTAAAAATAGTAACAATCTTTATTAGAAGGAAAATAATATATATCTAGCACACTAGCAAGCAGCAAGGAAAAAATAGAGCGGGAAGAGAGGATTCAGTATAATTTCTATTCCTGTAGAGTGGATAGCCAGACACGAATCTGCGTGAAGGGAGCTTCCGATGGGTCCCGTCTCAAAAAGCATGAGGTGGGTGTGTTTATATATGTTTTTGAGGAGGGGGCTACATGATGTGGCCCAGGTGAGCACATGATGGAATTTCCCATGAAGCAGGATAGTATGCCAATAAAGGCTTCTGTATCTCATGGAGCAGAATGTTGGGCAATAGCCTGGTAGGGTCCAGAAATAGCTGTTGATGGGCTTAGACAAAGGCGTTAATGGGTCTAAGAAAGGGAACCATCATGTCTCAGTGGGTCTAGTTGCTGAGGTTGGGAAAGAGATTTCCCCTGACAGACGGGCAAGCATGAGTCATATGCAAGACAAAAGAGACTTGAGCCAGGCCACTGAATCAGCATTACAATTGGGTGGGGTTAGGAGGAGAGCAATATTTGACTCAGGCGATATCTGTGTCAGGCAGAGGCTGCCATTCTGAACCTTTAAGCTCTTTAAGATGGAATCTGACCTGGCTTTGCAGACGTTGGTAGTGTCTTGGCTTTGGCACAAGCGTAGACTATTAAGGGGTGCCACTGGTTGTAGAAGACAGCCTGTGAGGCAGGGTTCCTGCCATAGTTAACAGTTTGGAACCAAGACAGTATTAGAACATAAGAGCCCAGTGGTCTTATCTAGTCCAGCATCATATCTCACAATTACTTTGATGAAACATTCCTTGTCAGTGGTAGTCAGCCTTGTTAGCAAGAGTGCCAGCATCACTTTATGTACCAAAGAGCACCGCTTGTCACTTGCAACCCCTTCTGCACTGAGATGGCTCTGCCATTAGTCTATTGAGGATGCAGCAGGCCTCAATGCACAGTAGAACAGGAAGTCAGGTTTTAGGTCCAACTCTGTGCCAAAGCCTGAAACTTCTGTTTTTGTACCATCACACATAAGCAGACTGTTTGAATGCAAACAGCTAGCGTGTTTCATTTGACTGTGCTGTTCACAAATTGAATTTTATACCAACCTAATACATGACGGAGCAGCATTAATTAAAATTGACATGTAATCTAACAGCAAATCTAAATAGTTCTGCAAAGGAACAAAATAATGAAGTCATAAGTGAAGTCAACATACATTCATTATAACCAGACCAAAGATGTGGGGTAGCTACACACTCAATTATATACTAGTCATTTATTTTGTATTATTCTGCTAAGTACACAAGAAGAGCCTGCTGAATCAAACCAGTGGTTCATCTAGTTTGGCATCCTGTCTCACACAATGACCACTTAGTTTCTATGGAGGTCCAACAATAGGGCATTGATGTCAAGGCTTTCCTCTGATATTGCCTCCTAGCATTTGTATTCATTTATAATAATAATAATAATATTATTATTATTATTAATTAGATTTATTTCCCGCCACTCCCCGTAGGCTCATGGTGGGTCACAATAGTCTTATCCCCATTAAAATACCCATTAAAATACTTTAAAAACAATCCCAACATGGCGGAAGCTCTATTATTCCTATCCCCTGCTATCAGAGCGGCAGGGAGGGTGGGGAGGAGATCTAACTTACTAGGTCTGGGGGGGTGCTGCTGGCACTCATTCGCTGACCCCAGCCTCAACCAAAAACCTGGCGGACAAGCTCCGTCTTGCAGGCCCTGCGGAAAGCTGGTAAATCCCGCAGGGCCCGCAGCTCACCCGGGAGCTCATTCCACCAGGTAGGGGCTAGGACCGAAAAGGCCCTGGTTGAGGCCAGGTGCACTTCTCTAGGGCCAGGAATGATCAGGAGATTCTCCCCTGCTGAGCGTAAAGCCCTGCGGGGGATATACGGCGGTAGGCGGTCCCTCAGGTATGTGGGTCCCAACCCGCGTATAGCCTTAAAGGTCAAAACCAGAACCTTGAACCTGATCCGGGCAGCAATTGGCAACCAATGTAGCTGCCTCAGCACAGGCTGGATATGGGCCCTCCAAGGTGTACCAGTGAGGACCCGAGCAGCTGCATTTTGTACTAGCTGGAGTTTCCGGATCAGAGACAAGGGTAGGCTGGCGTAGAGCGAGTTACAGAAATCTATTCTGGAGGTGACTGTCGCATGGATCACTGTAGCCAAGTGGTCAGGGGACAGGTAGGGCGCTAGTAGTCGGGCCTGGCGAAGATAGAAAAACGCCTGACCCGCTACTCTCTTGTCATGAGCCTCCATAGTCAGGGAGGTATCGATGGCCACCCCCAGATTCCTGGCCTGGGGTGCGATGGTAAGTTACGCTCCTGCCAGGGTGGGTAGGCCTCTGAATGTGGAGGTTCCCTTCAGTCCTGACAGTTAGAGCGGTTTCTCAGTGGAACAGGCTTCCTCGGGAGGTGGTGAGTTCTCCATCTTTGGAAATTTTTAAACAGAGGCTGGATAGCCATCTGACGGAGAGGTTGATTCTGTGAAGGCAAAGGGGGTGGCAGGTTACAGTAGATGAGCGATTGGGATGTGGATGTCCTGCATAGTGCAGGAGGTTGGACTAGATGACCCATGAGGTCCCTTCCAACTCTATTATTCTATGATTCTATGAATCAGTCACCATGGATCATAGCCACTGATAGACCTATCCTCCATGAATCTGTCCAATCTCATTTTAAAGCTGTCTGTGCCTGTGGCCATCGCTTCATCCTCTAGCAGTGAATTTCACATTTTAATTACTCACTGTATAAAGAAGCATTTCCTTTTGTCTATCCTGAGCCTACTTCTCATCAGCTTCATTCAATGCCCTGGAGTTCTAGTATTTGAGGAGAAGGAGGAAAAGTTCTCTTTGTCAACTCTCTCTGCTCCATGGATAATGTTATAAAACTCTATCATGTCCTGCCTCCTTAGCTGTTTTTGTTTCTGTAATATGAAAAAGGCACATCATTTACAATCTGCATGTTCCAAGGCTGAATGGATTTATGCAAAGGTCGTCCTTGCTTTTGCACACAGTAATCTGAGCAATTTTCCAGGTGTTCCATAAATGGGTTGATAATGTTGTCTCAGCTCTTTTTCTACTTCAAAGTCCTTTTTTGTGTGTTTACAAAGCCTCGTAATGTTTGTTTTCAATGCCATTCCCACCCCCACCCTCAGAAAATTTATAGGACGGGACAATTCATAAATCTAATTCATGACACATTTTGAAAACGCATATAGAGCTCTATAAAAGCAGTTAAAACTGCAACCGTCTTGGCAGGAGGATGGCATACACTTGCTATTGGAGACCTGAAGGTTCTGCTGGATCTCTCTATTAGTCATTTAGGCAATGATTTATTGCTCAGAGTGGCTGGCATTCTTATGTATCCTGACTGTGGCCCCCTGAGAAAAACTGTTATCCTGTACAGATGGGGCGCTAAAGCTGAAAGTTCCAAGACCAAGCAGCTTGCCAGTCACTGAGTAAGGGATATAAGCTCAGTTTTCCCCAGGCTAATCTTGTAGCCACTGAACAGCACTGCCTTCTTTCTCATTCCTTTGTAATATACATTTGCATTCTGTTTGACCATATGCATCTGACTTAATGAGGGCCTGAGAGAATCACCATGTTTTATTCAAATAGACTAAATCAGTCACATAGGCAGTACAGTGCAATGCTGGATTCTCTGCTCAAAAGATGCTGTAAGGTCTTGGCCGAAAACAGCTGCAATATTTTCTTCTTGATTTTACAGGGTGTTTGGGTGAATGTGTGGATATACTCAACAGTGTAACACATCACTGGTCAGAGTAAATTTATATAGCTTTCTTAAGTAAGATTGCTTTCTTAAGTAAAAAAAACAGTAAAATCACTTCTTCCTTTCCTGATTTCAGGATAGACATAACTATATCAGCATGGATGCCAATTCTGGTAAATTCCTTCAACCCACAGGTGGGTTTTTTTTTCTGTCAAGACATTTACAAAACATGCACGTGATGCCTTGTCCTGTGAGTGTTGAAGAGTCCCTTAGCAACGTAGGTTTGGGCAGATGACTTCTTAGGGGAAATGGGGAAATTAGAAGAATCCTTGAGCAATTTTGTTAAGCTGCCTGAATGAGCCTTCAGACAATACATTATTTAATTGGGCATTTTTAACAATAATCAATAGACAATAGTAGTAAAACTTAGTTCAAATATCTTCATATCCATTTAAATAATAACTGGTCTTAAAAGGCCTTGCCATTTTTGTAAAATATATTCAAGATTCATCATATTTTTCACTGTCCGACAATGTTTAACTGTTTGAAACTGTAACAGATCTCCCACAGGTCTTCTCATTCTATTTTAATTGTGTAGAATTCATTTTACACAATTAGTTCCTTGATGGAATAGAATTAACACTAGCAATATATAGTAAATCCCCAGGATTAGTTGGGCAATCAGGTGTTTCTCTTTATTGGAATATATAGGTCAAATAACTTTGCATTTTTTTAAGGACGAAAGATGACAGTCTAAATTCTATTTGTATGTCTCAGGTGTACTTACAACATCTTGAGTTGCTAATTTTCTGAAGGAAAATTACCCAGCATTTTTTTTAAATAACCTTTGACTTTCTTCCATTTTGTAGGAATGTGAGTCATTGTTCTCATCTTAGTTTTGTTTTGCTGCACTGTGCTTTAAAAGCAAGTACACATAATTAAAAGAAATGAAGTCAATCCATGCAGAACTAAGTACATGGTGTGGCTGTTCCATCACATTCCAAGTCTGCAATACAGTCTTCATTTACTGCAACCCCGTGTAGCTGTTCAAAGTAGGTTTGATAAGTGGCACAACAGATCCCAGCTGAATGGGTACAAAATATAGCTGAGACTATCTCACATGTTTTGTTACATCTTTCTTCTAAAGCGGTAGAATTTAAGCTATATATACTAAATCATTTATGTGATTTCTTTTTAGCTAGGATAAGCCTCTGGCCTAACAACTAAAACCAGCTGTTCCTTACCCACCTACTGGCAATTGCATATTCTTTCTATTTTTTTTTTCATTGTGATGTTGTTGTTTTTCTGGTCTTTAGTCCAGATACAGAAATGACTGTCTTATTCTGACAATAATTCATACAGACCAATAGTTGGAGAAGATCAAGGATCATTTGTCAATTTTTGAGATGTTTCTTTAGTGGACTGCTAGCAATAGAGGTGAAACTTTCTTACATGTTGTTTTTATTGAATTGGATAGAACATATCAAAGTTAGATAAGCAGACTGCTTAGATGCAAGAAGGTAGAAGAACTAAAGGAGGAGAAATATGCCTTTTGGAATGTGAATTTTCAACAGGAGAAGGTCTAGTTTCCGGTTCTTTAAGCACATTTGCCTTGACACATTACGTTGATACCTGGTATGCTGCACCATAAATAGAATGAAGCAAGAGTGCTTTATTGTAGCATTGTTTATCATTACAATTTTATATCAATCTATCTTCATTAATTGTTGTGGGTGAAGCATTCAGATTATGAAGACAGTATGACAAATTAACCAAGCAAGACAATGAGTGTATAATCATTTCTTTCTAACTGCATTTCATGATGACCTTTTCAAAAAGGAGCGAGAAACACCGATCATTTTAGTGTGAAATTAAAATGGATAGCTAGCATTAGACTTTAGGGCCTCAAATTTTGGAGGTGTAGCATAGCCTATTGATAGACCCTATTGTTGTGACTCAGATCATAGATGACAATGAAATGATTAGATGTGCTACAGAGAAACTAACACCATTGGGATGGGGAAAATGGTATTCATTTATAGAAGCTCAGGGTTATCAAGAAAAACATTGTGTCTCAGTTATCTTCTGTGCTGCAATAATTCAAATATATGAAGCAATAACTGCATGTCACCATTTCTACAGATACAGACTACCCCTTAATGCAACTCCTAACTATCAATTCTAGCTCCACTTCAAATAGGGAGAAGCCTTCCACTGTTGCTTAATGGGAACTAGATGGTGCACAATATGTCCCTATTACTGGGCTAGACCTTCTTCTTAAAGGGCAATAGTTTTTAAGGCTTCAATAAATCAGGATAATTGAACATCATTGCTTCAAGTACCAAAGTGTGCAAAACTGAGTTCTGTAGAGCTGTCTGCAAAAAGCTCTGGTATGGCTCCTTAGGGTGCCCTGGCTATAACAAAGCCATTCACCAGTGGGGTAAAGACAAATAAATTGTGACACAAGGGAGTCGCCGGGAAGAATATCTCAAGTGGTTTAGTGTTAAAGAACATAACACTGTGTCACATCTATCTTTAAAAAAAAAACCCTGTACCATTATTTTTAGGTTGAATTTAACACAAGGTAGCATTCTAATATTAGTAAACATTTCAGTGCATTTCTTATTATAACCTAGAAGTTTTAGTGAAAGGTTCATTTTTGGAACAAATACTGTATTATACACAAGTGTATATAACAAAGTCCAGAATTGTTCTTTATGAAAAGCAGCTTTCAAAGGCTGAACAGAGGGGAAGCTTTAACCCTTTTCCTCTTTCTGTTCAAGGGCATGTCCCCAAGATGCTGTTTTCTTCCTCTACAATGGTGTATTTTTCTTACATTATATAATGTAGCACTGCTTAATGAGATTAGGGACTTAGGGTTTGGAGCAGAGGGTTGGTAAGACATTGGGGAGCAATGGGTGTTTTAAGTGTTTTTAACTTTCAATTGTAAGTTCTGGTCCCAATCAGAATGAGGCACTGGGGGGGGGGTTTACTCTTCAATAACTCACTGGCCTCCACATAGAAGTGGAAAACTCTGTAACCTATGTGATTGGATGGGGCACCAGGACAAATCAAAATATTTCTGAAGAGATGAAATATAGCCTGCTGCAGTGTAAATTATTACAATATAATGTATACTGGCTAAGAGCTGCAGACTAGAATCTAGAGAACCATGTTTGATTTCCCACTCCTTCACAAGAAGTCAGCTGGGTGAGCTTGTGCCAGTCACAGTTCTCAGAACTCTTTTAGCCCCACCTACCTCCCAGGGCATCTGATGTGGGAAGAGGAATGGAAGGCAATTATAAGCTCCTTTGAGATTCCTTTGGGTAGTGAAAAGTGGGGTATAAAAACTAATTCTTCTTCCTCTTCTTCTACTTTGCATCCCATTACCACTTCCTCTAAGAAAAATTGAGTGTTAAGGAGCTAAGCTAACATCCAGGTATAACCAGACCTCAGTTTGTAAGAGATACGATGTGGTTTCTAAGATATTTACAGAACCTTTAGGATAAGGTGGTAAGAAATTTTTATCCAAACAGTTCATCTGGGTGAATAATATCACTACAGTCTGCTGAAGGCAGGGATCAGGCAAGGGCCATCCAATCAGAAAGGATTAAATTAGGCAAGTGAGCTCTTTGCTACTGCCATAGTAGAATGGGCAATCCAAAACAATATAGATCTTCTAGCTATTCACATAGCTAGAATTCATCTCCTGTCATGAGTGATCTCAGAGGAGTAGCGATTTTTAAAATTATCTAGAGTAGCGATCCCCAACCTGTGGGCAACGGACCACATGTGGTCCGTTGACTAATTGGAGGTGGGCCGTGAAGGACGCCTTCTCCTCTCACCCCCGGCCCTTTACTTCATCCCCCCCCCGGCCCTTTACAACACACTTTGGGTGCCATTGTCTCCCATCACTCCCAGATGGGACTATCTCGTTGCAGAGCAACAAGCTCAGGGTTCCCATTGATTTGTCATTGTCATGAGTTAAAATTTCCATGAAAATAATGTTCATTGTTGTTGCGTGTCTGTAACAGTGGTTGAGAGTAGAGGAGTAAACTACCCCCCCCACACCGGGCCTCAGTAAAATTGTAAAGCGTTGAGTGGTCCCCGGTGATAAAAAGGTTGGGGACCACTGATCTAGAGCAATCTTTTGTCAGTTTTCCCCACAGCCCACTCTTAGGCATGGTGTCAAAAGCTCTATTAAGATCTATAAATGTAACATACAGTTTACCTCGGGGGGGGGGGGTTATATTTTTCAGCTAAGTGGGGTAAGATCAAACAATGATCTTGAAGTTTGAAGCCCTTCCGGAAGCCAATTTATCCCCACCAAAGAATGTTATTAATGGTTATCCATTCCTCTAATTTGAGGTATAAGTATGAAGTATACAATTTTCCAACTGGTGAGAGAAGTCTGGTAGGGTGGTAGTTTTCTAACCTGAAACCCTTCTTAAATATTGGAAAAAAAATAAAATGTTTCCAGATTGGGGGAATCTTCCTAGAGCAGTTGATCTCAAAAAAGATCGGGGCTAGAATCATGGCCCATCTTATTGGATTAATCTTAAATTGTTAGGCACTAAATCCAGACCTGGGTTTTTTTCCTATGTGTAAAAACTTAGTCATGAGGATAAAGTCCATCCTGGTGATAGCGAGCCAAAAGGGGGCATCAACAGGGGTCAAATATCACGATGTCGTATTTCCAGAAGATAATATTTTCTTGCAGAATAGCACTATTTGCGGCAGAGTTACAGAGCAGAAATAATGGGCTTCTTTCCAGGTTTCTGGAGGTCAATGACTTAAAAGGGTTGGAATAGTTAATTGCAAAGATCAGAAAGCCCCATGCAATTTCCTTTCTTTTTTCTTATTTTTCTTCTCTCTTTTTTCTCTTTTTTCTTATTTAATGTTTTGCTATATTGACTTTTAAGATCCAGCGATTCCCTTTGAACTGCCAATGTGTTGTTCCTTTTAAATTCACACTTCATTTACTTTTGTCCTGATAGAATATAAAGGTTCCACCAAATGGTTCTGACAAATCATGGAGCATCCAAGGTATTCCGGGTTATTCTGAGAGGGTGCTCTCAGCCCTTCCAAGAATCACCATTGAAAGCAGCTGCTGCCACAGAGCTAAGCCTCTTGAGCCCGTGTAACACCAGATGCTGTGACAGCTTCTGCCTCATGGCAGCTTACATCAGGTTCTAGTACATCTGTGTCACGGCTACTCAGCCTGTTGCTTGTGCCAGAACAGCAGGTGGTCCTGCTATTAAAGATCAACAAATGTTCTTCTGGATTTCTAAATGTAATACTTAATGCTATTTTAATCATAAAGGTAGGGCCTGCACTGTCGTTGTTACAATGTGTCTCTATGCAACTGAAGTGAGGCATTTATCAGTGATGTACAAGTGTGGTTTTGTTCATATTTCAGCCACCTGGGAATTTGTAAAGCTCTCCATTCTTATTGAAAAGATCCCTGGGACATTTCCTGTAAATTCAGATAGCAGCTGAACCTTTCATAGTCACTGATTCGCTGTGAGAGTTGAACTTTTAAGCGCTACTCGTGCTTGTGAAATTACATGATTTTCATAAAACCTGCTAAAGATTCCCTGACCTTTAAAGACAGTTGATTTTTTTAAAGGATGAATGTATGTCAGAGCCTCATGATTCTTATAAAATCCTTCAGTATGTCTCTAATGAAATAGATTCAAATGTATGTGCCACTCAGGATACAAGGGATGGGGTTTTTGATATTCCCACAAGGCATTATGTGTTTCCCCCCAGAAGCTTCAATTTTTGCTTAATAGAAGTTGCTTTGTTTTCAGATTGTCAGATTCCTTCATCTCTGCTAATGCCAGCTCTCTCCAGCCATCACTCAGTAGCAATTCTGGATTATTGCCTTTGTGGGCACCTACAAGGAAGAACAATGGGGCATCAACAAAGTAAATTAATGCATTCTGTATCCAGTCATCCTATTATATATATGTTTTCCTATACATCAATGCTGCGGCGTGAGCCACATGTTAGAAATAGTTTCTGAAAACCAGGGTTGAGGAATGGTGGCTTTGCTGACAGAAAGCAACCAAAGTCTGACCCACCTCCAAGCATCTCTGTGGGACCACCCAGAATGGACTGAAGGGAAGAAGTATCCAATGTGGTCTGCCAGCCCTGATTGGTCCTGGCCTCTGGACTGCTGCAAGTGCCGACCATGGAGCACTCACTCTGCTTTCTTGCTCCTCCTTTTCCCGGCCAAGGGCACAGTAGGCATACCCATTTGTCGCATAGAGTTGGGTTTGAAGAAATTATGAAATCCTTAGCCAAGTTTCTGAGCAACCAACATGAAATTGCTAATGACTACCATCCTGTTTCTATCTCTTTTTCGACACCTCATTTTACCTGTGGTTTTCAAAATACACATCTTGTTGAGACTTTCTCAGAATCTGCAATGTACATTCCCCTGCACATTCTTGAGAAAAAAACAGATCCCATAATCAAGGTTTATTGGGCTGAGACTTCACAGAGATCAATCACAGTCATGGGAATCTTTGCTGAGAAGTTCTGTATTTTATAGTGGTGGAAGCCAAGAACCTGTTCTGAAGAAACTCCCCTGCTGAACAGGCTGACCTCTCCTTCTAACCCAAGCCATAATGGCAGGCCTTTAGCTAGCCATCTGGCGACATTTATTGTTTTATTGTAGCAAATGAAATTATTAGACAGGCTGATGTAGTTAAAGAATAAAAAGCAATCCTGATGTTGGAGAATAACACACTTCATCATAACGGAGTTAATTCATTTTGATGTCAATGACATTGCACCTGTGTTAAGTGGTTTCTGAACTGTCCCTGAAGAAAAATAGCTTGCAGCATTAAATTATATGAATTTGCTTTAAAAGAACACACACACAACATACCGAGTGTGGCTAGAGACAAGGATTAATGGTGTTGGGCACCTCTAATGAACTCTTCTAGCTAACTGACCACAACTTTTCGCTTCCATTATAAATCTTGTTACAGTATTTCTGTGTAGTAGTTGGCTTTAAAAAAAATCAGGCAAAGTACAGAAATGTCATTCAAGAGCACGACAGCTATTGTCTGTGCTCACAGAATGGTAATGGACACTTATTTCCAGAGCTTCACATTTCTAGTTCTGCTGCATCAACATTTCCTTTTCCAAGCAACACTCCGATAAATGAGATCCCTTGCAGAAGTTGAAACACTATTAAGCTCAATTGCCAGAAGCACAGAATAGACAGTATACAATTTTTTTGGAATTCATAGAATCATTTGCTCCTTTTATGCTTAAATCACAACAATTAAAATCAAAGCAACAAAGTACCTTACGAACATTTTTTTAATGCAGAATTGTGATGCAAACTTCTCATGAGCAATGTTCACTTGTC
Organism: Paroedura picta; assembly: GCF_049243985.1. Classification (NCBI taxonomy): domain Eukaryota; kingdom Metazoa; phylum Chordata; class Lepidosauria; order Squamata; family Gekkonidae; genus Paroedura; species Paroedura picta. The sequence goes on from NC_135369.1 coordinate 147,511,805, forward strand.
AGAGGAGGTGATGCAACCACACACGCACACACACAGTTATGAACTAGAGAAAAGACAAGAGTTGATTTCACTCTTTGTGATCTCTTGTTCTTTTTGGGATTTTTATGAGATTTAAGGACTGTTGAGATTTGTCACTCTCACTTTTTACAGACAACTTTCCCACTGTAGAAGTGCCAACGAAGCCAGCTTCTTCCTGGCAATTATAAATTTTCTACCCTCTATTACATAAACAAACCCCCAAAAATCCTGTTTGTGTTGGAATAAACAATATCTGTAGATACAAATCCAAGTCCCAACATCCCTGTTTGTGTTAGACTATGAAAGATCTGTAGCGTGCATTCTTCAAAAAGCATATGAAGGGGCACTGGAGGAGATGTGTATTTGTATTTCCATTTGAGCATTACTGAATCCAAGCCAAGCACCACCTTGTTGAGCCCTAGATTTCCTTTGTAGTCCTCAAAGAACTGGATTTATCATCCAGATTGTTGACAGAGTTTAAGTAGGCAAAGAGGGAAAAGCACCAGGCTGCTTAAAAGAAGAAAATAGTTTTATTAAGAAGAGAAACAAACTTTGTACATAAAGAAAGGAGAGAAGCCAGAGTAACCGATTATGCACGCAGCGATCCCGGCGCCGCTTCTGGTTGCACCCCGGTCACCCGGAAGCTGCACTTTCTTCCACGTTTCGTGAACGCGACTTTTTCGGCGGCATGCACCGAAGCTGCAGCCGGTTGCAGCCGGCCGGCACCATGCGTTATCGGTGATTTTAGTCGCCGCCATTCCACCCCGAATGTGCGTTATTCCCCCGTGCATAATGGGTCATTGAGCCAATCAGGATACTGGAGGAGATTAGTTGAAAAACATCAGGAAAAACAATCAGGAAAATCAGGAAAAACAATCAGGAAAAACATCAGGAAACTAACTCAGCTAAATGGACAGTGCTTTTCTAATATTCTAATTGCACAATATTTTCTGCTACATCTATTGCTTTCCTCCAGGGTAATGCAATGATTAGGAGTGGTGGACTTTAATTTGGAGAACCAAGTCAGATTACCCACTTCTGCATTTGAAAACAGCTAGGTGACCTTGGGCCTCTCCCAGTTCTCTCAGAACTCTCTCAGCCCCACCTGTCTTACAAGGGAACTGTTGTGGGGAGAGGACAGTAAGGCGCTTGTAAGCCACTCTGCAACTTCTTAGGAAGAGGTGGGGTATTAAAACAACACTTCTACTTCATTTATAGTCCACTTTTCTCACTGATATTCAAAGTGTAAGTCAGTGCAATCAATAGCAGTGTAATAGAACTAGAATTGCAGCAGTCTAAAACAGCATAAAGGATCATACAGATTATGCTAACCAGTGTAGAATGTGGGACTACATAAGTATAAAACACCAAAGTGATTAAAGTAGGATAATAGATACTATAGACAGAGGTATATTACATGGTCCTCATCAATTCACTAAAAATTATAAAGTTGAAGTTGCATGCAGCCAGTTCACTTCCTACCTGATTGGTCCTGGAGGTGTGCTGCCGGTAGGGAGATACCACTCTGCCAGTGAGGGCCAGTCAGTTCACCAATTAGGGCCAAGCAATGCAAATTGCACTCTGTCAGTAAGGGCCAATTAGTTTAAATTGCATGCAGACAATGCTCTCCCTACCTGATTGGCTCTTCCTGAAGGTGTGCTACTAATAGGGAGAGAATACTTTCCAATGAGAGCCAATTGTGGGGCTTATCAGCACTCTTTCTCCTCCAGCTGCTTGCTTGCTGGGTGGAAGAGGTGCTGGTCTTTCTCAAAGGCCCTGCTGCTGGTAAGTTTCTCTGTTCTCAGCCACTTCTCAGCCTCCATCTTCCCCAGGCAAGGGAGGGAAGCCAACTGATTCCTTTGCCTCAGGTTTCAGCTCTCTGCTGGAAGGAAGCACAGATGAGCTACAAGGGAGACATAAGTAATCCATATTTAAAAAATAGACTGCCAAGGGCCAGACAGAATGGAATTAATGTCTTAACTCAATCCAGTGAGTCAACGGTTGAAACATTAACAGTTAAGGGAATCCCATAGGTTGGTCAGTCCAAGGTTGCCCTTTTGTTTGCTCCAAGGGCACATCTGTGTGAGTGGAGGGGTTCTGGGGGCCCAGTGGATGTTATCTTCTGTTTGGATCTAAGCATAGTCAAATGCTGGCTTTCCTCCAGAATACATGAGTTAGATTGGTTTAAACACAATTAAGATATCTTCCCTAAATGCTTCTCTGGTAGAGCAAGACAGCTGTGGACCAGAAGTGTGCAGAAGGCCCCCTCAGATATCAGAAAAGGACTAAGGCAGTGCTTTTTCTCCCATTACGATGCTGCCTCATCCCATTGAGGGAACTTCTAGGGTATTGGCTTGCAAGTCCTTACCTGCTCAGTCACGGTTAGTGCTACCAAAGCAGATAGTAGTAGTCATATCACATCTGAAATGCTGTTTGCAAGTGACTCTCAGGGCACCGCATACGTATGCTCCATGTCTGGAGTGCAGGCCATACTACAAGATACAAGATTCCCTCCCCTTTTCTGCCAACGTCATCAAAAGATAGTACTGTGAGCAAGTAATCTTCAATTTTTGAACATAACATTTTTTTTTAAATTTAGTGTCTCAACTGAAAGTGCTCAAATGTTGCAACTTTACTGTTGCCTTGTTTGAGAAGTCATTTTAGTAGTGGTCCACAAATCATTTCTCTTTTTTTAAACTCTCAGGTTTTTGCTTGATTAAATACTTGATTTGTTTCTACTTTGTTTACCAGGGTTTACTGGGAGGTTGTGTGAAACCAATGTAGGTAACTGCCTATCACAGCCTTGTGGTTCTCTCAGCCTCTGTGAGGATGAGTCGGATGGTTATCGTTGTTTCTGTGCACCTGGCTTTATAGGTAAGTTTGAATTTCAATGTATTTTAAATCCTGTTGATTAAAAAAATATATATGACACAGATGTCTTAATCTGTTTCTTGGGTGCATTTTTGGCAGAAATTGCCCAGTTTGTAGTAACTGAATGTTGTGGCTGTCATATGGTCCCTTGTACCTAGGTGTGGCCCAGCAAGGATTGTATGAGGAAGTATAGGTAATATAAGCAATCACTTCCATGTAGGACTTGCCCTGTACATGTGGCTGCTGCGTTCTCTGCAAGATACACATTTGAAAAAGGTTCATGACCAATTATAGTAGCCTAATCTGAACCAGACTTGTACTGAACATCTGAACCAGACTTGTGCTATATTAATTAGCTTCTATTCTGTAGTCTGACCTTGTACCCTACTGATATGAAAGAAGGGTAGATATTTAGGCTGACCTTACACTGAGCAGGGGATTGGACTAGATGGCCTGGATGGCCCCTTCCAAATCTATGGTTCTTTGATTCTGAAAATGGTTGAGCGAGCTTTAACATGGCCTGTTTATATTAATAGGTAGCACTAGGGTGGGATAAAAATGAAATTCTTAGTAGCTTGAAGTAGGGTTTTCCTTGGTTTCAAGATATGAAAGGAAGAGGTTCTAGAATTTTCTTAAAGCTAAAAGCACATTGGAAGAAGGATAATGTTGAACCCATTTATCTGGCCAATGGAACATTTATTTCATTGTCCATCTGTACATTATAGTAATTGAGTAGGGTCTGATTTGAAAAAGACCCTAGTAAAGTAAAATAATTTACTCATGGGACTTCACATTTGCACATTGTATCTTTGAGAATGGGCTGCTATTATGCAATGCAGTTAATCATGCAATGCTGCCACATCATCAGACCAGGCTTTGAGCCTCTAGCATGCTTAATTGCACATGTCTATATACCAGGTATGTATCTTCATACCAGGTAGCAGTTGGGTTCCAGGACAAGTGTTTTTGCCTTGTCAGCGCCTTATTCAAATCAGGTCCAATATCAATGACAGTGTGAAAACTAACATGCTTCCTTGACTGCCATCCTATTGTGATAGTGTATGGATTTTACCAGTCTGGGTAGAAACCTCAGAATGAGAAGGATTAGTTCTTTCTCAGGCAAACAGCTATACTAAATGTTGGCTTTTGTGTAGGCATTGTACATAGATTTCTATTGGAAACATGTACAATTTAAGTAGGTGACCAAGATGATTCTTGTTCTTTATAGTTGTTTAATTTATTGGCATAATGCAAGAAAAGGTGAACTCCTACACTATAACTATAATCATTTTAAATGTGAAAATTCACTGTAATTATTAAGCAATTTTGATCTGTGTAAGTCCTGTTTTCACAGAAAGATTCTCTTACGAAGAATGAGATGATACATAGAGCTTTTCTGCACACCATAAATATAGTGAAATGCTTACTTGGCGAAGATGCCATATTTTGGTGTTTCACATGACATTGCCAAAATCCAGCATCCAAGCAGCAAACCACTAGCTGGATCCTCCATTTTAAAGTGCTTGTTGGGGAATTGCATAAGCTGGATTCCCCAACCTAAAAAACATGAGCTACAGGAGAGCAACCAGGAGACCCCAAGCTAAAGAAATGTATGGAGGCGAAAAAGTGCTATCTTCCCCTCCAGTGTCCTGCCCTCGTACCCACCTCCCTCTCCCTTCTCCCAGGGATGGGATTTTTTTTTAAGCAAACTGCCTGGAGCAACGAATAGGCGCTCAAGCGTGCAGGCAAAGCAAAAAATTATTTCCCAAGTTGTCACACATGGCATGCCTCTTTAAAGTTTTCTCCCCCCCAATCAGGAATGATTCTTCCCTCTCCCCCTTCCCAGTTAAATGACTCAAATCACTAAGGGCTTGATCCTGATGTCTGGCTTTCAGTGCCTCTGAAAGTCTATGGCACCATAGACTATAATGTGAATTTTGGCATTCCCACATTCCCCAGGGCCTGAGGGAGTTGGGGTTTGAGGTAGAGCCTCCAAACTTTCAGGGTAGCTCCAGGAGGCTCTTCCATGACTCCCCTCCAAATACCATACTTATTGGTCTACGGAGCTTCTACCACCTTCAAAGAGGATGCCCCCATCCTTCCATTATATCCTATGGAGAGTCTGTCCCATAGGATATAGTGAAGGGATGGGGGGGCACCCTCTTTGGGAACCCATAGATGTGGACCCCTTAGACCTTTCATGCTGAAATTTGGTGGGACATCAGGGAAGAGCCTCCTGGAGCTACCCTGAAAGTTTGGAAGCTCTACCTCAAACCCCAACTCCCCAGTTCCCCGGAAAATGCGGGAATGCCACAATTCACATTATAGAATATGGAAGGAGGGGATTGGCTGGCTGGATTGACAGGCAGAAGAGAGCCACATATAAGACACATTGCTCTCTTCTGCCATTTCCAGCAGCACATGTGGAGTGTAAGAAGCATGAAATGGCAGCAGACAACACGAGACAGAAGAATAGGTGAGGAATGGCTGGGAAGTGAGATAACATTTAGCACTTTGCCATTCAGCTGGCAAGACACTATTTTTACTGGTGTGAGAAATGCCCATAGATTTAGCCAACCAAATGAAACAATAAAGCTGCATTGCTCTGTTAAAAGCAGTACTGACATTAACTCTCCTCTGAAAATGCTCAGCTTGGCTGGATTGTGCCTGTAAGATTGCTATGAGCATGATCTAGCCAAAGTTTAATTGTGTCCTGGTTAGTTATCTGGGATTTGCAGTGGCGTTTGACACATTCATCCAAGGTATCTAGAGTCCAGAAAGTGGTGCCAAGAGTCTACTGCCAGGGAAACACACTTAGAAACAGGGCTGTGTGTTTGTCAAAATACAAATACATGCCCCCCTCAACCAAAAGGATCCCCCTTAAGCAAACATCTTCCCCTTGAATGCAGTGAAAGGCCAAATCTTACAATTCCCCTTTGAGGGAGAGTGCCAGATACTCTGGCCCACATACTATTCGACTATGCTAAACTTTCAAAATATCATCAGCCCATCTCGGATTATTTTAAGAAATGTAACTTGGATGCAAATGAGAAACTCACTGTAAGCAAGGAGTTAAACAAGGAGAACTCAACCAGTATTGTGAGAACACCTAAGTTTCTGTTTGAAGTTTCTAGAGAAAACATTTTGTATATGAATCAAGTAATGATCAATTAACTCAGAGATGAAGTTGACTTAAATATTGGTATCTTGTATATTGTATTTCCATATGTATATTCCATTGTGTTATTACTGAATTTAGCAACTATGCCAGTAAAGGTATTCTGATCTGATCTCAGGGCTGTGCGAATGTTGCCTACTTTCCAATTAATCATCAGTTCACACAAAAAATAGTCTATGAAATAAACACCCTCCTTCTGACACCTCTCATTTCTGTAATGAAGGATGTGTTGTTTTAGACACATCTCTGGCTTAAATGAATACCTCCAGGCTGCACAGTGACCTGTATAAACAGTGATACAGGATCACCCGAAGAAGCGTCTATTGGAAGAAATACTGAGAAGCTGGTTAGAATGAATAATACAGAAACAAATTTGTGTGGGTGGGTGTGGAAATAATATATGCATTTGGGCAAACTAACGATCTGAAGAATGATCAGCCGCACAGTACAATACCTGACACTAGCAGGCCCCCTAAGTGGAGTCCAGCAACCACACTGACACACTGTGCCATGTACTCTACTTAAGAAGGGCAGGCAGCAGGCCAAAGGGATATGGCAAGAGAGTAAATCGGGGGCTAGAGCTGAATACCCATCTGTGCAGATCAAAGAAAGGTCTAGTTCTCTAGGCAGAGTTCCAATCTTCCAGGCAGACAGTTATCCAGTCCCTGTAGTTTTATTTTTTCTAAATAACATTCTGAAGATAAAATAGTAAGATGGATTTTGCTAAATCATATTTTAAAAAGAGAGTCAGGTACATACTTAAGACTGTGATATTTTAAAATCACATTGAACTCAATGGCAGCTTGGCTGCATTGTGCCCTGTGATTGCAATCTACATGTATGCAGAAGTTACCTAAATATAAGCAGGGCAAGCTGTAGATGAGAGAAAACCAACTAACCACACTACTCACTATGTGCAAACCAATCCTATACATATTTCCTCTGAAGTAATACCTACTGAGTGACCGCTGAGTTCAGTGAGTTCAATTATTCAATTATTCCCAATTAAGTATACGAGAATGGGGTATGATCCTGAGTATGCTGACTGAGAAATCCCATAGAGTTCGATTAGACTTGTTCCACTTTGAACTGCTGCCTTAGAGGAATACAACTGAACAAAATGTGTGTGACATGCAGTCCTTTCCAGGGACCTCTTCTCATGCATAACAGTGTCTTTACATTGCTGCGTACAGTATTTATGTGCATTGAATCTGTTTCCGATGCTGTGAAAGCAACAACTAAAACGTCATTCATATCAATAAGTGAGTAATATGTTTAATTATCTCCCATTGGGACAAAAAAATCCACTCATACTTATAATTATTGTAGCTTTTTTTTTCTTCTAAATACATCTTTCCTTCATAATATTAATTTCAGAGGGAAAATTCCAAATTACTTACGAATTACAACTCATTAAGGACTCCTTTCTAAATGCTCTGATTACTCTCCATAGAAAATGCTGAAAGGAAACATTTTCTGACTTCAATAAATCACTGTCTCAGTGAGGCAACTGCCTCAGTAAACATACACAAGCCTTCTGCATGTAAAGAGAACAACTGGACAGTGCCTGCTGAAGGTCTCAAACAGGCATCATTTTTAAAAAGCCTGGGTGAGGCAACCTGATTAGCTTGGGTTATACTGATAGACCACTACATAGAGGCAGTCATTGTTGTTGATGATTTAAAATACGGCTCCAAGCCAGCTACAAACCTCACACAATTTACAAAACTGTAATCCAACAAATCATGGTGAGTAACAAATGTCCAACAATAAAAAACACTTATAATCAAACATTTAAAACATTATAAAATGATCAAATCACGTCAAGATTACCTAAGGAAAATTTCCAATAGCACAGTTTTGTTGTACTTTGCATGCTATGACAAAGTATTTGGCTGTTTGTTTGGTGACCTCAGTATTTCCCTCAGAGAGGAGGGTCTTCCTCAGAGTCACTGAGAATCCAGGATGAGGGGGCAATGATTTTATTTTGTATTCCCACATAAAGTGAGCATCTGAAGAAGACATGTCTCTAATTCCCCACCTCTACACATAGAAGTTGTTTCCAGAAGGGTTCTAAATTCCGTGAAGTTGGAAAACAGCCCCCCCCCCCAACACACACATCATAGTGGTGTACCTCCTGGGGATTCAGGAGCTTTTCTGTGGTCACTCCCAAACCTGCTTTTCTACACAGTTTTGGAAAAGATCACAGCAAAGCCTACCTGGCTTCTATGTTGATTGGAATGTTGTGATTTCCCTGGTTCTGCCTGCATTGCTGCCATTTGCCCTGTCACCATCTCTGTGACAGCCATTTCCTCCCCTGCCCCTAGAGGGGGAAGTTTTTGGGTTTGTTATTTTAAAAAACCACACACACAATGTTATGACTTTATAACAGTCTTCGTTTCAGGTTCTCTGAAATCCTAGCTTTCAATTAAAAAAAAAGACTAGTGGCATAAATATTTCCTCCCGCAAAAACAGACAGTCATAATGTTATAACCATTCATCAGATCAAAAATACCCAGGGTGTGGGGATAGACACTGCCATTGGACAGGGAAAATGTAAGGAAACCTGCCAGGTGGAAGTCATGTGATATATCAGCTGTGGCAAAAATGGAAAAACTACACATGCCTTTCCCTGCATAAAAGAACACCATACGGAACTTGATCCAGCTCAGATCTTTAGCAGTAAAGTATCTTTAGTGTCACTGGGTTGGTACTGTTTAAAGCAAAGGTAGGATTCCTTGCAAGTGGAAAACAGACACTGGTCCTCTATAGCTTAACTATTGCTCATAATTCTGCTATTTAGTGCTATTTAATAAAATAAACTCTTTACTTATTTCTAGGTGATAACTGTGAGACAGAAGTGGATGAGTGCTTGAGTGACCCATGCCAGAACGGTGCTTCATGCGTTGACCAGCTCAATGCCTTCAGCTGCTTGTGTCCAGATGGCTTTCAAGGTACATAACGAAAAAGAACATCTGCTACATTATTGTCTTCAAAGGGTTTCTTCTAACCATTAATCTCCGGCAGTGTTCCAATAGCCTATTACATCATCTCTGGTTGACTGCAATAATTCTTTGGCTTGGTGGGGTTCAGGGTTGGGGATGTGTGGGAGTTGGAGGTGGGCTAGGGAGGGTGGAAGGGTTTTTTATTAATGTTTTATGAATATTATATTGTACTGTATGTTTAACAATTGTTACCTGCCGCAAGCTAGCTGGCTAGGAGCCACAGATTAGAAATCATCAAATATCAATCAAATAAATAAAATAAAAGAGGAGGTTAGTTTGTGAACTGAACCAGTTTGTATGGGCTTATGAGCCTTCTTCCTGGTTCTCACCACTTTTAGCAAGGAGCAGAGCTTAGAGACATTAAAACCACACAGCTTCCATTTAACCACTGCTTTCCGCAGCTTTTCCCAGAGGCGTGGCTGGCTAAGAAAATCCCTTTAAACAGCTGAGCCATTCAGAGCAATTTTCTTCATGTGATTAAGTGGTTTAAAGAGGCTTCCTGGGGACAGTCAGCCCTAGACCTGGGACCATTTAAAGCAGGAAGCAGTTGTTTAAATGACCCCAGCCATTTAAACCAAATACCTGTTTTTCATGAAGAAGAGAAAACATGAGTTTCAATCCCTGTTTTGTGCTCTTTACAAACTGCCATGAACTGCATCAAATTTCTGAACATTTGTGGTGATTCTTCAGTTTGCAAATACTGCTTCATGGAACCATGAACTGGCCAAAATCCATGTCGAACTTTAGTTAATCTGTTTGTGCCCATCCATAACCTTTTGTAGCGGCTGGGAAGGGCGCCTCGGAGACGCAGGGAAACGAACGCTCAAAGAAGGCAACAAACTCAGCGGCAGGGTGCAGCCCCACGCGCGTAGACCCAGGGAGGGAGGCCGAACCAAGGACAGAGCTGTGGGGAAGCTGGAGGTGGACGACGCTCACACCCGGAAGTGGGTCTGAGTCGGGCGGGGACATTTTATAAGGGGGTGGAGCTGCATTCAAAGGGATATAAGGGAAGTTTGTGGGAGACACAAGGGTGGAGGGAACGGAAAGGATAGGAGTGCGGAGTGACACCTGGTTGGAGAAGATTGGTGATTAAAAGAAAACACTTACCTGAATCCAGCGTCTTGTGTCGTGGTGTTGCTGGGCGTCGTCGGGCTCAAGCCTAGAAGGAAAGAGAGAGAGAAGGGTACCCTCTGAGTGGTAAGAGGGGCGCTTCACATTTCTCTAGAAAGCCTTTACCCTGAAATCCCTTAAGGGCATCCCCAGAAGCAGGGAAACAGGCTCACAGGGTGGTTTCCCCTAAAATGGATCTGGTCAAGTGATTTGCTGTTGGCCAATCAACAACCATATTTTCCTCTGTCATGTTCCTCCCCCCCTCCACAACCCCACAAATGGGACACACAAGTAAGTTGAGTGTTCCAGTAATCCTAAAAAGTGACTACAGTCTGCTGATAATACAAAATGTGTTTGTATAATAGGTGACAACAATAATAATATTTGCTAATAGTAGTTTCTTGTTTACTATGGTCTAGTCTTGGGACAGTAATGCACATGCATGCAGGTTTACTCAGCAGAAGGCACCAGCACTTTCTGTAGGATTTACTGCCTAGCAGTATTGCCTAGGAATGGACCATTAGTTTGATGTATGTGTTTGTTTACTTTTTTCTTGTTGTTCATAACCTTATTTTTCAAGTTCAGGAAAAAATAAGTGAAAACAACCCTTTGCATAAATACTGTACTGCTTGATGCCTCTGCTAGTAAGCAGCAGAATGATAGGACTAGTTTCCAGAATGAGCTTTCCTAGAGAGCAGCATTGCCACAAGTTTTGAACAACCCAGCTCAACACAGCTCACCAACATTTATGGAAGTCCATCAGGTGTTGATAAACAGCATATTTAATTGCTGGGAAACAAAAAGCAAGGGAATTCTGCCAGGTGGTTGCTGGGTTATATCTAGTTTTGTTTGATTCAGTCGCACATAGATTTTAGAAGCTACAGCGTATTTATTATGTGTTTAAGGCTGCTACTCAGCTATTAATGTTAACACTGTTATCCAAACTGGATCTAGAGAAGGGGAAATTAGCTTTTAAAGGCATTCCAAAAAGGAATAACAAAATAAAATTACAAAGAAAGAAAGTGAGAGACAGTGATTGTAAACACAACCATACAACTTTATTGTATGCAAAATAAAAAAATTTAAAATGCAAAGAAGTTACCCTAAGCAACTGAGAAATGATTCTTTAAGAACTAACACAAGCACACACATACCAACAAGAAGGCACACTTGCAAAAAAGGTGGAAATTGGGATACTTTAGCAAAGGGACGTACAGCCTTAAATCCTGATCTTGAGGTATGGAGATATTCAGGAGTGTGTACAGCTCAAGGAACAGAGCGGGGGGGGGGGAGAGAGAGAAATGGTCTATAGGATGTAGCAGTGATTCTCAGCTGGAAACCAGAGTTCTGACAAGTAGAGATCGAGACCAGGGGTCTGAGAAACACTTCTAGTGCATGGGGTCCTTTTATGGACAGAAGATCCACAGGATAGGTAGGCTTTGGGCTTTGTATTGAATAAAAAGAAGACATTTGACTCTCACTAGCTGGTTTAAAGTTAACGGCTGTCAAAATTTGACAGGAAAAATACTTTGATCAGCCTATTATGAGCCAACGCTGCATTAATATAAAGAGCCCGGGTGTGGCAACAGGATTAACATACTTTAATTATGTTGAAGTGGTGTAAACTGCAGGTTTTTATGCTGGACAAAACATGATGTAATATTGGATCAACCACTAGATGAGGCAAAATTGATGTAGAACAGATCCCACCCCCACTCCACCTCCTAAGCAACAGGAACACACAAACCAGGAAAATGAGAATGAGGAAAAGCTCCGTATATGACCAGGCTGTGACCACCACTGATAAACAGGACATTAGTTTATCTGCCAGGGTTTTGACCTTCTCTAACATAGTCATGGCTGGTTCACCCAACAAATCCACGTCTGTTGAATACTTTATAGGGAGACAATGACTGCATCCACTGTGATCTTTTGAATTCAGCTGAACCCGTGAACACAGCCTGTGGGATCATGTGCACAGAGACTATATTCACAATTTGATGTATATAAGCTCTATTCACAGACTTAGCTGAATGTTTGAAGTTATAGATGAGGACAGTGGCTGCTGAAATCGCTCACTAAATACAAATGTGTCCTTTCCCCCTCTCTTTCTTTTCTTTGGTGATGGTGGCTAAATTCCTAATATTTTTGTTTTTTGCTCCAAGCTCACAGTTAGCAAATGGAGGTATCCCACAGTAAAAATTTAAATGTATAAAAATAAGAGGAGGAAGAAGAGATGGGACTCTCATTTCCTTAATAATGCTCTCCAAAACTGCACAGGATATTTTCAGGGCTGTTAGTAAAAAAAAAAACATAGAGCATTTTTTTCTTTTTACATTTCTTTTTGTTTTGGTAAGAATTCATCTGCTGCCTTGTTCAGAAGAGAAGGAATATTTCCCTTCATGCTACAACAAATATAGTCTATTATATTTCAGTGTTCCTTCTTTTTGTATTGATGTATATTGGTAAGGAAATTACCTCCCTTACTTCTTGAGAATCAATTCAGTTTCATTTTGGTCATAGGAAATGGGTGAAATAACTCAAATAATAAAGTGTCTATTAAATACCAGAGAGTGACAGCTTGAAGTGACAACAACAAAGTAGACAGAATGTTCTTGGAAGTGAATAACTTTATGTAAAAGTGCAAAATTAAAAATGTAGCTGTGGTCAACTGTCTGGGATGTTTCAAAATATTGGTCTTTCCTTCCTCTTAACATTTCTAGGAATGCTTTGTGATATCAACATCTATGAATGTCATTCAAACCCCTGTTTGCATAATGCAACCTGTACAGATCTTATTGGTGGATATAACTGTGTCTGCCTACCTGGATTCACAGGTAAGTGACTTTGGGAATGCATCCTGTATTCTGTGAAAAAGTAGCTTCCAAGTCATTCACTGAGACATTACTGATTCATTTTGTGCTGCTTTCTTCTTCTTCTTCTTCTTCTTCTTCTTCTTCTTCTTCTTCTTCTTCTTCTTCTTCTTCTTCTTCTTCTTCTTCTTCTTCTTCATCTGCCCCAATGTAATGTTTCATTTGCATTCCAACAAACTGGATCATTGCTTCCATCTGTGAACTTTTAACACCAGTGCATAAGGTGAATGAGATCATCCTTAACACAGGCCTTGAATATTTCTAATACCTAGAGTGTATTAATTCAGAAAAAGCTGTTACAGCTAGTAGTAAAGTGAAATAAACAGGCTCTGACAGTAATATATGTAGGGTCCTTATTTGCTTGATTTAGATGGGCTTCTCGGCATGGAATGAGTTTGGGATTTTGAGGTACAAATTGAACAATTATCAATTGGCACCTGTTTGTCTTACTAAATTGCTGCATCTTCAATTATCTTTTCAAAGGTGTGCACTGTGAAACTGATATAGATGAGTGTGCTTCATTTCCCTGCAAGAATGGGGGCACCTGCATTGACCAACCTGGTAATTACTCCTGCCAATGTGTGGCTCCATTTAAAGGTAATGAACACCAAGGGAGAAGGAAAAGTAAACATAATTAACTTTAGAAAGCATTTCTGTCACTTGTCTGAACTCATTTCACTCTTCCGAGCAGCATTATTAGTCCTTTATTTTCTCAAAGCAAGCTTCAAAAGTGACCAGGCAATTATCTCTTAGGCTGTGACTAATGTAAAATAAATTTTGGTTATTCATCTCCTGAAAGAATTGGCTATATTAGGGAAAAGGGTACGTTTTTTAAAAAAAGAAAATGACAAACTTAAAAGAGGAATTGAAGAACATGTAGCTTCTGGGGAAGGTTCCTCCAGGCAACAATGGTTCAATTAGATGTAAAAGTTAGCCCTGTACATGATCTAATACAGCATCTCATACAGTGTTTTTGCTCACCAAACTAGTCGTACTTTCATCTTTAATGCTTTGGATGCAAATCAGTATTATTTAATTGTCTCTTACTTGTTTATATAAAGCATTTCTATGCCAGATTTCCACCCATTTCAGGGTTCTCGAAGTGGCAAAAATTAAAACACCAAAGCTTCTTTAACACTAAAAAGCATTGTGAATATTTAAAACAAATACATTATATAGACACATAAAACACACAAAGAGGGCAGAGGGAATATCAAACAAAACAAAAATATCTTCATCCTCAGATAACTGTAGGAGACAGGCAAATGTCCTTGGCGAGAGTTTAAAAGTTTGGCCGTCCCTTTTCAGATTCCCAGCCATTAGCCAGATGAATGTGTGAGCAGTTATCCCTGCAGCCCTTCTCTGTCAACCGACCATTTTGTTTCTTTCTGTGTTTACTGTCAGTTGACTGAAAACTATGCTTTTGTAGGTTTTAATTTTCCTTTTCTGAATTCATGACACTACTTCTACATGTTATTTTTGAATTTCCTGCTTCCATTGACAAAAACAACCAGGAATCTTCTCAGAGCAAGAGTTTCATCCTGTTTTAGAGTTAAAATTCAGCTGGCATTAGAGGACCATAACTGGAATTTGTATTTGGTTCTAAAAATAGCTGGGGGGGGGGGGACTGAAAAAGACAAATATTTCCCTGCATCATTTCCTAGATGAAAGACTCTGACCAATTCTACATTGGCAAAAGAGTCCAAGCCAGCATTCATATGGCAGCGGGCCTAGTATATGATTCCACATGATATTGATGCTGGACTGGCCCCATCCTGGGCCTGGCACACTTTAGGCCCTGTGTGTTGCCCTGTTGCAAGGGAACATTGGCTCCATGGGGCTTTACAGTGGTGCAGGGCCAAATGGGGCATTATTTTTATTTGCACAGAACTCTTTGAATTGGCTTCTCTCTTTTGGTTTTCCCCTTTCTCATTTAACCACTGCTTTTCACTTCAATTTGTTAACAATGAGTTGATCACATGAGATTTTGCTTTCATAGGCATTTTCTAGACTGCAGCTGCCTTTCGGATTTTCATGTGGGTCACGGTGGTTTTGGTAATTGCACTATTGGTGTGATCAGTTCAGTTTGGGCTTTTCCCCCATCATGGTTCTGCCTGTTCACATTCATGTTGAGGATGGGTTTTCTGCTTTTTCTTCCAAATTTAGAGAGGGGGGCTTGCACTGAAGCTTTACAGTGCTTCAGGAACCTAAAGGGGTCTGTTAAAGTATAGTCCTCTCCCATCATACTACACCTGAATGTAGGGCCACGTGAAAAACGATCTTTCTCCTGACTGGGGAACCAGCCTCATCTGCTGCTCTGCCCTGCTTCTCCTGTGCTGGCTGGCTCTTAAAAGGAGAAAAGGAGCAGTCAATTAGATTGGCCACTAGTTTCAGTGCAGGTTCCCTCCAGTGCTGAAACACTGAAATGCTGGCATACAATTTTTGTCTTAATTGCCAATCCATGAGAAGGGAAAAAAATATTTAGATTCTGAGCAAGAGCCCCAGAACATTTAGCCAAAGTGATCCATGCAACTGTCATCTCATGGCAGACTACTATAACCTGCTTTATCCAGGCCTTATTCAAGTTGCCAAAGTTTTGATGGACCTGTTAAATGGTGTTCTTCTTCCAGGCATACAGCTGACCAATGCCAGCACTCAATGACATCAGAATGCCCCCCCCAAGCCCCTCCATATGAACCTGGGAAATAAATTAAATCTGAACAATTTCAAGCCCAGATTCATTGGAAATAGCAGTGAATAATTCTTTTAACTGGAACTTAGTTTTAAGTGTAAATAATTTTAAAGCATTTTATGTATGTTAAAAAAAATACTGTTGGCTACCTTGAGACTGTTGGCAATGAAAGGTGACCTAAAAATAAACAAACAAACAAGCAAAATTGTTCATTTGTTTTGCAGTGCAGTGAACAATTAGTTTAGCAAAGAACATGGAAAAATGAGAGACTGAGAGACCACAAGACACTGTATATGAAACATTTTTATCTTTCTATATTAAAAACCCTTAATAAAAAAGCGAACAAAAAGGAAAGACTGGAACAGCACTGGGATGTTAACAGTTGTCTACAGACAAGAAAGAAACCCAGTAATATAGGAGAATGAAAATGGAACATTAAGGCAATCTGGAAAATGCCTTAGTTGAATGAAAGCAACACAGAAAATCACTACCCTGTGGGTGTTGTCATAGTGTAAGTGCTTGGCTTTCATTGGAAAAGTGGTTAAGAGCTCATGTTGTTTTCTAAGTGAGGTAGATCCCACAGTTTGTCAAGTGAAGTACATTTAAAATCCCACAGAAAAGGTTCTGAAAAGGTTAATTTCAAATCCATAACCTATCCTGAGAATTATGAGAAAATTAAACACAGAGACTGTATTGTTAGAACACTCGGCATTGTGCGATCTGTTATGTCTTGGCTATTGGTAGATATTAACCAGCATTTAATAGCAAGATCAAGAGGTTGTATATATCTTTTGTAGGAAAAAAGATACTGAAGCTTCTTCTATAAAATAAGAGAACTTTAAAGTCACCCTCCCAAGAAAAATGTCACAGTTTGTAAATTTTAGAATCCTCCTTGTCTCATTTTTTTCTGGGTGTCACTGTGGTTTTCTGTCCCTGAACAGAGCCTTATAAATACACTTCAGTTCATCTTTTATAAAGAGAGGACTGAGAAAGATGACCTTGAAAATGATGGGGTTATAAAACTGTCACCTCCTTTAAGCTTGAGAACAACAAAAAGAAAAGAAATTGCACCACATTCTTTCCTACTCAGTGATTACCTAATTGAGCTGTGCTGGTCTTTCAGTACTTCCTTTGAGGAAAATTAGACTTTCTTACTCTTGATGTAATCCCGTCACACTTGTCCCCCCCCCCCTTCTTCACATTCTTTACTTCTTCCATCAGAGGTTATTCCGTCTCTGCTAGGGGAATCTGAATTATTTCTTTTGTTCACAGTACTTCTTATGACACTCATCCCTAGTTCCCTGCATGATTACTTGCCCCTTTTTCTGTACATCTGACTTTCGTGATGTTTTCCAAACCTCAGAATGAAGCAGACTGCTGTGCATTTTTGATCTTCACAGGACTAGTTCATACATGATCCCTTTCCACCTGGTGTGATCCAGGATTGAACCACAAAACCTTCCTTGTGAACTGGGACATTTGTGTAGGTCCACTTAGATTAACAGTTTACCATGAAAATCGAACTTACAAACAATGAGTGTTTGCAAGTTGATTCAGGAACTTCATCCTAAAGGCACAGGGTAGGAAACGAAATAGGACATTCTGGAGCCTAGACATCTTTACCCAAGAAGATTTTGGAGTTCTAGCCAATTAACAGGATGCCAAACAATCAGTAAAGTTGACAAAATTGCAGTAGGGAATAGGAAGTATAAATGTATATATGTACAAAGTAGATTACACCTGGAAAAATTTTTCTATCCTGTTAGCCATTCAGGTTGCTAAAGCAGGCAAAGATGCATAGCATATTCATGACTGGCTACATCCATCATTACTTATCATTCTGCAACTGCAGAATGCCCGAGTGATTTCAGGTGGTATTCATTTAATTATTTACATGGGGAAGGGAGATCCCAACTGGCTCATATCAGTGAAAAATCAAGGCATGTTTCATTAAAAATAACAACAAAAAACAATTATGTGTATTTGTTTCTTGTAGCACTAACAATACAAATCCCCAAATGCATAGCAATTAAGCTTAAAACAAAATTGACAATTAACAATGATTTTTTTTGAAAAGAAGAAGGTCCAACAGCCCAATAACTACAGCACAGTAAAAACAAAGAAAGAAGGAAAGAACAAAATTTAAGGAAGAACTGAGAAAATAATTCCATTTTCATTATAGGATGTTATTGATTTGCAGGGATGGAGTCTCAGGCTAAGAATAGACATTCACACCATGTTGGCAGTAATAAGGCCACAGCTTTAATTAACCAACCAAATTAAAGTGTTGGTATGGCAGGAGGTAAGGAGCCATTCTGCACTCAGCTGACTGCTCTATCCCCATTGCAGTGACTTCCTCGGCCCAGTTCCCAGCCAGGCACCCAGGTGCCTGGGCCCCTCAAGCTGCTTTAGTCCCTAACCCATGGAAGTGCCCACCTGTGATGCTAGAGGAGGCATAAACATCTTCCAGACCCGTCCCAGACCATCCGGCCCTGTGAAATCTGTGCCTTTGCCAGCTGGGTTTGACACCCGCTTACAGGCCTGCTGCCTATTTAAGGAAGCCCCTTGTTTGAGGAGTTTGCCATTCAAGGCGTACTCCTCCCCAAACCAGCTCCATCCCCTGTAAACCCGCAAGCTGTGATGATAACATAAACAGAAAAACCCATACAAAGCGCAACTTGCTGTAAACCCAGTGCCAACCAACTCTTCTTAGCATAAAGACAAGCTCTGTACCAAGGGAGGAAGGGTGAGTAGCTTGTCTGCATCTTCCCAGCAAGAGGCTGATGGGCATGAAGCATGCTTCCTTGCGCCTGCACCAACCAGCCCCTTCTCCAATCACAGCCTCGTGCACCTTGTGAGTCTCTCCTCCCCCCCCTTCCCGTGTCTCATCCTGCCTGCCCCATCCTGCCATGTCAATGGCATTCCCAGGCTATGCCAGGCCACAAATTATGACAAAGAATTTTAAAAATAGGTTTTAAGCACTCCTGAAGGGAAAAGAGATGGAGTATAGACAATGGGCCAAATAATTTGTTTTCAACGATCACAGGCTACTCATTTTGTGATGAGGCTCGATGGAGATTTGCAGCTATTAGAGAACCAATATCTCTCAGATGTGGCACCTTGCTGAAATATGAAAGCAATATCTACCAATTTAAAACTCCTCCATGGTTCCTTTAGGTTTGTCATTGAATGAACACATGACTCTGCTCTGTTAAATCTGTTCAGCTGTAGAATCTCTTCTAGGCATTCAGTATGCCTTGGTTTAAGTTAGGTTGGTGAAATTTGTAGAGTCCTGAGTGTGCAGTGTAAACATTTTAATTTGATTACTTTATTAACTTTGTTGTCTTTGAACTGTTGAGAATTACCTTGATCAGAGTGGAATGGAAGAGAACACAGCAAAGAGAGAAAGGCTTAGAAGTAACATGGATTGGGGGGACCAAAGAAAGACCAAATATAAGCAAAATAAAAATAGCAACTTGAATTTTCTGTTGACTATTAAATGACTTCAGTGAATGTTAAACTTTTTTTTGAGAAAGCAAAGACAATTTATCCTGTGTTCTGCAGTAAGTTATAATGACTCCATAAATATTGTCCTTTCCAGAAGTGGTTCCAAATAGATTAAATAACTTGATTATTTGTGGACTGTTCTTTTCTGAAACCATATTATATGATCTGATTATCACTGTGATCATTTTGTTTTCCAATGAATGTACTTGAAGAGTTTCCAAGTACCAAACAGCAAGATCCAGTTCAAATCCAGGTGGCATGAAATGCGTATCTGCAATTTGTAGTTATAGATCTAGATGGTATGAACACTGCTTATCCTATGTTAACTTGGCCCTTAAAAACAACAGTATTTGGACAGAAAATGAAATATAAAAACTTTTGAGGATTTTTGTGCACTCTCAATTGATAGTATATATTGAGCAGGTTAGAGAATGGATAATTAAGTTGTGATAGGGAAGGTTTACTTACTTTATACAGACATTTGCTCTAGAAAGTTTTCAGAAAAAATAATGCTGAAATTTGTTCTTTTCAGAACTTTATTCAGGTATGAGATGCAATTTCAGTTTTTCCTGTTGTGATGTCACAGAGCATGGCCTGTGTGTGATTGCATGGTTGTATGGCCCCGCTGGTTTGTGACAGCATGTGTTTTGAAGGTGCTGCTTTTTTTGTAGCTAGAGATTATTTCCATAGGTTCCATGAAGTTTACGACAGGATAACTGCTCACATCCTTTGATGGCTACCGCAAACCAATGCAAAATTGCTCTTCTCATAGAACTCTTGTGAATTGGGTATACATCTAAAAAAAAACAGGAGGAGAAGAGCTGACTATGACTAAGACATCCCCTTCTTCCTTACACAGAGCAGTTTGTGACTATTAAAGTCTCAAGACAAAGGCAACTTACACAATCATATAGACTGGGAAAGCAGCACTGTGCTTGGTCCGTGAAATTATGCATGCTTTTACAAAGTTATTGCCATTGTTTTTCTTTTCAAATAATTCCATACCTGTTCGAGCTTCACCTTCTTTGCACTGTTCTTAATAACTCCTGTTGTGGGTTTGCACAATAACAGATGGAACTAGCCACTGAGCTGATGCGGCTGATGAAAAATGTTAACCTGCTTCTAAGTGATAAAAGTGAATTCCTAGGACTTTTAATATTTAGTTTGAAAGGTTTCTTTTTAATGAAATTCAAGCTTAAATGGATAATTCCAGTTTCCTACTGATCTGTTAGTATGATATTGTTAATACACTACTGAAAAAAATTATTTAGAAGTATTGTGCTAAATATAGATTCAATGGGGATATTGTCAGGTGGGCAAATAGGAATTACTGTGGTCATTGACTTGACAGAAGCTATTCTGGGGAAACTCTGTACTTTTCCCATAGATCGTTGAGAAAGCATTAAGTCTCAGCTGCACACTGTGGCAGTCTCCATTTCCAGTGATTTATTCATATTTTCAAAAGAGGCATTAATATATCAGATTTGTTACAACTTCATTTTCATTATATTTATTCTGGGAGACCTTGATGCAGCTCCCAGTAACCTTGGAAAAACCTTTTAGCTCAGTTATTAGAAATGCAGCGACAAGAACAGAGGTAAGGGTGAAACAGCTAATATGGTGGTAGAAATATTGCTGTACCAAAAATGATCGAGTGAGTGCGAACAGAGAAAACATGTGGGAATGGGGGAGCATGAGACTTCTGAAATTTAGTACTATTTTTAAATGGCACAAAATGATTTATATTTTCTTCCGCACCCTCCTCCCCTCCCCAAGCCACCAGAGAGAATATACACTGAAAATGACGCTCTGCCTTGCAAAAAACTGACAGAGCTTTCATGACAATTAACGCTTTTAAAAAGTTCTATTCTGTTACAGTTTTACATAGCTCAGCCTCTCAAGAAAAAGGGAGTGTTATTAACTTGTGAAATTTTCCACATGAATCAGGTCGAATTTAGTTAATGTATTTGTTTCCCCATGAACAAAAAGGTAACACCTTCCCCCCCCCCCTGCTGCTGCCATTCAACACCTGGTGCAATTTTGCTAATTTCTTTGTGAACTGAAATCACATTTATTGGTACACAGGGTGCTGAAAGATGATATATATATATATGCATGTGAGACAAATACCCCTCTAGAACACCAAATAACATTTAAATGCAGCTGCAAACTATATTCAGTGTTTTATTGTAAAATACTGCTCTTTTTGCTGAGTGCTGGCATTGAGGACTTGGTAAGATAAATGGATCTTTTAGAAAATGAAATAGAAATGATAGGACCTGATGTAGGAGAGGGTACAGGAAAAGGGACAACGTCTGTAACTGATATTGGGGAGGGCATGAGCCAAGAAAATTTGGTTTGGTTCAGTTTGTAGTTTGTGGCATGCAAACCATGAACTGTTGTTGTTGTTCAATTTATTCCCCGCCACTCCCAGAAATGACTTGTGGAAGGTTACAAATATGTCCAATAAAAACCCCAATAAAACCTATAAAATGGACAATAAAACACAACAAAAGCAGCAACAACATGGCAAAATCACCTCCTCAATCCCCCATCCCCCCCATCCCTACCTCAAGGGGGAGAAAAGAGGGTCAAGATGACACTGACCGCTGCAGGGGGGGACATGCAGCCTCAACCATAGACCTGGTGGAAGAGCTCCATTTTGCAGGCCCTGTGGAATGCTGAAAGCTCCAGCAGGGCTGCAGCTCACCTGGGAGCTCATTCTACCTGGTCAGGGCCAGGACTGAAAAGGCCCTGGCCCTGGTCGAGGCCAGGCATGCTTCCCTGGGGCCGGCAGAGTATAAGGCTCTGTGAGGGGCATAGGGTGATAGGTGGTCCGTCAAGTATGTGGGTCCCAGACCGTGCAAGGCCATAAAGGTTAAAGCTAAAACCTTGAATTGGATCTAGACAGCAACTGGTAACCAGTGCACCTGCCTCAGCACCGGCTGAATATGGGCCCTCCACATTGTTCCTGTGAGGACCCTAGCAGCCACATTTTGCACCAGTTGTAGTTACCGGATCAGGAACAAGGGTAGTCCCATGTAGAGCGAGTTACAAAAATCTATTCTGGAGGTGACCATCACATGGATCACCATGGCCAGGTGTTCAGGGGACAGGTAGGGCACTAGTAGCTGAGCTTGGCGAAGATGGAAAAATGCCTGACCGGCTACCTTCTTGACCTGTCCTTCCATAGTTAGCGAGGCATCAAAGGTCAAACTAAGATTCCTGGCCTGGGGTGTAGTGGTAAGTTGTGTCCCCATCAGGATGGGTAAGTGTGCTTCCTGGCCCATCCCTCTACCTCCCAGCCACAGGGCCTCCATCTTGGAGGGGTTGAGTTTCAGACGATTCTACTCAAGGCATTCAGTCACTGTTTCCAAACATCTGGTAAATGGTCCTGGGGGTGGGTGAGTCTGGGTGGCTGTTCATGAGGAGCTAGAGCTGGGTGTCATCTGCATATTGTTACAAACCTCTAGCCATCAAACAAACCAGTTCAGAGGTTATAGAATGTTACCCGCATGTGCTACAGACATAAAACTCATGGAGGATCTCTAGCTGGCACTCCTCTACCTGCTGTCTAAATTTGGTGATGATTGGATTTATGATTTGGAGTTTTGCCCCCCCCCCGAAGATGACCCTAATAATGTACTTTCTGGGGAAATGACAGGCAGTCATTTTGACAGGTTAAGGTTAAATACTCTTCCAATTAAGTTACCTCTTGTCATAAATCTTATTTGCCCAAATCTTCAGAAATGCCCTTGAGTCTTAAATTTCTTGTCTTGTTTGAATGTCCAAGTCTTCAGTTTTTTTCCTTTGCGGTTGTTTTCCAATCCTTTAGCTCTGTCACATCAGATTCTACCTCTTGAACTTTGTTATGATCTTCATCACTTTGTTTGTTGTTAGAGTCCACCGGTTTCTTTAGGCCATAAATTATCTCTGAAAGTTCTTTTTTTAGAGTATTACTTCTTATCTGACATGAACAATTTCTCTGTGCAAGCCTTCAAAAAGTGCTTTTATTTCTTTGATATGTTTGTCTAATCTGCATATAATTGCAGATCCTCCTTCTTCTCCCAATGTTTTCCTTGGGTTTTTTTATTTTTTTGCATGTGTTATATCCTTTCTTTTGCTCCAATGTGAGAGTAGTTCTGTTATACTTTTCTTTTTTGGTGATTTTTAAAAATGTCTTAATTTAACTGACATTATTACCGTAAGCAAGCCTTTCACTTTGTAGCTTTTCTCCCTAGATATTTCAACACAATCAATAGTATATAAATTCCATAAGATACATCAAATATCAGCTATAGTCTCAGTTATTACAAATTCATTTAGTTTTCATAAATCACTCTGCCATCTGTCTATATTTAAGTATTTGCAAAGGCATTCAGTAGAAATTGAGTCTCAAGGTATCAAATAAATGTTTATATATAATAAGCACTTTTTAAAAGTCAAGGAAGTACACCCTCTGTTCTTCTGAGTTACTTGAAAGTCTTATTAGAGCCTTGATGTCCAGATCCGTTCTTCTGATGTTGCTCCCAGAACCCACTTAGAATGCTTAAAAGTGCTGCATTTGTTGTAATCCACAAGACAGCTCTGAGGATAAGTAAACAGGTACCATAAAAGTAAATATCACTCCATGTATGAGAAGACAGCTGGCAATAGGTTTGTAATCCTCAATCGATAAAAATAGAATCTTTACCCTATTAATCCAAGGCAGCTAACATGCCAAAAAAAGAAATAAAAAGAAAGGCACAAAGTGAAAAAAGCACTAGAAAAGGAACCAGACATGTCCATATAAGACTCCTGAAACTTGCTTCCTGACACTCTTTACTCATTGCTCAAATTCTATATCCATAAACTTCCGATCAGATACTCCTAATAGGGCCAGCCTTTTTCTATATTGTCTAGGAGAGCTCTTATTAATCTATGGTGGCCCTCTTGCTCTCCAAAATCCTGTTGTAGCTCAGCCTGGTTTATCACAATAGTTAATTTAGTATCAGTTCACAGATCTCCAGCAAAGTAACCAGGACTGTAAATACTCTTCTCTGTTTTTAATTTGATTCCTGAGTACATTCTCCCTCCTCTATTACCTGAGTCCTTTGATGAGTTTATTCGCCTCTCCTCCATGTTGGCTCCTCCATGGATCCAGCCTTGCTATCATCTTCCCTTGTTTTATTTTAAGTTTCTGACCACTGTCTGAAGCGGTAGAGCTCAGGCCCTCAGTCACAACAAAGCATCTTTCATAGTTCAGTATAAGCATGAGCTAGTTTCTTTGTTCACATTGTCCATAACAACAATAAAATGATAGTATATTTTACTAATCTGTTAGCCTAATATAGGGTTACCAGATGTCTTCTTTTTAGAGAATATGTCGTCTTCTTTCGGTGTCCATCCTCTTTTGGACTCTTAAAAAAAACGAATGAAAATTCCTCTTTTTGGTTTGGAATGTTAGAAATACTCCTTATTAGTATCAATTAAAACAGCTAAAACAGTGGTATTTAAAGTGAGATTTGTCATAATGAACACTTGTTTGAAGTAGTCATTTGGGAACTATTACCTGCTTTTTGCCTTATAAAATATGGCAACCTTATCAATTTTTTTGTTAGATGTGCCCTTTAAGAATAAGAGATTTTTATGCCCCCACTTTTCACTATTCAAAGGAATCCCAAAGTGTCTTACAAACCCCTTTTCCTTCCTCTCCCCACAAAAGACACCCTGGGAGGTAGCTGGGGCTGAGAAAGCTCTAAGAGAACTGCAACTAACTCAGAGTCATCCAACTGGTTGCATATGGAGGAGAGAAGGATCAAACCCAGTTTGCCAGATTAGAACCTGCTGTTCTTTAACCACTGTACCATGCTGGCTCCTTAGTAATTTTGCTTTTTTTTGTAATTTTATTATTTATTATTATGTAAAGCATTTACAAAAAAGTTAAGAAAAAAGCGACCAGCTGATATGGTTTGCCATCTCTTTTAACATACATATTCAGTTCCCATCACATATTATTCCTAATCTAGAAGTTTTTACCATTTTTCTTAGCAAAGTGATTGTTAATACATATGAAAATATGATCTGTTATAGGAATATATTCTGTTATTATCTTAAATGATATAAGGTCAGTCCCCTTCATAAATTGGCCCTGACCTAAGAGTTACTACTGCCATCTTGTTAATACCTATGAAGTATAGTTTGTCATCCTCTTTTAGCATACATATTGACATACATATTCAATTCCCATCACATATTGATCCTGATCTAGGAGTTATTACCATCTTTCTTAGCAGAGTAGTTGTTGATACATATGAGAGTATAATCTATTATAAGGATATATTCTATTATTGTCTTAGATGATAAAAAGTCAGTTCCCTTCATATATTGGTCCTGTCCTAAAAGTTACTGCTGCTGTCTTTCCCACAGGAAGCCAGGAGAATACTCCATTGTTCAACTCATCCTTCAGGTGGTCGCAGAAAATGAAATTGTGTTTTTTTCCATAGTAGAGTGTTTCTGATTGTCCTTCTGTCAGGGCCAAAGAAGTCTCTTACTTGATTCTTGCTTGCAGTCGCCTTTGAGTAGGCTCTGTATACTTTATCAATCTGGATCTCTTCCTCTGGTCACACAGGAATATCTCCTGATAACTTCCTGGGTGCTGTCGCTTTTGAGTAGACTCTTTTTATTTTGCTGATCCAAATCACTTCCTGCTCTGAATAGACTTCCAGGTTTTCGGTGCTTTCCTTCCTTGAATCTGTTTTCCCAGGTTCTTCAAAGGTACTTTGGGTTTTTACATCCCTAGCACTCTCCCCCTCCTATTGATTAACTTCCAAACATTGAATTTTCGTTTGATTTATTATTGGCTGAGCTGTATCAGCTGCTCTCTCCAGACCGTCGGCTCCGTCCAAAAGCTCCCCCTTAATCCCACGGATTTCCTTTTCCAGTTTATTGACTGCTTTCAGTATCTTTGAGTTCCCTTCGCATAACAAATGGAAAAGCTGTGCCTTAGTTAATTTTCCATAGTTCTAGGCAGTCACAAATTATAAACAGAAAGTCTTGTGAGGTCTCGCGGGAGCACGAGCGATCCCAAATTATCAGTTTGTCGATCTCCGTATCAAGTCAGCAACCCCCACTGAACTTTCTCCAACAAAACTTCAAAGCTCTCTCTTTGTTTGGTTAGTGGGTATAATTAGCTGGGAGTCTCTCACTCGACGAAAGAGGGAATTCACTTGTAAATTGGTTGAGGAGGGGGGGGAAGAGCTTGTGGGAAAAGAAAGGGAAAAGCCAGAAAGCTTTCAATCCTTACTGTTGTAGACTTCAGCTTCTGTCAGCACTCCTGTCAATCTGGTAAAAGATGGTCTGGGAAGAATGTAGGGTCAGCTGGTCGTTTCAAGCTTAGAAAGTTGTTTGCGACAAGGGCGCCATCGTGACCTTGAGCACACGCCGCTGTTGATCCGGAGAGCTCGGTTCCCCTACCTCCCCACGGATCTGTAGGACCCTCAGGATGCCGTTCCTGGTTCCTGGGATGACCGGCGAGCAGATTTGCGTATCTGCTCAGGTCAGCCAGGTGCAGATGCTCCTGACCCTCGCCATGGCTTAAGAGGTGAACAGAAGTCCAGCTTTTATAGCGCCATCTTCAGTCGACTCCTTAGTAATTTTGCTTTGAACAATTTTTCATTCATACACATTAAAGCACAAGTTAGAGAAAAATAAAGTAAGGATTGAAGCCATATGAAGAACAGAATACATAATATATAATAGATGCATTGTCTTCGACTTTGACCATTATAATTCCTATTTCTATTCAGAATTAATTCCTTTATTTTCCATTATTAAAATAGTGGCATGCTACTTGGTATATTTTCATGATGAGAAAGAGCTAATCTTTAGATGTAATTCAGAACAGTATGTGGTCTTCAGCTATTGATTTTAAAAACTTAAGAGTTTGACATTTTGATGAAGTTGAATCAAGGCCAAGCAGTCATTCAAAATCATAAGACTGGACTTATGGAATATATATATGAAATATATGTATATGTGTGTGTACACACATGCACACACACTAGTTGCAAAGCCTGCTGCATGCAGAAATGAAGCAGCCACTAGAGGGAAGCAAGCTGAGTGGGGGAGGTAGGCCTGGGGAGGCATGGAGAGTGCAACCAGACACTTAGGCAGCAGCCTCTCCCCAGGCCGCAGGTCGAGGGTGTGCAGGACATGGCATTGGTGAGCCCTGGACTGGCTGCGGCCAACTGGACCTCCACCTCTGTCAGCTGTGGCAGACTGTTGGTAGCGCGGGCTGCTCTCCGGGCCCCCTGCCAGTAGCCTGTGTTTTCTAGCTGCGTGGCAACGCCTTCCGAGTGTGGGGGAATCTCCGCCACTACGGGCTCACTGTTGCTGCTGCTGGTTTCTTTGTGTCACCTGCTTCTTCGCACCACCACTTCAGGCCTCTTTGCACCACTGCCAGTGCAGGCTTCTTTTTAGCGGTGTACCACTGTGGGCTTGCTCTCACCACCGGTGTGGGCTCTCTTGATGTGCCGGCAGCTTCTTCAGTGGCAGCCTCTCACCAGCTCTGCCACTGCCTCATGTTGTTGGCCAGCTCCTTCCTACCACAGCTGGTGGCTCCTGCGAGGGCTGCCCACATAGAGGCCGGATTCAAGCTTGGACATTGTCAGGGAGCCAGACACGCTCCACCCCCGGGGCAGTTCCACAAATATATAAGTGAACTATGGGTATGGATGTGTGTATGTATGTACATACATACATACATACATATACATATACATATACATATACATATACATATACATATACATATACATATACATATACATATACATATATATATATATATATATACATACATACATACATACATACATACATAATACCTTTGAATAAATCATTGAAAAGGGGTCAAAACACTTGTGTGTTTTATTAGCAGGAAGTTTATGCTTTTAAAAGCTATAGTGGTAATGACTGCATACATTGTCTGACCTCGATTCATCAGTATGCTATTTAAGTGCTATAGAGAATCTTCCAAAGGCTTCTCTGTTGGTGCATCACTGACATCACAGCCCCCATTTCAATGTGCTGAGAACATAAAAGTTGGACTGGATTGTACGGCCACCTTGCCTCACTCCATCAATCACAGAGCAGCACGCCAGTAATATTTTTATGACAAGCATCAAAAAACAGCTAAACAGCTCACATTAACATGACCATTCTCTCTTTTCAGTGCTGTCAGGCTGCACACAACCCAGCACAAACAATGAGGGAGAGAACAAAGGGAACCCATCACCTTATATTGGAAAAAGCAATGTTGCATAACCAGGAAATATATCCTGGAAGAATGTGAACACATAGGGAAGGAAAAATAGTTATTTTAGTACTTGCATACCCCTATAGCTCGATCAGCAGTAGAATCAATATCAAAGCCCTCATCAAGTATTTAGGTGGGTGGGCTTTGGAAAATTAGAAAGGAGAAAATTCTCTCCATTCACTTTGACCAGGTGGCCAGCAGAGCCTGTTTGTTCAAAGGCTTCCTTGCCCAAGCTCTGTCTCACATCTATGACTCATTCTAGCGACTGAGCCAGGAAGGAATTCGCCCCCATCTATAAGAAGAAGATGAAGAAAAGTTGGTTCTTATATGCTGCTTTTCTCTAACTGAAGGAGGCTCAGAGCAGCTGACAGTTGCCTTCCCCTTCCCCACAACAGACTCCCTGTGAGGTGGGTGAGGCTGAGAGAGCCCTGATATCACCGCTCGATCAGAAAAGCATTATCAGTGCTGTGACTGGCCCAAGGTCACCCAGCTGGCTGCATGTGGAGGAGTGCAAAGTCGAACCCGGCATGCCAGATTAGAAGTCCGCATTCCTAATCACTACACCAGACTGGCTCTCTAGATACTAGCTAATTTCTAGAGGCCTCTGGAAGATTCCCATTGTCTTTTCTTCTACGTGATTAATACTCATCACCTCAACCCATGAAGATCCATCTTCCTATTGTCTCAATCCCAGGCCAGCCCATCTTGTGTCTGTGCAGTTTCCTTCCAGTATGCACAACCCTCCAACAGGGTATAAAAATCCCTTCCCTGGCAAGCCAAATTGCCTTCCTGGAATCCTAGGTCCGTCCAGATTGCCCTTCACATCCTCTTCCAGACTGGTAAGTATCTCCTCCATTGACCTGCTTCCGCGGACTCTATTCATTCCCATGCTTTATTTCACTCTGTGTTAGCTTGTCTGTATGTCTGTTACATGTTGGTCTACCTCTTTTTTTAAAAAAGAAAATAATTTTCTGCTAAATAAGGACTGCTTATTATTTTAACTTAATATCGGTTGTCTGCCTCAAGTTCTTAAAGGATCAATGATCTTGTGAACATAGGTGATTCCAATCCTATGCTAAGTTACCTGACCTTTCGCTAGCCATTCCCTACAAACACATGCCTCCTGAGATGCATTTCGGGTAACAGTGTATAGGAGAAAAACAGGTATAGCTGAATCAAGTCAGTTATGTGTTAGAAGGCCCGAAGAGCAGTCTGAACCCGAACTGAGACTTTGTAACACAATTATTTGAGATGGACCATGTATGCTGATTAGCTGTTTTATGTACCCTTCATTTTGCTTCTTCACATGCCCACGTGCACCATCTTCTTGCCATACGCAGATTGTTGCTCTCTGGCCACACTAACCTCTGCAACCATTGCACTCCATACTCATCACTACCCCATCATGCAAAGTACCTGGCTTATTGGATGGCAGCAGGGAGCAAATAACTTCAATACCCTTTCCCTTCTCATTGCAAGAACATGCCTATGTAAATACTGAACCATCTCTACAGTCTACTAGCCTTATTGGGAGGTCATGTACTCCTATTTATGTGATGCCAGAATAAATACAACTCTTTGATTTGTTTGATGGATAATAACCTGATGGTTTAGAACGCTTTTCACTATATAGCCTAGCCAGGTAATTCAGTCCCAAGCCTAGGAAAATGTCATCAATCTGCTGTATAGCCTCAGTAACAGCAAGAAATTACAAGCAGTAATAATTAACTGTTGCCATGTCATTACTCCAAAGAGGATGGTAAGAAGCTATCATGTCACTAGCCAAGGTCAGCTTTCTATCCAGGCCATCTAGACAGAACAAGAATCTTCATTACACAATCATGATAGATAGTGCAGTTCCAAAGTTCAATTACAAATCTTCCCTGATGCCATTTGTTTTTGAAACTACTATACTATGCTGGTTTTGACCTTTAAAGTTGTTGTTTTTTTTGCCATGCTTGTATATGAAAACATCATCTCTTGTAGCAGTGTTTCCACCCTGCAGATATTTTCATGAAGTTGTACTCAGCATTGTGCTGCTGTTAGTAACTACAGTGTACAGCAACTTTTCTGTGGTGATATTTCAGCTGAGATACTCCCCATCTCTTCCATTTGGGTTGGGATTTGGGCAACTGGGATATGTTTGAAAACATTACTTCCCCAATTAAGTTTATGGAGCAGATATAAAATTATAAATAGAAATCTGGAGCAGGTACAAATTAATTTAGCATGGCATCTATAAAATGAACACTTGAGGATTCATGAAGGAGAGAAAATACCATCCCTCTCTTTTTCTCCACTTCTTCTCTTCCTGCTCACTCCAGTTCTCTTATTGCTGTTTTCTCTGTCCCTCCCCCCAAATCCACCAGGCTATATCCTTTTCTGCAACATGTTCTTTCCAGGGCTGCCCTTGAGATTGCTCCAGACCACTTAATCCCAATCATCTCCTGCTAAATTCAACCAGGGTATAATTAAACCCTGGAGTTTCTTGAGCATTCTGGAAGGGTTTCTCAAATGGGTGGAGGTAATTAATTTTGATACATTAAAAAATTGTTACACATCTATTGTGTTATATAACCATATATAGTCATGTCAACCCTATTTCCCAAAATGACCAGTGATATGTCTGGAGGGGGTGGGAAGGGGAGGGGCCCTGGATGGGCATGTGCATAGCTATGCTTCCCAACCATATTCTGCACAATCATGTCACTTATGAGGTTTCTTGAAGCCTAAAGAATGTTTCATGGATTTATCAATGGAAAAAAAATGAGAAAGGCTGATTTATTATAATGAAGAAAACCAAACCATTGTGTGTTCTGGGGAAAAGAAGAATTTCCTCCATGCATGGACTTTGGGGGATTCAACTATTCCCTGGGATATAATTCATTTAGAAACGTACAATTGTCTATTTATTGGCAATTTCCCCACTAAATCAAGAGAACTGTGATTCTAGTAGGAGATTGGGGACTGCTAACAAGTGCTAAACTATAAGTTTCAGAGTTCTTTGAGAGAAGCTTACAACAATTATACGAAAACAAGTTTAGGTATCATGTAGCGTCAGTGCGGTCTTAAAATTGCTAAAAGATAATACAGCAGAAAAGATGTCTCACTGAAGCAATGTATGAGATAATATTGAACATGAAGATAATAGTATTCTGGTAATAAGTAGTATCCAGAGATTTGGTGGTATTAACTTTTTCCTATTAAAATTACTTTGCTAAATAATAAGAAACAGGGGTCACCAGGGAGTGTGTCAGCTTCTTTTTAATTAGGTTTTTATCCACCAGGAGTGCTTTGATTGTTGATTTTTTTCCTATTGCATTATGCTTTCTGACTAAACTGAAAATCTAATTTACTTGTTTCCTGTAACTCATAAATCACAGAGATGCTGAAGATATTTTTTTAGTTGGGAGCTTAATAAAAAAACTGTAGGAAAACTGAAGCTTTCAGATCTATCTCATTAGATCTTGAAAACTCATATTTTTTCCAGAAAGATCCATCTTTACTGCTTTTGGAACCTAGTGTGCAATACTAGATACATCAACAAAAAATGGCTTAAGAGCCACTGTTGAAATGAAAATAACATCTGATAGCATTGTTTTGAACAAATTTGTACTCAATTGTTCACCAAAATAACTCACACATCACAGATTGCTTCAGGGCAGTTTCATATATGTGTGAGTTTGTGTGTTGTCAAGTAGTTTCTAATTCATTGTCCCCCCTTGAATAAGCATTCTCCGAAATGTCTTGTAGTTAGCAGCCATTATCAGTATATGAATAAATTGGTGTATTGGTTAGGAGTACGGACTTCTAATCTGCCGAGCCGGGTTTGATTCTGCACTCCTCCACATGCAGCCAGCAGGGTGACCTTGGACTCGCTACAGCATAGATAAAGCTGTTCTGACCGAGAAATGATGTCAGGGCTCTCTCAGCCTCACCCACCTCACAGGGATTCTGTTTGAGACTCCTTCGGGTAGAGAAAAGCGGTATATAACAACCAACTCATCTTATTCTTCTATTTTTCTAGCTTGCCTTTCCAGTACTGATCAGGGTGGGTAAACAATATCATAAAAAACATCATAGACAGTTAAATTAAGCAGTATTAATCTAAATTCATCCAACCAATATTCCTGATGGGTTTGGACATCCAGGAGCTGATTTTTCCATCTCCCTGTAGTGAGGTGAGCATTTAGTGATGGTTATTTTGGGCCCCAACCATAAGCCTGGTGGAAATGCTCGATCTTGCATGCCCTGTAGAACTGAATAAGGACTCACAGGGCCTTGATCTCCTTCAGGAGCACATTCCACCAGGCTGAAAAGGCCCTGGTCTTGGCCAAGGCCAATCTGACCAATTGAGAGCCAGTTTGGTGTAGTGGTTAGGAGTGCGTACTTCTAACCTGGCATGCCAGGTTCAATTCTGTGCTCCCACACATACATCCAGCTGGGTGACCTTGGGCTCTCCACGGCACTGATAAAACTGTTCTGACCAAGCAGTCATATCAGCACTCTCTCAGCCTCACCCACCTCACAGGGTGTCTGTTGTGGGGAGAGGAATGGGAAGGCGACTGTAAGCCGCTTTGAGCCTTCTTCGGGTAGGGAAAAGCGGCATATAAGAACCAACTCTTCTTCTTCTTCTTCTTTGGGCCAGGATCCTGAGCAGGTGTTGTTCTGGACATCTTAACACTCTTGAGAAGAGATAGTCCCACAAATATGCTGGCCTCAGACCATTTAGGGCTTTGAAAGTTAATACCAAAACCTTGGATCTGATTCAGTCCCCAATCTGGAACCAATGTGGATGGGATGTCATATGTGACCACCATTAATTATCTGTAAGGACTTGAGCTGCTGCATTTTGGACCAGTTGGAATTTCCAGAACAGTCTCAAGGGCATAGAGTAAGTTACAGAAGTCTAGCCTAGTGATCACATGGATCACTCTGGCTAGGTCTATAACATGGAGGTAGGGTGCAAGCTAACTCCCCTGGTGCACGTGAAAAAAATGTTAGGTGGGCTACCTTCATGATTTGGGCCTCCAGAATAATATACAAGCTCCTGACAGAAGGTACCGGTGTTTACTGTCAAGCACTGATAGCCGTATCACCTCACTCTCAGCCAGAGGACCTTCAACGTAGCTGAATTCAACCTCAGCCAACTCTGCCTGAACCAGTCCACAATAGTCTCCAGAAACCTGGCCAGCCTATGTGGTGGTGTCAGTGGATCATCATCCATTAGCAGAAATAGCTGGGTGTTATCAGTGTACTGATAGCAACCCAATCTAAAACTCCAGCTCAGCGGAGCATTGGGTGTACATACATGTTAAATAACATCAGGGAAAGTATGGCCACCTGTGAGACTCCACAATTGAGGTCCCTATGACTGTACTTCCCCCTAATGCTACTCTCTGTCCCCAACTTTGGAGAAAGGATTCTAGCCATTTCAAGACTATGCCTCTAACCCTGTCTTTTTCATACTTTTGAATATGGATGAGCCCCTGAAATAGTTTTTCAGATTTCTAGGAGCCCCAGAAGCGGCCAGCTGACCACATCCCCAGAGGTGGCATCACTATCCATACCCTGAGTTATACTTTCTTTCCCCTGCCTTTACTACTACTATAGAGGTTCTCTCTCATGTAAGTCAGAAAGAAGAGTAGGAGTTGAGAAGACAGCCCAGACCCTACCATACCATGCACTTCAGAGCTCACACATGCCCCCATGGGTCCACAGGCCACTAATCAGGAATCCCTTATTTAATCTCTGTGTCAGCTAATCTGGAGTTCATGATCAATCATGCTGTCAGATCTAATAAAAACAGTAGTGCCAACCCACCTAAATCCAGCTTTCTCTAGAGATTGTTAGGGTGACTAGAGCCATCTCTACTCCATGGCCAGGTCAGATGCTAGACTGAAAGGATCAAGTATCAAAGTTTCCTCCCAAAGGCCCTGGAGTTATCTTCCTACTGCCCATTCAGTCACCTTGCCCAGAAACTCTAAATGCAGTAATTGGCTGTGGTCCCCCCCCCCCCGTAAAGGCCTTATTACTGCCATCAAGTTCAGCACTTTGTATAGTAATCAGACAATTGACAGAAGTCAAATAAAAAGTATAACAGCCAAAGCTTTTCCTCATTCTGCCCACAACAGTGGCCTTTAGAGGCTTATTGCCTTGTTTGTGCTACTGTCTATTCCCTACCACAGAAGACTACAAGCAGAAAGATAAGGCTGAATCCATCCAGCTTTCCCACTAATTTTAACCCTGCCCTCCTCCCTACTACTGCCCTTGTCCCAAATGGCTTTTGTAAATGTAGGTGCCATGATCTCCAGCATAGCCTTTTTGGGGTTCAAAGGGGATCCTTCCTACTCTTAGTGCTAACTGAAAAATCACGTAGATTTGACCCAGATGTAGCATATATGGCATGTCATATGTCACGGAAGTGCTGTTTTATTATATGTTGGATGATGGCTTTCCTATAAAGGTTGAACATTACTGGCTTGTATAAAGAAACACCCCTTACAAGATATCTGGTGGCGCTGGTGGGACATTATTGGTGTAGTGGTTAGGAGTGTGGACTTCTAATCTGGCGAGCTGGGCTTGATTCTGCACTTCCCCACATGCAACCAGCTGAGTGACCTTGGACTCACCACAGCACTGATAAAGCTGTTTTGACTGAGAAGTAATATTTGGGCTCTCTCAGCCTCACCCACCTCACAGGGTGTCTGTTCATTTCTTTTTTTTTTTTTTATAGAGAGTTTTTATTTTATTTTCCAGAGTTGAGGACAGTGAGATACATGCAATCTCCATTGTTAATACAGAAAAGGAGAGTTATGCTCTTCATTTAATACACTTGGTTCCCCATTTTAATCCCCTTTGTAAATAGTTCAGGTAAGGGCCCCATTGTTCTTGAAAGGCCTCTTCTATTCTTCCGTTAACTATAAGTGTCAGTTTGGCCATCTTGGCAAAATCAGCTAGTTTATTCAGCCAGTCTTCTGTCGAGGGTAGTTCTTGCGTTTTCCATTTCTTGGCCAATTCTAGTCTTGCTGCCGTCGTCGCATAGAAGAAGAAGCTCTGTATGTGGGTTGGGAAGCACTGTGGAAAAACATTTTGGTTCCCCGTTTCAATCTTAAAAACCCTCTTCTCTTCATTTAAGATTATAAGACTGGCTACAATATTATGGACTTTTACCCAAAGCTTATAGACTTTTTATAGACTTTTTCACGTTTGCACCACATTTAAAAAGAGAAGTCTACTTTGTTACCATCATTTCAGCATTTGTTTGCATAGTTTCTGATAGTTTTAACAATCATAAACAGTTTATACTTAACGTGGTCCTAAAGCCCTCCACATTTCCACTAGGGAAAGGGAAAAAGGAAAAAAAAACAAGCCTGCTTAGTTGTATGGAAAGAAGAGAAACAAATATATGTTTATGGGTTGCTAAGGTTATTAAGTTATATAAGTGTACATTGTTAATACCAGAAATAATAAAATGGAGTCTTCATTAATTAGTATAATAAATTCTTCGTTAGTTACATTTACACCTCCTCAATTAGGAACCTCCTTTTAGTTATGCTTTAAGTTTAGGCTGAAAGTCACTACAGAGATATGTTAGATAATTCAAATTCAGCTATCATAGGAAATCTAAAACCCCACACTATAATGTAAGCCCATTCCATTAGGTGTCTCCTTTTAATTATGCTTTAATTTTGGGCTGGTAGACACTACGAAATTAGATTTAATAATACAAATTCAGCTTACTTAGAAGATCTTAGACCCCAGATTAACTTCTTAACTGGTTATATTGCCTATATAGCTACGGAAAGGAGGGAAAAGAGAAAAAGAATGTCAACCACTGTGTTACATTTCCATTCCCCAAGCTTCTTAAGGGGGTCTCATATCGAGGCTTGTTACGTCTTGTGGCTCCCGTTGACTAATGTTCTGTCCTGTTGGTCTTTGGCTGGGAAAGTACAGTTGTAGTCTTCCCCTCGGAGTATACATCGATAAATCTTGAAGCAGTTGTACCTCCTGGACTCCAATATCAGTACAGATGTTTTTCCATGAAGCTCCTTTCAATCGATTGCTTTCACCGCAGATCCATATGTCTTTTAATTGATTCTTGTGTACTGTTGCTTTGGAGTGGCTGTATATCTTCTCAGGTAGGGTGTCCTTATCTGAGCTGCAAGACTCTGACATCCCCTTTTCCATCTCCATAATTTCAGATTCCTCTTCTGCTGGTAATTTTCCACCTTGTTTAGAGCTATCATCAGCCACTACTATTGGTTCATCATTCCTGTTAGAAACTTCTTCCTTAATGCCTTTAAACTCCATGAGCATATTTTTAAGCGAGCCATTTATAGATTCTTTCAGGTCTTGTGTTTGTTTCTCTAGAAGATATGCAAATTTTTTAAGCGAAAACATGTTCCAGGCTTGGAATTTTGTTAGACTTAATCAATTATGTATATGTTGTTTCCAAAATATATTTGCAATTTTGCAAATAACCAGTAGAGGTCCTACAGAGTCCTAACGAAAGCAACAGTCTGTTTTGATATTAAAGCAATGTCTCTGAAGCTTAGTTCTCGCGAGATTCCACGGCTCTAATCTCTCTTATCTCCGAAGACAAAAACAGATGCAATAAGAGCTGTTACTTATTAGTTTGAGTTAATTTAAGTCCTTCTTCTGCTTAGAAAAGAAAATTAGCCTGCCTCATAATGAGGTGGCATCAAGCAGAGCCAGAAACGAGGGAAAAAGTAGAGACGGAGAAGCGGAAGAGCACTTGCATCTCTGCGTTGATTAATGACTCAATATCTTGGAATTTGGCAGTGTCCACCCCCTCAGTTGTAATAAATCCTGTCACTCTAGCTTGTTTGGATTAGCGAAAGCAACTCTCCACGCCGAGAGTTCATTCCAGGGAAGAGGGTGCCGGGGGAAACCCCACTCACTGTTTGTAGGCTCGATCTGATGTCTGCCAGATGTTTTCACTCCGGAGTTGTGGTGAGTCGAAGGTCTTGCTGGGAGGTATCCAATTAGCTTTGTAGATTAAAATAAGCTTTGTAGATTGCAGAGTTGAAAAAGGAGGAAAAGGAGGAAAGGATATTAAAATGGCGGACGGCGCTTGCTGGACCCTGTGCACACTGAGCTTACGTTCCAGTGGGAGATTGATTTCCCTGCGGAACAGAGAGGCCCCAGAGATTCACAAGGAATTTCTGAGAGAATTGTGGGTGGGTTAGCGTACCCAAAACCCGATTCTGTCAATCACAGCAGCGATTGACCCTCAGTGGAACAGGAGCTCGAAGTATTCAAGCTATCCAAGTGCCATGGCTCCGCCTTCTCCTCACAGGGTGTCTGTTGTGAGGAGAGGAAAGGGAAGGCGACTGTAAGCTTCTTTGAGCCTCCTTCAAGTAGAGAAAAGTGGCATATAAGATCCAATTCTTCTTCATCTTCTTCTTCAACAGCATTTTCATCCAGTTGGAAAATGTATTCCCATCTCTGGGTGTAGTCTGGGGAACAAACCTGAGATATTTGTTTAGCATTTCATTATAATCATCTAGCATAGCGATCCCCAACCTATGGGCTACGGACCACATATGGTCCATGGACTAACTGGAGGTGGGCCGCGAAGGACGCCTTCTCCCCCCCCCCCGGCCCTTTACTTCATCCACGATCAGGCAGGCACACATGGGACTATCTCATTGCAGGGAAACAAGCTCATGGTTCCCATTGATTTGTCATTGTCATGAGTTAAAATTTCCATGAAAATAAAATGTTCCTTATGTTCATTGTTGAAGGGATATCTTATTTTGAAGGGATGTTTAAACATTACCATAGCGACCAGAGTCAGAGAGCATTAGGGCATTGGGCCTCAGTAAAATTGTCAAGCGTTGAGTGGTCCCCGGTGATAAAAAGGTTGGGGACCACTGATCTAGCACACACTCACTGCAAAAAGGAATGTTCAGGAAAGTGTTAGGTGTTTTCATAGAAGAATGTGTTACTTGCTACCTTCCCACCAGAAATAAATGTCACGAGAAGCCGCACAAAAATATTTGTCCCATTAACCCCATGGGTTTTTGACCTAATTTAGAATCCAACTGTGGCCTAATTACTAGGGATATCTAATCAAAATTCATAAATGAAGATCTAATCTATGCAACAAGCATTAGTAAATATCAGAAATGTGGTAATTCTGAACAAAATTATTTCTGACATAGGGCAATGGTCAGAAGCTTTCCAGTGTGATGATCTATTTTGGCACATTGCTCTCAGGTTTTGTCTTCCTGAACAACAGGAGGCTGGAAGGAAAGACTTACTTAGGACATTTGCACATAAAAAGTCTGTTGTCCACCCAGAAGAGTTAGCCTGTCTTCCTGCCAAAAAAGAAGCATTTGAGTTGGTGCTTTTCTGGTTAGTGTTGTTATTTTTTTACTCCGCTCAATGCACTTCCCCAGAATTTTGGAAGGTTTTCTGAGTCTATATAGCCCCAGGACCTGGCTGCTTTAGGTAGTTTGGTTCTTGCGGCTATAAATATGCTGTTCAGTCAGGATAAGACTTCTTGCAGACAGGCTAGAATGCATATTTTAAGTAGTTTGTTTAATTTTCATTTAGTTATTAATTGCTTAAATAGCGCACTGTCAGTGATGTTTCCAAGATAGAGCCCCCAACAATAAACATAAGTACTAAACCTAACAAGATGTGAGACAGATGATCAAATCACTTCTTTATAGAGAAGGGCTGTTTAGATTCTGACATCTGTTTAATATAAATTTCATAGGAGAGTGTTACGCAACTTTACCTTTTATTCATTATAACTGCCCCCCATTAGACTGACACTAATAAGGAAAAAGATAGTCCGACATTCAGATGTAAAGAAACTGAAGTCTGTCATACACCCATTCCAGTCTCAGTGTGTGGGCACTTCAGTTCTTCAGTTGCCACCTAAAACCCGGCTTTTTATGTATACTGGGTCTCTAGAGTCACTATCTCTGTGTATGTATAAAGGTCATAGTTTTCCAACTACAACTCACCTTTCTTTGTGTGTGTGTATGTGCAAGGAAGGACCAGTTCACGACTCTAAATTACTTGTGAATTTAGCCAGTTTATGCCCTCCCCAACATTTCCTGAAACTTTAATCTAGTTTGGTTTGGAGTTTGGGCCTATCAGTTGTGTCTATCAGTTGTAAGATGAATAAGATTATTCATTTTGCTTCCCCTTTCCAAGAAGGAGGAAGCAAAACAGACTGCTGAAATAGCTGCCAGCCATTTAAGCCTAGAAACTTGACAAGACCCATCAAGCTGTTAAGTTTAAATGGCTAGCAGCCATTAGAGAAATGGATGTCAGGCACACCTGTTGCTGTTAGGCTAAAATGGCTTGTTGCCATTTCAGCAGTCCATTTAGTTTTGCTACACTTTGAAGTGGTGAGGGGGGAATATGGAGGGTTTGATGATGGGCGGACCCATCAAACTGTCTATTTTACTTTCCTCCCACTTCTTACTAGGGAGAAAACAGATCATCTCAAACCAGCTAGTTCATCTTGGGGCCTTTGTTTTGTTGGGTTAGGGAGTTCAGCTTGGGAACAACTCAAAACCCAAACCAAAATTTTTAGTTCATGCCCATCACTAGTGCCGAGTGCTAGGCACGTGAGAGTGCCTGTAGTCTACTTTCTTTAACAGGAATGTCTTTGTTTACTATAAGCTAACAAACTGGAGCACACTGCAAGAGAAAATGACTTATACAAGAGGGTATAATGGATCTTCTAAGAAAAGAAAAGGAAATCTACCTTTTAAATTTCACTTTAACATTATAGATGTTTTCCTCAGCATCCCTCTTTTTGGACACATAATGGAGCAAACACTGATCCTGGCTCTCCACCTGATTGTAGTTCCAACCTTTTAAATCTTCCTGCCCAAGGTGGCTGGAAGTTTCTTAACCAATCCGGAGTTTGGAAGTTTCCCTGCATGGCCTCTAATCATTATATAGCTCACACCACATACCCTACAATACCCAGTTCTTGTTTTGGCAACTGGAATCCATCTTGGCTTTCCTGACAGTTTGAGCAAATGGTTATTTGTGGAAATGCATCTTTGCTTTGCTTTCACTTTGCACCATTTTGGTCCATCTTCCTGGGAAAGAATGATGTTACCAGAACATTTGGGACCCTCTTGGTGAGCATCTAAGCATCTTACATCTCTTGGGCATGATAGGGGCTATTTTACAATGAAATTACAGTCAGACCGGATAAACCATATCCCATCCCACATGTGACGCATGAAGCTTTTTTCTTCGGACAGCCTACGATACAGGAGATTATCTGCCATGGAATGTAAAAACCTAACTGAATCCCACTTAGTTCTCTAGCCAGTGCTCTCAATATTGTGTAAAAAAAAACCCCAACAACCTCCCATTTGAACATTCAAGAAGAACTCAGATACTTATTTTTGTGAGAGATTTAATTGCCTGTAAAACCAAGGCTATTTGCTCTATTCTTTCTAAAACTGGGGAGGGAGGCTCCCTTCGGTGATGTGTATACTCCTTAAGATCTTTGTTTTGTTAGAACATGAAAATGGGAAAGTTACAAACACAAATGTGAGTCCAATTCCAAGTGACAACAATAAAAGTCACAATTAGGTTAATTTTACCTCTGCCATAAAAAAAAAAAATTATCCCAGTCCCAATCAGTCCTTTTCAAACCTTTGTTAATTATATGGGATAGCCATAGAAATGGCTAGTCTATATTATTCTACATTGTAGCTTTCATTTTTTTTTTGTCCTCTGCTTATTACAATATAGACAAATATATTTGGGGATAAAATTGATCCTGAGGATGAGTCATTCCAGAGCCCCATTGCCCTCTGTATAAACATAAACATTAGTTTCCAAAGTCAGTCACATACCAGCATTTTGTAGATTGACAGTGAAATAAAATCCAAGGTGAATTCTATGCATATGAAGAACAGGCCTACGAAGAAAATGCCTGATTTGTTTCTCAGTGGCTGGGGAGATGACCATCCTCACTTCAGGGGAAGGGACATGGCTCAGTGACTGAGTATCTTCTTGGCATGCAGAAAGTCCTCATTTCAGTTCCTGGTATCTTCAGTTAAAACGATTGGGCAGGTGATGCAAAAGACCTTTGCTTGAGCCCCCGGGGTGCCACTTCCAGACCAGACAACAGTGATCTTGATAGACCAAAAGACTAAATGAGGATAAGTAACTTTCTGTGCTATACAATGAATGAAGCTGGGTTGGCAAAACCCAAAGACTGGAATAATGCCTTGTAACTACTTTCTATTGCAGTAATTTGATTTCATTTTAGAAACGAGGGTTTCTAAAATGAAAAAAAGAGAAGAAAAGAAATGACTGGGTTTTTATTTTTTAAAGAAATTTTACCAGAGAAGAAAAGTTCTATGCTGTGAGTCTTCAGGTGGGCGAAGTTTGCCTAGGATGCAATGTAGCCCGTGATAGACTACAGCTGCAGGAACTGATTTATGCTTGGAATGGGGTAAGCTTTGCCATTTCTTTTCTCTTCCAGGTTTTAACTGTGAATTCAGACCCTGTGAGGGTGGCAATCCATGTGAGAATGGAGCTGTGTGTCTAAAAGAGATGGATTTGGCTGCCTTCCCCCTTGGATTCCGGTGCCAGTGTGTGAAGGGCTTTGCGGGACCACGCTGCGAGATCAACATAGATGAATGCAGTTCCAGCCCCTGCCTCCATGGATATTGCTACGACGGTGTGTTTGTGGGTTGCCGTTCCTTTTCAGCAGCTGGATTTGATGTCACAAGTAAATTTGAATCATTTCAGGGAGATCAACAGATTAAGCAGTTAGCATGTGTGCCCTGGCTACCACTCTGCATCCTAATCCTGAAGGAAGGGAGTTTGCCAAACTGTCTCATTTCCTGGCACAAGGGTTTATGTTTCCAGAGGTCACAATTGCAGCTAATGAGAAATTCTAATGAGATTTTTTTTTGAGTTGTCTCTTCCAATGCTTCAATTAGCCCAAATGCTTTTTGCGCAATATATTTGACGATGGTTAATTTTCAGGTGCTAAAAAAGAAGCTCCTCTGAGCAATGAGGCAGTATTTGCAAGGAGTTTAACAAATACCTATGAATATTGCATTTAATGAGATCATACTGATGAAAGAATGCCTGTTGATGGGGGCCAACATGATTAACTTTTAACTCTTTTTGTGCCTGCCAGACTAGATCTTTTAAAGAAGGCAGCAAAAACTAATATTTGCAGAAGCTACTTTTTACAACTTGGCTGTCAGGATAACCTTGGGGAGCCCAAGCACTCAAAGCAGAGATGTTGCAGTGTTTGCAAAAAAGAAAGGCAATTAACATTCAAAGTTACCTTGTTTGCAATGCCTCTTTGTGTCTAGTCAAAGCAGCTCAGTTCATCACCTTGACAATTGGTTCACAGTTTAAAATGATCAGCATTTTGAGCAGTTTTTGTGCCTCTACAGTGGCAAGATTCAGCGTGCCTGACCAATAGCTGCTGTTCATACACATTTGCAATTCTTGATTTGCTTGGATTACGTATGCCCAGGGTCATAATCACTGGAATGATTGAGTCTCCTCGCTCTGTCAAAAATTTCATTTTCATCATTAGTAGGCAAGGACAAAAGTGTCTTGTTCAAAGTAGTTTTACAGTTCTCTGATACCTTTAAAATGGCCAAATGATTTTTTCACATGAAGTATTCCAGTTCCGAGTTGAACTCTGGATCTGGCAGGTAGTTTTATGCTGATTGGTAGCAGCTCTCCAGAGTCTTAGGTGGAGGTTTCTCATATCACTTGCTGTCTGATCTTCTTAAGTGGAGATGCCCAGGATTGAACCTGGGACCTTCTGCATCTAAAGTAGATGTTTTACCACTGAGTCACAGCCCCTCCCTCGATCCACATGCAGGTTGGAACAAAGTAAAAGGGTTCTGAAAATTTTAGTCCTGCAATTATCAATAGGATCAAACCACTTTTTGATCGGAGTTTTTCAAAGGATAGTGGATATTTGGGCAGCACTGATATGTTTATTTTAAAGAGATTTGGGAGGGGCCATGAGTCAGTGAAAGAACCTTTGTCTTTCATGCACAAGGTCCCAGGTTCAGTCCCCAGAATCTCCAGTTTAAAGGATCAGGCAGTAGGAGATCTGAAAGACCTTTCCCTGACACTCGGGAGAGCTGCTGCTGATCTGCGTAAACCAGGGGTAGTCAAACTGTGGCTGTCCAGATGTCCATGGACTACAGTTCCCAGGAGCCCCTGCCAGCGAATGCTGGCAGGGGCTTCTGGGAATTGTAGTCCATGGACATCTGGAGGGCCGCAGTTTGACTACCCCTGCTGTAAACAGTACTGAAATTAATAGATTTGTGGTCTAATTCAGGATAAGACAGCTTCAAATGTATTCAAATTAGTGCTTTGAAGGGTGATATTTACATCTCAGAATCTTCCAGGACACCACCCCAGATGTATTTTAAGTGGTAACGAGGCTTGAAATTTGGAGTACTGTTGGTTAAGCTTTGTTGCAATGGATCTTATTATCCATCCATGACAGGTTGTGTCATGACCCATAAGCAAATGCAGTTCCTCTCCTTGCATTTGGTAAACAGAGTAGCCACATTGTTTTGCACCAATATTGAAACTCAGTTTTGATTATATTCCTTTTGTGGAAAACAAATTACAACTAAAAACAATAAAAGAGTCGCAGCGTTAGTCAACT
This sequence comes from Paroedura picta, assembly GCF_049243985.1. Taxonomy (NCBI): domain Eukaryota; kingdom Metazoa; phylum Chordata; class Lepidosauria; order Squamata; family Gekkonidae; genus Paroedura; species Paroedura picta. The sequence continues at coordinate 147,556,036 of NC_135369.1, forward strand.
GCAGCAAAATATCAAAGAGACTTGTGAGCTGATGTTGATTTTGGCAGGTACATGAAGTTGCTGGCAGTGCATTCCCCACGGAAACCAGTGGAAGCCTGTGAAAGTGAAATGCTTTTTTTTTAAAAGAAAAAAGCTGAAAGAAAAATAAAGAAACAGTAACATATTTGCATCTTTCTAGTGGTTTCAGGCAAACATCTTGTGAAGATGGTACAGTGTAATGTAAATAGCAGACCTGTATGAATGAGGGAGGCAGTGTGCATGTTTAATGCTTAGCAGAGTAAAGATACTGGGTCAAGTGAAGCCATTGTGGCCAAGTAAATGAAGTTCAATCTTGCAGAGAAGATACTGGAGTGGCCCCTTGCCATTCTCATGGGAGCTGTTCCTGGAATCACTGCAGATACTGGGAGGCAGGGCTGTGCTGGTTCCAAAATGCTCTTCAGTTTTGTTTTTTTTTGTTTTTTTTGGGGGGGGGTTGAAAACAGAACAATGAGATATGCACATAACCAATAGGAAACAGTGAAGACTTGAAACGTCTGTTGATAATGTTTAAATCAGAAAGTCCCAAATTAGGAGGATCACAGCTGAACATCAAGGAGACAGAAGTAACATTTAATTTAAAAATATGATTTTAAGATTGACAATGAAGAAATGAAAATTGTTAAAGATTCTCTACTGCTTGGCTCAGTCATCAGCCAAAAGCAAGACTGAAGCCAAGAAATCAAAAGGGAATTGAGACTTGGAAGAGCAGCTATGAAGGACCTAGATAGGATCCTTAAGAGTAAGGAAGTATGTACAGAGACCAAGATCAAGACAGATCATACCTTGGTACAAGACTCAATGGAAAATACAATAATGCTAGGAAAAGTGTCAGACAGTCAGAAAAGAGGACCAAATATGATATGGATGAATGCAATAAACAAAGCCAGTTTGCATGACCTGAGCAAGGCTGTGAATGATAGGACATCTGGGGAGCATTAATTTACAGGGTCACCATAAGTCAAAAGCAGGTTGTAGCATATCACACACACAAAAAGTAGAAGCTGCTACAGGTCTAGATCTAAGGTCCACAGGAAACTCTGCAGGATTTTTCCTAAGAGGACAAGTAACTGATCTTTTACATCTTCTGCTTCAAATAGGAAAACAGGCAAAACCTCCATCCACCCAGTTCTCAAGAATCAGTGCCCACAGCACAGGAATGCCAATGCCCTGCTGGGTCAGAAATCTTTGGTGCCACACCACTCAAATATTCATTGCAATGACAGAAGGGGGATAATCTGATGAGGCACCCTTTGGAGAAGACTATTGTAACATGTCTTTTTGCTCAAGAAATTTTTCCAAAGATTCTCTACAAGGTATTAGAAATGCTGGACATTTCAAACAAACAACAGGAATCCCCTCCCACTGAGGATGAACTTCAGTGGATTCACCTCCGCAAAAGATTGGTATATGCAGGTACACCTGGATACCAATATCGGTAATGGTATTTGGACTGGCAAGATTCAGGAAAGTCAAGTCTTTCATCAGAGAACTGAGATGATTCAAAAATAAATCTGCTATGGAGGGAGGAGGAAAGAAGACTACCTTGGCCAGATTAATATACCAGGTGTTGTTTCCAACATTTCTCCTTGGGTAAAGCTGAGCCTGCAAACCATTCAGAAAGTCTTAGATAGGAAGGCAAAAGTAGTTCTAATCACACCCTTTCGGCTGCAGAGTCATTGATTCCAGAGTTTGATATGGTGCCTGTCACAGACACATTGGTGTCTAATATACCTAACCAGATCTACTGATTCAAGGACCACCATATCACCATATCTACTAAACTGGATGGATTTTTTTTTTACTTCATGAAATTTTGTTTAGCATGGATTGGAAGAGAAACCTTTGAAAGTGAGTGCAAGTGAATATATTCAGCAACAAGCACTGCACTATTTGACATCATTTGTAGTGTGGGAATGTATGCTGCAAATTCAGCTTTAAGAATCCATCCAAATTAAAACAAAAACAAAAATTCTGAAGTTTGATTCTCAAGTTAAAAGGAAGAGAAAGTGTTCTCTTTCAGGTGCTGCTTCAGACTGTGATTTAAGAAAAATCCAAGTGCCTCAGATTAGTTGGAGAAAAAAAAATACGACTGGAACTAAAGGGCTCCAAGCATTTAATGAGAGTAATAGCAGTTACATCTGCAGAGCCTGACTGACAGCATAGATTACATGGCAAATCTTGGAGATAATGAGGAACCCAGGGACCTGTGTGAGCCTATAATAAATCCATGCCTGTAAGAACTGCAATCATCGCTGTCACTGGGTCCCTTGTATAGATGTAACTCTCCGAAGATGCTTCCTTTTTACATCACTAATGATGAAAAAGAGGGAAGGACTGATTGTTAGCTCAGGAGACTTGGAATGGAACTTGGAAGCACACAAGAGTAGCTGATAAAGACTTGTAGACTTCAGCTCTTGAACATCTTTTTAATAAAGGGGTACAATGTAAACTATGCCACACTAGAAAATAAATGTTTATTTCTGTCTCTTTCTTTTTGAAATAATGTGAAAATGCCTAGGGTGCCTTTGTCTTTCCCCTCATATATCCCTGTCTTTCTGGTTGAAGGGGGTAGCTCCTTAACAAGCAGAAAATAACTTTGCTTCTTCTAAGCTGCAAAGGATCAGTGACTTTATGATTTATTTACACTCTTTATAGCCTGTCTTACTCACTAAGATGTAAGGTGGATTACACAGTGCAATCAGTAGGACTGGATATCTAATAAACCATGTGATAGGACTAGGATTGCAGAAATCTGAAACAAAACATGTATTAAAAATAATAGACAAGTGATATCACATGAATAGAAATACAGTGTAGTGACAGCAAGATTAAACTTACAGCAACATACATGTGATACAAGTAGCGTAGTCCACAGTGTCTTTCCCTTTATTAAAATATCTTAATGAGCCATTATGTTATAATATACTCCCATTACCTCTTTAAATACAGCCTCCTGAAAAAATATGAAAAATTACTTGGGGGGGGGGCTGAATGACTGGAGAATGGGACCATTCCTGTCCCCATACAAGTTATTTCACAAGGTGAGGTCACTATAGATAATGCACGTGTACAGAAATCTACTTGGCTGTGGTACCTGCAGAAGACCTTCTGGCAATAAGCAAAGCTTATGTATGGCAGAACATACAAGGAGAGATCATCATGAATATTGGAGGTTCCAGGGCCATGAATGACAGCCAGTACCTTGAACTGAAGCTGGTAACTGATGGGTATCCAATGAAGTGATTGCACAATGCTATGTTCCACCTATTTCATGATAATAACCAAGCTGTGGTGTTCTGTACCAAATGGAGTCTCCAACTTGACTTGAAGGGGAGAGTACATTTCAGTAGTCTATTCCTGATGATACTGTGGCATGGATCCGGGTAGCCACACTGGCAAAGTCAAGTTAATGGCCCATCTTCCACGATAAACTAAGTTGGACGTAGGGTTGGGCGCTCTGGTGCTCTGCACCTGCGTTTGTGTGCCCACAGGTGTGCCAATGCCTGCACCTTCCCTCCCCCCCCCCCCCCCCCGTGGCACAGCACTGGCTGCGTTGGGAGTGACTGGCCACTTTGGGCGCTGAAGCACCCAAACCTAGTTGGAAGAGAACATTCTTTTGCAGTTATATTAACACTAGTATCAAAGCCCATTTTAAAAATGGGCTTTGAAAGGGGCGGCAGGCAGGAGAGCATGAGAGGGTGGCTGTGGCTCCCTTTGATCCACAAAGCGAGCTAAAGGGAATAGAAAGCCCCCCCCTCCTCGCTGGTAGTGCTGCTGTGGGAGGCTCCCTTTTGGCCTGGCAAGCACTCTTGCTGCAGCGAGAGTGCTTCCCAGGCTAAAGGGAGTGGAAAGCCCCCCCCCCCCGTGACAGGGCTTTGCAGCCCACAGGGAGACTCCAAACTCCTCCTCCCGGCTCCCTCTCAGCAGAAGTGTACCTGCAGGCCACAAAGCCCTGTCCCTGCCTCTCTCCTTGTGGGCGACAATGGAGGCTGCAGCCACAAGGCTTCTAGCAGGCAAGGAGGGAGGGTGGGAGCTGGAGGCGGAGGGCCAATCAGGGTGGACCTGGACAGACAGGGCCCTGGACAGTCTCCTCCCAGGAGGCTGTTTCCCAAATAAGAAAGCGGAATAGTGTTAAGGATGTCTCTCCAGCAGAAATGCTTAGTCCAGTATAACCCAGAAGCTCTTAACCAAGTCAGCAAGGGTGTGCTGAACACCATCAAAAAGGGGAAGCCTGATGGCCCTCAAGACTTCAGGCTTTCCAGTCAATGTTACTCCTGTCTTGTTGGGGTTCCATTAGAATTTGTTTAGTCTCAGCTGTAAAGGCAGTCATGCAGTGTTTTCTCTCTGCCATTTTATCTCCAAAACCACACTACAAGGTCAGTTAGGCCGAGACAGTAACTTATCCAAGGTCACCCAATAATTATTTTAGTATTACTTATTTTGCTGTACCAATTACAGTATAACTCTACACAAATGTGATACTTCAAAAGTGACTCTTTTTTTTTTTTAACCATTGCAGTTGTAGATGGCTTCTACTGTCTGTGCAATCCTGGCTATGCAGGGCAAAAATGTGACCAAGACATTGATGACTGCATCATTAATGCATGCAAACACAATTCAACATGCGTGGATCTTCATCTGGTTAGTACACATTTCATTGTTGGTGGCTTTTTTAGGATTGGTGTTTTGCTGATATTCTGTGCAGAAAACAAAAATTAAACTTTTCCCCCCAAAGGGCAGCAAAGCACAAAAGTCCAGTAGCACCTTGTTAAAGACTAAAGAAATTGTGGCAGGGTATGAGCTTTCACGAGTCACTGCTCACTCCTCACCACTGCTGCAGACAGACTACATGACTACTCAGCTTGATCTGTTTCCACACAGGAAAAGGGAAAACCCAACTTTCTTATGTTTCAGTTGAAGACTTGTTATCTCTCTCTTGATTATCCAGATCACTCAGTTAATCAGCATTGCACAGATGGCGCGTTCCTCCCTATCAGCCAATATGCTCCTGCATCTTCAGGTGTACATACATCCCAGTCCTGCCTCTCCATGTGGACAGATTGATGCCTCCTGCTCAGGGATTCCCAACTAGGGCTCCATGAGAGCTACCAAGGGGCTCCCAGGCCTTTCCCCCTGTATCCTACCTTAATGAACTCGGCCGCAAGTTATTCCCAGCATTGCCATGAAAGTAATGAACCAGATGCTTACATTGACCCTGAGGTGGCATTCTCACATGGTTACTGAGCCTGGAAAAGGGGATGGAGCCTGGATACCTACTTCTGCATCAAATTGCCTCCCTTCTTCCCTCTCAATCCTCCTTATTTGTGGCAGGGAGGTAAAGCCAGCTGACATCACTTCTGGCCCAGTTTCAGGGCTCCTCAAAGCCTGACGAATATTTCAGGGTCTCCTCCATGGTCAAAAGGCTGCTCTACCTATTGCTGGGCTTCTGAGAGCTAAATAGAACAGTTCCATGGGCCAAGGAGAAGGGTCCTGCCAGGCATGCGGGTTGTCACGAAAGCTATCACCAAGGCATTCTCAGTGAGCTGGGGTTTAGTAGCTGCAGATTCCTCTAGATAGGGGGTGAAACAAAGCAAAAAGTGTGAGGATCTGGCACATTTGATTAATTGCAGCCTCCATTCCCCATGAGTGCCAAACAACAAAGCTTTTATTGTACTGTACTTTTGCATCTAGAAGGAAATTGTGATGGGAATGTGGGCTGTTGTATTGACAACTTTTTAAAATGAATAAGTGCAAAAAATATCTCTGCTGAAATTAAAAGCTGTATTGTTGATTTCATTTTAATTAAGCAATAACTGCAGTTCCTGTCTTGGGGAAGGAACAAACTGGTGGGCATAGTTTATACAAAGGAATGAGAGGTAGCTTGTCTTTTAAAAATTGCAGGTTTCTAATTTGAAGTCACTTCGTACGAATCAGTCACTCAAACATATTTTATATCACCCTTTCTTAACATTTTTACCATTCAAAAACATCTGAAATGTTCTTCAGGCTTTGAGAAACCCCAGGAGTGGTGTGATTGTACAGAATATGGTTGGGAAGCATAGCTGTATACATGCTCACCCAGAGCTCCTCCCTTCCCACCCCCTCTAGACCCATCATTGGCCATTTTTGGAGGGGAGGGGGGAATGGGTCAAAATTACCATATCACCCAATAAATTTTTATCAAATTTTTAAACTATATAAAACATTAACTAACTCTCCTAGCTATTCTGAGCCATCAAGAAACCCCCGACTTTCAAGAAACCCTGGTTGGGAATCCTGATTTAGATGCCAACTGTAAACAATTATTAATAGCATTAAATATGTATTGAAACTGGCAGCCAAAAGTATCAAACTATTAAAATCATACAGCACCATGAAGACTTGTGAACACAATTTGAGTCCAACCTACTGAGGCCAATTGCCTCTCTCACTCAGCACTGCTGGCCTGTCCCACACTGGCTATGTGAGATGCAAGCTGTTAAACAGTAAAACTTCTACTGTCAGTACCATATTTCTCACCGGAGTAGGAAAGGGGCTGTGGCTTAGAGGGAAAGCATCTGCTTTGTACACAGAAGGTTCCAGGCTCAATCTCCAGCATCTCCATTTGAAAGACTGAGTCCCTGGAGAGCCACTGCTAGTCAGAGCAGAACATACTGACCTCAATAATGGACATACAAAGACTTTGGAATTGATGTATGGCACACTTGCCCCCAAAATCTAGCTGGCATTGCTTCAAAGTGACTCTTTCAGTCCTGCTTTGTCTTTCTCCTGTTTGGGGAAAATGCACCAGTAAAAGAACACATAAAAAGAAAAAAGTAAAAAGCAGGACAAATTACTGCCTTGACTAGTGCCTTGGGAGTCACTCTGCTCATGATCTCAGCTTTCTTCAGCAACTAAATCCTGTCATAAAAAGGCTAATTCACTTGCATTTACAGCATCATATTTTAGATTTGTTTTCTTCATATGTCTTGAGAGTTTTGTTACCATCACTCAAGTCTATCCGTTTTCCTCCTCCAGTAATTTGTCATTTCCCCTGTCAGAAACGTATACCATTTTGTTTTAAATGGACTGTGACATAGTTAGCAAATCAATAAAATCCCCGCTGGGTCATCGTTCCTCAAAAAGCCAGGCGGGGGGGATACCTTCCTGAGGAGAATCCATTTACTGTAGAAATAAATGTATGCCTTTACACACAGATTATTTAGTTTTGTTGGGAATGTGTGTTTTCTTTAGCCTTAAGATTGAACCAGTATGGTTGATTTGCATCAAATACATCCATTGTGTATTTCCTGTAGTGTAACATCACACATTGTGCCACAAAGACTGGTTTAATATAATAAGCATGGTCAAAATGGTATTCACTTTTGTTCTTATTTTTTTGGCTATTTGGTATATACAGGATTCAAGTATGGGTGGGGTATATATTCACATAGGAGCTAAGTGCAGCTAAAAGCAACAGGAGGCCATCTCTGAGGTCCACTTCAAGCAGAACACATTTCTTATTTAATTGTTACTTCTAGATAAGGTGATGTGCATTCAATATAAAATAAAAGCAAGTTTACTGTGCCTTGGGTACATTTGGAATGGGATTTTACTGACATGATTCAAGTGTAAAGAACTTCTGTTCTGGAATCTGCTTGGTAAGAGATCTCCAATCTATTGCAGCCTGTGGGTTCCTTGGAATTTTGAGTAGAGGTACTGAGTACTACCCCAAAATGGCTGCCAGGGGAAATGGAGCAAAAGCCCAAATGGCTGTTGCTGGAGATAGAGACAAATGCAAAACCTGCTTCCTTGCTTTGCAAAGATTCACATGTTGGCCACACTGACTAAGTGAAGCTGCCTTATTCATGATCTGACCATTTGGGGGTACTTTGGGATTTACTGTTTCTTTCTCCTAGTGTTTCTTTCCTCTTTTATCTGAGGGGCAGCATTGTTTTCCTTTTCTTCTTTGGGTTGTGTTTCTTTTAAAAGTTGATTTTTACAGTTCTTTCTTTCAGTGTTCAGTTTTACAGTTCTTTATTTCAGTGTTTTGTTCGGGGGGGGGGCACTGTATTTGTAGTTAGAATAGTCATTCTCCCAGTTTGGTAGCTGTTGTACTTGTTGTAGTAGGTTGCCAACTTCGGGTACTGTTATTCTGCTCTGGTTTGTTGGCCTGGGGGGGGGGCACTGTTTAGTTCTCCTGCCAGAGCTGTTCTCAGAGAGCCGTGCTGTCAGAGCTCTCTCAGGGTGTCTGGCATCAAAAGAGGAAAGGAATGCAATTGTAAGCCACTTTGAGACTCCTTTGGTTAGTGAAAAGTGGGGTACAAAACCAACAGCTATTCATCCTCTTAACTTTTCTGTATTTGTTTGTGGGGGGGGGGAGAGACAGGATGGAAGATCCTGTGATGATGGAACATTTTCCACCCTTGGCTTATACGCAAGTCAGTAAGTTTGCCCAGATTCTGTGGTAAAATTAGGTGCCTCAGCTTATATGCACGTTGGCTTATGTGTGAGTATATACGGTAGATCAATATGGTCCTGTGTCTAGGGACCAGTAGTCTGTGTCTTCATCTTTAAATGTTGGATTGGGCTTGGATCGGGGTGGTGAAGCAAGGGAACCTCAGCATTCTGACAGGCGCTCTGTGCAGTGTTGGGAGGGGTCACGTGAAAGGGACAGTGAGCTCTGCTTGCTTTGGGCTGCAGTGGTGATTTAGAGGGGCAACCTGATGCAGTCCTCAGTCACACACACACACACATAGCAACCACCTTGCCACCGCTACCACCACCCGTGATGGAGGAGTGCTTTCCTGTACTCCCGAAATTCTGCCTGCATTCCTGAAACTTGAAATTGCTTTGAGTTGGGACCCCCATCCCATGCACAGCGGTGGCTCTCTTCTCTATGGGGAAACCCACTCTCCCCATTAATGATTTCCTCCCAAAATTCTTTCAGGATAATCTATTGCAGAATAATCCCAGTTGACCCAGGTCCAAAAGTACTCCCAAGCTACAAATAGCTGCTTTAGGGGGAGAGCTACTCTATCCAGAATAGAGCATGACCCTATCCTAGGTCAGACCTTTCCACCATCAGTAGCTCCTCCATTTTGTTGTGGTTAAGCTTGTTAGCCTTCATCCATTTCACTGCCTCCATGAACCTGTCCACAGTACCTACAGCCTTCCTGGATCTGCTTGTAGCGTGAGATCCTATTGTCCGTTCATATTACTTTCCTGCAGGATTCAGTCTAGGATAAGGCTAGGTTGGTTAAGACCCATTTAAGGGAGTTTTGGTTGCAACTCCCAAGGCAATGAGGTTAGTACATCTTTATAGACTTTCTGGGACAAATTTAAGATCTTTTTAATCTGGAAGGGCTCTGATTTTGATTGCAGTTGTCAGCAACAGTTGTTTCTGTTGATATTTTTAGGTTGTGGGGATACTGGTTACAAACAGCAAACTCTAATCTGGAGAACTGGATTTGATTTTCCATTTCTCTACATGAAGCCTACTGGCTGACCTTGGGTCAGTCACAGTTCCCTCAGAACGCTCTCAGGCCTACCTGCCTCATAAGGCTATTGTTGTGGAGTGAGGAAAGGATGGCAATTACTCATTAAGGTTTAGAAAAGCGAGGTATAAAAACAAACTCTTCTTCTACCGTATGATTGTTTTATTTGAATTACTTTTATATTTTCATCTTGTCATTAGTTCTTTTAAAGACCACTTGATACGGAATCAGCCTATAGGTGCTCTAGAAAAACAAAAACAAAACAAACCAGTAGACTTTAAAAATAGTATTTATTGGCTGTTTCTCTATATTTATTGGTTCTGCACTTTGTTTTTTTCTGTTTTCCTGCTGAATTCAGATTGATTTTAACCTGGGTCTTCCTCCTTCCTTTCTCACAAATTGAAACAGAAAGTGCTCTGCACTTGACTGGAGAAGCTCAGAGGGGGGAGGGGAATGGTGGTCACGAAGCTGCTTGTTTATTTTTCTTTTCCTGAATGAGGGGGGTGCGGTTGGGTGAACTTCCAGCCCGCATTAAAAAAGCAGAAGGCTGGAGAGTGCTTTATTTCTTGTCTTTTGACTCCCAAGTCTACAGCCAGAGCAAGCCAAGGGAGGAGCAAGTGCTGCACAAGGCTGCTTCTTTATCTTTCAACCTCATAGAGACAAATTAATCCAAGAGGCAAATCTCTGCTGAGAGAAGTGTGGGCTACTGGAGCACAGTCACTTTAAAAAGGATACCAAAATGGAGGCAAAAGTAAGTCTTGCAAGGGAAGTCTTGCAACTGGTAACCAGGCAGTCTTTGAACTGATCAATTAGCGACAGACTGCTTTGCTACATCAACGTTGGAGGCTACTACTAATACTAATACTCCTCCTCCTCCACAGACTGCTTTTTAGTAACTCTACAAAACATTTAGTTTATGATGACTGGCCATATGTTGTTGTAATCACATGTTGTGATCTGTATTGATCTGTGGGATACTGGTCCATGGTCAATGAATGATTCTGACTTTCAGATAGGGATTGGGTTTTGTGTCCTTTTCATACTGTCTATCTGCATGATTTTTGAAGAAGTTTGTTGCACTGGAAGGCCTCAGCTTCTGTGGTTTATCTGTGATAAGTAATGGAGCATCACAAGGATACCATGGGTGCATTCACAAAGAAGCTGTGAGAGAGGAGAGAATACCTGTGGCAGTTATTCTGAATTCTTTGCTCTCTTCCTCCTCAAAATTATGCAGAAGTCTTAAGTGATTTGGTTTGCCAATTTTTCTCTCAATGCCTAAAGAAGAATGGCTTTCATACCCCACTTTTCATTACCCAAAGGAGTTAGCTTAAAATTGCCTTTCCTTCTTCTCCCCACAATAGATACCCTGTGAGGTAGGTGAGGCTGAGAGAGCTCTGTGATAAATTGATCTCTGTTAGGGCAACTCTTACAGAACTGTGATGAGCCCAAAATCAATCAGCTGGCTGCATGTGGAGGAGTGGGAAATCAAACCCTGCTTTCCAGATTAGAAACTGCCACTCTTAACCACATATACCAAGCTGGCAATATAAGTAATAATATAAGTAAGTTATAAGGCAGTATAAGTGAGAACAGAAATAGTCAACACATGTTTTGAAAGAGAAGCTCTTTCTGTAGATTTGTAACAACAGACTCCTAGATAATCAAGAACAAGTTGTCCTAGATTGGGAGCTTACTTCCAGGTAAAGGGGGTACTGGACTGCAAGTGTTGTACATAACATCATCCATAAAGCACACATATGGCTATCACTATTATGTTCTACTTGATAACAAAGCGTGACTGGAAGTGTAAAGGAAGAAAATGAATGCCACTGACATCACTCCTACATGAACTCACCTACTTTTTTTTGTGAAGGGGACAGCTGCAAACAAGTTGGATGGTGTTATTTTTGCACCAGCAAGAACCATTCATCTAATGCTTCTTAAAACAATTTATGGCATCTTGTATGTATGTGAAGTGCACAGTGTTCAGCTTGCACTGTCAGTGTGATGAATTAGGGCCATGCCACAGCTGAAGTATGAGAGCAGATTAAAGGGATGTGGAACTTTCATCTGGAAAATGGAGGAGTGGTCACCAAAGGAAGCTACTATATCATCCTCTGACATTGCCCTGGATGACTCAGCCTGACTTTGGTATGTTTATTAGCATCCCTTGTAGAGGAAGAAAGGGATAATAAAATTCTGAAAAAATAAAATCATGAACAACTAGAATAAATAAAGAAGAATTACCTAGGGTTTAGACTTCTTCATCAAAACCCAGGGTAATTCTGAGTCTAATACAATTGTGGGAATAATTTTTATTGGTGTCAAAAAGCACATCTTTCTCCTGTTTCCCCCCCCCCTGTTATTGTTTAAAATGGGATGAAATGCCTTGCTTGTTCAAGAAACATTTCCCTAACTCTTAATGAGTGTAACTTCAGGAATGTTAGCATGTCCCCTGGTTAACTGTGTCTACTGTGGTCACTGTTTGGCAAGGCTAATTTGTGTCAGTAACCTATAGCCAAGTGGGATTGATTGTGTACTATCATGATCTCATCATATTCATTGTGCGTTATTTCGAGGCTGGTATCACTCTACTAAGAGCCTCTTGTGGCGCAGAGTGGTAAGGCAGCCGTCTGAAAGCTTTGCCCATAAGGCTGGGAGTTCAATCCCAGCAGCCGGCTCAAGGTTGACTCAGGTCGGTAAAATGAGTACCCAGCTTGCTGGGGGGTAAACGGTCATGACTGGGGAAGGCACTGGCAAACCACCCCGTATTGAGTCTGCCATGAAAACGCTAGAGGGCGTCACCCCAAGGGTCAGACATGACTCGGTGCTTGCACAGGGGATACCTTTACCTTTACCTTTATCACTCTACTCCGAGGCCCTAAGCAGGAAGAAAAAAAAAGGAATCAAAGCAACAGTAGACAAATGACAAGCAATGGCATGAATAGCAATTCTTCAAGCAAAGGTTGGATACACACTTTTCTTGGATGCTTTAGGACAGTGGTCCCCAACCTGTGGGCCGCGGCCCGGTGCCAGGCCGCAAAGGCCATGGCACCGGGCCGCGGCTCCCTCTCCCTGCCCCCCCCCCCCGCAGTAAAAAACTTCCCAGGCCGGAAGCTTCTTACTGCGGGAGGGCGGGGAGAGGGAATCAGGGCTGTGCCGTGCACTGTGCATGCGTGGCCGAATCGCGCATGCACGGCACTTTTGCGCATACGCGAAAATGCCACGCATGTGTGATTTCGGCCGCGATGCGCGGGCGGGGCAGTTGCCCTGCCGGTCCCCAGCTATTGAAGTAGCAGTTCACTGCTGATATCCTTCTTCCCCCTCATAAAAATTCATTATTCTTGTAACTTAACCCAAAAGTTGGGAAGCCCTGACTGGTGACCATATACAGGGTATACTCCCTATCATTGGCCCTCTGGAGCTAATTGGTTTGCATAAACAGTCCAAAGGACTAGCAGTCAGAGACTACACTTATATCCTATTTTAATTGTTGTAATTGTTAATTGAAATGGTAAAAGGAAAGAGGGTCACTGACTGTATTCAGGGAATGAGGACACACAGATGTCGACCACATTCTCTGTCCTTACTCCCTTGCTCTCATCCTGCTAATTCAGTGATTGATGCTGCCCATGACAGCTCTCATTTATTTTCTGGCAAGGAAATACGTGTCAACAGTGTGTGCATAGCCTGCTGAAATACTGATACCACCATAAATATAACATAAAAAATTATAACTTGAGCACAAGATTGCCTTCTTTTATGGGCAGGGGACAGCTACAAATTTTGACTATCCTTGCTATAAATGGCAGCATCCAAGTTTTGTTTTGATCAAGAGCAAAACCAAAAAGAAGAAAAAATTGAGAAACCTCTTTGCCTGTTATTTGGAACTGGGATATATTTTGAAGAATAGGGGATAAAGGGCTTTAAGAATGACCCTACCCCAGCTAGATCTTGAATTCTCTATTTTTCATGACATTTTTTTATAGTAGATTTGGCTCTTGATCTCTACTTGAGAATATCAGGTCAAGTTGCCCGTGTTGTTATTGAGGAAGGAAAAACACAAAGCTGAGGGTAGCAATGGCTGCTGAGTTGCAGCCCAGATCAGGTTCAAGGGCTTGGTATTAACTCTCAAGGCCATCTACAGCTTGGAACCCATTTGTCTAAGGGCATGCTTGCCTCTCTATGCCCACCACAGGGCACTTCACTCTGGGGAAACTAATCTACTGGTGGTCCTTTGTCCAAGAGAGGTTCACCTGGTCTCTACCCAGGCCAGGGTCTTTTCTACTCTGGCCCCAACCTGGTGGAATGAGCTCCCAGGAGAGCTGAGGGTCCTGACAGAGCTATCACAGTTCCACAGGGCCTGCAAAACAGAGCTCTTTCACCAGGTTTTTGGTTGAGGTCAAGGCTGTGAGATCAGAGGCCCCTCCTCAGACAATGCCAGTTCATCGGGCGAACTCCCACCCCATGATAGCTCTATCTGGAGGGACTGGGTGGGTGATAGTTAACATTGGTGGTTAGTTTTTTGAGGTTGGGTTTTGGATGTTGAGTTTTAGCTGGTGTTTTATTGGGGAGTTTTTAATGAACTGTTTTAACCCTCCATGAGCCATCCTGGGAGTGGCGGGCTATAAATCAAATCAATCAATCAACCTGTCAACAATTTTATTTAAAAAATAACATAGCCAAAATGAGACCCCAAATGAACTCAATTTCAACAACTGTTGTCTTTATCAATGACTCTGTAAAAATGAATATCAATAATTTCACAATGTAACATTTCTTGAGTATATAATAGCAAGTTATACATGGGTATTATTTAAATGTGCAAAAACTACTGCCACCTACCTGAGTAACCATAGATGAAAAGGTGAAAGCACCAAATACTTTGCTATATTAGCCTCTGTAAGAAATAAATAAATCCTGTTGTCATTTCTTAGAATCATAGAATCATAGAGTTGGAAGGGGCCATACAGGCCATCTAGTCCAACCCCCTGCTCAACACAGGATCAGCCCAAAACATCCTAAAGCATCCAAGAAAAGTGTATATCCAACTTTTGCTTGAAGACTGCCAATGAGGGGGAGCTCACAACCTCCTTAGGCAGCCTATTCCACTGCTGAACTACTCTGAATGTGGAAATCTTTTTCCTGATATCTAGCCTATATCGTTGTACTTGTAGTTTAAACCCATTACTGCGTGTCCTTTCCTCTGCAGCCAATGGCAAAAGCATCCTGCCCTCCTCCAAATGACAACCTTTCAAATACTTAAAGAGGGCTATCATGTCCCCTCACAACCTTTTCTCCAGGCTGAACATTCCCAAGTCCCTCAGCCTATATTCATAGGGCTTGGTCCCTTGGCCCCAGATCATTCTCGTCGCTCTCCTCTGTACCCTTTCAATTTTATCTACGTCCTTCTTGAAGTAAGGCCTCCAGAACTGCACACAGTACTCCAGGTGTGGTCTGATCAGTGCCGTATACAAGGGGACTATGACATCTTTTGATTTTGATGTGATGCCCCTGTTGATACAGTCCAAAATGGCATTTGCCTTTTTTACCGCTGCATCACACTGCCTGCTCATGTTTAGTTTACAGTCCACAAGTACCCCAAGGTCTCGTTCACACACAGTGTTACCTAGAAGTGTATCCCCCATCCAGTAGGCATGCTTTTCATTTTTCTGACCCAGATGCAGAACTTTACACTTATCTTTATTAAATTGCATCTTGTTCTCATTTGCCCATTTTTCCAATGTGTTCAGATCTCGTTGAACTCTGTCTCTATCTTCTGGAGTATTTGCCAGTCCTCCCAATTTGGTGTTCTGCAAACTTGATGAGTAGTCCTTCCACCCCCTCATCTAGATCATTAATAAATATGTTAAAAAGTACCAGACCGAGCACCTAGCCCTTAGGTACCCCACTACTCACCTCCCTCCAGTCTGATGAAACACCATTGACAACAACTCTTTGAGTGCGGTTCTTTAACCAATTCCCTATCCACCTAACTATCTGAAAATCCAGATTGCAGTCCTTCAAATACACTAAGTGTCCTCTATCTTAATCCATTGTTTAAAATAAAAAAAAAATAAAAAATAAGCCTTACGTAAGGGTATTACATAGACAAGGGGTAGTCAAACTGTGGTCCTCCAGATGTCCATGGACTACAATTCCCATGAGCCCCTGCCTGCATTTGCTGGCAGGGGCTCATGGGAATTGTAGTCGATTATCTGGAGGACTAAAGGTTGACTACTCCTGACATAAACTATATAGGTTCCACCAAGGATGAAGATAACTGTTGTTGTTGAAAATGAGTGTTAATCCTCTAGGGCAGCAGTTCTCAACCTTTTCTTCACTGCAACTCCAACCAGCACTGAATCTCAGTGGGGACCCAGCCAGAGGAGCTGGCGGCTAGAGCTGTGGAGGCACTTCCACCAGCCCACCCAACAGTGGCCATGAGTGACCCCCGCAGGAGGCTGCTGTTGCCACCAGTGCATCCAGATTGCTTGCTGTCCAGCTCCGGGCTGGGCTTGGGCACACGTCTTGCTCCCTTGGCTTGCTGCTTCTCTCATTTCTCCCTTCTTTTAACCAGCAGGAGTTTCGCAGCAGCCCTGCTGCAGAGCACGTGGAGCTTGCCGGATGGAGTTGAGTGGGATGGGGCGACTTTGGACCTGCAGGGAGAGGGGGTTGCTTTCTTGACACCTCTGAAAGAGCTGAGCGAAGCGTTTCGGTGCATTCTTCAGCAAGGGCCAGTGCGACCATACGGGCAGGCTGGGCAGCTGCAGAAGGAACCAGAGGGGTGCTGGAAATGCATGTGCTCACACATGCACACAACAATCAAGGTGGCATGGAGGCAGCCATTGTCATGTCTCCGCCGCCTCCGCCCACCTCTGCCAGTGCCCGCCTCCGCCACCACCACATGCCTCCACACGATGATGCCCGCCGCCACCACCACATGCAAGTTTGAGAACCACTGCTCTAGGGCTCATTTTGATTCTGTTGACAGGTTGCCATCATCAGCTTTACTGTTTTCCCTTCCTCGGATCAATCAGCTAACAGATCCTTCAAGTTGTGCAAAAGAAGGTGTTTGAGATGGCGAATAATGGAAAGTGTGAAGGCCCAGACTGTGCATAGAGGGTGCCAGTTGTTTCCTGCTTACTTTAGCTCATAACACCAGAAAATGAGCTGCAATGCAGTCTATAAGGGCAACTGTTGATTGGGTATGTTTCATGGATGCTCCTCCTTGTCCTTGTGACAAGGACACAGTTTTATTCTTGTAAATCCTGCCTTCCCAATCACTTATTGCTGCTTAGCTGTAGTTTCCTTCCCTGTTCAGTCAGATTCTGACTTATGCTGCAACATCTTTAAAATAGTGTTCAGTTTTAGTCATGTGATCCCCCCCCAGACACTGCTGAAAAATTGCACAACTCTTTGAAATTTATCTCATGTAGTTCATTTTTAGCAAGAGCTGTTTTTGAAGACTTGGTGCTGGTGAGTTGTTGAATAGTAATGCCTCAAGGTGCCTTTATCTTACTGAGTACCCTGAATTTATTTCACCCATCTAAATCAAAGCAAAAGGATCCATAGGCACTTAAGACTAACAATGGGCCACAATTTCGATGACATCCAAAACAGTGTTTTTCTGATTTATTAGATATAGTGATGATATTTTATTCTATAGCAAACTGTGCGATAAATGGAAAAAGAAATTGCATAAAATGCACATAGAAATCTAACAGATGACAGAACTGCAGAGAAAAAAAGAACAGAAAAATCAGATGGGAGAATTCAAACTTTGCCCTATACTCAAACAATAGAATCCCATACATCAAATTACTCATAAATAATAGAGGGGAAAATACTGCTTTTTGGGGGGTATTTTATTTTCAGTTGCACTTTTCCTTCTAAAGCAGACATATATATTTCTTAACCCTATACTTATGCAGCTGTTCTGACCTATAGCTTTGGTATCAAGCACTAGGTAGACCAACTGGCCAAATGCATGGCTGCTTCTATTTCCACTTGATCTTTGTCTTTGCAATTACGGTAAATATGAAGATCTAAGGGTGCCAGTGTTATCTACTTAGTTCTTCTTTTGTCCTTCTGGTCCGGCTTTGGTAAGAGTTAATCATGTAACATAATACAGTATAGCTGGGAAGTGCCAGAGATGTAATCGTATTTGGGCTACGATGCTGAAATTTATGAAAGATGCTTTGGGGATGAGACTGGAAATTTTAGATATTGGTCTGCCAAATGACTAGACAGTAATTTTATAGGGCATCTTGGTTGCAATAACATTATGCAGAGTGTTCTAAAGTTGATGTTACTTTCTCCTGAAATGTGGGGGGAAATATTCATTGCCAGGTTCTAGAAGACCTTTTATCGCACTTAATGTGAAAGGCCTTTAGCCTGATGCCCTTCATTTTCCAGCTCAAAGGTTTTATTTTAGTGCAGCACAAACAAGCAAAAAGACTGGCACAATCTGATTTTGGCTGGAGAGTCTGGCTGCTCTATTGGAGTCTAAAACCTTTTTTCCTCTAGTGGACTAAGGAGTTGACAACATCGACAACATGGCCCAGCCGGATTTCTGTGTAGCGCCAGGGACATTTATTCACCATGCAGTATTATAATTGCAACATTGAAATTGTGAACTACATTTAACTCTGCTGAAGTCAAGGCTTTCAAAGTTTTCCTTTTTTTTTAAAGTGCTTGAATCCTAGCTGTGCTATAGTTCAAGCAAAGATGGCAAATTGGAATCATAGCACTTGATTATAAATAGGAATCAACTGATTATATTTTACTAGTAAGCAAGCCCGCTGCAGGGAAATGCAGCGGGCGCTAGGACTCACCGGCGGCGGGCTGGTCGGCGTCGTCGTCGGTGGCGGTGGCGGCAGCAGGCTTTTGTAGGCATTTCCACATTGGGCAGCCCCAAATTAGCCCCTGTTAGACACCCTTGAAAAGATGAAATACAGTTTTCTGGGGATTCCTTTGCTGTTGGGCAAATGAGGGGGTAATTTGGGTCTGCACCTAAAGAAGTAAATTTTTGTGTGGAAACAGATGGAAAAAGTCAACCCTTTAAAAATGCAAATCTGAACAATATTGCTAGTGTAGAAACAGTCTAAGTCCAGTCACATCCTCAGGCCCTACCCTCTCCCACGCTAGCAGCAGTGGCAGTTTTGGCTGGGCTGTGGCATTATAGTGCTGGCACCCAATAATGGCACACCACAGCTGGGATGCACTGTTTGTCAGAAGTGCCATGATTGTGCCATGATATATCACATTTGTTAGATGTGTTGACTGGGGAGCCTCTGCCCATGTTTATTACTTGAGATGTTTCTTTTTTGTTTTCTCACTTTCCCCCATCCATCTCCTCTTGTCTCTGGAATGTGGTGCCTTGACCTTGGGTAGCAGGCTATAGGGACTGTTTTGGCCTTTTGAAGATTTCCCACATTTCAAGGGTTCTCATGGGAAGGTTTATTGGTTGAGGGGTGATATACTTTGGTGATTCTCCTATACCTTAGTTCTAACAAGATATTATCGGGTTAACTTGCTTGCCTTCATTAAACCCAGTCTTTTGCATCAAGTCAAGGATTTGTGTTTGTGAGCAATCTGAAGAACCTGACACTGTTGGCATATCTCAGAGTTATGCCAACCTAATAGCTAGTCGGTTCCCTGAGAGTTCTCAGACCCTACCCTCAGATTTGTGGCATGAATGTATTACATTTGACACATCTATTATTTTCTTTATAATTGCAATTTAAAAAATGATGGTGATGGGGTTGCCAGTGCATTTCAAAACAAGTCTTTATTGATAACCTCATTCTTACTCTTTTTTTATTTGCTTTATTGTTTTGGGTAGGAATGGGAGAAATGGAATGGTTGAGATTGTTAGTGAATAGATTGTAAAATTCGAGTCTGATTTCTTTCCTCAAAACATTACAACTATCCTGTTGTCTTTGTTTATTACGAAGTACAATGGATGTAGGAAATAATAATAAAAATAATGCTTACTCTGCCTTTCCTTGTTCTTATCTGGGAACAAACAGTCTCTCTCTCTCTCTCTCTCTCTCTCTCTCTCTCTCTCTCTCTCTCTCTCTCTCCCCCCCCTCTCTCCCCCCTCTCTCTCCGTAATGTGCATGTTTAATAAAATATCAAACCCACAGGATGCTTCAGTGCACTCCATTATCTCATGACTTCTCAGTGTACAATATGCTGAAGATTTCCTCTAGTGTCTTAGCTTTTAGGAGATTATACACACATTATGCATATTATCAAATAAAGAGCAGGTACAGTACTTGAAACCATTTGGGTGTTTTATTGGAAAAAATATTTTTCCCCATGTCTAAGCATGCATAAGTAGACACCCTCTGTCTACCAATGCACTGCTCAGCACTGTGTCACTGATTAAAGAAAAATATCTGATTTATATTTGTACCCAAGTAACTGCTGGTTTCCAATGACTTTGTTTACTCTTATTGATGGAGAGTAGACAGAATTGTTTTAGAAGTTGCTATTTTTTTAGATTCTAACTTAAATGTCTTCCCAATGATCTTTGAGACCAAATAGGACTCGGACCCTGTTTTTGCTTTTGCAGTCATCTGTTGGCTGAACATGACTCACTGGCTGTTATATTTTAGCTGATGCCTTTGTGCCACAAATGGAATGAGCACAATTCACCTCACATTGACATGTGTCTAAGGCAGAGTGTTGATAGTAGTTTCAAAGCCTCCCATGATAATCCGGACACTTCCTGTACATATTTCTTGTGCCACTGAGGTTCAAAAGCTAGAGATATTGATAGAGCTTATACTCCTTTGAGTACAGAGTACCCATTTCAGATGTTTGGAAAGCATCAAGTTAGTGTTCATGTCAGATTGACTTCCCAGCTGCCAATTTTCCCTTCTGGTTTGGATGCTAATTTATTACTTATTTATTTATATACTGCCCTCCTTGAGACAGAGAAAGCATCTGGCTGTTCCTCTTGTGCTAATCCACCCCAACTCCTGTTATCTTCCCTGTAGATGAGCAGCATGATGGAGCACACTGACAGTGTGAGGCAGCTGAGAGAGGACAAACTTCTTCTTGCAATGGCATCCCGCTGTTTTCTTTATTTCTCCATTCCTTCCCAGAACTCCTAGAATACACTTAGTTTGGATGCTAATTCTGAGACAGAGAAGAATTCCCTCTGTCTCTCCTGTGCTTTTCCTCCCCAGCTCCTTTTAACTTGGCTGTTCCACCTCAGCTCCTCCTAACCTGAATAGAAGTTGGATGATGCTCTAAGGCAGGGGTAGTCAACCTGTGGTCCTCCAGATGTTCATGGACTACAATTCCCATGAGCCCCTGCCAGCAAATGCTGGCAGGGGCTCATAGGAATTGTAGTCCATGGACATCTGGAGGACCACAGGTTGACTATCCCTGTTTTAAGGAATAAAGTCCATACAAAGATTTGTTATGGTAGAAATAAGTGAATGCCCTGTATTGTTAAGAAACTCCATACTGAAGTAGGAAACAAAGAATGAACATTTTAACCTGGGCATCCTAGATCCTAGCCTGACACTCTAACCATTACACTGCGCAGAACAGTTTCTTAGGGCTCTGCTTTGTGAGTCCACATGTAATTCTGCCATGATTTAGTAGTATGTAGTCTTATTCAGATTTAGTACCTTGTCATGCCTATGCCTAGCTAACACACCCAAGGATGAATTCCCTCTGTAGTTTTCCAAGCATGCCAGATGCCCTAACATCCCTCACCTCCCTCCTCCCTCCCACATCCGTTTGGTCTCCCTTCTCCCCGTCGTTTTCTCACCCATAGTTGTTATCAAGATGTTGTGACTTTTTTTTGCCAGAGTATCTGTTTTATGTTCCCAGGAGGGGGGTACCACCCCTGAACCCTCTATGTGTCTGCTGGTACTCTGTATGTTAGTTCTAACTATGCCTTAACATGTAGCAGCTTGCTTTGCTCTAATAAAGAAACGTTTCTAGAAAGGTTTGCTTTTCCTGGAGTGAACAAAGAGTCTCACAGGTGGCCATTGTTGCAGTCTCGTTTCCCCTTTCCTGAAGGCTGGCATTCATAGAAATGAAGAATCCCTCCATGCGGTACTTGTATATATCTTTCCATTGAGCAAATGTAGTATGTCGACAGTGGCAATGGTGGATCGGAATAGCGAAAATTTAGGAGACAGAAGGAGTTATCCTCGCTGTGTCCCTCCACCCTCCCATGTCATTGCACGACAATTGCTTTTTTGCAATTTGAAAAAAAAACAAACAGCAGGAGATCTATTTGCAAATCTCTTCTCATCTAGTTAAGCCCTAAGGATTGACAGATGAGGCCCCGTGTGTCTCATTCCTAACATTATCGATCTATGAGCATATGTTCTTCCCTCTGCTTCCATAAGCGTTCATGGACTGCAGCCCACTTCTTCAGAAGCAAAGGTCGTTAAGGTGCCACAAGAGTCCCCTGTTTATTTTTGCTGCAACACGTTAACACAGCCACCCCTCTGGATTTTTCTTCCACCTGTCTGCTTTCACACTCTAACCACTCAGATGTGTTTTGTGAGACCAGAACAACCCTGCTGCCTGTTTGAAGAAATCAGCAGCGATGTGGGCATGGATGCATATACTTAGGAGAGCAAGGCTTGAAATAAAAGACATTTATTGTACTCTGTAGAGGTGGATTGTTTTAAAATGAGGAACTCCTGCTAAATGGAAGACATCTGGCAGTTCTAAGGGGAAGTTATTTTCAGCTGTTAAGAGGCATTAGTTTGTCAGTGATTCTTTCTTGCCAATTCTGCAGGTGTTTCAGTTAACACAATATGGACTAACAGCCTGTATTTCAGCAAGGATATATATTTTGCTGTTAAATTAATTTGTTACCCAGGAAAACTGTCTTGTTTAACAAATATCTTACTATATGGTGTAGGCAAGCTGATTTCCTTTCTGAATCGGGGAACCTCTTTTGGGGGGAGTTGAAAAAGAGAGGCCGCTGTATGTAATCCGGATATTTAATAGTAGCTCTATGAACAGGACCTAAAATTTGGATGCTGGCCCCATGAGTCAAAGAGGATTTTACAGTGCAAACCTGAACTGAGTTATACCCTTCAAAGTCGATAGACTCCTGTGGATTAACAAGATTTCCCTGGAGTCAAAGCCCCCTTCATCAGATGCCATTGACTCTGTGCCCTAAAAATCTTGTTGGTTTTTAAGGTGCTATTGCATTTGTAACTAGCAGTTCTACTGCACACCAGTATGGCTGCCCTCTGAACCTATCCTAAGCAAAGTCTTAGGGAAATCTTAGCATTATAGAATCATAGAGTTGGAAGGGATCTCCAGGGCCATCTAGTCAACCCCCTGCACAATGCAGGAAATCTTGTTAGTTTTGAAGGTGCTACTGGACTGGAATGTGTCCGTTCTGCTTAGGATTGCACTGCTAGGCTTAAAACAAAACAAAGCATATTTATTCATTACATTTGTATATCATTTGTCCCTTATAACAACCCTGAGGGGTACTCAAGTTTGAGTTACAGGCTGCCTCATCTCAATCCAAATCAGATACTTGTCTTAACTACAACATTAGCAATGCATTTTACCCTGAGAGCAATCACCACTGAACATGGCAGGAATTCTGAGTAGATTCACACATGATTGTGTCTAATGTGCAGACCAGCTGTAGAGCTGGTCTGCACATTAGAAGTTGGATGCTGCTCTAAGGAATGAAGTCCATACAAAGGTTTGTTGTGGTAGAAATAAGTGGATGCCCTTTATTGTCAAGAAACTCCATAGTGCAGTAGAAAACAAAGAATGAGCATTCTGTCTCGCTATTTAAGTTAGGATAAAGAGAGATGCACATCTATGGAGGGTAGACAAAAAAGCAAGAAGTAAAGGGGGAAAAGTCTCTGAGCTTAGAAATCTAGATTGGCAAGGAGACAGGAACAGAACAGATAAAAGGAAGGTTACGAGGGAATCAACACATCTACCTTACTAGGTCTTCTGCCCTCTCTAAGAGTACTGGTGTGCTTGGTACACTGTACAAACATAAGCCCCTACACATTACTTTGGAAGCTTACAGGAGTTTCAAAACCAATCTGAGCTGTGGCTGTGATCAGGAAACAAGCAGACATTCACTGGAGATTTAAAGCCCCTCCACTACTATCTCCATTGCCTGCAAAGGACCAGCAAATCTCCAGGTCCCAACGGCTCCCATCCTGAAACCTCTCTGCTACAGAGTTCCTCCCTCCCAAGCAAGTCCTTTAATCAGAAACCTGGGGATGAGTAGTCATTGGAGAGTACCCCTCCAAAACAGCCATATTCCCCTGGGGAGCTGCTCTCTGTAGTTCAACTCCAGGAGATTTCCAGGCCGCAGCTGGAGGCTGGAATGTTCCTTGAGGTTTGGAGGCAGGGGCTCAATAGTCCAAGGGTGGGCAGGAGCTTTTGCCATATAGCCAGCCCTCAGGAAGGGCACAGTGCAGGTGCCCGGTGTATTCCTGGGTACCATGGGTTTTGCCTCTAGTATCCTGAATAAAACTCTATTGGTCTTAAAGGTGCCCCTGGGCTCAAACTTTATTCTGCTGCTTCAGATCAATACAGTTACCCTGAATCAACCTGAATCAACTTTAGAGAGGGCATGTATTATTACACCCTGCAAACTCACCCTTTTGCTTTCATTTGTTGCCGTTACTACTGCTGCTGAATCGTAGTTCTCACACATTGTTTTATAATTACGTAAATATGCAAAGAAAAACTACAGTGCTAATATTAGCAGTATGAGCTGTAGCTAGCTGCTTCTTGATGCCAAGCACAACACTGAAAATATCTTGCCTTCAAAGACAGGTGAAAATGAAGCCTTCACAGGGGGTGGGGAGGAAGGAGAAGAGAGAGGATTTCTGATTTTGTGAGTAACAAAACTATCCTCTGTAGTTGCTTCAATAGGAAGTGGGAAGAAGGAGTGAGAAAGTAATGGTGCACATCATCTGTGTGCCCAGACAAAATGACAAGTTTAAAGCTTGGATCGTTTAAGAGGTAGTTTATTGGTAGGTGACCTGTCTTGTCAATTTCGTGCAGAGGCTTCTGACATTTATTGGTGTGATTATGGCAGTTTAGAAGATGCATGGAACACCAGTACAATGTAGTTTTTTTTTAAAGATTCCCCCAACTGACAAAGAAATCCAAATGGTATTTCAGCAAATTTAAGTATAAAAGAAATAAATCAAAGAGGCTTGCGTATATGCCTGAAGCCAAGCTAAGTGTGGCGAAGCAGCTGGATTTTTTCATTTAGCAGTCTGTGATTTCTTTCTTCACACTTAATTGCAACAATAAGGGGCAAGTCACTGGAAGGTTAAAGAGAGACCTTGCAAATTAGAGGGATCACCACCTGTAGCAGCAGCCATTTTTGTGGGTATCAGTTTAGCCACAGAATTTACAGTTTAAATTTAAACATTTGCAATTACCCGAAGAGTCTTTAACTTTCTTTCCTTGGATAAAAAGGCGGAGAGAACTCAGACATTTTTCATATGATATTAAACTAGTAATAAACATTTAACAAGATAGACCAGAATGGTTATGGATGCCTCTGGTCAGGGAATTCTAAACTCTTTGGTTTTGACGAATAGGTTTAATTCTCAGGCTAAAATGCTTTGTGGACATGGAATTGTGAGAAGATAGACCCTCCTAAGACTGTGGCTGCAATGAGCTTCTTATTTAACACACACATAAACAGCTTGTTGCCTGGCCTCCCTGCTATTGCACATCCTTTGCTCTCGTTTTTTGTTTTAAAAGAACTCCAGGTTAATCAGAGTTAGTTCCCTCCTCTCATACTGGGGTTTTAAACAGTGCAGTCCTAAAGAGACTTGTATGGAAGCCCATTGACTACATTGGACTTTGTGTGAGGGGAAACCAGCTTAGGATAGCACTGTGAACCTTGTTTAAAATTCTAGTGGGAGGGAGCAAACTTTGGGTGGCTGCCTTCATTCGCCATGGAGTTCAGTTTTAACTATAGTTTCTGTAACTGAGAACCCATTGTGGGGGCAAGGTATGCATGTGAGTCCTACAATTAACCAAGCCCAGGTTTATTACCAAAGCAAAGAAAGAAGCTTCCATGTAGTCTGGGATTCCAGGTGGTCAGTTGGTTGCTTTTTTCTCCATGCTAGATTCCCTTGATGTTCCCTTGATGTTTATGATGTTTATGGTTCTGTGACTCCTGATCTTGGATTATTTTGCTAATCTGAGACATTTACTCCACTTGGAAGCATTTCCAATGGACTCCAGACTATTCAAGGTCAGATTAGAAATTAATTCCAATCTGGCAAAGAGGATGTTCGTAACTTGCATTAGAATATACTGGCTAACTGAGCTCATTATGGTACTGGGCTCAGTTTCTGTTTGTTTCTGAAGATGGCAAACTGGGAGTGAGAAGAGGTTTTAAACCATTTCTGCCTAAAATAATATTTCTGATTTTCAGGACTCCAAAAAATATCTGAATGTATTGGAAACTTTCTATGGAAACACCTAGACCGCTAGATGAAAGTAGTTGGATGGATAACAGAGAATTAGGATTATTTTTTTAAATGTACTGAATTGAAGTGAGTGCCAGACTAACAGATTTCTATGCATAAAACGTAGACAGGGGGTAGTGGTTAAGAGCAATGCTGTTTAATCTGGAGAACCGTGGTTGATTCCCCAGTCCTCCTCCCCATTCAGCCAGCTAGATGACCTTGGGCCAGTCACAGTTCTCTCAGAGCTCTCAAAGCCTCACCTACCTCACAGGGTGTCTGTTGGGGGGGAAGGAAGGGTAGGTGATGGTAAGCCACTTTGAGACTCCTTCGGGTAATAAAAGCAGGGCACAAAAAACCTTCTTTTTTTTAAATTATCTATTATTGGACTTCTCAGACCATGAATGGCCTTAAAGGTTAAAATCTTCATCATCATCATCTTCCATCATAGTTTTATAACTGAAAGTTTATCGTTGTTTTACTGTGTATTACAAACTCCCATAATCTACTTTGAAATATTCTAATAACATAAAATTCTTAAATGCTAGATATTAAGCCCGCTGTACCAAAAATATAGCGGCCGCTAGCGGGGTGGATAGATGGATGGGTAGAAGGAAGGAAGAAAGGGAGAAAGAAAGGGAGGAAGACAGAAAGAGAGCAAGCAATAGGAAGAGAAAGAGGCAGAGAGAGAGAGGCAGATAGGAGAGATAGAAATTGAGGAAGGAAGGAAGGAAGGAAGGAAGGAAGGAAGGAAGGAAGGAAGGAAGGAAGGAAGGAAGGAAGGAAGGAAGGAAGGAAGGAAGGAAGGAAGGGAATGCTGGGAGGAAGGAAGGCAGGAAGGCAGACAGGTAGGTGCCATGAACAGGGCAGGGGTGGGAGGAAGGGGGGGAAGGTCCCGTTGGGGGAGGGGGAATTAGCGATGGGGGGAAGAGTGGGTGGTTGATAAGGGTGGGTGGGTGTGGCCTGAGAAGGGGGCTGGAAAGTGGCGGCAGAGGTGAGTGGCGATGGGGGGCGGGCTGGGAGGAGTGCGCGGGAGAGAAGGCAGGGCAGGAAAGTGGCAGCTGAGGGCAGGAGTGAAGTGGCAGTGACAGAGTGCGGTGTCGAGGTGTGGGCCAGGAAGGAAGGATGGTGGGGGGAGGTGAAGGGTCAAGTGGGCGGTCCAAGCCCCCCCCATCCTCCAAGGGCCACATGGCGGGTTAGGGCAGGCGTCTGTCAGCCGAAGGCGGGCCAGGTTGGGGGGTGGGCAGGTTATCATCTGTCCGGGGGCAAGGGGCCAATCGTTGGCCCCCTCATCCCAGACTGACCCCTCCCCCTTAGAATTTTATTTATACCGCTCCCGCGGAGTGGTGTAAAGCTGAAGTGTACCATTTGATTGCAACTCAAAACTTGAATCTGATTAAAATGGCTCCTCTGTTGTAATCTCTACAACATAAACTTTGTATTTAGGCTTCAGCTTAATGTTCAAAGACAAATGTTAGCTTATCTTATAAATACATCAAGTAAAGGTTACCTGTAGAATATATATTGCTTGTTCAGTGCTTATCATTGCCTTGTGTGAAAGGATAAGCAGTGTTCATTCCACATATTTAAAAACCAACAAACAAGGGGAAGCAATTCTAAAACAAAACAAGTAAAATCTGTCATTAAAGGAAATGCTTTCAGGGAATACTACTTTTCCTTTTAAGTCTTGTCAGGTGTGGGGATCCGGGAGCAAACGGAAAGGTTTGGGTGTCCTTGTACAAAGAAATGAATTCTTCTGCATTTGTGTTCCGCCGACGCTTGCTCATGACCTTTCACTATTCACTGAGCGATCGAGGTAAATGTCATATCAGATACACTGATCAAAAGCCTCGATATTCTAAAGGTCCTTCAAAATCTGGATTGGTTATTTGGTTTATTTGCACAAATAGCTTAAGGTTATTGTTTTATATAACTTCCTCTGCTGTGCTCTATCTGCCACCTTGGAGCCAGTACCTTTGACATTGTCCCTTTGGTCATCAGTAACTGTGGAAAGGGATTGAAAATACACAGAGAGATGGACATAAACATACCTTAAGAACTTGGTACAATCGAAAAACAGTACTGGAATAG
This sequence comes from Paroedura picta, assembly GCF_049243985.1. Lineage (NCBI taxonomy): Eukaryota > Metazoa > Chordata > Lepidosauria > Squamata > Gekkonidae > Paroedura > Paroedura picta. Next base: position 147,584,114 of record NC_135369.1, read on the forward strand.
TTACAGGACAACATGCTTCAAGATGTTAAACAAATAAATCACATGGGGTATCATCGTTTTCAATATTATTTTCCCTGGTTTCCATTTTCATTGGGGGGAGAGACCAACACACTTATTGATCTTTAAAAAGCTTCATTTAAAAGAAATGGCTTTCCTAAATACAAAGCATTAAACAGTCTCCTTTCATCAATAGTTTTTTTTAATTATTATTGTTTATTGCTTCCTGTGGTGCTTTTAATGCTTATATTCGTCATCAGCTTAAAAATGTTTATAGCTGCAAAATTATTATGCCTTCTGAATGCTCTTACTTTCAGATTGTTTCCCTTTTAATTACAATTTTATTCATCCTATCAAAACACAGTGAAACTTAGCACATTCGGCTTCTATGGAAATGAAATCTATAAATCTCTCCCAGGAGTCTTGTCTGAATTGAACATTTTGTGCCAACTCACTTAAGTCCATCTAGTCTTGCTGTACTTATTTCCAAATGAAATATGTTTGAACAAGAGTCCTCTCCTACCCCCCAGAAAAATAGCAAGACACTTCGAAAGCAGTGTATATATTAGTTTATAGAATTATGATGCCCCAAAGTTAAGTATGAAGTCCTTATTTTCCAACTGGACTGTTCATTCAGTCTTTGGCTAGTATTGTAGACTATTGGATACTTCATTTACAAGGAAATGATTCCCCCAAAAGCTCAATGCAATTCTAATAAACTAAGAAATAAAAGTTCAAATATAATTTAATTGAGGCATGATGGAAATATAACTGGTTGCTTCCAAGCCTTGCTGTTGGCCATTGTTAGCTGGACAGCAAGACATTCTCAGACTGAGCAAGGTCCAGCCATGATGGTAGAGTACCAGGTTTCTGCTACTTTCACTCTGATCTTATGGGTGAGAACTGGAAGCACAAGGGAGAAAGTTGACATCTGGCACTGAATTCAGGCTTGGTGGAAGGCTGCCTGACTGCCTCTTTTCCCTGATGCCTCACTGGATGATAGCTGATAACTAGGAGTATAGGGCTTTGAGCCCAGCCTAATGCCAGGGGGTTCTTCAGCCTGTGCAAAATTCGAAGCACATATCAGAAGGTTGACTGACTCTTTTACTAAAGGGCAGGCACAATAATTCCACAAACAATGCACATTTACCTTTAGTATGCTTCATTTGCTCTGCGCCAACCCTGAGTTTCATGCTCAAGTCAAATACGTCAAGCTTTTCAAAATCTTTTGCTTTAATGAGAAAAAATTGCAGGTGTACTACAGATGGTTTCTATGGACTCTGGCTGGCTGTAGCAACACTGACCATTGGTATTCATAATAAATTGTGATACATGAAAAGATGTAGCCTCAAGATGTCAAAATGTTGACCCTTCATGGTGTTTCTAGCCCCCTGCCAGGTACAGTTGTTCACCAACATTACAAGCCTGTGCCAAATATAGATGAATTTAAAACCTCCATTGATGTTTGATTGTCACTGAGCTTTACAGATGTGAGACAACCAACAGTTTACTGTGAAGAGATATGGCCAACTAATTCAATTAATATTCTCCAACAAAATCAGTAGTGTTACTTTGTGTTTCATAGCACAAAGTACTGAGATTACCTCAAAATTTGATCCTTAGAAGAACAAGCATAACATTTTCAATAGATTCTTAAAAGAGAAGCCCAGGTTTTCATAAATGTCTGCTATTGAGTTTTTCCAGGTCATAACCCAGAATAGCTTCCACTCCTTTACTGGACTCCATACTCTGCTTTTGGACTCTTCTATCTCCACAGTCTTGCCAAAGCATTTACTCTTGTAACTCACATGTTCCCATTTGTGTCAGTGAGTTTTCCTCATATTGATTCCTATAAATTTCCTGGGGTGAATCTTTTGCCTGAATGTATGCTACTCCCATGTTCCTTGCCTCTTTGCCATATTTATCCATCTAACTTGTTTAATTCTCAGACTTTTCCTTTCCTTTAATTGTGTTTCTGTTTCCATATCTGGAGTGGCACAGAAATTATGGTAGCATCTCTGTTGTAAGCCTAATGTACTGGAGTTGCAATATAAACTAGCATCTATTTATGCATTTTTGTCTTGTTGTAGCATGGCAAATGTTCAGAATTATACAGGAATAACATCCAAGTGGAGACTTGGACCTAGATCATTACATCAAACCAATATGACAGTGAACATTTTTCACTGTATAATATCTTTGAAAGGTTAAAGAGAATATTGTACTACCCAACCATGTGAATTATCCAGTTCTTCTACTCAGTCCTTTGTGAATCCTCTTGCCCCATTTGTATTGGACTCTCTGCAAAGTAATACTCATCAATATACAATTCTTCAACATTCAACAGCAAACTGATTACATGTGAAGTTGAATGTTTTTAGTAGTTCAGTGGACTAAATGTGTAATGTCAGCAAAATAAAACTACTACACATTGCTCTATCTGTGCTTCCCATTTCAATTTTAGTGAAAGTATTGTATCCCTTTTGAGTGCCCAAAAGACTCATGTGATAAATAATTATCTAGGGTTGGGCATGCCAATTGCTGTCCCAATTAGCTTCACAAAGTATTGCATCTCTCAATCAATGTAGGGCTGATAAAATGATAAAACATTGAATTGTGATTATGAAAACTGGTAAGCTGATGTCATAATGTTAATTTCCTTGATGAATCTCCATTATGGTATTCTTTTTATTCAATCCAGCTATTAGCTTTACTTAGATGAACTAAAACTAAAAGAGGTTCATGGATGTCATTCTTAATAGAAATGGAAGTTGGATGTATGGGATCTTTCCTCTCCGTTATTATGAAGGGTGTGCCACATTTGTAATTATACTCTATGTCTTCAGCCAATGCACTGGATGCTCAGTTCAATGCAATTTATTATTTATTTAGTTTTGAATTTATACCCTGCCTCTTTTGACAATGTTGTATCGAGGTGACTTATGGAATAAAACAATAAAACAACATAGCTCATAAAGGCCCATTCAAACATTAGTCATAAAAAGATGGCAGTACAAAACAATATTCCCCCCAACCCAATGCAGCTGGTCCCAAACTGAGGAAAAAATCATGGTCTTAATAGTGTAACTAGAGGTCCTGATCTTCTGCATCCAATATGGGATGCACAGGATAGGGCAGGACCCTCAGATCCGGTCAGTCCCCCCCTAGCCTCAACCAAACCAAATTTGTCAAATCCAGTTCAAGTCAACAACACCACCTCCCTGCATCTTTACTGTCTTTATCGTTATGGTTATTGTAGAAGCTATAATCATAATAAGTAGCAATGCTGAATCTGATGAACCCTTCTTGGAGGATACTGTGGTAACTAGCCCTGTGGAGGTTTCATCAGACCCAACCTCAACAGACTGGATTTTTTTTTCTGTGCATGGACTAATAAACACTGCATAGGTCCATACCATTTCTAACTTTTTGTCCTCACTTTAGTCCACAAGCTCTTCAAGTTAGAAGACCTTTGAAAGAATTTGATGACAATCATAAAAGCTGAAAACCTTCCCTTCTCTCACATCATCTGCACCATATTATCAGCTCGTCCTATGATTCATCAATATAACTGAAGTCCAAATATTTCACTGCACCTTGATAGAAACACCATGTCAATCTCACCCCATTTTGGAGAACTCGAGGAATATCTCTCCAAAAAAGAGCGGTGTTTGTAGTCCAAATACCTCAACCATTGATTTTGCACTAAGACTCAGCATGGGTTTCACAAGAACAAGTCATGTCAGACCAACCTTATCTCTTTTTTTGAGAAAGTGACTACCTTGCTGGATCAGGGGAATGCCGAGGATATGGTTTATCTGGATTTCAATAAAGCTTTTGATAAGGTTCCACATGATATTCTTGTTGACAAGTTGGTAAAATGCGGTATGGATCCCAATTCTGTCAGGTGGATCAATAACTGGTTGACAAATCGTACCCAGAGGGTACTTGTTAATAGTTCAGCATCTTCTTGGAAAAGAGTGACAAGTGGAGTACTCCAAGGATCTGTCCTGGGGCCTGTGTTGTTCAACATATTTATAAATGATTTGGAGGAGGGATTAGAGGGGATACTTATTAAATTTGCAGATGATACTAAACTGGGAGGGGTAGCAAGCACAACTGAAGACAGCAACAGAATACAGGATGATCTTGATAGTCTCAAGAAGTGGGCTAAACTGAATAAAATGAAGTTCAATAGGGACAAATGTAAAGTTCTGCATTTAGGTAGGAAAAACCAAATACACCAATATAAAATGGGGTAGACTTTTCTTGGCAGTAGCATGTGTGAAAAGGATCTAGGATTCGGTCCGGTACTTTTTAACATATTTATTCATGATCTAGATGAGGGGATGGAGGGACTACTCATCAAGTTTGCAGATGCCACCAAATTGGGAGGACTGGCAAATACTCCAGAAGATAGAGACAGTTCAATGAGATCTGAACACAATGGAAAAATGGACAAATGAGAACAAGATGCAATTTAATAAAGATAAGTGTAAAGTTCTGCATCTGGGTCAGAAAAATGAAAAGCATGCCTACTGAATGGGGGATACGATTCTAGGTAACACTGTGTGTGAACGAGACCTTGGGGTACTTGTGGATTTTAAGCTAAACATGAGCAGGCAATGTGATGCAGCGGTAAAAAAGGCAAATGTCATTTTGGGCTGTATCAACAGGGGCATCACATCAAGATCACAAGATGTCATAGTCCCATTGTATACGGTGCTGGTCAGACCACACCTGGAGTACTGTGTGCAGTTCTGGAAGCCTCGCTTCAAGAAGGACGTAGATAAATTGAAAGGGTACAGAGGAGAGCGACGAGGATGATCTGGGGCCAAGGGACCAAGCCCTATGAAGATAGGTTGAGGGACTTGGGAATGTTCAGCCTGGAGAAAAGGAGGTTGAGAAGGGGACATGATAGCCCTCTTTAAGTATTTGAAAGCTTGTCACTTGGAGGAGGGCAGGATGCTGTTTCCGTTGGCTGCAGAGGAAAGGACGCACAGTAATGGGTTTAAACTACAAGTACAACGATATAGGCTAGATATCAGGGGAAAAAATTTCACAGTCAGAGTAGTTCAGCAGTGGAATAGGCTGCCTAAGGAGGTGGTGAGCTCCCCCTCACTGGCAGTCTTCAAACAAAGGCTGGATACACACTTTTCTTGGATGCTTTAGGATGCTTAGGGCTGATCCTGCGTTGAACAGGGGTTGGACTAGGTGGCCTGTATGGCCCCTTCCAACTCTATGATTCTATACATTGAACATACGTCAGCAGTGTGACTCAGTGGCTAAAAAGGCAAATGGGATTTTGGGCTGTATCAAACAGAGTATCGTGTCCAGATCACAGGAGGTGATGGTACCTCTATACTCTGCTCTGGTTCGGCCTCACTTGGAGTACTATGTTCAGTTTTGGGCACCCCAATTGAAGAGGGATGTTGAGAAACTGGAACGTGTCCAGAGGAGGGCAACAAAGATGGTGAGGGGGTTGGAGACCAAGACATATGAAGAAAGGCTGGGGGAGCTTGGTCTATTTAGCCTAGAGAGGAGATGACTGAGAGAGGATCCGATAACCATCTTCAAGTATTTAAAAGGCTGCCATATGAAGAATGGAGCATAATTGTTCTCTCTTGCCCCAGAGGGACAGACCAGAACGAATGGGATGAAATTAATTCAAAAGAAATTCCATCTAAACATCCGGAAGAAGTTCCTGACCGAGCGGTTTCTCAGTGGAACAGGCTTCCTCGGGAGGTGTTCTCCATCTTAGGAAATTTTTAAACAGAGGCTGGATAGCCATCTGATGGAGAGGCTGATTCTGTGAAGGCAAAAGGGTGGCAGGTTACAGTAGATGAGCGACAGGGATGTGAGTGTCTTGCATAGTGCAGGGGGTTGGACTCTATTATTCTATGATTCTATGACTTCTTAAGGTATGCAACAGTTAACATAAAAAAAGTTTTTCACTGCTATAATATGTCCAGACCTGTATATCATTTTGTAAAACACTTTTTGACAGGCATGAATTTCAGAAAGAAGCTTCACATTATGGTGTTGAAGTAAGCAGAGATGATTAGGCCTCCTGATATTTTAGCAGTTGCTAAATGTATTGATCTCCTTGTAGGCTGTCTTAAGTGATAAAAAATAATGGAATTTAAATGTGACCTTTTCAATCACTGTATCAAGCTTCATGTTTTGAATATTGCTAAAGCAATGACCCTTTCAGACCCATCCATTGTGTGATATTCAGAGAAGGCAGTATTGCAAACTGATTATGATTCTGAATCTTGAGTGTGAGATATAACACTACTTACCATTAGTGGTTAAGATCCAAGTATCCTGGGTATACTTTGGCCTTTTCCACAGTTGTTATTTGCTGGCATGTTCTTGGTGCATTGGGTGCAGAGTTGGGTGCCAACTCTGGGTGCCAACTCTGATTTTGCACCTGGATTCTACATTTGTGGGTATCTCCAGTGCCATCCAGAGGAGTTCATTTGCAGCTTGCATTTTACACTTTTGTTTGGTGAGTAGGTGTTCCTGGCTCCTGCCTTGCCGCCCTTAAAAAAAAAAATCCAAGCCTGTGCAATAACGTAATGTCATAACCCCAACTTGTTATTGTGTCTTGCTCTCATTGCCAACCTCCCTCTCCCTCCCTCCTCTTCCCATAGGAAAAATCCCCCTTTCCATATGCTGTGCAGCTCATCCCCACCCCTCAAAAAGGAGCCTTCTCATAAGCAATGCAAATTAAAGAAAGCTTGGGAAAATGGTGACTGCTTGCACCCTTGTTTTAAGTGTGTCACTTCAGGCAAGAATCATGTGTCATCAATTTCTTCCACCTTGCCCCCCCCCCCCATACAGTGCAGTAAAAAAAAACAGTTATTACATTAGAATGTTGCTATGTAGTAAAACAAAGAAGCTGCTTTTTTGGGGGGGGTACTTGGGGGATGCTGCAGGATGAAATCGATGTTTGTAGCCTCCCTGACTGAAACTGACCATGGCTGTTTCCATTCATGAAATCGACATATTGTTCTGTTGAAAGTTCAGTCTTGCTGGAGGGGGAGACAGGAGGCTGTGTGTGTGTGTGTGTGTGATGCTTGTGCTACTTTAGAACTGCATTTTAATGCAATCCCATTCAAAATCTAAAAAAAATACAGCAGGGAATAGAGGAAGGCAGTCAGAGACAGGGCACTCAAACATCATCCTTTTGAGGTAGGAAACAGTGGAGGAAGCCAACGTGACTTTTGAATTTCTACTTCAGGTAACTGTAAATTCCCTCCCAGGGAGGCGGGAACTCATGTTTTCTCGGGATTCACAAAATACGCAGCAAACAGGGAGTGCATTAGATGCTGCACCTGAATCAGGAGACTTTAATGTGAATCAAATTCTGCAGAGCTTTATAGGTGCTGCTGCAAAGTTTTTACTCACTGCAGAAAAGTCCTTTAAGAATTCTTAAGTACCTGCCTGAAGATGTAAGAAGTTGTGCTCACTTTTCATCCTACTGTAGTCCTGTCTAATTCTACAATGTCCCTCTGGAGAGTCCCATTCCAGAAGAGGAGCTTCTCAGGTTGGGGGGGAGAGTGGAGAACATAAAGCCTTTTCAGAAGGAATGGAAAGGCTGACAAGCTGGTGTGAGTTTAAGGCCCACTGGATCTTAACCCTAGACCACAGTGTGCCATTTATTTAGAAGAATCATCATATGGGGTCTAGATTAGACCTGAGTCCATTCTTAGGCTTGGTTCACCAGTTATGCATAAGAAACCTTTGCATAGGAGCAATATGGAGATCATCCTCTATTTACAGTGCAGAGCACTTGTTGCCTGTGATAAACATTCGGTGCAGGATTGTTTGTTTGCCAGATGTTCCTCTGCCATTTTCCGGTAACAAAATTGTCTGAGGCTTCAGAAATGATGAATCCTGTCTCAACAATGCAGGGTGAGTAAGAGAGATGCGAGTGCTTAGAAGCGAGGCATTCTTAACGCTGGAGCACTTAATTAGATGGAGGCACGCAGGTGTGCATATGTAGTGCGGTGTGCGAACGCAACTGTTCAATCGCTCTCAGTTTGACCCTTTCTACTGTAGATTAACTTTTTTTTTTCCAATATGAAGTAAAAACTGCTGTTCTTATAATTGTAAAATTACTGCACTGGGCATGTTGCTCAGTAAAGGCTATATACTTGGCAAAATAATTTGGCTTTATTTTTTTCCCCACCTGCTGCTCACAGCAATTATCTTGTTCCTTTAAGAATATTAAAAAATGCTGATTTGTTGGACCACATATTGTTCTAAGTGTATTGAAATTTGCCATGGGTAGTGGGGTATTATTATTTTATGATTTTATTTATTTACAAAGTTGAAATGAAACAAGCAGTTTACGGCGTTTTCTGAGGTCTGGATCCAAAGAATCGTGCTGGGTGCTCCTCATGAGCAGGCTGGCTTCTGGAGTTCTTCTTTCTAGCTTTATGTACTTATATGTGTGTGCTTTGGTCAGCTAGACCTCAGTGCCACTAAAGTCAGTGGCCTTAGAAAGCTATCTCTGCCTAGGATCGCACTATGAGGCATCTGTAACTGCCACATTTCATATCTGTGCATTCTTCGTTTTTATGATGATAGAAGTAATACATACAGAGGAACATGGGAGAAGCCCCTTCCTCACTTTTCTGTATGAATTAGTCCTGAGCCAATGGGACCTAGTTGCAACTTAAACAAAAATAAAAAATATGCCATATTTCTTTTAAGTGCCTGACTGTTTATCTATCTTGAGATCCATCTTCACATTTTAAAAACCATCCTTCCAGATGCCCTGAAAGATACAAAACAACAAATGTTGTTGGGTTGGATCCAGTACAAAATGTCTGCTTGCAATAGAGCTTTTGTGGAAATGGAAATGCAAGGGAAGAAAAAAAACCCACAATAGCCTCTTTCACTGTATCAGACTTCTAGTATCCCTGCTTACCTTTCTGCTTGTGCAACTTCTTGTATGACCAGTTTCCAGGTACTGTAATATCTAGTGGGGAAAGTACGAGGGTTTGACCTAGAACGTAAGTAGAAATGTGAAAGAAGTCAAGGGGCTTCACCAAATCCAATGAAGAAAATAGAAAAAATAATTGTTTCTCCGTGACCGTTTACATACTGGAGGTTTCATGTCAGGCTGCAGGATGGAGTTTGAGTCGTGGCAGGTTGCCCCACCTCTTCCTGCACCCACATGGGGGAGCATTTGGCCTGGTGCGCCTCATCCGCCCCCAATTTGTGCTCCTGTGCAGGAGCTGGGGCAGTGAAGTTCCCAGTGTATAAACAGTCCTTAGGATGTTACTTTCACTTCTATAATACAGTATCATAACCCTGAACTGATATCCCCCTGGAGAAGCTTGACATAAAATGCATTGGGGTTTCACAAATATTAAAGATTCTTTCCCTGCAAGTGAAATGTGTCAAGTCTGTTTCTATTTGCATTGTGCAGGGGGTTGGACTAGATGAACCAAGAGATCCCTTCCAACTCTATGATTTCCATTCACACATAGCTGGGACCATATCATTCACATTTTCCACATGATCTAGGTAGTCACGTTCCGTGGTTTAATAAGATAATCTCGAAAAATTCAGACCACAAAGTGATCCAAGTTGTCCTATTGACCTTCCATATTTATTTGCCCTATACGTTGGAGACCTGAATATATATATATATTTTTTAAAATACACTACCTCCTTACAAAGACCTTCACAGTCCTTTGTAAAAGATGAGCACAAGATCTCTAAAATCAATCTTTTTAGATACTTCTGTTAGTCTGAATGTTCTGTCTTTATTCCTGCATTTTACAGCAATTGCCTCTACTTGATTAACTGGTCCATACCATTTAACAATCTCATACAAGTTGGAGTTCTTTCCTCAATAATCAGGACTCGCACATTTTGTTCTTTTCCATTTAAAAAAGGCTGTTCAACATGACAGATGCAAAGCATGATAGATTATTGCTGCATAAAAGATCTTTTATTCCAAGAAGTGGAAGTTTAGCAAAAGTTCAATTGTAGAGCACAAGATCTATTTTAAGAGCAGCGATTAGGATAATTTTTAGCCGCAAATCAAATTGGCAAACAATTTATAGCCAAATCAGTTACTCTGGCTGGTGGACCATTCCATTTTCCTCGGCATCTCCCTAACACAAGAGCAAATGAAGGAAAACAGTTCATGCAATTATTATACAAGAGAGAGGAGATCTATGACTGCATCTCTGCTCCATTTTTTCATAAAGTGGTTTTGGATGTTTTTGAACTGGGTATGTCTTTCCTCAAGTGCTAGTCAATACTCAGTTATTTTGTGATTTATTATTTAGTGATTATGCTCTTCTTTTTTGAAAACAGAGCAGCTTGGATGGGATTCCCAGTGGTCTTCCATTCATACACGGATCCACAGATTTTATTTATTAAGATACTAATGTCCTTCCTGTCTCACTGTCAGCAGCTTGTAGTGGTTTACAAAGCCAGTTATCACCAGCACTCTTATTACAAATGCATAAACAGGGGGAGAAAAACAAACACTTTGCCTAAAACAGCCTTGCAGAGCCCTCAGAACCAAGCCAGCATGGTATCCCTCCTGATCTCCCTGGGGAGGCCATTCCAAAGAGTTGAATTCCACAGCCAAAAAGGAATGAGTTTAATTTTGGGCAGATCTAATAACTCTTAGGGAACAAACAGATAAGAGGAAAGTCTGAGGTTTGGTCTTATCTCTCAGTGTTCTGATTAGATATTCCCTTGCCTGGCCTCCTTTTTATTTTAATCCTATGCAGTTACTCCATTGATTTGCACTCTCAGTCTGATCAGTTCAATATACTGTAGTGCCCTTTTTCAGATTTTGAGTACTTTCAGATTGCTGTTTTTCCATGGTTTAATCCCATGCCAATTTATTCATGTTTGAAAGACTGAAACCAAGTACGGTAGGTCAGGTCCAGTCACCCCCCAGCTGTCCTCTTCTTTCACAGTTGGGAACCATATGATTTACCTTTTCATGTAATTCCATATATTACCATAACATTGTAGAATGCAGATTCAAGCGGGTAGCCGTGTTGGTCTGAAGCAGCACAACAAAACAAAATCAGAGTCCGGTGGCACCTTTAAGACCAACAAAGATTTATTCAAGGCGTGAGTCTGAGGAAGAGTGCCTGCACTCGAAACCTCACGCCTTGAATAAATCTTTGTTGGTCTTAAAGGGGCCACCGGACTCTGGTTTTGTTTTATTGTTGAATGCAATCACAGGAAGTCAGTTCTCACATTACTGTGATGCTGAATGAGAGCAACTTTTGTTTGAAGTTACAAACCAGTGGCCCATTGGGGTTAAAAAATGCAGATCACTCTGATGTTGCCCTCTGTTTCCCTTCACATAGCAGCAGCTGCAGCCAAAACATTTGATGCCGCCAAGGTAATACCAATATTGGTACCAGCTGGCAACAATAAAGGAGAACAGAACAAAAGGGCATAATCAGAAGTTATCACTGGCCAAATCCAGAGATCGGGGGGGGGGGGGGAGAGGAGGCACCAAAACACAGTGATGAAAGCAACCTCCATTATCATTTTTAAAACCTATTAATCACAGATCCTTTTCAGCATCATAAGTGAATCAGGCTGATCCTTGGGCTTCAGACAGACAGCAATTCTATGCTAGTAAGTATTCTGGACATTTAGAAAGCTTCCCATTCATCTTTCTAATTTTTCTAATCCATTCCAGGGTTATCGTTGTAGTTGTCTCTCCGGTTGGGAAGGGACATTTTGTGAATCCGAATCCAATGAGTGTGATTCTGTACCTTGTAAGAACAATGGAACTTGCATTGATCTCTTCAATAACTATCGGTAAGAAGAATCTTCTCTTTCTCTAAATGATTTCATTGCTGCATTGGTGATTTAATACCTTTAGCTCTTATTTTGTTCCTGTACTGGCTAAATATCTAAACTGCTGAATACCAATAAACCATTTCTGACATATGTGAGGATAGAAACTGAAAGCATCCATGTATCAATAGAGATAGAGTTTTCTCCTTGGAGAAAACTGAATCACACATAATTACAGATATGCATTAACCTGCTTGGCAGCCTCTTGTGGTGCAGGGTGGTAAGGCAGTGACATGCTGTCTGAAGCTCTGACCTTGAGGCTGGGAGTTCAGTCCCAACAGCCGGTTCAATGTTGACTTAGCCTTCCATCCTTCCGAGGTCGGTAAAATGAGTACCCAGCTTGCTGGGGGGTAAACGGTAATGACTGGAGAAGGCACTGGCAAACCACCCTGTATTGAGTCTGCCATGAAAACGCTGGAGGGCGTCACCCCAAGAGTCAGACACAACCCGGTGCTTGCACAGGGGATACCTTTACCTTATTAGTCTGCTTTGTATTTTCAAAGTATTTTTCTTTGTTTCCCGCAACACTTTCCAAGCATAGTCATCAGAGTTACGTTAGCTTGACCCTCTTTTGTCCCAAGATGCTAACTTAAAGTCCTGTCCAAGTAGAGGAAACTAGTAAGAGCAGTCAAGACCACAAGCTGATGAAGACAAAGGTTGACTAATATGCAAGGCAGGTCAACAGACACTGGTTTAGTGAAGCAGCTGATTTTTTGATGGTTGGACAAGAGGCAGAAATCAAATCTCTTTCTAGTGTTTCATCCTCCCTTTAATTCCTTTTTTAAAGTTTGAATTTGTCACATAATCATGAGCAGCCATTATGGATGCAATTCGTTATGTGTATCAGTTTACTTAAATGTCATTTGTCACATTCTGCAGCTCAAATTGATTCATTCCCATACTTGACAATTGTGTGCATTCGTGGCCATTGTGTCCAATGATTACACAGTCTGTTGCTCGTTTCCCCATATTTTACCATGAGGTCAGGGTACTGACTGGGCAGAAAAGACCTATGTGTGACCTTCTCTTCTCATTTGGTTCTGCTCATTCTGCATACTATGATGAAACAGATCCCACAATGCTGTGTGCATTTGGGAAAAGGGACCTTTGGACTATAAAACTAGTGGAACTTTCTGTAAGAAAATGTTTTCACCTCAGTTGCATTGAGTACATTGTTGTTTTGCTCCTAAAATGTTTATTGAGGACTAGCTAAAAGACCATTCTATGTAGCATGTCTGAATAATTCATATTAATCAATACAAGATGAGATGTTTGGGTATCTTTGCTCTTTCAGCTTCTTTTCATTCAGTTTCCTGCTAAAATAGGTAAAAAAAAAATGGATTCATCTATTCATCCTAAGTTTTAAAAGCAGTGCTGCAGCTTCATTTTGTGATGCTTTAGATGATCGCATCAACCCACAGCCCTGAAAGCTTCTCTATTTGTTTACATCTCTTTGATAAGCTGTTGTAGGCCTTTTTGTGCCAAGCTTTTCATTGTTGAAATGAAATCATTCGAAAGTATTCCAAGACTGAATCTTTCATTCTTCTCCTTCTGTCAGCACTGACATGAAATGATCCTGCTGGCAGTGAAAGGTCATTGTGGACTACTTAACTGCACATTCAAAGGAAGTCTGAAAGGAACAGTTCAATAACGTTGAATAAGCCACCTTGAGTTGTCTTTTAAAATTGCCCACATATTACAAGATTCCTAGGCTCTGTTGATGAAGTTTTCTGTTTGAATATATTATTAGCTTTAAATATTCCCTGCTTACTTCTCATTCCCTCTCCAGAAGGTTAGGTTATTTGATATTAAATCAGTCTCCTCACAAGCTCAATATTGAGTTCAGGGGTTGGTTCAATGCAAATTACAGAAACTGATTCTTCCTTCCAAGGATGTCAAATGATTTATTACATTAAAGCATACAAGGCATATCACCAGTGGTTACAAAAACATTCTCTCATTCTCATGAAGTCAGTGAGACCTATTTTCCTCCAGTACAGCAACAACCAGAGGACCTGAGGCTCTTTTGCCTTACTTCCAATAACTATGGATTCGTTTTCTTCTCCCATTTTGGCTGTCCTTTCCCAGTTCCTTTTCTGTCATCTTTTTCCAAATTCATCTGCTACATTTGCTTGATATCTGTGCTTAATCCTTTTTCTTTCTTTGCTGCATTTTCATCCAGCTTCCCCTTATGGATGCTGGTTAACTACTTTCCTTTGTTAGATTTGCTCCTCATTCTTCTGGGCATCCATTGTTGTAAACCTAGGCTGGCTGTACTCATTTGAGATCTGATGATATACTGCCACTTGCAAGTACTACCCTAAGGTTTAACTCTAGTTAGGATGGCATTGTTGCTCTGTCTTCTGCTGTGCAGCTTGCTTTTAAAGCTTATTAGTTCCTTTCGTTGTTCCCCTCAGTCCCCTCCCCCCCCCCCCAAAAAAAAATCCTTACTATGATTCTTTTGGCTTATCTATCACAGCCCTGGACAAAAATCAAGAGATAAGCCTGGAGAAACTGAGAACAGTAAAGCCAACCATTTAGAGCAATTTTTAAGGTCTTAAAGTAGTAAAAGGTCATGCCAAAGTCTTTTTAAAAATGGCAGCGTCTGTTTACAATGAGTTCAGCATGCAAGATAAAGAAGAGGAATGACAAAATCATTCAGAAATTGCAAACTACCACCTAAAGAGCTTAAAGCACAACAAACTTGATACAAAGAGTTCCAGAACTTCCAAGACCCTGTGTTAGGTTCAAAGGTTGCTTTTGTCATTGGGGAATTCTCCATCCACTTCAAACCCACTGTTATCCTTCCTTGCATTGTTCCTGGGGGGTCCCTTCTTCCCCAAGAGTACTTTTTGGAGAAGCTTAGTGGGCTATATTAGAATGGAGAAGAAGCACCATTCCAGTCCCACCAGCCAAGCCCCATGGACAGAACTTTGGATCTAACATCCTGTTTCTGGTGCCCAACCACCTTGCTCTTGAAAGTGAAATTACATAGAAAATGACCTCTGCTATTGATCGAAGCTGACAGGTGGGCTCTGACAAATGTGAGTGGCCTTTCAAACAATTTGGTCCAATAGGAATTAGAGCATTTAGTTCTTCCTAGCAGGTCCTTAGAATTTAGTGTAAAGCTTTTAAACCTGGTCATTGCCTTTGGCACCTGTTGAAAGCATTTGAGTAGGTTCCCAAGGCAGAGTGCATGAAAGCAGTCTATTCAGGATGTGATCAAAACTGGGAAAGTGTTTATTAATCTGTTATAAATATAAGCTGCTAGAGGAGTCTGTAGGGTCAAAGTGAAATCAGGAAGCAGAAAACTTCTGTAAAGCTATATAAGTCCTTTTGTATTGTTAAATATTTTTGGGTTGGGCTATACCTCTATGTGTTAAACTAGTCCAAAACCACACATTTTGCGGGCAAAATTAGAAAGGTAGCATTGGAAAAAATGGTCAAGTATAATCTCCATTTGGTGGCTCTATAAAATCTCATGTATTAGGTAGATGGGCAGAAATGTCATTTGGAATGCAAAGTGGCTTATGTAACTGATGGATAGTCACAAAAATCATGTGTGAGATGTGGGAATGACACAGCAAGTAGAATTAAAAATCATATTCAAATAGGCTTAAAAGATTAGGGTATTTACACTGAGGAAATGGCAAACTTGGGATTTGTTTGATGTGTGAAAGTTTACCAATAGACTGGAAAAAGCAAGTAAGTAACAGGTTTTTACTGTATCATATTCCATGAATGCTAGAGGTAATCCAAAGAGGTAATCCAAAACTGGTTGTTTTGAACATATTTCTTCACAATGCATTCTTGCACTCAGGAAATCATAGGGTTGGAACCCCAAAATCCCTAGCACTTAGTTAAGTGATATTATTGAACAAAGTTCACCCAAGTAATAAAGGAAGTCATATGACCTAACCTTTTATCACTATAAAAACCATTACAATTCATTTCTAAGTGAAAAACAACGTATAGCAAAGGTTGAAAATTTAGAAGTCATGACTGAACTGCAACTTGCCCAATATTCACCTGTAACATTAGCTTGCTGTACACTTCTGCATTACAGAACATCCTACGCATTACATTCTAGTGGTGTGTAATGAAGCTGTCTGATATATAATCAGACTCTTGATCCATCAAAGTCAGTATTGTCGACTCCCAACTGGCAGTGGTTCTCCATCACCCATTACAAGATCCTTTAACTGGGTATTGAACCTGGGACCTACCCTGTTTTTCCGAAAATGAGACCTACCTCTAATTAGTCCTTAGACTTAGGTGTGTTCTTGTAGGGGTGTTCATGGTCATACAGGGAGCTGGGCCAGCCGGCATTCAAATCTTCAGCACACTTGTATGCTGTGCTGCTTTGCTGCTCGTCTCCCTGCCAGTAGCGATACACACTGCAGAGCCCTGCCCCTGCTCTCTCAGCCTCTGTCAGCTCCGCCTACAATCCCAGAATCCCCCAGCTTGACAAAAGCTGTGCCCTGCACTTAAGGTACGATTTAATGGGGTTCCAGAGGGGGGGGGGGACACTGGAATAAATGTAACTTTTTTTTGGATGTCAATAAATATAAAACCTACCCGAAAATAAGCCCTAGTGCATTTTTAACTTAAAATTCAATTCAAACACCTTTATTGGCATAATCAAAGCAAAACATCTATATGTTTTACCTAATATTAATATAAGACTCTGTCTTATTTTCGGGGATAAATGCTATAGCACTGAGCCACTGCCTCATCCCAGCGCTAACCAGTTTATTGTCACTGATGCTAGCCCGTTTCTATATGCACGCCCTGTCTCATCCTCATCTAATCTTGCCCTCCCCCTCCTGAAAGAGATCCTATTAACAATTCGGAAGCCTGTTACTTTATTTGTGATACTGATTCTATCTCCACATAATGAATAATATGCCAGAAATCATAATATCTAATGCAACAGCTACATTCAGAGGGAATAAATGAGATGAGAACTGCAAAGTACTTTGTACATGAAAAGATACTATGGAAATTATTCAAGAATAATTCCAATTACATGAGGCTGTGCATTTGTTTTAGATGGAAAATATATCTGTATAGACTTAAGTGGCTATATACATGAGAAACTCATTTTCTAATTATTCAGAATGGCTTGGTGTACTTAAATGATTATGTAGGCTGACTTTATTCAAAGGAAGGGAGGGGGGAGCGACATTACTTCCATCGGCACTTTAGTAAATTCAAATTATTGCATTCTGAACCACCTGCATGCATTAGGGAGATGTAGATAACTTCCGAAAGGAGACTAAACAAATATTTAAATATGCTTTTACAATTCTTGCTGCAAATACGCTCAACCTGTGCTCACCAGAGCAACCATTTCCATGGCTCTTCCACCTGAAGGTGATTACAAACGGGGCTTTTCTTAATGTCATCATTTGCTCATGAAAGATACCAGGGGCAACAGATCTGCTTTATTGGCAGATAAAAACAGAAACACTGGCTTGAAAAATGTCTGCCATAATTTGGTAGTGGGTAGTTTTAAATTTTACGTTTGACTAGGGTTTTATGTAAAAATGCCAGTGTTGTGAGAAACCATTGAAGAATAAACAAAATATGCCCTCTGGGCAGGAAGTAATATAGTATCTGTTTACTATGTCTCACTGAGTTTTGATGGGGAAGATACTCTCTTTGCCTACGGCAGCCAAAGCTTAGGGAGACATTGCAATGTGGCAGGTATGCAGAAATGGGGCACATAGGATTAACATGAGCTATGAATGGAACGCACGCTGTTGCAAATTAGAGAGGAAAAGTGTTGCATGAGCCAAACATTTATTATTCGGGGGGAAATACTTGATTTTTTTTTAAATCACTTAATATCAGATAACTTACAATGCTAACTTGTGTCAGGGAGGAGAAAATCACTTTCTAGAAGTGTGGCATTTTTTTAATTCAAACAACCTGAATGAATGGATATATGAAACAAGCAAACCATGGTGCAATCAGTAAGCCATATGCCAATCTGCTGCACTTGCTATTAAACAGCATTTTGTGTAATGCCAATAAGGAGAATAAAGTAGTGGGGGGAGGGGTTTACAGGCTGCCTGTAGGAGTACATTGTGATTTTTGTATGTATGATTATTTTTTCCCTGTTAAGCCACTAATTTATCTGTGATGACCCATTTGGACTGGATTATGCAGTGGGGTTGGCTTATGCAGTGGGCTTATGCAGTGGGATGGATAATAATTTGGCTTTTTTCATAGATATTCATTGCCTGTGGTGTTTGGAGCCCTCCATAGTGCTCTCAGGAGAGCATACCAGTTGTAGGCTTCCTTGTTTGCTGTTTCAAATAACTTGTCTAGTGCCAGGGACATTGTTGTGCATACCCCTTGAGGACAGTAAAGACTTGATAAGCCTGTTCCACTTCTCACATGTAAGTATATGTTGCACTGGGACACCAGCAGCAACGGATTAGCATGGTACATTGAGGGCTGATAAAAACATTTTGAGACCTCCTCCAAGTTGGCTTTGAAATGGGGACTTAAAAAAAAAACCCTGCTTGGGTCAATTAAAAATGAAAGTCAATTTCCAGGCCTTGTGGCTGCATAACTTGGGGAGAAAATTCCCTTGGTGCTGAGCAATTTTTGTTTGTTTGTTGAGCAACATATTAGGGAAGAGAAGGTGAGGATTAACATATCTCTGCAGAATGTGACATCCAGGCTAGGATAAACCGGTACTCTCCCAGGGGCATTGGCTCCAATTTGGAAACGTTCAGGGTCAGGGGTTTGCTGACCCCTTTAAAGGCCTAAAGACCAGCGTATCTACAGGGCCATCTGCTGCCCCACACCCTGCAAAGATAAGTAAGATCACCGGACTAAAATCTACTTAGTATCCCCAGCCCAAAAAAAGTGAAACTGGCCTCAACCGGGACCAGGACCTTTTCAGCCTTGGCCCCAGCCTGGTGGAATGGTCTGCCAAAAGAGATCATGGCTCTCTGAGACTTTAACCAGATCTGCAGGGCCTGCAAGACAGAGCTGTTCCACCAGGCCTATGGTCAGGGCCTTGGAAGACTACCAAGAAGTGCTGGTCTCACTGCTGGGAACTGAGGGAACACCTGCTCTGAGAACCTTGAACCCTCCACCCCTGTCTCAATTAGAAGAAGAAGAAGAAAAGTTGGTTCTTAAATGCCACTTTTCTCTGCCCAAGGGAGTCTCAATGTGGCTGACATTCACCTTCCTTTTCCTCTCCCCTCAACAGACTCCCTGTGAGGTAGGTGAGGCTCAGGGAGCCCTGATATCACTGCTCAATCAGAACAGCTTTATCAGTGCTGTGGCGAGCCCAAGGTCACCCAGCTGGCTGCATGTGGAGGAGGAGCAGGGAATCAAACCCAGCTTGCTAGATAAGTCAGCGCTCCGGACCACTACACCAAGCTAGTTGAGGGTAACTGATTTATGATTATTTTAAATTGACTGTTGTACAACCAGGTTGTCACCAGTCCTGAGCTATACAGGAAGTGGGATTATAAAAATAAGGATTATGTATTGATTCATAATGTTGTGCAGGTTGGAAGCCAGAATGCTGGAAGCCAGTGTCGATAAATGTAGATCAGCCATTAAAAAATCATAGTTTAAGCCACATACTGGGACAAATTAGTACTGGCAGGGTATAAAGTTGCTGATGCTTTTGTGGCACACAGGGACTCTTGCATGGATTCAAAGTGTGATGAGGCATCCATGAATATCATGATGGATAGTTAGAGGTAACAAATGTGTATCTGGATCCAGTCACCTCTTGTAATCTTCTGCCATTTTGGCTAGTCCAACCGTGCCTGGCTGCCTGCCAGTGACATGGATGTTTCCCTTTCCTGGATATGTGCTTAATGAAGTTGCAGCTTGCTCTCTGCCCAGCTGTGTGTGCTTTCTTTTCCCTCCTCCTCATCTCCACTGCGGGCACAACTAAAGGCCAGCCAGAAGTACAACTGCCAAACTAGAAAACCGTCTGAGATGCAGCTCTGCACAAAACCGGGGAAGAGCTGGCCATGAAGCATAGATGAATTGCCAGGAAAGCAGCCAGATGCTGCTAGCAAGAAGTGTTCCAGAGCTTAGCATCTGGGACCAGTAAGCACTATACAGATTCTCCATCTGTGGCAGAAGCTGTTGACTGCTTCTGGGGAAGGTGCAATCGGAGGCAGAACAGCAACAAGAGTTTAAAGCAGTGCCAGCAAGTGCAGACGGCAAGCTGAACTCAGCATTGAAATTAACATCCAGATTCCAATTTCCTTTTCGGTTCAGTGGGAATACGAGAAATCCAGCCATTCAGGACGAAGCATGTTTTAGACACTCTGATTTGCAAGGCAAATGACCAACATCAGCTGTTTCTGATGGAAAGCTGCAGTTGTATTTTATTTGCAAATCACTCTCTCTTAATATTTGTGAATAGGGTTAGCGGTAGTGGGAACGCAAAAATGCTATATTAATTAATTGATAGGGATGCAACAATTAATTGATAGGACTGCAGTTTTCAGTCCCTAAACAATGTCGTCTTTGTAATTCAGAAAATGAGGCTCAGTAGATAGTCACTCTGATGGATTGGTTTGAGGCCGTAAAATAGCTCAAGCTACTATTTGCAACAGGGTAGGTAAAGTCAGACTCTACACCTGGCAGAGCTGGCTGGTTGGCAAAACGATCCACAAGCTGTAAAAAAGTAAAACAGTGATTGGCAGAGGAAGAGCCTAGAATGGATAAAAGGATAAGGGAGAACACCGTAGTCTTGTTTGCAAAATGTAATATTGAAGTAACAATATACCACATTCTCTGTGATAAAAAAGAAAGGGAAATTGATGTCCCTTCCTATGGGCACTAGAATCAATTTCAGTAAGAAGTTACAGGAAAAATCTTTGCTGTCATGAACCAAATGTCACAGCCCATTTCTTTATGATGAGAAAATATATGATCCTATTGTAGTTTTGTTTTCCTTTTTGAGGTAAAACAATCAAGCGATGCCATGTTATTCTGTGTCATGCTACCAATAAATTTTTGATTTACTTTATATTTCAGTATACAGGGGAACCCCTCCACAACCAATGTCTTATTAGGTGAGACAAAATAATTGTTACCTTGGACTGAACACATTTCCTAATTTCCATTCCTATGGTTTCCAAAAATTAGTCCCCAGATTTGGCTATGTCCTGTTTGGCACGGCTTTCTTACTCACTTGAATCTTTTTACAGTCTGCATTACTAATTAAACACATGCAACAACAACAACAAGGGGGTGGTTGATGGTAATGTGATTATATTCAATAGAAGAAAGGTAAGGAGATGAAACTGTTAGGGACTTGAGGTGTTCAGTTTCCTTTGTTGATTTGTTTGTTTGCTTAACTTTTTTGCTCCCTTTCTTGATGACACTCAAGTCACATCATCACAATATACTTTAAAAATACAGGAAGACAACAAAAGGCATGCTGTGATTGTGTTTGTTAAAATGCTGATGAGTCTCAGCTGACCTACAGTGACCCCAGCATGGAGCTTTCAAGGCAAGGAAAAGCCAGGGTGACCAGCCATTGCCTTCTTTTGCAGAGTCTTCCTTGGTGGTCTCCATTCAAATTATGACTGCTTAGCTTTCAAGCTCTGATGAGATCAGGCTGTACCATGCTGCCTTCCCTTCCCAGGACTATGATTATAGAATTAGAAAACAACATGAACAACAAAACTAAGGCAAGCTATACCATTCACAAAATGAATTGCAAATGTACTAGACAATGCAGAGGATACTTACAATAAGCAGCAATCCTATTCCCTTATAAAAGCAATCTTATGAACTGTTTCAAACCCTACGTTCTGAACATTTCTGGTTTGCACATTCTGCACAATGCTAGAAGTATGGAAGTTTTCTTGACCTCCTCAGGCAGGTAGTTCTTCTTGGGAGAAGCCACAGCCATAAATGTATGGGTACAGTCTAACCCATTGGCAGGGTGGCACCTTCAGAAAGCTTGACTTAGTTGAGCTAAGGTATTGTGCAGCATAGCAGGCCAGAAATATTGCCCCATAGGTACCATTGGAATATGCAAGATCTATAGTGTGCATTATTCAACAGCATATGAATAATTTTCTACAGGGGCATTGAGGGATATGTGTAGTTATTTTATTTAGATTAGGAACTTTCTGTTCCTGGTATTTTTCAAATAATCTTCTTCTGTGGCTCATTTGGGGACTTCTGCTCCTTTGACCACACTTCCTCCTTGTTTACCTTCAAATGAAGAACAGTTAGACTGCTAGGGCTCTCTTGCTCCTCTCTCACTTTACCAAGTTGTTTCAGTTATCAATAAAGCTATTCATTCTTTAAGCAGGTATTAGTCTTGGTCTTTAACCAAGACCATTAAGGAACCAGAGATTATAATCAGTACCTTGAACTGAACCCAGTAACTGATGGTGATAGACAGAGTGACACTTTACTGGTTTAGTGCATATCAGTTTCACCCCATCAAATGTGGGAAGCTCAGTGTCCTTCAAGACCAATCAGCATTTCTGCCATCTTGTCAGGATTCCATCTCAACTTTGTCAGTCCATAACCATTTAATCACAGTAGTCAGGCACTGACTCAGGACCTTGATAGCATCACTGGGGAATCCGGTTAAAGAAATACAGAGCTGAGTGTCATCAGCATAGTGTCATCATCTGAGTGTCACCCCAAATCAAAATAATTGCTCTTGAATGCTAAGTCCCATAGCACAGTCTGATACCAGATGGTGGGGGAGGCTCCTTCATTGGAAGTTTTTAGGAGGAGATTGGATGAGCACCTGTCATGTGTGGGTGTTTTTTAAGTCTCCAAGAAAGTGGAGAGCTGGGCAGGATGACCCTTTATGGAATCTTCCAGGTCTATGTGATTTTGAAGTTGTTCTCTATATCATCATGGCCAGAAATTAGAGACCAGGTGAAAATCGGCCACACCATTCTCAGTTTATTTAAAGTAGTGGATAGAGGATTCCCTGATTTAGTGACCAAGGAATAATGCCCCAAGTCAGTGATGAATTTATGATGTACACCAGAGACTCATCAACATGTTCTTTACAAGATTTCATTTAACCAAAATGGACAAGGATCCAGAGTATATGGGGTAGCCTTCACAATCCAAATATCCTGTTTATATCCATCAAGCAAACTGAATCAAAATGTCCAATAAACAGACTGAAAAGTGTACTGGATAGTTCTAGTGTCAAATATATTACAACCAACATCCAAATGGGAACATTTTAAAGAGATTTTCTTTGAAAAAAAATTGCAGAAGTGTCACAACTAATTACCGGTTTCAGAAGATGTGAGGACTTATATTTTGAAGTCAACTGGTGTCAAAATGCAGCCTCTTTGCTGTCATAAAAATAAGGGTTTCAGGGTAGACTGAGAAGTTAGGAAATAACCATTGAAAGGGTGACACTGGGGGAGAGGCAGGGGGAGAGAAGCAGAAGCTCTTGCTATGCCCCAGCTCCCCTGGATGCAGTGTTCTAGGTAAGTGTGGAAACATATCCCCCACAACTGAAGGAGGGAGGAGCAGCCACTGCCACTGTCCTTGAGTTACAAGTCAGTAATGGTGGAGGTAAGTGGAGGAAAGAAGAGCAGAAGCCCCTGCTACCCCCGTCTAGCACTAATGGGCCACAGCTATGTGCAGGTAAGGGGGATTTATTAAATTTGCAGATAATACTAAACTGGGAGGAGTAGCAAACACAACAGAATACAGAATACAGAATCAGATTACAGGATGATCTTGATAGGCTCGAGAAGTGGGCTAAACTGAATAAAATGCAATTCAATAGGGACAAATATAAAGTTCGGCATTTAGGTAGGAAAAACTATTTATACCAATATAGGATGGGGGAGACTTGTCTTAACAGTAGGATGTGCAAAAAGGATCTAGGAGTCTTAGTAGACCTTACATTGAACATGAGTCAGCAGTGTGACTCGGTGTCTAAAAAGGCAAATTAGAATTTTGGCTGTATCAAATGGAGGATCATGTCCAGATCACGGGAGGTGATGGTACCGCTTTACTCTGCTCTGATTCAGCCTCACTTCGAGTACCATGTTCAGTTTTGGGCAGCACCCCCCCAGCAGGCGGCAGGAAGTCAGGGGCGCTGGCAGGAAAGAAAGTGGAGCAGGGGCTCAGGCGGTGGCGACGTCCCTTGGCAAAAACTACCCCTCTCGCTGGGCCTCAGTAAAATTGTCAAGGGTAGTCTGGTCCTCGGTGATAAAAAGGTTGGGGACCACTGCTCTAGATGGTTTCAGATGGTAGCTGTGTCAATCTTCTATAGAACAACTGGAATTGAGCCCAGGAGCACCTTAGAGGTCAACAAGATTTTTAGGGAATGAGCTTTCGAGAGCCGAAGCTCCTCCCTGATGAAGGCAACTTTGACTCTAGAAAATGTATACCTTCAAATTCTTGGTGCCTAAGGTGTTACTGGGCTAGAATCTTACTATCAGTTTGGTGTAGTGGTTAGGAGTGCAGACTTCTAATCTGGCATGCCAGGTTCAATTCTGCACCCCCCCACATGCAACCAGCTGGGTGACCTTGGGCTCGCCACAGCACTGATAAAGCTGTTCTGACCGAGCAGTGATATCAGGGCTCTCTCAGCCTCACCCACCCCACAGGGTGTCTGTTGTGGGGAGAGGAATGGGAAGGCGACTGTAAGCCGCTTTGAGCCTCCTTCGGGTAGAGAAAAGCAGCATATAAGAACCAACTCTTCTTCTTTTTCTATCACTTCCTAATGTCTGTTCCATCTTCAGTATTTCAACATATTTTCTTAATTGTACATCTCACTAATGGAGCAAGCTGTATGAATGAAGCTAAAGCTTGCATAGGGCAGGCAGTAGGGGATAGATTTGGAACAATATCAGCTTTTTGTAGCAGCCCACTTGTACTACATGTTGGAAGGTCCCCCTAATCTTAAGCAGTAACTTTTCCATTGGGTGCATGATTTGTTGTTGAAACTGGTTGCCACAATCTTATTGCATTCACAAGACACTGAAAATAAATTTCAAAACTAATTATTGTAGGTCACTTAAAAGTTACCATTACTACCTTTCAGACAATTCAGAATCTACAAGTTATTGGTATTCATTACAGGCATACATTTATGTCTAGTTGTAATGCTTATCTTTGACTTAGTTGCTAGACTTTTATCATTTGGTTTCAAAAGGCAAAGATGTCTTGCCAAGTCTACTGTCTTAGTAACCAATATCATACACTGGGTGTGCTTACTACAGTAGCTATTTATTTGTATATCTAAAAATGCAGAGCTGCTCCTTCCTGAGCTGCCTGTAGCTTTTGGACTTCTTATAGCAAGCTGTCTAGAAACATGCTTTACATTGCTGCCTCTGAAGATTCAGGTCATTGCGATGCTGGGAATATTTATCTATTAATACTGTTTAAGACCCTCTTGTGACGCAGGGTGGTAAGGCAGCAGAAATGCTGTCTGAAGCTGTCTGCCCATGAGGCTGGGAGTTCAATCCCAGCAGCCGGCTCAAGGTTGACTCAGCCTTCCATCCTTCCGAGGTCGGTAAAATGAGTACCCAGCTTGCTGGGGGGTAAACGGTAATGACTGGGGAAGGTACTGGCAAACCACCCCGTATTGAGTCTGCCATGAAAACGCTGGAGGGCGTCACCCCAAGGGTCAGACATGACCCAGTGGCTCAGGCGGCAACAATGTCCCTTGGCAAAAGACTACCACCCCCCGGGCCTCAGTAAAATTGTCAAGCGTTGACCGGTCCCCGGTGATAAAAAGGTTGGGGACCACTGATGTAGGGGATGGAGCAGAACTGTTCTCTCTTGCCCCTGTAGGAGCTACTGTAGGAGGCAGGCAATGTTTTGTTTGTTTGTTTGTTTTGCCCCATTAGCTAGTTAGCAAGTGGCCAGCCCACAAAATGTGTGTGTGTGTGTGGGGGGGGGAGGATGGAATTCTTACAGATCCCCCACTTGTAAATCTTTTAATCTGCATCAGAAAATAACAAGTGGGGTGTGAGGCTAAACAACTTCCCTTGTTAATGTGATTTTAATAGGTCTGCTCCAGCTCACAGGTGTTTATGGTTTGGAAAAATCTACTTCCAAAGTGCAGAGTGGGCCCAGATCTGGCTTTGAACAGGTCTAGACTTAACTTGAAATGAGGTTATGATTTTCAAGTGGACTTGAAAGGAATTGGTATCCACAGTTTCTGCTCAGGCTTTCTATGCATACTTAACCAGAATGTTCTGTTTGCTACTTGATTATCTTAGTACTGTCTATCTAACATAGTATTACCTGGCAGAAACTCCCTCACGAAGCGCTTTCCCCCAAGACATGTCAGGAAATGGACCTGGCTGTGAAAGATGTGGTTTCTTCTGTTTTTCTGTGCTTAGGCCTCGGGTCACGTGGCAATATCTGGATGAATGAAGTAAGGTTGCCCCATTGCCATACTGATATTGCTGAAAGTGGTATTGACTGCCCAGATTAGAGGGACAGTTTAAACTATCACACATCTTTAATCCTTAAAGCATTACTGGATTGGAATAGGGCCTCTTTGCAGGGAAGTGGCAAGCCTCATGTGGTGTAATATTTTCTACCCTGTATCCAAAAACG
Organism: Paroedura picta; assembly: GCF_049243985.1. Classification (NCBI taxonomy): domain Eukaryota; kingdom Metazoa; phylum Chordata; class Lepidosauria; order Squamata; family Gekkonidae; genus Paroedura; species Paroedura picta. Next base: position 147,610,550 of record NC_135369.1, read on the forward strand.
GCATACTTAGTGGTGTGAATCAATTTGCTGCCACTGAGAATTTTTATTTGCAACTTCTGTATGTGAGAAAAGTTGAAATTGCAAAGCCTATAAATGGGGAATGAGGAACAGAAGGGAAAAGTGCACAAGAAAGAAACTTTGTGACCTCATTATTTCTAATCTAAACCCTTTGTAATGCATTCCTGCTGCTGATGAGTCATAACAAAATCAATTTTGTTTGTTCTTTTGCCCTTGATTCAATGGTTTTCTGAAAGCACAGTGACATCTTTGGAGAAATCTGAGTAAAATATGAAGTTTAAACAAACAAATATAAAATGATGCAGGCACTTTACAATGGCTCATTAGAAATGAAAGGAAAAGCCATCCATCAGTGTTTGGTACAAATGAGATATTTCATGCATGGCCAATGCCTATGACATGCACAAAGAAACAAAATTTTGAAAGTATGGGGAACTGCTAGTAGCATTAAGTCCTATTGAACCATGGAAAATGAGTAATAAGCAGTTTCATGTAAACACACATACAAAGAGCCACTGTAAAAGACGCTACCTTTGTTTTCAAAATGAAAGGTTATATTTCTAAAAACAAACATAATATTTCTCAAGCTAACACAAGTGGGCACCTTCCCAGACCTTGAAACACAACTATTACTTAGTGGAATCCTATACAGGTACTGCAGTCCTATGCAGAGTTACTTCCTCGGGAGTTTAGCTGGAGCAGCTCTGCATAGCAGTAAACACAGTGCACTCAGAAAGACACCAGAGTTTTCTCAGCTGGAAAGCTGTTATCCCTCCTTCCTGGTAAACTGCTGGATGTGTTGGTGGTGCCAGCAGGTGGGATTTGTATTCTAGGACCATGGGATTAGTTTTAGAATCATAGAATCATAGAGTTGGAAGAGGCCATACAGGCTATCTAGTCCAACCCCCTGCTCAACGCAGGATCAGCTCAAATTCTTGGGAATTGGTTAGAGAACCGCACTCAAAGAGTTGTTGTCAATGGTGTTTCATCAGACTGGAGGGAGGTGAATAGCAGGGTTCCTCAGGGCTCGGGGCTCGGCCCGGTACTTTTTAACATATTTATTAATGATCTAGATGAGGGGATGGAAGGACTACTCATCAAGTTTGCAGATGACACCAAATTGGGAGGACTGGCAAATACTCCAGAAGATAGAGACAGAGTTCAACGAGATCTGAACACAATGGAAAAATGGGCAAATGAGAACAAGATGCAATTTAATAAAGATAAGTGTAAAGTTCTGCATCTGGGTCAGAAAAATGAAAAGCATGCCTACTGGATGGGGGATACACTTCTAGGTAACACTGTGTGTGAACGAGACCTTGGGGTACTTGTGGACTGTAAACTAAACATGAGCAGGCAGTGTGATGCAGCGGTAAAAAAGGCAGATGCCATTTTGGGCTGTATCAACAGGGGCATCACATTCAAATTCAAATTTATTTTAATACAGCACTGCAGCCATGACATCAGAATCACAAGATGTCATAGTCCCATTGTATACGGCAATGGTCAGACCACACCTGGAGTACTGTGTGCAGCTCTGGTGGCCTCACTTCAAGAAGAACGTAGATAAAATTGAAAGGGTACAGAGGAGAGCGACGAAGATGATCTGGGGCCAAGCCCTATGAGGATAGGTTGAGGGACTTGGGAATGTTCAGCCTGGAGAAAAGGAGGTTAAGAGGGGACATGATAGCCCTGTTTAAGTATTTGAAAGGTTGTCACTTGGAGGAAGGCAGGATGCTCTTTCTGTTGGGTGCAGCGGAAAGGACACACAGTAATGGGTTTAAACTACAAGTAGGATGCTTTGGCCTGATCCTGCGTTGAACAAGGGGTGGGACTAGATGGCCTGTATGGCCCCTTCCAACTCTATGATTCTGTGATTCTATGATTCTATGAATTGTAGTCCATGGACCTCTGGAGGGCCACAGTTTGACTACCCCTGGCTGTGGAGGCTATGGATTAGAGCCTGGCCTCTGCCTTCTGACTTTCTTCTTTCACTTTTTCAAAGGAAAGATTGTGTGGCTTTAAGAAGTCATACCCTTGCTTCAGGAGGGGAGTGTGTCCTGTCAGTAGCATGGATGCCTCTTGTCCATGAGCTGGTCAGGCCATGTGCCTTTCTAGGGGTTTCATTGTCACTGGGTTCTTCCTCTCTGTTTTCTGGCTCTCTGTTGAGGGCCAGTGCCCAGAGCAGTAGGTGGTCCTTGGCCGCCCCTGTGTGTGCCACTCAGAGGGACATCATGGGGTGCCACTGCCTGGTTTCTGGGTGCTGCTTGGTTGTCTTTGGTTTCTGGCATACTGCTGTCTTTGCATAGCAGAAGGGCACATTCTTATTTCCTCCTATGGAACGGAACAGCTGCAGCTCTGGTACATCAGCAGCCGACCCTCAGTGTTGTGCTGCCCATTATCAATTTACACCATGCAAACTTGTAATGTCAGGGCTCTTCTGTGCATTGTTGAAGATATGCCCATGGGATTTTAGTGGAACAGCACAACAAAGGTTAGTTATGAATAAATCTTTTCAAAATCCCTGGGGTTTAGCTACCTGTTTTCCTTTAGCCTGTAGTCCCCAAACAAACACATGCTGGATTGTTTAAATGCATTATATATCTTTGACATTTATAATAACTCATAAGTGTATTGGGTTTAACATAATTATCAAGTGTTTTTCAGAAGAAAATGTTTCATTGAAATTAACTTAAAATAAGATGGCATGGTATGTTATTTTGCTCCCCGCCTATCTACTCTGCATTGCCACTTTATTTCACTGGTTAGAGACCACCAATAAAGTACTCAATTCAGAAATAATTTTACTGAGGAGAAAAACTGGCCATTTAGGAAGTATACACATAGGAACTGTACATATTGCTTTGTTTTGGAAATTGCTTTTTCAAAGAATAATGTGAAATCCTTCTAGCGTAAATGACTTTTTAAATCAACCCCCCCACACACATATAATTGAATTTTATTTTATAGCTATCTTGTTTCTGGTTACTGTTTAAATTGTTCTATTATGTTAGATCAATAAGTATTATGGAAAATGACAACTGCAAACAGCACTGGTAGAGATGTTCTATGAAAAGAAATACTTTCTTTTTACTAGCACAAAGGCGGGCACATTTGGAACAGGTAATTATCATATTGGTCCCCATTAAATGCCTCCTTGGCTGGGTAAAGAAGGCAATAAAAGTTTTTAAAAGCAGAACTTTATTGGCAAAGTTCATGAAGCAGGGTGGGGTGGGGGGTGTTCCCATAGTAAAAATGCATATCTGCATAAAGGTCCTGAAGTGTTTTTGTTCACACTCTCTTCTGTAACCTGGAAGGGGCTGTAATAAAATATTGATAGTGTTGCTCTTCAAAAATTGCCCATAAAGAAAGCTTGAGTTAAAAACCAGGTTATTTCTACTGTGACAGGTATCAAAGACGGGTTAGACTGGAACTGCCACTTGACTTGCAGAGGGACTGAAATACTGAAATATTTCCCTCCAACGAATAACTGTGCAGATCTAAGCAGTGTTATGCCATTTTAAACCATTGACTGCTGTCCGGGTTCACGGGGTCTGTGCTAGGCTTACGGTCCACCACGGTGTCGGGGCTCGAGGTTACTGGGTTGGAACAACAGTTATCTGGTAGGCAGACGTCTCAGAAATGGAGAGAGACTAGACTCTTTGCTTTTCTCTGCTTCTGGGTTCCTGGTAGTTCCTTCACTATCATGAGCCCCTCCTCCTCCTTGACACTGACCTTCCATTTAAGTAATTTTCCTTCCCTGTATCCCCGCCCCCGAACCCTTAAAGGGACTGACTCTGCATCTTACATCAGACGCGGTGCACGTGGTCTCTCCCGGGCGTGGCCAGCTCGGGCTTGTTCCCGCTCCAGCATCCTCTGTGGCAGTCCGTTACCTCCATCCACTTCAGTCCCTTCCGTCCCTGCTCGTGAGGCCCTTCGTTGGTCTGCCTTTATTTGTGCCATCACCGCTGCGCTTTTTGGAGTCAGGTCTGACCCGCGACGGTCCCGTGATCCGGAGTCGGGAAGACAGGTGACTCCTGACAACTGCTTAGGATTGGATTGTAAGTCTAGTGCAGGGGTAGTCAAACTGCGGCCCTCCAGATGTCCATGGACTACAATTCCCATAATCCCCTGCCAGCGAATGCTTATGGGAATTGCAGTCCATGGACATCTGAAGGGCCGCAGTTTGACTACCCCTGGTCTAGTGTGTAGGGAAGGTGTGCCCCCCCCCCACATACACACACCTTGTCCTGCAAGCACGTGCAGGGAATCACATCATTCTTTTAAATAAATGAAATATTTTTCCTCGTGCTCATCCAGTTGAGAGAGAGAGAGTTTGACTTAGTCTGAGTTGTCTTCACACAACATTGAAATGCCTAATGCAGAATCTAGAGTTGTCAACTTTGGTTTGTGAAATTCCTGGTGATTTGGGACGGAACCGTGGGAGCTTGGCGGGAATGACTGCCATTTCCTCCAGGGACCTCTCTGGAGATCTCTTGCAGTTGCAGGAAACTGCTCAACCCCAGCTGGAAGATAGCAATCCTATCAGTCTCACAACAGATGGATTCATCAAACAGTCCAGCTTTTGGGTTTCAGTATTTGTTAGAGGTGCTATGCATATTATTACGCATTAAACACTAATGTGTCATTTTAAAAATAAAATGTTTGTATTTATATCTTTTCTCTTCTGTTTATATGACCTATAGCAATGTGGCTTTTAAATATTTCAGTTTGCAGCTTGAATGACAAAGTTGGTATTAAAATTTTAAGTATCTACTCAGGGCCTAAAAGCTCGGATAGTAATTAATATTTTTTTGTAAATCTTATTAATGGTCGAGCTTAATCTTTCCAGCATAATATAAAAAAGCAAATATATTAAATTAGGGTGTGTTTTTCCAACTCTGTATCCTTTTAGTGATATTTTCAAAAGTGCCTCATCAAGCCGTGTAGTAAATAATTGGGTAGGGTACTCCCTATACGTGGGCAAATGTCATAATTGTATTCTGCAATTCTAAATCTATATAGATTCAATCATGCAGCCACTGGCATGCTTCAGTTAAGTGTCTAGAGAGAATATAGAGAGTCAGTGTGGTGTAGTGGATAAGAGCATCTGCTTCTAATCTGGTGAGCTGGGTTTCATGCCCTGCTTCTCCACATGCAATTAGGTGACCTTGGGCTTGTCACAGCACCCCATAGCCTCTTCCCTTTTCTCTCCTTCTAGAGTTGTTAACTTGGAGATTTCTTGTAATGGATTTTCCACCTCCAGAGAAGAGTTCCCCCTCAGGTAGCCAGCTCCCAGGATTGCCAACCTCCAAGTGGGACCTGGGGATCTCCTAGAATTACAACTGAACTCCAGATAACAAAGATTTGTCCCTCTGGAGAAAATGGCTGGTTTGGAAGGTAGACTCTGTGGAATTAGATTCAACTCTCCCCTTTCCAAACTCTGTCCTCAGACTCTACCACAAAATCTCTAGGAATTTCCCAACCCAAGTCAGGCGTGGCTCTATTGAGTCCTCCCTCAAATCCCAAAATAGGCTTGAAAAGGGCCCTGCCTCCCTATGTCTTTTACTGACAGAACCCAGCCTTGAATACTTTGGTTGTCTAGCCATAGCTACTGAGGGAAAATGTTCCTTAAAGTAGCGATCCCCAACCTGTGGGCCGCAGACCACATGTGGTCCTTCGACTAATTGGAGATGGGCCCCGAAGGACACCTTCTCTCCCCCCCCGGCCCTTTACTTCATCCCCCCCAGCCCTTTACAACACACTTCATTGTTGTGTCAGTTTAACTGTCATGAGTTAAAATTTCCATGAGAATAAAATGTTCCTTATGTTCATTGTTGTGGCGTGTCTGTATCTTATTTTGAAGGGATGTTTAAACATTACCATAGTGATCAGAGAGCGCTAGGGTAGTGGTTGAGAGTAGAGGAGTAAACTACCCCCCACCGGGCCTCAATAAAAGGTGTTGAGTGGTCCCCGGTGATAAAATGGTTGGGGACCACTGCCTTAAAGCTTTAGGCACTCCTTTTTATCTTAAAAAAATTTTTTTTAAGCCCTTGTATTTTTGGTTTAGATTTCACATTCCTCCCCCCCCCCCCCCCAATCTGGGTTTCCCCTGTTCCTTACATATGAAGATTTGTGTCAAAGTCAGATCTGGGGAAATCCAATCATACATATTATTTAATTTTCATTTTTTATTTAACAAAAATATACTTCTCCTTTCTACCTCGGAAGAGCCACCAAGGTTGCTAGCAAATTAAAAACATAGTTCTAAAATCATATCTTAAAATCCATTAAAATGAACCAAATCCTCCCACATAAATTGGAGATAAATGACATATTAAATCATAAATACAACAATTAAAACATTGGATATGAAGGAGGGATCACCAAGGAGTCACAAATGGAAACAAACAAAAAAAATCCTTCATCTGTTGGTGGAAGATGGTCAAAGAATTGTGGTAGGGGGACACCTACTACCTTTTCTTCCTTTCCCCTCCCCTTATTTATCAATCTGCCCTCATCCCCTTCTTCCTCACCTTTTCTGTATCTGTCTTCCCCTTTTCTTTCTTCCCCCTAATTCCCTTAACCTGCTTTCTCCCTTCATTCCTTGTATGTAAGTCTGCCCCCTCTTACTTCCCAGCCCTTCTCAGTATCCCACCTCTCTTCCCACACCCCTTCTCAATCTGCCCCCTTTTCTCTCCTTTTTTCTCCATTCCCCCCCATATTTCCTTCCCTAATGCCTCCTCTTTTATCTCTCTCTCTCCCCTTCCCCCAGATAATCTCCCCCCTCTTTAGGAACCATTGAACCTGATGAAAGCCCACCCATCCCCCCAGAGTTGCTGTGGCCTGCTTGTTGGCAGCCATGTTTGCTGTGTTAGGAATTGCCACAGGGCCCATGGTAGCTGCTTTGGCAGAGGTCTCTTCTAGTAAGTATTCTGCACATCTTCACAGTACTTTGGAGGGATTTAATAATCCAATGTATTTATTTTTAATTTTGAGATTTTCCTGAAAATCTGGGAGGGGAGGTTCCCCACGTTTCAATTAAAATATCATTTATCCCCAAGTTTGAATTAAAATATCATTTATCTCAATGTGGAGCCAAGTGAGCAGCAGAACAACAGTGGGTAGGCTGGTGACTGGGCAGCAAGGTGCAACTGCGTCATTTGGTGAGGTGGTGGCGGGTTGTAGAAGCAGCGGGTTGGGGAGGGCAGGGTGGGTGGGGTGCGAGGAGTTGGTGCACAGTAGTGGCCAGTAGGTGTGGAGGCTGGTGATGGAGCACAGTCCTGGGGGGTGGCTCAGGCTCCACTGGTGGCACGGAGGCAGTGGTGTTTTGGGCCAGCATGTCAGTGTACCGGGTCTTCGGCTGGGCTGCAGGTGGATCCTCGGCAGGGCCCTCTCCACCTCCTGACCACCGGCGGGTGAAGCGGCGGGGCAGTGGAGATGTGTGCTCCACAGCAGCCAAGCCTGTATGCAGCTAGGCTGCTAGGGAGGGCAGGGAGCGTAGGGGCCAGCCCAATCTGATTGGCCTGTATTCAAGCTTGGACACCCTGGATGCACTCCTCCCATAGGGGTATTTCACAAATATATAGAGGAACCATGGATGGTTAAGGATATGGTCATATTACCTTTTCTTTTAAAAAATAAAAAATATATATAAAAATAATTAACTCCCACCCAATTGGCAAAAACCTTAAACTCTTGCAGGGCCATCAAGAAATCCCAGTGTTTAATGAAACCCTGATAAGAAAACTCATTATAACTGAAGAGTCTGGGATTTTTCAGTTTAGAAAATGTACAACTAAGAGGGGGACTTTATAGAGTTTTATGAAATTACTTCCAGGATACTAGTACTCAGGGACATCAAATGGAGCTGATGGGCAGTAGATTTGTGATGGGGCAAAAAAGAAAATATCTCTATACAGAGAGTGATTAAAATATGGAATTTGCTGCCAAAGTATGTGGCAGCAGTGATTGCCACAGGAATAGACAGCTTTTATATAGATTCATGGAAAATAGGTCTATCAATGGGTACTAGCCATGGTGACTGAGGAGAACCTCCATGTTCAGAGGCAGTCATATTCTGAACCCATGTACCAGGAGGCAACAGCAGGGGAAGGCCTTAGCCTCTATGCCCTGTTGTTCATCCTCTAGTGGTACCAGTTGACCATGGTGTGAGAAAGGAACTAGATGGACCATTAGTCTGATCCAACAGGGCTCTTCTTATGTTCTTACTAGCTTCAAAGCCCATTCATAAGAATGAGCTTTGAAAGGGTCCTCCCTGTCAGCCTCCCAGTGGCTTTCCAGGCCACCTGGAAGCACTGAGAGCGAGGGGGTGGGGGGTGGGGGAGAAGGAGTGCTTCCCGGGGGCCTGGCAAGCCCCGGGTGTGCTTGCTAGGCTTTTAGAAAGCGCTCCCTTCCCCCCCAGCCGGATGGCTTCCGGGGGGCCCGGAAAGCACACCCGGGGCATCTGCAAGGCCCCGGGTCTGCTTTCCAGGCCTTCGGGAAGCGCTCCCTCTCCCCCCTCCCCATGGCTGGGCCTCTCACCTGGGGCCCTGGACGTGAAGCAGCAGAGCCACAGTCTGTGAGGCAAGAGGTGAGGGCTTGATGAGGGAGGGTGGGAGCTGTAGAGACAGGGCCAATCAGGGTGCAGCTGGCTGCACCCTGATTGGCCGTGGAGAGGCTGGACCATTTGTCCCCCAAGGCTGTTTCACAATTATTAAGAGGCTCCAAATAGATAAGATATCGGTTTCAGTGAGTTTCTATCTTTCTATGTTTAGTAAGGAAGAAACTACTATTTTCTCGTGCCAGAAAACGAAACATTCTATTTACTTGTGTTAGAGATTATTTCCTATCCAGGATGCGAGCTGCTTCATTTTTATTGAGTGTCCCAATTCTCAGCTTTCTAAAAGAACTATAAAACAGATACAATATGTAAAGTAGTTATATATTTGCCTATAAAGTGCTATTAAAATTACAATTATTTTCAGTGAAATACGTGGCATTTTATTGCCAGGAGTTTTATTTAGTGTGTAATAAAATGGAAGGGCAGTTGCTTCATATCCAATTAATTGGGGCCTTTATGAGCTAGGAACTGACCGTTTCATTTATACGTTTTCATTTTTATCTCTCTAAAGCTGTTGGGCATGGCCCAGGGGAGAGAGTACTGTTGATCCTATTTTCCTTCACGGGGATTTCAAAAGCAGCTTGATCAAAATGAACAGTTCGCCATGAAAACAAAGCCTACCTTTGTATGTACAGCCAGGTTTGCTGGATCATCAGTTTTGTTCTTGTTTTGTTTCCTCCCTCCCAAACACTTGTGAAGTTCATTTGTGGTTCTTGTATATTTGTGTGCATATGTTAATAAGCAAGCATTTATTAAATGGACAACATAACAATAAGGATTTTGGGGAAGACTTTTCTCTCTGATTTCTTCTACTCCCACCTCACTCCATTTCATCTTTCCCTACAACTATTATTTTCTCCAAGGACCGTGTCAAATTTATTTGTTACGAAGACCAGATCTGAAATAAATGTGACTTTGTTGGGCTGGGCTGCATATGCCATAAAACATGATGCCAGGTACCTAAGATATAAATGCTATGACTTTATAAAGGACAGCAGCTAGTAAGCTCTGAGTTTATTGATTGCACTGCAAGGCTGGTGCGGGGGGGGGGGGTGGCAGAGTAAAACCCACATAGGCAGACTGGACACCCAGTGGTACAGCACTGGGCAGATGCTACCACATAGCCTTGAGAAAGGCAAACCCTTTCTCCAGCCCGCTCCCAACTTTGATGCTGCGAGTCTATGTCCCAGGGTAAAAACACAAAGCAGCTGGGTATAGTGAGTTCCCCCTAATCCCAAACCACCATGGAAGAGGACTGGGGAGATAAGCTAAACTGACCCTTCCACCTGCAGAAACTTATAAATGGCAAGACCCACGCCAAGCAAAGCCCAATAAACTGGAGATGCCCATGCTGCAGTGGCTGCTTCTGACCAAGGTAACCAGGTGAACCATGGCAGGGAAAAGCTGAGAGTTCAAGCCAGAGAAAATCAGCAAGGCAGCAGATGTCCCAGGCTTAAGGCTGCTGGATCAGTTGATGGGGGACTGGGTACCACATGCCCAGGAGAGGCCCCAAGCCCCCCAGCAACCAGTATAACCAGAGATGGTTGGCACTGCCCCACCATGAGGCAGCAGGTACTTATGAAGGCCTCTGGATGGTTCATGGGGAAGCGGGGAGGCCTAGCCAATGAGTTACATGCTCAGTGGAAGGACTAATCTTTGGAAGAAACTGAAGCTGTTGAAGAATGCCCTTCAGTAGTCTAAAACACAGCCATTGCATGGGGCACACAAATGTGGTAACAGTACTGGCCACCAGCAAGCCCCAGCAGAGCTCCCCCCATGTACAAAAACTGATTTCTGTGGCCATTCAGGACAGCATCCCTGGAACTGTAGGCTGAGGTGTGTGACCTTACCTTGGAAACCTGAGTCAGCATGAATGCAGCCATGTTGCTCCCAACTTACCAATGAGTTCTGCTTTACTGCCGAAAACAAAGTTGTTATGCTGGACTGAAATCGCAAATGGAGTGGCTCTGGCAACTTGCTCCCCCCCCCCAGAAGCCTCTTGTTTCTTCTTTTACAGTACTTGTTTGTGAGCCTTATGAGAACCCTGGTCAGGCCTGTTCTAGCTCCTGGAATATTCCCTGTCATTTTATCAGTGCATCTAGCACGAAGGCAAGACCATCAACGAGATTGTGGCAGCCTTCTGGAACAAGGCAAGATTCTTTGTGTTCCATGACAGGGATGAGATGCTCCATGACTGGCTGGTGTGTGGCCTCGAAGATTGGCACACCCAGTGCTGCCTTTTTGCTATGGAGAATCCATAAGACAAGGTAGTGCTGGCTACGGCCACACAAAGCACCAAGAAGGTCCTCGGTTCCAGTCTGCCAGCGCACCACCGTCATCAACCAGCCTCTGTGCACCATGAGCTTGTCTCGTCATCCAGATCCATCATGGAGAAAGACATAAAGGTCAACCACACAAACTACTCCAGAGCCAGACTCGCCATCCAGCTGCATATGAAAAAAAGAAACCTCAGGCTACACTGCATGGCCCTACTGACAGTCCCCTCATCCATCAGCTGTTCCTCTTCCACCACCACCACCGCCAGCATGCATCTCCATGCCAAGCCCATGATCTGGCTCACAGTTACCTGAAGGTTCACCCTGTGAGATGGATCTTGACACCAGCTCAGCACTCACAATAATCTCCAGCACCACTCTCCAGCACCTCTGCCTGGCCTGAGGTCCATCCCTGCATCCACTACCACCCACTATGAATGACATTCAGGTCACCAAGATCCCTGTTCACAGAACTGGGGACTTCCATGAATCTTCAAGTCCTTTTCCTGCTCTCTGTGGCTTTTCTTGGTCAAGGGGAATCTTACCAGCCTCCTCGGCCATCTGTCCCATAACAATATTAAATAGCATAGGAAATGATATGGAGTCCTATGAAATGTGAAAGACCTGGGAAGTGATAATCAGTGAACACACACACACAAGTTCAGTGTTTTCATTTTTGCTGTCTAGATGACATGAGTGCAGAATACTTCATGTATTTCCTGCAGAACTGTACTGTTGACAAAAGACATGTGTTACCAGACGTGGCCTGTCACAAATTATGATGGGGAATTAAAATTTAAAATGACAGGAGCAAGAGGCCGATAACAACAAGGGGTCCAACTGAAGGGACACAGATGAGGCAGATTAATATTGAATGCAAATAGATTTTTATTTAAAAATAATTCCTAAACAATTCAAATTCACAATTGTTAAAAATAATACACACACATTTGCATTTGGAGAGAAATAAAGATCATAGCATCCACGAAAAGAGGGATTATTTGGGGATGTAAAATAGACATCCAACCTGTACAATAGAGAGCAGTTCTTTGAAGAGTGGGGGTGGGTGGATGCAAGCACAGCTTTTATTTGGGGAATCAATCCGGGATCAAGACCAGCACACATGTCAGAGCTCTGGCTCTGACCGATATAGTGTTTGAAATTCCGACTGACCTGTGGGGAGTTATTGTCTGATTTGTAGACAAATAGTTGAGTTGAAGTAGAGTGGGAAGTTTTGGGTTGTATCATGTAAGCCTATCAAGCAACAATACCTTGGCTGAGTGAGAGACAAAGACCAGGGGTGTGTGTGATAAGTGGAACAATTTAGAGTTTCTTGCCAGGTGACAATGAGTAATGGCAGGCAGGTTGGGGAGACCAGATGGTCAACGAAGAGTTGGCCCACAATCAGTATCAGGGTGGGAAATGGAAGTGGGAGAAGATTCCTGTAAAGGGGAAGATTGCCCACTGTCTCAGGTTGTTGTTGTTAGGTGCGAAGTCGTGTCCAACCCATCATGACCCCATGGACAATGACAGGCCTTCCTGTCTCAGGTAGAGATCTGGAACTGCAGGCACCTTAACAGTATTAAGGGAGCATCTGAGTTCTACTGACTTTTTATAATATGATCGCTCTCCGGCAACATGTGTGGGATGGGAGAGAGAAGAATGACAAGCCAAGTGGTTTATTTTCCAATATTCCCCATCCTGCTCGTTGTCACAGTCTTCCCCTGGAAGGGGTGGCATCAGGCCATGAGAAGTGCAATGGTGGGGTTTGGCTGTGCGTAGCCATGACTGGACCAGTTTCTTGTAGTGCACACTGACCTTCTGGGTCCCTGCCTAGCCTTGATACGGTTGTAGAGAGGAGCTGCAAGTCAGATGTTGGCTGGGAACTTTAGGAAAAAGGCACCTCTAATATGGAGGGGTCCTCTTTGCCTTACAAATGTATTAGATTCAGTTGGGTAGCCATTTTTGTCTGAAGCAGCAGAACAAAGTTTGAGCCTAGTGGTCCCTTTAAGACCACTTTTTATTTAAATCATAAGCCTTTGTGTGCAAGCACACTGCTTCAGAAATTCATTAGATTCACTCATGATAAGTTGTTTGGAGATTGCAAGGGATAGGAGATAGGCTAAGGTCCAGAAATCTGCCATACTTAAATCTGTTCTGCAACCAAGTTGAAGATTATATTTAGAGTGGTATTTTTTTAATTCTGAGGTTAATCTTGCAAATATGACCACATTGATTTAAAGGTGATTGATATAAATTAATTAACATCTTTGAAATAAAACCAGGAAACTATAACGATCAAACTGCATCTATGTCAGATTTCTTCTCTGCCCTGTGCACCATGTCACTTAATATGCAATATATTAAGAATGTCCCCTTTCAGTTGCTGTTATAGGAGAGATTATGAATGGGAAGGCTATGATAAGAAATGCACAGATTAGAAAATGAATCCTAAAAAATTAGAAAAAAGACCAAGGCAAAAAGGGCTGAACCAATTAAATTGCAAGGAGCCTATTAAATTGGATGGAATGAAAAACACATAAGCCTTCTAAGGTCTCCCTGCGTAAGACTGAAAATGCAAGAGGCATATACGCTCTCACTGTTATGGTAATAAGAGTCTCCTTTCTTTATCTCTCTCTCCAGCTTTCAGCTATCAAATGCCATCCCTCTTATATAGGGTCAATATCCTCTTTTATCTTTAGCTTTGCAAATTCTAGAAATACCTATGTTTAGAAAAAGGTAGGTTTTGAAAAAGAACTAGAATCTTTGGAATAGACTTCAAAAAGGGTTAATCCTTGTGAATATTGGAACTTGAAAATATATAATAGGCACATTTGAAAAGCGAACTAGGAAAAGGATATGATACAGCATTGTACCCTCAACATGTGGCAAAGATCAGCTATAAATACACCAGGGTAGTGTTTTATATTGTTTTGTTCTGAAAAGGCAGAAAGAATATCAATGTTATGCCAAAAAGATGCTTAAATAGAAATTGTACATTTTAAAAACGCAAACAACATATTTAGAGCTGTCTTATTACCTTACATTTCCCATTGCATTTAGAAAAGAATGGTTTAAAATTTGTTTTGCATACCTTTTCAGAACCCAGATTTTGTATCTCAGAATATGGATGTTATTGAACAGTACAGTTTTACTTCTATAATTTAGAAAAAAATGGTATATTATTCACACTAGAGATGCACTCTGGTGGAAAAAATGATATTTATCCAAAGGGCATAAAAATACAAGTATTTGAGGTATTGTTGTCCCCCAAATCAGGGTTTTGTGTGTGTGTGTCCCCCAAGATTTGATTATTTTTCTGGTTTAACTCATACCTATGGGGAACTTTTTTGGGGGGTGGGGGGTGGGGGGGCTGTTTTTCAATCACATAAAAATAAAATTATGAGGACCAAATACTGCCTGTCTACAAAAGATCCACAGAGTCTTAAGCAAATTGGACTAAGGAATCCCTACAGACGACTGAACAAGTTGTCCAGCCATCGTAGTTGTTTGCCTTGTTTCCTATGGGGAAAGAAATGTATGTTTTCTTCAGGACAAGGAAGCTAACTGCCAAATGCACAAAAGCAACTAATATTCAAAAACCTCCAAATGCAAATAGAACCAACAAGCCCAACAGAATCAATGTCAAATCAAAGATTCCCAGTAGGGCCTGAGGCCAAAGTGACAACCCCAACACAACCAGTGTCAAAACAAATAATCTATCTGTTCCTAACTCACACTCTTCTCCTCCCTCTCCTTGGAAAACCTGCTGGATTTTAATAAAAATTAAAGTACAAAGAACTTTATAAGGTTCTAAGTGCTGAAACAACAATAGTCAGTGAAGAGTTAAAAATCCTCACTTGGCAGACAGAACCAAGGTGACAGGCTCTAAATCCTGTGATTGGCCAGCCACAGCTGGGTGGGAGCTGATTTATTCACAGAGGGCTGGAGTTCAGTCTGACATCTAACTCAAGACAGATCCGAGCTGGGTTTGATTCCGCGTCCCCCCCCACATGCAGGCTTTGTCAGATGTTCTTAGCCAGCTTGGTATAGTGGCTAGGAGTGCCGACTTCTAATCTGGCAAACCAGGTTTGATTCTGTGCTCCCCCACATGCAGCCAGCTGGGTGACCTTGGGCTTGTCACAATACTGACAGACCTGTTCTGACCAAGCAGTGATATCAGGGCTCTCTCAGCCTCACCTACTTCACGGGGTGTCTGTTGTGGGGAGAGGAAAGGGAAGGCGACTGTAAGCCGCATTGAGACTCCTTTGGGCAGAGAAAAGTGACATATAAGAACCAGCTCCTCCTCTTTCCTCTTCTTCATCTCCTAAGATACACAAGTGGGAGAAAGAGCTTCAGTTACCTCAGAAACAGTGGGATATTGGTTCATCCAGGCAGGAGAAAGTTGTGATACAGGCTAGGAGCGCCCACTTTCTAGAAACCAGAGGGAGTTCAGGGGAATTATATAGATTAAAAGGACAAAGAAAAAACAAACAAATGTATTTTAGGAATAAACACAGTAAAGAATCCTCTCAACAGAAAAACATTCTTAACACCTTAAAGTAGCGATCCCCAACCTGTGGACGCCTTCTCCCCCCCCCCCCCAGCCCTTTACAACACACTTCGGGTGTCATTGTCTCCCATCACTCCCAGATGGGACTATCTCGTTGCAGAGAAACAAGCTCAGGGTTCCCATTGATTTGTCATTGTCATGAGTTAAAATTTCCATGAAAATAAAATGTTCCTTATGTTCATTGTTGTGGCGTGTTTGTATCTTATTTTGAAGGGATGTTTAAACATTACCATAGCGATCAGAGAGTGTTAGGGCAGTGGTTGAGAGTAGAGGAGTAAACTACCCCCCCCCACCGGGCCTCAGTAAAATTGTCAAGCGTTGAGTGGTCCCCAGTGATAAAAAGGTTGGGGACCACTGCCTTAAAGGACAGAATAGTTAGTTTTTATATGCCACTTTTCTCTCCCAGGAATCTCAAAGCCACTTACAATTGCCTTCCCTTTCCTCTCCCCACAACAGGACAGCCTGTGAAGTAGGTGAGGCTGAGAGAGTGCTGATATCACTTCTCTGTCAGAACAGTTTTATCAGTGCTGTGGCAAGCCCAAGATCATCCAGCTGGCTGCATGTGGGGGAGCACAGAATCAAACCTGGTTTGCAGGATTAGAAGTCGGCACTCCTAACCACTACACCAAGCTGGCTAAGAACATCTGACAAAGCCTGTAACTAAGAACTAGAAACTGTTAATGAATTGTTGATTTATATAAAGAAAACTGCTTCTTCAATTCAAATTACCTGTTCTCTCTTTGAAAATAAAATATTTTATTTGTTTGTTAGTGAAAATGCCTCAGTACCATGCTAACAAAGGGATTTTTAAAGAAAAGATGGCCGTATACCTTCCGTAAAGGTTCCAGGGCTTAATAAAGCAAAGAAGCCAACAGTGACCAGGTGAAACAGCGAGCTTCATTTATTAACTAAGAAAACCATGCTATAGAGTGGAATCGGTACTGAGGAGGGAAACAAAGATGAATAGAGGCCTGAAGACGAAGCCCAATGAGGAAAGGCTGAGGGTTCCTGGGAATGTTCAGTCTGGTGGAGATTGAGGAGGGGTATGATCACTCTCTTTAACTACTCTCCTTTTGAGTAGAGTGCTGTTCCCGTTGTCAGCAGAGGACAAAACTCACAATATTGGGTTTAAATTATGGATAGAAAGAGAGAAGCTATATATATTTTTTACAGTAAGAGTTGTTCAGTGGTAGAAGGAGGTGGTGAGCTCATCCTCACAGGAAGTGTTCAAGCAACAACTGGGAGCTATAGGCTGATCTGCATTGAATGGTCTGTAGATGGTCTGTATGAGCCCTATGTAGACTAGATGGTCTGTATGAACCCTGTGATTTTATAACTAGAAAGTTGGCTTAGGAGTGTGACTGCTATCCCAGAGAAAGTGCATGAGATCCACAAAATACTGATCTTAACTGCAGTTTGAGCTACTGTTTACCTTACACTAACGTACCTTGCTACTCAACATAATGAAGAGATGGATCTCCTCCCCCAGTACCCCTGATGGCAACTTTATTGAAGTGAAAATTATTGGATCATGAGGTGATAGCAATTAGCAGAAATCCATCTAATATATGTGGCATCAGATACTCAGTTCCTATCCTTGGATTGCTTAAGAGCAGGGGTAGTCAACCTGTGGTCCTCCAGATGTCCATGGACTACAATTCCCATAAGCCCCTGGCAGGGGTTCATGGGAATTGGACATCTTGGGGACCACAGGTTGACTACCCCTGCTTAAGAGGACCCAGCCTTGAGACTGAGTGCTTTCTTATGCTTCAGCCTAGAGCAGTTCATATTGCTGAAGGACTTGTAGCTACATCAAAGAAAAGGACTTTGATTGATCCTTCAGCAAGCTTGGCAGGAACATCAAATTTGAAAAGCGCATTTGCTTTTTGTTTATCTCCCATCAGTCAATGGAACATAACACTGATTTTTCAAAAGGACTTGATATGGTCTTATCTATTGTCTTCATAAATGCTATTCTTTTAAAAATTAAAACAACAGTCTGGTAACATCTTCCTAAATATATTCCAGTGCAGTGCTTACCTGTGGCACATATTATTTGGCAGGCATTTAATGTATTTGCTTTTCAATTTGGGACAGAAATATACTAAAATTTCCAAGATAATGAAGGACTAATAGCTCTTCATCTCAGCAAATAGAAATACAACAACACTCTTAACAGCAAACCAATAATTTATTAAGCAGTTTCAACAGTTCTGCAGAATAATAAACTGCAGCATTGACAAGATAAAAGTAAATATATATACACACTCATGGAAAGCCCAACAATAAATTTCTATGTTCCCTTTTAGTGTGATCTCGTTAGCCCAGTTAGCCTGATCTTACAAGATTTCAGAAGAAAAGCAGGGTTGGCCCTGGCTAGTATTTGGATGGAAGAACTCGAAGGACTACCAAGGTCATGAAGTGGAAGAAGAAGAGTTGGTTCATTGTCCATCTTGCTGTGCAGCCCCGTATTGAGACTACACAGGTGCAGGCCTGCCACAGAGAAGATTTTCTGTTTAAAAACAAAGGGGGTGCTCTGCAGCTAAACCATGCATGTGCAGGTTTTCCTGTTGTCCAGAATTTTAGGCTAGAAAATCACTGCAGCAGGCCTGCTCAGGTGCAGTCCCAATGTGTGTTTGCACCCAAGACATCGATGAATAACAGTTACAGGTAAGCAACTCTGTTTTTTCATACCCTGTTAATCTAGGGCAGGGATAGTCAAACTGCAGCCCTCCAGATGTCCATGGACTACAATTCCCAGGAGCCCCTGCCAGCGAATGCTGGCAGGGGGCTCCTGGGAATTGTAGTCCATGGACATCTGGAGGGCCGCACTTTGACTACCCCTGATCTAGGGAGTCTCAAAGCAGCTTATGATTTCCTTCCCTTCCCTCCCAGCCCCAAACAGGCACCTTGTGAGGTAGATGGGCTTGAGAGCATTTTGAGTTCAGAGAGAACTGTGATTGGTCCAAGGTCTCCCAGAAGATTTCATGTGGAGGAGTGGGGAATCAAACCTGTTTCTCCAGATTAGTGTCAGCCACTCATTAGAACTATGCCACACCAGCAGAGGCATGCAATAGGAAATTATTTCCAAACATCTCTTGCCTTGAAAACAACCACACACAAAAAACACTTTTCAAGTTTTATGTTCATAACGGAGTTGAAGAATGAATCTTCATTATGTCATAAAGGTCTAACAAATGTGTACTGTGATGTGTCTAAGTCAGACCTTTCAAAACACAAGAAACATATCTAACTTTATTTTTATCCAGTTCCTTCAGATTCAGCCCTTAATGTACATAATGTAGTAATAGGCTTGTCCAGTTTAAGGTAGCAATTCCACCTAACCAAAAATGCCAAGGTTTTCTTTTTTAAAACAAGAGTTCTTCACAATGGATAGAAATTGCAGGTAAGCATATGCATACTGTTTAATGTTGTTTGCTTAAATCTTTACATAAAGATTAATTCCCATCTGTATATCTATAAAATTTTGTCATGTATTTTATGGTATACTAATGCTGATGAGGCATAATTTATTATGATGAATGTACTCCTGATCTTCTTAGTTTGATGTGATACTTTCCCCACGTGATTCTGCTTCATATTCAAGATTCTTCAAGATTGAGTACTTCAGCCTCATCGAATTAACAATCCACAGAAAGGGTGGTGGAACAAGGATGGCTTGGCTGGAGTGGCTTCAAGTGGGCATCAGCTTTAGAAGCCACACAGTCAGACCTTCTTGGATTTGGTGAAATGAGCTCGGAAAACTGACTTGTGGAGCATATAAATTAAAGGGGCTTATTTTGGCAACCTTATTTTAGTCAGCTGGTGAAGAAAAGTGTTCCCTTTCGTAGTCCTTTAATTTTTAAATCTACATTGTCTGTTCCTTCTCTATAGCAGCCTGCTTCCGTTCTGCATAAACTATCCAAGAGAGGATGCACAGATTTCTCAATTTTTGGTTCCTTTGGGGCTTTTTAATTTTTGAGAAGTCTTGTGACATCTTCTTTTGGCAAATATCTGAATCCAGATTAGTCTTTTTAATACTGGTGCCATGTCAATTTTACATTCATCTTTAGTAATCTTTTTAGACATTTCTGAGCCAACTGTTGTTAGTGGATTAAAACTCATTTGGTCACATGGTGTTAGAACGGTGACAGATGTTATGTGCCAAGCTGTGCTACTCATAGCAGTATGAAGAGGTGCTTTGTGCTATATGAGGAATTGCCACGGAAGTACAGAAGATGCACACATAATTCCTATGTTGTCTTGGAATTCAGAAGTAGCTGATTCTGTGTAAAACCTGGGATGTTTCTCTTTTCCTGGAATCTATAATAAACTAGGCAGGGTTTGTGTTGTGTGTGAGACAGAGAGAGATGGTTTTGGGGTAAATGCAAGTGGTATCCATGTTTCTGATTCAGTTCATATTGTTGGTTAGCATTTATTCTTTCCAGATTTGCTTTTCAGTTTTCATCTCAGTGTGTGTGCAGTGTATGTAAAGTCTTCTCCTTTCCTTGGGAAACCTGTGCTCAAGTTTGAAGTAAAAAAAATGTTTTGATATGTATTTGTTATCATTTAGCTATGATGTTGACTGTTTGTCTGGTTGTCGTTCCCCCCTCCCCCCATTTTCTACCTTCCATCTGTGTTTCCCAATTACTATTGGAGTCTCCCCCACCCTTTTTAAGTGCAGGCTGCAAACTGGGATTGGCTAGGTACATCATGTTTGGGTTTTTGTTTTTTTGTTTTGTTTTTTGTTAACCTCACCCATTCCCTCAAGTGTGTAGTAGGATCATCCCATCAGGAAAGAACTGGTAGCCTATTGGTTTAAAGACAAGAGAGTGTATATGTTCCATATACCACCTGTTGTTCCATAGCACCTTTAAGACTACTGGACTCTGATTTTATTGTGCTACTTCAGACCAACACGGCTACTCATTTGAATCCACCTGTTGTTCCATCCTTCCTCCCATGGAGACCTACAGCTTTTTGCATGCCAAGATCCTCTGGCAGTCCAAAGTCAGAGGCACCAGTGAATCTTTTATTCTGATATCAAAGTGAGAGCCTTTTCAGTGGCAACCCCACAATTATGAAATAATCTCCCCAAAGAAGCATACCTGATCCCCTCTCACTTTTAGTCTTTAGAAGGCAGTTGAAGACAGTTTTATTCAGGAGGGCATTTGATAAGGTCTGTGTGTGTGTTGGGGGGGGAGTAAATTCCATTTTTAATTTGTGGGATTGCATGTTTGTGTATTTTTATGTTTTGTGTTCTGTTTATTTTAGAACAGTGGTTCTCAACCTTCCTAATGCTGTGACCCCTTAATACAATTCCTCATGTTGTGGTGACCACCCAACTATAAAATTATGCAAGTGTTCTTTCACAGAAATTAAACCAAAATTGACCAATGGCATGAAGATCTGTTGTTCGTGAATGTATATAAATTGTTTTTTTTCCAGTTGTTTCTCAGTTCAGTTCTGCCTCTTGTGCCACCATGCCAATCTTGCTCTTTTCCACTGCTCCAGACAGACCAACGCTCTATCTCAATCTATGCCGCAAGTCTGTTGTGTAGATGGCGCCCCCCCCCCCCCCCGGCCAAGCTGCTTGCCCTGCTGCGACCGCTGGGAAAGGGTTGTTCAACCCCCAAAGGGGTCCACTGTTTTAGAAGCTACTGTGCTTGAGTTCTGGAAGTTAGAAAGGTAGCTAATAAATATTCTAGTATGTTTTAATGTGTTTTTATTTATTCACTACCCTTTTGCCATTCTGTGCAATTCCATGGGCAACAGTCCAGGGAATTGCACTATAATTATCTGTATGTGACTTTTAATTCTGCTTATTTTGGTTTTTTTCAGCCATTTATATTTCATTTCAAACATGATTTTGTTTATTCTTTGTGTAGTGAAAACTAGCATAGTGAATAAAGTATAAAAATGAAGCCAGTTGATTAGAAATACTAAAGAGTAAACACCTTTCTGCTTCAATACCTTTTATAGCTGAACATAACATAACCCTATGCCACTGTACTCGTATTCCATAACCACTGTGTTTATTGTTTTTAAGCTCTGTTACAATGTTGGTTTATTTTCATTCATGACCCTTCATTCCTCTCATCGTGATGTTTGGTTTGATTTGGCAGCTATTCTTACTTGAAGAAAGAGGTATCAGCATTCTCCAATCCCTATCTGCAGTATGTATCAGGATATAGTTTGCTATTGTATAAGTCAGCTGGTTAAACAGATAAAAAATTCAGTCATTTAAAATGGTATTTCCTTTAAAAAAATCATACTAAATAGCACTTAAATTTAGAACATTTATCATAATACTATCCTGCCATCAATCTTACATATTGAGGGCTTTCCCTTTGTGCTTCCATCTTGTTACCAAGTCCAGCAAGTCTCTCAAAAGGAGTTTGGGGTCATGTCATAAACAACAATGCCATAAACCTAGCAAAAGAGGGTGCACAATCAAACACAAAGCCACTTTGATCCTGTTATACTTGCTGGAAAACAGTAACACACTCAGATAGAATAGACCCTCCTAGCTGTGGTGTTTTCAGGCCATTAATCATGACTTCCCATCATTCAAGCAAGCAGGAAACATTCTGCCACAGCACGTTCCTATTGTATTAACATTCCTTCAGACATAGAACTCCAGCTGTTTTTATGATCTGCTTCTATACCAGGGGGTGTTTTATTAATATTCTATTTGTGATTGTTATATTAATGGGGATTTTATTGGGGTTTTATTGTTTTAGAATTTTATGTGTAAACCACCGCGAGGCTACGGCAAGCGGCGGTATAGAAATCAAATAATAAATAAATAAATAAATATGCTTTGTGCTGTTCTAATGCCTTTTTTACGTAATTAGTGCAATTTTTATGGTTTTATCATTTAGTTTTTTCTTTGTGTGCTGGGTCTCTGGAGAGGTGACATAGACTAGCTCAGTTTATTTCAATATAAAATCAGCTTAAAACCCCTTGCCACATTATATTACTAAGATCAATAAAGAGGTGACTTGGGTCTTGGTCATTGTCTCTGGTAAGGCACTCCTCTTACTAGCTTAAAATTCTATTGGCTGGCGTAGTCACAGAAGTTTTCTCTTTGCATTATTAGCTTCCCAGATGTTGGGTGACTCCTGCATGAGACACCAGTTTTTGGCCTGGAAACTTAACTGATGAGTACATTTTCTTTCTTTCTTTCTTTCTTTCTTTCTTTCTTTCTTTCTTTCTTTCTTTCTTTCTTTCTTTCTTTCTTTCTTTCTTTCTTTCTTTCTTTCCCCCTCCCCCTCTCCTTCCTTCCTGAACATTTTCTTAAATAGTAGCCAAAGGGGCTGCTTTAACCAGGTGTACAGAACAGGTCAACAACCGGATTTGAATTGGGACTTATGTATGTAAAGGCATACACCATTGTAAACTGTATCTGCAATCTTTGAGGGGGAAATATAAACAGACGGTATATGGATTTAGTTATGACAACCCTGATTGACATTGAGGGTTCTGTGTGTATGGGAGTGAGATCAGGAGTCAAATCCAACCTCCATAGCTACTGAATTCAGTTTTATGTAGACCTAAGTACTTGTTGTACTCCATATGATTGTTATATCTTCAATAGATCTCCCATATACATTCACCCACCCCCACCCACTCCGCACACAGTATTTGGAGTTTTGGAGCAGAATGAATATAAGGTGAGGCCAATACTGCCATATCCAGTTTGGGATTCCGGGAGATTTTGGTTGAGGAGGTCTATGGAGGGGAGGGAGTTCAATGGGGATGTCATAGTGTCCCCCCTCCCCCAGAAGCTGCAATTTCCTACAAGGGAACTTATATCTGAGGACTGGAGAAGAGTTGTGATTTTTGGGAGAAATCTACACCCCACCCTAGGTGGAGCCTGTTCTTGTTCTGTAAATGCATGAGAAACTATGCAATGTAATATTAATCACTTCTTGTGCCAGCTTTATAACATGTGGCATAAAATGTGCTGTGCACTTAGCAAACGTTTTATGATTGTGCTCTTAGTATTCCAGTGACAGGCATAGCACTTTAGAAAGCCAACAGATCAATTGCTGTTCCTCACATATTTTGAAAACAAATCAGTCCAGTCAAAAGTTGCCAACATATTGTGAAGATGTTCCCTTTCTTTATAAAAAAGGGAAAGGTGGGGGAGGAGATATGTAAGGTTACTTGAAGTTGCTAGCTTACTGGAAGTCAAATGAAGGGTTTCTTTGCTTCTGGACCGCCTTATCCTGCAACAAGGTGACTTATAGCAATGATACAGAGGACAGCAATTCCCAACCCACATGGTTCTGTTTGTATATACTAGATAGTTATTTTCTGACTTTAATCCTCTAGCTTTTAAACAACAAAGTAACCACCTAGGGACGCTTGCTATTGGTGCGCCAAAATAAAATCAATATATTGATATTAGAACAAGGATGCCTTTTGGAACTAAGAGGTTTTTCTTCTTTATGTGCTTCACTAAAGCAAAATGTCATACTTCACCTATTTTGGAAGAAATAAACAACATTTTTCTTCTCCTGTCTCAGTGCGATTGCAGTTGAATGTGCCCTTTCCATCCTAGACCTGTTGTAATGTATCACAAACTATGCCATAAGTTAAAGACGGTAACAAAGTTGAGATCTGGGTTGAGTCCTGTGGGAGGTGCCTTCACTCCCAGATGTCTCTGCACAGGAAAAATATTAGTCCATTTCCATTAAGTATTTTATGCTGATCGCCAAGACTGTTTTCCCATAACTGCTTCCACTACATTGTTTATTAGTTCATAAGGTCCAAACTTAATGGAATGGCAGCATATCCATATCTTTAAGTATGGTCTGCCTTAATCATATACAAAGCAGAGAACAGGCATTCAACCTAATGAGCACAGAAGCCATTTACTGCTGACAGTTGCCTCTCTTAAAGAGGGTCTCCTTGCACCTCTGTGTCAAAAGCACTTTCCCCAAGCTAGGCCAATTCTGGAGACTGGCTGATGGAAAAGTAGCATCAGACGACAATTTATGACAAGGGGATCCAGTGTACTTTTACTGTTTAAATCAGACCTGGCATTCCACATGTTCTTGTCTTGTTGGTAAATATACTTTATATGCTCATTTAGCGATCGAGATCTGCCTCCATCAAGCTTAATTGCAACCTAAAATGATATTTCCACTGGGGACTGCCTGAGTCAGAGATCATATACTTAGCTTCAGCATGGATATACTCTACTTGAGGTGTATATCTGTTTGTAATTCTTTTTTCCCTTAGTAGATCATATGCGTTCTTTGTTGCAGGATTCCAAAACACAATGTTGCAATAAGTATATAAACATAGTCAGCTTCCTTTGATTCTCAGATTGATGCCTGTATTCTTGGTGAAATGTTATTTTCAAATGTTGAGAAATTTTAGGCCATAATTAGGCAGATATCTGGGACTGTGGCAGCTAAAACAGTTTTTACCTCATGGGACTTATGCCCCTCTCTTTTTCTGCAGCTGTTTGTGTGCTACAGGCTGGACAGGACAACAATGTGGTGAAGATATTAATGAATGTGATCCTGATCCATGTTTAAATGGAGCCACTTGCTATGAGTCTACAACCTATGGGCAGTTCCTATGTGTTTGTGCACCATTTTATATTGGAAGAACATGCCAGCATCACTACAACCCATGTGATGTACCTTACAATCCATGTGTAAACAACTCCACTTGTTTGGCACAAGTTGATGGGAAACCATTGTGTATCTGCCAAAAAGGTAAATGACCCCACTTTTCTAAACTGTCACATCTCAGTCATACTTTGAATTATTTTGCATTTTGTGACCTGATGAGTCATCGTTAAAATAGTGCAAGCATAACATTTGAAGCAATAAGTGTTCCAGTCCTATTTATAGTCATTGACATATATATCCAGGTCAGTATAGTTTGCAGAGGTTTTCATACCTTGTGCTGGACTCTGACTTATTGCACAAGGAGCATACTGCTGGATCAGACCAGTGGTCCATCTACTAAAGCATCCCGTCTCACAAAGGGCCTCTCCAGCTGAGTGGGCGGAAGAGTTGTCTCCACTAGGTTTGGGTACTTCGGCGTCTGAAGCAGCCATTCGTGCCCGAAGCACCCAACACCACGGTGCCGGTTGGTGCACATGTGCAGGCACAAAGCTCATTCGAAGTTCCCAACCCCAGTCTCCACTGGTAGGGTGGGGAAACAGCTGCAGGCAGACATTGGAGTTGTCCCCATTGCTGCAATACTTCAGGTGGGCAGGAGACACCATAGTGGTGAATTTCAGGAAGATGGGAGAGCAACAGGATAGAATTCTGGCAGGTCCCCACTTGTCCTCTTATAACGCCAGAAGCCATTGAAATGACTGAGGTGATGAGGCCTCTGGGTGCATGTATCAAGTGGCCTCTTCAGTGGACAAGAAGAAGAAGAAGAAGAGTTGGTTCTTATATGCCGCTTTTCCCTACCCGAAGGAGGCTCAAAGCAGCTTACAGTCGCCTTCCCTTTCCTCTCCCCACAACAGACACCCTGTGGGGTGGGTGAGGCTGAGAGAGCCCTGATATCACTGCCCGGTCAGAACAGTTTTATCAGTGCCGTGGCGAGCCCAAGGTCACCCAGCTGGTTGCATGTGGGGGAGCGCAGAATCGAACCTGGCATGCCAGATTAGAAGTCCACACTCCTAACCACTACACCAAACTGGCAAGGCTTATCCTACACACAGTGACACATATGCTTATCTGAACTTCAGCTAGCAGGCAACACCAAGCAGTGCACTGAAAGAGTGCAGCCTAAGAACCCACCCAAGCTGAAACTGGTAGTCTTTCATGGGTGTCTTATCTCAACTGGCACAATGGATGGAATCAATAATTCTGCCCTTGCATCTCTTTACACTCCTGATAAGAAAAAGGGAGAGAAAAGCCACTCAAAAGATGTGCTTATGCAGAATATAATTATGTTAGATACATAAAATAAATGCAGACGCTTGCCAACTTTACAAAAAAATTCTTAATGCAGAGAAATGACTTCCAGGCCATGGGAATAATTGGTTTCAAAATGATGGGTACACAGCTTTTCTGTGATGTTAGGTAAAATATCTTTAATTTAACTTTTATTATTCTATTACCCAAAACCAACATGATTTTTAAAAAGCATAAAATATCATTAAATGCACTTTTAAAAGGACATTCTCAAACAGTTTACGAGTTATAACCAAAATTACAAACAGTGATTACATGGCATATAATTGGAAGCCATCAAGGGCATAGTAACTAAGTTTCTTGCCTGAACTGTTACAACAGCTTGCAACAACCAAGAGTGGTTTAACAACACTGCTAACTCCTTCACCATGAAAGATAATTATACAAAGGCTACTTGACATTGTGACTGAAAGGAACATCCACATTCAGAGGCACTAATCCTCTGAATCCAGAGAAAGAGGAGGCAACATCAGGCAGTCTTTATACCCGGATCTTGGATGTCCAGAGGAAATAGTTGGCCACAGTGTGTCAGGATGCTAGACTGGATGGGGGTATTGGTTTCATCCAGCAGGGCTCTCCTTATGGTTTTTCAATATTCTTTATCTTTTGCCATTGCTTCTGGACACTGAAGTGTCCTTCATTATTTGCTATTGATCAGTTAAATATTTGCATGGAGAAGTTTGCAAAGTTGGTGTCAGTTCAAGTAGATACTTGCTATTTGCATATGGAAAAGCCAATGAAGGTCAAGTCACAGAATATATCACCAAGTTTTGGTCTCCCCCACTCAGCTTGGGAATATGAAAACCAGCATTATCCAGAATTTTATCAGATAATTTCCATGCACTATTGATTTATAATTTGTATCCCAAGATAGACTGCTTTGCATGACTAGCACCAGCAAGTAGCTGCATTTAAATGTGCCTATAGTACACACACTACTGAACAACATTAACATAACAATACATTAGCACTAAATGCATATTTCTGTCCTCCCAATTAATATGCCAATTTACAAAACAGCTTGCTGAAAAATAAAACTAATTCTGTTTCATAACTTATATATATGAAAGAATGTATTGTATTCATACCACAAGACATGAATTAGGATTTCCATTATGATGTGCTCTGAAGACTGCCTTGTGCAAATAGTTTAGATCCTGAGATATACATTTTCTAATGATGTTCATTTGTAATGTTGATAATATTTTTTTAAGTTAAACAAGCAGAGAGAAATTATTTTAAAGGGGTCTAGTTGTGCAGGCCTTTTGCCTTCCCACCCTCTTCACATTCATTCATTTGGAAACTGATAATAGCTGGCACCTGATTGGTAATGTTGCTGCTGTAATTTCAGAGCATAATGTTTCCCTTTTGGAATTTGCAGGTCTGTTTACTTCTTACATATAGGCTCGAGAGCCAAACTATCCAGGAATACACCATCTATACTACTTTCATATACAATAGGGATGCCAGTTCCTATCTTCAGGTGACAGAGATCAGTTCCCCTAGAGAAAATGGCTGCTTTGGAAGGTGGACTTCCAGGCCTTGTACTCTGTTGAGGTCCCTCATGGTTCCACCCCCAAAGTCTCCAGGTATTTCCCAGTCCGGAGCTGGCAAACCTAATATATTCCTGGGGCAGCTGCTCAATCCAAATGGGAACTGAATTTGCCATTTATTTTATCATGCAGAATGACTAAAATTTTCACCACTACCCTGCACTCAAAAATACCTAGAAACCATAACCGTGTGATTTATAGTTCCTGCTCTTGCTTTAAAGGCTTATCAATTATTTTATCTTACCCAGAACCTTGCACAGTGACTCATCTGTGGAATCAGAAAATATTTCTGTAATCACAACTAGGCACATGCACACACACACAAATTCATACCTTTTGGATTTGGCCCTAGAACAATTTGGGTTGATTCTGTAATACAAGAATACCCTTTCACTTTTCCCAATTTGGCCAGATTCCAAAGGTTTGGGGGAGTTTGCACAGGCATGCCTCTCGCCCCCCCCCCCACTTCTTAGGCAGCAGACAGTTTCTCTGCTGATTGAGAAGGGTGGGGATAATGACAGCTGTGCCACCTGCTCCCTTTAAATCCCTTACAAAGCTGGGGAGGAATTTAAAGGGAGTGGGCAGTACACCTGTGATTATCAGCAGTTGGGCAACTACCTGTTCCCTTCTCTCCCCCTGCTATTCCGGGGAGATAGAGTCAATCGAACACGTCCTCCTAAGGTGCCCTACTTTTAGCTCTGCGAGAAATAAATTCATCCTCCCATTACTCAGGAATTCCTCCACCAGTTCAAACAAAGAAAAAGTAAAATTCCTCCTGTGGAATAGTAGGGGCCATATTATTAAGCAGGTTGCCAAATTTTGTGTGCATGTGCTTAGCACACGGGAAAGACAACCTAAGCTTAAGTGAAGATTTTTAGAGGTATTTTACTATGCATTTTTTTATAATGTACGCATCAATTATACAATTTTATATATTTTAAATTTTGTACTGGCTCCCTGATTTTGCAATTTTTTACTGTGAAATGTTTTTTCTCGTTATCTGTTTTATCTGGCCACAGTGCTGTATCAAATAAATTTGATTTGATACCTGTTCCCTTTAAGTGCTCCCCCACTTACCTTCACAGGCAGCTTTGCCTGCAAAAGTGAGGGGGGGATTTCATGGGAGGAGGTAGCCACCAAACAGCTTAGAATAATAGGTACACCACCTGTTCTCTTTAAATTCCTCCCCCATTTGAGGAGAGGGAGCATATAAAGGGAGAGGGTGTCTGCCTTACAGCTTATGACAGGTGTGCTGTCCACTCCCTTTAAATTCCTTCCCAAGCTTTGAGGAGGGATTTAAAGGGAGTTGTAACCTTGTCATTATCAGCTATTCAGTGTACCACTCTCTCCCACCATCTCAGCCACTGCCTGGCACTCTCTCCCACTGAACTCAGGCAGTTCAACTCAGATAGATTGAAAAGTACCTGAATCAACATTGATTCAGGAACTTTTCAGCTCATCCAAGACAGATCACCACACCTATTCATAACCACTGAAATAAGGAACATCACCATTGCAGAATCTGATGTCCCATAACTCCAAATGTAATCTTGGATGGATCAATACACACCATGCAGTCATGTCATGTAGAGACACCATAGGAAGTTACAGGAGACACATTGATGGCATAACATGGACTTTTGAAAGCAAATACTCTGAAGAAAAACTGTTCATAGGGATCCACAGATCTGAAAATATTCATTCTTTTGATCTATTTTCAAAAAGTACAATTCTTGCCTAGTTTTTAGGCATATTTGGCTGTTTTCTCAATTTAATTTGTCAAAGATGTACCTTTTATGTCTTTTTTAATAGTAAAAATATACAAATATTATATATCAATCTTTCAGATGTCATTAAATTTAATGGTTGATAAATTATTGTAGAATATTGAAAACTGATTGAAGAGTTTTTCCCCTATACCAAAATAGTTTAAAACTGTAGAATTATTTTAAACTAGGAATTAAGCCTGCTATCACTTAAATACAGCGGGCGCTAGCTGGGGGAGAACGTGGCCACGGTGGTTGGTCAACGGGCCCTGGCTTGGGGGGGTGGCTATTGATATGCGGCCCCCTTCCCATCCTGGAGACTCCCCGTGGACTTAGGCGGGCAACAGCGCGAGGATCCGAGGTGGGCAGTGGGAGGGAAGGTGGCTCAGGTCGGTGTGCGATGGTTGGGGTTGGCAGTTTCATGGCAGCGGCTCCATGGCAGTCCCCGGTTCAGCGGTGCCATTTTGGGGCGGGCGTCGGAGGCGTTGGCAGGCCGCTGGCGGTGGAGCGGCTCGCTGGCACTGACGTTGTTAGCGGCGCTATCTTGTGTCCCGGCATTGGGCTGCAGCGGTGGCGGCAAAGTCCGGGGGAAGTGTGGGACGAAGGTGTGGTGTGGCTGCAGCAGCGGCAAATTCTAGGGCCGGTCGGGCAAGCAGCCGCATGTAAGTGGGGGTTTGGGGTGGGAAGGGCGCAGGCGTTGGTGGGCGGGTACGGGCGCTTGGGGTGGGGGTGGGAAGGGCTCGGATGGCAGCTGGCAGGGTAGGACGTCGTGGAGGTCGGTTTGCAGGGAAGGGCAGTCGCTGGGCGGAGGGAAAGAAGTGGGGCAAGGCTCCTGGGCGGCGGCCATCCGGGAAGGATGGCTGCTCGGGAGGAGTGTAGACTTAGTGGTAGGCTGTTCGGGAAATGGGCCAAGTGGCCAATAGGGAGGCGCACAAAGCGCGCCTCCCAATTAGCCACTTGGCCCTGGATTGCCACTCTTCACGGCTCCTGAATCACTTACTGCCCTAACTCCTCCCCAACAGCCCTTAGCCTTTTATTTAAGGACATCTTTCAGATTCTCCATCAACAAGTGTTATAAATCTCTGGTTATTTTTATTTATGTAGTTATTTATAGGCTGTCCTTCTTGCTGAGACTCAGGGCAGATTACAGGACATAAAAAGGCTTACTAACTTGCTGAATAGGAGGTGAATCACAAAAGAAAAAGTAGGCTACAGATGCTCCTATGAGAAGGCAAGAATCCTTCTCTTCTGGTTCGGTGCTTTGCCAGTGGACTGTTGTGTAGAAAAGAATACTCCCAGAATCGCTTGTTTTTAGTATCCCTTTACTTTCTAACACTTTCCACCTTTAAAAATTCAACTAAGTAAATATAAAAATTAAAAAATGTCAAGATTTAAGACTTAGATCTGCCTCCTGATTCCAGACACCTGCATAAAATGTTCATTCAGTGGGACACTGAAAAGGATACAGAACCGTTTATGTTGCAAGGGCCTTTGTCTAAAGAGAAATATATGTCAACTGTAGCAACTGTAGCTGGGTTGGATCTTTCAAATGGATGCAGTAGTAGACGGTGATATAATTGCTTGGTCCAGAGCTATCCCTCTTTTTAAACATTTTAAGAGAAATCACTGCAGATCCTCATATCTGGAGAGTTTGCCATCCTTAACACTCAGGATGGCATTTACTCATTTAAGGTTCCAATCCTTACCCATAGCGGTGCGTAGTGGTCTGTTCTCCCATCTCCCCCTATCTGAATGCATCTGTAAATGTGATAGGGGAGTGATTGAGGACCTCACACACTATGTAATGGACTACCCCCTCTATGATGAACCAAGAGTCAAGTTTATTAAAAGAATACTCCCTACCTCTTCGGGCCTCTCAAAACTGAGTATATGATCTTTTTATTGTCTGATATTGATGCCTACGTTACCAACAGAGTTGCGCTGTTTGCTCTCGCCGCTGGGAAAATCAGGTCCAAATTGTGCAATTAAGTTTAAAACCCTAATCATTATGGTTCCTTTTTATTACCATGTAGGAACTCAATCGGCAACTTTTAAACTCCTTGTGATCTTCTTTTATTATTTATTACTTGAATTTATATACCGCTGTTCCCATTTGGGCTCACAGCGGTTTACACAATAAAAGAGTAAAAATACAATAAACCCCCTAAAATACTCCAATTACCAGAAGTTTGGGGTACTGCAACACCCAGGCGGCCACCGCCTCCAGCATGCCCGGCAGGGAATCTGGAGCTACAGTGGGTGATCGGTACAACAACCAGATAACCACATTCTCATCTGACTCCCACTGTAGACCAACACACACTATTCCCGGAATTGATGGTGCAAGGAGAGCCCTGAAGGAGAAGGACTCTCTGACCAGGATTGCCACCCCCCTCCCCTTCCCTGAAGCCAAGGCTAATGAAGGACCCAAAATCCGGGTGGTGCAAGATCTTTCAAGGCGACAGTCTCACCTTCATGCACCCAGCTTTTGGTCACACAAGCCAGGTCAGCCTCATGCCTTGAGAAGTAATCCCGCAAGGTTGAGGACTTGTTGTTTATTGACCTGGCATTGCATAGGATCAGCACAGGTTCCTCCCTAGCCTTCTCCCCTGGAACCTGGGGATGGGATGGAGAATTTCCACCACCGAGGCCATCCTGAATCTATGTACGTCGTTGCCCCCCCCCCGTTATTGAACCTCCTCCCACCGCCATGATTGCCTTGGCCCAACAAAACTGGAATCTGAGCCCTGGGCAGGATCCCCCTCACCTCAGCCTCACTCTCATCCATGTGGCCTTGAAACATAGAGCAAATCTTGACCTACAACTACACTAACTACCTAAACTAACCCCCTACCCACAAACCACCCTACCACAAAAAGAACTCACCCCCTCCCTAATCTAACTACAGCTAATGCAGCAACCCAAAGAGGGCATTGCGTCATGGATCCCGCCAGCAGCCAGCAGCCCTCCCTTGATGCTCTGCTCCACCATCTAACTAACTTGCAAAAATAGATAAATAAAAATCCTACTTCCCAGCCACTGGAACAAGAAAGGGAGATAAATTCACTCCTTGGCTACGGGATGGCACCAGACCAAGTCCTCCACTTTTCTTGCAGCCATCGTTGACTCTGGCTAGCACACCCAGCCTTGGAAGTATCTCATGCCATACATAGCAAAAGTCCCCATGGAGAACCCTTGCCTGTGGGTTGACCAAGCTGGTATTACTTTTCTCTGCTCTGGCACTGCCAGAAGAGAATGCCACCTATCCACATTGGTCCTGTCTTACCCCGGCCGTTTCCCAAGCTCCCAACCTGAAGGGAGCTGATTTTTCTGCCCAGGAATGCTGCAGGGCGATCTAAAAACGACGTTGTTCCAAGGCAGGAGCTTTGCCCTGTGCTTACAGAAGGAGCAGGTTAGGCGTCAGTGGGGAGAAATGAAAAGGAAGGAAGTGGGGGGGCAGTAATCCACACAGCATTAACTCGGTCACAGAACATTATTCCGAGCCAGCAGGGAATGCGGTGCTTTAGCTGGCTAGTTAAATTCTCTAGCTGCTGCTCATTGATACGTGGCTGGTCTACTGCCCGTTCACATCCACGTCCACTCCTTACTCCAATTCTCCACTCACGGTACTCAGCAAGTTAACGATATTCCAGGCACCGCATTCTTCCGCTCTCCCCCACTTCCGTATAGTCTCTTCTCGCCACAGTTTGCCTCGATTATCAGTTTGATGTCTTAATTTTAACTGATTTTTGTACTGAAGAGTCAATTTGTTGGAAATGGTCAATGGCTGAGTAATAAACTGAATCTGAAAATCTGAAAAGCTGGGTAGTCTGGCCACAGCTTTATTAACAAAGAGAGTAGGTGCAGCATGGGTGGATCCAGCCATCTCATGACCAGTCAACCACAAAGCCTCTTACCAGCAGCCCTCTGTTGGAGGGATCAAGCAACACCCTTTTGCTTGAAATCCAGCTTCACCAGGCCTTCTGGTACCTAGGGGGATGACAGGCAATTGGAATCCACATGGGCTATTTGGTACCCCCTGTCACCCAGAAATGTGAGCCAGCCAGCCAGCCTCCTCATCCCAGGGGTGGCACTGCAGCTCAACATCCACACAGCCTCATATGGACACCCCCCCCCCTTTTCTGGGGGAAGCCAGCATGTAGGCTCATCCTCCCCTGCAAATGAATCTGTCCCATGCCCCAAAACTGCCAGCTGTGGCAAAGATAACAACAAAATTATGATGCAAAATGATACTTTGCAACAACAATATCAAAAACAAAAACACCCTCCAGCCAGCTGCTGGAAGCAATTATATCTGAACTGTAGCCCAGCAAAAGTGTGAGAAGAGTGGGTTGCTCTGCAGCTGGTGAGGGAGGAAAGAGGCCGTAGGTTGGTGCACACCCCATTTAGAGGCTTGCCAGATCTTGAGTGCCCAGTTCCACCCCCTCATGCAGCACATTGACTGTGGCCAGTGCACAGGGATCCTGGGACTTCACTAGCATTCATACAGGTTCTGGCAGCCAGCATCTATCTTCTGGTCCCAGAGTCCCCCACTGCTGCAATCAGAGGCCTTGGTAAGCAGTGGCCATGTTTATCAAAATGTATACATTGGATGTTTTAGGTTGATCATGCATAGCACCTTCTAAGATTCATGTGGTCTCTGCCACACTGAATCAAGAGAAATATGTTAGCACCTTCGAAATGAAGCAAAGATCTATACATGGATACCTATTTGTTATGTGCTGTCAAGCTGCTTACAACTTATGGCAACCCTATCAGTTTTTGACCTCCAGAAATCCTATTATTAACAGCCTCATTCAGGTCTTACAAACCGAAGGTTGTGGATTCCTTTATTGAGTAAATCCAACTTATATTTAGTGTTCCTAGAATCATAAAATCATGATAATAGAGTTGGGACCTCCTGGGTCATCGAGTCTAACCCCCTGCACTATGCAGGACACTCATAACCCTATCGCTCATCCACTGTAACCTGCCACCCCCTTAAGCCTTCACAGAATCAGCCTCTCTGTCAGAAAGTTATCCAGCCTCTGTTTAAAAAATTCTAAATTTCCTCTTTTCCTACTGCCTACAACTTTAATTAGATTTTTCAGCAAGTCATGCCTCCATTGGCCTTGTAGACTTCCTTCTGCCAAAATTCATAGTAAGTATTGTCCCTGGTCCCACATCTTTTAGTAAGTTAAGAATTAAGACTCTTTTTGGCTGCATACACAGACTGTGAACCAGTGCTGTAACATGAAATTCAGTGCCAAGAGAAGTCTTAACAGATTGTCTTAATGCGATGTAGAAGAGCAAGATATGCTAGAAAAATAAGAGCGAATGATAGAAATTTGCTGGGAAACTATAGTAGCTCTTATTTCCCAGGTACGTGTCTTCTTCAAAAGCCTTCTTCTGATGACCGCTTTATTAGACTTAGTTGCATCAGGGCACTGTTCGGCTTTTATAGTATCCTGGGGGGTCCAGAAGGAACATCATGCCTGCAACTCTAAAAATTCCTTAGTGTAGTGTGACAAAGGTGGCAGAGCATTGTGGATGTAGCTGTACATGTTCTTTTTTTTTTAAGACATACGCAGTATTCTTTTTTTCCCCCAAGGTATAATAGTTTGTCTTTTAACTGAGGGACAGCTTTCACAAATTCAGTATCCTGTAAAAACTGAGATTGGGATTTATCATGCATCAACTTTTGCACATCAAGCTTCTGATAAATTACTTGACTCTCTACTGCTTTGTAGAAAGGAGGAAAAATATTCTTTCTGACTCTAGTAGGTCACTACTGAGATGCCAGTTTAAAGTCATCACACCACAGCTTTTCCTTACTTTTGAAGATACCATCCCTCTTTCTGATAAAGCATTTCCAAGCCTTAAAAATAAGCTGGAATCCACGGAACATTTAACCAGATGCTCCTTTCTTGCATTCAGTTCTACTTGTCCCCTGTGTTAAAGCATTACTAGTCATTTTATATTCTCCAAGAGGAAACATTGCCTGTTAAACCCAAGGGATAAAAATGCTTCAGGTGTTTTCAAGTTCCATTTGGAAAGCATTGGCCTTTGTTATCACTGATCCTGACATTCAAGCTGAGTAGTGGAGATCGCTGATCCATACCTGTTTCATCTATCTTTCAGGATTTGAAGGTACTTACTGTGAAATTGACATCAATGAGTGCATCTCCAGCCCATGCAAGAATCAAGGTCACTGTGTGGATAGGGTTAACAGTTTCAGGTGAGGAAAACCACCCAACGAAACAAAGCTTAAAGACTATTTGCAGCAAAGTTCATGGATTATGACTGCCACTAGGGATAAAGCCAGTTGCATTCAGGAATACAATGGGCACTAGATTGGGCGTGGTGGTGGAAGAACTCTGCAGATGGCCTCTCCCTCCCCCAGGACCTGGAAAGGCTGCAGGCTGGAGGCCCCTGGGAGGGGAACTCACTGGCAGGGACAGCTCTCATACAGCAGGGATCTGCAGCCTCTGAGCCTTGTTGGGAAGTGGAAGGAGGAGGGGGTGGTCAGGGGTGGGGGACGGAATGCGACTGGCTGCCTGCTGGACATACAGGCAAGCCAGTTGGAGGAGGCTCTCAGGGGCAGGACAGCTGCCCTGAGTGGGTGGCACTTAAGCCATGAGACCAGCTCCTCCTCCTAGGCCTTACCAGAAATATTAAGTGGAACATAATTTATAATGACTTGTAGGTAGCTTCACTTCAAAATTCCCCACCTACCTTGGTATTGGTACAATCAGAATAATCAAATATTTTGTCACACTACTCAATTTGCCAAAGTACTATTTTTAAAATATATATATAAAGGATGCAGTCAACAAAAACTCTAAAATTGAAAGATTACTTTTCTTCCCCATTCTTTTGTTTCTTCTGAAGCTAACAGTTAAATATTCTATGCAGTTCACTAGATGTCATCTTTCTCTGCAGGTGCTTCTGTAGAGATGGCTTTTCTGGGACACTGTGTGAAGTGGAGATTAATGAGTGCATTTCAAATCCCTGTGCAAACAGTGGAACATGCATAGATCTTATAAACAGGTTTGTGAATTCAATCAGGGTTTTTTTTAAGGGAAAAGATCTAACTTTCTACTTTCTAATGCATATTTGTAAAACTGTATGAGAGAAATTGGGTCTCCTCTAGGAAGACAGTGTCATTCAACTTATCTTTTAGCTTCTTGCTGCCATCAATAGAAAGCAGTTTTGTTTGTTTCATATTCCCATGAACCTTCCATGCATTGTGTACCACCAAGCCAAGCATAAACATCTTCTTTTTTGCAGTCTCTGGCAAGTAACACAAACAAGATCAGCTAGTAGGCTATGTATTTCACATGGTGGCTCACAAAGTGTGAAGGCCTTTCTGTCAATCAGCTTAATTCAGAGAAAGCTACAAATCCACGAGCTCTTTTTAGTGATTTGCATTATCTGTTGATTAATTATGCTCATTGTTTTATTATTTACTATGATTTTTATTATTTACTCCCTGGAGAAGTCCTTCCTTCTCATGAGGTGGCCAATGCTGGAGCCTAATGCTGGGAGCGATCGAGGGCAAAAGAAGAGGGGGGCGACAGAGAATGAGGTGGCTGGATGGAGTCACTGAAACAGTCAGTGCAAACTTAAACGGACTTCGAGTTATGGTAGAGGACAGGAAGGCCTGGAAGATCACTGTCCATGGGGTCGTGATGGGTCGGACACGACCTCGCACCTAACAACAACAATATCCCATCTTTCTGCCCTCATTGGGGCATTATTAAAACAAATCTTAAAAACCATTAATACTAAACAAGAATTCATCATTTGAACAATTAAAACCAAAGCAAATATGCATATACAAAAATATAAAAACAACAATTAAAACATGGGGCAGGAAGGAGGGAGAACTAAAGGTATGCCTGATGAACCAAAAGATTTATTTGTCTTCTGGTGAAAGATGGCAACAGAAGGGAACAGATAAACCTCTCTGAGGAAAGAATATTAGAGTTTTGCATCCATCACTGAGAAGACCCTCTTTCATGTTGCCACCCGTTTAATGCCAGAGAGAAGAGGCAACCAAGGATCTCAGTATTTGGGTTAGGAGGCTCTTCTGTTATGTTGTACCAAGCCATATAACATTCTCAGGTCAATACCAGCACCTTGAATTGTACAACAGGAATTGTAAGAGAAATTGGAAAGAGACTGGGAGCCAGTGTAGCTAGACCAAGACTAGAGTCATATGGTCCCTATAACCCAATCCAGTCAACATCCTGGCTATAGCATTCTGCCTGCCATATTCAAGGGCAGTCCCACAGAGTGTGCATTGCAGTAGTCTAATAAAGATGTAACCTGGTTTGGATCTTATGGCTCGGTTCAGGTTAGTTGGATCCAATGAGCCCATTTCCTAAAATCTTCCTCCAACAGATAGAAACTTCCTTTAACAAAGAAAGACTTTTCTCCATCAGAAAAAGGCATTCTCCATTGAAGAAAGTCTTCCTTTGAAGGAATACAACAGAATAGAGCCATAGGATTCTAACACTTTGGGTTGAATCCAAATGTGCTATTTCTGTTCAGCATTATTTGTATCAAAGGCATTAATTCCTGTAAAAGATTACACTGTCCATTAACCGGGGATGGGGTGGAGTCCTTCCCTCTTTTGAATTTTTTGAAAAGATACATAGATTAAAGAACTCCTTCACTTTACATTAACCTGGATGTTTGAAGTCTAATACCTAGATATTTTCATATTCTTGTATAAAGTAATACCATACAATGCTACCTATGGAAGCACTTATTTTCCATATCGTCATAGGTTCACTTGTAACTGCGCACCTGGCTATTATGGGTCACTCTGTGAGCTGGATGTAAATGAATGTGAAACTCTTCCTTGTTTGCACGGAGGAAGCTGCTTCAACAAGCCAGGGGGCTATCAATGTGCATGTAGTCCCGGTTTCACAGGTATTGTATTATTCAGAAAGCTTTAGAAGCAACACTATAATATCTGGACAGTTATTGCATAAACAAGGGTTGCCAGTATGTCAAGGATAGCGAAATAGGTCACATGCAAATTGAAAGATAAATCAATATTTAACCAGTGATTCCAGGATTTTCATGTTGTTAAGTACTTCTGAACCTTATTTGTGTCTTTTCTGATTTATTGGTTCCTTACCTATCCTGATATTTAGCTGCATTACATTAAAAGAGAGGTTACAGGCTACAGAGCAAAAATCAATACATTGTGAATTCAACCAAGAAAATTATTATTAGTGCAGCTACTGAGTAAGTTCTGCAAATGTCCTGCAAAGTTCTTAAACTGTGTTAATTTTTATTCCAGTTTGGGGATCAAATAAATTACCATGAACTTAGTCCATGTAAAATAAGTCAGAATATGGCATTAAAAAGAATAATATTGTATTTACATCTGAATTTCTAATTAGTGACAGTTTGAATTAGGAGTATTAAAATTTTTGCTCTGGTAGTGATCTTGGAAAAT
The DNA here is from genome assembly GCF_049243985.1 of Paroedura picta. NCBI lineage: Eukaryota > Metazoa > Chordata > Lepidosauria > Squamata > Gekkonidae > Paroedura > Paroedura picta. The sequence goes on from NC_135369.1 coordinate 147,649,792, forward strand.
GGTATGTTATCAGATCTCAGAGGCTAAGCAAGGCTAGTACTCGGATTAGAGGACTACCAATGAGAACTCAGCAGGGGAAGGCAATAGCAAGCCACTTTTGATTCTCATTTGCCTTGAAAGCCCTTTGTTGGGGTCACCATGACATAGTTACAACTTGACAGTAGAGCAGATGCATACAGAGACCAATTATGCGTGACAGCAGCCACACCGGGCCACTGCCGGAGTATTGCAGTGGAGCAGCATGCTCAGCCAATTACTGGGGACACATGGGAGATGCAATAAAACAGTGCAAGCTGGTGTGCTTGCTTTCTGCATCACCGTGGGGGACACATTTTGGTGACCGGTGAGCTCCATGCTAAAATATGTCCCCTTGGGGAATACTGCAGCAGCAGAATGATTCCACTGCGGGGTGGTGGTGTCAGGATTTTTTTTTTCATTTTACAGGAAGGAGGGATTGCAGGAGATCACGATCCCACCTTCCTGCAAAGGAGAGCACAAAGCCCCAGTTGACCCCATGGTTCCTCCCTGGCCACCGTAGCACAGCCCTCCCTGTGTGCAAGGGCCTGCTCCAGCCTATCTTCCGATGGTGGCCATGGCGACAGAGGAAACTCAGAAGAATATGCGTTCCCTTGCTGCGGGCCATCCAAGGCTCAGGTTTGGGCCAGGGCTGCAAGTGAGCCAAGATGGCGACAACCTGCATGAACGGGGATTAGCCCCACTGTTCTGCTTTCACCAGCCCAGTCTTTCTGCCCCGTGCATAGTCAGACAGAGTGATCTTTAAACTGAAACAAGGAATGAATTGCCTACGAAGAATAATTATATGGACCCATCTGTGTGTTTTCCATTCATTGTTACATAAGATTGATATTTATTTTATTTACTTCATTTAAAATCTGCCTTTGTCTCAATGGGAACCCAAAGGAGCTTACATGGTTCCCCTACCCTCCATTTTATCCTCAATACAACCATGTGAGGTAGGTTAGGCTAAGCGGGTGAAACTGGCTCAAAATCACCCCACAAGCTCCCATAATTAATAAGGATGTCAACCCTTGTCTCCTAAGTCCTAATCCAACACTCTAGCCATTGTGCCACACTGATCCACAATGGATGATTTATACATAATTGATCTATGTAATGGTTGATTTATAAATAATCATAAACATTCATATCAAATACTGCACTTAGTGAATTATTAGAGGTAACATTACTAGAAATGGGTCTTGTACATGGTACCATTGCCCTAAAAATATTGCTAATGTTAAGAACAATGTTCTTAACAAAGGAACAAAGGAAACTTGGCCTCTAACGATCTTGGGGAGAAAAAAAGACCATGACATGATCACTACCAGTTAACAGTGCAGAAACATGCCTTCCCCACTGTAAAGCTCCTTTTTATTTTGTCAGTGCTTCACACAATACATTTGGGGCAGAGAGAAAGTTGTTGTACTGGGCAATATTGGTGAGTCAGCTGTGACTGGTCATAGCAAGACGGAACTGGACACTGATGCTGAGGTCAAGTTCCGATACTGGTCTTCATAGTTTGTATCAAAATCTGGGGTTGACATTTGTGGCTATAACATGATGCCTGTATGACCGTTTATGCACTGGGAACTTCACTGTTCCAGCTCCCGTGCAGGAGCACAAATCGGTGGTGGATAAGGTGCACCGGACCAAATGCTCTCCCCTGTGAGTGCAGGAAGAGGTGGGGCCACCTGCCATGACTAAAACTCCAGCCTACAGCCTTGCATGAAAGCTCCAGTGCATAAACAGTCTATATGATATCCAAGCCTCCATGTCAGTACAAGCTTTGATGGCAGAAGATTAACAAATTGAACACAGTCACAAGCTGTATGTTTTAGTCTGTCATGTGCATACTACCTCCTTGATGTTGTATACCTAAGGCAGCGCCAAAAGAAACACATTCATCCGAGTCCCAAGCAGGCTGATATACATGCCTGGTGGCTTTTGTTCAGCTTGGTCAGGCCTACTGGATGTCTAATCCTATGTGTTTGGTTACCTTTTCAGGTGCCTATTTTGGTTTGTTAAACATATCCCTATGATTAGAATTTTCCCCCTGTCCCCTTTTCTGATTGCCAATGAAGGCATTAATTCCTAACAGCAGTTCACATTGTTATTGAGTGTTGAGTTGATATTTCTTGTGACAAATTATGTAAAGTACTTTACAAGCAAGATGCAAAATATTCTCATTTGCCTGTGTAAGAAACGGCTGTTTTGAGAAAGTTATAAGCGGGAAGGGTCCATTTGCAATTCCCATCATGCAGTAGCCTGACACTCAATGTAGGATGCAATTTATTGACAGTTGAAATTTGAGAAGCATGTATTTTTAGAAATGTACTATATAGCTATGATGATGCATGACTACTTTCTGTGTTTTATTGGCTTTGTGTCACCTAATTCATACGAAACGAAAACATATTGTTTGCCAGAGTGCCAACCTTCTCCGTTTTGGATAATGAAAAAGACAATTTAAAAAGTCAATATGTCAGCAGTTTAAAGACACTGAATTTATGGGGATATAACCAGGCAATATATTTAGCTGATTAACAAGCAAGCACATTTCCAAATACTTCTTCCCACTTTAATGCCCATGTATATATTCATACATACTTTGCACTGGGGAGATCTGGAGCACCATATACCAATTGCATAGTTGCTTGCTTCTTTCTTATTTTGACACCTTACTGTAAACCATAAAAAGACTGGGACAGTAAGTTTCTTGTGATTAGGTTACTGCACTAAGAAGTACCTGTGTTGAGTTAAAAACCATTATACACATTTTTTTGGGGGGAGGAGAATCCTAGCATTAAGATGCAAGGGGTGTGTGTGTGTGTGTGTGTGTGTGTGTGAGAGAGAGAGAGAGAGAGAGAGAGAGAGAGAAAGAGAGAGAGAAGTTACTTGTACTATGAACAAAATACAAACAAACATGAATAGAGTGGCAGATTGAAAACTAATAACAGTTTAATCCAGGTTTAAGCTTTTTTGGGGGGAAAGGTAGCATGATATAGCCTGATCCCATTGATTCTCAGAAGCTAAGCAGGGTCGGATATTTTGATGGGAGACTACTAAGGAAGAAGGAATCAGGGCCGGGCCGCGCATCGCACGGGTGCGGCCCGATGCACGGGCGTGACCTGATGTGTGGGCATGGCCTGATGCGCGGGCGCGGCCTGCGGGTGCAGCTCGGTGCGCGGGCATGGCCCGCGGGCGCGGTCCGCGCGGGCGTGGCCCGATGCCCTGCCGGTCCCCAGCCTCAGAAAGGTTGGGAACCACTGACGTAAAGCCTTACAGCAAGAAAATCACAAGTCTATTAAAATTGGAATAGATCAAGAAAATAAGAGGTTGTTTACCAGCAACAATAGCTAGGAAAGCTACAATTGTTCAGTGTACTTTGGTTACTTACCAACATTTATGAAGTATACTGAAAATGATTAAGATTCTAACTTAAATCCACAAACCCACAAAAAGTTAAGAGATGGAAATTAATCCTCACAGTGGGGCCTCATTCTTGATGTGAAGAAGTTTTGGGGCTGTTATATGTAGGTACCGAAAATATAATCCTTATCTGCACATTTCCATATTTTTGGCGCTCAAAAGATACACAGTGTCTTCAAGTGTGTGTTACAGAGCTTATTTTCCTTATCACTCTCATCATAATGATTTCACAGTGGTTATATGTTAATATTTTCCCCAGCTTATGATGCTGTTATACTTCAGCAGAGAAAACTATTTGACAAAAGAAGCTGACAACATAGATGAGAAGTTTTAGGCAAAGTCAGAGTAGTAGAAGGGATGAACAATGTATGTATATGAATCAGTCCGGGTAGGTCTGGCACTGACAAAAATCCTTCTAGGCTCATTGGCACTTCTAAAAAATAAAACTGTTGTTCTAACTATTTTATTCTGTTCTCTATAGAAAGCCATTCTGATTGATTGGGGAGTTTTATTAACAAATTTAATAATATATATGATTTCCTCCCTTTCTTGTTTTACATTAATTGATGAATTTAGCCCTGTAGAATCACAAGCATATTCAGTTTCATAAGGTGGAACATGTTGCTATTGTGTTGTCTAGTAAATACAGGTGGAATGAATGTCTGGTGAAAAATATGCAATTTTATTTCCATAGTGTGGCATTCAACAAATGTAGGGGTGAATTTATTCTAAGCCATCGACTCACATGTATAGGATTCATTTCAATATTCAATATAGGATTTTACTGTATAGGCTTCATTTCAATATTCAGGAAAATGAAAACTGCAGCTCAATGGAATTGATTTTGAACATGCATGGAGCAACAGGAATGGAATGAAAAGGATTCAATAAGTGAGCTATAATGAGATCAGACAAGAGAAGCTTTACATATGAACACCAGTATTGTAAATCATGTTTCACAGGAAGCTGGCTGTTTCTAGCAACATAGGCCTGAATATAACGTGATCTTAAGAGGGCTTGCCTCATTTCTTTGATTGTTGCTGTTCCTTGGAGGATATTCTCAAGAGCAGTAATGAACAGATTTTAGTCATTCAGGGGAAGAATTCAGAGGTGGTACCTGTTGACCACTCTGATAACAGGTTTATTTTATGTTCTGCTACAATCCAAGGAAATAGCCCCCCAGGTCTGTTTCTACCGCATGTTTTTGAAGAACTGTGACATTGTTTATGCATTAATCATACCCACAGTGTAATATCTTTCATTCCATAGATCACAGAAATTTTTGTTTCCATGGATCCAACTTGATTCTATTGTCTCTTTGACACTGAACAAGTCACTCAGTTGCAGTATTTATTTTTCAGGGTTTTTTTTTCTGGCCATGAACTACTGCTGCGGCTTATTACTCTAGTCTCTAAATTTTAGAAACATTTCATGATCATCTCTGACATTTGATTAATCTGTGGCAGGAGTCCTTCCTGAATGAAGTTGCAAGGCTTTTAAGTGCAATATCACCACCAATAGTTCCTCAGGCACCTGTATATTTTCCAGTGATGATGATATCATCTATATTTAGGAGACTGCAAGAAGCAGAGTACAAGAAGACAGGCTCTTACCTGTCCATGATAGCTTAAGACTGATATAACAGAATCATTAAAGAGAGGGGAGGGAAATGGACACAGAGATAAAATAATAAGCCATAATTCCTGTTACTTGTGTATAGGCTTATTGTCAGAAGGAATGACTATGAGGTTGTGCCAGAGGCCCCCAAGACAAGGTGTGTTTTGAGGAAGGGGTAGAAAGAGATGCAAATTAGACAATGCAGATATCCCAGGAGGCAGTTCCAAGCAAAAAGAGCATCAAGGGAGAAAGGCCACAGTTGTTCAGGGGATCAGGAGACCTCAGGATTGCTGAGACAAGCAGAATTGGAAGTCAGAAGGTCACAGCATGAACAGAGAAGAAGAAGAAGAAGAAGAAGAAGAAGAGTTGGTTCTTATATGCTGCTTTTCCCTACCCAAAGGAGGCTCAAAGCAGCTTACAGTTGCCTTCCCTTTCCTCTCCCCACAACAGACACCCTGTGGGGTGGGTGAGGCTGAGAGAGCGCTGATATCACTGCCCGGTCAGAACAGTTTTATCAGTGCCGTGGCGAGCCCAAGGTCACCCAGCTGGCTGCATGTGGGGGAGTGCAGAATCGAACCCGGCATGCCAGATTAGAAGTCCGCACTCCTAACCACTACACCAAACTGGCTCTCAGAGCTATGGGGAAAGGGAGAGTTAAAAGATATGAAAGGAATTCAATGAAGAGTTTATGTAGGATATGGGAGCAGGTGGGAAGCCAGTGTTTGAGTTAAGGAGGGCTATAACAGGGTCGAAATGATGATAGTGTAAAAAAGTTTAGATAGAGAGTGCTGGATAGTACCTCTGTGGTGGTAGTGAGGTGCAGGGACAGAAACAAAATAGATTATTGTAGTCAAAGTTAAACATGTCGGACATAGGAGCCAAAGTTTTATACTGGCCTGAAGAGAGTCTGGCAGGAGAGAGTGTTTTATTATAGCAAAGGCTGCAAGGGGTCATGAAGGATGAGGGCAGAGTAGAGGTGTTTGAGTATGACAGTGAGGGGGTCGTTTTCACAAGGTCACTTTCAGTGGAGTGAAAAGGATGGCATATGCATTGTAAGGATTTAAAAGAGAGAACTGAGTATCACTACACTGTATGCTGAAGAAGGCAATTAATAGAATGGAAACTGGATGATAGTTTAAATGGTTAGAGGATTGCTTTTTAAGAATGCTGCGGGAAATGGGGGATATTTGAATGCATTAGGAAATGAGTCACAGGAGAAGACAGGCTGATTGTGTGTTAGAGAGTACAGAAATTAAAGAAAGCAGAAAGGGAGAAGAACAAAAGAGCATGTCGCAGGATTAAATTAGATCAACTGGGTAATCAAGATCAAGTAGATAGGAAGAGAGGAAATTATTTGATGGATCTAGAGGAGGAAATGGTGGAGCTAGAGAAATCAGAATAATTTTGAAGTATTACAGGGAAAAAGGTAAATGCTTAAAAAGAAAGCAAGGTGGAAAGACCTTAGTGGGGCATCCAAAGTTGCAATGAGTCCTTAAGGGCTCTTAGAGTTGGTGTGGTCAAAGTGATGTAGTAGTGTCTTTTAGCCAGGTAGATGGCAGATGAGAAGGAGAAGGTTAATTATTTTTTAAAAATCAGTTAAAATGTTTGTTTTTCTCTAGATGTTTTCAGAGCATAAACAGAGGTAATAAATAAATGGAATGAGCTAGGACTCCAAGGGAAGAAAGGTATGGTGGGAGATGAGTAGGGATAGTCAACAGCCAGCTTGGTGTAGTGGTTAGGAGTGCGGAGCTGGGGTTGATTCCCTGCTCCCCCACATGCAGTCAGCTGGGTGACCTTGGACTCACCACAGCACTGATAAAGCTGTTCTGACCGAGCAGGAATATCAGGGCTCTCTCAGCCTCACCTCCCTCACAGGGTGTTTGCTGTAGGGAGAGGAAAGGGAAGGTGAATGTTAGCCGCTTTGATACTCCTAGAAAAGCGGCATATAAAAACCAAGTCTTCTACTTCTTCTTAAGGCATGGAGGAGATCTGAGAAGAAAACTGCAGTCTAATAAATATGCTGAAGTTACAAAAGAGAGAAGGAACACAATGGATCAATGGGTTGCAGGTCACAGAAAAAGCAAGACTCAGGTTACAGGGAAAATGGACTTTGTACAGTGTTGAAGTAGATGAACTGATGGTTAGTCCCAGGATATTTCCATATCAGAGAGGTCAGAGCCTAACTGTTGGTCATGTCGTTATGATATCCAATACAATTAATTTACATCATTTGCCCTCAGCGGGGTAACAAACACTCAGATCAAAAGAAAGTGCCATTTGTGGGATTATTTCATCTCACAAACTTCCTCATTCATACAAAAGTTTAACTGGCAACATTAATGGCAGCTCTTCTATATATCTGTTTTGAGACATTTCAGAAAATTCACTAGGAATTGCTCACATTTGTTTGAGATTAAGAAGAAGAAGAAGAGTTGGTTATTATATGCCGCTTTTCCCTACCCAAAGGAGGCTCAAAGCGGCTTACAGTCGCCTTCCCATTCCTCTCCCCACAACAGACACCGTGTGGGGTGGGTGAGGCTGAGAAAGCCCTGATATTCCTGCTTGGTCAGAACAGTTTTATCAGTGCCGTGGCAAGCCCAAAGTCACCCAGCTGGTTGCATGTGGGGGAGCGCAGAATCGAACCCAGCATGCCAGATTAGAAGTCCGCACTCCTAACCACTACACCAAACTGGCTGAACAACATGCATCATACTTAGGCCTTTCTTTGTAAAATGTGTATGCAAAAAGCTTGATTCCTTTGCCTGAAAATAGTGTACATTATGATTATTATGAGGAAAACAAAACAGCTTATAAATAGGCATGGGCATGAACCAGCTCACAAAGTAAAGTTTATCATGAATTTTGGACAGTATGTGGTTCATAAAGAAATGTTTGTGGAAGGGCACCTGACATGGACGTTTCAGGAACTTTGGTGCAGTTTGTGGTGGTTCATGAATGGGCATGTTTCCAGACAGACTGTCTTCTCTGAATTAAACTGTTTTCAAAACTCTAAGGCAATAGGAGAACCAGAATTCTCCAGCCTTGGAAACGCCAAAAGGAGCCTTCAAAATTTTAACAGGCACTGGGATCAGAATGCTATATATACAGTCACTGCAGCTCTACATCTTCGCTTCTGTCCCTTGTTGTTGGTTACATAGAAAGGTAGAAAACTTGTTAAAAGCTGATTTGTAAAGCACATTCTCTCCTGATTGTGAATTCATCTCCCCTGCAGGAGTTTGGGGACTGAGAGCTCAGAGCCGCACTATCTCTCAGCTCAAACCGAGCACAGGTGTTTAGCTGAGCCACTGGAGTACTGGTCATGCAAAGGTGCCATCCAGTTTGACATTTCTTGTGTGGTCATGAGTCTCTTTTCCTGCCTCCCATCAGTGTTCAAAGTGAGCAGGTAGTCTCCCGCTTGGGAGACATTTTCAGCCTCCACTGCTCACACGTGAACCCAGCCAAGGTGGATGAGCTGGCCTTGCTCAAGGTCAGCCTCCCCTGCCGGGCTTTCCCTCTCTGGACCTCAAAGGGCAAGATCCAGGTCTCCTTTTGGTTCCCTGCATGACCTCTTTTCTGTATAATCTGTTATGCAGGCTATGGGTTGCATCCTTGATGCTTGGGTGGGAAAATGTCCAACTCTGCTGGACATTACACAACACCTACCTCTTGAAACAGTATTATCTCATAACACACCAACGTATTGAAACAAAATCCACATCAGCAATCATCTATCTCCACAAACATATGACTGTACAAGCAAGATGCTGCTTGACTATCCCTTTATGTTGCATTTGTACCACACATCATTCTGTACTATGTGTTCTGCTAATGGTAAATAATAGGGGTAGGTTGTGACCAGAAGGACCGAGGGGACATGAGAATGTTGCGGGCATTGCCTTGCTGGGTTACAGGTCTTGCCATAGGTGCCTGCCAGGCTGTCATGGAGTTATTTTGTGGGGGCCCTGTTGAAAGTCTTGCCATGTTTGCTTTTCTGTCCTTCCAAATCTGTCTTTGGAGACTTGGAGGGTTGTGAGTTCATAGCATCTGGAAGGGGAGTCTGTCCAGGTGAATCAAAATCAAGATTTTAAACATGGGGTTAGAGTGGGTGGAGAACAACTCATGGCGCTCCTCATTTATTACAAGTAATTATTTTACCGCTGAGTGAAGGAATATAAGTACAGTATGTGCTACATGTGCATGAGTTATGCAGCTTTTCAAATCTACCAGTAATGGCTTATCTAGTCACTGCCATAGCAGGACATGTTTTAGCTCCCAGCAGGGCCATAGCTTTCTCCCTTTCCAGCGGGATGATTTTCTTTTAATGATGGTTGACAAAAATGCTCCAGAGACAAATTATTTTAATGTATCTTTTGCAAATGTCATTTTCAGTGGACAATATATTAAACAATTAGGCACTTGTCCTGAATGGTACATTATTCCATAATATACTGCCATCAGATTTTTTGTTGTTGTTAACTTACAAAATCCCTATCTTTGTGATGTAGGAAAGACCTAGGTCCAGAGCTGTATCCATAGAATCATTGCACTCCATCTTGGTCACCTCTGAGAGGAGTACAATATCTTATGAAGCAGCCATCTCCCTATTAGCTTTGCGTCCATGGTCTGTGTTTTAAATCTTTCTTGTGAACACACAATTATAAGAGTCCAGTTGCCATGACCAGCCTATCACAAATCTACCCGAACATTATACAAAGTATCCTAAAAGGCATCTAAGGAAATGTTTTATTGTTGTTGCTGATCCAGTAGCAACATGGAAGCGAAAGATTTTTTAAAAATGTTTTACTATCGTGGTGTTTCCCCATAGCAATGCAGAAGTGTTTATTTTTAATTAATTTTTGGACTGGGGGGGCAGAAGTTTGAGTCCCTAAAACAACCGCTGTGAAGGTATTGGTGGCTTGCATTGATTGACAAGGATTGACAAGGAACAGGGGGAGAAGCACGGGTTGTCCATTCTTTAGGCTTCTCCACCAACTCATCAGGAAGGGAAAGGCCATGATGAGGCAGTGGGATAATGTAAGAGAGGTCTCCAATCAGGAATCATGAAACGTGCTGTTTCCTATTGCACGTTTGCAAGCAGGAGGCGGCACGCATTTTACGCCTCCGTGTGGAAATGGTCTCTATTTCTGCCTACACTTGATTGTGACAAAGAAGCAGGAGGATGGCTTCTGTCATAGAGCCACATTTCAGATTAAAGGACATAACTAGCCTCAGGATGCTCCATGGGCACTATTTAACATTTGACTTAAGCAAATGTTTTAAACATTATTATTCTATCTGAGCATAATTCCCTTGAATACTAGTCTTTCTATTTTAACATTTCTTGGCAAAGTCTGCCTTGTTTTCCTACTTCTTCAACTTTGTTGTAAAGTGTGTGGTACAAATTCTGGGCAAAGCTATTTACCACCCAGCTGACCCAGCAATTTAAATGTCATCCCTCGGAACAGGAGCCATCTGATATGATTTAATGTAAGAATACTAAAATAATTCCTTGCTATAAATCTGTAAATGACTACAAAATATAAATCCTAAGTTTTTAGAGTCAGCCATTAACCTATAATAAATCTTTCTAAAATGAAATCAATAGTGTATTAGGCCCAATAACCTTACCAGGCAGGTTTTATTCGGATATAATATATAAATATTTTGCACAGATAATAAACAGTCCTGTCAAAAATGAGTTACACCTTTCCAAGTCCATTGAAATCATTGGCCTTAGAAGGGTATAGCTGTTGGAGTGAGCGACTCAGCATGCCTGGGCGTTGGGAAGTGCTGCATCACTTTAAATGTACATAGGTGTTGTCCCTTTGAATGGGATGGTCTGGCCCTGGTCGAGCTTGGGAGCTGCTCTCTGACCCCTCCTCTCTCACTTTATCCTCTTTTTCTTTCTTTTCACATGGCCTTCCATGGAGACACATGCCTCTGCAGGTCTCTCTAGTCACAATGCCCCTATCCTCCCATGTACCTGATGCTGGACAAGCTAGCCATTTGTGATAGGGAAAGTACTGTTTACATTTAGACTTGAATGTTATGGTTCCTTGCTGAGTGGTAGTCCCTTTGGGGTTTACTATTATTGTTATTTAATTTATATCCCATCCCTCACTTGGAGTCTCAGGGCATCTAACAACATGATTAAAATACAACTTGGATTGAGTTAAGTCATTATGAAACATAATTTATATAAAACCTAAAAATCAATAAATCTAGGATTAATAACCTCTGACCGCCAGATGCTTCTCAAAGTAGTTCTTGATGGAACAGTGACTGAGGGAGTGTGGTGGAGGGAGGCTCATGGTTACCTGATTTTATCTGCGCTGTCCTCAACTAAAGGTTTGGGAGAAGAACTCCATTTTTCAGGCCCTGTGGAATTGATGTCATGTGGGTGCTCATTCCACCAAGCAGAGGCCAGGGCCAAAGAAGTCCTGGCCCTGGTTTACCCCAGCTATTGTATCTGTGATCTGTTTTGCTGTAAATATTGGCTGGCCACTGCCTTTGTTAGTTTTGTGGCTTGGAATAGTTGACTGATGTTTTGTCAATGGATGCTAATTGCTCAAAGATGGTACTGTTAATTATCCATGAACGTAAAATGAAATGTAACAGAATTCAGCAGTCTGGTGCCAGAGGTGTCATGAGACTGCCAATTCTAGCTCTGCCTTTCTTCCCCTGAATGTTGTCATCAGCAAAATGAAATGGGCAATAGATGGGGGGGGGGAGATGGCAAGATTTGTCCCCATCTCCAGGTGAATTGACAGCCAAGGCAACTTAGTTCATCAGACAAAGGCTACAGGGACACTAGGAGGCCAATACAGTAATCCGTTGCTTTGCTTTTTTAAATCCCTTCAGTTTGGAAGTGGACTCCATCTTACCATGCACATTACAGTATCACTGAAGACCATAACTACACTTGGAATGGATTTTCTTCTGTTGTGAAATGGAGCTTCAGTTACAGCATCCATGGCATTGACTAGCTGGTGTCAAAAGCTCTGATGCTGGTCACTTACACACAATTTATTTACCTTAGCCTGGATGCCCTTGGGAAGCATTTTCCCCCCTGCTTCCCCCATAGCACTAGGGTCCTTCCATACACCTCCCAGGAATGACCACTGCAAAGTTTGGGTAGCACCCGTGTGAGTGGAAAAACCCTGGATCCTTCTGCTCCCACCTACATCAACACACTGTCCCCTGCCCCATGGTGGCCATGTCCTCACATGCCACTGGAGGTTTTCTCAGTTTTTTTCTCTAGCCTCAGAATTCTCATCTTTCATTTAACAAAAAAGTAACTGTATCTCGAGGAGATATGCCTTTCCCTTTCTGTCTCAACAAAAAAAAGAAGCTAGAGACCTAGAGTTTTGTTGTTGTTTAATGGAAGCTAGGAATTCAGAGACTCGAATAGACATTGTTACAACATTATAACCACTACATCCCTGAGCTCTCACAGTTGTAGTGTTACAACACTGTAACTATGAGAAGTAGGGAGGTGTAGTGGTTAGACCAGCCTTTTTCATCCTTTTGACAATGGAGGAGTCTGAAGTAATTCTTCAGGCTTCAAGGAGTCCTGGAAAGGATGTCAGCTAGCCATGTCTCCCTGCCACAGCCCTGGAAGTGCCACATCACCAAATGTGACACCACTACCCATGTTAACAGGCATTCTTGAGAAGGACTGAGGGGGGAAAGACAGACAGTAGTTTAAGAGGTGCAGGTTCCGCCCCCTCCCAGGCACAGAAATCACAAGGGAACTCCCTCATGATTGGGAGGGAAGGGGAGCAACGGAAGTGACTGGTTCCCTAGTTTGTGGCCAAGTCCTTTAAGGCAGGAAGGGAAAGACCATGGACCCTTTCCAGAGCTCCCACAGAGCCTCAGAGGTTCACAGACCCCTGGTTGGGAATTCCTGGATTAGACTAAGATCTGAGACACTCAAGTTCAAATCCCAACTTCTCTATAGAAGCTGACTGGGTAACGGTCGTTCTCAGCCTGCCACACAGGGTTATTGTGAGGTTAACATGGAGGATGACATTGTAATTCAGTTTAGATCCTCATTAGGGGGAAAGGAAATATATACCAAGCCTGTCAACTCCATGCCCTCCCACTCCATTTGTGGCCTGCTTCTGTATCCAGCAGAATTAGGGAGGTGTGTGCACAGACTGGCGTGCCAGCGCCCACATCTCCCCTCCTCCCACGCGCCACAGTGCTGGCTACTTCAGGCGGGAACAGCTGCTTCAGACGCTGAAATTCCCAACCCTAGTTCAGATTGGTCATTCCCTCCTCACAGCCAGCACCTGCCCACTGTGAGACTGGAATGGGTCCAAGCCACTCTAGCAGTCACTTCCCTCCCCTTGGAAGGGGGAAAGCAAAAGAGAGGATTTAAATGGCTGATGGCTATTTAAATTGAACAGCTGAATCAACCAATCACCCAAACTGATTTGTGCGACTCCAATTTGGTCTTGTTTAACGGGAATTACAATTTGGCTGAGATAAGTGCCCCCCCCCCCCAAAAAAAACCCTGAATCAGCATTATTTGAGTTTTTCGAGGGTTTATCTGAGTCAAATTACATATCCCTAGTTTTGATACAAATTTATTGTTTTAATTTGTTATAAATGTCCCAAAGTACATTATGCTGCCCTAGCTGGCCACACCCAGTGGCAGGAGGTGCCTGGGCTGTAGGGCCCAGCCAGGGTCCACACCAGAGCAAAGTCAAAGTCCAGTCCAAGTCATTAGGAATCAAAGCAAGCAGAGCTAAGGGCGAGGCAAAGCCAAGGTCAGAGTCCAGATAAGCATATATTCAACAAAGTCAGTCCAATTACCAGGTGAATAGTTAAAAGCCATTTGTCAGGAGTCAGGGATGCCGGTGGGAGTCAGAAGTTCGCAGACCAAGGAATCCAAGCTGGACAGGAGGGTTTCTGCATAGATTGTACCCATGCCAAAGAGCTGCTGCTGTCTTTCCTATAAGCAGCCCAGTAATTGGCTGCACCTGGGGGAGGACTGACTCATCCTCCCCAGGAGCTATCCCTGCTGGGCCCCATCTACTCTGACAGCATGCCTGCAGTCTCTGGCTCCTTTGGCGTTCAGCAAACACCAACCTTCTGCTTAGTCTGCGGTCGTTCAGGTGAGCTGTCAGGGCTGGAATACATCTGCAGCTGCACCAAAGATGCATCTTGGGAAGAGCCTGGCTGACTTGTGCTGCCTTCCCCTGCTGCATATTCAGAGGCCCCTCTTGCTTCTGCCAGAGCTGGCTCAGCTGCAGACACTGGTTGCTATTGCAACTCAAGGGAGACGGGAGATGGCAGCGGGGGCATGACATACATATATACAGACAAACACAAGGGTGGAATGTACAGTATACAGATGGAAATAGACATTGGATAAAATCCTTGTTGCTCAAATACTGTTAAATTGCAGCCAGATTAAGGCATGGCAAGCAATTCAGTTCAAAGCTGCCTTCAGTCTTTAAATTCCCTCACTTAGTAAGGCTCTTATTCTTCAATGTCTAGAAGCAACCTCCTAGGGGAGCTTTGGAAGCCACAATCAATACTGTCACTAAGTTGTCACAATGCCTGAAGTAAATTCATGTTTGAAGGAGAGTGGCCAGCTTTAAGAAAAACAAGGAAAAACTGAACTGGTGTTGATTGGGAAGGGAAAAACACTTTGACAGTATGGTTAAGATACTGATCTAACACATTTGGCTTCCGGTCATTTGAGAAACTCTGAATTTACAGGGTTGCTATTAATCCTCAACTCTGAAGTATCTAGACTAACAAGAAATGCTTGTATTAAATCTAGCACTCCAGAAAGCTGTAAGCACTTCTATGGGATAACAGTCTAGCCATGGTGAAATGTGCATTTATAACTGCTTGTCCCTTTGGAGTTCACATGAGAATAACAGAAATGCAAAACAAAACAAACATTTCTAGCTCTGTCAGATTTCCTCCTGTGAATAAAAGTGTCACTCATGTTGTGCTTTCTTTAATGTCCATAATGCTTCTTTGATAGAATTACTTGATCATACATTTAAATCTGTCAGTATTCAAGAAACTGTCATTTGGACAGAAATGGCAAAATCCCATTCACCATCAATTCACGTACTTATTTTGATCCAGAACAAATTTAGAGTCCAGTAGTGCCTTTAAGACAACAAAGTTTTGTTCAAACTATGAGCTTTCATGTGCGCACACACACAATATCATGGAATGAAAACAATATGTTCAGACTGATAGAGTGAAAGGGCAAATTAACATACAGCATAATGAAATTGCCCAGGTTCCAGAGATACATAGAAAAAGACAGCAATTAGGATTTGTTTGCATTCACCTAATTGCTGTCTTTTCTTAGGTATCTCTGGAACCATGGGCACTTTCATTATGCTGTGTCTTAATTTCCCCTCTCACTCCATCTATAAGTCTGAACTGATTATTTTCATTCCATGAGGAACTGTTTGTGCACACGAAAGCTTATACTTTGTTGGTCTTCAAGGAATTTGTTCTGCTGCTTCTCAATATTCCTGAATCCTAATACTAGTATCAAGAATGGCAGATTTCTTTGGTGCCATGTCTCCAAGGCATTTAAAGGGACCAAGTTCCCTTTAGCTGCCTTGGAGTCAGTGTTCACTCTAGTCTGGGAAGTCAGACAATCCTGGGCTATCTCTTCTTGTTACTTGCAGCTCAGTAAATTGAGTTACAAGTAGCAGAAGGAACCAGTGCTGCTGAGTCGAAGAAGCAGGGAGCTGGCAGTTCCTGCAGCCCTAGCCAATACTGGGCTAGCTTGCAGTTTGGTAAACCAAGCCACAAGCAGCAGAAGAAGCCAGCCTCAGATGGTATGGAGCTGGGAACTCCTGCAGTTTTGGCTGAACCCGAACTGGTTTAAACTGAGTGGCAACATGAGCCATCCCCAGCCAAGGCAGCCTGGAGCTCGCAGTTCCCATTGCCCAAGCTAATCCTGGGCTGACTTGATTTCACTCCCTCCCACTTCAAAGCAGGAGGGAGCAAAATCAAGAGCTTAAAAGACTCACAGCCATTTTAGTCTAACAACTTGGCAGGTTCACTTATTAGCTCTTAGGTTTTATTAGCTGTTTTAGGTCAGCCCTGCTCACAGACTTGTTATCCAATAGGTAAAGGTAAAGGTATCCCCTGTGCAAGCACCGAGTCATGTCTGACCCTTGGGGTGACGCCCTCTAGTGTTTTCATGGCAGACTCAATACGGGGTGGTTTGCCAGTGCCTTCCCCAGTCATTACCATTTACCCTCCAGCAAGCTGGGTACTCATTTTACCGACCTCGGAAGGATGGAAGGCTGAGTCAACCTTGAGCTGGCTGCTGGGATTGAACTCCCAGCCTCATGGGCAGAACTTTCAGACAGCTGCCTTACCAAGAGGCTCTTGCTATCCCATAAGGAGGTCCCTAACCTGGGGAGTCTGAAGCGAAGACTGAACTCCCCCCAAACAGGCTCCATCCCATGCCAAACCACAAGCTGTGGCAGAATGTAGATCACATACATATGATTGTGGCCCACACCAGACCATAAACAGTATTAGCCAACACCACAGGGTGTGTGGGAGGGAAGCTGTGGATTGGACAAAAAAGGCCGAGCTCCTCACATGTGGTGGCTTATAAGGCACCCAGTGTCCATGCCTCCCCGCCCTGCCCCAGGGTGACGCTATGCCTCAGCTCTGTGAGTGCACACCACCAAATTTGCCATTCTGCGCCTCCTCCTGTTCTACCCAGCTCCTACGCTTGCATCAGTAGGTGGCTCGAGGTAAGGTCTCAGCCCCATTTGTTTGGTTCCCCCCTCCCCAGTTTGGGTAAACGGAATGCATGTGTCTACTAGTAACAATGGAGAAGGAGAAGAAGAAGAGTTGGTTCTTATATGCTGCTTTTCTCTCCCTAAAGGAATCTCAAAGCAGCTTACAATCGCCTTCCCTTCCCTCACCCCACAACTGGTAGGTGAGGCTGAGAGAGCCCTGATATTACTGCTCAGTGCTGTGCAGAGCCCAAGTGCTGGTTGCATGTGGGGAAAGAGTAGGGAATCAAACCCGGCTCGCCAGATTAGAAGTCCACACTCTTAACCACTATACCAATCTGGATATGCCATCCAGTTGTTAATTTGCTTTCAATTCTGCAGTCATATGCATTGATTATCAGTGGCTGTTTTTTTATCATCATAATCAATATGATTTTTATTCAAGAAGACACCAACCTTTAAATTTTTTTACCTGTCATTTGCAATTAATTTCACAATGCTTTAAAACTACTTCAAGTTGTGCAGTAGTTTAATGTTAACTGTTGTGGGGTGCCTATATTAAGTAGCCAGTTTACGTGGTGGAAACTCTACACCTTCCCAGAACGGCCACACACTGCATAGAAAAAAAACCATTCCCTCTACCATTTTTGCCTCTAGCAGTGTAGATGAGTGGACTGATGTGAATAACAACTATGTAAAAGGTTGTTTTTTAAAGGATTTTGAAAAAGATGTAATTCTATGCTCAGTTCTAATGTAATTAGCTTAATAAAGCACATGGCGAGAAACCTTTCTTATTGTAAACCTCACCAAGAAAACAAACACAATTTCCCGTCATGTTGCAGGACTTCAAACTGAGGAGAGGAGTATCATCAACTGATTACAAAGCCATTAGGTCTGCTAAGCTCATTAAAGTTAGTGCTGGAAGAAATAACACAAGCATCAGGGTGGGAGATTGTGTTAAAAGGGGGGGAGATGCCCAAAAGAGATGCTTAACTGAAATTATTTTATTTTATGGACATTTCTGCAAGAAGAGACACACATTAATGTGAAAGCAGAAAGAGAGAGAGAGAGAGTAGTACAACAGAACTCCATTCCACTTCCAATGAACAGCAAAGGAAGGACTGAGATGAAAGATATATTCTAAATAAATAAAATATACAATGCTGCAAGGTGGCTTGAACAAGGGCTTTGTGAATGTTGAAAAAATGCATGGCAGACTGTACTGAAGCTGTGAAATAATTAGGAAGAATAGTCTGGAGACAGAGCCTTCGGAAAATAAAAGCATGATTTGTTGTTCTTAGTTGTAGTCATGTCCGACCCATCGTGACCCCATGGACAATGATCCTCCAGGCCTTCCTGTCCTCTACCCTTCCCTGGAGTCCATTTAAGTTTGCACCAACTGCTTCAGTGACTCCATCCAGCCACCTCATTCTCTGTCGTCCCCTTCTTCTTTTGCCCTCAATCGTTCCCACCATTAGGCTCTTCTCCAGGGAGTCCTTCCTTCTCATGAGGTGGCCAAAGTATTTGTTTCATCTTCAGGATCTAGCCTTCTAAGGAGCAATCCAGGCTGATCTCCTCTATGAGTGACTCGTTTGTTCGCCTTGCAGTCCAAGGGACTCGCAAGAGTCTTCTCCAGCACCAGAGTTCAAAAGCCTCAATTCTTTGACGCTCGGCTTTCCTCATGGTCCAACTTTCGCAGCCATACATTGCAACTGGGAAGACCATATCCTTGACTAGACGCACTTTCATTGGCAGGGTGATGTCTCTGCTTTTTAGGATGCTGTCTAGATTTGCCATAGCTTTCCTCCCCAGGAGCAAGCGTCTTTTAATTTCTTTGCTGCAGTCCCCATCTGCAGTGATCTTGGAGCCCAGGAAAATAAAATCTGTCACTACTTCCATTTCTTCCCCATCTATTTGCCAGAAATTGAAAGATGCCACGATCTTCGTTTTCTTGATGTTGAGTTTCAAGCCAACTTTTGCACTCTCCTCGTATGCTGGCAGTTTGATCTCTAGTTCCTCTGCCTCTTCGAAATCTTGCCTGTACTTCTGGAAGTTCTCACGCCACATATTGCTGGAGCCTAGCTTGTAGGATTTTGAGCATAACTTTGCTAGCATGAGAAATTAATGCAATGGTGCGGTAGTTGCAGTAGTTTGAACATTCTTTGGTGTTGCCCTTCTTTGGGATTGCAATGTAAACTGACCTTTTCCAATCCTGTGGGCACTGTTGAGTTTTCCAAATCTGCTGGCATATTGAGTGTAGCACTTTTACTGCATCATCTTTTAAGATTTTGAATAGTTCAACTGGATTGCTGTCACCTCCACTAGCTTTATTGTTGCTCAGGCTTCCTAAGGCCCATTTGACTTCACATTCCAGGATGTCTGGCTCCAGGTCAATGACTACCCCTACGTGGTTATCAGGGATGTTAACCTCAATCTTGTATAGTTTTTCTGTGTAATTTTGCCACCTTTTAAAATCTCTTCTGCTTCTGTTAGGTCCCTAACATTTTGGTCCTTTATCATACCCATCTTTGCATGAAATGTTCCCTTCATATCTCCAATGTTTTTGAAGAGATCTGTGGTCCTCCCTATTCTATTGTTTTCTTCTATTTGTTTGCATGTTCATTTAAGAAGGCATTCGTATCTCTTCTAGCTATTCTCTGGAATTCTGTATTCAGTTGGGTGTATGTTCCTCTTTCTCGCTTGCCTTTCACATCCCTTCTCTCCTCAGCTATTTGTAAAGCTTCCTCAGACAGCCATTTTGCTTTCTTGTATTTCTTTTTCTTTGGGATGGTTTTAGTTGCTGCCTCTCGTACAATGTTGCGAACCTCCGTCCATAGTTCTTCTGGCACGCTATCAAATCTAATTCCTTAAATCTATTTGTCACCTCTACTATATATTTGTTAGGGATATGATTTAGTTCATACCTGAGTGGCCTAGTGCTTTTCCCTACTTTCTTCAATTTGAACCTAAATTGGACCCTAAACTCTATGGACAGGTTCAAAAGGAAAAAGCATGATAGCAAGTCCCTATCACGTGAAGGGGCAGCTGAAGTATGAAAGAAAATCTGCTGGTATAAAAAGTTGGGGTTTTTTCAACAAATCTAATATTGTTTAATAAATTGAAATAACATTTATTCTCCTGGTATTTAAAATGGAAATGTTTAATGGATAAAAATATATCTACCTCTCACCTAGGCACTATCTAATTTAGACACAGTATGTAATAATTTAAAAGCAGTTACATCCAGAACTGGGTGGGTGGCAGGATACTGCTACATGATTTCAGGCATGGTTTTTAGTAGCTTCTATTTTTCAATAATATGTTGCTCGTAAGGGCTAGAAAAACTGCCATAGTCCATAGTCCTGCACAGAGTTAGGCTGATGAGAGTCAAGCAGCCTAAGTATGCACAGGGTTTCTGCTGAGCTCTCTTATGCTGTAGCATCTTATTTAACCCCAGCCATTTTCAAACCAGCTGTTACTCGATCCATAATTAGCAGCATCTGATTTAGAGGTAAACACCTCTGAGGAAAATTGTGGACCTGGAAACTTGCATTATAATGAAAATCTTAAGAGACTAGGATAACCCAAGCACAGAGAAATATGTGATATGAGTACAATAGTGAGCTGTGAGGTAACAGAAAACTCTTATTATTGCCAAAACCAACTAATTCTAGAAAACAATATGTATTTTGAAACCTTGACCTTGCACACTACTGTTTATTAAGCTATAAGTTTTACATTTGGATTTTCAGCTCTCTATCACATTTCTCTTCCCTGGATTTATTTATTTTTAGGGAAAGCAGGATATAACTATTGTGAATAAATAAATAGTTTTCATAAAGATAGCATCGCATTCAAATCCTTGAATAAAATCTTGTAGATAGATGTTTCCCCCCTTTTTTAATTGTCATGCACTTGCCTATTATGAGGCTCATTTGCCACCTTGACACCCATTCATCCAGTCTTGACAGATCCTCTTAATCTCCTCTCAGTTCTCCCTGGTTCTTACTGCCCTGAACAACTTAGTGTTATCCGCAAACTTAATCACTTCACCGTTGACTCTCAACTTCAAATCATTAACGCATAAGTCAAAACCTATTACCAGGCCCTGGGATATGCCACTGCTTACCACCTCCACTGTGAAAACTGCCCATGTATACTCACTTCATTTTTCCTGTTAATTAAGCAACTTCTAATCCAGAGGACTTGTCTTCTTGCCCCATGATTACGGAGTTTACTTCAGAGTCTTTGATGAGGAGCTTTATCAAAAGCATTCTGGAAGGTTAGGTAAGCAACATTTACTGGGTCGCCATTGTTGGTTCATCCCCTTAAGATATCTCTAAAAGGTTAGTGAGACACCACCTTCCTTTACAGAATCCTGATTCTTCCTCTGTCTTATCAATGTGTCTAAGAATTCTGTCTTTAGTAGTGGCTTTCACCAATTTATCCAATATTGACATTAGACTGACCAGCCTGTAATTTCTCAGATCTCTTCTAGAACCATTTTAAAGATGAGGTTTACAATAGCTGCTTTCTAACCCTCAGGAATGGAGGCAGATTTTAGTGATACATGGCTAATTTTTATCAGGAGATCTACTAGTTCACATTTGAATTCTTTTTGAACCCATTTACAAAGTAAAACACACATACACACGTGCATGATAAAATTTCACTAGTACACAAAATAAGGCAGTTTCACATTTCCTACTTGCTGTTAAAAAACCTGTTCATAAGGCTGAGCAGGTGGAAACAGATTCAAGAGGGTAGCTGAGTTGATCTGAAGCAGCAGAACAAATTTAGAGTCCAGTGGCATCTTTAAGACCAACAAAGTTTATATAAGGTATGAGCTTTTGTGTTCACACACACATCTTCAGATACAATATTGTGACATTGTAACTGAGGGAGTATGTGTGAACACAAAAGCTCATACTTTATATAAACTTTATTGGTCTTAAAGCTGCTACTGGACTCTAAATTTGTTCAGGTGGAAACAGCAATTAAAAGAGAATCCATCAGTGTTTCCTTCATCCAAAGTTGAAGTCAAATGAAAGATGACCTTATAAATTACTTTGTTATTCATGTAAGGCCTGTGTATCCGCGGATCATTTTTAATTCCTGTAAGACCTGTGTATCTGGTAAATATCTTCATTATGCTGTGTACTTTCTCCTTATATATGTGATCTGGTCATTTCTATTTCATTGTCTGAGGACGTGTGCTGCGTTTACCCCTTGAATACATCCTTGTTGGGCTTAAAGGTGCCATTGGACTCAAAAGATTTTTTTAAATGTTAGGCTTGTAGCAGTTGTAGAATTATCCAGGAAACTCTAAAATCTCTGTGACCGGAAGGTCAGCAAACAGTGGCCTCTTGATTAAATCCAGGTGTTTGGGGTGCCACCCAGCTGCCAGCCTCAGGAGCAAAAGGTGAGTTTGTGGAGATAGTAAGTCTTGATAGCAATGGGATTTAAAATGTCTTCATGGTGGGGCCTTGGCCTGCTAACCCCCATAACTTCTCAACCCCCCATAAACTTGTCAAGCTGACTGGCTTAAAATCTAAACAGTGTTCCAGTGAGTAAATCAGGGATGAAGGAGGGGAGGATTTTATAATGGGCAGCAGAGTTATTTATTTACTTTACTGCCTTAGTTGCTACTCTGAGTTGCTCCCACATTCCCTAAAATATTGCAGCAAATCTTGAGGCGTATCTCATAGGATACATGCTAATTTGTTAGTATCCTTAAAAATATCACCACTCCACAAGACTGTGTAACTGTCACCATTGGTTTGTTTCAATTAGTTATGAATTTGTTCTGGGCTGGTTGATTCATTGACACTATCATATTACACAATCAGCCTGCTTCAGAATTTATCTTTGTGTCATTATTTCTCCTTCTGTTACTCTAACTGATTTGACGTTTTATGGGAACCCCCCCCCCCAGTTTCACTCATTTTTTAAAATGAGGAAATACTTTTCTAGTCAATGCAATTATACACTGATGCAGAGAAATCCGCTCAAGAGCTAGCATTTCCCCTTTAAATATTCCTGATAAAATTGCAAAATTTGTGCAGTTTGTGATAATGATTAACAATCCTACAGATGTCATTAGGAATAGTAAATGACTGGGCTTGCATATGAGACCTCCAATTTTCAAGACACGAACCTCCGCATTGTATGCTAGACGGTCCATTAGCTAAGCTACTGAAATGGACATCACCTTTGAAAGTCTACATAATGAAGAAATCTGAGATATGTCTCTGGATATGACCAGTTATATCCCTGCTTCCCTTAACTCTGATAGTTCATTTCAATTCAGAGAGTGTCCCTATAAGATCTGCCTCTGTCAGCTTATAGGAGAAAAATCGCCATTGAAGAAAACTTAGTATTAAAAAAATTAAAGTCAGAATAATTTGCTGCATATTATTTGCTCTTGTTTAATCTGGTTGAAAGACACTGGCTGTGTATCTTGACAACTGGCAGCACCTAAGAACTGTACAGATGTGAAGAGAGATTGTCATTCTGGCCTCAGTAAACATTGTGCCCTCGCTGCTTAGAGCTTGAGTGAAAGTTGTTTCCTTAGGATTGGAGTTTACGTGTAGTGGTATAACCAAACATCACAGATACAGAGTGACTCTTCTTTTGAAGTCCTGTCCCCTGCAAACTTGACACTATAGAAGGATTTTCAGCCTTCTGATGAAAGGAAGAGAACGACTTCAAAAGAAAGTCTTTGGAGTTGATACAGGTGAAGTACAAGCTCAAAGGAGAGAGTATTATAGAGTTCCCCTGCTTTGTCTGGATACTGACACTATTTTATCGCCTCTTCTTTACAACAGTAAATCAAGGAAGCATCCTGCTGGAATTTGACTTATATGTATTACTGGCCTTCAGGGGGAAAGTAGCTGGTGTTTATGAATGCTGTGGTAATCCAGGAAATTGGATTTTCATTGGTGATATCGTAATTCCATCGGTGTCTTGAATTTGTTTTCTGTTCCATTCTGTCCGGTCCATGAGGTGGAGGGATTGGTTGTGGGAGACAGAAACACTTTTACAAGCTATCCTGGGACAGGGTTGGGGACTATTTATGTGAATGCCCATTTGATTAAAAACAGTGGACAGCATGTGTTTTGGATGCATATCCAAATGAATATCTAATTTCCCCCTTCACTTCCTCAAAACAAGGACATCTAAGACATTCTGTAGAGTTTCTGAAGGTATTATGAGGAGAAGCAGAAAGATATCACACATTTCTACTGGTGCTATATAACTGAGCATACCGGTCTACTTAATCATATTTATATAGAGGTTTTATATATCTGTACAGCTATAACAGTGTCTTAATGCTATATCTGTTAGTTTTCCCCATTAAGAATACCAGGAGGAAGGAGAAGGGGATGTTCTGTTTCCTCAATGAGCATGAATGGGTTGATTTGTGCTGTGATTGATGCTTCTTATGGTCAGCAAAATCATGGACAGGTGCTTAGAGAATTCTGAATAACCCAAGCCCTCTTTCTTAATCAAAAATTTTAGCTAACAAGCAATCTATCATACTGTTTCCAATACAGCATGTAATTACTAAATGAATGAAACAGTGTACAATTATAGAAATGTCAAGGTTCTGGTACTTTTTCTCATTAACAAAAACAATGAAACATTATTATTATTATGAATTCAATCCTTGCAGTATTTTAATGTCTTCAGACAGGCCTAGACAGCAGCATTTGTTAAAAATAAACAAATTAGGTAAGCAAACTTATAGCATTTTAAAAGGGGACTTTGAAGAATTAACACTGCAGTGGGTTGCCAATGGAGAACAACACTGGGCATGATGAGCATGAGGCTGTGCGTTGCCATCAGCTCATTGCGGTGTGGGAGGGGTTGGGTGTGTGGGCCTATTTAAAGCCACCACATGCATTCGCCCGGCCTCTCCGGACCATCCGCAATCAGAACAGCTTCCCTCCCGCCCACCCTTGTTATCGGTTTAGATGTCGTGTTCAGTATTTGGATTTTCATGTTCTATTTTGTCGCAGCTGCAGTATAGGCACGGTGGGAGCCTGTTGGAAGGGAGTGCAGTCTGCAAACTGGACTCCCTGGAGTTGGAGAGTCCAGCTGACATATGGGCACAGCCTACTCGTCTGGGAGCTCTTACAGACTCTTTCCGCACTAGGGATATCGTTTGGATTTGCATTTTTAAAGGGTCAAGTTTTTTGTCTGTTTCCACACTGCAATTTGCCTCTTTGAGCACAGACCTAAATTGCCCCCTCACTTGCCCTGGAGCAAAGGGATCCCCAGAAAACCATTTTTCATTTTTTAAAGCAGGGACTAATGGGGTCTAATTCAGGGCTACCAAATACGGATAGGCACGCATGGATAGGTTTTTTCCCATACCTTTTTTCCCCATCTTTGTTTTCATTGTACCTCTTAATTCCACCATCCTGCACGGGTGACCGCTTCCCCCCTTTCCCCAAAGTGTCCGAAATGTAATTTTTAAAAATAAACCCTGAGTTATAATGTTATAACATCATTGCAAGACTTGCTTTTTTAAAAACTCAGAAACAGTGTTGTAATACAGTCGCCCCTTTTAAAATTGCATAAATGATCTCAACCTCACATACCTCTCGGGGTGTCTGTTGTGGGGAGAAGAAGGGTAGGAGGTTGTAAGCTGCTCTGAGGCTCCTTCTGGTATTAAAAAACAGGATACAAAAAAAAAAGCTCTTCTCTATAAAGTAGGCAACCACTATACTTTCTTACATGCTACTGTGGTTTTCAAAGGGCTCTCATGGCCACCTTACAGTGTTGAAGTGTTGAGCCTGCCAAGGGGTTCATAAGGCAGTTTGGCTTAATTACACCAGCAGATGACTGAGTTAGAATCATAGAATCATAGAATAACAAAGTTGGAAGTGACCTCCTGGGTGATCTAGTCCAACCTCTTGCACTATGCAGGACACTCACAACCCTATTGCTCATCCACTCTAATGTGCCACCCCCTTGAATCTTCACAGGATCAGCCTCTCTGTTGCATATTTTCCTTTGTTTGTATGCTTGTTTGTTGACAGAGAGGTTCCTCGTGGAGAATAAAAATAAAGTCCATGGATAAATACTTGTTTTTAAACTGTGTAGCCTTATGTTTGTGCTATTTGTACATTTTCCCAGGAAACCAATGTGAAACTGATATAGATGAATGTCTCTCAGCACCGTGTCGGAACAATGGAAGCTGCGTTGATGGTGTCAACTACTATAAATGCCAGTGCATAAGTGGTTATATTGGAACAAACTGTGAAACAAATGTTGACGAATGCTCATCAACACCTTGTCTCCATGGAAGGTGGTGGCTTTTATTTTTACTATTATTACCTCTGAAGTGTGGGGGGCACAAGATCTAGCAACATTTCAGATTTAATGTCAGAGATAGTTGTAGAAGATACTTCAAGTTATGCTGTTCCATAAAAAGTAAAAGAATACAGGCACAGTTAAGGGATGACAGATGTTGCCAGTTTAAACTAATGCAATATAGTGGTACAGTATTTCATTTCGTCTTTCATTTCTGTGCAATAACATAAAGTAGTATTCAATAACTGTGAATTAATTAGATTTTAATATACTTATAAGTAGCTGCTCAGGCTTTATATACCAGAAGGCTGGGAGAGGAATCCCCTGTTTGGCATGTGTGTAGATGTTATCAGATTCTTTGGGAAGAGAATTGTAACTTCAACCTAATAAAGATTATTATTAGAATAATGCCTGTGAAGCCTAATAGGGTGTACTCAGAATCAGGCTGTGATTGGTGAATGGCCACAACACTAATACAACAATAGAACATGTTTAATGAATGGTGTATAAAACAGGCCTTTCTTTTTCAGATGTGTTGACCATGTAAATGGGTATCAGTGCATCTGTGAAGCTGGGTGGATCAGCTCAAGATGTGAAATCAACGCTAATGTAAGTCTTCTCATTAAAATGGGGTGTCAGAACATATAAAATTAAGAATCAATTCTTTTTGTGTAAAGAAACTGCAGCCTCATCCTAAGAACTTCCTCGAAATCTGCACTTAATCCAGTTGATCTACCGTTATAGCTGTGACAGTTGGCACATGGGTACAGAATTCCAACAGCCTGGTCACCTGTAGCCTTAGCCTCATCAGGCCCATTGTCTTGGAAAGAGAGAAGAGCATGTTTATAGTTTCTTTCCAACCGTGTTAAGACTAAGTGGGCTGAGCTGCAGAGGTTCGTTTGCTGAGAAACACATGAAGCTGTTTATTTAGAGTCCAGTAGCACCTTTAAGGCTAACAAAGTTTTATTCAAGGTATGAGTTTCTGTGTGCACACATCCTTCTTCGGATACCATATAATGGGATACAAACAAATCCAAATTGCTGTTTGTTCCTATTCACCTCTGGAATCAACCATTTTCATTATGCTGCATGTTAATTTACTCTCACACTCTACCTTTAAGTTTAAACTGATTACTTACATTCCATGACACTGTATGTGAGGAAGTGTGCGTTCACATGAAAGCTCATACCTTGAATAAAACTGTGTCGGTCTTAAAGGTGCCACTGGATTCTAAATTTGTTCTGCTGCTTCAGACCAACATGGCCACCCACTTCAATCTATGAAGCTGTTTATGTTTGTCACTCAGAGTTGTAAAGGAAAAGAGCTTTCAGCTACACACCGTATGACTGCTACAGTGCTGTTCAAGCTTCCCTTTCAATTATTAGGGGGAGAATAGTTAAATATTCAATAGACTGACAACTGCTAGAAGAAGCAGTTATCAGCTCTTGGTCCCCTGTGCATTTAGCTCTCTCCTGTCCTTTCTAATTTGCTTCTTTTGCCCCCAAGATAATCCCTCCCCCCTTCGGGAATGAAAGCTGAACACGGTTTTCATCTCCTAAAGGCACTAGAGAGGAATACTCTAAGGGAGCTTGGCAGGCAAGGCAAAATGCTATTAGGCTTGAATTGCATCAGTAGACACAAACAGGATACAGGGTAATTACAATAAGGCTAAACAATGAGAAACATGATGAAAAACATAACTAGTACTCTTGGTGAGTTTAATAGAGATAATTTTCTAGGTTAGGTCCTAGAAAGAAGAACCGCATGAGTGGCATTAGTTACACAAATAGCTGAGAGGTAAAGAGGGGGAAAGTAGATAGAGAAAAAGAAGATGCTACTTGAAGCCCTGACCTGGATAGC
This sequence comes from Paroedura picta, assembly GCF_049243985.1. Lineage (NCBI taxonomy): Eukaryota > Metazoa > Chordata > Lepidosauria > Squamata > Gekkonidae > Paroedura > Paroedura picta. Next base: position 147,677,788 of record NC_135369.1, read on the forward strand.
CCAATGCTGTCAGATCTTGGAAGCTAAGCAGGGTTTGTCCTGACTAGTATTTGGATGGAAGGCCACGGTGGCTCACAAATCACAATGAAACCCCCAAGATGCCATCCTCCAAATGAAGCATTAAAAAAGTTCAATAAATAAAATGGTCTATAGTGTCTCCTACAGCTCATTCTGTAGAGTGGGTTTTGTTAAGCAGGGAAACAGCCCATAGGTGGTGACTTGAGCACATTAGTAGGCACACAGGGACATATGAGAAGACATAGTTTTTTAATTGAAGGTCATGTGTTGGTCCTAGAAAGAAGAAAGGGATAGGAAGATGCTTGGAAAAGCATTACAGTTATAATGGACAATATTTATTCATTTATTTATTTAGATTTCCATACCGCCCATTTCTTTGCAGCTCTGGGCGGTTTACACTGAACATTATATAACATTATATATGAGTGGGACTGGCATGTTGTCCTGAAAATTGGTGGCTGGAGTTGATAAGTCATTGAGAACTGATTAAGGATCCCGAGGTGTGGAATATGAAATGGAAGTGGAATATGAGCAAAGGAACACCCCACTGGATCAGGAAAGCCTTTGTTGAAGGCAGTTTGAAACACACCTACAAAGATCGTGGCCACCATAGAATACTGATACTCCTCTTTGTTTATATAATAGAGCTACAGGGGACAAAGATATTGGATTTCTTGGATTAATCAAGTAGATACAAGCTAAGAAACCGTTTGACTATGCTGATTGCCTAGTAACTCATATTATTTGCAGTATTAAATATTTGTAAAGTTTGATAATAATTTTATTCAACTCCATTTACCACTAAACAATCAGCAATCTTTTGAATTCCTCATTTATTTGTTTGTTTATTTTTGAAGCTCTGCTACTGCATAAGGCTATCCTTCCAGATAAATAAATAAAATATACTCAGTGCTCCGGACTGGAGACATAGTATGCAACCAGATGCACATTGTATCTTGCGACAGTCAAGTCTTGTTCTCTTGTGACAGCTCTTATAGTGTGCTTAGTAAGGTGTTTGTGCTAGCCCAACCCCATGTTCTTTTGACAGTTACCCAGACTACCAGCTGCAATGGAAGCATTCTGTAACATCTGAACTGAGAGAGGGTCAAGGATGCTGAAGCAGCACTCCTAGTTCCTGAAATGGGTGTCATCTGCACAAGCCCTTTCACTCTGTGTTATTTGATGTTTTGTGTTACTTCTTTAAAATACACCCCTATGTAATTATCTCTAGTTAATGTTTGTTACTTTCTTTAGGGAGCTTGACTTATTTGATTTTCCATTCCCATTTGTTCCAAAAGAGGCATTACGTTTTCTGCCGACCTTGTAACTTAATTCATTAAGGAACATATGCTGATTCCTGCTGTACTACTAGCAGAATTGTTTTATGTCTGCGTTTTTCTCCAAGTTAATGGGAGTTTTCCAATATAAACTTTGCTTGCACATAATACGGAAGACTTCCTGAATTATTTGAAACTTTGATTATTTTTGTTGCTCCTTCAGTAGGAGACTTCAGCATGTGGCTAAATGTCTCCCACTGAAATAATTGAAACTCACAAACCTTTCAGTGTATCTGGACTGTACCCTTTGTTTTAAATACCATTATAGATTTTGATCTTGCTGTTATAGATATTAATAACAGTTTTGAAAGCAAGAGCTAATCTTGAGTTCTGTTTACTGAAGGTCAGATTTGCAGTACAATCCTATGCAGTGTGGCTATAATAATAAAATACAGCACAATTTTGTGAGCTGTAGTAAAGGGATCAATGCCACCTAATCTTTACCCAGTCTACCTTCTATCGTTTGGGGAAGAAGGACATACATGAAACTGCTGGGAGAAAGGAAAGATGGGAAGCTATTCCTGTTAATGGATGGCCATCCATCAACACTGCCAGACTGTCTGGCTAGATGCTTGGAGGCCATGGTGGAGTCAAGTGGAGTCAGCTGAAATTGGATCCAGTCAAGACTGAGGTCCTCTAGAGCAGGGGTAGTCAACCTGTGGTCCTCCAGATGTTCATGAACTACAATTCCCATGAGCCCCTACCAGCATTTGCAGTTCATGAACATCTGGAGGACCACAGGTTGACTATTCCTGCTCTAGATGGGTCAGTATGCAGAAGAACAGTTGGCGCAGCCTCCAGATTTTGATGGAGCTCAAATAACACCAATGTGTTCTGTCAGGAGCCTGGGTGTGATACTGGATGCCTCCCATTTAGTGGAAGCCCAGATCATAAATGTCGCTCGCCTGGTGGTTTCCCATCTTTGCCAGGCATGGCAACTTTCACCCTATCTCTTATTTTTGGATTAAACCAGAGTAATCCATGTAACAGACACCTCTGGATTAGACTTTGGCAACTTGCTCCATTTAGAGCTTCCCTTGAGACTGTTCCAGAAACTCTAACTAGTTCAAAATGTGAAAGTATGAATATTTATAGGAACCCACTAGAGGTGGGTATTCACCACTATTCACCCAACTGTATTTGCTCCAGATTGGAGACTAAATCAAGGTTCAAGGTTTTGGTACTAACCTTTGAAGCCCTAAATGGTCTGGGACCGGCATAATTGTAGGATTACCTCGTTCACTGTGCCACCCAAAGAGTACTATGGTCAGTCAAACAAGACCTGCTCAGGACCCCCAGCCCAAAGGAAGTGAGTTTGGTCATGAATAGGGCCAGGACTTTGTCAACCTTGGTCTCAGCTTGGTAGAATGCTCTGCTGAAAGAGAGGAGGGCCCTCTGGGACCTTAACCAGATCTGTAGTGCCTGCAAGACAGAGCTGTTCCACCAGGCTTATGGCTGAGGCTCAAATGGACCATCAGGAAGCACTGGCCTCACTGCTGAAACCGAGAAAAGATAAGCCCTCCAAGGACCTTGAACCTTCCACCCAGCCCAAATGAAGAAGTGGGCTAGTGTATAGTTTAAGAAGGTTTTAATGTGACTCCGTTATTATTAATTTGATATTTTAAGCCATGTTGTTACCCGCCTTCAGCTATCTAGGGAGGGTGGAATACACAAAGTTTTATTTTTATTTTATTTTTAAGTTTCCACAAGCTCAATCCAAAAGCTTTAAAAATATATTTTGGGGAGGATATTGGGGAGCCCAGGAAGTCTCTGTAGTCTCGTAGGTATTTAGCAAGTGAAGTGCAAAAGCATAATATGGTTGAATAACAAGATACGTTCAGCTAGCACCATGGTTTCCCAATGCTTGCTAGGATGATCTTCCCTTTCCTCTTTCCTACCACCCAATGATCTTTATCAAATAAAATCTCTCCCTTGTTACTGGTGTCCTTGAGATAATACAGATAGGGTGGGATGCAAATACATAAAAACTTAGTAGCACTAGTAGTATCAAAGTTTATCATACGTATTTTTGACTTGGCAAATATTGTACTGACTTCTTTCATGATGGTCACCCTCTCCTCGGCACTGACGTAATTGTTACCACTGGCAGGACGTGCCATGGTGCATGGTCATTTCTTGCAGCCAATAAATAGTCTCTGTGCTCTATGAGCACAGTGATTTTTACATGAAAAGTCAGAAGCTTTGTTGTTGTTGCTGTTCTGAAAAGGCTAAAACACATTGATTTCAGTGGTGATTGTTAAAGAACTGCTTAACTCTCTTACTGAAATGGTGGGGTTTAAAAGTGCCGTGCTTGAGCTGAAATGTACCTGGTTAACCCTGAGCACTTCAGCAATTGTTGCCATCTCACAGTGATTACTACCAGTAATTCTTTACATCTGAGAAGGTAAAAGCAAATGTCAGCCTTCTCTGGAAATTACCATTCAGTCTCTAGAGGCAGATTGTGTGCATATTTATTTGCAAGCAAGTGTAACTCTGATCAGTCAGGTTTACTCATAAGCAACTATGCACAAAATTGAAAGCTGTTTATAGAAGGTGTCCTCTTGGCACATAGGACAATGAAACGTATTATGTATGCAGCCTGAACTGCTCCTGTACTGAACACCTGCTTTTTTATTCCCAGTTTCATTTATAGCTTTGATCCTTCTCAGTGATTTTTATACTTTCTCCTATGAACTATTATTTTAGGTTGATTTGTTCCCCATAAATTTTGTAGGGAATGTAGAAGAGAACAAAGCTAAAAAAAATAGTTTGAAGTGCTAACAAGCTACTGGAAACTGGGAGGGGGAATGAAAGAAGGCATCTATTTTCAGCTAAGTTCAAACAGCAGACGGACTAGTTTCTTTTTTAAACTATTGACTTTGTGCTTCCTATTAAGTAGTTTAATTAATTTAGTGGAAGACTAATTTGTAAACCATAGGTTCAGAGTCTCTGGTAGTATATAAAGTACACTATACTTCCTATGGGACATATAATTCAATTACTTTATGTAATGTTTTCTAATAAAACATCTATATGTCCCAAAGGTGAGGGGGGAGGGCAGGTGGAGTTGTTTTCATACCAGGCCTCCTTGGATCTGGTATTTTCACTCTGTAAAAGGAACTGCAGTATCTGACTGAATACTCCTTGCTCTTGGCTTTCCTTAAAGTGCATTAGTTTGGAGAAGTTAGAAATGATACATCTGCTATTTGGCCCAAACAACAACAACAAAAAGAAATTAACTTTCTGAAACCTACTTTGATTATCTCCGCTTGGGTGACAGCAATTAACATAACTCATTTGGAGTGGAGACATCAATAGAATCCACAGATTCAAGGATAAGAACACTGCCTCATTTTACTAATTCCACTAATTGTGTTCTCCTGTAGTTTTGTCACAACAAACATTAAATGGCAAGGAGTTCCATTTTTGCCACTGCAGCACACTGGGTTGAAATTTTCTTTGAACTAGCCACTAGGACCCTAAGGTCTCTTCCCCCCCCCCTCCCCCAAACCTCAGGAACCTCAGACTCCATTAGCATATACTTGAAGTTCGAAGTTTTTCTTCCTATTTGCTTCACCTTATACTTACTTTCATTGGACTTCATTTGCCACAGTTGCCCCTTGCCCAATTTGTAGAGATCCTCCTGGAGCTCTTCACTGTCATCCTTAGGAACAGGCACAAACTGAACCATGAAGCAAAGTTCATCATAAGGTTTGCTTTGGTCATAATTCATGAACCGAATCTCATGACAAGTCTACTGTCAAAACCTCCACCAACTTTTTAAGCAGTTATTGGCAGTTTGTGGATAGGGCTGGGTTTCTTTTCTCTCTCTGTTTTACTTGTATTCATGTAAGATATGTCCAGTTGAAGATTCAAATTTGTGTGGCTTTTTTGGGGGGGGGCAGCGGTTCTGGTGCTTACTTTCTATGAGGACTATGAGGACTATTACTTTCTATGAGGAAAGCTATTGGAGGAAAGATAATGCCACCAATTTTTCACAGAACATAGGCCTGCCTATACTCTAAAGATACCCCTCCCAGATTTCAAGTGAATAGAAAAAGGGGTATGGTTTTACATACCCCCTTTTATAGAATCTGTACTCAAACAGTGACTGACTATATACATATTAACCTTTCTACTGAAAATGCTGTGTTTGTCATGTTTCCTTGTGGTTTGTTTCATGGTGAGGAACAAGAGGAGCAGCTTTTCTATTATTCCCTATGGGGGACTTGGGGGGGGGCAGGAGTGGCTTTTTTTTCAACTAAATGACACCAAAATTTCAGGAGAGTGGGGACTGCCTGCCCAATAAAGACCATGTGAGTTTGAAGTGAATTGGACCATGAAGTCCAGTTTTATGTGCTCCTGAACAAGTTCCCTCAGAAATTCTATTTTGGGGAGGTAAGAGAATGCTTTACCACCAGAATGGAGGGTGCAAAGGAGAATGGAAATATCCTGTAGCCTGTTGTTAAAGGTGACTTTCTGGGAGCCCCTCTGTGCTCCACTCTTCCAGGAACAAGTGGGGTTACCAACACACAGGTCCATTCCACACAGCGTTAATGTAGCTGAAGTGTTGCCATTGTGTAACACTATATATTTCTCGTTATTCAAGACGTCGTACATAATCAGCAACACTCCTGCAACACTCCCACAAAAATCGCTTCATTGTAGCGCTTTTTTGGGAATCCACAAAAGTGGGTTCACAAAAGTGGATTCCCCCTAAACAAACTGCTAGACTCTTGAGAACAACCTGTAACACATCCGGAAAAGACATGTGCGTTCACAATGTAGCGGTAGAAAGAATGTCCCTCCCTAATCTCTCGCACCCGCGCTTCCGGTGTCATTTCCCCCCCCTTAAACCAGCAAAAGCAACGAATAAGCGTTGCTTCATTGGTTGAAATCAGTCCACAAGCAAGTGTCTGTAAAGTTTCCAAGCACATACAGCCCACCCCCCCCACCCCCCTTCGACACTGCCCATAATTTCAGCCAGGAATAGCGGGGGGGGGATTATTTTTTTCTTTAAGAGTGTGCAAACGATTAAGCGCCAGCTCCTACACCAGCGGAAAAGGTCTCTCTGATACATGGAAGTAATGAATATGCGTTGCTACCGGTGTTTTCGAGTTTTTAAAAAAGAGTTCTTAAAGGTAAACACGAACACAACAGTTAACTGGCTGTTCTGGTTGATTGATGGCTAGGGGTGGGAGGAAGCGTGGAAAAACACTGCCTCCTCTGTTGCGATTTCAGCGAGACCGGAAACTTGTGTGTTAGGAGAACAGCGCTAGTGGGAGAGCCTTTTTTTTTCGATAGAAACAGCTGTGTGCTGCCACTTTTGTGTGCTGCTGCTACCTGCCGCTTTTGCCTGCATTGCTTTTCAATAGCGCTCAGACTTAGCGACATTGCCCTTTGTGTGGAATTGCCCACAGTGTTGCTGGTAACCCCCCCCCCCCAAATTGGAGGGGGACAAAACACAGATTGTTCCAGAATGGGGTTTCATTATATCACTGACCCTGGATTTGTATTACCATTCTCCCAAATCATTGTCACAACCTGAACCACTGATTTCTATGTGCATTTTCAGCATGGGAATTTCGCTATGCACACTCCTATACCTTATGTTAATTCCTCTGTTCTCTGTTCATTAACTGTTAACAGCATGTGTTTAATTAATAAGTCTTTTTTTGTTGTTCAATCTGCCCTTAATTTAAAATGTGGCATTACTCTGAAAAGGAAAGCTTTTCCCTTTACTAAAGAAGATCACAAGTTCTCTGTACCCTACTGTATAGATATCTGTACCCTACTGTACCCTCTGTACCCTACTGTATAGATATCTGCAATACCTACTGTATAGATATCTGCTATACCTACTGTATAGATATCTGATATACCTACTGTATAGATATCTGCAAACAATTTAAATCAGTGTCATTCATCTTTTTAGGAATGTGAATCAGCACCCTGTCTTAATGGAGGTTCTTGTCAAGATTTGGTCAATGCATTTGAGTGCATTTGCTTGAATGGATACACTGGTGAATTTTGTGAAGTTGATATTGACATTTGTGCTGAACCTCTCCTGAACTCATCCCACTGTTTCAATGATGGTAAATGTGTTGACGGCCCTGGAAGAACTTTTCATTGCAGGTCAGTAGTCTTCTTGCCTGTAAAAAGAATGACCAATATACATGGCTGTTAAGGAAAAGGAGGGGAAGTTTGTTACAGGGTCATGTTTATAACAAATTGAATTTCATGCCATTTTAAGGAGGCTATCAGAATGAGTTGTTGGGGATCTTTATATGATGTTCATGTCCATGATAGGTCCTGTGCTGTTTAAGTAAAATATCACTGCTCAACTCATGTAGGCGTGAACATAGGTTTTGATAGCCCAATATCATGCAATCAAAATGGTAGCAAATAGTATTTAAATAAATATGACTAGAGTGGTATGTTGGATGAGCCAAGATTGACTGTGATGTGAGTGGAAAAGGCTTGATTAATTCTTTGCAGGATTAAAAAAAAAAACATTCCAATACACAAAGCTTTCGGAATTCCCTATGCTGTCTTGGGAGCATTTTTCAAATTCTCTTTGTATAAGGATAATACTCAGAATTCCACTTAGGCTTATCCACCTACTGAAAAGCTTGATAAAAAGGGGCTCTAATCCTTTGTGACAAATCTGTGTGTGAAATACTAATATATTCCCAGAGCTTACATTTCAAGCTTTTATTATCTGTTTGGGAGCTGGTGGTCTGAAAGGAAGCTGAAAAAAAGTTAATAATTTTCTTAGTATAATACCTGACCACTTGTTAGTATATCATAACACTGTGTAATATAATGTGTGGCGACCTAATAAATCTAATTACACTTTGTTCACTTATTTTTTAAAAAGCATATTGACTAATCTGTGTTAAACTCAGAAATGAATTTCTTTGTTTTTTTATAATTTTTGTAGAGCGGTTTAATGCTGTTCTTCTTTCTACCTCACAACAAATATTAAACTATGACAAAAAGGATTTGCAACACAATATCAGACCAGGTTCTTTATTTAAAGAGACTGTGTTTTCAGTCATCTGCCTGAATATTATATTAGGTAGAACTGATTTGACATGGCAGCTTGGTGGGAATCTCTCCCCCTAGAAAATTATCAAGATTTACAAAAGGAGCCTATTGTTTGCCGATTCTGTCATGAACCATTAACTGACTTCTTCAGCAGGTTGTAGAAATGTCCTAAAGCCAGTGTCTTATGGACAGTGAAAGATAGTGGAGGGAAATGGTGCAGGAAAGATTAGTGATTTACATTGAAACAAAATGAAGCATGATGAAGCAAAATGAAGCATCAAGCATGATGAATAATTTGAGGACAATTTTTGAGTTAAAGTTTCTGCCTTGAAGGTGAGTGTCAATATCTGAAAACACTTGATGCAGGCATAATTTGAATTGTAAGGCTTTTTAAAGCCATGGGTTCTATTTGGTTTTCAGTTTGGACACTGAATTGGGAAATATATACAAGATTTCAAGTCAGCTGTTGAGATACTGTTGGATTCCCAAATTACTGGCAGCCCTAACTTCTCAGAATGGGTAAAATACTGAGGGAGGTATTTCATGGTGGAAGCTTGATCATTTTCCCTGAGGGTTTTTTTTTTTTACAAATTTTAGCTGGGGGGCTGTAACATAAATAACAGGGTTTTCCCCCTAGTGGGGGTTTAGTGATGCTTAGTGATGATGACGTATGACAAGAAAACATAATATTTTCTCTTACACTAGATTCCCACTTGCATCAGACTTTCTCTCTGTTGTTCCAGTCCATAAAAGGAAGAAATCCCTCCAGAGAAAAAAAAGATAACCTAACGTGTAATTCTAGTCTTGATCTATAACATGGTCAAAGGATCATATCAGTGAGTAATTTCGTATCTCATAGAAGAAACAAATATTATTTTTCATTTACATATAGCAAAATTGGTCACAAATGAGTCCAAACCTTCAGACAGACTTTTGGCTCTACAAATATGAAGCAAGCTGGTGTGTGTGTCTTAAGCTATAAATTCTGCCTTAGCTGTGTATTCAATTGCAAATAAATCCCAAATTACATCATGCAGGGCCAGTAACAGCTGGCATCAATGTGCCAAACTATTAAGAACACCTTGTCTGTTTATTTTGTTTTTGCTTTTGTTTTTTTAATTCACTGGAATGAGGAATAGGAAAAGGATAATAATACTCCCCATCCATATAGTGTTAATTATAATTCAGGTGACATTTATGCAGACCATGTGTTAAATTACAGTAAAATGTTCTGTGTGTGACCTCTACAGAGGATATGAATTCTTTGCCTCCAGCATCTAATGGTTGTCAGCAAGCAGGTGGCAGGACAGAATGTTGAGTAATATAGAGGTCTACGGCAGTAACACCTGGCTTTCTGACAAGCTGAACAGGCAGTTATTTACATGAATGCCAAACCTCTCTTGGGTCCTTTACATCTTAACACTTTTATAGCAAAGATGGAGCAAGGAAAAACAAATGAGATATTCCCGTTTGCTACACACACTTTTTATCATTCCATCTTAATGAAGGATATTTGTGCCTTTCTTCAGATTCTGAAAACTGGCTTCTCTGTGGTGCATACAACAAAACAAGGGGGAATATGAGATCCTAGTGAATTCTGAGAAAGAGGTCTGTCCATGGCTAATAGCCAAGGTGACAGATAGGAACTTCCATGTTCAGAGGCATTAAACTGGCCTCTATGCTCTGTTGTTGGTCCTCCAGAGGAACTGGATAGCCACTGTGTGAGATGGGATGTTGGACTAGATGGACCATCAGTCTGATCCAGCAGGGCTCTTCTTATGTTCTTGTGATTACCAAAATTGAACTAGCAAGTCTGAAAATTCAGTCTTAGTTTCTAAAGGGAGTAGAGAGGTGAAGTGGCAAAGACTCATGCTTCATGAGGGACAGATTTGGTGTGCAAAGACAGGAATACAAGGAAGAACAGGCAGTGACGGCCAAGGATTGCTGGAAAGCAGAATAGGGGAAGCTGGGGGAATGACAGACACAGTAATAAGAGAAGTGGCTGAGGAAAAAAAAACACAAGCAGCAATGGCAGGAGGCTACATGCTCTGGTATGACTCAAGGACACTGGGCAATAGGGTGGGAGTATATTCCAGGCAGGTTATGAAGGAAGCAGTGGAACATTTCTGCTTCCCTTCCTGATGCAGGTATGTTATCCTGGATATGGTCTGATTGTCTTCTGGCAGGAGATGGGACTCACGGGCATCAGCTGAATGATATAAGGACTGAGTATCTGTTTCCCTCCCTGTTACAGGTATTTAGACCTGTGTGTAGCTAGAAGTTGGAGGTTATTGGTTTGTGAGATGACCCTATTGTTGAAGTTAAATATTTGTGCCAATGATATGTTGTTTTTTGACAGTGAGGGTGTTCTGTTTTGTTTAATATTAAGTAACCTAATGAAAAGATTGCATCTTAAAGAATCCTGTGTTATGGGATTTGGAAGAAGGCAAGGCTCAAAGATTTCCCTCAGCAGAGGTTCCTGTAGAACTAAACCAATCATTCTGCAAGGTTCAACATCATAAGCACTATCCAGAAGCAAATATCAAAAAAGAAAAATAGGTTAAGAGAGAGCCTTTACCTTGCATACCCTTTGGGTTTCTCTTCTATCTTAAACCTCAGTATAAATTTCAGTGCTCATACCAGTACTGCACCATGTCTGGGGACCTGTAATTTAGTTCTTTCCTGGGCAGATTGCCATTGAAAGTAAGCTACAGAAAAGAAACTCCTAGTAGAAGCCCATCTTCCTTGTTTGGTATTCTAAACTCTTTGATTAAAGCCAGCTGACATAATGAGGAACAGTGCAGAAATTAGCAAATTAATTGTAAAAAAAAAACATTACAAGAGCCAAGGGGTCTCCAAGATATAGGCCAGTATGCAATCTATACCACCCTTTGTCATCTGGCCTGAGAACCTTGGAAAGATGAAATTACTATTAAGAAGCTAATCTTGAAAAAGCACATGGCAGGAATTAGGACAGGAGAGAAACGCTCTCAGCTCATTCCCCCTCCCAACACCAGTCTTCAAGAATACTAAAGCTATTTTCTGATAGCTGAAGGGAATGTCATAGGGATGGCTCTGGGTGGTTTGGATGCTAATGGATATCGATAGGAAACAAAACATGTTCAATGGTTAGCTTTATGGAGAATGACATCGTGAAACATTAAATGGAAGAAAACTGTTGTAGGAGGATTGGGAAAGGAGGCAGGAGCTTCAGAAGATGGTTAGGCAGCAGTAACAGACAAAGGTGGCAGAGGTGGCAACAGATTTGGGAACTCCCTGTGTCTATATTTCTTCTGCAGTAAAAATATTAAAAAGTTTTTATCTCAGTGTGATTAACTGGGGGCTAGGCAAAAGAACCCTAATTAGGCTGTTTGGCTTTCAAGGGGGTACTGAGGAAACCAAGGGCACCTTTGATTGTTTTTCTCCCCATTTGTCGCCTCCAGGAACCATTTTAGCCCGAGTTTTCCAGCAAGGGATACTACTCCCAGGGCCATGACGTTGGACTGAAAACCTATATTATCTAGGGTTATTAGCCCTCTGCTGAAACCTCGAGTACCTATTTTTGTAGGTACTAGATGTAAGTATGGGATGTCATTCCCAATGTTTTGGCACAACAAAAACAGAGTCCAATAGCCCCTTTTTTCGATTTAACTGTACTGCCTTTTTCTACGGCCCAGTTAAAGCCACGGATGTATAGTGAGTTGCTAACATCCCCACATGCTAAAGAGTGGATCAGAAATCAGAACTGCACTTCCCATATAAGCAATATAGAACATCTGGACAGAGTTCTTTTTTATTATAAAAATGGCACCGTGGCTTGAACTATTACATTAACTTGCATTTTTACAAATTCTTGTCGTTGTACTTTATGCCCTAGTGTGACATAATACTTTCTCTTTTAGAATTTAGCCAAAGTCTCTAGCAATGCATATTTTAATGCAGCTGACATAAAACATCCTTGCTCTCCGTGGCACTCTCGAAGGTAGTTCATTCCTGAAGAAGGCTCATGCTGAAATACTGAACTACAGCTGCACAGGGTAATGGTAAAGGTCAGTTTCCACTCCCTGAGGTTTCTGATCCACTATGCTATGAATTAATACATTTATCTTGGAACTCATCCCACTGGGATAACTCTCTTTCTCTGCTTGATGATATAGTAGGGTACACCAAGTATCACATTGAGCTTACATAAAGCCTTTTTTTTTTTTTTTTGTAATTTCAGGTTCTTGCCTTCCTTTTTGAGTAAATGACATTTTGAACAATGGCCACAATCCAGGACAACTGCATGCATGTTCTGTCCATTGGAATCAATAGGATTTCAGACTGTCTATGAGTCCAATTTTGGCCAAATGTTTTCTTTATTATCGTACCTATGTCTATGACTTTTGACGCCACTTGCAACCACATCTAGTGGTGATTGTCTTTTCATGGCCATTAGTTATCTTTTTTGGCTGCTACTGTGCCTTTGTAAGAGAGAAGGACATGCAAACATTGTCAAAATATTGGGCAGGAATGGATCCCTTTCAGTCTGGATTTAGGCTTGATTATGGGAGTGAAATAGCCTGGGCTGCCCTGCTGGATGTGCTGGGAGGTGTATAAATGGATTCTGACTGTTGATTCTTCTTGACCTCTCAGTGATCATGGTACCCTTCTCATCCTCTTCTCCTCCATTTGCATAATTTATCTATGTTTTTTGGCATCCTTCTGGACTACCTTTCCAGGCTGGGGTTGGAAGGCACTGTTTTTATGTGGTTATGTTTCTATCTAGAGGGTGGTTTTTAGAAGGCGGCACTAGGGGACTACTGCTCAGCCCTTTGGCCAGTAGGGTCTTGCAAAGCTCCATCTTCTCCTGTGTACTCTTTAACATTTGCTGTATACTTTGGTTGCATTTAAATTTGATTACTCCATGTGCTCTGTGTGAGACTGTCCATGTAAAGTTTTCAGAAATTTTGATTAGTGCAGACCATTGAGTCCCAGATGTTGACTGAAACAACCACCAAAACTCAGGAATTATTTCTGCAAAGAGACTTATCTATCCCCTTCTGTTGCCAACTCAGGAATTATTTCTGCAAAGAGACTTATCTATCCCCTTCTGTTGCCAATTTCCAACAGTGAATACTTCTCTGTCTCATTTGGCATTTCCAGGGTGATCACTACTTACTTCCTAGTGTTTTAATTGCTTTGTTTGTTTGTTTATTACATTTATATACCAACCTCCCTTGTGGCTCAGGATGGTTTAAAATGAAAATTCATGGTATGGAACAAAGAAGCAGTATGAATGTGAGCATATAACATATTCTTAAGGTAGAACTTGTAACCATGGAACATTTCACATTTAGCAGTAGAATAATATTTGATAGTATAACATTTTAACTCTTCAAATGTGTAACCGTTAACTGCACTGTGGTTCAGTTCTTCATCTGTAAGATGCAGTTGGAGGTGAGAGGGGCCTCTGGGAGCTCTGATTGGTGGTGTTGGTTCATTGGCTTTGACCAAAAGCTTGGTGGAAGAGCTCCATTTTGCAGCCCCTGCAGAATTGTTTTAGTTTTGGCTGGGCCCTGATCTCTTCTGATAGCTCATCCCACAAAGTGGGGGCCAGGAAAAAGAAAGCCCTGGCCCTAGTTGAGGCCAGACGAGCTTCTCTGGTGAAACCAGCATATTGGTGTTTGCAGAGTGTAGTGCACTCTGGGGGGCGGCATAGGTAGAAAGGTGGGTGCTCAGGGCCCTGACTGCATATGGCCTTGAAGGTGATTACCAGAACCTTAAGCCCGATCTGGTATTCAATTTGTAGCCAGTGCAGCTTTTGGAGCACAGGTCAGACGTGGACCCTCCAAGGTGTTCCCATAAGAATCCTGGCTGCTGCATTCTGCACCAGTTGTAGTTTCTGTATTAGGGATAAGGGTAGGCCTGAATAGAGTGAGTTGCAGAAATCCAGCCTAGAAGTGACAGCCACCTGGATCACTGTGGCTAGGTGTTCTGGGGCCAGGTAGGGCTCTAGTAGCTTAGCTTGGCACAAGTGGAAGAATGCTAGCCATGCTAATCTTGTGACCTGTTCCTCCATGGAGAGGGAGGTATCAAAGATCATGCCCAGGTTCCTAGCTGAAAGTGCTACTAATAGTTGCGCCTCATCCACATAAGGCAGTTATGTGACTCTTCCTATTGAACCACAGGACCTCTATCTTTGAATGATTTTGTTTCAAATGGCTCTGCTTAAGCCAATCTGTCAAAGCTTACCAGACAACTGGCTAATGACTCTGGGGGTGAATCAGGGTGGCCATCCATCAAGAGGAAGAGCTTGGTGTCATTGACACATTGATGACATCCCAGTCCAAACCTCCATACCAACTGGGCAAGAGAGTGCATAAGGATATTGAAATGGATTGAGGAAAGAATTGTTCCTTGTGACACCCCACATGGGAGTTGCCAGTAGTATGATTGGTTCTCTCCAATTGCTGCCCTCTGTCTGCAACCCCAAAGAAAAGAGACCAGCCATTAAAAGACTGTCCCTCATATCCCAGCATTGGCAAGGTTGTGAGCTAATAGTTCATGTTTGACCGTGTCAAATGCTGCCAAAAGATCAAGTAATATTAGCAGTAGAATGGTGGAATGAGCTCCTAGTGCGGGCCCTGAGGGCCCTTCCAGCATTCTATAGGGCCTGCAAAATTGAGCTCTTCCGCCAGGTCCACAGTTGAGGCTGGGGCAGTGGGGGAAAATCGATGGGGCCCCCTGGTGTCAAGCTACAACTCTGGTTACCTTGTCTCTCATTCCTCCTCTCTCTAGTGGTAGGGATTGGAGATAGGGGGGTTTCTCCGCTATGTTTTTGTGTTGTTGGTCTACTGTATATGTATTTTTCTGTCCATTTTAATGGGGTTTTAGTGGGGGGTTTTAACTGGACATCTATAACCCGCCACGAGCCTGCTTGGGAGTGGCAGATAACAGATATAATGATGATGATGATGATGATGATGATGATGATGATGATGATGATGGTCCAGTTGGTGATGGAGGTTTCAAACCCATGGCCAGGCTGAAAGCCTGACTGGGCTGGGTCTAGGACTGAAGCTTCATTCAGGAATACTGTTAATTGGTCCATGTCAGCTCTTCCCACCACCTTCCCTAGCAATGCTAGAGACAGGGCAGTAGTTGGTGGTAGTTGGTGGGTTCCCACGGATCCAGAGGTGGTTTCTTCAGCAAGGGCTGCACTACTTCAGCTCCTTCAGGAATTCTCTGGTTGAGAGGGAGAATTTGAATTTGGGAGCTACATTATAGTCCATAGTGTTTTTAATGTATGTATTTTGGTTCTGGTTTTAGTTCTCTTAATGATGTGTTTTTGTTCGTGTTAATGGTTTATAAGAATTGATTTTATTATATTAAAAAATTATCTGTCTTTGTGGCTCTTATAAGGGCAGAGGTTATAGCTGAGGTTATAGCAGTTGAGCTTGGTGGAGCACCATGAGAGATTGTGGTATAACACCAATACTTAGTTGCCATGAACAAGCAGTTCTTTTCTGAGTGTGATAGTCTGGATGTACCTATAATACTTTCCAGCTTGCACAGGTTTTCTCAGTTCACTTTTAGAAAGTGAAGTCCTAACAGTGAAGCATATGTGAGAGCATATCCTTATAAGAGACTGATGAGTGCTTCCAAATGCACAAAGGAATTATTAGCAAGTCAGCTACATGACCTTATGAGTCATTTTCCCAGCACAGTAGCAGAAGACAGGGCTATTAAAATCTTTTTGAGAAAATGTTGTTTTGCGGAGAGTTGTGTTGTAATGCTCAAGTTGCTGTCATTGTCACCCTGCAGTGTTTCTTTTTTTTGGCTGCTTTAATCCACAGCCCATAATGTGATAAGAATGTACACAGATGTAGTAAATGCATTCTGACCCATGGGGTCAGAATAAATTGGCGGCAACTTGATGGGACTTTCCACAACCACCACTGATTGCTAAGCATATCCATTTGGATATTAACTAATAACAAACTCTTCATTAGCATAATTATTATAGTCCATTTGAAAATGAACGTTCTGCTCTTATGCTGTATGTTATACAGTTCATGTCTGCCAGAGACACTGTGACCTGAAAGGGTTTACTTCTCCCAACTACTGACATTACTACTATGGAGTTATCCAGATGACTCAAATGTGTATATATACCTTGACCAAAGAAACATCATCCTTCAAAGGGGTCAGAAGCTTAGGGCAAATATTATTGGGATCATATTGCCTTATCTATATTGAAGTCCAGTATTGATCTAACACTTCCTAAGGGCGTTCAGGTTCTCATAATAAAGTTAAGGATTTATTGATGTGAAACATCTTCTGGCTCGGTCCCCCAAACGGAAGCAGTAGACAGACATGACGTCCGTTGTTCCACCCCAGGGACCACGCCAGTGGATGGGCTGGCCCTGCCCCACTGTGCTGCTGAAGCTGGGCCACCCTCCCCAGAGTGAGTGCGGCCAGGGGAAACTGCCATCAAGTAAGGGGAGGGGGTGGGGGAAAGGAGGAAGGGAACAAAGATTCTCTCTCCTTATGTAGATATTTCACATAAGGGGCAAGAATGTTTGTCGGTAGATTTATTAAGAAAAAGAGTGATAGCTAAGGGCATTAGATAATTTAATAAAGAGTCTGAAATACACACAAACATATTCTAAATACATGCTCTACAGATCCTAACCTGAGAGAGGAGGAGGCCACCTAAGATGAAAGCAATGTGGAAATGAGGAGCACAAATTTTAGAGATACTTGTATTAGAATTGCAGTCATACATACCTTCCCTCCAAGATGTATTTTCACTGAAGGGTTTGAAGACAGCTGCTGGGACCCAGTATTGGGAATCAGTGGCTAGAACCCAGAAGCTGGAGTTTTTGAGGCTATCTTTATACCTAGAAGATGAATATGTAGAAGATGTAGAAAATTAATAAGATGCATCTCATCTTGTGTATGTATGAAGAAGATGTAGAAGATGAATGTAGAAGATGTAGAAGATATGATGCATCTCATGTAGAAGATGAATACGATGCATCTCAAAGCCGATGAGATTGGATCCAAGAGTTTTAAACTTCTTTGGTAGACCAGTAAAATAATATGGGAGTTAAGATTGGTCCAGATGGAATAACAAGCTTAGGCTACGTGGTCATGTTTTGTCTGAATTTAACATGGGGAAAAACATAGGGAGGGAAATAAATATATTGAAAATGGAGATTGATTTCTGACTCATAGAGAGATCATGTTAGTGTCTGTGGAATGCTGAATGTAATTAAATGATACGCTGAATCAGGGCTGGGGAGTGAAATTGTTGGCAATTGTCTTTTCCGATGGATGCGGGTAATAGCATTACATCCACTCATTGAAGTGGGGTGATTTGTAGAGTGGTGTTTCTCTTCTGCCCTCAGACTGGAGAACTACATACCAAGCTACTATTCCAAACTTTGGTAAAGGCCAAATTTAGAAATAAAATTAAAAGGATGCTTAGCTCTTCTGGGGGAGCAGAAAAGGAATTCCAGCTATGTACTTAAACATATCTAAGAGTTTGTTCATGAGTTAATTGTGGATAGGGAGTAGCTAAGCCATCCAGAGGCTTCATGTGTACTAGAGGGTCTGGTTCAGCAGAGGATAGGGGAAGAAAGACCAATACATAATTCTTGCTCATGATGTGGAAACACATTCCATATAATGGGTGCAGAGGCTGATGAGGCCTCACACTGAGTCCTGCTCGCTGTACTACCACTAGTTCCACCCATCTGCTGAGGCTGTCCCCGCAGTCCTTAGGGTGGGACCAGCCATGGAAGATGGGTGCCAGCATTGGTGACAGTGCAGCGAGACGAGCTCAGCGCTAGGCCTCACCAGCCGCCTCCTCCGCCGCTTGTCATCCGAGGCCATCCCTACTCTCCTGAGGGTGGGACCGGCAACGAAAGTGGGTGCCAGCAGCAGCACAGTGAGTGGGGCTCAGTGCCAGGCCTTACCAGCCCCTGCTGCCACCACTGCTGCTGCCTGTATTCTGAGGCTGTCCCCACTATCCTGAGGGCAGGAACAGAGATGGGCACAGATAGTGGTGGCAGTGCAGTGAGTGGGGCTCAGTGCTGTGTCTCGCCAGCTGCCATCTACTGGTGTGCTCCCTGGGGGCAGGATAATGGACTTCACATCTGTACTCATTTCCATTTCAGGGGGTGTGCTAATGTGTTTCTACATCATCAAAAACTCTTATAAAATGTTAATAGAAATTACAACAAAAACAGCAAAACCAAGCAGAAAGTTTTTGTTTGTTTGTTTTTAAAGGAAAAGAAAATGTGTAAAAACCAAACCCCTACACATCCAATTGGTGCTACTGTTATGTTCCTTTTGGTAGTCTCATGCTGGAAATACACACATGCAGTCCTGCCAGTTAGAGTCCAGTAGCACCTTTAAGACCAACAAAGATTTATTCAAGGCGTAAGCTTTTGCGTGCAAGGACTCTTTGTCAGACTTCTTACATGACAGGGAATACTACTGGACTCTGATTTTATTGTGCTACTTCAGACCAATACGGCTACCCATTTGAATCAGTCCTACCAGTTAGAAATGTGTATAACTTTTCCTAGTCCCTCCCTTTTGGAACACACCAGATGCCATTTTCCCGCTCAGACAGTCACATGCTGTGAGGGTAGGCACTTCCCTCCTCTCAGCTCATTTTTTGCTGCAGTGTCACAAAGATCAAGTTCCCGAACTTCTGAATTCTCAAGCTTCATGAGTTTTCTCCTCATTACTCTTAGGTTCTCTTTCCCCCTCTTTGTTCATTCCTGAGACATTATTTCTGAAATTATATGCATTGAAGCACTATCTCTCAGCCGAAGAGACCGCTACTTCTTGGCTCTAAAACCTTCTTCCAGGGATAAGACAGATTTAGTCACACTGTTTTTATGTCCTCTTGTTTGATTCATATTTTTCATGCTGCTAATGTCTGAAAAATAAAGCTCCTTTTTTAAGCTCAGAAAACAAACGAACTAGAAAATCTATCCCAAGATAACAATGGTGCCTTGAAACATTTCATTCCAGTTACTTCTAGTGCTTGAACAAAAGTCACATCCATTGTAAATAGAAAAGGCAAAGTATTGAAGTTGGTGTCAGTTTATTTTAGACTTTCTGGTTGCTCAGCAGCTTGGAAACTATATTCCTTTCTCATTTAATAGGGAGACTGCATGCACAGATTTTTGCTTGTTTTAAATCCTAAAATAGTCTGTGTGAGCAAGGCGTCTCTCTGAGAAATAGTGTAACATTTGTGGTTGGTACTTGTTTGTTTCAATTTGACTTTTAGGGAGACCTTGACAAATCCTATTGTTTGAAATGTCTTGAGTTTTATAGAGCCATTGAAATTTCTTGGGTTACCATGCTGCCCTTGATGCTCACAATAAAAGGATGTGACAGGCAGAATCATGTAAATAAGACGCAAACAGACAACTTTAACTGAATGAAAAGTACATGGCTTTCTGTCAAATCATCTTTTATCCCTGTTAATTACAATATCTATCCACAGAGCATGCATTAGCTGTTCATTCATTTTAGTCTGATAAACACATTACTTTGTTTCTGAATACTTTGCATGCAACAAGATCACAGGCTATGGAGGCAGAGCAGTCTCATCATACCTCTTAATTCCACATAGCATTCATTGCTTTGAACCAGCAAGCAATGACTGTGTGTGGCAACTAATGAAATCAGTGAAACTTCAGAGCTCATCACTATGCTCCTCATGCTTGAGGTGACCAGAAATACATCTAAAATTATCTGTACCTGAATGCCTTAGCTTCTGAAGTACCTGATCTTGTATAACAAATGAAATCAATTTATTTGCCTATTTATGCCCCTCCCCTTTCCCCAAGGCACTCAAGGCAGTATACATTCATCTCCTGAATCATTAAACATTCATTATTGTTCCATGTCCAAGTTCAAACTTTTTTGCAGAAGGCCGTCCGTGCAGTTTGTGGCGGTTCTTTAGCCATTTAGCTCATTTGTATCTCTGACCCACCATAATATTAAGTTATACTGACAATAGATAACACTGTGTATTTAAATGTACCATGGTTTTGTTCTGTGGTGTTTCACAGATATGCAGATGTGCATACTAGATGTGTGTCTTAATACAACACCTGGTACAAGAATTTTGCTTTTTTGTATTATTTTATTGATGTGTACATTGCGTTAGTAAAGGAACAATGAAAGAGGGAAATGAACTGAAAGACTGGCTGCCCAGTCCTTTGAACATGGGGAAGAGGAGTCAGCATACTACCTGGCCCTAAGTTCAGTTGGCTTAGGTGGCGTGATGACCTAGCATGGATCCCCAGGAACTAAAAGGACTTAACCAATAGACCCCAGAGACCCCAGCTGCCTTGTTTAAGTTTGGAATAGAGAATAGAGAATCAGCCATTAAAAACATATGTGTTATTAATATTGTTCTTTTTATTTATTTATTATTTATTTATTGTGCTTGTATGCCACCACTATTGGGCCAGTCAGCTTGTAGTTGCTAACTACAATTTAAACACAGATTAAAACAGCAATCTAAACACAGGTTAAACAAGGTACCATTGTTAAACAAGGTACCATTGTTCTCCTAACCCCCCATCGCCCATACAATTCCCCCTCAGCTGCCATTCCCAAGTAGCTGTTACATAATTAAATAGTTAGACATTGGAGAATATCAGAGGATGGGCCCAAGATCTTCCCATAGCCTGGTCTCAACCAAAACCCTGGTGGGAGAGCTCTGTTTTACAGGCCCTGTCGAAATGCATTAGCTCCATCAGGGCCCATAGCTCTTCAAGGAACTCATTCCATTATCATCATCAACATCATCATCATCATCATCACTGTATCTATTTTTTCAATTATTTGTTTATTTTTATTTTTACTTGCTTGGGGAGATATAGCCCCTTCTGCATGCCCCTGCCAGTCTGATAGATCAGCAACAAGGGGAAGTCATCTGTAGTGCTCACTGACCCATCAACAGAGTGACCAACAGGGAGATGTTGCCCAGACTAGCCCCACTGAAAGCTGTTGAGAGGTTGGCTGCCCAAATGGCTTCAGCTTTGCAGACAAAGGGGGACAACTTGGAGTAGGGGTGGTTGAAGACAAGACTGATAGATACTGTTCCAATGCAACAAGCTGAAGAGTAAAAAAAGGGGAGTACTCATGCAACCTATCCCTATTGCTTCTGGTTGATCAAAAATGGGGAGGCAAGGCTCAAGCTGTGAGAGTGGGAAGGATCAAAATCCAACAAAAATGCAGCTCAAGCAGGGCCTGCTACAATGTAAAGACAGAAAGGGGAGCGGGTCACAGCCCAAATCGCTGTCCCACAGTAGTGGCCATCTTGATAGCAAAATGCCCCAAAGGGTGACCCACACAGCCTGCCCTGCCCTGAGAAGTCTAAGGAATGAGGGGAGTTAAAAAAACTTAAAACTATTTTCCCTCAGAGCCTAGCAGCAGAGTGGTCAAATGTATGTTTGTGCGTGTTTGTGGGGGAAGGAGGATTCTACATAAGCACTTTACCCCCACAAGGATACGAGACCAGGACTGTCAACCCTCTGCAACACTAGGATGAAGTATGTGGGTGGAGGAAGGGGAAGGCAACACGTAGATTCTGCTTTATTCACGAGCTCTGCTGCTGCTGTGTTAGACTCCTGGTTCAACAATCAGTAGGTGCTACAACAAAGAACCTCTGCCCAAAGCCGCAGAGGAAGAAGAATGCAGGCTGGGCTTCCAGGAGGACAAACATAAGCAGGGCAGGCAGACCAGAATGAAAACTGGCCACCTCAGGTCCACTTGCCCATCCCTGCTCCTGATCCGTTGGCCTATGCAAGAGAGGAGCATCAGAGAAGGGGCCAGGCAAGTAGAATGCCAGATGAACATGGCAGTTGGTTTGGAGAGCCATTCCCCACCCATTCCTTCTGGTAATTAGCTTAGTGTATAATACCATCTGTAAATTTACTTCAGGAACTTCAGTCTGAATTCAGTATTTCTGGATATATTTCACATCTTTGAAATGAATTGTATTGTCATATATTTTCCCAGCTTAAAAAAAAAAATTCTTATTTACCTTGTGGCCAGGTGGGCACGACTGTTTCAGTTTTTCCAAATTATTTAGTGGTCTAAATACATCCTTATGTTTTACAAATATAATTCCTAAATTGCAAACATTGAAAGCTTCTTATAACCCCAGAACCTATATACTTGATTTTTTTGTAGCCACTTAGATGGCCTTGTTGCTCCTTTACTGGACAATATGAAGGCTGTACACATGTTAGGATTTGAGGTCAAGTTATGCAGTGGGAAGAGCCTCTTGTGGCGCAGAGTGGTAAGGCAGCCGTCTGAAAGCTTTGCCCATGAGGCTGGGAGTTCAATCCCAGCAGCCGGCTCAAGGTTGACTCAGCCTTCCATCCTTCCGAGGTCGGTAAAATGAGTACCCAGCTTGCTGGGGGGTAAATGGTCATGACTGGGGAAGGCACTGGCAAACCACCCCGTATTGAGTCTGCCATGAAAACGCTAGAGGGCGTCACCCCAAGGGTCAGACATGACTCAGTGCTTGCACAGGGGATACCTTTACCTTTACCTTTACCTATGCAGTGGGAGCCAAAGAGCTGGTGTGGCATTGTTAACATGAAAGCCGCCGCCTCCACTAGGCATACTTATGACATTAGGGCCTTATGACTGCAACAGTTAAGAGGGATTCCATCGTTAATGTCAAATCAGAAAATCATAAGCCGGCTGTGCACAGCCATGGCAAGAGGAAATGGCCTACTTTCACGAACTCTGGGTCACTGTAATGTTAGCAGTCCAATAACTCAATCTTTCATGCAACTACTATTCATTCACAACAGTGGTTTCTCTATAGCCCTAGACCAAATCTTTAATCAAGTAGGATGCTCATCTCCTGACCCAATCATACCTTCCCAGATCAGACACGATGTAATATTATATTTTTCCTGCCAAAGCAACCTGATGCAGGAAGAGTCTCTTTCCCAATAACATCTGTGTACAGGTACCACCCAAGGAAACTGAGTCATAACTAACAAAGTCGCCTTCTCAGAGTCAGTAGAAAGAGTTCCTGACCCTTGCGGTTTGGTAGTTGCTTTTTCTCCTGAACTTTCTCTCACTGTTTACTTTAAGTTTCAGTATCCGTTACTTCAGAAGGCAGTCTAATTTACCCCATTTTAGTTTCCTCTTTGGCATTTTCCCACCATATTTCTTCTCTCTTTTCTTTTAGCTCAGTCCTCATTCTGCTCCTCTTACAAACTTCCTTATTTGCCCACCATTCACATTTTTTGTGGGAATCCTGTACACCTTTCTCCCTGGAAAATTATTTTCTTGGAATAACCATGAGAGACCCCCACACTTGGGTTAAAGTAAGTGAATTTAGGCACTGGTTTAAAGTAACTACAATTGGGCACTAGAGTCTTTCAAAGTGGATGTTTTCTTGGCTTGCTACAAATAAATAACAGAGCCTCTTGTGGCGCAGAGTGGTAAGGCAGCTGTCTGAAAGCTTTGCCCATGAGGCTGGGAGTTCAATCCCAGCAGCCGGCTCAAGGTTGACTCAGCCTTCCATCCTTCCGAGGTCGGTAAAATGAGTACCCAGCTTGCTGGGGGGTAAACGGTAATGACTGGGGAAGGCACTGGCAAACCACCCCGTATTGAGTGATCAGACATGATCAGACATGACTCGGTGCTTGCACAGGGGATACCTTTACCTTTACCTTTACAAATAAATATGTACTATGTCTTAGTGTTGACCTGCCTATGATTTGCTATTAGGAGAATAAATTATTCTATGTTTGAGCATTGGCTTTACTCGTTCATTCCCCTTTGGAGGTTTATCAGGTTCAAGGCAAGAAATCTGTGTGTGTGTGAATGCGCGTGCTCTTAAGTGTATAGTCAGACACATGTGATCCATTTGGGGTAACTGCAGAAGTGAAACGGTGATTTAAAAAAATTCAATATTGTATTGCTCTTGTATACATCAGAAGCTTTTCAGTAAAGGGGGGAAGAGACCACTATCAAAGGACATTATAGTGGTTTATAGAAAAATTATTTAATAATCCATGGGGTGGAGAAAGTAGATCAAGATTTTTTTTCTCTCCCTCTAATGCTAGAGACACCTGATGAAATTTTAGGACAATGGTCACAGGAATTATTGCATGTCTTGAATCGTCAAGTAATTAAATGGTGGAATTTGCTGCCAGTGGACCTAATGATGACTGCTAACATAGATTACTTTAATAGGGGATTGAATGGATTCTTTAGCTTAGGTGCATCAATAGCTTCAAGTCATTAACACTTAAAAGGACCTCCACATTAAGAGGCAGGACATCGCTGACTATCAGTGCTAGGAAGCAATGCTTTGGGTCCTGCTTATTGGCCCTCTAGAGTTGTCTATTGTAAAAATGGATGCTGGACTAGATGGAACTGTGGTCTGATCCAGCAGGGTACTTTTTATATGGTTTTAAGACTGCACTAGTATGCCTTTGGCTGCATGTCTAGAAATAGATCTGTGGTCCTGCAGATCTCCCCCCTCCCCCCTGCCCAAGTCAATACATGTGCTGCTCTGGCACTCTGGCAGGTTTCCTTAAAGCAGATAACTACTATAATGGATGGACACTCCCATCACCACCACCAAGCTGAATATCCTGCTTTTCTGTACAAGTACTACATTTCAGTGATACAGCTGTTACACAGCTAACCAGTTCATAGTAGTCAGTGATTCAACTGCTAGAGCTTCCTTCTCAGGGAGATGCTATGATGAAGTAAATCAGAGAGAGAGAGAGAGAGATTTCTGTTTTTCATTTGCTAAATGTGTAGGGTACGCCGAGGAAAAAATTGGTGCCTAGATGCAGGTTACCTGCAAGGCTTGCAGTCTTCAAGAAGGTTATCCCACCACATGTTTGTGGTTTAAGATGCACTGAATATAGGAAGTGAGATCAGATTCCAGTGAATAGGTTCATGTGAGTTAAGAGATGCTGGGGAAACTGGATGTATGTATTCAAAGTTCTTAGGAAGAGATGCTTATAACAGCCCAATTATTGAAGGGTTGGAATAAGTATCCTTCATTCTGACTTGTATCTGCGATAAGGTCTTTTTCATAGTAAAATGGAACAGAAACATGCTTTGTTTCCACAGAAAGGCAACTTCTCAGAAGACAATTACTCTGTCTGACTTAAAAAAAAATCTCTAGCTGACTGACAGTCTTACTTTCTGACTATAACTTTATTGTTGAGATTGTTGTTTACTGAACTGTTTTTTGAAGTTTACTTCTTCAATAAAATCAAATTGACACATCTGATTGCCAAAGAGCTCTGAGTCCACATTAAAATCATAGCATTTTGCTTGTGTCTCTCAAACCATTTTTGTACTATTTTTACACATTAATAATGACACATACTTATGGACTATATTTAGTTTCAGGCTGCGCTAGTATACATCTAAACAAAACTAGTTGGAAATTAAAAGAAATCTCCACTGTAGAAATGTGGGTGGAGAAACTCGCTGAATTGGCAAAAATGGCCAAATTAACAACTTTAATAAACTTCCAAGAAGAAAAGAAATTTACAGAACAATGGAAATGGTTTCTAAATTATCAATCTAAATAAATAAGAAATACGTAAAATAAACATGATCATGAGAACAACTACATGCAGGTATTGATAATGTAAATACTAGTATTATCGGATATTAATATCAACATCTGAGGCAGCTCATTTAGGAAGACTAAAGTGTTAGAATATTATAAGTATATATCTGGGCAGGAAAGTAACGCCTTGGAACAAAGAGTAAGAGTTTAAGAAGTTATATAACAGGTTAATGTATCAACATAAGTTAATAGAACTGTAGTCACACTGGGGGAAAGGTGGGGATATATTTAAGTAAAAGCGTCTTTGAATATGTTATAAGAAATAAGTTATATGATTACAGTAATCTAAATTATGAAATGTTATTATATATATATATATATATATATATATATACACACACACACACACACAAGACTGGTTCACCTTGTTCTAGAGTCTTAGATACCAATATTTTTTGCAATTCTGTTAGGCATAAGGTATCATTAATACATGATTTTTACAATGATTTCTCTTATACCTGCATTAGTTGATACTTTTACAATATCCTCGTGCAGTTTCAGCCAAAGATCTCAGATAGTTGTCTGCAGATCTTTTCCCCATTAGTTCTTGTATACTCCTGTCTTCTTGAGTCTGCAACTAGGTCACAGATTGTTACTACCAACTGCCTGGGTGGCTCTTCTTGGTCCAAGATAGGCTCAAATATGTTTAACAGATAAGAAATATTCAGCAGGTTGAGTTTAAATGAAGCTTCTGAGCTATAAGTACTGGGAAAGTGGGAGGGGGGTTTACCAGCTTCAAATTGGAGTTCTGAAAAAGATTTAATGGCTTGATTTTTAAGAACATTTAATATCTTTGCCATCTCAGACTCTCCCATCACCTAAAGTTATTTGTTTTAAATGCCTCTGCAAATTTATTATGATACAGTGAAGGCACACAGGGAGAACTTTCTATCTCAAATAATTTAATTTAATTTATAAAGTGAGCCATACGGGAGGGTGGTATAAAAATCTAATAAAAAATAAAATAAATTGTACAAGTTATGGTTTTTTCTAGATCACCATTATTCACTATAGCATGTTGCTGCAGTTTTAAAATACAACCAAGTAGACTATATTTTAGTTGGATGCAAAACACACAATTATAATCAATGGCCTAGATAATGTGATTCTTGTAAGAAAATTACAAGAGTTTGGGGTACAACATTTGAAAATACATTAAGCATAAAAGCGAACAGAATTATGCTATATCTGTTCTAGTATATAGTTCTGGTAAGGCCTTGGAAGATGAGCGTGTCTCATGGCTGAAGTGCCACTCACCGCTTAACACCCGTTGAGGGTGGCTGTCCCACCCCAGAGTGCCTCCTCCTCCAACCAGCTTGCCTGTCTGTCCAGTGGCCAGCCAATCACCTTCCGTCACCCACCCCTGACCACACCCTCCTCCTTCCACTTCCCTCTGAGGCTTGAAGGCTGTAGATCCCTGCTGTGTGAGAGCTGCCCCTGCTGGTGAGTTCCATAACAGCTGCCTGCACCCTTTCCAGGTCCTGGGGGGAGGGGGAGGCTGTCTGCCGAGTTCTTCCACTTCACCCCCCTAATCTAGCGCCTGTTGTATTCCTGAATGCAACAGGTGTGGCCCCTAGTATTATTATAAAATGTTTTTGGCGTGGATGTTTAGACGTGGAGGTATGTGTGAACTTGTTCTCATGGAGGGAGAGCTAAGAGATGGATTTGTAACTGTTGTCTGTTTGGTCCTATCCAGCTTGGTTCTTCACAGCTGTATTCACTTACTCACATATGTACACAAATGTAACTGTACTGGAGTGTGCATAATAAGCACAATTAAGAGAAAGTTTGGATACAGAAATTAATAGCACTTAAGTACCAGTCTGTGATGTTCCATTAGCATCACCTAACTTTGCCCAAACTGTTTCTAGTATTATACACATCAGGTTTCCATCTGGCTATATTTTCTGGTTCTGCCTTTGAGTTAGTCAATGGAAGTTACTGGAAAAAAAACTAGTAGTAAAGCCTGTTGCACGCTGTAATGTACTGGCAACCCTATGAGAAGGTCTCTCTGTGCACAGCAGCCCTGACCCAAGTCAGGTTCAAGCACACCTAGGAAGTTTGGAATTCCAGAACATGAACTTACACCTATCAGGCAACCTCACCTCCCCTTGACAATGTTTTCTTGACCTGAAATAGGCCATGGGAGGCTGTGGAGGCATTATACCCTTTTGAGGCCCCATTTCAAGGAATATCTCCAACCCAGGAGTAGCCAGCCTCCAGGTGGGGCCTGGAGATATTCTGGAATTACTGCTCATCTCCAGACTATAAAGATCAGCTCCCCAGGTAAATGAATGTTTTGGAGGAGGGGACTCTATAGCATTGTACTCCACTGGGGTTTAGGGATGCCAGCCTCCAGGTGGGATCTGATGATCCCCTTGAAGTATAGCTCATCTACGGCCTGTTAGGCTGAAGGGGAAAGCTTTCCCCCCTCAGGCAGAAAAGGAATGCACATGGCCACAGACAACCCAGCATTGCACTAGGAAGAGCAATGGTGATGGTTGCCCCTCAGTGTGACACACACAGACAAACAGTGGACTCTGAGGCATTGTACCCTTTTGAAGCCCGACCTGCAAACCTTGCTTTCACTGGGCTCAGTGAGCACAATCCATTGCATGGCTGGTGATGTCTGCTCTTCTGAAGCCTGAGGCCTACTGCTGGTAACTGCAGTTTCTGTTGTTGTCTGCAAAGCCAAATCATTGCCTAATAAAAGTAGAAAGCCTAGTTCCCCCCAAAGTCTCACTGTTTACTTTCCTGTAAAACCTTTTTTACGGAACTCCCAAACTAATTCCTCTTGAAATTCTGGGCCGCTTATTTCTTTTATTTCATAGGACCTTCTGTTGTCAGAATTACGGTCACAATTGTATAGGTTATGATTGCAGATGTTACAATTCTTGTTGACAGTTGTTTTCTGGATTCAGTTGGCAAACTTGGATATGCACCTATCCAAACCACTCATTTTTGCATCAGGAAATTTGATCCATTTCTTTTACTTGTTTACTTTTGTACATAAATGGAATGTTCAATCCATCAGAAATGTAGAACCACATCTTGGGAGTTTAGCTCATGTCATTCATCCTCTAGTATTTTATAAATAGGAATGCTAAAAGCAAACAGCTTGGATAATTGAATGTGAGAGGCTATAGAAATATAAACTCAGCCCATGGTTTTTATTTGCTGTCTACTGTAAGTTTCCCTATTTTCTTTCCGAAATGAAATGAAAAAAAAACAAATACAGCTACTAAAGTCCCTACTACTCTTACTGCTAAGGTAAAGGTAAAGGTATCCTCTGTGCAAGCACCGAGTCATGTCTGACCCTTGGGGTGATGCCCTCTAGCATTTTCTTGGCAGACTCAATACGGGGTGGTTTGTCATTCCCTTCCCCAGTCATTACCATTTTACCCCCTAGCAAGCAGCTGGATACTCATTTTACTGACCTTGGAAGGATGGAAAGCCGAGTCAACCTTGAGCCGGCTGCTGGGATTGAAGTCCCGGCCTCATGGTCAGAGCTTCAGACAGCATTTTGGCTGCTTTACCACTCTGTGCCACAGGGGAAGGGCAGAACCTTGTTCACAGACTTTTGTACATGACTAGGGATGGGCATGAAGTGGTTCATGTCTCTAAATTTAAAGGATATTCAGAGGACGTACCTCCCCCAAATACTTCCCTGACATTTTGTCTGATTGGATTCATGGTTTGGGCCATTTAAGCCCTCCAGTTTGCTTCCCTCCAAGTTATCACTTCAGGAGAAGCAGTATCCCCAACAGTCATGGTCATTAATTAAACTGACCAATGTGCATAAAGTAGGGAATCACTTGCTGTTCATTTCCTGTTTACAGCTATGTGTTCCTAGGCATCCAGAATACATTGCCTGTTTTATGCTTCTTTTTCCTGGAAGAGGGCCCTGTAGCACCTCCTTTTTAAAGATGAGCTGTGGACTGAATGGGAAATTGCTTATGGTCTATATGTTTGTCTCTATTTTTTGTATCATATCACAACATTTTCTATCTCTGTTTTTCTGCTTCTTATTATAAATAATTAATAAAAGATTATTAAAAAATAAAAGAAACCGCAGCCCTCAGGTCTGCAGACACACCCTCCTCTAATGTTGTGGCTGGCCAATGGGGGTGGGACTGCAGAAAGCTGCTAGAGAGCTACCTGCCTGAGAGCCAATGCTTTGCCCAGTTGCCCACAATAATCCCCTCCCCCTCCACCATGGCCCAAATAATGTTCCAGATTAAGGCTGAGAGCAGGACATGTCTTTAAAAATGGGCAGCGGCAGCAGATGGTGGGGCAAGCAAGAAAATATAACTGAGCAACTCTGTAATCATGCAAATGGACATATCCACATTAATTTGGACACAACCAAACAATTCTGTGAACAGTCCAGTCCCTGTTTGCGACCCAGGAGCATGATACAATTCAAACTGGTGACGTTTTATGCCTCCAAGAGACAGGAACAGGAACTTGTATATATTTTCACTGGATTGTGAACTTTTTTTCTTTTTCTTTTTACACCTATTATCATACAGAATGAGTTTTTCCAAACACATCTGATAACGGAAGCCTTCTTTGGTAATAATTTGTGCAAAAATAACACGATTAGACTATGGAAAAATAACACGGGCAGACTACAGAGTTTTGAGGTTATATCCACATTGTGGTGTCCCCAACAATTAAGATGACTTGTAAATGATTATTCAGACAAAACATGTTTTGTTACTGCATGGAGCCTGAATAATGCTGTGTCGTCATGTTGTTTTCTAATATTTTTGTGAACAATTTGTATTTCTTAAGCTGATGATTTGTCACTATCGTGGCTCTGTGAACAATAAATGCATGGGAGGATCTGATTCTCACAGAAAAAAATCTGGGAACATCTGGGGGGGGCTTGGGGAAGCTGGGTTTCCAACCTTCAGGTAAGAAAGAGAGAAAAGGACAGCAAGTAGGAAGGAAGGATCGGAGGCTTCCTTAGCTCCTTGGGACCCCAGTCTACCTCCTCTCCTTCTGTGTCCAATGGCATGCCCTGTTGCCTGAACAGGCTGCTTCGGCTCCTCTCCCCAGTAGGCTGGCAACAGTGCAGATTAGAGTTGGGACGAGGAAGATGGAGAAGCTCCCCGACAGAGATGTTCCCATATATATATTTTTAAAAAACTCTATTTTGAATTGTTTATCTGCTACCTGAGTTACTTTCTCCCATAAAGCACTTTGATAATGTAAATTCAAAATGAAAAGACCAAAGGGGGGAATTAAATAAAAAAAAAAATAAAAGGTCATTATATTGGGTAATCTCTTTGACTAGAAGAATGAGAGTCCTGGAGATGTGGATCTTTTCCACTTAATCTTGTTTCCCTTTATATTCGTAAACAACTAGTTCAGTCAAGTTCTATTTGCTGTTATGATAGAGAGTAGTGAAGTCACCTTCACCATGCCTCATGACATTTTCTTCAGGAGGACACTCTCCCTCCAACCATCAACATAAGTTGTGCTGGGTGGCAAAAGGGAAAGATAGAGAATATCCTTATTCATTAACTCCTTGCACTCACAGTCAGTCGGATCTAGCTCAGTGTTTCCTATTAGAAAAATAACTTTAGAAAACCCAGTGTGGGTATTCCCAGATTCTGAGTCGCAGCAGTTTTGTTTGTGTGGTTACGCATGAGTACATTTGTATGACTGACCTCCCAGGAAGAACAATGCATATTTTCAGATTGGGAAGAATATCGAGCCTAACTATGATATAAAGCTTGTATTTTTCTTGTAGAAGCAGTGGGATATGCCCAGCTTACTATATTTTTTCCAGCGTTGTGCAGCAGCTTGCTTCCTGACTTTTATCTATTTGGGAGGGTTCTTTTAAAATATTATTGAGAATGATGATAGCATTTGATGTTATTTTTTTCCTCATGTCTGTAGTGGAGAGTTGCGGCTTTGAGGTTTTAAAAAAAAGGAATATTGTTCAGACTTGAAGAGGGAACTTCTAGGCTGGTGGTATGTGGTGTGTGTGCGGAATGAGGCATGGAGGTAGGAGGAAAGAGAGGCCCAGTCTACTAACGAGATAAGTACCCTAAGGGATGCTACCAATACATGTCATTTTAGAGGCCTGAAGCAGCATGTGAGGTGCATATTGCAGAGATTATTTGAAAATTGAGTGCAAAGCTTGAATGTGTGACTGGCTTTCAAATGAGAATGCATTCTGCTGCCGGTAGCTCAGTGTGCCATTTCTTTTAGATCTGGAATCAATAGCTTCAAGATAACAACAACAACAAAAAACAAAAAGAGAAATCTCTTCAAGCCATATCCGTTCACAACACAGGGTGGGCCCTTGTTTCTGAGAGTGGTTAGAATTATTTTACTTATTCTTCTACTTTTGCATGTCAAGTTCCATGTTTTTAATTTCACATGTCATTCTTTTTTGTGTTGTTATTTGAAAATAATTTAGATAAAGATACCAGTGTCCATTCTCCTAGATTTGAGATTGGCAAAGTGGCTTCTTTTTTTAAAAAAAAGACCACAATTTGTAAAGTTTATTTATGTATTATTAGGCTTATATTTGCCCCCTCCTGGCCAGCTAGCTCCTCAGAACTGAGCGTAATTCCCCAATGTGCCTGATGTGTCAATTTACAGGAGTGTGACCAAACCCAAAGTCAGGCATTAGTTTTAAGGGTGTTGTTGTTGTTGTTATGTGCGAAGTCGTGTCCGACCCATCGCGACCCCATGGACAATGATCCTCCAGGCCTTCCTGTCCTCTACCATTCCCCGGAGTCCATTTAAGTTTGCACCTACTGCTTCAGTGACTCCATCCAGCCACCTCATTCTCTGTCGTCCCCTTCTTCTTTTGCCCTCGATCGCTCCCAGCATTAGGCTCTTCTCCAGGGAGTCCTTCCTTCTCATGAGGTGGCCAAAATATTTGAGTTTCATCTTCAGGATCTGGCCTTCTAAAGAGCAGTCAGGGCTGATCTCCTCTAGGACTGACCGGTTTGTTCGCCTTGCAGTCCAAGGGACTCGCAAGAGTCTTCTCCAGCACCAGAGTTCAAAAGCCTCAATTCTTTGACGCTCGGCCTTCCTTATGGTCCAACTTTCGCAGCCATACATTGCAACTGGGAAGACCATAGCCTTGACTAAACGCACTTTTGTTGGCAGGGTGATGTCTCTGCTTTTTAGGATGCTGTCTAGATTTGCCATAGCTTTCCTCCCCAGGAGCAAGCGTCTTTTAATTTCTTTGCTGCAGTCCCCATCTGCAGTGATCTTGGAGCCCAGGAAAATAAAATCTGTCACTATCTCCATTTCTTCCCCTTCTATTTGCCAGGAATTGAGAGGACCGGATGCCATGATCTTTGTTTTCTTGATGTTGAGTTTCAAGCCAGCTTATGCACTCTCCTCCTTCACCCGCATCAACAGGCTCTTTAGTTCCTCTTCACTTTCTGCCATTAGAGTGGTATCATCTGCATATCTGAGGTTGTTGATATTTCTCCCTGCAATCTTGATCCCAATTTGTGACTCCTCTAATCCCGCATTTCTCATGATGTGCTCTGCATAAAAGTTAAATAGGCAAGGCGACAGTATACAGCCTTGCCGAACTCCTTTCTCAATTTTGAACCAGTCAGTGATTCCATGTTCAGTTCTCACTGTTGCTTCTTGATCTGCATATAAATTTCTCAAGAGACAAATAAGATGCTCTGGTATTCCCATCTCTTTAAGAACTTGCCACAATTTGTTGTGCTCCACACAATCAAAGGCTTTAGCATAGTCAATGAAGCAGAAGTAGACGTTCTTCTGGTACTCCCTAGCTTTCTCCATGATCCAGCGTATGTTGGCAATTTGATCTCTAGTTCCTCTGCCTCTTCGAAATCCTGCCTGTACTTCTGGAAGTTCTCGGTCCAAATATTGCTGGAGCCTAGCTTGTAGGATTTTGAGCATTACTTTGCTAGCATGAGAAATTAGTGCAATGGTGCGGTAGTTTGAACATTCTTTGGCATTGCCCTTCTTTGGGATTGGAATGTAAACTGACCTTTTCCAATCCT
This sequence comes from Paroedura picta, assembly GCF_049243985.1. Taxonomy (NCBI): domain Eukaryota; kingdom Metazoa; phylum Chordata; class Lepidosauria; order Squamata; family Gekkonidae; genus Paroedura; species Paroedura picta. The sequence goes on from NC_135369.1 coordinate 147,711,864, forward strand.
GTGGCCATTGTTGAGTTTTCCAAATTTGCTGGCATATTGAGTGTAGAACTTTTACTGCATCGTCCTTTAAGATTTTCAATAGTTCAACTGGAATGTTGTCACTACCACTAGCTTTATTGTTGCTCAGACTTCCTAAGGCCCATTTGACTTCACATTCCAGGATGTCTGGCTCCAGGTCAGTAACTACCTCATTATGGTCATCAGGGATGTTAAGCTCGCTCTTGTATAGTTCTTCTGTATAATTTTGCCACCTTTGTTTAATCTCTTCTGCTTCTGTGAGGTCCCTACCATTTTGGTCCCTTATCATACCCATCTTTGCATGAAACGTTCTCTTCATATCTCCAATTTTCTTGAAAAGATCTCTGGTCCTCCCGATTCTATTGTTTTCTTCGATTTGTTTGCACTGTTCATTTAAGAAGGCATTCTTATCTCTTCTAGCTTTTCTCTGGAATTCTGCATTCAATTGGGTGTATCTTTCTCTTTCTCCCTTGCCTTTCACTTCCCTTCTCTCCTTAGCTATTTGTAAAGCTTCCTCAGACAGCCATTTTGATTTCTTGCATTTCTTTTTCTTTGGGATGGTTTTAGTTGCTACCTCTTGTACAATGTTGCGAACCTCCGTCCATAGTTCTTCAGGCACTCTGTCTATCAGATCTAATTCCTTAAATCTATTTGTCACCTCCACTGTGTATTCGTCGGGGATATGATTTAGTTCATACCTGAGTGGCCTAGTGCTTTTCCCTACTTTCTTCAATTTAAGCCTAAATTTTGCAACAAGAAGCTCATGATCTGAACCACAATCAGCTCCTGGTCTTGTTTTTATTGACTGGATAGAACTTTTCCATCTTTGGCTGCAGAGCACATAGTCAATCTGATTTCTGTGTTGACCGTCTGGTGATGTCCATGTGTAGAGTCGTCTCTTGGGTTGCTGGAAAAGAGTGTTTGCTATGACCATTGTATTCTCTTGACAAAATTCTACCAGCCTGTGTCCTGCTTCATTTTGTACTCCAAGGCCAAACTTGCCTGTTATCCCGGTTATCTTTTGGCTTCCTACTTTAGCATTCCAATCCCCCATGATGATAAGCACATCATTTTTGGCGTTGCTTCTAGAAGGTGTTGTAGGGCTTCATAGAACTGATCAACTTCATCCTCTTCAGCAGCAGTGGTTGGGGCGTAGACCTGGATCACTGTGATGTTGAATGGTTTGCCTTGGATTCGAACTGAGATCATTCTGTCATTTTGGGGATTGTATCCCAAGACTGCTTTTCCTACTCTCTTATTGATTATGAAGGCTACTCCATTTCTTCTGCGAGATTCTTGTCCACAGTAGTATACCTGATGGTCATCTGAATTAAATTCACCCATTCCTGTCCATTTTAGTTCACTGATTCCTAAAATGTCGATGTTCAGTCTTCTCATTTCTTGTTTAACCACATCCAGCTTGCCTTGATTCATGGATCTGACGTTCCAGGTTCCTATGGAATAAAAATCTTTACAGCATCGGACTGTCTTTTCGCCACCAGTTACTTCCACAACTGAGCGTCCTTTCGGCTTTGGCCCAGCCGCTTCATTCATTCTGGCGCTACTCGTACTAGCCGTCTGCTCATCCCCAGTAGCATATTGGACACCTTCCGACCTGAGGGGCTCATCTTCCAGCGTCATATCGTTATGCCTATTGGAACTGTCCATAGAGTTTTCATGGCAAAGATACTGGAGTGGTTTGCCATTTCCTTCTCCAGTGGATCACCTTTTGTCAGAGCTCTCAGCTATGACCTGTCCGTCTTGGGTGGCCCTGCACGGCATAGCTCATAGCTTCATTGAACTACGCAAGCCCCCTTGCCACAACAAGGCAGCGATCCTTGAAGGGGGGTTTTAAGGGTAACTCACCTTAAAAAGGGTTTGTTCCCCCAGCATGGTGAGGAAATGCTGCAAGAGTTTAGAAGGAATGTCTGGTTTCCCTCCTACCCCACCTAAGCAGCAAAAGTGGTGGCAGTCTTATGAGACACAATAAACCTCATGATTATTGATCCATATCTTGCAAATTCTTGATGAAAACTATGTATCATCTTACATACAGAATAGCAATGTTTTGTATTTCAGAAACATAAAAGGTAAAGGTATCCCCTGTGCAAGCACCGAGTCATGTCTGACCCTTGGGGTGACGCCCTCTAGCGTTTTCATGGCAGACTCAATACGGGGTGGTTTGCCAGTGCCTTCCCCAGTCATTGCCGCTTACCCCCCAGCAAGCTGGGTACACATTTTACCGACCTCGGAAGGATGGAAGGCTGAGTCAACCTTTACCTTTCAGAAACATAGAAATAATATATTGATGGTATTGGAATTGTATTCATTTACTTCACAATTTATTTGAAATATCTAATGTTTAAGAGGGGGGGAAATCTAAGTGATATGTCCTGTTGCATCCATTGGCAATATGCTGCAGGGAATAGAAGCAGAATAGCCATTGTTTCTGTATTCTGTTTAAGGAACAGCTTCATTTCACTGATTTCTTTCCTTTGTTTCCTGAAACAATAGGCATATTTTCTCAGGTAACAGGACTCTAAGTGGTAATTAAACTCACATTAGTTCTACTTTGTGTTTTAGAATAGCTTCCAAACAATATGCCGAGAAACAAAGAGCGAAAATTAGCCAGCTAATGGGGAAGTCAGGCAGCGTTGTGGTATGGTGTATATTTTAAAAATGCCATGTAAGTTGAATTGTTGAAGAAGTAATGTTTCAAAGTCATTCATACAAGTGGGTAGAAGCATTAAAAATGCCCAGGCACTAGAGTGACTTGCTACCCATATAACTTTTGCTGAGCTTTTAAAGCAACGAAATATAAGGCTATGTGGTAGATAATGTAGTTTCTCTAACAAATTCCAACTGATTATATAACATGCTGGATCCAAAGTTTCCTGCCAATGGTGTAATATTCCTCTGACAAAGGGAGTTGTCTGTAAAAGTAGTATAATGTCAACAGAACTTTCTTTGCACTTAAGAAAGTCTCCTTGCCCCTGAAGAATTCTCCACTATTACAGATCCAACAAACTAAGGGGAGAAGTGATAGAGGTTTATTAATGGAGTCGGAAAGTAGACATAGGTTTTCTCCCTCTTTCATAATATTAGAACATCAGAGGACCCAATAAAGTTGATGAACAATAGATTTCAGATGGGGGAAAAGAAAATATAATTCTTCATATATGATTAAGATATAGTATTAAGGGAAGGTAGTGACGGCCACAAAAAAGATGGCTTTAACAGAGAACTAGACAGATTTATGGAGGATAGGTATTAGCCATGTTGACTAAAGGGAACCTCTATAAACAGAGTCCGAAAACCTCTAAATACCATTGCTAGGAGACCGTATCAAAGGGAGGCCTTCCCTCTGTGTCCTGTTTGTTGGTTCTCCAAGGCAATTGGTTGGCCCCTATGACCGATTATGCACAGGACAGAAAGGCCAGGCTGGCCAGGCTGGCCAGGCTGGCCAGGCTGGCGGCAGCATGGCAGAAACATGGCAGAGGGATGAATCCCCACTTACACATGACATGGCTGCCATCCGGGCCCCCTCCCAGCCCTGTTCCACATTAGAGCCTCTGATGGCCTGTGGCAATGGAATGCTGATTTTTCTGAGTTCCTGTTTTTGTCATGGCCACTATCAAAGGCCAGGCCACCAGACCAGGCTCATCTTCTCCCCTCCACCTACGGTGTCCCCACAGAGACATGAAATGCCCCATTTGGCTTTGCAGTGCTGAGAGCTGAATGGGGCATTTCTACACCCCCCCACACACACACACAAGGATGGGATAACAGCATGCTGCTATTTCACCATTGTGCAGTGGGACCCTCATGCCCCTTGCCCCCCTGATGCTGCCGTTGCTGTGAAGCACAGTGGAATCTTCCACATGCACAACTCCAGGGTGGACCATGTTGCCAGGGGATTTCATCCCTCGTACATACATGGGAAGTGGCAGGGCATGCTGCCCCTGCCGTGAAAAACCGGCAGTGGTCCAGTGTTGCCACTGCTGTGCATAATCAGTCTATGTGAAGCATAATGTTCACCTTGATTGAATGTTCTTATATTCTTATCAGGAGTCTATGGGTTTTCCTCAGTAACTGCAGTAGAATTCCCTCCCCAAATAATTCCTTTACTTTCTTCAACATGGCCTTCTTGAGCCAGTTTGGTGTAGTGGTTAGGAGTGCAGACTTCTAATCTGGCATGCTGGGTTCGATTCTGCACTCCCCCACATGCAGCCAGCTGGGTGACCTTGGGCTTGCCACAGCACTGATAAAGCTGTTCCGACCGAGCAGTGATATCAGGCCTCTCTCAGCCTCACCCACCTCACAGGGTGTCTGTTGTGGGGAGAGGAAAGGGAAGGCGACTGTAAGCCGCTTTGAGCCTATTTCGGGTAGAGGAAAGCAGCATATAATTACCAACTCCACCTCCTCCTCCTCCTCCTTCTTCTTCTGGGGGTTAAATAATGGTTCCAGTACTGTGTTGCAAAGAAGCTAGTGTTTGTTGACAAACCCCAGTAAGTACCCCCATTTCCTGCAGGAAAGAACCTGGCAAGCCTACACTGCTGTGTATAGCATACTAGTAGGGTACTAGTATGTAATGTCTATACAGCATAATATGTCAGAGGAATATTTATGCTCTGCTTCAGTTCTTTCTGGTGATTCTAGACTTCTAAAATACTAATGCACTATTTATTGAATGTCCCATTTTGTTGATTGTACTCACTATGTGTAATCTCCTTTGAGTCCCTGTAAGATGAACTATAAATGTGTAAATAAAATAAATTCTAGCCATCATGGTCCACCATGGTCCATTTATTTACATAAGTTTACATAAATATGTAAATTAAATACATTCTAACTATCATGGGCTGCATTAGCCCACTGTTCTGTTCTTCAAAAGGACAACTCCAACTAAAGGGGGATATATTTTGGGGTGGCTCATCTAAAAGCATATCTCATAGACTTGCACCTCCGTTGACACTTGCTACCTGAGCTGCCTGCCCATCCATTCCAGTGTTTTAATGAGATAAGGACTCCATTGTCATCTTGGAAGTGATCTGGATTCTTTTTTTTTAAAATCTATCAAAAGGAAGGGAAGGAGTTGCCCACTCTATAAGGGCATGGGGTTGAATGTGTGTTGTGTAGGAGGTTGTGATGGTGTTGTGGCAAATGAGGGCACGGGTGTGGATATATGGGTGTCGAGCACCTGTCTTTTGGAATGTTTGTTGAGTGTGGGGAGGGGACTAACCTTTGGGAATTGTGGCATTGTGGCATATGAGCTTTCCAGAGCCATGTCTTCACATATATGAAGGGAAAATCAGACTGGAGACTCTTCTTATGGGGAGATTACATGGGAGATTCCTCCCAGTTCTGCATCATTTCCCTTCTTGTGTGAATTAGGCCACAAACACCGAAATGTCCCTCTGCTCTAATACACAGGTGTCAACCCTGTTTCTTCTGTCTCCATTTTTTCACTGTTGATAAAATGTTATGTGCCCACATGCTTCTTTCATGGTTGCTCCTTAGAAGAAGAACTTGATTTTTGTACCCTGTTGTTTACTACCCAAAGGAGTCTCAAAACGGTTGTACAATTTTGAAGTCCCACCTCCAGACTTCCAGGAATATTTCCAATCCAGGGGCATGGAGAGCTCCTGGAATTACAGCTCATCTGCAGAGTATAAAGATCACCTCCCAAGGCAGAAAGGGCTACTTTGGACAGGGTTGTGGTAGAGAAAAAAATTTACAGCCTCCCACACAGGTTGATGTTGAATTGAAAGACTTGAGGCCCACTGCATAGGGTGTTGTGCAGATAAAACAGGAGACAAAAAAACCTTCGCAACCGCATCCAGTTTCGTCTGCAGAATAATGCTGTGCAGTGGTCTCAAATCTGCAGAGAGTTGTAAAGAAGAAATACACATGGCCTGGCTGTGTCTAACCCCCGGCCAGAGGAGTATTTTAAGTGAGAAAGGGGTTTTCTGTGGCCTCCCTGTCAGCCAACTGTTTGGCAGAAGGGTAAAGCTTTCCCCCCTCAAAAGGAAGGCCCACACCCATGTCCTCAGACTCTCCTGCATTGTTTTCAGAAATGCCTCCCTCCCCTCAGTCAGGGTCTGTCAGAGGCTCCTTCGCAGCAGGCCTGAAGGGAGGGAGGAAGAGGGAGCACACTCACCAGCCTCCTGCCAGCTCTGTCAGGATTCTGAGGCAAAGTTACAGACACGAGAGTTAGGACAGCCTTGGGGTGAATAAGGGCCTGTCCAAGCCTCCATTCTCATCCCCCTTGGCAGTCCTACTGAGCTCCTCTCCCTGCGGTGGTCAGTGGCAGACTGGCAGTGATGTCTCCAGATTGCCCCTGGCTGGGAGTGGGTGGGGGAGCCCTGTCAGAACTTTGGCTTTGTGCCCCCCGACTGGATGGAACTCTGGTCTGTCCTGGTGAGGGCCCAATTGGTGAGGGCCCTCACCCAGACTTGCCCCGCCCACTCTCTGCCCACTTAGGCCTTAGCCTTTTATGTTTATACAGCAACAGCTGTATAAAGATTACATTATATTAAATATTAATTTACATTGAAGTTTATGATTCACTACAAGGGAAGTGGAATAACTTGTAACAATAGAACATTTAACAGTAGAACATTGTGACTTTATTACTGTCCAGCTGTGTTGTTATTGATTGCACTGTGGTTGACTCCCCATCTGTATCATGCAGGTTGAGGTAGCAGGGGCCTCTGGGGTTTTGGTTGCTGTAGTTAGTTCATTGGCCTTGATCAAAAGCTTGTTGGAAAAGCTGCCTTTTGCAGGCCTTGTGGAATTGTTTTAAATCTGGCAGGGTCCTGATGTTTTCTGGGAGCTCATTCCAACAAGTGGGGGCCAAGATGGAGAAATCTCTGGCACTGGTCGAGGCCAGACAAGCTTTCCTGAGGCTAGGGATCACTAGCATAGTGCTCTCTGGGAGGCCTAGGTAGAAAGGCAGTCCCTCAAGTACTCAGGGCACAGAATGCATATGACCTTTAAGGTGTTTACCAGAATCTTAAGCCTGATCCGCTAGTCAACTGATAGCCAGAGCAGCTGTGGGAGTGCGGGCCGGATGTGGGCCCTGCAAGATGTTCCTGTAAGAAACTTAGCTGCTGCATTCTGCACCAATTTGAGTTTCTGGATCAGGGATAAGGGGAAGCCCACATAGAACGAGTTACAGAAATTCAGCCTAGAGGTTGCCTGGGTCACAGTCACCCGGATTACTGTGGCTAGGTGTTTTGTGGCCAGGTAGGGTGCTAGTAGTTTGGCTTACTATAGGTGGAAGAATGCTAGGCGAGCTACCTGTTCCTCCATGGAGATAGAGGTATCAAAGATCATGCCCAGGTTTCTGGCTGAGTGTGCAACTGATAGTTGCGCCCTATCCAGGTAGGGCTGTTGTGCTTCCTTGCCTGGACCTTTCCTATCAAACTACAGGACCTCCATCTTTCAAGGATTAATGAGTCTGGAGGAGAGTAAGGGTGGAAATCCATCATGAGAAAAAGCTGAATGTCATCAGCATATTGATGATACCCCATTCTGAACTGCTGCATCAGCTGAGCAAGAGAGTGCATAAAGATATTGAATAGAATTGGGGAGAGAACCGCTTCTTGAGGCACCCCACATGGGAGTTGCCAGCGATGTGATTGATTCTCTCCTATTCTTACCCTCTGTCTGTGACCCCCAAAGAAGAGAAACGACTTTGTATAGAAATAGAGGAGAAAAAAAGAGTCCTGTCTAATTGTCTAACTGTTGTTCTGCACAGTCTGTTCTGGAGGCAATAGGGCAGAATGTGCTGAAAGGGGCAAGAAGAGCCAGTTTGGTGTGGTGGTTAGGAGTGCCAACTTTTAATCTAGCGAGCCAGATTTGAATCCGCGTTCCCCCACATGCAACTAGCTAGGTGACCTTGGGCTTGCCACATCCCTGATAAAGATGTTCTGACAGAGCAGAAATATCAGGGCTCTTTCAGCCCTGTCTACCTCACAGGGTGTCTGTTGTGGGGAGAGGAAAGGAAAGGTGACTATAAGCTGCTTTGAGACTCCTTCAGGTAGAGAACCAACTCTTCTTCTTCTTCTTCTTCTTCTTCTTCTTCTTCTTCTTCTTCTTCTTCTTCTTCTTCTTCTTCTTCTTCTTCTTCTACATTCAGCCAGTTGGGTGACCTTGGGCTCGCCACAGCACTGATAAAGCTGTTCTAACCAAGCAGTAATATCTCTCTCAGCCTCACCTCACATGGTGTCTGTTGTGGGGAGAGGAAGGGAAAGGAAGCTGCTTTGAGACTAGAAAAGTAGAGAAAAGCTGCATATAAGAACCAACTTTTCTTCTTCTTCTTCTTCTTCTTCTTCTTCTTCTTCTTCTTCTTCTTCTTCTTCTTCTTCTTCTTCTTAATTGTGCTAATCAGGATGCTGAAGGGGATTATTTGAAAAATATCAGGAAATTCCTATTCTAACTATTCTCACTACATTTCTCCGCTGATGCCCTGTAGAATATTCTTCATATGCTTTTGAATCATGTACAATACAGATCTTGCATATTCCAACAGGTAATATACATGTAGACATTATTTACAATCGGAAGGCCCTACTAGGTTTAGCTAGGATAGTACAGTCTTTTATTCAATTTTAGAACATTAAGCAAACATCCTGAAGCAACTTATAATGAGGAAGGCTTCCTAAACTTACCTTTCATGGCTTAGCAGTCAAGGGGTTGGGGACTCCTCTGTCATGGGTAGGGTTGCCAACTCTAGACTGTGGAGTTCCCAGAGATTTGGGATTACAGATTTGGAAAGTGGGGATTGGGGAGAGAAAGACCTCAGCAGGATACAAGGCCTTAGATTCTACCTCTGAATGAGTCATTTTCTCCAGGAGAACTGATCTCTGTAGACTGGAGACAAGATGTAATTTCAGGATACCTCTAAGCTTCACCAGGAGGTTGGCAACATTCATCAATTTGAAGTATAATGTTTGCCAGCATAGGTTAAGGTGACCAGATTGTCCCACTTTTGGAGGGACATCTGTGTCAGGATCACTGCTTGTTCCTGCCATAAGTTGACATGGGATTCTCCATGTTTGTTTGCTTTGCCTTTTTGCCTTTCTGTTCCTGGGGCCCCTTGTAACCAAGGCCCATATATTATGCTTGCATGCCTGAAATCGAAACTATTCTGCTGCATCCTGCTATCTCAGGGAGCTGTGAATTATTTGTCTTTTGAACCTGCCGTCTGGGTCTGCCTTTTGTAACCATAACATCTTATCTTGTCCGGAGGCGACCAAGGACGTGCGAGAAGTAACACTATGGTTTATGGCACCTGGCGCCTCATCTCCCCCTCCCCTGGGAACTTTCAAGTTTTGGGCGGGAGAACACTATTGATAAGAGGAGGCAAATGTGAACTCAGGCAGATTTGACTTTCTTAGCTTAGGTGTATGAAGTAACTTCTCAATAAACACTTTCTTTATTAAAGAAGCTTGTTGTGAGTTCTTGCAACACTTGACAATCTGGAGGTACCTGGCAAATTGTACTTATGTTGAAATTAAAAAGATATATATTACAATACTATTTTTGCGTTCTATGCATTCTATGAAACTTTTTGTTACTCCATATAGACCAAATCAAGAACCCCCCCCCCCAGTCAATGGTGTCCCACTTTAGCAATGTTAAAATTTGGTCACCTTAGCATAGGTGTGTACTGGGGTGGGGAGGCTTCTCTTAGCCTGCCATTGCCTACAGAAAATGAAAAGCTGTGGGTGGATCAAAGCTGTTTCATATTTGAAACCAGGGTGGAATTGCCCATAATCATTGTTGGCCTTTAGCAGCCCTCACTGGGGGCTGGGCTGTAGGTGGTCAGCTACTTAATAAAGAAATACAAGTACAAGTACAACGATATAGGCTAGATATCAGGGGGGAAATGTTCACAGTCAGAGTAGTTCAGCAGTGGAATAGGCTGCCTAAGGAGGTGGTGAGCTCCCCCTCACTGGAAGTCTTCAAGCAAAGGTTGGATACACACTTTTCTTGGATGCTTTAGGATGCTTTGGGCTGATCCTGTGTTGAGCCCCTTCCAACTCTATGATTCTATGATTCTATGAAATCCCAGTTAAACCAATTCACTTTTGTTAGTATGTTAATTTTTAATTACCTATATTTTTTCCTATGATGTATGTAATCTTATCCTTTGGGTCCTATTTATAATAGTATTATTTATAATCCCTATGGAAGGCTTCATATAAAGTGAAAATTCTGCAGTGGCAATAGCTTGTGTTGACACGTGGCGAAAGGATTTCAACAGCTGGATTTCAATTAGCTTCATAGGGAAATGCCTACTTTTTGGCTGCATAAGATGGCAAAAATCACAAGTCCTGCTGTGTGATTAGTGCTTCAGTTTTATTCATTCATGTTTAAGTAGTCTCCTTCTGTGTCAAATAGCTAGTAACAATTTTGTGCCATGGCAACACAGGACAAAAAAATAGTTCACAGTTGTTAAGGCTAAAGATTATGCGTCCTCTGTGGTAAGGACTCTGATGCTACGCACATTTATTTATATATTCTACTGAGATGAGTGGGTCTTTCTTATTAAAAAGGATAATAGCATCAGGTTGTAGAAGAACTGTTTGTACAATTTGAGTGGGAGGTTAACAAAGTGTTGATACCCTTTAGAAATAAGCATGCTCTTAAAGATGCCTAGCTATTTCAGGGCTGAACAGGGAGTTTAGTGCATATCACTCACACTAAAATATCATTTAACAAATACACATCTATTTTCAGAGTACACTTAAACTGTGAAAGTCAAGCTGAAAATCAAAAACTTTAATCTGTCCTGTTCCTTATTACCAGTGTTTATAACACCATTTCTTGGACTATGTTCTGAGATTAACCTTTTCCTTTTAGTCATGGAATAGGTCCTTTTGGACTAGTACCCCAAATAAATAGAACTTCTAAACTCTTTAGAAATGGTAGAAGGCAAACAATCTGAGAAACAAAAAATTAGTCCTCTTGAACCTCTTTGGAAATACTTGAGTTCCTCTAATTTCCAAAGGCAAGCAATAAAAACATGTCTCCCAATGCAAATAAGGTATGCACCTTTCTGATATTTTAATCAGCTCGTGGTAATAAAATGCATTATTGTCCTAGTACCAGTGCGACCTGAAATCCTTTCTTAGGATGAACGCTCAAGAAGCCTTTTTGAGTTTGACCCTATGTTTAGCCATAAAAACAAAAGACTGTGAGAAACAAAATGGGCACTGTAGATCCTACTGCTAGGGAATGAAGAAATACAATCCCTAACAGTATGCAGTATACAAGGTAGAATGAACAGAAAAGCTTTCAAAATATGTAGAAAATTGTCCACCTCCTTTATTTTTAACATAACCTTGCCATTGTACTTCGAAGACCCTAAGAAAAAGAGAACCTGAGATCTGGGTCAATTATGCACTGGACTTTTGAAGCTCATTTAGTACAGTTAAAAAATAATAATCTGTACCTGACCCCAATCTCTAGTCTGATGCTGCTTGCTCCCCCCCCCCCCGAACTACTCAGGATTGATCGAGTCACTTCATTCATACTCTGACATATCTGAGAGTGGGTTTTCTCTACTTAATCGGAGAAATGTGGATCCATCACAATCTTTTCCATTTTCCAGGAGCAGATATACTGTTTCTTTTGGATTTTCTACTACCCACCCCAGCCATGCCTCTAGCACTGACATTTTGCAGAGGTCTCTGTTGTTTGGTTTCTGTCAGAAGCTGCTACTTTTACCCCCAAGTTTTTCACTTTAGTACTGCCTTCATTTTGCCTCAGTTTCTGTGCTGTGAAAACATTCTTTCTGCTTTATAAGCTCCCTTAAGTAATGTGATAAGCATTAATGTCAGAAGAAGTAAAGATGAGCTTGTCTTTGCTTCCAGCTGCTTCCTCATCCCTTCTCCCTGTTTACACTTGCTTTGCCGGGGGAGGGGGATGGAGAAACACATGATAGAGCTGCCCACTCTCTTTTCTTTCCCCCTTTCTCTCTGCTGCTCTTTTCTTCCCATCTTGGCAAAGAGAAAGAGAATAGGTGCAGAGTTCAGGAACAGAATGTGAACAGGATGTGGATTAAAGGGATAATGCTTCAATTCAGTAAGAATTTAAACTATGAATTAAAAGCACCCTTATAATCAATTTTGTAAATAATGTCATTGTGTCACTTATCAACCTAAACACATATTGGAAGCAGTAGACCACTTATTATTAGTTCCTAGTAGTTTACTTAGGAGCCACAGGTGTTTCACAATTTATATTGGTGTCAGCAGTTCTGGGGGCTTTCTCACATGCTAAATAATGCAGTTTCAATCCACTTCAGTGACTGTGTTCACATAGTAAAATCCAGTTACATAGTGCATTGAAAGTGGATTATTTAGTGTGTGTGAAAGTACCCTATGTTTATGGCTCCTAAAATGTAAGATATCTGTACTGTGTACCTCTTTAGAGATTAGTCAGAGTACTACATATAGAAGTAGTAAAACATTATCACAAAAATCCAAAAGCCTAAAGGGTGCATCGACTGATTTCCTAAACAACTACTTCTTCAAACTATAGCTTAAATATCTGTATTGTCAATTGTGAATCACCCATCATGATGAAACACAATTGCCTACATTCCAATGCATTAATACTTTATAACTGCAAGACTTGACTGCTGTTATGCATTTTACATGCAGGCTGTTGCAAAAACAGTATAATGGATAATACTATTGGAGTGAGCAACTAAGCGTGCCTAGACATTGGGAGGGAGGGGTGCATAGCCTCAATCTAAGTGTGTATGGGTTGAATGGTATACTTCTTTTTGCATTAACCTGGGAGCTGCCTCCTCCTCCTCCTCCTCTTCTCTCACTCTCTTTCTCTCACTTGCTTTGTCCTCTCCCTCACTTTACATGGTCATCCATGGAGATACATGTCTCTGCAGCAGGTCTCTCCTTTAAATACTATGCCCTCATACTTCCATACATATGATGCCTGATTAACTGGCTATTTGTGATACTCTTTAGATTAGATTCTTTTGACTGTGACCTGAATATGAACGGAATCTTCTTGAATACATGTTAGCATCATTTTTTTTCAGTATACTTCTTGGGAGATTTATTTATTGCACTCAGTATTGTGCTTCCATGAACGGGAAAACTCTGCTATAATAATCAGATGTCCCAATAAATGCATAGGCTTGCCATGGACTGAAGATCAAGATCTTGTTCTGAGCTCAGATACAACTGTGCACTTGAAAACCCCTAGGCTTTCCTGTATAAGATCATTAATTTTGTGGCAAGAGGTACACCTCACAAACATTGTTGGTTTGTTTGGTTTGGTTAGACGAGTTAAATATTAAAGAATCTTACCTCCATTTTCAGATATAATTCTACATGCTTTTTACACAGGCTCATTTAAAAGAAAATGCTATTAAAATGGCTTACCAAAAGTAAACAGATTACGACAGTTCTCTCTCTACTTTGAGGTAAATTTCCCCTCCCAAATGAAATGTTGTTCCCTCACAGACTGAATAGCCCTTGTAGACCCATTATGCACAGGGCTGATAATCCGGGATGGCAGCAGCAGGGCAGCTCCGATTATGCACCCAGCTGCTGCCATCCCAGCCCTGATCTGGCACAACGCCCCAAAAGACCTGCGACAAGGGAACGTGGAATCTTCTGTGTTCCCTGGGATGTTAGCAGGCGCCAGCGGAGGCTGGGTAGGGCCAGCCCCGTGCATAAGCGGAAGAACCGGGCCTTTCGGCATGGGCCTGGCCTTTCTGTTCGGCTGTTCCCTCAACCTACAGTGTCCCTGGAGGGACACTGCAAGCCCCTGTCGGAGTCCCCCCACCCCCATCATGGTGGGAAAGCGGCATGCCGCTCCCCACCATTGTGTGGTGGGGGCCCCATTCCCCTCACTCTTCCCACTCACCTCCTCGCTGTTGCTGCCTCCAGGCCGCGTGTTGAGCTTTCCAGCCCCAGTGTTTTGCGCGTGTGTGTGCATGTGCCCGCACAACGCCGAGGCAGCCCGCATACTCTAGGGGATTCCTCCCCCATGAGTACACGGGAAGTGCTGGGCAATGCCCAGCAGCAGCCCGGTGTGGCTACTGCCGTGCATAAAGGGTCGTAGCATGGTTTCTTTATTATAAAATGAAGCCCACTGGCCCACCCTGTCATTGTTGTTGTTTTGCTTTATTGTAGAACTTTTTGGGGAAGTTGAAGAGCCCTTTTTCTTTATAACTTCATAAGAAAGACACTGTGGCACTTTTAACCATAAAGAAAAGATTTTATTTTACAAAGTGGAAAAGGGTAGTTAGAAGGAGGAATTCATGTTTTTTCTATATAAATCAGACAGTTTACAGTTTCAGGTTCTTAGTTACAGGCTTTGTAGATGTTCATAGGCTTTTCTTTCAGATGCTGAGATTTCTTTTAAACTTGGAAGGATTTGTTACTGTTGTCTTTGTGAGTTCCACTTAACTCTCTGGCTCCTAGAAAGTGGGCAGACTTTCCTAGTACCTCCACTTTTTCTTCCTAGAATAACCAATTTCCCTCTGCCTTCTTAGTCTGAAGCCCTCTCTCTCTCTCTCTCTCACACACACACACACACACACACACACATTCCTGATTTATCTTTCCTAACTGGGCAAGGATCCTCCTTCTCTCTTTAGAAGAATTCTCTTTCCAATTTGGTCTGAATTGGCAGTTAACACCTCACTGCCTCTTTCTCTCAGCACACAGTTAGAATATCTGTGTGCTGAGAGATAAGAGTGCTCAGAGTTAGCCAATAAGAGTGCTCAGAGCAGCCTGTCACTCTGGCTCTCTTTGCCTAGTGAAGATTCTTAACCCTTCGTTCACTGTTGCTGGGATTTCTGCACTTTAACCTGACTTTCAAAGTGCTGTCCATCACACCGATACAGTCAAGAAGGATCCTCAGTGAAGACACTCCATATCCGTTCAGTTTCCCATATTCACAGGTTTTCAAAATTAGCCTCCAACAATAGCCAGCTGTCCCACCTGACAGGGCCTGTACTCTTACCTAACCAATCATATTATATCTTCATAATTATAATGATAATGATACCTTTATTGCTATAAGACAAATGAGGGGCAGATACAAACAAAAGTGAATTTAAAAATTGATTTAAAATATTTTGGCTCTACCTTGATATACAACCATTAAAAATTCAGCCACACACAGTTTGATCTCTGCAGAATGATCATTTAGCAGATATCGAAGTGTAACTTCTTCATTTGCCTATTCCCTAGAGAAGAATAGGGAAGAATGTTCACTGTGAGGGGTCATGTGAATCTGGTAATCCAACATAAAATGCTGGGTTGAATCAACAGAATTTGCAGAGCATGGGCATGATCTTTCCTTCCTAGGGACATTCTGGTATCTTCCCAGTAGGAAGTTTGATGTGAGTGAACTCATTTCTGCCAGCATGAAGACTCTGCAGAGGAATGGACTGACAAGGTTATAGAAGTATCTCACCATCCTCCCAGGACTTAATTGAATGCCCAAGGCAGTGGGGGAGTAAACATCATACAATATTATCTATACTGGAATATCTTCTTAAAATATATAAAACCTGTATTAATTCTTCTTTTTTATCATATCAAAAACTATTAAAAAGAAAGTTTATGCATTCTTCATATACATGACTATCTGTTGGGTTCTGTATCCATAACAATCCCATGGCTTCTGTGCATGTATTATATTTACTACTCATGTAGATTTGCCTAAGCCCCATGGATGTATTTTGGAAACTATGTAAGACCTTTAGGGGAGGGGGCACACATTTGATGTCCAGGGTACAAGAAGATGGAATTAATTTTGATGTCGAACATGATCCTATTCCTTGCTACAGTGCCTGAATGTCATTGATTAAGTGCCCAAGTTTCAGAGAATATTTCTTTTTTCATTATGATAATAGTTCAGATGCTGTTGTGCATTCTAGGCATGTTTTATGCCAATGACTGTGCAATTAGCCCATCATAATAATGGTTAGCATTTAGTTTGTGGTCTACAGACCTACTTCACACATTAGTAATTCTTACAGCAACCCTATAAGGGAAGTGATTGTGTAAAACTCTATACTGCTAATGATGGCCTGAAACTGAAAAAGAATGGCTTTCGTACATCATCAATCACAGTTACATTTCACTTCTCTAATTCCCTTGCCACCATTTTTTTGAGCAGGCAGGGTTGATGCTGAGGTAGATAAATGAAGCTGTCCCCACAGCCCTTACATGTCATGTTTTCTCCTTTGCAAAGGCACTTTGTGTAGTCTTCCTGGATCTTGGTGGAGGGTAAACAACTTGGGTAGGTTTGACATGTTTTTAATATGCATGTTTTAAATCTGTTATGTTATTGTTGAACAGCTGCTTTTCTCAGGAGATAACACAAGAGGTAACTATTTAAAATTAAGGAAGTCAGTAGAAATGGATACTATCCCAAATCAGGATACACTTTCAAGATTGTCCTCCCAGTTCCTTCCATAATTTTTAAAATTTCGTTTTGTCTACATTGTCCTCTCTTTTCCATTTTATCTTCTTAACCACACTTTGAGATAGGCTAGAATTTCTGGCCGAGTGTTTCATAAATGTCACATCAGTCATATCAATCAGATCAAAATGAACTGAAGGATCTAAAACCCCTGACACAGTTTTCAAAAGTTGTAGATTCTCCT
This sequence comes from Paroedura picta, assembly GCF_049243985.1. Lineage (NCBI taxonomy): Eukaryota > Metazoa > Chordata > Lepidosauria > Squamata > Gekkonidae > Paroedura > Paroedura picta. The sequence goes on from NC_135369.1 coordinate 147,728,551, forward strand.
TGTTAAACCAGAATAAAGGAGGAGTGGGACATTTTACTATATTATATTTTTAGTACATTACAGTTCAGATATATTTGCATCAAATCAAGTCATTGTCTCTCTCTCTGTTCTAATTCAGAAATGTAAAAGAGACAAATCATTAGTTTCCAGACTGTTACTGAGATCTCCTTTATTCCTGGTTATGGAAAGGTTATTCATTTTAGTGAGTTTGTCGTAATTGAACACATGAAACTGCCTTATAGGCCCATTATGCACGGAGGGGAAGGTCCGCATTCGGGGTGGAATGGCGTCACCTAAAATCACTGATAACGCACAGCGCCAGCTGCAACCAGCCGCAGATTTGGTGCATGCTGCCGAAAAAGCCGCGTTAGCGAAATGCAGAAGAATGCGGAGCTTCCGGGCGACCAGGGCGCAACCAGAATCAGCACCAGGGTCACCGCGTGCCTAATCGGTTACTCTGGGCTTTGCCGCCGTTGCGTCTTGTCCCGTGCGTAAGCGGTTTGCTTCGCGTCTTCCCCCTCCACGTTTTCCATGTGACCCGAAATTGCCGTTTCGGCAGCCGTGCATAATAGGCCATACTGAATCAGACCCTTGGTCCATCAGAATCAGTATTGTCTACTCATCCTGGCAACAGCTGTCCAGGGTCACAGACAGAGGCCAGAGGTCTTTTATATTACCTATTGCCGGATCATTTAACTGAAGATACTAGGGATATTTTATCTGGGACCTTTTGCATACCAAGGAGATGTTTTACCTTGGAGCCACAGCCCCACCCCAATTGCTTTATCGAATTATTTGAACACAAAAACAATACACACACCCAAACATCCTTTCTGAAGTTGGGGGAATTATGGAAGGACAGGTGCGATTATATCTATATAGCATCTCTTATTTGATATTTAGAAGCTTAGAAGGATTAAAGCATAAAAGGTATATTATGAGCAATGTAAGAATAATTTCCAAATAATCACTGTTTTTTTACTGCAACAATAGAATGCTTGTAGAAGGCATCTATGATTCAGTAACAATGTAGAACGTGAATAGTTTCATTAGTATGTCCATAAATGTTCCAGAACTATATTGGCCTTAAAAATGTGCTGACACTTTTAACTTAGAAAAGTTTGCCTGATGACCTACTCAACTTTATATCGGTGTACAGTGCCTAAACAAATAAGGTGAGGCACTGAAACATATTTTTCATTCTATAAACTTTAAACCCCTGAAATCTGACATTTCTCAAGCATTGCTGGGTGTGTCATGTTGAAATAAATACATTCTGTCAGTGTTGTATGTGAAGTCAACATTTCTGCTCTTGTCACATGTGCCTTGGTGCTGACTTTTCAGGACACATTTCAAATGCAGAGTTCTGTAGAGAGAAACGGCCTCCTTTCCTTCCTCATTGAATAACAACCTCCTAGTGAATGGGGTAAATTAGGAGACAAAAGTATGTATGTGTCATACACACGAGTAAACACAGCTGGCATTGTGCAAGATTTAAATACATTTGGGAATGAAACTGCAGCCTCTCCCTCTGTGGGCTCTTGCTGTGAAAGTTAAAACACCCACACGCTTCTACCACCTGTTATATTGATGTGGCATGGTTTGCTTTCAGCTCCAGGGCTAGATGTTGTTATGAGGTCAGGTTCATGCCATGATTTTCAACTGAGACAAGCAAAAATGTCCAATTTCAAGCTATTACTTTGTCTTGGACTACAAGAATGCCAGGTTTCAGTTTTTTGTTCCTGTTCTGCCCATAATACAAGTCTAAAATCGTCCTTCTTCCTTCATGCACTTTGATAATCCTCTCATTTTGGGGCAGGGTACAATTCCCAGTAACTGTCAGGAATAGATTTAGTCTTGCAGAATGCAAGAATAGTTTACTAGTGTTCTACAGAAAGCAGTCATGTTTTGTTGGTCCAGAATCACATCAGAAAAGAAAGAGCAAGCAATGTGTGTGGGTACAGATGATACTCTACTATTTGGCCGGTCTGGAAAATGTCCATTTGGTTACTCTTTGTTACCTCATGCTAGGATTGCCAACATCCACCTGTGGTCTAGAGATTACCTGGAATTTTATGGATAGATAGCTAGATGGATGGAACTCATCTTCATACTTCAAGGATCAATTTCCTCATGGAAAAAATGATGGTTATGGAGGGTCACAGCCACTACTTTCTGACTCTTATGGTAACCAAGAAGTTTTGCAATACATATTAACAGAGCCATTAAGGTGGTATCACCTGCAAAATAGGATAAAGGAAGCAAAATTGGTTACCCTGAAACCTTTTTTTTTCCACATCTCTTCACTGGTATACTTGTAAGTGAGATGAACCAGTGACAAAACAGACAAGTGACTGCTTCATCAGGCAGGCCACTTTAAATAAGGATTTGTTCACTCAAACATCTTGAGATAAATGGGCCCTTGGTGGCCAGTATGGTAAAACGACTGTGATTTCATGATAAACTGTGTAACCATGGATGGAATGGACATCAGCATTTGAGCAATCAGCTACCTGGCTGATGAAAGGACAATTATTTTATGAAATAGGAAGTATTTATGGAAGAAAGTACAAGCACATGCAATTTACTGTGAAATATTTCTATAGTATTCATTATTGAATATAAGCATAATAGACATTGGGAAAGAGTCAAGCTTTTTTTTTTTTTTTAAGAAATATGTTTTAAATCTAGGGAACAGCTTCCTTAGGCTAGATTGTAAATGGAATGTTGTTCTTCGTTCAGCAACACAAAATCTCGCAGTAATGTGTGAATGTAGTTTCAAGTGCCTATGAAGTATGAAGCTGTTCCTCTTTATCTTTTACTTTCCTTGTCCCCTATAATAATGCACTTTATTTGTTTTTGGGGAAATAAAATTGTTCAAGTGTATATGCTTTGGGTAGTGAAAGAACTAGCCTCACAGTGTTTTTATTTACAGAACACAAAAACATTTCTTTCAAAATGATTTGATAATGATCTCTTTTTGATAATCTGGTTTATTTGTAGCATTACATAATTTATTACAAATGTGAATAATTTTGCATGAGTCATTGTCGCTATCTTCCCAAACATAGTTCTTCACCTTGATTGTTGTTATAAACCAGTTGCTAATGAGTTAGGAAAATTTAAGAGACAAACTAGATCTTAGACTCAGTTCAATATGCAATTACTCAGAAGCACTTTTTCATTGGGATCATTGGGAACAGAGGGGGAAGTATTCAACCTTTTCCCTGTGCACTACTTCTCTACTTCGCATCCCCACTCTTCGAAATATGCATTTTGACCTTTGCTGGAACTGTTTCCTGTTCATAGAATCACAGAATCATAGAGTTGGAAGGGGCCATACAGGCCATCTAGTCCAACCCCCTCCTCAACGCAGGTTGAGCCCAAAGCATCCTAAAGCATCCAAGAAAAGTGTGTATCCAGCCTTTGCTTGAAGACTGCCAGTGAGCGGGAGCTCACCACCTCCTTAGGCAGCCTATTCCACTGCTGAACTACTCTGACTGTGAAAATTTTTTTCCTGATATCTAGCCTATATCGTTGTACTTGTAGTTTAAACCCATTACTGTGTGTCCTTTCCTCTGCAGCCAATGGGAACAGCATCTTGCCCTCCTCCAAATGACAACCTTTCAAATACTTAAAGGGGGCTATCATGTCCCCTCTCAACCTCCTTTTCTCCAGGCTGAACATTCCCAAGTCCCTCAACCTATCTTCATAGGGCTTGGTCCCTTGGCCCCAGATCATCTTTGTCACTCTTCTCTGTACCCTTCTTGAAGTGAGGCCTCCAGAACTGCACACAGTACTCCAGGTGTGGTCTGACCAGTGCCCTATACAATGGGACTATGACATCTTTGTGATTTTGATGTGATGCCCCTGTTGATACAGCCCAAAATTTTAAAAGGCTCATATAAGAAATGCATATATACTCTGTGAACTGCTTGAAAACAGTGGTTTTCTGATCATGTACAACTTCTGCACCTTAGCATTCTATAGCCTCGGGAAATATTAAAGATTCATCAGCATAACACACACTCAGTTATCTTCCTTTGGCTGCATTGCCAGGATTTCAGTACAAAAATCTTCAAAAACAGTATTTTTCTTGTTGAAATATTTTTGACTAATACATCTTGCCCAAACATTTGTCAAAAAGACAATATTAATATGTCTTTTTTTCTCTAGAACATTCCCTGTTGCTTTTAAAAAAGTGACTTTTCTGCTTAAGCTTCATATCACTGTAGTGATAAATCAGATGCTGCAGGAGAGAACAGTCTGGTGTTTGCCTTGATTTCATTTCATATCATCTTTTATGATGAAATCATTACAACCAGAGTGACAGGCATCCTTGCCGTAACCCGAAATCATCCTTTCCACACCAAGTATTGTTCTTCTAGGCCTTGACAAGGTTTAAATATCCAACTTTGTGCAAAGCCTCACTGCCCTATAATACCGCTAGTAGTGTAGTAGGATGGCCATGAACCAACTGAAAGAGGCAGTCATTGACAGAAACGTATGGCAAAAACTTTCCTATAGAATCGCCAAGGGTTGGACATGACTGAACAGATAACATCATCATCAGTGTTGTTAATGGTGGTGGTGGAAAATAAGTATCAGTAATAGGAATTCTTGACAATATTGGAAATTGTTCTTACTCCTGGTTTCTATTTCATGCAGTGCAATGTACTGACAAACAACATATTAGATATGACTAACAAAAAAATCCATGAAGAACGCCCCTTCTACCTATTGTGGTTGCCTCATTTTGGGGGATTTGGGACTTAGTCAGGAGCTTGACATCACATAGAAATGATATCAGCATGTTGAAGGTGATGCTCTGGCTTTTGGGCAAAACTCAATGGCTGTGCTGCAAACTCTGCCCATCGATATCAGGTGTGCCTGCTCCCCCACTACCAACAGAAACGTACGGAGCTTATAGCCAGCTCTACATATTTTGGGTGGGAAGGAAAGGGAAAAGGTGCATGTGGTGGGCAGTGTCTATTTCAACTGTAAGTTTCAGGTGAGGGGATTGGATGTACATGATGGTGGCAGGTGACGTTTGAGCTGGCCCTATGAGTTTCAGGTGGGGAAAATGGTGGTGTGTGACAATGCTCCACAAATTTCAGATATGGTGGACTGGGGGGATTCTTCCACTTTATTCAACCCCTAAAATGGGAAGGTGCCAAAGCAAGGTTACCCCCCAGCCCCAAAGTGGGTCTGGCATCCCTAACTTGAACTTGCTATTCAGACTGGCTGCTGATTGCCAGATTTACACCATTCTAGGTTGCTGGTTCTAGGTTGCACAAGAGCCTCTTGTGGCGCAGAGTGGTAAGGCAGCCACCTGAAAGCTTTGCCCATGAGGTTGGGAGTTCAATCCCAGCAGCCGGCTCAAGGTTGACTCAGCCTTCCATCCTTCCGAGGTCGGTAAAATGAGTACCCAGCTTGCTGGGGGGTAAACGGTAATGACTGGGGAAGGCACTGGCAAACCACCCCGTATTGAGTCTGCCATGAAAACGCTAGAAGGCGTCACCCCAAGGGTCAGACATGACTCGGTGCTTACACAGGGGATACCTTTACCTTTACCTTTACCTAAGGTTGCTGGTGGTGTGGAGCTGTGGAGCTACATGATTTACAGCTTTTATGTCCCCCCACGGGGGGCACATTTCAGTGCCAAATGGCTCCATGAGGTCACATTTCAGTGGGGTACCCGGTCTGCTGCGGAAATGTGTCCCCTGGGGGATGCAGCCATGGCAGACAGGTTTACAGGAAGGTGGGATTGGGTGGGCATGCAATCCCACCTTCCTCCAAAATAAAAAAAAAAAGCCTTGGTTCACCCCATATACCCTTAGCACGTGCTAAATGAGGCCCTAATCTGCAGCAGGCCCTGGAGAGGGTCGGAATGGCGGTGCCCCACGCCCATGCTTATGCCGCCTCGGCCTTTTCTGCCCTTGCGGAATTGACATATCAGGGACTGAACTGCAGACTTTTTGTATGCAAAGCAGATACTCTTGCACAGAGTCGAAGCCTTACCCTTGTTGCTTACTTCTGGACCTTCTACACAGCTCGCCCTTCTTAAATTAGTATATATTTGTTCTCATTTGGTTAAATTAAGATACCTCAGAACAAGAAAAAAAGACCTTATGGCATTAAACAGTATGTTTTCAAACAATGTTCTTTCTTGAGTTTTCTTTTTGTTTATTTCATTTCAAGGATGTCAGCCAGAATGGTTTTCCAGATAAACTCTGTTTTCTAGAAAAGTAGTTCTTAGATTTTCGTGATCACTACGGGCCTTTTCGCACAGGGATCTTTGTTGCAAATTGTTTGCGGAATGAAAAATCGCCATTTAAAATAGTGGAATTTGTCGTTATGCATACCTGCCTTTGTAGTGGAATCAGTAGCGTTTTTTAGCGTTTCCCACAGGCTTCCGGTCTCGGCAGAAATCGCTAGAAAGGAAGCGCTATTGCCAAGCTCGTCCCGCCCCTGGCCGTCAAGCAGCCAATGGGCAGCCGTTAGCATGCTCCCAAACAGCCCCTTTCCCTTTAAGAAAGGTTTTTTTAAAAAAAAACGACCCATAGCAACGAATCTAGGTAGATTCGTTGCTACGGAGAGACCCATCCAGCTGCCTAATGTGAGCTGTCGTTTGATTGTATGATCGTTTGCACGCTGCCTCGAGTGATAAAAAAAAAAAATCCCCCCCCCTCTCACGGGCCCGATTTTTGGCTGAATTTATTTGTAAAAAATAAAGGGACTTTATTTCAGCAAACGGGCTTTTCAGTGGTTTGTGCTTAGTGACTAAAGGTGAAGGACTGAAGCCAGGGAAGCCTCTAAACAGAAAGAGGCTCGCCGGTGCGTTTATCCCCGCTCGCTCGGAGAAAAAAAAATGGCGATCGCTTCGCCGGAAGTTTGGAGGAGAGAGCCAGGGGGAGGGACTTTGAAGAACCAGCAACAATGGTAACGCACAGGTCTTTAGCGCTACTGTTGCAGATTGGTTGCAGGAGTGTATCGCTATCCGGAGGGTGAATCCACTTTTCTGGATTCCCCTGAAAGCGCCACAACGAAGCGCTTTTTGCTGATTGGTTTCAGGATTGTTGCAGATTGTCTACGACGTCGTGGGTTATGGCAAATTAGTAGCGTTTCCAAATAGCAACCATTCTGCTACTTTGAAGCCGTGCGAAATGGCCCTACATGTTTCACTATATATTTTGTCAGGGGATCTTTCCTAAATAGTTCAAGTTGCATCTTGTTTCTCTTTTCTCCTGAATTATGTCATGATGTAATCAGAAGGACTAGTTTCATGAACAAATAACATTAATTAGAGCAAATTACCTCATATGTCCTTATATGTCTTTCTCTTTAAAACTCTTATATTCTTCTTAATATTTATTAATACACCTTATTTGCATTCTTATAAAGAACAAACTATTAATACATAATAGTTAAGTATAATATTTTTAAATATCTATAAATCTTCTGGTTACTGAAGTCTCCGTTTATCTTCATATGATTGTAAGACCCCACAATTTGCCTGCACTTGGAGTTACCAACACCTACAGATTTAATCTCTGTGTGCATACCAGCTGGAAAGAATAGCATTCAAATAGAAGGTTGCTTTTATAAAAAGAATCTTATTGAGTGCTTTGGTTGTTGTTTTTTTGTGTGCATGTGAGAACAAAATGAACCTTTACAGACATTCCACAGAGCATATATAAAAGCCCTATTTTGCACACGCATTAAAATTCCTGATGAAACACATTGGATATTTTTTTAAATATCATTCATCACTGAAGGGCTCATCTTTTGCCTGTAGCCCTCCAAAGAAACATTGACACACATTATTAAAGATAACACAGTTCAATGATATCCCCTCTGCATTCTAATTCTTTTTTTTTAAGATCAGTTCATAGACAAACACATTGAGTCCAACAACGCTCAATGTGCCCTTTTTTTCAAATCCTTATTTGCAGTTTCTTAATCCAAAGTTGAATAGATATCTTGCTTTCCTTTGAACGAACTGGTCTCAGGCAGCTGCTGCTGGCATGATCACAGATTCTGAATGAAGTATCACACTCTATAATGTTTATCTCAATTGAATCAGTTTCAATCTCAAAAGTGTAAGATGACATTCAGATCTTGGTATCTACATGCAGCACTTGACTTTCCCCACTGTTCTGCTGTATGGGATACTGCCTCCTTGAATATTATCTGCAAAACTCACTTAAAATCATATATAGAGATAGTTTATAATTGGCTTCAAGGTTTTAAAATGATAGAGTTTCAGATTAGGAGTATGGCAATTGCCCTCAAATATGCATAATAACTGTAGGCTGTTATTCCAGGTCAAATTTTGACTTGTAACTTTTATGAATTTTGACGTTTGCTCTTCTTTCAGTATACCCATACAGAAAAGAGTTTTACCTACTCTTTCAGACTGTTTTTCATTTTATTCAGCAGTAATAATTTTAAAGGTGACTTAATCCTCAGCATGCATACTTGCAGGTAAATTGAACTGAAATTAATGGAGGTTTAAGACAAGGAAATATCCCTTTGGTGGGACATAAAGGCCTGCCATTGGGTCCAGGGTTGTTAATGAAATGTACAGAAAATGCCACTAGGATCTGCATAGGACAACAGATTGAGGATGAATCTAAGGCAGGGGTAGTCAAACTGTGGCCCTCCAGATGTCCATGGACTACAATTCCCAGGAGCCCCCTGCCAGCAAACGCTGGCAGGGGGCTCCTGGGATTTGTAGTCCATGGACATCTGGAGGGCTGCAGTTTGACTACCCCTGATCTAAGGCATACCTTCACTATATTTTGTATAGAAATTGTATCTGAACAGGTCCTCAATTGCTAGACCCCAGGGCGGATCTCTGGGGCACTTTACTTGTGACGCTTCTCCAAGTACCCTTTGGGTATGATCTGGACTCTGATTTTATCTGTCAACCAGTTATTGATCAACCAGTTATTGATCGCTTAGACCATTGGCTGTGCTGTGCATTTCCCAGCTCTCTCAGCTACAGCAAGCTGTGTTCATTAGACCCAAATGAAACATAGGCTACATGAAACTGAAACCCGTCTTTCTGTTTGATGTACTGTAGGGAAAGGATAGATTCAAATGAGTAGCCGTGTTGGCATGAAGTAGCACAATAAAATCAGAGTCCAGTAGCACCTTTAAAACCAACAAAGATTTATTCAAGGCGTGAGCTTTCAAGTGCAAGCACCCTTCGTCAGGGAAAGGTGTGTGTGTGTGTGTGGGTGAGGAATGTTGTCAGGTGATCTACCTATGCTAATAACTAACAATTTATTAATGATTATGTGGGGAAATTAAAATGGAATGCCTGTCAGAATTGTGGAATAGTATGCATTAAGGTGACCAGATTTTAACATTGGTAAAGCGGGACACCATTCACCGGGGGGGGGGGGGTCTTGATTAAACATTTGGTCTATATGGAGCAACAAAAATGTTCATAGAATGCAAAAATAGTATTGTAATATTTATATTTTTACTTGCAACATAAGTACAATTTGCCAGGTGCCCCCAGATGTCCCTCCAAAAGTGGGACAATCTGGTCACCTTAGTATAGATGTTACAAAGGACTGATGACTTGGTGTTTTCAGTTTCTTCCCTCTTATTGTTCACATTTGGAACTCAGCGTAAATAGCCACATGTGAGTTCACTTGAAAATGGAACAGGACTCCTTAAAACAGTTTGCATCCAGTCAAGCTTCTAGCAGCTTAGGAAAGTAGCCACAGGTTCTTAAATCCTATATTCAGTCCCTTTTTTACCATAGCAATAATATGGACAGGTGTAAACAGTGGGCACAGTTGAAGAAGGTCCCAGCTGAATAGAATCAAAGGTGCATTTCTTCCTGCATCCTGTTCCCATTGGTGACCAGCCAGATGCTTTTGGCAAGCTTACAAGCAGGACTTCAAACACAGAGAAAGGTCTATCACTACAAACTCTTCAGAGGCAGTACAGATGCGGGAAACCAACAACAGAGGAGGCCTTTTGCCTTCCTGTTTTCCACAGTTATTTGTCTCCAGTTACTGGCAGTGTCTCAGTACATTTAGCCATTTGTAGCTAAGGGCATACTAGATGGGCACCCTCTTCCTTTTAAAAATCACCTAAGCTAGAAGCTGCTGCCACATCTTATGGCAGTGAATTCCTTAAGTCAGTTATGCATGTCTCTGTGCAGGTTGCATTATCTATATAGTGGTAAACTAGTTTTTGATAGGGTTAGCAAAGAAAACATGACTCACTGGGAGGGCTGTGATAAAGGGGTGTATGGGGGAGATGTTGCTGTCTAACAGTTTGGTGTAGTGGTTAGGAGTGTGGACTTCTAATCTGGCATGCTGGGTTCGAGTCTGCGCTCCCCCACATGCAGTAGCTGGGCGACCTTGGGCTCGCCACGGCACTGATAAAACTGTTCTGACCGGGCAGTGATATCAGCACTCTCTCATCCTCACCCACCCCACAGGGTGTCTGTTGTGGGGAGAGGAATGGGAAGGCGACTGTAAGCCGCTCTGAGCCTCCTACGGGTAGGGAAAAGCGGCATATAAGAACCAGCTCTTCTTCTTCTTCTTCTTCTTCTTCTTCTTCTTCTTCTTCTTCTTCTTCTTCTTCTTCTTCTTCTTCTTCTTCTTCTTCAGTGGAGCCCTAACATACCTTATTTATCTTCCTTAGAGAAACTGAAAGTAAATATATCTCTGTTTTTTAACAAGGCATGTGCACTCTGGTTATAATTATGAACTATGTAATATTTCTTTGAGACATATAGTTAGATGTGAGATGCATCTGGAAATTATATATTGCCCTAAGTTACCATGTTGATCTGCCATGGGGAAATCACAACTGGCGGTGTGAACATTATGCGAGGAAAATTTAAGGGTTTTGGAAACTTGTCAAGTCCACTGGTATGCTGAACAATTCAATTCTTCCAATAATCTGATTGTGTAAAGAGATGGATATATGGAGACCAAGATAGAGAATTTTATATAGGGCTAATTAGGGAATGGCAGAGTTGTAACTTAAAGCTTGTGCTGTCTTGTACGTTGTATTATTCAACCACGCTCTTCCTCTCATAATTTTATGTGTTTTGAATTCACAGTAATTATCATCTACTAGTAATTTGCTTATGTCATTCTGACCTGGTCAAGCCCAAGCAATTTAAAGTGTGATTGCTCATAATGACCCACTGTGTGTTCCCTTTACGTTGACTCATTTTGATTTAAGGCATTCTTTTCACTGGAAACAAAACAAGTTGTGGGGAATGTCTGAAGAGCACTGTATACAAACCTGTAAATGATGCACAAGGGTCAAACACTAGAACAGACTGCAAATTTAAAGAAAGCCACATTCATTCCAATTCTGCTATTATGGTCTTAAGTTGTTTATTTTTCTAGAATTTATGCTTTTTGAAGGGCAGAAAGAACAAGATCAGCTCTGGATCATTGGTGTGCACATCAGGCACCACAAAATTAATCTGAAATATATTTCCAGTCTCTGCTTTACATTTCCAATACATTAGGGATACTTCATAATGGATGTCACTACTATTTTGGAAATTAGGTGCAAAATGAAAATATATTTTTGTACCCATATGACACCATTAAGCACTATACATTAAGTACTATACATTAAGTTTCTGATAAACTAAGGGCATTCTCTCTCTCTCTCTCTCTCTCTCTCTCTCTCTCTCTCTCTCTCTCTCTCTCTCTTGCATATCAGGAAGGTTCATGATCATTTAAAAATACAGGAAAACCTATTTCAGTGTATAAAATATACTGCCATATCCAATTGCTTCAATATCCATTAAAGGCCTTATTTAATCAAACTGGAGTTAAAATATGGGAGGAAGGCAATTTTTAATCTGTGGTTTTCTAATGAAAGATACTATTAACATCCTAGTTCAATTTCTTCTACTATATCTTATACCCCCACGATACTATCATCATCTAATTTATAAGATATTCAAAATAATCAAAAACCGAGATAGAAGAAAGGAGGCTAGATATGAGTATTGTTATGGACGCTGGCAGTGATTGTATCTTGTAAGACTAATAGTCCCAAATAGGTAGTTGATTTTTCATCAGAGAAAGTAAAATGGTTAGGCAGTGGTTTCCTGAGAGATAAAAAACCTGTGCTTTTTGATAGGTTTTATTCATCTGCATTTATTCATTGGAGAACTCAACAGTGGCCACAGGATTGGAAAAGGTCAGTTTACATTCCAATCCCAAAGAAGGGCAATGCCAAAGAATGTTCAAACTCCCACACCATTGCACTCATTTTTCATACTAGCAAAGTTATGCTCAAAATCCTACAAGCTAGGCTCCAGCAATATGTAGACCGAGAACTTCCAGAAGCACAGGCAGGATTTCGAAGAGGCAGAGGAACTAGAGATCAAATTGCCAACATACGCTGGATCATGGATAAAGCTAGGGAATACCAGAAAAACATCTACTTCTGCTTCATTGACTATGCTAAAGCCTTTGATTGTGTGGAGCACAACAAATTGTGGCAAGTTCTTAAAGAGATGGGAATACCAGAGCATCTTATCTGTATCTTGAGAAACCTATATGCAGGTCAAGAAGCAACAGTCAGAACTGGGCATGGAATCACTGATTGGTTCAAAATTGCAAAAGGAGTTCGGCAAGGCTGTATATCTGGCCTTGCCTATTTAACTTGTATGCGGAGCACATCATGAGAAAGGTAGGGTTAGATGAGTCCCAAATTGGGATCAAGACTGCAGGGAGAAATATCATCAACCTCAGAAATGCAGATGATACCACTCTAATGGCAGAAAGCAAAGAGTAACTAAAAAGCCTCTTGGTATGGATGAAGGAGGAGAGTGCAAAAGTTGGCTTGAAACTCAACACCAAGAAAACGAAGATCATGGCATCCGGCCCTCTCAATTCCTGGCAAATAGATGGGAGATAGTGACAGATTTTATTTTCCTGGGCTCCAAGATCACTGCAGATGGGGACTGCAAAGAAATTAAGACACTTGCTCCTGGGGAGGAAAGCTATGGCAAATCTAGATAGCATCCTAAAAAGTAGAGACATCACCCTGCCAATAAAAGTGCGCCTAGTCAAGGCTATGGTCTTCCCAGTTACAATGTATGGCTGTGAAAGTTGGACCATAAGGACGGCCGAGCGCCAAAGAATTGAGGCTTTTGAACTCTGGTGCTGGAGAAGACTCTTGCGAGTCCCTTGGACTGCAAGGCAAACAAACTGGCCCTATATGAGATCAGCCCTGACTGCTCCTTAGAAGGCCAGATCCTGAAGATGAAACTCAAATACTTTGGCCACCTCATGAGAAGGAAGGACTCCCTGAAGAAGAGCCTAATGCTGGGAACGATTGAGGGCAAAAGAAGAAGGGGATGACAGAGAATGAGGTGGCTGGCTGGAGTCACTGAAGCAGTAGGTGCAAATTTAAATGGACTTCGGGGAATGGTAGAGGACAGGAAGGCCTGGAGGATCATTGTCCATGGGGTGGCGATGGGTCAGACACGACTTCGCACCTAACAAAAACAACAACATTCATCTGCACTTGGAAAAGGGGACACCTCTGGTTGAAAAAAGTGCCTTACTTTATAGAAAGATAGCTAACTCTTAGGAAGAGACATGAGGTAAGAGAAAGCAGTTGAGTTGACTGAAAGTGAAATGTGGGGTCTCTTTCTGGGGATCTGATGTAACACAGTAGCTTTGACTTCATCTGTGCTCTACTTCTATATTCAGTAAAGCAAATATAACAAGGAACCTGCAATGATCTCTCATCCAAAGTAAACCAAACCCAGGTTGTTCAGCTTTGGGCTTCCTCACTGCTTGGGAAAGTGTAGTGATATTATTATACATCCTCAGTTTATGCCAGATTAGTTGACAGTTGTTGCACACGTCATTCAACACTGCCAGGTAATGTGAATGATGCAGCTATATGGGTGGAGCCTATATTACAAAGCATTAAGTCCTATTGTTCCCTTCTTGTTTCTCTATGGCTGATATGTAATGGAGGCTGTCCTGTATTCTGGCTCTTCATTCCTTTCCAGTTAACATTATGCACAAAGAAGTGTTGGTAGAAGAGGAAATAAGTGATATCAACCTGTTCCACAATGGAGGCTTTATGCTGGGCTGCAGGCTGGAATTTGAGCCAGGAGAGGTTGCTCTACCTCTTCGTGCTCTTACATGGGGGAGCATGTGGCCCGGTGCACCTCATCCACCCTGGATTTCCACATGGGAGGTGACACAGCAAAGTTCCCAGTGTGGAAATGGTCATAGTGAAAGAAAACTTTCACAGCAGCCAGACAGAATTGCAAGGAGAATTACGTTATCGGATCCAAGTCCTTATTTCTCACACCAGGAGCTCCCTTAACATAAGATAGAAGTCACAGGCCTAAGTATTCCTGTCATTATCCCTGAATCTCTGAGCACAGCTGACATCCTTTTCCTTCAAACAGTGGGTTGTAACTTTCCACTCTACACAGTATATACCTTTTTGACATCATGAGGACACTTCCACTGGATGGGGGCTCCTTGAGATTGGTAGGCTTCCATTACGTTGAGTGGAATGCTAGGAAGATCCATTCATGTAGGCTGCTACCACTGTGGGATCCTCATCCATATACTGCTATTGCAAGGGCATATGTGAAAACAAGGCAAGCAGTGATATGGCTCATTATCCAGGAGCAGCCCCTGTTCTTCTGGTTCACATGAGAAAGAAGCCAAAGATATCTAGTTCCTCTCTGTTCTCATTAATTTCAGGAATAAATCCTCAAAGAACAGTGCTAACTATAGCATGTGGGGCAAAATACTGTTAAATGAAGTGCTAATATCTCTTTATTTCCTAGGAGATTACTAGTTTCTACCACAGTGTGTTCCCTCTAGATGTAAATCAAATTAGCTAGGGAACATGAAATGTCACCCCACTAATAATTTATCACATAAGAATTCAGACTTCTAAGAGCTGAAAGCCATTTACAGTCACACTGGTTCCTCTATCTGTTAAGGATATTTCTTGTAATTGCTAAGTACAGTAACCCCTTTTGTAGTTTGAGTTTTTCAAGTATTTTATATTCGTAAACTAGAAGGCTACACTCTAATACTTGTAAGTACATTTCTACCAGGAAAAAAACTAGATCTAATTATTCAGTTTGGGAATCCAAGGAAAAAAGAAGATGCAAAGTGTGGCGTTTTAGGAAAATGTTAGTGGATTAAGTAGAACTCATGGTTCAGTCCTCTGATCCATAGAGACCCACTTCTTATAAATAGTTTTCTCCCAAATTATTAATATGAATTATTCCATTTTCCAGTCATGGGTTACTTTAATACATCTTCCTGAAACCAGATCTGGTTTCAAGTGTTTGAAATCACTGGAAGGGCCTTGAAAATACACACCTTTGACTTAAATGAATATCAGCCTTAATGTTTTTGAAACCTATACATTTATGCTAGTATAACTCTCACACTGAAGCTTGAGATACTTTGTCCTGTCTAATATATTCAGGAGATGTAAACAGTCATTGGTTTACAATCAGGTAGCTTTTTATTAAACTATACCTGCCCCTATTTTATTCAATATTTTGATAGTATGCACATTTCCTACATGCTTATGCTTATTTAATTGATATTTTACATTAGTTATAGTCCCTCTTTGGGACTCAAGGCAGATTACACAGGCAATACAGTGAATAGAATGGGACAGCAAAAATACCATGTCAAAAGATTAGAATTGAAGAAATCTGAAACCAAGCATAAATTTGAAAAAAGCATATTAACATGGCATATTAAACTATGCAGAAATGTTGATGTTAGTTAAAGATGGTTTTAATATGGTTCTAAATAGTTTTAATGTATTATTTTAACTATGTATTATTTATTGATGTTGTACACAGCCCTGAGGTGATATAACAGAGGGCGGAATATAAATAGAATTTATACATACATACATACATACATACATACATACATACATACATACATACATACATACATACATACATACATACATACATAGTAGGATATGTGTATAGAGACAAATAGTAGATACAATACACAACAGTATAGTCTACAATCCTTTTCTCATTATTAAAATGTCTTTCGGAACCATTCTAAACCATAATATAGCTTCATTACCTGCGCAAAAATGCCCTCCTGAATAATTCAGTTTTACACAATTTGTGGAATGTCAGGAGCGTGGGTAGATCAATCAATGAGGTAGAGGCCATAACAGAGAATTGATATACTTGAACAGTTGTTCATCTTGCTCATTTGCAGGATGGCCTCTGTAGAAGGCCCTACACAGATGACCAGAACTATCATTGCAAAGCATAGAGAAGAGTATCTGTAGAGCCTCCAAAGCCATGAAGGACTTTATTTGTAATATATTTTGAACTGATATCAGTAATTGATGGAGAGACAATGGAGGGGTGGTAGAATGAAAATGTGCTTAGCTCCTGAGCCACACCATTCTGCACCAACTGGAGTCTCTATGATGACTTTGAGGAGAGATCTAAAGAGACTGCATCACATTAGTTTACTCTTGAAGTCACCATGGCATTAATCCATGTGGTCAGTTGACCAAGTCATGATAGAAGGGTGTCTAAATGACAGATGCAGATTCAGGAGGTTCAGAATTGTACAGAATGAATCCAGTGCAAGCTGGAAACAAACCCCAAACATAAAATTACAATCATTAATCAGATTTTAAGAAAGGAGAAGATTGTACAGTGGAAAATAAAATCCTCAATATTCTCAGTACCCCCAACAATTCACATTCGAGTGAGAGTGAGGTGGGTGCAGATGTTACTTGCAACCATCACAGAACTGCCTGGAAGGGGGGTCATATAGATCTCCCTGGCCGTACTGGCCTCAACCATAAACCTGGTGGAAGAACATTGTTTTAAAGGTCCTGTGGAATGCTGAAAGCTCCTGTAGGGCCTGCAGCTCTTCTGGGAGCTCATTCCACCAGGTAGGGGCCAGGACCAAAAAGGCCCTGGCCCTGGTCAAGGTCAGTCGGACTTCCCTGGGGCTGGAAATAACCAATAAGTTGGTATCCACAGAGCTTAAAGCCCCACGGGGGGCATAGGGCAACAGGAGGTCCCTCAGGTATGCGGGACCGAGACTGCGAAGGGCCTTAAAGGTTAAAACCAGAACCTTAAACCGGATCTGGGTGGCAACTGGTAACTAGTGCAGCTGCCTCAGCACAGGCTGGATATGGGCCCTTCAAGAATCCTAGCAGATGCATTTTGTATCAGCTGCAGTTTCTGGATCAAGGCCAAGGGGAGGCCTGTGTAGAGCGAGTTACAGAAATCTATTCTGGAGGTGACCATTGCATAGATCACTGTGGCCAGATGTTCGGAGGACAGGATGGGCACTAGTAACCAAGCCTGGCAAAGAGGCACTAGAGGCACCAAGGTAAAAGGGAACCTCTAGCTGACTGTCTCTTACCTGCTCTCCAAATTTGGTGAGGACTGAATTTACAGGGTCTGAATTCCCCCCCCCCCCTGCCTAAGCAAGGTGCCTCCAGGAAAGTGCTTTCTGGATAAATGACAGGTGCAGATTCAGGAGGTTCAGAATTGTACAGAATGAATCCAGTGCAAGCTGGAAACAAAAAAATCACAGGGGTTCTTTGGCTTATTCTCCTCGACCTGCCCTCCAAGTATGTGTTAAACCCTCCCCCCTGCCGCCCAAAATGCGCCCCTTGCAAAGTGCTTTTTGGGAAAATGACAGTTGCAGGTTTAAAGGTATAGAGAACAGATCCTTTGCAAGCAAGAGACATTAATGTGTCACAGAGGACTTTTGCTGGATTCTTCTCTCCATGCCCTAAACATCCCCCATTGCTTTAAGGTTTGATATACATTTAGACAGAGCAGAGAGAGTCTGTCTGAAAATGTATCCATTCACAATCAACAACAAACTGCTTGAATGTTCGTGGAAAGTTTACACCACCTGACCTGCTGAGAACTTGAGTTTGTAACCCAGCCAAGAGTCATCATCACCTTTGGTTTGTGAGCCCGTTCATAGCCATCCCTAATGGAGAACTGGCGGAAGACATCCTGGAAGAGAACTTTGAATAGTGAAATAAATATTTCATACTTGAGGTACTATCTAGAGTTACAGTCATAACAATGTGACAGACAACATTTGCCTTCACAGAGCTACCTTCCCATGGTACCTTCCCATCATCCTGAGGTTGTGAGTTAACATTATAACTACAGGGACAAGGCTATGCTGATTGGTAGAGTATACATATTGTAGAAAGAATACTCAGAGGAAACATCATGTCATGAATCACCAAATCATGTTTTCAGTATACACAACTGCAGATCTCTTATTCCCTCTCGTATTTCCCTCATTTTTTCCCCCTTACACATAATCCGGATACTCGGCCTGTCAGTTGTTTAACAGTAGGAAATGCCGGCCCTTAATTATATGTGTGTTTTATTTTTACTTTTTACATGAGTAAGAATCTGTAATCCCAAGCTTGTTGCTTACTAGATATCTAAACTGCATCATAACAATGGTACACTTCAAAAGGGGAGTTTTGATCAATAGAAATGTCACAGTGGAAAAGACACTGTGAGCTGCTTGGGTATCAGTGGACTAATTTTCTACAAGGCATGAAAGCTGCCCTGTGTTCCAGAGGTCAGACCTCCCATGGAAATGCTGGTTGCTGTTATTTTCCAAGCAGTGACATAGATGGATCATTTCCTGCTGCCACTGGAAGCCGGCTTTAAATATTAACCGAGGGGTTTTTGTCCTCTATGCAACTTTTATAAAACATTTTGACTGCTTATCACTAGTTTTAAAAGAAAGCAAGAAATGTCATTCAGGCAAGATATTCTGGCAGAAAAGTGAGCTTTCATTAGACTTCCTATTATCAGGCTGATGAGGAAGAGAAGGATCTGTGGGAAATAAATAATTATGTGCATTACCATAGTATCTGAGTCCTCTGCTGTTGTTGCCATGGCTAGTAAAAAGTGACAAACCAAACCAAGACTTCTGTCAGGCAAAAGGCAGATGTTGATATTTATTCAGCTGTAACTTGTTTTCTAATGTTGATTAATGGCTTGCCTTGTTTGTCAAATGTGCTTTAAGGCAGTGATGTGAAATGTACAGTGTTAGGCATAGTAAGAAATATCAAGATTAATGAGTTACAAATTATTACCTCTGATTGCTTCTGCTTTTATGTCAGATAGGATCACATCAAGCAGATACAGCTTAATTCTACAAGATGGTGGGAGAATAAAATCTATTATGTGCACCATGATGAGGTTGAGTTTAGTTATTCTTATTTTGGAAAACAATTTTGATTAGTTTAGGGCTTAATATATTTTCTAAAAGGCCAGAAAAATATTTTACAATTCTAGAGGATGAAGGTTCCCTAGGGATTCCCCCCCCCCTTCTTTAAAATAACTTGTATGCAGATGCATTATTTGGGGGAAATGTAGCTTCAGTTTTATCAGGTAATGAAGTGTACTGTAGGACAGTGGTCCCCAACCTTTTTGAGGCTGGGGACCGGCAGGGCATCGGGCTGCGCCCATGCGGACCACGGCCGCGGGCCATGCCCGTGCATCAGGCCGCGCCCACGGGCTGCGCCCGCACAATGGGCCGCACCTGCGGGCCGCGCCTGCGCATTGGGCTGCACCTGCACAGGCCGCACATGCGCAATGCGCAGCCCGGCCCTGATTCCCTCTCCCCGCCCTCCCACAATAAGAAGCTTCCTGGGCTGCAAGCTTGCGGCCTGGGAAGTTTTTTACTGCGGGGAGGGCGGGGAGAGGGAGCCACGGCCCGGCGCCATGGCCTTCGCGGCCTAGCACCGGGCCGCGGACCGCAGGTTGGGGACCACTGCTGTAGGACTCAAGACAGCACTGAATGGAAGGACAAACTAAGTGAGTCATAATGCATTTGGGGCACTGTTCTGACCGAGCAGTGATATCAGGGCTCTCTCAGCCTCACCCACCTCACAGGGTGTCTGTTGTGGGGAGAGGGAAGGGAAGGCTACTGTAAGCCGCTTTGAGCCTCCTTCGGGTAGAGAAAAGCGGCATATAAGAACCAACTCTTCTTCTTGTTCTCCTTCTCCTTCTCCTTCTTCTTCAATAGTGTTATGTTACTTAGGAGAAAGACAAAAATCTATGTACTAAGGATACCTAGATGGGGCCCAGAAATTTTCCAGAATTACAACCACTTGTCCAGACAGTTCTTCAGAAGAAAATGGGTGCTTTGGAGGTTGGAGTTGATGACTTTAACACCCCACTGAGGCCCCTTCCTTCTCCAAGCTCCATTTCTTCCCAAGATCCACTCCTAAATCTCCAGGAATCTCCCAGCCTTAGATGGCAACCCTATGTAGTCTGGCCAGCGTACAACCCAAATCTCACATGTGGGCATTTTGAGGGACTCGCTGGCTCATTAGCACATCAGATTTCTTTTCCCAAATTTTATATCTCTGATTCATTTCCTGACATCACCTCGGTTTGAATCCCTCCTTCATTTTCCTGAGACTCATAATCCACCCCCTTCTGGACACATACCTATACACTTGGTATCCCTTCTCTTCCCATTTGTCCTTTTTCCCCTTCTTCAAGACCACCTTATTTCATAAATTGCAGGTTTCTTATCAAGCACACAACATATAACCTATTATTTTCCCTTTGAATTATTTGTCACTCAGCTACCTAGACCTCTGTATTAGCATAACTGATGCAGGGAGCTTTGACTATTGAAAGTGTATACCCTGAAAATCTCGTTGGCGTTTAAGTTGCTACTAGACTAATATGTTCTGAGTAGTGAGGTGTAGTCCACTGTATAGGATTAAAGGTTTCTTTATATAGCATTTCTGCATAGTGAGTAGTATAAGTGGATTGCAGCGGATTCTTAATCCTTGGTCCTTTCGGTATAATGTCCAGGTGTTTGCATTTAATAGGAAAGGAAATATCCGTCTGTACCTGTGCAAGTTTCTTTGTAAGGTTGATGGAGTTCCATTCCAAGCAGCTAAATGTGCCTTCCATAAGGATAGATTCAAATGAGTAGCCATGTTGGTCTGAAGTAGCACAATAAGAATCCAGTAGCAGTAAACATAAGGCTATAGCATTCTAGGCAAAGAGGAAAGGTGATGTGAAGGATGTAGTTTCCTTTTTTGTAGTTTTGTAAACTAGAGAAAGCACACATACACATGCAGGGATCTACTGTGCATGTGTAACCTTGCAAACTCTGGGTTGGGAAATTCCTGGAGATTTGCGGGTGAATCCTGTAGAGACCAGGGTGTAAGATGCACAGAGCTTTTATTCCAGTCCCAGGTCGATTCAGTCCCTGCCATCTCCACTGAATGCGATTTCCATTTTGATTTTGTCCAATTTAAAATTTCCCTCTGCATTGATCCGGAGTGACCCTAGTTTTATCCTGTGCTATTTAGGAATGGAAAAAACCCTCAATATTTTCAGACTCGGATTGAGAAAGCAAGAGCTCCCTGGTAGAGAGCTCTGATTGGCCAGGCTGACTCCGTGATAGAGATGTTCTGATTGGCCAAGGCTGCCCAGGTGACAAGCTTGCTTTAAAGGGAAAGCCCCTAATTTCTCTGCAGAAGCTTCTGTCATAGAGATTTGCATCTTGAATTTTTGGGGGTTTTTTTCTTCCTTCTTTGCCCTCTGCAATCCTCTCTCCCCCACCCCCCCTTCAAGAAAACAAAGATAGAGGCTCGGCTGTGCTTGGCTCCTCAAATCCTCTCCCCCCCTCTTCAAGAAAACAAAGAAAGAGGCTTCCCCTTCTTCTTCTGAGCCTCCCTAAGCACGTGCAGGAGACTTTTCTGTTTCATTGGGGGGGGGAAGAAGACCCGAGTTCAAATCGATCTGGATTCAACAGAATTGACAATGGAAAAACAAAGTAAGTGCAGATTCAGCACAGATTTGAAGAGGGGATGGACCTCAGCCATAGAATCTACTTTCCATTGCAGACATTCCCCCCCCCCGGGGGTGGATTTATCTCTATAGTTTGAAGATTTTGAGATTTTGAGAGTTCTCTGGCCTTACCCAGAGGCTGGGAACTCAAATTCTGAACACATAATGTAATTTGTTAAAAAATAAATGGTATATTGGGAAACACACATGTGCATGCTATTTATGTTTCTGGTTTAAATTAAAACACACAGAAACATGGCTCAGACCTTTCTGCAGTTGTTCTTTGAAAAGGAAGAAGTAGCTAAAAGAGGCCATCATGAGCATGAAAACTGTCAGCAGTATCCATTACTCTCAAGTATATATTTGTGAGGCAAAATGCATTAACCTCTCCTCAAGAGTAAGCAGGAATATTAGAAGGCCTAGTTCAGCTTGCAAGTGTTTGTGATTTCAATGTTATTCCTTTCAAGGCCTACAAGAATGTGGGAATTGAGCAAATTGTGAGGTGGAGAATTATGAACAGTTGCTAACATCCTGAGAAGAGCAGCCTTGATTACAGAGACCATCTGATACCATTGAGAAGAAAGTTGTAATAAGAGTATAGGCTAGAGAGAGTTATGCTAATGCCATGCTAGTATGCTGAGATAAGTTGTTCTTTATCATGATTGACTGCAATGTAGATAGCATTTTTTATGCTATTGGATTTTATGCTGCAACACAGTGGCCATCTAATACCAAGGTATTCAGTATGTTAGATAGAAAAGTTAGACCACCAGTTCTCAACCGCTTGGCCGCGACGACCCCGGCAGTGGTGGCAGGGTTGGTGCGCACACGTGCACAGTTTATGCAACACTTTGTACACATGCGCACAACAGTGGGGGCTAAAACCTTCTGTTTCTGTTCATTGTCTGAGTCACATAGCCCTACCAGTCCTACCAAATATTTATTTATTTATTTATTTATTTTATCATACTTCTATACCGCCCTCCCCGGAGGCTCAGGGCGGTTTACATTATAACAGAAAACAATACATAAAACATATATACATAAGGAAGCACAAATGTAGAATTTATCATACGACAGATAATTCATAGTCGGAAAGTTTAGAGCTGATAGCATATAAACATTAGTTGTAGTATTCCATTTTCAGATTAATTCTCTTATGTAAACACTGAATTGAATGCTGTCATTGAACTAGCATTTGTATTTGAGATTAATCTATATATGAGCACTCAATACACACATACATCAGCATTTCTGTAACTCCACTCCTGTGTATGTACATTGGATGGAGAAGTTGTTATCTGAACACATTTGGTAATTGTAGCAAAGTTGGGTAAAGTGCCTGAAATTTGTGAGTTTACATAAACCCACCATTTTGTTTATATCTCAGTAGATCAGCAAGGAGGGTGTTAAAATTAACCCCTTAACAAAAGTGATTATTTTTCTTTAGGGCAAATACACAGGGAGCCAGCTGAGAAATGAGGGTAAAGAATATTGTGGTGTTTAAAGTATAATCAACAACAACAAAACACAATATGGAAAAAATAAGGATCATGTTGCTTAGGACTAAAGCAATTAATTATTACATAATTACAATTAAATTCTAATCACTGATATAAGATGGCATGCTGCAAACAGGGATGAGCACGAACTGGCTCACATATATAAATTTGTGATGAATTTTTGGCAGTTTGTGGTTTGCGAACTAAAGAGCCATCATGACCTTCCATAAATTTTAAGACAGTTTGTGAAGAGCAGGAAACTGGGGTTTAAATGACTTAACTATTTAAGCCCCTGCTTTCTGCTCTTCATGAACCACCATGAACTGCCTTAAAATTCACAAGCTTTTCATGGGGAATCTTGTTTTCTGCTCCCCATGAAATGGCCCAGAGCCATTTAAATTCATTTTTTGTTTCCTACTTCTTTCTGCTCCTCATGAAAAGCAGTGGAGAACAGAAACCATTGGTCACAAACCCATATGAACTAATTGGATTTGTGAACCAGCCTGCCTGTTTGTATTAGTTTGTGGTTTCATTTGTGGTATGGCTGCAAACTTCATCATGAGCATGCCAGGTGGAATAGGCTGAACTGCTTCAACTCTTGGGCAGAACACTGATGCCCTTTGTCATAGTAAAGTTCATCTCAAGCAGTTGTACCACTGCTCAATAGCTGCATGTTCCACAGGAACAGGTCATTGCAGAGCTTATGGCTGTTTCTTCCCCAAATCAAGACCTTTGTTTTCTCTATATACAATTGAGGCACAAAGCCCTGAATCATTCTGGGGTCATCAACATGGTGAGTTTATATTGTAAAACAGGCAACCACTTACAGTTCTTTCCTTTTTGTACCTACATACCTTATATATAAAATGTGATTCATACTTCTGACAACATACTGAAAGTTTCAAAGACTCCTATTGGTGGAATCTCCTCCACTTAGGGCCAATTACCACTCTTCCTCAGGATTCTGCACATACCCCCTTCCCTTCAGGCCTGCTGTAAAGGAAACCTCTAGCAGCCCCTGACTGAGGGGAGGGATGTGTTTCCTTCTCAGATCGCACAGGGAAGTCTGGGGGCATGGGTGTGCTTTCCTTTTGCGGAGGGAAAGCTTTCCCATTTTGCCTAATTGCTGGATGAAAAGGAGGCCACAGAAAAGCCCCTTCTCACAGTGTGGCTGGCCTCACTGCTGGAGGGAAGACACAACAAAGCCATGCATGTCTGTGATCATTTGAGGCCTACCGGGCAAGGTTGTTGTGCAGATGAAGCTGGATGCCTCAAGTGTTTCATCTCCACAACTTGTGTGGGAGGCCTTAAATGTTTCTTCTATACAACAATCCTGTGCACTCTCCAAAGCAGCCATTTTCACCTTGGAAGCTGATCTTTGGAGATGAACTGTAATTCCAGGAACTTTCCAGGCCACACCTGGAGGTTGGCTACCTCTGGGTTGGAAATATTCCTGGAGATTTGGAGAAGGACCTTAAAATGGTACAATGCCTAACAGTCCACCCTCCAAAGTAGCCATTTTTGCCTGCTCATCATCTAGAGATGAGCAGCAATAGTAGAGACGATGGTAGAGGTTTGCAGGCTGAGGTTGGGGTGGAGTGGTGCAGGTGCTTCCCACTTGGGCTACAGGCTTTGGCCAGCCCTTACCAGCAACTATTTGTATTTTGAGGTGCAGATAGACAGACAGAAAGACTAGCATGGTCCCTGCGGTCTGGAAAGTGCAGGAAGATCTAAATAAAGAATATTTACATCCTGAAATTGTAAATGGTGAACAAGTAAATGACTGGAGAACCATGGGAAATAAAGTGAGTTTTCTCAAGCTTGGCTTGGTAAATAAAAATCAGTATTTGCCAGGAAGGTCCTATGAAATCAAAGGCATAAGTGGCCCGGAATTTCCAGTGGAGTTAGCTTTACAGGAAAGTAAACAGTAAGACTTTTTTTTGGGGGGGGGGCGGCTAGGTGATCCACTTTTATTAGGCAATGACTTGGCCTTGAGGAAAACAGGAACTGCAAATGTCAGCAGTAGGCCTCAGGCTTCAGAAGAGCAGACATCACAAGCCAAGCAACAGAGCATTCTAGCCAAGGAGTGTCTGTGGCCATTCCTTTTGAAGGGGTGCATGTAAGAGAGAAGAGCTTTCCCTTCGGCCTAACTTCTTGGAGATGAGCTGTAGTTCCAGGAGATCCTGAGAACCACCTGGAGGCTGGCCTCCCTAAACCTCAGTGGGGTACAATGCTACAGAGTCACCCCTCCAAAGCAGCCATTTTTGCCTGGGGAGCTGATCTTTATAGTCTGGAAATAAGTAGCATTTCCAGGAGATCTCAAGGCCCCACCTGGAGGTTGGCTGTCCCAGTTCTGGAAATATTCCTTGAGATTTGGAAGCGGGGCCCCAAAAGTGAATAATGCTTCTGCAGCCACATTGCATCCCCTGACCTATTTCAGGTCAAGAAAACATTGCAGAGAGGAGGTAAGGCTGCCTGATTGGTGTAGGTTCATGTTCTGGAATTCCACACTACCTAGGTGTGTATAAACCGGACTAGGTTCAAGACTCCCTGTATAGAGAGACCTCCTCTTAGGGTTGGCACTAAACTCACACCAAACCATGAGCTAGTACCTGTTGTATTACAGAATGCCACCACCTTTACTACTAGTCATTTAAATAATGAATATCAGCTGGATTGTGCTGTCCTATTTCTCCACCTGCACGGTCAGGAGCATGCATTAAAAAAAACGAGAAACAACTGGCAGGCAAGTGTCAACGGTGAAAAAGCAACATGACCGTGCAAATGGACATATCCAGAGTCTGCTGTTCACCAAACAATCCATTGTTTGCTTGTAGGTGCTGAGCCTAAACCAAACCAGTAGCATTCAGACATGCCTAGCTGTAACTATATTTTACAGTGTGAGGGTACTTATTTAGCATGAGTAAAAAAGATGGATGAAAAGTGTCTTTTAAAAAGCATGTTAGCATTTCAACTGGAAAAGCGGGTAAAAGCAATAGTTTGTGTATGTGCTGGAGAGGGCTCTTGTGCCTCTTTGTGCATGCCAGGCCAGGGGGGGGACTTGTTTCTGTCCTGCTTACATTTAGACCAGTCAACCAGGGAAAGAAGATTTCCAGGGCTTTCTTACTATCACCTCACCTCGCATTAGTTCCTGGGAAGAGACCAGAGTAGGGCAGGAGAAAGAGCTCCCACAATGCCTTTGAAGAAGAGAAGAAACTACTGCTTCAAGAAGTTGGATGTGGTGTGACGATGCAGATAATCTCCCCTTCCTTCCTAGGCTTCGTCAGAAATCTGATCAGAATATTTGGTCTGACATTGCTGTAGGGCTATGATCTGAAAGGTCATGCAGCAAATCCCGTCTATATGTGCAGCAAAGCATTGGATTTGCTTTCCCCTTTATAATAGCCATACAAACCGCAGTGTGAAACAACATTTGCAATTCAGGATAGGCTTCAGAAACCTGCCTGAACAGCTCTTGCTTAAAAACTAAATGATACTGGCAGCACCGTCCCAAGAGAGACACAGTGATATTCCCTCTCTACCATAGTGGGTAAATGTGTTAGAATAATCAACCTGGGAAAAGATCCCCAACGGAATTTCAGTTATGTGCATATCCTGAACAAAATGAGAGTGGAACTCTCCTGTCATGCCATAGTCCCATAGAGGGGCCAGAAAGAGCCATGATAGAAACCCAAAATAATGTTTCTAGATAAAGAAAGATAGAATGTTTTCTTGACATTAGCAAGCCCTATGAGATGACAGTGAAAGCGGCAAAGTGTGATTAGTTCGCTGCAGAAATCTCTTCCACTAGTTCTGCCTGGCCCAATTCTTTAGGGCAGGGGTAGTCAACCTGTGGTCCTCCAGATGTTCATGGACTAAAACTCTCATGGGCCCCTGCCAGCATTTGCTAGCAGGGGCTCATGGTAATTGTAGTCCATGAACATCTGGAGGACCACAGGTTGGCTATCCCTGGTTTAGGGTAGTTCGGATTCTTACTGCCCTCAGGGAAGGGCATCAAAATACTAGTGGATTTAGGCTGTGAGGTCTTTGCAAGTTTTTTTTTGCAGATAAAGTCTTGTTGTTCCACTGCAAACTTATCAAAGTGGACAAGCTGCTGGGGTCAGTGAGAGCGACTACTTGCCTCCTTGATCCCTGTCCATCATGGCTGCTTAAGTTGGGTGATTGATGGATCGGTGATCCTCTGAGGGAGATTATTAGCCTCTCCCTTTCTTTGGGAGACTTCCCTCAGGCTTAAGGCAGCAGTGGTTCATCCTCTTCTGAAGAAACCATTGTTGGACCAACGGGACCCTGTCAGCTAACTCCCAGTATTGCATCTTGCATTCCCAGGCAAGGTAGTTGAGAGAGCTGCTGTGGACCAACTCCTGGCATTTTTGGAGGAAACCTTGGCCCTGGATCCATGCCAGTCTAGCTTCCAGCCTGGCCATGGGGTGGAGACTGTGCTGTTCGCTCTGATGATCTCCGGTGCCAACTGGATCCGGATTGGCCATTCTCAAGTAATTAGATCTATTGACCGCTTTTGATGTAGTCGATCATGGGCTTTTGGTTCACCACACTGACACTGGGATAGGGGGAACAGCCTTAAGGTGGCTGACCTCCTTTCCTGAGAACAGGTTCCAGAGGGTTGCAGCACTGGAGGAGTTGCCGTCCCCCTTTGTGCTCCCTTGTGGGGTGCCACAGGGGCCGATACTCTACCCTATGTTTTTTAACATTTATATGTGCCCTCTAGACCAGTTGATATGGAGTTATAGGCTGGGGTGTCATCAGTTTGCTGATGACACCCAGCTTTATTTCCTAATGGATGGATGGATGGATGGATATCCCTGCAGAAACATTCACTAGTTGTTCGGAAACAGTGGCTGGATGGATCAGTTAGAGTCGCCTGACACTAAACCCCTCCAAAATGGAGGTCCTGTGGCTGGGCAGAAGGGGGCAGGGTCAGGAAGTGTGATTACTCTGCCTGGATGGAGTGCAACTGACATCTGCACCATTGGTCAGGAATTTGCAGGTGATCTTTGATGCCTCGCAGTCTGTGGAGGCTCAGATCACAAAGTTAGCCCTGAATGGTATTTTGCCACCTGCACCAAACATAGCTACTAACACCCTACCTGTCCTCGGAACATGTGGATACAGTGATACATGCAATAGTCACTTCCAGATTAGACTTCTGTCACTCCATGCAGGCCCACTCTTGTCCTTGACCCAGAAATTACAGCTGGTACTGAATGCAGCTGCACGGGTCCTCAATAAATCATCTTGGAGGACCCATGTCCAGCCGCTGCTGAGATAGCTGCATTGGTTGCCACTCTGTTTCCAGGTTAAGTTCAAGGTATTGTTTTTGACCTTTAAGGCTATACATGGCTTGGGTCCCACCTAACAGCTTGGTATAGTAGTTAGGAGTGCGGACTTCTAATCTGGTGAGCTGAGTTTGATTCCACGCTCCCGCACATGCAACCAGCTGGGTGACCTTGGGCTCGCCACAGCACTGATAAAGCTGCTCTGACCAAGCAGTAATATCAGGGCTCTCTCAGCCTCACCTACCTCACAGGGTGTCTGTTGTGGGGAGAGGAATGGGACCATAAGCTGCGTTGAGACTCCTTCGGGTAGAGAAAAGCAGTATATAAGAACCAACTTTTCTTCTTCTACCTACCTACCTGCAGGACTGCTTATCTCCTTATGCCCCCCACAGGGCACTTCACCCTGTTGGTATGAATTTGCTGAGTCTCAGGGCCCCTGGAAATTAACCTGGCCTTGACCAGGGCCAGGGCCTTTTAGGTTTTGGCCCCTACCTGGTAGAATTAGCTGCCAGAAGAGCTGTGGGTCCTGATGGAACTCTCTGGGTTCTACAGGGCCTGCAAGATTGAACTTTTTTGCCATGAATTTGGGTGTTGCTGGTACTGGGGATCAGCAGCAGACCTCTTCCAAACCCCTGGGTCCAGAGTTAAGTGACCTGCCTGGTACCAATGAGTGATCCACCCCTGGTTCTTCTTCTTTTTCCATCACCAGTCATTGACTGTGTCCTTTACTGGTTTTCAGCTGCTTGAGATGTTGGGGAAAGAGTTTTATATTTTTAACCACCATTTTGATTCTATTTATCTTGGGGAATTGTTGTTGTAATATTAGCATCTATTAAAGACTGGATTAATGTTTGATGGTTTTATGTACCGTGAACCGCCGTGAGCCAGCTGGGAGCGGCACATAAATAAATAAACAAGCAAACAAATAAATAAATAAATAGCTATACAATAATTCAGAACAAGTGGTGTCAGTTATCAAAGATGGTTAAATAAAAGAAATACTGTAAGATTTTGAATGTTTTAAGCATGTATGTATTTAAAGTAAAAGTGCTATTATTAAATGGGTTGCCTATATGCTTTATAAAGTTTATATCACTGGTACTTGGTTTTACATTTTATGGTAGATGCGGCCCAGGCCAACAAAGTGACATTTGTGTCAAATCCGGCCTTTGTAACAAATGAGTTCAATACATCTGATTCTAGGTTACTTGGGCCAGCCATTCTGTTGTTGATGTAGTTGCATACATGCCAATTTTACTTTTTAAAAACTGGATTAACGTTCATTTATAGCCTCCCTTTTTAAAGGTGGGAGATATTTTTCTTTTATCATCAGGTTAATAGCTAGTTTATAAGACACTTGCATCCTCCAGAAATTTTTGCATTCAAAGAATGCAGCACTGCAGCCTCCAAGACAACCTTATGCTATTCCAGGAAAGCAAGGACCCAGAAGCAGCATAGGAGTGTGGCAGAGGCCTACAGTGGGAAGGAGGGTCCAGTGAAAATCCATCCATAGAAATCCTCTCAGGGATTGAAGCTGTACATTTCTCAAAACGATCAGTGTTCTGGTCTGTACAGTCTACACTAGAAGTTTTGTCCTATTTGCAGACCGCAGATACTGTGTGTATGCTAAATTGTGCCTTTTGGCTGATAATTGTTTATTTTGCTAGAAGGCGGCCGGGACTTACCCTGGTCGCTATTGATGCAGTGGGAGGGAAGGAGGGAGGGAGAAAGTCATGGCAGGCACAGGCATTCTACCATTCTGTGTGCCAGAGGGGAGGAGGCAGGGACACGGCTATAAAAGGAGCCACATGCTCAGAGCCTGCCCTTCTCCCAACAGCTGAGCAAGATATTTCCCTCCCACCCACTACAAGTTTTCGTAGATTTACAGTTGTTTAAAAAAAAGGTTCGTCAAAGTTTATGGTGTTAAGGTTATGTTTTATATCACAGCAGGCAGAAAGGGGCAGGGGGAGGAGCCTACTTTGATGACGAAAGGCAGGTCAGGAGCACTTGATGCCACCACACAGGGGCCTCCACGAGACAGCAGGCTGTGAACTGTGAACCCCAGCTAGGGAAGGCAAAAAGTTTACAGGGTCAGATGGCCTGGGGTGGGCCAATGTTGGTACATGCCTCCAGTGGAAGGTACATCTCCCTGGTGAGGACACCCAATGGCAAGGAACCTGGGGGCTGCAGGAGAACATGGCAGACTCCCAAAGGTGCCATCGGGAATATGGGGTTAAAGTGGTCAGCTGACCACAACTCCTATCTCCATGCCCTGCCAAAACTGTTATGTTAAAAGATCAATAAAGCTGTGGCCAGTTGTTAAGCCGAAATCCCTGGTTTTCGTATCTTCTCTTAGCCCAACATGCCCAACCTTCAAATCAATAGGTATTATTATTCTCTTAACTCTAGCCCAAGAGGGATGTTTCAGTCACTGGGGAAAAATATATACAAATGCATACTTCATATGTCAAGGAAACTCAGTTCACTGGTTAGTCAGATTCTAATTCCTTTCATTGAATTAGAGCAATATAGAAGTCCAAAAGAAGACAGTGATTCCCTAATATTGAGCTTGGATTTGTAGCATAGTACAATTACTTTAAAGAGAAGTACATACAGGACATTAAAGTGTAGGAGGATTCGTAAAGAATATTAGGAATTGGGTTTCTGTGGTCTGTGAATTTTAACCAACGTAAGTCTGAGAATCCTATTCATGGTGTAATCTTTAATAGATTTAAAAACTAAGACCATTAACTTCATTGAATTTAGAAGGATGTGACTCTGCTTTGGATTGTCTGGTAGGATTGCTTCTCAGTGAACCTTAAATGTTCCTAGAAAAGCTAAGATTAAGGAAGGAAAGATGAGCATTTATTTGAGGGTATATTTGTGGCCAACGCCAATCGATAACTGTGGAAATCTAAGAATATTTGCAAGGAATATCTTTTTCATTTTTAAATTTTAATAGGCTGTTTCAAACAAACAAGAATAATGAAATAGGAATCCCACCTCCCCGATAGGAATATACTTCACAATACCTTTAATTTAATTCATAGTGAATGCCAGGTATCTTACAACTTGGGTGATTTGGCTGATGAGGTGGAGCTGGCAGCAGGCAGAGAATTACATTTTCCTAAATGTCAGCCTTTTATACAGTGTGAATTTATTGGCGATTTTCCAGAGATGTACTTTGGGAATTACATTTAATCCATTGCTTGTACTCCAAAGGAGTACAAAGTAGGAAGATGATTATAATTTCAAGACCATCATTTAAAATAAATATTTTGATCAGACACGTGCTATGCTCATGTTTTCTGGGCTGATCCTTCAAATGGCGGTAGTAAAATTCACATCACCTTGCATCACTGCTGGGTATTATATAGAAGGATTCTCCCAACCCATCCTTTTTGAACTACTCAAGTACCTGTGGAATTACAGTGGAAACTGAAGCTACATGTGATGCAATGAATGAAATCCAGTTGCTGTATGTTTAAGTACAAGGAAGGCAAAAATGAGACTGATAGGCACAAGCAAAGTCCTTGCTTGAGAAGGAGGAGAGTCTTTGAAGTTTCCTGCAATATTGAAAGCTTTGTGCACCCTGATAAAAGTACTAGTCCTTTTTTTAAAATGGAATTCTCTGCTTGATTTATATATTAAGGGGAAGTTGGCAATTAGTCTGTGGGTGAATGCAGAGAATAGCACGAGAATTAAAAAATAGTAATAAAAATTAGCCAGACAAAGCCTGAAAGAAATCAAAAGAACTGAAAGAAAATATCAAGCCTGCAAAAATTCCATGTCACTGCAGAGAGCCTGAAAGTGCTTTCAGCTTGTCAAATGCCTGCTTGACAGAAACTCGGATTTCAAAACATCTACCATACTTTTATATCCTAGAACAATACACTCTTTATTTTGCTAACAAAAGTGCTTATTTCTTTTATTTAGCCTATGACTAACGTTATCCTTCTGAAGAGCTAGACTGCTTGTTATATTTCTACCAGCTGTGCCTTACTTCGGTATTCCAAGATATGCTGAGTTTTAGTAAAACATTTAATTTAATTCAGCATTACAGTCGGATGCTTTAGGATGTCATGGTCTACAGGATGAGCTTTCAAAATAGCGGTCTGATAGAAAAGCTCGCCAGTTTCTCTTCCCTCAGAAATCAAAGCATCATCTCATTCTAATAATGTTTAGCCAGTGATGATCATGTAATGGTCACATATTTGCACCGTAGGTGGTTCTGGCCATTTGAAGGGTGCTAGGATGATCAGCTGACCTTGCTTGTTATTTTTCCCCTTCTCGAGCCTCATATGAGCACTGATTAAATGAGCGATAAGGTCCAGGATAGATCGATTTTTCACATTTTTAATTTAAGAGGTAAAATGTTCTATCACAGTTGAGGCTGAAAATTATAGCTGAGATAATAGAGGTCTGACTCCAGTGAAGTTAAAAAAGGGAAAGTTGTCCCTCAAAGGTCAAGGCACCTCGTGGTCCAAGATGATTAAAACTAAACTGTTTGCAGTATGAATCCCAAGGTGCGGCTATATCTCAGCTGCCATGACATTTAGCCAGTGACTTTTCATAGTTGTTAATAATGTATAGCCACCCCCAATATAAATTTGCAGTGACAGAACTGGCCTGTAAGAGTGGAGTAGTTAACAAGATTTATTCCGCACAGAAAATGCAGATTTACAGAGGGGGTAAAGAAATCAGGATGAATGTCAGAAGAATTTTTCAGGAGACAATCTTATTCCATGATCATTCAAGATTGAAGTAGTTCATTCTGATTACTTGCTCTCTTCAGAACCCCTCATTATTGGAGGAAGAAATGTTCTTCCAGCTGTTTTCTAACTCAGGATTATTATCAAGAGACATTCAGAGAAATATACACTCTAAACAAATTAACGTTATGTGCAACTCCATTCATCAATCCTGTTAGAAGGAACCCAAACTACAGGCAAACAAGAGGCTACAAGTATGGCCTTAAGCCAACTGCTGTTAATGATCTCCTGAATAACCCAGCAAACTGTTCAGTTGGATGAAACCAGTTTTTGATTGTAGCCTTCAACCTGACAGTTATACAAATTATTCATAAACTGTGAAATGTCACCAGATATATGAAAAGAAATAAGAAAGGGGTACAGGTGAGAAATAGAGACAAAGAACTGTGGGTTGCAGCAGGAAATGGGTTGGAATTGAAGTCAAGAAAGGTAATTTGACATTTGAAAGTTGCAGACCTCTTGACTAACTGAATAGAGTTGTTTAACCAGACAACAGTTGTTCTTTGTTGATATGCTCTGGATATAGGAACATAGGAAGCTGTCTTGGTACTGTCAGTTCAGTTCTCAAGCTGATGTCTTTGCCAACCATGAGAAGATAACCAATATCCTTTATTAATTGAAGAAGCTGGGGGCTGAAAAGCATTTTTTTTAAACCACTGATCTTCCTCCTTAGGTGTTCTATCATGAGGGTGCTTTCGCACATGCTGAATAATGCACTTTGAATCCACTTCGGCAACCTTTTGCAAGTGGATTTTGCTACTTCACACAGTCAAATCCAGTTACAAAGTGCATTGAAAGTGGATTTGACTGTTTGGTAGTCTGCTCCAATAATTTTGGGGCCAAAGTTTAGTCTCCTTGGTATGAGTATGAATAAGAGGTGGTGGCCACTGAATATGCAATGTGTCAAAACTAGAAAAAAACCAAGATTGATTGTCAGCAAAAACCTCCTTATTCCAGCATGAAGATATGTTGATAGATTATTACTAAATTGCTATGGATTTTTTTTTCTTTCAGCTGCCCCAATGGATTTTCTGGTCCTTTTTGTGAAATAAACATTAATGAGTGTGGCTCATCACCTTGCCTACATGACTCAGTGTGTGAAGATCTTATTAACGGATACGTCTGCAAATGTCAGGAAGGTAACTACTGGTAAAACATTCTGAATTGAAGCATATTTGCTTCATCAGTGTCACTATGGAAGATTTTTAACTGCGCAAAACATTCTCACAGGATAGGGTTGAGCGCTCCGGTGCACTTGGCTACTTTGGCGAGCACCAATGTCCAAGGCGGCCAGTGCCATGGTGCGGAGGGAGGGGCGGCGGCATGCTAGCCAGCGCCCCTCCATTCCGCGGCAGTGGCTGGTTGAGGCTTCGGCGCTTGCCAAAGTGGCTGAAGCACGCCGGAGTGCTCAACCCTGTCACCGGATGTCTGTTGTAGGGAGAGGAAGGAAAGGCAATTGTAAGCCGCTTTGAGACTCCTTCTGGCAGAGAAAAATAGCATACAAAAACCAACTCTTCTTCTCTTCTTCTTTCCTTTGGACATCTTTGACAGAAGCACTTTTCTCCATGGGCTTATTTGCTCTGCATTTTTTAAGCTGATTGGGTTTGGTTAAACGCCATCTACATCTGACTCCAATCTCTACTCTGATCCTAGTTGGGGGGAGTTTCTCCAATCTGCATAGCTGAGGATTGACTCTGCAGGCATACTACATATTTGCCGGCATATCCAAGAATGTATTTTCTCCATTTTATCAAAGGAATGCAGGCCCATGGTACTCTTTTCTGGGTGCAGATGTCCTGCCTCTTCCAGGCTTTCTCCCCACCCGCTAGCCACACTATGTTATACTGCTTTATTTGCTCCCTTAAAGGTATAGGTAAAGGTATCCCCTGTGCAAGCACCGAGTCATGTCTGACCCTTGGGGTGACGCCCTCCAGCGTTTTCATGGCAGACTCAATATGGGGTGGTTTGCCAGTGCCTTCCCCAGTCATTACCGTTTACCCCCCAGCAAGCTGGGTACTCATTTTACCGACCTCGGAAGGATGGAAGGCTGAGTCAACCTTGAGCCAGCTGCTGGGATTGAACTCCCAGCCTCATGGGCAGAACTTTCAGACTGCATGTCTGCTGCCTTACTAGTCTGCGCCACAAGAGGCTCATATCCGCTCCCTTAAGTGATGTGAAAAGCTTTAATATCAGAAAAAGTAATGAGCAGCCCTTCTTACTTAAATCTACTTCTTCCTCCCTTCTTCCAGTTTGCACATGCCTTACACAGTGTAGGAGGAAGGAGGGGGTGAAGGGGACAGGAAGGGGAGAAATGCTTCCCAGGGCTGCCCTCTTTCGGGCCTTTTTTTAAAGGGAAGGGGACCTATTACACTGGGATTTCTTTGTTTAAAAATGATTGTACATTGACATTAGTTTCATTCTTTAAAAAAATTAAAAATTACATTGAATATTGTGACTATGGCCCACAGGCAATGAACTTCAACAGAATTGTGGTGGCTTAATTAGTAAGATGCTTGCCTTGCAATCACAACTTTATAAGTTTGTGTCTGGGTATAGATCCTGAGATTTTTTTTTCCCATGCAATTTTAATTATTTTCTTTTTTTCTTTTCTTTTTTGCTTTTGAAAAGCACATGTTTTAAATATGCACCTTTTAAAACTTTTGACTTCCTTTTTTAGTTGTTTAAAAGTAAAAAATTAATTAAAGCTCCTGTGTGTGTGTGTGTGGGGGGAATCTAAAGATCCACAGTTGGAGTTGAACTCATAAAGTTATGGTTGCAAGGCAAGTACCTTACTAATTAAGCCACCACAGGTCTATTGAAGTTGTCTGTTGAAGTTGTCTGTTGAAGTTGTCTATTGAATATTGCCTGTGAGCAATATTCACAATGTTCACTACTGGTTTTTTTAAATTAAAGAATGAAATGATGTGCCTCTGTACAATGGTTTTTCAAACAAAGTAATCCCAGTATAAAATGTCCCCTTCACTTTTTAAAAAGAAGACCAGAAAGAGGCCAGCCCTGGGGAGTGCTCCCCCCCCCCCGTGAAGCTCGTGCACCCTGGAAGAAGAGAGGAAGAAGCAGCTTGATGTAAGGAGGGCTCACCTTTACTTCTTCCGATATTAATGCTTATCACACCACTTAAGGGGGCTAATTAAGCAGCATAACATGAAGCAAGCACTAAAATGGAACCACAGGATGTCAAAGTGGCCAAAAACCAACCAATCAGCAGAGACCCATCAACAGCTCAAACAAAGAGAAACAGTCTCAGCAATCTGGTGTGCAGAATTAATCTGCGATTTGGATGAGAAAATGCAAGAAGTAAGATAGGGGCGGAGTGCAGGAACAGATGCGATCAAGGGAGGGTGGAATCAAGATCTAACTTGGTGTGGCCGGGCATCCTGAGTGTCTAAATTAGTTCTGTGGATTCTGGACCTTTTGTGTAATCATGTCTCTTCTAATATCGTAAGTCTGTTCCTTACATCTCTAAACTGCCTTGTTCACTTAGGCACTAAATAAGCAGTAGACATGTTTCTGCCACAATTAAGAACATTAAACTTCCATTGATTTTCAGTGGAGAGATCTAAACATGAGTTCTCAACTCCCATACCAAAGTCTTTCCTGCTACTGATCCTAGTCCAGCACAGCTGATATTGTAAGAAGCAAGGATCTTCCAACTTCGGGAAATGTTTCCAGACCACAGAGGATTAGGGTGACCCATGCTGATTAGCACTTGTGGACACTGCTGGAGCCGCTTCCTGTGAGAAGTTTGAGGCAGACAAATTGTGTTGAAGGGGCAGAAGGGAATGCCTGAAAGAAAAGGGTTTAAGATGGCAGTTTCCCAGGGTACATTTGCATCTGTTCCTCGTGCACTACCTCCATCCTCTCCTCCTTCGCCTCCACAGGAGACACAGAAGGCTTGGTGGACTCTGGAGTTTCTCTTCCAGTTGTGCAGTATCCACTGGGTCTCCAGGGTGGACTTGGGAACTCAAGAATTCTTGTTTTCTAAGGTCAGCTCAAAAGATAGCTAAGGCTGCTCCTCCTCTTGCTGTTGAGCCACAACACCTGCAAGAGGGACAGCCTGAGTGGCAGACCCCCTTTCCAGTGCCAGCATCTACTGGCACTTCTGCAGGCAGTGAAGAAATTTAAAAGAGCCTTGGTAGGCAACTTCAAGGTATTTACCAAATACAGAGGGTAAAGTGGTAGAACACTGCTGTGAGACGGGCCTCTGCACAGTTGGTAGGAAAGTTAC
The DNA here is from genome assembly GCF_049243985.1 of Paroedura picta. Lineage (NCBI taxonomy): Eukaryota > Metazoa > Chordata > Lepidosauria > Squamata > Gekkonidae > Paroedura > Paroedura picta. The sequence continues at coordinate 147,766,263 of NC_135369.1, forward strand.
AATGCTCCCCATCCCACTACTCTTCCATTTAGATTTTTCCCTACAGCCCTGCTGCACTCCCCCCCCCCAGTCACTCTTTCTGTCCCCTTGGACTAGTAGAATCATAGAAGAGAATAATAGAATCATATAGTCCAGGGTCATCTAATCCAAACCCCTGCACAATGCAGGAACTCACAACTAATGGGCCACCCACAGTGATCCCAGTTCTTTGCCGTAGTTGATGCAGTAGGCTATACTCTACGATGACTGTGCACTAACTAACCTGCTCTTGAACTTGACTCACTATACTGCTGCCCCTTTACTTTTTCTCTATCTGTACTCCTCAGCACATAGTTTGAATTGCTTATTTTCTTCCAAAACGATACAGTCTAACTTTATTTTCACAAAACTGCACCTAAGCTTGCTTTCATAACACCTGATTCATAAAAATAAATACAACTTATAGTGCACATATACAAGTGAAAAACAAAACAAAAACTGCTAATAATTTTTCCACCTAAAGCCTCTATCTTCCCACTAAATGAATCCTTAGTCTTTCTGAAATCCTACCTTCAGTTTTTGGAAGACTAAGGGCATTTCTGCACATGCTAAATGTAGCACAATATTTGCCGAATGTAGGTGGCATATCCCGGCCCCTCCACATGATGTCGCCTACATTCAACATCTGGGCAGCATTTTATTCATTTTAGCTCAGTTTTCTAGTCTGTCATGATCATCCTGGTTTTTTATTCTGTCTTCTGGTGAGTTTGCTACCAATCCCAGTTTAGTATCATCTGCAAATTTAATCAGGACCTCCTCTATTCCTTCGATCCATCTACTTAATAGGATCCATACCACATTTTACCAACTTGCCAATAAGAATATTATGTGGAACCTTATGAAAAGCCTCACTGAAATCAAGATGAACTATGTCCATGGCATTGCCCTGATCTAGCAAGATAATAACTTTCTCAAAAAAGAGATAAGGTTGGTCTAAAATGACTTATTCCAGAGAAACCCATGCTGACTCTTAGTAATCTCCTGGGATTACAACTGATCTCCAGGTGACAGAGATCTATTTACCTGGAGAAAATGGCCACTTTGGAAAGTGAACCCTATGGTATTTTACCCCATTGAAGTCCCTTCCCTCCCCAAATCTTATCCTTCTCAGTCTCCACCTCCAAAATCTCAACATATTTCCTGACCTGAAGCTTGGAACCTTACCTACAGTAAACTGTATCTAATTAGATATTTTCTTCAGAATCAGCTGCAGGGAGTGGTGGGTGGGGTAGGAGATGCTTTGTGCCCCCTGACTGGATGGAACTCTGGTCTGTCCTGGTGAGGGCCCAATCGGAATGGCCCCTTGGCCCCAGAATGACAAGCGGAGGTCAGACCAGGGTCAAGGGGACAATTGTTGGTTCCCCCATCACGGACTGAGCCCACCCCCACACCCCTTAGCCTTTTATTTATACTGCGGAATGCAGTTTACAGATGCGGAATGCAGTTTACAGATGTGAGCTGATTTCCTCTTTGTTGGGCTCTTCCCAATATTTCTTCCCAAACCTTGTTTCTGTTTCCCTTCTTTCCTTCCTTCTTTCCTTCTTTCCTGTCTTTCCTCATATGTATCTTGCAGGAAGGAGAGAAAAGAGCATAAAAGATCCTACTAGAAATGTTTTGCTTTTTCAAAAAAAGAAATTATAGTTACATAAAGGTAAAATTTTGTTCAAGTAGGCCCTTTTAGTGGGAAGACGACTGAAGATGGCGCCATAAGGAAGCTGGACTTCTGTTCAGCTCTTAAGCCATGCCGAGGGTCAGGAGCTTCTGCACCTGGCTGACCTGAGCAGATACGCAAATCTGCTCACCGGTCGCCCCAGGAACCGGGAACGGCATCCTGAGGGTCCTACAGATCCGTGGGGAGATACCGAACTCCCCGGATTAATAGCGGCCTGAGCTCAAGGTCACGATGGCGTCTTTGTCACAAACAACTTTACAAGCTTGAAACGACCAGCTGACCTTACATTCTTCCCAGACCATCATTTACCAGATCGACAGGAGCAGAAGCTGACAGAAGCTGGAATCTGCAACAGTAAGAATTGAAAGCTTTCTGGCTTTTCTCTCTCTTCTCCCACAAGCTCTTCCCTCCCCTCCCCCTCAACCAATTTACAAGCGAATTCCTTCTTTCGCCGAGTGAGAGACTCCCAGCTAATTATACCCATTAACCAAACAAAGAGAGTGCTTTGAAGATTTATTGGTGAAAGTTCAGTGGGGGAATTTGACTTGATACGGAGATCGACAAACTGATAATTTGGGATCGCTCGTGCTCCCGCGAGACCTCACGAGACTTTCTGTTTATAGTTTGTGACTGCCTAGAACTATGGAAGAACTAACTAAGGCACAGCTTTTCCATTTGTTATGCAAAGGAAACTCAAAGATACTGAAAGCAGTCAATAAGCTGGAAAAGGAAATTCGTGGGACTAAGGGGGAGTTTTTGGATGGAGTCCATGGTCCGGAGAGACCAGCTGATGACGTAGCTCAGCTAACAACAAATCAAGTGAAACTTCAATGTCTGGAAGTTAATCAACTGGAGGGAGAGAGTGCCAGAGATGTAAAAACCCAAAGTACCTTTGAAGAACCTGGGAAAACAGATTCAAGGAAGGAAAGCACCGAAAACCTGGAAGTCTATTCAGAGCAGGAAATGATTTGGATCAGCAAAATAAAAAGAGTCTATTCAAAAGCGACAGCAACTAGGAAGCTATCAGGAGATATTCCTGTGCGACCAGAGGAAGAGATCCAGATTGACAAAGGATTCAGAGCCTCCTCAAAGGCGACTACAAGCAAGAATCAAGTAAGAGATTTCTTTGGCCCTGACAGAAGGACAATCAGAAACACTCTACTATGGAAAAAAGCACAATTTCATCTTCTGCGTCCACCCGAAAGATGAGTTGAACAATAGAGTATTTTCCTGGCTTCCTGTGGGAAAGACAGTAGCAGTACAGATCCAATATATGAAGGGAACTGACTTTATATCATCTAAGACAATAATAGAATATATCCTTATAATAGATTATACCCTCCTATGTATCAACAACTATTTTGTTAAGAAAGATGGTAATAACTCCTAGATCAGGATTAATATGCAATGGGAATTGAATATGTATGTCAATATGAATGTTAAAAGAGGAGGACAAACCATATTTCATAGGTATTAACAAGACGGCAGTAGTAATTCTTGGGTCAGGGCCAATTTATGAAGGAGACTGACCTAATATCATTTAAGATAATAACAGAATGTATTCTTATAACAGATCATACTCTCATATGAATTAACAATCACTTGGCTAAGAAAAATGGTAAAAACTTCTAGATTAGGAATAATATGTGATGGGAACTGAATATCTATGTCAAAAGAGATGGCAAACCATATCAGCTGGTCGCTTTTTCTTCACAATTTTTCTGTAAATGCTTTATAATAATAAACAATAAAATTATTTAAAAAAAAAGTAGGCCCTTTTAATCACATTCCATTAATTTCACCCCTCTACAGAAACAGAGGTTACAGGGAATAATTATGAGTTAGGAAGAGTTAAACTTACCCATCTAGCAATCTTGGACCATCAAAGTTGAAACCTCTCAGAGGTGCTTTTCATTTTAAAAAGTAAACATTACATTTGATTGCACAGTGTGTGGAGTTTGGGGTTCTCCACATACACACACGCTAATAAACCCAAACAATTACTTTTAACATGGTTTCCAATGGTGAAAAGTCAATGTGGTGCTCACTGTTTTTCATTTGGACAGGTTGGGAAGGTATCCATTGTGAAGAGGACATCAATGAATGTACACCTAATCCTTGTATACATGGGATCTGTATTCAAAATGAACCAGGCTTGGGTTACACTTGTTACTGCCAGCCTGGATTTGTGGTAAGATATGATTCTTTGAATTTATCCTGGAAATGTCAATGTTATAATATTATGAAATATGTCCAACATGTACAATCTTTTTTTTCACTATGGTATCCTTTTTTCTTTTTTTCTTTTTTTGTTCTTTCATTCTTTCTGTTGCAGAGCAGGTTTCCAAATTCATTTCACTTCTGGAGCTCAGGGTGTACTTTGAACTGCAGTACTAAAACTGTAGCAATTGTTAACACCACAAAACTGCTCCCTGCTGCTGTTGTGCCAGGCAAGGTGGACAGCCCAGCTCAGCTCTGGCAGAGATGGGAGGTTTTACAAAGCATGCCTATGAACAGCCTGCTTGGGAGTGGTGGGTAATAAATTAAATGATGATGATGATGATGATGATGACAATGACGACATTCCGCATTCTTTAGAGACTCAGGAACAGCATTTTGAGGTTATCAGTGGGCTGCAATGGGAAGCGGACAGCAAGAAATTTCAATTCTGCCATTAGAAAGTTTAGGCTGGATCCAGTCTATGAGCATCATCCTTTTTTTAAAAAAAAAGTCAGACATACTTGAAAAGTATGCTGAAGAGTGATAAGGCAATCCCTGATCAATATCAATCTGTACAGTTTGGTATCTGTCCCTCTTAATAAAACAGTAAGGGGTGTTGGGATAGGCTCAGTCCAGGATCAAAACTCCTGGATTGGCCCCTTTATCCCGGACTGACAAGTGGAGGCAAAGCGCCTTCTGATTGGGCCCTCACTAGGACAGACCAGAGTTCCATCCAGTCAGCCCAGCCAGGGCAAATCTGGAGACATTGCTTCCAGTCTGCCCCTGACCACCGCATGGAGAGGAGGTCAATAGGGCTGCCAAGGGGGGCGAGAACAGAGGCTTGGACAGGCTGTTACAACCCTGTCCAACTGGAAATTGCCTTAGAACACTGACAGAGCTGTCAGGAGGCTGGTGAGTGAGCTCCCTCCCCCTCCCTTCAGGCCTGCTGCGAAGGAGCCTCTGACAGCCCCTGACTGAGGGAGACATTTCGAAGAGCAAGGCAGGGGAGCCTGAGGGCATTCCTTTTGAGGGTGGGGAACTGTTCCCTTCTGCCAAACAGTTGGCTGACAGGAAGGCCAAAGAAAAGCCCCTTCTCACTTAAAATTCTGCTGTGGCCGGGGGTTAGACACAGCCAAGCCATGTGTCTTTCTTCTTTGCAGCTCTCTGCAGATATGAGGCCACTGCACAACATTACTCTGCAGAAGAAACTGGTTCTTTTGTCTCCTGTTTCATTTGCACAACAACCCTGTGCAGTAGGCCTCAAGTCTTTCAATTCAACAACAACATGCGTGGGAGGCCTTAAATATTTCTTCTCTACCACAACCCTGTCCAAAGTAGCCCTTTCTGCCTGGATAGCTGATCTTTATACTCTGCAGGTGAGCTGTAATTCCAGGAGCTCTCCAGGCCCCACCTGGAGATTGGCTTCAAAATCGTACAATGCCTCAGAGTCCAGCCTTCAAAGGAGCCATTTTTGCCTGCAGTTGGGAGGGAGTGGGGCAGGTGCGTCCCTCCTGGCATATGGGCTATGGCCAGCCCTTACCAGCAACTGTTTGCATTCTGGGGCTCAGAGAGGCAGACCAGCATCATTCCTGTGAGTCTGGAAAGTGCAGGAAGATCTAAATAAATATTTACAGTCTGAAACTGTAAGTATAGTGAATAAGTAAATGGCTGGAGAGACATGGGAATCAAAATGACTTTTTAAACCTTGGCCTGGCAAATAAAAAAAACAGTATAAAAAACCTTACCAAGGTCAAGACTGCTGTGCACAGAGAGTCTTCCTCTTAGGGTTGCCAGCTTCCATGTGAGGCTCTCTACCCCACCTCCCTCATGGGGAGTCTGCTTTAGGGAGAGGAAGGGAAGACGATTGGAAAATGCTTTGAGATACCTGAGGCCTGCTGGGTCACTGTGGCCCATTCCCAGTTCTCTTAGACCTCTCACAGCTCCACATCTCTCACAGGTTGACTATTGTGGGGAGACGAATGGAAAAGGTGTTTGTAAACTGCTTTGAGACTCGTTTTGGGTAGTAAACAACAGGGTTCAAAAATCCATTCTTCTTCTAAGGAGCAACCATGAAAGAAGAATGTGGACACATAACATTTTATCAACAGTGAAAAAATGGTGAAGAAGGAACAGGGTGGACACCTGTGTTCTGTGACTACCCCATGTGTATTAGTGCATAGGGGCATTTTGGTGTTTGCGGCCTAATTCACACAAGAAAGGAAATGACGCAGAACTGGGAAGAATTGGTTGCCATGTAATCTTCCCCTAAGAAGACTCTCCAGTCTGATTTTCCCTTCACATATCTGAGGACATGGCTCTGGAAAGCTCATCTGTAACCACTATGCCACAATTCCCAAAAGTCAGTCCTCTCCCACACTCAACGAACATTCCAAACCACAGGTTCTTGACACCCATCTCTCCACACCCATGCCCTCATTTGCCACCATGCCACCACAACCTCCCATACAACACACACATTCAACCCCATGCCCTTACAGACTGGACAACTCCTCCCCTTCCTCTTCCCACTGCCGAGCTCTAGCACCCATTGCATTCTTGGATACAATGGGCCTTGCCCCTAGTCTTATTATATATTAGTTGTTAGACACTGATTTGGAAATATTTTCTTTCTTTCACCAATAGATAAAATGAGCAATGTGAGTGGGTAATAATTTGTACTTCAGATTTATATAGACAAGGGGTGGCCAAACTGTGACTCTCCAAATGTCCATGGACTACAGTTCCCATAAGCCCCATGCTGACAGGAGCTCATGGGAATTGTAGTCCATGGACATCTGGAGAGTCACAGTTTGGCCATCCCTTTTATAGACTATTGCTTCAATTTAGAATTGCTTTTGTAGCTGCAGCTGCAATTATGTGTACAATTAACTGTAGGGTTGTTAGCTGTGAGCATAAAAGATAAACAACCCAGCCTTTCACTTTCTGTGGGGGCTGGTTGCCTGAAGTACAAGGCTAATATTATTCATCCATCCATGTTTTCTTTTGGTGATATATCTAGATGAGCAGACAACTTTTTGGTAGGACTCTGTCCTAGATACATCCCAAACATCTGAGCTCCATTTCCTTACTGCACTCCAAGATCCACTCTCGGACCTATTCTATGACTCAGATCCAGCCCCAGGCCCCTGTCAAGTATCAGAATTTCTAATTTCAAGGATGATGATGTTGAATACAAAATTGACCCCTCCCCTCTAATTTCTAGTTTAGAATCATTTTGGGTAGTTGGTGAAGAGTTCTGAAGAGGGATTAAGTAAACAAATACAGATCCTTTTTCTGGATTAGAATCTCTGGCTAATAATGCACAACAAATTTCCTGTTGAATAGGTATACATTATTCATTTGTCAGTTTTACAGTAAATCTCTAAGATATGCAAGTGTTATTCAAATGTATTCCACTCCTGTTATTCTACAGCAAACAAAAAATGAGCTGCAAAAAAGAGAATAAATTGCTATTTTGAAAAGAGTTTCTAAGATCAAAGTGATTTATGTGTGCAGTTTATAGTATCACTGCCCAATAGTTTAATTATACAATATATCAATTTGAAATCTGAAAGAGTTGAATAGCTATGTTAGTTCATCGGAACAGTTTTACAATTTGGATTTCTTAATAGAAAAAACCCTTTTTCTGAAATAAAAACAAAAGGAAGAAACTGCAGATAATATTTCCACCCCTATAAGATTACTTTACCATTATACTGATGCTTTGAAGGAAGGGCTGTACTGATCTTTTGTAGCAAAAACAACAATGCATTTTGTGGCATCTTAAAAATACGCATGCTGTGATATAAGCTTTCATGGGCCAAAACTCATCTTGTCATATTCATCATCACTCAAGTAGATAAGCTAGGAGGTAGGGTGGGCATATACCCATCTAAACACTCAGAAATGTATTCTCTAGGGATGAGAGGGGAAAAGCCTTAAAAATAAAAGGAAGGGGAAACCTGATAATGGCCAAGCAATGTACAGAGTTGGTGTTATGTCTGTCATAATATAATACAGAACACAAGTTAAAATGGAAATGTGATGGGGAAAATGTATAGCTGATTTGAAAGCCTGGGAGATTGAAAAATTCCTTGAGTTGTTTCTGAGTATTACCATTCTTCACAGGAATATTTTGGAATCTTAAAAAAGATTCAATTTTTATTCCAGCATAAGAATTGTAAACCTGAGCCTATTCTTCAGATACAATTAGTAGATCATCAATTTATTATCATCATCATCATCATCATCATTTATGGTATTTTTATGCTACTTTTCTCCCTGAAGTGACACCAAATTTCTCACAGAAAAATATCAAACAATGCACCAATTTTAATAAACTGTACAATAAAACAGAAAAAATGTAAAGAAACTGATCCTAGGCAAATCTTGATTGATAAATCTTCTTAGTACAGGCCTGAAACCATAAGGCTGCTAACTCCTGCTTGGAGACTTGAGGGTGAAGTTTAGGATGTTATGCCAGAGAGTCTAGCCTACAAATCTGCCATTTGTTTCAAGGGAAAGTGATGTTTTTCATTCTGGAAATAAGTTGCAATTCTTGAAAAACTTCAGGTTCCCCTGAGGATGGTAACCTTGTGGACCTGTGAGCCACAAGCTGAGATCCCCCTGGCCCTGACAAGACTTTAACTATCTGTAAAACGAGGAATACAGACTTAGACCAAAAGATATCTGCTGCTAGCTTGTTGTCATTGAAATCTTACTCATCTCATCTTGGACCAGGAAGATGAAAACACATACAAACATTAAGGTCAAAGGGATGTATAATGTGACAGATGTATAATATTCCAAGACTAGATTTCAAGCCCATTTTAAATTTAAATAAAATGGGCGCTAGATGGGCTGGGGGGGAGAGCCCGTCCCCCGCAGAAGCCGGAGGGAAAAGGGGGGCTGGGAAAGGAGGCTTCTGTCAGGGCGGAGATCTCCCTCGCGGGTGCGAGGGAGAGCTCAGCCCCGGCAGAAGCCGGAGGGAAAAGGGGGGCTGGGAAAGGGGGCTTCTGTCGGGGCGGAGATCTCCCTCGCGGGTGCGAGGGAGAGCTCAGCCCCGGCAGAAGCCGGAGGGAAAAGGGGGGCTGGGAAAGGGAGCTTCTGTCGGGGCGGAGATCTCCCTCGCGGGTGCGAGGGAGAGCTTAGCCCCGGCAGAAGCCGGAGGGAAAAGGGGGGCTGGGAAAGGGGGCTTCTGTCGGGGCGGAGATCTCCCTCGCGGGTGCGAGGGAGAGCTCAGCCCCGGCAGAAGCCGGAGGGAAAAGGGGGGCTGGGAAAGGAGGCTTCTGTCGGGGCGGAGATCTCCGTCGCGGGTGCGAGGGAGAGCTCAGCCCCGGCAGAAGCCGGAGCGAAAAGGGGGGCTGGGAAGGGAGGCTCCCGCCCCCCCCACCCTCCCCAAAGGCTCCCACGGCGTCCTGTCGGCCCCGGGAGCGGGCTCGCCGGGCGAGGCCGCAGCCGGGGCCGACAGAAGGCCGGCTCCCACCACCCCGACCCTCCCCCAGCGGCGAACGGCGTTCTCTCGGTCTCCGGAGCGCCCTCGCTACCGCGAGGGCGCTCCGGACGCCCAGAGAAGGCCGGCTCCCACCACCCCGACCCTCCCACAGCGGCGAACGGCGTTCTCTGGGCCTCCGGAGCGCCCTCGCTACCGCGAGGGCGCTCCGGACGCCCAGAGAAGGCCGGCTCCCACCACCCCGACCCTCCCCCAGCGGCGAACGGCGTTCTCTGGGCCTCCGGAGCGCCCTCGCTACCGCGAGGGCACTCCGGACACCCAGAGAAGGCCGGCTCCCACCACCCCGACCCTCCCACAGCGGCGAACGGCGTTCTCTCGGCCTCCGGAGCGCCCTTGCTACCGCGAGGGCGCTCCGGACGCCCAGAGAAGGCCGGCTCCCACCACCCCGACCCTCCCACAGCGGCGAACGGCGTTCTCTGGGCCTCCGGAGCGCCCTCGCTACCGCGAGGGCGCTCCGGACGCCCAGAGAAGGCCGGCTCCCACCACCCCGACCCTCCCCCAGCGGCGAACGGCGTTCTCTGGGCCTCCGGAGCGCCCTCGCTACCGCGAGGGCGCTCCGGACGCCGAGAGAAGGCCGGCTCCCACCACCCCGACCCTCCCCCAGCGGCGAACGGCGTTCTCTCGGCCTCCGGAGCGCCCTCGCTACCGCGAGGGCGCTCCGGACGCCGAGAGAAGGCCGGCTCCCACCACCCCGACCCTCCCCCAGCGGCGAACGGCCCCCGAAGCGCTTACCTGTCGCTGTGCGGGTGAAGCAGGGAATGGGGAGCCGCGCTTCGCGCGGCTCCCCATTGCCTGCTTCGGGCGGGATGGACACTTGGAGGGGCCAATCAGGAGCCGCTTCGCGGCTCCTGATTGGCCCCTCCGAGTTTTTATCCCGGACCGGTCCCGCCCTAACTCCTCCCCACTACCCCTTACTCCTTTATACAGTCCGTGGCGCCCGTGGCGCCACGGGCTGTGTACAGATGTATAATGTGACAGACTTTGTCTTCAAACCACAGGGACTCACACAACCTCCTCAGAATTTGGGGAACAAGGTTTGTTTTAAATTAAAACCTTCCTCTCAGTTCTTCCCCTTGGTAAAAATAGATAGTAATGCTAAGGGGTATAAAGCTTTGGGGTTTATTTTTGTGAAATAAGTTTTGTTGTAAGCAAGTAGCATTGCTGAACACACTGAGGCAAGAGCTAAATAAAAATAACAAAGATGGTTTATTTATATAGTTACATAAGAACACTTTAGCAGTAAAAGAAAGGAAAAGGCAGTGAGTTCATACTTAATTACTGAATACTGCTTTGTGTTTGATGTTAAATTCACTTCAGATTAATTTACTTCAGTGTTAAATTCACTTCAGTGTACAGATTTAAGCTTTGAATCATCGTCATCATTGAGCTATTCCTATACAGCCCACTATCTTTCAGGGCCTATCCTCAAAAGTGTTACTTATTATAAATTATTTATAGGCTCTTACTGACTAAGCTTCAGTATGGAACCTCTCAGACAGCATTCCAACCACACCAGCCTGCCTTTTCCATTGGGTCAGACTAAAACTATACCACCTGAGACAGGCCTCACAACTGGGCTCTCTGTCCTCTTTAATCCTCTCTCACTGGGAGGCAGAACTACCCTATCTGGTGCCACCTGAGAATGACTACTTCATAAGTTTCCCTCTAAAATCCAACCTCTGCCTCTGTAAGGTCATTGGATGCTGGAGCCTACAGGTTCAGGTACTATGCAACTTTACCTTTCTGGGGCAGGATAGCCTCCTGCCCATCACATAGAGCAGGGATTCCAAACCAGGAGTTCTGGAAGGGATTTATGGTCTTGCCACTCCTGCTTTAATGGAATTGGCCACAAGCTAAAGAACCAGCCACTTCCATTGTACCCCCTCCCCCCTCCTGAATGTGAGTGAGTTCTCATGATTTCTGTGTCTGGGAGGGGGAAGACTCTGCACACTTAAAGGTAAACATAAAGGTATCCCCTGTGCAAGCACTGGGTCATGTCTGACCCTTGGGGAGACGCCCTCCAGAGTTTTCATGGCAGACTCAATACGGGGTGGTTTGCCAGTGCCTTCCCCAGTCATTACCGTTTACCCCCCAGCAAGCAAATTTTACTGACCTTGGAAGGATGGAAGGCTGAGTTGACCTCGAGCCGGCTGCTGGGATCGAACTCCCAGCCTCATGGGCAGAGCTTTCAGACTGCATGTCTGCTGCCTGTCTGCTGCATGTCTGCACACTTACTCCCTCCTTAAACTGTCTCCTGTCCCCCCCCCCTCCCAGTCTTCCTCGAGTCTGCCTGTTAACACAGGTGGCGACGTCACTTCAGGTGATATGTCATTTCCAGGGACATGGCATGGAACCATGACTAGCTGACATCACGTCCAGGGCTCCTTGAAGCCTGAAAATTATTTCAGAGGTTCCTCCACAGTCAAAAGACTGAAAATGGCTGACAGAGAGTGTGAAATATGATTGTAGGTAAAAATCAGATTCCAAAATGGAGGGCCTTAACCAGTTGTGCTAAGATGGTTAAAACTTATATTGATCTGGAGCGCCAAGTTTTGCTAAGATAAAATGTACATTAAGTCAGAAATCCTAAGGCTAGGTTTCTAAGGTGCCATTCCATCAGCACAGCAACAGTTCTTTGACACAATGGCTTTCCTATCCACAGAGGAGGAGAGAGAGAATTTTGCCAGTTCCTCCCTCCTGCTGAAGACAACCACTTTGCTCCCCACACGCCAACTTTACATTCACCGACTCTCAGTAGCTCAGTTTGGGGGAGGCAAAAAGACTATGATGAGAGGGAGGAAGACAGGGATTGCCTTCATCTAGCACTGTACCACTCATTCTTTTTAGGATCCAAGGCTTTGTTCAATCTGGGAAGAGAGACAGTGTGGAATTGTGAATTCCAATTAATCTGTTTCATGCTGAAACTGAAATGTGCCCTCACCAGCTTCTGAGTACTGTAGATTTAAATTTCAAATTGGTGTCCATGAATACTTTCCCATGGGGGACAGACAAGTGTTTGTGTTTTATTGATGTCCAACCACTTGAGATCTTGTCTTCATTCTGTGCAACTATTATTTGTTTCAATGGTGGAATCAGGAAACATAATCTGGGCATCACTAGAAGGGGCTTGTTTTCACCCATATTTACCAGGATGTTAACGAAATGTTGGAAATGCTTGGCTTACAAACAGGTGGAAAAAGCAAAAGCAAAATTTATTTATTTATTTAGATTTTTATTTCCTGCCACTTCTGAAAATGGCTCATCGGACATAAACATTATGACATATAGGTAAACAAACATGATGGTATAAATCCACTACACCCCCCATAACATCCTCCAATAGGGAAATGGCAAGAGATAACCCCCGCCATAGATGACCCTGGCATACCGCTGCTTAGCGCCGGGGGGGTGGGGAGCATGAGATCTTAGACTCAGACCCCGTCCTCAACCATAGACCTGGTGGAAGAGCTCCATCTTGCAGGCCCTGCGGAACGCAGAAAGCACCCACAGGGCCCACAGCTCCTCCAGGAGCTCATTCCACCAGGTAGGGGCCAGGACCGAGAAGGCCAGAAGACATTTTGTATGTTGAAAAAGTATATTGTATACTCACAGTTTAAAAATAGTTATATCTTTTAAAATGAGGATCTGAAGATCCTTTCTCATCATTATCAGGCAGATTTCTAGAGCATGGAATACAATATATATAAAATTGAAGAGCCATAGTAAAGTCCATGCTGCAGTTACTTAAACATGCAGCACAATCTCAAGTGGTGACTCCAATTCCAGCATGTTACAACTTGTTATGTAAGACTGTGGCAGCTGCAGATACACAAATCAGGTTAAAGTACGGAAAGCATTGTGTGCTTGAACCCACTACAACATAAAGTAATTATAGCTTTTGAACAACTTTGTTCTTTACATCTTTGTATATCACTTTTGGTTAATGTCTATTGAGCAAACTGTGATGCTGAAACATGAATGACTTAAAGACAGAATTCTGCCAAGGACATAAATTGACTATAGAACAGAAGCTTTAAAAAAAAAACACTGAGAATTACTCATTGAGCAGACTGAATATCAGAATGTCATGGTCAAGTTTCAATTGAAGAGTTGAGATCATGGCATAAAAATAATTAGATTTATTTTAGGAAATGCAGTTTGCTCAATTTAAGAAGACAGCTTTCAAAAAAAACTAAAGCAATAATTTGAACCATCTAATGTAACTCTGCAAATGAAAACAGTCTTCAAGTGGCTTTTAAAAAATTAAAAAGAACCCTTCTTTTTCAGGGACGAAGCTGTGAGCTTAATTACAACGATTGCTTAATACAGGCTTGCCCTGTTGGGTTTCTCTGTGCGGATGGAATAAACAATATCACCTGCTTACCTGTGGTCCCAGGGAGGGACCAAGTCATCACCCAACTGGAAGGAGTGCCCCCTACTGAGCCATTACCTGGAGGCCTCACACCAGCTTGGCCAAGCCTCTCAACTTCCAATGTTTATATTTTGCAGACTTCCACAGGTAAGATCTTAAGCAGACAATGAATAAAGAAGCCTGGTGGATTCTGGGGGAAATCCTGTCATTTCAATATGTAGTGTTTTCCCCATTGATCAGAATATTTTCTTCTGTATTCCACATTCATTTCTTCTTGCACTTTCTTTAACGAAATGTCTATCTTGTTTAAATTGGGTTGGATTCTATTCTGTTGTTAATTAGATCTCCCAATTGTACAGAATGGTTTTGCTCTCAGAGGCGATATTATTTCTCTAGTCTTTAGACTATCCTTGTGTAGAGAATTACATTGTTCCATAACTTACTTGACTTCTGTTTCTTTTGGACTCCGCTGATGTGTGTGCAGTGCCATACATTTTGTATTGTGTTTCTATTTCCACTCTTAGCACAAACTTCATGTGACTGGAAGGTATATAATTGTGCTTTGCTCATGAGACTTTTGGCTTTCTTTTCATAGCTCATATCTTTCTGGTGTGCATCTCTTTACCATCCTCTTGATACATAAGAACGCCTACACTGAGCTCCTCAAGGTTTTGTGCATTTCCTCTCCCTTTCTCACTCTTTTCTTCCTGTCTCAGAAAAGGAACCCACTAATGTAGGAGCCATTAAAAATTGAATATGGTCATAAATGCAGTGGCTTCTTTTGGATGTCACATACCTAACCACATTCAGGTCCTCTAAACATTGAGCTCTCATATACTGAACTCAGAACGCATGCTTTGTTTTCTCTTTCGGCTGGTCTTTCTTCATTTTTTAAGCTCTATTTCTTCTTGATGCAGATAAGCAAACTGAATGCTATTCAATTAGTAAGCATAATTATCTTTGTATCTTTTCCAACTCATCATGTCATCCCTTCTAAGTTCTCAGTGAAACAGCTCTGTAATTTATTCTTTTCATATTGATTCTCAGGAACAATTTGATTTAGCAAATTTAATACATCTCTTCCATGCAATAGCTATTTGTTCTGGCTACAGTCCTCACAATGCGAATAATGTGGAAGTTTGCATTTAGCCAGCTCTTGCGGCCACTAAAATCTTTCTTACACTTTTATTAAGAATATGATTTACGAAGTTGTATTTGTCTGCTATGCAATGCCTGGGTGAGAATTAATGGTTTTCAGGTAGCAATGCAATTTGCTGCAAATCCAGCTTAGAGCCAAAATTGTTCATTTTTTATTTTTCTCTATCACCCCCCCCCTTCTTTATCCTCAGAAAGTCTCGAAAAGACAGATTTTCTCAGCCATGGGAATCTTGCATCCTCTAGCATGGCTACATTATTATCCAACATATCATTTCAAGGCTTTGGACTAGGATCATTAACCCCTGATAGCAAGTCTTCAGCAGCAGTCTTGCTGAAATCCTCAGCAGAGATTCTCACCCCACCATTGTTGGAGCTTGCAGGCCCAGTTGCCACAAGAATAAAATCTGACATAACACCTGCACCGTGGATGAAGATGAATACCTCAGTAGATGTAACTCCAGTATTTCTCTCCCAAGAAGAGGATGATATGACCTCATTTATCACAAGTTCTGCCCCCCTTGTGCTCGGTTTTTCAGTAGGGAATCATCAGAATCTTGCTGTATCTGCCACCGAAAAGAGTTTAGTAATTAGTAGCTTACCAGAAGCCAACACGGAATTAAATAGTTACTCAATAGCCTCCCCAAGAATCTGGTCTACAGGAACTGCAGCAAGTATAGTTTCAATTGCTTCTAGATTTCCCCTAGAGGATGGGAGAGACCAATCAGCTGTTTTTCTGCTCTCAGTAAGCAAGGACTGGATTTTACCAAATCTCTCAGCATCACCTGTTTTTCTCTCCAAAACAATTTTTTTAGCAAATGTAGTTTCCTTGAGGTCATCAGTGATACCGGAAACCAAGAGGGAAACTTCCGTTGGCCTTGGCTGTCTGGATAGCAGTGTTACATCCTTCAGCCAGAAATTCACAGACCACAAATTGAAATCTGCTAGTTATTTAAGAAAATTAAACGAAATGCATCCAACAAGGTATATAACTGACATGGAACTCTTGACTGAATTCTCAGATCCAGTTTTGCATAGCAAAGACTCCACATTTTATGATGCATTCTGGATAAATTCAGTGCTGTCAACCAGATGGCACACATTAATGAGATCTACCACTGTTACTTCTAGGCATTGTGAAAGAACATCATCCACGGAGTTCACAGAATTAATGTCTTCATATCCCATTGGAAGAAGCAGAGAGAAATTGTTCACAGAAGATTATGTTCTTACTAGGTCCTTACAGGACCCAAACACTGAGTCGTGTTTTTATACCAATTGTGTCACAACTGCCCCTTTACAAACTATTCCTTTAGAACCCTCATTTTCAACTATCACAGCCTCTCAGAAAGCAGACATATATGTGATAACGAAATTAACTGATATGGAACAAATGACAGCAACACATATTCTCCGTCTACTGGACTATTCACCACTTGATCCAATTAAGGAAATACATCAGATGAAGACTCAGGACAGAGCTTTTCATCCAAGTGGTACTTTTCAGGAACAAAATGACACTCATATTTCATCTCATTCTGAGGAGTCCACCTCACGAGTAAAGGTTAGTTCAGAAAGGTTTCTTGATTTGCACCTTGAGCATAGAGGCATCTCACAGACAGATTCAGTGGCTGATTTTCTTGACAGGCATTTGTTATCAATATTTTCAGTTAACCCGACCTCCTCTTCAGTATTAGCTGTCCAGCCACCCCCTTCAGAAATGCATTTTGCTAAAACGTCATTGCCACAGCATTTGCAGTTTCCTGGCAAATATCATCTTGTAAGTTCTGCCATAAACTTGGCAGGAAGTGAGTCACAGAAACACTTGAAATGGACTCATGATACTGATGAACCTGAGGAAGATCTCACAGCAAGTGTAAGCATCCTTTTATCACAGGCACATATGTTGTCAGCAGTGGCTTCCACCATTATTCCATACCACCTTGCATTTTCTGGTGAGTTTTTGGCTTCTGTTAAGTGAATGCTTTGATTAAGATTAATTGGATTAAGATGTGTGTATGATGTATTACAGAGGTTATATATCTAGGTGCATTTACCCAATAATCAAAATGGAGTCCTGATAACCAGTGGATTGTGTATCTGCTGTTTTGCCTGCTACAGATTGTAGTTCTTTAAGTGCTAAAGGGCATTTACAGTTCTTTCAGTCAGTGTTCAGTTTTACAGTTCTTCATTTCAATTTTTGTTCTGGGAGGGAGGGAACTGCAGTTGTAGTTAGAATTGTCCATTCTCCCAGTTTGGTAGCTGTTGTAGGAGGTTGCCAACTTCGGGTATGTTGTTCTGCTCTGGTTTGCTGGCCAGGGGGGCACTGTTTGGTTCTCCTGCCAGAACTGTTCTCACAAAACTGTTCTCTGTCAGAGCTCTCTCAGAGGAAGAGAAGCGGATTGTAAGCCCCTTGAGACTCCTTTGGTTAATGAAACGCCAGAGAAATGAAATGCTGGTGAAACAACAGGCAAGGGGGGGGATGATGCCCTGTTGAAAAAGTATCATTAATTATTTCTCAAGAATGTGTGTTCATTCTAGACAACTCACTGATTCTGCACAACAAATGAGCACTGTTACAAACAAGTAATAGATCCATGGTTGGGTGATACATTCCTTTTCTTTGTTTTAGGAAGAGACTGACCTGCATGTATGCCGCTCTATTTTCAGCTTAATTTGAAAAAGATTCAAGAGCGTATTTGTAAATTTGGCCTGCAGGCATTGAAATTTGAACTGGAAGCTTGCTCGGTTAGCCAGGTGATAACACTGTGATTGGCCAGTGTAATAGTAGAATGCTTTTTGAGCAGAAATATCCACATATGTCTTTATTTATGTTGCAGTAAAATTTTGGCATTTTCTTAATTTAAACATGTAATTCCTTCATCTAGAGCCTCTTGTGGCACAGAGTGGTAAGGCAGCAGACATGCTGTCTGAAGCTCTGCCATGAGGCTGGGAGTTCAATCCCAGCAGCTGGCTCAAGTCTGACTCAGCCTTCCACCCTTCCGAGGTCGGTAAAATGAGTACCCAGCTTGCTGGGGGGTAAACGGTAATAACTGGGGAAGGCACTGGCAAACCACCCCATATTGAGTCTGCCATGAAAACGCTAGAGGGCATCACCCCAAGGGTCAGACATGACCCGGTGCTTGCACAGGGGATACCTTTACCTTTTAATCCCTTCATCTAAATTAGATTCCAGATTTGGAAAAAAAATCTTTTAAATGGAAAATACTTGTAAATATTTTCCAGATTTATACCTATTAGTTTTCATTAGGGTGTTAAAATTTGTGTCTTTTTCCCAAGCAGAGGGAAACGATAGAGAAATTGCCTTCACTATGTTCCTTTTGTTGTAAAAAGAATTTCCTCTGTGGCAGTAGATCGATTTCCACTTTTAATTTTTCTGACACCAGCTATGTATATAAAGCAGTCTTGGAAGAATTTTGGAAGGGATATTTTAGATACAGTGATACCTTGGCATTTAATGCTGGTTTATCATATGGCATTTGTGTGAGCTGCTTTCACTAGCAGTGATATCCAACTTATTATGACTTTAAGCCTTGTCTTTATCAGTGCTGCCAGACATGTAATTATTGTTCATCCTCTGGTATTTAATTTTGTTCAAAAGAGACATGACCTTGTGCTGCTTTTCAAATGACCCTTGTTACCTATGCCAGTTGGTGTTTAAATACATTAATTGCTAAGCTGAACAGGCTGCATTGGCCCGTATGAGCGCTTTCTCCCTCTCTCTCTCTCTCTCTCTCTCTTATGCTGGCTTTGGCTTCTAGATTTCAGCTCTGTATGCTAGGTTATGACCCAAATGCAGCAGGTTTACAGACCTCACTTGGAGTAGTCAACCGCCTCTGTGATATAGTGAGCAGCTGCCATGACAATGAAAAAAGCACCAGGCTAGCACACTTTTACTTTGATTTAGGGATGAACTGCTGCCCCAAAAGTCTTTTTTGATGGGCTGTATGTTTGAAGCACATATTGTACTACTGTTGCTTCACTCTCAGTCTCTTTCAGTCATACAAAGGGGAAAAATGGGGAAAGAATAAATCCTAGCTACAAAAGATTTAAAAATAAATTCTACATGGTTTATTTACTAATTTTGAATCTTCTGTTTTGTTTGTGTTTAAAAATCCCTCTCTTAGTACCTTTCCAATAAACAGATTTATTCAAAATCCAAAGTCAGGAGAAGTAGTCAAGGGTATGTTTTGAATATTAATTATGCTACCCAAATTAGATATTGAAAGTTTGGTTTGGAAAGTGTGATGATGTGAGAGGAATACCTCTACCTATGTGTACTGAGTTATTACCTTCTGAAACTCTTAAAATAAATTCCACAATAACTGGAAAGTTGTTTTATTAAGAAAGAATTTAAAGGCACACCAAAGGTTCTCGTAGCACAATATAAGGAGGCCGCCTTTAGATGGGAAGGGTAGGATAAAAATCTAAATTATAAATAAATTAATAATGCTAAGGAAAGGCATGGTTGAATGGGATTAGTTTTAAGAAAGTTTGGGAAACAAAGGATTTCACCACAACATGAAGAGGAAAAATCAGCAAATCAAAATAAATGACCAGCATTTCAAATAAGAAAATGGAGGTAGCCTCCACACAAGAAGGCTATGCATGTAAGATGTCCAAAGAACACACAGAGAGAGACAAGATGAAGACAGGCCCATATATAGTGTGGGTGTGTGGAGAATCTCAGAGAACACACACAGAGAGAATGGTCCTTGGTGCTCTAATTTACAGGAATATTGTAACTTCAGGATGTGCCTGATGTGATAGCCCCTAAAACAATGTGCTTGATACAATTTCTTGTATATTAAATTGGCAGGCATGTGAAGGGTTTGTCCAGAGCATTGACAAGGCCCAGAGTGGAATTTTCAAAATTTCCATGAACCAAATAACTGATTACTCTACTGGGGTAGAACTGGAGATGTTAATATGCTTGATGACCCATGTATTACAGGAAAGGAAATTATTAAACTGGGACATATTTTTAGTGCTGGCTAATTGAGTTTGTGTATCTGAAGGCAAGGAAATACTGGGAGTTGATGAGATTAGTAGCACTTTTCTCAGAGAGCCTATTGTCCCAAATATATGCATCCCTTCTTCAGGTAGGAAAAGAAAATCCATTAGCGTAGCAATCTGAATAAAGAGTTTAGGACTGATTCCACACTGGTGGAGAAAACCAAGCCGGGTCTGGCATGGATTAGATACTCCATTGCCCTGCAGCATGGGAATGTCAAAATATCTGCATTCCCCAGTCTGCCATGGGGGCCAACAGGGCCTGACCTGCCACAGGCCCATGTGGATGTAAGAGGACCGGGCCTTTCAGGCCCCGCTCTTCCCCCTCCTAGGGCAGCCTGGAGAGGACAGAAAATGCCCCACTTGGCTCCATGGTACTTCACAGTGCTATGGGGCCAAATTGAGCATTTTTTAATTGGCACAAAGATGGGGTTAAGATCCCACCTTCGTGCAAATTTTTAAAAACCTGCTGCTGCTCACCCACCAGGTGGTGGAACTGTTCTTCCCAAGCTTCCTCAATAAGGAGGAAGCAATCTGGGTTGGACCTAGTTCGCCGCCAGTAAACATCCCCCATGGTAATGCCGAAAGCATTTGGAGAGTTGACTCCATGGCATTATACTATACTGAGGTCCTCCCCCTGCCCAAAAAAAACCCTGCTGTTCCCAGGCTCCACCCCAAATATTTCCAGGTGCTTCACAACCCTCAGCTAGAAACCCTATATCTTGGTGATCGTGTGCTAGGCATTATTTCTCAGGTTAATTTAGCATGCAAGGCTGTTTTGAGATTAGAAAAAATCCATAGATTAATTTGAGGGAAACTGATTATAAATGTAGTAATTATAATGTTGACAGGCAGATACAATTCTTACGCACAAAAAGGCAATGTAAAAATGGGTAAATTGTCTCTATCTGAAACTTAACTTTACAATACATTCAGCGTTTAGACTACTTGCTGAGGCATAGGACTGCTCCAATTATAAAAAACATTTGAACCCTTCATGAGATTTTTTAATGTATATGAAATGACATGTATCCACATTTCTCTATAACTTCTTCATATTTTATTGATTTTATTATTTACTTTTAATTGAGACTGATTGTTTTTACTCTTGAAATACATCACTCAGATTTTTACACTAGAAACATTTTTTTTTCGTAAATGATCCTCTTGTCCTTCTTTATACTTCCTTGGAACTGAACAGAGAGTAAATTACATTCAAATGGTACACTATCATGAAAGATTTCATCCACCACTTCTCAAGTATCAGTTCAAATATTTAAAGTGCTTATTTGGATTGTTTCTCTTTCTCTAGTGCTAGATTTATATTAAATATTTCCCTCTGTTCAAGGTTAACAAGGGAGTTCTTCAACAGAGTTTGACATCAGCATAGGCATTTGATGAAGAAAATATTTCCTATATTAATTTTCCTGAGAGTGACTCATATAAGAGGTAATGAATCACTCCTAATGACAAAATGAGTAATTTCATGGTAACCAGAGTGCTGAAATTACAGCTTTTAGGGGTAAAATACTATAGACTGAACATTGTAAACAGCTTTATTTACTTATTTACTTATTTATTTATTTATGCTTCAATTTCTGTACCACTACTCTTGACAATAGCCATCTCGTGGCAGTTTACAAAATATCCTTATCCATGTTTCCTCTATATATTTGTGAAACAGCCTTGGGGGTGGTAAGTGTCCAGCTGTCCAAGTTGGATTAGGGCCAATCACCCTGATTGGCCCTGCCCCTACAGCTCCCACCCTTCCTCCCTGGAAGCTAGCCATGTTCCTTTCAGACATGCCAGAGACAGAGAGAGACACACAGAGCCCTCATTCCCTCCTATCACTCCTTCGGGTAGGGAAAAGCGGCATATAAGAACCAACTCTTCTTCTTCTTCTAATTACCTGCTATGCCTCCTGCTGCGTAGCGAGGGAGAGAGAGACACAGAGAGAGAACTGCACCTCCAGGTGTCCTCTGGGTCCTAGCACCCATTGCATTCTTGCTTGCAATGGGCTTTCTTGCAAGTAAAATCAATAAAATCACATACAACCCATAAAAATCGCATAACAAACAATTAGAATAAGATGGTGACATAACTTCTCTAATTCTTTGAGTTTGAGCCATTCTAAGTATGTAGGAGAAAGGACCCACATAATTAGTGGTTAGCATAGGTTTCAGTGAACTGCTCTATCTGCTGCCTCATGTACACAAGACACTAGGCTGATCCTGAGAAAAGGATGCTTGAGTGATTCTCTTCTATACTGTCCACATTTTCTCTAGCCCACTTTCAGTTTCCTCAAGCTCCTCAAGTGCACTGAGGTGAGAAGTAAATTTGGGTACGATACAGGAGGAGCACAAAGACTTAGTATTCTTGGCATTGATGTGAAAGACAGAGGAAGGGGACTTGGCCTTTGTTTAGCTCTAAGCCATATGGGGATCAAAATTGTCTTAACGTTACAAATTAAGTTGACGGTACAATTCTAAATATAAATGTCTGAATTTATTACAGGTGGAATAAAATATTACAAGGGCTTGCTTATAGTGGATAAGTCCTCTAGTTAATGATCGGTATCTCATTTTTACTTTAACCCATAAATCCCAAATTCAAAAATAGGTAAATTACTGTTTGTCCCCCATGAAAATGCTTTTGAAATTTAAGCTGCAGTCTTGACCATAATTACTTGGCAGTCTCCCTGAGATCAAACTTGTCTCAAAGGAAATGTGGCTTGAATCAGGTGAATAGCTCTGAGGGCAGGTGTAGTAGGGCCCAGTTTTAGGTGGTGGTGGGTAATGACCATTACTTTCCCATCCCACCCCACTCCCATCCAATAGCCTTCTTCCTCTAGATTCACCATGTAATACTCTTGGCATAAAATCAGCCTAAATGTCAGTTCATACTTTGTGAAAGGTATCCTCAATAATTTTTTTTTTAATTCATTGTCACCATCATCATTAACATACATAAAAAAGCAAATCCATATATGGTAAATAGGATACATTCATAGTAGTGGAATTCTCTAGAGCACGGGTAGTCAACTTGTGGTCCTCCAGATGCCAGAGTTTGCTGGAAGGGGCTCATGGGAATTGTAGTCCATGAACATCTGGAGGACCACAGGTTGACTACCCCTGCTCTAGAGACAGGCTTCAGTTTCAATGGACCGTTGCTGGAATGACCACACAAATGGATAACAATCTCTAACAATCACTGTAACTAAATTTGTAGTAGGAACTAGGGATGCACAAAAAAAAAATCAGGGATATTTTAATTTTGATTCAGCTCAAATTGATTCATGTATATCCAAATCACCTGAATCACCGGATTGGTGCAGAGATTTGGGTTCCCATGATTCAGGTTTACCCAAATCTATTCACTTTGATTGGAGCCCAACAAACAGCTGATGCTGTGAACTGTTATAGAAACATTTAAAGACCCTGAGTATCTTTCTCTCCAGCAGACTCCATCTAATGCTGGAGTAGCAGCAGGGCTACTGTTTTCTGTTAGCAAGACTTGAGTATTACTTTGACTAATTTAATGTTATAGTTCCCCAACCCAGCTATTTATATAATTCCTCTCCATAAACTTTCTTATTTTTACTTTATTCATGATCCTACCTGAATTCTCAGTTCTGCATCCAAGTTTGTAAGGTTTCTTGCCACCTTTTCAAAGACCTCTTTCTGTCAATGTGGACCACTGTCTATACTTCATATCAATTTTATTTATTCTATTTATTTATTCATGTAATTTATATACTGCCCCTCACTGTGATGTCTCAGGGTGGTATACATAAAACCAATGGGGGATTGTAAAAGATATATAGAACACTTGGAACAATATAAACAAAAAAAGATAAACAATTAACAGCACAACATATAGGTAACCAAAACAGTTGAGGGGGGTAATAGCAACAGTTCGGGACATATTAGGACATATTAGGTTGCCTGGAAAGGGACAGGTTGTAGGGAGGTCCCCGCCATTGGCCTCATCTGGCCTGGTAGAAGAGCTCCATTTTTAAGACCATACAGTACTGTTCGAGTTCTGATAGGGCGTTGATTTCATTGGGGAGCTCATTCTACCAGGTTGGGGCTGTGGATGAAAAAGCACTGGCTCTCGTTGAGGCCAGGTGGGCTTCTTTAGGGCCAGGAATTACTAGCTCATTTGAATGTATAGAGTGTGTCACTCTTCAGGGAGTATATGCAAAAAGATGGTCCTTGAGGTATGCCTTATCCTGACCACATGTGGCCTTGAAGGTACATACTAGCCCATTCAACTGATCTGGTATTTGATTAGTAGCCAGAACAACTGCTGGAGGATAATTTAGGCTCTCCATGGAGTTTGAGTGAGAACAGGGGCAGCTGCATTTTTGCCAATTCGTAGCTTCCGGAGCAGGGATAAGGGAAGGCCTATGTAGAGTGAGTTGCAGTAATGCAGTCTAGAGATGACTGTTGCATGGATCACTGTGGCAAGGTGTCAGAAGTAGAACTTAAACCAACTGCACTTTTAAGTTAGTGGAGAAGTGTTGAAACAAGGGTAGCTTCCTTATGTTCAGACCAGTGGTTTTAGGGCTTGGAAAGTGGGCCACTTTCATTGTGGCACATAATCTATGATACATGTATCTTCTGATCACACAGAATAGCAGTCAAACTAACCTGTAATTCAGTTAATCGTTTCTGTTTTGCCAAGAGAACATAGGATGCATGTTCCCAAAACACCATTTTGTCTTTTTATAGCTTCGTTATGCTACAGAATAATGCATGTATAGTTGAGATGAAAGAAAGCATACAGAAAAGGTTTTAGTCTTTTACTTTTGGCAATAATATTTTACCTCTTTGACGTTCACTCAGAAGATTGTGGGGGCTCCACGATGTTCAGAGATCCCCTACAAGATAGATAAATATGCATCATCATCACCTGGTACAAATACAAAAATACTTTGATCATGTCTAGTGCTGTTGTTGGTTTCTGGAATGGAAATGTTTGTGTAATAAGAACAAATCGCTTAAGATTGAGATCCTGTGTGTACCTTCTCAAGAGTAAATTCCACTGAAATCAATGGCTCTTACTTCTGACCAAACACTTTGGATGAGGTCGTTCATTTTATTTGTCACACTGATGCTTTCAGTATGCTTTATTTTTAAGACCTAATGGTCCTCTAATTTTATTACAGTCTTCAACCTTCTTTCGTTCCAGGCCAAAATAAGGTAGAGAAAGAAAAGGAAAAAAGAATGTCCCAGAGGCATTTTCTGGGCTAGCATTCTACGTTCCTTTGTGTTTTCCCCCTTAACAATACAATGCTTCAATTATGTGTAAATAAATGGAAACAGATGTGACCCTATTGTGCTTATGTCAGGAAATTATCAGTGTAATAAGGAGAACTGTCAAAACAAGAAGTAGCATTGGACCATTTCTGAACTTTAATATTTCAGACAGACATGATCATTTACAATAAAGAATTTGGTTAAATAATTTATAAGGAGAGCTTAACTTTACAACATTAATATTAATAAATACTTATACAGTAGCAAGCAAACAACCAGACTTCAAAGTAAAGTGTTGTTTCTCTCCATTTTCAGCTGAGATCTGCCCTAGATTGTAGGTTAGAAGATGCTGTCAACATCAATACGAAATTGTGATTCCAGTTCCTATGAAGCAGTATGATGATCTACTATCTCACTTGAAACTGTGAAATAGGATACTCCAGATGATAGAACTGCACAGAGTTTTGGTGCTGCTTATTTTCCTCTGTATACCAAGCTTGAAATATTTATTCACCGTCAGAGTGCTGATCTAATACTCAGCATTTAAGTCTCAATCTGGAGACTACTTGTGCATGTAGGATGATGTATGCCTAGAGATTCCACAGGAGAAAAACTTTTTTTCACTGCAGAGTCAAGGATAGTTGTTATATATGCATATACTCACTATGGATCTGAAGCTACTACTGATGATCAATTACACTGGCCAAAGATACTCTGTGAATATTAGAGCTCTGTTTAGAGATGCAGATCAGGATTGTTAAAACCCAGCTGCCCTAATGCAGGGAGAACAAGGGGTATACAGAAACATGTTTCCATTATGGATGCTCAAGTGCATAGCAATTCAGCTCCTGTCCTGGAAGCTTGCTTGCTGGGTGACCTTGGAACAGACTCACAGGCCTGTTTGGTAGGTTGCTTTCTGTGCACATAGACAGGCTCCTGAACAAAGTCTCCATCTGCACCCTCAGATGACCCTTATAAAAACCAAATAAACCAAATAAACAAATCACTTTGCTTGCTGTTACCATGACTCTGTAGTAATAAAAGAATTGGCCTATCTGCCAGTGTTTGTTTACTTTATTTATATCCCATTTTTCTCCCCAATAGGAACCCAAAGCTGCTCTTTGCCTCCATTTTCTCCTTACAATTCCTCTATGAAGTCAGTTAGACTCAGAGTGCTTGATTTGCCCAGAGTCACCCAGCAAGCTTCCATGGCAGAGTAGGGATTTGAACTTGGTTTCCCCAGATCCTGGTCTGACTGTAACTAGTACATCACACTGGCAGGCAGAATGATGATGGAAGTTACAATGCCAAAATGATTGGAACTGGAGCACCTTGAACCAGGGTATCTTCACAATAGTCAACATGTAATAACAGAACTTTTAAGCAACCTGTCGTGTTGGTGTAGTGGTTAGGAGTGTGGACTTCTAATCTGGCAAGCCGGGTTTGATTCCGCACTCACCCATGTGCAACCAGCTGGGTGACCATGGGCTTGCCACGGCGCTGATAAAACTGTTCTGACCGAGCAGTGATATCAGGGCTCTCTCAGCCTCACCCACTGTTGTGGGTGTCTGTTGTCGGGAGAGGAAAGGGAAGGTGGCTGTAAGCCGCTTTGAGATGCCTTTGGGTAGAGAAAAGCAGCATATGACCATTTACGCACTGGAGGTTTCATGCCGGGCTACAGGCTGGAGTTTTAGTCGTAGCAGGTTGCCCCACCTCTTCCTGCACTCACACGGGGGAGCATCTGGCCCTGTGCGCATCATCTGCCCCCGATTTGTGCTGCTGCGCGGGAGCTGGGGCAGTGAAGATCCCACTGCGTAAATGGTCTATAAGAACCAACTCTTCTTCTTCCTCTCCGTGTGTCTCTAATATTCAGATCCCCAACCTGCAATAAATGGTTTCAGGGGGATACTCAGCCAGACATACCTGTTCTGAGGATAAATAGGAAAGCAGGAGAACATTGCAGTTTTGGGTCTTCATGGGGGAGAAAGACTGGGGATGATATTTGTTATAAATCTAATTATACTTGATATTTAAAATATTGCATAATTTGCCATATAGCCAAATTACAAAGGGCTAAAGATCTATCTTTCACTAACAAAATAATGATTAAAAACCCTGTGCCTGAACTGAGAGCTGTAACCCCTGTTCTACATGTATAACCATGGAAATAGGTTCATGTTCCATTAGCATATATGTAAAAAGTAGAGGAAGGGGAAGCATCTTAGTTTAGATCATGGGAAGATATTAACACCTTTCTCCCCACTTATGTTCATAGTATTGACAAAGGTTTCCTAATGTAGTATTCTTAAGAATATTCTGTCACCAAGCAGGATAGGGATCAGTCGGTCTTGAGACCAAGTGAAAATAAAGGGAGGACATGGGAATATTAGGTGGAGGGAGATATGAATGAATGAGAAAAGTGTGGGAAAAGAGTAGAGAAATTAAGAGAAGAAAATATTGTTTTATCTTGCTGGAATTCCCTAACTACTACTGTGCAAGAGCTGACCCAGTTGAGTGGAAGGAAAGAAAGAAAGGTTAGACTACTGGAGAAAATGACCTGCAGACTGGCAATTACTTTAGGCTTGCTTAATTGGCTTAGCATGATCTGTTAGGCAAGATTGCTTCAGTCTTGGAGAAAGGGTAATACAGCTGATTGTAGATTTCCTTTGACTGTGCTCAGAAATTCTCTGTGTCCCTAGTGTCTGAAGCCAGAACTGCATCAAAATAAAAGGTAAAATGTTTGGTTGGATACAGCCTGACACTGCATTAGAGGCCCTACAGCTAAGCCCCTCTAACACACACCCCCTTTCTTGATAGCCATGCATGCAAACAATTGCATACAGTGTACATTAATCCCCCACCACATGAACATTTTGTTGCGTTCTGCTGTCAGTTGTTGGAATGAAAGATTAACACAGTCAATTATATAATAATTAAATGGGATTAATTTCTTTTAAAATGTTACCATGCTCAGTGTGTGTGGTTGTCTGATCAATATATGATATGTGGTTGGCTGCTTATATATTTGCATCCATGGCAGTTGACATGTGCTTGCTTTCCCACAGCCCCATGTGAGTTGTAGTTTACCCAAACATTTTGGTGTTAACTATCTGACCCAATCATTTGTAATCCTAGGAAAATCAGTTTCACCTGTGAAAACTGAAAAGCAAAAAGACAGGAGGAAATGAAACTCCAGCAGCCCAGCTAGTATGCAGCCACAAAGTTGCACAACACAGCACTTAACCGAGGTGCCAAATAGCCAAGTCAATATGAGCTGAACCAAGGCTCAATTCATGAGTGACTCTGGCTAACAATAAAGATACGTTTGCCTGCTGTATTTATAAACTGCAAGTATCTCAGCATGAATGTATATTTTCTTTCCTGGATAAATAATTGCTGATGACAAAGAATACTATTGCATATGTGTTTCCCAGGGTTTGACTTATGCACCTAGTACTCAGGATATAGGCACAGTTTCCAGACCATGAAAAAAGCCACTAATACCAAAACTTCCTTGGAGGCAGAGGGAGGACTGAAATCAGGCACCCTTGTGTTCCTCCGAACCAGGGAAGAAGTATATATACATTTATGTTCTAAAATTTTAATAAAATTGGTTGTATGTTAATCTTTGCCACACACAATGCTCAAGCTGCTATCCTATGCACACAGCAAATATTGGATTATGTCCTAATTATTCAACACAGCAGAAATATTTAGCATGGGAAAGCTAATTATTTTTTTAAGAAATAGCTTATTAGAAAAGGTAGAATTATGAATTAATTAAGCTGAAAAGACAGTATTAGACAGTTCTTTCAAAGACGTTTTTAAAAACAAAAAATGTGTATCACTCAGAAGTCAGTATAATATTGGTTCAAATGTCCTTAAAGTAATGCTTGCCCTCCCAACTCCCATGAATATCATCATCATCATCAATATACATAAAATTGTGTCCCTAAACCCCTCGAAATGCTGAATGTTCTAAGCCCCCCAGGAATGAGCCCTGCCCACCAGAAGACTTTAGAACGTCCAGGACTCCCAGAGAGAGAATGAGGGAGAAGGGTCCTCTGACTAGGGACTCTCACCTTACAGCTGAACTTGTCAGCCAGGCTACCACCTTCAGAAAGTGAGGGGAAAGTATTGCAGAATGGCTGATGTGGGGGGAGGGCCTTTGGGGAGGAAGGGGAGGAAGGAGGGAGGGGGGAATTGAAGGATGGAAATTGAGTGCCATAGTAATAGATGGATGGGGGGGGGTGATTTCTTTTTTTTTTCTCTTTATTTTTCATTGTGTTATGGCACAAATGAATTATTCTGCATGCTGACACCAGTTAAAACAAAACAAAAAAGGCCTAGCCCCATCTCCACACCCACCAAGGGCAAAGGAACCAAAAGGGGCCTTCCCTGCCCGGAAGGGAAGGGGGAGTACAAATCAATTGGCTCTGGCCGGCCACTCTCCCTCCCACAGGGCTTCTGTCTGGTCAACCACGCTTCTCCTCCCTGCCAAAATGAAGACTTGCAGGATGGCAACAACAAAAAACCTCTACCCTGGGAATGTTTGCTCATAAGTAATTTATGGCCCCTGCCCTGGGAATGTTTACTTGTGAGTAAAAGGAGCCAGCATCAGAGCGTGCCCTACTGCCTGTAAGGTGCCCTGGCCTCTTTCAACTCAGAGGACATGGGGGGGGGGGCTGTCTCCTGGCACAGGCTATGCAAGATTTCTGGAGGCTGCGGGAGGTCTGGAAACAGTCCCCTGCCAGCCCTCTGGGACCCAGGACAGCCAGGATATACCTCTGCCCTGGGAATGTCTACTCAAGAGTAAGTCATGTGAAGTTCATCCCCCATGGACTTCCCCAAACAGCCTAGCCTTTGGGAGATGTGGGGGTAGGTGGGGAAGAGGCCTTCTCCACCCAGCTAGGCCTTTGGAAGATATGAGGGAGGGGGTGGGAAGGAGGCAGACCCCCTTGGTCATTCCCTGCCTTGTTGTTGTTAGTTGCGAAGTTGTGTCTGACCCATTGCGACCCTATGGATCCTCCAGGCCTTCCTGTCCTCATTCCCTACCTAGTTTTTGGTAAATATAGGGGAGATGAAAATTGGCAGCCACTCACCAACACCACGGCTTTCCTAGCTGGATCTTTGGAAGATGTGGAGGGCAGGAAGATGGCAGCCCACTCTTCCACAGACTGACTATTCTGGCCTTTGGTAAATGTGATTTTGGATGGGAAGGTGGGGACAGTGGTGACCTGTGTAGACATTGTTGTAGGGGTTGAGGATAGGAAGGCCAGTGCCCCTCCAAAACAGCTGTTTTCTCCAGGAAAACTGATGCTACCATTCCCTCCTCCCTTTCCTCCCCCTTCTTTCTTTCTCTTTTTCTCTGTTTCTTTCTTTCTCTTTCAACCTGTCTTTCTTTCACCTTCTTGAAGGTTTCTAGACACCCACCTGGAAGTTGGCAACCCACCTGGTTGCATATGGAGGAGGAGTCAGGAATCAAACCCAGCTCTAAAGAGTTCACTACTCTTTAAGCACTTTACCACACTGGATCTCAAGATCAAGCGGGGGGGGGGGTGAAGGCCAGAACCCAGGAAAGTCACAGTGCAGGTGTATGTGTTTGCACCCATTGTATTCCAGGGTGCAGTGGACTTTGCAGTGGACTATACGTATGTATGTATGTATGTATGTATGTATGTATGTATGTGTGTATGTGTGTATGTGTGTATGTGTGTATGTGCATGTGTATGTGTATGTGTATATATAATTATAATTTATAGCTATACATTATAATTATAATATATATAATTTATGTATTAGTTGGCTTCTATACTGCCACTACCAAAAGTCAGTTTACAATTTAAATATAAACAACATTAACATTTCCAATTATCACCCCCCCCCCCCCGATAGCTACAAAGTCCCTCCCACTCCCGGCTCAACAGACCATCTGAAAACAAGTCTCAGGAGAGATCTTCCTAGGAGGAGCCTGATGCCTTCAGATCTTCTAAGCCGTGGCCTCGAGCAAAGGAGCTCTGCAATTGTATCTGGGGGGAAGTCCGGGTGGCTGCCAGCAGATAGCAGATAGCGCTGCCAGCAGATATTGTGACAGCACAGCCCCAAACTCTGGACCAGCTGGGCCAGAGGGTGCATAAAGATATTAAATAATTTGGAGGAGATACAAGTGGTCACCTTCACTGACTCTAGCTACTTGTCTACTTCAGTTTCTGAAAGCCACCTGAAGCTATCAAACATAGGTGTACAGAAGGGACTGTGTTGGCTCTTGGCTTTTGTGGACCTTTCTTGCATGCTCAGGGAAATGCCAATCATCACTTTGGGATCAGGAAGCAATTTTTTTCCAGGCCAGACTGACCAGGGTCTCTGGGTTTTGGGGAGAGGGGTGTCATCTGGGCATGGAATCGGGGTCACTGTGAGTGAACAGGTAGTTGTGATGTTCCTGCATTCTTTAGGGCAGGGGTAGTCAACCTGCGGTCCTCCAGATGTTCATGGACTACAATTTGCTGGCAGGGGCTCATGGAAATTGTAGTCCATAAACATCTGGAGGACCGCAGGTTGACTACCCCTGCTTTAGGAGGCTGGACTAGATGACCTTGAAGGTACTTTCCAACTATGAGTCTATGATTCTACTCTTTTGCTTTTATTTGGCATCGCTGTACACTGCATTTCAGCTTTCTTGAATTCAAATGGAAATTTCTTGATTAAGTCTAAAATTGCCATTAGTTTTGTTCCCTCCTTTCATTGGCATCATTTGAGTAAAGCACTGCAAAACAGAAATCTGATGTGATGACACACTGATAGCATTTTGTGTGTGCTGCTTCACTGATAAGCACATCCCACCTCGCTTTGCTCAGGTACAGTGAGTTTTATCAGTGAGTTTTATCAGTGTAAGGAAGTGCACAGAAATAGATCTTGAGGTGTTCATACACATTTTCCCCAACCTTCCTACAAGGAGCTCTGAATGACTTATAGCAGTAGATCTCCCATAGAATCATAGAATTGGAAGGGACCTCATGGGCTCCCTGTTCCTGCACTGCCTAACAGACTGGCAGAGGGACGTAGTTGGGTGGTTGTCGGCATCACAGTGGCACTCAGTGTCCTGCTTCTGTCCCCCATGCTTTACAAAAGCATTTTGCTTTACGAAAACCAAGACTTGGTAGACTGGACAATGTGGCTGCAGGTGCATAGCAATCACCAATAGCTACTGAAAATTTGGTGGCCATTCTTTACTTAAAGCTGCAGCAGTTGTTCCTGTTATTCGGGGTTTTCTAATCACTCTTAAATAGTTTTGATATTACAAGAAAGTAAATAGACTTATGGCTGAATGAACAGCTGTGAGTTTAGAGCACTGTTTTTCAACCTTCCTAATGCCGTGACCCTTAAATACAATTCCTTATGTTGTGGTGACCCCCAACCATAAAATTATGCAGGTGTTCTTTCACAGAAATTAAACCGAAACTGACCAATGGTGTGAAGATCCATTGTTCATGATTGTATATAAATTGTGGGTTTTTTTCCGGGGTTTCTCAGTTCAGTTCTGCCTCTTGTCCCGCCAAGCTGCATCGTCACCTGGAGCGCCTGGCGGGAGACTGTGCTGCACTGGAGGCACTGCTGGAGCGGCCGGTGGCTGAGCATGGGCGCCTGCAGGAGGAACGGCAACAGTGGCAGTGCCCCCCTGAGCCAAGCTGCTCGCCTTGCCGTAACCCCTGCGAAAGGGTCATATGACCGCGAAAGGGGTCCCAACCCCCAGGTTGAGAACCACTGGCTTAGAGACAGTGCTGAAGAAGAGTTGGTTCTTATATGCTGTTTTTCTCTACCTGAAGGAGTCTCAAAGCGGTTTACAATCGCCTTCCCTTTCCTCTCCCCACAACAGACACCCTGTGAGGTGGGTGAGGCTGAGAGAGCCCTGATATCACTGCCCGGTCAGAACAGCTTCATCAGTGCTGTGGGGAGCCCAAGGTCATCCAGCTGGCTGCATGTGGGGGAGCACAGAATTGACCCTGGCTCACCAGATTAGAAGTCTGCACTCCTAACCACTGCACCAAGTGACTATTATTCATTATATAATGGAATAATAAATATCTAAATTATCCTTTTTTCCTCCTCTTCTGATCACCTCATCTTCCTCTAATTAAACCTAATAATATATAATATATCTTATACCTGTGCCAAGGCTTCTATTATTACTTCTTATTTCAATATGTGTATTGTCTACAAATCTACAGTGACATTTGAACAAAAACTTTATTTTACTGTAATTCAAAATAACAAATCAGCATTAATCAAATTTCATTATAATTGCGAAGAAAAAAAAAAATCCCCGTCCATCAGGCCCTGCTCCCCAGCTGCCCAGTGAGGGACTCACCATTAGAAAGAGAACGCCTTAGGCCATGTTACTGGGGTTGCACAAGAAATGATGTCATCACACTAACAACAGTTCATCTTTTGCCTGATCCAAAGGGAAATGTGCACTGGATTTCCAAATTGAATTGTGTACAGGATTGCCTGCTTGCTTGAGTTTTAATGGAGTTAGTATACCACCCCTCATTTACAAATTGGGCAGCCACTGTGATGAGCAGTTTTCTTTTGTTCCCAATTCCAGAAAGTTGTTCCTAGCTAATCCATAGATCTGGAACATTGATAGGGTTGCCAGGCCACCTGGTGGAGGCAGGGGTCCCTTGCTGTCAGGCCCTGCCCCCAGCTGCCCGGCAGGAGACTCACCGGTAGAAAGAGAAAGGTATGGCACAGGTTGTAGGTTGTTAATACTGCACTGAATTGGCTTGAGTTGTGAGCTGTATGTGATTGACCAGCTAGATAATTATAAAAATGGGATTGAATATATTGCTGTTTTTAAAATCTATGCTAGATCACCTTGTTGTTGCCTTGTTAGTAGTAAATCAGGTCATTAGAAACACACACACTAGTTTCCAGGGCTTTCTTGTCATTGTTCTTTTCTTTCTTTCTTTCATTGTACACCTATCACCGTAACACACCCATTCTTTCTCTTTTTGTCGCCATAGAAATGGTTTCTATGGTAACCTTAGCATCATGTGCATGCAGCATTTATTCTTGTAATAAGGACAACATGTGAAGGGGATACTGAAACAAGGTCTGATCTCTCTGAACATCCTTCTTTAGGAAGGCAGGCAACAGATATGAGGGGAATGAGGAAAATTACTGTTATTGTTGTTTCTAACAATGGTGTAAACCTTTTAATGGAAGACAAGAAAGGCAAGCAAAAAACTAATATCTAAATTGCCAACATTTAACAAAAAAAATCCTATGCCGTGTTTTGGGGGTGCCTTTTTCTTTGCATGGTATGATGACTGAAGACATGGTAAATTTTATAAGAAATGTTACCAATTTACAGGTTGAACAGAGAGGAACCAAGCATACTTTCATCTCTAGGCAACATCTGTTCAAAACAATTAAGTACTGTCAAGTCACTACCAACTTAGGGTGACCCCTTATGAGGTTTTCAAGGCAGCGTTTACTATGCAAGAGAACAGAGCACCAGGCAGCTAAAAGAATCAAATTGTTTCACTAAAAAGAGAAATAAACTTTGTATAAAAAGAAGAGAGTCCAAGTGAACTGTCTAACTATTGTTCTGCATGCATTCAGTCTGTTCTTGAGGGAAGCAGGGAGGACTAGGCTCAAAGGAGCAGGAAGTCACCTAATGAGCCAATCAAGGCAATGTTTGAAATAATTTCTGATCTCCTGCCCTTGGATATTCTTTATATGCCTCTGACTCATGCATGCTAGGTAAAGGTAAAGGGTCATGTCTGACCCTTGGGGTGGTGCCCTCCAGCGTTTTCATGGCAGACTCAATATGGGGTGGTTTGCCAGTGCCTTCCCCAGTCATTACTGTTTACCCCCCAGCAAGCTGGATACTCATTTCACCGACCTCGAAAGGATGGAAGGCTGAGTCAACCTTGAGCCGGCTGCTGGGATTGAACTCCCAGCCTCATGGGCAGAGCTTTCAGACTTCATGTCTGCTGCCTTACCACTCTGCGCCACAAGAGGCTCTTCATGCATGCTACAAACCTTGTTTATTCCAACAAATGATGAACAGAGGCGGTTTTCTATCAGCCTTCCTCTGCATAGCCTCCCCCCTGATTCTCTTTGATGGTCTCTCACCTAAGTACTTACCATGGCCAACCCTCCTCAGCTTCAAAGTTTTGACAAGCTCCAGCTTGTGCCGGGCTACTCGGGCTGCTACAACATCCATTTAGCATGTCCATATCCTGCAACTGCTTTTTGCTGACCAAAAACTTCAACTCCTTTACCATTTTCAAACTTTCTCTCTTCTGCCTATATCCAACCTGTAACAAATTACATTCCCTTACTGCTGAAATGAGGAAAAGTTCTAAGGGTGCTATTATAATAAGTTGACATGACTGGGGAATGAGAAAGCTCAAGTTGCTTTGGATTTACAGACAGGCTGCATAGCTGGATTTCATATACACCTAGAAGATTACAGAGGGGTATGATTTTTGTTGTTCTTTCACTTCACACAGGAGCCTCACGGAAGGAATTCAGTTTTGATACTTGTTCACATGTATTTCTGAGCTGAGATGGCAAATGGCCAGTGGATGCAAATGAATTGTGTATTTTTATGTGTGTCTATTAAATGCTCATATATCTTTTCAGAACTGTCTTGAAGAGAGGCAAGGGGGGTTGTTGATAAATGCTAGTATGGGAAAGATACACATTATTAATCTCTAAACTGTATGCCAACATCTGATCTGCCCAAATCTTTCCCCATCATTTTTTCTGGCTGTTTTTATTGAAACATAAAATAAGGACCTGCACATTTAAAATATATTACTAAATACCTTAGTTCGGACTGTAAAAGCTATGTATTTTAGTGTTGTCAACTCTGCATGGGGAAATTTCTGGATATTTGAGGTCTGAAAGCTGGGGAGGGCAGGGTGGGGGGGGTTGAACTTTAATCCCTGTCATCTGGAGATCTGTTGTAATTCTGGGAAATCACTGTGACCCACCTATATCTCGATCACCTGGATATATTGTAGGGATATACACACACACACACACACACACACACACACACACACATTGGGCTGTATCAACAGAGGCATCACATCAAAATCACAAGATGTCATAGTCCCATTGTATACGGCACTGGTCAGACCACACCTGGAGTACTGTGTGCAGTTCTGGAGGCCTCACTTCAAGAAGGATGTAGATACAATTGGTACAGAGGAGAGCAACTAGGATGATCTGGGGCCAAGGGACCAAGCCCTATGAAGATAGGTTGAGGGACTTGGGAATGTTCAGCCTGGAGAAAAGGAGGTTGAGAGGGGACATGATAGCCCTCTTTAAGTATTTGAAAGGTTGTCATTTGGAGGAGGGCAAGATGCTGTTCCCGTTGGCTGCAGAGGAAAGGACACGCAGTAATGGGTTTAAACTACAAGTAGAACGATATAGGCTAGATATCAGGGGGAAAAATTCACAGTCAGATTAATTCAGCAGTGGAATAGGCTGCCTAAGGAGGTGGTGAGCTCCCCCTCACTGGCAGTCTTCAAGCAAAGGTTGGATACACACTTTTCTTGTATGCTTTAGGATGCTTTGGGCTGATCCTGCGTTGAGCAGGGGGTTTGACTAGATGGCCTGTATGGCCCCTTCCAACTCTATGATTCTATGATTTGTAAAAATGCAGCTTTTCATATTATTTACAAATATGTCCAGAATTATAAATCAGTTGGGAATATTACATCTGAATAGGATCATAAAATGCAAAAAATAGTCTTTTAAGACTACTCTGCTAATTAATCTCCTCTCCCCGGTCCCACAATAGGATAGCAGGGAAGCAGCATGAAATGTAAAATGAGATGGCCAGATGAACTTCTGTTCCAGTGAGTGCATGTGCCAGAAATCCAAAACACTTAACAAAATATATTAATATTTAACACCTTGCAAAATAATAAGCAATACAATACAAATAGGAGGATGGAGAAAATAAACAACAGTAATGGATAGGTTTTTTGCTGATCCAAGACTGCCTTATGCTTTGCGGAAAGTTTGACTGTCCATAGATAAATAATGCAATATCTAGGCATTCCTCTTTGGAATACAGATAATCTTTTGGCCTATATTGTTGGCAGAGTTTGAGCAAAGCACCTGACTGCTTAACGTATATATTTTTTAATTGTGAAAAGAAATAAATGTGTATAGAAAGAGTGATAAAGACCTATTTAGCTGCAGAGACAACTCAGGGAATGTGCTAAAAAAAGCAGGTAGTCTCCTGTTGAACCAATCAAAGCAGTGGGAAAAATAATTTGAAAGGATAGGTTTCTATCATATCTTTGCTAAATATACATCTCCTCCAATGCCCCCTGCAAAACACCCTTTGTATTCTGCTTAATTATGCACATTGTTGATCTCGCATATTCCAACATGTATTGCTGTGTTGTTCTTTTTTGTGAGGTCTTATGTTTAGACTGCAAGTGTCATAAAGCTTAGGGTGTGTTGTGTGATTCAAATGGGTAGCTGATTATAAGATGAGGGAGATCTGTCTTGGCCACAGTATGTCCAAAAGGAATTTAGGGGTCTTACTAGACCATACACTGAACATGAGTCAGCAGTGTGGTTGGTGGCTAAAAAGGTAAATGGGATTTGGGGCTGTATCAAAAGAAGTACAGTGTACAGATTGTGTGAGGTGATGGTATCGGTTTACTCTGGTCTGGTTAGACCTCATTTAGAATACTGTGTTCATTTTGGGGCACCACAGTTGAAGAAGGATGTAGACTAGCTGGAGTGTGTCCAGAGGAGGGCAACAGAAATGGTGAGGGGTTTGGAGAACAAGATGTATAAGGAAAGGTCGAGGGAGCTTAATATGTTTAGACTGGGGAGAAGACAACTAAGAGGTGATAGGATAGCCGTCTTCAAGTACTTGAAGGGCTGTCACATAGAGGGTGGAGCAGAGTTGTTTTCTGTTGCCCCAGAGGGTCAGACCAGAACCAATGGGATGAAAGTAATTTGAAAGAATGTTCAAATAATCATCTGTTAGAGCAGTTTCTCAGTGGAGCTGGCTTCCTCAGGAGGTGGTGGGTTCTCCTTCCTTGGAAGATTTTAAGCAGAAGCTAGATAGCCTCTGGGGTTGTGCACGGTGGTGTCCAAATCGGCCGTTCCAGGCCGACGAAGCCAGTGCCACGCCGCGGGGGGGAGGGGAAGCATGGGCGCCGGTCCGTAACTTGGCACACACACATGGAGCCCTGCGCCTGCGTGTGTGCGCCAACTGACCCACTGGTGCCCGCACCTTTCCTTCTCCCCACAGTGCAGTGCTGGCTGTCAGCCTGGAATTGCCAATTCAGACGTCGCCACACCCCCTCCCCAATAGCCACTTCACCGAAATGCTGATTCTGTGTATTTAGGCAGATTGCAAGTGACTGGGCAGAAGAGATTGTGTCCATGCTTGGCTCTTGTGGCCCTTTTTTGGATGCCCAGGGAAATGCTGATCACCATTTTGGGGTCGGGAGGCGAATTTTCTCCAGGCCAAACTGGCCAGGGATTCTGGTTTCTTTTTTTTGGGGGGGGCATCATCTGGACATGGAATTTGGGTCACTGTGGGTGGGCAGGTAGTTGTGAATTTCCTGCATGATGCATGAGATAGGACTACATGACAATGGAGGTCCCTTTCAAATCTGTGATTCTATGATTTTGTGAAGCAGCAGAACAAAGTTTGAGACCAATGGCACCTTTAAGATCTAAAGAACTGTTGCTTGCACATGAAATCTTATACCCTGAATAAAAATTTGTTGGTCTTAAAGGTGCCACTGGATTCAAACTTTGTTTTCTTTGTCAGAGTTTGATTGCCTTCAGTGCTTCCTTTTGTTTCAGTTAGCGTAGTATGATTTGTGCCCATGACCAATAGAAAATCTCAATCTTAAATATCTAGTTTTTGCATATTCTGAAACAGTTATAAAGGCTACAAAATCTTTTAGAACTGCAATCAGATCAGCGATCCTCTTATGATTTCGTAAAAAACCTTGGCTCATTTATTACTGAAAGATTCAAGAATAATTGTAGTAAATTAAAATAATATTTCAAGAATGGCATTTTGATTTTTATACCACCCGCCTCAGGCTAGCTTTCTTGAGGCTGTGTACAAAAAGATATTACATTGGATACAGATAAAAGCAGTAAAATATTAATGTAAAACTTAAAATAAACAAGACAAAATACTGAAATGTTAACACCAATAATTATTACATTCTGGTCTTACTATAATGTAAAGTGTGTGTGTGTGTGGGGGGGGGGGAAGGCAAAGTCAGCTGTTTAAATATACTTTCTACTGGCCTCAGCCACAATCCTGGTAGAAGAGCTCCATCTTGCAGGACTTGTAAAACTTAGTAAATTCTGTCAGGGCCCTCAAAGTATTTGAAAGGTTGTCACTTGGAGGAGGGCAGGATGCTGTTTCTGTTGGCTGCAGGCGAGAGGACATGCAGTAATGGGTTTAAACTACAAGTACAACGATATAGGCTAGATATCAGGAAAAAAATTCACAGTCAGTAGTTCAGCAGTAGAATAGGCTGCCTAAGGAGGTGGTGAGCTCCCCCTCACTGGCAGTCTTCAAGCAAAGGTTGGATACACACTTTTCTTGGATGCTTTAGGATGCTTTGGGCTGATCCTGCATTGAGCAGGGGGTTGGACTAGATGGCCTGTATGGCCCTTTCCAACTCTATGATTCTATGATTCTATGAAAACACCCAAGGCACTGTACACTGTTAAAAGCAAAAGTACCTTTTGTAGACAAATATTGATCCTGAAAACTCTGAAAATCAAAAGCAATATCGTCATATCATAAAACAACAAGGCCATTAAAATGGCAGGCAGTAAAAGCTTAACATTTCAGTCTGTCCACAGATGCTTTTAAAACCAGAAATGCCTTTGCTTTCTAGCAAAGGCATATCTGTCTGTTCTGAACTTGATGCAACTATCCCCAGACCCAGGGCTTGCAGGCTTGTAGGAACCGAAGGATACGGCTGGTCACAACAGGCTGCTTTCCATGGGTGAAGGGCTGATAAGGAAACACTCTGCTGAATTTTATAGCTGAAACATCTCTGCGGGCTTCATTATTTCTTTTTCTGTATTACAAAGGAACTGTTGCTTCACATTCCCCCCTCCTATGACCACCCCATACTGCACAGGTTGCCTTTGGTCTGACATCTGTCCTGATGTACACTGCTTATTTATAATTTTCAAAATGTATACCTCACTTGTCTCCCTAATTGGTGCCTAAAGAGCTTTCTCTACTCCATCATTGTATCATTGCTCCAACCACCTTGTGAGCAATATTAGGCTGAGAGAGTGTGATGGGCCCTGACTCACCAAGTTATAGGAATGTAAGTGAGATGGAGGAGGGCAAATCGGATGGGTGGCCATCAGTGATGGCATGGCATCATTTTGGGGTAAAGCCCAGAAGCAATGTCACACCTCTCTAGAAATCACTGTAAACTCCATGGTTTTACCATGTGATTTCCAGATTTTCCTGTGGCATCATGTTGCTATCCCAAGGGGTGGTGGTAGTAACCCTTCTTGGCAAGCTTTCATATCAGAACAGGGATTCAAACCCAGTTCTCTCACTTTAAATACTGTGCCATTCCAGCAGTTGCCTGGTGTTCCTCTCCAGGCTTGGGCAGTGACTCTTTCACCCAACCATGCATTCCTGTTGCTTTTGTATTGTCCCAGCTCAAAGCTCCTTTTCACGCTGCATGATTTCCATCTTATTCAGCATTTCCTGAAGGTGTGCTGCTGGGCCCAGCTCTGTTGGCAGAGATCTAATGCATTTGAGCAAAAGGTCACACTAAAGCATCTAAGCCAGTTCTTAGGGAATGCTGAGCCATGAACCAAGACCACCTTCAAGTTAAGAACTATTGGTTTTGAAAATGATGACTACTAGAAAAACCCTTACAAAACCCTTATGAAGGATTTTCTGTTCTCTTTAAGCAGGGCCTTCACAGATCCTAACAACCTTCCTTCCTCATTCCCACTTCCTACACATAACTTTTCAGTTGTATGGGAATACTGTGATAGATCTTATCCTATCTAACTTTCTTGCCTAATTCTTCTCCTGTCTGCAGCACTTTTGTACATGTGGTTCCCACAATACTGGACACAGTTCTTTGAGTGGCATACTTCACTAGTTAGGGAAAGGGAAAGGGAACAAATATAACATATTTTCACTAGAGCTTGGGTTGTTAACAAATTGGTTTTATCCTCCTTCCATCCGTACCTTACGCTCCTTATTAATACCAGTTCTCTAAATCCTCTGTGTACTTCCCCATTCCATCAAATAAACACAATTATACATTTGATAAGCTTACCTGAAAACAGTATCAGTCCTTTCTTTGTTGAGAGATCATGATAATTCCATTCCTATCTTGGATTCAGTTATGACACCGACTTTAGCCACTTTCCTGCTTTTAAAAAGATGTTAAGAATTGGCTGGTGTTTGAAGAGAGTTTATTG
The DNA here is from genome assembly GCF_049243985.1 of Paroedura picta. NCBI lineage: Eukaryota > Metazoa > Chordata > Lepidosauria > Squamata > Gekkonidae > Paroedura > Paroedura picta. The sequence goes on from NC_135369.1 coordinate 147,808,019, forward strand.
GGTCTTTGTAGAAGGAGGTGTTAATTAAAGTATGGCCTTGAGCAGAAGTGAAAGCAATCAAGTGCAGAAACTCGAGGGTGGAGTTGCAAGCCAAAAGAAAATCAGAGCGGGCACCAGGAAGAAAGAAGGGTTCACAGAAGGTTTAAAAATGGAAAGTCATACAAAGATGCTTCGGGTATTAGCCTTGATTTGTGGCTTGGAGGATAGGTAGGGGAAAGTTTTCCTCATTCATCTTTGATTTTATTTACTAGTCTTAGCAATGAAAACCGTAGTATTAAAATACCGTGTTTTGATTGCGTCAATATGCCTTTATCCAATCAACTGCAAGTAGAGTTCTGTTCATGGAGTAGAACTTCCTGTCTCCTCCCTTCTTACTGAAAGGTATCGAATCTCCTCCTGATATACTTCCAGGGGTCTGTGGGAGCACTAGAGCTAAGCACTATGTGGGAATATGGAATGGGAAGGGGCAAATTAGCAAATAGCACCCACAGTCTGCTACTGAAAAGTGCATCCTTACCCTGCTTAAAATTACAGTTGGATAAAGCCTGATATCTCAAAGTATACTTGCAGTTGCCTTACCTCCTCAGTGAATGTGGATCTTTTTTTAGATAAATCCTGACTTCAAAGGGTTGTCCCAAAGTCCTTCTGAAATGTCCTTTCCATCTGTTACTGCTGCAGCAAGAAAAAAAAAATCTTCATCTTCATAGTAGTCAAATATCTTGGTCCATTTGTGGGTGATGATAGCCAAATTATATCCCATCTAATTGACAATCATATTATGCCAATTATGTATGGATACATAAAAAGAGTAGAATATAGGATTTTACTGCCTGCCACTTTCCTTCAGATTTAGACTGAATAATTGCAAAGCACTCTTCTTCCTTGCAAGAATTTTCCATTAGGGACCAAATAACTATTGAAGCTTCATTGTGATACATACAGTTAACTGCAAATACTTGAACAATTTCAACAAAGGTGCCTTTTTCCTTTAAAAAAAAAAGTAATTACGAGATTGTTGCTATAGGGACTGCTAAATGTATTATGCACCATTTGCAGTGTAACTGACTGTGGGTCATACAAATGATACAGATGTTCTTGTGCTTAATTTGAAAAAGCTGTTAAAGCACCCATTTCACTGACAATTTCAGGATATAAAATATATACTGTGTTTTTGGAGAGGTGTGTGATTAACACAATCCATGGTATTTGTAATGGATGGGTAATCATCATCACTGTCCTTTCCTCCCCGAACTCTAATCCAAATATTTGAAGGAAATGCAGTTAAGCACACCGTGGTTTTGGAAAGAGGGCCTGAGAGTTTGATTCCGTGACTACTCACTGAGGTCAGTGAATGTACACCAGTGCTGGAAACCTCGGGGTCCTGAAATGTGATATAATGACTTCATCATTAATCATTTAGGCAGGGAAGTATCTTTGGGGTTTTTTTTCTTTCTGACAAGAAAATGTTGTGAAAAAGCTTTAGTGCATTTGCTCAAGAAAGGAAAAAAAGAGAAAGAGCCGCCTCAAGCTGGTTTCATGGAGAGGTGGTCCAGAAATTTTCTAAATAAATATATAAGTACTCTAATTCATAATTACCCAATTAAGTCTGCATATGTAACCATTCTGAAACATCATATAAAGTGCACCAGCTTGCTTCTGGCTTTCTTGTCTAACCATCAGCACTTGCTCATGCTACTTAGATCCCTTCCATAAACATCCATTTGCAGAAAAGTCACAAGGCTCCACTCACCTACCTTCTAAGTGTTGCCCCTGTGTAGAGCAAGACATCCCTTTATTGGGCTTTTCTATTTGCCTTGCAGGGGAATACCTTTTGCCACAAAGACACGGACACCTTCTTTTTGGCTTTAAACAAGCCACAACTTTAATAGTAACCAAAGTGTTGGAAAGCATGGGGGTGAAGGAACCAGCCGTCTTCTGGCCCTCTGGCCACAAGGTAACCAACAATTAATCCAGCAGGCATGCACGGGGCCCTCTGGCAGCCTCACCGGGCTCCCCGTGCCCCCAATGACCTGTTGGATGACAGGGAGGTGACCATATTTTGGGAACTCGTTGAGGTGTGAACCTCTGCCGAGTTCCCAAGCCACCTGGAAATGCGGATTTTGCTGTCAAGGCTCATCCTCCATGAGTGATGGCCGCCCGGCTCCTCTTACCCACAACCGCTTACAGAGGTCTCCTCACTAGAGCCGTCCCGCACGCAGGCTGGGACTGCTCAACTATGGTTCCTCCCCCATGCCCAAATCCCTCAAGTTGTGACAATAATTCTTCATGAAATGTTTTTAAACTTATTCATTTAGTTTAACCAAATAACACCAGTTTACAGCATTGATCCTTCGGGGAGGGCGGTATATAAATCTAAATAAATAAATAATAAATAAATTGTTTTTCCGTCACTTAGTTACTGAACAATGAAAACATAAAGGGAGAGAGGGTAGGCAACCGCTGTGGCAGGGAAGAGGCAAAGAGACGTGTGCCTCTTTTTCTCCTCCCTAAAAGGCCAACAGAGGGGAGACTGGGAGGAGCAGCTCTAGCCCCCACTTCCCCAGACATTTCCCAGCCACCCGCCTCAAAGGATTGTAGGACTTGTAGTCCAACCCCTCGAGTCTCTTGGCGATGGCTTCCCCGCATCAACAAACGCGCCCGGGGTAAGTCCCGATCGCCATTATTGGTCAATTATGAGATTCACACTCCTCTACTGTAAACATATTGAACAGGAATGGGTGTTGCTTCAAAGATTTCACTTGCCCAGGTACAGTGATATATGTTATTAAAAGTTCATCTATTTTTAATTAATTAATTTTTGCCTCTTGCTTAAGAGACCTAATTTAATGCAGAAAATCCAAAGGTGTCAGGGAGAGCATCCTTAATTCTCACTTTGACACTTTTCATTTGAAATTGTTTGATGATGAATAGTTAGCCTTGTCGCCAGAGATTTCACCATGCTTCTAGGTTGGCCTTAGGTAGAAACAATGCAAATAATAGCTTTTAGGGACTCATTATTTCCATGGAAACACATGAGGAACATTGACATTTCTTTTTTAAGCAATAGGTGTTCCCACTGCTATGGTGATGATGGATGTATACATTACAAGAAGAGATCAATATACATATTCACCCAAACTCCCTTGTAGCAGAACGGGTGGAAGGTCAGGCAATTCTCAGAGCCTCATTTCCCAGAGCCCCAGAGGCCTGAATATTACAATGTTGCATACAAATGCATAAGCCTATTCTTGTGAATGGCAGCTTGTAGGACTACTGACCTCAGGCACTCAGACCTTTATGCCTGGAGTAAAATCAGAGCATGTTTGGCCTAAATAATTGAAACACAGATACTGAAAAGTTGAGTCTTTCAAAAATTTACTTTCTTGCACTATCAGAACTTGCAAACTATATATGTGTGTGTGTGTTCCTTCTGCATGTATTGGTGTTATTGTTGTTATGTGCGAAGTCGTGTCCGACCCATCGCGACCCCATGGACAATGATCCTCCAGGCCTTCCTGTCCTCTACCATTCCCCGGAGTCCATTTTAGTTTGCACCTACTGCTTCAGTGACTCCATCCAGCCACCTCATTCTCTGACGTCCCCTTCTTCTTTTGCCCTCGATCGCTCCCAGCATTAGGCTCTTCTCCAGGGAGTCCTTCTTTCTCATGAGGTGGCCAAAATATTTGAGTTTCATCTTCAGGATCTGGCCTTCTAAAGAGCAGTCAGGGCTGATCTCCTCTAGGACTGACCGGTTTGTTCACCTTGCAGACCAAGGGACTCGCAAGAGTCTTCTCCAGCACCAGAGTTCAAAAGCCTCAATTCTTTGACGCTCGGCCTTCCTTATGGTCCAACTTTCGCAGCCATACATTGCAACTGGGAAGACCATAGCCTTGACTAAACGCACTTTTGTTGGCAGGGTGATGTCTCTGCTTTTTAGGATGCTGTCTAGATTTGCCATAGCTTTCCTCCCCAGGAGCAAGCGTCTTTTAATTTCTTTGCTGCAGTCCCCATCTGCAGTGATCTTGGAGCCCAGGAAAATAAAATCTGTCACTATCTCCATTTCTTCCCCTTCTATTTGCCAGGAATTGAGAGGGCCGGATGCCATGATCTTTGTTTTCTTGATGTTGAGTTTCAAGCCAACTTTTGCACTCTCCTCCTTCACCCAATTCAACAGGCTCTTTAGTTCCTCTTCACTTTCTGCCATTAGAGTGGTATCATCTGCATATCTGAGGTTGTTGATATTTCTCCCTGCAATCTTGATCCCAATTTGAGACTCCTCTAATCCCGCATTTCTCATGATGTGCTCTGCATACAAGTTAAATAGGCAAGGCGACAGTATACAGCCTTGCCGAACTCCTTTCTCAATTTTGAACCAGTCAGTGATTCCATGTTCAGTTCTCACTGTTGCTTCTTGACCTGCATATAAATTTCTCAAGAGACAAATAAGATGCTCTGGTATTCCCATCTCTTTAAGAACTTGAGTGTAGCACTTTTACTGCATTGTCCTTTAAGATTTTGAATAGTTCAACTGGAATGCTGTCACTACCACTAGCTTTATTGTTGCTCAGACTTCCTAAGGCCCATTTGACTTCACATTCCAGGATGTCTGGCTCCAGGTCAGTAACTACCCCATTGTGGTCATCAGGGATGTTAAGCTCGCTCTTGTATAGTTCTTTATGTATAGTTTTTGTATGGTTATTTATGTATTTATGTATTGGTTGTTGTTGTTGTTATGTGCGAAGAGACAAATAAGATGCTCTGGTATTCCCATCTCTTTAAGAACTTGCCACAATTTGTTGTGCTCCACACAATCAAAGGCTTTAGCATAGTCAATGAAGCAGAAGTAGATGTCCTTCTGGAACTCCCTAGCTTTTTCCATGATCCAGCGTATGTTGGCAATTTGATCTCTAGTTCCTCTAACTCTTCGAAATCCTGCCTGTACTTCTGGAAGTTCTCGGTCCACATATTGCTGGAGCCTAGCTTGTAGGATTTTGAGCATAACTTTGCTAGCATGAGAAATGAGTGCAATGGTGCAGTAGTTTGAACATTCTTTGGCATTGCCCTTCTTTGGGATTGGAATGTAAACTGACCTTTTCCAATCCTGTGGCCATTGCTGAGTTTTCCAAATTTGCTGGCATATTGAGTGTAGCACTTTTACTGCATCGTCCTTTAAGATTTTTAATAGTTCAACTGGAATGCTGTCACCACCACTAGCTTTATTGTTGCTCAGACTTCCTAAGGCCCATTTGACTTCACATTCCAGGATGTCTGGCTCCAGGTCAGTAACTACCCCACTGTGGTCATCAGGGATGTTAAGCTCGCTCTTGTATAGTTCTTCTGTATAATTTTGCCACCTTTGCTTAATCTCTTCTGCTTCTGTGAGGTCCCTACCATTTTGGTCCCTTATCATACCCATCTTTGCATGAAACGTTCTCTTCATATCTCCAATTTTCTTGAAAAGATCTCTGGTCCTCCCCATTCTATTGTTTTCTTCTATTTGTTTGCACTGTTCATTTAAGAAGGCATTCTTATCTCTTCTAGCTTTTCTCTGGAATTCTGCATTCAATTGGGTGTATCTTTCTCTTTCTCCCTTGCCTTTCACTTCCCTTCTCTTCTTAGCTATTTGTAAAGCTTCCTCAGACAGCCATTTTGATTTCTTGCATTTCTTTTTCTTTGGGATGGTTTTAGTTGCTACCTCTTGTACAATGTCGCGAACCTCCGTCCATAGTTCTTCAGGCACTCTGTCTATCAGATCTAATTCCTTAAATCTATTTGTCACCTCTACTGTATATTCGTCGGGGATATGATTTAGTTCGTACCTGAGTGGCCTAGTGCTTTTCCCTACTTTCTTCAATTTAAGCCTAAATTTTGCAACAAGAAGCTCATGATCTGAACCACAATCAGCTCCTGGTCTTGTTTTTATTGCCTGTATAGAACTTTTCCATCTTTGGCTGCAGAGTACATAGTCAATCTGATTTCTGTGTTGACCGTCTGGTGATGTCCATGTGTAGAGTCGTCTCTTGGGTTGTTGGAAAAGAGTGTTTGCTATGACCATTGTATTCTCTTGACAAAATTCTACCAGCCTGTGCCCTGCTTCATTTTGTACTCCAAGGCCGAACTTGCCTGTTATCCCAGTTATCTTTTGGCTTCCTACTTTAGCATTCCAATCCCCCATGATGATAAGTACATCATTTTTTGGCGTTGCTTCTATAAGGTGTTGTAGGGCTTCATAGAACTGATCAACTTCATCCTCTTCAGCAGCAGTGGTTGGGGCATAGACCTGGATCACTGTGATGTTGAATGGTTTGCCTTGGATTCGAACTGAGATCATTCTGTCATTTTGGGGATTGTATCCCAAGACTGCTTTTCCTACTCTCTTATTGATTATGAAGGCTACTCCATTTCTTCTGCGAGATTCTTGTCCACAGTAGTATACCTGATGGTCATCTGAATTAAATTCACCCATTCCTGTCCATTTTAGTTCACTGATTCCTAAAATGTCGATGTTCAGTCTTCTCATTTCTTGTTTAACCACGTCCAGCTTGCCTTGATTCATGGATCTGACGTTCCAGGTTCCTATGGAATAAAAATCTTTACAGCATCGGACTGTCTTTTCGCCACCAGTTACTTCCACAACTGAGCGTCCTTTCGGCTTTGGCCCAGCCGCTTCATTCATTCTGGCGCTACTCGTACTAGCCGTCTGCTCATCCCCAGTAGCATATTGGACACCTTCCGACCTGAGGGGCTCATCTTCCAGCGTCATATCGTTATGCCTATTGGAACTGTCCATAGAGTTTTCATGGCAAAGATACTGGAGTGGTTTGCCATTTCCTTCTCCAGTGGATCACCTTTTGTCAGAGCTCTCAGCTATGACCTGTCCGTCTTGGGTGGCCCTGCACGGCATAGCTCATAGCTTCACTGAGCTACGCAAGCCCCCTTGCCACAACAAGGCAGCGATCCTTGAAGGGGGTATGTATTGGTAGGGAATAACAACGAATGGAATAAAAGTCAAAAAGGAATCTGTCCTTTATCTCTTTTCCTAAAATACACAATTTTTAATGTTTCTATATTTAAGCATTTATTAGCGGCTTTTCTCCCTTGCAGAAGAAAGAAAACTGAATCAGTTCAGTAAAAACTATAAATTAAACAACAATTAAAAATCTTCATAAAAAGTCACAATTTGAAAACTCAAAATCAGGATGGTCAATAAATAAAATCCAAGGCACTCAAATGCAGTCTTAAATAAAACTGATCTAGACCCTAGCAAGTAGGCTCCCATTCAATGATCTGCAAGTGTCATTTTGTTAAGGAATAATTGACAATTCTAAGCCTGTACTAGCTTTTTAAAGACGAAGCTAATTAAAAACAAACACTTTATGAATTACTTATGTGGGCTCAAGTGTAAATGATTGCAGTCTTTATTCTGAATAGGTGTTTCTTTGAACCTCCTCTACTAAGCATCTTGACTTTCTGCTTTGTCAATCTAAAACTTGCTGGAATCAAGCATAAAAGGATCCTTTAGTCCAACTCTATTGTGACTATTTATTTATTTAAAACATTTATTAACTACCTTTTCCCCTTGTGGAACTCAAGACTGCTTACAATATAAATAAAATATTAAAAAATAAAAAAATAAAAAGTTGTTATTTAAAATTTTCAATTAGGACTGTTAATAATAAAAGCTAAATCAGTCCAGTTGCCCTACATGGTTGTCAGCTAGTGGCCACAAAGAGTAGATATAACATATTTTGTCCAGGAAGATGAGGAAGCTCACTTGGTTGGCAGTCTCCCGGATCACTAGGGGATCAGATGATGCTGGACTTCATTTCCTGTTTCAGAACAGAAAGTGGCATGACAGCCTCTAGGAATTTTCATGCTGAAAATCACTGAATTTTGGAAATTCCTATGACATTAGGACAGGAAGTGATGTCATTACACTTTCCCCCTAATTTCCCCATGCCATTCTATTGAACAATGGTGAAGAATGCAGAGTGTTGCTGCATAAGTTTTTATACATGCACACACACACATTTCTATAATGTCTTATTTTTTTTTTAAATGTAGGGATTTATATACTGCCACTGCCAAATACAGTCCCCAAACTGTCAAACATCAAAACATTAAAACAGTATTTGAAATAAGTTACAACTAAAATAATGCTGGTTTGAATCCAGAAAGTGTTTCCTACTATTTGAAAGACACCTTTTTTCAGGAGAAGGGAATCACCCCTTCCTGCCACTATGCACTTCCAAATTGTGCTCAGTTTTGCTCCTAGAGATCCTCTCAAACTTGGAGGAGGATTTCAGGTGTGTGGTAGAGGTAGAAGGGGTAGGTGGGGAAATCCTATTCCATAAATGTTACAGAGTCATTATTATTTATACACAAACCTTGTATATTTTTGGATACTCTCATTGACTACAAGCCACTGTTTTATAGTTCACCTGCAAGCCATGTTGTTTATGGATACCTTTTAGCATTCCTTATGTATCTGGCAATACAGAGAGAGTATTAGTTTTATTATCAAAGAACTAATTATTATAAATCACCTGACAGTCATAGGTGTAGGCTTAATGAAGGATTCTTATCATGTGAAAAGATTTTCCAATAGCAAAATCTCTAATGATACCCCTTCCTCCCCCCAAAATAAAGACTTGGTGCTTGATCCAGGGAATAATGAGAATTAGGACAATATGTGCTTATTGTTCTGCCACTGAAATCAATAAAATGTGTGTGCTTGACTTTGGCTGGATCACGCCCTTGATAATTAATGATGTAATTATGCAATTTTAATAGATGATGGCAATGACTGTAAACAACAGATTGGGAAGTTGTGGTGGATCAACCAACTGAATCATTTTCTCCCCAGAAAAGTATAGGGTGGCATAATTTTGTACATGAATCATTACTAAGTTTCGTTCTCCCTGAGGCTCAGTAAGAGAACTGGAGATTGACTCAGAAGCACCAGTCATGCATTCAGAATCACCACTTTCTCCTCTGAGACTGTGAGATTTATCTGCAACCTTCTTTTTTTAAAAAGAGAAACCAAAAATTAAAGCATAGGTTTTTTTAATGACTACTTTTGTTCTAAAGTTTTGACTTTCTTCCATTTGTTAAACACAAGATAAATCTGTTTTTTTTATTTTAGCAATTTCTTGCAAATTTTAAAAAGAAAGTAACTGTGTTATTCATAACTACAGATTTAGAATGGATTACTTAATCATTAAAATTAGATAAGAGCTGATCCCGTTTTTGAGCAAGATGTCTCATTTTTTCAAATGTCATGATCTGGATAGCTCAGGGTAGCCTGATCTTGTCAGATCCCAGAAGTTAAGCAGGGATAGCCCCGGCTATCCCTGCTTAATCTTGGAGCCCATTTGGATGGAAGGCCTTGAAGGAATACCAGGGTCATGTCATGGAGGCAGGCAATGGAAAAGCACCTCTGAGCATCTCTTGCCTTGAAAACCCTACAGGGTTGCTATAAATCAATTGTAACTTGACAGCAGTTTTCACCATCACCAAAGACACGACTAAAGGGTGGCAGTTCTACAATATTGTGTGCTTCTACTCACCACCATTTGGCTAAGCGGAAGACCAGTGAAACAAGGCATTTAAGTGTGGATCCTATGGTTTTATGCCATTTGGTTTTATGCCATTTGAATGAACTATTTGCATTTCATCAACATTAGTCTTAGGAGGAAGCTAAATGGATTTCTTTGACTACGAATTTCTTATTTCTAGAACCCTCCTCAGCTAATACATGATTGATACTGTTGTTCCTAATCTAGTGTCAGGAATCACACCAATAGCAATGATGATCAGAATGCCAAATTAGGTGCATGGTAGCCTTTCTCAAATGTTCTTCAAGCTTCAAGAAACCCCAGAAGTGGCATGATCCCCTTCCCACCTCTTCCAGTCCCATCACTGGTCATTGGGTGGTCAACATGACCATATATGGTCATATCACCTGATAAATATTTAACAAATAAACAAAATAACTTTCTGCCATTTGGGAAACCCTTCCAGGGCTGTCGAGAAATCCCTGGGTTTCACAAAACCCTGATTGAGAAAGCCTTCTCTACACTGTTTCTGATTCAGAAGTCTATCGTTTTAAACCTGAAGCTTCATTCTTCTAATGCCAAAGCCTTGAGTCAAGGAATATAATACAGGGCTTTTGGTTAACATGTTAAAGTCATATTATCTAATACAATATCGACATAAAATATGCTTCTACGAGTGCATCATAGCAGACTAGGATACTAAGAGATAATAGTAGTGTATCCAAAGGTACTTTTTAGTTCACTGACCAGTTTGTATTCATAGGACTCCTTTCATAAGAATAAGATTCCTTCTCAGAGTAAAAGGACAAGCATGGATTCAGTTCCATGTTTTGGATCCAATCCATTGTATTTATTCTTTATATCATGTTTTATTATTAAAGCACATTTTAACTGAGGCAAAGTATGTGCTTCATTTGCATACTAAAACAGAGTTATGGTAAGTTAATTATATTCAACTTGATTGTTTAAAGCTGGGTTTTAATGGGTGTGCAGATTATAAACCTGGCTTCTTTACAGGACAATTAAGTGAAAATTTCTTTTATTATAAACGTAAATTATATCCTTATAGTACATAAAGTTAGCAATATTTTCAATATGTAAAGAAGGGTTATTTAGCCATTTAATAGGCATAAAATATTATTATGGTTGTAGTTAATTTGTGCAATCAAATTCTAATTCTATTAATGTATTTATTGTGCTCCCAGTGTGGTGTTATTAGTCATTTATTTAATTAGCTTGTTACAACTATGTTGCTAACTCCATGTTAAATATCTGTACATTCCATAGAGATTTGATTTCTTTTCAGGAATGTAATCACAGTGTTAATTTACTGGTTATGTAACTTTTGAGCAATTAATTGGGAAATCAGCTCAGTCTTCTATTTATGTTAATACTTTAGGCAGTAGCATTTATTGATATATATCAATGTTAGTGTTTTGAGTTCATCACTTTTGATTATATTGATAGAGTTAAGTATACCTGTCTAAATGTTTATTACTGGAAAATTATTCAAGAACAGTGGTTCTCAAACTGTTGGTCAGGATCCAAAGGACAAGATGGAGGAGGAAGAAGGTCAAGATAATCTGGGAGTGGAGACATCGGGGCGCTTGATGCCAGATTTGGGTTTGCATCTGCAGAATGTAGGAATCCCCCAAGAAATACAACTGGCCATTTAATAATGCTATACATTTATGAATGCTAAATCCACTTTCTTTTGTGGCTCTTTTTTAGTTATTTGGTTAATGGGAAAGCTTCTACAGCTGGGAATGCACAGATAATTGAATAATGGGAAAGTAAGGAGCCCTGCAGCTAACTTTATGAAACAGGAGGCTTCCCTTCTCGGGTACTCTTTTTCTCCAAGAGGAGCAGGAAGAAGACATGGTGGTGGCAGCATGTAAAGCAAAGAGTGGGGAGAACTAGGCAAGACTGAAGATTTGAGCCAGCATTTGATTTACTTGTTAGCTGGTTTGTCAATTCAGTTGCAGAGATGCATCCAGTACATGATTGAAGAATGTGCTGTCAGCCTTAGTCTTAGGGACAACCGTTCATGTCTCTTTTCAAGCATTCAATAACACTTCTGCTCAGTGTTGTTGTGTTTTTTCCCATCTGATTTTTTCCCCTTCCAAAGAGCTTTACAGAACAAAATCTGCTATGAACTATACAGGCTGTATTTTGCACTATTGGATTGTGGCAAGGTACACACTGGCTTAGTTAAATTAGAACAGGACAGAAGCCCAAGTTGTGCCTTTGGAATGGCTCTTCACTGAAAGTTACTCAAACCCTGGCAAGCCATTAGCGCTATATTTTGTTCAGAGCTGTAATTAAGTTAATAGAAGACCCTTTGGACATGATCCAGTTTCCCTTTGGATCCTCATAATTCCAATTTACCTTGCATTGTACTCCAGAATTTCCCTCAGGGCAACCTGTGCTTACAGGACAAATGTGTATGTCTCATGCATGTGAATGGATCCAGTCCTAAATAATATGGGTTGAGTGGTTCTAGCAGCATAAAAAACAGGGGTGCCTTTATTTACTTAATTTCTTGATATATCAGATCAAGTGCCATTGTTAGAGCAGTTTAGAAGTTTTATGCATTTTTATGCATTTGTATATTTGACCCACTAGATATGAGGGAAAGGGACTATACATGACTTACATATACATAGTAAAAAATGACTTGAAATTCTGTCCCAGCAATAGCCTCTCTCAAAAAAATGCTGTGGTACTACAAAATAGGTCACTGCCTCATCAGAAGGAAAATACTGAAGAATTGAGAATGGTCAGATACTGTTTTAACCTGGTTCATGTTTAGCATATTATAGATTCTGTCTTGGTTATAGTTATTTAAAGGTAAATTATAGATGGACTAGATTTAAAGCCCATTTTACCTGGGAATAAAATGGGTGCTAGCGGGGGGAAAGGTAGGGTAACGGAGAATTGGTGGCGGGCCGTGGTCGGTGTTGCAGTGGCCTCCGTTGTGTGCTGGGTAAAGGTACCTGGCGGAGGCTCTCTGGGATCGGCGGCTGGTGTCGTGGGGCGTCTCGAGTGGCCTGGCCAGTCCAGGAGGCCAGGCGGGCGTCGGCGCGATGGTGGCGAAGGAGAGTCGAAGTCGGAGGCAGCCGGCCGTGTGCCGTGGCGAGCCAGGCGCTCCAGGCCAGGTGGCGCAGCCCAGAGGCGGCGGGCCAGCTTCGGCGGGCGAGCGGCGGCGCAGACATAGCGGGCCAGGTGCTGCAGGCCAGGTGGCACAGCTCAGCAGCAGCGGCTCAGCAGAGGGTCGTTGTAGAAGGAGAGTCGACGTTGGAGGCGGGCGGGCGCTCAGCGCGGCAGGCCAGGCGCTGCAGGGCAGGTGGCTTGGCTCAGCGGCGCCGGGGCAGTGCCGGCGGGCCAGGTGCGGGGCCCGCAGCAGAGCGGCTCATGGGACTCAGCGCGGCAGGGAGGCGTTTGTCAGCAGCCTGGCTCAGCGGTGGCGTGGAAGGGCGGGGACAGGCCGGGTCTCGTGCCAGCAGCAAGCTATAAGTCTCGGGCGTGTGGGGAGGGCTGAGGATGGGCGTTCGTTGGCGGGGTCGGAAGGGCGCAGCGTGGGGCAGGCGGGGACGTTGGTTGGGGGTGGGAAGGAGGCGGGTGGTGTTGGGTCTGGAGGGGGAGGTTAGTGGCGATGGCGGTGTCTGGGTAAGGACAGTGTCTGGGTGGAGGGAAAGGATGTTTCCCGAAGTTCAGCTTTGTGGGGCGAGCGTCCTCCCCGGCAGCCATCCGACAAGGATGGCGGCTCGGGAGGACTGCAGAGTCTGCAGTGAGGGCTCCGGGAGACGGGCCAAGTGTCCAATAAGCGCGCCTCCCAATTGGACATTTGGACCTGGAGTGCCACTCGGAGGAGTGAATCCGGAGCCGCTTCGCAGCTCCTGATTCGCTCCTCCGAGTTTTTATCCCGGACAGAGCCCGCCCTAACTCCTCCCCACCAGCCCTTACTTTTTAATTTAATCCGCTCCGAGTGGATTAAAGATTTATCTTTTCACTGTCCTATTAGAAACCCAGCATGAGTGGAAATCCAATATTTTGTGCATGGAAGCAATTTGATTACTGTCTCATTTGGAAGAGCAGTCAAAAGTTATACATACCTCAAGAGAATAGGACATAATAGTCTGTGGTTACAGACTAAACAAATTAAGCAAATAAAAGAGAATGGAGTACCAATGCTGTTTTCATTTAAGGATCTGAACACATATACACCATAGACAGATCCTGAGCTTTGTCACTGTCCATTGTCTGTTCAGGACTAAATTAAATCTTCATAATTGTAACATCTTTTTAACTAGTTACCAAGCCCTTTGCTTTCAGGAATATAATGGGTGCTAGATTGGGGGGGGGGGGGTGGAAGAGCTCTGTGGATGGCCTCCCCCTCCCCCAAGGGCCTGGAATGGCTGCAAGCAGCTGTTAGGGATCTCACTATAAGGGGCAGCTCTCATACAGCAAGGATCTGCAGCCTCTGAGCCTCGGAGGGAAGTGGAAGGAGGAGAGGGTGATCAGGGGTGGGGAATGGAAGGTGATTGGCTGGCCAGTGGACAGCCAGTTGAAGGAGAAGGCACTCATGGGTGGGACAGTCACCCTGAGTGAGTGTTAAGTGCTGAGTGGCACTTAAGCCATAACACACATTCTCCTCCAAGGTCTTACCAGAAATATTAAGTGGAATAGATATGGGTAAATAATGTTGTAAAATAACCTAAACCAGCAGGCCACCATACACATATACACCATATACATTTCCCAGTATTTGATGAAACTTCCCACCCCACCATACAGCACTTCTTTGTGTTCATAGAATTTGAAAGGGTAAAACCAATTGTATGCCATTTAGGATACAATTGATTAACTACAATTCTTTCCAAAATAAAAGGAAAAAAGAACCTTAAGAAGAAGAAAAATCTAGAAGAATGACATTCTTCCCATATTAATATTTGATTCAAATTCAAAGCCTTTGATGGCATATGCACATGAATATTCTGTACATTTTAAAGTAAATGTTTTGGAAGATATCAGTAAACTCAGGCATATTTTGTTTAGACTTGGGTTTAATGGTTTGGAAACGGAGAAAAATTAGAATTTTTGTATCAATTGTAAAAAATGTCCCGATACAGAATAAATAAAAGTCCCCTTTGAGCAGTTTGTAAAACATTACACAGAACTAAAATAATGTCAAACTATTCGACTTATATGTTTTTTAAGTGCACCTGGGCATATATGAGGGGGCCTTTGCTGCTGCGGGGCCAGAGTGCCAGAAAAGAACACTATTGGGAAGTTGGGACTACAAGTCCCAGCATCCTCAGTGGCAGGCGCTGGTGCGAAAGCAGCAAGGGGAGGGCTGTGGCCAGGCTCCTATATAAGTAGCTGTGCAGGTGGGCCCAGCCTCTTCTCCCGCTCTGTGCCTGAGTGAAAGCCCACCCATCCCCCTTGAGTTATAGGTTTTCATGGTTGGGGATTTTGTCTTATTGTTAAAGAATAAAGAAATAAACAAATAAGTACATAAAAGAAGACGGATGTTAATGTTTAAAAGAAAAAGAAAAAGAAAGAAAGAAAATGTTTTACCGGAAAAGAAAGTTATTCATGGTGTTGAATTTGTTTGTCGCAGCTGGCGGTTGGTGGCCTGGAAGCGGGATTTTTGCAGTGGATGCCAAGCTTGTGCGCTGGCATCCCTAGAGGATGGGGGCCCCTTAAGGGGCTGTGTGGATGTGGAGCCTGTTTGGTGGGCTCACATTTGCGGATAGCGGGCAAAACCCAGCAGAGGCAAAACGCCCAGCGGGTTCGCATATGGTGGCTAACTCCCACGGTTTTCTGCAGGTTGTATGTCTGGGAATAAGCAGGCGCACTGGCCAAGAAATTCCCGTTGAAGGAGAATAAATGGGGCTGCCTTGTGGTTGGCTGACCGCAAGAGGGCATATTTGCTTCCAGGCTGGTGCCACTCTCTCTTAATAAACAGCTGTGGCCATTTACATGCCAAAGAATGTGTGTGTAGTGTCCTTTAGTCGGTGCGACAATTTAGGACCCTGCAAAGCAATGTCATTTAAATGTATAAGAATATATAAACAACATTATACTCAAATGAGAAAATGAGAAGATCAGTAAAACACATTTCTGTTAGATATTTCTTCCATAGAAGGTATTTTCTCCACCTTAATTTTCAAACTGAATTACAGGGCTGAGGGGTCTTCCATGGCGTACTCATGCTGTAATAAGTAACAAAAAGGGAAACAAAAATCCCATCTGAAATACAGGTGAGAACCAAAAAGGTGAGGGACAAAATCAATTTTAGAGAAATATAAACCGTTTATTATAGCAGCTCAAATGATCAAACTGAGACTATCGTACGTTGATAACATTATGAGGACACAAAAGTCTCTGGAAAAGTCAATGAAGCTAGGAAAAGATGAAAGCAACAGGAAAAGAGGAAGCATATCGTTGGATTACCAACTCTGGGTTGGAAAATACCTGGAGTCTTTGGGGGTGGAGCCAGGAGTAGGTGGGATTTGAGACAGGGAAAGACCTCAGTGGAGTATAATGCTATGTGTTCCACCCTCCAAAGCAGTAATTTTCTCCAAAGGAACTGATCTCTGTAAAGTTCTGCATTTAGTTAGGAAAAACCATAGACATCAATATAGGATGGGCATGACTTGTTCTGGCAGTAGCATGTGCAAAAAGGATCTAGGAGTCTTAGTAGACCATACATTGAACATGAGTCAGCAGTGTGACTCAGTGGCTAAAAAGGCAAATGGGATTTTGGGCTGTATCAAATGGAGTATCGTGTCCAGATCAAGGGAGGTGATGGTACCGCTTTACTCTGCTCTAGTTCGGCCTCATTTGGAGTACTGTGTTCAGTTTTGGGCACCCCAGTTGAAGAGGAATGTTGACAAACATGTCCAGAGGAGGGCAACAAAGATGGTGAGGGGTTTGGAGACCAAGGCATATGAAGAAAGGGTGGGAGAGTTTGGTCTGTTTAGCCTAGAGAGGAGACGACTGAGAGGGGATCTGATAACCATCTTCAAGTATTTAAAAGGGTGCCATATGGAGGATGGAGCAGGATTGTTCTCTCTTACCCCAGAGGGACAGACCAGAATGAATGGGATGAAATTAATTCAAAAGAAATTCCATCTAAACATCCGGAGGAAGTTCCTGACAGAGCAGTTTCTCAGTGGAACAGGCTTCCTCAAGAGGTGGTGGGTTCTCCATCTTTGGAAATTTTTAAACAGAGGCTAGATAGCCATCTGATGGAGAGGCTGATTCTGTGAAGGCTCAAGGGGGTAGCAGATTGCAGTAGATGAGCAATTGGGATGTGAGTGTCCTGCATAGTGCAGGGAGTTGGACTAGATGACCCATGAGGTCCCTTCCAACTCTATGATTCTATGATTCTATGAAAGTGAAAGTCATTGGGAAGTTGTAGCCATCAGGTGATATGCACACATGTGTAATTCACCTTAAAATGACTTAATTTCTAGGCCTGAATTCAAAGTTGAACACAGATTGATGACAGAATTCAATGAGAGTCTTCCTAATTATTTATTCCATCCCAGGTTTCAGTGATAGGGTGGTGCAAAACCTCCAAGGCTAGCTTTAACTCTAACATTTAGTGTGGCATAGGGGGACAGAATCTGATCTGTTAGCATGCACAAAAAGGATGTTTGGGAGGTAATTATTTTATAGTGTTACCATAAGTCAGAAACAACTTCATCTCACTTAACACACACACATGCATGCATGCCACCGAAATGTTTTAATTATAGCAAGGTATTGCAATTAAATTTTATTGACTATGCAGCTGTGAGTTATTTTAGTATTTCTTTTCTTGCCTATTTTCACTAAGAAAATACACTTTTCGCCCTTACAATTATTTGGCTTTCTTTTACCCACAAAAAGTTTTTACATACACTACCAGATATAATACTATAAAGGTCTGGGGCCTTTTTATGTGAATAAGAAACAATGTTATTTTTGCCTTAATGTACTTAAGAAAGAGCACAGAATGTCAATATACAATTCCCCTCAAAAATCAGTGCTCTCTCACAAAGTTCTATGTCTCTGCTGGGGGAATATTGTGCTGTATTTCACTCTGTGTAACAGCAGGAAAGCAGCAAGGGTCTGAATATTACAGCTACTTATTGTGGCAAGATACACACGATAATTAAATCTCCTACCTGTAGCAATGAATTTCTCTTGCGCGTAAGTATTTACAAGAACCTTCTTATCCAAAACTGCAATAGACTTTGGAATCCTAAAAACATTTCCCTGGGTAAGCACCATTGTAGACCTCTGAGTAAACTCCCTTAGATTTCACAGTAAGGATCTTAGAAAATGTAAGATGTTGACTGAAGGTACTGAACTGAAACATATTGCATTGGATTTCTTATAGATCTGTGATCCATCTTTCGTTTCTACATTTCATGTTATCATGAGCTGAACTTTTTATGGAATTGAATTAGAAATACCAAATGTCCAGCAGCTTCCACCATCTTTGTTCCCTCCAGTGTTTCTGAGCTCAAACTCATGATGCTTCAGATTCAAACAGATAGCTGTGTTGGTCTGGAGCAGCAGAACAAATTGAGAGTCCATTGGCACCTTTAAGACCAACAAAGTTTTTTCAAGGTATGAGCTTTTGTATGCAGACACACTTCTTCAGTCACAGTGTCATGGTTCATAGTTATAGGCAAAGTGTGAGAGTAAATTAACAAAGTATCATGAAAATAATCTGCTAATCATTTTCATTATGCTTTATGTTAATTTACTTTCACACTTTGCCTAAAACTATGAAGTGCTTACTTGTATTCCATGACATTCATAGAATCATTGATTAATAGAGTTGGAAGGGACTTCCTGGGTCCTCTAGTCCAACCCCCTGCACCATGCAGGACACTCACAAGCCTGACACTCATCCACTGTAAGCTGCCAACCCCCTTGAACATTGTATCTGAGGAAGTGTGTGCGCACATGGAAGCTCATACATTGACGAAAACTTTGTTGGTCTTAAAGGTGCCAATAGACTAAATTTGTTCATGATGCTACAGTTTGGGAAAGAGGACTTGAGTAAACCAATGGTTGTATGTGATTATTGACAGCCACAACCTGGCAGGGTTTGACAGGGCATGAGTAAAACTCAGAACCAGCTTTGAAGTTTGCTAACTTTTATTTCATTTTCTTTTTCTTATGTGTTGTTCTGTACTCTACTATCTTGTGAGCTTGTGGGTAGGATTTCTGTCTTAATGGCACAATGTTAGCACAATGGATAAGTTATAGATGAGAATTTTTCACCTCTTGATGCTGGCTACCTGTCCTTTTACTAGTTAGATAATAATAGTGGTCTTTCCCTGAAATTGCACTGCTTTATTTTCAGGACTCTGTAAAGCAAATTGTCTTGCAGATAATGTTACATTTTTTTCAATTGTGTTACTACAAAGATTTATTAAACACTAAAAAAAATGACAGTTGCAGCTTGAAATTGCACCAATTAAGCAAAATATATTTTAACTAGAATCAAAGCCCATTTTATATAGCAATAAAATGGACGCTAGAAGGGCTCTCCCTCCCCCCCCGCTGACTCGTCAAGGGTTGTGTGTGGGCGGCCTGAAGATGGGCATGGGCCGTGGTGGTAGGGCAGCGGAGCTGGGGCAGTCTAGTGGGGTGGCACTGACCTGGGCGAGGAGACCTGCGGTGTGAAGGACGTGAGGAGGGGATTGGGTGGCCATTTTGTGGTGTGCGGCCAGCGAGGGCTGTGTGGGACACTGGCGGCCGAGCGGTGGACTGCTTTGCTGCGGTGCGATGGAGAGGCTGGGCAGCAATCTCTGGAGGCACCGCTTGGCGCGGAGCGGCTCGGTGGAGGCCTCGTCGTGTCGGCGGCCATCTCAGAGCTTGGTGGCTGGTTGCGGGGGCAATGACAAAGAGCGGGGAGGCCAGTGTCAGCATGGAAGTGTCGATGGCGGTCCCCGGGCGCGGCAGCAGCTCCAAAAGGCAGGTAGAGGGCCGTGGATGGTGGAAGTGGGGACCGCGGTGGCTGGCCGCGGTGGCTGCAGTGAAGGTCTGAGGAAGAGCGGTGAGCGTGGTGGCTGTTCTCGGTGGCTGTGGCGAAGGTGAGTGAGAGGGCTGCAAGGCGGGAAGTGGGCCATTTGAGAAAGGCAGTCGCTTGCTGCAAGGGAAGGAATTTTCCCCGAGGCCAGCGGCGTGGGGTGAGCCTCTTCCCTGGCGGCCATCCGGCCAGGATGGTGGCTCTGGAGGAGTGGAGTCTGTGGCGCAGTGTTCGGGAGACGGGCCAAGTGTCCAATTCATGCGCCTCCCTGGAGTGCCAGGAGTGCACTTGGCCCCCGAGTGCCACTCGGAGGAGCGAATCAGGAGCCGCTTTGCAAGAGCGGATTAAAGATGGTATATTTGTTAATGCCTTGGAATATAGTATTAGACTTTCAGCACCCCATCCCATGCTGAAGTATTTGTTCTGAGCCCCAGGCGACGAATTAGGCATCAAAAATAATTCATGATTATGCTGCTTCCATTTTGATATTGCTTTCTTCAAAGGCAAGTTGAAGCATATTATAAAACTTCTGTGAATGCAAAAGCAGCACACATTGACATGCAACATCAATCCAGTATTTCCTAGAAATTCTTATAATTCCTTTAGGAGACTAATGTATAGTTCAAGCATATGGTACTGGATATGATCCCTCCTGATCAATGAGATATTTTATGATTGAAGGAAAAGTCTGTGCATTGCAAAAAGGCTTCTTCTTTAGAGGACAATTTCGTCTCTTAGCCATTGGATCCAAACCAATACATTCAAATTTTATTATAATGTATTTAAAAGAATTATTTTTCTCACGTCTTATGCCAATAAAGGTATCGTTATCAAATGAATTATTTCATCACTTTTCCATGTTCTACTAATGTTCTGCTTATATATTGAAGTGGCCAGCTTGATCAGATCATTGTTCTCGTGCCTCTAAAACTTACTTGACAAATTTCTTGTGAAACCTTTTTCTTCATTTAATTCTCATACTAGGAAAACCTTTTGTTAGGCAGCTATAGAAACTCTGACAGGAAGATAGTTGGAAAAAATATTAATAATTCCTTTCTTTCTGTCTGTATTTATATGCCACCGTTTCCTGTAAATTCAGGGCAGCTGAGGTCAGACCTGCCTAACGTCTGGAATCTGGGCCATTCAGGACAGTGCACCGTTGCTGTTATACATTCTTAATTCATATGTTCATAGCAGTTACTTGATTTTTAATAAGAGTGACTGGAATGAAGCCTGCTTAAAAGTTAATTCCTTGGACCTAGAAGTCTTGGTTTGTAATCACAAATATATGAGATGTAAGTTACATAGTATGTGAGATGCATTCTGCATATAATCAGAGTCACATATTATTAAAGTGCATTTCAGTGTTCAATCCAAACTTTCAAAACAGGTTCAGGGTCGGTTCTCTGACTCTGTTTAAGCCCTGATTAAATATTATCTGTGAGATTTAAAAAAAATCTGAACAGTACTTTAATTTGAAATGTGAATCATTAATTGCCACAGGAGATTGTTATTTCCTGAAATTGAATATTTCAGATTAAATTGTTGCATATTTCCAGCATCTCTAAATTCAGAATTCAGTAATATCCTTTCAGACATTATTTCATAAATAAGAGCAATTAAATATGAAACAACTGAATAAGAAAAATAAAACATGTGCTTATTATATCAGAGAAAAATCCAGTGTTCTGGTTCATTAAAATTAACTTCAAAAGTGTCTTAGTATTATTAATTTATCAAGTCAATGTATCAGCCTGCAAATAAGTTAATGTCCTGCAGTGCTGAAAGATTCATATTTCTATGTGATTTTTTCCCATCATGAAGCCATAATCTCAGTTCAACTAGATTGCCTCCAGGGCTGTTTCTGTTACCTGGCCAAGGTTGTTACTATCATGAAACTGTCATTAACAGGCAGCCGCAACCTACCGCGGCTGCCGGTTGACCAAGCCCCTTGCCTGCGTGTGCGGCGTGGAGGTGGCGTACTCTGCATTGGCCAAGGAGCAGGCCTCTAGAGTATGAATCCTCTGTAAGAGGGCATTACCAAACTAATAGAGGCCTACCCAGCAGGGTACGGATGCGAGACTCATTCACCACATGGCCTGGAGGCAGCCAAGGAGATTTGCACCTGTTGACCCTTCATATGGCTGCTTCCCAAGCTAGCATAATCCAGGGGCAAGGCGACCAGTGTTCCCCAATGGGAATTGTGACAGGCCCCCAGGGTGCCTCTGGGTTAGGTTGGGAAAACAGTCAGGGTTAGGTTGGTAGGTCAGGCTATCCTTCTCCAGCCGTGCCAACTCTTCAAGTGTGGAAGCCAAATTAAAGCTGTGGCCATTTTGAAGGCATCCATTTTGTTGTACCTTTCTTCCATCTATTGTTGTCATCCTTCCTGTCAAATATCTAACAGGTAAAGATCAGCATGTTTATAGTTAGGTAGGGGGACACAAATATCCCTTGTACATATATTGCCCTAATGTTGTAACTCTTGATTCAAAATTGAGGAATACACCAATTTACGTTCTATGTCTTTAACTCTGAATTATAACAGAAGGGTATTATGTCCCATGATGATATACTAGAGGCTGATTTGAGGAGATCAGCTTCTAATTTAAAAATATTTGAGTAAACCAACACAAATTTTTATTTTGATTAATATTATTATTAAGAAGACATACAAGGTTGAAGAGAAGTTTCTATTCTATTAACAGTGGTGCTTTCCTCCAGTGTAAAAACTTGCTATAGTGTAACAGGCACAGAAGGAAGGTTCTTTGCATCAAAATTAAGTTTCTTCCATCAGAAAAATAAAACCTTAGGATCCATAGTGTTTTCCATCTATTTTTCTGAAATCCTAATACATTTATCAGTAATTTTCCTGATAGAAGAATATGTAAGCATATTCCAGACTGTCATTACTGCTGTGTTTTGTTTTAAAATTAAACCAGTCTGCCTTTAGCCTCGACAAATGTACAGTACTTAATTAACACATTATGTTCATTGGTTTGATATATGTTTTGTATAAAACAAAGTCCAGAACTAAAAAAAGAGACCAGCTTGAGAAAAAAATAATGTTCTTTACTTGGAGGTGTGGGAGGGAGGTTCTTATGGCTGAATGGATGGCTGTGTATTTAGAGACAGTACTGAATAAGAAGAGTTGGTTCTTATATGACATTTTTTTCTCTGCCATAAGAAGTCTCAAAGCTGTTTACATTTGCTTTCCCTTTCCTCTCCCCACAGTAGACACCCTGTGAGGTGGGTGAGGCTGAGAGAGCCCTGATATCACTGCTCAGTCAGAACAGCTTTATCAGTGCTGTGGTGAGCCCAAGGTCACCCAGCTGGCTGCATGCGGGGAAGCAAAGAATCAAACCCAGCTCACCAGATTAGAAGTCCTAACCACTACATCAAGCTGGAATGTTAAAGAAATGTCAGTTTTCATTTCATTGAAACTTTCTAGCTCACTTTATTAGAGCTCCCATGACACTCTAATAATGTATAAATCAGGCCTAAGCAGACAAAGAATTAATCTTAAAATAATTGTTAAATAATTTACAGACTTAAACAGTTCTACAATATGCTTTCATGCTTAATTCTTGTGTAATTATTATAGGTATTTGTAGCACAGACATTTATAAAATATAAATGAGACAAATATTATAATTATTTTATCATATAATGATCAACCTCCAGAGGGGACAGAATGGGATATGCCAGGCAAACAGATGCAGAACGTTTTCAAAATGAAACATTTGGCAATTTATCTGCTATTTTTCAAAGTATTTCTGTCTTAAGGCTGAAAATGTTTGTTGTTCAATTATAATATTTCTGACATTTTGTTTAGTACTTGTTTGAATTTTTAAACAACAGCAGTTGATCATTTTAACTTTACATAATTAAGATTATTTAATTAGCCCCAGCAGTGTCTCTTGAAACACTTTACTTGGAGTCTTTGCCTCCATAAGTAGCAAAGGGCCCTGCATTGCTTGTGTATTATCATTAATTTATTGTATTATGGTCACAAGACAAGCTGCTACTGCTATTATTCTGAAAAAAATACAAATGGCAAACAAAACTAAATAGCACACCCAATCTGAAGTACTTATATACTGGAGCAGCAAGCCTTGCAGTGGGACTGTTAATATTCTTAAAGGGGATTTGCTGATACGTGGATTCATTGAGCTATATGAAATTTTATCTGTTATATTTTTCTCTTTAAAGGTAAAGGTAAAGGTATCCCCTGTGCAAGCACCGAGTCATGTCTGACCCTTGGGGTGACGCCCTCTAGCGTTTTCATGGCAGACTCAGTACAGGGTGGTTTGCCAGTGCCTTCCCCAGTCATTACCGTTTACCCCCCAGCAAGCTGGGTACTCATTTTACTGACCTCGGAAGGATGGAAGGCTGAGTCAACCTTGAGCCGGCTGCTGGGATTGAACTCCCAGCCTCATGGGCAAAGCTTTCAGACGGCTGCCTTACCACTCTGCGCCACAAGAGGCTCTAGATGCTAATTTTTCTCTTTAGATGCTAATTATTTTATACCGTTACCCACTTCAAAAGTCTATTTAAACCTAAAGTGGGTTTTAAATTTTAGATGGCATAATAAATACTGTAAAAAATTATGCCGATTGTTGGACCAAAAAGATATTGTTGAAATATTTATTTCAAACATTTATAGGCTTGCCGGTCTTCCAGATAACTGAAAGAGAATGAAGAATAACAAAGGAATGTTTAATTAATTTGGCACAGTAATTTGTGATGCTCAAAACCATTTTCTTTCTTTGATCAGCCCTGGTTAGAACAGATATATCTGGAGAACAACCTGCCTTTCGCTGCCAGAAACTTGAATTCTTGGTAGTCATTTTGCAGCAAGATGTTTCATGTGCTTTCAGATGTGACAGGTCCTGTTTGAGATCATTTGTAATCTCAAAAAAACAGAAAGCTGTCCTGTAGATCCCTTAGACACTGTAGATATCTCAGAGAAGGACTAAACTGGGGAACTGATAACTGTCTTATGCCCAGGAGCATGAAATTGCATTCTGGTAACTGCATATGCCCTATAAATGATTGATTCAGAGACTTAAGAGTTTGACATCCATGTATTCTCTCTTGACTTGGCCAATTCTACAGTAAATCTGCCCTCTTATTAACCTTTCACATTCATAACCGTTTTGTTTGTACGCAGGGACCACATTCTAATCTGCAAAATAAAATCGACTGCATTCAAATTTACCTCCTGAAAGATATAATGGATAACCTTTTGATAAACAACCAGAGATTGCTCTCATACTACAGAAGCAAAGTAATCACATAAGGAAACTAATATGCTTCCAATGTATATAATGGGATGTTCAAACATTTGATGCAAACCTGATCATCATTCTGTGGCCAAACTTAGAAAAGCAAATTGAACAATCCCTGGTTCTGCTCAAAACCTGTTTATGGCTATTGAATCCAATCAGGATGGCCCAGGCAAGCTCGATTCCATCAGATATCGGAATTAAGTAGGGCTGGCTAATATTTGTATGGAAGACTACCAAGGATTTGGATGGAGTTCCTCCAAAGAACGCTAGAGGTCAGCTGTGGAAGCAGGCAATGTCAAACCCCCTCCAGATGTCTCTTGCCTGGCTGCCAGACAATCCTACGATCTCCTGGCTACACTTCAAATCCCACAAGATAGACAAGAAACTAATTAATCTGTAGCCTGCTTAGGTTCCATACCAGCTGATCCTAGCTGGTTCCGTATCAACTTGGAGTCAATTTATGATCTCCTACTAGGGGAACTTCAATGGGTCCCAGTGTTGCAGCCATTCAGAGAAACACAGGCAAGGAGGAGCAGAAGCAAATTCACAGCTGATTGATAACATCAGATAAACATCAGATACCCTAATCCTGTAAACTTTGGTAGGACACAGTAGTGTTTGTTTTGTTGTGAGAAAACGGAGCTGAATTGGACTAGGATCAGGATCAGGATGCTGTTTCAGACACCTTTCACTGCACTTTGGCACGGTCTAGAGACAGCAAAGTTAGATATTTGAAGACTCTGATTTCTAACAGCTGCACACATGCATCAGCCTTTCATTTTAAAAAGTTCTATTTTCCCCACAGTAGGTGTATCAATTAGAAGTCCACAAGCCTCCAGAGAGAGGGTTGGCCTGGCATAAGAAACTGAGCCCACATTGCCCTCTGGCTGCTCATGCCTTGGCTGTGGGGCACCCTGGTATCCACCTCCATCCCAGCCAGGGGGGCAGGATGTTTGCCCCCAGAGTCCTACCTCCGGGGAGGTGGCTTGGTCGATGGGTGATGGATGCCCCCCTCATTTGGCCACCCAACCACCTGGCTCAGAGACCCTGGCCTACCAAGCCAGGTCACTTATGGAGACCCCCCCCCCCCCAGAACTCCAATACGCAAACTGAAGCCTTGGAACAACAGGATCTTTTCTTGTGTCCCATTTTAAACTGCTTTGATAGGAACAAGTCAGTAACAAATCCTTTAAACACCAAACCTAGGGCAGGTGATTGGGAAGTTGTTCAGGTGGCTTCCAGCACCAGAGAGGTAGGGCCCCTACATGTGGTGCCTTAAATAGATGCCTTAGGGTCCACCCCTGCTGCCGCCACTGTGCAGACCACTGAGGAGCTCCCACCACAGCCTGGTCTCTGTGCAGCTGTGGCCCACCCTCTGCGACGTCAACTGGGCGCATAAAGGCCATTGCAGTGTATAATTTCTATACATTACACAGTTCAGAGGCATTATTCAATTCACTCCATAAGAACATGAGAAAAGCCTTGCTGGACCTGACCAATGATCTATCTAGTCTAGCATTCTGTCTCACTCAGAGGCCAACCAATTCCTTTGGTCCGTCCAGGTCCTCTGGACAGCCAAGGTCTTCCCCTGATGTTGTCCTCTAGCTCTGGGATTCAGAGGTTTAGTGCCTCTGAATGTGGAGGTTCCCCTCAGCCACCATGGCTAGTACTCATTAATAAACTCATCGTCCATGAATCTATCTAATCCCTTTCTAAAGCTGTTGTTCCTATGGCTATCACAATCATGATAAGCAGAAAGAATAATATTCTCAGAATAGAAACCTTCATACTACAATTGTTATAAGATTCTAATGCTTTAGATCCCTTTGGTAATATAGACAAGCTGCCCTTGGATACAATTTCTGGACCCATTTTAACCCAGCATTCTTTATTATATTGTTAGCTAATACAGCACCTTTCTTCCGTTAACATCCTTGGCAAGTCTGAGTGCATGACCGAGGAGAAGACACACGCCTAGCAACTGGCTGTATATCATTTAGCCATCTCTCTGTGAAAAGCAGCCATTTGGACAAGATTTAAAATAAAAGGAAGTCATGGATTCAGGAACTTTTAGGGGGTCTTCCTTTTGTCCATAATGGGGAATAAAAATGATTTTCTCAGCTAGGTGGAAGCACTATAAATAGTGCTTTGTACCATGGAAATTGTACAGTTATGTTTCACCTCTTCTCTGACTGACATATTCAATTACCTTGTCAGTTCTTGGTAGTAGATAATTCACCAATGAAAGCTTTAGACTAGATGTGTTGTTTGGCCTTTATGTATCTTTAAAAGTATTAATGCAGTCCAGACCAATTAATATGTCCAAGAACACTTCTTTATACGCTGTTCTGCAACAAAAATCCATTTAGAGCTAAAAATGTACTTTAGAGCAGTGGTCCCCAAACCACGGGCCGTGGCCCACTGCTGGGCCGTGAAGGCCTCAGCGCCGGGCTGCGGCTCCCTCTCCCCGCCCCCCCACAGCGAGAAGTTTGTTTGGCCGCGAGCAAATCGGCCGCCAGAGTGAACGATTAGCTTGCGGCTCAGCAAGCTTCTTGCTTCAGTGGGGGGGAGGGACCCGTGGCCGCCAGAGTGCCGGCCGCAAACATGCACACGCTGCAGTTTTGTGCATGCACAGCACCGCCACACATGCGCAGCACCGCCACGCATGCGCATTTGTGCTCCCGGTTCGGCTCAAACGAGCATGTGCTGCAAGTCCACGCATGCGCAAAACTGCTACGCATGCATGTTTGCAGCCTCTGCCGGACATCACATCAAAATCACAAGATGTCATGGTCCCATTGTATACGGCACTGGTCAGACCATACCTGGAGTACTATGTGCAGTTCTGGAGGCCTCACTTCAAGAAGGACGCAGATAAAATTGAAAGGATACAGAGGAGAGTGACAAGGATGATCTGGGGCCAAGGGACCAAGCCCTATGAAGATAGGTTGAGGGACTTGGGAATGTTCAGCCTGGAGAAAAGGAGGTTGAGAGGGGACATAATAGCCATCTTTAAGTATTTCAAAAGTTTTCACTTGGAGGAGGGCAGGATGCTGTTTCTGTTGGCTGCAGAGGAAAGGACACGCAGTAATGGGTTTAAACTACAAGTACAACGATATGGGCTAGATATCAGGAAAAAAAAATTCACATTCAGAGTAGTTCAGCAGTGGAATAGGCTGCCTAAGGAGGTGGTGAGCTCCCCCTCACTGGCAGTCTTCAAGCAAAGGTTGGATACACACTTTTCTTGGATGCTTTAGGATGCTTTGGGCTGATCCTGCGTTGAGCAGGGGGTTGGACTAGATGGCCTGTATGGCCCCTTCCAACTCTATGATTCTAGGATCTGAGGGGCAGCATTGTTTGTCTTTTCTTCTTGGGGTTGTGTTTCTTTTAAAAGTTGATTTTTACAGTTCTTTCTTTCAGAGTTTTGTTCTGGGGGGGAACACTGAAGTTGTAGTTAGGGTTGCCCATTCTCCCAGTTTGGTAGCTGTGTACTTGTAGTAGTAGGTTGCCAACTTCGGGTACTGCTGTTCTGCTCTGGTTTGCTGGCTTGGGGGGGGGGCACTGTTTGGTTCTCCTGCCAGAGCTGTTCTCATAGAGCAGTTATGTCAGAGCTCTCTCAGGGTGTCTGGCATCAAAAGAGGAAAGGAATGCAATTGTAAGCCACTTTGAGACTCCTTTGGTTAGTGAAAAGTGGGGTAAAAAAACCAGCAGCTATTCATCCTCTTACCTTTTCTGTATTTGTTGGAGGGGGGCTGGATGAGAGAGCCTGTGATGATGGAGAATTTCCCACCCTCAGCTTATATGTGAGTCAATAAGTTTGTCCAGATTTTCTGGTAAAATTAAGTGCCTCAGCTTATATGCGGGTCAGCTTATATGCGTGTATATACGGTAAATGTAATATTTAAAACCTTTTGAACAAAATATATGGATAAAAAAACAAGAGTAGATAGCTGTATATGGGGAATTGGGAGTTTATTATTATTATTATTATTTCAATTTCCTTTTTTGCATCCCCAGAGAGACAGAGGAGTGAAACTGCTTCCACAGGAGAAAGCACTGCCTTAGCCATGTGTGAGCTCCCATAGTCTGTAGGATGAGTAGTATTTCATATACTTCCCCTTCCCTTCTCACCTATGATGTCACAACTTATATATAGTGGTGTCAGGAGGCCTGATCCATGGATACATGATATTACTACACTTGCATCCTTATGTTATTTTTTGTTTTTAAAATAAGCGTTTTAAAACCTGTTGGCCTCTGCAAATTCCTCCCAGCCCCTGGTTTCATGGGTAGCTTTCAATACAATAACCCAGTTCAAAGATTATCTGTAGAAGCTAACCCGTCTGCCTTCTCCTGGTTACACAAAATACGGTTATGAAATGGCAAAGCAAGAATAAAAGAAGTTGCATGCGTTCCAAGACATTTATTATTTTATAATATCTGAATTTGGAGAGGTTGATTGTTTCCTGAGCTTTGCAGCTCAGTGGTGCAGTATTCATTCTCTGTTCATCACTGGCTAGATGGAAAAATGAATATGAAAAGCATTGGTATCGAAGTTCAAATACCAGTCAAACAGCTAATTGCAACCCATTCTCCATGTCCCTAGATATTGGGATGTAGTGTGTAAAATAAAATATGAATAAAGATGTGTCACATTTGTCACCTGCCTAGATCTGAATGAAGGACTGCACTGATGAAAAATGGTACCAGAATCTCATTCCATTTATGAGTTCACTTCACTAATTTCTATTGAATTTTTTATTCCTTTTACACAGATGGATCTTTTTTCTGTACACTTGAGGATTTATGTGGCAGTATTAATAAGGGCCTTTTCCGGCAAAATCTATATAATAGAGTTTAGAATGTTGTTCTCTTTCTGCTTTTGATATTCAATAAATTTGAGCATTTCCATCATATAGAAAATGACACCGACATTAATTTATAATGGAAGATTGTTTTTCTGGAGCCTGTCATTAAGTGCCAAAATATTGGTCATTTAATCACTAGCTGGCTTTTTTTGAGAAATGTGAGTACTCTACATGCCACACAAAACAATATGGACAGTTATATTGTGTTTTAGAAGCTTTTTTTTTACAGACACGTGTATACAGCAGCCACTAATGAAATTAACAATATTTAGTGGGAAAATATTTAGTTACCCATGAAATCCCTTCCAACTCTATTATTCTATGATTCTATTATTCTAAAGGAGGTCTGCAACTATTTTGTGACTTTGTTCACTGCTCTTAGTCTTAAATAATCTTTAAACTGCCCGTGGCGCCGCGGGGGCCACGGACTAAATAAAAGGCTAAGGGGTTCTGAGGCGGGATGTGTCCGTGATGAGGAAGGGTCCGAATTGGACCCTTCCTCTGGACAGACAATCGGAGGGACCAATCGGCAGGCGCGTAGCGCCTGCCGATTGGTCCCTCCGATTCCCACCCCAGCAACTGTGAGCTGCGCGCAGCGCGGCTCGCACTTGCTCCCTTTGCCGGTGCCCTGGTGCGTTGGAGGCGCGAAGCGCCTCTGACCCGTCAGGCCGGCCGCAAGGGAGTCTCCGCGTGGCTGCCGGGGGCTCCCTTGCGGCCGGCCTGGCGCAGCTCGCCGTCTCAGCCTGTCGACCGAGCGAGCCCGGGACCCCCCCGAGCCACAGTGCCATCCCGCGCCGCCTGCACAAGGGAACCGCCGCGGCCTCCCTCCTTTCCTCCCTCGCTGCGCTCTTGCCCCACGTGCGGCGGTGGCGGCCTGGCTGGTTTGCAGGCTGTGTGCCGCTCCGCCTGCCCGCTTCGAGTGAAGGAAGCCGCTGGGAGCCGCCGCCGCTGCCGTGAAAGGACGCAGACAGGCGGGGAGATGAGCTGCATCGCAGCCCACAGGGACGGCCATCTGGCCGAGCGTGGCGCGCCTCGCTTCCCCGAGGACCCTCCGGCCCGGCTTCGGTGACCGATCCTCTCCGCCCGCAAAGCGCCTCGCGATCCTCCCCCCTCTGCGCTCCATAACAGCCGTCCGCCCGCCGCCATTACCTCCAAGCCTTCAAGGCTGCGGGTCGCCGCTGCCGCTAACAACACATCGCCCCCCGGCCCAGCCAGCCAGCAGCGGCCGGCAGGCGATGCTTTGGGACTGCCGCCGGCACTGATGGGACCCACCACAGAGCGCCAGCCGCCCAGCTCCCATGATGCCGGCTGAGGCTGCTCCCGCCTGCCGCGCACGCGCAGGACGCTCCACTGCCGCCCATCACTGTTTGCCCACCGGACCCGCCCACCAGCAGCAGCCGGTGGGGGACACTTCGGCCCAACCGGCGCCGCAGGCGGCGCACTCCACCACGCAGCCCAAGCTGCCCACCTCCAGCGCCGCTACATCCAGCCACTCACAGCCTGAGTGCCCAGCCAGCTTTCTAGCCGCAGCCCATCCACTTCCTCCTGCCCTCCAGCTTGCCTGCCGCTCTCCCCGCAGGAAACCAGGTAGGCCGCAAGGTCCCACCCCTCCCGGACGTCCCCGGACTTCAAAAGCCCCGCCGCACACCCATTACGCCCTCATCGCGTGCCGTCCTAGCGCCCGCTGTATTTTGCCTACAGCGGGCTTATTTTCTAGTACTTTCATAATTGGTTAGTGGGTGCAGGACTTAAGGGGATATTGGATGGACAGTCAGCATCTTCAAAAGTTCCACTTTCATTTCCTTAAAAAATTCACAAACACCAACTCTTTCCCCAGGAATCTAGTCCACTTGCTTCAGAAAACAATAGCCATCTTATCAAGAAGAAATGTAGGGTATAAATGTTTTCATAACTAAGCAAAGTATTTGAAAACCTTTGCTGAAATTTCAGACACTGGTGAAAGAGAATAGTAGTAGCATACTTTGGAGAAACTTTGGCTCCTATAGGGCAGGGGTCTTCAACCCCCAGTCCGCAGCCCGGCACCGGGCCGTTAAGGCCATGGTACCGGGCCGCCAGCTGCAGCGCCTGCCTCCCCCCCCCCGCAGCGAGAGGGGGGAAGAGGCAGGCGCGGCTGCTGGCACGCCAGCGACGCAAACGTGCAGTCGTGGAGCCGCCGCGCATGCGTGTTTGTCCCCCTGCTGGCAAAAACGTGCATGTGCGGCTGTTCTGCGCATGCGCATTAGCGCCACCTAGTGGCGAAAACGCGCATGCGCGGCAACTGTGCGTGTGTGTTTACGTGCAGCTGCTATGGCCGGGCCGCCGGCTCTCTCCCACCCTCGGAGGCGGTCCCCGACTACAAGAAGGTTGGGGACCGCTTTTATAGGACACTCCCTAGACGCTGGAAGCGCTCATCTTAACTAGGGCCTCCTTTACAAAAGCATAAGAGACTCCAAAGAATTTGATCTGGACTTCGTGTCCTTAAATGTATGTATGTAAAGGAGCTTACTGTATATTTAATATTTCTTTTCCTGTATCTTATGTATGCTGTTATATTTATGTCTGAGTACTGATAAAGGCAGCCATGCCAAAATGTGTCGCATCAGTGGAGGCATTAGTATGAACGTACACATGGATTTTAATGAGGCTATACTTTAAGCTAGGGGTAGTTAAACTGTGGTCCTCCAGATGTCCATGGACTATAATTCCCATTATAGGCTGGCAGGGGCTCATCGGAATTATTGTCCATGGACATCTGGAGGGGCGCAGTTTGACTACCCCTGCTTTAAGCTTTGGGTTTTTAAATTTTAATACATACTAGAGTTAAAGCCCATTGTATTTACCACTACCACTAGCACACCGTCTCCCGCCCCCGGCTCCCTTGCAGCCCTCCTGTCTCCAACATGGCAGGCCTGCTCCTTTCCTCGCATTGAAGCTGTTCCCACTGCCCTACTTTCCCCTGAGGCCCCGGCTTCGGCGCGGGGAAAGGAGCAGGCCCGCCGCATCTCTGATGCGGTGACCCTGCTCTTTTCCAGGCAGCAAAGCCTTTCCCCCCTGGCCACTCACCCCCGAGTCCAGGGCGTCTGGGACGGGCCAAGGGGCCAATCGGGAGCCGCACGCTGTGTGGCTCCCGATTGGCCCCTTGGCCCCAAACTGACATTTGGAGGGGCAATCGGGAGCCGCTTCATGGCTCCCCATTGGCCCCTTCAAGTTTTTATCCCGGACTCGCCCCACCCCTTTCTCCTCCCACATAGCCCTTACAGATTTATATTCAGTTTTACATCATGTACTACTCTATAGAGGCTTGAGCAAACTTTCCTTATTTTGACCATTTGGGCCCGGGGGAGGGGAGATAGAATGGTATTGAGTAGCATTCCTACTGGTTAATATAGGGGAGGATCTTCAGTGCTCCTACATGGATAATTGCTTCTCCTCATGACTAATAAAGTGGAATAAATCATGGCAAAAAGTAGACCATGAAAGTTTTTAGCTCTGAAGTTCTGTGACAACTGTGTCCCTTTGACTGGTTTTACTGGTTTACTCATTTTAGGGCAATCAACTCCTTGTGTTTTTTTTTAAGCACTTGTTCTTTGGCAGTGCTGAAGCTTTTGATAGTACTTAATATGTAATAATTTCAGTTTCAATCTTGAAGTTATTTGGCTTGTATATGGTTTCTGTCATTTAATATTCATATCCCTCCTGATACATTACTTGTATGCTACTTTGATACCTGACAGCAGGGAAAGAGATTATTAATACTTTAATAGTTGCATTAGTAAAATTCATTAGTAAACACCTTCTCCTCATACCCCACCAAGTTGTAGAGACTCTACTAATCTGACCCAATCTGATCTTCTTACTCAATATTCCTGGCTCATTGTGGACTTGAAAGATCTTTCTTAAAGGATCCTAAAGAGGGAGAACTCCCATACTGGCTAGCTATGAGCAATTAAGAGGGCAATGGTAGTATAAAGAAGCCGTTATTTTGTTGACCAGCCCGAAGGTATCTTGGGATCACAGCTTTATTACCCCATTTAAGAGTGTTGGCACCACATGGGAGAGGGAGCCTGACTTTCAGTCTGCTAACCACAAGAACCTGGGCCCCAGTGGCACCCTGAGGAGTCCACACCGATTTCCCCTTGCCACTGGAATCCCAACCCTAGGGAAATGACCTGCATGTGGTACCAAGTGGGGCACAGAGCTCCTTTGTTCATCCCAGGGCACCTGGCATTGTGAGCCCCATGCCTCCCCTGCTGGCTCTGCCTCGCTCACAGACTTGCTGACTCTTACAGAGGCCCCTAAGCTGGGGAAGATTGATATGCAGATCAAACTCCCCCCAAACAGACTTCATCCCAAGCAAAACTGCCAGCTGTGACAAATTCACAATCCATTTGGCCTATAACACAGGCCAAACATAAACATAACATTTCAAATCAACATAACAGGGTGGGTGGGAGGGAGGGAAACTGTTCCTCAGCGGCTGTTCCGTGTGAAAGAGGCTGGGCCCATGCATGTGGCACTTTTAATGCTGCACCTTTTAAGGCTGCATCTCCCCCTTCCCTCCTGGGCACAACACATCATCACACCGCACCTGCTATATGCACCACTGGGCCCGTTGCTCCTGATATGTCCTCCCCTATTTGCCTGTTCCTCTTCTGCATCAACCTGCAGCAGTGGTAAACCTTAGTCACAATTAATGGAGTTATTCACTTCAAATAGGCAACGGCTTCTGACTGTTGTTGAACCTATATATTGCTAACAATGTATATATATTAAAGGACCCATTAATTAGCTTTTGAGACAAAATTATAGAAATATACATTGGTTATGAGGAAGCCACTGATATTCCACTCAATTATTTAAAGCCCTGGACTAGATGGAAATAGCATGGCTCTGCATGGAGCAAAAGATTGGCTACTGCCCTGCATTTCCCACACTGTCAAGAACTGCTTACTTCTCCTTTGTTGCTCTTTGTACACAAACTGACAGAAACCTGGAAAGTGTATTTTGAGGTCTTTACGTTTTCATAGGTGAAGAGCTGTATCAGAAGATTGGCATTTAGAATGCAAACTGTGATGGATAAAGGAAATCTGTAGGTTCTCATTACATCTCTAAATAATTCCTCTTCCTAAGCTACCGCACAATATTGTCACACATGACTATTGAAACAAATCGAGGATTAACCTGGAAGAAAAGCATCTGAGACTCGTTTTATCCTCAGCAGTGCAGATCAGACAAAGTGAGGCTGCAGATTTGTACTGAAGCCTTTTGCCTTTGTGACCTCATGTCATCTTTTGGAATAATTGTGTGGATTCCGCTGCACTGCAGTTTACCAGGTGCATGTGTTTCATTTGTTGTTCTGAACCATGCCTAGTCTTCTGATTTTAAAAGAAGTGTTAAGATTTATTCCAATTTGGATTATGTTTTTCTCCCCACTGGAAACTTTTCTGACTCTGAGAATAATGTGTATTCTTGCCTCGGCACTGCCTTCTAGTCATGTATTTTCCAGTGCTGTTATTTCCATATACCTTCTGGCAAGACTAGGGGACCCATATGATTTGCTTTCATGTGGGATTGGGTGGTATGAAGCTGGTAGAGTCCTGAATGCCTTTGTGCATAGAGATCCATGGCTCTCAGTACCCTCATTTTCCGGTGCTCTGAGCATGTACAGTGAAGGCTCATGCAGTGAAGGTTGCATATATGCATTTATTGGAACTCCATTGCAAAGACCTGCCATCTGAAACACTTAATCCTATAAAACTACAAGTAATATGAAGTTTTGTTTTATTTTCAAGATGTTAAGACAATGCATAATGGAATGTTGTTCATTCTGTTTGAGCTTAGAGCAACCGGCAGCTTGCACGGATACAATATAAATGACAGATGATTCTAAATTAATACCTGTGTTTTCAGTTTCATCATACTTCAGAGTTTTATATAATTGCCTTCAGAGAAGTAGATCAAAACTGTTTTTTTTTCTTTATAATCTTCTACATATTACCAAGCAACGGAATCAATATCATTACAATATGGTAGCATTAACTTTGGCATGAACATCTAATTAATCACCATCATAGTTCATCTGGGGAAGTTAAAAACCGGCATGTATATAATTAGATCAGAAGAGGGAGGGAAAAGTCTGAAGCTACAGCTCCTTCTGTGAGGAAGACGATAAGGCTGAATTTAAAGGATGAAATAAGGCAAGCTTGAAAAGGCAGCCCCACATATAATTGACATCCTGTAAGTTAAAATAAAGGGTTAAAAGCGAGAAAATGGAATAGGATTCCTTTAGTACTGCTGGAAAGAGTGTGCAACTGTTCTGTCTTTTCCAACTTTGACCAATATAGATAAATAATTAAATTAGTATTTAATCAAGCATTGCCAGTGCAGAGTGATACAGACTCTCCAACTCAAGCTGAAGTTCTATGTTTCTTTAACTGGAAGAGGCTGAATTGGGCAACTTTTGCATGTAAACGGTGTACTGTCATTGAACTATGGTCCCTTCCCATAAATAAAATCTATTAAAGTATTTTGGCAGGTCCCAAATTAGACCAGAGACTTTAGGGAGCAAGGAGAAGCATATAATCAGAATAGGATTTGATTCCTTCCAAAATTGTTTGGCTAACCTTTCAATTGTGCATAAATAACTAAATAAACAGACCAGCCATCAATAAGCACTTTGATGTTCCTCTAGCCACTGAAATGGGGAAATCAGATACATCGGTTGGATGGTGCTCTAAATTATTATTTAAATGATGATGTTATTTTTATTTAAAATGATTAAAATTACCTTCCTTGAATAATGGGCAGCATCCTTTGGCTTATTCTTCATTTACAGAAATGTAAGATCCATACCTTGGCTAAAATGGAACCTTTTGGCATAACTTCAAACACAAATTGCTATACCCCTTTCTATTCAAAACTGGCTTTTGTCTTTATTTCTCACATCTACATTGCAAAATTTTAGTGTCAGTCTGACCTTTCCTCCATTTCCATAACAGTTTCTTAAATGTTCTCCTAAACATTCCAAATGCATTTTTAGTATTCATGGCTGTTAAGTCTATTTGACTCTAAGTATATAGGATAAAATATATATATAGCCATGTCTAAATCTGTTTCAATTATTGGGTGGCAGGAGAAATGATAAAGAAAGAAGAAATTGGCTGTCCCTTAAGTAGATGAGTTATACTTATCTGATTAGTTCATTTTTCAGTGGGGGCACTTTATGAAATCCCCAGACGATTATGAGCATTTTGCCAATGTGATACTATGATTACTATTATGACAGTATATTGGAAGAGCAATCACTGACAAAGATAGAACAGAAAGCAGGTTACTTAACCTAGGATCCCGTTTTGGTTGACCATATGTTTGACCATTTAGACTTTATGTTATAACCTTTTCACTTATAAATATAGAGAAGACTACTATATCATTGTGCCTCGTGATTTCCTTTTTTCTTCTAGTTCATTTTTCCAGCACATATTTTCTATTCATCTTTGCAAATTTCAGTGTTTCCCCTAAATTTACATTATGGATAAATCAGTGTGAAATTTAGACCCCTAAAAATAAATATATTATATACAATTAAGAAGATATTTAATAGTGTTCTGAGGTGAACCTACAGCCTTTTGCCTTTGGTAATTGCATCCCTCCTGGATAACAGTGGAATCCTGTTGGGGGTACCTCTGAGTCCCACTAGGAACAATGTTCTAGTTACGATGGGAATACCATTTGATACTTGGCTCAGATCCAACAATATAGACATTGTCCAGCATAGGGTCAGGGATCCGGATAGCAATTGCAGAGTTAAAACAAGGAAGAAAGAGTTAAATAGGAAAGTATGGGACTACTATCCAAATAGTGCTCTAGCTTTTGGTTGAAGACCTGTCCTTTCTCTTTCCTTCCTCCATTTTTCCCTTTCCCCTTCCTTTCCTCCATTCTTCCTTTCTCTCTCATTCCCTCCATCCCCTCCCCCTCCTTCTTTCTCACACTTTTTTCTTTCTTTTTCATTCTTTCTTTTATCCTTCTTTTCTCCCTCCTTTTCCTTCCTTTCTACCTCCCCTCCCCCTCTCTTTCTCTTTCATCCTCTCTTTCTCTCTCTCTCCCTCCCTCCATCGTTTCCTCCCTCCCTTCCTTCCCTGGAGATCAGTTTATTTTTATTTATTTGACTTAGATGCCGCCACTCCCTGAACCAGCTGGCCCTCTAATTCCTGAAGGACTCCAGGCCCCTTACCTGGAGGCTGCCAACCCAGCTGGCATCATATGGAGGAAGAGCCAGGAAGCAAACTCATCTCTTGAGATTAGAGTCTGCTACATTTTAACCACTTCATCACACTGGAACTCCAGATCGAGTGTGGAGGTGGGGGGAAAGGCCAGAACTCAGGAAGGTCACAGTGCACGTGTATGTGCTAGCACCTGCTATATTAATAGAGTCAAAGCACTGGTTGGAGTGGGATTTGCCTCTAATGATTCTAAGATTTTGGCTTTAAACTTCATAGCTTCTATTTATGCATATATTTTACTAAGACATGTTTATGGAGGGTTAAAGAGCTTCTTTTTCACTACTGGCCTGAATTTCTTCAGACCTCATTGTACACTGAGTCATTTGACTTGAAGACATACTTTATGCATGCCTGTTCATCATTTCAGACTGCAATCTAAGGCAATAACTTTCATGAGGAAAATGTCTCTCACATATCCAAATCACATGCATGGCTTCCATAACCCCATTCATAATCTTATACAGAACACATTGATACAGGCAGTTCATGTATTCAGCTATGAATCACTGAGTGATAAATTGAATAAAAGCTATGAATATGTAAATCAACCCTCATTGCACTCCACTATGTGTGGAGTCTTCTCCCATAGCAAACAGAGTTTTCTCTGTAGTAAGGGCCACTAATGGCACCCCCCAATAAAAAACAAAAAAAACAAATAAATCTGCTCTTAGCCAAATAGACTGGTAGGATCTAATCTTCAGATTTTAAGATCTCCTCAGATATAAAAATTTGATTAAGTGTTTTTGTCTGCATTTTGAAGAAGGCATGCATTGGCTTAGTATGGTAGGCAGGATAAATATACCATGTTTATCAAATGTGATATCTTTTTCAGTTACATTCTTGAAACTATTGTGTATAAAGTATTACTATATAAATATATCTTTCTAGTACCGTTGATGCATTTGATGGATTGTATGCAAGAGGAATAAAACTTAGCATTAATGAGAATAAAGGTGCAAGCACTGGGTCATGTCTGACCCTTGGGGTGATGTCCTCTAGCGTTTTCATGGCAGACTCAATACGGGGTGGTTTGCCAGTGCCTTCCCCAGTCATTACCGTTTACCCCCCAGCAAGCTGGGTACTCATTTTACTGACCTCGGAAGGATGGAAGGCTGAGTCAACCTTGAGCCGGCTGCTGGGATTGAACTCCCAGCCTCATGGGCAGAGCTTCAGATAGCATGTCACTGCCTTACCACTCTGCAACTCAAGAGGCTCAGAGGGAATAGAAAGATTATAATGGAATGGAACTACCTATCTATATAGGGGAGCTAAGCCCCCTTAGAACCACCTACCTCCTCCTGCATTACTTTCCAGTGACTCCTGCTGGATTCTGGCTGACCTGGCTCCCCTCAACCTCATCCCCTCAAGATCACTCCCCTCAACCTCATCCATTCAGGCTGAGGGATCCCTGGTCACATGGCCACCACCTTCCACCTTCCCTGAAGCCTCAGAACCACAAATGCAGCTACAAGTAAACTGCTGGCTGCATCAATCCTGTAGGTTTGGACACAGTACCTGTGGAAGGCAGGAATTGGAAGAAGGATTTCACATATAAGCTCTGCTGCAATGTAGAGTTTGCTCTCAGAGGTGCTATTTTTCCCCAGAGGAACTGATCTGGAGATATTCTGGAGATCAGTTGTAATTCTGGGAAAACTCCAGTCCCTTCTTGAGGGTAGTCAACTCTATGCAGGGCATACCTACTGACCTTTAAACTTTGGTTGTCCATCATGTCAGCAGAGATAATTCTCTCTGCTTTGTAATATGTTGCAATGGAGTTGCAACTTAATGGATTTGAAACAGATTTACCAGAGGTATGTTTTCATTCACCTTCCGTTGAATCCTTGCAGCCACTGGGACAGATGGTAAGCAGCAGGAAGAATTTTAAATATGTGGAACTGCCTTGGAAGGTATCTCAGAAGTTGTGTAGGTACAGAGTGCATCAACAAGGCTTCTTTATGAGGTCAGTCACTCAGAACACATAATGCCAGTGCTGGCTATTTAGTTACTTCCAGACCAATTCAAAGTGCAGGTTATTAACTTTAAGGTTTTCACAGCCTTGGGCACTCACACTAATTGAACAGCATTTCCCAGTGTATTATCCTATGTGAGTTATATTTCTCAGACAGCTACCTTCCTAAGATGCCTTCCTTTTGGACTAACCATATGGCAAGCTTGCCATATGCCCACCAGCACTTCAGTGGCCAGTGAGAAAATTTTGAAAAATGCAGTGGGTGACAGCATGATGGCACTTTTGGTTTCCCCTGGAAGTGATGTCATGGCTCTTTAGGAATAGCTAGAAACTCAATGGTAAAATAGAGTTTGGGGTAATTGTGACAGAGAGGAGTTGTCACTTACAGCTTTTGACTGGTTGCCAAACCAGGCTTGCAGCTACAGCAAGACCATGGGCCTTCTCTGATATGGATACTGTCCTTTGGAAAAGCCTGCCAGTGTCAATGAGGAGGATGCTTTACTTTGCTACATTTAGGAACACATGTAGGGTAGTCCTATTCCAGAAAGCATTTGGAGTTGGTGGGAGGATTTTCCAAACAGATTTGGATGTGCATTTGCTATTCTTATGTATTTTAATTTTATGAACGGTTCTAAAGAGTTTAACCTGTTTTAATTTTATTAGTTGGACTCTTTTTGTAACCTTCATACCTTAATTGCTGCATTGTTTGCCAGCTTGAATCCAAAGAAACAAGATAGAAATTTTTAAATACACTTTGCGCACCTGATGTGGTCTTCAGTCTTTTCATACTTATGAGTAGCCCTCTGGATGGTAGCATGGGATCAACTGGCTTTCAACAGGTGATGTTGCAGGGAAATCCATTCTTACGGCCATATAAATAACCTACTTGTCATAGAAGTGCTTTATGTCCTACTGATGCTCAGCTAGCAAGAGATGAATTAACTTGTAGATTAATGATAAATAGACAGGTGGAGAAATAGAAATAATTCCCAGTAAAATTCTCTGTTATATTCTGTGTTTTGTTCTGCATAATGTGTTTGTATAATTTGGGGCCCCATAAAAGTATCTGGAAGCTTCTAAACAACACCCTTGCCATTATGAAACTCTCTCCTGTAAACTGCTGAAGAAAACCATTAAAGAAAATATATACAAGTGAATCTTGTAAATAAACTATCATTTTCCCTTGAACCAAATGCCACTGTCATAATCCCCTTAGAGCAGTGGTCCCCAACCTTTTTATCACCGGGGACCGGTCAACGCTTGACAATTTTATTGAGGCCCACCAGGGGGGGGTAGTCTTCTGCCGAGGGACGTCGCTGCCACCGCCTGAGCCCCTGCTCCACTTGCTTTCCCATTGGCTCTCCTGACTTCCCGCCACCCACTGGGGTGGTGCCACGCCAAGGGGGAGCCCCAGCCATGGCGGCCGCTGGAGAGTACCAAAGGTGAGCCGGAGGCAGAGTGGCAGGGCCTCCACTGAGGCAGCAGCCAGGGAGGAGGAGGAGCTGCTGCCTGTTACCAACTTATCTACGGACCAGTACCGGTCCCCGGACCGGGGGTTGGGGATCAATGCCTTAGAGTTTTCACTCTCAAGATCAGTGGTTCTCAACCTTCCTAATGCCACAACCCTTTAATACAGTTACTTATGTTGTGGTGACCCCCAACCATAAAATTATGCAAGTGTTCTTTCACAGAAATTAAACTGAAACTGACCAATGGCATGAAGATCCATTGTTCATGATTGTATATAAATTGTTTTTTTTCACCCCCTGGGGTTTCTCAGTTCAGTTCTGCATCTTATCCCGCCATGCTGATCTTGTTCTTTTCTGCTGCTCTGGACAGATGAATGTTCTATCCTCAATCCACCCTTCAAGGCTGTTGTGTGGATGAAATGGAAGAGAAGCAATGTCGGCCACTTTGGGTCCCCCTTGGAGAGAAAGGTGGGGAGAAGCCCAGAAAACCCATGATTTGGGGGAGGCAACACAGGTGGACCTGAGAGCAGAGCTTTTCATTGAGTCTGAGCCAGGCTGGGGTGCATGTCCTGCAGGGGCTGCTCTCCAGCTGCCTCCTCAGGCCATCCAACCTTGGCCACCCACTCCCTGCACAGCTGGGGCCAGACCCAAAGCAGCAGTGCCCCCCGCCCAGCCAAACTACTCACCCTGCTGCGACCCCTCTGAAAGGGTCATTCTACCCCCAAAGCGGTCCCAGCATCCAAGTTGAGGACCACTGCTCAAGATGGTGAAATCTGGATGCTCTGGTTCCTCTCAAGGTCTAGTTGAAAGGGAGTAGATAGCTGGCTTACTTATAAAATAAGCCCAAGCAGACTAAGAAGGTTTGTTTTATTTTCTTAAACACAAACAGTGCAACTAGTTGGTCACTGGAATACATATATGTATATGTATATGTATATGTATATGTATATGTATATGTATAATTAACTCACACCTGAACTGCGAAACCCTTCCAGGGCTATCACGAAGCCGCAGGGTTTCACAACACCCTGGTTGAGAAAGCCTACTCTAAGCCTTCTCTCTACTAGGGTTGCTGACTGCATCTGGCAACCAGCTGGAGGGTTAGGGGAAGCAAGATATGGGGAAGCAAGATATGAGAGCGCTAATATCACTTCCAGGGAAAATCTGGAAATGATAGTGGTTGTACTAGGAATCAGAGTTAGAATCATAGAATCATAGAATCATAGAGTTGGAAGGGACCATACAGGCCATCCAGTCCAATCCCCTGCTCAACGCAGGATCAGCTCTAACCATCCTAAAGTTAATGCTGTAGCTTCCAGGTTTTTTCTGGATGTGATGTTGTAACTTGATATTTTACTCTTGCATTTAATTACAGAATCTGAACCAAATAATTCTAAGAAGACTTTGCCTATTCAATACATTTAGTGGCAAATTGCTCCAGGATTTACCTATTAGGGAGTGTCTGTCAAACTCTTAATCTGATAATGCAGACAAGTTCAGTTCTTTGAACTATTAACATAAAACCGTGCTAAAAACCTGAGGCTTCTATCTTTTATTTTTGCAAAAATAGTTTTCTGCATGTTAAGAAGTACAGGCAGGTAGAATTTAACTCTGTAGTTACTATAAAATCAACTGCTATAATAGGTATCTAACATTTTTAATCATATTATAGTACATCATATTTTAAAAGCAAATGGGGTTTCAGGGTCTTACTCACTGCCAGTATGCTTCTCTACTGAGGCTGGGCCTGCAGCAGCTCCTAGTGTTCTCCTTCTTTGCAGCCAGGCCTTGACTGGCTGCCATATCCAAGCTTGCAGTGACTGCCAGGCTCCACCACAGGTGGGCCAGCATGCTTCACAACTACACCTGCTGGGTCCAAAGTAGCAGCTGCTCTACCACTGACCTGGAGTGGTTGCCTAAGTGCACGGTCTGTGTGTGTCCAGACAATGCAATAGTATTGGATGGAGATAATTCCTCTTATATATTTTATTTTTTATTTCAGATTTCTCTGCAAACTTGGGATGTTGCCCAGGTTTTCAGGGAAACTATTCAGGGTCGATGTGGCCATAATCAGTAGATTTAGGTATCCACTGATGAAGGCTACATATCACTATCAGTAAACCCATATTGTACAAAGCCAGAAATCCCATCTAATCTTCTGTGACTTCCATCCAGGGAAATCTGATTTGTTTATCACAGTAGTGCAATTTAATAGAAAAATATCTTCTTCTAAATCTCTTTGATCTTAATCATTGAGTAAAAACGAGCTCCTTCCTCCCACCAACACCCTCTGAGATAGAAGGGTTCCCCTTTTATTTTGGACTTAGGCTCTAAAACAGGGTGCCTATTAAAATGACTGTCAAGGGATCTGAAATTTAGGGAATCTGATTTTATAAACCTAGGTTGGAAAATCATTCCTGGTTCTTAGTTAACATTCTGTCTGTCTGTCTATTAATCTAATCTATTACATATATATACCACCTTCCCCAGAGGCTTAGGACGGTTCACATAAAACATAAGGAACAGGAATAGTACTGAAAAACAGTAGAACAATAATGAACAGTGAGAACAATAAATTCATAACTGCAACATACTGATGGACTCGTGACTGGTTGGTTCAAGGCATGAAGTTTCATGGGAGTGAGTCTCAGGACCCAGGGAAGATGTTGGATCTGGTCAACCTCAACCAAATGCCTGGTGGGAAGAGCTCCCTTTTGCGGGCTCTGTGAAACTGTTTTAATTCTGTTAGGGCCCTGATCTCCCTTGGGAGCTCATTCCACCAGGTGGGGGAGGACAGAGAAAACTCTGGCCCTGGTTGAGGCCAAGGGAGCTTCCTTGGGGCTAGGGATCACTAGCCAATTGGAGGCGGCAGAGCATAAAGCTCTTTGTGGGGTGTAGGCAGAGAGGTAGTCCCTCAAGTACACTGGGCCCAGATCACATATGGCCTTAAAGGTGATTACCAGAACCTTAAGTCTGATCCAGAATTCAACCAGTAATGAGCATAGTTGTTGGAGAATGGGCCGAATGTGGGACCTCCATGGTGTAGCTGTACTAAAACCATCCAATGATCACTGTACTTTGGATTGTCAGCTTGGTGTAGTGGTTCAGACTGGCAGACTCTAATCTGGAGAACCTGGTTCGATTCCCAACTCTTCCACATGCAGCTAGCTGGGTGACCTTGGGCCAGTCAAAGTTCTCTCAGAGCTCTTTCATCCCCAGCTGCCTCACATGTTGCTTATTGTGGGGAGAGGAAAGGCAACTAATATAACTTTTACGTAACTGTTTCCATTAACTGTCAAAGCTTAAAGTCACTTTAAGCAACCAAACTTCACTGACAGTTGAAGAGGTCATGAACTCACAGATATCCATGATTAGTAGAAAGGTAATGAGTGGTGCAGAGTGTTAAGGCAGCTGACATGCTGTCTGAAGGTCTGCCCATGAGGCTGGGAGTTCAATCCCAGCAGCCGG
Organism: Paroedura picta; assembly: GCF_049243985.1. NCBI lineage: Eukaryota > Metazoa > Chordata > Lepidosauria > Squamata > Gekkonidae > Paroedura > Paroedura picta. The sequence continues at coordinate 147,852,962 of NC_135369.1, forward strand.
CTCAAGGTCTACTTCCATCCTTCCAAGGTCGGTAAAATGAGTACCCAGCTTACTGGGGGGTAAATGGTAATGACTGGGGAAGGCACTGGCAAACCATGAAACCATATTGAGTCTGCCATGAAAACGCTGGAGGGCGTCACCCCAAGGGTCAGACATGACTCGGTGCTTGCACAAGGGATACCTTTACCTTTAATGAATAATCAGACATTGTGACAATGTCATCAGGCTCATGACAACTGGTGAAGGTTTTTTTTTTTTTAATTAATATCACCAACCCTTGAAGCAGAGACAGGCAACGGGAGCTTGGGATAGGGGATTCTCCATCCTGACTGTTTTAGAAAATACCTTTGACTTGCCCAAAATAATTATTTTGTGTTATTAACAAAGGAAGTTGTGCACCCCCTCCTTCATGTACTTTAGGTCAGTGATTCTCAGTGGCTCAGGAACCACATGTGGCACATCAACATGCTGCTTGTGCCTCTTTTAAGTACTGTTCACCAATGTGGCACTTGCCTGAAGTTGCAGGAAGATGAACAAGACCTTGGTCCAGTGAGGTTTGTTGTTGGCAAATGGTTTCTACTTTGAAACAGCTATCACCAGAAGAACAAGGAAGTCTCCCTGAGATTCAGGCCTCATGCCTAGGTTTGAGGTAAATATGGCTTATTAGATTGCTAATATTTCCAGATGTCCCTCTGATGTTTTACATCTTCATGGCATTCCTTTGGTCAGGTTACCTTAAGTAGTTCTAAGATGAAATCAACAGATCTGCATAATAAAACATCATGTACACCACTAAATCCTTGTACTATGTTAATGCAGCTCCCCAATGAAAGCTGTTGTGATTACATACAGGTAAGATGATTTTAAATGGGTTGTCTGTCCTTGAAATGCTTGTATAACAGAGTCTTGGCCTAAGACATTAGCGTGTCCTGCATATGGTTGGTGAATAGTCTAGTTTAAAGTTGTAGTTTCAGCTGTGTTAAGAGAAAGGTCAAGCCCAAAGTGACAGCATCTGAAATGGTCACCCAGTAAAGGACAGCTGACTTTTACAGGCAGCCATCACCGTCATAACTTTTAGTCTGTTCTTTTAAGAAAGGAGATGCAAGAAATGTAGGAGGAAGCCCCACCACCACAACCACCACCAAAGATGTATAATCTTCTTGTCAATGCAGTGGAACCATAGATATCCAGTCTTCTATTAAATACAAATAACTTATATATATAAATGATAACTACAACAGCAGCTGGTTGATTAAAACTGTACAGATTTCCCTGAGTTTGTTTATCCCTTATAACTGGTGTTTGCTTGATTAGCTTTTGTGTGAGCTTCTGCACAACAACCTGTTCTATAATTGCTTGATTTGTTTAACGCTGTATCTACTGGTGCATGAAATTCCTATTAAGCTTACTTTAAACCAAATATAATGGGAGAAAGTTTAAAATATTCTGGCAGGATTCTTACTCATTGGATTGCAAGATCAAATAAAGGCACATGTTCCAATTTCTATCAGGAGTACTTGCATGACCAAACACAATGTTATTACTATTTCTGTTGGTAGCTCAGAGGTGCTCTGTAGATAGATATTTTGGAGGTGGTGCAAAGGATTCTGGGGTCCGTTTACAAATAAGCTTGCAATTTGCAAACATATTTTCCTTTTTCTATTGTTAACATTGACCAAATAAAATAAGAGAATATGTCAGGTTGCCTCAGACTGCAGCCCTGTGCCATATCCTGCCACGTGAAGAAACAAGTTTAATACACACTTGAGTAACTTCTGGGACCCAAACTCAGAACTATAGTTTGCCCACTCAAGCCATCTAGCAGACTCAGAATGTACTGACCCATTTGGACAAGCCATTTACCTCTTGTGCAAGCAGCTACTAGTAGCCACTGTCTTAAGAAAATACAACTTTATCTTTTTTGTTTAATGTTCTGAACATCCAAATTCTACCTAATTAAAATGCCTTTTATTTATTCTACCATATATCTCTGCTTCTTCAGCTGAAGCTTTGACATTTTTCTTTCTTTCACTGCCTTTGGGGTGTCAGAGCCACTGCTCTGCATTTCCCAATAGCTACCCAGACTGCTCATCAGTCTGTTTTCTTTTTCTTTTATTGTTCTTTCCTTGCACACCATTTTGCTGTGCCATACTTACAGGTTTCTGGGCCATATCAGAAGAATAGCCAGACTTGTCCTAGGTTCCTAACACGTAATGTCTTTATAGAATGCCTATATGATAGAATTTAGAACCCTTTTTGAGCCATGAAAATGCAATAGAACCATAGAATCATCAAATAGAACCACAGAGTTGGAAGGGGGCATAGAGTCCATCTATTCTAATGCCTCTGCTCAATGCAGAATGAGCATGAAGCATCCATGATAAGTTATCTGTCCAGCTGCTGCTTGAAGCCTGCCAGTATCGGTGAGCTCACCACCTTTCTTAGGCAGCCTATTCCACTGCCTAATTACTCTGATTGTGAATTCCCCCCCCCCCTCTGATATCCAGCTGGTACCTTTCTACACATAGTTTAAAGCCATTACTGCAGCTCTGCTGCCAACAAGAACCACTCCCTGCACTCCACCAAGTGACAACCGTTCAAATACTTAAAGACAGCAATCATGTCCCCTCTCAACCTCCTTTTCCCCAGGTTGAACATTCTCAAGTTCCTCAGCCTTTCCTGATAGGGCTTGGTCCCCAGCCCTGAATCATCCTCATTGCTCTCCTCTGCACCCTCTCAATTTGTCCATGTATTTTTTTTTAAGTGAGGCTTCCAGAACTCCACACAGTACTCCAGGTATGGCCTGACCAATGTGGTATACAGCAGGACTATGATATCCTCCAATTTTGATATGATACCTCTGTTGATTCAGACAAAGACTGCATTTGCCTTCTTTACTGCTGCATTACACTGTCTGCTCACAAGAATCCCAAAATCTCCTTCACACACACTGCTACGCAGAAGTATATCTCTCGTCCACTACACATGCTTCTCATTTTTGTGACCCAGACATAGAACTCTACACTTATCCTTATTGAATTGCATCTTGTTCTCATTTGTCAGTTTTACCTGAATGTTCAGATCAGGTTTCCTGTCTATGAAAGCTTTTAAACAACATCATATTCCTTAGCAATGGATGAAAGTGTCTACATGCGGCCATCTATTTCTGGTAATCTAGATATACCAAAGTGATAGGTTAGATCAGAGGTTCCCAACCAGGGGTCCACAGGAGTTCTGGAGGGGGTCTGCAGCCTTTGTCTTCCTGCCTTAACAGACTTGGTCACAAGCTAAGGAACTGGCCACCTCTGCCAAGAGGACTTGGTGGGTTGACCATGGGTGTAAAAATCAAAGAGGGGGAGTCAGTTGTGGCATGGTATGGAGAGTCAGGGCTTTCTTCTCAGCTCCTGTCCTTCTTTCCGGCCTACATAAAGTGGAGTCAGTAAAGGCAGGGGGAGGGAGTGAAAGTAGAGTGAAGGGTATGGATAGTTATGTCAGTTCTGGGGGTGTGGCAGGGAGGTGTGGCCAGATGACCACACTGCTGGGGATCCTTCAAGTCTGAAAATTTATTTCAGGGGCTTCTCCACAATCAAAAGGTTGAAAAAGATCCATCAGTTGTTCTTAGCAGCATCTTAAAAATGACCGAGGCAAGGCCCACCTCACACATCAATTTACCACTTTCAGTGAGGTCACCTGTCTAGACCTAAACATCCAAACTGTTTCCCTTGAAACATAGTGTATTTGAAGTGATGCTGCAAGATGTGAACGCTACGTCTGTGCTGTATGATCAATAAGGCTGATTCACTCATGCAAAATGAAAGTCATTGGGAAGTTGTAGCCATCAGGTGATATGCACACATGTGTAATTCACCTTAAAATTACTTAATTTCTAGGTTTGAATTCAAAATTGAACACATATTGATGACAGAATTAAATGAAAATCTTCCTAATTATTTATTCCATCCCAGGTTTCAGTAATAGGCTGGTACAAAAACTCCTGGGCTAACTTTAACTCTAACATTTAGTGTGGCATAAGTGGCTGGGGGACAGAATCTGATCTGTTAGGTAATATGGATTGGTAAACTGGTGAAGGCAAAGATGTAGAAACAGTTTTCAAAAAGTCTTTAATTTCCTCATAACTATTTAAATTTGCCATTTCTAGTATAGGAAAGGATTAATAGAACAACTGTTGCTGATAAGTAATACTTAGAAATGGATTTACTTTTGAATGTCTAAGTGGTCTTGCTGACCTGAAACAAACAAAAACCAGTTTACCAGCAGAAAAAAAAAATGTTTTAAAATCTACCTCAGGAGCTACCATATGAGCCACAGTTGGTAGAGCATTGATGTCTTCTGCTAAAATTAACAAATTAGCATTTTGGGGGACGTTATGTGGAAGTGATTTCCCCTTACATTATGGAGACCAGTTTTCAGAATCGATTTCCTCGGCTTTTGTTTACCCCGACAGTATCAAAGATTTTAAACCTTCCTAATCTGGTAGCTGTATCCCCCCCCCCCAAAAAAAAATAAAACTGCCAGTGGTTGCTAGGGAACAAGAATTGTCACGTTCCATATGCATGCTAGATATTAACAACCATCCCATCAAAACAAATAGTTAAGGAAATGCTACGGTACCATTTATTTGTTTCTGATTGAGAATTTACGGGCAGAACAGCAGTAATCTGTACTAATGTGTGGCTTCTAGCAAAGGTGTTAGTAGCTTTGCATTTAGTGAGAAATTTGAAAAAGGACAAACATGGCTTGTTCCACTAAAACAGATAAGGAAAAATTACTGAGTTTGCTTGAAAACTGTATCTTTCATTATACTAACATGCATCAGTATTTGGCCTCTTTTTCTGTCTGTTAGCAGCTGAATGACAGGAAATTGCACAAGAACTCAGCAGACATTTTTCTTTTGCTTCGTGGCCTCGTTATCTATTCAAGGATTATATTTAGGGAAATGAAATATCTTCGTACTGCTACCTCAAGATACCAATGCAGATTAGACAAAATCATCATAGCAGTTTAATTACACAGTAAATGAACTGAGTAAAAAAAATGTAACTAATTAAAGATGCAGACAGACTGGTTGCATGCTGTAATTCAGTCCTTGACAAAAATTCTTTACATCTAGGAGTCAGTTCAGAAATTTAGGAGCCAGATTTCAGATGCCGGAATGCCAGCCAACCTGGGGACATGAATCAAGGTTCATGACACGTAGGAAGTGTGGGAGGGGAGCTACTTCCATGGCATCCCAAGTGAAGAGGGCTGGACCCATGCACATGGTGCCTTAAATAGGCACCATGGGTCCCACATTACCCTTGCCACTGTGCACACTGCATTCTGGCAGCATGCACACTAGCGGGCCTCTGAGGTGATTACATCTGCCTCCCAGCAGGCCCTCCGCCATTATAATGCTTGGCTGCAGTAAGGATTGGCCGGGTTTTTGTTCTAGCTATGATCTTCAGGGTGACCTATTGGCTTAGTCCCTCATTTAAGGTGGCCTATCTGACATTAACCAGAGCCCTTCCATTTCTGTTGTAACTCCCATTCTATGTAATGGGCTCCCTGAGGAGCTGAAGGGAGCACCATCATAAGAAATATTCAGGAGGTACTGCAAGGCCATTTTAGTTGCCTCTGCTTTAAATAGGATCTAAACTACAGGCACCCTATGGGAGAAGAGAGCATCTGGGGATTTCATATTTTGATTTTAAATTAAATTAAATTAACTGTAGTATGTAAGCTGCCTTGAGCCACAAGAAAAGGCAGGATATAAATATATTTGTAATAAATACACAAGGCTAAAAAAAAAAAAAAACAGGGGAAGCCATGGTTATTATCAGTACAACAAAAAGTAACCTCTAATCCAGAGAAGACCAGGGATTAATTTACAAATATGCCCCAGGGGCACTTGGGATATTAATGAAGCCATTCTCAATGTATAGGCCTCTTCAGAACAATAGCTTTAATTAATGCAATGTGTGTATTCAATTATACCTTTTCATGCCGTGAATATCCAAACTGAAATAGCATTTACTGTATGTGGCCAGACTGTTAAAAACTGTCACATAATGCCATGAATACTACTAACGTTTACAATCAGGTCAGAGTGGAGCATTCTAGAGCTAGCCAGTTATATCCATGGGAAAGGATGAGGAACAAAAGACAAGGAGTTTGTGTTTATCAAACATGCTTGTTGGCATAATGACATTTTGGGGAGGAGTTGTGACCTGGCACACAGTGAGCCATGGCATTCCAGAGATTCCAACATGTGCTTATGGCTGCACTATTCCTATAGACAGAGTGGACCATTAATTCTGCCACATTAATTCCAGAGACGATTTGGGAGAAGCTGCACATCATTAGCAGCAAGTGATCCATGAAAGTATATCAAGTTAACTTTGGTGAAGATTGAGTTTTCTGAGGGCAGTAATTTTAGGTAAAATCAATCTTAACAAAAACTTTTGATTATTATTGTGTATTTAAATTGCAAATTAAGAAAAAATGTTAATGGGGAGGGGGGTCAAATTACCTCTGCTTATTATTACCAGCATGACTCATTGGGCCTTACTGTGGATATTTATACATAGTTTTCAATACTATTCTAAATAGTTATTTAAGTTCTAAGGCAATTATTATTGTTAGTAAACTTTCAACAGAAGTTTGAACTACAAACTTTGAATTGCCTTGAATAAAATAGTTATAATTACAAATTGAGTACATGAAAAGTAGTTTAGTTAGAAGTTTAATGATTCGTATTTGATAGCTGCCCATCTCCAGCGCCTCCTTTGCAGACAAGGAGTCATGGATGAACACAGATGCCAATCAGCAGGTTACTGAAGTGTGCATTGGATTTTCTTTTGCATAAAGCAAAATATGGAGGCGCATAAGAAGAAGAAGAGAAATGTGAGGCTCAAAAGAACAGGGTCTGACTGATGACATGGTATAGAGTGATTATGAGTGGTGGCTTCTAATCTGACAACCTGGGTTTGATTTCTTGTTCTTCCCCATGCAGCCAGCTAGGTGACCTTGGGCTCCCACAGGACCGATAAAGCTGTTCTGAATGAGCAGTCCTGTCCAAAGCTCTCTCAGCCTCACCTACCTCACAGGGTGCCTGTTGTGAGGGAGAAGAGGTGATTGTAAGCCACTTTGAGACTCCTTCGGGCAGTGAAAGCAGGGTATAAAAACCTTCTTCTTTGGTAAGACATAGATTTGAGTAAGGTTTGGATTCACAGTGTGGGAAGAAACAATATAGCAGATAAGAACTCCCTCCCCTCCACATCAGCAGTCCCTATACTATCTAGGCCACTTGACCATTTCCCCCCTGCCCCAAATCTGTGCGAGCTCTTGGCAGTCCAAATTCTTAAAATTCTAAATCACAAAGTTGAGAACTAAAAGGCTAGTTTTGCTACAACTTGTAGGGATTTAGGAGCAGGTGATGGATAACTCAACCCCTCCTTTTCACATTAAAAACCTGCTGAGCGCCCTGAACAAGGGAAACAAGGTGGCAGAAGGAGGCATCATCTGGGGTGAGAAACATAAACATGGCATTATGTAAGCATGGCATCCTTGTTATGAAACATTGTCCTTTATTTTTTGTCCTGTGATTGAAGTTGTGATGCATTATGAGTAATATGACTTCATCTTCTTCAGAGGCAGAAACATACTACAGTGTGTGCTTAGTTTGATAACATCATGGATGCAAAAAGTTGGCAATATATCTTTATTCATGTGTGTGTGTGTGTATGCATTTTAAATACTTGCACATCAGGAGAAGGACAGACATCTGTTTTCAATAACCTTGATTCCTTATAATTTTGTGGAGGACTAGCATTTGTGTGAGTGTGTGTGTAACTATACGGTTTCCATAATATCAGAGCCTTTCCTGCAAGGTAGTGCAGCTCCTTTCTCTAGCTAATCTAAATAGTGGCCCTTTATGTGAGCGATTGTGGTATAAAGGGGAGCAATTGGACACCTTCTTCACAATGACCGTTTATGCACTGGATGTTTCATGCTGGGTTACAGGTTGGAGTTTTAGTCGTGGCAGGTGGCCCCACCTCTTCCTGCACTCACACAGGGGAGCATTTGGCCCAGTGCACCTCATCTGCCCCCTATTTGTGCTCCTGCACGAGAACTGGGGCAGTAAAGTGCCCAGTGCATAAATGGTCAATGTGAATTCTGGTGCATCTCAGGCAGGATGTTTTAAGTCCCAGCCAGGTTGCCAGACTTCTCCCACCACAATTACCTCAACTTTGTCTACCTAAAGCTGTTCCTATATGCCGCACCTTAGCTCTGATGGCAGAAAACCTTTCCTATCTGTCATGTTTGTTAAATGCAGCCTTGTGTTTAGAGGCAGATGAATATGAACATTACATGTGGGTGACAAATGAAGAAGAAGAAGAAGAAGAAGAAGAAGAAGAAGAAGAAGAAGAAGAAGAAGAAGAAGAAGAAGAAGAAGAAGAAGAAGAGGAAGAAGAAGAGGAAGAAGAAGAAGAGTTGGTTCTTATATGCTGCTTTTCCCTACCCGAAGGAGGCTCAAAGCGGCTTACAATCGCCTTCCCAATCCTCTCCCCACAACAGACACCCTGTGGGTTAGGTGAGGCTGAGAGAGTGCTGATATCACTGCTTGGTCAGAACAGTTTTATCAGTGCCGTGACGATCCCAAGGTTACCCAGCTGGTTGCATGTGGGGGAGCGCAGCATCGAACCTGGCATGCCAGATTAGAAGTCTGCACTCCTAACCACTACACCAAACTGGCTCTCTAGAAGGCAAGGTCTAGACTTCATCTCCTGATTATTCTTAATTGATTTGGAGGGAACACTGTTGTTTAGTCTTTATGTCACTGTGGCATAGATCCAGGTGGGTAGGTCAGTCTTATTAAGGTAAGAGACCATATTTTGGACTAGGCTGTATTGGGAGTTTTTTTTTTTTTTTTTTTTGCATTTATTAACTAGCTTAATTTCCAGCAGTAACATTGGGTTCAGTATAAGCTCCTTAACCAAGTCCGCAAGGGTCAATTGAATTGCATCAAAAGTGGAAGAGCACAGTATCCTTCAAGATCTCCACCTTCCCAACTAACAGTAACTCAGTCTTTACAGGATTAAATTGCATTTTGTTCATTCTTTGCCAATTTACAACTACATCTGATCAGTAATTTCCCATCACCAGAATATATAGAGATGGGTATCATCTGCATATTGACAACAGCCAATCCCAAAGCTATAAAAAATTTACCCTAAGGACTTTACATAGACTTTGAAAAGCATGGGGGATAGTACTGCACCCTAGGAATGTGCCCAGATCAAATCAGATGATAACTGATGACAGCAGCCCTTTGAATCTGATCTGTGAGAATGATTCGAACCAGTTCAGGGCATGTATCCTTTGATACCTACTTCCATCTCCAGGCATCTCAACAAAATGGTAAAATCTACTTTATCAAAGGCTGCAGTTAATCGCAGTAAGAGCAACTAAGGGGCATGGTCTTTGTCTACACTCAGATGGAGGCCATCCACTAAAGCTATCTGTATTCCATACAGCCAGACTCAAAAGAATCTAGAGCAGATGAGCTATCCAAGAAGACCTGGAATTGATATGCTACTGCTTCCTCATTCACTTTGCCCAGAAAGGGCAGATATTCATTTGTGAGATAAAGGAAGCAAATTATGCTTCTGTGCCCAAGATTGGATTATGGTGCTATCACTGTGATCTTTGGAGTAAAAACAAAGCTATCACACTAATCAGTGTTTAATTATCATTTTTAAGCTGTGTTTTTGTAACCCTGTGGTACTAGTCACAACAAACTTGAGAGGCAGGGTATGTTACTATATAAAAGAGAAAAGGATGATGGGAGGAAATAAAACTAAGCTAAATTCATAGCTGGGAATTTTGTAAAAGAAAAAGGTTAGGACATAGCAGTCTGTAGAGCTAACTATGGAGACATTTAGAACTTCTGTTGTTCAGAAATATCACCACTTTAAAGACTGAACCCACAATAAGCATTTAATAAGGGTCATTAGTTTTTGTGATTAAAATATTCACTGTAGACATTCACAACAGAGACCATGCTTTGAAAGAGACAACCTTTGCCTCTTAATAATCAAAGTGTTCAACACATTTAATAACTATATTGAAACCAAGAATGCAGCCACAAAAGTGATGCTTGTGGAAAAAGCAGAGACATCTATTCATTCTTCAAGAGATTAAAAACAGAGGCATGCTGTTCCGACACAATTCAAGAAAACCTGTGTAGGAGCAGTGCTCAGTGGCTTGCTCACCAGGAGGTTAGCTGGATGCTTGTTAAATAGATGACAGGCGAGTACTGGAAATGTTCAACTTTAAATATATTAGATACATAGAACTGAATGTGTCTTTGAGACCTGTCCATGTGCTTCTGTAGCATCTCAATTTATCAAGCTAAAATACAGGTCACCAGCCACGTACAATGGCCTGTTTGATAAATCTATCTCCCAGTTCCCTCAGCAGAGACATATGTCCATTCCACACAACTTAAATGCAGCTGAAGTCTTACCTTTTGTAAATGCTATTAATTTAACATTCCGCATGACATTGTAAACAAACTGCAAAACTTCTGCCAAACTCCAGCAACAATCGGAATTTTATAGCGCTTAGGGGAAAATCCAGAAAAGTGTATTCCCCATGAAAAACCACTACACTTCCAAGCACAAGCCACAACACATCAGCGAAAGACATGTATGTTCTCAAAATAGAAGTAGAAAGAATGTCCCTCCCTAGCTCTCGCCCCCAAGCTTCTGGAGACGCGATCGCCATTTTTTCCCCCTTAAACTGGCAAAAGCAATGAATAAGCGAGGCTTCTCCTGCTGAAGTCCCTCCACAAGCAATTCAGAAGTGCTTAACAGTAAAACAAAGCTCCCTTCTGCAATTGTCTTTAAAGTTCCCGAGCACAATACAGCCCCCTGTTCGACATTGTCTGTAATTTCAGCCAGAAATTGCACCCATGGGGGGATGGGGGATTTTTTTTTTTACTTGAAGAGCATGTAAACGATTAAATGCCAGCTCCTATGCCAAAAAATGTCTTGAGACATCGAATGAACAAATACTCAGGGCCATTCTGCACCAGGATCTATGTAGCAAATTGCTTGCGGAACGAAAAAACGCCATTTAAAATAGTGGAATTCGTTGTTATGCATACCTGGCTTTGTAGTGGAATCCAGTTGCGTTTCTATCATTTCCCACAGGTTTCTGGTCTCGGCAAAAATTGCTAGCCAGGAAGCGATATTGCCGAGCTTTGTCCTGCCCCTGGCCGTCAATCAAACGAGCAGCCAATGGGCGGCCGTTATCATGCTCCCAAAAAGCCCCTTTCCCTTTAAGGAAGGTTTTAAAAAAAAACATGTTGCAACGAATCTGCGTTGATTTGTTGCAACGGAGAGTCCCATCTAGCTAGCAGGTGGTGTTTGAGCTGCCGTTTCATCGTTGCTACGCTCCCCCCGAGTGAAACCCCCCCCCGCACAGATGCGATTTTTGGCCGAAAATAAAGTGAAAAATAAAGGGAAAATAAACCAGCAAACGGGGCTGTGTGTTGCTTGGTTATTGGTGACTTTAAACAGCTTTGGGGAGGGACTGCAGCCAGGGAAGCCTCGCTGGGTAAACGAAGGCTCGCCGGTGCGTTGATCTCCGCTCCCTCTGAGGAAAAAAATGGCGATCGCTTCGCTGGAAGATCAGAGGAGAGAGCCAGGGGGAGGGACTTCGCAGAAACCGCAACAATGGTAACGCACAGAACTTTCCCGCTAGTGTTGCAGATTGGTTGCAAGAGTGTAGCGCTTTCCGGAGCCTGAATCCACTTTTTGGGATTTCCCTGAAAGCGCTACAATGAAGCGCTTTTTGCGGATCAGTTTCAGGAGTGTTGCAGATTGTCAACGACGTTGTGCATAACAGCAAATCAGTAGCGATTTCAATTTGCAACCATTGTGCAATTTTGAACGAGTGCGGAATGGCCCTCGTTGCTACTGGTGTTTTCAGGTTTTTAAAAAACAGTTTTTAAAGGGAAAGGGCTTTCTGGGAGCACGAACCCAACAGTTCATTGGCTGTTCTGTTTGATTGACGGCCAGGGGCAGGAAGAAGTACGGAAAAATATTGCCTCCTTTGTTGCGATTCCAACAAGACCAGAAACCTGTGAGGAATGAATAGACCGCTACTGGGACTTCAATATTCCACTAGAATTGAAGGTACACGGAATGATGAAATTCCACTATTAAATATAGCATTTCTGCATACTGCAAACATTTAGCAACATTAGTCATTGTGCAGAATGGCCCATAATGTTTGTGGATCTCTATACCTTTCTAGTGGGCTTTAGGTAAAGGTTAAGGTATCCCCTGTGCAAGCACTGGGTCATGTCTGACCCTTGGGGTGACACCCTCTAGCGTTTTCATGGCAGACTCAATATGGGGTGGTTTGCCAGTGCCTTCCCCAGTCATTTCCATTTACCCCCCAGCAAGCTGGGTACTCATTTTACTGACCTCGGAAGGATGGAAGGCTGAGTCAACCTTGAGCCGGCTGCTGGGATTAAACTCCCAGCCTCATGGGCAGAGCTTCAGACTGCATGTCTGCTGCCTTACCACTCTGCGTCACAAGAGGCTCTTTTGGGGCTTTATTCAGCATCATAAAGTGGGCTTTATTTAGCATCATAAATTAAGCAAGCAATTTCATGGGAGAGGCACTATGACTCATTGACAGTGTATTTGCTTGTACAAAAAAGGCCTTGGGTTCAATAAAGGCATCTTCAGTCAGAGGTCCTTATTTAGAAGGTGATTTTTTTTCCTGACAGAATATTCCATAGGTAATTAGATGGACCAATGGTCTGTCTGCAAAACCTCTCTGCTCAAGCTGCCTTTGCAATATATTTATAGCAAAGCAAATTGTTTTCAACATGTTTTCCCTTTTCCTTTTTAGTGACAGGCAGAAATGAATTTCCTTTCATCAGCATATATATGGTATCAGGCCCTGTTGAGTGTAATCAGGTCTCTTATTGTTCTTTTCCAAGAGACAGGAAGTGGGAGAAAAATTAGCTCTGTGTGAATCTTTAAAATATATAGTTACAAGAGAGGCAAGACACTTCTGACTTCTCAGTGACGAGTATTTGCACGGCTAAATAGGACCTGCATTGTGCCAAGGTGATAATATGTATACCTCCTTGAGTTCTTTTGGAATTAGAAATGCCCTGAAAGGTAAAAGAATTCTGCCATCTTGGGTCCCTCTCAGCAATGACAAGGCAAGTGCTAAAGAGGGTTTATTCATAACTGTTGTTTTTCTTTGCTTCAGAGCTCCTTATGGGCTCCATTGAAAACAGTTCTGGATGTTAACCACACTTTATTGTTGTATAGCATGCCACATTAGAGGACATTTCAACTTTGTGAGGAAAAACATGGCCATATTTCTCTGCAAGTCATGCAGTACAGACTGCTCTGACAGAATAAAACATAGGTTCTTTGAAACTCTCGGTTCATTGTGTAGAACCAAAGGTGAGAAGTATTATATCAGAACAGTGCTGTGTCTGAAAATACGATGACTAAGAATCATTCTAATGCTTTTATTTCAGCCATTTGAGCTGAAATGGCTCTGAGTAAACTACGCTGTAAAGCAAGGGGCTATTCTGAAAGCAGCCAAGATGTATAAGTCATAAATAAGAGGGAAAATAGGGCATGCACAGCAGTGATTTGTATGGACATCTGAAAAGTAGAGCCACAAAAACTATCATTTACTGTAATGGTTTTTGAGTAACTATAAAATATGCCTTTTCACTGGCCATTTCTGAATGTTAGAAAGAATTAGGACTTGTTTGCATATGTTGCCATAACCCAAGGTTCAGCAGCAATTTCTTCTGGATCTTTGCCCTGAAGCCACATGCCCCTTCATTTCATCTTTCAAAGGAGATATAGCAAAGCAAACCAAATGTGTTTACATCTTGCCCCTCTACAGTTTCTGGTGTGTGTCAGCCTCTTATATCTCCTTACAGCTATAACTAGCCAATGAAATAGGCTAGCCGTGTACCCATCAGTCCATTATACTGATTGAAAAGCGTTTTGATTTATTATTACATAGTCCTGATTAAATGGGCAGCAGACTGAAAAAATTACTAATTTTTAACACAAGTTCTTTGGGGGAAATTAGGCAGAAAGCACTGCCTATGAAATCAGCTCTTAGAATCATAGAATCATAGAATTGGGACCTCATGGGTCATCTAGTCCAACCCCCTGGACTAGGCAGCTCTTGTTCCTCATAGCTCTGCCCCACACATTCTCAAGAAATGAAGACACCAAGGTTGGGAATGAAGGCCAGGAAGAATGTCTTGCAGTTGAAGTTGCTTTGTGCTTGGAGCCAATGTTAGGTTAACCATTAATGCTGGAACACTTTTGGCAACCCAGCAAGTAGGATGCTCATACCTAGGACTGTGTATTAGTAAGGCTTTGATGAGTTTCATAAATGTATCCCAGTAAAACATTTATTATGGATAGTGGAATATTTTTTGGGTGGGTTTACAAATAAGAGCCTCTTGTGGCGCAGAGTGGTAAGGCAGCCGTCTGACAGCTTTGCCCATGAGGCTGGGATTTCAATCCCAGCAGCCGGCTCAAGGTTGACTCAGCCTTCCATCCTTCCGAGGTCGGTAAAATGAGTACCCAGCTTGCTGGGGGGTAAACGGTAATGACTGGGGAAGGCACTGGCAAACCACCCCGTATTGAGTCTGCCAAGAAAACGCTAGAGGGCGTCACCCCAAGGGTCAGACATGACTCGGTGCTTGCACAGGGGATACCTTTACCTTTACCTTTTACAAATGACATAATTTCTTTTGCACAGAAGAGAGAATGTCTCTGCTAGTTTGGTGTAGTGGTTAGGAGTGCAGACTTCTAATCTGGCAGGTCGGGTTCAATTCTGCGCTCCCCCACATGCAACCAGATGGGTAATCTTGAGCTCACCACGGCACTGATAAAGCTGATAAAGCTGTTGTGACCGAGCAGTGATATCAGGGCTCTCTCAGCCTCACCCACCTCACAGGGTGTCTGTTGTGAAGAGACGAAAGGGAAGGCCGCTTTGAGACTCCTTCGGGTAGAGAAAAGCAGCATATAAGAACCAACTATTCTTCTTCTTCTTAAGTGATGCTTGCTGCTTGTAAAATATGTGCATCAGCTAAAAACAGGTAAATTAAGATACATGTTAGTCTGTAGTAGTAGAAAAGAGTAGGGATGGACATGAGCCAGGAAAATGTGGTTTGGTACATTATTTGTAGCATGAACTGTCACAAATGTTTAGGGGCCAAGCCAACTGGTTTTGTTCATGAGGTGATGTCACAGTGAGCTACTAACAGTTGCACCCCATCTAGGCTGGGCAAATCACACTTCCTCACTTGGACCCTTTCTGCCCAGTCACAGGATTTCCATCTTTGAAGTGTTGAGCTTCAGGAGATTCTGCTTGGGGCATCCCTTCCTTCACTGCTTCCAGACATCTGGCTAAGGACTCTGGGGGAGAATCTGGGTGGCCATCCATCAGGAGGAAGAGCTGGGTATTATCTGCATATTGGTGATGCACATGTCTGATCCTCTGTACCACCTCGGCAAGAGGGCTCATAAAGATGTTGAATAGAATTGGACTAAGAACTGCCCTCTGTGGCATTCCACATGTAATTTGGCAGCAACTCTATTGTCTCTCTCCAACTGGTACCCTCCACAACCTTGCCATTGGAGAGCTGTCCCCCATATCCTGGTGTTAGCAAGGTGGTGAGCTAAAAGCTCATGGTCGACTATGTCAAATGCTGCTGTAAGGTCAAGCAATACGAGCAGCACTGACCTGCCCAGATTCAACTGGTGATGGAGGTCATCCTTTTTGAGTCAGGATACAGGAGGAGAATATTTGAAAATGTCAAGAAGTTCCTAATCTAAATATGTGAACTACACATCTCGACTTGATTTCTCTCTGACTGGCAATTTAGTATATGTCCTACCTCTGAAGATGCCGGCCACAGTGACTGGCAAAACATCAGGGGCTAAAATCCCAAGACCGTTACCACACAGTCCGGAAAATCCACAACAGCCATTTGATTCCGGTCGTGAAGACCTTTGACAATTAAATTTGTTCTTTTTGTCTGGGCTCAATTTCTACCACAACCCACTATTAACTTCTGTTTAAAGCAGTATTTACTAATTTAGTGGTAACCTGAGTTGTGCCACCGACTATTGCTCGAAAAGAGCTATTTGTAATTAATACCGAAATGCTCCTTTAGTCTTCTGCCTGTTCCACACTGATGCTCATCTTAGATGAAGGTCCAAACTTTCTGTCCTTTGTCACAGATGTTCTTGCCTGGTTTACTAGAATCCCCAGGACTTGTGATAATTTCTGTGGAGAAGAAATTCTGGGGAAAGAATGGCTGTGGATACCATGGCTGTTTGAATTAGACGTTTTAGCTATTGTTGACTAGAGTTCAGAGCCTCTTGTCAATTCTTTGGGGTTAAGCAATAACAACGCTGGTGTACTTTCATTTACTTTTCGGGTTTGTTGGTTGTGTTATAATTTTCTCAGGGCCAAGGAAGAAACTGATTTGCAAGAAAGGGTCCAGCCTTCTGTGATACAGAATTGTTTTTGATATCTATATGCAATTGTGTCGTACAATCACTTTTTCTTTCCTGTGTCCATCTTTATGCCTCTCCAGTGCCCCTTGTAGGGTATTCTTCTTATGCTGTTAAATATAGCACAGTACAGATTTTGCATATTCTAACATTAGATAAATTAATGGAGGAATAAGGTTTATGAGTGGCCATTAACTATGGTAACCAAATAGAACCTCCAAATTCAGAGCAGTATACTCTTGAATGCTAGGGATTTTTTTTTTTTGGGGGGGGGGGACTTTTGCAGTGGCTGTTGCCTTTATTTTCTTCTAATCTGGCAAGATAGTGTAGGACCTAGGACATTGGTCTCAAGATATTTCTGTTGTGATCCAGCAAGCTTCTTTTGTTCTTATGAAAGGTAGTTGTCCTGCCTTCATTTTCATGTAGAGAGTTCAAATATTATTCAGTGATATCATTGCCTTCTCTGCTTCAAGAATGCTACTGAATTATTGAAGTGTGTAGGAAGAAAGGAGACTGCATTTTTTTCATGCCGAGGGGAAAGTGTCCTGTGTGTAACCGGATTTTTTTTTTCTTCCAGGACAGCCGTTGAAAATAAACTCTTAGGCTAAGGCCAAATCTTTGCACAGAGTAGCTGAAAAAGACCAGTTTTAGAGCTATAGCCATGTTACTCTGTTGTGGCAAAATACTCTGTTGTGGCAAAATAAAATGAAATAAAATGGGGATTATAAGGAAAATTGTTGAAGATTCTTCCCAAAAGATCTAATCAGTTCTGTGACCCTTGATCTCCTAAGGATCTGTAGTTTCAGCCTGATCAAAGGCATGAAATGGGCCACTCTGGAAATTATTTTGTGGGTAGTTCACTTTGCCCTTGCTCTCCTTCTTTCTTTTCTTCCACTTTAAGAAGGCAGCAGCAAAAGAGGATATGCCGTGCACTAGGAATAGAGAACTGGGGTTTGCTAGATTTTAGCATTTGGGGACTAGAATCACTTTCCAACATCATCTAGACTCACTTTACGGCTATCAGCTCTGGGCTGGGAAATTCCTGTTAATGTGGATGATGGAGCCTGAGAGCAGGGTTTGGGGAGGGACCGTGGGAGGCATAATGCCCTAGAGTCCATCTTCCAAAGTGGCCATTTTCTCCAGGGAAACTGATATCTGTTGCTTGAAGTACAATTGGAATCCTAAGAAATCTCCAACTACCGCCTGGAGGTTGGCAACCCTAGGCTCACCTGCCTCCTTTCCCTGTGTGACGAAATCTTCCCTTTTTTCTCTCCCCATTAAATATCCTATGAGACATTTTAGTTAGTACTAATATTTTTAATTTTTTTTCTTTTGCAGTTCAGTGCAGTTTGAGAGATACTAATGTCTCACTGCAATTCAATGGGGCTTATTCACAGATGAAAATTATTATTCTGTTCACAGTAACAGAAAGCCAAGAGATTTGTTTTGTGATTATATTTGTTTTTAATCCGGATCATGGGGGGCTCAACATGAATTTTATCCATGGGCTCATGATGGCCCTTGGCAGCCCTGCTTCCTTTGCATCAGCTTCAGATCATGTATGGTTCTTAAAATGCCTTCACCATGTTTTGGTCATGTGACTGATGGGCGTGGCCACCCTTAGCGGAGCTGTACCCTTCTAAACTCATTGATAGGTAGACAGAAGGATTCTGTTTCTCTGCTTTAAAAAAAAAAAGACAAAGCAACCCTGAAAAAATAAGCCCGTATGGGTGGGGGGAGTAAGTGTTTAAGTGAACTGCATATCAGTAATTGAGCAAAATACTTCCAAAGTCATGTAAACTTAACAAAAAGAAAAACAAAGCATTTGCCAAGCTAGTATAGTTGATAACATTCAGGATTTAAAGGACACAAAATTTCATTTGTGTTGGTAGACTTTTAAATGTCCAGTGCTATATTTCATTACATTTCATTTTAGATTTGACTTCTCATCCAGAACAGCCATATATACAATTTCATGGATATTTTATAATGTAAAAGATGCTCCTTGCTGAGCTTCCAGTATGCTCCTGACCTCATTAAGGGACAAGCATAGATAGAATGGAACTCCGTTATGTATGTCCAAATCAAGATCTCAATTTCCATTTACCTTTGTCCCAAATTGCCTGTCCAAGAAACACTGGGTACAAAGAACCATATCAGCACATAAGGTGAGGAGAAGGTTACCATCTCTCCACCAGATAGCCTTTGGCTCAGTTCAGTCATAATGTCAAAATGTGGTTTGTTTTAACACTTGTTCCTTTGTGGAGCCAGGATGTTATCTGGCTAGTGGCTTTTGAGGTAATGTCCACTAGGTCTGACTTATTATTAAAAATCTAAAACCTATTTGTGAAGTGTGCAAAAATGGTATTTTATCTGCAAAATAAGTAATGGCCTTGAACATTTATGAATTTATTGCATTTCCTTCCTAATTTATGCAGTTTGTCAACGTGCTTATACTTGAATTGAGTAAAACCCAAAACACAGGCAATAGCTGAATGCTGAGAATGAACTGATGGAAGAATCTCTGAACAGTTAGCTTGTTTTAAG
This sequence comes from Paroedura picta, assembly GCF_049243985.1. NCBI lineage: Eukaryota > Metazoa > Chordata > Lepidosauria > Squamata > Gekkonidae > Paroedura > Paroedura picta. The sequence goes on from NC_135369.1 coordinate 147,872,104, forward strand.
CTGCAAGTAGTTCTCCATTACGGTAGAACTGCATTATAAAGGAAGAGTATGGAAAGGCAGCATAAAATATCCTAAATATATGAATTAAATTGTTTTTCATGGTTTGCTAAGTCATTCTTCACCATGTACTCCATTCTGTATTGAGAATAGTTTAAAGATTTGCAAATTCTAGTTTGCTAGTAACATAATCATAGAGCTGGGTTTCATCCCATAGGGAGGAGAATGTGACAACCTTGTTGATGGCTTCAAGGAGCTTTGCATTCCATGTTTCCACTGTGGTCTCAATGGTACACATGTTTGGAATCCTGAAATCCTCTGATATATTCTGGAATCCAGTAGGCTTCATGAGTCTATGTGTGAACCATTTTAACACATGTCCAGTACTCAGGCTACATTCACCATGACTTTAAGTAGTTTCGTTGGCCTTAACACAGCCCTGACTGTGGTGAGTGATGTATAGTACTCAGAAGCTAGAGTGGCTGGTGGTTGCATCAATCAAATCAAGATATTAGGGGAAAGCCATTGGCAGCATTGTGGTGAGCTCTTTTGTTCCTGACACCATGTCCAGAGAGTACTGTCAGTAACAATTCTCTGGGATTGTCTTTATGTAGGCCTCTTAAGAACTCTAGGTTAGGAAGGGTATAGCCAAGTACCACAGAGAATTAGTTTCAGCCTCATTCTTGATATTTAGGGTCTGTAGTTCTATTGTCACTGCCAAAGTTGGAATCAAATGTGATGAAACCTGTGAGCTTTCCCCCCTCTCTTCCTTTCAAGCCTGAAAACAAAGCACATGACTTCAAAAGACATTCAGATGTCATTGTTGTGTACTGAAGACAACTCAGTTAAATCCAGGCTAAGAGCAGTCTTTTATTTATCCTTTTTAATGTGTGTCATGCATACTGGAGCACTCAGTGAATGTAGGGATGGAATGTTTGAGATGCAACAGTGATTGTTTTTAAAACACGAATGATGCAATTTCTGTTCTGTTTTTAAGTGATGTCTGAGCAGTTTGCAGTGGCATAAGTAATTCCACCTCTATGTAGCTCTTCCTGTGAAATGAAAGCATATTTCTTTGTGCCAATTATACAATAACAACAGTTGTTTCAAGGAAAAATACTGAAAAACTAGTTGACATGAAAAAAGGGGGGGAGTTTAAACAGGAAGTAGAAGCTCTGGATGGCTTGGCTAATGTGTCTTTTCTCCCCTCCTTACATAAGCCTATCCTTCTAAGTCACGTATTTCACCATCTTCATCAGACCCACTGGCAGCATTTCTTCTCTTTTGACATTTGATAAGTTTCAGAAATTGTTATTATGCACATCATGTGCTTCCATTGACTAGCAGACTGGCATTTTGCCAATGAATACACAACTCATATGTTTGGCAAAAATATGGCCGCAACCTTCAATATACCCTCCCCCCCAGAGGGTTGACCCAGCATGGGAGAGGAGCCTGACCCCCACATCCATCTGGCTGGTTGCATCCAGGGTCCACGGCACCTGTGACCAACTTTGATCCCAGCCAGGAGAGTTGTCCCCTTGAGCCATGAAATCCCTATGCGGGAGGCAACCGTATTGGGGTCCAACAGATATCCACCTCTATTTGGATTCCTCTGGCCACCTGGCTGCGGGCCCCTGGCCTGTGTACCTGTGTACCAGCTGGTCTTTTAAAGGAGATCCCCAACCTCAGGGAGTCCAGTACACAGATTGGACTCCCTGCCAACAGGCTCCTGCCTTGCCTCAAACTGCTGCTGCGATAAAGGAAAGCTTAACAACATATTATAAGGGGGGAGGGAAGCTGTTCGGGCTGTGGGCCAGCACAAAGAGGCCAGGCGATGGCATATGGCGCCTTAAATAGGCCCATGCACCTAGCCCCTCCCCTGACACAACAGGCTGCCATGCAGTTGTACAGCTTGATGCCTGGCATTGCTCTTCTCATTGGCCACCAGCTGCAACATCAGTGGGAGCCACAGTTACTCACAGCTGCTAATTGTTTTTATTATGGCAAGGCCCCTCAAAAACTGAAAGTGGTCCAGGCCCCTCTAGAACTCTGATAGTACTTGTCCCTTACTGTTCAGTGGTACAGTCCACACTTCTACCTCCTCATATTAATGCATCAGACATATGTTACCACTACATTTTGGCAAGTAGCAGCAGATATTTGTTCCCTGTAACTGTCTCAAACCTGCTTAGCTCCAAAGATGATTCCCACATCCCCTGCTTGCATAGGACTTTCCAGTGTGTGCATACTGAGTTTCCAGCAGCCCCTGGGAGCTTCTAGGGTAGTCTGAGCATCATGCAGAATCATACAACACTATATCATCACTTTCATTTGTGTAACGGGAAATGATGTCACATATTGCTATCAATCCACAAGGATTCCAAGGTTACATAAAGTTTGGAGGGATTCTAGGTCATCCCAGTGATATGTGACTCACTTCTAGTTACACAACTGGAAGTGACATCATGGTAGCTTGGGCGGCAACATTTCTTCCAGGAACAGGAGACCTCCCACTACAGCAGAACAAGATTCTCTCTAGGGCACACCCAGCAGGAATATACCAGAAGTTTAATGTGAGTAATACTGCAATGGGTTTAAAAGGGGTTTACAACTCTGTTTAGGATTGCACTATACAGGAATATCGTATCAAACTTTCTCTTAAATTTAAAGTACTATCCAAGTTAGGACCTGAGACTGTTTCAGTTGAATTACCTCAGAAGCTGGTATGAATTTCAATAGAATCAATCATGCAAGTATCATATCAGCGAACATTTCTCTAGATTACTATACTTGGCCTTAAAAGTCTATGACTTTTCCTGTTTAAAGAACAGTATCAAACACTGGAAAATAAGTTAGTGTTTCATTTGGGCCTTCAGGATTGACATTCTAGCATTTGAGTAATTGCATCTTGCATTAAATACCTTTCTTCACACTTGTTACCTTATCGTTTAAAGCTGTCTAACAGCTTGCTTATTCTAGTGCTTTTATTACTTCATGGTCAGGAAAGGAGATTGATTGAGGGATAAACTTGACAATTGCAGTTGTCATTTATCATCTAAATCTTTCCTGTTGTGTAATAAGAAGACTGGCCAGAAAATGAGAAGTCTATCACTGAGTGTACAAGTCAGAGGAGAAGCACCCTCTTCTCAGTAAGATAAGAAAGAATCATGGTTCTTAAATTTGGCAACCTGACCACCCAAACTTTGTTTACAGATTTTTGACAGACTTACCTTCTTCCCTTGTCAACACATACCACATTCCAGATAGCTCCCTTTAAAGCAATGCATGAGGCTTCTATCATTTCAGTCCGGAAACCAATATTGTGAGACCCTTATCACTGCCCTCCCTGACTCCTGAAGTTCTTTGCATTTGAAAATAGTATTACACTGGAAATTGCTATAAGGACTATATTAGGATTTCCTATCAACCGGTCTAATTTTCTGGCTAATGTTCTGAAGTCTTCTCCAAGCTATGTAAATATCACCAGTAGCTCTTTGAAAGAGATGGGACCTGATACTGTTCCCTTTACTGGCGATAGGGACTCCCTGCCCCTGCTTCAAGAATTCTCAAATCAATTCAGGGTTACACACACACACACACAAACACACACACACACACACAAAAACATTGCTGCTCTTCTTGGTAAGTGGGTGGAGTTGTTGGTGTTAGATTCTGCTCCTATTTTTCCTTCTACTCCCATTTTAAGAAAAGCAAAAATGCTAATGGTGGCCTGTGACTACAAAGAACTTTCTCGATCAAGCAGCTGCTAGTGATTATAGAAGGAATATTTTTAGGGGGAAATGAGATATGGATCCCTTGGATCTTTGACTCTGTGAATATATATGTCTTAACCAATTGTTAAACCCAGTGTGTAACTGCCAGAATGTGTAGCTGTCTTGATGCTTTCTCTGGAATGATCAAGGGAATATGTTACCAAAAACAATTACCTACCTACAGAGATACCGACTTGGATCAGAAATATCAATAGATGGTCAGCTTTCAGCTGCGAGAATAGAGAGTTTGGTAACAAACGGTCACTGTTGTATGCCTTTCATCTTGGATGCAAGAGCTTTACATATGGTTATCTGGCCAGGAACTAGAAACAAGAAAAAAACTGTCAAAACTGTGACAGGGCTTGTTCCAGACTTTGAGGAGCTGTGATCAGAGAGTGCCCATGCCCCCTCCTATCTTTTACCTACTGCCAGCCCCCCATGCCTGCCCACCCACCGACCTTCACAAGCCTCTTCATCTGCACTCACAAATGCCTGCACCACCCACAGACCTGTTCTTTGATTATGCTGGACAGTGCTTATGACTGTGGACATGGCACACTGAGTACTTACAAGCAAGCCACTGGGGGAAGGGCAGGGGAGCAACAGGGGGAGCTCTATGCTCAGTGGTAGTAGGCCCTGTGATTAGTCATAGGCTGTGGCAGCTGCTTTACCTTAGGGTATGCTGATACCAGCTCTGCTGCATAAAACAGAGAAATGAACATGGGAGAATTTTCCTTGGTCAAAGAATCCTCATTCCTCATTTGTCCCGCTTGCTGGAATATTCTTTTTTTTTTGGGGGGGGGGGTTGAGGGGGTGAGAGGGTTGCCTGTCATGAGTCACCAAATAACAAATTGAGAGTCCAGTGGCACATTTAAGACCAACAGAGTTTTATTCAAGGTATGAGCTTCCATGCGCACACACACTTCCTCAGATACAGTGTCAAGTTACAGAATGCACAGGATCTCTGCTGGTTTAAAAAAATTACTGGTAACTTGATGTTCTGTTTCTTTATTGTTCTTCGGTTGCGATCCTGAATAGTACCCACCTCCCCAAGAGTCTTTCAATATATATAACTAATATTTGTTCTGTATTGTTATTTTATAGATTTTAGCTACGTCCAGTATGAAGGGGATTCTTATATGGAATTTGAGGGTTTTCAGTCACTTCCCCAAAACAACATCAGTTTAGAATTCCATACTACTGGCCTCCAAGGAGTTATTTTCTATATTGAACAGAATCCAGCAACCATTGGACAAACCTTTATTCAACTTTCTGTCAAGGATGGCATCTTACAGGTAATCCTTTAACATTTTGTGTTACAATACTGTTTGGACTTCTTTTTCTAAGCTGCTGGTTTCTGTCCTCGGGTATCACTGTAGTCTGCTATGTTCTTAGAAGCTTCCAGCTTTTAAACAAAATGACTAAACCACTTTTTAAAAAACTGCCTCCCCTCAAATTCTGTCTCCAATGGTAATCATGATTAGTCTTAAATATTCATGGATAATGGAGGGTAAAGACTATGTGCAGATAATAGCAATTGTTGCCATGGAAAATGCACAAAAACATAATGTAAAAGAAAAATGGGATCTTGCTTTTTAGGTGCTAGTTCATGGGCTCTTGGCAGAAAACAAAATGTTTTTGTGTTGTCATTTTTTACCAGAGCAAAGGTATTAGGCTTATTACAAAGCAGGAGGCAACCAAGAACTGTAGAACAGATAAACACCTAGGAAAGTCTCAGTTTGAATACTTAGTATGAGGCTAGGTAAGTAGACTCCAGATCACTTATTTATGAACAGCAGGATTCTAGCACTTTAAGAACACTAGAAGTCCTATCAGTCCAGTATCCTTTTCATGCAGTCGCCAACCAATGCCCTGGAGGGCAAAGAAGGCATGGAGTCCAAGGCCCACCTTTGCTGCTGCCTCCCAGAATTGATATTCAGAATTTTGAATCCACTTGATATGGGTAAAAAATGGATAGAATTTCCTGGACTGTTGTTGTCTGCTACTCTTCATTCATATGGATGATCACTGCTCACAATTAGACATTTGTCTTACTAGAACAATGGATTCATGCCAATTATAAAAGAACTGAGAGATAACAAGCAAAGTTGTGCAGAATATTCTGTCAAAATTGTCTTAATTATGAACAGATGCAGAAGACTATAGAAATGGCAAATAGTCTTTCCTGCAAGTCTTAGTTCCTGGAATAAAAAGATGCCAATGTTTATATTCTGTAAGAAATGTTAACCTTTCCCGCATCTGGCAAATTCTATTTGACTGTAGATTATTTCTTTGCTTGCACAAATATCAACATATGACAGAGAATAGCAACAGGATCCAAAGGTTCACACATTGTATTCCTGCAAACACCAAAGGTTTTCAACCACTTCCTGCAACAGCCTCCCCTCTCCCCCCCCCAAAAAAAAAGAAAGAAAGAAAAGAAAAGAATCTAGCTGGGTGGAAGGAAAAATCCTTCCCTCAGTCACCAGATACAATTAACTTTCACCATGTAGAAGCAGTTGCCACACAGTGGCATTTCCACTGTCCACTATATGAATATGCTAGAAGTAAAGCTTGGTGAATTCAGGAATGCACCGGGCGCAAGATAGGGGCTGGGGGGGAAGGATTTAAAGGGAGTGGGCACAGAGAGGCCTCTCTCTGAAGTCAGTGGGGGGGGGTAAAGAGCTCGGCAGGGCTGCTCAGCATCGGGAGAGGTGGTGGCTGGCTCCTTAGCCCCAGTGCTACCCTGAAGGCAGCAGAGAGGTTTCTCTCTGCATCGTGGGGGTTGGGGACTTAAAGAGCCAGGCAGCACCTCTCCCCAGTCTCCAGCCATGCCACTGCAGGTTCAGAGAACCTTGTCTCTGCACCCTGGGGAGTGGTGGGGTCTGAAAGAACCAGCCAGTGCCTCTCCCCATCAGGAGAGGTGCTGGCCGGCTCCTTCCCCTAGTGCTGCCCCTGCAAGGGGTAGAGATGCTTGTCTCTGCACCCATGGTAGAGTGTGAGTTGAAAGAGCCGGCCAGCATCTCCTTCGATCGGGAGAGGCACTGGGCAGCTCCTTCCCCTGGCACTGCTCCTGCAGGATACAGAGGCTCTTGTCTCCCAATTGGGAGAGGTGATGCCCAGCTCCCTGGCCCCAGCACCACCCCCATGGGGCGCAGAGAGCTTTCCCCCTGTGCTCTGCAGGGGCACGGATCTTCTCTCAGCAGAGAAGAATTCAGAAGGCTTCTGGTGGGCGGGGTCCCTCTGGGGCCTTTCGAACATTCCGCACGTCATCAGAAGTATGAATCACTAATTATGTATAAGCTATAAATGATTATACGAATCTACTTTTGGTGTTACTGCATTTAAGGTCTAAATCATAAGGGCATCAGATGAAGACCATACACTCAAATGAACTTTGGGCCTTATCCAAGGGAACCATGAATTGGATCCCTGGTACCAAAGAACTCAGAAGAGCCTTTTGCATAAGTGCACCATATGTACCACTCTTTGTACTAGAGGAAGGTGCTGCTGTTAATCCAACAGGTGTGCAGAATTCAACCCTCTGTCCCCACTTTCTTGTATTTCACTCAGCTTTATTCACAATTTTTTAAAGAAATATATATTATTGCAGCTCTAGAGTGCATTGTCTCCCATTTTCTTTTATACAGTACCAATTTGCATGTGGTAGAGGAGGAGAAGTTAAAAACATCCATACTAACAGGCAAGTGAATGATGGACAGAAATACAAGGTGCACATTCGGTAAGTTGTATTTTTTCTGTAAATGTTATTCAATTGTGTTTCAATATACAAATGCACAAGTAGTTTATTTTAGTTTTCAACTGACAATAAAGACCTTTCACTGATAACAGCAGTATGGTTATAAATGGCTTTAAAAGGAAGTTTTTATAATGTATGTATTTGTGTAATTGTAATTGTTAAATGCCTTGGCTATCTTTGTGATGAGAGAAAGTAGGGGGTTAAATTCGGTAAATATAAAATAAATAATAGGAATGTAGCACTGATTTCAGTAACAGTAGAGCTTAGTGCTCCTACAGAAAAGATTCAGACTTTACCTGTACCCAGCCCAAAAGAAACAGAATTAAGGGAAAGTTCTTTTAAAAGAACAAAATGCAGTCTCTGGGCTAGATTAAGGTGTGTTAAGGCCCAAAGCTATGCCCAGTTTAAGAGGCCTGACAGTATCCCAAAATGGTGATTTAGTGTTTAGTTCTTTAAAAAAAAAATTGGAGGGGACAACAATTTCTGCCCCTAAACTGTAGCTTGCTATGATTGTACATAAATACATTTCTGTTTTTAGAGATATCTTAACCTTGAGCACCAGATCACATGTGTAGGAAAGGGGCGTTGATTGGCCAGAGTTCTGTAGCCCGGTCCTAGTGTGGAAGCAGGTTCCACTGTGTTTAATGAGGACAATGTTCATAGTAAGTGTCTATAAAATTAAAATTGTAATGTGAGCATCAACTTACATGGTAGAAGATCCATTAATAAATATCACACATTTTTTGTTTTTGAGATTTTTTTCCTCTTGACAGTGATGCAAATAATCTTTTGTATTAAACTTCTTTGACTCTTGCTATCTACTATGCTCTCTATTAATTCCACATTCTATGGATTCAGAAAGCAACAAGTTGAGTGGCTGAGTATTTATTCCGTCAGAGATTTCTTCCTAATACATCGTTTTAAACTGTGCTAAGGTGATATTCCATCTATGTGAGAAAAGAAAAGAGCTTTGTGGCATTCCCTCCTAAGTAACATTCGGCATGTTCTAGATAAAATTAATCACTTTCATGGCTCTCTTGTTTTAGTGGAATAGATTTAACTTGCTTAACTCTCTAGTCAAATCGCAAGATTGAAAAGTGCTGAGCTACAGCTGAATTTTGCCTCCCTTTTTTTTTTTGTATTTTTTCCTAATTATCTTGTAATTTTCCTCCTGATAACTTTGCTGCTGTCAGCAGCACCCTTGTGGAAGGAATGTGGAACATCTGTATTCACTTCATCAGTCTTATCCTGTCACAGTTAAAACAAGACTGATAAATTAAAGGATATATATTTTTACACAAGACTTAAAGCAGTAGTTGTTTAATCAGGAATCTATATGCTGCATGTGTATACCAGCTAAGGGTGACAAAACATAGTTCTGCCTTCCTCTTTGTTGTATTCCCAACAGCCTTAAGAGGTTGGCTAGGGTGAGAAAGAGTAGGTGAGTTGGTTAAAGTGGGATTCAAGACCAGATCTTCCCAGCCCAGCAATCTACACACTTCACAACCAAGTATAAATTCTACATTGATCAGAATGATCATTTGTTTTATCCAAGCCCCACTTCAGCTTTACCTTCCCCTTGAAGAATGAAACATGTCATATGATTGGCCTCCTTGCAACAGCCTTATAATTAGGTGGGATGATTGGCTTGAGTCTGCAGATGACAGGAAGAAAAAGAAACACAATAGCTTGTATAAGTCCAACTATTAAGTGGATGTTAGGTCGGATCTAAACTGCCCGCCCTGGATCACAGTTTGGTGTCTTACAGTACAATCCTAAGAATACTGTCCTGGAGGAAGGTCTATTGAGTGGATGGCTGGAGAGCTCCCTTAGGATTGCACTGCTAGCCTTTATGTAGTTTGCAATCACCAAAACTCTATTCACAAGTTACAGTGAACTTGCGTACAGTCTGAGTACTGAATACTGAGAGCCAGCTTGGTGTAGTGGTTAGAATTGAGGACTTCTGATCTGGCGAACCAGGTTTGATTCCATGCTCCCCCACATGCAACCAGCTGAGTGACCATCGTAAGCCAAAGGAAGAATGAGAGAAGTTTTGCTCCAGAAAGAAGGGTACAGGAGGAAGGAAGGAAGCTGTACGGTTGAGGCTGGCTCCTGATTTGAAAACCCGAGTTTTCAGGGATCCAGCATCATGTCTGAGCCAGCCTACAGTGTTGTGCCGATGACTATAACTTAATGTGAAGATGCTAAATACATTGCATCATCTCAGTTAGTTATTCATCCAGCATGGGTATGCTCCAATGAACTCCAGTGAAGCAGACAGCTCCACAAATTCAATAAGTAAGTTAATTGAGCAATGAGATATGACAGACTGATATATTATTAATATTCAAATGCCAGTTTCGGGTATCTTAAGACTGAGGCCAAAGGCCAAGTGCCTCTCTCCACCATTGCTTGTCATTAGTAGACTCTCTCACACACCATGAAGTCTCTTATTGAAACTATAAAGCATTCATTTGCAAGAAAATATACTAGGGTAGAAGAACTAACAGTTTTTAAATGTACCAGGCATAAACTTTGATTGGATGAAAATATTTCTTTAGTCATTAGAAAATGTTAATGGTTGTGTCATTTCAAAGAACGAATGATTTATGCTTTCCTTTGAAAGTTTTCTGCTTGGTTATTAAGTCATTGCATCTTTGTGGTTGCAATAAATATTTTTTTCTCCTTCCAGTGGGCATTATGGAACATGAAGTTCTTATGGGATAGAATTTTACAACTTCATGGGCTATCCTCTCATGTACAAGTATATATAGAGACGGTTGTTTCTTTTACAACTTTTCATGTAGAAACATATCAAGGGCAAGGGCTCCTCCATTCCATGTTCCATTTTTATACCTTCCTCTAGGAAACCTTCCTACCTTCCTCTAGAGCCTCTTGTGGTGCAGAGTGGTAAGGCAGCAGACATGCAGTCTGAAAGCTGTGCCCATGAGGCTGGGAGTTCAATCCCAGCAGCTGGCTCAAGGTTGACTCAGCCTTCCATCCTTCCGAAGTTGGTAAAATGAGTACCCAGCTTGCTGTGGGGTAAACGGTAATGACTGGGGAAGGCACTGGCAAACCACCCCGTATTGAGTCTGCCATGAAAACGCTGGAGGGCGTCACCCCAAGGGTCAGACATGACCCAGTGCTTGCACAGGGGATACCTTTACCTTTACCTTTTTAGGGAACGGCAGGCTAAAAATACAAAAAGAAATGAACTGAAGATTCCCAGTGAAATGACTAGCAATCCCTGATTGCCAGTGTGAAAATATGCATCTTTCTGAGCACCAGCATGCACAACACAATAACATCTGCAAACAAAGCTAATGCATGTTTTCGTGACCTGGGGCTATATTAGCTTATTCCCTTTGAAACTGGTGGAACCAATCTCAAAAAGGCTGCAAATCTGATTGTCCAAAAGATACAGTCGTTCCTATTTCAGAGTGGGAATCTTGTGATGACAAAGATGTTTTGCCAACTAAAAAGACCTTTTGCCTACTGCATGTGGTTAATAGCACATGATGCCATTCAGTTGCTCTTAGTGTAGACTGGTCCCTGCCTTCCCATCTCTTTAAAAAAGCAGCTTAAGATTTGTACAGTTAATAATTATCAAACATGAATATGACATTTCAGAATGTTTGGTGAACTTCAGATGTGCTATCTTAGTACTTGTCATAATAGCACAGGGTCAGCCTAATTGCAGAGAGGCAACTGAAGATGACAAATAAGTCCTGCCTGAGTCTGTGTCAGCAACGAGATTGAACCCAGGGGCTATCTGCTTCCCTGCTCCATCACTTAGTCCTCATGCTATGCCAGTTTTCATGGCATTCATGCAATGTCATGGGTTGGTGCATAATTATATCAATTATCGTAATTAATTTGGAGCCCTTTGGTAATTAAGCAGCATTTTAAATGGGTTGTTAAATAAATGAAAGCTAATATATTCTGGGTGGGCATCAAGATCAAAGGGGAGCCGTCACTTAAACTGTCCTTAAACAAAGGCAGGGGGTGCTCAAAACAGCTGGTTGTTTCCGATTACAGCACCAAGATGAAAACTATAAGGCAATGTTTTTTATGGACAGGAGGGAAAACTATGACACATTGCTCAGCTTGCTGTTGCGTTATAATATGTGAGAATGAAACTACATGATTATCCAGGCATTAATCCGCGTAATGCAAAGAAATTGTTTGCAAAAAAAAAAATCTTGTCTTAATTTTCTCCATTCCCACCATGTTTATGACTTTATCTACAGCTGAATTGATTAACCTGACGAATGAGTATTATTTTGATTTTAGTCTTTTTTCACAGATGAATGGAATAGCAGATAGGCTACCTCCCTCCCTTCCTAGGAGTAATTTCACACTTTAGGAAATGCCATAAATACAAGTGTCATTTTATTTGGGGATAGGAAAGGTTAAGGATATACAGAGAAGTATACAGAGAACTCTCAAGCAAAGCATTCTTTTCTGTTTATACTAACCTCCCAATAGTATCCAGTGCTGCCCAGTAATTGGTTGACTAGGCAGCAGTAATAATGAAGCCAGGGATCCTATTGACAAGTAACTCTTTAAATCTCTTTTGAATATATTCCCTTGATGTCTTGTGCAGATTACCAAAAGGATGTTTTCTAAGGCATGAGTCTCAGGGGCTCCTGGGCAACACTTAGTAGAGCAGTAACACATGACAGGCTTCCTGGTACAGCTTTGCAGGTCATCCTGACAACTGAGATTGAGAGGGACTGTGGTTCACTGGTAAATCATATGCCGTCTATGCAGAAGCTCCCAGGTTCATTCTTTCATTAAAAGGATTTCAGGTTCCGGGAGAGTTTCTGAGACTGTGGAAAGCTGCTGCCAGTCAGAATTGATGATGCTGATCAGAAGGAAATGACAATTTGGTATAAAGCAGCTTCATGGGTTCCTATGATTCTCAGTTCTGCTGATAATGTATGGTCCCATTCACACTTTCCGGCAGCAGTGAGACCTATTTCCCCCTAGTGATCTCCCAAGGCACTCAGCTAAGGGTTTGAAATCAGAAATTATATAGGCAGGAACAATTGCATGCCTCCTTTTCCTTTTATTGTCACCTCATCAGGAACAGGAGGGGAATGACAGGAGATGGAAATGAACCGGATTTTTGACCAGAATTGAGGACTTACTATTCATTGCCAGAGCAATATCATGTCTGTGGAGTTTTTGTGATGTTTCTTGTTCCCTACCATTTTATGTGCTATGCCTGCACGAGTTTATTTATTTGTTGGATTGCTGAGCCACCTCTCCAAAAATATCATGGGGTAGCTTGCAACAGATATAGGTAAGATCCTCATACAATACAATATTTAAAAACTAAAAATAGTTATGTACTAATTGCAAGATTCCATTTAATCTGGGTGATTATGCTCTCAGAAAGCTCCATTAGCTCCTTCCTTCCTTTGTCTTTCCCACATTTTGGTTAGTCTTGGGCAGACACAGCCAACTGCTTATACTTGGAGGCCACTATGTTAAGAACAATCTGACTTCTCTACCCAAAGGAGTCTCAAAGCAGCTTACAAATGCCTTCCCATCCTCTCCCCACAACAATCACCTTGTGAGATAGGTGTAGCTGAGAGAGTTCTGAAAGAACTGTGCATCGCCCAGAGGGTTTCATTTGGCGGAATGGATAATCAAACCCAGACCATCATGTTAGAATCCACCATTCTTAACCATTACACTGTACTGTCTCTCAGTGTTATTTACTTATTCTAGTAAGCTGCACAATAAGCATGATCTGATAGCAAGGGTTTTGAAGCTATGGAGCACATGATGTCAGGAAGCCATTGACTTGTGGGCTGAACTGAAAAATAAATATACTTCCTGAAATTTTCTCTGAATAAAGATTAGTCTTTTAATCTATGTGATATGAATGCAATTATGGTGCAGAAATCTTGGCCCTTATATGTATACTAGGTGAACAACAGTGATTCTTTTGCACTGTGATAATTCAGTTGTGCCAGTCAGTTGTTTTGGGAGCAAATCCACTCTACAAACTACTAGGTCTTAGCTACTGTCTATGGATGTGCACAGGGGGAAAATGCTACTTTTTGGATTTGAGGTTTCCTGTTTTGGTAAAATTTGAATCAACTGAATCAATGATTTGGTATATCAATTTGAGTTTGGTCAGTTTGGGAAACTCAAACTGATTCAGCTGTAACGGCTGATTCTGCTGCAGAGTGAAGCCTCTCCAGTGATCAGCTGGTCGGTGACTCTTCACCCGTCACAAGCTCGCCACTGCCTTGGAAGGGTCTGGGAGGCAGAAGGGTCTGGGAGAAAGAACTGCCAAACAACTGAACCTTTAGGATCAGCTGTTGGATGGCTCCTCCCCTCTCAGACCATTCACAGGTAGTAGAGAGCACTCTCCACTCTCCTGGGAAGGGTCTGGGGGCCATGTACATACCCCTGCCAAATGGTTGGTCCTCAGGACTAGCCATTTATTGGTGTCCTTCTGAATGCACAAATCTTGAACCAACCAAATGAAGCCCAAATTGAGTTAGTTTTCTGTGATTTGGTTCGTTTTGACTGATGAGATGTTTGACAAGCTCTTATATGCCTGAAAATTACTCAAATCAGTGTTGATTCAAGTATTTTTGAGCTTAACTGAGCTGAATTGTCCATCCTTACTACTGTCTTACTGCCTTATTCTTGGAGTACATTGAAACAAATGGTCCTTATGACCAATTTAAAAATTGTGGCTTTAGGACCAAGTTGTAATTCATAAAAGGAGGGAGGAGACAGTCACTGCTTTGTTACTGCTATATATTTAATTCCACTTAGTTTCTTATCATTGCTAATAACTATTTTTGGTACCGTTCTGCAAAAACCTTTCCACTCACAATCATTAGAGGCAGTGTTAACCTTCAGCATCTAGCCATAGACAAATGAAATATCACAATGAGAGCCTGTTGCTCTGGATTGAAACTCATCTTTTTACATTTGAGGTTGACACATGATAGTATAAAATTTATGGCCAGTTCTAGTTAGATGGCAGTAAAGTGAAAATAGATTCATGAGGCTAGCCGTGTTGGTCCGAAGCAGCAGCACTAAGTTCTAGTCCATGGGCACCTTTAAGACCAACAAAGTTCTACCCATGGTATAGCACTGGCACTGAAATGGAAGTGAACAGCAAGTTAGCATACAGCATAATAAAGGAGTTTAGTAGTTGCAAGAACATCTTTAAACACCCTTATTATGATGTATGCTAATTTGCTGCTCACTCTGTACCTATATATGTCAGGTTCTCAGTCAATGTTTCCATAATCAGTCTTGGCATGTTCAGCAAATAGATTTATTTAAACGAAACAAACGAATTCCATGAAAATCTTTGTTAAGTCTGATTGGCAATAGAGATTGATATATCCCTGATGGGCCCACCTGCAAACTATGTCACCCCGTCCCACTTTGGAGAGTTATCTCCCCATTTTCCCAAATCCATTTGTCCCATGCAGGTTTGAATTCCAAATCCCAGACACCCTGTCTTTGAACTGTCCACTATCACCATAAGAACAGGTATAGCCTACAGAGAAATCAAAGTGAAACCATAAATAAATCACACAAAACAACTCCCTCCTCCACCCTCCCTCACACAAAGAAACAAAAGATGCTTACAGTGAAAAATGGCAGGAGGCAGGTTCCAACATGGATCCTGACAATACATGGGGGCTGGTAACTTTCATTTCATTGTACCTGAAGTATGAAAGGTTATAACCTGAATAAAACTTTGTTGGTCTTAAAGGTGCCACTTTGTTCTGAAAAGTGAAAAGTATCTGAGAGGTACATGAAGAATAAGGAAACCTTGGGAGCAACTTGCTTACCAGTGCTCATAAACAAGGCAAGGTGGAAGTGTTCTTTCTGAAATTGCTAATCTGCCCCTCATCTTTCCTACTTTCCTCCTACAAGATGCCCAGCCATCTGGTTGAGAATCTTCACAAAACATCTGGTCCAATAACTGACTGAAGATCTTTTTCAGAGGGTATTCATGTTGGTCTGCAGTAGAAGAACTAGATCAGAGCCACGGCGGGTCATAGGATGAATTAGCACTCTGTAGAAAAAGTATCTTTGGCTGAGCCCCCAGTCAGCTTTGCAATATTGCCAGGTTGTGTGTAGGGTTGGCAGCCTCCAGATGAGGGCTAAGGTCTCCCAGAATTACAAATGATCACTTATCCTCTTTAAAACCACCTTCACCCTCAAGAGTGGGGCTGCCAATCCTCTAGAACGGGCCTGGAATGCCTAGGAGACCACTGAAAGCAGTCCTTCGGGGAAAATGAAACACTATTATACTACAGGACTTTCCAACATTCGGCTACAGTTGGAAAACATGTAGGGATGCGTCCAGTCAGAATCAGCATCCCCTCCTGTCTAATGGAAGAGCATCTCCTTTTTCAGGGCAGGTTGGGGGAAGGGAGGGTCTGTTGGGAAATGTAGGATTGGTGGATTACAATAGAAAACTAGTTCCACTAAGGACAGGCTTAAAGATGTTTCTATTTAAGAGCTGGATCTGTGAATGTTCTTTGACAACATTTTTTTTCCTGAGGCACTCAGCCTCCTGTTTTTTTTTTTTTCTTTCTTCCAGTCTAACCTTAGAACTCCAGTCCAGCCCTCCCTTTTTAATAGATGTTTTTTTTATTTTCATAAAGATAGAAATATAGAATGCAATACAAGTTATTAATACAAAAAACAGTAAATAAAGTATAGTATAATCATCGTTTGAAAATATACGACCCCACATTAACTACACAGTGATATAAACTTTTGCCCAAAACTGAGTCTAGGAGCCATCCACATTTCCACTACATTAAAAAAAGGCCTATTTAGATATACAAAAGAAAAGTTATTAATAATCAACTTACTTGAGAGATCGTAGACCTCACGTTAACTGCTTGATACAATCTAAGAGCTATCCTGACAGATATTTCTAGGTTTAAGTTAGATGCTTAACATTAAACATTTCTTGTAGAACAGTATGAGTTTTGGCCCTGTATCAATACCCTAATGAAGGGAAATGAAAGTAGGGCTTTGCCTTAAAGATGTACAAAAAAAAAAATTACAGGAGGATTTCATAACTTCTCCTTATCCTTAATACCGATACATCTACAAAACAATTTATACTTGACCCATTCTAAGAGCCATCCTGACAGGTATAAGTTGAGAGCTTTGCATTTTCTACAGATCAGTGTGAGCTTTGGCCCTATAACAATACACTAATAAAGAAAAAATAAAGGGGGAAAACCCCATTTTATATTTCCAACACTAACGATTATATTACCTGTATGCCTACAAAGAAAAAGAAACAAGAGAGAAAAAAAATACTGCTTCCCCTTTTTCATAAAAATAGCAATGTAGGATACAGTATATGTTGTTAATACAGAGAATAGTAAAGTTTCCAGGTTTAGATTAAATGCTTAACATTAAACATAGAACAATATAAGCTTTCAGTCTTCTATAGCTTCTCCTTATCCTTAATTCAGATACATCTACAAAACAATTTATACTTGACCCATTCTAAGAGCCATCCTGACAGGTATATTTTCAGATTTAAGTTGAAAGCTTAACATTAAATGTTTTCTACAGGTCAGTGTGGGCTTTGGCCCTAGAACAATACACTAACAGAAAAAAGAAAAAATAAGGGGGGAGAACCCCATTTTATATTTCCAACACTAATGATTATATTACCTATATGCCTACAAAGGAAAAGAAACAAGAGAGAAAGAGATACTGCTTCCCCTTTTTCATAAAAATAGAAACATAGAATACAGTATAACATTAAACATAAAACAATATGAGCTTTCGGTCTTCTTAAGGGGGTCTCATCTCGAGGCTTGCTACATCTTGTCGTTCCTGTAGACTTATATTCTGTCCCATTGGCCTTTGGCATAGAAAGTGTAGTTGTACTCTTTCCCGCAGAGTATGCATCGATAAATCTTGAGGCCATTGCACCTCCTGGACTCCAGTATCAATACAATTTTTTCCCAATTTTTTTAATCGGTTACTTTCACTACAGACCCATATTTCTTTTGATTGATTTTTGTACACTGTTCCTTTGAGATGGCTGTATGTCTTTTTTAAAAGGGTGTCCTTATCTGGGCTGCAGAACTCCGACATCCCCTTTTCCGTCTCCAGAATTTCAGATTTCTCTTCTACTGTTGGTTTTCCACCTTGTTTAGAGCTGTCATCAGCCACTGTTAGTGATCCATCATTCCTGTTGGAGACTTCTTCCTTGGCATCTTGGATCTCCTTGAAGATATGAATTTCAGATTTCTCTTCTACTGTTGGTTTTCCACCTTGTTTAAAGCTGTCATCAGCCACTGTTATTGATCCATCATTCCTGTTGGAGACTTCTTCCTTGCCATCTTGGATCTCCTTGAAGATATTTTTGACCAATCCTTCTGTAAATACTTTGAAATCTTGGGCTTGTTTCTCTATTAGATGAGCCAATCTTTTTAACATAGACATGTTTTTGACTTAAAAAACAACAGCCAACATACAAGTAGCCAGTAGAGGTCCTCTGTTTTATCCTCTAATGTTCCGGCACAAGCATATAATGTAATGGAGTCAATAGGGCAGATATTCTCATGCTGGAACAGAGTTCTCGTGAGATCTTCCCATTCACAGCTCTTATCTCTTATCTCCGAAAACCAAAACAATTGCAGTAAGAGCTTTTGCCAATTAATTTGAGTTGATTTGAGTCCTTCTTCTGCTTAGTTAGGAGAATTAGCCTGCCTCATAACGAGGTGGCTTCGGGCAGAGCAGAGTAAGAGGAGGGGGGAAACAAAGGGCTTTGATGCAGGAAGAGAGACAAAGGAAAAAAAACGAGAGATACTTGCAGTAAATGATATTTTGGAACTCAGCCGATGTCCTCCCCTCAGTTCACAACATTCATTTGCAGTAAATCGTCGTGTAGGGTTGAAGCAGATACTTTAAGATTAAAGAGAGAAGTCCGAGATAGAAAATGGCAGTCGTCCTCTGGACCTGGAACACTGACAGCCTATAATCCAGGGAGATATACTCCCTAAAGGATTGGAGACGGCCCCAAGAACTTCCTGGGTAGAAAGGTGAGGTGGGGTTTGCGTACCCCTCCTCTTTTCTGCCAATTGCTTGCGTAATTGACCCCTGTCAGGCTTCAGAGATAGCAGAGCAAATGCCCTGCAACCCTCTCAGAACGACATCTTTAGCCACATTCAGCCCTCCCTTTTAATCTGCCTCAATTATTCCACTGCAGAACTGTGTGAACGACTTACCGATGCTCTTGTTGGTTGTTTTGATGCCATGGAATTTTACTGCTTTTTCTTTCAAACACTGAAAAAAAGACTTAATTGAAGAAACCACATACAACTGTGAAATTTGTGAAAAGGCATTCTAAAAATCTGTCCAGGGGCTCAGTACAGAAAGTCCAAATACAGAAGTGGACCAATTGCAAAAAGAAAAAGAAGAAAAAAACAGGTAGCATACTGGAGTTCCTTCAGCTGGCTGGAGCAGTGGGTTCTTCATGCAGCAGTAGTGTGAAAGCGGAAGTTCTCAAAGAAGACAGTGGAAGAGTTCCAGTTTCTGTGAATTTAAAAGATGGCAAGATCTCAACCTCTGATCAGAGGCTGGGTAGGATAGTGCTGCAGAAGGAACCACGTCGGACCACACTTAGTAATAGCAGCGATGAATCTTTATTATGGCCGCAGGTCATGCAGACTGCATTTGTAGATGTACTGGTTTCCAGTGGGCCAAGTGAAACTGAGGCTAGGGCTATCCCTATAGATCCGAACAAATGTTACTCCTCATTTGCTTCTGCTATGAGATAGTTGCAGGAATTGCTAGTACCAGTTTACTCGGAAGCACTGGAAATAGTGATATACTGAAACAGCATGAAAAGTCATCCAGCTGTTTGACTGATAACTGCAAACTGAATGCAGGTTAGGTCAAACAAGTGCATTGGTACCGAACGTCAGCAGATTATAAGGCAAGAGATTCCGCACTGGAGGGCGCGTGCTTGACTGCTTAATGGCGATTACAGCCTTCCTGGCATCACACAACTTGGTGTTTCAGAGATCTTCAGACAAGCTCCTCACGGACAACAGCAGCAATGTTCTGGGGATCGCACTGCTGCTTGACAAGTCGGATGAAGGAATGGGCCAGCATTTGCAGCATTTATCTTCCAAGGAGTGTAATGATCACTACTGAAGAATGCCATTCAGAATGAACTGATCACCCTTCTGGCTAAC
Source organism: Paroedura picta (assembly GCF_049243985.1). NCBI lineage: Eukaryota > Metazoa > Chordata > Lepidosauria > Squamata > Gekkonidae > Paroedura > Paroedura picta. Next base: position 147,891,873 of record NC_135369.1, read on the forward strand.
AACGTATCATAAAACATATACAAGGCTGAACACAGCTAAATCTCAATCCGTCATTTAGATTGCACACCTAATGGGAGTTGCTCTGGAAAAAAAGTCTTTTGCAGTGAGATTTATGTAGGAAGATGGAGAGAAAATTGTGTTAAAATAACATTTCCCTAGGATTCAGAGCAGTTTATGAATCAACTGGATGAGGGCTTATGGGGCTCTTACTGAGAATGCTGAAGGGAAACAAAATGACATGCGAGGGCCCCCACATACCACATTTGCTCCCTTGCCCTGAGCAACACTATTCCCTGGCCTCAGAAATGGGAAAAGAAGGGGATGACATCACTCCTCCTTTCTCCAAGCTGGCTCGTGTACACTCAAGTGCAGCCCAGACATCCTCTGCAGCCACATGTATCATTGATTCTTTTATACTGCCTCCCAGGACCACCTCCTATCAGGTCTCAACCAGTCTCCCTTTCAGTTCTTCCTCCTTCATCAGCCCACTCCTATATTCTAGCCCCCTGGGCTGAATCTGCATGGAGCTTTTATTCCAATCCCAGGTCGATTCAGTCCCTGCCGTCTCCACTGAATGTGATTTCCACTTTGATTTTGGGTGGTTTAAATTTTCCCTCTGCAACAAGCATGATTGATCTGGAGTGACCCTGTCTTTTCCCCGCAATATCCTAGAGTGGATATAACCCTCAATATTTGAAAGATCGGCATGAGAAAGCATGCAGCTGTCTGCTTTCCCCAAAATTACTTGCTGCGGAGCCTCTGTTGGTTCCTGCTGCTGAGCCTCCATGGTAGAGAAATACAGATAGGCCAAGGCTTCCTTGTTCCCAGGCTGCAAGCTTGCCTTAAATGGGAAGCCCTAACTATTCTCAGCAGAAGCTCCAGTAGCCCTAACTTCTTTCTGTAGAGATTTGCCTCTTGTTTTTTTTTTCTCCCTCCTCTGCTGTCTCCAATCCTCTCCTCCATTCCCCCTACCCAAGAAAAGAAAGAAAGAGGCTCCTTTTGTGCTTGGCTACCCCCTCCCCTTCTGAGCTTCCCTAATCATGTGCAGAACACTTTTCTTTTTCAATGGGGAGGGGAGGGGAAAAGTAAGACCCAAGTTCAAATCAATCTGGATTCAGCAGGATCCACAACGGAATAAACAAAGCAAGTGCAGATTCAGCCCTGGTTTCCAACCCCCAAACAAGCCATGTGAACCTGCTCTACTTCTTGCTGACTCCTCCTGCCGATCCACAAGGAAGCAAAAATCAACCAGAGTGGAGACATATTAGAATGGTGAAGGAAAGTAGGCTAGGTGGGTGGTGCTATGACGGCAAATGGGCATTTCCGCACCCATTAAATGTAGTGAAATGCTTGCATAATGTAGTCATTATATTCCGGCACCTCTATTTTACATCGCCAACATCCAGTGTCTGGGCAGTAACCAGCCAGCTACATCCACCATTTTAAAGCGCTAGTTGGGGAATTGCATAAAGTAAATTCCTCAACCTATTTAGCGCAAGTTACAGGAGAGCAACCAGCAGGAGGAAGGTATTGAGGCTCAAATGCACTAAAGGCACCTGCCTCGTCCTGCCCTCATCCCACCTCCCTCTCCCTTGTTCCTGGTGATGGGAATGTCTTTTTAAAAAGGTCTAACATCCTGGAGCAATGAATAGGCGAACAAGCATGCAGGCAATGCCAGAAATAATTTTTTTCCAAGTATCAAGACTCATAATTCCATAAGGGGTGGCATTCAAAAGGTATTATGATTAGATGCATAGGTGTTTAAATGGAGACTGCAATGGTTTGGTCATGTCTGTAGTATGAACACAAGCAGATTGCCTCATAAACTCCTCTGGTAAGAATGACCAATTGAATGGAAGATCCAGTGACTGGAGCCAAAGAAAACATGGCTTAAACAGATCGAGGAAGACCTTAGAAACCAGCAATTGAGTGTCCATATGGTCAAAACTCCTGCCACCAATCACCATGGGTGGGAACGTATTATAAACAAGGCAAAAAATCCAGCGGCACCTACAGCAGCATATTGGCTGAGAGGACAACCTGCTCCACCAATTGCCAGCTAAAGAAGACTTCATCACACCATACAAGGAAAGTTGTTCTGCAGCAGCAGGTATCACTGCAACAGAACATGCAGAAGCCCTTGATGCTGATGCCACTTTCAAGGAGTGCTGTAAGAAAAGATAGTTTGACCATGGGTGTCAGACTCACAACAAGGAATGCAGTATTCCAGAACAATCTTGTGGACATGGTTTATGTTTCAACTGAAGAGAAATTTAAACTGGGAAGCATTGGAATTCTTGTACAACCTTGAAAAGCTACCTTGGAAGACACTTAATGTATATATCTATACAGAGCCCTCAATGATGGCAACATCTCTGAAATTAATGATGTTATTCTTTGTTTAGAGCTGGGTGAATTTCAGCATATGCTGTCTCCTGGAAAAGGCTTTCCAAGAGATGCCCTGCAGTACATCCATGATACCAAAATGAGTGATGATTTCCCAAATGCCTGGGTAGCACTACAAATTCTTCTGACACTTCCAGTGACAGTTGCAAGTGACTAGCTGAAGCTCATCAAACCATATTTATGATCTACCATGAGAGATGAGAAACACATCACTTGCTATTCTCTCCTTCAGAAATGACATCATTGAAAACTTTGTTCTCTCAAATGCTGTACTAGAGTTTGCACAAGCCAAAGTTTGAAAAGTCCCATTCTGAGCAGTGGCAGTGGACTAAACAACACAACTGAACAATCACAGTTTATTATATACACCCAGCCCCATTTTTAACAGAACGTTTCAAAAGATATTTATGTCACAGGAATAGATGGTTTTACTTCCTCATTTATGTTTCTTTTCTCTCTTTTTTGGCAAATATTCTTCATTTTAGAAAGCCATTCCATAAAATGTAGATGATAATAGTGTTAATAGTGTTATTATCTCTACACTCTCTAACCATTCTGCCAGGTTATGAAGATGTGCAAATTGACTGCTACTTGTTCCCCTTAATCCTATATCCCAGGCACCCCTTACAACTCAATCCTGGCAGTACCCTGAGTGGTTACTGAGCTTGCCTTCTCCTAAAGCTGACCGTGCCAGTAGCACATTGGAGGCAAGATTTGGGGGATACAGCTTTCAAGAGTAGCTTTGACTCTCAAAAGCTCATGCCTTGAAAATCTTATTGGTCTCTAAGGTGCTGATGGACTCAAAGTAGCTCTCATTCATGGATTTGATATCAGTCTGATTTAAACATTAAATATCATTTGTTTAAGGCTTTTATGTTATTTTCCAGCTTTCTTGATAGATGGTGAAAGAAAAGGGGAGACACTCATTGATTACTGAATATCAGTACACTGGGCTTCCAGTTGCCTGAAACTTTCCCTTGGGATATTTTCTGTGTGTAGTTATTCAGTTTACATGTCCCCTAGTTCAGTAGTTCTCAACCACCCTAATGCTGCAACCCCTACAGCAGGGACAGTGGCGGCCCTCACTGTGGCGCTGGCCTCCTTGGTGATCTATGTGGCTTCCATGAGCTCTGAGGCGGCACAGAGGCCAGCACCATGCTGCTGCCACTGCCGCCGAGCTGTCTTGGCGACCCCCGGGAAAAGGCTGAATGACCCCATATTGAACCACTGCCCTAGTGAAAGAGAGCAATACATCGCAAGATAAGTCACAATCCAAAAATTGTTGAGAGCTATGACACAGCATATACCCACTGTTGTGTCAGTGCTCATAAGCAATATTAATAACTCTGATAAACAGAAGAGAAGAAGCAGGATGTGGAACATCAACATAAAGCTGCTTTGAACTCATCAAGAAGTTAAGGTGCCAACCTCCCACATTTCCAATTGATCTCAAGACTCCAGAAATCAGTTACCTGGGAGAAAATGGCTGTCTTAGATGGTGGGAGCTATGGCATTATATCCCACTGAGGTCCTTTCCCTCCCCAAATTCCACTCTCTGCAGGAATTTCCCAATCCATGGTTGGCAACTCCTCCAGTATGCCAGACTATATTCAGTAAGCTAAGCATCAGGAAGAATGGCAAGTTGAACCCATAGCAAAAGGAACTCTTCTGTTATCAAATTTAGATCCTCTACCAAAAGGCTGCCTCAGATTCAACACATCCAAACAGCTTTTTCAGTCCCTCCCATCCAAACATCTAGATTTGCCAGCCCCTGGTTGGGAAATACCTGGAGATTTGGTGAGCCTGAGGAGGGTGAGGTTTAAATAGAATATAAATGGGGAGGAATTTAAATGGAATATAATTCCATAGAGTTCACCTTTCAAAACAGCCATTTTCTCCAGGTGAACTGATATCTGTGCTTGGAAAACAGTTGTAATATTGAGAGATCTCTAGCCGGTGTTGGCAGAGTTTGAATATGCAAAGGAGCAGAACACCAGGATACTTAAAGAATAAAATAGTTTTAGTCAGAAGAGAAACAACTATGCATAGAAAGAGGAGATAAGAGACCTAACTAGCTGTAAACTGTTGTCTGCAGTCATTCTTCTGTTCAACTGCTGTTCTGGAGGAAAGCAGGCAGGAAGTATGCTCAAGGAGCGTACTCAAGGAAAGGAAGTCTCTTTTAAGCCAATCAGGACACTGGAAGAGATAATTAAAAAATCATAATGAAGTACCTGTTCTAACTATGCTAAATCCATATGTCCTTCAATGCCCCCTACAGGACACTCTCTGTGAACACTGCAGGTCATGCATATTCCAACAGCCACCACTTCCAGCCAACCCTAATTAAAATGCCCTTGCAAATTGCTTTTTTAAAATATACAAAATTGCCTTGTTTGCCCCACTGTGGGGCTCCATGTGTACTGATATGCAGCCCTACAATAGTGCATATGCAGCCCCACAGCAGTGTAAACAGCCATGCAGCCATTTGGCCCCTCTTTTCCCCATAGTGCATTCCCAAGCCTAATTGGGCCACGGAGTACTTGGGAACAGGGGTAGTCAACCTGTGGTCCTCCAGATGTTCATGGACTATAATTCCCATGGGCCCCTGCCAGCATTTGTTTCCTAGTGTTATATGTGTCTTCAAGTTGGGTTGAACAAGCCTGGCCTAACCCATGTCCATATGTTGTCTAGCTGAACCCTAAAAGTAGCCAAGGTCAGAAGGAGCCATCTATATCTATTCTGGTAATCCATTCCAGATAATCAAGAAGATAGATCTGACTCAGATTTTGATTTCTTTTCCTTTCCTTGGTGCAATTGACGAAGCCACTCCTTAACAATCTCTCATTATTAAATCAAGTTCATGACATTTTTTCCTCTCCAAGGCACAGTCTAAAGGAAGTTAGATTTTTGTCCCCTTGACGTCACTGGAATTTAATTATACAGTTATTAGAACTTAAGTCCTATTTACACTGTTGGGTATAAGCTCCTTTGATCCCCCTACATACACCAGTGGGATTTTAAAACACATCTAATGTTCACTAAATTTTGCCTTATATATCTCTGTATATTTCAAATACCTACAATATACATCAAATTCATCTTCTTCACACTGCTGGGATCCTATTCAAGACAAATGATGTGGTCTAAATACAATTGATGTTAAAGCTATTAATGTTTGCAATTCCCATTCATGTCCTTTGTTTTCATGCACTGCAGTATTCCACTACGGTCTTTAGAAATAATTGTAATCATTCATTAAATATAAACCCAGTATTTTTTATTATTTCCCATAACTAATTATTATAACAGTTCATTTGAGTTGAGGGAGAATAAACTATTGGTATTTCTATAAAATAAATTGAACAAGATGGATTTAATTATAGTTAATTGATCATAATAGCAGTTAATAGCAACCTAATAATACCAATTACTTTGATATTAACTGTTGTTTTACAGCCATTCAAAGATAACAACTTAATTAGGCTATTATGCTATATTTTGACACAAATCACATAATAGATCTTTACAAACCAGTGGTATCAAAAGAAGAGTTTAGTACTGAAGATTCAAGAGCATCATTGGAACAAATCTTCACAGTAACCAATCTCTGTTCTGGTTCAAAATTTGGCAATAAGAATTAAACAATTTTTTGACCATTTCTGTCAATTTTAAACTTTTCTGTGCACCAGAAGTCTGCAATTCATTTTCTTTGCCACAGTTAATTTTTTTGTGGTGGCAGAAAGTGCTATCAAGTCAGAGCTGACCTATTATGAACCTATAAGCCAGACTTTTTCAACCTTTTGACTGCAGAGTAACCCCTGAAACAATGTCCAGGCTTTAAGGAAACACTGAAGTGATGTCAGCTCCCAGGAACTCAAAAGTTGAGCTATAAAACAATGTAACATTTTAACAATTATCTATTAAAGTGCAACAATATTAGGTTAAAAACAAAGTAAAAACTATACTAAAAAACTATACAGATCTAACTGCACATGATCTGATCAAATGCGTTTCGACCCCACTGGGTCTTCCTCAGTGGTCAATAATATTAAATAATGCACTCTTATCCAAAACCAGTTATGAAGTATAGCTGGGTGGTCAAGGGAAATCTGTTAGGTGTAGTCCCAACAAATACCGGCATAGTGTTTCTTTTTGGAGCACCACCTTCTAAGATATATAATATCTAGGAACACCACTCTTAGCTATGCTTACTCTGCATAGAGAGTGCATCTCCTGCGTGTCAGAAAAAACCTTCATGTGCAGTTCATGTGCAGTTAGATCTGTATAGTTTTTACTTTGTTTTTAACCTAATATTGGTGCACTTTAATAAATAATTGTTAAAATGCTATATTGTTTTAGAGCTCAACTTTGTGTTCCTGATTTTGTTAAAGTTGGGCTTTTGTTCCCTTTTCAGTTTTGCATTGTGATGTCAGAATCTCTTGACGATCGTATGGCCACAATTTTTGATCTTGCACTGCTTCTTTTAGTTGTGTAGTATTTTGGCTGGTGTCCATTTTGATTGTATCTAACCACCACATTCTTTGTCAGCCTGTTTTCCTTTTTCCACTGACCAATCCTAGAATAAAAGGCCCCTTATTCTGGTCAACCAGACCCCAATTTCCTGCTTGGCCATAAACGTTTGACTAATCCGGTATCATTGCTATTGGGAGAGAAGGGTAAGGAGGTCCACAGTGAAAAATTGTGCCAAATCAGGATAATAACAGGCCTTCCATTTTTCTGCTGTACCAAGAAAGCATTTTCTCCCCACCCCTTCCGTCCTAGTATCTACTGCCTCCAATTAACTCATCGGGATGCATCCAAAAATACAAATCACTGTTTGGCTAGAAACATGTTTAAATAAACATGCAAGTGGAGCATCCATAAGAATTTGCGGGGGCACCTAATTTCCTCTGCCCCACTATTTCCTTTTTTCCTTCCTTGAAATCCTCCATAGCCTCTCTCTTTTTCCTGCTTCCCTTTCCCCTTCCCATGCACCAACTGACCTAATATTTTTCTTAGACTATACTTATTATTTATTTAGAAGAAGAAGAGTTGGTTCTTATATGCCACTTTTCTCTGCCTGAAGGAGTCTCAAAGCGGCTTACAGTCACCTTCCCTTTCCTCTCCCCACAACAGACACCCTGTGAGGTGGGTGAGGCTGAGAGAGCCCAGATATTACTGCTCGGTCAGAACAGCTTTATCAGTGCCCTGGCAAGCCCAAGGTCACCCAGCTGGCTGTATATGGGGGAGGAGTGGGGAATCAAAGCCGGCTCACCAGATTAGAAGTCCACACTCCTAACCACTACACCAAGCTGGCTCTCTAAAGGTTACTTGTGCCAAGAGAGAGTGTGTTAACTTTACTCTGGTTGGGGGATGGGGGGGTGTAGCAGGTTTTAGTTTGTTTTTATACTGTTACAGCCTTGTGTTTCCAATTTCCTGTGTGTATTTTATATCACTGACCTTAGAGAAAGGAGATTTAAAAAAATATATATTGTATTTAAAATAATAATTAAAAAAATAAATTGGGAATTAATATTTGCTTTGTATCTTTATAAACATGGTTTAGAACAATCAAGGGAAGTGAAAAAATCGTTAAACTTAGAACAAGTTTACTGGAACATTGGTTTCTTTTTCTTTCCCATTATGTTTTCAACACTTTGCCATACAACCCTAAAATATGTTTTTAATCATCACTGACAAATGTTGCTAAATACAAGGACCCCCACAGGCAAGGGTTTGGGGACACTTGCAAACAGGCTGCTGTTATTGTTATGTTAAGTCACCCTTTATCCTTGTAGTGTATCAGCTGATTGTCTGACCTTTCCATCCATCCAACTTTGAATGGCTTTGGGCACTGAATTCAGTTCTAAATTGACAGAGCTCATCTTCCAGGTTGCAATTAGTAAGCCAGTATTTAATGATTGTATTTATGGAGCACAAAAGATAAAACTACATAATTACTGCTGGGTTAGGCTGAGATACAATTACCAGCAGTTTAACCACCAGGAGTGCTTGAATGATTGTGCACATATTTACAGCATTGACAATTATGCTCCCACAACGCCTCTGTCTTCTCACTTGACATTTAAAGCACCCTATGTGTTGATTGTAAAAAAAAAGCATTAAAAAACCTTGATGGAATATTTATACAGTGTATGTACTATCAGGCAATTGTAGTAGCAGCAAAATGTTAAACAAGGATACCTTGAGGTTGTTATTTTAATTTGGCTGGTCCCCAGAAGATTCAGTCAAGCACAATCAAAAGGTACACTTTTAACAAGTGCAAGGTGAAAGCTGTTTAGCATCCTCCTGAATTATTAACAACTTCTCCTATGAACATAAAGCTCCAGGAAACAATTCCAGAATGTTACTAGCTCAGAGGCAAATCATCATCAGTATACCAAACTGACTGCTCACCCACTACCTGATTGGCCCTTATCTAGGAATAGCCCACCAAGTAGTTTAGACCCAATCAGGAGGCAGCCCTCAACCAGGAAGGTATTAATAAGGGGTCATCTCTCCACTTCTTAATTCCTTCCAGTTTCAAAAGTTTGCTGGGTGGAAAAGGAGTCAGCCTCAGAACATACCCTGCTGCCAGTAAGTTGCCTTGGTCTCCTGGCCTCTTTCAACTCAGAGGACATGGGGGGAAAACTGGGGCAGCCTCTGCATACTTTCTGGAGATGGGGGCTGCAGTAGGTCCAGAAACAGCCCCCCTGGTAGCCTCTGGGAACCAGGGTGCCCAGGAAAAGCCTCTACCATGGGAGTGTTTACTCATGTGTAAGTCATGTGAGGTTTGTAATTTCCAATCTGCTTTGGGAGTAGCCATCGCAGGCAATTTCAGCAGTGGGTGGGACTGGGAAGATGTTGACTTTCCCTTTCCATATGGATACCACCTTGGTCTTGGTGCAGTCTTTCCAAAACTGTCACAACCAAGCAAATGTGAGACCAATGGCATGGAAGATGGAGAAACCATAGAAGGAGGCACCTTGGAGAGGGAAGACACTGTTTCCCAGTAGAAGAAAAGTTGGGTTTATATCTTTTCACTGCCCAAAGGAGTCTGAGAGTGGCTTATAATAGCCTTCTCTTCTTTTCCCCTCATCAGACACCCTATGTGGGCAGCACAGAGCAGCAAGGAAAAGCCACTGCTCTGGGAATGTTTACTCATGAGTGAGAGCCAATCATTTCAAATTGTATTCTGCCAATGAGGACCAATCAGGTCAAATTGCATCCAGGCAGCTAGGATAAACTTCTACCCTGGGAACAATTACTCATGAGTTAGTCATGGACTTCAGCTAGGAAACCTAATTAGGGGTCTGCTCTCTGCCTCCAACTTCCTGTCAGTGTCAGCAGTTTTCTGGGTGGAAGACAAGCTGCCCTGCCAGCAGTAAGTTGCCTAGGTCTCCTGGCCTCTTTCAACTTGAATGACATGGGGGGGGGGGGGGGGAGTGAGCTGCCTCCTGATGTAGCCTCTGTGTATCATGGGGGGAGGCTGTGGGAGGCCAAGAAATACCCCCCTGCCAGGCCTCTGGGACAGCCAGGAAAAGCCTCTGCCCTGGGAATGCTTACTCATGAGTAAGTCATGTGAGGTTTGCTTTGGGGGTGGTCATCACAGGCCATTGCAGCAGGAAAAATAATGCTGATGCAGGTGGGACTGGGAAGATATAAACTTTCCCTTTCCACATGGATACCACCTTGGTCTTGCTGCAACCTTTCCAAGACCATCACAACCAAGCAAATTTGAGACCAATGGCATGGAAGATGGGGAAGCTCTAGAGGGGGCACAGAAACACCATGAGCCCATGGGGAAATGTTTTCCTGTAGCACCTTCCCAGTAAGAAGAAGAGTCAGTTTTTATACCTGGCTTTTCACTGTCCAAAGGTATCTCTGAGTGGCTTATAACAGTTGTCCCTTTCCCCACAACAGCCGTGCTGTGAGGTAGGTAAGGCTGAGAGAAACTGCTCTGTGAGAACAGTGTCTAGCAGGACTGTGACTAGCAAAGGTCACCCAGCATGGAGATGGGGAATAAAAACTAGCTCTCCACATTAGAAGATGCTGCTCTTAACCACTAACCCAAGCTTTACACATTGTCATTGCCTTAAAGAGATGTAGTTGTCATTGTAGAGTCCCCCCTCCAAAATAGCCTTTTTTCCCTGGGGAGCTTGTCTCTATAGTCCAATTCCAGGAGATTTCCAAGCCACAGCTGGAAGCTGGTGTCCCCTGGAATGTTCCTTGAGGTTTGGAGGTGGGGTCTCTGGAGTCCAGGGGTGGGCAGGAGCTTTTGCCATGTAGCCAGCCCCCAGGAAGTCCACACTGCAGGTGTGCATCCTAGCACCCGTTGTTTCCCTGGGTGCAACGGGCTTTGCCTCTAGTGCATATATGGTGGTACCAAGAGCTGTGATACCAAGAGCTACATCCTTATCCATGGTTCCTCTATATTAAGGTGACCAGATTGTCCCACTTTTGGAGGGACATCTGGGGGTACCTGGCAAATTGTACTTACGTTATAAGTAAAAATATATATATTACAATACTATTTTTGAGTTCTATGAAACATTTTGTTGCTCCATATGGACCAAATTTTAATCAAGAACCCCCCCTGTCAATGATGTCCTGCTTTACCAATGTTAAAATCTGGTCACCTTACTCTCTATATTTGTGAAACAGCCTGGGGGGTGGAACATGTCCAGCTGTCCAAGTTGGAATAGTGCCAGTCAGGGTGCAGCCAGCTGTAGCTCCCACCCTCTGTCCCTGCACTTTAGTCTCTTTGCTCTCAGATGCACCTCAATGCCTGGAGCCAGCAGCAGCTAAGGGGAGAGGTAAAGGTATCCTCTGTGCAAGCACCGGGTCATGTCTGACCCTTGGGGTGACACCCTCTAGCGTTTTCATGACAGATTCAATACGAAGGTGGTTTGCCAGTGCCTTCCTCAGTCATTACCATTTACCCCCCCCCCCAGCAAACACATTTTACCGACCTCGGAAGGATGGAAGGCTGAGTCAACCTTGAGCCGGCTGCTGGGATTGAACCCCCAGCCTCATGGGCAGAGCTTCAGACAGCATGTCTGCTTCCTTACCACTCTGTGCCACAAGAGGCTCAAGGGGAGAGCCCTGGGCAAAGGGTTGTGGTGGAGAGCCTGCTAATGGGGACCTCCTGGCCTGGTGACTGCCTGCTAAGGAGCTCTGTCCCTGCTAACGAGCTGGCCAGCCCCTACCTGCCCCATTTGATCTGGCTGTAAGCTGCGGCCCAAAGCTACCTTAAGCTGTCTGGCTGGGGACTAGGGGAGGGGGCCCTTTCAAGGCCCATTCTTAGGAACAGGCTATGAAGCTAGTCTCAAAGGTTGCTGCAAATATATATCAAGTTCTGACTGTACTTTTTAAGGCTATTCTAAAATATTTAGATAGGGAAGAAATTGAGGTAGTGACAGATTTTATTTTCCTGGATTCTAAGATCACTGCAGATGGGGACTGCAGCAAAGAAATTAAAAGACGTTTGCTCCTGGGGAAGAAAGCTATGGCAAATCTTGACAGCATCCTAAAAAGCAGAGACATCACCCTGCCAACAAAAGTGTGTCTGGTCTATGTTCTTCCCAGTTGCAATGTATGGCTGTGAAAGTTGGACTATAAGGAAGGGCGAGCGTCAAAGAATTGAGGCCTTTGAGCTCTGGTGCTGGAGAAGTTTCTTGCAAGTCCCTTATACCAGTGGTCCCCAACCTTTTTATCACCGGGGACCACTCAACGCTTGACAATTTTACTGAGGCCCGGTGGGGGGGTAGTTTACTCCTCTACTCTCAACCACTGCCCTAACGCTCTCTGATCGCTATGGTAATGTTTAAACATCCCTTCAAAATAAGATACAAACACGCCACAACAATGAACATAAGGAACATTTTATTTTCATGGAAATTTTAACTCATGACAATGACAAATCAATGGGAACCCTGAGCTTGTTTCTCTGCAACGAGATAGTCCCATCTGGGAGTGATAGGAGACAATGACACCCGAAGTGGGTTGTAAAGGGCCGGGGGGATGAAGTAAAGGCCCGGGGGGGGGAGAGAAGGCGTCCATCGCGGCCCACCTCCAATTAGTTGAAGGACCACATGTGGTCCACAGCCCACAGGTTGGGGATCGCTACCTTAGACTGCAAGGTGAACAAAACTGTCAGTCCTAGAAGAGATCATCCCTGACTGCTCCTTAGAAGGCCAGATCCTGAAGATGAAACTCAAATAATTTGGCCACCTCATGAGAAGGAAGGACTCCCTGGAGAAGAACCTAATGCTGGGAGCGATTGAGGGCAAAAGAAGAAGGGGACGACAGAGAATGAGGATAATAAGGATGAATCTCAAAGGTTGCCTAAAATTTCTTGAAGCTTTCTTATGTCTGATTTGTGCCCACTGTACTGTAAACTATACTATAACTCTTAAACAGAGACAGTGGTCACTAGATGTCTTCGGAATGAGTTTTCTTTTAAGAAAGGCAACTCAAACCATGTTAGATGACACCACCCTTCTAATACTATGTTCTAATTTTGGAAATTGGCACTACTTTTGTTTTGTTTTTTTCTGTCTCATGACTTGGCCACCAATCTAATTATACATCCTCTTTTAGCTCATTTTCCATGTTCCTTTTCTTGTTTCTTCCACTACTTGGCTTGTCATCCCTTCTCACTTCCTTTGTCTTCCGTCAGTGGTCCAGTACATGCTCTGCTGTCCACCACTGCTAACTTCTTTTCTTTATCACTAGGAATTAGATGGTTTTGTCAACATTTCCTCATCTGATGTTGGACAGGAAGTTCAGTCACTAAAATACCTGTTTGAGGAAGATAAAAACAGAATGGGGAGGGGAAACTATTAAATCAAATGAAAAGTAGAAGAGGGAATTGATGCTTCCTTTTTATATTAATAGTGTCTATCATTACAGAGAAAAGGTATAAATACCACTTGCCTTGCAGGGGGATATTGACCACCTAATGATGACAAAGAGCCTCTTGTGGCTCAGAGTGGTAAGGCAGCTGCCTGAAAGCTTTGCCCATGAGGTTGGGAGTTTGATCCCAGCAGCCGGCTCAAGGTTGACTCAGCCTTCCATCCTTCCGAGGTCGGTAAAATGAGTACCCAGCTTGCTGCTGGGGGGTAAACGGTCATGACTGGGGAAGGCACTGGCAAACCACCCCGTATTGAGTCTGCCATTAAAACGCTAGAGGGCATCACCCCAAGGGTCAGACATGACTCGGTGCTTGCACAGGGGATACCTTTACCTTTAATGATGACACTGACAACCATAATTTGGCATAAAATATTTGGCCACAGGTTTATTCAACAATGAGCAGGGCGAGCATGGGAAGAGAATCTTGCCATCTTGTGGTCACCCTACCACAAGGCAGCCCACAACAGCCTGCCCCTCAACGGGTTGCATTGGCTATCCAGCCCCAAAGCCACTTCTTTTGAAAAGTGTTTATCTCAAAGTGCAAAATATGTAAGCGATACTGTCTTCTACACAGCTATTGTTAGCTTCCTCAATCTTCTTAATGTATGCTTATTGAGGTATCATTGGAATGTCCACTGTAACTATGAGTGGAGTTGGAGATGAGGCTTGTCTCATAAAGAATCTGCTTATATGCATAGGAAGAACTGTAATTCAGTAATGTTTATGCATCTTGAAGTACACAAACTTCAGTGCACTTTGCAGTGCAGTGATGCCTTTGCATGTAACTTGCTCAACTGTCCATTAGAAATGGGTCTTGGGTACTGGATCTGGGCTACCTGAGGCCCTGGAGAGACACCATCATGCATGATCAACAGTGTGTTCTCTGCCTTATTCTTTGTAGTTTTATGGTACAAAAGTGTCACATTTGGAATAATGTTTGGAGAATCTTATGATCACAGTGATATTCAGATGGCTAATAATAGTTCCAGGAAAAGAAAGCTTATATTTATTATTTCGATATACTCAACCCCTCCGAGATGGAGGTCGTATGGCAGGGAAGAAAGAAGGCGGGACTTGAAGCATGTTTATCCACTCTTGCCAGGACGCAACTGAACACTGCGCCCCTGGCCAGAAATGTGGATGCCTTGCTATCTATGGAGACACAGGTCACAAAAGTAGTCTGCCAAGTGTTTTACCACCTACATCAGGCAAGGCTACTAGTGCCCTACCTAGCCATGGTGATCCATGAGATGGTCACCTCCAGAATTGACTTATGTAACTCACTGTATGTGGGCCTGCCCTTGTCTCTGACCCAGAAATTGCAGCTGGTACAAAATGTGGCTGCTATTGTCCTCAGTGAAACACCTTGGAGGACTCACGTCCAACCGGTGCTGAGGCAACTGCATTGGTTACCAGTTACAGCCTGTATCAGGTTCAAGGTTTTGGTTTTCACCTTTAAGGCCCCTTGTGGTCTGGGACCCACATATCTGAGGGACTGCCTGTTGCCCTATGCCCCCTGCAGAGCTTTACAATCTGTGAGTACTAACTTGTTGGTGGTCCCTGGCCCCTGGAATGTCACCTTGCCTCAATCAGGGTTGGGCCTTTTTTGATTCTGGCCTCAACCTCGTGGAATTGACTCCCAGAAGAGCTGAGGGCCCTGCAGGAGCTTCTGACATTCTGCAGGGCTTGCAAGATGGAGCTTTTCTGCCAGGTCTAAGGTTGAGGCCAGGCATGGAAGATCAGATGGGCCCCATAGAAGAGAATGCCAGCGGGCCAGACCATTACCGCTGGTGGATTGCCAGCATGCATAATTATCATACATGCACCGAGAGGCAGCCTATCATGGCTGTGGGGGTGGGGGGATAGTTTTTTTGCTGCCGGGATACATAATTTTAATGGGGATATTATAATTTTAATGGGGCATTATAGTTGTGTTTTATGTGGGGTTTTATTGTGTAACCTGCCGCGAGATGGCTTGCTGAGAGTGACGGGAAACAAATCCAATAATAAATTAAAAATATTATAATAACTATCAAGAAAGCCCATGGCAACTAGCAATGCAGTGGGCATTAGGACCCAGGGGACACTGGCAAGCACAGATCTCTCTCTCTCTCTCTCTGGCAGCAGGAGTCATGGGAGGTAATCAGGGCTCGTCTGTAGCAGGGAATCAGGGCTGTGCAGTTTGAGGCAGCTCTCTCCATCACAGGAGCTATAGGAGATAATCAAGGCTCGTTTGCAGTTTGGTGTGGCTGTTTCTATGTGTCTCTCTCTCCCTCGCAGCAGGAGCCATAGCAGGTAATCAGGGCTGGTTTGTGGTTTGGCAGGGCTCTCTGTGTCTCTGTCTCAGGTGTCTTGAGAGCAAAGTGGCCAGTGTCCAGGGAAGGAGGGCGGGAGCAGTAGGGGCAGGGCCAATCAAGATGCGGTCAGCTTTTCTGGCCCCACCCTGATTGGCCCTATTCCACCTCGGACACCCCGGTCACATTCCACCTCCCAGGCTATTTCACAAATATTAAGAGGAACAATGGATAAGGATATTTAAGAGAGAAAGGAATCTTTTGTGGTAATTGTTTCAGCGGTGTTCCACATCATAGCTGGGTCTAACTTCATAGCTGCATTCATTGTTGATCCTTTTCTACAGTAAAGTCTCTTTTCATCTCTACCAACTTCTAAAGGAGCAAACTGAGGCAAATGATTTTGGTGAAATGGGTTTTATATATATACTACACAGTGTGGTATGCTTTACGTGTTGTTTAACACAGGATGTGTTGAAACGACAGCAGTGAAGACTACTAATTTCATTAAGTGTATGAGGAGAGAGGAGAGACAGAATGAAAATCCTTCTTGAGGTTGGTTCTTGTCAGCAACACAGAGATTTTGTAATGGATCGCATGCTGACCAAAGGTTCCTGAATTTGCACGTTATTATCTTGCAACACCCTCAGTTACATGGCTGGATTTTTCCCCTTTAAAGATTTTTTTGTTGTTGTTGCTTCCCATTTTTACTTAGGTATCCTGTAGCTACCAGAGCATAAGAGTCTTCCGTCTTTTTAATCCTCCAACTGATCGAGTTTTATTGGTTTGACCTTGCTCCTAAGCAGTCCTCAGCTTTCTTGCTGTGCAGGAAAAAAGGATGGATATAATGAAACACCAAACAGAGAGGCTATTGCCTGATTTTCATAGGTCCTCACTGTGCTTCCTTTGATTAAGGGAGAACCTTTCCTGCCAGCTGGCAAAAGGTACATGAATTAGAGTTGTGTTATTAAAGAATGAAATCACATCATTTGCCTTGTTGCCAAGTGTTTCCAGTGAGCACTATTTATATTTTTCCTTCCTAGCTTCAGCTGAAATATCAGAACCTGTATTCTCCTCAGGTATACAAACTTAGTGACCAAATACTTGCTTTATATAGGCCTGAGCCAAACACTCCATGCAAAATTCCACTTGTCTGATTAATTTTCTTTTTGTTGATGATTCAAGGACTCTGATAATGGCTGCGGGGGGGGGATCTTTGTCTCATTAGTGGGATGGAGGCATGCATTCTATCTGTGCTGGATGTCAAGTTCCCCCACTAATTTTTTTAAAAATTAGATATGATTTGAAGATTTGTGTTAATTTTCTTCAAAAGCTAGTATGCTATAGTGATTAGAGTGTCAGACTAGGGTCAGTGAGATCTGGGTTCAAATCCTCACATCCTTGGGTTGGTCCTTCTCTTTATCAGCTTCATTTACCTCATAGGATTCTTGTGAAGGTAAAACGAGGAAGGAATACTCATGTTTGTCACTCTAAGGGTGATTCTGTACCAGTGCCGCCATTCCATGCCACTGGCAGTGTGTTGCAGCAGAACAGTATGCTCTGACCTTTTTTGTGTCCCCACAGTGGATACATTTCAGCAGTACACCAGGTCCACCACTGAAAAGTAACCCCATGGGGGACACATCCATGGCAGAAAGGTTCAGCCATGTGTGGGGAAGCAGGGGGGAGTTGCAGGAAGGTGGAATTGTGTAAGAATGCAATCCCACCTTTCTGCAGAATTTTTAAAAAATGCCCCAGTCCACGCTGTGTTGCTGCAAAACACCACAAAGCTGACTGGGGCATTTTTGTCCTCTCCCAGCCTCTGAAGGATGGGGAGGAGCTAGGCCTGGAAGACTCCGCTCTTCCCATCCACATGGGCCCAGGAGGAGGCCAGCCTGGAAGTCACATCATATGAAAGCAGGGATTAGTCCCACTTCCATATGAGCACCCGCCTGGCCTTTTCTGCCCATGTGGAATCAGCCTAAATGAAGAAGGCATGGGATAAAAATATTCTTAGGCTATGATCAAGGTGACCAGATTTTAACATCGGTAAAGCGGGACACCATTGACCGGGGGGGGGGGGGTATTCTTGATTTAAAAGTTGGTCTATATGGAGCAACAAAAAGTTTCATAGAACACATAGAATGCAAAAATAGTATTGTAATATATATTTTTTAATTTCAACATAAGTACAATTTGCCAGGTACCCCCAGATGCCCCTCCAAAAGTGGGACAATCTGGTCACCTATGATAATGCCACCTAAGCAGTACAATTTAACTAGGATGTTAGTTACATAGAGTGAGCACACCTCTTCCTCATGCTGTCAATTTTTTGCGCCTCCCCTTTTTAGATCGCTCCCCCTCTACATCTACATCAGCAGTGACCCCTGGTTTCCCTGATAGTTCCGCCACCATCAGGTGGGGTTGGGTGGGCTGGAGATTGTTTTTAGGTATTTTATGTATTAGGGGTTTTATGGGGTTTTTACATGTTGTTACCTGCCGCAAGCCTCAGGGGAGCGGTGGGCTAGAAATCCAATAATAATAATGATAATGATAATAATAATAGTATCAGAAGAGTTCGGCTTGCCACTTTTGAAATACTTCCAGTATGCAAGTTTAAGAAAGCCAGTTTAAAACATCCAGGATTTTTTTGCTCCAACAACATGGCAGTAGTGTATTCTTACCTAGGAGTAAACCCCTTGAAATGAATAGTACTTACTTCCTAGTTCCTAGTAACACTCATAGACTTATGCTGTGATAGTACAAGGGATAAACTAGCAAAACCCAAATATCTGTCAAGCCAAAGACAAACCAGTAACTGGTTCAGGTCTCACCAAACCATAGTTAAATGTTATACTATAGTGAGTTGATTGTCTGAATGAAGTTTACCCTACTAACAATGTACCTGAGATCAGGATCTGAAACTGTAACTTGGTGTTGTTTTTTTGTCATGGGGGGGGGGGGGTTATATATGTTTTGAATGAAGTATGTGTGTTTTTTGCTCCAGTTTAGCTTCTTAATTGCACTAGTTCATCAGCTGTTGCTGTCCCAATTTTTGTGCTTCCCTGACTACAGACACACTTGGCTAGAGTGGCTAAAAACTGAATCCCTCCTGCATTTCATCATCTCTCACTAACAGTTTTTCTGCCTGCACTAATCTGTCTAGCAACAGCCACATATTCATGCATACTATGCCAGGCATCCTCCTCTTGCTCATCCTTCTTAAAGGCCTAGGAGCACATTCACACTTTTCCTGTACATGCACGATGGGGAGAAACAATATCAACAAATGATAGAGGAGTTGGTGAGGCAGTGACCTTGCTTGATAACATACACTCCAGCCACAAAGTTATTTTGAATTTCTGGGGAGGGAGGGCGAAGATAGAGAGATACGGTAGTATAACAACACATGGGAAACACATCTAGAAGTTGGGATATGATGTATCATAGGACCCACCTTCCAAAGCAGCCATTTTTTCCAGTTGAACTGATATCTGTTGCCTGGAGGTGAGGTGAGGTTCCTCGGGTTTGGTGTGAGGTCAGGTTGTTTCCTTTGGAGGTACCTGAGGAAAGACGCATGGATCTGAGTGGTGTCGCAGTGATCACATGAAGGTTTCCAGGGAGGCAAGAATTCAATTTCCCCGCCTTTGCACTCCCAGTAGTATAGGAATTGATAATGTAGTAGGGCTTTGCCTAGGTGGACACTGCAATGTAGGCAGAGATACCAATGAGTCCTTGCTGGGAAAGTGGGGAAAGGACAAAGACACTGAAGCTGGAATCTGTTGAAATGAACAACAACAAGAAGAAGAGTCGGTTCTTATATGCTCCTTTTCCCTACCTGAAGGAGGCTCAAAGCGGCTTATAGTCCTCTCCCCACAACAGACACCCTGTGAGGTGGGTGAGGCTGAGAGAGCGCAGATATCACTGCTCGGTCAGAACAGTTTTATCAGTACCGTGGGGAGCCCAAGGTCACCCAGCTGGCTGCATGTGGGGGAGCGCAGAATCGAACCTGGCATGCCAGATTAGAAGTCTGCACTCCTAACCACTACACCAAACTGGCTGGAATGATCACCTGTGAGACAAACTCTGGTTTCGTAAACTACCCACCATTTGGTTTTCATTATGTATGAGCCACCATCTCTCTCCTTCCATCCTTCATCAATAATGCCAGCTGTTTTTACAAGGTTGTTGCAAGGAGTAATGAGGTAAGTTGTGTGAAACACTTTGAGAACTCTATAGTAGTATATAAATTCCAAGTACATAAAGCATAAGTAAAGAAGTAACCTATTATAGATTGTAAATTTTTTAAATTGTATGTTTTCTCCGGGCTGAAAATGTATTTTCAAATAGTTGCTCAATATTTAAAAATATTTATCAAGAAATAAATATGCTATTCTAAAACATTCTTTTAAAAAGTTCTTCTGGATTTCACTCTTTTCCTCCCAGCTTTAAGTAGCGATTTCCCTTTTCTCTTGCTCAAAGTGATTTCATTTTGATAGCTATCACACCCGAAAGACATGCCAACTTACAGCCTGAACATTAAATAGCTTCTATTATGTTTATAGGGTTCAATATAACTCTAGCTGTTTACTTCATTTCCATTCCTCCTTGAATTGGCAAAAGCCTAATTAATTTGTCAAAGTAGCAATGTATGGCATGATTGTAAAGCTTGTCCTTTCTAAATTTTTGCAGGCAAGACTTGGTAATGTGTGAAGCTGAAGTGACTATCTTGGGAGTCACTACAAAGGCAAGTTCATCCGGCAAGGACTGGTCGACTTTCAGGCAGCAAGACACAGGACCAATATTTATAGGTGGCTTACCATATCAATACACAACAAAGCAGGTATTGTTACATGTTATATCATGCTATGTTTTATGCAGAGCCCACTCTCTGGGCATACAGCTCAAATTACACAGATACAAGCATTTCTTTCTGGCTCATCCATTTCTCTACTTGTTCTACACCATAGCTGAGTACAGGGGTTTGGTTCATGGGGGTTAGATAGATACAAGGAAGTATAATGATAAGCTGGAACAGTGAATGTGGGGAATAAAGCTATCAAGATTCACTCATGTTAATACTGATGTTGGTCAAATGAGGAATTGGTAACATTCCATAATGACAATTGCAGTTTCCATGTTTTGGACATCAGTGGCATCATGTACGGGTGTCAGTGGTGTGGGTAATCTTCTGGAAAAAATGCCGGAGAATAAAAGAGAAGAACCTCATAATTTGTTCTTGTGATAAGACAGGGGACACAAAAATTCCAGCGTAAGAATCTGTGTACTCTTTCTCTAGCCCTGTTCTCTCATCTCCCCATTCTCTAATTTCTGTACTCCTAGAGCTCCAAATAACATAATAATTATATTGAATCAGGCCAGGTTTAGGAAGGCTACTGAATAACTACAAAATGTTACGTACGTTGTGTGGAAATTGTTGCTCTCAATGTTACTTAAATTGCAGACTTAAATTGGAGTAACTCTGCAGAGGACTGTGCTGTCAGTTATCAACAGAATATTAAACTTGTCTTTAAATCTGATGTTCAGATGATCCCAAACTATTAATAAAGTTTTAAAAAAAAATCTTTATAATAGATCCTTAAGCATGGCTAAAAGTGTGGTTGGTATAAACAGCAATGGCATATAAATAGATTAATAATATCATTGCTATGACCCTAGTTCCTTCTCAGCACCCAACATAAAGAATACATAAAAACTGTTATTGATATTCACCATGCAAAAAGACTACTATCCAGGACTTCAGTGTTTATGACAGCAATGAAAGAGAAGCAAAAAGAAAATAAAAGTAGTGAAACCCAGGCTCTCACAGGTATGTGGGACACATACCTGCTCTGGAGCTCCCTTCCCCCCCCCCATGCATGCAAATCCTTTCCTTCCCCACTTCCCCCACCCCTCTCTCTCCTTGCCTCTTCCTTCCTCAACCTACTCCCTGGTCCCTCACTCCAAGACATGCATTTACACACACAAGCACATAGACATACACGTACACAAAGAGTCCTACCTGCTCCCTCCATACTACTTCTCCCAGGAGGGCTCTGGAGGGCCTGGAGGGCAGTGCCTATGCCTGCGCTAGCATCACGGCCTGTGTGCTGGCCCCCTGAGACCTCCCCACCACCCAGACTGCCTGATCCCTCCCCCTTTCCTCACCTCGCAATGTCCGCTGGCCTCGGGCAGGGTGGTGCTGCCCCACTTGACTACTGCACTTCCCCATTGCCCAGGTCTCCTCGGGCAGAACAACAGTGGCCTGGCTACGGCGGAGCTATGGATGTCACATCTGTACCCATTTCTGTCCCAGGAGCCAATGTCAGAAGATGTGTCCCACATTTTAAAAAATGAACAATAGTGATGCAGGGAAGAACGTTTTAGAAAAAAAAATATGTTATACTGGGGCAGTATAACTGAATAAAATAATTATTCTTCCCACTGCACCATTGTTGCTCTGGGGTTTTTGCTTCGTATTTAGTGTGCACTTCTTCAGTATTTTCAATGCAAGAGAAGTCGTTATAAAGCTTCATTTTGTACAAATGAAAATGGTCTCTAGCGAAGTATATAGCTATAGGTGCTTTAGTTTGGAGGAATTATCAGTGTGGTGATTAGGAGAATGTATTAAAGATTCTGTATGTAAAACAATCTGACTTCTTTCTAAGCATTCGCCTGCTAAATTACTTTGATTTTCCTTACAAGCATATGCTTATTTGGAATTTAATAGATACTACTACACAAATCTGCGTTTATATCTTATTCTATACTTTGGCTAAAGATGTATATGATTAACAAAATAGTTCATTTAAAAATCAATTTGGAGACACTGTTGCCAATATCTAGGACAATAATGGATAAATAGGATGAACTAGACCAGAGGGTTTATTCCAACTGTTCCTTCTGTTGTCACTAAACGAACTTTACAGCTGGTATTTTATAGGCTGCCCAGGAAAAGTGAACACAGTGAAAGGCACTATGGCCTTGTAATTTCCTGCCCTCAAGGACACTGCCAAAGCTATCTCTACCCATCCTGCCAAGGGGAGTTACTGATGGTGGTAACTTGGCACAGTAGAGACAGCTATAATGCTAATAAGCCAAAAATTGTATTGGATATCTGAACTCCTTCCAAAGTCTTAGTCCAAAACTAAATTAGATATTTGTATTATCCCTGTTTATGTCACTGATAGAAATGTCTGGAATCATTTGTTGTATTGCCTCTACTTGATACTGCAATGATGGCACAATCTCAAGGAATTTATATGCGGTTCAAGTCATATCTGAACAACCCAAAAATTGTTCTGTCAGCCATTTAGGGAACATCCTGTTGCCCAAGCTGGTGACTCTATTGGTACTATGGAGTTTTTGGGTTTTTTAATGTGGGCACAAAATCTGAGGTCAATAACTCTTCTGGATGGAGTTCTGAATTAAAGTATTTAAAACTGTCTTCAGGTGAACGGTTGACTTTGATATTGTCTATACGGGGGCGGGAGGAGGGGGGAGGGGGGAGAGGGAAGCATTTGCAACCTTACAGAGGTTGCATTTTTTGTGGTATATGTAAGAGAGGAGAATGTTCTTTTGTACTCCATGCTGGCACCGATGGGGCTTGAAGGAACTGTGCTCCTCTCCTCCAAGACAGAGGACTAGAACTCTGTGCTTACCATGCAGGTAGGCATTGGAGGCACTTTTGCCTAGGGATGTTCAGAAACCAGCATGTGGACATAGATTCAGGGATGCATATATTTATAGGGAGAGGGATAATCAAGTCTGCATAGTTGCCCCATCAGTCATTTTTAGCACCTATTGTAATTATTTTTAAAAGACAAAATAAACCTTTTACTGGTGGCATACATCTGAAAGAAAAATGTATACCAGTAAGATACATTTTATGCATATGGAAGGAATTTATGAAGAGAAAGGATAAACACTGATATAACTGGACAGAAGTGGGCAGAAACCAGCCAGCAAACAACAATTATTCTTATTTGGCAGTGGATAAACTTAAGGACAGAGTTGAGAAAGGAAGAGACATCCATACATACATGTTTTTAAGCAAGATATACATGGGAAAGAAGAGCATATAGAAGTAAGAAGAAGAAGAGTTGGTTCTTATATGCCACTTTTCTCTACCCGAAGGAGTCTCAAAGCGGCTTACAGTCACTTTCCCTTCCTCTCCCCACAACAGACACCCTGTGAGGTGGATGAGGCTGAGAGAGCCCTGATATCACTGCTTGGTCAGAACAGCTTTATCAGTACTATGGCAAGCCCAAGGTCACCCAGCTGGCTGCATGTGGGGGAGGGCAGAATCGAGCCCAGCATGCCAGATTAGAAGTCCGCACTCCTAACCACTACACCAAACTGGCTCTCATATAGATAAGATAATCAAGTCTTGCTGAAAGCCAAATACTTCCTTCATCTTTGCTCATCACATTGGCATTTTCTGGGTCCAATAATATACATTTTATGGATTAATTTCCTGGTTTGTAAAATGAGAAGCATAAGCCTTTCCCACACACTACACAGCAATGTTAAAAATACCTGACCATATTTTACTGGGCATTGATGATGAAAGAAGAAGTGAAGAGAAATAATTTGTAGTTTGGCTCAAAAGCAAACACCCTCCTACGACTGGTCTTGCGTGTTTTCCATTCCATCTTTCTTCCTCATGCTGCCCAGAAAATGACTTCTGCAGCATCAGATTTCCTAGTTCTTAAAGATGCTTGGCTGGTTTAGTTTTATTATACAGTTTAATTAAGCCAAGGAGCTTTCTTACACAGAGAGAAGGAATATGAAATAGTGACAGTTGACATCTCCAGTGCTGTAATAATAATAAGCCCAGAACTATAAATTACTGCAGCAATTACAGTAGCACAAATAACACTATTAATGCAATCAACGGTTAGTGTGAGTATTTGACAACAGCCTTTAATCTTCCTTCAAGTGCACCTATTTTACATTCCCTGTGCCATAACACAACCTCATCAAACAATTAATGAGACTTTACTTTGCATGGTGGTAATTGCACTGGAACTTTGGAACTGAGAAATAAGGCATTATTTAGCTTAAGTTATTATTCACAATAACATTGCAGTAGGTGCATTTTGATTTGCGCACATAGCTTAGTATTTTAAGTGTCCTGCATATGGTCCTCAGTTCTCTCGGTAAATATGTGTGTATGAGAAACAAGGCAAATCTCCAGTTGTGGCTAAGTGGGCAAAAAAAGGAGGCATCTTAGAACATTGCTGTCTTTGCGTGGAATCTTATGGACTAATGCAGTGCTTCCAGGGAATTTAATAAACTGCTTCCCACATGGTTTGACCCCAGCCCATGATGATTCTTAGGCCGCCTGACCTGAACATCCTGATCTGAAATGACCCACAGGACTAAACTAGAAGTCACAAGTCATTGCCAGATAATGTTTTAAGGGGTTGTAGCACAATATAGCATCCTCTTCCACATAGAAGTGTTCTAAGTGGCTTGTCAAAAGTCTGTTTTTTTATTTTTTGATTTACCAAAACTATTATTGATCTACCAAAGCAGCTAACAAACCGGAAACATATATAATAACACATAGTATAAATATTAAAGTCCAAGTAAAAAATCATAATTTAAACAATGAAAACCAAGCTAAAATGAATATGTAATGCAATAAAGTGCACATATGTAAAAGCAACAATTAAATGCAGGGCAGGAAGAAAGGATAACTGAAGGAATGCCAAGTAAAACAATCTAGTCTTCATCTGCTGCTGAAAGAAAGCAGCAGCAAAGACTTATCGCTGATGCTGCGGAGAGCTGGCTGGAGGTGGACGTGACTGTCCCAACAGCCCTTTTGTGGCGTGCACTGCACACACGCACTGTATGCAGAGTCCATGGGGGCAGGCAGTAGCCGCACGCCATGGAGAAGCTTCTTACCCACCCTGTGTTTATGTGGAAACAGACTTGTGGCAGTGCTTGAAGTGCATGTTTGGTGGTTCATATTTCATCACAGCTGTGGGTTTGCATAGGATAGAGCCTGTTGGCAGGGAGTCCTGCAATCAGATACCCTGGAATTCGGGACCTCCCTAAGAGGCAGCATGTAAATGAGCATGGCTGACCCAGAGGGGATGCCAGGGGCTCGTTTTGCCAGGTGGCCTGGGGGCAGCCAACTGAGGTTTGTGCCTTTTGGCTCCCCCGCATAGGTCACTTCCCTTAGCAGCAGACTCCAGTAGGCAAGGAGATCTGCTCTCCCAGCGGGGAATGAGGTGGATCCCCAGGACGCCTCTGGACTCCATGGGGTGTTGGTGCAGTCTGCTGACTGCTAGGTCAGGCTCCCTCTCCCAACCCTCCCATGGGAAGTAATAAAGCTGTGGCCTTGTTTATATGTTAACTGTTGAAAAATGCTTATTGTTATTGCTAATGTTATGATTATTATCATTGATGATACTACATTGTTAATGTACAGTTACTGAATTTATACTGTACTGTTACACAATTCACGTTTCCTATTATCTCCTCTGAGCCACAAGGGACAGCAGTATATACATGGAAATGAATGAATTAATGGATGAATACTCAAATCAGTGCTGATTCAAGTACTTTTTCAGCTTATTCGAGCTGAATCAAACATTGTTTAAATCAGCTGAATCAAAGAAGCCCAAAATTATTTGGGCTTGCTTTGTCTGGTTAAGAATTAAGAACCCTGCTCCTCAGGATCAGCTGTTTGTCAGGCCTGTTAAATGCCTCACTCCAGGCCCTTCCCAGGCTGAGCAGAACCTCATCTCCAGAGCCTCAGAAGGGTCTGAAGCAAGACATTGAATGATCCCACCAAATAGCTGATTCCCGGAGATCAGCTTTCTGGCGCTGTTTGGGTTGAATCAGTTCAAGGTTCCTGTATCAGCCAAACTTGAACTGATATACTAAATCAGTGGTTCAGTTGATTCGATTTGTACTGAATCAGGAAATCCCAAACCTTAAATGTACAGATTTATTTTCCCATGCACATCCCTAGTTCCAAGCCATGTAGAGCTTTAAAGGTCAAAATACAGAAACAAAATAATAGTGTAGAGATACTGAATATATTTATGCTGTCTCCTTCTGTACTTGAGTACTTTTTTTCTGTTACTTTGAAAAGATGACCCTTTCTTCTTCCCCCTTTCTTTCATAAGCTTTAAAGATCAATATCAGCACCTTGAGTTATGCCCATGTAACAGACCAGATCCCAGTGTCGGTGGGACAATTCTGGAGTGATGTGGTGCCTCCGCCCCACTCCAGTCATCATCCTGGCTGCAACATTCTACACCAGTTGAAGTTTCCAAGCTCTTTTCAAAGGCGGCTCCGCATAAAGCAGTTGGTCGGGCTACAGGCCCTACCGTGGTAAAGTGAAAAACCCCAGAGACATACAGCCCAAAAACTGGATGATAAGTTGATATACAGCATCTCACCCCACTGTTTCCAGTCTCTCCTTTATTTTCACATTATTTTATTTATTTATTCCATTTTTATACTGCCATTCCCAGCATAGCTGGCTTGTGATGGTTTACATTCAATAAAACATAATAAAATACAACCATAAACACCAGAAAAACATCACACCATCCCACTAATCCCAAACCCCCAGAAGTACAAAACAGAGAGCAATGGCAGTTAAAACACATGACTCCTCCCCAATGTTTCAATTGTTCTGGCATCAGTACAGAAGACAATTAGTGTTTCGATGATGTAACCCAGGGGAGAGAGATCGCCCCATGGCTCCAGACATGGTCTAGCACCTAGCCCAGATTTCTAGATTATTCTTTCTTCAGTCTGTGCTACATAAACTGGAGAATTGGGAGGGGTGGCAATGGATTTCTGAAACATTTAGATTAATAGTTTTGATTTACTGACCTTTGTAATTAGATATTTTTAATATCAGAAGTGAAGGAGCAAATAGTACAGTTAAATTATACAATTGAGCATTTTTAATAACCAGAGAGCCTCTAATTTAATTAAGAGTGCAACTGAAGCAAAACCAGGTTACCCATGTCTCATTGAATGCTCTTGAGTTCAAGTAAGCAATGATCAAGTCCCGTTCCATTATTTTCAATGTATTTTCATCATGACATGTTTTGCAGGATTCTTGCAGAAATATGATACCAGTGACTGTCAGTGATGACACAGTGACTATGTCTTTTCAGGGCTTAGTTTTAATTTGTTCCCTTTCAGCCAGTATACCACAGCAGCACACAGGAATTTAAGACCTCTAGTTCATCACTTGGAGATTTGACTAATGATACTTATAGCTGGGTATCATCTGCATCATTCCCAAAGCTACAAATGATTTGTCCTAACAACTTTTCACAGTGATTGAAAAGCATGGGGGATAGAATTGGGCCCTGTGGAACTTCACAGGAACTTCCCACACTGATGACTTGTTACAGAGAGGTTATGTTGCCAAGGAAACCACACACAATCCTCTCTCTCAATTATCAACCCCTGAGAACAGAGAGGAAACAACCTGCAATGTTGATTAAATAGTTGATTACCTAGAGTCAGTCATTAAACTTCCTCCTCCTTTCTAATGTTAGGAGCTATTTTGCACAAGGAATAAATGGCAGTGACGATTATCATCTGAATGTATCAACTTTAGAAACAAATATTTTGAAGAATATGGCAGCCCCAGATAGGGCCATCTTCCAAGTAGTAACCAAAATTGTTGTAGCATCACTCAGGGTGTTTCTGCATGCTCGATTTATTACTGATTTGCTTGGCAGACAATCAACAAGCAATGAAATCAGTCTGAACATGATTATTCTACTTCTGCCCACCCACTGCATTTCCACAGTTGTGGAATCAGTTCACATCAAATGCCTTAAAGAATAAGGATTTTCAATGGAGGGGTCTGTTGTCACTGGTGGTATCTTTGGTGGCATCATATAACCCCATTTCTCTTTTGTGTGTGCCCTTATATTGATATATCAAAAATCATGGCTACATTTTAAAATAATAATATTGCACTAAAATATATCTATGTAGCATTATAATGATAGTTGCAGCAGGTTGTCTGAATTCCCAGCTTCTTTTTTAAAGTAAGACTTTCTCTTCCAGTAATATAAAGAAAAAGGCATATCTCTGCAATGGAAAAATGGATGCAGAATCGGGATAAACTGAAGCTTTAAAGGACTGTAAGAGATTTTAAAAAATAATCAGGAAACAAATGAGATGGAAAACATCTCTGTGTTGCCTGGCATAGTGTAGGATAATACAATTCCAAAGTCATGAGGTGAAGCATCAGAAGTGAGGGTGGTAAGCTTTAAACATCATAGAGAACGTGCTATTATACATGTCTTACATTTTATTTTTAAACACAATTACACATAGTTTTGTGCCACAATAACTGGCCATTGGCTCTAAAATTTCTGGGTCCATTGGAGCCAGATCTGTTGGAACTAGCCACTGCTGGATGATTCTGTAAGTGGAAAAACCAGAACTCTTTTTTCCCCATCAGTCATAGAATTGGCCTTGAGAAAAATAACTAATTGAAATTTCCCCATAGAGAGCTATATGCCAATGTGATACTTATAGAATTATAGAATTGAGGTAATAGTCATATTTGAGCAAAAAAAATGTAGACTTTCACCATTATTGAGGAGGTAACCACTGAGGAAGGTTTCCTTTTGAAATTGGGAACTCGTTTTGGTTACTACTTGGTTACTTCTACTTAGTTGTACATTAAACAAAGACAATTGGATTTTGAGAAATATCTTTATTATAGCTTGTGGATTTTTTCATTCAGTCTGCAGGTGGGACCTGGGGTCCCCCAGAATTGCAGCTCAACTCCAGACTACAAAGATCAGTTCCCCTGTTGAAAATTGATGCTTTGGAGGGTAAACTCTATGGCCTCACTGAGGACCCTGCCCTCTTCAGTTCCACCCCCAAATCTACAGGAGTTTCCTAGTGGCTAGGGAGAACTGGCAGCCCTAAATAGGGATGAGCATGAACCAAACCATGAAGCAAAGTTCATGACAAATTTTGCCCTGTTCATGATTCTTGAACAGAAGTTCATGATGGGTTCACTGTTAAAACTGCCATGAAATGTTAGAGCAGTTTGTTTAGTTTGTGGCAGTTCGTGTGTGGAGCAGAAGGTGGTGGTTTAAAGAAACCTGAAGTCTCTTTAAACCGCTGCTTTATGTTCCCTGCAAAACCCACAAAAATATAAAACAGCTGCACAGCTGCTTTTACCTGGTCTTTGGTGGTTTCTTTAAACTTTAAAAAGACTGCAGAAGACAGCTGGAAGGAGCTATGCAATGGAGAGTGCCTCATCACCACACAGCTGTTCTTTAAGATATCTTCTGTAGTCTCTTTACACTTTAAATGGATTTAAAAAGACAGCCTGAAAGAGCTGTGCGGTGAGGACTGCCTCTCCACTATGCAGCTGTTTTTGCACCATTTTGCAGTTCCTTTAAACTTTAATGAAACTGCACAAAACAGCTCAGCTGTTTTGGGGGCTTTCTGCAAACCATGAACTTGCAGAACCATAAGCCACATGTTGTTGTTGTTAGGTGCGAAGTCGTGTCCAACCCATCGTGACCCCATGGACAATAAACCACATAAACAAGTTCAATTCATGAATGAGCTTCCCGGTTTGGTTTCTGGTTCAGCCATGAGTCATGAACTGAAACAAGCCTCATTTGTTTTTCAATTTGTGCCCATCCCTAACCCTAAGTCTATAAAACACCTGAAATTACTAGTATATAATAGCTTCTTCCATCTTTTCTTCTTTTTTTTTTCAAAAGACAAAACCGATACCTTGAATATAAACAAATGTCTACAGTATCACATCTTTGTTAATTAAACAATAGGGGTATCTTAGGTCCATTCCGCACCAGGATCTATATAGCAAATTGGTTGCGGAAGGAAAAACGCCATTTTAAATAGTGGAATTCATCGTTATGCATACCTGCCTTTGTAGTGGAATCCAGTTGCATTTCTAGCGTTTCCTACAGGTTTCCGGTCTCAGCAAAAATTGCTAGCCAGGAAGCGATATTGCCAAGCTTTGTCCTGCCCCTGGCCGTCAAGCCGCCAATGGGCGGCCGTTATCATGCTCCCCAAAAGCCCCGTTCCCTTTAAGGAAGGTTTTAAAACACACACACACGTTGCAACGAATCTGCGTTGATTCGTTGCAACGAAGAGACCCATTAGCTAGCAGGTGGTGTTTGAGCTGCCATTTCATCGTTGCCACGCTCCCTCCAAGTGAAAAAAAATACCCCACCCCCCACCGCCCAGGCGCGATTTTCAGCCAAAAATAGAGTGGAAAATATAGGGAAAATAAACCAGCAAACGGGGCTGTGTGTTGCTTGGTGCTTGGTGACTTTAAACAGCTCTGGGGAGGGACTGCAGCCGAGGAAGCCTCGCTGGGTAAACGAAGGCTCGCCGGTGCATTGATCTCCGTTCGCTCCGAGAAAAAAAAAATGGCGATCGCTTCGCCGGAAGATCAGAGGAAAGAGCCAGGGGGAGGGACTTTGCAGAAACCGCAACAATGGTAACGCACAGAACTTTCCCGCTAGTGTTGCAGATTGGTTGCAAGAGTGTAGCGCTTTCCAGAGGGTGAATCCACTTTTGGGGATTTCCCTGAAAGCGCTACAATAAAGCGCTTTTTGCGGATGGGTTTCAGGAGTGTTGCAGATTGTCAACGACGTTGTGCATAACAGCAAATCAGTAGCGATTTCCATTTGCAACCATTGTGCAATTTTGAATGAGTGCGGAATGGCCCTTAGTGTATCCAAAGGTGTGCCCATTCCTGTCCAGCTTTATCTCTTTCCAAAAGTATTTATTTTACTCATTAATGTGATTTTGAGAAATGAAAGATAGAATTTATGGAATAAATTTCAACTGGCAACTCAACCTACATTTTAAAATATCCAGCCAAATAGTAAACTGTTACTGTGATTGACTTTCACCTTTGATAGACCAGGATACTTCTTCAATGCATCTAAACTGCTGCAATTTTGGCTGCAACACCAAAGAAATTACATTTAAGTGAGTTGCACTGAAATCGGTGAGACATTTCACATAATTGACTGCACTTCAGAGAACCCTCTATGTACCAGAGACTAACACAGACCCAAACTTCCAATTTTCTAGCCAAATATCCGGATTACTGGCCTAGTTTTTTATAATATAATTTTTTTTTAAATACAAAAATATCACCAAAAAGAGAGGGACTATATAACAACTCACATTTCAAAAATCATTATATACTGATGTGTATATATTAATGTGTATAAAAACTCTGCCTTTGTCTACCAGAAGGAGTCTCAAAGCAGCTTACAATTGTATATCTCTTCCTTTACCCAAAAACAGGCACCCTGTGAGGTCAGTGGAACTGAGAGGGCCCTGCCTGTGTGAGAACAGCACTATCAGGGCTGGGCCAAGCCCAAGGTCACCCAGGTGGCTGCATGTGGGGAATCTAAGGTGTCTCACCAGATAAGAAGCCATTGTTTTTAACCACTGCACCATGCTGGCTCTTAGATGGACTTCCATAGCTTTTCACTTCCCTGTTAAGTCCTACCTGGTTGATACTGCCAGGGCCAGAGAAGCTTCTCTCAAGATGCTGAGGCACATAGGCATGAGCCTATGAAAATGGTAGCTGCCAGTAGACAAGAAGAAGGGACTGTCTTCAGCAGTAGGTATTACTGGCTTGTTTAATATGTCCAAAAGCTGTCTGGGTTCCCCCATTAAACTTGGCTATCAAATGGTAGAAATTGTCATCAAGTCATAGCTGAAACCAGCCCATCCAGGGCTCTTATCCAGACTGTGAGCAACTGGTGCTAGGGAGGGAAGGCAGGAGGCTGTTCTGGCAGGGATGATGAGTGGGTGCAGGTGGTGAGGTGTGTGTAGCTGAAGTCAAGAAATAGAAAGGAAACGGCTAGAATAAGGTGACCAGATTGTCCGACTTTTGGAGGGACATCTGGTCATACCTGGCAAATTGTACTTATGTTGGTCAATGGTGTCCGCTTTACCAATGTTAAAATCTGGTCACCTTAGGCTAGAAAGCAGAGCAAATAGGCTGAGGTAATATAGTTGGGAGGAATGGCAGCAAAGACAGAAAAGAGGAGACCTGGCATTTTTCCCCCTTCCTGCCTCCTCTAACCACAGCTCAGAAAAGATTGGCAAATCCATTACAGGGGAAATAGGAGGGGTGGAGCAGAACAGCTTCATGGTTTCTTTTCAAATTGAGACTGTGAGGGAGGTTGGCAAGAGCTAATGTGCAAAGCAATGGTTTTCTGACAAAGGTAGGGCCAGCAGGGGAGAGAGGAGGAGGAGAGCCAGCAGGTAGATTGGGAGGCTTCTGAACAGCCCTGGATTCAGGATGCAAAATGTGTGTTGAGGTAGGTGGGGGAAGGTGGCCTTCCTCCCCATCACCTGTCCTCAGCCTGTGATGGGGAAAGGATTGTGAGAGGACAAAAAGCACCCCACGGACATTTTAGCCTCTCCTTCAGGACTTCCACTTAGCTCCATTGCTTCTATGGAAAACACGGGAGGGATGAGAACTGGAGGTGGGAATCAGGGATATCTGGGTTCAGACCCCCCCCCCCCGAGCCAGGACCCTGTCATCTGGGTCACGGGGCTGATCGCTCAGTCTGGCCCACCTTACAGGGTTGCTGTTGTTGGGGATGGGGTGGTAGAGAGAGGAGTCCAGTGTGCCCCTTCAAGATCCTCAGAAGTAGAATGAGGAAAGAGAGGAAACAAAGAGGGAGAGTGGCATCATAGCTATACTTTACTGCTGGGGCTGGGCATACAGGAGGGATACTGAAAAATGACCTTATTTACATGCAAGGAAGATCATTTGTCTCCTCGAAGTGTTATGTATACAAAAGCTATCTAATTTGTATGGAAATATAAGACACACACCCACACTCTCTCTTTTATCTTATCCCATGGGGAAAAAACTAGTCTAGCATATTAAATTTATTGGGGCTTTTGTGGGTTCCTTAGTAAATGAATTGATGTCACTGCTAGGAATCAGTTGCTTTGTATGTATTTCAATTAAAAATATTGTTAATGGGGTTTGCCTGTATCCTTTCTAAAGTATATACCTCTGGTACCTGGCATTACATTTTATGGCACACGTGGTCCAGCCTGACAAAGTGATATTTATGTCAGTTCTAGCCTTCGTCACAAATGAGTTCAATGCGTCAACCATAGAGTTTTCAAGGCAAGCAGGAATAGGACATTTTCCCTTTACCTTTCCCTGTGCAGCAACCCCACCTTCCTGAAAAATAAGACTCCCTGTGCCCCCCCCCCCACGCAGTAGAACAGATTGGGGCACAGAATGTTGCGGAGCATGCAGCTCCACAGCAACACACCGGCAGTGGCCTGCCGTGGCCACCACTATGCGGAATGAACCTAAATGAGCTTAATAGTGAGAGGAGATTGGAACCTGAATCTCCCATAACTAAGGTGACCAGATTTTAACATTGGTAAAGTGGGACACCATTGACCGGGGGGGGGGGGTTCTTGATTAAAAATGTGGTCTATATGGAGCAACAAAAATTTTCATAGAATGCAAAAATAGTATTAAGTGGATTAGCTTCTTTGATAATGAAGGATGACTTCCAGTCTTCATGGAAACAATCAGTGAGGGGGAAAATCGCAGCTTTGGGATTTTCTCCAGAATTTCTTGTTCGGATGGCCTTTGACCAAGCTAAAGAGGTTATCAAACAGCGAGTAGTGGATATAGAGCGCCAACATGATCTAGCGAATACCTCTGCCTTCATTGTTAGTGAAGGCTACAGGTATGTCACAGCTCCCTTGGCTTATTTAAAGAATCTTGAGGTGCCTAGCCACCGGAGGGCCTTCACTTTAGCTCGTTGCAATGCCCTTCCCTCAGCTGTACTTGAAGGGAGATACAAGAAAACTCCATATGTTGAAAGGAAGTGTCCCTGTGGCTCTGGTCAAATAGAAACATTGGAGCATATCCTTTTGTATTGTCAGTTTTATGATGACATACGTTCCATATTTATCACACCATGGTTACATAGAGTCCCAGGGTGCTCAGGACAATTTTATATCTCCCTGCTGCTCACAGACACAAATTGTTCCATCACATATAGTGTCGCCAGGTTTTGTGCTGCAGCCATGAAAAGGCGGTGGAAGGTGACTAAAACTTAGAGACCCTGAGAGCATTTAGAACAATTTCCTATATTTCCATTTAATTCTAATTTATATTTTAGCAGACTCATAGTCTAAGTGTTTAACATAATGCTATTTTATGAGTAAAACTGTGTTTTAGCCATATTATTTATGTAACTGTGAAATTGTTTTGATTTTGCTGGCCTATGACCGTAATAAAGAATACTACTACTACTAAAATAGTATTGTAATGTTATATATATATATATATATAATGAGCCTCTTGTGGTGCAGAGTGGTAAGGCAGCAACATGCTGTCTGAAGCTGTCTGCCCATGAGGTTGGGAGTTCGATCCCAGCAGCCGGCTCAAGGTTGACTCAGCCTTCCATCCTTCCGAGGTCGGTAAAATGAGTACCCAGCTTGCTGCTGGGGGGTAAACGGTAAGGACTGGGGAAGGCACTGGCAAACCACCCCATATTGAGTCTGCCATGAAACACTGGAAGGTGTCACCCCAAGGGTCAAACATGACCCAGTGCTTGCACAGGGGATACCTTTACCTTTTTATATATATTTCAATTTTAACCTAAGTACAATTTGCCAGGTGCCCCCAGATGTTCCTCCAAAAGTGGGGCAGTCTGGTCACCTTACCCATAACCCATGTATCACTCCGGAGTCTTCTCACTCTTATGCCTGCAAATGTATCAGTGATTCCCACAAAGTCCTAGACCGAAGTTGTACTTTTGCAATCAGTTTGGTATTCTTATGCTTAAAGGAAAGTATCAAAATCTGAGCAAATTGAACTGACACATTATTCTTAGAGAGCCTGTTCCATTTTGTGCTGTTCAATGTGGGGAAAAGGAACTGAATGTTGATCTTTTTTCTGGTAATTATAATTAAATGTTCTGGCATCTCAATCTTAAATATGTCTGTCAGTATATATGCCTCCGATACAAGTTTATTTCCATGTTTATGGTTATGCCCAGGCATAGATTTTGCTGTGTTATTATTAAGAACCCTCACAGCACATCTGAAGTATTGTCCATAATTAATTTCCCAAGGCACTCCCACAGGAGCTTTGCAAATCTGGGCACTGCTGAAACTAGTGAAATAGGAGTTCTATAAAGAAAGTGAGAATCCATTCTTATCATTTTAAGGAAGGGCTTTGTTTCATGAATCTGTTATATAATGTGACATTCCATTTCTCTTATTTTCTCCTGATTAATCACAAATTTAAGGGAGTGAGGTCATTATGCAGCAGTATCATTTCTAGAATAAGGTTCAGAATTTATCCCTGATATGTTGCAACTGTTAACTAAGCTTTTAGTATTCCCCTTTATTTATTTACTAGTAAAAAAAGCCCATTGTATTCTTTATACAATGGGCTCTAGCAGGCAGCGGCGAGAGCGAGGGACGGAAGGCTACCTGAAAGAGGGCTGCGGCTCCTCGGTGGCTCCTCGGCTGCGGGTTGGGCTGCGGGTTGAGCTCCTCGACGCGCACCTCCACGGCTCTCCTGAAGTGGCTCCTCGGCATGCTGCCGGCTCTTCGGTGGCCCGTGGCGCTGGCGGGGGAGTTGCTGCTGCTGCTGCGGCTTGGCGGCGAAGCATGGGCCCAGCGGCGATCGCGGCCCAGGCTCCGCCGTTCGCTGGGAGGGCGGCGCCTGGGATCGCGGCGCCGCTTCCTCCGTTGATGGCGGCTCTTCCGGCGGCAACAGTCATGGTGCCATCGTCCATCGCGTCGTCGCCGCCGCCGCTCTGCGCGACTGCCGGGGGCTCCCTGCCCGGCGGCCTGACGCGAGGTCCCACATCAGATGCGGGCGGCGGCGGCGACGACGACGCGATGGACGATGGCGCCATGACTGTTGCCGCCGGAAGAGCCGCCATCAACGGAGGAAGCAGGGAGCCCCCAGAAGCCACGCTCCCGGCGGCCTGACGCGAGGTCACACATCGGCGGCGGCGGCAGCGACAGCGCGATCGACGATGGCGCCATGACTGTTGGCGCCGGAAGAGCCGCCATCAACGGAGGAAGCGGAAGAGCCGCCATCAACGGAGGAACCGCCATCAATGGAGGAAGCAGGGAGCCCCCAGCAGCCGCGCTCCGCGCGACTGCCGGGGGTTCCCTCGAGCGGCGGCCTGACGCGGTGAGAGGCGCGAAGCGCCTCTCGCCGAGTCAGGCCGCCGGGCAGGGAGCCCCCGGCAGCCGCGCTCCGCGCGACTGCCAGGGGCTCCCACGGGCGGCGGCCTGACGCGGCGAGAAGCGCGAAGCGCCTCTCGCCGCGTCAGGCCGGGAGCAACTGCGAGCCGCGCTGCGCGCGGCTCGCAGTTGCTAGGAATCAGAGGGACCAATCGGCAGGCGCTTCGCGCCTGCCAATTGGTCTCTCCGATTGTCTGTCATGAGGAAGGGTCCAATCCGGACCCTTCCTCATCCCGGACACATCCCGCCCCAGGAGGGCTTACGGTTTTATTTAGTCCGTGGCGCCCGCGGCGCCACGGGCAGTGTACAGATGTGCCAGATGTTACCTCCTGCTAGGATAGGAAAGACCTATGGTTGAGGAGAAACTTTCCTGTATTTGTCTATTTGTGTGAGACCCTTGACCCAGTTTAGGAGGCAGGCTGATCACCACAGAACATATAAAGGCTCATGGAAAAAATCTCTAGGGCAACATGTAGAAAAACTGGAAATATAAATGTATTGGTGGGGGCCTACATGTATGCTGGGAGCAATATTAGCAGAATCTGCTATAAGCATTTCTGAAAACTTAATTGGGGGGGGATTCCTGTACTAGAGGCTTGTGGAAGGGTGGTATATAAATATAATAAATAAATGTTAAATACAAATCCATATGTGATATTTATATATTCTCTCAGTTCTCTTCCATTATTATTTGCTGGTTGTATTATGTCATGGGTTTTGCTTCAGCTGTCTTCTATGAATTTTGGGAAGCTATTAATGGATTTTGCACAAGAAAAATATTGATTCATTTGAGATTTGTACATAAATAGACAGATGAACAAAGAATCTGCTTCCCTGAATGAAATGTTTTATTTGTTTTTGTGGGTTTTCCATAATAACAAAGCAGTGTTTTTGTGTAATATAAAAACAAGATTTTAGAAAGGCACACAACAGTATTCCCATATGTGCTGAGAAAACATAATTCCTTTTTTTTCTTTTTTTCTTTTCTTCTATAGCAATGCAATTGCTATATTTATACTTAAATAATAAACTATACACCAAAATCTAATTAACATGTTTTGATATTTTGCTTTTTAAACAAAAATGCAAACCATTAGAAATAAAAAAGTAAATAAATAAAAATATTATTCAGTGCACAGGGGATTTGTTTTTGAAAAGTTTATTTTTATGCTCCTTAATAGGGCTTGTCCAATATAAAAAAAATTCAGGCCCCTTATTAAAACACCCTTTTAAATTATTCAGTTATTTCCTTTGAACTTTTATCTCCCCCAATTATATGAATACAGCTGATAGAATTGGTAAGTCAGGAAAAAATTGCTTTGCGTGATCTTGAGAAGTGCCTTAAATTGCAGTTTTGACGAATTTATTCCACACTTTGAAAGCCGTCAACATCAGTGTTCTCACAGCATGTTATTAATAAGCCTGTCATTCACGTGTTCAGCCATAGGCACTTTTGAATACATTACAGTGCCCAAAATATCAAGATGAGACTGTACCCAGGAAGATATTTTAATCAATACTGTCCAGTAATCTTTTCTTTTGGTTTTCCAAAATGTTTTCCAATAGCACTCACTGTATATATATTTGATTCCTTTATTCCCTTTCAAAATATTAGTTTCTTTTTCATTTCTTCCATTTCTTTTTGTAGAGAAGTCGGTGACCTCTTTCATAAATTTAGCTCTTGCAGTTGTTTCTGTCATACCTCAGAGGATGGGTTCTAGTATCAGTCCCCTGTAGAGAGAGGGTATGGTGTCTTCCTCTGATCATTGAAAAAAAAGAGGCAAGAGCCACTGTGTATAAATACCAACAATAGTGTTCAGAAGAAATTCAAATATACATAAAGCTACATACAATTTTTAGATTAAAAGAGTGGGGGAAAAGATTACCACATATAAAGAATTACCAATATTGGAGACTCGGCTCTCAAGATTGTTGTCTAGCCATGACTATCTTGACATCCGTAGAGGGGGGAAACGTCCTAAAGCATATGGCATAAGAAGAAAGAAGAGGCAAAAAACAAACAAACAAATCCTGCAAGTAAACAGGAACAGTGAAAAAGAACAGTAATAGGCCGATTCCACATCAGCGGCGCCATTCTGCAGAGATGCATGCATTGCTGTGTACACATGGGGGACACATTTCAGCACTGGATCGTCTCCGACACTGAAATGTGTCCCCCCGGGAAGCACTGATGGTATAAAGGTTCCACCATAGCAAGCCAAGTTAGGAAACTATTGTATGTTTTTGCAGGAGACATGACAAATCTATTGAAGGAGCAGCTGAATTTAATAAATGGATATAATGGGATTCAAGTTGAAGTAAAGATTTCTTGGTATCAGATTGTAGGGATGTTGTGAAAATGTATGAAACATCAGTTTCCTGTAGAGAAGGGTGTGGTGTCTGCCCCTGAGCATCTACAGAATAAAAATTCTGAAAACATTTAACTTTTAATTTTAACCCATTACATTATGGTCAACCCAACAAGAAATAACATATCAGTGGCAAATAGAAAGTGTTCAAGAGAAGAACCAGTGTCTCAATCCATCTATAAGTAAATTAAAATCAACGAGTTTATTATTAAGCTTTTCTGTTGGAAGAAGAGCAACTTGAATTGGAGCAAGATTTCTTAGGCTAGAGGAAGACCCTTCAGTATCAGATTGTATGCACTATCTGTGCATCTGCATAACTGAAGGCATTCATCAGTTAGTATCATTCATGATGGCTCATTCATAATGATGCATGCTCAAAGCTTAAGTAGACAACAGTTTCCAGGCACCATTTTGAAAACATATAAATGCAGTTCAACCAAATTGAATATCCTTAACTTTGGGAATTAGTCAGGGAAACAAACTGGACATGACTAGAGATCTTCCACGCCAGCCATATCTTGATCAGCACAACCATGAAATGGTATATTTTGTCCCCTACATATGCATTAGGGAAACAACGGATGAGAGAAAATCCGCTATGGGGAAAGCGGTGTCAAAACTCACATGGGCAAATTATTTGAACCCTGATGCTCCCTAAAACAAATTCCGAGTCAGCCAGGAAAAGCAGGCAAGGTTAGAAGAAACCAACCACATTTCTCTGGGAAGATTGAAAACTCTTCTCTTAAAATGATTTGCCATCGTATTAAAATGATGGATCTAGGTAGGACAATGATGGGGGAAAGTCACACAAGCAAAATATTTACAATTACATTTTGGACATTTGGGGAAAAGTAAAAAAATAAATGTCCATTGGTACTATTTGCAATCCTGGAACAAATTGCTGGCAAAAGGAATGAATGTTCAACCTGCTTATTATGATTATTATGATTAAACAGGGGCATTTCTAACAGTCGTTTATATTTTGGTGGAAAGTCTTGAGGATTCTTATCTAATGAAATAAACAGAAACAATAACTCATGTCTCATTTCCAAGATGGGAATAATACGCTGCATTTTAAATATCACTATCTGGAGAAAGAATCAACTCTTTTTTGGGAAAAAAAGCATCCATTCTGGCTCTTTCTGCTCAGGCTTCAGTGACTCATACAGTAAACATATTAAAGGCCGTTCATTAGGCTCCAATGCCCTTTTGATTTGGGCAGCAGCATAATTCTGTAGTCTCTCCTTGAATCACTACAGATATTAGGGCATTTATGTGAGGCACACAGGACAGTGTAGGACTATTTTACCCAGCTTGCTTCTAAGAACAATGAGGAAACACTTGCTATAGTTCTTAGCCAATAAGACTGTGGTGGAATTAGTAGTGTGGGTCTGGAATGCAATACCAGGTGCCAGCAATAGCCTCTGTTATTTCATTTTTCTAAAGCAATTCATTGTGCAGAAGGTGATAGCAGATCAACATTTATTAATTATTCCCACAAAACATTTATTTATTATTCCCACCAGCTAATAACCTAGATAATTATGAAAGTTAACTCAAAACCACTGAAAATGGACAGTGTTTGTGCTTGGGGTTCAAGTGAACACTCCCTTAAGTATCTTAGATCCAAAGTATAATAGAGAATAGATAGAAGAATTCTGCTGAAGATGATATATTTCCAACAAGCCTTCATTCCATCTATTTTTTTTTACCTTTGATGGAGCTGAACCACACTTCTTTGGTTTTATCCTATTTAAGCTTTGGGCTACTCTGAGTGCCACATTATATAACAAGCAGGTGTCAACGAGCTGTCACTAGCCAAGAGCTTTTATATTGTCTCTGACATGATACATTTCAGCTGAGTCAGTTTGTACATTCTGCTACAGGTCATCAATCGGGGACGAATAAGGTGACATGTTTATATGTGAACATCCCCTTAAATATCTTAGAACCAAAGTACAATACAAAATGACAGATATTTGCTATTTATATGTTTTGTTTTTAAACCAAGATCTAAATGATGGGCTGTCCTTTTTACACATCTGGTGGGGGGAATCTTGATCACTGAATTTTGAACACTGATGTTGAAAGCTTTCAAAGGAGTATGCAATTCAGTGCATCTCTGTATGACTGTAAATGAATTTCAGTAAAAAAATGTTGATGAAGCCTGGGAGGGCAACAACTTCTGCTGACTGATATGAGTCCAGCAAAAGCTCCACAGCATTTCCCCCCCAAAAGACAAAGGCATTTAGCCTCTCTTTGCCCTTCCTATTAGCTGCCATTTTGTTCTCAAATGCATATTCCTTCCACAGTTCATTTAGCCTAGTACAATTCATGTGGTGGGTGTTGCTCGACATAAATGCTTGTGAGGTGCTGGTGCTTAGGGCAAGAAGACAATGCTCATAACTATTTTATTTTCATCTGAAAGGAAACCCATTATGTTCTGAAATATACTGATCACAAATCCCATGGAAGTGATCAGGGTCCCAGTCGGTGGATTTCTGTCTTCTGGCTATCATGCTATAAAGCAAAATATTCACTAAGAATACCATCTTCAAGAAAAATGCAGATAACCTTTTTTTCCCTCTACCCCGTTACCACTTTCCCCCCCTTATATTCCCAAACTGCATTGTTAATTTGCTCTTCTGCGTGCAATATAGATTTCAGGTTGCTATGGTGATGATTTTGCCCACACTAACTTGACATTAGCAATGTTGAAAAGTGCTCAGATGAAGACAGCAGCTGATATGTCGTAACTATGCTGCTTTTGACCCTTGCTGGGTTTATCAGGGGCTATTGTTTCCCTGATTATTCTAGCAAGAATAAGAACTGGATTTAAAATATTAGCACTTCTGTGATGATGAAATGGGGAAGGTCAAAAGAATCATAAAACAACACAAGAAGGTTAAGACTGGGGGAAATGAAAGAAAATGTGTGTTTAAAAAAATGACACAGCAAGTCATCATCTTATAGCTGAAAATAATTTGATTTAATGTTGGAATATGTTATATGTAGGGAAGAACGATGACTGTTCAAGTAAAAGAGCCATGGAACTAAGTGAACAACATGGGTCATACCAGAGTAGGAGATCTTGTGCACAGAAGAAAAGTAATACTGCTCAGTGCTACATGCATTGCATATCGGAGCCATCTCTCTTGCATTCTCTAGCAGATCTACTACTAGGTTTACCAGGTCTCCCATGGTAGCAGGAAACCTCCCACCAGCAACTGCCATTTCCAATCACTACTCAGAAGATTTGTAAATGCTGTTGTTATTTATGGCTAGATGCTAGTTGTGGGGAAAACCTAGGACTTCCATCACATCACTCTTGGAATTGCTGGTAATGCTATGTTTTTTACCGCAGAGTTTCCAGTGATTCCTAGAGCAACATGCTATGACTTCCAGGATGTTTTTCAGGAAATGACATCATGGTCATGCAACACGTGTATCCCCACCTTTGTTCCTGTCCCCAAAGCCCCAGCTGGTACAGCCTGGTAACCCCATGTACTACATTTCTGCTCCATAACTCTTAGTTCACTGCATTCTGGGCTGTACAAATATTATAGCCTCTCAACAGTCTGTCTCTCTATTCCAGCCTTGCCAATTTTTCTTGACTGCATCAGTGTTTCTCACATTCAATTTCCAAGTACTTTGCTTTGGCAGTCTTCCTTCCCTTGTCCCATCCTATCTGAATCATTTGCCCAATACAGTCAACAGGAACAATTCTCACCTTACAAGAGAGGTGGTTTTCTTACTGTTCTTGATACTGTTGGGATGTAAACAGAAGAGGCTATGTGAGTTGACTCTCTGGTGTTCGTGCTTGGTGTATGTTATCTCCTAGGCTGACTCCCATGAAACATATTTGTGATTGTTTGCATTAATTAGATTTATGTGTTCTTGCACAGCTTCCTAAAAACTTACTTTGATCCAGTCAGTTCTGAAAATGGGCCAGCATGATGAATGCCACCAACTGATTAATGTTACCATCTGTGCAGGCACTGAAGCATCACGTACACTATAATGTAACTGATTTTCAGTGTGCATGACCTTCCCATGATGACCCCAGGGCATTCATAATCCAAGCAGGCCAGTAAATTATGAGCATACATCTATAGCAGCTATTTGGCCAGCTGGATGCCACAATCACACAGACACAAAATGAGCTGTAATACTGTTCATTTTCAGATACGAGCAAATCATTGAAGTGATTACATGAGATGTTTACTCAACACAAATCTGGCATTTCAGACATAATAAGAGCATTCAGGGCCTGCTTGTAAGCTTCCTGGAAGCATCTTGTCGGATTGGAGGGTGTGTGTATTTGAGGTAGTTTGAAACCAGTGAGCAGATGAACAATTGAAGAAGAGCCAAGAAGAATGAGCTGAAGAGAGCAGAGATAAGGAGAACAAGGAAGTTAGATCTGGAAGCAAATCAAGGTCAATTGAGGATTTTCTCATTTTGACGCACAGTTTGGGAAAGGATCACAGCTTGGGAAATGCAAATGAGTAAGCCATTGAGAGTCGTGAACCAGTCACCCTGTCATTTTTAACTAGGTCCTGTCACAGCTGCCAGCCAAAGACTAACCCCTGGGACCTTCTGCAACTAGGACTGGCCATTGATTGGTGATGTGCA
Source organism: Paroedura picta (assembly GCF_049243985.1). Classification (NCBI taxonomy): domain Eukaryota; kingdom Metazoa; phylum Chordata; class Lepidosauria; order Squamata; family Gekkonidae; genus Paroedura; species Paroedura picta. The sequence continues at coordinate 147,935,767 of NC_135369.1, forward strand.
ATTCTGCAGTTCACTTCTTGCCACATGACCAAGTATAATGCCACATGTTGCCTGGATGCTCTAGCAATATCCCCAAACTCTATAGTTTTACATAGAGTTTGAGGAGGTTGTTAGAGCATCTCCATGGTTATGGGGCCAGATCTGTTTATAATATTACTGACTCAAATTTCTCCCAGTACTGCAGCAGTGGAGAAACATGGGCAGGAGGTCTCCCATCATAGTGAGAGATCTGGTCCCTATAAGCCTAAGTACCATAAACTCTGTGCTACTATGATACAAGATTACTAAGTGTGGCTGCTTGGGAAATTCCTGGATACTTGGGAGCAGTGCCTGTGGAAGATGGAATTTGAGAGAGGAAGGACCTCAGTGAGGATATGCCATAGAATGTGCCTTCTGAAACTGCCATTCTAGGAGAACTATAGTTTGAAGATGCACTGTAGTTATGGAAGAATTCTAGGCTCAAGTAATTCGTAATTCTCCTATGATGGCTTGTCACAGTAGGGATCTTCTGGCTTGCTTTCTGCTGAACTTCAGTGTTATATCAAGGGCCAGAGGAACATCATTCATTGGTCAGCTCAGCAGGGATCAGATGGCCCTGAGGAGTTCTATTTGTCTTATAAAGGTTCTGACTGTAATTTAGTTTTCTTAGCCTGGTTGCTTGGGTTAGAAGAAAGTGGGTTTTCTTCCCCTGTTTCTATCCACCTGCTTACCTCTTTAGTGATTTGGCTGCCAGGATTTGCTTTGTCCCAAGAGTCACAGCCCTGACAAAATTAGCCCCATGCCAGCTGTAATAAATGGAACTAAATAAAAGGAAGCAACAGTTCAGCAGCAGATCTGAGTTTGCCCTGGCTAGAAGAGGAAAAGCCTGGGCAAGGACACCATCTGTTCCACATAATATTTCTGATAAGGGCTTGGAGGAGGAGCATGTCTCATGGCTTATGTGCCATGCAGTGCTTAACACCCATTAAGGGTGGCTGTCCCGCCTTGAGTGCCTCCTCCTCCAACCAGGCTGCCTGTCTGTCCAGCAGCCAGCCAATAGCCTTCCATCCCCCACTCCTGACCACCCCCTCCTCCTTCAACTTCCCTCCAAGGCTTGGAGGCTGCAGATTCTTGTCGCGTGAGAGCTGTCCCTGCTGGTGAGTTCCCAGGGAGTCCGGGGATTGGGATTAATCCGGGGATCAGTTGGTACCGGGCTGCGGCTCCTCCTCGTCCTCCCCGGCTGCTGCCTCGGGGGCTGCCCTGCCACTCTGCCGCTGGCTCACCTTTGGTGCTCTCCAGCAGCCGCCATGGCTAGGGCTCCCCCTCGGCGCTGCCTAACGGGCAGCGGGAAGTCAGGGGTGCCGGCGGGAAAGCAAGTGGAGCAAGGGCTCAGGCGGCGGCAATGTCCCTCGGCAAAAGACTACCCCCCCCCCCGGGCCTCAGCAAAATTGTCAAGCATTGACTGGTCCCCGGTGATAAAAATGTTGGGGACCACTGCCCTAACAGCTGCCTGCAGCCTTTCCAGTTCTTCTACCCCACTCCCCCCAATCTAGTGCCCGTTGTATTCCTGAATGCAATGGGCTTGTCCCCTAGTAGTAATAGAATACATAAGTTTAGTGCATAAAACACCACGGTTAAGCAGTTACAGCAGAAGAGGATAAATTGTGTAGGTTGTAATAGGGCTTGGCACATTAATGCTGTTTCTTAGTATAGTGAGATGGTAACATTGCTTTTGCTTCTCTTCCCTTCTTTAACTAATACTTAGTACCAACACATGTTGGCAACCAAATAGGAGAATCAAGGATTATAACAGAACTTAGCATTCAGGGACAAATAGGTAAAAGATTTCTCCTTTGGTGGCATGATCTTTGGTCCTCTTCCAGTCTTACTATTCTGTGTTCCTTGGGAGGCTTAATATGTATTGAAGAAGAAGATGAGTTGTTTTTTATTTTGCACTTTTCACTGCCCAAAGAAGTCTCAAAGTAGCTTATAATCGCCTTCTCTTCCTCTCCCCACAACAGCTACACTGTGATGTAGGTGGGGCTGAGAGGGCCCTGCTCTGTGAGAACAGCATTATCAGGACTGTGATGAGTCCAAGGTCATCCATCTGGCTGCATGTGGAGGAACAGGGAATCAAAACCAGCTTACCAGATTAGAAGTCACTACTCTTAACATGACAGAAATTACTTTTCTTCTGAAGTCAATGTTATACTCTCTGAGCAAAGATGGCAAAGTTCTTTCTAGAGTGCTACAGAATGATAATTGCTCCAAATATCAATGTCAAATATCAATTTGAGAAGATGATTAGGAATTATTAGCAAGAAAATATATAGAGTTAATACGTTTTGGGTACAATCCAGCTAAAATTAATTCCCATTGATTTCAGGGGGACAGTTAAGTTCACGTCTCAACCTTTCCTGCCGAAATCAGTAGGGCTTTACTGTGTTTGGATGATGTCCGTTTATTGTAATATCTTTCCATTTCATACTCTTTGAAATGTGCAGTCAACTTCTACAATAAGGCAGCATCTGTAACTAATATAATCATAAATACAGAAGATGCTTTGTTTGTACCAAAAGAAACCTTAAGTGCTGATTTGTCATCATTATCTTGAGAACTTTAAATCTGAATACAAATAATAGTATTTGTATCATGCTTTCTGTGTTCAAAAATCTTTCATGTAAGTGTTCAAAGAAAGCCTTGTAAAAATGCTGCTCAAGAATGCTGTTATACAGCGCTGTAACCTGATTGCAGTTCAGCTGATGTCTAGAATGTGGCCAAATTCCCCAGGGCAGGAAAGTGTGTGATTTAAGGATTGTTTGCACCATGTATCACAACTAGTATAGAAATCTAACTCTTTTGATCCCCTATCCCCTTTAGGTGACAGAACCTGTCTACAATTTTACAGGCTGTATAGAAGTCACAGAAATCAATAATCTGGGACCTTTCACCCTTTCTAATGCGGTGGACAAAAACAATATTGACAGCTGCAGGTAAATCACCTTTTGTGTCTTTTCAAATCAAAAGAAACTGATCCTTTAGATTTTCTTCTCCCTAGCAACTGTATTTCATTTTCAACTAGGTTTGAAATGTGTGAAAAATGTTTTTCACTTTGTTTTTTTTTCTTTTGCTTCATGTTGCTTTATTCTCCTTCATTTGTGGAAGAGGTTTCTTTGGGGGGAGGGGGGGATGTTCCAATTAAGCCTGACAACTTACATATGCTGGGATTTTGCCCAGTGGCAGCTCAGGCATTGTAGCTTGAACAAGAAAATAGAAGATAAAGTTGGGGAGGGAGAGAGAGAATAAGAACTGCTATGTCTTTCTTCGAATTTCCATTAATGTGCTATGTAAAATGCAGAAAGCCTTGTTCCTATACTTGACTCATACCAGTGTCAGGAAATGCTAGAATTTAGAGTGCACACAATTTATTCTGTATTCTTCTGCATTACTGTGGCTTTCTGCTACTTAAGCACCCATTAAGCAATATTACTTATTTGCAAGGACAGGTGTAAACAAGCACAGTTATACAAAACTCTCTTCCCATCCTCCCTTCAAAACTGTGTAGGCATGTACGTTTTGTATATGTTCCCAATGAAAATGGCAAAGGTCTTAAAGGTTTTTTTTTTTGGGGGGGGGGAGATGCTAATTATAACAAATTGATTGATGAAATACATACCAGCTCTCCCATTCCCAGCTAAACACACTTTGTCTTTGTAAAGAGGAATTGAGTAACGTAGCTACGAGAAGTATCCTTGTGGGGCCTCTTGTTAGCTGGAAATCAAAAGCTCTGGCTACAGTTTTCTCCAAGGAATTATGGAGTATATTAGGGGCAAAGCCCATTGTATCTAAGAATACAACGGGCGCTAAAGCTTGGCAGTGGGAAGAGGAAGGGGAGGAGTTGTCCAGTCCGTAAGGGCATGGGGTTGAATGTGTGTGTTGTGTGGGAGGTTGTGGTGGCGTGATGGCAAATGAGGGCATGGGTGTGGAGATATGGGTGTCAAGAACCTGTGGTGTGGAATGTTTGTTGAGTGTGGGAGAGGACTGACCTTTGGGAATTGTGGCATAGTGGTTACAGATGAGCTGTCCAGAGCCATGTCTTCAGATATGTGAAGGGAAAATCAGACTGGAGACTCTTCTTAGGGGGAGATTACATGGCAACCAATTCCCCCCAGGTCTGCATCATTTCCCTTCTTGTGTGAATTAGGCCCCAGACACCGAAATACCCCTCTGCCCTAATACACATGGGGTAGTAACAGTACACAGGTGTCCACCCTGTTCCTTCTTTTCCCTTTTTTCACTGTTGATAAAATGTTATGTGCCCACATGCTTCTTTCATGGTTGCTCCTTAGAAGAAGAACTGATTTTTGTAACCCTGTTGTTTACTACCCAAAGGAGTCTCAAAGTGGTTTACAAACACCTTTTCCATTCATCTCCCCACAATAGTCAACCTGTGAGGTATGTGGGGCTGTGAGAGGTATGAGAGAACTGGGAATGGGCCACCGTGACCCAGCAGGCCTCAGGTGTCTCAAAGCATTTTCTAATCATCTTCCCTTTCTGACCCCATAGCAGACTCCCCATGAGGGAGGTGGGGTAGCGAGCCTCACATGGAAGCTGGCAACCCTAAGAGGAAGACTCTCTGTGCACAGCAGTCTTGACCTTAGTAAGGTTTTTTATACTGTTTTTTTATTTGCCTGGCCAAGGTTGGAAAAAGTCAAGTCACTTCCCATGGTTCTCCAGCCATTTACTTGTTCACTATTTACAGGTACAGGCTGTAAATCTTTATTTAGATCTTCCTGCACTTTCTAGACTCACAGGGCTGATGCTGGTCTGCCTGTCTGCGTCCCAGAATACAAAGGGCCATTCTGCACTTGTTCAAAATTGCACAATGGTTGCAAATTGAAATTGCTACTAACTTGCTGTTATGCACAACGTCGTTGACAATCTGCAACACTCCTGAAACCGATCTGCAAAAAGCGCTTCATTGTAGCGCTTTCAGGGAAATCCCAAAAAGTGGATTCACCCTCCGGAAAGCACTACACTCTTGCAACCATTCTGCAACACTAGCGGGAAAGTTCTGTGCATTACCATTGTTGTGGTTTCTGCAAAGTCCCTCCCCCTGGCTCTTTCCTCTGATCTTCCAGCGAGGCGATCGCCATTTTTTTTCTCGGAGCGAGCGGAGATCAACGCACCAGCGACCCTTCGTTTACCCAGCGAGGCTTCCCCAGCTGCAGTCCCTCCCCAGAGCTGTTTTAAGTCACCAAGCACCAAGCACCACACAGCCCCGTTTGCTGGTTTATTTTCCCTTTATTTTTCACTCTATTTTCTGCCGAAAATCGCGCCCATGCGGTGGGGGGGGGGATATATATTTTTTCACTCGGGGGGAGCGTGGCAATGATGAAACGGCAGCTCAAACACCACCTGCTAGCTAGATGGGTCTCTCCGTTGCAACGAATCAACGCAGATTCGTTGTAACATGTGTGTGTGTGTGTTTTTAAAACCTTCCTTAAAGGGAAATGGGCTTTTCGGGAGCATGATAACGGCCGCCCATTGGCTGCTCGTTTGATTGACAGCCAGGGGCGGGACAAAGCTCGGCAATATCACTTCCTGGCTAGCGATTTTTGCCGAGACCGGAAACCTGTGGGAAACGATAGAAGCACAACTGGATTCCACTACAAAGGCAGGTATGCATAACGATGAATTCCACTATTTAAAATGGCGTTTTTTCGTTCTACATGGGCCTACCTTTGTCTTTGACCTGGAAATTACAGCTAGTACAAAATACAGCTGCCAGGGTTTTCACTGGTACATCTTGGACGGCCCATATTCAGCCTGTCCTGATGCAATTGCTTTGGTTGCCAATTGTGGCCTGGATCAGATTCAGGGGTTTGGGTTTGACCTTTAAGGCCATTCACGGGTTGGGCCCTGCCTATCTGAGGGACTGCTTGTCTGCTTATGCACCCCCCAGGGTTCTTCGCTCTATGGGTGTGAATCAACGTGTAGTTCCCAGCTCAGAGAAGCATGCCTGGTCTCTACCCAGGCCAGGGCTTTTTTGGTCCTGGCCCCAACCTGGTGGAATGAGCTCCCAGAAGCATCATCATTATCATCATCAACCCTGGAAGGATGTGAATCCTTGGCAGTTAAGGACTTAGAAGAGGCCTCTTCTGATTCTTCTTAAAACTCTCCTTCCCACTACAACCCTCTCCCATATACTCTTTTGCAAAGCTAGGATTGTGTTGTTTATGAAAGAACAGAGGTATCTAGACAGGAAGGTAAAGAGAAAAACCTCTTTCAAGTTCAATCCAAATCTATTGGGATGCTGGTCTGACTCAAAGCGGTCTGGGTTTTTGTTTGTTTTTTTCTGAACTGGGTGAGCTCATATTCTGAGTTTCCCCAATTTGAAATTCATCATCATCATTCACTATAACTAAGGCTCTTTCATGGAAGCCATTGCACTGGCATAGTTGAAATTAGCTAAACTGTGTGTGGGGAACCAGTTCGTACATGGTTCAACACCCACATGGTTTCATTTGAAAGCTGAACTTATTTATTAGATCTCATTCAAAAGAGAGACATGTTCCAATTCTGTATTAGCAATTTCACAGGCCATTAGCAATTGCACCGACCATAGAACTCATACCATTAAATTACAGTCTCCGCCGCAGCAGAGTAGGAAACCTGGTTCCTTTGTACAGCCGCCATGACCATATTGTATTGCCAGCTTCAAGCAGGATTGTCACCTTTGTTTCTCGCAAAGCTCTTATGCCTTTATCAGTACAATGAAACAAAACCTCAAACAGCTTTTTTATGCCATAGATATCCACTGAATGCTATGCAGTTGTTAAAGTTATATAGTTCTGCTGGGGGAAAAAGAAGGTCACAACTAGGGTTGTAAAGAAATCTTGTGACTACTTTGGCTGGATTCAAAATATAAGCTTCATTAGCAGATTCTCTATGCTTGGTGTAAAAATCTGCGTTCATTTTTCTGGTGACACTGTCAGTGCTTGATAGAACAATTGTCATCAAAATTGATGCCTGTTGTTTAGGGTTTTGCCATTAAAAGTGTCTGTAATCATATTGTGAACTTTTGTGCCAAAACATATAATATGCCGTTTGCTTATTACCATCCATTTCTTGTCAGTTAGGAGATCATCCCCCAGTAGGTGTGTTAAGTGTCCATTAAGTCACAGAGAAGGTGACTCCTCCCAGCTGAGGTGCATACAGGGTTGTGTGTGTGAGGTTTTGAGTTTAGAGGAGCCAGAAAGAGAAAAGTAGACCCAGACTGCTGCAAGCTAGCTGAAGTAACTTGGGTTTCAGGAATTTGCTGTCTGTCTCTGAGGATCTGTGTGAAGCAGGGTCAGTTCTAGGTTCTGAAGGGCCCTGGGCAGAAAGCCCCCATGGGCCCTGTTTACTCATCATCAGGACATCAGAAACCTTTCTACCCCCACAACTTTTGTGCCTCACCTTATCTCACTCATAAGCCCTCCTGTAGCCCATGCTCAGTTGCCTGCACCACTTACATGTGCATTCCCTAACAGCAGTATCATTGAGTTGGGAGTGTCTTCCAGAGGAGGGAATTCCTTAATAGTTCCCCACTTGTCTAGAACTATTAAATAGCTACTGCCCTTTTTTGACCTTTTGGATGCCTAAAAACAAGTGCCACCTAGAGGCCTATAAACCAGTTCCACTATGAGTTCTACCTTTGGACAACATTGTTAGGAGAACTTCCTTTAATTGTACTTGAGGAAGTGTGCGTGCACATTAAAGCTCACACTTGAATAAACTTCGTTGGTCTTAATGGTGCCACTGGGCTCTACATTTGTTCTGCTGCTTCAGACCAATATGGCTACCTATATCTTTACCCAGTTTCTCATTTAAGTCCAGTCATCCATTTCTTTAGGAATATGGTGTTGCTTCAGGTCAATTTTGTACTGATCAAAGAAAATTCTGAAGGTAGGAGGGGCAGAAAGGCCGGTTCTGCGGCATTTCAGAACAGCATGATGTAAATGCTTAGAAGCAGGCAATGTCTTTCCAAACCTTCCTATTCTCCATCTAGAGCAGCCCCATCTGGTGATAACATAAAACAACAAGTGCTGAAGTTACAAAGGGGTGCACTGGTTCCTCTTCAGAGAGAAATCTAAAAGAAATTAAAGAGAAATCCCTCTTTTAAAAGAGAATAAGAGGAATCAACAGCTATATCTTTAAAAGTGAAAGTTAAAAGATGATATTCCCCTTCCCATCACAACTGACCATAAATTTCAGTTTATAATAATATGGAACATAGCCATCAATCCACTTTCTCTTATTAAAACCCTAGTCAAAGCCATGTGTAAACATGCAAGCATGTTTTTAATATCAGGGGGGATAAGGTCATAGCCAAAGATTAATTATGAGTGGAGTATTTTTTTGCTAGCTGCACAAGAAGTTCTTTATTTCCTTTGAGAAGGGGAATTGACAGCCATGTAGTTCAGACGTCAAAATATATTATGACAAAAATGCAAACTATGGCAATATTCGCTGTTTTTTTTAAACCCAACACTTTGATAGCTGTCGTTGTGTCACATTTCTGTTGCTGCTTTTGTGTCATTTTCCCCCTTATTGCTGCATTATTTGCTTCCACACTTAAATACATGGGTGGTCCCAGCTTACTAGGAATTATGTAGGAATTATGTATAAAGAGGGTGTCATATACTAAATTGCCAGTCAGAGGTGGGTACATTTTAAAAATCACTGCAGGCATATGAAGCAAGTTCACATGGGGGACTATGTTCCCTGAATCAACCCTATAGCTTGGTATTATCTAGACCAGACCTTAACAAATTTTCTTTCTCTCTAGAAACCAGACCCAAAACTGGACTCATTTCTCAGACTTTGGGGTTTTGTGGGGGGAAATGGCCACAGCTTTATTGAATACAACAGCAGGAACATTGGTGCATCATGGGGACAGATCCAGAACCAGGTCATAGAATCATAGAATAATAGAGTTGGAAGGGACCTCCTGGGTCATCTAGTCCAACCCCCTGCACTATGCAGGACACTCACATCCCCATCGCTCATCCACTGTAACTTCCCACCCCCTTCAGCCTTCACAGAATCATGCTGATTCCCTCAGTTCAGCTGCTAAAAGAGAATCAATGCAGTGGCAAGTCCTGGGATCTACCTGGGTGCCTTCTGTGTGGTTCCCTTGCTAGCCCCAAAATGAGGCATTCCACTATTTGGCTCCACCCCCAGGACTCCATAAGGGAATCCCCAAATGAGGAAGGCAAGTGTGGAGGCGTAGTTGCCACTCCACGAATGGATCCATCTCAATGCTTAAACTATTCAAAGACATGACAAATATTAACAAAAACAAACCCAAATCAGGGCCCATAACATCCAACAGCAAAGGCAGGGTGGGTGGCAGAGCAAAGAAGAATATGGATGTGAGCCAGGTCTATGCCCAGATTTAGAGCAAACTATAAGCAAAGCCCATTGCATCCAGGAAAACAACAGCGCTGAAGTAGGCAGGGAGTTTTTGAAGCCAAAAAAGTTAATAAAATCTCAGCAACAGAATGGAAGCTCACAGCAAGATACTAACTACTTCCAGATATTCCAAGTTACTTTCAAAGCTATAAACTGTCCAAGATGACAACTGCATCCACATATTATTTCCTATTGCACTGTGGTGTACTATAGCAATGACTTGTGAGATCCACTTGCTCTGTCCCCTACATCTGAACCCAAAGTTAAAGTAACAATTTCTGACAAACAATTCATTTGGGTTTTCACTACACTATAGCATTAAATAACCGTGGTGTAGTGATTAAGATGTTTGATTTTGAGTTGGGAAGCCCAGGTACATATGCTGTTCTCCTACTGGAATAACCAGTGATTAAATATTGCTTCATCATTATTTTAGAATTGGGTTTGAACAATTGTGGGATACGTTATCTAAACATTTGGAATGCTTTTCAGAGCAATAGGGTTTGGGGGATTTGTTTTAGTTTCCATAGGTTCAGCCTATGCTGATCTCATCTCATCAGATCTTAGCTGCTAAGCAGGGTTGGCCCTGGTGAGTCTTCAGATGAGAGACCATCAAGGAATTCCAAAGTTGATATGCAGAGGAAAGCAATGGCAAACTACCTGTGTTAATCTCTTGCATTGAAAATCCTACCATAAATTAGCTGAAACTTGATGGCACACAAACACATGTTTAGCCGAGCTAATTATTAATGTTATTTATCGTCCATCTTTTTCACTGGTTCTCAAGACAGCATGTACAGAGGTAGTCAATACATTCAACAGAATGGAATACCCAATAAAGTAGTGCATTAGGATTTGTATTGTAGAAATCTGAAGCCACTCAGAAATGCTAAAATAGATCTGCAGTGAATCAGAAGTATTAACATATTAAATTATTCAAAAATGACATAGTAGGATCCTGCTTACAGCAACAGGTAGCATGAGCTATACACAGCAGAATACATCACAATCCCTAACTCAAACAGTGTCTTTCAGAACCATCCAATACAGTGCAACTCTATGACTGTGTAGGAAAACTATCTTGAATAATCCCATTTAGCATAGTTTGTGGGAAACCAGGAGAGAATCTGCACTGGGCTTTTTATTTATAGGCCAGATAAATTCCCCACCCTCCACTCTGCACTTCATTAAATTTCCATTTTGATTTTGGGTGCTTTACATTTCCCCTCTGCAATGTCCCTGATTGAGTCCATAGTGACACTACCTTTCCCCCTCAATATCCAGGAATCGCTATAACTCACTACATCTGAGGAAATCGCTTCGAAAACCCCAGCATTTCTATTGTAGATGTCAGAGTTTTGCTGGATTAACTTCCTTCAGTCTGTCTCTGATTGGTCAGGGCATCAATTCAATAACTGCAGGGAAACTTGTTCCCAGTTTCCATCCCCTCTCAGGATATATTTTTGCTCTCATTTTGGGATCTATTTTCAGTGATTGCATTCCAAAAGCCCATACTTCTATGAGCAGAGATTTGCCTTTTGGATTTACTTTCACCTCCTTGTTCTCTGTAAGGCTGCTGCCTCCCCACCTCCACCCTACTCGTACAGGAAAAGAAAGATAAACAAGCAGCCTCATGCTCCACTTGCCCCTCCCCTGGTGTGCTCTGGCTGTAGAGCCAAGTGACAAAAGGCAGGAAATAAACTCCTCTCCAACCTTGTGCTCCTTCAATGCCAGATGGAGCTTCACCCAACACCCTCCCGACCATGATCAAGCGGGAAGGAGACTGAAAATGCAGAGGGATGACCTCTGTTTCAAATTTGGGGAAAGAAAGGCTGTAGATATGTTGGAAAATCCATCTTTAAAGCAATCAGAATTCAGCAGGATCAAGAACAGGGAAAAATATAAGTGCAGATAAAACCCAGTAGAGCAGGTGAGGCCAAAACAAGAAGGCATGTGTATAAGCAGGTGTTGATTTGCCAATTTGCATGTTGGTGCCTGCAGAAGGCCCTGCTCAACCGAGCAATCAAATTTATCTATTTATTCCATTTGCATGCTGCTCTTCTCTATACAAAATCAGTAAGATCATATAAAATCCTAAAATTATTAGCATTAGAAGTAAATCTCACCATTTCAGACAGGCTGTCTCTTTCTCTTTAGAGGGAGACAGGCACATGAAGTGTATCATCCAATCATACATCAGTCACAGAATAAAAGTGAGTCTGTAGCTGAAGGGTAGAAAAGGTTTTTAAAATCCTGGGTCCTACTTCCAGACATTTCTCCTTAAAAAGAGTTAAGCAGTGGGAACCTTAATTTTAACCAGGGCTCACTAGTATCTTAATGGTGTCTTAGCCTAAAAGGCTACGTTTTCCTCTTTATATGTAAAAGGGCATAAGTTCCGAGTGTATGTGTTTCTTAAGGACACAAGAAGATCCCCACTGGATCAGCCCAGTGGTCCGTCTAGTGCCGTCTTCTGTCACATAGTAGCCTTCCAGTTACTCTGGAGGGCCAAGAAAAAAGATTGAGGTGAACACAGAGAACGAAAGTTTTACTATAGTAGCTTTTGCTCTCTTTGTGGCAGGCAAAATGCTATACCAGTGCTTCTAAATATTGTAATGATATTCTTCTCTAAGCATATGAGGTGATTATAATAAGGCTATATTTTTAAAAATGAGAAGTTTTCTGTATTCAACCTTCTCTGTATTTTCACCACCCTCAACTCTTTGGCTTCTCTCAGATTTTTCCCAGTTTATAGCACTTCTGTGATGAGTTCTAGAGATCTGATTATTCTTCCAGCTTGTTTGAATTAAAGTAAGTCAACATTCATGAACCCCACCCCCATTTCATGGTACAGGTTTGTGAGTATATTTTAAGTTTATGAATATTAAAGTGGTTTGGAATTTACTCAAATATGTTCTGCCATTTCTATAACTAGACTGTTTGGATTTCAAAATATCAAAAGGCAAGCTGATGTGTGTGCCGAATTTAGAGAGCTTTCAAAAACAAACTCTATATGCAGTTCATTAACCTTTGGGAGACTGTTTGCTCTACTTCTTAAAAAATTCTGTTCAACAGACTGCATGTTTTCTGCATTTTATATCAGAGACCAGAACCAATTACACGTACAGTGTTTAAGAATATGGGCTGCTAAGCTAGAGGATTGTCATATTTTCATGTATTTAGTTATTTTGCATGCATAATAATCCCAGCAAGAGCATGGGCTGTGAATAGACAATCGGCAGTTAGATGGTGCAGTCTGACCACCACAAGATTCCTGCCTGGCCTGCAAGTGCAGCAGGGCTATGCCAGATGAATTTCTCCCCGTCCCTCTTTTATGCATCTCAGATGCTTTCTCCTACATGGAGTCAAATAATCTATGTGTCACAATCAGCATGACCAACAACAGTTACTTCAGTCTTTTACAGACTTCACTTACACTGGCCTTTTTCATATGTAACAGTGAACACGCATGACTGTGGCCTACTCTGGGCTGGGAGATCTTCGGAGAAGTAGGGATAGAGCTTGGAAAGAAGAAGAGCTGGGGTTTGTCTCCCGCTATTCACTACCTGAAGGAGTCCCAAAGTGGCTTGAAATTGCCTTCCCTTCCACTCCCCACAACAGACACCCTGTGAGGGAGGTGGGGCTGAGAGAGCTCTGACAGAACTGTTCTTCTAGAACAGCTCTAACAGAACTGTGACTAGCTCAAAGTCACCAAGCAGACTGTATGTGGAGGAGTGAGCTCTTAACCATTACACTAAACTAGATCTCAAAGAGGAAAGGTTTACAGAGGGAAGGGATCTCAGCAGTGCCGAATACATCCACACTCCAAATCAGCCATTTTCTCTAGGTGAACTGATCTCTGTCTCTGTAGATCAGTTCACTTCCTGGGAGATCTGCAGGCCCCAGCTGGTGGCTGACAGGCCTAACACAGAAACAGGTTGCTTGTATGTGTACATATCTGTCTGTAAGAATGAGCAAACATATATCTCTTATGAATTAAAACCTGATTAAATTACAGGAAGCAAAGAGCAGGAATTAAGGACAGTTCTCAGACTGGAGAGAAGTAAACAGTAGGGTTCCACAAGAAGTACTATTTAATTTATTTATAAATGATTGGAATTAGGGGTGAGTTGTATTTGTTGTTGTTATGTGCGAAGTCGTGTCCGACCCATCGCGACCCCATGGACAATGATCCTCCAGGCCTTCCTGTCCTCTACCATTCCCCGGAGTCCATTTAAGTTTGCACCTACTGCTTCAGTGACTCCATCCATCCACCTCATTCTCTGTCGTCCCCTTCTTCTTTTGCCCTCGATCGCTCCCAGCATTAGGCTCTTCTCCAGGGAGTCCTTCCTTCTCATGAGGTGGCCAAAATATTTGAGTTTCATCTTCAGGATCTGGCCTTCTAAAGAGCAGTCAGGGCTGATCTCCTCTAGGACTGACCGGTTTGTTCGCCTTGCAGTCCAAGGGACTCGCAAGAGTCTTCTCCAGCACCAGAGTTCAAAAGCCTCAATTCTTTGACGCTCGGCCTTCCTTATGGTCCAACTTTCACAGCCATACATTGCAACTGGGAAGACCATAGCCTTGACTAAACGCACTTTTGTTGGCAGGGTGATGTCTCTGCTTTTTAGGATGCTCTCTAGATTTGCCATAGCTTTCCTCCCCAGGAGCAAGCGTCTTATAATTTCTTTGCTGCAGTCCCCATCTGCAGTGATCTTGGAGCCCAGGAAAATAAAATCTGTCACTATCTCCATTTCTTCCCCTTCTATTTGCCAGGAATTGAGAGGGCCGGATGCCATGATCTTTGTTTTCTTGATGTTGAGTTTCAAGCCAACTTTTGCACTCTCCTCCTTCACCCGCATCAACAGGCTCTTTAGTTCCTCTTCACTTTCTGCCATTAGAGTGGTATCATCTGCATATCTGAGGTTGTTGATATTTCTCCCTGCAATCTTGATCCCAATTTGTGACTCCTCTAATCCTGCATTTCTCATGATGTGCTCTGCATACAAGTTAAATAGGCAAGGCGACAGTATACAGCCTTGCCGAACTCCTTTCTCAATTTTGAACCAGTCAGTGATTCCATGTTCAGTTCTCACTGTTGCTTCTTGACCTGCATATAAATTTCTCAAGAGACAAATAAGATGCTCTGGTATTCCCATCTCTTTAAGAACTTGCCACAATTTGTTGTGCTCCACACAATCAAAGGCTTTAGCATAGTCAATGAAGCAGAAGTAGACGTTCTTCTGGTACTCCCTAGCTTTCTCCATGATCCAGCGTATGTTGGCAATTTGATCTCTAGTTCCTCTGCCTCTTCGAAATCCTGCCTGTACTTCTGGAAGTTCTCGGTCCACATATTGCTGGAGCCTAGCTTGTAGGATTTTGAGCATAACTTTGCTAGCATGAGAAATTAGTGCAATGGTGCGGTAGTTTGAACATTCTTTGGCATTGCCCTTCTTTGGGATTGGAATGTAAACTGACCTTTTCCAATCCTGTGGCCATTGTTGAGTTTTCCAAATTTGCTGGCATATTGTGTGTAGCACTTTTACTGCATCGTCCTTCAAGATTTTGAATAGTTCAACTGGAATGCTGTCACCACCACTAGCTTTATTGTTGCTCAGACTTCCTAAGGCCCATTTGACTTCACATTCCAGGATGTCTGGCTCCAGGTCAGTAACTACCCCATTGTGGTCATCAGGGATGTTAAGCTCGCTCTTGTATAGTTCTTCTGTATAATTTTGCCACCTTTGTTTAATCTCTTCTGCTTCTGTGAGGTCCCTACCATTTTGGTCCCTTATCATACCCATCTTTGCATGAAACGTTCTCTTAATATCTCCAATTTTCTTGAAAAGATCTCTGGTCCTCCCGATTCTATTGTTTTCTTCTATTTGTTTGCACTGTTCATTTAAGAAGGCATTCTTATCTCTTCTAGCTTTTCTCTGGAATTCTGCATTCAATTGGGTGTATCTTTCTCTTTCTCCCTTGCCTTTCACTTCCCTTCTCTCCTTAGCTATTTGTAAAGCTTCCTCAGACAGCCATTTTGATTTCTTGCATTTCTTTTTCTTTGGGATGGTTTTAGTCGCTACCTCTTGTACAATGTTGCGAACCTCAGTCCATAGTTCTTCAGGCACTCTGTCTATCAGATCTAATTCCTTAAATCTATTTGTCACCTCCACTGTGTATTCGTCGGGGATATGATTTAGTTCATACCTGAGTGGCCTAGTGCTTTTCCCTACTTTCTTCAATTTAAGCCTAAATTTTGCAACAAGAAGCTCATGATCTGAACCACAATCAGCTCCTGGTCTTGTTTTTATTGACTGGATAGAACTTTTCCATCTTTGGCTGCAGAGCACATAGTCAATCTGATTTCTGTGTTGACCGTCTGGTGATGTCCATGTGTAGAGTCGTCTCTTGGGTTGTTGGAAAAGAGTGTTTGCTATGACCATTGTATTCTCTTGACAAAATTCTACCAGCCTGTGCCCTGCTTCATTTTGTACTCCAAGGCCAAACTTGCCTGTTATCCCGGTTATCTTTTGGCTTCCTACTTTAGCATTCCAATCCCCCATGATGATAAGCACATCATTTTTTGGCGTTGCTTCTAGAAGGTGTTGTAGGGCTTCATAGAACTGATCAACTTCATCCTCTTCAGCAGCAGTGGTTGGGGCGTAGACCTGGATCACTGTGATGTTGAATGGTTTGCCTTGGATTCGAACTGAGATCATTCTGTCATTTTGGGGATTGTATCCCAAGACTGCTTTTCTTACTCTGTTATTGATTATGAAGGCTACTCCATTTCTTCTGCGAGATTCTTGTCCACAGTAGTATACCTGATGGTCATCTGAGTTAAATTCACCCATTCCTGTCCATTTTAGTTCACTGATTCCTAAAATGTCGATGTTCAGTCTTGTCATTTCTTGTTTAACCACGTCCAGCTTGCCTTGATTCATGGATCTGACGTTCCAGGTTCCTATGGAATAAAAATCTTTACAGCATCGGACTGTCTTTTCGCCACCAGTTACTTCCAAAACTGAGCGTCCTTTCGGCTTT
The DNA here is from genome assembly GCF_049243985.1 of Paroedura picta. Taxonomy (NCBI): domain Eukaryota; kingdom Metazoa; phylum Chordata; class Lepidosauria; order Squamata; family Gekkonidae; genus Paroedura; species Paroedura picta. The sequence continues at coordinate 147,952,243 of NC_135369.1, forward strand.
GGCCCAGCCGCTTCATTCATTCTGGCGCTACTCGTACTAGCCGTCTGCTCATCCCCAGTAGCATATTGGACACCTTCCGACCTGAGGGGCTCATCTTCCAGCGTCATATCGTTATGCCTATTGGAACTGTCCATAGAGTTTTCATGGCAAAGATACTGGAGTGGTTTGCCATTTCCTTCTCCAGTGGATCACCTTTTGTCAGAGCTCTCAGCTATGACCTGTCCGTCTTGGGTGGCCCTGCACGGCATAGCTCATAGCTTCACTGAACTACGCAAGCCCCCTTGCCACAACAAGGCAGCGATCCTTGAAGGGGGAAGTTGTATAGTTGTCAAGTTTGCAGATGATATTAAAATATTCAGGGTGCTGAAAACCAAGGCTGACTGTGAAGAGCTCCAAGAGGTCCTCCACAAACTGGATGAGTGTGTGACAATGTGGAAAATAAACTTCAGTGTTGTTAAGTGTAATGGGATGCACATTGGGACAAAAAAAATTCCAAGTTCAAGATAGGCTAACGGGCTGAACTCATTGAGAATGAGAGGAGAAAAGATCTTGGGGTCATAGTAGATTGCTCGATATCCTGCAGTGCTGAAAAAGGCAAATTCAGTTTTAGTGATTATTGGGAAGGGTATTGAGAATAAAACGGCTGGTATAGTGAGGCCCCTGTCTAGATCTATGATGCAGCCTCATTTGGAATACTGGGTGTGCATTTCTGGTGACCCTATCTCCAAAAAGACATTGCAGAGCTGGAAGAAGTACAAAAGTGGGCAACCAAGATGATTAGGAAGATGGAGCAGACTGCTATGCCTGTCACCACATTATTATCAGAGAAAAAGGAAGAGAGGGTCAGTACAAAGTATGTAATATAGTTCCTCCAGATTCAGATTTAATTAGATAGATTTGGGCAGGGAGGCCAGCAGAATCCTGATGTTATCCCTTGATGTTATTCCAGTGGAACAACTTTGCCTTACAGGCCCAGCAGAACTGTTTAAGGTTCTGCAGGACCCTGACCTCACAGAAAACTCAATTTCCTGCCTAACGGTGGATTTCATTGATGTTCCTGAGGCCATTAAATGCCGGCATTGTGGGGAAAGCAGGCACAGGGACTCCTGTCAACCTCCTGGGGTTCACTTTGCATTCCCACAAAGCACCTCAGAGAAACCAGTTTCATTTGCTTCAAGCTTCACAGAGCTTCCTGGCTGATGGCGCCCATATGCTGAGGAATAAGCCCCAGCAAGTTCTACAGGGTTTACTTCCAAGCAAGTGTGTGGAGGACCTCGCCCCCTTTTCTAGCTTTGGGCTTTAGGGTTGCTTGCCATTGGCAAATATCATGCCCCAGTTGGGGAAAGGCATAGGGAAAAGGCAGACTGGTTTCCACAGCAGTTGCTTGGCAGATCCCTCAGACTGCCTTTTTCCTATAGGCCAAATATCCCCCACTCAAGGCCAATCACCTCCTGTTTTAAGAAGTGAGTTATCTGCCAGTACAGTTCATGTTTTATTACAGGGGTAGTCAAACTGCGGCCCTCCAGATGTCCATGGACTACAATTCCCAGGAGCCCCTGCCAGCATTCGCTGGAGGGCCACAGTTTGACTACCCCTGTTTTATTATGTGAAAAGATAAAGGGATACGCTGAATGGATAGAAAGGAGCATACCCCTTGTTTAAAACAGTACCATGACAGCAATTCTCAAACTTTAGCAACCTATCATTTTGATTTTTTTTTAAAAATGGACCCTTAATCACATTGCTCCTTTTTTGTTGGTACCTACCATGTGCCAGACAGCCCTTTGCAAAGCACATGAGGCAAGCACTGCATGCCCTGTGGAGGCTGCCACCTTCTTGTATCTTCAAAGCAGTTTCAAAAGGAATCTTGAAGAAAAAAATGTCTTCTAAGGAGAAAAACGTACAATATCCATTTATGGCCTTTGTCCACATACTCTAGAAATGAAGCTGTGATTCAAATGGTAGGTCAAAATAGGGTCAACTTGATTAACCACTGACCTGCAATGTGATGGAAAGTGTCATCAAGTCACAGCTGACTTATTGCAACTCAGTAAGCTTTTCAAGGCATTGAGAAGTGATTTGTCACTGCCTGCCCCCACACCTCAACCTTGGTATTCCATGGAGATCTCCTATCCAAATATTAGCTAACCATGCTTAGCTTCCAAGATCTTATGATACTGAGCCATCCTGGACTGTGCAGGTCAAGGTGATCTGCAGTAACAACACCTAACTAATGTGCTGACATCCAACAACTGTTGTGGAGACTAAATATCTTGTGGTTTTGAATGTTGGGCAATTCTACCTTGAATCCAGGCACAGCATACCTAAATCTTTAACTGTGTACTTCTTACCCAGATAAATTGTTAAAATTTCAAGGATCTGGCTAACTCCAAAATGCTGGCATGACAGCAACTAGCTTATAATCATTCCTCACTTTCCGGCCCATTCAATAGTGTTAAAGTTGCTGATGATCAGTAAAGTCCCACCACTAGCTTTGTTTGTTGTCCAATGGCCCCTGCTTCTGGAAAGGGCAGGGTTTGTTTAGGGGAGAAGCCTCAACAGGGTGGAATGCCATGTAGTCTGCACTCCAAAGCAGGTAAATGGATCTATGCTGTTGGGAGATGCATTGTAATTCCAGCATATCTACAAACTCCACCTGGAAGTTGGTAGCCCTAATGGAACGCCATTGTGGATTTTACTTTCTGTAATCTGTAGCGCCTCATTTCAGATTTCCCCATTATTTTATTTGTGTGTACATGGAAAAAAACTGCTTTAACCTGGGGCTGTTATGCATGTACTGGTTTTCACTACAGGCAGTTCGCCAACCATTTTAAATCATCCTTTTAAAAAACATTTTCAAAGCATCCCTGTTTATGCATGTGCTCTGTTACTGCATTATTTTATTTTTTTGACTCAGTTATGCATTTGAAAAAGTTCTGACAGTAACTCTGGGAGTAGGAACTTCCTCTGTTGTGCTGCAATGTTACCTGACCACTACTCTGGCACATGCTGCCAGCAGGGCCCTATGGGAATTGTAGTCCATGGACATGAACCACTATACCATCTCCTCCCTTATGAAGTTTCTAAAAATCACTTGCAAGCCCAAAATGGGAGCCTCCATCTATAGCCTGAAGCAGCTCTGCTTCCTCATTCTCCTGCAAGACAGAACTGGCATTTTAGACAGCTGCTGAGCCAACACAAGGTGGCACAAGGAAGACCTCTTCTTTGCCACCCTGAAAAAATGTCAAACAACCCCACCACCACCACCACCACCATGGTCATTGATGAGAGGTAGTCCTCCACTGCAAGTAATTACTTGAGTGATATAGTTTTGCAGTCTTAGGAGTGTTCTAGGAAGGCTGATGTAGCAGGAAATAATACATATATCAGCAGCAGAGGTGCTATTGAGCTATTACACAATAAAACAATAAAGTTTGCTGGGTTGTCAGAGAGACTGATTGCTGAGGAGGCAGAAAATCAGCAGCAGGTGCCTTTGGTGGACAAGAGACTGCAAGCAGAAAAAAGGATGTCAGGGGAGGAGACCAAAAACACACTAACATTTATGCATCAAAAAAGAGCATGTTCGGTACCGTCACACAAGAAAAGTCTTTGCAAAGCTAGTTTTAGATACTGCACTGAAAAAATGCAGTCAATGCAATGAGGAGGGGATGCCATGCATCATAAAAAATAATATGATGGGTTTTGCACAGTGAAAACAATCCCATCTGCAGAAATAAAAACAACAACATATTTTTGGGCAGACTTTTTGAGAGGTTTCCTGCAATGCATAATATGCCCTAGACAGCCTAAACTAGCCCAATCTCATCAGCTCTCGAAAGGTAAGCAGCGTTGGCCCTAAAACTGCGATGGGAGACCACCAAGGAAGTCTAAATACAAAGAGGCAGATAATGGCAATGAGGGTTTTGCATTGAAAATCCTACTTTGGTTTTCTTCATCTTTTATTACACGTTTTTAAAGTTTTTTTTTCCCCTGCAGCTGATCCACTTCTGTGCAATTTCTGATCTGCCTTTGTATCTGTTGCCCCAACCTTTTTATTATGCTTGTTTTCAGTTGGCACCCCCATTGAAATGATGCCTCACAATTATAATGTTGAAAATCGTGCCAGGCATGAACCTATCTTTCTATTTTAAGTGTTCAGGGCTATTATAAATAATTTAAATCTTCAGTGCCATCTTTTTATGAAGGTATTTGGAGAAATCGCTTGGTTATTAAACAAATCCCTTCGCTTAAAAAAAAGGGAGACAAATTGTGCTTACAAGTACAATTTCTAGCTTGTTTATGAACAGCCTTACTTGATCAGCACACCACAAATAAAACCCATCTCGCTGCTTTGTGCTTTCTGCCATTGTGGGTCTATTCCTTGTAGCTGCTACAAGGTTTTGTACTTTAAATCACTCTAAACAACATAGGCACAAAAATTGCATAACTCACTTTTTAGTCTCCTTAATTATTCTTGACTCACTGTTGGTATGTTGTTGGTTATGCCAGGGTTTGCAATTTCTGTTGAAATAAATGAATCAGACAGGCACAGTGCTGGAGGCTTTAGAAGTGCAGCCACTTGTATAGTATTCTTCTAAAATGTCACATTTTGTTGAAGTCCTTTAGAAAAAAAATATACAGCTTTTACCAGTTTGGGGATGCCAGTTAGGATTTTGTTTACATTGATTTGTGGAAAGGGAGGGAGAAATCTCAATAACATTTCCTGAAAGAATTTAATTATTCCTGGCAGGACTTGCACCATTTGTGTTCCAGAATCGTTAACACCTCATTGATCAAGTGGATGACTGGTAGGGCTTAATTTTAGCCATGGCTCACCTGAGCTCACCCTTGAGAGTTGATGACTCTCCTCTAGAAAACACAAGCTTGTGAAGAAGTCCCCCATCATGTTTGGAGTGTGTTTCATTAATTACTTTTGAGAAAACAAAAGGCATGGGAGTCACAGCAGTATATGCTGCTTGAGTCATGTTAGTGATGCCAGTCTCAAGGAGGGACCTGGGGATTCCAGGGAATTAGAGCTCATCTCCAGACTACAGAGACCAATTCCCCTGAAGAAAATAGGGCGTATCTATGGCATTCTGTCCCACTGAGGTCCCTCTCCTCTCCAGGCTATATCCCCAAATCTCCAGGAGTTTCCCAACCTGCATCTGACAATCCCACCCTCCATCCCTGCCTGTTTCCAGAGGGGACCTTGCAACCCTATGTTGGAGCTACTTGGAAGAAGACCATGGTACAGTTCTTTGCCATGCCACTGTTATTCTTGCTTGGCTCCATTTCACAAAGATCATGTAATAACATTCTATGTCATCATAGTCCACCACATATATACAGATGTAAGGCAGTTTAAAGGTGGGTTTAAAGTCAGCTTGATTTCACTGGGCAGACTAGGGTAGCTCTGCATAGAATTGCACCCATCCTGTTGTTAAGTGATAAATAACTTTTTGAACCCAAAATATGAGCAAAGAAAAGAGTGAACAGAGCAGAAGTCTCTCCTTTCTCGTACTTCTCTAATCATTTGGCAGTGTTTATCTCCCTTTGAGAGAGCCTCTTGTGGTGCAGAGTGATAAGGCAGCAGACATGCAGTCTGAATCTCTGCCCATGAGGCTGGAAGTTCAATCCCAGCAGCCGGCTCAAGGTTGACTCAGCCTTCCATCCTTCCAAGGTCAGTAAAATGCGTACCCAGCTTGCTGGGGGGTAAACGGTAATGACTGGGGAAGGCACTGGGAAACCACCCCATATTGAGTCTGCCATGAAAACGCTAAGGGCGTCACCCCAAGGGAAAACATGACCCAGTGCTTGCACCTTTACCTTTTTATCTCCCTTTGATTTAAATGTAGGGCTTAGCACACTAAAACACAACATGGAGAGTTGCCTCAATGATGTAACCTTAGATATAGATGTGGATATCATATGGCAAGGTGGATCTTGAAAAAATTCCTATATGTTAGATAGTTGCCAACAAAATCTGGAAACACTAACAGTGAATATTGCACAAAAGTTGGGCATAGATTACCATTGCATCCCAGGCCAAGAATTTGGGGGTGACCATAGATGCCTCCCAACTTTGGAGGCACAGATCAAGAGGGTAGCTGGCCAGGCTTTTTTTCCACCTTCACCAGGCCTGACTACTAGCACCCTACCTGTGTTCTGACCACCTAGCTACAGTGATCCATGTGACGGTGACCTCCAGGCTAGATTTCTATAACTTGTTCTACACCAGCCTGCCCTTGTCCTTGATCCAGAAATTACAACTGTTGCAGAATGCAGCTGCTAGGGTCCTCACAGGAACATCTTGGAGGGCCCATATCCAGCCTGTGCTGAGACAGCTGCATTGGTTGCCAGTTGTTGCCCAGATCAGGTTCAAGGTTTTGGTTTTGATTTTTAAGGCCTTATGTGGTCTGGGACCCACATATCTGAGGGACTGCTTGTCGCCCTATGCCTCCCCACAGGGCTTTATGCTCTGCGGGTACTGATTTGTTGGTGATTCCCAGCCCTAGAGAGCCATGCCTGGCCTCTACCCAAGCCAGGGCTTTTTTGGTCCTGGCCCCAACCTGGTGGAATGAGCTCTCGGGTAAGCTGTGGGCCCTGCAGGAGCTTTCTGCGTTCTGCAAAATTGAGCTCTTCTGCAAGGTCTTTGGTTGAGGCCAGGGCAGTGAGGAAGATCATGCCCCCACTCCAAGGGCTGGTGTTAGCACCTGGGTTGTTGCCAACTATGGCCCCCTCTTCCTCCCCGATAGTGGGTGTATCAATCTTTTGGGTGCGGAGATAGTTATTTATCACCTTGTTTGCTGTGGTTTTTCTGTATTGTATTGGTATGTCCTTTTAGTGGGGGGTTTTAATGGGTTTTTAATGAGGACTTTGTGACCTGCCATGAGCAGTATGAGTATGGGAGTGGCGGGATATAAATCACATAAATAATAAATAATTTAATTTTTGACCAAGCACAAATTTATATTATATTAATATCCATCTATCCATCTATCTGATAGCCAGCTATTGTCACTCAAGTGTTTGAATCGTGGAAAATTGATTTTTACAGAATATTTCAGGTTCTATTTATCAATTAAAATATTTATACGCCTCTTTTATCTTGGTATCTTACAATGACAACATTAAAAATATACAAAATATCTTAAAAGTGCATTAATTTTTCTCCCTAAGTTAATGCCTTCAGTTTAGCTCCCTCCCTACAAATCACAGATAAGATGGCCATACAAGACCTCCTTAAAATAGTCTGAAGACTGTGCCTCTCTCCTGGAATCCTGTTACACAAAATGGCGGCCAGTGGAGACAAGGAATAGGCCTAAGAAAATGCCATGTGGGCTATGTGAATTGAGGCCGGGCAGCAAGGAAAATCTGTCCCCCCACACGGTTGCGTGTGTCATCAGCTCCCCTCCACCTCCCTTTTCAGTGGGGTTGTGGAGATCGGGTTAGTTTATGATGAACCTTGCCGCCATTCTTGTCCTGTTATAATTATTTTTGTTAAATATTAGTTCTGTGGGTTTTATGTTTTATTGTATTAGTTTAGGGGATTGATTTTATGTGCTCCACCTCGAATCTCCAGGGGGAGGCGGGATATAAATAAAATAATAAAAATAATCTTAAACAGAAGAAGAACTAAACGGTAAAAGGTAAAGGTAAAGGTATCCCCTGTGCAAGCACCGAGTCATGTCTGACCCTTGGGGTGACTCCCTCTAGCGTTTTCTTGGCAGACTCAATACGGGGTGGTTTGCCAGTGCCTTCCCCAGTCATGAACGTTTACCCCCCAGCAAGCAAGCTGGGCACTCATTTTACCGACCTCGGAAGGATGGAAGGTTGAGTCAACCTTGAGCCGGCTGCTGGGATTGAACTCCCAGCCTTATGGGCAAAGCTTTCAGACAGCTGCCTTACCACTCTGCGCCACAAGGGGCTCTAACTAAACGGTAGGAAGCAGAATAATTCTTCTGGTGTGCAGGGACAGATGGGCTTCTAGATATGTGAATCCTAAGACAACTCTTTTAAAATAGGTGAGATGTGCTCCTATTGGCAACCCTGTGACAAAATTTGTGTCACTGCATTCTGAACTAGTTCTTGTTTCTGGGTTGTTGTCAAGGGAAGTTCAACATACTACAGTAGTCAAACCATAACATTACAAAAGTGTACATTAGTATGGCCAAGTCAGGTGAATTTAAGAAAACAGAATTAGTGTAGAAAATGCAACTGATAGAAGGGACTCCTGGCCATTATACCAACATGCTTTTTACACAAAAGGCTTAGATCCATGAGGATCCTTGTTGTTAAAATTCCAGCTGCATGTCATCAAACACAAGTGGATCCAACTTTCCAAAACATGACCTTCCCAACATTCATTACCTGTCTTCAGCATGTTCTGCCTTATTTTTTTCAGAATCTAAAAGAGATCTTTTTCCCCAGGCTATATAGAAAAATGAATGCAAAATATTTGTTGCATTTTCTTTTTGTGAGATATTTTTGGATTCAACCCTTCTTGTACATGTTGTTCCACATTAGTATGGAACCCTCATTTTTTTCCTCTGCTATCTGCCACAGAATAAGGTTAAATAAGGAATACTCCAGAGAGTTTGATTAAAAGAACAACATTCACCCCCAAGTTCCAGATGAATCTGGGTATCATTGCAACAGGATTCTGTTTTGCAATTGTGAAAGAAATATTATGTTGTTAAAGAACCAATGATAGCCAAATATATGCAGCCCACCCCCCCATCCCCACCCCCAACCCCAACCCCAACCCCCTGCCAAAGAACCTGTTAAAGAAAAATGGTGGTCAATGTTAATGTTATCTGATGCCGCTGAGAATTGAAGGCTACTGTTTGATGCCTTGCCAATTACAAAAACATGTAAATAAAGGAAAGTTGTTTTGTTATGCATTCATGAATAATTAAGAACTTCACAGCAGGCTTCCAAGATCTCCATGTTATCTTCTGGGAATGTCTTGTAATGGAGATATAGTTTCCATTGTTACTGTACCAGATTGCATTGCTCTAAAGCACAACACATTAAAGAAAATGGATAAGGATGCTAAACACACTGAAAGGAGGAATTTGTCTTTGGAGACTTTATTTTAGCGTATGTTTTCCCTGTTTGAACATAAGCCTGCTTTATTTTCTGCATGCACAAAAGACACGAATGTAAAAGTTGTCTTCATATGATGCAAATCGTATTTCAAAGGTCTAGAAGCTCATGCTAAATTTTCTGGATACTGCATATTAAATCTCATCGTGTACAGAGCTTATGTCTACCACGTTACATGTTGAAATGAAGTAATACTGGCATGGGACTTTAAGGCAATTCTCATTTAATAAAATATTTGCAACACTGCATTATGTTTCATTATATGGGATACGTGTGATTGAATACAATATTGATTATCTCCGCTTAGAAAAGCCATTTTATGCCAGTGTTTTTCATAGTACAATTGTTTGGTGCATTACTTACAGCAGCTTACTTAGATGATTACATTTCTGCATTCAGATTGGACCTCTACCGACTAAACCTCAACTAACCCTCACTTGTTTAAACCATAAGTTTTAACAATCGTCTTAATGTTTTTAAATTGTTTGTTTATATATATTTATATATTGTACTATAAAGAGCCTCTTGTGGCACAGAGTGGTAAGGCAGCCGTCTGAAAGCTTTGACCATAAGGCTGGGAGTTCAATCCCAGCAGCCGGCTCAAGGTTGACTCAGCCTTCCATCCTTCCGAGGTCGGTAAAATGAGGACCCAGCTTGCTGGGGGGTAAACGGTCATGACTGGGGAAGGCACTGGCAAACCACCCCGTATTGAGTCTGCCATGAAAACGCTAGAGGGCATCACCCCAAGGGTCAGACATGACTCGGTGCTTGCACAGGGGATACCTTTACCTTTACCTTATATATTGTACTGTACTGTGTTTTACCTGATGTTAACCACCCTGACACTGTTGAGAAGGACGGACAATAAGAATACATTTATTAGTATTAATATTAGTAATATCGGCAGTGCCTCACCAAAATATCTATCCTGTGGAAGTCCTCCAGTAGATGCAAAAGTGGTGCCTCCTGGACTTTTTTGAAGCACCTCCTACTCCAGTGAAATGACCAAAAGGCAGAATAGGTTGTATGCTCTACAGGAGAGCTGCTTTAAGAAAGAAGGAAGTGATTGCCAGAAAACACTTTGGTGGGCACCATGGCACCCCTGAGCAGTAGGCTGGGGACCACTGGCCAAATGGATTACAATTTAGCTTTCTGCATTTGCCATGCTGCTTTGTGTCCCCCTTCCAATAGGTAAGAGAGGGAACATTCACAGAGACACCTCACCATGACTGATTTTAACTACTCTGATTAAAAGAGTAATATTTTCTCCATAATACTAATTTCAGACAGACATGTGAAAATCTTATTTAGTAACAACGGATGCCTGCTATCAGTTAAGAGCTTGTTTTAACAGATTCTGTATCAAGCACTTTCCAACCTGAAATATAACCGTTCAAAGCTTAAGGACTAAGCACTCGGAGTGATTTACTTGTACATTTGGATGCTTTGTTTTGTTTTCGTAATCAGAGAAGAGCAGCCAGGCCATTCTCTTACTCTCAAATATTTTGATAGTTCCTCACTTTGATAGTTAATCAGTTTTTACTATAAATGAAGGGGAATATTTGTTTAGTTTTGAATATTTATCCCCCCCCCTAACCAATGTACAAATAAGCAATACAGCTACGTAACTGAGAAAGAAAAAGGTTGAAAAAACACAACAAGCAGCACAAAAATCCACTGAATAAAGGTAAAGGTATCCCCTGTGCAAGCACCGGGTCATGTCTGACCCTTGGGGTGACGCCCTCTAGCGTTTTCATGGCAGACTCAATACGGGGTGATTTGCCAGTGCCTTCCCCAGTCATTACCATTAAACATAAGCATATACAAAATAAAATTTAAAAGCCATCGGTGGTGTAAGTGACAAAGAAAAATCAATAATCAACAAAGTCAGCATATACTTTAGTCGAGACAGAGATTATATGAATAAACATAGAAATCTGTTAGTGTCCGAGCAAAAAATTTGATTGGATCCATCCAACCAGCCTTTTCACACTCTCTAACCCAGATCCTCACAATCCCCAACACAGCCTTTTTGGAGGTGGTCACAAGGTTTCCACCTGTCTTCACCAGTAAGAGTTGGGTTGGATCCAATCCAATATTTTTAGTGGATGCTGAAAGCACAAAAACTCAGCTCCAGAAACCCATGGAAGAGAGTAAAAAGAGGCACGTTCCATACGCAGATTGCCACAATTAAAAAGGCCCTGCTACTAGTGATAGTCTGCCTTATAGCAAAGTATGGAGGGAAGCAAAACAGAGCCTCAGAAAAGTAAATCAGATGTGGCAATAGGGACCCTTTTGGTGCACTGGTTCAGAGCCACTTAGGGACTTGAAGCTGGCAAAATACATCTGGTGTCAATCAGCAGTCTGGCTGCCACATTGGCTCACAGATTTTCAGCCATTTTCGGAGGAATGAAGCATATGAAGTGGATTCAAATAACATAATCTGAATGTGATCAGAACATGAATCATTAGTCATACTTTTCAAGGCAAATCACACAAAGATGGTAAAAGACAAAGGACCAAGGAAACCTGTACTTCCGTTTGAAGATCTGGATCCAAAATCACCCTTTAGGAGGAATACGCATACAAGATAGCTCTTCAACCCCTGACTGGTTAGATTATCAACTACACAAATACAGGTTTAGCTGTCTAGCTGGAAACTTTAAAAAGTGATCCTGAAATTATAGTCTGGATTGAGCTTCAGTTTGTTGTCTGACATTTAGACCATGATAGTCACAGGCAGTGGTTCTGGAATTCCCTCCCTCAGCCAATGAAAAGGAAGAATTGAGCTGAGCACCATACAAATGCTAGTGATATTTTATTCCAAAACCCTGGATAATCTCACCCAGTGGTGTCATATGGATGGGAAAGGGCATAGAACCCAAAATAGATCCCTAAAATAAATCCCCATAACAAAGATGTCTTGGATGCAAGCAATAATCTCAAGAGTGCTGCAGCAATAAGCTAGGCAGGAATGGAGCCACTGGAGAATGAACCTCTCATTCCCCTACCAGTCTCAATGGTAGAACTGCAAGATGTGAATATTTCCAGGGACATCATCAGGATCACGTTCTCTTTAGAAGAAGAAGAAGAAGAAGAGTTGGTTCTTATATGCTGCTTTTCCCTACCCGAAGGAGGCTCAAAGCGGCTTACAGTCGCCTTCCCATTCCTCTCCCCACAACAGACACCCTGTGGGGTGGGTGAGGCTGAGAGAGCGCTGATATCACTGCCCGTTCAGAACAGTTTTATCAGTGCTGTGGCGAGCCCAAGGTCACCCAGCTGGCTGCATGTGGGGGAGCACAGAATCGAACCTGGCATGCCAGATTAGAAGTCCGCACTCCTAACCACTACACCAAACTGGCTCTTTACCTCGTTCATCTCCTTTTAAAGCTTACCTTATCAGGGAGACCTCAACCAGACTCAGAATCTGTTTAACCCATTTTATTCAATAACGCCTTGAGATGTTCGTCCATCACCAATCAAGCACCTTTCCCCAAAGGGAGATGTTCACTAAATGGTAGTCAGTATTAAATTGTTTAAGCCGGTCTAGGGATTTTTTTTCCAGGAGTGACTTCACAACCTCCGCCTCCTAAGCAGTTGTTGCTATGCTCATCTTTAAAGAAGATTGCCTCCTCTATCACTTTCAGTCCACTCTGTTACAGAAATTAAAACATACAATATGCTACACTGATTTCTGAATCAACAGGAACCAGATTATGCCTCTTGTATCAACATTTTACCATTTACAACTGAAGCACTAGAGTGGAAAGTACTGGAGTAGCTCCAAAACAAAACAGCAAATCAGATGTTGTGACTAAGTAGCACACTCCCTGCTGCTGATGGGCTTGTCTTGTACAAAATCATAATGAACCTCATAATGTATAACTTGAGCAGGTCAAGATTAAAGTAGGCTTTACCGTCACCAGCAGCCATAAGGTTCATTCTCGGTGTTAGCTGGCTCTAGCTTGGCTCTCCATGCAAGAAAGCTGACTCTTGTGATGAGTAGAGTTCAAATGTTTTGGCACACGGCACCATATCCACATGCAAACATGTCTTGGAAGGCTTTTTTGGGCTGCTGGTATGTATAAAACAGCCCTAAACAGTTTCCTTTAGGAATACAGCTGTTGAAGTAGTGTGGATTACAGAAATACAATTTGATGGCATTGAGATGCTGTATTTTCAGGGTAGAATGACCTTTGTGAGACCTTGATTGAAAAAGTTAAGAAACCAGTTCTGCCCCATATGCTAGTATAATATAGCAAGCAGATATATTTATTTCTAAACTTTTGCATATAAATATTTTGCTGTTTTTTTCAAAGTTTAAATTGATTACATGCTTTTTCTGTATCTATATCCCTCAGTAGTTCCTGTCAAAGCATGCCTATGACATAACTGCAATGTGAATACATGGTGTGCCAGTGCCCCCTGCAGCTTCAATATGCAACTTAATTATTCGTGGATGGCACAGAGGAAGTGAGAGAGAGAGAAAGAGAGAGAGAGATTCAATGGAGATGTTTCTGAAGTTATATGCCTGGCTTTGTACCAAATGATGTGAGTTCTAGTAATGGTTGTGAACTCAATGTTTAAAAGTCAGAGGAGCAACAGTAAAGTGGATTCTTGTAAAATGGGGGAAGTTCTCTCAGAAATAACAGATGTTTTGCAGCATGAGGGGTTGTTTGCTGGCAATATCTTCCTTCAGCAGCAGCAAACACCATGGTCGATACATAAAGAGAGAGGAGCTTTAGTAATGGTAGAGCTTCATATGCAGACCATCGCAGGTTTGATCCTTGGTATTTCCATTAAAAAATATTTCAGGCAACAGAACTGGGAAAGACATCAGAGGCCTGATGTCCATTAGAGTAGATCATAGAAAGCGAGGCGGTGGACTAGAGGTAAGCTGATTAACAATACAAACCTAAATAGACCTACACCATTCTAAGTTTTAAAATGTATAGCACAATTTAGGATAGCCTTGCGAGTCTTGTCAATGGCAATGAGGTTTAAGCAGCCTAAGGACTCTTCCACATTCTCGTTTTTCTTGATTGTGTGTCCCTATTGCATTCTTGATTGTGTGTCCCTATTGCGTTGCAGGGTGTGTATGTTTCTGTACATGTTTTGTTACCTTTACTAGTTGATTCAATATTATATCACTACTAGATTTAAAGCCCATTGCATATGTAAATGCAATGAGCACTAACATGTCCTGTACTCCCTTCCCCCCCCAGAAGCCCTCCCACAAGTCCTCCTCCCTGCCCCAAAAACACCTGCCATGGCCTGTCCAAGCCTCGGTGGGTGTTTTCAAGCAGGGGGGGAGGCAGGGAGTTCCCTCCAGGTCTCCCCTGCCTTGAAAATGCCCACTGAGGCTTGCATAGGCTGCAGCAGGTGTTTTCATGGCAGTGGGTAGGACTGGCAGGAACCCCGTTCCTCCCCCCCTCCTGCCAGCCCTCTGCCCTGCCCTGAAAACACCTGCTGCAGCCTATGCAAGCCTCAGTGGGCATTTTCAGGGCAAGGAATGGCCTTTCTCCACCCCCACCCCCTGGCCAGCCCCACCAACCTCCTCTCCCAGACTGGCAACAATTGCACCAGACTGCCCCTCACCGGGTTCATTGGGGGCCGGGCCAGCCTCTGTTTCCAATCCACAGGCCAATCAGGATACGCAGAGCTTTGCTGTACACATCCTGATTGGCCCACGGACCGGAAGCAGAGGCCGAACATTCTCTACCCAGGAGCCCTCTGCTCAAATATTAAAGAAATGCACATGGCCCCATACTCCCCTTGGTTACTTGGCTAGTGATGTCTGCCCTTCTGAAGCTTGAGGCCTACTGCTGGCAACTGCAGTCACTGTTGTTGTCCGCAAGGCCAAATTGTTTCCTAAATAAAGTGGATAACCTGGTTTCCCCCAAAGTCTCATTGTCTACTTGCCTGTAAAACTAACTCCACTTGAAATTCTGGGCCAGAATTTGCCTTTGATTTCCTAGGACCTTCCTTGCAAATACTGATTTTTATTTACCAGGACAAGCTTGAAAAAAGCCACATCAGTTCCCATGTCTCTCCAACCATTTATTTGTTCACCATTTACAATTTCAGTCTATAAATAGTCTTTATTTAGTCTTCCTGCACTTTCTGGATTTGCAGGACTGATGCTGGACTATCTGTCTGCACATGCACCAAAATACACAGTTGCTGGTAAAGGCTGCCCATAGCCCAGGGGGGACACACCCACACCAGTCCACCCCAACCTCAGTTTGCAAGCCTCTACCATTGTCTCTAGATCACTGCTCATCTCTAGATTATAATGATCAGCTCAGCAGGCAAAAATAGCTACTTTGGAAAGTGGGCTCTGAGGCATTGTACCATTTTGAAGTCCCACCTCCAAACTTCCAGGAATATTTCCAGTCCAGGGACAGCCAATCTCCAGGTGGGGCCTGAAGAGCTCCTGGCATTACAGCTCATCTGCAGACTACAAAGATCAGTTCCCCAGGCAGAAAGGGCTGCTTTGGAGATTGGACAGAGTTGTTGTGGTGAAGAAACATTCCCTTCCTCCTCCCATAACAGGCTCCCTGTGAGGGAGGTGTGACTGAGAGAGTTCTGAGAGAACTTGGACTGTCCCAATGTCACCCAGCTAGATGCCTGTAGGGAATCAAACCCAGCTCTCTGAGTTAGAGGCCATTGTTCTTTAAATATTACCTCACAATGGCTCTCAGAGACCAAGGCTAGAGTTGCTCTTCTCCCTCCCCCAGCTGTTTTGTCCTGCCAAAATAGGTGCAACTTTAAAATCTTTGGCAAGGAATCTTCCATTCACCCCCAAACTGAGGGATTTCTCCTCACAATTCCAACGGCACACAGAAGATGGCCCTTAGAGGGCTTTCCCTCTGATTGGCTGACTCTCCTTTCCCCACATTCTCATTGGCTCTGGTTGTCATCTGTTGCAGGGAGGCAGCGGCCCCAGGCCCCTGGGAGCACACTCACCAGGCACCTGCCTGGTCTGTCAGTCGTCTGAGGCATAGTGAGCAAGGTTGTTGGGCATGACAGTTAGGGGCGGGAGAAGCAGCCTGATTGGGCGGCCAGCCACAGAGCGGGTGGCCATTCAGGCAGCAAGACGACACAGACAAGAGCATTCATTGGCCCTTAAATTATGAAGGCCAAGGTCATTAGGTCTTTTTTAATAGTCTCAGATAAAGCAATCTATAGGAGCATTCTGTAGAATAGCTAAAAGGTTGAAAAGATCCTTTCGTCTATTCTACAGAGTGCTTCTACAGATTAAAAGATCCTTGTAAGAATGGATGCAAGATGATATCATATAGCAATGGTACATGTATCTTTAACTTCAAAAACTTTCCTGGTTTTATTAAAAGAAATGACAAACATCCCCACAGGCAAGTATAGCTCACCTTGGGTGACAATCCATTGAATGAAGATAGAGGCCAAGTGACTTTAAATGCACTTCCAATTGATCAGTTGGCAGATTTCCTAAAGCTCAACTATCTGAAATGGGTTGCTAGAATTAAGCAATTTAAAATAATTGTCTCTCTAAATAGATCATTCAGTTTCGATGCATTATTAACACTGGAGTTATTCCATTATCATTTATTCTGCTGTGCAAATTTATGCCTGCCTCTCTGAATGTGTTTTTCAATGTAGAGAATGTAAAATGTCTTGAGTTGGAGTGTGGAGACAGTTGCAATGACAGAGAAAAGTATTTCTAATGCCTCTCTCTCTCTCTTTCTCTCTCTCTTTCTTTTTGCAAGTAATCATGATCTTATAATTGATATATTTAGAATTTGCCAAAATATGAAGTTAAGTACGATGCAGCCAAGTTAGGGAAAGGGAAGTATAGATGGTTATCTGTTGATTGATTTCCTTTTATATGTGATTGGGTCCACTTTATTAGTCTGCTATGAATATGCCAGTTCAATTACTGAGTTTCCAATTACGGCAGCAATTTGTGAGTGACAGAGAAAGTCTATAACCTACTATCTATCTTGTTAGAAGGGCTGCTTAATTTCTTGAAGCTGAAAAATAGTTCCCTGTGATCTTAACCATGCTTCTCTGTAATTTTTCATAGTTCTTATTCATTGTTGTGGACCACTATTAAAGGGAATGTTCCCTGCAACATTGTTCAGAAGAATCTTTTTCTCTGTAAGCCTTTCATATTTATTACAGTGGAGGAGAAAGGAATGGCAAGGGAAAGTGGTTCAATGGTTCTCCCATCCCCATTTTGACTTTGCTAATCTGGCCTTAAACCAGGGCTGTCAATACTGTTGCCAGATCATCCGGCAGGGCAGTTGGGGGTAGAAACATGGCTGAGGGGCAGCACCACAGCTGTGATGATATCAATTCCAGGAGACAATTCTGGACAAGGTGGTTGAGAAAGCTGCCCCGGCTCAGCTCTTATCATTCTTGGAGGAAGTTTCAGCATTTGACACATACCAGTCAGCCTTTTATCCTGGCCACGGGGTGGAGACAGTGCTGGTCCCCTTGTTGGATGATCTCCAGTGCCAGCTCAATAGGGGCCATTCAGCCATTCTGCTCGTTAACATCTTCATGTGCCCACTGGTCCAGCTGGTCCAGAGTTTGGGCTTGGCTGTCATCAATATGCAGAAGACATCCAGCTCTATCTCCTCATGGACTGCTGGCCAGACTCCACCCCCACCCCCTTGATACATTTGCCAGTTGTTTGGTAGCCATAACTGGATGTCTCAAGGAGAGTTGGTTGAAACCTCCCAAGACAGAGGTCCTGTGGCTGGGAAGGAAGCAGGCAGGCCTGGAAGTGCAATTGACTAGGGTGCAACTTAGCATCTTGCCCAGTGCCAGGAATCTAGATGTAATCCTTGATGCCTTAACCATGGAGATGCAGGTCACAAGAGTAGCATGGCTGGCATTTTTCTATCTTTGCTAGGCAAAGCTACCAACTCCCTGTCTCCAGAACACCTGGCCACAGTGATCCATGTGACAGTCCCCTCCAGGATTGACTTCTGTAACTCACTCTATGTGGGCCTTCCCTTGTCCTTTATCCAGACATTGCAGCTGGTGCAAAATACGAACAGGAACACCTTGAATGGCCCACATCCAGCTGCATTGGTTGCCAGTTGCAGCCTGGATCTAGTTCAAGGTTCTGGTGTTAACCTTTAAGGCCCTTCATGGTTTGGGACCCATATATCTGAGGGACCGCCTATTGCCTTACGCTCCCCGCAGGGCCTTGCATTCTGTGAGTACTAATTTGTTGGTGATTCCCAGCCATCGGGAGGTTCACCTGGCCTTGAACCAGGGCCGGGGCCTTTTCAGTCTTGGCTCCTACCTGGTAGAATGAGTTCCCAGAAGAGCTGAGGGCCATGCAGGAGCTATCACAGTTCTCTGCAAGATGGAGCTCTTCTGCCAGGTCTTTGGTTGAGGCCAGGGTGCAGAAGATCTAGGGCCCCCTCCACACTTAAGAAAAACTCATAGAATAGTCGGCAACCCAGGAGTTCTTAACCTGAAGCACTAGGAAGGAAGAGAGAGAGGGGAAAAGCTTTTCTTTTATTATTTTTATTTTTTCACCATCAGAATATGTTGGGTTTTTTTTAATGTTTAATCTGTAAGGGGGGTATATTTTATGTTGTAACCCACAGCGAGATGACTCTTTGATAGCAGCGGATAATAAATCTAAACAATAAATAAACTCAGAAATGCTGATGGTAGTTTTAGGACTTCCTCTATGAAATGGGGGGGGGGTCAGTGGCTCAGTGGTAGAGCATCTGCTTGGCATGCAAGAAGTCCCAGGTTCAGTCCCCAGTATCTCCAGTTAAGGGGTCCAGAGAGTTGGTGATTGGAAAGACTTCAGCCTGAGGCCTTGCAGAGCTGCCGTCAGTCTGAGTAGACAATACTGATGTTGCTGGACCAGTGCTCTCATTCAGTATAAGGCAGTTTCATGTGTTCATGATGCTTGTGACTAGTGATTTTTTAGAAGATTTTTCTGCCACTGTTATTTGGAGAGGTGTTGAGCAATAGAAATCAGGTCAGGGCATTTCCAGTCCTCACCAGGAGCTTGACCAATCTGACTGGCTAGGCACAGCGTAGACCTGGCAGGCCTGGCTGGCTGAGTACAGTAGGAGACATGGGGAGTGACCATTAGTGATAACACCTCATTTAATTAAACATTAAGCCATGATATGCTTAGGTCTGACCAATTACTGGGCTTATGTTTATTACTCCCTCCTTCCCTATCTTCCTACATGCTGGATCCCTGCTACCAACTACCATGAATTGTTCTGGACTTACAAATCCAAGTAAACGGGCTCATTAGTGTTAGTTTTCTTCACTCAGTGTGGGGTCCTGGTGGAAACAAACTCCAGTTAATCTGTGCATCTACATTATGACACCAAATGGAATTAGAACCTAACAGGCTGTCCCTGTGAGAAGGGCTGGGGGATGATGGATATGCACAAGTCTGGCAGCAGGCTGGATTTGTAGGCATTGTGTGAATTCCTAAACAGAACTGTACTCTTGTAATTCCACTGAAGTCAAAGTGCTTCAAGGAGTGTCACTTTGTTTAGCAGATGTCTGAGAGAGGCTTAACACTAGTTAAAACAGTATTTGCATGCAGCAATTATGTTCATAATGTGTAGGGTAATGCTTGCCCCAATCCTCATCTTCTTCTACCTTCTGTGGTGGTTCATTAGTGGCTGAGATTCATTTCATGGTAAGGGAATGAGATGTGAAGTAGTAAGAACACACATGGCAGCATTTGAGAGCTTATGGATTGTAAAGCATGACTGCAGTAGTCAGATCTTGAGCACTTTTTGTCCTATACTGATATGACAAAAAAAGAATTGCAAATAGAGCTGTACTAGCCCTGATTGCCACTTTTTTATGGCTCATTAGGCGAACAAAGGATTCTGACAGTTATTACTCTCTGTGGACATGCAGAGTTATTAGGCACAAATGGCTATTAAAAAAGAGGTTTTCCTTCACAATAAGTTGTAATTATAATGGTGTAAGAACTTTCACTGAGAATCAGAAGTTGAAAATGTGGAATGTGCAGTTCAGGTCTATGCACATTTACTTGGAAGCAATATCCTCTGAAATCAGCAGAGCTTACTTCTCCCTAAAACTTAGAGGCCAAAAGAAAACATAACATTGTTTCAGCATTCAAGGCAGATTGGGGGGGGGGGCATTCAAGGGGGGGGGCGTTACTCAAAATGGACCTAGAGAAGAGAATATTGGCTTTAATAAGGGTTCCAAAAAGGAAAAACTCCAGACCTTGTAGTGGATCTTGTGGTGATATTCCAAAATATAATTATGAGGAATTGTAAGTACAAATAAATTTATTATGTACAAAATAATATACTTGAGAACTAATTCTCTAAGTAACCACACAATCACCCCAACAAAGAGCATGTTTATTAAATCAGGAAGGAGCACAGCAAGGAATTGGTTAAGCAAGGAGAAAGTGCATGTGAAGTACAGCTGAAGTTCTCAGCAGGTAACCAGATTTCTGACCAGCAGAGATTGGGACTAGTGTGTAGTCTGCACAGGGCTTTTTATTCACTTCCAGCTTGAATAAATCCCTCCCATCTACACTGAATTCGATTTCTATTTTGATTTGGGGCGCTTTAAATTTTTCCTCTGCAACATGCATGATTGACCCACAGTGACCCTACCTTTCCCCCATGATATCCAGGAGTGGATTTGAAAAATCACCCACCAGTATCTGTGTAGATTTCTCCTTTTTGTGAATTAACTTCCTGCTCCATACCTCATAGCAAAGCAAGGAAGACTGTCCAGGGCTTCAGTTCAAAGACTTCCTGGTTCCCGGTTGCAAGATTTTCCTCCCAAGATTTAAGGAAAGGGAAGAAAGAGATGAGCAGTCTCGTACTGCATTTGGCTTCTCCACAGGCAGTCAAAAGAAATAAAGCACACTCCTTTAACACTGGCTGGACTTCACCTGCCCCCCTCCACCTGCTCCCCTCCGAGCTTCCCCAATCAAGTGTGGAATGCTTTCTGTTTCAATTCAGGAGAAAGCAAGGAGGAAGACCCGGGTTCAAATAGATCTGAATTCAGCAGGATGGACAATGGAAAAAACAAAGTGCAGAATCAGCCAAGAACTGTGAGGAAATATCTGTAGCAGCATGGGGTCCTTATTTAATAGACAGGTCTCCAAGGGAGCTGGAATTTGGGCCATCTAACATTTTGATAGGAACAAGCTAAAAAGTTTGAATTTCACTGTCTGGTGTAAAGTTAACTGCAGTCACACTTTGGTGGGGAAAAGTGGAAGAAATACCTCAATTAAGCTATTGACTCACAGGAGGGCATTTTGGGCTGGAATAAGATGCAATATACCATTGTTGGGTATAAACAAGGCCACAGCTTTATTACCTACCTATGGGAGGGTTGACACAATATGGTAGAGGGAGCCTGACCTTGCAGTCAGCAGACTGCACCAGCTATCCACGAAGTCCAGAGGCCCCTGGGGATCCACGCCATTCCCTGCTGGGAGAGCAGATGCCCTTGCCTATTAGAGTCTGCCACTAAGGGAAACATCCTATGTGGGGGAGCCAAAGGGCACAAACCTCCGTTGGCTACCCCTAGGATGCCTGGAAAACAAGCTCCTGGTCTCTCTCACTAGGTCAGCCACACTCTTTTACATGCCATCTCTTATAAAAGTCCCAAACCCCAGGGAGTCTGATTGCACACCAGACTCCCTGCCAACAGTCTCCATCCCATGCAAACCTGCAGCTGTGACAAAATATTCACTGTGAAACATCCACCTCAAACAGCAGCACAAAGCTGTTTCCACATCAACATAAGGTGGGTGGGAGGGAAGCTACTCTATGCTGTCCTGGGCAAAGAGGACGGGACCCACACACATGGCTCCTTTATAGACACTGTGGGTCCCATCTTCCCCAGTGACACTGCATGTGCTGCTTGCTTTCAGCTCATGCATTGAGGACAGGCCACTGAGGCAGTCACGTTTTCCTCCAGCCAGTCCTCCACAGCAGTGGTCCCCAACCTTTCTGAGGCTGGGGACCGGCAGGGCGACTGCCCCACCCGCGCATCGCGCATGCGCAAAAGTGCCGTACATGCGCGATTTCGGCCGTGCAAGCTTGCGGCCTGGGAAGTTTTTTACTGCGGGGGGGGGGCGGGGAGAGGGAGCCACGGCCCGGCGCCATGGCCTTCGAGGCCTGGCACCGGGCTGCAGCCCGCAGGTTGGAGACCACTACTCCACAGCATCAAAAGGCAGCTGCAGTTAGTCTTGACTATGCATTGTGAGCCATATCTGCATGGGCACAATGAGCCTGGATGAAACATGATTAACATTCCTTTATTAGGTTGAAATGAGCTGGATCTTAACTGACACAAATGTTTTGGTGAGTTGATATCTCCTGAAACAGGATGGAGCATAAATTAATAACTTGAGTGAGCTTCTAGATTGAGTAAAAAAGGAAAAAAAGAGGAACCGGGTGCTGGTTAATGAAACAGCAACTCCCTTGGGCTGAAATGTGCCAGTATAGACTACTGTTGAAAAATTTGTTGTTAATTAGAATCATATTACCCTGAGCTGAGGGAGATTTCACTTAATCAACTTCTATTGCTAGCATACCTTTCATCTTCTTCCCCGGGATTTCCTGTGTCATGGCTGTACCTAGGTGACTTTCTGAAATCCCCCAAGTTTCAGATCTTCTTAACATCTTATTAAAACAACTACATCCAAAATTAGATGGAGAACCTCACTAGCCATGGGAGTCTTGACAGGAGGAGAGAGTAGGGGTAGACAGCCTGTTTAATGTTTACAGATTGTGGTAAAATGGCTGGTACGAAGTTATTTCTGCATTTACAATAATAAAAGGTTTAAAGAAAAGCTGAAATTTATGTGAACACTCACAAATTCACCCTTGAACACTTGGCCTTGGGACCACTGTGGTATATTTAATTTAACTGGTTTGAATCTACGGGGTGGCGGGGAGCGACCATGGGATGAAGGCTTTCAGAAAGAGAAAATTTGCCAAAATGTACAGAAAGAATTATGTCTTCTCACTCCTCTAATGCTGCCTCTTGAATATCAGATTGTTACTCAGAGATACCATAAAAGTATAGTTTTTAATCCTTAACAGCTTTGTATTTCTAGTGTACATAAGCAGATCCATTGCTACCAAGACATACTTTATATCCACAAAGTCCACTGATATGGCAAATCCTATGATGCCATCCATCATGAATCATCATTGATGCTCCGCAAATTTACATAAATGGGCAAGCTTAATTCTCCCCATTCTGTACTTACTGAACATTCACTGAAAGAGGGGGAAAAACAGATTTTTGGATTTTTAAGAGAAATTGGGTAAAGAGGTATTAAGCAAACTGCTTTTGACAATACTACTCATTGGTCACTGTGTTTCCACTGTGTTCCACTTGATGTAATGGGTTCTATTAGAGTACTAGAAACTCAAATTAGAGTATCAGAAATCAATCCTATTGTATCTCCTTTTGCTCTTACTGGAAAAGGAAAAGGAGTAGTGTGCTGGAGGCTGTTTTGGAGTTCAGCTCTTTTAGCTAATGTTCTCCAAGTTATCTTGGTCCACAGTCTCTCTTTGAACAAGGTAGCATGTGCTCATTGTGATGCCAATTCAATTCTGAGACTAATGCTTCCGCCTATAAGGCAATAAGAATGTAGGAATGTACATGTCATCTGAATTGGGCTATGGATGATTTCCATACAGGCCTCAAATAGGATTTGGATCACATCAACGAACACACATTAGAGACATGACAATACTTTCTTACCAGACATCTTCCTAATTGGTTTAATTTTCATACTTCAGAAAGTTCTGTGAGTCTCAAATTTGAAGAGATTTCTTCCAACTTTTCCCCATATCTACTTGGGAGGGATGCATTTTCCTGTTCAAAGGACTTAAAAGGCACCTGCCTTCAATTTTCTACATGGAATTACATGAAGGAACATTTTATCAGTGACTTGTTAAACTTGAAAGGATGAGGACACTGTAGTTTAATGTACTGATCAGTTACATCAGTAGATTGGATATGATCGATGAACCTGCTGTGATACAGCTACCTGAACAAAAATTTCATGTAGCATGCATTCATTTTCTTCCCAATAGCTGTAGAACTAAGTGCCAGGTTTTCTTACATAAATTTTATGCCGGTTACAGAAGCCAAATTTCCATCAGCTACAAACACAGATTACAAGCATCTGTTTCTGTGATTACAGATTTGATATAAAGGGTTTTTCTCATTCTGTAAGCCATTCCTAGAGAGGCTCTGAGGAATGCCAAAAATTCTGTTTTCCTCTCTGGTCCAGCTGTTGCATGTCACTTCTTTCAAGAGATAAGAAGATGTTAGGATTAGTGGAAACAGTCATCAGCTGTTTTATACTTAAAAAAAAAAGGTTTTGAATTATTAGATACGACTTTTGTCTCAAGCTACAAACCTACCTGTTAAAAAGCCAAAAAGTCCAGTTAAAATACTAGCAATGTAGACAAGTGTAATTATTAACCACTGGGTGTTATCATTTCAAAATATTCTTTGTAATGAATCTGTTTAAATATTCAAAAATTGGTTTGAGGTAAATATTCAGTACTACTACAAATATTAGTCTCCTCTCACAATTTGTTTTTTTTTTTAACTTGGTGGGTGATATTTTGGTACACTTGCTACCCTGGGAACTGATTTCTATAGTCTGAAGGTGATTTTCAGGAGAACTCCAGACCCCACCTGAAAGAAGGCAACCTTAGTTCCTGGGGAGGGAGCTGCATAAGGGGAGCTTGACAGGGATGTAATGTTATGGAGTCCACCACCTGAAAATGCCATTTCCCCTCTGAGAAATAGTAGGGTGAAAGTCAGTGTCATGTGCCTATAAGACATCACTTCTGGGTTTTTTTTTTCCAGTAGTGATGTCAGGTAGCTCTAGGAATTGCCAGAAATTCTTTGGTAAAACCACATAATTAAATTATAGTGTTTCTGGAGATTCCTAGATCCTCCATCAGTTATGCAGAAGCTCACTCTAAGAAGGATTTGATCAAGAACCATTTCCCCCAAGGACTCATTCAGATAATTTCATCTTAACTAACAACCCAGATCTCCAAAACAATAAGCAATGAGGCAATTCCAGCAAATCTCTGCATATCTTAATGATTGGATAGGAAGGTTTCTGCCCTTCTTTAATCATGGCAAGTATACAGCCATATTTCTAATTTCCAAACATCCCAAAGGAATTTATTTTAACATATTTAATGTAAGCAAGGTAAATTCCCCTCTACAACACAAGCAAATACATTCTTTTCAAACTTGTTCCTCTCTAGAAAGCATTTTTATTACTCCCACATTCTCATGCTGACATCCCTGCCCCTCTTTATTTTTGGCAAATGGATAAAAACACTTTCCTCTCCGTCTCAAATTTTGAAGCCAGTTTGTATTTATACAGTTACCCCAACTTTGTGTCAATCCACTGTACTGAGCTTCCTTCCTCCCCCCTGGCCAGTATCAAGGTCCCAAAGCTGTTTCATCATTACCAAGAAATTCTTCCACCTTCTCTCCAAGATCAGTCTTATATGTCATTTTTCTCCCCCTTGCAGTCTTTTCTCTGGCTAGGCATTCTATTAAGGAAAGGGTTTTTGGTTTCTATTTGCATCTTATTACTATGCTGTAATTAACGCTACATTATTGCACAGTTTCGTTTTAATTATTGCTCAACTTGCCTATGATAGCACTTGATGGAAGGTGATTAGACATTTGAGATGGCTGTTCTTTTGTATTGCAATGGTAGTATTTATTTTTAAGATTGTACTATGACTATGACTTCTGGAACATAAGCTGAAGGAGAAGGGTGCAAAATTATAAAAACACATATGACCATCTTCTATACATCTTTATATAAGAGCTGTGTAACATTTCTTTAATCTCCCTAATAAAGGCTCAAGATGCGTGAAGCAACCGCTGACTCTGATAAACTTCCTCCAAAGAGAAACAAAACCTCATATCACAAGATGGAAGGAATACCCCCTGTCTTTAATGAAAATAAATGCTGAATATGTGAGAGGGTTTTTTTTTTAAACTGTGCAGTATTATTCAAGGATTGAATCTCCTGAAGACATCTGGCTTTGTACAACAGTTCCATGTGTTTTGTTTCGATAAGGCCAGCTCAGAGCTATTGTGTTTTGTGTGAGCTATGCCACATGGCATTTGGTACAATGTCCTCAATCAACTACATATTATTTTTCATGCACAAAAATGCATGCACTGTGAATTTGGTAAACACAGCAGAGCTGCATTTACAATTTATTTCGTTATTTTATATTTGATGGAAATCCTGAGGCAGCAAGTAAAGAAAAACCTGATGGTCTTCAGGGAATTAATGGGAAAGCTATAAATCTAAAATAACACTGAAAACCTAAGACCGCAAAGTATGAGTCTTGTAGGTGATCATAACAAACTCTGACCATCACAAAATATAATATGATGGAATAAAGGAAAGTTAGACCCTCTAAGTCCAACCTATATATAACTTGGAGGGTATGTAGAGGAGTATCAGAAGGAGGTGCCTATGAGTTTGATATCTCTAACTTGCACAGTGTCCAATCTCCTGAATTTCCTGAACCTGTCCTTGTGATTTCCCTAGAAAGTACTTTCCTGGGGGCAACTTAATTGGGGGCCTTAATTCATGTTCCAAAATCTAATCCTCACTGAACTTGGAGGACAGTCAGCTAGAGACCCCCTGAGCATTTGATGTCTCTAGCATACCAGAGGGCCATTCTACCACATAATGAAAACACTGGGCACTTTCACACACACTAAATAATGGTCACTGAAGTGAACTGAGACTGCATGATTTAGGATGTGTGAAAGCACCAATTGTTCTATTTATTTTGTTTGGCTATTGGAAAGTCCTCACAATAGGGATAATTATATCAAGGCTAGGACCATGGGTGAAATGGACAATTTAGGGAAAACCTCTAATTGGACATTAGTATAATGGCCTCATGTGTCTTCCCTGCCCCCCCCCCAATAATACTTGGCATATTAAGCAAAGGCATTTATTGAAGAAAGCATAACAAATTCAATGAACCTGCTTTGTTGAATCTGAAGCTGATTACCAATACAGACATTGTCTGACGCACGTGTGAATGCACTGGTGATTGAGAGCTGGGCAAAAGCAGAGAGTGGTGGCCTCTAGAAGTACACATTTTAGAGGGTGGGCTCCAAATCAGACACCTTTACATTAGAAAGACTAGTTGGAGCAGCACCTAACAGATTTCTCTTTGCCACCCAGCAAGCCCTTTGATTCTATACATGAGTGCATTCCTCATAATAATTTGACCACTGAGGAAGACCCCTCAAGGTCGAAACGCATTTGGTCCATTCTATCTTGGTCTATTCCATGTGTAGTTAGAAATGTGATGTTTTTAAATTATGAAGACTATGTTTTAAAATGTTGAACTAGTGCACTTTATGTAATAAATATTTAAAAATTGTAAACATTATTTTTGCAGCTCAACCAATGGGTTCATAATTTTTCTTGTTAGGCTGGGGTTTGGTTTCCCTTTTTGGTTTTGCAAAGAACTAGATAGTCAGTGACTTCTTTTGCCCCTCCAGCACATCAGGTTCTGATACTTAGAGCTCTCTGAAATCACCTGTTCTAAGGTGATGGAGAGAAAATAACTAAATCCACATAAAATGCTCAGAAATGCTTTGCTGCATAATGACAGCTATTTCATGAAGCCCTTTGTTTTTATTGTATTAGCCTTTAACCTAGTTTTTTTTAACAGGCTTTTTACACTATGCAAGGCAATTTAATACTTCTTTTGTGGAACTATGTTTTACTGATTCCATTCCTTTTGATTACCATGATGGTTTGATAATTTGTCTTCTTGAATTTTCAGTTCACCAGTGAAATCAACCTTCCTTGTTCATGTTCACAATTTCGAAGCTTGCCCAAATGATGGGGCTATGTAGTGGAACACAATCTACTTGCATCTACTCAGGAAGGATGGGCTACAAAAATAAAGTTGTTATTATTATTATCTATCAATGATTTTCAAACTGCTCCAGGAGTGCCTGAGATTTCTCAGAAACCTATCAGATTGCTCAGTGAGAAGAGCAGTAATGGTATACATTTGTATATACCCTCTGTTTAAAGCCTGACCTACATACAACCCTGTATGGTAGATTAGGCTGAGAGTGTGTGACTGGCCCATGGTTACCCAACAAACTTCTGTGGTAGAGTGGAGATGCAAACTTAAGTATCCCATATTCTATCCCACCACTCTAACCACCATGCAATACTAGAGAATGAAAAATGAATTTTTTCACCATATACAGGCATTCACTAAAATGCATGACTAGAACTGAAACTGTCTCTTTGCTAGGTCACATTCTCAGCTGACAACAGAAAGATTTCTCTAAGTCTGAACAAAGCATCACATGAACAGCGAGTGCATCCAACATGCCATAAAATCTTGCATTAGCTGCATTCCATGACCAGTTGGCTTGTGTTCCTGGGTAGGCAGATTAATGTGAAAGTTGTACACCTAGTCCTTGACCTGTTTGCACAGATTACTTTTCTCTTGGTTGGAGACTATGGATAGTTCTTTTGCTGCTTTTCAAAATTGCATTGCTTTATAGGTTATTTTATACATTTTATTACATAGAATATATTATACACTATATTATATAGAAATTGTTTTCAGTGATGCAGTGAAACATATAATATATAAGAGATAAAAGATAGGATTCAGGTATATTAAATATCTTGTCTCCTGCAGGTTTCCTGAAACTGAAGAAAGACCAACAGCGATCTTTGGCACAGTTCCAGATGTGCCCGAAATACTTCCGTCAACTTTGCCTTTACCAACTCATCCTGCATTATTGTCAGTCTGCCAGGAGACTTTGTGCCATAATGGAGGGTCTTGCCATTTGATTGATCTTCCTGATGGTGCAGCTTCATTTCAGTGTGACTGCCCACTACATTTCACTGGGCGTTTCTGTGAAAAAGGTAAAAGTGTTTCATTTTCTCCAGCTCCATAAAATTTAGAAAGAACTGCAAGCCGTTGCTGTTTACACTAGAACGTGTGGAATAAATTCATTGGCTTGTATGGAAATATGTACATGGCATCCTGTGGCAAATCTCTGCTGGCTGAAGGGATTTTCATCAATCTTTCCAACCCACTTGCAGGCCAAAACATTAGATGAAAAGGAGTATTTCTTCATCCAGAACTTAAGATGTGGAATTCACTGCCACAGGAAGTAGTGGCAGCTACAAGGTCGGGGCTCTTTAGCCTGTAAAAATGATGACTGAGGGGTGATATGATAGAGGTTTACAAAATTATATGTGGGATAGAGAAGGTAGAGAAGGATGAATAGGACTCACCCTGGGCGAGATTTGCTGCCATGGGGGAGCCCTACGCCACAGAAGGACCTGGCATTGAGGTCCTTCAAGTCCCAGCACCCTTGCGGATGCAGCTTCACTCAGTGGTGGAGGGAAAGGGGGTGGGCCAGGCCCTTTATTAGGGGCTGGCTAGAGGCATACTGCCTCTTTCCCTCTTCTCCCCAAGATGAGGTTGGATGCCCTCCCTGTTATTTTTTTGTTGGTTATTTTTTTAATGTTATACATTGAGAATGTGATTATCAGTCACAACTTGTGGGATTTTGAGTATACAGTGGATCCATTTTCAAAGCAGATCATACCTGTATGCTTGCCTGCTCTATAGAGGGGCCTCTCTAAGAAGCTGTGGTCTAGCGGAGCCAGACATCACCTCCCACACTCACGGAGGAGGAAAGGCCTTGATGGCTGAACCACATTTTAGGGTGGCAAGAGAACCCAACAGAAGCTCATGCCTCAACAGGTTCCCAACCATTGCCACTTCCCTGTGGGACCAGCAGACCATTGGGGGCCCAAGGATCCTGGTGGTTTGCCAGATGTACCTGGGCATTTCTGGTGATGTCAAGGGACTGTCTTGTGGCCAGTGAACCACAAAAGGGCCAGATCTTAATACCCATGCTGTTTAATGCTCTGAAATCAATAAAGTTGTAGATAGTTTTACATCAAAGAATGTTGCTTGTCAGGGTCCTGATTTAGGTGTGGTTAGCGTCCCCCTGCAAAGCAAAGAAGTCCTTTACTCCCTTTCTCACAATACAAGAACTCATGGAACAGATAAAGGGGAGGACTTCTTCACCCAAAGAATTTACTGCTGCTGTAAGTGGTGGTGGTTATAAGTATAGACAGCTTCAAGAGGGCATTGGGTAGACATGGAGCAGTGATCCATCAGTAGCTATTAGCCATAAGGTATAGATGGAATAGTATGTCTGGAGTAGAGATGCTTTGTATTCTTGGTGCTTAGAGGGCAACTGCGGAATGTTTTCTGAAGTTCTAGTCCCACTGGTGGACCTCCTCATGGCATCTGGGTTTTGGCCACTGTGTAACAGAGTATTGGGCTGGATGGGTCATTTGCCTGATCCAACGTGGCTTCTTTATATAAGGATTTAGTTTTTAAGAGATCCACTAATAACAACATTTCCAAAATACTAGAAAATGGGAAGCTTTCCTAAGTCTCATTGCGTACAGCAGAATTTAGTTTGCTTTCTCTTTTTCATACATATTGAATTCTAACCATAAGTATTCTGTGCTCTGTTGGGTGTTGTAAGAAAACATACAGTCTGTCTTAATTAAGTTACTTTAAAAATAATGTGCAAATATTAGGCGAATCAGTCAATAGCTCTTGCATTTTATATTTTCAAAACTCTTTTATTTGATTACTTACTAAGAACTTAATTTCCTTGATATGTTTGCTATTTAGCTTTAAATGACAGTTAGCTTCTAAGGTGCATTCTCCTTTTGTTGACACTGGATGATTTCCATTAGTGTTATTGGGAATTGCTAGTGTGTAACAGAATGAAAGAGTGCCCATATTATAATTAAAGCTCTAATATCTTCCTAATAGACTTTCTATTGTATGAAAAAAGTACAGGGTGACCAGAGCCAAAAATGCACTTGCCAGATTGTCAATATATCTAAAAGTAATGGGGACTGAATTCATAATACTGACTGAAAGTAGATCATTATGCTATATGTGAATCCAGTAAATGACTCTGAGATAGAAAAGTTGAGTCCTCCTTAATGATGCCTCAAATATGAGAGCTATTCATTAAAAAAATCATTTTTGCCATGTCTGTAGTAAATTAAAATGTACTTTTATTTTAAATAGCTGGTGGTAAAGAACTGTGTGAATGGTACACATTTTATGTAAAGGTAAAGGTATCCCCTGTGCAAGCACCGGGTTGTGTTTGACCCTTGGGGTGACGCCCTCCAGCGGTTTTATGGCAGACTCAATACGGGGTGGTTTGCCAGTGCCTTCCTCAGTCATTACTGTTTACCCCCCAGCAAGCTGGGTACTCATTTGACCGACCTCGGAAGGATGGAAGGCTGAGTCAACCTTGAGCTGGCTGCTGGGATTGAACTCCCAGCCTCATGGGCAGAGCTTCAGACTGCATGTCTGCTGCCTTACCACTCTGCACCACAAGAGGCTCTACATTTTATGTAGTGTTCTTAAAGAATCCACTCAAATAGGGTAAATGTTGTGCACCAATTTATTTAAGAGAGAAATTGTGGGTTTTTAATATTAAAAATGTATGCTCTAACACAGAGGTAGTCAACCTCTGGTCCCCCAGATGTCCATGGACTACAATTCCCATGAGCCCCTGCCAGCATTTGCTTTTGTTAGAGCCAGCATTTTGCATTTGTTAGAGCCCCTGCTCTAACATATCTCCTGCCTTATTTAGGATTGGTCCAGTTTTCCTTGCATACCACTTTATAAAATTAGGAACTGGTAGTGTGCCAGTTTCTCAGACCTCAGCCCCACCTAAAAAATGCACTTCTTGACATTTGCATTGGAACAGATAACTTTTCACTCATTTTGCCTCAAGCAGCGTCTTTCAAAAAACTGAGATGTGTTGATTTTAGCCCAGAGAGAAGCATTTGAAATTGTGCAAGTATCTATGAGGGTTGGGAGGCAGAAGAGCAGGACAATTTTCTCCAGGCCCATTCCGGGTACTTATTACTTCAGCGATTCAGTCACAGACAAAACAGAAGGCCTGTCATCCCAGTACTGGGTGGGATTTTATGCTTTTAACATAAGACGTCAACAAAAAGAAACATACATGAACTGCTGTGCAGATATTGTGATACAGAGATGGGAGACATGCAGCTGTTGAATTCCTCCCTCTTGTGTGAGGATCAAAATCAGAAGAGTACTGCAAGAGCACACAAAGTGTCTTACAGCTAGAATCATAGAATCATAGAATCATAGAGTTGGAAGGGACCTCATGGGCCATCTAGTCCAACCCCTTGCATTGTGCAGGACACTCACAACCCCATCGCTCATCCCCTGTAACCTTCCATCCCCTTAAACCATCACAGAATCAGCCTCTCCATCAGATGGCTATCCAGCCTCTGTTTAAACATCTCCAAAGATGGAGAACCCACCACCTCCCGAGGAAGCCTGTTCCACTGAGAAACTGGAACTTCTTCGTGATGTTTAGAAGAAATTTCTTTTGAATTAATTTCATCCCATTGGTTCTGGCCCTTCCCTCCAGGGCAAGAAAGAACAACTCTGCTCCATCCTCTATATGGCAGCCTTTTAAATACTTGAAGATGGTTATCAGATCCTCTCTCAGTCGCCTCCTCTCCAGGCTAAATAGACCAAGCTCCCCCAACCTCTCTTCATACGTCTTGGTCTCCAAACCCCTCACCATCTTTGTTGCCCTCCTCTGGACACGCTTCAGTTTGTCTACATCCCTCTTCAATTGGGGTGCCCAAAACAGAACACAGTACTCCAAGTGAGGCCGAACCAGAGCAGAGTAAATCTCATATGGATTAGTTGCTTGCTCTCATATATCAGCCGCAACTGGCCTGAATATTACTATACAAATATACTTCCCCTAAGTAGTTGCGAAAATGGTAGAAGGAAAAAATCAAGACCACTCATTTTGCTTTGGCTTCATTTTCAAATTGAAATTTAATTTAAGGGTTTGGACTAGATGACCCATGAGGTCCCTTCCAGTTCTATTCTATGATTCTAACTACATTACGAATTTGTCTTTGAAAATAGAGTGTAAGATTTCATTTAATTTCTCTTTTTACCTTCTATGCTTTCAAGCACTTAATACCATACTTCTGTGTAATAGATAGATAGATAGATAGATAGATAGATAGATAGATAGATAGATAGATAGATAGATAGATAGATAGATAGATAGATAGATAGATAGATAGATAGATAGATAGATAGATAGATAGATAGATAGATAGATAGATAGATAGATAGATAGATAGATAGATAGATAGATAGATAGATAGATAGATAGGATTCATATCCCTCTAAGCTAATTTCATAATGTGACCATGTCTCCTGTAATAGAACCACATCAAAACCTTTGATAAAACATATGAAATCTGGATCATTCACCTTACTTTTCCAAGTAACATTCCAGGAGAGGATCTTGATTGCTGGGAGAGAGGGGTCCTTTAAGAGTCAATCAGTTTCAATTAGCTGCTCAAGAGATTTGTTAGGGTCAAAGAAAACACTGCCATTACCCTTTCCTGGACAATTGTGTCTATGTGCTGTCTTGATAGACAGACAGACAGACAGACAGATGTGAAACCTGCTTCATACTAGAGGTTGGATAATTTGCTTAATAACCTTGTTCAGCTCATCAGTGTTAAATGATTTGTAATTATTTACTATCCTTAGCATTTTATGAATCCTCTTCCATTCTGTAACAGCTTGTCCAGTCCCTTAAGAGAAAAGATATTTGGTCTAAAGTGTTACTACTGATACATCTATTTGCATACAAACCATTTTTTCCTCTGATCCATTTTTGAGAAGCCTTAGGGAATAGCAGATGGTATGGGTGGAAAAGAGAATGAGATGTGTATATATATTGCAAGCAATAAAGAAAGGTCTGAAAACGTCAGACTGGTTCTAATACTTTTGTATTTGCATATCCAAGGGAGGAAATATTTTATCAAAGCTTCACCCATGTGCACATTATCATGATAGCATTTAAATTGTCAGCTTTACCATCAAGTTACATTTCTGCCATGGTTGTGGCTCAATGAGTGGAAATAGAGCCACCTGCGGCCACTTTCTTCTCATTCAGACAAATCCACATTAAGCTTTGTTTTGTTTTGTATATTTGTGAGAGACAACCAGCTAGGGCCTTTATCAAAACAATTTCACCTTGAAAACCAAGATCTTCCACTGACTTAGCTGCTAGTTTAGCAGAGCAGTCCTCTAATGGACTTGCTCTGTGAGGGCCAGCCATGGCATCACTACGATGCCTTGTCCGTCCCTGGTGTTCCCCCCATTCAGTTGGAACATCAGCAAAACCTACATCTGACCTGACCCCTCCCTTTGCTGTGTGCTCCCTCTACAACCCAGCAGTTCTCACCCAGAAATCACTCAGCGACTTGTCAGCTCTCCATGCACTGTGTGTGCCATTGGCAGGGGACACGCAGTCCTAGGCCACTGCCAAAGCCTTCCCTAGATTGTAATTTGCAGATGTGCCAAAACTATTAGCAGAATTAGAACAATCTACTCTGTTGCTGTATTGCAACATCTACACAGTGAATGGGCCTCCACACCCACTTTCCAAAATCTCCCAGACAAACAGTAGAGGCTCAGGCCTCTGCAGCTCTCCCTGTTGAATTTCCACCTGCAGAATTGATGTCCCTGCTCCAGGGAGTGGTTTGTTACATCCATTGTGGAGGGTAAGCATTTCCAGACCAGGCAGAGAATCCCTTAATAATAATTTAACTGAAGCTGCAGCTTAGTCCAGTTATTAGGGCATTTCCCAAATTCAGTGTCCAGAACTTCTCTTCTCATAGAGTTTTATTCAGGTGAAAAGTCACACCCCAATTAAGTAATCTTTCAGTTGATTAGCAATTAGTTGTTAGAAATCCAACTGGGAAAGCAAAGTAATTCAAGAATTCTCTTTAAGGAACTTTAAGAGTATGAGATCTTAATATTTTGCCATTATTGTGGTCGATTTCTTAATAACATCCATGACAGAGCTCATAAGACATGCTGCATATTTTTAGTAGCTTAAAATCAGTCTGCTTGAATGACTCATTCTGTAGCATGAGCTGTGAGGCCTGACTACTGTATTTGGCAAGAGTGGATACTTCATAAATCACCTGCAATTGGTTGTAAGCAGTGTAGTGTCCAAGTTTGCAGAGGAGATGAGAATCTGAGAAGGTTGAGAAAACTGATACTTTATAAATAAAAATGTAATTTTGTTTATGGAGCTCAAATATATAAAAGTATAAAAAAATAATAAAACGGCAAGGCATAACGCAAGTCACACGTGTATAAGTTAGTTCTCTCCTAACATCCAAAGATCTAATGTGCTTCGACCTACACAGGTCTTCCTCAGAGGTCAGTATTAAGTACACACAATTGTTTTAGTGGAGGTCTCTTGCATATCCACTGGATGTCAAATGTTCATATACGGATAAGGGTATCTCAAGTGGCTGTCTTCAATAACCTCCCCTGGTTTGGAACAACACCTGCTGTGTGCTCTTGTGTACCTATTAAAGGATGAGCTAACTACCGTTTGCAGGATCTTGACTCTATTTCAGATTGGGTTTTTCCTCCCCTTTTTGTTTTGTTTTGTTTTTGTTTGTTTGTGTACAAGTTTGCAGGGGATACAAATTATTTAGAATGGTAAAAACCAAGAATGGCTCTGAAAATGTCTAGGAGGACTGCCACAAATTGGGTGAATAGGCAATAATGTGGCAAATGAAATTAAATGTAGATTTTAAAATCCCAGCTTCAGGTATGCACTAATGAGGGCTGAAGTAGCTGAGACTAAGGAAAGAGACATTGGGGTTGTGGTGTCAACCCAATGTCACTCAGCAGCAAGGGGAAATCAAACTCTTCGCTAGGGATTATTAGGAAAGGGATTGAAAATAAAATAATCAATATTATAAAGCCCCTGAATAGATCTACCGTGTGGCCTCATTTCAAAAGCAGTATGAAATTCCAGTAATCATATTTTTAAAAAGAACATTGGAAAGCTGATAAAAGGTGAGAAGAGGGCAACCAAGATGATTAAGGGGTTAGAGGACCTTCATTGTGAGGAAAATCTGAAGAGTCTGGGGCTTTTCAGTTTTAAAAAAAAGATGACTGGGGGTGACATAATAGCTATTTATTAAATTATGCACACATTAGGAAGAGTGGACAGAGAATTATTTCTCTCTCTTCCTAAGTGCTAGAATTCAAAGACATCCATTTAATTTTATTGGCAGTAGATTCAAGATGGGCAAAAGATAATACTTCTTTATACTGAGTGCCAGAGGCATTAAACTTGGATTAAAGAGACTGAGCAATGATATTAGGGCTCTCTCAGCCTCACCCACCTCACAGGGTGTCTGTTGTGGGGTGAGGAAAGGGAAGGCAACTGTAAGCTGCTTTGAGACTCCTTCGGGTAGAGAAAGGGATCATATAAAAACCAACTCTACTTCTTCATAAAGAACAGGAATGTGCTAATCATCTCCCCAAAGTCTTGCCTCTCCTCCATATCTCTTAACCAATCCTTATGATTTTGGTGTTATGCAAATCTAATGATTGTCAGCCAATTAAAACCCATGGAAGTACTCTAGATGGGAGGGTCTGAGCCAGCCTTAGCTTCATAGTGGGTGAAAGTTTTCATGGCTCTATAGAAGAACTTTAGCTTACCTGGGCTTTTATTTGGTTTTTAGAAGAAGAGTTGTTCTTATATGCTGCTTTTATCTTCCAGAAGGAGTTTCAAAACCCCTTCTCTTTCCTCTCCCTACAATACATGCCCTATGACAGTGGTCCCCAACCTTTTTATCACCGGGGACCACTCAACACCGGGGACCACTCAACGCCTTTTACTGAGGCCCGGTGGGGGGGGGTAGTTTACTCCTCTACTCTCAACCACTGCCCTAGCGCTCTCTGAATGCTATTGTAATGTTTAAACATCCCTTCAAAATAAGATACAGACACGCCACAACAATGAAGTGTGTTGTAAAGAGCTGGGGGGGATGAAGTAAAGGGCCGGGGGGGGGGGGGAGAAGGCGTCCTTTGGGGCCCACCTCCAATTAGTTGAAGGACCACATGTGGTCCGCGGCCCACAGGTTGGGGATCACTACCCTATGAGGTAGGTGAGGCTGAGAGAGCCCTGATATTACTGCTTGGTCAGAACAGCTTTATTGGTGCTGTGGTGAGCCCAAGATCACCCAATTGGCTGCATGTGGAGGAGGAGTGGGGAATCAAACCCAGATCACCAGATTAGAATTTGGTGCTTCTAGGATTTGGGGTTGGCTTAAGGAAGAAAGCTTGCTTCAATGAGACAAAAAAGCATCCTGATTGATGTGGAATATCTACTGGCATGACCCCTCCAATGCCCCCAGGGACCGCGCAAGTAGATGGGCAGTGGCGCCACAGCACTGAGGCGCACTCGGTGCTCTGTTGTCACCACTGCCAGTCTTCTGAGGCTGCCCCCGCTCTCCAGAGGACAAGGCCAGCCTTGGGAGACTGGCGGAGGCTGGGCCAGCCCAACAACACACAGTGCTGTGTATTGCTGGGCTGACTCCTGCTATGCCTCCAAGGCCACTCCCACCCTCCGTAGAGTGGGGGGAGCTTTGGGAGACTGGTTGGGGCAGGGCCAGCCCAGCAATGCACAGCACTATGCATCGCTGGGCTGGCCCTGCCCCTGAGATGCCTCCGAGGCTGCTCCTGCCCTCCAGAGAGCAGGGGCAGCCTTGAGGGACTGGTGGGGCCAGCACAGTGAGACATAATGCTGTGCTGGCTCCACCCCACCAGAAGACATGCCGTCTGGTAAGGAGGGGGTGGGGGCAGGGAGCAAGGATTATCGCCCCGTATGTGGCTGTTCCACATAAGGGGCGAGAATCCCTGTTGGCGGATTTTTTTGTACTACATTACTAACTTACACATACAGGTTCTGTGGACATGAGCTCTGTGTAGTAAAAGAGCAGTCTTGAATCTGCTGTGGTTAACTTGACAGGAGACTGGGGAATCAAATCTTCCTTCAGGGTTTATTTATATTAACTGAGGTTCTGTTACAAAATGGTTACATTCATTGGGGAAAGCTTGTAACCTATCGGGTGAAGTTGAAAAGCAGTTCACTGAATACCAAAAACATTTCCACTCAAGATTCTTATCCTGTTAAATACATCCTTTTCTGTTAAATGTTTTTCTCCATATTGGTCTTGTCTGTCCAGACAAGTATGTATGAATAAGCAATTTCTACTTACCTGATAAATAATTACAGTCTTGGTATAGCAGTTTCCCAAATAAAATTCCCTAAGGGAACGTATAACTTACATACTACCAACCTTTTAATCAAATCTTGTGTCCATTTTTAAAAATTAATTTGTGAGCAGTTGCAGTTTAAAGGATCTGTAGGAGAGGATAAAGCTAGGAATTGGATTTTGTTCAGTCCAAAAAGCAGTCTCTTCACAGTTTCCACACCACCGTCATTGCTACAAGTTCCATCAGGGGCCACTAGCCATGGTGACTAAGAGCATCTCTACATTCAGAGGCATTAAACCTCCAAATGTCCTTGCCAAGAGACAAGATCACAGGCGGGTCTCAGCCTTTATCAGGGACTTTCCCCCCACAGAGCAGTTCAGCAGTGGAGCAGGCTATCTAAGGAGGTGGTGAGCTCCCCATCATGGATGCTTTAGGCTGATCCTGCAATGAGCAGGCGATTGATGGCCTGTATGGCTCCTTCCAACTCTATGTTTATATTCTATTATGTTTTATTTACCTCTATGCCCTGTAACTGATTAGCCACTGGTTGAGTCAGGATGCCGGACTAGATGGACCAATGGTGTGATCCAGCAAGGCTTATACTATTGAGTTTCATGCAACTGTTCCTTAACTGAACCATTACTGGTCTACCAGTAGCTGATGAATATATATAAAAATGGCTATTTTAGTCCATGAAAGACCCTGATAAAATACATAAATTGCAACTGTAAGCTTTATTTTTTAAAAAATGAGAAATGAATAATGCTAATCCAATGTATTTTCAATACTAATAATGTCAGAAGAACAAACTTAAAGAGTGAACCTGTATTGAATTTGGACTGATGGGAAGCTATAAGATTTCATTTGGTCACCTTTTCCCCTTTATAGAATTTCACCTGGTTTTTTCCCATTTTTTACTTATTCCTCTCTCCTGCTGCAGCCCCAGGTTGCTCCTGATCCTCTGCATGGTCCAGCCCAACTTGTATAATGGCTCTTGCAACTCAAATAAACTAACAAAACCATGGTTACAGCAACCATTTGGGGAGAGGATGGCCACCTGGGTATAGCTGGTCCTGTTTAATTGATCAATTTATGTATACTGAGAGATGTAGTATTATTGAATTGTGCTTCCAGATATTCTTCTAGCTCCTTAACAATAAAGGTAGAGTTGCAAATGGTATGGGAGAAAGTAGTTTGTCTACTGCAGTTCTCAGAAGACAAATGGTAGTAAATGATTACCAAACTCAGCAGGACAATGACCTGCTATTCTGTTCCTCATTACAGCCCTGTTCATATGTCACAGTCATGTGTGTACATCTGTTTGTAAAAAAGCCTTTAGAAGCTGTGGAGGGTGGGAAAGTGGCAGCCCAGCCCTCCACAGCCTGCCTGGCTTGGTCTTTGGAAAATGTGCGGTTGGATGGGAAGTTGGGGACAGTGGTGACCTGTGTAGACACTGTTGCATGAATTGGGGGGTAGGAGGGCTAGTGCCCCTCGAAAGCAGCTGTTTTCTCCAGGAGAACAGATGCCATCCTTCCCTCCTCCCTTCCCTCTTTATGTGTCTTTCTTTCTTTCTTTCTTTGTCTTTCTTTCTCTTTTTTCTCTGTCTCTGTCTCTTTCTTTCATCCTGTCTTTCTTTCATCTTCCTGAAGGCTTCTATGCCCCCATCTGGAATTTGGCAACTCAGCTGGCTGCATCTGGGTGAGGCGTCAGGAAGCAAACCCAGCTCTTGAGATCAGAGTCTGTTACTCTTTAAGCACTTCACCACACTGGATCTCAAGATCGAGCAGGGAGTGGGGGTGGCCCAGAAGGTCACAGTGTAGGTGCATGTGCTAGCACCCATTGGGTTCCTGGGTGCATTTTCAAGAAGGCTAAACAAAACTGTGAATTTTTGCACAGAGGGACTCTAGATAACAGTATATAATCAGTCCTTGTGCTCAGCATAAAATGGTGCTGCTAATCTGTAATAATGTGATACAGCTGTGATACTTTAGATCTGCCTGTTCCTCAGTTTTCCTCAAAGTTGTTTAGTACCATTTTAAAACGTTGAGGAGGAATGATCCGATTATAATTATGAGAGATGAACTCACATACAGTATGTTTTAATGGAATGACTAATATCTAGATTTACACTTGCACTATAAGCTAGGAGGTAAGTCAGTGCTCTAGTAACACCATACTAGTCATATATAAAGAAAACTAAGTGTAACCTGTACATAGACTATGTACAGGGCTACAAAAAAAAAAGAAGATGGGGAGAATAGGCAAAGAAAAAACACCTACAACAACAAACATCTTTGTTTTTGTGAAGTGTTGTCGGACTTGGAGGATAACAATAGATTATTACTAGAGGAAAATAGACTGTATGTATGTGTCCTTGATGGGCTGCACTGAGCGCTTGGAGGAAAGGCAGGATAAAAATATAATAGATACCTATTGATTATAATGTATAAATGATGTTGGTGGTGGTGTGGCTTCAAACCCTGCTTCCTAATTCTGCGTGGAGGAACAGGAGACTGATTGCTGGTTAGTGGTACTTATTTTTTCTTTTTGTTGCTGCTTAGAAATCAGTGGCATTAATGCTCTGATTGATATTAAGGTAGTCAGTTATTGCTGTACCTCTGTGTTTCCTAGCAGCTGGAAAATGAGAACATTGTCCTAAATGTATGTTTTATGCCTGTGTAATTTGACTTGCATCATTACTTTTTTCACACATTTTAGTTCCTATAGACTAATCGTAGCAGATTTGAGTTTGTATTGGGATGGTGCCACCATTATCCAGAATGCCATGCCTCGCCTCCTGGGTATGCCCATCGCTCCAACCACTTATGTGTAGCCATGTTCCTATTTTAATCTGTGAAATATTGAAAGACATGAAATTAGGTTGGTGATTCCACTGTTCTGGCCAGGCACTAAGTGTGCCTCTATGGAACAGCAGAAGTAAAATACAACAGTGGCACCGCTCTATGAATTTCACAAATCTCTATCAAATTTGTAGAATGTTGCCACAGCACAGTGAGGTCACTTCTAGGCACATAAGTGGAAGTGATGTTATAGCATTGTATACCAAGCCATGCCCCTACTACACTGCCCAAAGCT
Organism: Paroedura picta; assembly: GCF_049243985.1. Classification (NCBI taxonomy): domain Eukaryota; kingdom Metazoa; phylum Chordata; class Lepidosauria; order Squamata; family Gekkonidae; genus Paroedura; species Paroedura picta. Next base: position 147,993,732 of record NC_135369.1, read on the forward strand.
CCCAGAAGTTGCCAGCCAGAGTTTCCGTCTACCTGGTGGGGCTTGGAGAACTTCTGGAAATTCAACTGATTTTCAAATGATAGATATTTGAACACAATGGAAAAATGAGCAAATGAGAACAAGATGCAATTTAATAAAGATAAGTGTAAAGTTCTGCATCTGGGTCAAAAAAATGAAAAGCATGCCTACTGGATGGGGGATACGCTTCTAGGTAACACTGTGTGTGAACGAGACCTTGGGGTACTTGTGGATTGTAAACTAAACATGAGCAGGCAGTGTGATGCAGCGGTAAAAAAGGCAAATGCCATTTTGGGCTGTATCAACAGGGGCATCACATCAAAATCACAAGATGTCATAGTCCCATTGTATACGGCACTGGTCAGACCATGCCTGGAGTACTGTGTGCAGTTCTGGAGGCCTCACTTCAAGAAGGACATCGATAAAATTGAAAGGGTACAGAGGAGAGTGACGAGGATGACCTGGGGCCAAGGGACCAAGCCCTATGAAGATAGGTTGAGGGACTTGGGAATGTTCAGCCTGGAGAAAAGGAGGTTGAGAGGGGACATGATAGCCCTTTTTAAGTATTTGAAAGGTTGTCATTTGGAGGAGGGCAGGATGCTGTTCCCATTGGCTGCAGAGGAAAGGACACGCAGTAATGGGTTTAAACTACAAGTACAACGATATAGGCTAGATATCTTGAAAAAAAATTTCACAGTCAGAATAGTTCAGCAGTGGAATAGGCTACCTAAGGAGGTGATGAGCTCCCCCTCACTGGCAGTCTTCCAGCAAAGGTTGGATACACACTTTTCTTGGATGCTTTAGGATGCTTAGGGCTTAGGGCTGATCCTGCGTTGAGCAGGGGGTTGGACTAGATGGCCTGTATGGCCCCTTCCAACTCTATGATTCTATGATTCAGCAGTGAAATAGGCTGCCTAAGGAGGTGGTGAGCTCCCTCTCACTGGCAGTCTTCAAGCAAAGGTTGGATTCACACTTTTCTTGGATGCTTTAGGGTGCTTTGGGCTGATCCTGCGTTGAGCAGGGGGTTTGATTAGATGGCCTGTATGGCCCCTTCCAACTCTATGATTCTGTGATTCTATATTAGATTCCATGGAGGAAATGGCTACTTTCCTGGTAGGCTCTGTGACACTGAGAGGCCATAAGGAAGGATCAAAATTTAAACTTTTTCCCATAGACATTTAGCAGTAGTTTGCAAATTAAAGTGCTCAGAAGGCAAAATGGCAAGGTATAGCAACACTGGCAACTAAGATATGGGGAAATAAAAGTCTGACCACGAGCTAAAACAGGATGGTCTCCTAATCTCAAATTAGGAAAGATAGCCTTAAGCCCATGCTTGAAAGCCATATTAAGAAATTATAATATTAACTTCTTCTAGTGGCAGGCAAATCGCTCATTTAAATGTGTATGCGATGTATGAAGTTGTATGTTTAGGGTGTATAAGGAAAAGAGTGTGAGCCCAGGGAGGGTCCGGGAACTCCCAGACCCAGGGAGGGTCAGCTTAGATGTCACCCAGAGCACCCTGGGAGGGACAGTTTAAATGTGACCTTCCTGGATGAACTGTATAAAAGACTCTTTTGGACTAGCAAATTTTGAGAATCTAAATTCTCACGAAAGAGAGCTAAGCTTTCTCCTTATCTTTCTAAGAAAGAAAGATAAAAAGGTCTTTCTTTCTTACTGAAGTCTGTGAAATTTATCTGGCCTAACAACTTGTTGTATTTTACTGACTTTACCACCACTGTCTTCACCACCATCTCATAGGCTTTCATAAGCATCCAGTAAGATGTTCTCAAAGCTTTGTCATGAGTCTTCCTCCAAACTCGCTCTAGTCATGTCAGTTCCTGTTTCTTCTCACAGAGCTCCTCTGTATACTAGGGGGCCCGCTAGAGATAGGGGCAGAGAGGATATTGGGGAGCTATCTCATCAATGGTGGCCAGCATTCTGTCATGCCAGTTCATTTAGAGAAGTGCTGGGAGGCATTAGGTTCCACAAAGCACTCAAGGATCCTATCAGATCCATAAGTATCTGTGGGTGAGCTAGAATCTGCTGAGCGCCCAATTAAAGAGGAGTTGGCAGTCTTAGCCAAGTCTTCAGAGCACAGTGGTCTGACTATGACATGGCATTTGCTGTGACCAGATCCACACTCAACCCTGCACCAAAAATGAGGTCCCATCAGGCAGGCTTAACAACAAATTGCAAGATCCCTGGCATGGCTGACACAGATCCAGATTATTTCCAGAGGGCAGTAGCTCAGCATAGACGTTAAAGTCCCACAGAATTAACAGTCTAGCATTTACTACTGGGCAACTGTTTAAAGGATTGGAACACACATATTCCAATATTTCTGGGAATGAATACAGTGTGGGGAAATCTGACCTGAAACAGTATACGTTACTGTTCAAGTTTTCATTTGAACTTGAGTGCCTAGAAGGATTTCTGCTCTATCAAAATTGGACTTTGCTAGTTTTTGGCACCAGGAAAAAATTGTAGGGGCATGAAAAATCAAAGAAAAAAGACCAGGAAAGCAGCTGAATCACAAAGTAACAGAATATTATGAAATAGCTGTTTAAAGACAAGCAATTTGCTACTGCTATGGAATGTTATTTTTAAAGTCTGCTCTCTGAGTTCTTTTCCGGAGATCAACTAGAATTCATATACCAGGAAGATGATAGCAAATTCTAAGTAATCAAAAAGTTTGAACTATAACAATAAATATTGCTTTAAGTAGGAATTAATTGCTGAAGACACAGTTTGAGAGTTTAGGATTCATGCAGGCCAACACTTGTTTTGTTTTGCTTTACCCTCTAAATGAGCATGCTGGGAATTGTTTTTTTTTAATGGATTGTTTGCAAAAGCATTGACCTCAACTACTAATTTTCTAACTGTTTGAGCCATTTGTCATTCAAAGCATATTGGGAATTTAACAGTAACCTTTGCATCAGAATTGATAAATGGATACCAGTATGCTTTTTGTTTGTTTGTTTGTTTTTAATATCCTTCATTTTCAGAATATTGTGGAGAAGGGGAAAGAAAGTCCTTTTAGACTACCACAGACATAATCACTTTTCTTTTTGTGCTAATTTGATGATAATGAAGTTGTCTCCAGAAATATTATATACTAGGGGGCAAGCCCGTTGCATTCAAGAATACAATGGGCACTAGATTAGGGCGGTGAGGTGGAAGAACTCTGTGGACAGCTTCCCCCCCCCCCCAGACCTGAAAGCAGGCAGCTGTTAGGGAACTCACCAGCAGGGGCAGCTCTCATGTGACAGAGATCTGCAGCCTCTAAGCCTCTGAGGGAATGGAAGGAGGACGGGGTCATCAGGGATAGGGGATGGAAGGTGATTGGCTGGCCGCTGGAGCCAGTTGGAGGAGGAGGCACTCAGGGGCAGGACAGCCACCCTGAGTGACTGCTAAGCACTGAGTGGCACTTAAGCCATGAGACAACACTTCTTCAAGGCCTTACCATAAATATTAAGTGGAACTGATGTCTGCTGACTGGAAGACAGTTTACCCACTGTTTCTGAGCTTTACCCATTTGCATGCTTCTTTAGAAAATACTGCCTAAATAAGCAGGCCAGGTGATCAATAATGTCTTTGACCATTAATATAGTCTGCAACATAACCCACCCAAAGTCCTGATTCTCTTTTTCAGCATTGGCAGGGGATGTTTTTTGTCCTAATATCAAAACATTACTATACTTTACATTTGTATCTCACTATCTGGAATGGGATACAAAGTTATGGTTGCTACAATATTTTTTTTTTAGAGAGTTGAACCCAGTTCTCCAGATTAGAGGCTGCCACTCTTAACCACTACATGTGTATGGAAATGTAAGACAACCTCCCCTCCTTTTATGGTATCCCTTGGGAAAAAGTTACATTTAATTAAATACATTTACTGGGGATTTTGTGGGTTCCCCCACTAAATCAATTGCTTTCACTGCCAGAAATCTAGTGCTTTTTGTTTGTATTTTTGAGTAAGCTTGAGTATTGTTAATTTGGTTTGCCTGTGTCCTTGATAAAGTTTACATCTCTGATACTTGGTGTTACATTTTATGGCACACATGGCCCAGCCTGACAAAGTGATATTTTGTCAGATCCTGCCTGTATAACAAATGAGTTCAACACCGCTGCCTTGGATATTGGGAGGGGAGTGAAGGGGAAGAGAGTAAACCTGATAGTAACTATTGTGCTGTACTTGTTCTGCCATTCTTGATCATGAATGTCTTGCGGTTCATGTTTCCTTGTTCTGTTGTGTTAGGCTCAAATTCCCTGAAGCTTTCTGTTATCACATCTTGATTATCAGATTTTTCCATGCATCCACTGCCTTGTTCTGCACATGTCACATTGAATCTTTAAGTAGCAGAGCAACAATGAGAGAGCATTATTAGCAGGAGGTTTGCAAAGGAATGGTAAATACCATTGCAGAATGGTGAGATGCAAGGACTGAGGAGGAGCAGATCCTTAATAAGGGTTGCCCAAAGCACTGAGTCAGGTTTAGAACAATCTCTTGAATGGTCTGTGTCATTCATGTGTAAACCAGATACAAACTTGTACTGGTGCTGATGGTGATTTAATCTGATTACCCTGTTGCACTGTAGCTCTTTAATGTCAATGTCACAATTTGACTTGCCAGCAAAAGATGGGTAGATGGAGGGAGCAAGGGTGAAGTAGCTATGGAGCTTGATATTTTAAATGATCCAGGTAAGAAAGATATATATTTTAGATAGCGTTGTGGAATCACTTTTGTGATGGGCTGTGAATATAAGTGTTGTGGAATCTTATATGATATACTGCACCATACCATGTCCCAGTTTAAGAAGAAAATAACAAAGCTGGCACGCAGTGAAAGGAGGTAAAGACGGACTTTGGCAGTTCTTGAGTGCTAAGTGCATTTTCTTGGGAGGAATGAAATTTGGTTGCTGCAGCAATGTGACCTACCTTGAGCTCTGACTCTTTTTTTCTCTCTCCATAAAATAATTTAGAAGAGAATTGATATAAAATGGGACAAATGCCAGGGGGTATAGTCAGCAAATCACATACACAGATAAGTAGCAGATTTTCCCCACTGTATTTCTTTGACACAGCCTCAGACCCCTCCACTACTTCTGCTTTATAGTAATAATAATCTCTAACAATGTCATACTGCTCTATAGTTGGTCAGACTTTGTCTAGTAAAGTACACAGAGTACGTTGTCTCATCTTTTTGTTCTAATGAAGCTCTCGTCTGTGTGGATCTATACTAGTTACTCATCTGATAAATATAATCTGCTTATAGCCAACTTAATATTATAACTGTCAAGTAGTGGTGAGTTTCATAAGCCTATATTTTGTTGTGCCTGCAAAATATATCCCTAATATTACAGATTTGTTGTTGTTGTCTTTCTCAACCAGCTGAATTAGCCGAATCATACCTGAATCATTTTGGGCTTCTCTGATTTGGTTCCTTTACATTGTTGGGATATGTGATTCGGCTCCAGTAACCCTGAAAAAATACTCAAATCAGTATTGAATTGCCCACCTCTTGCTATGACTATGATGCATCTCCTTAAATTTCATCATTGGCTTCCCACCTCCTTCCAGATTAGCTAAAAATTGTTATTAATTACCTTTAGTACCTTTAGTACCATCTGTAGTCTTACTCCCCCTGCCATTTCTCAGGTCTTGTGGTCTTCATGTTTCACCATTTTCAGCCACCTGCAACTCTCCTACTGTTTCAATTGACTGTGTTCTTTTACCTTTGCTGCCTCATTTGCCTGGAACTATCTGCCAGAATGCCTCTTTCATTCTGCCTCAAAATCCATTGGCACACACCCCTTTTCTACTGAAACCAAGCAGAGATACATGGAACTGGAGTTGATGTGTATTCTTTCCATTGTCTTCCAGCTCCCACTCCTATCTTCGTTGCTAGCTCTATATCACATTTTAGATACCAGTTTCTTTGGGATCAGGACCTGTAAAGCATTGTGCAAATTGGTGTGGTATAGAAATAAACATAGCAATCATTTTAGTCTCCTGCTACACTTAGAAAGTGAAATTATGCATCTGATTCATATTCACATAAGAAATGTGTGACAACTCTCACCCATGGAAACCAAATACTATTCAAGGTATAATGATAAAAAATATTAACCTCTGTGTCTCTCACAGATGCTAAATGGGATAGAAAAGTTCTGTTTTGATAGTATTGATCACATTCTCCTTAATTGCTACATTAGCTGCTACTTATGTACATTTTGTAAGCCCTTTAGGGATCTGGGATTGATGATTTGGTTTTTATAATTGGCATGTTAGTTCCCATAAGCTGAAAGGGTATTGAAACATAGAATATTTATCATTTTCCTGGTATACCTAGTACTACTTGTTCCAGTTTTTGTTTGTTGGTTGGTTTTAAAAGATGTGTTGCTATTGATTGAGCTTTGAAAGTGGAGTATGTGATTTACATGCTGTTTTTTGATTAAAATAGAGTTGCCAACTGACAGGAGTCTGGGGGGGAGCAGGGACAAGGGGGAAATGCTGTTGAGCACAGCATGTCATTTCCAGGGAAAATCTGGAATTGGCACCATGCCTTTCTTTACCAACATAGGTTTTGGCTTTCCCTAGAATGGTCTGAAACTTCTTCAAGGATACTCCTGGAAGTAACATCATGATTGCTTTGTTGTTGTTGTTGTTGTTAGGTGCGAAGTCGTGTCTGAGCCATCGCGACCCAATGGACAATGATCCTCCAGGCCTTCCTGTCCTCTACCATTCCCCGGAGTCCATTTAAGTTAGCACTTACTGCTTCAGTGACTCCATCCAGCCGCCTCATTCTCTGTCGTCCCCTTCTTTTGCCCTCAATCGCTTCCAGCATTAGGCTTTTCTCCAGAGAGTCCTTCCTTCTCATGAGGTGGCCAAAGTATTTCAGTTTCATCTTCAGGATCTGGCATTCTAAGGAACAGTCAGGGCTGATTGCTAGATATTGTTTTTCTCTCTCCTCACACCACCTTGCGAGAGCAGCAGCAGGAAATGGGTGCCAAGGGTGGAGGATCCTCTGTCCCCATCAGAAATATTGTAACCCTGGATAATGTCTGTCCAGAGGACACAGACTTTTCTTCATCATTTGGCTGAAGCTGTGTTGATCTCATAAACCCTGTTTCTCCACTGAAGACAAAAATTCTGCTCAGGAAAAAAGATGAAAGATATGCTTTTGTATAACAGAATAATGAAGGATGAGATATGGAAGCCGTGCAAATACATTAGAGCTGCTTTGTACTTGGAGTGCTGACTTTCAAAGACTTTTGCTATGCTCACCATTTAGGAAGAATCAGGGGCCACAGGAGAAGGTTCAAATGTCTAGGTTTGTATTTTGATATCTTCATTATACTTCTGGTTGATATACAATATCACTCATGTATTTTAAGAACAAAATAATGCTCTGTTTTCCTGGAGAGCCAGCGTGATGTTGTAGTTAAGGGTGATGGCTCCAAATCTGGCGAGCTGGCTTTGATTCCCCACTCCTCCACATGCAGTTAATCAACATAGTGTATGGACGGGACAGATATTTGGTGTGGGGGGGGGGGGAATTGGGGCAGTAATGTTATGCTCCCAATTCAGACAGAATTAGAAGGAAAATTCATCTAAGGAGAGAAAGAGTATTGCTGCCCAGTTAAAAAGAGGACGTCAGGTGTAAGGATTTCCTCAGATTTGTGTATGAGAAAGTGCTTCAGACTCCTCAGCAGACAGTGGGATACTGGTTCTTCTAGTACTAGTAGTGGTAGAACTAGCCAAGAGTGACTGCGCCTTCTAGAAGGCAGGGGAATACAGTGGAACTAAAAAAAATTAAAAAGGCAGATGTGTGTTTAGGCAAACACAAGAAAAGCCTGTTAACTATTTTAAAGCCTATAACTTGGAAGTTCTAACTGAATAATATCTGATTTATATTAAAAAAGTGTGAATACCTCATTCCAACTTCCCTTTTCTTCTTTGTAAAATAAAATCTTGTTTGTTGTTTAAAAACTCCTCAGTTCCTAACTGACAAAGATTTAAAAAGAGGGCTCTTACAACATCCCATGACGTTCCAGGACTGATTAATGCCAAAAAGATATGACAGTCAGAGGGTGGGACCACAAAGCAAGGCTAGCTCAGTCTGCAAGCGAACATTTCTTTGGAGGGGAAAATTTACTTCAGAGTGGGGAAGGGTGTAGTGGTCTGTCATAGTCATCCTGAAAGGTCTTGAAATCTGCTACTGTCCTTCAGTCTAGAGTAGACAACAAAAGGAGCCCACTCCAATGAATGGGAGACCAGGAAATCTAGAAGTAGTTAGGCACCTTGAGTAACCATAAATATTCAAAATATTTTACCCATTTGAAGAGTAACATTCTAGAATTATCTTTTTAGACTAGTCATAGCTGCACAAAGTCCCACACATCTAAAACAGCTGAATAAATGTGTAGAATAGCATTATTTAATTTCATGCTTTAGTAAAGATTTATGTTTCTCAGACGGTTCCCTCCCACTACAAATACCGAGTGTTTACTTGCTAATGAATTATCAGAAATAGTTGCAATTGGCTATTAGACAGGATATTATTAGTCTGCCGAGCTAAGAGAATTCACATTGAGATTGTGATTTTGAACCCCACATAAATTTCTCTTCGATTCCTACTGTTGGGTGACTTTGTTTCTGTTTGCCATAGCTAGGATGCTTGCTGGTGCCGGGTTGAATTTTTAATGAGAAACTCATTCCTTTACCCACAGGTACAATGCCGTTTGCTCAGTCTTGCTGTGCTCATATGGCATACTTTAATTTTAATAGTGCTGGGTAATTGTCAGGGCCAGCTCATTATGGACTCTTGTGACTCATTTTTGAGAAGTACATCTAGACGAGTAGTCTTCACTTTAGGTGGGTCACAGAGCCCCTCCTGCTGGGTTGTGACTACATATAGAACTGCCACTTGTTGCTACCTTTTGAAGGGACTTGTTAGCTAGAAGAAAAAGGTATTCTCTAAGCTCTCTTTGCATGCATGGTATAAAAGAGCAGTAGGGTAGTGGTGCTCTGGCTCTGTCCCTTGGCCTTTTCTTCACTACAGTACACATCCTGGTGGTTTGACTTGTGTTTCCCCTCCCCAGCTCTTTTGGTCAGATGTCCATGGTCTTGCCATTGACACTGGTGAGATCATCATTCTGCTTGCCGCTTTTCCTGTCATATGACTCTGATATCACATGCTCACTAGGTCCATGCTCACAGGTTCCAGGTCTGCAAAGAAAGAAGAATGCTAATGTAGATTGCATTTTTCCTTTTTCAGTGTTATGGCTCTCATTACCAGAAATAAATTATTCTTCTATAACTGACTTACATGCCTTATCTCTCTTTCTCATGCATTATAGAATCATTTTTAAAATTCAGTTCCGCACATTAAACAATCATAATTAATGATTTTATATATTTCTATGTACTTTATGTTTATCATACCATATCAATCAGGGCTACTTTCATACATTTTTGCTTATTTCACTGTGCTGGTGCTACAGTAGTCATTCATATTTGGATTGCTTTGTTCAGACAGGAAAATCCATCTGGTGTAGTGTAATGACAGTGCGATATCTAACAATGTGTGGATACAGCCCAGATTATTCTTTGCCTACCATATTCAGATGCTGTTGTTTTTATTTGAAAATGTGTTCCATCACTAGAGCATTCAACCATTAAATACCATAAGAGAGGGGATTATGATCTCCCATCTTTCATTCTGAACACTGACTTGTTCAGTGCATTTCTGTCCTTAGGGTTTGAGCTACACAGATACAGAAGAATTCTATAATAAACCATGTGCAAAAATTTCTCCAATCTATTTCCCCATTCTAGTTTTTTCCCCACTGTAGTTTTTCAGTTGGTAATATATTAAAATTGTGTTTGAATATAGATTTTTGAATATTAAAACATGGCCGCAACTTACAAGGTGGCCACCATTGAAGTGACGGTGGTCAAGCAGAGAAGAAAGGCATTCTTTGCAGAGCATCAGGGGTGGGGGATGCAGGGTGGTTGCAACCTGCAGCGGGGAGGAGAGGCATGAGCTTTTATAAGGCACCACATGAGCTGGGGCCAGCCTCTTCTTCCATGGCAGCTGAACTGAGAGCTTCCCTCCCACCTACCCTTGTTTTAGTGGTTTTATGAATGTGCTGGAAGACTTGCTGTTACCAAATTGAGTGTTCATTTGCTGTTATGCTGGTTGTTTATGCTTTGATAATTTGTCACAACTGGGGGGGGGCAATGGGAAGGAGCCTGTAAAAATGGTGGGGGAACATGGAAGGGGGAGTTGAAGTACTCCCCCAAAAAGATGCCTTATTGGAAAGGCTCAGTTTGGTGTGGGCCAACCCAGATGGGAAGGCCTCAGGACTGCACCAGTAGAGATGAAAGGGGATGTGCAGAAGGAAGTCTACGCCTCCTGAAGCATTCCCTGATTCTCTCTACTGGGGGGATGCCCAGCAGCAAGGGGACCCGTGGGGACCAGGATGGGATCCCCAGGGTGCTGCTGAGATTAGAGAATTGGGTTGGATGACCGAGAGAATTATGGTGTGGGCTCCATATCTCCTTGCTAGCCAACACATGGGTGTCAATAATGTTGTGGCCTGTTTGCCAAAAAATGGAATTGAATACGAGCCTTATTCCTAGCTCACATGCCGGCCAGCAAGTCAATTGTGTTTGGTATTCTGAGACTTCATTAGATAAAACTACCAATATGAAGTTGCTTAGAACTACTGTAATGCCTAAGAAGATTGTTTCTTTTATTTTGAAATAACCCAAACAGGCAGCTTTTGAAAGAATAAAAGTGAAGCCATTGTTGAGAAAATTGTTCTGATACACATTGAGCTACCAAGTTATACTCTGCTATGTCGCCTGCCCATTAGAATTCATATTGTTTTCCTGCCATTTCAGTAGAATATCAGGACAATGAAACTCTATTTGTTCTGGGGCTACTGACTGCAAGGAAAAACTGGAGTCCATAAACAAAGATAATATTATTTTCTTTCCAATTGTGCCAGTGAAGGATTGTTGAAAGCTAGAAAATGGAAAATATATTCTGTGGAGAAATGCATTTTATTTCAGCATTGGGTTTGGCAACTTCCCACATTCAGTTTTAAATAGTTATTTTGGCCCTGTGCAAAAGATAGACAGGAAGGGGGAAGTCAATTGCTTTCAAGTATCACTCAGGTGCCACCATCGAAGCTTTGAAAATGCTAATAGCCAACCTGTCCAGAGACAATGGAACAACTTACAACTTGACTAGAATCTGACACCTAGAAGGAACATAGAGATTTGGGGTGGGAGGATTCTTTGACCCACAAGTAGGTGGGGAAACAGAGGAGGCAAGGCCCAAACAGGTCCATCTTGTTATTCAAACTGGATCCGGAATATGGAAAGTTGACTTCGAACAAGTTCCAGAAAGAAACAACGTGAAACTTTTGTAGTTTCTGTATACCAGGGTGGATCTCAGTATTAGAGCTCCAAAATAAAATTGTTGAGAAAGTGAGAGTGATTGTAAACACAAATTATTATATTCAAAGTAAAATTATAATAAAAATGTAAAGAAGGCACTAGGCACCCGAGAACTAATTCCCTAAGTAACCACATTTGCACAAACACACTTCAACAAAAGGATACTCTTATAAAAGGTAGGAAGAAAGAAATTGGGAAATTTTAAGGAAGGACATATGGCCTGAAATTCTGTGCTTGAGTTCTGGGGCGATCTAGGGGCAAATGCAGCTGATGTCCAAGGAATGGAGCAAAGAGCAAGAAGAAAAGGCAAGGAGAAAAGGCCTGCGTAGTGCTGTAGTACAGTTCTTTACAGTACAGCAGGAAACCAGAACTCTCACAAGCAGAGATCTGGACCAGGGATCTGAGAAACAATTTGCTACGGTATGGCATCTACTTTTTAATGGACAGACGATACCCAGCTATGTGGGATTCAACCCATCCTGGCTTTGTACTGGGACAAGATAAAAAGTTTGAATCTCACTGGCTGATTTAAAGTTAACTGCAGTCAAACTTTGGTTGGGGAAAGAGAGATTGTGAGCCAAATCTGTACAAAGGACTTGGGTGAGACAACATGACTAACATACTTTAATTAGGCAGAAGGGGGGCAGATGTACATTGACATAAAAGTTTGGGTGAGAATGAAGTCTTATTGATAAATTGTTATCTGGCCTATCAAGCAGAACTCTGAGCTAGAAAAGACTGCACTTAATCAGATTCTAATACAAACACACTCCTCCTCCCTGAGATTTAATGGCTGTGCCCAGGTGCCTTTATGAGACTCCCCATGTTTCAGAACCATTTAAGTTGTAAAATGAGGTGTTTATAAAAACAACTAAGTCCAAAATACAAGGGAGACCCCACTAACCATGGAGGAGGAGATGGGGTCCTTACAATCATGACTAAATCTGGAGGAAGATACTCTCATACTTGGGCTCCATCATGATAGCTGCCATTCCTATGGTGTTTAAGACAATTGGCTGGCTTCCTGGACAAAGATTCAGATATAATGGGAATCTCTTAGAAAACTGTAACTTCTAAATTAAAGAGCCTGCCTTTACAATAAGATCAGCTGAGGCATGAACAGAATGAGGGACAGGGGTATTCAATGTTTCCACCTTTTCTTGTATACTTTGCTCAATTTATTGCTGCACAGAGAGTATGTGGATGGACTTTTGATTTGTAATAGAATGTTTACTAATTTGAATGCTAGTAATTGCTTTCCATACCACTGTTCAAACATGATGCTCAAAATGGTGCCATGGGAAGGGAAATGGTTAACTGCTGTTTCTCTGGGAGTGTGAAAATACAGTGAGGTGTTCCCATGGTGACCAATTGCTAGGTAGAAGGAGATGCGGCCACTAGAACAGCAATGCAAGAAGGAAAGTTTGGAACACAAGGCCTCTCAACAGGTAATTCCAAAAAAGGGAAGTTGGTAGCAGCATATCAAAGGAAAAGTGAAAGATGGAAACTCCACTATGATTTGGTAAGCTAGAAGAGTAGCAGATTCCCAAGCAAGGTCTTGAACAGTTACAGTTACGGAGTGCCCAGATGACTGAAAGGAGCACTGGTCACAGGTCATCGGGGCTATTCTGCCACATCTTCCTTTTTAAAAGGTTTTCCCCTTCATTCTAAAATAGGAGTATCACAGGGGATAATAAATTATCCTTATCTGAGACATTTGTTATAATGGTTCCACAATTTCCTAATTCTCTTTTTCTGTTTGTTTGGCTGGGCAGACCCTTTTCTTGTTCTGTCCATCCCACCCAGTTATTTGAATGCAATGTATTCTAACTTTGCCAGTTCTTTCTCTTTCCTTTCCTTCTTTCTTCTTTGGTATTTCTGATTGATTTACTTTAGGTAGTGTAAGGATGGTTTGAGTTTAGATAGCCCTTTCCTCCTATCTTCTGAAGAAGCTGAGCTATCTGGGTTTGGCATGGGGGCTTTGGAGAAAGGGAGGGTTGAGCAGTCACACTTTCATAACCATGGGGCTACAATTTTCATCAGGGGGCACATGAGCAAGCAAACACATAGGCAGGAATGCACTCACCACACAGGGGCTCACACCACTTGGCAGTTTGCAAAGGGAGCCCAGCATGGGTACTAAACTGGCCCCTCATTCCTCCCTCCCCCTGCCCTGTGTCAGGGACTGCTATAAGATTGTACACCTAACAGGGGGCTGGGGAAAGGAATGAGTGCAAAGTGAGTAGTGTTGGATTTAAGGAGTGTCCTCTGACTGGCTGAAAAAGTCAAGGAGGGGAGCTAATCTTTATGCTTTTGATTTAACTTTGGCTTTTGAGTGAAAGAGGGGGACTGCTTCAAAAGGACTTTCAAAGAACTTTCAAATAAGCCACAAATAAAGTGGCCAAGATACTAATTGAGGTCTGAAGTGAGCAAAAGTGACACAGAAGCCAAAAATAAAGCCAAATGTGGTATCTAGTAAACTCGACAGGAAAGCCGAACAGCTTCAAAAACCAATGAAAATGCACTGTGAAAACAGGGGAAACCATCAGTGCTAAAAAGGCCAATATTATATGCATAGTCAAGTACATATGTGATTGTACTTCAGCATGCACACACATACATACAGATTTCCAGTTATGGCTGGACATTCCTGGAGATTTGGGAGTAGTGCATGGAGAGACTGCAGTTTCAGGAGGGATGGATTCAATGCCACACAATCCATTCTCCAAAACTACCATTTCTTCCACGACTCCTGATCCACATGGTCTGAAAATCAGTTGTAATTCTTGGAGAACTCAAGTCCCTACCTTGAGCTTGGCAAGCCTAACACTAGAACCTTTTACTGTCTTGGACACAGCCCAAGCCTTTTAGGGGAAAGAACATAACTAAAGGAACAGGTAGATGATTTAGAATCTATAAGTATTCTATTGCTGCTTTTTACAAAGTCATTTTATACCCAAACATAAAATATGAAATGTTTTTGGAACTGAACTTTATTCCCCATTGTTTTCTTCCTAAAACAATATGAAGTCCCTTTAGAAACAGCTGGTACCCATGAACTGAACAGTAGACTGTTATAAGGATTTTAGAACAGATTTTGGATATTTTGAAAAAGGAGACATTAACAACACTGTAGTAATGTGGTACTAGTAAAGAAGAAGAAAAACATTTTAAAAGCTGAGTGTTTCAGTGGCAATGCTAGCTGTCTATACTTGTATTCTAGCAGCCATTATAATACTTATCTTGCTGCCTTACAAATCAGATTCATGAGTTCATAATAAAACTCTATATCTAACATCATGAAGCAGTGTAAAGAGACAAGGGAACCCAAATAGTTATTTCCGTTTTTTTATGTTAACATTAATTACAACTGAAATAAGATTATCCATTTCATTTTTGGATCGGATAAGCATTGAGGAACATGAAAGATAGAGGCAACCCTTGTTTGTTTTGTCTTCCAAATGAGACGAGAATGCATAAGCACATGAGCACATGCAGAGGCCTTGTATTGAATCAGACCCTTGGTCCATCAAAGTCAATATGGTCTACCCATTCTGTCAGGGATTCTTTCATATCACCTATTGCCAGATCCCTTTGACTGGAGGTGCCCGAAATTGAATCTCTTCTGCATGCCAAGCAGATGTTCTACCATTGGAATATGCAGGATCTGTAGTGTGCATGATTCAAACACATATGAAGAATATCCTACAAGAGGCATCAGAGGAGATGTGTATTTAGCAGAGTTTTTCCCCAAATAATCTCCAGTGTCCTGATTGGCTCATTTAGAATCTTCCTGCTTTTTTGAGCACACTTCCACCCTGCTTGCCTCCAGAATGAATGAACAGACTTAATGAACAACAAAGCAATTAGATCTCTCCCTTTTCTCTTTCTATATAAAATTGTTTCTCTTCTTAATACAACTATTTTATTATTTTAAGAAGCCTGATTCTCCATCCTCTTTGTATATTGAAACTTTGCCAACACCATGGCCCCTCCCCAATCATAACAGCCATATGTGTGTGTTCCCACACCGTTAATTTTTTTCTTGTGAAACCATGTCAAGCAAGACTTTGCATATTGGTGTGCTGTTTGAAGGCTTTAATATTGTACACTTCTACACAATCACTCCCCCATGCTACTACTAGCCCTGGAAGAGAGAAAGATGAGAGCATCCATTTTCCTTATTTTTCAGGTCAATAGCAGACAACTTCAATACATGAAAGAGCACAAAAGTAGGATGAAACCCCCTTCTGAAGGACCAGGTCTGGAGTCCCTGCAACAGGAGTTTTTCTCAGTGCAGCAATATCTTTTGATTATTCTGACTCCAGCAAGAGTACATTTCACTACTGCCTGTTCATGAGCATTTTCCATGACAGATATACAATAACATTCTGAAGGAAATTATATCTCTCTAGCAATTTCAGAGGACTTCTAAAACAAAACTCTTTGTAAGTACACTTAGCTCCTCAAGATTTTCAACATTTTTCCCCCTTGAGGGATCTTTCTAATTTTGGTTTTTATAGAATTAGTTATTTTTGCATTCTTTATATTGTTATCTGTCTTCATTCGCAGTTGTGTGGAAGAATGCATGACCCCAATCCCCTTGCAAGCTGCATATGGCTACAATTTAGCTATTTAAAAGTACTTTAAGAACTATATAGCATCTACTTGTGGGTAAAAGCCCGCAGGTCTGATTCTGCATCGGCGGAAAAGGCCGAGAGAGCTGTCTTATGGAAGTGAGGCTAATCCCTGCTTCCACATGATGCAGCCAGCAGGCAGGCCTCTTCCCAAACTTGCCATGGATCGGGCCCTCATTTGCCCCGGGCTAAGGGAATGCAGGAGAATCCATGTTCCCTTAGTCCGCTGCCGGGCCCGATGGGGCCTTGTCCCACAGCAGGCCATTTGGACAGGGAACCTCCACTCCTTCCAGGCCTGGCTCCTCCCCATCCTACGGTGGCCCCGGGGGGGGGGGCAAAAAGTGCCATGGTCAGCTTCATGGCGCTTTGCTGTACTATGGGGCGGACCAAGGCATTATTTAACTTTGCAGGAAGGTAGGACTACCTTCCTGCAAAATTTTAAAATGTCCTTCCCCACACGGAGGAACCTAACTGCTGCCATTGTATTTTCCAGGGAGGAAACATTTCAGTGGGGCACCAGGTGTCCTGCTGAAATGTGTCACCTGTGAAGACACATTTCAGTGCCAGAGCAGATGAAATGTTATCCTTGTGGGGACACAGAAAGTTGCAGAGCATAAAGCTCCCCAGTACTGCACCACCAGTGGCCTGGTGCAGCTGCTGCCATACAGAATGGCCTGAAATGGGATATGTGAAATGGAAGATGGCTGTTCTGATTATGACTATCAACTCTGGGTTGTTTAGTTCCTGGAGATTTGGGACTAGGGTTGACAATCTCCAAGTGGAACCAGGATATCCCCCAAGATTATAGCTCATCTCCAGACTACAGAGATCCATTCCCCTGAAGAAAATTGATGCTTTGGAGGGTAGACTTTATAGCATGGTATATCACTGAGATGGGATAGGAGTCAGTCAGTCAGATCTTTATTATGGTCATAGACCAGGATAAAGAGTCAAGATCTCAACCAGCTGGAAGCCGTGGTTGTAGCCTTCTGGTAAGAGGATAAATTTTCAGTTCCATGTGATATTTTTTATTTTGACTCCAAGCTATTTTTATTTCTTACTTGCAGAGTTCTTTATACAGGCCAGCTGGCCTGATTGTTTGCCAGAGACCATTTCTGGGCTTTTTTCTTGGCAAGCTGAGGTCCCTATCCTCCCTAGGGTCCATCCCCAAATCTCCAGAATTTTCCCAACCTGAATCTGGCAACTTTGCCCCCCCCCTCCCTTATCCCCCACCAGTGACCAGAGGGGACATGGCAACCCAACTTTGGGGTGGAACATGAGAAGGAACCTCAGCAAGGTATAATGTCATACAGTCCATCTTCCAAAGCTGCCATTTCCCCCAGGGAAACTGATTTCTGTATTTTGGATATCAGTTGTGATTCTGGGAGATCTCTAGGCCCCACATGAATTTTTACCAACCTGATCAATATTTCATTAGCACTTCTGTATTAGATACATTTGTTAAAATTCTTAGGGCAGAATGCAGAAATCCAGTTTACCGCTTTGAAATCCTTTAAATATGGAGCTGGTTCATAGGAGATTACTTTCAGTATGACTTGTTAAAATCTTGTATATAGAGGAAAATGTTATATAGTTGAATCACTAATGGGCTTTGTGCATAAATTCTCAAATAGTATTTTTTGTAGGACAAATCAAGTAAACTATTTGTAAATGTCATCTTGTAACCATAAACTTCCAAATAAGCAAAACACCCAAGAGGCTTGCATAGTTCAAGCAAACAGTACAGCATAATGATTTGATGAAGGCAGTTATGACTCTTGAAAGCTTATACCCAAAAATCTGACTATAACATAATTATTTATGTTGGGCAGCAAATCCTGACATTCTGGTCAGCACACCTTGCAGCTGTACATATGGGTTTCCCATTTAATCTAACAGAAGGGGCTAACACATATAAGCCCATGTTGTTTTCTGTTCCAAAAACAAATAGGAGCACAGAGGATGTTTTTGTGATTCTGCGTACCAGAATGGGAGTGGGGCAGTCTGAACCACTGATCCTTATTCACCAGTCTATCCCCCTCCATCATAGACGGAGTGAGTGGACCCTCTAAATCAATTTATTGGAGATTTGTAGAGGGCCTGGGGAATTGGTAGTACTCACATTTAAAAAACAAGCCAATACAATAGCACTGGGAATTGATATTCATGCTGAATCACACATCTAGAAATCCTGAAATGATTCCTGGACAAGACAAGCTATGAAATCACACAATAATGGGTCACAACAAAATTGCAGTTTTAGATGGGGATTGACTTCACAGGCAAAGCCAGAAAGGGCAAGAATGGAAGGTGGTCAAATAATAAAAGACATTGAAGGAGAATAATTGGTTATCCAGAACAAACCAGACATAGGGAAATTTAAGATATTTTGACCCTGATAATCTATCAGCTCATCTATAAGAACCTTTTTTCAATATGCCCTGTGTTAGGCACTGGTATGTTCTTGCAATGTTTTTGAAAGCTTTAGCAATCTGTTATCTTCTAAGCAAAAGCTGAAGAAATTGATTTGACTTGTCAGCTTCCTTCCAGAATGTAACAAATCTGACACAGACTTAATGGTCATGTTAAAGTTCAATAGATATAGATCATGATGCATTTTAATGCTATGCTCATTATAAAATCTGTTTGAAGCTTTTCCATTAGTGTTCTGTAAATAACTGTATATCTGTGTAAGGATACATGTCTGTATTCAGATCCAAATATAGCAAGATTTAAAGGAGGGATAAGTCAGTGGGCATGTTTAAAGAAAGAAAGTGCATCTTTCAAATGATACTGAGGGATTCTCAGTGGTTAAATAGTGCTTTACATAGCATATGAACACAGAATGATAGCAGTCTACTATGTATGTTAGCTTTACTTGCCCACATTTGCTTTATATGAGGGAATCTGATAATCATATTCAACTATTTGAAAGGCTGCCATATAGAGGATGGAGCAGATTTGTTCTCTCTTGCCCCAGAGGGATGGACCAGAACCAATGGGATGAAATTAATGCAAAAGAAATTCTGTCTAAACATCCGGAAGAAGTTCCTGACAGTTAGAGCAGTTTCTCAGTGGAACAGGCTTCCTCGGGAGGTGGTGGGTTCTCCATCTTTGGAAATTTTTAAACAGAGGTTGGATAGCCATCTGACAAAGAGGCTGATTCTCTGAAGGTTCAAGGGGGTGGCAGGTTACAGTGGATGAGCAATATGGATGTGAGTGTCCTGCATAGTGCAGAGGGTTGGACTAGATCAGTGGTCCCCAACCCCCGGTCCGGGGACCGGTACCGGTCCGTAGATCAGTCAGTACCGGGCCGTGACTCTTCCTCGTCCTTCTCCATGGCTGCTACCTCAGGAGCTGCCGTGCCACTCTGCTGCTGGCTCACTTTGTTGCTCTCCAGTGGCCACCAGGGTTGGGGCTCCCCCTCGGTGTGGCACTGCGCAGCTGCTGCTGCCAGTGCCCCCCAGCGGATGGCGGGAAGTCAGGGGCACCGGCGGGAAAGCAAGTGGAGCAGGGGCTCAGGCGGCGGCGGCGACATCCCTCAACAAAAGACTACCCCCCCCTCAGTAAAATTGTCAAGCACTGGACTAGATGACCCATGAGGTCCCTTTCAATTCTATTATTCTATGATTTTATGCTTGTGATTTTGTTTATCGTAGATTGTTTATCACCTAATTTCATAATTTTTGGTGGTGACTAACTAAACTAGCAGGTAAACTAGATGTGTCAGTTAAGACCAGAAAAGCAAGTACAATTCAATCTTAATATGCATTTTTATCTAATTGGTTTCAGCAGGATAAGCCACTAGGTTTGTACATTAACAGACTGTCAAAGTAATTTTTTTTTTGGGGGGGGGAAGTATGTCAGAGGTCACATTGCCAGTTCTCCTGCTGAGCCATTATTCCCGGCATCGTTCCTGGAACCCCTGAACAACTTCCCAATGAAATATACCTATGAGTTTTCCAGGTAGGTTGTGCACACAATAAACCAGACCTTTAAAATGAATTAAGGTTTATTAGATTTCTAAAAATATATTGACGATGCAAGACAAGTCTCATCAGGTTAATAACAAAAAAATAATAAAGCTATCTTTTCCAATATACTTCATACCTATATCAAGCATAATAACTCACTTCCATCATGAAAACATTTTATCCATTACAGCCAATCATAACAGTGCAGCATAGCTTAGCATAATAACAGCATAACAGTGCAGCATAGCTTAGCTTGGAAATAGTTTAATATGAAGATAGCGTAACTCTTACTAATCCATAGTTCTCAATTATAGGTCTTTGCTCCTAGGGTCAGGTGATCTCTCTCAATGAATTAAAGACCTTCTCAGGAATCTTTTAGACAATATTTTTCTACTCTTCATTTCCTATCTCATTACACAACGATGCACAGGTTTAAAAGAACTGCAAAAAAAACAAGTGTAAGGGGAAACCATAAATGTGAACAATGAGTTTCATAGTTTACAAACATGCTGTTGTCACAACAAAGTTTATTAAAGAGAATGTACACTTTGAAATGGACTTAACAACCTCAGTAATTGTAGAACCAAGAATTTAATATATTTATTCAAGTACCCTTGTTCCAAATGGTACGCAGAAAAAACAAGCCATCAGATCCACTTGAGCATAAATCAAGTCAAGAATCAGAAATGAAATCATAGAAGCTCTGATTACAAAACATTTCATAAATGCTGGACACAGTGAAGAAGATTTCCAATTCCTGGTCATTAGAGTGGTGAAGTAGATGAT
The DNA here is from genome assembly GCF_049243985.1 of Paroedura picta. Classification (NCBI taxonomy): domain Eukaryota; kingdom Metazoa; phylum Chordata; class Lepidosauria; order Squamata; family Gekkonidae; genus Paroedura; species Paroedura picta. The sequence continues at coordinate 148,014,622 of NC_135369.1, forward strand.
CCAGCAATAGAACGTAGAACAAATTCTGCGAGAAAAGAGAGTTATTTCCTTCATACAGAAGCTGATTTTAGGATGAATTAATTCTAATTTAGAAATGGGTTGTTTTATAGGATAGCCTTTGGAAATAAATCTTTAATATGCGTTAAGATTTTAAAAGGCTGTAAGTAGCTTCAAAATTGGTATATGCAGCTTTGTCAATAAAAGTCACTTCACTAGCCTGTATGGTTTGACAAAACTCAACCTTGCAAGCATGCATACTATAATATAGAGAATTTGGTCATATTGACAAGTATGGTTTCAGTAGTTTATAATAATGTCACAAATAGCTTGTTTTAAGAGATTTCAAGGTTTATAACTAGGAAAAAAGCCCATTAAAAAAAATTGGCCATGGAAGGCTAGGGAGTGAGGCACGGAGAGCAGAGCAGGGCCCCACCCTGGGCGCGGTGGCCGGGAGGCTGGCAACCATGCAAAGGAGACCCAGGGAGGGGCAAAAAAAGTGGAGGGCAGGAGAGTGGTTGTGGGTGAGTCTTGGTGAGCATCTAGGAGTTTTTAGGCACGGCAGCCTGGGGAATGTTGACCTGCCCAGTGGTGCTGGAGACGGCAGGAAGGCGGGAGAAAGCATTGGAGAATGGAGGAGGGGAGGGAGGGAGCGGGTGGTCACAGGGTAGTGTTCTCTGCCACAGCGCCTGGAAGTGTGGTCGTTTTCCAGCCTTCCCTGCCCCCTATGCGTCGTAGCGACGGCAACGGAACAAGAGCAGCACTCGCGAGGTGCCGCTGGCATGTCAGAGTCTTCAGGTGGGGCCCGTCTGTTGGGTGGGCAGGACCTTCCTCGCGGTCTGTATTGGGAACCATGTTTGTCACGGGTGCCCAGTGGGTGGGCGCACAGCGTGCGAGGTGGAGACTTATCCAGAGCTGCAGAGATGGCAGTTTCCGTGCGGGACGTGAAGGTGTTTGGCGAGGCAGAGGTGGCAGGCTTGGCTCAGGTGGCCGCAGCAAGAAGGTCAGAAGAGGGTCCGCCCTTTGTAGGCAGGATAGCAGCGATGCAGTGCCCCCCCCCCCGGGGCACACAGCTCTGCAGCTGGTGGGCGCCCCTCACACGGTGCTGGCAGGTGAGCTGGGGACATGCGAGAGGGCCATGGCGGAGGGCTCAGTTCCTGGGCGGGGTGGCTTAAAGGCTGGCCGCACAGGACAGTGACCTGCGGAGCCAGCGCGGGGGAACAGCAGTAAGCAGCGAAGTGGCATTCTCGGTGGGCAGGAACCTTCTGGGCATGAGTCTGGATAATTGGCTGGGGCTTGGTTCCTGGAGGCGGGCGCTCCAGGGGCCAGCCCAATCCGGACGTGCCCAGCTTTGCTGGACGCATCCGGATTGGCCCGCTGCTCGTGGAGATGGGAGTGCAGAGGCCGACCCAATCTGGACATGCCCAGCTACACTGAGTGCATCCAGATTGGTCCGTTGTAGTGTGGGCCAGACAGCACCCGGTCAGCAGGCTGCTGACCTGGACAGCTGGCTGCTGACCTGGACAGGACCGCCCAGATGGCTGTTTGGCAAATATATAGAGGAACTGTGGTAAGGATTCCAGATGACTTTTGGAGCCATTTGAGGGGGAGGCAGTTTGACTGTGAAGAGTTCTGGTGGTAGTTGGGAGGCTGTAAGACACTTTGGTGTGCATGGTCTCCTAGCAAAGTCTCCCAGCACAGCCATCTGCTGGCAACTAACAGAGTATACTTACCATTATTGTCACCATGTCTATGTGACATCCAAGATACCATCACTCTGTGTCCTAGATAGGGATGGGCTTTTAGCGCTAGGCTGGGTCTGAAACCACTGGACAGCCCTCTGAGAAGGAGGAGATTTGGAGAGACGGCCTTGGTGAATAATTTTATTATTGTTGTATTAACTATATTCTGTAGTTAGAGTATGAAAGGGGAGTTGGGGAGGGGGTTGTACAGTGTAGATGTAGATAGACTAGGTAAGATTGTCAGGACACAGGAGGGAGGGAAGAATGACTGGTGGGAGAGATGAAAGAGGAGGGAACCAAAGGTAGCTGGGGATCCCAATTCTGATAGGACAAGTGAGGTATTACAGTAGGAGAAGGCTGGGAAATATAGAGGTCCAGCAGGTCTATGACTTGTTTGTGGCTGGGGGACATACAGATATGTTCACAATCCTTCTAATCTCCATCCTATTCCTAGGAATGCTGGAGTGGAGGCTAAGGTGGCACTAACACTGTGAAGTTGTACATTGTCAGAAGCATGACAACAAATCCTCAACACTCCATGATTATTTTGCAAAGCATAAGATTGACCTGGCATGCTTGACTGAGACCTGGTCAGAGTCTGCATTTACTTTGTTTATTCCATTGTCAATCCTGTTGAATTCAGATCGATTTGAACTCGGGTCTTCCTCTTCACCCCCCCTCCCCACTGAAGGAGAAAAGTGTTCTGCGCGTAGTTAGGGTAGTTCAGAAGGGGGGGCAAGCCTCTTTCTTTCTTTTCTTGAAGCGGGGGGAGAGGAGTCAAGCAGGGAGCCCCTTTCTGGGGGGTGGGGGTGGGAGAGGATCGAAGAAGGCAGAGGAGGGAGTAAAAATCCAAGACCGACAGAAGTTGAGAGAAATTAGGGGCTTTTCCTTTAAGGCAAGCTTGTCGCATGACCAACTTTGGCCAATCAGGTATTCTTTACCACGGAGCAAAGCCCAGATTCAAAACAGCCTGCTTTTTCAATTCGAGTATTGAGCATTAAAAGCACTCTAAGATATCGCACAATAAAGGTAGGGTCACTCCAGATCAATCGTTCTTGTTGCAGAAGGAAAATTTAAATTGCCCAAAATCAAAACAGAAATCCTATTCTGTATAGACGGCAGGGACTGAATCAACCTGGGATTGGAATAAAAGCTCCATACAATTTATACCCTGGATGTGTAATGGTGAGACAATCACCTTGAAAGTTCTTGTGTCACCTGGGTTTTCAGTCTTCTATCAGTCCCAGGCCATTAATAGGGGGGAGGGGTGACTATCCTGTTTTGGGATTCCTATATTTTCAGGGATCTCCCTACCTTGTCGATCCCAAGGGTGAAATGTGTTGGCCTGAGGTGGAATTCAGCCAAGAACTTGGCCATCTGGCTAGTGTACCATCTGCCAAACACTGCCAGCTGCCCTGTCAAGTCTGCTGGAGGCGGCAGCCGTCTGGATGTTGCAGTTCCCTAGGCTTTTAGCCAAAGTCATCCTGCATGTAGAGGTTCAGGGAATCAAATCCAGATCACTACATTAGAAGTCGCTGCTCATAACCACTACACCAAGCTGTATACATTGCCATTGCCTTCAAAGATATAGCTAGAGCACAGGCAGAAGTAGCTCTTGCAGGAGGATGCTGTAAGTCTTTTTTGACTTGTTCATTGACTGTTAGGGGATTGTTTTCCTTTAAATATAGACCTTCTCACTAATGGCTTCTCAGAGCAATTAAAGGAGAGAGACACTCAAGTATTTCCTACTTCGAGAGGTGATTGTGTGGTTAACAAGCTTTGCAATTTGAGAAGGGAGGAATGTGTTTGTCTTCTGTGTTCTCTCTCTCTGTATAGAGAGGAGTGCTATGTAGCTCTCCCCCCCCCCAATCCCCATCCCAAGCAGCTCTTTCCTCTGGGGGAACTGATTTCTGTAGTCTGGAGAGGAGCTTTCATTCTGGGGGTTCTCCAGGTCCCTCCTGGAGGCTGGCATTCCTCAACAGTGGCAGGGATGCTAGCCTTCAGCTAGGACTTGGAGATCCCACTTCCGGGGTTTCTCAATGGTAAAAAAGGTGATAAAAGCTGACATAGAGGCAGTAATTGAAAAACCCTTTGTAAGTTCTTTGCCAACCAATGTTTTTATGTGTGATTATAACATACAACTGCTTTTGATTTACTTTTATTTATTTTTATTTATTTATGATTGGATTTCTATCCTGCCACTTCTCATAAAGACTTATGGCGTTAAAAGATAAAGCCCTTAATAATTGTACCTCTTAATAGCAGCAGCAAGATTGGTATAAAACAAGCCTCTCATCCCCTTCCCAGAGCCACCCCCCTGATGGGATGCAGAGGTGTAAGTGCCAGGGACCTGATATCATGGAAGGGCTCAGCTGATCTTAAGCTTGCACACTAGAGTTTCCCAAAGACTTAACAGAAGAGCTCCATCTTGCAGTCCATGTGGAATTGTCCTCACCTGTGAAGATGGAAAAATGCCATGCAGGCTACTCTTGTGACCTGGGCCTCCATGAAGAACATACAAACTGGAAGGTTTTCAGTTCTTCAAGCAAATTTCGCTATCAATTGAATTATTCATTGAAGGAAGAAACTGACAAGCAAAAGAGTCTTTCCTCCCAAGTAGCCCTGATCTCTGTTGCCTGGAAATGACCTGCAATTACAGCAAATCCCCAGGGCCCAACTGGAGACTGGCACCCTGCAACCTCTCTGGGGCACAGTGCCACAGAGCTCACCCTTCCCAAGCAAGCCCTTTCTTCTCCAGGAGCCTTGAGATGAGTTGTCATTGCAGTGTCTTCTCTCCCAAACAACCATTTTCTCCTGGGGAACTGATCTCTATACTTTGCAGGTGACCTCCAATTCCAGGAGATTTCCAGGCCACACCTGAAAGTTGCTGACCCTTGGATCTGGAATGTTCCTTGAGGTTTGGAGGCAGGGCCGCTGGAGTCCAGGGGTGGGCAGGAGCTTTTGTTTTGTAGGCAGCCCCCAGGAAGGGGGCATCCTAGTGCCCAGTCTTTCCCTGGGTGCTACGGGCTTTGCTTCTAGTATTTACTTCATGAAGAAATTTTTGCAATTGGCATTCTGGTCTTCTGGGGAAGTTTTATTTGCATGATGCAACTATGAAAAATGCTTTCTTCAAAGAAGTTCTGGTTCTGAATATAATAATGTTTACTCAGTTCTCTGCTGACTTTTAAATGGAGCTGTCAACCATGTTTCTAATCTTTCTGTTTAATTCATTAAAGTATATGATATAGTTAATCACATTGATAGGCGATACATGGCAAGTAAGTCTGGATTTTATTTTATAATTCTAATAATTATATTTCTATGGAATGACAAATAGTGCTGTACCTCTGAGTCTGCTTTTCAATAATGGTGTTCTCTTTCCTTATAGCAGTTATACAGTTTTTGACTACCTCACCCCACCATTACAATGTATGCAGAATATATGCTAATTTATCTTTATGGAAGCTCTCAAGGGTCATTACCAAGGCATAGTGAAATATACTGAGGGCATTAATAATGATTGTAATAAAACTGGCTTTCAAAAGCATTAAGAACAACATAATGATGCCTGCAAAGCTGCAAATATCTTGGTGAAAGGATGAATGTGCATTAAATGGAGTTTCATTTTGGTAACATTCATTTTTGACTCAGATGAGTGTATAAAACAAGTTAATTTACCATTTGCAAATAACTAGTTAAAGATTTAATCATGAAAAGTGCATTTACTTTGAATGTGTTATTACTGCCAAACTTGCACCTTTGCAAATTGAATTGCTTTTTGCTGGAAGGTTCTTGGAAATTACAGAATGGATAGAATACTGACCCTGCTGTTGTACAAGGTGATACTTAGGATTAAGCAGGGGGGAAAGGGGGAGGAGACACTGTGTATTAATAAAATAAAATTAATTAAAATAATTAAAAATCTCAAAAAAGGCCAGGAAAGAATTAGTGACTTTAGGATTGCATAGTCAATATGTTTGGTCAGTTAGGTGTCAGAATCGCTGGAGGATTAACTCATTAAACATGTGAACTTTTAAACCAGATTCTTGCTACGTTTTAGTATTTGTTTTTAAACATCTTGTCTTTCAGGCAAAGGTTTTCAAAGTCACAAAAACATTTCAATTAATAAAACACTAGTTCACAATAATTACTATAGATTCAGCAGTATGAGAATAATCCAAGCTTATTCATGAGCAGAGTGGGGAAAAAACAGATTATGAATCATTTCCCCTGGTGATTCTTATATCTATCCTTTGTCTATGTTTGTTTCAGATACAACACTTTTTTTCCCATCATTCAGTGAAAACTCGTATTTAGAACTCCCATCTGTAACATCTCTGTTTGGAGCTAGTTTTGCATCAGGGCAAGAATTGCATAGAATGATGATCTACTTGACAGTGAAGACAACAGCTTCAAAAGGCACACTCCTTTATGGTAAGGAAGGATAATTCATTGTTTTTCTAAAGCTCTTCTGGTATAGAAATTGCTGTAGAGTTTTGATCTCATTTTCGTTTATAGTTCAGCAACAAACAGTATCTTTTATGGTGTTGTAATATCACTGTTGAGGGGGAAGTTTGGAACTAGATCTATAATGAAATTAATAGGTGAAGAAAATACATTTCAAAATAGTGGTAAGGGCATCATCTATTTATATGGGACACCCAAGTCGATAGTTTCTCTTCTATGGCACTAGAATAAGTCTGTTTGTCTCAGCCCAACCCTGGAAACGTGATTTTTTCATTTAAAAAATAGTATTTGTTCTAAGATTTATTTATAGTCCCCAACAGTAGGGCAATGTGGGAAGCAATACTGTAAATGAACATAATGAAACAACAATTGGATAGCCATCTTAACATTTTGAATTCTTTTGAATGCTGCTTGTTCAAAGCCTTTCAACTACTTGCTATCATTTTGTTCATAGTTCTTTATGTGTATATTTGCTTCTGTGATGTACTTTTACATGTGTGCTTCCTTTCAATGAAGTGTAGCATCTACAGAATGAAAGCAAAATTTGTTGTAAACCCACTCCAGAAGCAATGATTGCCCTGTGGAAATTAGATACAGGGTTAGTGGGCAACAGGGTAATAGCAGTAGGTATCATGAAGTAATAATGTAAATACAATCACTTGACCAAAAAAGAAGAAGGGAAACTTCTCTGATGTCCATGAAAAGAAGAAAGGACAAAAGTCATGATTAGAATATAACCACTCCCTTCATAGTGGGACAAATTCAGAAAATTTCATAGAATCACAGAATCATAGAACCATAAAGTTGGAAGGGATCTCCATGATCATCCAGTCCAACCTCCTGCAGAATTCAGGACATTCACAACTACCTGCCCACCACAATGACCTGAATTCCATGCCCAGATGATGCCTCTTCAAAATCAGAATCTCTGGCCAGCCTGGCCTGGAGAAAATTGGCCTCCTGACCCCAAAGTGGCAATTGGCATTTCCCTGGGCATGCAAGAAAGGGCCAAGTACTGACACAATCCCTTCTCCAGACCCACTTACAATCTGCCTAAGTTCACAGAATCAGTCTTTCTGTCAGATAGCTATCTAGCTTCTGCTTAAAAATTTCAGTAGTCCAATATCCATCAACACCCATTTGGAGGGGTGAGTGTGCCTATCCATTTTAAGACAGAAATTTCAGCAAATAGCTGCCGCGGTTTAACCATTGACGCTGCGGGGGCACCCAGGCGGCGCGCCCCAGTGACGTTGGCAGCCCCTGTCACGTGGCGGGGGCGAAAAGGGGCAGAGTGCTGGCCTATAAAAGGCTGCGTGCATGTGTGGGCCCCATTCCTCACGCTGCCCTGTTCCGGACAGTTACCCTCCCACCCTCCCTTGTGTTATATTGTTGCAGCCATGCGGGATGCCTGGTTTGGCAGGGAGACCCGTTTGCATACGGGAATCCCTGAGGCAGGGGGTCCCCGTAAAGGGACTGGCCGGTAACCGGGCGCGGACTACCCGGCTGGGAGGCCAGGGGCCCAGGAGGCCAGGGGGTTGGGGGATCCAATGGAGGCGGATGCCCATTGGATCCCGACCGGTTGCTTCCCGTGTTGTTGCCGTGGCAAAAAGCAGCCCACCCACCCGGCTGGGAGTGAGGCATGGAGCTGGAGAGCCACGGTACAAGTTTGTTCAGCCGGACGGCTGTCGGGGGGTCAGGCTTCCCTTACTAGCATCAGGCCAACCCTCAGTTTGAGGGTGTTTCTGTTAATAAACGGCTGCGGCCAAAATTTTATGCGATAAAACTGGGGTAGCATCATTACTAGAGTAGTGGCCACCTGCAAGTCACTCAGTTTCACTTCCTACTGCTTCAAAACTTGAGGGAACAAAATGAATGGTCAGCCATTCAAACCTAGCAGGCAGACCTTCCTAGCTGTTAGGTTTAAATGGCTCTAGAGAGAGATTGTTGGTCCGACGAAGATGCAAGCTGAGAGAAGAACTGATAATGGTTCTTTAGGTTTAAATGGCTGGCAGGCATTTCAACAGTCCATTTTACTTCTTTCCCATTCTAGGTAGGGAGAAGTGAAATGGACTAGCCCAGAGCAGCCAGTTTGTTTCAGGGCTTTAAGTTTTGTTCTTTTCGGGGGATTGGTTCAGAAACACCCTGAACCAAACTGGAATTTTCTGGTTTTAGCCCATTCCTAATTATGAATCCACTAATATATCCATGGAAATTTGGGGGGGGGGGGGAGTAGGATAAGCTGCTTTTGTTTTTTATGTAAAGTAACAGTTTAGGAGGAGTAAAAGTTTACAGGAGCATGAAAGAAGAAAATTCTTAGAGAATATATTTTAGTACCATCATTAGAAGAATGCAGGCTGTGTATATTTTGTTCTCTGTTGATTGATGACAGCATATTAAAGACTGATATCTTCGATTCTCAGAAATGTAAATGGAGTATAAATGTTTACTTACTCAAGTTCATCATAGGATGTTAGTCTGCACTGTGGTCTGGATTTAGCTGCAATTTTTCACGTGCTGTGATTTCTTGTCCATTGTATCAGTAGATCAGTGGACCATCCTATTACTGAGCCCCTAATTCTCTTGTGAACAGTTACTTGATATCTGGTTATTCTAGGTGCAGAGGTTCCTTTAAGCTGCTCAGCCTGCAGCTCCTCTGGAGAGTAAGTATTTCCCCTAAATGTAGTCTAACAGCTGTAAGTGATCCAGCGATTCTATATTTAAGCTTCTGGGACAACTGAGCAGCACCAACAAAGAGGTTAAAAATATAATAAACCAAGTGGTGATTTCACAAACAAGCTGTTAAAGATTATTCCCCTAAAGTAGAAAAACTCACTTTCCTATATGGCTTGGTTCAAAGGCATGCTTATATAGGATCTTGATGGATATTGTATGGGGCAAGTCTTGTGATTGGAGTTAACACATGTAAATGTGTTGTGTACACATGTACAGAACACATTTCTAGGAATAACAAACATCCAAAATCTTGATTGTTTCTGAGCTTTTTCATTTAGTTCTTCATATTTTTTATGTCACTTCAGTTGTAAGAATGTTTTCTGGTATCAATTTATGACTGGAAGAGCATACCATGTAGAAGAGCCCTTAGGCACTAATAGCCTGTTCCAGCACAGGTTTGCTTGGAAGTCAATTTCACAAAGTTTAATATTTTTCATTTTGTTTGTTTTACTAATTATCAAAATAGTACAATTTTATTTATTTATTATCTTTAAAGCCCATTCCTAAGAACAGACCTTGAAAGGGTCTCCTCCCCTGGCCCCTGGCCAAGCAACGTAAAGTGGCTTTGGGCCGCAGCTCGCAGCCACGTCAAGTGGGGTGGGCGGGGCTTGGCAGCTCATTAGCAGGGCCGGGACAGAGCTCCTTAGCAGGCAGTCAGCAGGCTGTGTGGCCCTCTTTAGCAGGCCCTGCTTAACACGCCAATAGGCCCTCGTAATCAGGCCATGCTTAGCAGGCCGACAGGCCCTCGTAAGCAGGCCCAACCTAACAGGCCAAGAGGCTCTCATTAGCAGGCCCTCCACCATGACCCTTTGCCCAGGGCCCCTTACCTGCTGCTGGCTCCAGGCACTGAGGTGTCTGAGAGCAAGGAGGATAGAGTCCAGAGACAGAGGGCAGGAGTTTCAGGGGCAGGGCCAATCAGGGCAAAGCTTGCTGCACCCTATTGGCCCTATTCTATCTTGGATAGCTGGACACATCCCACCTCCTAGGCTGTTTCACAAATATATAGAGGAACAACAATGGATAAGGATGAAAGATGTATTAGTCCCAACACTGGTCCCAAATGTATAAAGTATAAAATAAAATGAAAACATTTAAACATAGAATTAAAAGGTATCCCCTGTGCAAGCACCGAGTCATGTCTGACCCTTGGGGTGACGCCCTCTAGCGTTTTCATGGCAGACTCAATATGGGGTGGTTTGCCAGTGCCTTCCCCAGTCATTACCGTTTACCCCCCAGCAAGCTGGGTACTCATTTTACCGACCTCGGAAGGATGGAAGGCTGAGTCAACCTTGAGCCGGCTGCTGGGATCGAACTCCCAACCTCATGGGCAGACAGCTCCAGACAGCATATCGCTGCCTTACCACTCTGCGCCACAAGAGGCTCAAAATTGCATAATAAAATGGCACAGTATGGCGAAAAAATGAAATCCCATAACAGGCCAACAAAGCAATAAAGTCAACATAATAGCAGTAGAGCAGTCCCCTACTAACCATGACATCATTGTGTTCCCTGTTACCTATTTTATAGTGCTATGCAGCTCCTTGTGCAATAGAGTTAGCCCACTAACATTATTTTTTTCAACCCTTTCTTTAAAAATCACTAAAAGGACATAAAACTGGAAGCTCTTTTCTGGCCAGAAAAAGAAACTGAAATTTTATTATGTTAATTGGCATAATTATTATATTTTAGTGTTAGGCTGTGGTAGTACTAGTCACTCATTTGGGGAATTAAAAGCAGTGTCAAGGCTGACCTTGCCTTGGTGTGGCAACATAACCAACTTTACTTGGGTTTGGTCTCAGTAACTCCCTGAGTAAAACACACCACAGAACAAGATACAGCTTCATTGAAGAAATTTATGAAAAAGCGTTTAAAAAAAAGGCATATAGTGCAGTGGCAGTGTAAATGCACAAAAATAACAATGCTATCTATATTACTTACTTAGGGTCTAAAGCAGTATATTTAGTTCTTATAGCATATAGTTCTATAGCATATTACAAATACCTTCTGGTAGTAAGGAGAGAATTGCTGGTCTGACCTGCTTAACCAATTGCTAGGTAGTAGCCATAGAATTTTCTAGCATTAGAATGAACCCCCCTCCCCCCTACCAGATTCACATCTGAACTGTGGGGGATAATTAACAGGCCTGAGTAGATGACCTTGAAGAGTAACATCAAGGGGGTAACACCTGCAGAGAATTAGAAAACAGTAAAACTTTATAATGGCATCTCTCTTGACAAGCAGAAATCATCACTTTGACTAAAAAGGTTGAGGAAAAAGTTGAGAAAGAAAACGGGGGGGGGGGCAAAGGCAATGAGGCTAAAAGTAGGAGATGGTGGACTGTGAATCAAGGGAGGAAAAGGTTACCCAAGATAAAAAATGGAGGTTAATAAAAGGAGGGATCCTGAAAAAAACTGTAGGCATCATCAGGAAAGAACATATTCGAAGGAAGGAAACATCTGTGGTAAGGACAGAGTAGCAAAGCGGCTGGGACTGACTGCAGCCGCCCTTGGTGAAGTGGCCAGAGATTACATCAGTGAGCAGGAACCACTGGAGCACACATGGCCCTGCCGCGTGCATGGGAGGCAGAGCGCAGGTGCCTATATAATAAGGTGACCAGATTGTTCCAGGCCCATTCCACACCAGGATCAATGTGGCAAATTGATTACGGAAAGAAAAAATGGAATTTAAAATAGTGGAATTCGGAGTAACGCATACCTGCCTTTGTAGTGGAATCCAGTTGCGTTTCAATGATTTCCCACAGGTTTCCGGTCTCGCCAAAAATCGCTAGAAAGGAAGCGATTTCATCCGTGCTTTGTCCCGCCCCTGGCCGTCAATCAAATGAGCAGCCAATGGGCGGTTGTTACCATGCTCCGGAAAAGCCCCTTTCCCTTTAAGAACAGGTTTTTTTAAAAAAAGAAAAACACATGTTGCAACGAATATGCCTTGATTCCTCCTAACATAGAGACCCATCTAGCTGGCAGCTGGCGTGTGACCTGCCGTTTCTTCGTTACCACGTTCCCCCGAGTAAAAAAAAAAATCCCCCCCTTGCACAGGGGCTATTTTTGGCCGAAAATAAAGGGAACTTGCAAATAGGGCTGTGTTGTGCTTGGTGACTTGAGGGGAGCTTTGAAGCAGCTCTGTGGAGGGACTGCAGCCTGAGAAGCCTCGCTGGGTGAATGAAGGCTCGCTGGCTCGTTGCTCTCCGCTTGCTCCAAGAAAAAAAAATGGTGATCGCTTCGCCGGAAGTTCAGAGGAGAGAGCCAGGGGGAGGGACTTTGCTGAAACCGCAACAATGGTAACGCACAGAACTTTTTTGAAACTGTTGCAGATTGTTTGCAAGAGTGTAGCGCTTTCCAGAGGGTCAATCCACTTTTTGGGATTTCCCTGGAAGCGCTACAACGAAGCGCTTTTAGCGGGACTGTTTCAGGAGTGTTGCAGATTGTGTAGGAAGTCGTGTATAACTGCATATTAGTAGCAATTACAATTTGCCACACTCCTGCTACATTAAACTTGTGCGGAATGGACCCCAGTTTTGGAGGGACATCTGGGGGCACTTGGCAAATTGTACTTATGTTGAAATTAAAAACTATATTACAATACTATTTTTGCGTTCTATGAAAATTGTTGCTTCCATATAGACTAAATTTTAATCAAGAACTCCTCCCCCCCCCCGGTCAATGGTGTCCCGCTTTACCAATGTTAAAATCCGTTCACCTTACTATATAAGCACCTCATCCGCTTTGTGACTCCACAGCCTGAACAGCTTCCTCCAACCCACCCAGTGTTTGGGGTTTGTTTTGTTACTGTTTACAGACAGTTTGGTTTTAAATTGTCATAGCTGTGGATTAGGCACAGTTGGAGCCTGTTGGCAGGGATTCCAGCCTGCACACTGGAATCCCTAGGGCAGTGGTCCCCAACCTCCGGTCTGGGGACCAGTAGCGGTCCGTAGATCAGTTGGTACCGGGCCGTAGTTCCTCCTTATCCTCCTCCCCAACTGCTGCCTCGGGGGCTGTCCTGCCACTCTGCTGCCGGCTCACCTTTGGTGCTCTCCAGTGGCCACCGTTGCTGGGGCTTCCCCTTGGCATGGCACTGCGCAGCTGCTGTGGGCAGCGGGAAGTCAGGGGCACCGGTGGAGCAGGGGCTCAAGCAAGTGGAGCAGGGGCTCAGGTGGCAGCAGCGACGCCCCTCAGCAAAAGACTACCTCCCCCTCCCCGGGCCTCAATAAAATTGTCAAGTGTTGACCGGTCCCCGGTGATAAAAAGGTTGGGGACCACTGCCCTAGGGGATCAGGGGTCTCCATAACGAGATTGGCAGTGATACAAGCATGGCCTACCCAGCTGGGAGGCCAGGGACTCATAGCCAAGTGACCTAAGGGTACCAAAGTGTGGTGGATGCCTAGTGGGCCCCAAGATGGTTGCTTCCCTATGAGGAAATCCAGATGCAGAGGGCCTGCTCTCCTGGCTGTGATGAAGTGGGCCTCAGGGCATTCATGGACCCTCAGGTTAAGTAGCTGGATGGCTGAGGGGGTCAAGCTCCTTTCCGTGGTGGGCCAACCCTCTCATGGGAGGCATGCAATAAATGGCTGTGGCCATGTTAACGCCAAAGCGAGTTGCATCTTCATTGGCAAATTGCCACCCTGCTAATCAATGGTCTCTAATTCTAGACTGTAGACCCTGCCAGCAGAATTCTACCAGTTGTTATATGGTCATCACAGTGTTGTGAACGTGCAAATTAAGGAGAAAAAGAGGGCCAGGAAATAGTAGAAGGTGAATGTATTTATTTGAACTAAGGAACTGATTTGTGGTGAACAAGCTTCTAGTTTGTATGACTAAACATCATTCAAGCAAAATCTGTCACCTTCTATGTAGTGTACAATAGGTCATTTCCGACTCGATTCAGCATCAAATTCTCATTTTAAAGACCAGGTGCAATTATATATATTTAATTCATGTGGAGAAGAAAAGAGAGAGCTCGGAGGCAGATAAAACAGAAAGGCTGACAGCAGCCACCTCTGGTGCTGGAATAATGCATCTTGTTAGAGTCTACACTTTGAAATAGACTTCATGAGAAGAGGGCAGAAGTTATGGGCACCAGTTGTGATGAAAAAAGGAAGTTTTTCATTCTTGCCACTGAACAAGACTTTTGAATTCTGGGTCCCACACAAAGAAACCTGTAATAAGGCAGTGGGGAATAAAGACGAGATAGAGTATGGCACGAGGTACATTTGTTGGAATCCTAAATAGTCTTCCTTAAAGCAACACCAGACTGCGTGAGACATGGAACCACCAAACCAGCTTTTGCTTTGTGATTTCTCTTTGATAAAGAAGTAAGACTGTTGAAAAGCACATTGTGAAGGTGCAGAGTAGATATCTGACCACATCCCATGTGGCAAATTATATTGGTTCCTTTAAGAAACCAGCATTCAGAAGATGGCCCCTTCTTTGCTTTTGTAAATGCTGACATTTAAAGTGAGTTTGGTAGCTGGAATTCCAATCCAGTTGCTTTTAGTAGTAAAGCTTACATTACTGCTTTGGTTCTCCTTCTTATGGTAATGAGATGCAGATGTGACCTAGCTGGAAAAGAAATTTAGAATAACAATGAAATGTTTACAAATTCACAGGCTCCATTCCCCAGATTTATACGCAGAGATTTGTAGGTCATGCAAATTTCAGTTCATATATTCATCTGGATATAATAGCAAATGCACAGTAAAATTGTTAATAGAAATATTAGGAACAGTGTTACTCAGATCCCAGCTCTCAAATTGATGGCTCACCGCACCTCTTTTCCTGAAAAATGTCAAGCAATATATTAGGACCCCCCTCCCTCTTATTTGCTGTCTATTCATTCACTTCTAATTCTTCAGAGGTAGGATATAACTATGCACCGGTCTTTAATATTCTGCCCTATTGAGTAATAAACTAAATTGGCCTCTTGCCCCTCCTTAGTCTAGAGCAGGGGTAGTCAAACTGTGGCCCTCCAGATGTCCATGGACTACAATTCCCACGAGCCCCTGCCAGTGAATGCTGGCAGGGGCTTGTGGGAATTGTAGTCCATGGACATCTGGAGGACCACAGTTTGACTACCCCTGCTCTAGAGCAACGTTTAAGCTTGTTTTAAATAACATGCAACCTCCCTGCAGTCATAGGGCTATCTCTGCAGGCAACTGATGCAGTATTGTTAAGTTTAGCAACCTGTGGGTCCCAGTTCAAAAGATGTCTGCAAACCCTGTGAACGTGGATGCTAGCCTTTTACAGTTTTACTGATTAATGCAAACTGTTTTTGTTTGTCTTAGTGGGTCACCATGATATCAATTACACTGAGAATTGTGAGTCACCATAGAAAAAAGTTGGAAACCGCCAGTGTAGACGATACTGTTCCACAGCAATACTGTGATAGACCGTTGGAAATGTTAAAGCTGGTTATGCTGGTAGGAGACCACGAGCCAGGAAGAGGGATGGTAGCTGCAAATCTCTCACCTTTCCCTCTGTAATAATAGAATTTTCCCAGTTCCTCCTAGTAATTCATGACTAGTAGTAAAGCCTGTTGTAATACAACAGGTGCTAACATGGTTTTGTGCCTCACTTGGAGGCTAGCAACCCAAAGAGGAGGTCTGTCTGTGCACAACAGTCCTGACTCAAGTTAGGTTCAGGCACACCTAGGAAGTGTGGAATTCCAGAACATTAACCTACACCTATCAAGCAACCTCACCTCTTGTCGGCAATGTTTTCTTGACCTGAAATAGGCCAGGGGCACTATGTGGCTGGTTGGGTGGCTGTGGAGGCGTTATAGCCCTTTGAGGACCCACCTTCAAACCTCAAGGAATATTTCCAACCCAGGGGTAGCCAAACTACAGGTGGAGCCTGGAGATCTCCTGAAATTACTGTGTATCTCCAGACTATAAAGATCAACTCTCCAGGCAGATATGGCTGCTTTGGAGGGGAGACTCTCTAGCATTGTACCCCACTGAGGTTTAGGGATGCCAGTCTGCAGGTGGGATCTGAGGATCCTCTGGAAGTACAGCTCATCTCCAGGCAGGCTGAAGGGGAAAGCTCTCTTCCCTCATGCACAAAAGGAATGTGTGTGGCATTGCTCTTAGAAGAGCAGTGGCCATGGCTGCCTGTCAGCATGGCACACACAGGGGCAGAAAGACAGACACTGGACTCTGAGACATTGCACCCTTTTGAGGCCCGATTTCCAAATAGCAAGGAATTTTTCCAACCCTAGGGTTGTCAACCTACAGGTGGTACCTGGAGATTGACTGGAATGACAGCTCATCTCCAGAAGATAAAGATCAGCTCCCCAGGCAGAAATGGCTGCGTTGGAGGGTGGACAGGGTTGTTGTGCACAAGAAACATTTGAGGATTCCCACACACATTTGAAAGGAATGCACATGCATGCCACAGACTCCTCTGTGTTGCTCTTGGAAACATGACCCTCACCTCAGTCAGGGGCTGTTAGAGGCTTCCTTCACAGCAGGCCTGAAGGAAGGGGGGGATGCAGAATTCTGAGCAAGAGATTCCACCACCAATATAAGGCTTTGGAACCTTCAGCATATTGTCAGGGTGTACGGCCATGATTTTATATATACAAGAAGAAGTAAAGCCCAGTGCATTCAGGAATACACTGGGCATTAGGTAGTGTCACCCAAATTGCGTGTACAGGTGTCCTCAGATGCGTGTACTTGTGGGGAAGATTAGCCCAAATGCAGCAAGAGGGGGGAGTAACTTAGCGTTTATTGATCGAAATGCCTATGTATGCCAGGGTTGATTGAACCCGTAGGAACTCCAGGCAAATGTAAATGGTAAAATAGTAATATAAGCTTTATTGAAAAGATAATAACAAAAAGACACACAAATAGCTAACACACCTACAAGCAGTTATATAGAGAAAGGAGAGGAAGAGTGGAAGGCTTGATAATTACCTGTCCGAGGAATGGTAGCTCTGAGGAAGCAACGTGAACCAGCGTGGGAGTGCTCCAAGGTCCCGGGTTGGAAGACACTCAGAGTGGCTGTGTGAAGCCACAGTTTTTATGGGGTTTTGGGAAGGGGGCTACGTGACAAGGCTCAGGTGAGCATGTGCTGGAAGTTTCCAAGGTCCCCGGAGGTTGGGACAATGCCTGACCAAGTGGGTGGGATGGCCATAGATGGGTTTGGACAAAGATTTTAATGGCTCTGAGGAAGAGAGCCATCGGGTCTAGCTGGCAGGATGTGGGGAGATTTCCCATGGCAGAGGGGCCAAGTGTGAAAAATGTTACAAGACAAAGGGTTTGTCTAGGAGCCCCTCGGCAAACAGGAGGAAGCCGATCCACTCACTTAGAAATACAGTGTGTGTGGGGGGGGCTTACAATGTGAGCTGATGTGAGCTTGAGCCCGGAGGCTGTCATTTCTGAACCTAAGGCAGTGAACGAGATTTCTAAGATGGAGTCTGGCCTGGCTTGGCCGATCCTAGCAGTGTCGTCTTGGCTTTAGCTTAAGCCTAGACTATTGTAGGGTGCCATTGGTTATAGAAGACAGTGTGCCTGTCTGTGAGGCAGGGGTCCCCGCCACACGTAACAGTCAGGGGCTGTTTGAGACTTCCTTCACAGCAGGCCTGAAGGAAGGGGGGATGCAGAATTCTGAGCAAGAGATTCCACCAATATGAGGCTTTGGAACCTTCAGCATATTGTCAGGGTGTATGGCCATGATTTTATATATACAAGAAGAAGTAAAGCCCAGTGCATTCAGGAATACACCAGGCATTAAATAGGGGGCTGGAGAGGAGGATTTAAAGAGAGCAGGCACAGAGAGGCATCTCTCTGAAGCTAGTGAGGAAGCGATAAAGAGCCAACAGGGCTTCTCAGCACCAGGAGAGGCGGTCCAGCTCCTTGGCCCCGGTGCTGCCCCGCAACTGCAGAGTGACTTTTCTTTGCACCCGGGGGGGGGGGACTTAAAGAGCTGGGAAGTGTCTCTCCCCATCCCCCATCCCTGCCCCTGCAAGTGCAGAAAAGCTTGACTCTGCACCCTGGGATGGGACGGGGTCTGAAAGAGCTGGCCAGCATCTCTCCCCATTGAGAGACGTGCTGGCTGGCTCCTTCCTCTGGCGCTGCCCCTGCAGGATGCAGAGACAAGTGCCTCCGTACCCTGTGGAGAGGAGGAGAACTGTCCAGCCTCTCTCCCTGTGTTTCACAGTGGTGTGGGACTCTGGGAGCCTTGCAGTGTCCCTCCCTAGCAGGTGCTGCCTGGCTCACCAAATTAGAAGTCCATGCTCCTAACCATACACCCAGCTGGCTCTATAGTAAAGTTCAAACACAACCTAAAAATTTATTGAACACACAGGAAAAAACAAAACCAATTCATGAAATGACTCCTAGCCATTTAAATCTTGACAGCCTGGTGGGTCTGCCTATCCCCTTGGTTTAACCAAGGGGAAGTGAAATTGACCAGTTGAATGGCTCACAGCAGCATGGCACACCCACCCGACTATTAGGCTGAAGTTGGTTTTGCTTTCTGCCACTTGGAAGGAGATGAAGCAAAACTGAGCAGTGAAATGGCTGCCAACCATTCAAACCTAAAAGTGGGGTTGGTCCACCCATCGTTTTTTTATAGCTGCAAGCCATTAAACACATCCATTTCACTCTCCCCACTTCAAAGTGGAGGAAAGCAAAATGGACAAGTTAGAAGGCTGCTGGCACATTTGGTTCAGGAATATTCTGTTCAGTTCAGGGGCCACTCACCCCAAACCCCGAACTGAACCAGGATTTGTAATTTCATGTCCATCCCTATGTAAGAGAAACTGCTATCGATAACAGTCCCATTCTTTCTTAAGATCTAGTGCACCTTAAGCCATGCCTAGGTACATTCTTGGCTGAGCAACAGTCAGAAAATGGAAATACATGGTGTAATGATACAATAATTTATTTATACTTAGATTTATATGCCACCCCTCCGGGATCCCGGCTTGGGATATGGGATTAAGTTGTACTAGATGCTGTAGAGTCAAAAATCAGTGGAGTTGATGCAGTTGTTTTATACGGCAATCCATGTTTTACTTCTTTGAAAGTATTTAGTACTTGGTACAGTAAACCTTGTTTATGCAGATTTTCATTAATACATTTACTCCAATTTAGTCTCATCCCATGAGACTAACTTTGGGAATTGATGATCTTATTCTACATTTTTCTCTCAGTAAAAAATGAAGAACAACTGGAGTAGGTGGGTGATCACAGCAAGTTCCATAAAATTTTCTTCAGAAGTTCCTTTTTTAATCTCAGATGTCCAGATATTGACTATGGAGTATTTTCAAGGCTAGATGAAAAATATATTCTCCATCTCCCTGTCATTTTATAGTGTTTAGGAAGTAAATGATGACTTTGCAAAATTTATTGGCTTGTAAATGGGGGGCCTCCTGATATAGGCCCCCATAAGCCAGGCATTGCCAAAAGATCCTGCCCCACTGAGTGTGGGTGTGGTGGTGGCTGCTATTATAGGCGGTGGATGGGTGGGAGGGGGGAGCACATATAGTGGTTTTTGCCACCAGTGTGTTTTATGGCATTTACATGTGCTTTATGTGGATTTTACATTTTATTGTAAACCGCCATGAGCCGGCTGGGTCCAGGAGTGGCAGATAGTAAATATAAATAAAAAATAAATAAAATGTACAATCCCTAAGCAGTTTCTCGGCAAAGTGTAACTTGAGGTAATGAAGGGTCTGTATTTGCCATGTGAACAGACTAACCATCCCTTATGTATGTTCCCTAACCTCTTTCTAAAACTATCACTTTCACTTTACAGCAGTGGATGGTTACCCAATTCTTTTCACAAGAAGTACTAACTTGCCTTGATTTGTTCAACACCCATAGAGTAGTTTAAGTGGAAGGATCCAGTTGGCCAGGCTATTTGCACCATTACTGTCTTCATCCTTCTCAAAGTACAAGCTCAGCAGGCCCAGAACACATTGCACTGAGGTGACTGATTGATTTAGCACTTTAATTTTTCAGCTGTTGGTGTAAAATTTAACAAGTATATATATAAAAATAAATGACTTTAAAAACACATGTCGCTTTTGCTGACATGGTAGAGAAAAGCTTTCTCAGCTAAACTATCATGATTTGAAAAGAAAGTTATTGACTGTAGGGCAGATTCTCACAACAATAAATTGAACTCTTCTACTCTACTCAGTGGCTCCAAATGTTCCTGAGAAGAGTTTATTAATATGGGCCCTGCTGCCAAAAGAATAGAGGGCTATTTAATAAGAGAGAGATCGGGTGGGGAGAGAATAGGAGAATGCATAATTCATAGAAAATTACTATATAGCCTAAAGGAACAAGAAGCTAATTTGGAAAAGAATGCTTGGCACATGGACTCTAATGGATTATAAGGTATTTCCTGAAATGCAAGGACAAAAGTATCTTTCTTCAATCATTTATCAATAAGACTCCCCCCTCCCAATTACCTTTCCATAGATATTTAATGGGAGAACAGAGATTGCTAAACCATAAACCACGTGCAGTGATACTGTTTTCGTATGCAGAATATGATGATTCCATTGTTGTTTTTGTGGGGTTATGCAAGTTACATTTAAATATGCAGACAAATTATTTCTGAGTCAAGCATGTTACTTTTTCTGTATCCCAGCTGCATACAACAAACTTTTTAAGGTCTCTGAAATAAAGGTCAAAGAGAATTCCATATGAAATTATGAGAGGATGTTCAATTATCCAACACTAACGTCTGGGTAGACAGGAAACCCCAATCTCTGTTCCATAGTATAAAGATAGTTTACATATGCTTGTGGGTTACTCGCTTGAGCTGTAAGGGATACAGTGTTCTGTAGTGTTTAAGAATGGAAGTCTGAAGATCCAGGTTTGATTCTCCACTCCTCCATGTGTAGCCAGTTGGATGACCTTGGGCCAGTTACAGTTCTCTTAGGACAGTTCTCACAGAGCAGTTCTCTCAACTCCACCTATTTCATGGAGTTTTTTTGTTGTGGGGAGGGGAAAGATTTTTGTAAACTGCTTTGGGTAGTTTGTATGCTACTTTTTTATTGAAAAGTGGGGTATAAAAAGTCAATTCTTCTCACTAGGATTCTTCTAACCATGCAGTATATCCTGGCCTCTTCAAAATGACACTGCCACTGGTCCCTTAGGATTAAGCAATGGTAGTATCAGAGATGCCTAGCAGCCTTCCACAGACTTCAGTCTTCCATAGATGTGAATTCAGTTATTCCATTTCCTGCGATAGATCCATGTCAGGTGACTGACAGGTTTTGGAATTCTTATCACTAATTTCTTTATACGTTTATATAACACAAATCTTTGGTTTGCCGGCAGCATTATTCAAAGAATTGATTTGTAATCATGTGGTTTTATTTCTTGAGAAAAATGTTATGGAAATATCTGATGTCTTCATTCTACTCCACCAAACTCTGGTCATTTTGGTCTACTCAACAGGCAAGATGACAGCATGTTCTGGTGTTTTGTGTCCAAAGATGAGGGAGTGCTGGCTTATTACTGACAAGAACAGAGTCCTTTTGTATAACTTTAGATTCTTAGAGATTCTGAAGTGCCATTGGAATGTCTCCAGGCATTCTTCAGGGATGAAAGAAATTCACAGGAAGCATGAATTATATCCTCAGGACTCTTCATATAGCCACATAGTTGTCAGTTCTGTAACAGTTACACTGAGGCAAACACCAGCATTGTTGTTTGAGGCTTTATTTGAAAACATCATTTCCTTTTTTTTTTTGTACTTATTATTTTATGGCCATATACTTATTATTTTATGGTCTATGTGGGGAAAATGATATGGGGGGGAAATACAATTTATATACTGTGGGTAATTAGAGGTTAAAATTAATGTTATGTTGTTTGACTTTTTAAAAAAGCAAGTGATTTTATTGTCTTTACAGTGAGTGATGAGGATGCAGGAGATCACTTTCTTCACCTCTACCTTGTGGAAGGAAGACCTACAGCACGGCTGGGCTGTGGTTCGCAGGACATTGTGATGGTGACTGCCAATTCTTCCATTAGCAAAAATGCCCTCGTGCCTATCACACTCAGGTATGGATTACCCCAGGCTTTGCTGCAGAGAGACTTGTGTGTGTTTGCTAAAAATAGAGAAGATAGAAAAATGAAATATAAATTATGTCTGAAAAGGATTTTCCAACTGTAAGAGGTAGAGTGGAAGGGAAAATATTTTAATTGTCATAGCTGAAAGCTGTAGATACAAGTATGCACACAGTATTATCTGCCTCAATACTAGAATATTTTATTCCGTACTGATCTTGCAAATTACAGTATTGGTCAAAATGCACTTTAGGTATCAAAATCAAATGCATTAGGTTTCATTCTGGAGATGAAAAGATACAGTAGGAAAAATTCCTTCTGTAAACTAGTTTGTTCATGGAAAGAAAGACTGAGCCAAGCCTGGAATGCTGCTCTTACTTCAGTCCAGTGCTATTAGTTTTTTCCAACAAAAATAGTAGGAAAAAGTTTGCCAAGTAATATGACATTTCTTTAATCTTATATATTCCCTTTATCCTTGGTGTCCTGGTATGCGTGTGTGTGTATGTATTGGATAATGGTCATGTTGACACCACCCACCTCCCAAAATGGCCAATGATGGGCCTGGAGGGGGTGAGAAGAACAGGGATGGCCATGTACACAGGTATGCTTCCCAACCATATTCTGCACAATTGCGCCCCTTCTGGGGTTTCTTGAAACCTGAAGAATGTTTCAGGGGTTTCTCAACTGTGAGAAAGTTGAGGAAGGTTGCATTCAATGGTGCAAAAATTACACAGAAGTTTCAGCAAGCTAAACAGTCTTTAATAATTTAACAAGTATCCTTGTTAATCATTTAGTACCACGCAACACTGTTGCCTTTATAGAAAAGTCCACCTTGAATAATTCAGTTTTGCATATTGTGCAGAAGGCCAGGAGAGTGGGAAGCATCCTGACCTCCTCAAGCAGGCCATTCCTCAAAGTGAGGCCACACAGAGTAGGCATGCATATGGGCAGTTGTTGATTTTGTTCCTTTGCAGGTTTGCAAACTGCAGTTTATTCTCATTTGGCAAGCTGGCAGAGTTTGGCACCATAAGCCAGGCAGAGTTGAATGAAAGGCTTGAAAACTTGCATTTAGCACCACTAAGGCAGGTAGCAGAAGAGAGATACCCCAAGATAGATAGGCAGCATTATAAGGTGAGCAGAAGCTGACATTTGGCACCCCAAGAAAATCAAGCATAGGTTTGCGTTATTCACTCATAATTAAACAGGATATCATTGGCACCCTGAAGACAATGTATTCCAGCATGAGGTTCTTTTTTTAAAAAAATAATGCTGATAAAGCAGCTTTTATTAAAGTTAACATAGAAAAGAGAACAGAAAAAGAATACTTGAAAAGGAATTGCCACTCTACTAACCTAGAAAACCTCTGCCTTTCCAGGGTTAAGTTTCAGCTTGTTCACACTCATCCAGCCCCAGGCACAGTCCAGAATATCAACAGCATCCTTGGAATTAGGTAGAAAAGAAAGGCAGAGTTGAATTTCATCCACATATTGTTGACATCACAGTCCAAACCTCCTGATGACTTTTCCCATCAGGTTCATCTTTCCACCTTCAAATTTTGCTAAGGGGAAGTGGGTGGAGAGTGGGCAGGGCCAGTCCAGGTGAGGGGCCAATCAGAAGATACGAATCAGTTCTAGCCAATTGGGTGAGGCACAATCTCAGCCCTCACCAGGACAGGCCAGAAAGCAACAGAGAAGTAGCAGGCACCGTTAGTAAAGAAGGAGGCCTTCCTCTTGGGCCTAGAAGCACCCCTGGGTGTGCTTCTGGGCCCGAGGGGAAGGCTGCGCCACTGCCGGGGGAAGGGGGGAAGCAGGCTTTCCCACCGGGCCTAGAAATGCCGCACCCGGGGGGCAATGCTGCCTCTATGTGTCTGCTGGGCGGCCACGGCGGGAGGGGGGCATTTCAAAGCCAATTCTCACGAATGGGCTAGTATATATATAACATTGAAAGCCACTGAGAGATCCAGCAGAACTAGCAGGATCATATTTCCCTTGTCTAGTTCTTGGTAGAGGTCAACAACCAAGGTGATGAAAGAAGTTTCTGATCCAGTTTCCAAACCCAAAGCCAAACTAAAATTGGTCCAGAAAACTCATCTCTTCCAAAAGCTACTGGAGCTGATATGCAACCACTGCTCAAGCACCTTGCCCAGAGAATGGAAGACTGGAGATTAGTCACATGATCCTCCAGATAGTAAGGCTTAAGGAGGGATTTCCCCCGAAAAAAGCAGGTCTATTCAGCTTACAATAATATAACAATTTATAGCTCTGTCCTATATAAAATTTCAATTGATTTAATTGATTTCATTTATAACATACACCAGAAAGAAAAAGGTATTACTTCTGCTCCAGCCCTGCAGGCAGAAGATATTTTCCTGCAGGAAAAGTGTAATGATGAATATATGTCAGTGAAGGGGCAGGAGAAAAAATCTTTACATTCCTTACATATCTTCAATCATCTGCATCTTAGTAGCTGAAGCAGCAGTGTCTCTCATTCAAAAAAAGGCTGAAGCATTAAATGGCTTACTGATTTGAAAAGCTAATGGCGGGCTAACTACACATGTAGTGAAACTGTACTTGAAGAGGGTGATTTTAGTTGGCAAGCTTGACAATGAGAAGCTAATTCCCCAGTTTCCTAACCTGACATTTTCGCAAAATACACCCATTTACAGATTCTCTCCACAATGTAGTGGAAACAGATTTCTTATTTAGAGTGCTAGTGTTTTTATAGAGAAACTGAATAGGCGCAACGCTGTAATCTGACAGGGATTTATGTGCATCCGATTTTATAAACTGATGAATATTTTTTGTGATTTCCTTCTACTAGATGAAAAGGGGAGCCAGTGTATCCTTCACTAAGCAACCAACAATTATGATTATATTTTCTACCCTGGTCAAAGACTATAACAAATAACTAACTGCCTAACTAACCAACAAATAGGTCCTCTTTTTGCATCCATCCTTAATCCCATGGCCAAAGGACCATGCAAACATAATGCTGCTTTTATGAGCTTTCCCATCACTGGGCACCATAAGCTGTAAAATATGCATGCATGAGATAACTGTTGATTTTGCTTCTATGCCTAGTGCTTGAATATAGGCAATTCTCTTTTCTGTGTGTTTTATATGAACAGCAAACTATCAAGCAGGGGCCAGGCAATGATTAAACTTGAATTATTGTTCCTGAACCCAGCCAATTTAAACTGGGTGACTGAGAAAAATATTTCTTACACTGTTTGTGGATCATGTTAGGCAGACATCCTGATTTTTTATGTCTAATTCTCTTTTCCATTTCATTAGTTAAAATAAAGTAAACCTTTAAAAAGATATTTCTCTTCAATGTGATATATATATCAAAAGTTCCATGCACTGTGTTCACAGTGTTTTCTGTAAAGAGACAGAAGCATCTTCCCCTTTTCTTTAACAGCAGCCATGATCTAGAATTTGCTCACTTGATTTGATCTCTTACAAGCCACCAGCATGCTGGTGAAGGCATGGGTTTCCTGATTATAGCATTATGTTTGGAGAATGTTATTATACTGAGGATTTGTATACCTCATTCCTCCTAAGTGAATTTTCTACTCCATTCCATGATTCCTACTCAGTTCCACTCTGAGGACCAGATTTGATTTCCCAGTCCTCCACAGGAAGTGTGCTGGTGACCTTGGGCCAGTGACAATTCTCTCAGAAATCTCTTAGCACCACCTACCTCACAAGGTGTCTGTTGTGAGCAGAGAAAGGAAAGAAATTTATAACCCACTTTGAGACTTCTTATGGTAGAGAAAAGTGGGATATAAAACCACCTCTTCTTCTGTATGACCCATCTGGTGATGCCATTGGAGAAATGATACAGTTGAAATTTTCAAACATCCTGTGGATACTTGGGACCAATTGTGCTGAAAGTTTTCAGTATGCAGAAACGCTATATTAAATAGTGGAATTCCGCATACCTTTAATTTTAGTGTAATATTGAAGTCCCAGTAGCATTGTAGTCATTCCCCACAGGTTTCCGGTCTCGCTGGTATCGCAACAAAGGAAGCAATATTTTTCCACGCTTCTTCCCGCCCCTGGCCATCAATCCAACAGAACAGCCAATGAACTGTTGTGTTCGTGCTTCCAAGAAGCCCCTTTCCCTTTAAAAACTGTTTTTTAAAAAGCTGAAAACACTAGTAGCAACGAATATGTGTTCATTCATTGTCTCAGAAAGACCTTTTTTGCTGGTGTAGGAGCTGGCACTTAATTGTTTACACGCTCTTCAAGTAATAAAAAATCCCCCCATGAGTGCGATTTGTGGCCGAAATTACGGCCAGTGTCGAACAGGGGGCTGTATTGTGCTTGGGAACTTTAAAGACACTTGCAGTAGGGAGCTTTGTTTTACTGGTAATCACTTCTGTGGAGGGACTTTAGCCGGAGAAGCTTCGCTCATTTGTTGCTTTCACCAGTCTAAGGGAAAAAAATGGCGATCCCATCTCCGGAAGTTTGGGAGTGAGAGCAAGGGAGGGACATTCTTTCTACCGCTACATTGAGAACGCACATGTCTTTTTCGGATGTGTTGCAGGTTGTTCTCAAGAGTCTAGCAGTTTTTTTAGGGGGAATCCACTTTTCTGGATTTCCTGAAAAGCGCTACAACGGAGCGATTTTTGCAGGAGTGTGCAGGAGTGTTGCAGATTGTGTACTACATCATGCAGAATGTTGATTTAGTAGCGTTTACCAAAGGTAAGACGTCTGCTATATTTCAGTCATGTGGAATGGCCCTAAGTTTCAAGAGAGAACAGAAAGAACATATTTAAGGTGATCAACTAGTAAAGCACTGTTATAGGCCTAAGGCCAGTATCAGAATGAGTAAGCAATTCCCTAAAGTTCTTGGTCCTCCTGAATCTAATCAAAGGGGAATTCCTGCATCCTGGGATGTGTTTAATCAAATGCCAAATGGAATATGACAGTTGACCACACTGGAACACTCATGGAAGGATATTATGAACAGGTCTGTTTCTATTTTGTAATACCGTGGTTCTAGATATTTGCTCAGATGTGTTGGCTGCTGAATCTATGATTCTTGTAGGGTATATTCTAGCAGTTACTTGATGACCCAAGCTAGACTTCTACATATTGTAATCCTGTGCAAAAATAAAATTATTTTTAAGCTACAAATATTGCCCATAAGGAAAGTTATTCCATAGTCCAAATGGAGGGGAAAAAAACAAAATTGTAACAATGAACTCCTAAGTGTTTAAGCAATGAAACATTGATCTAATTCTCTCAGCAATGGAAGGACTTCCTTACTAAACGGATTAGTAAACTTTATCATGGTGTGTATTATATCCATGTAACAAATTCTTTAAGTTTATGTTAGCATATATTAAAATATCAATATATCTGTTATGTCAGATCATATTAATCATATAAGGACTGCATGACGGAATCTGCTAAGGAAGACATGAACAAATTAGCAAAATTAAAAGCTAAAGAACCTCTTGTGGATGCATTTCTAATTTGATAATAGAATTGATCAGACAAATCTGGAATATTATTTCTTTAAGGTAATATCAACTAGTGCCATGAGGAAGAATGTGGGATGTTTCAGGATGTCACTTGAATTAAAAATAGGGGAATACTGGTGTGGAGAGAATTAATATCTATGATGATTAATACTGGTACCCTCTTTGTTATAAAATCCTTGGTGTCTTGAATGTATCAAGATGACAAAAATAAAGTTAAATCAACATATCAAGAAAGTGATTGCAATATGGAAACCAAATCAAATGTTATAGGTCTTCCAAGTAGCAGGAAGCTGGTGTATGAATTTTAAGAATTATACAACACAGGAACCCTGGAATATTGCTTCATAAACTTTGATACAGAATTGTAAATATATATCCCAAACCAATACCTCATGAACTACAGTTCTTATAGTGTAAGAAATATGCTGTCCAGTGTCTTTGACAATGTGTGTATGTTCCATTCAAAAGCTTCTAATAATATAATGACATTGCCTTTGTCAACCTCCTTAATAACCAGAAATTCATCATCTATCACAGATCTCATCTAGATAAATTATACCATCCTTGTCTAGAAAAAGCTTCCAATTAGTTTAAATCTTGCATTACTAATAATTACTAATAATTCAAAAACTGTAAAGTATGGATTATTGGACACAGCTATAAAAGTAGAGCTAGGGTGAAATACTGCTAGAGCAACATAATTAGTATTGCCAAAAAATCTAATTGAAACTGTTTTATGAGTAAAAAAAACTTCTCCTGGTTTCTGAAAACAGAAATTCAATACATGTTCATGTAATGACTTATCTAGAACACATTAACTATTACATTTTCTTTCTTCCTCTCTTCTGATGTATGAGGGAAAATGTCCTTTAAAAATGTTCATAAAGGTATCCATAAACTGATGGAGTGACAAACTGATAGAGTGATGGAAGAAGAAGAGTTGGTTCTTATATGCTGCTTTTCCCTACCCGAAGGAGGCTCAAAGCGGCTTACAGTCGCCTTCCCGTTCCTCTCCCCACAACAGACACCCTGTGGGGTGGGTGAGGCTGAGAGAGCGCTGATATCAATGCCCGTTCAGAGCAGCTTTATCAGTGCCGTGGCGAGCCCAGTCACCC
Source organism: Paroedura picta (assembly GCF_049243985.1). Taxonomy (NCBI): domain Eukaryota; kingdom Metazoa; phylum Chordata; class Lepidosauria; order Squamata; family Gekkonidae; genus Paroedura; species Paroedura picta. Next base: position 148,043,215 of record NC_135369.1, read on the forward strand.
AGCTGGTTGTATGTGGGGGAGCATAGAATCGAACCTGGCATGCCAGATTAGAAGTCCGCACTCCTAACCACTACACCAAACTGGCTCTCCAATCCTCTTCTTTTTGAAGATATCGGAGGACATCCTGTTGTATACCCTGGAATCAACATAGTCTCTTTTATTCCTATTAAACTTCTTAATTTTTGTTTCTTTCAATTCAGATTAAAACTGGTGGAAATTTGTTTCCATATTCTGAATGTGAGTATCAAATTGATGCTAAGTAAATTCTCTCATTTCTTTTTCAAGTGTGATCATTCTAAATGAGATTTTTCAGTAATCAATAATGTGAACACTTCTGTTTTTTTGCCTTTCTGGCCATTTGCTTGAATTATACATAAAAGTAGTTACCTCCTTCCCTATATCAATGCTAATAAAGCAATTACTGGAACTATTCAAGCTCATTAAGCATGTTCTTGAAGAGCATATGTCTACATTACCATACCCTTCATGCTCTAGAAAAGTTTGGACTTCTCAACCCTGTATAGGCAACAGAATCATCCTTATAATGAACTCTTGCCCTATTTTATTTTTCTTTAGAAAACAAGTACTCTGATATTTTGGTCCTATTCTGCACAGTTAATGACTATTCTTTTCCTACACTGAAATTTACTCCAAATTGTTGTATTAAAAGTAGATCCAGAGATAGCCTATAAAAATTCAAAGTAGTTCATACTATGGTGGTATATATATATTCTCTCTGTATATATACTCACACATACATACATATATAGACATACACAAATACATACAAATATATATACATACACATATATAAATACACGATAAGTTTAAAGTTTTTTTTACAAAATCATAGAAACCCTTATTAAACAACAATACCAAAATGTGAAGCTATTGTTTCTTGACATATCCAAAATCTAGGTCTATATACTTCTGGAATGTTTCCATCTCTCTAACCCTTTCCCAAAGAATTCTGTACACTTTGATTTATACCATGTCAAAACAGCAGTTTTGGCATCTTCGGGGGACTCAAATTGTGTTCCTTTTAAATGTCCTTTGGATGCTGAGGGACAAGATCAAGAGGGTGGATAGAGTAAGGTTTCCCTATGAAATTCTCATATTACAACCCTTGCTACCCTCAAAGAATAAACTATACAGAGAAAGAGAATTTTTTTATATCATAGTGATACCTCACAATATTTTGCCTGAAAATATATGAAAGTATATCATGAAAATATATCAAATATAAATTAAGCATCTTTAAAGACAATTCTCTAAACCCTGGTTATTTAACTGTTCATTTAACTGTGGCTGGAAAAACTGTGGCTGCATTACATTCACAGCAAACAGTCAAGGTAAATATTTTTGTTACTATTTCAGTATTTGTTAATATCTCATTTCAGTTGAACCCATTTCAGTAATAAGAAGCATTGGTTGGACTAATTCAGTTTATAATTACATTTATATAAACACAGATAAACAGCAACAAAGAAAGCAGAGTATTGTATGCAATAATTAAAATCTGCATTTAATTAACCTGAACAGACAAAACAAATGCTAGATTAAAAAGGCAAGCATACATACTTTTAATATGAGAGGAGACGACTGAGAAGGGATCTGATAACCATCTTCAAGTATTTAAAAGGGTTGCCATATAGAGCAGTGGTCCCCAACCTTTTTTCGGCTGGGGACCGGAAGGGCAACTGCCCCGCCCGCACAGCGCGCCCGCGCGCCCGCACCCACACAGCGTGCATGCGCGGCCGGGCCGCGGCCCAGATTCCCTGTTAGCAGGGAGAAACAAATGCAGTGAGGAATTATTCAACTGCTGTGAACTAGGTAGCTAGCAGGATCATTTTCACTTCCTGCATGTCCATTGTAAGCTTCTAACTGAATATTAAGGCATCTTCTTAAGGACCTATTTAGGACCATGTTATCAGAGATTCTGAATTATTAAATTGGGTTTGAAATCTATGTTCCTTGAAGCTCTGTACTTTCACTGCTGGTCCTCGACATTTATATTAAGCTACTGAAGGAGATTATCTGTGTCTCTGAAGGCAGGTGCTGATTATTTCCAGCTATAGATATCATTCACAAAACCTCAGGAAACAGCTGTTTCAGTCTTGGGTCAATGCCTGAATGCTGTGTTCAAGTAGATGAACATAAAGGAGATGAAGATGAAGTTGGACAAAATGCATGTGATATTTATTGCACAAGCTGAAGTTCTGTGCGGGGTTAACTGAACTCTGAAGAATGTTTTTATCTGATCAATTTAAGAGACTGGTGTGGCTCTGGATTCAGTATTATTGCCTTATTGATGGGAAAATACTCACTTTCTTTCATTTCTTTCATTTATAGAGTTCCCTCTCTTTATAACAGCCGACATGGGTCCACTGGTCCATATTTCTGTAACAGTACCCTCTAAGTACAAAATATAGGTCATTTGACTGGAACTAGCTGTTATGTTTACATTATGCTAATAGCAAAATAGGTGTATTGACTTCTAGGTATAAATTGTGTCTGTCAGAATGTTGCATTGGTGATTTTTGGATGTAACTCATGGTATGAAAAGCCAGACTCCGGAAATGACAGATTCAAGTGGGTAGCCATTTTGGTCTAAAGTGGCACAACAAAATTTGACTCCAATAGCACCTTTAAGACCAACAAAGATTTTTTCTAGGCATGAGCCTAGGTGTGCATGCACACATCCTCAGACAATGGAATAGGGATCATAAGAGTACAGAGAAAGTAAATTAGTAGCAAAGTAAATTAGTAGCAAATTAGTAACAACATCACAAAGTCCAAAAATGCAGTGTGATCATTCTTTGCTGGACAAGAAAACCAGTACTTTGGGTTCAATTCCTCTGTTGGAGGAAGTGTGCATGCACACAAAAGCTCACACTTTGAATAAAACTTTGTTGGTCTTTGCACTCAGAGAATGAATAGGGTTATCAGAACAGGATGGAGGAATGTTGAAGTCTAAAGGAACATTGCTTTATTCTTTTTGAGTGATTCCTCATATTGTGCATTAGTATGCAGCTCCCAAGTCAAATCCCATGAAATCCCAGCACTGAAAGACACTCGTTCTGGCTTTATTCAATGCAATAATTTGTAGAAATCCAGTGTCACAGTATCACCATTAGGAGGTTTTACTTGTACTATTGTCAGAACAGAATGAACATTCATGTTTTATATAGTGGGGGATTCTTTTGAGAGATAATAGCACAGGTAGGCTCATCCTTAATCTTCTGTCACTTTTCATATTAAACTCTTATCTTGGAGATTTGTCTTGCCCAATATACTGTAAAGATGATTGAGTAACTAGCTGATGATGGAAGAAGTGTTGTAAATATTTCACCACTCATATGTCATTTTTACCTTTCATGTTTAAAGTAATGGAACTAATTAAGAATATTTATAGACCTTGTCATATAAACATATATATTTAAACAACAAGAGAAAATGAGAAATGGCGATTATGCATCCTTATACGTAACCAATATCACACCATTAATCTTAAACACTTAAAAACTGGGGCAATTATGCCTAGGAAGATCCTACCAATTTTTCAGGAAGCCACAACCTTCCTGGAGCATTTATTTTAAGGGAGAGCTCAGCTCTGCCTGCACTTGAGGACAAATACCATTTGAAGGCATTATGGATGTAAACTGTACTGCAATAATTATTTGCATAGTAAATAGCCACAAAGAAATTAATTTGGGGGAGAAAGCTTGTAAGATCATACATTAACAGGAAACCGGGTACAGAGCTGAGTTTTGTTTTAAAATCTATATTAATGTAAATCTATTTAAGCTATTCTGCCTCAGCTTCTTAGGAAGGGATCAGGAATACTCAGCCCTTTCATGTTAAAAAGAGAAGAGGATATAAACCATCTGAAGAAAAGTTCTAAATGTTTTCTTTTCCTCTCAGTATGACTGTAACAACTTGATAATTCTGGATAGGGGTGGCCAAGCTGCAGCTGTTACATCTCACCAGTTCCCAAAGCAATTTTATTTGGCTCCTAACAGTCAAGTCACACCAAGTAGTGGCACAAATATTTACCCAATATTTCACGCAGAAGTGAAAGGATATTGTTTCAGAAGTTGTGTGTGAGAAAGATTTCCCCTACTTTTATGTTATTTGGAGGATATGTCCATTAGTAACTACTACCCGCAGTTACTAAAGAGACAATCCATAATTAGAGGCAGCAGACATCTCAATACAGTACTGGGAATCATCCTTAGGGGAAGGCCTTGGCCTCTATACCCTGAATGTTTGGCCTTTCAGGGCAACAGGTTAGTCACTGTGTGAAACAGGATGCTGGACTAGAATCACCTCTGAACTGATGCAGCAGGGCTCTTCTTATGTTCTTATACCTTTTGTGATGTTTTGTTGGGAGATTCTGTGTGTTGTAGGGTAGTATCTACCAGTTCATCAATATAAAAACCTCAGGACCTTTTCTGTTTCCTATCAATCTTGCAAACAGTACCAGTATGGTTACTTCCTCCTTATATTGATTGATTTATTTTTTATTATAAGTAAGTGCACTACTTTTCTCCCCAGTTGAGGTCCAGGAGCAGCTTGGAACATCACTCTACCCACCTCTGTTCTGTCCTAACAACAACAACCCTGTGAGGGTTGGCATAGGGATGCCAGCTGCCAGATGGGACCTGGGGATTCCCTGGAATCAAATCTCATCTTCAGACTATAGAGATCAATCCCCTGGAGAAAATGGATGCTTTGGAGGGTGGACTCTTTGACATCATGCCCCAATGAGGCCTCTGTCCTCCCCAGACACAATCCCCGAATCTCAAGGAGTTTCCCAATCTGGATATAAAAACCCATTCCCTGCGGGTGTCCAAGCAAGACGTGGCAATCCTAGTTAGGCAAGACAGTGACTAGTCCATCGTCATCCAGGGACTTTCATGGCAAAGTTGGGATTTGACCCCCCAATGCAATATTCTAACCACCAGTTTCTAGGCCACTGGTCCCGGCCAGCCAACTCACAGTGGTTTACAACATAAAATAATAAAACAGCGATAAAACTTAAATGTCTAAACTTAAATGTCTCTTAAATGTTTTGTGGCTGAAGTAAACACAGAATTTATCTATTTGAAATATTTGAAATATTTATCCCTTGATAGAAAAGGGACATGTGAATAAGTCTGGCTTTATTTTTAAGTGAAGGAATATTCAAACATGTTAGTTTTTTACATGCAATCAAAGCCCTGACATGAGTTTACCTCTTCACCGGCTACTTGATAACATTAAGGTTGTTTAAATGGCTGAGACACTACTTTTTTTTTCCTGTTCCACTTCAGTGGTGGAGATGAACCAGTCTGGCCTCACTTCCTCTAGAGAGAAGAGCTTTTAAAGAGGCTAACAGAAGTGATAACAGAAAATGACAGGGGTATTGAACAGAGACTGAATGTTGTTCACGAAATGGAGATGCAGACCAGTGGCTTGGAGAAAAAGTTAGTCAATAGCACTCTGAAGGGCAAAAGCTTGTTACAGGGGAGATGTGCGCCAAAAATAAAATGTGTTGAATAAACTTGAATGCACAGTTCTGGATAATCATAAGAACCTAAGAGAAGCTGTGCTGCATCAGGCCCAAGGCCTATCCAGCCCAGCATTCTGTGTCACATAGTGGCCAAAACTCAGGAGTCATCTGGAGGTCCACCAGTGGGACTAGAACTTCAGCAGCACTCCAACTGTTGCCCCACAAGCACCAAGAGTTCAGCACAATGTTGCCTCAAGCACAGTGTTCCATCTATAAAGGTAAAGGTATCCCCTGTGCAAACACTGGGTCATGCCTGACCCTTGGGATGATGCCCTCTAGCGTTTTCATGGCAGACTCAATACGGGGTGGTTTGCAAGTGCCTTCCCCAGTCATTACCGTTTACCCCCCAGCAAGCTGGGTACTTATTTTACCGACCTCGGAAGGATGGAAGGCTGAGTCAACCTTGAGCCGGCTGCTGGGATTGAACTCCCAGCCTCATAGACAGAGCTTCAGACAGCATTTCTGCTACTTTACCACTCTGCGCCACAAGAGGTTCCATCTATACCTTGTGGCCAATAAGCACCAATGAACCTCTGCTCCATTTGTGTATCCAGTCCCCTTTTGAAGCTATCTATGCAGCCACCACTTCCTGCAGCAGTGAATTCTGCAAGTTAATTACTCTTTTGATGAAAAAGGGCTTTCCTTGATCAGTTCTAAACCTACTGCTCATCATTAATCACAGTGATACCTACAAGTCATCCCTAGTAGAACTGCTTTGTGGAGAATATTTGGAATACCATCCTTAGCAGAGCAATATCCACCTAACCTATCGATGTCAGGGATTGAGGGCCAAACTACAAGTTACAGTTTTTAATGTGTTGTGTCTGCATTTCCCCAACCAAACTTGGACTCAGGCAGTACTGTATCACCTTAGAGATCACAGTTTAGATGAGGACCATGGCACAGAAGTAAAAGGTGCTTCAGCATGTACTGTTTCTTTACCTGAAAGGGCTGAGGGAGGCATGTGTACTGATGGGTTGGGCAAAAAGATGTGAGGGGAATATGAATGCCATTATACCCCTCCACTGTACTCCCCCTCCCCCTTCACACGTGGGGCCATGTGTACCTGGGGGACAAATTTTCTAGCAGCTGACATGAGGCTATCTGAAGCAAAATTGCATCAGAGAAACCCAGACATGATGCTTTAAAATTGTAACATGCAGGCTGATGTTTAAAAAGGTACAAGTCTGCTTAGGATGACACTGTTAGACTGCAAAAAAAATGCTGAGCAAAAAGAAGTAAATGAATCACAGAATCATAGAGTTGTAAGGGGCCATACAGGCCATCTAGTCCATCCCCCTGCTCAACGCAGGATCAGCCCTAAGCATCCTAAAGCATCCAAGAAAAGTGTGTATCCAACCTTTGCTTGAAGACTGCCAGTGAGGGGGAGCTCACCACATCCTTAGGCAGCCTATTCCACTGCTGAACTACTCTGACTGTGAAATTTTTTTTCCTGATATCTAGCCTATATCGTTGTACTTGTACTTTAAACCCATTACTGCACGTCCTTTCCTCTGCAGCTAATGGGAACAGCATCCTGCCCTCCTCCAAGTGACAACCTTTCAAATACTTAAAGAGGGCTATCATGTCTAAGTTCTAATTGAATTGACTCTCACAGCTGTGTTTAGATGACCATTAAGATATTTAGAGATCTCATAGCGTGAATTCCTACATCAAGTGTTGTTTGGCCATCTTGCTTCCTCATTTTCCACTTTCTGTGTGACAGACCATGTGGGAACTAAAACCTTTCCCCCTACATGAGGTGCAAGTTCTACAGACTCCTGGAATTTACATGCTGAATTGATGGGGAGCCTCTTCATAGGTAGGGCCTGGATTGTATTTATAATCTCCAAAGGTATCTTGAAAAAAATTGTTGTTAGAGAGAATGTATTTAATTTTTGTAATAATTGACGTCAAACATCTATGACTATAGCAAATTAACAGGAAACTCCAGTAAAGGACAAGTACTAGTAAAGGGAAAGTATCATCTGTACCGTTCCTTCATTTATTTTCAGCCCCCAAGTTCTGTTTCCATTTGCCTTCAGTTTACGATGCCATCTTTTGTACACACTCATCCTTGCTTCTTCCCCACATTCCATCTAGCTATATTTGTGTTATGCTTTACCTACTCTCATAGGTGGAGAGGTGGAGAGTGATGAGGAATTTTAAGAGCACCATTTCTGTGTTTCATTTAAGTTTATGTATTCGTTTGTTTGTATATTACCTTTCTGCCTTCATGAGGGCCACCGAGGCAGCCAACAGTTTAAGAAGTACATTTTAATACTATTAACAAGCAGCACCCCAACTTACATAGTTTGAACAAATTAACAACAGAATTAAAATATGTACAAAGGCAAAAATCAGTAATCAAATGAAATCTCACCAATGCCATGAGTTTTTTGTGATAACTGCTTGTCATTGAGCATAGTGGGTAGATAAGTGCTCAGACTGTCAGTGTTAATCTGTAAAGTGGCATCAGCTTGGTGTTGTGGTTAAGAGTGCTGCCCTCTAATTTGAAGAACCAGTTTTGATTCCCTACACCTGCACATGCAGCCAGTTGGGTGATCTTGGGCCACTCCCAGTTCTCTCAGTACTCTCTCAGCCCCACCTACCTCACAAGGTGCATGTTGTGTGGAGAGGAAAGGTAGGCGATTGTAAGCCACTTTAAGACTCCTTTGGTTAGGAAAAAGTGGGGTACAAAAGAGCATTCTGCCCATATACATGTTTACATGTTTTAGCGAGACACTGACTTCAGCCTTTACCCCTAAAGACAGGGAGTCATTGAAATATCCCCAGGCTGGGGACCCCCAGCCATTAGACAAAAGAAGGGTCACTCCCTCATTTTAATTTGCTGATACAGGAAGACAGATATTATTTGGCTTGTTTACAAAGAGTAGAAGTCATTTGCTGCATTATAAGGACTAGAGAGAGGACTGATGATGATAAAATTACTGCTCCATCAACCTGTTTATTCTGAATAGCTGTACACTGAGTCACAACAAATGTGTCTTTTTTATTGTTGGTTGCTCAGAAGCCACATCACACTAGCAGGGGCACAGACAGCAAGCCTTCAAGAGGGATAATTAATTCATAGAGGTTGTCATCTTTGTTTTCTTCATATCTAATGCCACTTGCATTCTCCTTCTTTTGTTTTGTTTGGCATTTGTGAACTGGTAGTGCTACCCAGATCTTAGGAGAAGATAGGCTCTTGGTGCACAAGAAAGAGCTTCCACAAAGGAAATTATTAAGTACATCCTGAATACAAAGAATTGTCACCTTGAATCTTTAGTGATGAATGGAAGTGCAATGAGCGTTAGGATTTCTTCCAAAAATCATTTGTTGTGCCACCCCTTGCCTTTTCAGCCAGTGTCAGACCTTGTATGGAACTAATAATTCGTATGCATGTATTGCAAGGAGATAGAGTCCAATGAGTATTTTAATCAGCAAACTGCTTCAGCCGGCTCTGATTCTCCCTTTTATCGGATACTTATGTCTGTGAATCTGCAAACTACTTGGTATTTTATTGGAAGCCTATTAAACTGGCTTCCTTTGAAGGTTAATACAGGCCATTGCATTACTAGCTGCACATTTTAAAAATGGAGCACTGCGAGTGGACTTTCTGTGGACCGGCTACAAATTAAGGCAAACAGTAAAGAATGCAAAACTCAGTAATCGCTTGTAATTGGGCAGGCAATGTGTATAGCCACTTGCAGTGCCCCCTGCTCACAATCCCCCCCCCAAAAAAAACCCCAACCTGTAATCATAGTCGCAGAACACTTTTTTTTCTTAATCATGCACATAAAAATTATTCAGCACAGAATTTACTTCACTGTTGGAATACAAATTCACAGGAGTGATGCAGAAGCTTCTTGGGAAATGCACAAATATATCTTTGAGTTAAAACTAGGTTACAACTTTCAGGTTTGATATACCTCGGGGGAGGGGAAGTTTGCCAGGACTCTTTGCACTCATTCCAACCTGAATGTCAACTTGTCCTCATTATCTTTGCTCTTTAGGTAAGTCACATACCTGTGTGGCATTGTGCCAGGATGTAAACTCTGCCTTTAGGACTAGTTTCTCCGATTTTTCACCTTTATCTGTCAATTGTCTTTTTGCCCTCTACAGAGTCCTGCTGGTACTTAGCCTTTACTCTCTGAGTTTAACTAGCGCCATTGGTCCAAGTAAGTGTAGGGCAGCCTCAGGAAATCACCAACTATGATTTCTGCTTCATCTATATTTCAGTGATAACATGATGGCACACAGCATGGCCAGAAACAAACTGTGAGTCAGGCCAGTGAAGTGGCAGTACACAACTTGAGCCAAACAAAAAAGCCAACTCAAACTAAAGGGGTGCTTGGTTTCTGTGAGCCACGTTTCATGGGAATTGTGAACTTATATACAAGATGGTGACTCTATTAAAAAAACTGGCAAGATATGAATTTTCTATTCAAGAACTGTAATCCTGCATGAATTGTAATTCTAACAGCTTGTAATAGATTCAAATGAGTAGCTGTGTTGGTCTGAAGTAGCACAATAAAATCAGAGTCCAGTAGCACTTTTAGGACCAACAGGAAGAAGAAGAGCAGGAAGCTTGCACTCGAAAGCTCACGCCTTGAATAAATCTTTGTTGGTCTTAAAGGTGCCACTGGACTCTGATTTTATTGAGCTTGTGATAGAGTTCTGCAAACAGTTGTTTGTTTGTTTTGTACCTCAGATGTGGAAGTATTACCAGTACCCAAAGAATCATTCAACTAGTCCAGTATGCTCAAAGGGGATATGCCACACTGGATATTTTTTGAAATGGAAGGGATTTTTCAAAGTAGTATGTGATATGGTATGAAGACCTGTTTTTAAAAAGGAGGAAGAGTTCTTTTTCTAAAACAAACAAACCCTTCTAGACCTTTGACAGGGTAATCCTAATTACATCCTTCTCCACTCACTTAAATCAATGGGCTTAGAACTACACTGCAGATAGATCTAGGGGAACTTTGTGTTACCCCTTTCCTCTCTCCCTCCCCTCTTTAGCACAAGTAGGAAGAATCTTCAGCAATCTGAAGGTTGTGTTGTGACTGCAGAAGACCAAAGGGCCAGAATACCTTTAGAGCTACATTAAGTAGCAAATGGAGCTGCACAGAATTGCTCAGTTTAAATTCTAGCTGAGCTGCGCAAAGCCAGTGCCCCTCATCTCACCTTACACACATTCTTGAGCTACAATTTTGAACTAACATTTTATCATTGATAGGCTTCACAGTGCATTGCCGCTGCATTCAGCCTCTTATTAATTGGTCTTAGTAAGCATGAGCAAACGTTGAGAAATGTAACTGGGTAATATAACTGGCATGTTACCTGGTCAGAGTGTGGATGTAGATTTGGTAATGCTCAAAAACAACTATGATGGTGGATGTGAGCAAGAAGATGAGGACAATGTTACAGGTTAAAGCTAAGTAACTCTTTCATGTTCTGAACTCTTGTGACATGTATAACATCTCATCTGAATATTCAAGGTCCCTGCATTATTCAGTCATAATATACTGACACTATGCAATTCTCATTGTAGAATTCTCATTTAAAGCCTTTTGGTTTTCACCATCTACAGTCATTTAATATCATCACAATCACACATAACCTTCCAGCACAATTTTGTTCGCAATCAATTTCCCGGTAAATATATGCCAAATCATGCCAAATCATTTTCCATTATCCTCACATAAACATATATATATATATATATATATATATATATATATATATATATATATATATATATATATATATATATATATATATATATATATATATATATATATATATATATATATATATATATATATATATATATATATATAGTATTCTAACCCCTTTTCACTTTCTTTATGTGTAATCTGAGTGCTTCAAAAAAGACATTGAAGCCAGACTCAAATTAAAATGAATATGGAGGGAGTAGAGAGGAATGAAAGCCTGCATAATGAAGATCCTAGAACTATGTATCCTTTCAGCATGATATAACTCTTATTTAAATTGTAGACATTGCTGTAATCAAGATTGTTGCGACACTGAACCCACTTAAGCAATGTAATCCCACCGAAGTCAGTTGGGTTTACCAAGAAATCAGTCCCATTGGGCACTGGTTTAGTTAGAATCATAGAATAATAGAGTTGGAAGGTACCTCCTGGGTCATCTAGTCCAAGTAGTCCAAACCCCTGCACTTTACAGGACACTCACAACCCTATTGCTCATCCACTGTAACCTGCCACCCCCTTGAACCTTCACAGATTCAGCCTCTCTGTCAAATGGCTATCCAGCTTCTTTTAAATTTTTTCCAAAGATGGAGAACCCACCACCTCCGCAGGAAGCCTGAGAAACCGCTCTTCATAATCTTAAAATCTGGGCTGAATGTGAAAAAGAGAGTAAATTAGGGAGGGATATGTGGTTTGGGTCATGGTTTAGACCAGTGGTCCCCAACCACCAGGACACGGCCCAATGCCGGGCCGCGGCTCCCTCTCCCCGCCCCCCGCCTGCAGTGAGAAACTTTCCAGGCCGCAAGTAAATCGGCCGCCAAAGTGGCCGATTAGCTTGTGGCCCGGCAAGCTTCTTCTTGTGGGGGGGAGGGAATCAGGGCTGCTGCTGCAAACACGCATGCGTGGCAAGACCACGCATGTGCATTTGCGCCATGCGCGGCCCCAAACGCACATGTGCAGCATTTTTGTGCATGCACATCTGTGTTTGCACATGCGCAGGTGCGCATGCATGGCATGCGTTGCCTCCGGATCGCCCTCCCCCCACCAGTCTGCAGCCTTAGAAAGGTTGCGGACCACTGGTTTAGACCAGTGGTCCCCAACCTTTTTATCACTGGGGACCACTCAGCGCCGGGGACCACTCAACGCCTTTTACTGAGGCCCGGTGGGGGGGTAGTTCACTCCTCTACTCTCAACCACTTTCCTAATGCTCTCTGATTGCTATGGTAATGTTTAAACATCCGTTCAAAATAAGATACAGACACGCCACAACAATGAAGTGTGTTGTAAAGGGCGGGGGGGGGGGATGAAGTAAAGGGCCGGGGGGGGAGAAGGCATCCTTCGGGGCCCACCTCCAGTTAGTCGAAGGACCACACATGGTCCGCAGCCCACAGGTTGGGGATCGCTAGTTTAGACTACACGTGTTAGGTTGGAAAGATAAAGGGAGTCCATTGTCAAGAAGGGAGCAGGGAAGACTGAAATGTTAGGTGCATGTGTTGGTCTTGAGACAAGATGCCCTTGTAATTTTAGGTATTATTTTTCATCAAGATACTGTGAAAGCTCCATTTCCTGCCTGCCTTCCTTTCCTCACTGTAATCCATCCATAGCACTATTGTATTGTGTTAGGGCTGCATCATATGTATAATTTAATCATTTGTAAATCCCATTTGATAATATTGAGTTTCACTTCTGGCACAGATGTCCTGAAATAGCTAGGCTTCTCTGTTATGTGCTGTGCTTTCACATATTGAGATGAGCATACCTTGACACAGTCGGGTGTGTGGTGACAAATCACTGCAGTCTATGAGGATATATTCAAGACCTCTCATTTCCCAACAAAGATTGTGATTATACTGTTATAGCTTGGTAAAAAGAATTGCACTACTTTGTCTGCTTCACACCTATTTAATTTTATACAAAAAGTAGGATTTGAGATATAAATTGTTCACTTTAAAGGAAAAGAAGACCAAGCCAAGTACAATTTAGCTTTGCTGTGAAAAACAAATCCAGCTCATTCACAGTAGCAGGCAGGGAGTTGGTGAATCCAAATTATTAAATAGAAGCAGAAAAGTTAAATTGACTCTGATTAAACTTCTGCATCTAGTCCAGCCGTGGCTGCAAATCAGAAAGAAGCAGTTTAATCTGAGATGAATTTTTGTCAGTGAAAAATATTTACTCAGATAAATTGAAACTTGTACTTAAGGTATCTACATGATTAATGTCCTCTGTGCATCCTTGGGAAATGAAATATAACATCTCAACCATGTCCTTATCGTGAAATATTCTTCAATAAATCCAGCCCTTAACATACAAGGTGCAAGAGTCATAATGCTAGAGAGCACACTGAAATTAATTTCATTAAAAAACACTGAAATATTAAAATCAATAGCTAGGGATCTTAGTTTGGTGTGGGTCCAATTTATGACTTATTTGGTAAACAAACAACAATAGGCAAACATTTTCTTGATGGTGGTTTTATCTTCACAGTATTTAATAAATCGTAGTCTTTAGGTGGTATATTGTTAAGATTGTTGGAAACAGAATCCTTGGTTCAAAACTTCACATCCTCGTTAAGAAATCTACTGTATTTCATATATTCGGAATGTGGCACTAATGGTGCTTATATTCTCACAAGCACAGCTTGCTTAGACAAAATTGCAGCTAAAACAATCTGTGTGTATATTAATTGTGTTCTATCTGCCCCCATTTGTTAATGCTCACAAACATGTTCATGATATACATTTAGAAAATAGAACATGTATTTTAAAAACCCATGTTCAAACTATGAATTCTATAGAAGTTAAGTTTTTACAGTAATGTGGTAAATGTAGATTTATCTACATCTATATTTTTGGTGAAGCTCACAACACAAACTGGTGTGTTTTTATGTTTGAGTTTTTGTTTTGAAAGGTAGCCTAGATTTTCCCCTGTAAACACATAAATAAAGTAAAAGCAGACTTTCCAAGTTATGTACTCTGGAACCAATCGATCATGAATTGGCAGTCACATCCAGAATTGGTGTGCTTTGGTGTATCCATGGAAGTCCTGGCTGAGCTCTGACTCATGATCATCACTATCACGATCATCACTAAACATTATAAAGTTGAATTTGAGTGAAGACAACTTACTCCCTACCTGATTGGCCCTCCCTTGCGATATGGCACCAATAGGGAGAGAGCACTCTGCCAGTGAGAGCCAATGAGGTCATGAAAAGCCTCTGCACTGGGAATGTTGACTCATGAGTGAGGGCCGATCAGTTCAAATCTCACTCTGCCAATGAGGGCCAATCAGGTCAAATTGCATGCAGGAAAAGCCCCTACCAAACAGAAAAACCTAACAAGGGATCTGCTCTCCACCTCCAACTTCCTGGCAATATCAGAAGAAGCTGTTGCAGGAAGATGGTGTAAGTCTTTTATTGACCTGCTCATTGACTGTTAGGGGACTCTTTTCCTTTAAATTTGGACCTTCTGGCCAGTGGCTTCTCAGAGCAATCCAAGGAGGGAGACCTACATGGAGAGGTGTGTGGTCAATAAGGTTTGCAATTTCAGAAGAACTGAATACTTTTGTTTTCTGTGTGTTTCTGTGTGTGTGTAGAGGAGAGTGCCACACAGCCCCCATCCCAAGCAGCCCTTTACTGTAATCTGAAGAGGAGCTTCACACAGCAATTGCTGGCAGCAATTTGCACATCTATTTTTTGTTTGTCGGTTGCTTTACTGCTATCACACACACACCCTCCAAAGTCTAAGGTGTGCGAAATCTGATGTTACATGCAGCTTCATTTTTGTAGATGATCAGTCCTCTCCACATGGAGTAATTTGTAACTGTAGCTGAAAGTCTCATCTATTCTGAATCACAGCTATGTACTCTTATCTTTAACCCTCCCCCCCCCCGCTCCAGAGGAGCGGGAGGAATAAAGGAGTAAGGGCAAGTGGGGAGGAGTTAGGGCGGGCCCTGTCCGGGATAAAAACTCGGAGGGCCCAATCAGGAGCCGCAAAGCGGCTCCTGATTGGGCCCTCCGAGTGTCACTCGAGGGCCAAGCAGCCAATGGGGAGCCGCACAAAGCGCGGCTCCCCATTGGCTGGTTGGCCCAGCCTCGCCTGGGCCGGCCAGGGAGTTGCCGCTCAGAGGAAGAAGCCTTCCCTAGCGGTAAGTCCTCCGGCCGGCTTCCCCTCGCCCAGGGAGCCTTCTGCCGGGCCCTGGGGCAGGCTCGCCTGCCCTTGGGCCCGCCAGAAGGCCACAAAGCCCACTCCCGAAGTCCTGAGCCTTCTGCCAGGCCCTGGAGCAGTCTCGGCTGCTCCTAGGCCTGGCAGTAGGCCGCGGAGCCCACCGCCCCCGTCCCGAGCCTTCTGCCAGGCCCTGGAGCAGCCGAGCCTGCTCCTAGGCCTGGCAGTAGGCCGCGGAGCCCACCGCCCCCGTCCCGAGCCTTCTGCCAGGCCCTGGAGCAGCCGAGCCTGCTCCTAGGCCTGGCAGTAGGCCGCGGAGCCCACCGCCCCCGTCCCGAGCCTTCTGCCAGGCCCTGGAGCAGCCGAGCCTGCTCCTAGGCCTGGCAGTAGGCCGCGGAGCCCACCGCCCCCGTCCCGAGCCTTCTGCCAGGCCCTGGAGCAGCTGAGCCTGCTCCTAGGCCTGGCAGTAGGCCGCGGAGCCCACCGCCACCGTCCCGAGCCTTCTGCCAGGCCCTGGAGCAGCCGAGACTGCTCTTCGGCCCGGCAGTAGGCCTCAAAGCCTGCCGCTCCCGTCCCGAGCCTTCTGCCGGGCCCTGGGGCAGCCGAGACTGCTCCTCGGCCCGGCAGTAGGCCTCAAAGCCTGCCGCCGCCTTCCCGAGCCTTCTGCCGGGCCCTGGAGCAGCCAAGCCTGCCCCTGGGCCCAGCAGAAGGTCCCAAGGCCACCTACCTTCCTCTGTTCCTCCCTTCTTCCCAGCATTCCCTTTGCCCTTTCCTTCCTCCCAGCATTCCCTTTGCCCTTTCCTTCCCTTCCTCCCAGCATTCCCTTTGTTTTTCCCTTTCTCCCTTCCTCCCTATCTTCCATCTGCCTCTTTCTGCTACCTGTTTCTCTCCCTCTTCTTCTGTCTCTATCTTCCTCCTTTTCTTTCTGTGTTTCTGTCTCTCTCCTTTTCCTCCTTCCTTCGCCCCATCCCTCCACCATCATGCTAGGGCCCACTGTATTTTGCCCACAGTGGGCTTAATATCTAGTGTTGAATAATGTCAGAAGAACACCAGGAGAAACATTTGAAAAGACCCTATTGATGTAGTGCCCCCATAATGCATATCATACCCATTTCAGGGGAACGGGGCAGAGTGCTGAGTCTTGTAAATGCCTCAGTAACTGTCATAACCACTTGGTTAAGAAAGATAAATTGCCCATCTCCGGACGCTTCCTGTGTATAAAGTGCATAGGACAGATTCCAGGATTTGCTTTTCACGTTTCTGTGATTTTCATATATATGCAAAGGAATACATATGCCTAAATCCCTTTGTATATATGCAAAAGTGTTTTGTTCACACCAATACCCCAAATCTCTAATGAGATAAGTATACTTTGTCAAATTAAGTACTACACATCAGAATTACCAGGCTCTCCAGTGTTTCCTGGTGGGGACAATGTCCACCTCCGGCTGACGGGCAGCATCATGAAACTGTCACGTTCTCAAGTCCAGCCAGGTCTGTTTGCAGCAATATAGCAAGTTAAAAGAGGCACAGGTTTTGCTTGTTTTTCTAAAGAGGGAGGGGACTCTCAGTGGGTTATTCTCTCTGTGAGGATACCCCGTTTTGGGAGCTAGCAATGCCTTGCTGTGGGGAAAGTGAGGTAAAGTTAAGGTTCTCTTTAGTTTATGCTAACCAGCAGCCAAAACCTTGGGCTGCCGACTGACTCACTGATCTGCATGCCTTGCAAAGCCAGGCACCCAACTGGGTCCACCAATATAATGTCATCAGCAAATGCAAGTCTACCTTAATTACTATCAAGCATTCAGGTGAGCTTGATTAACTTCTATTAACTTTGCCTGATTGTCTCGTAGCCTGCCAGCCTGCCTCGGGCATGGTGAAGCATCCTTCCTGCTAGCCTGTTTGTCTCCCCTGCCTGGATCCACTCACCTTTAGTTATCTTTCTGGGAAGCCCCCCTCCCGCAATTATTTCAGAGCCAGGGTATCCATAGATTCATTTGGACTCACTATGAATTCCTGGACTGATGGATGCTTTTGAGCTGACTCCTATAAAACGATTGCTGTGTGGTCTCATCCTCTCCACTTATGCAGAGACTGGCAACTCTACTTTTCCATCTCGGGGATGTTAAGACCTTTCCTTGCCACATAACTAGCGTTGTGTGCTTCGGCACGGTTCGGCTGCCTCGATGCTCACTGAAGCCTGAGGCAGCCTGTGCAACGGCGTGGAGATGAGGGGTGGCGCCTCCTATGCGCCGCTTCAGGCTTTGGTGATCGCCGAGGCAGCTGGACCCTGCTGAAGCGCACAGCCCTAGGAGAATGCTTCCACTGCCTTACCTCCTTAGTTTTTGTCCTTGAGACCTTTGGAACCCTTAGTCTCAGTTTGTGGATCATCAAACTAGTCAACATATCTAGTCAGCTCAGCAGACTGAAGTCAGATAAAGTCTCTGTTCATCTCTTTTCTTTAGAAACTCGCCTCTCTCCTTTTTAAAATCCCTCTTGCCTCTCCTCCAGGACTCTAAACCAATCCTTGTGATATAGGCCTCCTGCAAATCCCAGTGATTGTCAGCCAATCAGAGCCCGTGGAACTTCACTGGATGGGAGGGGGTGAGCCAGGCTCAGCTTAAGACAGATGAGGAAACCTTAACTAAAAATTTGGATAGGGATTTTGCGGCTCTGGAAAGGAGAGTCGAAGTTAGGCTTTTCTTGGCTTTTAATTAGGGTTGCGGGGGGGGGGTAAAAGAAGAAAATCTATATTAGTGGTACAAATAATCATCTCATTAATGGTCCATCATCCTGAACTCATTTGTGAAGGAAAAAATTTTTTTGAGTGCAGTAGCACATTTAAGACCAACAAAGTTTTATTGGAGGTACAAGCTTCAAAGCCGTTCCTAGGAACAGGCCCTGAAAGGGTCCCCTCCCCTGGCCCCTGGGCAGGCAGCTTAAGGTAGCTTTGGGCTGCAGCTTGCAGCCAGATCAAGTTGGGCAGGAGGGGGCTGGTCTGTGATGTGACTTCCGGTCTCCCCAAATTGGCAGTAAGATTGCCAAGGGAATCCATATTTCTTTCTTCTGCTCAGTTTGAACCTTCCCTTTGGGATGTCAACCGGGAGATGAGGGGGCAATAAATTCCATCATGAAAACCACACTCAGACCCCCCTCAGATCTGACGGAGTGAGCTTTGACACTGAAACGTTCCTCTCCTGAAAATCCTGTTGAACCCCTGGTAAGTCCTCCTGCAGGTGATCCAAGGAAGTCAGCATGGATTTGTCTCCAACAGGTCCTGCCAGACCAACCTGGTTTCCTTTTTTGACCAAGTAACAAGTTTGCTGGATCGTGGAAATTCGGTTGATGTCGTTTACTTGGATTTTAGTAAAGCTTTTGATAAGGTTCCCCATGATGTTCTGATGGATAAGTTGAAGGACTGCAATCTGGATTTTCAGATAGTTAGATGGATAGGGAGTTGGTTAGAGAACCGCACTCAAAGAGTTGTTGTCAATGGTGTTTCATCAGACTGGAGGGAGGTAGCAAGGTACCTCAGGGCTCGGTGCTCGGCCCGGTACTTTTTAACATATTTATTAATGATCTAGATGAGGGGGTGGAGGGACTACTCATCAAGTTTGCAGATGACACCAAATTGGGAGGACTGGCAAATACTCCGGAAGATAGAGACAGAGTTCAACGAGATCTGAACACAATGGAAAAATGGGCAAATGAGAACAAGATGCAATTTAATAAAGATAAGTGTAAAGTTCTGCATCTGGGTCAGAAAAATGAAAAGCATGCCTACTGGATGGGGGATACGCTTCTAGGTAGCACTGTGTGTGAACGAGACCTTGGGGTACTTGTGGATTGTAAACTAAACATGAGCAGGCAGTGTGATGCAGCGGTAAAAAAGGCGAATGCCATTTTGGGCTGTATCAACAGGGGCATCACATCAAAATCACAAGATGTCATAGTCCCATTGTATACGGCACTGGTCAGACCACAACTGGAGTACTGTGTGCAGTTCTGGAGGCCTCACTTCAAGAAGGACGTAGATAAAATTGAAAGGGTACAGAGGAGAGCAACGAGGATGATCTGGAGCCAAGGGACCAAGCCCTATGAAGATAGGTTGAGGGACTTGGGAATGTTCAGCCTAAAGAAAAGGAGGTTGAGAGGGGACATGATAGCCCTCTTTAAGTATTTGAATGGTTGTCACTTGGAGGAGGGCAGGATGCTGTTTCTGTTGGCTGCAGAGGAGAGGACACGCAGTAATGGGTTTAAACTTCAAGTACAACGATATAGGCTAGATATCAGGAAAAGATTTTTCACAATCAGAGTAGTTCAGCAGTGGAATAGGCTGCCTAAGGAGGTGGTGAGCTCCCCCTCACTGGCAGTCTTCAAGCAAAGGTTGGATACACACTTTTCTTGGATGCTTTAGGATGCTTAGGGCTGATCCTGCGTCGAGCAGGGGGTTGGACTAGATGGCCTGTATGGCCCCTTCCAACTCTATGATTCTATGATTCTATGATAAAGCAGACTTTGGATTGCCATCCTCTCAGTGGAGCTAGGAGGTCTCCCAAAATTACAACTGATCTCCAGAAGAAAGAGAACAGTTCCTCTAGAGAAAATGGCTTCTTTGGATGGTGGAGTCTATGGCATTATACCATGGCATTATACCAAGAGTTACCTCCCTTCCCCAAACCCTACCTTTCCCAGGCTCCATCCTCCAAATCTCCTGGGATTTCCCAGTCCTGAGTTGGCAACTCAAAGTACATTATGTGACCGTGGGCCAGTCACATACTCAGCAAACCTTGTGAGGAAAAGACAAAAAGGGAGTCATTCTTTCCTTCCATACACAAATGAAATATTTACTCTAATTGTCTCAGGGAAAGAACTCGTGACATCTTTCCTCTACCTTCACAGGGTCAACTTTCTTTGGCATTCAAACTATTACAAGTGAGCAAAAGCCATATATATATATTTAATCACCTGGTTAATTGTTGATAGTATATGTTTTTTTAAATATATAAACCATTTCATATTGAATTGAGTGTGAGTCAGGGCAACATTTAGCCCCATCACCCCACCCCAGGAAATAGTGAAGTCTACACTCCTGTTCCAAAGAAGCACACCCTTGTCTTCCTAACTGCATTCTTCTAAGCGCATCACTTTTCTTTTCCGTTAGCTAATTTATAGAATGTGGAGCTTAAAATCATTATAATAAAATGATGATTACGGTAAATAGATGATGGAGTGGGGATGTAAGATTTGGGGATTGTGATGAATGGTACTAGTAATAAGGGGGCAGAGGTAATAGATTTCAGAATGATCTATCTTTAACTAATTTCAGTCTTTGGAGCAATTCTGTTTCAAGTGGGTTGCACTCTTATTAGCTTTAATGCATCAAATGCTGTAATGTTTCAGCACTTAGGATACAGCACCATAATTGGCATACCAGCAAATTGATGCAAACCACAATATTTTGTTACTGTTTGAAAGAAGAAGAAGAGTTGGTTCTTATAAGCCACTTTTCTTTCCTCTACCTTCAAAGTGACTCAAAGCGGCTTACAGTCACCTTCCCATTCCTCTCCCTGCAACAGACACCCTGTGAGGTGAGTGAGGCTGAGAGAACCCTGATATCACTGCTTGGTCAGAATAGCTTTATCAGTGCCGTGGCGAGCCCAAGGTCACCCAGCTGGCTGCATGTGGGGGAGTGCAGAATCAAACCCAGCTCGCCAGATTAGAAGTCTGCACTCCTAACCACTACACCAAACTGGCTCTCAGATACACTGTTTGCTTTGCATGGTGAAGAGAAGATCTATGAGCCTCCCTAAAGGTGGAATTCCCCACCATATGCCATCGATGGGGATCATCCTCTCCCTGATTCCCCAGCGAGGCGGGTATGCTGGTTGCCCCCGGTTGTTGGGTAGTTTTAATTGTTGGTTTTTAGGGAAATACGGGTTTTAGGGGAGTATATTCTATCCTGTAACCCATCACTTGCCAGCTTGCCAAAAGAGGAGGGAAATAAATATAAATATAGTAATAATAATAAAGCAAAGGCACTGAATCTGAGGGCTGATGTGACACGGAACAGTCAGATAGTTGACTGTTAGATGGTGTTCTGCAATTTGAGATCTAACCAAGTTCTTGAGAATAGCAGATGTATCTTCCCAGGATACTTGCTGTTCCAACTAACACTGTTTTCTGGAGCTGAGCTGGTGTTATTTGTTCAATGCCCAGAATGTCCAGGTGTTTCTTGCGAGAGACAGTCCAGCAGATATGAGGAACCAAGACCACGAAGGGCTTTGCAGGTATTAATCAACATCTTCAACTGAGCCCAGTAATTGATGGCAGCCGAGGGAGTGACTGCAGAATGGGAGTGATAGTCATGTTGTGCCTAGCTCCTGATGATAACCTAGCTGCAGACTTTTGAAATAACTGGAATCTCTGAACTGACTGGAGAAATAGACAGTTATACTAGAAACCTTATAACGTCTTTCGTGAATGCATACTGAACTGCAAAGGGTAGTCAGGAAAGGAATGAATTCCTCTGCTTGAATTTCTGCAGAAATGCTTTATTATGACTCTCATCTTGAGTCAAGTGTATGTCACATTGAACAGCAGTTGAAATGGTGGTTGAGGCGACAGAAGTAGAACCCAGGGCACCTGGTTCATAGGCCACAATAGACACAATACGCCCATTTTTTTCAAAGCCATATCTACATGTAATGTTTGAATGACTATGGACGAAGAAGCACTATTGAAGCAACATTTGTAATGGTGCAACTCATCAATTGAAACAATAGCTTTAATACATCAGAGGGAATAGGAGATAAAGCAGCATCAGTGTATCCAAATAAAGAAACCTGGGGAAATGTTGTTGGGAATGATTTTTCTAGGTCACAACCTGCCAGAATAGATGACAGTGAACAAGATAGAGCGATGGTCTGATTCAGTGTATGATAGCTTCACCACTTCCTGTGTTCCTACTTGATGTACTTTTTCACCTGACATATGGCAAACGCAGTCCATGGATGGTGTAGAGCAGTGGTCCCCACCCCCCGGTCCGGGGACTGGTACCAGTCCGTGGATCAGTCGGTACCGGGCCACGGCTCCTCCTCGTTCACCTCCCTGGCTGCAGCCTCAGAGGCTGCCCTGCCACTCTGCCGCCGGCTCACCTTTGGTGCTCTCCGGCGGCCGCCATGGCTGGGGCTCCCCCTCGATGTGGCACTGCGCAGCTGCTGCTGGCAACGCCCCCCAGCGGGTGGTGAGAAGTCATGGGCGCCAGCGGGAAAGCAAGTGGAGCAGGAGCTCATGTGGTGGCGTCCCTCGGCAAAAGACTCCTCCCCCCGGGCCTCAGTAAAATTGTCAAGCGTTGACCAGTCCCCAGTGATAAAAAGGTTGGGGACCACTGGTGTAGAGTGTCATATAAAACGTCCACAGAACATATGAGCAAGAGAAGCTATGGCTGCTTGACTTCCCATTTGCTTGGTGATTTTAAAGCTAGGTTAACAATTATGTGGTTTCATCCTGGCAGCCCAATGCAGAAAAATGATGTCAGTGAACAAGCCAGGAACCATGTCGCTGGGGGGGATATAGTTAGTCTGGAATGATATGGAACTTGTTGAAAGCATAGTCTAACAGCATATGTCTCTATATCTCTGTAAGCACCATTCCATGCTAAATTTTCAGTATGGAATTCGACAGACCTCTAAAATAGATGAAATGTTACATTGATGCCTTTTTGGTACTAAAATCTGGGTTTCAGTCTATAGAAAGAGCTTAATTTTTAGGACATACAAAATGAATGCAAAATATGCCTGAATGATTTTGTAAAAGTCTGCATTGCATGCCTAAAATAACTGATCTAGTAAAGAGCTATATCAAATGGGGGAGAGTAATGCTGAGTGTCTCAGGGAAAGGTCCTTCGGGCTCCCAATGGGTTCAGTGGTACATATCCACAACATTCTCATATATTCCCTAACCTTCTAATTAAGAAATCATTTGTCCCGAAACCCGATGCAGAACATCTGGTGTTCAAGGGAGCTCAAGCCAACTGTCAGACTCAAATGTTAGATGGCAATTATTTCATTAGCGTAAGTGGAGTATAATGATGAGCACTAATTTAGCTACATGGGTCTACAAAGGCATTAACAGTGCTTACAATGTTACAACACTGAGATTATCATTATTCTCTGCCCCCCTTCCTCTATCTTGTATCTGCTCTTTTTATAGGATCTGAGTCAACAAGCAACACTTTGGTCCTACTTGATCCAGCACAGTCTGTTAGGAGTAGGAAGATTTGTGAAAGGTGGAACTAAGACTAGGATATTGTCTAATATTGATTGTTGCTTGGATCTACTGAGAATGTTTCTGGCTTGGCGTGTTTTATAAGTATTGTTTTTGATGATCCAAAACCTTGCAGAGGCAAAAACCTTTGCTCCAGTTATTATAGCTCGAGTGGGGAAATCTCAGAGTATCTTACAAGTATTGTCTGGACCTGAGATCATGACAACAAAGTAATATTCAGTGGGATAGCCATGTTAGCCTATTGCAGCAAAGGAGCCCAGTGATACCTTAAAGACTAACTTCATTCCAAAACAAAGTTTGAGTCCCTTTAAGACCAACACAAAAGCTTATACATTGGTCTTAAAGGGCCACTGGACCCAAACGTTGTTTTTCTGCTTCAGATTAATATGGCTACCCACCTGCATCTAACTTTATTCCAGTATGCATTTTCTTAAGACAGAGCTCACTTCTTAAAATACAATGCCAAGACAGGAACTCCATTACAGAAAACTGAAGGAGAGGGGGAAAGAAGGAGAAGTTGAACAGAATCGCATCTGATTTATTATATTAGATCCCTCTCTACTTAACTCCTTCTTTTCCCCAGGCTTTCTGCAATTTTATGTAAAACTGAGGTAAAAGGATTTCTCCTGAACTGGACATTCATTTTCAAGAATAAATTCGGATCAGAATATATACCCAAGATGAAAAGAATCCCTAGAATAATTATAGGTTGTCCGCAATCTGAGAAAAAAATATATATCCTTCCCCTTTAACAAAAGATTAATGGGATATTATTTTCCAGGTGATGTTATATCCTTCTGTGCCATGAAAAGCTTAATCTGGCCCATTCCACACATTAAGCCTCTATTAATGAGCAAAACATTTTTCCCCGAGGTTGTTGGCAAACCTAAACGATTACCAGTAATTTTATACAGCATCCACAAAACCTCACATTGCCTTTAGTTATGTAGGAATATTATTCCTTGCCTGTTCTACTTTCCATTGTGGTTGGAATGCATAAATGGTGAAAACAACAAATGTTGTAAAAAAGATTTTAAAAATTAATATAGTGATCTGTACCTCAGGCCAGTTTTCAGTGATTATTAGCTAATTAACAGTGAATTTCAGACAAAAGAGCAAAATAATAAAATGGGATAATAGGAGCAAAATAACTTAATAGATGCAGGTGAAGCGATATGTTAAATGAGTAATGCCGGAAATATGCCCTGAAATGAAATCACTGCTTTTTAACTTGTGAATGTCACTGCCACAGGGCCTAATATGATAAATATGCCTTTTTAAAATTGAAATCAACATTCATAACTGTCTAGCTGTTAAATTCAAATAGAATTTGAATTGAATGGCACTTCTATGTTGTCTGGAGTTTTGGATGGATGTCTTACAGCTCTTTGGGAAACTAGTATCTTGACATCCTTCCTGAACCTGTGTATTTGGCAGCCTTGCCCAGATAAAATATTTATTCATTTTTCTTTATTTCCATTACTTTTATACTACCTTTCCTACCTTAACTGTAAATACTGAAACCACAGATTTGTGAACAAATGTAATAAACAGTTTATAACATTAACTCAGGAAAGCTGCATCAAACCAGCATGCATAAAATTTGTAATAAGTATTGGTGTTAACAACCTCCCTAGTGGCAGCTGCTCTAGACCACCATGAGCCATGGCTGGTGTCCTGGATGGCAGGAGGGGGAGTGGCTTCAGGGAGATGGTTGCCAAACCTCTCCCCAGCACCAGGTCCAGGCCATAAGGGAAAAGAGACTCAATGTAATCCTGGTAATTCAGCAGGGGCTAACTGGTGGCATAAATTTGTACAATAATTAAGGTTGCCCACTCCGTGTTGGAAAATACCTGGAGATTTGGGGCAGGGGGACCCTGAAGAGTGTGGAGTTTGGGGAAGAGAAGGTTTTCAGTGGGGTATAAAGCCATAGACTTAACCTTCCAAAGCAACCATTTTCTCCAGGTGAATTGGTCTCTGTTGCATGGAGATCAGCTGTAATAATGAGAGATCTCCAGTACTACCTGGAGGCTGACAATCCTAACCATGCTGCCTGAGCACTTTAAGTTTCCATTCTGACTCACAGTGATCAGCAAGATGACAGCAGCCCGGGTGGGTCTGACTGGGCAGCCTCATCCTTGAGTGATGGAGCGAGACCATGTTTCTTGGCACTAGGCAGAAAGGACCTGGAAGTAAACCCAAGCCTTGATCTGGGATCTCCATCTCTGGGACAGGGCCAAACTAGCTACATATACATTTTATGAGGGAGTCTTCAAAGGTGGTACATGTCAACCTTTGTAAGGGGGAACGCTAGGGTGAGAGGAGGAGGACCAGAATACTATGCTTGAACCTTTTCCCAACTGACATCTAACACCTGGGGAAATTCATATAGTATCCAACATCTGATTGTCACTCCTGCTTCACAACAAAACTTTGCTTGTTGTTTTTCTGAATTATGGGAATGAATACTAGCTAGCGATAAGTATTATTCATTCTTCACTAGCTGGCTAGGGATAGCGAACTCTAGTATCTGAAGTCAACTTATTGGATGACTAGCTGAAGGACTCCGAACCTCTGTCATCTTTGCTGCTCAAGTGCAGGCTTCTACAAGGCAATGCCACAAAAATACTTAGGGGCTTTCCGCACCGGGATCCTTGTAGGATATTGTTTGCTGAACGAAAAATCGCCATTTAAAATAGTGCAATTCGTCTATGCATACCTGACTTTGTAGTGGAATCCAGTTGCGTTTCTATCGTTTCCCACAAGCTTCCGGTCTCAGCAAAAATCGCTAGACAGGAAGCGCTATTGCCAAGCTCGTCCCGCCCCTGGCCGTCAAGCAGCCAATGGGCAGCCGTTAGCATGCTCCCAAACAGCCCCTTTCCCTTTAAGAAAGGTTTTTTAAAAAAAAAACACACCCATTGCAACGAATATGTGTTGATTCGTTGCAACGGAGAGACCCATCAGCTGGCAGGTGTGTTTGAGCTGTCGTTTCATCGTTGCCACGCTCCCCCCAAGTGAAAAAAAAAAATCCCCCCCCCCTCACAGGCCCGATTTCCGGCCGAAAACAGTGTAAAAAATAAAGGGAAAATACATCAGCAAACGGGCTTGTGTGTTGTTTGTGCTTAGTGAATAAACAGCTCTGGGGAGGGACTGAAGCTGGGGAAGCCTCTAAACAGGCTTGCTGGTGGGTTGAACTTCGCTCGCTCGGAGAAAAAAAATGGCGATCGCTTCGCCGGAAGATCAGAGGAGAGAGCCAGGGGGAGGGACTTTGTAGAAACCACAACAATGGTAATGCACAGAACTTTCCCGCTAGCGTTGCAGATTGGTTGCAGGAGTGTAGCGCTTTCCGGAGGGTGAATCCACTTTTGGGGATTTCCCTGAAAGCGCTACAAGGAAGCGCTTTTTGCGGATCGGTTTCAGGTGTGTGGCAGATTGTCAACGACGTGCATAATGGCAAATCAGTAGCGTTTTCAATTGGCAACCATTGTGCGATTTTGAAGGTGTGCGAAAAGCCCCTTAGTCCTGAATGTTCAAATTGATTCATTCGCTTAAGCAAAAAACGATAAAGAGATGGAAAATGCCCTACAAAACCTCTGAAATTTATTTCCTGCAGTAGGAAGACTCTTTCCAGGCACCTTTCATTATGGGTGCTAGCTGGTAAGTCAGTTTTGTCACTTCCTAGGCAAAAAATACCTTGTCAATATGGTGCATGCCTTGGTGACTTCTGAATTAGACTACTGTAGAGTGCTGTACATAGAGCTGCCCTTGAAGAGTGTCCAGAAAGTATATCTGGCAGAGAAGATTGAAGCGAGAACACTGACTCTAGTGGGCTGTTCAGAGTTGCTGCAGGTCTGTCTGCATGTGGTAGCAAGAGACCTCTCCACTGCATGTAGATCTTGGGGACAGCTTCTGTTGCAGAATGTTATAGGAGAAGTCTTCCCAGCCAGGTTGGTGGGGAAAACAGGAGCTGCCAGTTCTGCAGTTTTAAACTGAGCTCCAAGATGAGCCAACCCAGGGAATTTTCAGGAATACTAAAAATGTTTGGGGTCCAATAGACCTGAACTAGAAAAAAAAGTTGGTTTTTTTTTTTTTTTTTTTTTTTTTTTGCATTCCCCTACTCTGCACCTTTAGGCTGAAAGGTATCCAATGCAACTGAACAAGTCAGCACCTTGGAACCATCCGATCCCAGTCTGCTGATGTAGAATTCAAGCTGGAATGGATGTGAGAGATGTTCTTTACAAAAGGTTGAATGAAATAGTCACAGTGGGTTGCAGAGCAGTCCACCTCCTCCTGTATGGCAGAACCCAATATACTCTTGAGCATTCCAAAGAGTTCTGCAGGTCTATGCTGTGCAGATGCAATCGTTTTTTTTCTCCATAGCAACCTCTTGGAGCAGGCTTCAAAATGAACTCTACTTCATGCCTTCTGACCACCTCCACCCCCACCCCCCAGTCATCTCTGTGTCTCTGTTATATTTTTATCATCTACAGCCACTCAGTAAATCAAAGAGCTACCCAAACATTTTGACCTGAGAGAGAGCTCCTGGGAGCTATCATGTCAGTTGCCCAAATCATTTTCTCATTCCAGAAGTAATCCAAGTCATCAGTTGGAGTGCCAACCATATCATCTCTTGATGCCAAGTGAAAGCCAGTCAGATCCATCAGGCTGCAAGGGTAGATCATCGTATCTTCTAGTCTGGCAAGCTGGGTTTGATTCTGCACTCCTCCTCCACATACAGCCATCTGGGCCACCTTGGACTCATCACAGCCATGATAAGGCTGTTCTGACTGAGCAGTGATATCAGGGCTCTCTCAGCCTCACCTACCTCACAGGGTGTCTGTTGTGGGGAGAGGAAAGGGAAGGCAATTGTAACTCGATTTGAGGCGCCTTCTGATAGAGAAAAGTGGCATATAAGAACCAACTCTTCTTCAAGTAACGTTTTAAGAAAATCTATTCAGAATCCTACTCAACTATACCCAGCAGGGACATGTTCCTAGGTTTGCACTGAGATTGTCAGCCTAGGCTCTGAGACTCTGCTTCAAATCCCCACTCTAGTTATTGATTAATCACCCATTGGCCTTGTTTTAAAGCTGTGAGTTTAAAGAAATCAGGAAGAAGAAGAAGAAAATAGCTAGTTTTTTATACCCTGCTTTTCACTACCTGAAGGAGTCCCAAAGGGGCTTGCAAACACCTTTCCCCTCCTCTCCCCACAACAGGCACCCTATGACAGGGGTAGTCAAACTGCGGCCCTCCAGATGTCCATGGACTACAATTCCCAGGAGCCCCTGCCAGCATTCGCTGGCAGGGGCTCCTGGGAATTGTAGTCCATGGACATCTGGAGGGCCGCAGTTTGACTACCCCTGCCCTATGAGGTCAGTAGGGCTGAGAGAACAATTTTGGTGACTGAACTTTGGCATAAACAGTTCAAATATACTGAACAAGGAAACGCTGTCGGAAAACATTTAAGCCCATTCATCACACCCATATCCGTTAAACATCTACCGGATTTGAGAATAATATGCACCTGTTAATCCTGCTATGTTCAGCAAGTTGGAAGGGGAGATAGATTTGCCTGTGATGTTCCACAAGTTGGCATTTTTTTTAGAAGGGAGAATAACCAAGATGGAATTACTCATGGCCATAGCAATTTTAGAGGAAAAGCCAAGAGGTTGTTACATCTGAAATATATATCCTAGATCCCTATACGTTTGAACAGGGTATGTGTATTCAATAGTAAAAAAAAAAGGTGTTCTTCAAAAATCTCCTGTATTACTTGGCAGCTGGTTAGACATACCCTTGACAACTGCTCTGGTTAATCAAGGGTGTAAGTGAAGCTCAAGCTACCTCTTCAGAGTTCCATGACAGTTGTTTCAAATCCTCTTCTTAGTATCAATCTTTACAGGTAAAAGCATCTTGGTTTTGTGCCTCCAAGTTAAGCAGATACAAATTGTTGGTCATGCCAGAGTGGAAAATTAGTGTGTGCATCTAAATGTAAAAGCTTGAGCTTGCTAATATAAATTGCCAAGATCCTTGCAAGCAGTGTGTGCTTAATGGTTGGAAGACCCAATGGTTTGGTTTTCACATGGTTTAGCTGGTCATCAGTGTGAAATCCCAGCTCAGTATCCCGCTGCATCCTTTCTGTCTGTACAAGGTCAGAGCCTGCAACTGCTCTGCATGTGCTTGACTTTTTATGCTTGCTGATTTGACATTTTAATTTTGTTGGATCTGCATGGCGATCCCCAGGAAATATGGCTGTGGTGATAACACTGTATAAAAATGTAATTGATGTAAACAAAATTTTCCTAAGTATGTTTGCATGAGCATGAATGCATTGGTTTTTACATGATTACATTAGGTAATTATAATGCATGAATGCAGTTAGGAAAATCATATGTCTCAGGACCTATCCTCATCCATATTGTCAAAAGTGTAATCAGTTTAAAATACTTTGCCACGTTTCCCTTGATATAAGCAGGAAGCTGAAGCAATCATGCTGTCAATTAGGGCTTAAGTTAGACTTTTCAATGACTAGAGAGATTTGGCAAGGGTGGTGGGGAGACATAAAAAATGCATTTTGCATTTCCTTTTTTTGTTTTGTTTTTGCCGTGTATCTTTACTGCCACCTTGTGATTTGAGCAGGCAGAAGTGAACTTTCCCTTTGTGCCACAGAGCTGTTCATTCCAGCTTTTGAAGCGTGCGTTAAAGCATTTCCTCAGCCCATGTTTTATTTGAGTCAAAAAATGTCTCAATATTAGTTGGCTTAAGAAGATTTCCTTTAATAGTAGCTATAAGCCCAAACTAATCTTAGACGTGTTAATAAATACCTACAGTTGGTGACTATTGAAACTGGCTGAGGAAGGGGCAGCTGTAGTAGATAAATATTAGAAGTGTTCATAATTTCTTTGGAGCTCAGTATTAAAAGGCTACCTGATTAATCAGGATGTGTGCAAAATTTAAATTAGTAAGAAGGCAAATCTTGTTTTATCTGTCATCTCTTTAAGAAGTACATGTATTTTCTGAAGACATAAAGCCGCCAGGGTATTTTTTTTTCTGTTGGTCTTACCACAGCTGTACTCACAGACAGGATGCCACTCCATGTGACCTGACAAATAATACGAAGCCATTGGATTTGGAAGACATTAAACTGAGCTCAAGCTCCGCTTCCCCTAGGGAATCTCTGGGTAATCACAGGCATCAACATCTCTCAACTTAATTCCTCAACTGTAAAGTGAATAGACTAACTTACCTCACCGTGACAATGGAGGAGTACACACAATGAGGGCAGTCAAATTATAAATCCTATATTAGAACCAACTGCTACACCACAGGATGAAGATATGCTAATTTTACAAACTGTGACCTCAATCCCTCAAGGACAATCACAATGCAAAACCAACAGATTATTCCATTGCTTGTTGTTGTTGATAGGTGCGAAGTCATGTCCGACCCATCGCAAGCCTATGATCCTCCAGGCCTTCCTGTCCTCTACCACTCCCCGGAGTCCATTTAAGTTCACACCATCACTGGTTATATTCCCCCAAACAATAGATTGCCATGAAAAATCTGTTACCAGTAATGTGATTGTTCTAAATTGCAACTATACTGCATTATGTAGTCTTGAAACCACAAAAAGCTATCATTACATCACAGGTCTGAATGTGGTTCAAGATGATGTTTCTAGCATTACTTTTTTAGGTAGGTAAATATGGATTAGATGGCTTATATTGCCAGCTTGTTAGAAACTGCTTGAAGAAATATAGAAAAGGAGGCTATAAATGATTTAGCCATTCTTTCTTAATCTTCATTGCCAGGCAGCCTAACATAGCCACTTGAAATGTGATTTCTGGATTCTTAAACTCTAGCATTCTAACTAGCTTTCCCAAGTATTTCTGTACATATAGGGTTGATCAGAAATTCTTGAATTTGTTTATTCAGATGACATTCAAAGGTTACATGCTCCACAATCTCAAGATTTCCACAGATATATAAACATCCTCCCTTGTCAACCTCCTATATTTGCCCTCTAATACAGCAAAGAGTAAAGCATCATGTCTTATGAGGGTGAAAGCTCTTCAAGAATCAGGGTGCTTTAACTTCTTTATATAGGGCATCAGAACTACCCTGTTTAGGTTGCCTGGCAGGAGGGCATGATAGAGCCAGCAGAAAAAAGACATGACACAAATATTTGGGAATGAATAAGGCCACAGTTTTATTACAACTACTATGGGAGTTTTGGCATGGCATGGTCAGCTGACCATGAATAATCCATGGTCCCAATTGGCGCCCTGGAGTCCCCACCATGGCATCAGTCTAGAGTGAAGTACCCCTTGCCATCTGAAACCCACCCTGGGAAGATGGGACCCAATGGACATAAGCCTCTGTCTGGTTCCCCAAACCACCTGGCAAGGTGACACGGGCTGACACACCTGCTCACATACGCACCATCTCTCATGGAGACCCGTATAATGGGAGAGACTGATTCACAGATCTGTCTCCCCCAAAAAGAATCCTCCCATGCCAAAGCACCAGTTGTTGACAAAATAAACATAGAACCAACCCGAACTAATTACAAACAATAGGAATAAACAACCTGCTATATAGGTAGGGAGGGTGGGAAGCTCCCTGCCAAGCTGCCAGGGGAGAAGGAGGCTGATTACATATGCTCAGCCCCTTTTATAGGTGTCAGTGATGGCCATGCCTCCCCTCGCCCCAGTGAGCCTCTTTCCAGTGGCTCGCTTGAATGGCATTAAGAGCGGCATGTCTTTCTGGCTGCCCAACCCATAACATTCCATGATAGGATGGAGAATAACTGCTCATTTCTTCTAGATGTCATAGATGAGGCAATTGGTAGCCAGTCCTCATTAATTGAATCCAGGAGTCCCGAAGAGTCTATAAAAACATACATTTTTGTTTGTTATTATTATTCATAATAAAAGGATTAATTTCCATCTCACTACCTGCTACTGTGAAGAATTCCCTTTTGTATCCATACCAGTCCTGTGGATATTGGTATAATATTTAGATCCAGTTGCTTTTTGGGATTTCTGATATCTTTTTTGGATTTCTTTGGGCTGATCCTGCATTGAGCAGGGGGTTGGACTAGATGGCCTGTATGGCCCCTTCCAACTCTATGATTCTATGATAATTTTTTGACTGAATTATTCCTATGGGAACGTTCTGGGGCTGTTTTTAAAGATGCTGGCACCAAAATTCAGGGGAGCTGCAGGTTCCTGTCATTTAAATAATCCCCAAAATTCAAGTCAGGATCCAGTTCTATAGTCCCCTGAACTATAGCCATCCCCCCTAGCCATCCTCCATTGTTGCTGATGGAGGGGGAAATTCTGTATTAAAATGTAAAACCACATAGGAATCCTGTTGCTAGGCCTAACTAGTGTAAAATAGAAAAATCTGTACCTATATAAAATGTGAGAATCTCAACTCACAAACCTGTGAGAATTTCAATGTAAAATCTACAAAAATCACACCAACCAACTTCAGTAAAGAACAAACTTTTAAAAAACAACAGAATCTCTTGGAACTCAAAGAATCTTACCTAAAGCAGTCTGACCAGCTGATACCAAATCTTGGGAGATACAAAACACGGGGGAGGGGAGAAAGGGGAAAAGTGCAAACTGTTTTCTGATATTTGGGGGGGGGGGGCTTTTTTTTTTTTTGGTATCCTGAACAAATTGGAATTATTTGGGAGAACCAAATGTATCCAGAAAATACCAAGAAGATATTTTTGGTTCTATGAGGGTTACTAAAAAAGCTTTCCAGTTTATATATGTATGGATTATTCCAAACAAAATATGCTTAAGCATAGAATCATAGAATCATAGAGTTGGAAGGGGCCATACAGACCATCTAGTCCAACCCCCTGCTCAACGCAGGATCAGCCCTAAGCTTCCTAAAGCATCCAACATGTCACTGAAATCAGTGGATGGCAGCAATACACTTGTCTCTCAGTAATACATTTCTCTTAGTCTTGTTAGGTTACCTTTAAAAACAAAATCGAAAACTGAATTGATGAGAAAAAGATTAGGAAAGTCTTTTTTCCATCAGAACAATGCTTTGAAGGTAGCAAGGACTGTACTACAAGCTTTTTGTTGGGAAACCTGACCCTATTCAGCCCTGATCTTGCCCCTTCAGATTTCTTTTTGTTCCCAAAACTCAAAGAACATTTTAAAGGAACACACTGTGAGTCCCTTGAGGATGCCAGAACTACTGTTTTAATGTAGTGTAAATTGAAGTCCGCAGAATTCTTCAGCGATGTGTTAGAGATTGAAACACTGCCTTCAGAAGTGCATAGACCTAGATGGAGGATATGTTAAGAAACTATGTTTTATTTAATAAAGGTTTTTATGGTCTTGTAGCGATATTTTTTGACACCATCATATTCGTGATTTAGGAATACCCGAATGCATATCCCTAATTTAGACTTCTATTTCTGTCACTTTTTATTTCTGTTGCTTGTCTATTATTTAAAAAATATCCAGATTGGACTTATATAGAGTCATCTCTTTTCAGTTTCAGTTTCATACAAGCTAAGTTTAGCTATTGTATAACCTTATACTCTGTCAAGAGATTTCTTAATAAGTTGAAGTTGGTCCTTAAAAATAAAAACCGTCCCTTGAAAAAGCTGTAGGCAAAACACGTCGGAACTTGTATGAAATAAGAATTAAAGAATAACTGAAACTGAAGAGAGACGACTCTATATAAGTCCAATTTGGGTATTTTTGATTGCCATATTGGTTTCCCAGTGCGTCTGTACTGTTCTATATTTGTCTCCTCACTGGGACCCACCCCTCCCAGATCATTCATTTATGCTTGTCTGTCTTTAGCAATTTACAAGTTTGATCATCATTCTCTAGGCTTCTTCATTTCATTTGGCTACATGAGTCACTCTCATGCTTCATTTTGTGCTTCAAGCCCAAATCTTCCACAAATATTCTATTCTACTTTGTTTTCTATTTTGTGTTTCGCTCAGCTGTGATTATTGGCCCATTTTGTTTAGGTGTGTGATCCATTTTTTGCTGGGCTCATGCATAAAAGCTTTCCATTTCTTCCTCATCAGTTGAGGCATAAACTTGAATTATGGTTATATCAGTAGACTTACCATGATGTTTTATTGATATTATTTGGTCAGACTTTGCATCATAGCCCCTGACTGCCAATGCTACATCTCACCTCACTCTTAGCCCAACTCCATTTCTTCTGTTTGTCATTTCCTGAGTGAAACAGTTTGTAATTTTCTGATGAAAATCTTCCATACCAGGTCATTTTTATTCACTTACTCCCAGGTTGGCAAACTTTAAACATTCCATTAATCTTTTTTTAATTTCATATTCAGCATGTTTCATATTTGTCATGCTTTGTGTTTCTACTATGTATGTCAAAGAAGCTTCTGTCTTCCCTTTTGTATCTCTTCATGTCAACAACTTAACATCCTTAATTCAGACTAGTGTTATTCATAGTCGTGCTTAGGTCTTCCCCAGTAGTTGATTGAGTGTCATATGGCCTGGGGTCTTGTCCTCCAGCAGTATGTCTTCTTTCATTTTGGACAGACTCATCATTTAATGTTGCCTGCTATGTAGTGCTAATTAGAGCTAGCTAGCTTAGAATGGGACAAAAGGGAACTGCAGGAGTAAATTCAAGTGGGTAGCCATGTTGATCCAAAGAACAAAGTTTAAATCCAGTGGCACCTTTAGAAGAAGAAGAAGAAGAGTTGGTTCTTATAGGCCGCTTTTCCCTACCCGAAGGAGGCTCAAAGCGGCTTACAGTCGCCTTCCCATTCCTCTCCCCACAACAGACACCCTGTGGGGTGGGTGAGGCTGAGAGAGCCCTGATATCACTGCTCGGTCAGAACAGTTTTATCAGTGCCGTGGCGAGCCCAAGGTCACCCAGCTGGCTGCATGTGGGGGAGTGCAGAATCGAACCCGGCATGCCAGATTAGAAGTCCGCACTCCTAACCACTACACCAAACTGGCTCTTAAGACCAGCAACGTTTAATTGGGGCATAAGATTTTGTGTGCGGATGCCTACTTCATAAACTTCAGTGCAATGTTCACAATCTTAAATGTATCTTCCCTGGGTCAAAAAGTGTTGCCACAGTATAAAATGATTACAAAAAAAGTAGTTAAAATTAAATCATGTTAGGTTACCAAGTGTCTGTTGCTCTGACAGTGAAAAAAACAACAGCAGAAATGCTTCTGTGGAGGGCATTTACAAGATCAGATGAAATTTTGTTAATTCAGAACAATATTCTGTTTTAATAGGACTATATATTTCAACCCCTGTACCATCCTTTCTATATTATTTTTCTGAGTTATATAAAGTAGATTATGTACTTGACATATGAATTCTATCTTCTTTAGAAGTTGTGGATGGTTCTGAAATAAAATAGATGCTAGTTTTTCAATGGGATTGAAATGTGTGACAGAAATATCTGCCAGATGCACAAAAATGCCTTCGGCATCAAAGCAAACTGATAGCACAAAATATATGTTAATTTTTGCCTTGGGAAACTCTAGAAATAAATGATTAGTCATTGAAATCATTGTCGTTTCTAGCATAAGGCCATGTCAATTTCATATGGTATGAGGTTAATTATGAAAACTACTACTTAAAATGTCTTCAGGCTGTACCAGGAAATCATTTTTCTCTCAAATGTGACCTGTTAAATGTTTGGTTTCAAAGCGCTTGATACGTGACCATATTTGCTGGCCCGATTTTCAGGAATTCTGCTCAATTTTTAAATTATAAATAAAATATTTCCAGGTAGGTAAATATTTGTATACTCTATAATATATAGTTTCTCATGTATTGAAGAGGGGAACCCTGTATAGATGTGCAGTGTGTCATTTGTTCCACAGTAGTTTTTTTATTTTATAGCAGTCCGACCCCCTGGTTATTTTTTCAAGCACACTGCTCACATCCGGGGGGGGGGGCACTCCAGTGTGTACATAGGTAAACTATTTTGAGAAGGGAGAGGGTCTCTGGGTTCCACATTCCCCACATGCTGGCATCTGATAAGACATGCAGCTTGAATTGTTAGTGGGGAGGTATCCATAAAGCATGAAGTTTACTCAGGCAACTAAAAGGTGGTGGCAAGAATTAATCCCATGATTCAACAGAGGTGTGGTGCATAGGTTCTTGCTGGTAGGTATGTAGGACAGTCAATCAGCACCCGGGAGAGGGGGCGGACAACAGGAAAAAATGTCCCCAAGAAAAGGGACCGGTAGTGGAATCTATAGGAAAGGGGAAATGGGAACATACGAAGGGACATGGGGGACCAAGAAAGAGATCCCCCTCCCATAAATTAGACCAGGCTTTCCCTATTAGGCTGCAAATTTGGCAGGAAAGGCCTGGTGGGAAAATTCTGGCACATGTGTGAAACAAAAGCAATGCGCCAAAACTAAACACCTGGAAATCAATTCTCCCCAGAAACCACTACGAACTCTGATCGACTCAACCCCCAAATCTCCATTCAACTAATCAAAAGCAACCAACCTAAGACAACTACTTTAGCATCCCTATAAAGGTAAAGGTAAAGGTATCCCCTGTGCAAGCACCGAGTCATGTCTGACCCTTGGGGTGACGCCCTCTAGCGTTTTCTTGGCAGACTCAATACGGGGTGGTTTGCCAGTGCCTTCCCCAGTCATTACCGTTTACCCCCCAGCAAGCTGGGTACTCATTTTACCAACCTCGGAAGGATGGAAGGCTGAGTCAACCTTGAGCCGGCTGCTGGGATTGAACTCCCAGCCTCATGGGCAAAGCTGTCAGGCGGCTGCCTTACCACTCTGCGCCACAAGAGGCTCTAGGATCCCTATAATTCACTCTAATTGAGAAGACCCACCCCCTGAAATTAATTAATACAAATCAATTGATGAGACCTACCCCTGAAATATACTAATGAAAATTGATAAGCAATACTCACCCCCTGAAATTAAAATAAAACTATCCTAACTCCAATAGACTAGCAATAACTACTCTCTAAAATTGATTAATTCAATATTAACAGTGATAACCATCCCTGGAAATTAAACAACTCACCCTAACCCATATTTCAACTCACTTATATACACTATCTCTATCCCCTGCCCCACAGCTTGCAAAATTAACAAATGTCAACAGCAACACCTGGATGGGGCAAATCCGAGATGTTATGACAGATGATCAGGACTAGACCCTCAGAAACAAATAAATTCCCACATTAACCAAGCCAAAAGGAAACAATCATCCAACCCAAACAGGAAGCTGGGGCACAGGAAAGAGCCCCCACCGAAAAAGAAAGAAACCAACTGAAAACCCATAGGAAAGTCAAACTATAGGAACTAGAACATAACATCAGACATGGACTGCCCACAAACACCGGGCAAATATGAGAGAAAACCAACAACGGGAGCCCCAAGAGGATCCTAATAATGAGAGGAAGAAGCAGAGATAGCAGTGGGAGGAGGTTGGATAAGAAAAGGGATTTGAGATATGACCGTACTTGAACCCCTTCTAATCTCCATCCCATCTCTTGAGTCACTAGCGTGGAGGCAAAGGTGAAAAACCTGCCTCCGACACTGATGCTCTGCAATGCCAAGTCAATCAACAACAAAGCCTCTGCACTGCAATCCTACTTTGCAGAGCACAGAGAAGACTTGGCATGCATGAAGGAAACCTGGGTCAGGGAGAGTGAAACAGTCACCCTTAAAGAACAAGCCTCTGCTACGTTTCCCATCCTTTGTCAGTCATGGACTGCAGGGTGGGGAGGAGGGGTAGCAATCCTAATCCAGGAAGATTTCTCCTTCCGAGCACTGCCTGCACCGTCAAACCCAGGAACAGAATGTGTTGGCCTAGGGTGGGGGCACAACTAAGAGCATGGCCATCTGGTTAAGTGTACAACACACTCAATGCACCACCAGATGCCCTGCCAGCCCTGCTGAAGGAGGCAGTGACCTGGGCATTACAAATTAGTAATCATGGGGTACTTAAACCATACTGAGCTGAAACACTCTGGAAAAGGGCTGGATATGGTGTCAGCCATGGTGACACTAGGGCTCTCACAATTTGTCAGTGCCTTCTCATCAGCCAGGCCACACCCTGGACCTTATTTTCAGTGCATGGTTGGACGTGGATATGGTTGCAGCAAATGTCATGCCATGGTCAGGCCACTACACTCTGAATGCCTGACTACAAATGCCACCCCCTCCTCAACTGGGTGCCAAGCAGATTTTAGCTTGCCTGCAAAGACTAACAGATCCAAATAGATTCCTGAATGCTCTGTGGGACCCAGTGCCTCTAAGCACTTCTCTAAATGGTTTGGTCAATGACTGTCATGACCAGATACTGTCCATCATTGATGAGATAGCTCCCTAATGCCCTCTCTGCCACCATGTCTAGCGGGTCCCCTGGTACACTGAGGAGCTCCGTGAAAAGAAACGGGAGCTAAGATAATTGGAGCAAGTTTGGAGGAAGATTTATGATGAAGCACTGAGAACATCTTATAGATTACAGATGAAAGCCTATGAGATGGCAGTGGTCAGTAAAATGCAACTTTTACTTGGCTTCCATTGTATCCACATGCTCATTCCCACCCCTGAATGAAGGACAGCTGTGAGGTATTTGTGAGCCACTTCGCAGATAAAATCTTGACACTCTGCCGTGACCTCCCTCCAACAGACACACAAAGTGAGCTAGAGGCCCCTTGGCCGTCTTTGGAGAGAACAATGAGTAACTTCAGATGACTCGTTCTGACTGAAGTGGACAGGATGCTAACTTCATCATGTTCAACCACATGCCCAGTAGACCCCTCCCCATCATGGCTACTAAAAACAATTGATATAAGTACCCCCCCCCCTCTAAGAAATAATCAACCTCTCCCTCTCAGTGGAAGAATTCCTGGATCGGTTAAAAGAGGCAGTGGTATGCCCACTGCTGAAAAAAATATATCTAGATCTGAGAGAGCCTGATAACTATTGACCTATTGACCAGTCTCACACTTAGTATTTCTGGGGGAAATGATAGAAAAGGCTGTCGCAGATCAACTATCTGTATTCCTGGAAGAAGCCTCAGTCCAAGACCCATCTCAGTCAGGCTTCTGACCTGGCCAGGGTAGAAACAGTGCTAATCACCCTGACAGACGACATCCGCCACCAGCTGATCTGAGGTGGGTCAGTGCTGCTTGTGCTATTAGACCTCTCAGCAGTGATATGGTCACTCACAAGCTTCTAGCTTACTGCCTTGCTGACGGTGGGATACAGGGGACAGCCCTCAAATGGCTTATCGCCATCCTCTGGGGTTGCAGACAGAGCACAGCAATAGGAGAGACTATCAAGCCACCAGTTGCTCACATGTGGACTCCCACAGGGAGCAGTCCTCCAACCCTATTTTAACATCTTTATGCACCCTCTTGTTTAGCTGGTGTGGAGTTTTGTGCTAGGATGCCATCAATATGCAAATGTCACCCAGCTCTTCCTTCTGTTGGATGACTGTCCTGATTCTCCCTCCAAAGCCTTAGTCAGGTGTCTGGAAGAAGTTACAAGATAGCTCAAGCACAGCTGTCTGAAGCTCAACCCTTCAAAGATGGAAGTCCTGTGGCTGGCAAGAAGGGTCCAAGTGAGGAAGCATGTTTACCCAACCAGGACGGGGTGTGGCTGTCAATAGCTCACTCTGCTATCCTCAATGCCTCCCTCTCTATGGAGGCACAGGTCACAAGAGTAGTGTGGCAGGGTTTCTACCATCTATGCTGAGCCAAACTACTAGCACCCTACCCCAGAACACCTAGCCACAGTGATCCATGTGATGGTCACCTCTAGACTAAATGTCTGCA
This sequence comes from Paroedura picta, assembly GCF_049243985.1. Classification (NCBI taxonomy): domain Eukaryota; kingdom Metazoa; phylum Chordata; class Lepidosauria; order Squamata; family Gekkonidae; genus Paroedura; species Paroedura picta. The sequence goes on from NC_135369.1 coordinate 148,083,772, forward strand.
ACTCACTCTACACTGGTCTACCCTTAACTTTGTGCTATTGTTCATCTCTTTTGCTTTCTGGGGGTGTTTCTGTGAATTTTTGACCCCTTTATAGAATTAGTTTAAGATACAGAGTAGGAGTATCAGTGCTATGCTAGCATCAGGATAAGACTGCTCACATGGGTATGATTCCGACAAGTATTTAGGACCTACAAGGAGAAGAGGAACCTCATCATGGAACTCATCATGGGTGACTTCAATTTCCCAGATGTGTGCTGGGAAACAAACTCTGCGAAGCGTCCTCAGTCATGCAAGTTTCTGACCTGCCTGGCTGACAATTTCATTTATCAAATGGTAGATGAACCCACAAGAGGTTCAGCCATACTGGACTTAATACTGACCAACAGGCAAGAGTTGGTGGATGAGGTGAAGGAGGTGGGGACCCTAGGGGGAAGTGACCATGTCCTCATAGAATTCCTTTTGAGATGGGGAGCCAAGGAAGCTTGTAGCCAGACGCGGATGTTGGATTTTCGTAGGGCAAACTTTAATAAACTCAGAGACATGATGAGTGTCATACCATGGACGAGAATGCTGGAAGGGAAGGGAGCATGTGAAGGGTGGGCGCTACTCAAACAAGAGCTATTGCATGCTCAATCAATGACTATTCCAGAAATACGAAAACACTGCAGGAGCTCTAAGAAGCCTATTTGGATGAACAGAGAACTTCAAGAGGAACTAAGAAAGAAAAGGAAAATGTTCAGGAAATGGAGGGAAGGACAGAGCTCTAAAGAAGAGTACCTACAGGTTACTAGGCACTGTAGATCAATCATCAGAAAGGCCAAAGCTGAGAGTGAGCTAAGATTGGCCAGGGAAGCCCACTGTAACAAGAAAAGATTTTTCAGTTACGTGAGGAGCAAACGTAAAGTAAAGGAGGCAATAGGCCCGCTGTTGGGTGCGGATGGACAAACTCTAACGAAAGATGCAGAGAAAGCAGAAAGGCTTAGTGCCTATTTTACATCTGTTTTTTCCCACAGGTCAAAGTGTTTAGGCACATCTAGAGATGGCTGTAGCCAAAGGATAGTCTCTGGGTGGCAGGTTAACATGGATAGAGAGGTTGTCGAGAGGCATTTAGCTGCACTGGATGAGTTCAAATCCCCTGGTCCAGATGAAATGCACCCGAGAGTACTCAAAGAACTTTCCAGAGAACTTGCACAGCCCTTGTCCATCATCTTCGGAACCTCTTTAAGGACTGGAGATGTCCCGGAGGACTGGAAAAGAGCAAACGTTATTCCGATCTTCAAAAAAGGGAGGAAGGATGACCCGGGAAACTACAGACCAGTGAGTCTGACCTCTGTTGTGGGGAAGATAATGGAGCAGATATTAAAGGGAGCGATCTGCAAACATCTGGAGGACAATTTGGTGATCCAAGGAAGTCAGCATGGATTTGTCTCCAACAGGTCCTGCCAGACCAACCTAGTTTCCTTTTTTGACCAAGTAACAGGTTTGCTGGATCGGGGAAATTTGGTTGATGTCATTTACTTGGATTTTAGTAAAGCTTTTGACAAGGTTCCCCATGATGTTCTGATGGATAAGTTGAAGGACTGCAATCTGGATTTTCAGATCGTTAGGTGGATAGGGAATTGGTTAGAGAACCGCACTCAAAGAGTTGTTGTCAATGGTGTTTCATCAGACTGGAGAGAGGTGAGTAGCGGGGTACCTCAGGGTTCGGTGCTCGGCCCGGTACTTTTTAACATATTTATTAATGATCTAGATGAGGGGGTGGAGGTGCAGATGACACCAAATTGGGAGGACTGGCAAATACTCCGGAAGATAGAGACAGAGTTCAACGAGATCTGAACACAATGGAAAAATGGGCAAATGAGAACAAGATGCAATTTAATAAAGATAAGTGTAAAGTTCTGCATCTGGGTCAGAAAAATGAAAAGCATGCCTACTGGATGGGGGATACGCTTCTAGGTAGCACTGTGTGTGAACGAGACCTTGGGGTACTTGTGGATTGTAAACTAAACATGAGCAGGCAGTGTGATGCAGCGGTAAAAAAGGCAAATGCCATTTTGGGCTGTATCAACAGAGGCATCACATCAAAATCACAAGATGTCATAGTCCCATTGTATACGGCACTGGTCAGACCACACCTGGAGTACTGTGTGCAGTTCTGGAGGCCTCACTTCAAGAAGGACATCGATAAAATTGAAAGGGTACAGAGGAGAGCGACGAAGATGATCTGGGGCCAAGGGACCAAGCCCTATGAAGATAGGTTGAGGGACTTGGGAATGTTCAGCCTGGAGAAAAGGAGGTTGAGAGGGGACATGATAGCCCTCTTTAAGTATTTGAAAGGTTGTCACTTGGAGGAGGGCAGGATGCTGTTTCTGTTGGCTGCAGAGGAGAGGACACGCAGTAATGGGTTTAAACTTCAAGTACAACGATATAGGCTAGATATCAGGAAAAAGTTTTTCACAGTCAGAGTAGTTCAGCAGTGGAATAGGCTGCCTAAGGAGGTGGTGAGCTCCCCCTCACTGGCAGTCTTCAAGCAAAGGTTGGATACACACTTTTCTTGGATGCTTTAGGATGCTTAGGGCTAATCCTGCGTTGAGCAGGGGGTTGGACTAGATGGCCTGTATGGCCCCTTCCAACTCTATGATTCTATGATTCTAACCTCCAGAGCTTTAGTAATGAGGGGCTTTCTCTACAGAGCCTCTGTAGGATTGGTTTGTTTGTCCACTTACAATTTTTTTCACCATCAGTTTTCAGGTTGCACATCTCCTAGGTGTGTTGCCTGGGACATGAGGAGCAGTACTGGTGAGTGCTACAGTGATTCGAGTGGTCTTACTTAGAGATGAGACGCAGCTGTTGTGTACTCAGTCTCTTAGCAAGTTGACCCTAAGACCTGCGGTAACAGCCCACTAGTGTCACTATGAAAAAATGCCCACAAAAAGCTAATATAGTATGTTCTGATAGAGTAAACTTTTCCAGGCACGCAAAGTTCATCAAACTTATGGCTTGCCAAAGTGAAATGCTTTCCCAGCTCAATGGAAGGATAAACATGTGGTACTTTCATTTTGTTGCGCACATTGAACTTCTGTTACATTGAATGGGGGTCCTTAAACTTGTAAGAAATTCATATATGCACCTGTATGTTAATGGGTCTCTGCATACAAATGTTAGCTTCAAGTTTCCAGCCAGAAATTCAAAATGGAGCATGGTAAGAAAGAGTAATTTCATGGAATTGAATACTCATTTCATAATTAAGCTCACATTTGACAAGGACTGAAATAATAATTAGAGCATACTTGTTTCCTTACAAAATGATAATGTAAAAATGGTTATGTGAAAGGTATCCTTTGAGATGGTCTTGTATGGTTGATAATGTACATAGTATTCTCCTACACCTGATATTATCACAGTTTAAAGCCCCAAAGAATTCTCAATAGTTTATTGAACATTCCTTGTATTTATTTTACAAATTCCTGTAACCTTATATTCCTCTTATCTCTGAAGCTCAGTGCCAGAGTACACATTAATAGCATCCTTCATGAGTTGTGATAACTATATCACAATGTAATCTTGATGCTCAGAGGTGCAGTCCTTCATTTTGCATTCTGTTTCTATTTCCCCTGTAGACCAGAAAGGGGAAATTTCTACCTAGAGAGTTTGCTATCATTCAACATTGATATTACTTCTGAACACTCACCCGCCTGCACTAGGGAAAGCATATGTCAACACAGCACTTTCAGTTTATCTGTGTTCACTTACATATGCAAAGATTTTGCCCTCAAATGCTCATTTGGTATATATTTCAACTTCTCGAAGATCATTAGAGGGATTTTTAAGGTATCTGAAAGTATGTGATCTAGTCTCAAATCTGTGGCCAAGTTTGGTGTTCTGGTCCTAGACCCATGTTTTGCTGTGTAAGTGTATGGAGCTCTTGCTACAAGGAGAATATTATGGAAGATCTAAACCTTCATTTGGATACCACAATTTGTGAACTTATGATCACTGTGTGTATTGTTCTGAAATGAAGTCAAAATATATACATATATCATTATATCAATAGATACATTGTCAATAGATAATAGACATACGAGAATTAAAAATAAATCAATTGTATTTCTGAAATATATAAGTTGACTATACTAGGGTAATTGGTTTGCTACCTAGTCCAGGCAACACAGGATCCCTAAAGCTCTGAGAAAGTGTACCAATTTTCTTAGCCTATTCATGGCCTTGAGTGGAAGTATCCTGCAAACAGTGCCTCCAGTCTGATCAATAAGCCTGCTGGTGACCCACCATGATCAAGTGTGAATTTTTGAATATATATGTGGTCCGGGCTTGGTGTACTTGAGGGACCACTTGGCCAACTATGTCCCCCAAAGGACACTAAGATCATCTAGCATGAACAAATTAGTGACTCCTGGCCCAAAAGAAGACCTAAACCAGAGCCAGGGCCTTCTCAGTCCTGGCCCCAACATGATGGAATGAGCTCCCAGAAGAACAAAGGGCCCTAGAGGAACTGGGTCTGTTCCACAGAGCCTATAAGATGGAGTTCTTCCACTAGGCATTTAGTTGGGGCCAACGAACACTAAGACAGCTTCAATTTAACACCATCTGGGCTCCCTCTATATAGATACCCCTCCCAGAACCAAGATGTTCTTAAATGTTTTGCCTATACAGCTAGTATGGTTATTTTAAGGTGATCTTTTTAAGTATTACAACACTGTATATGTTTTTATGTAATAATGTTGGAAACCGTTCCGAGTTGGCATGCCAGGAGGGGTGGGGTAAAAATCAAAGAATAAATAAAATAAATATGAACCCACTTTGGCTTTTGGAATAAAACTCTCACAGTTATATGTTTTCTAAAAGAAACTATCCCTACTGCTATTTCTTTTCAGCTACAGGTTGCCTTTTGGCAGTAACGGTGGATGCTGCATAATTGAAATGACCACAAATGAAAATTCACTAATGCGACAAGAAGTCTTTCTGATGCATCGACTAACTGAGGTGAACCTATCAGACAATATCCAAAGACCAACTGGAACATGTTTATTTTAATTTCTCATAGTTCTGGGGATTTTAATTAATTCCATATTAGTTGCCACAGGGGAGGGCAGTATATAAATATAATAAACAAACAAACATGACAATCTACTGTAAATTCTCCTGCACTCCCCACTGAGATGAACAACTTCTGTGAATTGCCATCAGATTTGCACTAGTGATTAGTCTGGGGAAAATGTTTCCAGCCATAAGTAAAATGTGTAGTTTAGTCCATACAATCTCCCTATTCCTTCCTTAAATTTATGCATAATCTACACATAAATTGATACACCTATACAGTGAGCAGGTTTGTGCTATTGGCGGAGAAAGGACCATGTGTTAGACAAAATGACAGGGCAGAACCACCACACTTGTTTCTTTATTCCTTTCTTTCCACTTGTCTTTTGAATGCAATAGAGAGCTGCCATGATTGTTAATGGCTTTTTGTAATCCTTTGCAGGTTACCTTTGGGTCCATATTCCTTGGAAATGTCCCTCCTCACGTTAAGATTCATCCAGGTGCTGGGGCGATTTCTGGCTTCAGAGGCTGCATTCGAGAGTTCCAAGTGAACAACAAAGAATTGTTTGTCATAGATGAGGCCATGGGAGGAAGAAACATTGAGAACTGCAATGTCCCTGTTTGTGACTATCATCCATGCCGCAATGGAGGCACTTGCACTAGGTAGGCACTGGGATTTCATTGCTGTTGTTGTCGTAAGTTCTTCATTTTTTTTCAAAAATTCAATCATGGTATGTGAATACAGAAGGAAATTGCTACAGTTTTTATCTTTCTTTGATTTATTACAGCCCTTGATTGAAACTAGTGCTCCATTTAAAAACAGATAACGACCCATACAAGAGACAATATTTAAAAGAAAGTGTTTAGCACTCTAAGATCTCTGAAGCATTAAATACAAGGAACTGTCTCTGGTTTCACCAATTCCCAGTGGAGCTGAAATCAGGGAGTTCAATAAGATGTGTCTGCCTTTAATGAACAGAAATTGTCTTTACGGTCATAAGCATAGTGATAAAATCACTTCATGTGAGATTTGGGTTAATCCCACTCCAAGGGATGCCATCTGTATGCATTTTGCTGAGTACAGCAACCACAACAATTTTAGTCAAGGAATTTGAATGCCATTTATTTAGTTGCAGGCAAAGTAGGATTTTTAATAAGCATGCCATTGGTCCTGGCTCTGTAGTGCTATGATTTATCCCCCTGATTTCAGCATGCATTTTTCTGCCTCTAGGTTGTGCTTCAGGCTTTCCGCCCTATTTTTTCCGATTCTTTTGCGGACACTTTTACCTCAATTTTTTCCCTGTAAGCCCATGTTGAGTTACCTTTGTCCCTATGTGCAATGATCCTGTTGGTTTTCTTTCTCTCACCCACATCCAGCCCACTTTTTGTTGATTAGACTATCATCCTCATCAAACCATTCCCTCTCATTTCCCCTGCCCTGAAGACAAGTAGTTTTATTTTTCATTTTTAAAGGCACTAAAATGTTAATAAAGTGATATATGTTTGTAATGATTGGTTTATCTGAATTCCCAACTCTCATTTTTAGAAAAGTAGATCTCTAGCTCATTCCCTTGTGTAATAACCCTTTTCTCTTGATTCTTCACAAGGGAAGAAGCTATTGACTTACTTTGTAAACAAGAATTCTGGGAATTCAGAGAACATACTAAATCTACGATTACAATGGCATATCAATATATTTTATTTATTTATCTATCTTTTTATTTATGCAATTACGTTATATCTCAGGGCAGTGTACATAGAACCAGTGGGAAGTGGAAAGGTACATTGAAACATTCTGAATGGTATGAACGAGCCAAAGTTATAAGCAGTTATAACAATAACAACATTTGAGTAATCACAACCAAACAAAAGTTAGAAAGGGATAACGAAAACAGTTAGGAACATGCTGAGTGTCAAGGTTGCATAACTGGAGACCAGGCTGTATGTTGGAGGGGGGGGGATCATTGACTTCATCTGAAAACCTGGTAGAAGAGCTCCATTTTGCAGACCCTATGGAACTGTTTTCTGATAGGGTCTTGATTTCATTGGGGAGCTCGTTCCACCAGGTTGGGGCCATGGATGAAAAGGCTCTGGATCTATTCAAGGCCAAGTGGATTTCTTTGAGGCAAGGGATCACCAAATTGTTTGAGTAGATAGAGTGTCACTTTTCAGAGAATACAGATGAGCAGATGGTCCTTGAGGCAAACAAGACTCTGTTCACATATGGCCTTTGAAGGTAAATAAAGGTAAAGGTTTCCCCTGTGCAAGCACGGAGTCATGTCTGACCCTTGGGGTGACGCCCTCCAGCGTTTTCATGGCAGACTCAATACGGGGTGGTTTGCCAGTGCCTTTCCCAGTCATTACCGTTTACCCCCCAGCAAGCTGGGTACTCATTTTACTGACCTCGGAAGGATGGAAGGCTGAGTCAACCTTGAGCCGGCTGCTGGGATTGAACTCCCAGCCTCATGGACAGAGCTTTCAGACAGCATTTTGGCTGCTTACCACTCTGTGCCACAAGAGGCTCTTGAAGGTAAATATCAGCACCTTAAACCTGATCCAGTATTTGATTAGTAGACAGCATAATTGCTGGACAGTCAGGGTGATATGGGAATAAGTTGAAAATACAGGAAAGCCCAAAGTGTACCAACAGAAGAACAAATTTAGAGAAAACAAAAACATTCTACCTTCCGCATTACCTAATTGATCCAAAGACAAGGAAAACTTAATGATTTTTAAAATAAATAAATAAAAATTCTAGTATAAACTTAGATTGCTGCTTGAAACGAGTTCAAATTCCATGTCACCCACTGTATGTAAACATTACATATACATAAAAATGCATGTTACAATATAGTTACCACAGGCTCTATCATAGGATCAGAGAAGCACTTATTAATCCCATTCTTGCATCTTATCTTGGCCAGAGTAGAAGAACTTTTCTTTCAATCATGTTAGCTGATAAAAATCAGAAGCTGACATGGAAGTTTGCCAAGTATGGATGGATGGCCTATTGATCAGAAAAGAGCTTAGGGAACACAGTTAGGGTTATACCTAATTTAACTAATCTTAAACATTTACTGATATATATTATGTAAGTTTATCAAATCATTAATATTTTGTATTAATTTTAACGTTGTAACTCAGATTTTATTGTATGACTGAGTTTTTAAATGAGGTGGTTTCTTATTTGGTCAGTTACCATAATAAAGTATGATTGATTGATTGTTAAAACATTACATTTACATAGAAATACATGTTATAATACATTTACTGAAAAAAAGGAGTAGAAGTGCTGGCAGCAGGGGAAGAAGCAGAGATAGCAGTGGGAGGAGGTTGGACAAGAAATCTGCTTCAGTGATTTGCGAGTACCGATGCCAGGCCCTGCCCACTGCACTGCCTCCTCCACTCATCCATGCTCTCCTAAGGGCGAAGGCAGCCTTGGAGGACAGACAGCAGTAGTGCGGCAAATGGGGATAAGCAGCTGCTGCTGCCCCCACCATTCATCCTCCAAGGCTGCCCATGCTTTCCTGAGGGCATGGGCAGCCTTAGAAGACAGGCAGGCATCACTTTGGTGAACAGAGTTTGGCTCTGAGTGTTGCCAGCCACCAATGCTTGTTCTTCAAGACCACCCACACTCTCCATCTACTGGTGCACTCCCTGGGGTGGGACTATTACATCGTGTCTGTAGTCACATCCATTTGAGGGGCCGCACCAGTAGATGTTTCCACATCAAAAATATAATTAAAATTCAAAGCAACTATTCATTCATTTTTTTAGTATATTTTGGTAGAAAAAGACCAAAAAGGAGAAAAATATTTTCCCATCAAAACTTTTTGTGTGCCTATGGTGTCTTTAAAACTAAACTAATCAAAACAAGAAGTTTGTACTAATCAGTGTTGGGGGGGGGCAGAGATCTATGTAATACAAGCGGGACACCCAGTGTCTATTTTTGCTATCAAGTTAATGAATCCAAGCTATATTTTATACTAGGATCAAAGCCCATTTATAAAGGAGGTTCTTAAAGGGGAAGCATGGTTCCTGTTGAGCACAGCAGCCCAGCCATGGAGGCTGGGCCACAAGGGCCTGTGCTGAGTCCACAGCAGAGCATGGTCAGCTGCCTCCCCCACTGCCCAGAGGCCAGACGGCTTGGAAGCACAGCACTTCTGCCAGTGAGTCAGACCAGTGTGGTACCATAGAGCACAGCTATCTTTCTCTCCTACTCCCTGGTCTACTTTCTGCTGGCTCTTCCTCCTCCCAAGTGTCTGAAAGCAGCATAAAAGAGGAGGAGGAGGATGGCCCTCAGTGGGGGAGTGCCCTCTCCCTATTGGATATATGTCTCCCACTGAGGGACAATTGTAGTGGGTTTTAGTGAGTGTGTCATCTGCACCTGAAAATAATGTTATTATGGTTATAGATTAAGTCCAATTAGACTAAATCATAATAAACAATATTTTACATTGCAGTAGATTAATATTATATTTCTGTATCAATAATAATAGTGTCATCTTTATGGTATCATTTGTCCAAATTAGATACTAACAATAACTTGCTCACCTTTTATCACAAAAAAGAGGAAAGTAATTATAGGCCTGGAGGATTATTGTCCATGAAGTCGCAATGGGTCGGACACGGCTTCGCACACAACAACTACAACAAATTATACCCCCATTAAAAATCCTACATGAAATATTATCCCCCTAATTGCTGACCAATGCTAAACATTCAATTCCCTTTTTTTTTTAGAAAAAAATCTCACTGAAATATAAAAGTAGGATTAGCATGAAAAAAAGCAGAAAACATGATGATGAGAAGACAGGGGGAAAGCTAAGTAATAAAAATAGAATAACTATTCCCTTTGTCCTCGGTTTTACCCCTTCAGTTAATATAATTTCTTAATCTAACATTTTCCCCCGTAGTTATTTCTCAGTGTTAAATATCTCCCCCTTTTCTTTCCCATTAAATTCTGATATAAGATTCACTCCCAAATTCATGTTTATTTCCAGAATATTTTTTAATTTCCCATCCTGGATCTCTTAGACCAGCGGTCCCCAACCTTCTTGTAGTCGGGGACCGCCTCCAAGAGTGGGAGAGAGCCGGCGGCCCGGCCACAGCAGCTGCATGTAAACGCGCACGCGCAGTTGCCGCACATGTGCGTTTTCGCCACTAGGTGGCGCTAACTCGCATGCTCAGAACAGCCGCACGTGCACGTTTTCGCCAGCAGGGGGCACAAACACACATGCGCGGCGGCTCCGTGCATATGCGTTTGCGTCGCTGGCATGCCAGCGGCCGCGCCTGCCTCTTCCCCCCCTCTCGCTGCGGGGGGAGGGGAAGGCAGGTGTGGCCACTGGCGGCCCAGTACCATGGCCTTAACAGCGAGGGGTTGGAGACCTCTGTCTTAGACCGTTTGTGCACTGGGAACTTCACTGCCCCAGCTCCCATGCAGAAGCACAGATCGGGGGCGGATGAGGTGCACCAGGCCAAATGCTCTCCTATGTGGGTGCAGGAAGAGGTGGGGCAATCTGCCATGACTAAAACTCCAGCCTGCAGCACAGCATGAAACCTCCAGTGCATAAACGGTCTTACTGAGACAATATGTTGGCTCTCAGCTTCAGTTTGGATGGAATAGCTTTTCATCTCACCCGCAGCAGTTGGAATGGATCTCCATCTTGGATATGCTGTGTAGCAGTCAGTGTTTGCAGATCATTATGGATTTGTGGCAGTCATATTATTAGTCTTGTCTTTGGTCTTTAGTTAGCACAATATAGTTAAACTAGTAAAAAAGCCCATTGTATAAAGATTACAATGGGCTCTAGCAGGCGGGGGCCAGAGCGAGGGACGGAAGGCTACCAGAAAGAGGAGGCGGGCGGCGGCTCCTCGGCGGCTCCTCGGCATGTTGGGCTGTGGGTTGGGCGGGTTGGGCTCCTCGGCGCGCTGGACTGCGGTGTCTCCTCGGCGGCACCTCCGCGGCTTCTGCTGGCTGCTCCTTGTCGGCTCCTGACGTGGCTCCTCGGTGGCTTTTCGCCGTGCTGCGTCTCCTCGGCGGTTTCTCAGTGGCCCGTGGCAGTGGCGGGCGAGTTGCTGCCGCGGCTGGGCGCAGCAAAGCATGGCTCCTCCGCCTATCGCGGCCCGGGCACCGCCGTTCGCTGGGCGGGTGCCACCTGCGATCACGGCGCCGCTTCCTCCAGTGATGGCGGCTCTTCCGGCGCCACCAATCACGGCGCCACCGTCAATCGCGTTGCTGCCGCCGCCCACATCTCAGCTAAGCTTGCGTTGGTGGGCTGCTGGGTCGGGCGACTTGCCGGCGGTCTTGCATCAGGCCGCCGGGCAGGGATCCCCTGGCAGCCGCGCTCCGCGCGACTGCTGGGGGTTCCCTCGGGCGTCAGGCCGCCGGACAGGGAGCCCCCGGCAGCCGCGCTCTGCGCGACTGCCGGGGGCTCCCTCGGACTGCGGCCTGATGCGGTGAGAGGCGCAAAGCGCCTCTCGCCGCGTCAGGCCAGGAGCAACTGCGAGCCACGCTGCGCACGGCTCGCAATTGCTGGGGCTGGGAATCAGAGGGACCAATCGGTAGGCACTTCGCGCCTGCCAATTGGTCCCTCCGATTATCTGTCATGAGGAAGGGTCCAATCCGGACCCTTCCTCATCCCGGACACATCTCGCCCCAGAACAGCTTACTCTTTTATTTAGTCCGTGGCGCCCATGGCGCCACGGGCGGTGTAAAGATTCCAGTAGTTTGAGAGACACTGTCTTTCTTCTTGCTTTTATAGAGATAATAAGAAATACTCACAAATTCCAGCAGAGTCCAGTCATAGCTTTTGAAATAGTTGGCTAAATTCCAATTTAATCAAAAGAAGACTTTTCAAAAGACAAGATAGCTAAGTGAAACAAGTTCCATTTTTTTTCTTTAAAAAGCAGAAGAAAAATAAAAGAAATCCAGGCTGGCTTAGGTGGTATGTCAAACCAATTTCTCTTAGTAAGGTCTGGATTGTACCAACAGAGATAAAACCTAGAGTCAGGCATCCCTGCTTTGTTTTCTCCATGCAGTGTGACAAAAAGACTCCTCGTATCTTAGAGGGGATATCAAAGCAAAAAAATACTCCTTATCTGACCATAATTGGTCCACTTAACAAGAGATCCTGAGAGCAACTGGAATCACTGCTTATCAGTTAGCCCCCATCATGGAGACATCGTTAGTGTACATTACAAATGGGGGTAAATATTATGAAAAATTAGATAATACAAAGAATCACAAATTTACTTATTCTTGGAAAGTCTGTTCTACACCAAGACCTTTATTTTTAACTTGAATAAGCCACAGTCAGTTATTTTAAGTGGTACTTTTGCCTGGGCTATTCTGGAAAGGATGGACTATACATTTATTATTATTATTATTATTATTATTATTATTATTATTATTATTATTATTATTATTATTATTAATGTGGTAAGTATAGTGGTAATACAGTGCCTGGGCTTTTGTCTGTTCTTTCTGCTCATAAATATAGTTTCCAAATGTATCACTCAGTGGATAGAGAAGGACTAGAACAAAAGTACAAACCTAGTAACACTTTCCTGAGGGCAAGCTCAATTGAACAGAGCAGAGTGGGATTTTGAATAGACCTTCCTATGATATTTCTCAGAGTATGTTCATATGCTACTTCAAAGAACTTGAGAACTAGCTCCTCAAGTGAAGCAGCCTTCTGATTATTTTACTAGGAACGTATGCAGAAAACCAATGATACTTCAGCATTTCTTAAAGTGCATTGAACTACTTTTAACAACTGCTTATTTCTGAGCTCGTGGTGAAGCATATAAATGGTCTCTTATCCCTAGATTTAGAATTCATCATGAAAGTGACAAGCCAATTTGTAACCTAACCTAATGAGTCACATAAATAATTGCTGTATTTAATAGTTCACGCCAATCACAAGAAAAGCAAAACTCTGCCCCCTATACACAAGATGGTTGTTTCTATATATATGGCAAACATCTCAGATATACAGAATAATATGACTTTATAAATGAACCAAAACAAAAGCAAGTAGCTTAAAGAAGACTGGCCAGGGTTCAGGAGGCATGGACCATTGACAGCAGGTGAGAATCAGAAAAAGGGGAGAGAGGGAGGTAGAGAAATACACAAAGTCAATGTCCTTGTAGAATTCTGAAGGGGAGATATGGACTAAAAGGAAGGGAAATTGCAAATGAACCTCCCCTCCCCTCAATCTTTGGCAAAAAGAAGTGAAGACTTACCAACCAGCCGCCATTGATGCAGTGGAGGAGCCGGGCGGTTAGGAGGACACGCTGGGGTAACAAGGTTGGACATGGCAGTGCATAGGGTGGACATGTCAATTGTGTGCCACTTTCATGACATGGGCTGGGAGGCATGAGCCCCGGGGGGCACCTTAAAATGCACCATGTGGAAGGGGCTCAGCCTCTTTCCCAAATTGCCACCAGAACAACTTCCCTCCCACCCACCCACTTATGTTGGCTAATACTGTGCATATTTCAGTGGCCACTGTCAAATGTTTTTGAATTGTATTTCATCAAAGCTGGAGGTTTTGGCATGAGATGGAACCTGTCTGGGGAGAATCCGGTCTGTGCATTGGACTCCCAGGTTGGGGGCCTCCTTATGACGAGGCAGGTCTGTTAGCAGGCCAACCCAGCAGGGGAGGCATGGGGCTTGCAGTGCCTGGTAGCCTGGGGTGGGACCAAGGGAGGTGGGCACCTTCTTGGCACCCCAGAGTTTACAGTGTTGGGTGGCTTCTGTGCATTGCCTCTTGGCACCCCAGGTGGACACTTCCCTATGGGGGACCTGCATTCCTGGTGGGGGAACTGGGTGGTCTCTTGGATGCAGTCTCAGGGGCAAGGGGACCTGTGTTCCCAGTGGGGGACCCCAGGTACCACTGGGGTCTGAGTTCTTGTGGTCATCTGACTGCAAGTCAGGCTTCCTCTCCTGCAGAGTTAATAAAGCTGTGTCCTTGTTTAAGCCAACAAAAAATGTTTGTGTTTGTGTGTGTGTATCTTCCTTGAGCCCAAAGGTGCCCTCCTGCAAGTCATTTGCACAGCTAGTGACATGGTCAATGCAGTATAACAGTATATTTTCCACATTGCTTTATCTTCATGCTATGAATAGCAGCACTTTTGAAACTTCCCCCTCTTGAAAACATAAAAGCCCATCCAAAATTAAAGATGTCAACCTTAACTGGTATACTGGCACTATTTACTGTTGCTAGAGGCTACCATGCATTAAAGCCAAAGGTATATCTACTATTCACTGTGACTCACACCCTATATGAGTTATATATCAACACTCCAAGTTTATATGGCAGTGGATATTGGACTGCAGTTCAATTTGCAAATTACTTATTGGGAAGTAAATGCTACTTAATTCAATTGGGACTTAAAAGTACACACTCATAGGATTGGTCTATAACTTATAACTTGAGCAGTCTACAGCTTCACTTGTATCCTGCTGCTTCCTTGTGAAATGTAAAATGTTGATGTCATGTGTGGGAGGATCTCCTAGAAAAATGAATGGGCATAGGGGGGATCGAAATGAATGTGATACTTTCATTATCAAACATAAACTTATTTTACTGCTTTAACAACATGAGATGCATCATTTATAATTCAGTGTATAAGCTGTACTATTTGGCATGTTTATGGAATTTTAAATTGTACATTCCTTCGTTTCCTGCTGGCAAAATTGCAAATCTATCCAGCACATAAGAACAGCACTTCTTGATTAGACCAGTGGTCCATCTGTTCCAGCATGCTGTTTCACACAGTGGTCAACAAGCTATTCTGAAGGGCCAACAGCAGGGAACAGAGGTTGAGATCTTCCTCTGATGGAGAGTCATGATACTGGTATTCAGAGATTTACTGCCACTGAATGTAGCAGTTCTCTGTAGTCATCATGGCTGGTAGCCACTAGTTCATGGGTGAGAATTACTGGCTGCTGCACCCTAAGCTATTGTAGCACGTGTATCTTAGTTTTTGCCATCTGAGAGGTAGAAAAGAATAAAAGTCAAATTAGAAAATAAATTATGAACTAAACAAAATTAAGCATATTAGAACAATTTTACAGTCACAAACTACTTTATGAGATTGTTGAGAGAATAAAATAATTCCATGGACACCGTGCTGAACTCTCAGGAAGAACTGGAAACAAATACGTTGAATGAAGTGGTGCACATCTTACAGTGCAGGCCTGTTAAAATCCAGTGTATATCAATGGGAGATGAACTGGAATTTAAGAACCAAAATGCACACATCTTCTTGATATAAATGGGATTTTTATTGGCAGCTTAAAGAATGATACACTTTTTATTCTAGCACAAGATTTTGTGAACTATATCAAACAAAATAGACATATGCATGAACTTAGAATAAAAACATTGCCTTTAAGGTGCCATAAGATTCTTGTTTATTTTTTTTGCTACAACAGAGTAATAAACTTTCACCATCTCCCAAACTGTTTTTAAATGTAATGTAATAGCATGAATTTTGGCTCTGGGATGCAATTCAGCCATTCTTTTTATTTGGAGAGAGAGGTCAATTCTCTTTGGATCCTCGAAGTATAGAGTTTTTTTTAAAAAAGATTAAAGAAGGATATCAGCTAATGAAATTTAATAGATAACACTTTCCACTGTTTTAAACTCTGTGTGGTAGGTTTGGCAGTAATTCCACCGAGGCTTCAGCGCTTATGAAAACAGCACATAAAAATGTCTATACAGGTGATAGTGTCAAAGCACAGTGGTACTGTCTGATAAGCAGATTTATTTCAGGCTGCTTAAGGGGCCATCAAAATGTAAATATACACGGGCTTTGTTTTCATAGTGCTGAGTACAACCAGAAAGTTAATTATGCCCATACGCTAATGTCTCAAGCTATTCTCACGGCAATTATTCTTACTGTTGTTGTTTGGCATCTATTGGAACAGCAGATGGCTCCATTAATGTTAATCAATTAATTAAGACTGAAAAAAATCAAGCTCAATTAACAATAAATTTCAAAACAGTGTAGCTTATGTTCTGGTTTCAGATCTCAATGATGACATAGTTGTCAAAGTCCTCAAAAAGGCAGGTTTCACAAGGAAGAACTAGAGATATTTCAAGAACAGCCTTTCTACAAAATTAATGTTTAGCCAAGAAAGGAAGCAATAAAATATCCATCCATTAGAGCCAAATTCAATGATTTAGATACCCATATTAAGTATGCTGGTAGCCTGTTCAGGGTTTCAAATGCTATTATAGCGAGAGCTTTTCCGGAAGATCAGTTTTTAGCATAAGAAATGTAAGTTAGTCATTTATTGTATAGAATCCTCAAGCAAACACCTTTGTTTTGGCACAGAGTGAAAAGATTACTTTCTTCTACTCTTTCTAAAGCTAATAACCAGAGATGTTTGCTTAAATAATGGATAGAAAATATTTCTTTAGGGACTTTTGAGTAGCATTAGCTAGAATGTGTTTTACCTGTTCATATGAGGATGAAGAGAAACAATTTGCAGAATTGGGGGGAAAAACATTTGGGAGGTGGGAGGGAGACATTGGTGACCTGTGTCATATAATAGCTCAGGTGCTGGTCCTGGATTTAGGAGACTTGTATTTAAATCTTCACTTAGCCATGAAACCCATTTTGTGATCCTAGGCCAATTGCAGTGTTCATCGTAATTTATTTATTTACCTTATGGGGTTGTAATGAGAATTCCTTCATGAGAAGGGTGATAAAAACATAGTAGAAAAATATAAACGGAAGAAAAAGATTATCTAAAAAGTTTTTCTATTGGGGAAATTGGTTTTGTTTTAAAAAGAGTTCCTAATTGGAGACAAAGCAAGATGGGTAGAAGTGTTTGTCTGTAGCAGTAGAAAGGAGCAAGAGTCCAATCGTACCTTATAGACTAACAAAATTGGTGGCAGAATGTGAGCTTTCATGAGTTGCTGCTCAGTCAGTTAACACAGTGAGCAGTGACTCATTAAATCTCATACTGTGCTGCAAATTTTGTTAGTCTTTAGGGTGCTACTGGACTTTTGCTCTTTTCTACAGTCTCTCATTGTTTGGTCTCTTGCCTTCCCTCCCAACTGAAGGCATTTAGGAATAAGAGATATTATGCAAATGCCATGAGGCTCTCTTTTTCCAAAGAAACTGTATAGTAGTTAACCTTAGAATGTCTTTCTGTTCAAAGAAATGAGGAGTGGAAAACCATGAGTAAAAAAAACATATTTTTTCCAGTCCTCAGATAGCAATTAGTGATTAACCTTTCAATTTATAATGCACTTGACTTAGATTCATTTATGCTTGATTTAGAACACTTTAGCTAAGTCATTATTTAGAGCACCAGCTAGATTTTGACTGAAAAAGGAAGGTGTTTGAAAAGGGTAGGAATCAGGGGCCAAGCCTATTATAAGGTAATCCAAATATCAGTAGGGCTTCGGCTCAGCTTACCTGACATGCCAAATAGTTGGAATATACAATTAATGTCATGTGTGACCTATTTGGCACCTGAGACAGGTAGGTGGGTGGGGCTTGATGACATAGGTGGGGTCGGGCTTTGTAACATGGGAGCAAGTGGGGGGCTGCAGCCTCTGGGCAGAAGTAGGCAAGTGCTGGTGGGTGCAGTGGATGAACACTGGAGGGTCGGCCCTGGGTGGATGTGCTCAGATTGCCTGGTGAGATGGAGAGAGTTTGCAAGGAGCATTTGTGTTACTTGACTGAGATGGCCTCATTCTGGGCAGGAATTTGAAAGGGTGGGAGGAGGAGAACAAAGGAGGCTTGACAAATGGCAAGCAGGTGTGGACTTTGCACCTGTGGACTGCCCCAGGGGACAGAGAGGGGTTCTGGAAGCATGGTGGGCAGGTGATCTTGCATACAGACCCCTCCATTGGAAAATGGTCCTCCAAAGAAAGAAACCCAGAGAGAACTTTTCTTCTACCAACCAGTTCCTCCACAAATGACTAACTTCAGTGCACTTGGCTACCCCATGCAGAAAGAAGCAGGCAGAGAGGAGAATAAAGGAGTGTCCCAAATAAGCACTGGGGCAGCCACAACTGGTGGGGGCACCCAAGGAGGCCACTCTGGAAATGAAGGCACCAGCTTCAGTTTTGTGCCACTTGTCCCTGGAGTGATTTGCGGCTCCTGATTCGCTCCTCCGAGTTTTTATCACGAACGGCACCCGCCCACTCTCCTCCCACTTAGCCCTTAGCCTTTTATTTATACCGCTCTGCTGGAGCGGTGTAAAGATGGTTTATTGGGATTGGGATAAATACTTGGGATTTAAATTAGGTCTGGACATTACCAATTATATGATAGAAACTACAAGTAGCTGTGAATCCAGCAGCACGTTTAAAACCAAAAAAGTTCTATTCAAAGTAGAAGCACACTTCAGATGCAGTGAAACAAAATTTCTTCAACAATTGCACATAGGATAGGGTTGGGAGTACAAGATTGGAAATCGTGGCAGCACTTGTACCATAGGATCACCAAGAGTTGGACTTGACCAAATGGCTAACATCATCTCTCTTTTTTTGGAGGGGAGGGGGTAATTGCCAGGAAGGGCTTGTTGCATGCATAATAAACTGGGTGATTGTAGCTGTTATAGGATGAAGGCAAAAAAGACCTGTGGAGGCGGTAAATTAGCATACGGATCTGTTGAGAGTGCAAGAATGAAGTTTGAGTCAAGTGGCCCTTGAAGATCAACAAAGTTTAGTTTTGGGGTATAAGTAAGAACTGAGGCTGATTTCACATCAGCAGTGCAACTCTAGCCTGCCACCGGTGCATTCCCATGGGGGACACATTTCAGCACCAGATAATTTCATGGGGGGCAGCGGGGATTTTTTTTTAATTTTTCTGGAAGGTGGAATGGCATCCCATGCCATCCCACCTTCCTGCAAAATAATTTTTTTTAAGCCCCGGTCTGCCCCATAGCACCATGAAGTACTGCCAAGCTGTCCGGGGCATTTTGTGCCCCCTGCAGTCCTCTGTAGGGAGAGGAGGATGGGACTGCTGTGGGACTGGCCCCATTGGCCTCCGCAACACCAAAAGGGTATGCAAAAGAGTCTGCATTCCCTTAGTGCAGGGCTTCTGGGGCCAATCTGCACCAGGCCCAGGAGAGCAGCGGCCTGGCAGCAACGTCATGTGAACACAGGGTTTAGCCCCGGGTCCATACTCATGCCACCCCGACCTTTTCCACCCATGCAGAATCGGCCTAATTGACTTATCATGTATAGTGAGATAAAAAGCCAATATATTTGTTAAGCCATGGGGATTCCATTGTCCTGAGTGTTGTAATAACTTGAAATTCAGTGACCTTTCATTTGCAATAAAACAGCTATTTGAGGTACTTGATTGACTGCCCCAGGAGGTTGTTCTCCTGCAGGTTTTTCAGTGTTGTCATTCCTGATGTCAGGTTTGTGTCCATTTATCCTTTGACATAGGATTTGACCTGTTTGCCCTATGTAGAGGACAGAAGGGCATTGTTGGCATGTAATGGTGTATGCAATGTTAGAAGATGAACAAGCAAATGAGCCTGATATGGTGCAGTTGATGTTGTTGGATCCAGTGATTCTGCTGTCTGGGTATATGTGGCAGCAAAGCTAGCATCAGGGTTTATTGCAAGATCTGTTACCAGTGTCCATATTCAGATTAGATAATGTATAGTTATGGGTGAGGAGTTGCTTGAGATTGGAGGGATGTTTGTAGGAAAGAAAAGTTTTGTGCTCCAATACTTGTGAAAGAAAACTGTCATTAGTCAGTGGAGGTTGCAAGTCATTAATAATGTGTTGAACTATTTTGAGTTAAGAGCTGTAGGTGACCACTAGTGATGAAACATTATGGTCTCTTTTGGGCCTGTCTTGTAACAGGTTTTATTTGAGTACCAATTCCCAATTTGCTGGCAGGGGCTCATGGGAATTGTAGTCCATGAACATCTGGAGGACCACAGGTTGACTACCCCTGCTGTAGATCCCACATGTAAGTATCTCTGTCTGTAGGACTGGAGCACATGTGTCTGTAGCATAGAATCTGGCTATATACAATGGATATGCTTAGGATGATATCTGGAGGCATGTAGGCATGCTTGTCAGGAAGCTTCCAGTATAAGATGGTATCTGTGTCCCCTGTGTATTTTTACAGTTATGTCCAGAAGATGTATTTCTTGAATAGATTGGTTCATTGTCAAGTTGATGGTCAAGTGAAAGTCATTGAATACCTGGTGGAATATGTCCAGGTCTTCTTTACCATGTGTACGGACAATAAAAATGTCATCAGTGTATCACAGGAATAAGAGTGGAATGAATGGGTGGGAGTTTATAACATGTTGTTTCAAATCAGCCATAAAGACGTTAGCATACTGTGGGGCC
Organism: Paroedura picta; assembly: GCF_049243985.1. Classification (NCBI taxonomy): domain Eukaryota; kingdom Metazoa; phylum Chordata; class Lepidosauria; order Squamata; family Gekkonidae; genus Paroedura; species Paroedura picta. The sequence continues at coordinate 148,104,180 of NC_135369.1, forward strand.
ATGCTGGTGCCCATAGCTGTACGGTTCATCTGAAGGAACAAGTTGTTGCCAAATCTGGTTGTGGATAAGAACCAAATGACATGCTTTGGTGGCAAAGTCAGTTTCAGTGTTGTCAGAAATTACATTCTTTATGGTTTGCAATCAATCTTTCTGTTGGATGTTGGTATACAGGGACTCCACATACATGGTGGCTAAAATAGTGTTCTCTAGAAGGTTGTTTGAAGCTTTTATTGTCCTCAGAATGTGGTGTTGCAAACAATAACTAGGGGTGTTGATGCCATACAGTCTTAGAACACATATATCTAGATACCCCCCACAGTGATAGTGCCTATATCTGAGACAATGGGGCATCCTGGATTACCAGGTGTGTATTTTGGGTAGAAAATAAAAGGTCAAGGTTCCTATGGTGTGTCAGAAAGGATTTCTTCTTGACAGTGCAGGGGTAATTCCTTTATAATCTTATTTCATTTAGGAATACACACACACACACAAGATTATAAAGGAATTATCCCTGCACATTCAAGAGGTGTTAACATTTCAAAGATCTAAAATGTTTCTCTCTCAGTTCGGAAAGAACACTCTCCATTGGGAAATACTCAGTTGGGAAAGAACACTCTCCTCTACCAAGCCACAGAGATACCAGGGTCTTTTTGCATCATCAGAACTGTCACAGCATCTCTTGCCCCTTGCCTCCCATTCATCACAATGGAGTATATTCTTTAAATCAGGGGTAGTCAACCTGTGGTCCTCCAGATGTCCATGGACTACAATTCCCATGAGCCCCTGCCAGCATTCACCAGCATGGACATCTGGAGGACCACAGGTTGACTACCCCTGCTTTAAATGATCAAAGGAGAAGATAGGCTTCTGGCTAAGGTCCACTATAACTTTTCTCCTTCTAGCCAACTTGGTGTAGTGGTTAGTAGTGCCGACTGGTGAGCCAGGTTTGACTTCCCGCTTACCCGAATGCAGCCGGCTGGGTGACCTTGGGCTCGCCACGGCACTGATAAAACTGTTCTGACTGAGCAGTAATATTGGGCTCTCTCAGCCTCACCCACCTCACAGGGTCTCTGTTGTGGGGAGAGGAAAGGGAAAGCGACTGTAAGGCGCTTTGAAACTCCTCCTTGTAGAGAAAATCAACATATATAAGAACCAAGTCTTCTTCTATCCCCCTCCTTCAAGATGCTTCTAATCCAACCAAATTCAGTCTGGTAGGCTTGAGACCCAGTTTGTCAGAAAGACTGACTGAAGGAAGCACACATGGGGTAGGCTTGTTTGGGATTGCATTGTGGAGTCAGTTGTAATTGGGGCTTGGTGTTCATCAGGGGAGTTATCTCTTCCGCATGTTTGCCATGGGGGAATGACAAGAATGATGACCTGCCTTGGTTCCTTGGCATGCTACAGTGTCAAAACCCTGTGAAGTTGGCCTCGGGAAACCCACAGAAAACTATTTCTAAGTATTGTTGTTTCATTTGGTCTTCAGTCCTCATTGAGATTTCACAGTGTAATACACAAAGACTTCACATTGAGTAGGCAAAGTACCCAAATAGTGTATATTGTTATGCCTGGGAGAATGCTTTCATGAAAACACGGATCACTTTTGTAACAGAATGTATTTTCAAGGGGGATAAATAGCTGGAATATTCTCTAAAGGCAGAGCATTATCCCCTATTATTTGCCCAATTATCAACACTTCTATTGTTTTCCATGTTCTTCCCACAGTTGAAAATTCTCTTTGGGAGTCAAACTCTTTGAGAATGCTTGTTCTCTGACAGAGAGGGTGACTCGTATTGCTAGCTTTTAAGCTCTGCAGGCAGCAAATCGGATATTTGGAAAAGCATAATTCTTCCCAATGTGCATGTCAATGGGGCCTTGGTGTACTCAAAGAGCCGTTAACATTGTTTTTCTTACAGATTTTATTATCAACGTCCTTGCCAGTTGGCACATGTGAGTGATTAACTTGGAATGTGAAAATCCTTTGAATCTCTGGGAGCCTCTTAACGCAAATGTGATTTCTTCTTTCATGAATTATGAGGAAGTCACCTGACTTTCACATGATCACAAGAACAACTGGGGAAAAACAAATCTTAATATTCCTCATTTTTGTCCGAGGAGTAGATTTTGAAATCATCTGAGAAGTGTAAAAGCATTTAAAGTAATAAGAGGCTTTTGCAGTTTATTTGCAGTGTGTCTATGCAGCAAGGTCAAACGAGTTAGGGAAAGAAAGTCCCTTTTCCATCTGTCTGTAGAGATTTACCTGAATTGTTTGTTGCTAGAGATAGGATACTTCCTGCACCAGGCTCTATGTGAGTATAGAAACTATTTGTCCTGATTGCAGACACACAGCAGGCAGGCAGAAGCAGATGCTTAGTGTTATAGTTTATCATAATACAGTTGCAAGAGTGAGATACCAGTTAGACATTACTCACAGCTCCAGGTCCAAGGGAGAATCCAAAAGCAGAGTGTCTAAGATACAGACTAGGGTCAGATGCAAAAAATCAGTCCACAGCACTGGCTTCAAGATCAATAACAAGTGGATAAGTTGCTTCCACACAGCCGCTCCCTTGTTGCCTGCTTTTAAACATCATACCAAGCGCCTGCCAGCTTCCTCAGCCCTGCTCCTGCAAACACTTATCATTCCCACTGATGTGGAACTGCTGTTGTGATGCCAGCACGGCACTGTTCTTTCTGTCCTCCAGTTTCCTCCTTATCTTCCTCCTGTGCAGTTTGGGCTCTGGTGACCAGGGAGGTGAACTGGCCAGCTGATGAGTCTCTGTTGCCAACTCAGGGCTGAGGGGCTATTGCACTGATGCTTGGCTGCAGATCTGTGCCTGGCTCCTAGAGACTGTCTCCTCCTGCAACGTCTCTATCACTGTCTGTGACTCTGGGTCAGGTCTGCTGACTATCTCTTCCTCAGAAGAATCCTCTACATCACTTTGCTCTGTTGGGGCTGGCTGACCCTCGACACAGATATATAAGGGAGAAATTTGGTTTTGTCCAGAGTCTGCAATCCAAATTGCCACTCACACAGCTTTGCTTGTGATATTCTGAAGTCTTCCATTGGGTTGGCTCTGTTATGAATGAGAAGCTGTTTGCCTTAAGAAAACGTGTGCAGCTGTGTGAACCCTAAAATAAATGCCTTAAGATAGATTCAGGTAGATAGCCATGTTGGTCTGAAGCAGCCGAAAGAAGTTTGAGTCTAGTGGAACCTTTTTAAGACAAACAAAATTTTATTCTGGGTGTAAGCTTTTATGTGAATGTGTACACTGAGGCAGAAAAGTAGTGACATATATGGAGATGTCTGTGTGAGAACAGAGGAAACTTGAATTGAATTGCTAAGTTGTGTAGTGTGTGTGTGTGTGTGGGGGGGGAACAGCAGGTTTTAATATCTCCAGGTTGTAACCTTAAATAGTAAATCGCCACAGGATGGCAATTGCCATGCGTGGTGGTATATAAATCAAAAAATAAAATTAATAAAATAAAATAAATATAAATATTGTGGGATTGGATCATTTACTTTGGTGGGAAATGGGAAGCCAGCCTCACATAATAAAGATAGGTCGCTCAGAGCACCTCCAAGCTGGGAGATAAAGACTTTGAAACAATGTGCATGTTTAGAGAAATCACTTCAACTTTCCCTTCTTTAGCTGTTTCTTCAAACTGATAAAGTGATTATAGCCCCCATATTTATCAAGTACAACATTTGCACATGGAGAATTTGTTTTGGGCCCAAGACATTTGGACTGGGTCTCAGTCTCATGCTCACCCTTCAACATTAGATAGGAAGGGTTCAAGTAAATATAGCATTTTTCTGTTTCATAATCAACCTGAGTATGCAGTGGGGGAAATGTGAAAGGAAATGCAGAAGCACAAGAACTGTTCTGCAGTTCACCTTGTGTCCAGTCCGTAGCAATAGGATTCATTGCTTACCACTCTATTCATATTAGAATATCCAGGTTCCAAGGAAGGAGATGACAGCATAGATGTTTCCTGCCCTATCTTCAGGACTCTATACCAGTCATCAAGATTAGAGAAAATGGCTCACAGGGACTCATTTCTACCCAGTACAAGAGTGAGAAAGTTATTCAGCAGACCTGGGTCTCCAGTAAGATAGACTTCCCTTTCTCTGTTCCCTATCCTTGCTCTGTCTCTGGATCACTGCCTCCATTAAACTAGTTTGGGAGATTCGTTCTTCTTGAGAGCTTGACCTCAAGCCCCTTCTGCAGCTTCCCACCTTAGGGTTTAGTTCTGTTTTTCTCTCTCTCTCTTTTCAGTCATTACTGAGAGGACTAACACACTCAGTTGAGTAAGTTTTAACCATTGCCCCTTCCTTTTCTAATCCTGCTACATGTGGACTGGACGTGGGTTTAATGGGGGTCACAGAGACCAGGTTTAATAAGAAAAGAAAAAGTCCACACTGTATCCACAAACACAGCAAACTGAACAATGATGAAAAGTCAAGTGAATACAATGCAAAGGCTCTAATTATCAGTTCTTACACATTTCTACAGATAATAATATGAAAGACACTATATAATTCTTGGAGTGGCAAGCAATTATAGATCATGCATTACCTTGGTTTCAACATCTACAGGTCATCTACTGGTGATCAGAATCCTGTGCTCATAATTGTGTTTAGGCAGATCACCCCTCCTTGCTGTGTTAATAGCCAAGATCACTTTCTCAGCATATAAAGGGTTTTATTACATGCCTTTGAGCAGGGGTAGTTAACCTGTGGTCCTCCAGATGTTCATGGTCTACAATTCCCATGAGCCCCTGCCAGCAAATGTTGACAGGGGCTCATGGGAATTGTAGTACATGGACATCTGGAGGACCACAGGTTGACTACCCCTGTCATAGAGCACTATTTTTCTGTCTGCCAGTCTGTCCCCTCTGCATTTTGTCCTCTTGAAGCTCTGTAGTTTAGATGTGACTGGCTGTCCTTTGTTCTTCCTTGGCCAAACTATCTGGCACTAAATGGTTCTGCCCTAGAGAAGTGATTCATACTCACTTGCTTCTTTTCTCCTTTACTTCGGCTGACTCAGAAAAAGTTCCTTATAACTTCTGTGCCTTCTACAAACCCAAAACCCATCCCTTTCGTACTGCAAAGTTTGGCAATAATCCTGGGCTAGAAGTAATTTTACCATAGTAGCCTCACTCCGTTTATATTTTTCACCCTGCAGTTGGCTTCTCGTTGTGATGCAGCAGGTTGTAACTCTAAAAATTTACTTCTGTTTTTGTGTTCATTCATGGAATTTCTGGGCAGCTGGGAGGCCTATGGATTTTAAAAGGTATACAATGCCAGTACAGACAACAGCTTTGTGCATTCAGTGAAAGGACTCCATGTGAAAGCATGCTGACCCTGGCCTGCCTCTATACAATCACTTGGTTGACAGCAAAGTGATATCATGCAGAAGAAGTGGTTGAATGAACTTTCCCTCCCCATGATCTGCAACATTTGGAAAGCAGCTCTGCTGATCATGGGGAGAGGATGACCAAGAGACTGCATGGAGGCAAGGGCAAGGTTGGTCTGCTCATGCATGCTCTCCCTTCCTGTTCATTCAGTGAATGTGTGGGCTTGTACCAGGCTACAATAATAAATAACAAATAAAGCATGAACTCTAATTAGCTTTATGTAAGCTACATTTTTTTATATATTAGCTACAAAGTGAATAATCAGAAAATCAATATCTTTTGAAGAAATGTAAACTAGTACATGGAAATAAACATTAAATTTCTTCCTCTTCTGCCTTTGATAATAAGAAGAAAAGACAAGATTGAGAGGGGTATGCTTTTAAACATGAACTTATACGCATTCATTCACTCATTTAAAACCTTTCCACCTGATCAGGGGCTCCAAGGCAGCACACATAAAAACATTGCGTTGAAATCATAAAAAACAATATTTGAAATAACCCAATAAAAACATCTAAACAATACCAGAACCAAGGAGGAGGGTCAGTAACCATTATTGGGTGTATGCCAGATGAAGACATCAATAGATGGAGACAGGTTCATTTCCTTGGGGAGGGAGTTCCAAAGTACTTTCTTGGGTCGCTACCAGCCTAGCCTCAGATGATGGGAGAGTGCATACAAGAGAAGGCATTCCTTAACATATGTTTGTCCCAGGGCATACAGAGCTTTCGAAGTCAGATGCTAGCACTTTGAATTGAGCCTGGACGCAAACTGGAAACCACGATGGATGGAACAAAACTGGAGTCATATGAGCCTTGCAACCCACTCCAATCAACACTCTGGCTGTGACATTCTGTACCAATTGCAGCTTTCAGAGCTTCTTCAAGGGCAGCCCCACATAGAGTGCACTGCAGTAATATAATCTAAATGTTGCCAAGATATGCACCACAAATGAAAATATCCTTTCTGGCCAGGAAGGGTCACACCTGGCTTACCAGCTAAAGCTGATAAAAGGCAACCCTGGCTACCAGTATGACCTGTTTATTCAACAGGAGACCTGGGCCCAAGTGTTACACATAGCAGGATCCCTGCCTCACCGACTGGCATACTGTCTTGTACAACCAGTAGGACCCCTCTATAGTCTAGGCTTAAGCCAAAGCCATGACACTGTTCAAGTCTGCCAAGCCAGTTCAGATTCCATCTGAAAGAGCTTGATCTTAGCCACAGGTTCAGAATGGCAGCCTCTGCCTGACACAGTTATCCCCTCACTCAATATTGCTCTCCTCATAACACCCACCCACCCCATTGTATTGCTGATCTAGTGGACCAGCTAACACCTCTTTGCCTCAAGGCTCCTAGGCAAACCTCTTTATCTTTTATATGACAACTACTTGGCCTCTCCACCATGTGAAATCTCTTCCCCAAACCCTACAGCTAGACCTATTGAGACATGATGGCTCCCTTTTCTTACAGCCATTAATGCTTTTGTCCATCAATGGCCATCTCCAGATCAGGGCAGGGCATTGCCCAACATCGTGACCCATGGAAAATTCCATCATATGCTCATCTAGGCCACATCAAATGGCCCCCTCCCCAAAATCCTATATAAATCATGGCTGTACACAGCTACTCTGAGTGCTTTCTAACTCAGGATCCATTGGAACCTCCCATCACGCTGCCTTGTGTCGCTGATCTCTGACTCTCTACTCTACAGGAACAGTAGTTATATGGAACCTTCTTTTCCCACACTGATTATTTTCTATATGACTGCTTGATAGGTGTGTTAGATATATTTATGCTTTTATTATTTTCTTTCTAATAAAGACTATTATTATTTTACAATTTACCAACATTGTCTGCCTTGAATTTTTAAGGGTTCAATTACCTCGTAAACACTGGCATTCGATCCTTTAATGCTACGTTACCTCCCTCTCGCTCTGCTAGTTCCCCACGGCTTAATACATGTGTCACAGGGATACCATAATTGATGGTATCAAAACCAACTAAGAGATCCAAAAGAATAAACTGAGTTGTGCTTCTCCTGTCCATCTCTCAGTGCATGTCATCCACCAGAAAACGAAGGCCATTTTAGTCCAGCCCTGAAACCAGATTACAATGAATCCAAACAATGTAGAATGCAAGTTGGAATGAATGCAAGAGATTTTATCTGCAAAGTGTTTAGCAAAATGATCACAGTGGACTGCAGAGAACTCTAGCTCCTCCTGTTGGCCAGAACCTAATAGGCCCCTGATCACCCCAAAGAGTTCTGTAGTTCCCATGTAAAAAGTGAAATGAATATTTTTAAGAATCTCAGAATGTTCTTTTATAAGGGAATATAAAAAGCAAAGACTCAACAAAAAAACAAACACATACGGAGAAAACTTTAAAATAAATTCTGTGCAAGTTCTTAAAATGTATAGTTTAATGTTAGTGTGAAAACCAAGAAAGGAACAGAAGATGGGTACAATGTTCCAAATACAAAAATGATCTTAAACTCATAATTGTTTGGATAATATGCAAGCTGTGCATAAAATTATCTACCAGGGTATCATTACATTTTTGCATTTTCAAGCATTTAAACAGAGCAAGCCAATATGAATCAGTATTGCTGTATGGCTCCTAATATACCTACTGTAGTTACTATTTTAGTTCCAATCAGTACAGAATTATATTATTCCCCAAAACACCCTTTGGACGATTGCTGAAAATTATGGTGTCATCAAGCCAGCATTTCAGAGTGAATGTTCATCTCACTATCACTGTATCTACACATAAAATGGCTGGGACCTGTATGGCTAATGAAAGCCAGAAACTGGGCTGTCCACAAACAAGACAGCAGCCTCATAAACCTCAGGTGCTCCCTAGGTAGGTCGTAGAATATGATTTTGTAAATTTTTGTAAAATAATTTTTTTAATTAAAACTGAACAGGAGCAGAATCTTAAGAGTGGCTGAGTGTCAGTTAAAGGAGAGGGAAGATAGATTATCCTGCTCCAGCTAAATAGTTTGGGTAGGGTGAGAATTCTAAATTGTTCCCCGATTCTGCAATTCCTCATGGGTCTTCATCTTGTATCTCTAATAGTAAATAAGGCAACCCCTGAGGTAGATGGCAGAAACTAGCACAGCCACATATAAAGGAGATGTCTAAGATATTCAGGGAAGTCCCCAAATTGTCTGCAATAAGTGATTTTAAATTAACCAAAAGAGAGGGAGGAACCTCTTAAATATGATCTGATAAGCATTAAATAGGCTCCAAGAGCATGGGATGTGTAGAATTGCTCCGTATCATTTATAGGAAAAGGAGAGAGAGAGAGAAACACTTTGTTAAAAACCTTTGCGCACTTAAAGCATAGGGGCACTGATTTAAGGTGAGAAGTGGGGTTTTCATGTTACACACCTTACCCTGTGATTATACCTGGACCCTTGCTTGTGGATATTAACTTATTGCTTATTGCAATGGAGTCCACTAAGGCCCAGTGGAATTAGAATTACTAAAATTGTCTATGATAATTTGGGATCCTTTTATGGTTACTGGACATCCAGTATATCTTAAGCAGAAAGGATAAGGTCTCCCCCCACCTTCAGAGAGTAGATGGTATAATTAGGCCATTCAAAATCCTGAAAAACCTTTACCTGGGATGACAGTTGGACGAAGGAGAGAGTGATCACTGTCATACAACTTGCAATTCATAAGGTGCCATCATTTATGGAGAATAATACAAAAACCAAAGGTGGGACACAGAAGACCTTATACTACACGTGTTGTAGCATCTCCTTTCAGATAGTTACCATCTCCAATGTACGAATACTAAGCAAGGAGCACATAGTAGTTGTTTCCTGGTTGTTTCTTCCTTCCCTTTAGTGAGTTTCCTCTGAGCAGTCATCGTATGCCTTTGTCACCTTGACAGAGCAGCCATGGAAGCACAATCAAAGAAGCACAGTCAAAATCTGCAGTGTTTGGAGACAATGCTGCTTTAGTTTCTCCTTCAGAGCTACTCTGTTTATCTTGCCCCAATCTTTGTGTGAGCAGCCGCTCATGAAATTGATTTAGGGGCCATGGGACTTGCAGGAAGACATCCTATCATGTTGAATATTCCTAGATGTTACAGGAGAAAGAGGGAAAGGAAACCTGTGCTTGACGTTTTCAGTAGCAGCCACATTGATGCTATATAGTGTCACCCTGGGAAAGAGCTGCAGTTAGCTAGGGCTGGTTTCTGTAGGAACAGGGTCACAAATGACTGCTATGGTTTTTCATGCCAGTTTAATAGGTCATAGCTAACCCATGTAATAGTGAATGTGTATACCATCTGCGCACGGCATACAGATTATTTTTCTTTTCTTACAGCTCAGCTAATTGTTACATTATATTCTATGTGCATATGTCTGAACATATGCTTTAAACCCACATTTATTCAGGTACTGCTGTACATGTTTTCACTGCACAGGGCTTTTGTGAGTTGTCTGCTTACATGAATAATACAAGATCAGACCAAGGGATTCACTATAAAATGAAGATTAGCATCTGTGAGCAGGGATTTTGGTTTCAGAATGCATCCATGGAACTTGACCTGTGGACCTCTAATGGTACCTCTAATGTACCTCTGATGGTACATTGGCACAGCATCTTTCTTCACCGGCAAAAAAAAAAGGTGGTGGGGGGGGAGGAACTGACATAACTTGGCAAGAGTTCCTCCATTGCAGAACTACAGAATTCTTCAGGAAGAAACTCTATTCAATTAACAGTGTAATCCTAGCACAGTTATGCATTTCTATTTTCATATTTTAATTATTTGATTTATAGAACACCCCTCTCTGCAAGCAGGCTTGGGGTAGTTTGCATCTATAGATGAAAATATCATAAACAGATTAAAACATCCTAAAAATTAAAAACTACCAAATAAAACCCTATTCTTCACCCTAGTCATCTTCAGGCTGGCCTGTAGGAATTGGCTGTAGGCCAGGTGCATATGCCCAGTCTCAAAGAAGGGAGGAACCCCTGAGAGAAGAGGCTCCCATAATCTTAGTTTGCCATGAACTCAGCCAGAGACCTGGCGGAAGAGTGCTGTCTTACAGGCTCTTTAGAACTGTGATAGTTCCATTAGGACCCTAATCTCAGATGGCAACGTATTCCACCAGGCTTTGGTCAAGGCCAGGTAGATGTCTTTGGGTTGAGGAACACCAACTTAGCACATGACATATGAAGTTTTCTCCAGGGGACATATTGGGAGAGGCAGTTCCTCAGATACTCAGGGCCCAGGCTGCATAGGACACGCGTATACACAATTCGGGTAACAGTAGGGTGCTAGTAGCTAGGTAAATGCCTGGCTAGCTACCTTTGTGATCTGGACCTCGATAGAAAAGGAGGTATCAAAGATGACCCCCAGATTCCTGATGGTACATGAAGTTGCCACTTGCACACGAGGCAGGGGAGGTGCACTTTCTCTTCTGGTCCCTTCATTCATAGCCACTGGACTTCCATTCCACAGGAGTTAAGCTTCAGGCAGCTCCATCAGAGCTACCCAGTCTGATCTCTAAACACTTGGCCAGTGAAACTAGCCTGGTTGGACCTCTATCAATAGGTAGTGCTGTGTGCCCTTGACAAATTGGTGACATGCCAGCCCAAACCCGCAGACCCAGCTGTGCAAGCGGGTGCATATATATGCTAAATAGAATTGGGAAGAGAATCACGCCATGAGGCACTCCACCTGGGAGAGAATTGTGATGCAGCTGCACTTCCCTGATAGCTATCCTCTGTCCCCAACTAGCCACTGTAAGACTGACCCCTGTATCCCCATATCAGTGAGGCGGTGAACTAAGAGTTCATGATCAACAATGTCAAGCACTGCTGTGAGATCTGCTTGAGATCTACTCAAGCATTGCTGTGAGATCTACTAGCAGTGTTGACCCACCTCAGTCAAGCCACCTTCAAAGGTCATCCATGACAGTAACCAGTGCTGTTTCCATCCTATGGCCAGGCCAGAAACTGGACTGGAATGGGTCCAAGACTGATGCTTCCTTTACAAATGCTTGTAGCTGATCTGCAGGCACCAACTAAGCCACTATCCCCAGAAATGACAGATGTGAGACTAAGAGGTAATTGGAAGGGCCACACAAACCAAGCAATGGTTTCTTCAACAGGGGCCAAAAACACTGCCTCCTTTAGACTCTCTGGGAATCTCCCTGAAGTCAGGGACAGAGGGGCTTCCTGATCTTTGTGTTGCCCATCAACAAGTCATAAGGGACAAGGATCTAAGGCAGGGGTAGTCAACCTGTGGTCCTCCAGATGTCCATGGACTACAATTCCCATGAACCCCTGCCAGCAAACGCTGGCAGGGGCTTGTCGGAATTGTAGTCCATGAACATCTGGAGGACCACAGGTTGACTACCCCTGATCTAAGGGACGTGTGGCCCGTCTTACTGAAGCTAGCACCCTATCCTTATCAGTTTAATTTGGCCCCCTGAAGCTATCAAAAACTACCCCTGGAGATAGCTAAGAAACCTCCATCTCATTATTGTATCACAGTTGGAGGGAGGTCATGACAGAGCGCCAAGATTTTATCCACAAAAAAGCTCACAAAAGCCTCATAGCTAATGGCCAATTGAGAACAATTTGAGTGTCCTCCTTCCAGGACGGTAAGAGATCAAATTATTTTAAATTTAATTATTTTACATTCTAAGTCCATTGAAATCTTTAAAAGATGTACTTTGTTTAGGATTCAACTGTGTGCCATTCAGGACACCAGGATTCTAACCTGGTCTTTAGCCAGATTTGTAATTCAGTTCTGCAAAGATGCTACCATTCCCTCCCTGGGGGGAAAAAAACCCTGCATTATGCTCTGTAAATTCAAAGTATTAGAAAACCTTTCTGCATAAAACTGGCTTACGCACCCCATTTCCTTTGTGTTTACTGGCATTAATTTTCCAGTGTTTTCATTTTGTAGAGGACTCTGAAATCACTGATACTTTTTAAAATAAGTCGTATCGGTTGGGGCAAAATGTGATGGCATTTTAACCTGCTTCATGTGGCGTCAAACAGTGAAAGCACTGCACTGTTTTATCTGGACACCTCAGGGGTTTGTGAATACCCAGAAACAAAAGGCAGATTCATTTATTTCTCATCTGTAGAGATCAGATTTCCCAGGGATACCAGGGGTATTAGCCAAGATCTAATTAAGTGCTAATGCGTATGTACACGGTTCATTATGAAGAACTTGACGATGATTCGGTGAACTCGGAACTGCTCAGACTGCTGTAACATGAGCTTCATTTAGTGAGCATATTTATCTTACCTATTGATCTGTGCTCATGGGCCATTACATAGCTGTCAGGGTAAAAAGGCTGAACACTTCTTTTGTTCCGACCTAATTTTCACAATGCAGTCACAACTCCTTAATTATTTAAAGATTTCTCTCCCCCCCCCCAATAGATTTCCTTTTGTTTTCCTTGAACCTGTTTTATTATAATGAAAATATATATATTGATAGTAGGTATTGTTGGGAGGGGAGAAAATCAAGGTGTTGATGAAATGAAAAACTTTAGCAATTGAAATGAAGTGTCCAAAAGAAAGACTGCAGAATCCTACAGAGCTCACCTTGACACAGCAACACCAAGGGTGGTGGAAATGCTGTCAAGTTGCAGGTGACTACTGGTGACCCTGTAGGATTTCCTTGGCAGTTTCTCATCTGAGTGCCCTCCAAGATCCAGTAAGAGTAGGTTACCCTCAGCCGCCCAGATCAGGGTAGCAGGAGTAGTAAGAATGCCGAAATGTTTTCCAAAGACTGTCACTCTGCTGATTGGGTTTAGCAGTGCATTAGTGCATGCTTTATCCTATGTGCATCTCTCTTCAGTTGCTTGTGTGGATAGTAGTTTGAAGCACAGCAGAAGATGTGTGGCTTTCAGCTTTACTCAGGATTGGACTTCTGTGGCTACAAGACCAATGGGAATTAGTTTGGTAAGAGATACTGCCAGGCTCACAAGGTTGGGATGTGCCACTGTGGTCTCCAGAGAACTTACCTGAGAGTAGGTAACGATGGAAATCACTGATATTTCTGAATAAAGGACCCTTCCCCCCCCCCCGCCAAGGATTACATATTCCCTAAACATGTTTTCATGAAAAGAAGGCTCATGAAGCTCAATAGGATTTAGTTCTTGTAAATATAGTTGAGGGTTGACATCTATATTTCACACACTCTAAAAGGTTGTTTCATATGGTAATTTGGGATCATTCCATTTTCAATCTGCTCTTTACTTGTATTCTGTTTTCTGTGGCATTTAAAGTTGCAGATGAATCTTGATAATTTAAAAAAATTATCCCCAGGAACAGTGTTGAATACCATGAGCAGTAGAAGTGGGAATGTGCAAAAATTGTCCCTCCCCCTTTACATCTGGATGTGTTTTTCTGCTGGCAGAAGGAGAAATTTGGATCCAACCTCAGCATTTTGAAAACTTCATTTAAAAGTGCATTTTAAAAGATAAGTGTATGTTTGTCTGTTTGTTTTTTAACTCTCTGAGCAAAGATTACCTAAAATGCCTTTTCAATTTCTTTTGTTTTGGTTTAGCACGCTCAGTCACTCTTGCTTGAAATTTCTTTTGAACTCATTTAGATTATATTTAATGATCTTCCCTTTCCCTTTTCAAAACAGATGGACTGCAGATATTTTGTAAAAAGCTAGCATTTAAAATCTACAATAGAGCTACAAGGAACTGAGTGGGCTTCCCACATTTTTCTCCTGGCCAGATAACTACCCATCCCACACAATTCTAGTTGAGAGAAAAAAACAGGACAGGGCTTAGCTTTCTACTCCTGTAGCTTACTGAGTTACATGGCATGATTCCTGTCTCCAAACTAGGGCAGAGTCTGCACTTACTTTGTTTATTCCATTGTCAATCCTGTTGAATTTAGATCGATTTGAACTCGAGTCTTCCTCCACCCCCCCCCCCATTGAAACAGGAAAGTGTTCTGCACATGGTTACGGTTGTTCAGAAGAGGGGGGGGAGGCAAATGGAGACTCTGTCTTTGTTTTCTTGAAGAGGGGAGAGGATCAAAGAAGTCAGAGGAGGAAGGAAAAATCCTTTCTTTTCTTGAAGGGGGGGATCGAAGAAGGCAGAAAAAAAATCCAAGACGGACAGAAGTTGAGAGAAATTAGGGGCTTCTCCTTTAAGGCAAGTTTGTCACATGGCCACCTGTGGCCAATCATGGGTCTTCTACTACGGAGGAGAGCCTAGATTCAGAACAGCCTTTAAATATTGAGGGTTAAAAACACTCTAAGATATTGCACAATAAAGGTAGGGTCACTCCGGATCAATCCTTCTTGCTGCAGAAGGAAATTTTAAATCGCCCAACATCCAAACGAAAATCGCATTCTATGTACAGGGCAGGGTCTGAATTGGCCTGGGATTGGTATAAAAGCTCCATACAGATTACACCCAGGTCTTCTTGGTTGGCTGCCATGGTGGAAATTTCCATCAAGTGCAACAGACTTACAGGGATCCCACAGGATTTTCAAGGTGAGAGATGTGCAGAGGTACTTTGCCAGTGTCTACCTCTACATTGCAACCCTGGAATATCTTGGTGGTCTTCCATCCTTGTACTAGCCAAGGGCAAATTCCACTTGCCCTCTGAGCTCTGACAAGATTGGACTTGCCTGGGCCATCCAGATCAGGGCATTTGTGTTCTGGGCCACCTCAATATGTTTAAAAATGTATGCTCTTGTAGTCTTGTTCTATTGCCTGGTTATAGCCATGTCTCTTAGTAGGGAAAGATTCACAAGCATGGATGTGACACTGAAGTTACAACAATAAGATTACATGTGCATTGAAGTCACTATCCAGGTGGAAGCCTCCATTTGTTCTGTGATCTGGGTATGTTTTCTTGTGCCTGAAATGATGATTCCTCTATATTTGGGGAGTCCCCACACTTTAGGTCACTTACCTATTCAGATGGTGGCATAATAGTTCAGATATCGTGCCATTCCCTTAAAAGGGACATCTTTGAGTACCTTAATGCCATAGCAGTAGACAAGCCAATCACTCCTTTTCTGGAACCATTCCCTGTCTCAAAAGAGGCCCACTTAGCAGTCAAGTCATCTTGACTCTATTGAGACTCTTACCATTGTGGATTTTCTGGTAAGTTTGACTGGAGATCTACTTGTTTTTACTGATAAGGAACACTGGTTGTGTGGTTCCATCTGGTGAGAGCTTGCCGTTAAAGACGAGAGAACTGAAAACATAGATACCATATGACAAGTTCTAACTGGAGGTGCGATTCCTGCTACAGAACAGAGGGGAAGACAGTCAATTTTTATCAGTGGCTGATTCCTCCTGAGGACACAATAGCCGCGGTATGCGTTGGCAAGCAAACGTTACAGAAAGTTAGTGCTTGACTTCAGGCTCTGCAGATGGCCGTTTCTTTCAGTCTGTTGATCGCTGCTTATTTGTGTGTTATGGGTTTACGGTTTTATAATTTCTGTTTCAGGGGCTCTGTTATTTGAGGGTAAAACTTTGCTTCATGCAATGAACATCAGATTAGAAACAGCTCACTTCCTCCTGTTCAGTTTTCATTAATACCCTTTAAATAATACAGTCAAGCGCATTACTTTGGACATTCTTGAAGGTAAGGCACTGATCCAGTTACGGCCTACCTCGGTTAGTTGTACACATGGCTAGTTGGGACTGTGATTTGAGTAGCCCAATTCTGAAATGGTTTCCCTCCATGGGGTCTTGATGAATTTCAGTGAAGCTCAGGAAGCCCATGCCTTCCCTAAGCTGTTTCAGTTTTTTGTCCTTTCAGAGAACAATTATGCCCCTTATTTTCCTAGTAGCTGCCTCCCCATTCACTTTACTAAATATATTTGCTTCATATGCATATTTATATAATAAGCTATAACCTCAGCAGGCATCTGAAATTTAATAGAATTATCTATGCTCCGTGTGCCAAAACTTCATGGAGAAATAATTTGTTCCAAGTTCACCTTTTGAGTTTGAATGAATCATATCAAGAAAGAATTATTTCCATGATGCACATTGGCTGCTTTGGCAGAAAAATGAAATGAAATGAAATGAGAGCGCCTTATTTTGTCCCTGTGGTAGAGAGGCCCAAGGAAAAAATGGATTTTTTTTGTAGCTCTATAACATTTTATAATGAACCATTTTAGTCACTTCATATATTACAACAAAAGCAGGCACATTTTAAGGATTTATTCCTCAATCCAAAGAAAGTACAGCCAGCTGGGAGTTCAATCCCAACAGCCGGCTCAGGGTTGACTCAGCCTTCCATCCTTCCGAGGTCAGTAAAATGAGTA
The DNA here is from genome assembly GCF_049243985.1 of Paroedura picta. Classification (NCBI taxonomy): domain Eukaryota; kingdom Metazoa; phylum Chordata; class Lepidosauria; order Squamata; family Gekkonidae; genus Paroedura; species Paroedura picta. The sequence continues at coordinate 148,120,893 of NC_135369.1, forward strand.
CCCAGCTTGCTGGGGGGTAAACGGTAATGACTGGGGAAGGCACTGGCAAACCACGCTGTATTGAGTCTGCCATGAAAATGCTAGAGGGTGTCACCCCAAGGGTCAGACATGACTCGGTGCTTGCACAGGGGATACCTTTACCTTTACCTTTTACCATCCAAAGGCAATTCTTGAGAGGCAGCCAGGCCTTGCTAGAGTGCAGAGCCCCAGCAGCCAAGCCAAAAGACTCCAGGAGCTGGCCTCTCCACCATTTCCCAGTGGGGACAATGCAGCATGGTAAGCCTTTCTTGCCTTTTAAATGATGCCAGGTCAAGCCAAATCTCTCAGCTGTTAGCTGGTTTCTTTTAAAGAACCCTTATGGGTAATGCCCCATTAAAATGTAACAAGAACAGAGATAGCCACTATTCACTGTTTCCACAGGGTCAGCAGCTTTTTATCTTTCCCTTTCTCCCTCCTGACTCCTACTGGCCTCCGGGAGAGGCTGGATGAAGGGTAAATCTGAAAAAAAACCCCAAAAAAACAGTCTGACTTGAAATTCTGGGTTGGAAGGGGGGATCTGAGATGGAATTCCAAAATGGTACTGGCATAAGACTGTGATAACAGTAATAGTGCCCTATCTGAAACCAAAGTATGAACTTTTTAAAAGTGCACAGGCATATCTGAAAGTCTAAAGATTCTGATTTTCATTATACTTCACTGTAATCACTGCAGGCAGTTTCACGGGGAGGTACATTATTTCTTCCTGTTTGCATGATTGGTCATTTTTGCAAAAAGTATTGATGGTGACCCACCAGGTGGTAATCTGGCCATGAGTAGACCCTGAATGTAGAGACCTAAGATCCTGTACTTTATAGCTTACTACCTGGCAAAATATCTTGTTAAAAACCTGGATCTAAGTCTCATTACTGAGACCATGCCTTTTTCCACACAATCTTGCATGGGTGTTCCTTCCCATGCCCCAAGGGTCCTAGTTGCTGACTTGTTGCTTTCCCTGTATCTGTATTCTTCCCAGTCCCTAAAACAACACTTGGGCAACTGGCTATGCCAGTCCTCAATCCACCCATCTAGCAAATCACTAGGAGGCATTGGGCCCCTCAGAGCATTCAGGAACCCAGTAGGATCCATACTCTCTGTGAGCAGGCCAAAACAAAGCCCCTGCCCACATTGGGAGATGGTTGCTGGGCATTCAGGGCACAGTGATCTGACCATGGCACAATATTTGTTGCTACCAGATCAACCTCAACCTCCTCACTGAAGATCAGATCCAGGGTGTGGCCTGCCTGATGTGTGGGGCCATCAACAAACTGTGAGAGCCCTTGTGTCGCCACAGATGACACTAGGTCCAGGCCATTACCAGAGGACAGCAGCTCTGCATGGACATTGAAGTCCCCCAGAATCAGCAGTATGTGACCACTACCTCCAGCAGGTCTGGCAGGGTTGGCTTGGTGCATTGATTGGCTGCTACACCAACCAGATGGCCAAGCTCTTATCCATGTCCCATCCGAGGCCAACACATTCGGTGTTTGGGATTGTTGATGCAGGGAGTACCCTGAAAGAGTAAACCTCCTGGGCTAGTATTGCCACTTATTTCTCCCCCTCCCCCCTTGTCCCGATGTCCACAACTGATAAAGGACCAAGAACCCAGGGGCAGCATGTTCTTTCAGGGCAACTGTTTTGCTTTCTCTCACCAAGATCTTGTTCATGCATGCCAGGTCCACCTCATGCTCTGCAAAATAAATGTGCAGAGTGGATGTTTTGTTGTTAAATGACCTGGAATTGCTCAACGTCATTGTTGGGAATGGGTTTACAACCATGGCCTCCATCCTTACATTTCTAGGAATGAGCCAGTGGTAAGAAAGACTGGGACAATGTTCATATCTTGCATACCTTCTATTGCCCCTCTTCTGGAAGTTGAATGGGATGTTGGTTTATAATGGTCAGAAGTTTCTGAACACTATGAAAATGAACCTTAAAAAATGAGTGTTTTTTAAACCTGAGAATGAGTTCCATATTGGCATTTTTGGTAGCTCATCATTTCAATATTTGGATTTGGCTTTTTTCTCAGCTTACTGAAATTTGTGGGAGGAAGTGTTTTGGGGAGACTGTATTGGTTGCTTCTCAAACAAATCATACTAAAATTGTAAGGATCCTATGTTTCCTGACTACTAAGGACTCACCAAGTTTCAACCAAATTAGATTTTAAAAGTCCAGTTCTACAGGCCCATGGACAAGATGCCCCTAGCCACCCTACTTGTCTCCATTGTTTCCTAAGGGAAATAATATTCCTTACTTTCTCCAGGACAAAGAAACCAGTAGCCAAACACACAACCAACAATCTAAACAGAACCAATGTCAAACCAAAGTACTCCAGCAGAACCACAAGCCAATTTGCCAAGCGTGAACAACCATTCAAACCAGAACATTCAAGGAAAACCACCTAAAGCACAGGACACTGTTGCACACCCAACAGAACCAATATCAAACCACCAAAGTCAAATAGAACCCAGGTGTAGTGTGGCGAGTCCAACAGAACCAATGTCAAATCAGATATTCAAGCCCAACAAACCTGGCAAGCCAAAACCAAGGCAATCAACAAGACCTGGCGAGTTGCCATTGACACAAGCACACTAATATCACTTCCCCATGGAAGATCTCAGAAATCAAGGAAGGTTGGGGTACCTGAGTTCTCTCTCTGCAGTCTGCAGCCTGTGTCATCATTGGCTTGCTGGACAAGCCTTGGGAGTTGCAACTGTCCTTCACCACTGGCATTTTATTTATTTTACTTTCTATTGAATAAAGACTACTTATTTTATCTTTTTATGTATGTTGTCTGCCTCGAGTTCCTAGAGTGCAATTATCTGGTATACATGGGCTTTTTGATCTCTTAAAGTTACCTGACCTCTTGTAAGCCATTTCCCCAAACTTGGCACGTGTCTCCTGACACACCCAATTCAGGTAACAGCAGGTTCTCCACAAATGCATAAGCAAAGGGCTAAAGGTGTGCAGGAGTAACAACCAGAAAGTATGGTTGACGACATGGTTTGAAAATGCAAATGGGTAAAGGCCATTTGGAGATCTTGTAATGAGATGGTAACTAAATAATCAGATCTTAAATGAACTTTTTTGAATAGCTTAATCAAGGGAGGATTAGATTGTATAACTATATAGCATTATCTTTTCTTTAACCATAATAAAGTTCAAATTACATGAGGACAACTCAAACCCTTCCTGATTGGTCCTCAGGAGTGGGGGGATCAATGGCAAGTCTGTCCTGTGCTCTTCTGGCCCACTTCCCAATGGCAAGCTGGGCCAGAGAGTGGGCTGGCTGGGGGGGGAGGAGTAGGTTTGGCCTGCCATACAGCACCAGGACATGGAGCGTGGCCTCTAGGCCCACCCAAGATCATGGGGGTGGGGGTGGGAGGAGTCTAGCCCCCCTTGCAAGCCCCATAGGACCAAGCATGGCCTTTGTACTCTCTTGAGTCAGGGGGGAGGGAGACATAGGAAAGGCTGCATTCTAACCCCACAGAGTCCAGTGAGGCCCTTTGGCATACCACCATGTACCCGCCTGGGAGGGGAGGTGCAGAAGCTAGAGCCCATAGGGTCCAGAGCTGCCTTTGGGCACTCCTCCATGTGCCCCCCAATGCGGGGTGTGAGAGTCTTTCTCTCTTCCTTCCTTCTTCTTTCTCCCTCCCTCCTTACCTCCCCATTCTTTCATTCTCTTTATTCCTTCTTTTCTTTCATTCTTCCCTCCTTCCTTCCATTCTTTTTTCTTCCTTTCCCTGTCTTTCTCTCTTTCTTCCTTCATCTACTTTCTCTTCATCCCCCTTCCTTTTTTTCTGTCTGTTTTCCTTTCTCTACCACCTTTCCTTCTTCCCTTCCTTTCATTTTTCCTTCCTTCCTTTTTCTTCCTCCCTCCCTCTCCCTCTCTTTGTCTGTATCTCTCTCTTCTTTCATTCTTTCCTTCTTTGTTTTCTCTTTCCAGATGTTATCTTCAGAGGGACTGGTGCCTGGAGATCAGTTGTTATCCCTGAAGATCTCCAGGCTCCCACCTGGAGGTTGGCAACCCAGCTTCCTGCTCATGGTGGCGGAGTGAGGCATCAGACCCAGCCCTTGAGATTACTCTGCTACTCTTTAGCCAGTTCTCCATGCTGCATCTCAAGTTGGAACAAGGGGAGGAGGCCCAGCAACCAGGGAAGACACAGTGCAGGCGTGCCTCCTAGTGCCCATTGAGTTCCTGGGTGCAACAGGCTTTGCCCCTAGTTTAGTAAATAAAGCATCATTTTAAAAGACCATCCCATAAGTTGGATCCTTCAGGCTGAGCTCTTAATAAATCATCTGGGATGGAGTAACATGCCTGGATTTTGTGATAGGCTAACTGGACTTGAGTCCTAATCAATGGAAGTCCAAGCTCTGCACACATATTTGCAGCCAGTGATCCTTTAGAGCAGGGGTAGTCAAACTGCGGCCCTCCAGATGTCCATGGACTACAATTCCCAGGAGCCCCCTGCCAGCGTTCGCTGGCAGGGGGCTCCTGGGAATTGTAGTCCATGGACATCTGGAGGGCCGCAGTTTGACTACCCCTGCTTTAGAGACATCCAAAATATGTCTGAGAAAAAAGATTCTGAATCTATTACAAACTAGAAATCAAATATTCCTTCCTAGCTCATACGTGAATGCCATAAAGTATGCCATGAAGTATGGCCTTACATGCTTCTTCCCCCTATTTTTTGCATTTCCTGCAAACCTTGCTGAAAGGGGCTTGTGGGGCCACAAACCATGAAATGGTTTGGTTCATGAACAAACTTCCCCGTTTGGTTTGATTCATAGTTCAGCTATGAACCATGAACCATGTTTTTCTGGTTCAGGCCCATCCCTAACCAACATCCTCCCATGTCACAGAGCAACTAGCAATCAGTTGTGGCATCTGTTTAGTAACTAGGCATTTTGTCTAGTAACATTCAAATTAGATAACTTTCCTCCTTTTTTTACCTCTGGGTTTTAAGTGTTGAGAAAAGCATTTCCCCTCACCTCCCCAACAAAGGCTGGAAGGATGCCGGCACAGACTCCTGCTCACTTCACTCACTCTCAAAGTCCAGGTGTCAGTAGTTGAAAAGTGGCAAGTTGCTCTTCCGGAAGATCAGCTGTTCAACCTTCCAGGGGAGCAGACATAACCACTGTACACTGCTGGAACAATTTCTGCACAGAGTAACTGCTTCTCAGTGGTGACGGAGCTGTTGGCTGTTGTGTGCCCTTTGTCCATGTCCTTTGTGTGGTGCAAAGCCTGGCAATGGCTGACCCAGTGGCCTTTCTCATCTGCCCTCAAAACACCCTCAGATTGCCACCATCAGTGAGAGGGACATGTGCATTCAGATGGACGTTCAGATGTTAAGTGGACAGCTCCCTCGGAAGCACAGGAGAACTGTGCATTCATGTTGGCCTTGGTCATCCTAAAGAGGAAGGGCACCATGGTCTGCTGAACATGGAGAGATAAGAAGAGTAGCTCCATGACCACCTCTGGTACTCTGTCCTCCAAGTCTCTTGTAGGGAAGGAAGGCAAGTATCTCTGATGGAGATGTTTGGTGCAGTTGGCATTAGTGTGCCAAGGGGGAGGCAGAAGTGATCAGGCGCAGTCATAGATTGTCCATTAGGGGTAGGCATCTGAGGTGAGCCTGTGGACCCCAGGACAATTGAAAAAGGCTGCCTATCTAGAGTAATTATCTTGCAAGTGAGGCAAGTGGACCTCTGCCCTGATTACTTCTGCCTATTCCTTAGGACACTAGTACCAACTGCATTTTGACCACCTTTGTTACTGTATACTCCAAGTCTCTTGTAGGGCAGGAAGGCAAGTATTTCTTGTGGGACTCAGACACCAGTACCCCAAGTATCCCGCATATCAATCAGGATATCAAACATACGTACCCCAAAAATGCTGCAGGTATACAGACTGAAAATATCCAGGGCACATCCCTACTGGAGAACCTTTTTGTGAATTCCTCATTTTCCAAATTGTCTGCAATCACCACTTCCTTTAGCTCTCACTGATTGTACATGACAGTTTCCATCCTATCCAGGTATTGTGAGTCCTGCTAATTTAATCTAAGGATGACCCTACTCAATTCTACCAGAAAAGTCCTTTTCTCAACCTGATTTAGCTTCCAAGTGCAGCTGCATGTCTACTGTGAATCGACAGGAAAGGAACAATCTTAATTTTAAGAAGGATCTTGAGAAGGCATGGCGTGGCATTAATAATAAGCTATATAATAACCAGACTGGCTTGAGGATTTTTATTGCTGGTTAAGAGGTAATGAGAATTTTTTGTTCCCCTGAGTCATTTTATACTAGTGGGAAATTTTAGTAAAATCCAGCTCGTGTTTTTATGGTTCATTACTTCAGCGGTATAATTCCATTGCTTGTCTAACATTCAGATTTTCTGTTTGACAAAAGAAAAAGAAAGGTGGTGGAGGGGAGAGAGACTGATTTAGATACACTTCAGGCATGCATAAGGCACCCAAGGAAATCTATGGAAATGAATATTATGACTTCATCTCCAATGCCCTTGCCTCTCTCTCTGTCTGGCTTAATAAGAGCCGTTCAACTCTTCATTAGCCTTGTCCCTAATCCATTAGTTCCATTTGTGCTCAAAATTAGGGCATACGAATGAAATCAAGGAATTATTCAGTGACATGCCGGCTTCTGTGCTGTGCACCAGCGATGGTCCTGCTTTTGTGGAAAGCAGATTTCTTTATTCTCTTTTACAGCAACACAATGTTTAACAGAGGGAAATGTGGGAAAATATGTTTAGAAAAACAGATTCCAGCATTGAAACCACAGTGTGGCCTTTAGTATCGATGGCCTGTCAAAGAGAATGTGAATCCATAGCGATTTTTTTTCAACATGCTTCTTTAATTCCTTCTGATGATGATGATTCCATCCTGCCTGCAAAGACCTCATGCAGATCCCTACACCTGGATCCCTACCTACCCACCATGCCAGCCACGCCAAAGGCTGGAGCTGCATGGGAAGGATGGGTCCATAAAGCTGCCGTTGTGCTGCTGGGGCATAATAAAATATTTTCTGACAGTTTTTCCTCTCTTTAGCCTCTTGTGTTTCCATTTCTGGATACTAAGGGAATGTCTTCAGATAGTTAGTTACCCGGTTTTCAGACCTCTAGACTTGATACTTATGATGCTAGGTTCTTGGCCTAGCAATTAGAATCAGTAGATTATATTTCCCTAGTAGTTGCACTGCCTAGAAATTACAATGGACCTCCAGGACACTCATCCCATCATCTGCAGTGAGTGTGACAAGATTGCCTTCCTCCCTGAAGCCAAGATGGACTACATTTGCCCCAAGTGAAGCTGGTAAGACTTTTGGAGGAAAAGATTAGGGGCTTGGAAGAGAGGATTATTACTCTGACCCAAATTAAGAAAGGGGAGGAGTTCATAGACGGGAGCTGTGCAACTCAGAATAAAGAGGATACAACCAGTCCTGAAGAGGATAAGGGGATTGATCTCATTACAGAGCCTCTGCAGACAGTTAGGAAAAAGACTTAGGAAGAAGACCACAGTGAAGACAGACAGTGGCTCAGTGGCAGAGCATGTGCTTCACATCTGTAATTCCCTGGGTTCAAGCTGTTAAGGAGGCTGAAGTAACAGGTGTTAGGAAAAACTTTTCCCCATCTGAAATCTTGACAGCTGCTGCTAGTCATTGCAGACTATATTGACCTAATGACCCAGTAAGTTGCATCAAAATGGTTGTGTTGTTTTTGTGAATTTGCTCTTATCTGTCGAGTTATTAGAAAACTTCTTTCTTTCTTTCTTTCTTTCTTTCTTTCTTTCTTTCTTTCTTTCTTTCTTTCTTTCTTTCTTTCTTTCTTTCTTTCTTTCTTTCTTTCTTTCTTCTGTCACTGCATTTGCTCCTTATTGATCCTGGCTGTTTTCAAGCATTAGGATAAGTGGATATGTATTTGATTTTTCTGTACTTTTGTTCCAGCTAGAAGATAAAAGGGACATACTATAGCAATTCAACTTTGTGAAGGACTTACATTAGAAATATTTCCCTAAACTACTTTGCTGGGCCTCTTTCAAAAGATTTTCCCCCAAGTAAAAGAATCAAATTTTATTTCAGTAAAGGACTCCTTTCTGACAGTCACATAGATCTATGGTACCAAATCTCCACCTGAGTTTGCCAGCTTTTAACCTAAGCATGGATTTTGCTGCCACCTAGTGCACATTGCTATAAATAACAGCCCTTAGAGGAGTCTGATGAGGAAATGTGCCTGTAGATAAGGCAAATAAATTTACATGTTTGAAAAGAAATTAGGTATCCAAGGAGACGTAGGATCTTAATAATAATTCTCTTTTCTTTATTAATTTTATTAAGTTCATTTATATACAGCCTTGGCCAAGGGACCAAGCCCTATGAAGATAGGTTGAGGGACTTGGGAATGTTCAGCCTGGAGAAAAGGAGGTTGAGAGGGGACATGATAGCCCTCTTTAAGTATTTGAAAGGTTGTCACTTGGAGGAGGGCAGGATGCTCTTTCCGTTGGCTGCAGAGGAGAGGACACAGAGTAATGGGTTTAAACTACAAGTACAACGATATAGGCTAGATATCAAGAAAAATTTTTTTTCATAGTCAGAGTAGTTCAGCAGTGGAATAGGCTGCCTAAGGAGGTGGTGAGCTCCCCCTCACTGGCAGTCTTCAAGCAAAGGTTGGATACACACTTTTCTTGGATGCTTTAGGATGCTTAGGGCTGATCCTGCGTTGAGCAGGGGGTTGGACTAGATGGCCTGTATGGCCCTTCCAACTCTATGATTAGCCGCTCTTGCCAGGTAGCTTATTAATTGCAGATGTGTCAATGGGATTTTAATGTATTTTATGGGGTTTTATACTGTTGTAACCCGCCACGAGCCGCAAGGGAGTGGCGGGTAATAAATCCTATTATTATTATTATTATTATTATTATTATTATTATTATTATTATTATTATTATTATTATTATTATTATTATTATTTCTCCTCCAACAGCCCTATGAAGTAGGGCTAGGCTGGGCTGAGCGTGTGCAACTATCCCCAAGGTCACCTGGCCAGCTTCCATGACAGAGATGGGAGCCTGGGTCTAGACCCACACCTCACATGCTGCTTACAGCGTGAAACCATGCATTTAGTTGTATTCCAAACAGACTGGGTCAAAGGAATAAATATCTATTTTAAATATATAATAAAACCAGATTTAAATTTTAATAAACTGCAGGGAGTCATATATGTAAATGAGATGTTTTACTGTTCCTAAGAGAAAGTGAATCATGCCTAAGTCCCTGCAAAACCAATGAGACTAATTAGTGATGATTAACTTAAATCCTAGTTATTGCAATGGGACTCAGCTATGTCTGACTTCCTCTGGCTCAAGTCTCTCTCTCTCTCTCTCTCTCTCTCTCCCTCTGTCTCTGTCTCTGTCTCTGTCTGTCTGTCTCTCCCTCTGTCTCTCTCTCTGTGTCTCTGTCTTGTCTGTGTGTGTGTGTGTGTGTGTGTCTGCCTCTGTCTGTCTCTGTTGTGTTCCTAAATGGAGAGTTGTTGCTTAAAACATTATTTGGCTGTGACTTTGTTGTATCCTTAACCTTAACCCCTGCCCATTTCACTGTTCTTGTACTGAAAAATCCACAGGAAAAACATTACCCAGATGCAGCTGAGTAGCACATTGTGACATTTATTTCAACAAATCTGAACTCCCATGTATAAAGGCACAGAATTATTCGCTAAAATGACAAGGCTTCCAAGTCCCCCCAGTTCAGCCTGAGTAAGGGTAGATGGGCTTTATCGCTAATTAAACCTCTATTGTCTTCATTCTATCATCCTTATCCACCTGGTTCATCTTTAGAAGTCATTCAACTGTCAGTGCAATCCTAAACTTACTTGCATCCTCCTGAATCCATTATCATCAATGGGCTAAGAAAGGTGAAGCTCTGCTTAGAATAGAACTGTTACATTATTACTGGCTAATATTTAATCTTTTCTTTAGAGTTGCTTGACCCAGAATAGCAATTGGTATCTTCTTGTACCTTCCTACATAAATTAAGACCCATGTGAATTGGGAGGGGGTGGCTATGAAGGGCAAGAAAGCACAGGTCACCCCTCCTCCTACAAATGGCAGGTCCACTGATGCAACAGGCAGGAGGTCAATTTCACACCCTTCCCACTTCTCATGACAGCAAGTCCATGCAGGTCTTCTGACCCTGGGAATTGCCTTTTCCATGGTCAGAGGGGACAGCTGAGGGAAGGCAGCATGGGAAAAAATCAGTACTGTCCCAGGATCCATTCCAGGCTGTAGGGGGGGAAGCTGTGCAAGATACAGTAGCCTGGAATGCTGATTTGAATGTTGTTTTCTTGTGTAGAGTAGGCGTTTTTTATTTCACTGTTTCCATTAGATCTACATGAATGCTGAATCCCAGATTCCAGTATTTACCATGCAAGCTAAGTAACATAAGTACTGCATTACAGTTTGCAATAAAATCTAGGATTACCAGCTTGATTGAAGAGGGGAATCACTGTGGATGAAGTGAGGTGATTGCAAATGAGGTACTCTTCCTTGTGCCCTGGTAGTGAAAAGACTGTATATGACCGTTTACACACTGGAGGTTTCATGCTGGGCTGCAGGCTGGGTGTTTTAGTTGTGGCCGGTTGCCCCACCTCTTCCTGCACCCACACGGGGGAGCATTTGGTCCAGTGCGCCTCATCCGCCCTCCATTTGTGCTCCTATGCAGGAGCTGGGCCAGTGAAGTTCCCAGTGTGTAAACGGTCCACAAGTTTTAAAATAAATACATATGGAGAAGCAATTCAAATACATGTATTCTACTCTTGGATTGTAAAGCTGGAGTAATTTGCACATTGCAAATTAAGACATTGCTTGTTGATAAGGAATGAAGAAAAACAGGAAACCATAACTAACCTTGCTAGTTTTTAAAACTGTCTTCAAAAAAGAAAACCTCTTCTAACTGGGGAGGTTTCCCTGCTAGGAATTGTCCCTGGAATATGCTATTTTTGTCCACATAGCAGAGTGGAGCTACATGTCAGTTCTTATTTGACTGTTTTCTATAGGCATGGCCCAGATTTTAAAGAAGGGAATATGCCACTGATGGGGCTGAAAATGAGCCAGTATTCACCAAGGCAAAAGGCCATATATTTCAGAGTATTTTCCTTGTTAGTTATCTCCATCAGTCTGAGGTTGGGGGAAGGGTGTCTCTAGGTTCTCTAAACAAATTCTCTTTGGACATTTCTTATCATACAGTATTCAGTACATCCTTTAAATAATGGCTAATCTTACATGCCAATTTCCTCCCTAAAAATTTAAATGTGACTCTTGCTGGTAGATGTTGGAAATCCATGCAACATTGACTCCCTGCTGAATGAAGAGTTGGCGACAACCCAAATATGTTTGCAGTATAACGTGAGACAAGGTCCCAGAATCTGAGATCTGAAATTCATAGTAGTGGTTTTATCGCAGGCGTCAAAACAAAGGCTTCCTTGGTACCTTTCGGTTAGCACGCCCTGCAAGAGGAAGAAGAAGACAGTCATGCAGGGTTTCTATTCTTTGATGGCTTATATATTGAATAAACTATACTTTGGAAATGAGTAACAAACTGATTATATTTGGGGCTCCTGTATAAAAGTAAGCAAGAGCACAGAATATAGCTGTGTTGGTATTGTGCCACTGCAGAGAACTACTGGGAAAATATAAGAAAAAGAAAAAAAAAACAAATGGGGCAATTTACCGCATAGTAGTAGCATAATGTTAAAATCCTGTGGATTATTATATTGCTCATAATTTTTACATTACATTACACCAATGTTTTAAAGAATATACAGTTATATGATTTCAATAGAGACTTTGAGTGTCTATAAAAAAAACAACACCACGGCATAGTACATTCCTATAAATGTGCAGTGCCTTATTGCAATGGAGTCCATTAAGATAACTTTAAATGGAAGGAGCTGCAATATAACAGCTAAACTCTGTGCGTTGTTTTGATTTAGTATATTAGTGTGAGACCATTATTTTATCCTTATGGCCACAGCATTTACATTAGAGGCAGTTGCTAGAACCATAAACATTACAAATTGTCATATAACAATCCTGAAGCCTGATAGATGAAGCCACTTGACTGAGCTCCCTAGAACTTCCACATTTTCTCCATCTATTGTTAGCAAACCTTGAAGTAGTTCATTGCACCCCATAATAAATGGCACATATCAGACATTTGTAATATGCTGGGCAGGCTTGAGTTCCTTGATGGTTCTATGAATAGTACTTACAATGTTATTCAGAGTCTGTAGACTTTGCTGTAGCCCCTGCGCCACTATGGGTAATCTGAGATATCTTGGATTTTCAAGGTTCTTTAAATGGTGCTTTGATAGCCTCATTCAATTCCCTCTCAGAGGCAAGATTTTCCCTCCATTTCATTTGCCTTTCTGACTGAGCAGACCCAGTGGTCTGTTTTCTTCTTTCCTGAAGAACTCTGTCTGTCCTACCCTGTTTCAGTATGATATTTTACTGCTGGCTCAGCTCAGGAACCTGAGGGAAGGGTCAGGAATGCCCTGTAATGTAAACCTCTAAAAATGGCACTAGAGATGTTTTGAAATTCAAAATTAAGAAAACATTTTACGCGTAATAGAGGGGAAAGGTCAAGTGAAATCAGGGAGTAAAATTTCTGAAGTAATTCAATATAGATAACTCTGAGGTAAAACATCATAGACTTTAGTTCTTATGTTTCAGGCTAATGAGAATTTCTTCAGCTATTCAGAGTCACTTAAATTTTTTTATGTTGGGAGGCTGTTGTTCCAGTATTTCCCAAACACTCCAGCATACATTCTTTGAGTGTTCTCTGACTCATTTTATTTCCAGAAAGCTGGTACACTCTTTCCAGTATTCAATCCCCTTTTCTTGAAACACCAGTATTTATCTTGAGTTTTTAACTGACTTTTTTTTACAGGCACGATGTTTCTAATCCTACAAGCTCAAGGATCTCTTCACTCTTCAGAGCTAACTCCCTGTTTGACTGGGCAGAGAAATGCTTTCACTAGAAGATCTGTACCCTTTCTTTGGCTCAAATGGGAATCTTTGCCTACTACCCAAACTTCCTTGCCAACTTTCCTTCAGTTCTCCTCTCTGTGTTAAACTGCTCTCAATCATGGCTGAATTCTGTAATTGTCAGTATTTGACCCTTCTCAACTAAGGCTGAAATCAGACTGAATTCTCCTCAGCATTCAGTTCAGAAGTCTTTTCCTGCTCAGCTGATATTAACCAAGCAGATCTCTTGTCACTCAAGGCTCTCTGGCTATGTGAAGACTTAACCCTTGTCAGTCCATCATTACACAATACTTCTAAGCTTTAAAAGTGCAGCCCATTACAGGTACCCTAGCTGAATTGAACCTTTTTTTCTACAAAAGGCTCCTATGTGTTTAAATGACCCAACAATGTGAACAGGGCTTAATCTTGGAGGTCCCATAGGGTTGCTCAGCCGGATCAGGCTCAGAGTGGTGGGCTAGCAGGGGGGTGGGTTGCATTGGATCCTCAGTACAGTTCCCCAGGGGAAGGAGAAGAGTGGTCCCAAAGGAACAGAAAGTGATTTAGAGAACATCTGTAACTTTGGGAGATCTCTGGGCACTACCAGGTGGCTGGCAATTCTAACAAGACCTCAGAACAAGACCCAACATTGGAAATGGCTGCTAGGGCAAGGGGAAACATGGAAAGAAAGGAATCTTTGTGCAGGCTGTGTACAGTCCTTGCACTGGATCCAGCTATAGTAGTTCTCAGATAGGGATGCCAGCCTCCAGGTAGGACCTGGGGATCCCCTGGAACTACAGCTTATCTGCAGACTACAGTTTGCCTGGAGAAAATGATGTTTTAGAGCATGGACTGTCTGGCATTGTATCCTATCAAGGTCCGTGTCCTTCCCAGGCTCCATCTTGAAATTTTCAGGAATTCCTCAATGTAGATTATGTCTAGCTTCAGAAACTTCTCTCCCTCCCCCACCTCCATTATCACCTCAAAAGTTCTGAGAAGATAGAGATGACAAGGTTTGCTTTTCACCAGTTTAGACTGTTTTGCCAGCTGCAGCCATTCCTGCAGAAAACAGACCTGGGCATAGGAACGTTAGCCTCCAGGTATGAACTGGGGATCCTCTGAGATTACAGCTCATCTGTGGACTCTGCTTTAACTGCCATATTCTTTATCAAAATTCTCAAACTAAATCTTCATTGTTTCCGGAGTGTATTACTCCCAGCTACATCAATAATTAATTTTTTTTTTTTTAATCGAGATAAAATGAGGGTTTTCGCCCCACTGAAATTAACAGTGTCAGCAGCATGCACTTAAATACGTTGACAGGGAAGTAAATCCATGAGTATAATGATGCCTATTCCAAGTCTGCACTACAAAGTATACTATAAGCCAATTTCCATCCAATTCTGCATGTTTGAAGCAGCTTCAATGAACTGCAGGCAGACTCACAGCCCGAAACAATGCAGAATGGGTGAGTTTAACCCTCAAAAATGTAGTATGTCTAAGTGTGCATGAGGTTGGGCCCTGCCTCCTCATCTGCCATCCTCACCCAGTGCCTCAGCTCTTACTTCCTGAGGAGAAAGAGGAAGAATAGCCACCCACAGACCATTAGTGGCTCCAGGGACCCTCGTCATCACCATCACAGCCTCAGGCCAGCAACCAGCCACCATTACCACCACCACTGCTGCAATGTTGAGCCTCTGCTGGTCCTCTTTCCACCTCTCCTGCTGCTGCCTCCACACGCCACGGCAGGGCCCATGCAAAACCATGGTGGCAGCAGAAGGAGAGGTGGCAAGAGGATCAGCAGAGGCCTGTTCTTGCCACAGGTGGCAAGGTGGGCAGAAGGTGGGTAGCAGTAGAGGAAGAAGTGGTGCCTGGTTTCTGGCCTGAGGCAACAGCAGTGGCAGGGAGAGAAGGAACTCCAGAGGTGCTAATTGCCTGTGGATGGCCACTCTTCCTCCTTCTCCTCAGGAGGTGATGGGTGAGGTGCTGGCCTAGGAAGACAGATAAAGACAAAATTAGCTGAGGTGACACCTCACCCCCCCCTCTCTCACCTGAGCACATGTGCTTCTGCATGTTGAAAGGTCTCCTAGCAACCAAATGGCCAATAGCATGCCACATGGAGATGGGGGGATACTTCTATTACAGACTTCCATTGCATTTGTTGTGCCTAGTGCCACAAGATGTTTTCACATCAATGATGCATTTTACAGTCTTGAAAGTAGCTTCTAATTTTGCCACCATTTTAAACACTGAATCTGGAATTTTGATGTTGCTATTGACACTTTAAAAGAAAAAAAAATGGGGCTTTGCCCCATTACCAAGCAAGCATTGTTAAAAAATGCTCACTTGGTAATGGGGGAATGCTGTTGGGTGAAGAGATACCAGATGGCAGGAAAGAAAAGAGGGGAAGAACCACCTAGAAAAGACATGATGTGAATAGCAGACTACGCTACCTGCATCCACTGCCACTGAGGCATCTGAGTATCCAGGCTAGCATGGGAGAAGGAAGAGGGGCTCCCTCTCCTCTGCCACCCCAGGTGTGCCACTTCCCTTCCCACTCCCTCCCTCTCCTCTCCATTTTTACCCATGAGCTGGGTTCACTTCTATGTGTTTTTTCACAACATGAGCAACATTGCAACATACTTTCATTTTAAAACAAACCAGGACACTTTGCTTGGGGAGAGAGGGGAAGAAGGGGGCTGCCAGGAGAGCTTCTTCATCATGCTTTGGAATGGACTAGTTCTTGTTGGTTGCAAAACAACAGCAGATGCCCCTTAGCCAGAGCATTGGCTGGCCTTGATTGGCAGTCAAGAGCTCCACCATGGTCACCACTGCTGCTGGGGTCTCTGGTGGGAGAAAGTGTCCCACATTCCCACATTGCCTTTTCTGTCATCCTTGAGAGGGAACGTGGGCAGCGGTAGGAGGGAAGGATGCTGACCCTCTCTGCCGGTCTATACGTCTGCCTGCATGTCTGTCTCTTCCCTGCCAGATGCAATGAACTCAAAGAAACGACTGTGGTGATGACCCACCTTCCCCCATCCCTTTCTTCCCCTCCCAGCTGTACACTCTCTCCAAGCAGATCAGCTTCTTCAGACTCCTCAAGATGCAGCCAAAATTTTCAGTCCATTCTTCCCATGCAATCCATCACAAAGCCAACTGTAGGAATGAATTGGAAAGCCCATGGACTGGTAGGCCTTTGCCAGCATTGGGCATGGGAAGAATGGACCCAGCAGAACTTGGCTCATTAAATGGGGACATCCAACAGAGCAAGAACTGGACATGTTCCTACCTCCTGTTCTCCATACGTTGGAGGTACATTGGTTCTTTCTCCTGTTGCATGGAAACTCTCTATACCGCAGGGGAAATTTGGCATCTGGGAAGTAAAGTCAGTTTCTTGCAGCAATTCAGGATGAGTGAGCCATGTACAGGATGAAAAAGTGTGGATCAGTTAAAACTGTGCTCCCTCAGATGCACCAGTTTATCCATGTCTATCAGGCAACGATCATTTGAGTTTCAGTAAAAAAAGAGTTAGCTGTATGTAGACAAAGAATGTGTCCATCTGACATGATATATACTTTAGGGCCAAGGTTTATGTTTAGCTTATCTCACACTGGCGATATATTGGACTAGGTGGCTCAAAAGTTTTAAGTTCCTCACATAAGCATTTGCTTTCCTGATGTGCAGTGAGTTATACGCATACGTATCACTCAGACCCAACCTTATGAAGAGACGTTCAAGTCAACAATAATAGTGATGTGAACTGATTGCAGATAGAACTTGGGGATACCTCTGAAACTTACAGGAAAGAAAGGTATAAGAAAGGCCTTGATAAAATTTTCTCTTTCTCGACTTGGCAAAGAAAATCAATTTATAGGCTGATTTTCCCCCCTACCCTTTCACATGTATATACTCCGATACCCTGAGGAAAGCTTGTTCTTTGTGAGTAATTGTGGGGTTTTTTTTATTATTTGATTCTCACTGGGATTCTCTTTAAAATGATTCAGGCTAACTCTGTGGGAAAGTTATTAGTTTGAACCTTTCCCCTTATAGGTTTTCTGTCAGGGCTGTTTTGCTTGCCGGCTTGCAGGCCCCCTAAAGGCATGCCTTGTGCAGATTAAGGGATCTTTTAATTGGGATTTGATTTGACAGACACTTCTTGCCCCCACAGGAGGGCAATAGCAGGGCAGTGTTTGAGCTACTTGAGTGTTCTGTCCGGTAACCACAACGGCATGTGCAGAGAATGGAAGCCCTCCCTACCTTGAGAGGAAAATAGAGAGGATCCTTGGTCCCTTCAGTCTGGCAGCTGCCATTTCAGATATTATTGACTCCTGTCAGTGGGGTTGCAGGACTGTTGCCAAAAGCAGAACTTGGCTCATTAGATGAGCTTCGGTTGCCGAGATCTCGGTGCAGAAGGAGAACTGAAGCACAGCCAGTCTTAAAACAGAACCGGCTTTGATGTTGTACTACACGCAGCATCTTTTATTAAACCAGACTTGATTTTTCTCCCTCGCAAAAATCAAAATCAAAACAAGGTAAAAACATGTTTTTCCCCCCTCGCCCCCCCTCCCCCGCTTTTGAAAACAATTAAATTGCTTCCTTTATTGGATCCATTCATAATTTGGTTTGCTTTTTTTTTTAGATTTGACAAATTAGAAAAAGATTATACCTAAGAGATCAATTTGAAGTCCCTCATTGACTTTTTCTGCTGTTTAAAAAAGAAAAAGATAATTGCACTGATCCATCACTCTATACATGATTTCTTCAAATAATTATGCCTACCTTTCAAAGAAAGGATACACAGACTTCCACAAGGCTGAGGATTAACCGGCACTTCTCTGGGGGGGGGGTGGGTTGTGGTTGCCTAGGTTGTACACAGCTTAGTATGCTTGGCCCCTCAACATGTTGTTTCACAAACTCTTTTTCTATACAGGCTTTCTTATTTCTGTGCACATAACAGCTTCCCTGGATTGCTGCCAGTGCAAGCAGAAGGACAAATTGCAGAACCAGAAAGCTCTCCACAATGAGAAAGCTGCAGGCACCTGTTCAATATGCAGTGCATGGTATTAATTACTTCCACTTACAAGCCTATCAGAACATATTCTCTGTGCTTCCGGGGGGGAAACAAATTAATAAGGTCTGGTAAACAACTCTTCCCCCCCCCTTCATCCTATCTATTGTTAGACATTTATGTAAGCAAATACTGCTTTGACAGGCAAACTAATGCACAAATAAACCATGTGGTAATATTGTAATTAAATTTTACAATCTACTCAGCCTTCTTCAGAGTTTACCACATAAAAACTAGGGATGAGCATGAACCACATTTTTTGAGGAGTGTTTTGGTTTGTGGTTCATATCTGAATCATGAACCAAACCGCAAACCTATATGAACTGATAGGTTGGTTCATGAACAAATCTGGTTCATATAGGTTCATGGGCCATTTAAAGTCTAAACCCTTGCTTTCTAGTACTCCCCACAGCTTTTCACAGGGGACAGAAAGTAGGGGTTTCCAAACAGCTGAAGGTGGTAGTTGTTTGGTTTAAATGGCTCCAAGCCATTTAATCAAGCAACTGAGTAGCTATTTTTCATGAAGAGCAGAAAACAGGGGTTCTTTATGAACAGCACCAAAGTTCATGGAGGTTTACACTGGTTTTTCAGTTTGTAAACATTGTTCTGCAAATCATGAATTGGCCAAAACGAGTGGCAAATTTTATTTTGTCAAATGGCTCATGCTCATCCCTAGAAATAGCACAAAGGGCAATGAGAAGATGAGAAGAAGAACCCCACTTTTTACTACTTAAAGAAGTCTCAAAGCAGCTTACAATCGCCTACCCCTTCTATCTCTACAACAGGTACCCTGTGAGATAGGTGAGGCTGAGAGAGCTCTGAGGGCATTTCTTTTTTAAAATGACTAACTTTCTGGAGCAATTAATAGGTAGACAAGCATGCAAGCAATGCCAGAAATAAAATAATGCTTTCCCTAAGTTGTAACACGAAGCATGCCTCTCTAAAGTTTTCTCCCCCACAAAATCTGGAATGAGATTGATTTTTAAAAGTATCAAAGGACTTGTGATCCCATAAGGGGTGGTGTTCAAAAGGCATTATGCATCTATGATTCTATGCATAGGCGTTTCAATGGAGAAGTATGATTTAAAAAAAAACATTAGTGAGCATCATGGGACCTACCTTTAAACCATGGAGAAAGGGGATTGGTTGTCTGAATTGATTGACAGGTGGAAGCACAACACGTATAAGGCGTGTTGCTTTCTTCCACCATTTCCAGCAGCAGATGTGGAGGGTAAGATGCATGAAAAGAAGGCAGACAAAGGCGAGACACCAGAAAAGGTATGGAGAGGCTGGCAGGCGCGATATGATTTAGCACTACGCCATTCAGCTGGCATAACGGTATTTTAGTGATGTGTGGAAATTGCATGAGAACTGTTACTGGCCCAACATCACCCATATGGAGGAATGGGGACAGCTGCATATGGAGGAATAGGGAATTAAACCCAGCTCTCCAGATTAGAGTACGTGAAGATTAGCATAGAAGCCCAAGTGAGAACAATTAGGGACAGGGTGGAGGCAAAGGGGACAGGAAATAAAAGAGAGTGAGGATAGAGTTTGGGGAATGAGGGTGTCAGTAAGAAACACGAGATGGATGTGATAGCTGACGGAAGTCCAAGAGGTAATGTCAAACAGTAGTGTGACAGTGAAAGCCAGGAACCTGAGGAAAACAGCTAAAAATCCTCAGACCTAGATGCTATTGAAGAGGGTGATGAATATGTCTCCCATAGACCCATTATGTATGGGCCGGAACACACGAGCTGGTGGCAACAGGGCTTCAGGGAAAAACCCCGATTATGCTCGACATCGCCGCCATCCCGGGCATTCTTTCACATTTCTGGGTTTCCCAAGGGCACAGGCGAGGGCTAGGTCAGGCTTTGGTGTCACAGCAGGCATGCTATAGCTTTAGCTGAAGGAAGCAAAGATGTCTACTGTTGCCTTTGAGTGGGAAAGATCTTCTCACATGAATGCTTGTAGGGGTAAAGCATGAGTGGCTTCCTGCTTGCAAATGTGGGATGGTAAATCTCACATTTGCAGCCCTCCTCATGGGGAAACCCCTATCACGTTTTCCCTTTGCCCCATCATCGCTTTTTGGCTCTTGACAAATCTGCAAGGGATAGCAGCATGCTCTCGTGGACTGAACCCCCCCCCCCGCCTGAATTTTTTAAAGGTACTTGCACATTGCTATGCAGTAATGCCACAACACAGATGCATTTTTAAATAGAAATCAACACTGCCCTGTTCATATGGAGAAACACCAGAATGAAACAGCATTCCCCACCCCCACCCCATCCCTTATTGGAATTCGTATTCTTTTGCAGTTTATTTTTATCTGGGTGGATTTCTGAGACCCTGAACATGATAACTGGAGCCCAGAAAGACAATTTGTGTAAGTGGTTGGCTTTAAAACAAGGTGCTCAGACCCCTGTATGATCAGGAAAAGGCAGCCAGATCACACACACCCTCCTTCCCAGCTCATTCCCCACCTCCAGAAATTAGAAAGGGGGTTGTGTTTTGCCTGCTTGATCCCCAAAAGACCATGGACACTTTAAAGAAGATTTTATTTCACCTTTGACAATGTAAGTTTGTGGTCGCGCTGCAACACAAACCGCACAATTAAAAAAAAATACTAGGAGTAGGAAATGGAGATGGGAGTATAGGTGAAACAAAGCTGCTGAGACTATCGAACGTTTTCACCTTCATACGGTCTTATCCCTGGTTTCTCACCGATGGGACAAGTGATTTAGGGTAGTAAGTCAAGTTTTGGCGATTTCCAAAATCATGAGTTAAAAATGGCCAAATCTCAACCTGGTTACTGGACAGGTTTGGGATGCAGGTGATGTCATGTGGAGGGGGCTCTAAAAGCTGCCAGCATTCAAAAGCTGTCCAGGAACAAATTCCTCACGTGGAAATGGTCACTAGATTTCAGATTGTTTCTAAAGTTCTCTTCTAATGTATTCAAGATGTATGCACTATTTTTTTGCTTGATTAACTTTCTTTGTGGCCCTTCTCCTAAAATCTGAAGTTTTCTATATTCTGGAAAATGAATCTCATCAAGTAAGATCATATTCGTATTTTCACCATATACCTTATGTTTGAAAGAGAGAAGGAAGTCCTATTACTGTTCTTTTCTAATCTGGAAAAACATAAATTACATACATTTAGCTAAATCAAATCCCTATCAGGTCTAAGAGTGTTCCATAACTGGTAAGAGGTCAGAATATGAATTTTCATAATAGAAAAATGTTTGATTCTATCCCAATTTGAAATGGAGGATAAGTGATCTTATTTATCAGTGGTAAAGGCCAAAGTGTAAAAAGGTAGGCTCTCCCTCTTACTTTTAGTCTGTGAAACATTTCCCCTGGTGTGTCACCCAGTTATGTTAATTTTTATTGCCTCCAAACTCAACATCACACTTATTGCACATTTGAAAAATGTCAACACAGTTTTATAGCATTAGATTTCACACTTTTAAGGGATTTTTATAGCTTTCATAATGTATAGCCATCATTCTGTGCTAAAGCACCAATGAAAGTAAAAGGTCAAACTAAAAGTCTGAAAAGAACATATAATGAAAAAGATTGTGTACAAAAGGTAGGGGGCACAGAATATTTGCTTTCTGTTGCTCCCTGAAGTAGCATGACCTAAAGCTTAGTACTCACCCTTTAATTTCAAACAGCAACATACATTAATAAAGAACTGCTATAATAAACTAGTAATAGATCTTTCCCCTGTCACATCTTTGCCCATTAATTTGTTCAGAATGCTGACACATTTAACTTTTTGTCACTGACACTAGGATCATCTGCCATATTTTTCGCCAATAGCATCTAGCATTCTTCCATATTCATTTCAAAACGTTCCTCCTTTTGGTCAAAGGTTATCGTAATCTAGCTCTGTCAGAGCTCTCATCTTGTTCACACCAAGTCTCTGCTGCTCCCATACTTCTTAAACTGGATCTCATCTTCCATATCTGGTATTTCTCTTGCATTTTCTTGTATACAGAACCTTCTCCTGCTTCACATCTGTTATATTTCTTCTCTTCCACCAGCCTCCTTTCTTATTTTAAGGAAATTATTTTAAGGAAATTTAAGGAAAGTGCTGAATCCAGCACGGGGGCAGACTGGTCATTGACGTACAAGGGAAGCTCCTGGCCAGGAGCAAACAGAGCCAATTCCCATGACTTTGAGAGCCATCTGGATGGACCTTTCAGTGGAAGTCATGGGTGATCCAGTGTACATTTTAGTGCCACTGATTGGGTGTCCCTGATTGGGTGTTCCTGCAGTGCTCACTTCCAGCACCATACATGGCACTCAGCTTAGCTTGCTCCTGAGCTATTTTTACTTCCCAGTGTACTCCTGATCTAGTGTTTCTGTTCCACTAGGGGAGGAATGTTCTTCTGACCCAAGGAATGTTCACCTGGTGAACCTTGCACCAACAGGATATTCTGCTTCTACTGCCCAAATGCTCCTTAACAGGACAGCAGTGTTCAATCCAATTCCAGTCATGTTGATGGCTAGGAGAAGTAAGAGCTGGTTTGAAGGCTGCACTCACTTTCTTGAGCAGAAAGCAACTCCTGGGTGTTCTTATGAGTTTGCTTGAGGGATTATGCACAATAGAGCAAGTATTTAGTGTTGTGTGGAACTACAGTTTTAATTCTACTTCCAACTGATCCAGTAACAATAGTAGCTAATTTGTGGACTGAACTGCATTTTGAGGTGCACCTTGCCTCTCCACTGAGCAAAATATGTAGCCTTCCTCTAGGCTAAAGGAACCTTCCTCCAACTGAGGCAAATATTCCATTGGAGGAAGAGACATTTACGTTAGAGCAAGGCTCCTTGTTGGATGACTGGACCTTCCCAATTATCTCAGCCTTTCTGGTTCTCAACCTCTCTGCTCACCTGTCAAAGGAGAATGATAATACTTGACTGCCCTTGAAAGCGGTAATAAACAATACTGAAAGAATCCATTTGAAACATTTCTAACATTCCCAATCTTCTATGTAGATCTGAAGTACCATCACTTCAAAGTAAAGGACTGAAGTCTTTAGAAGAAAATAACTAAGACTCCCTACACAAACACACACACACACACACGATTTTGAGGCGAAACAAATTAACCTCATAAACAGAAATGAGGAGAAATAGTCATTTCTCCTAGTTTTGCCATTTCACATTTTAAGACAGAATTATATTTGCAATCCTAATCATTTTCCAAAGTATTTGCCCCCTCAGAAGTTGTTACCATGGTTCAAAGGGGCTCACTTTTCAGTATGTAGGCATAAAAGTGGAACTTTTGAATAAGCCACCAGGAAACGTTCCTGCACAAGATAAATCGGAACGGTTCAGTAATGCTGCCTGCTCCATTCAGTGAGGCTGGGGTAGAAATGCTTTCCAGTAGGACATGCCTTTAATGACTAGCCTTTAAGAGACTGCCTCCTGCAAGATCAGAAGAATGACACACCACTGGCATCAAAATGACTGAACATGCAGGGTTCTTAGTGCTATACAAGACAAGGCAAATCTATCCCTTTGACTTTCTTCCTCATCTCTCTCACGCTGCAGCTCTGTATAGAGAACAGGCTATTCATAGGAATTTAGTATTGTAGCTGATAGCAATTTCCCTCTTTGAAAGGTGTCTGGAGGCATAATTCACAAGGATTCATTCTAGCAGGCTTCGTAGCTGAGATTCCCCTTGCCTCAGAACTGTGTGAGGTCTGCTTTGAAATGCACTAATGAACTGTTAGGCATAATGAGTGTCAGGAGAGTTACTTATTTTATTCTGTTAATAAATACAGCATTCTTGGCTCTGGGATTTTCTCCCCAAGTATGCATTTTAGTTCACTGTCTCTAAGTAGTGAACTTAGATCTATTAAAATGCCATTTGCTTCTATCAGCAAAAATTAATAAATAGATGTCATCTAAACAAATATTTTTTTCTCTAGCCAACTGTTTCTTCTTTCACTTCCCCGAAAGCTCCCCGCATCTTCTGCCCTTTTTGTGCTTCCTTTTCTCTTTCCCACTTAACAGCCACACTTCTTTATCTGCACCCTTCTTTATCTGCTTTCCATTTCCACACCAGCCTCCGCTCAGGAAAATTACGGCTCAGTTGCAAGTAAGCCTCAGTTCTAAGGTGAGAAACCTACAAGGACTTACAGGGACCGCCTCATTTCCCCAAGTATCTCCCTTCCCACAATATTTCCTGTCTCCTTCATCTGGGCACCTTTTCCTGCTTCTTTCTCCCATTTCCACCCCCCCACCTTCATTTTTGGCTGTATTATTTATTTACTTATTTTAGCCCACTTTTCCCTACAGTGAGAATTCTGTACACTCAAAATGTTGCCACATATTATGAAATCATGTGACTCTTTTCCATTTTTCACAGTGGTCAATTCTACAGCAGAGATTCCTTTAGTGTCGAGCAATATGGAAAATAGGACGTTGCAACTGCTTGTCAGTTTCCAAAAAAGTCTTGTCGGTTTCAACATTGGGTTTTCTTCCTTTGCCTGTTTTCCTTTCTGTTTCCTTTCATTCAATGCTAAAATGCATGTGCAAAACACGAACCATGAGGATTTAAATGGAATTTGCTGCATAGCTGTGATAGGGCAATTGCATACTTAAAAAAAAAACTTTGGATACCACCCCTAACATGTCACAAGTTACATCGCACCCCAATTTACAAAAGTGTCTATTTTAATTGTAACTGCAGAATAAATACACTAGATAGAAAAGAATGGTGCATAAGGCAGGCGCAGAATCCAAAGTCAAGCTTAAAGCCTTGCTGCTCTGAAAATCTGCAGTATGGAAGTGCATCATTGTGCATATGTGCATTGTGCATATGTGGATTGTGCTTTTGCCCCAAATGGAAAGCTCATCTAATTTAAAGGAAGTCTCCTTGAAGGAAGGTTAGATCAATGCCAGTGAAATGAAAGGTGTAATAAGAAATTCAATGTGAATTTCTGTCCACACACAAGTCACAAGTCATACAGTGGTACAAGGTGACAGGAAAACACCTGATGTGATGATGTTACATAGGGAAGAGAGACAGAGCTACTGCTTTGGACAGCATCGGCATACATGCAGTGATATCTGGTTCTGAACTCAGATGGCATTATTCCAACACTCGCTAGACATTGCAGCTTCTTTTCTACAGCAATCATTCACAGCTGGATTTTTCTGCGTGGACATGACAATCAACTCAGTATCCAGAGGAGCCCTATTTACTTGGGAGGAAACTGATTTATGGCTCTATCCTAGCACTCCCATTGTTTCACCACAATTTATTTCATAAAATGCATTTGATTGCCATGTTCCTTTAAAAAGCGTCTCCCTTTTCTTATTTATATTTCTTCCTCAAAATCAAGAGCAAGAGGCCTTCAAAAAGTTAGACACTGAGAAATGAAAATTAAGAAAAAGTTGTGATATAAAAGATCTTAGAATCTTATTTAAGTAAATGTAAAGTAACTATTCATGCTCAGTATTAGATGCACAAGAGGAACTGACTGCTTTGGCAGGCAGATTCAGTATTGCTGGATTAAGCCATGGATAAATCAGATTCTCTCCAGAGAAAGTTCTTACTTTTCACAGCTTTTTGTTTTGATCCAACAGCGATACAGAGAACTGGTTCTGTGAATGTGCTGCACTGTACTCTGGGAAATTATGTCAGTTTTCAAACTGTGAGAAGAACCCATGTGGGAATGGAGCTACATGTTTTCCAAAAAACAACCAAGACACTGTGTGCCTTTGTCCCTATGGAAGAACTGGGATTCTCTGTCATGATGGTAAGAAAGAGGCTGGATTTAATAACTACTTTGCCACAGGAGTCTGGTTCCGATATATGAAGCTGACCAAGAAAATTGCTCATGTTGAAGGATGGCAAAACTTTTCTTCTGTCATGCTAATCAATGTCACTGCCTCCTTCTCTCATGGTTGTTCATTCTTGAGTGTTTACTTATAACTTAGCAAAAATAAGCTGTTAGATCACAATAATGCACAGTTTGTGAAAGAGGATCCATGGCTGATGAATTCTTAAATCCAGGCAACAACTGATCAAATGAAATAGGATTTGTGTGTTGAATCAGAGTTCTCCCTGCTTGATCCCAATGAGCCACAGGGCCAATTCACATGATACAAAGTCCTTACAGCCACCATGAAACTTATACAAGTCCAGTAGGACCTTAAAGACCAACAAAGTCTCCAGGATAAACTGGAGGATGGTGGACATGTCTCCAGGAAAGTTAGATGGATATGGTAGCAGAAGGGCACTCAAACAGTAGATGTCAATGGCATTCATCGGACTGAAGGTGCTGCAGGGCTTGGTTCTGGGCCCAGTACTTTTCAATGTTTTTTTATCAATGATCTAGAGATGATGGGGTGGAGGGACTAATAATTTACTTTTCAGATGATACCATATTGGGGGGGAAAGCAAACACACTGGAAGACAGAGATAAAATTTAACAAGATCTGAACACACTGGCAGATGTGAATAAGATGCAGTTCAACAAAGATTCATGCAGAGTTCTACATCTGGGTAACAAAAATGAAAATCACACAAACTGGATGGAAGGCACATTTCTGAGTAGCAGTGTATATGCACAAGATCTGGAGTATGGGTGGCCTGTCACCTAAATAAAAGCAGCCAGTGTGATTCAGTGGGGGGAAAAGTATAATATAGTTTGGGGATGTATCAACAAGAGGAATTACATCCAAATCACAAGATGTCATAATTGTAACCTTGATGTGTACCACATTGGTCAGGCCACACATGGAGTACTGTGTGCAATTCTAGAAGCCTCACTTCAAAAAGGATGTGGACAGAAGGGACCAGCTACAGAGGAAGATTACAAAAATGATCAGGGTCCTGGAGACCAAGCCCTACAATGAAAAGCTGAGGGACTTGGGAATGTTCAGTCTGGAGAATAGGATTGTAAATAATATCTTAAAAAGCAAAAACAAATATGTCATATGTTAGTTGCACTAACAAAATAATCTTAATGAAAAATGTAATAAATAAATGAAAAGTCTTCCCAACCTAATTTGGACAGGTGGTGTATGTATACATTAACCATCAATCAGATAAAAGATCAAAAGTGATAAACTCAGGTATGATATATAGATGAAGGGTAAGATAACGCAATATCACCTGAGCAGCAAGGAATAGAACCCATGGGGAGGTGGCATCTTCCCTCCCAGAGAGTGGAAAGAAAAAAAAATGAGATACAAAAGTCTCCTGAAAGAGGAATTCATAGAATAATCATACTTCATTGTACACACATCCAATCAATATCCTCATTCTGTCTGTGTGGAGTTAGTACAAATTAAAGATCTAAAACATCTCTCTTTTCCTCATTACTCTGTATAGTTGAAGAAGCCCACAGACATTCCCCTACCCAGAATTTCAGCTGCTCATCAAAATTCTGAAGGTCAAAAAATGTTTCACAAGTGGACTCTGATGTTTTTTTCCCCATTCTAATGCAGCTTCTTGACAGATCTGGCTGTCAGACTTACATACATTAAGCCACAGGGGGCACTGGATAACATAAAATACATTACATGAATTACAATTCATAAATGAGTTTATATAAAAGGTTCTATTTTTAGATGAAAGGTTTTTGCTACAGTTGACAGGACATGAATAGGAAAGAAAACCTTTGAGCATTTCTCTCCCATCAACTATGATGTTGTCTGCAGTAGGTCTTCATAATCCCCTCCTAACCTTGAGATTCCTGGACTGCTTAAAGGAGAATAGAAGAGGAAATGTACACCTTGGAATATCAGACAGGAGCTACAAGTATTTTTATATAACTTCCTGAATTTGTTTGTAAGTGCCATTATGGGTCAAAGATGTAACCATCCTGGATGATCTAGGGATATTTTTTGCCTCAAAAATTGCTTGTTTTAGAATTGTTTATGAATGTCCTTTATTCAGACACATCAGTATCTGGGTTTGAAAATCTGTATTCAGGTTACAATGCCTTTTTTACTTAAGGAATTGGGAATATGGCAAATTCCTTTTTAGACCAAATTGATGGAAACTGTCCCCCACTAAAAAGAAATTTGCATCCATTGTTTTTCTGTATGCATCAATGTATATCAGTCAGTCAGTAACCTTTTATTGGCATAAAATATGTATAAGACATATAAAAATAGGGTTTAAAATTTCAATAAAATAATAAAATAGGCCATGGGGTTACATAACCAAACAGATCTTAATGTATATAAACAATACCCATCCTTCTGATCTCCACACACCAAAAAAAAATCAATCTGGATTTATCAAAGGTCATGTGAAACTTGATTGTGTTGTATATGCTGTTAATGAAGTGGCCAAAACTGGTAAGTAATTCTTCAGTCCCTTTCCAAATGATGATGTCATCCAGTAATCTTTTGCAGAGAACAATATAGTCTCTATAAAAATGGTTATTCTGAGGAATATAGTTGTTTTCAAAATTATTCATTCATGAATAAATTGATAATCTCTGGAGCAATTATACCTCATGACTGTGCCAGAGATTTACCAGAAAAATTCTTTAAACAGAATTCTTCAAACAAAGTCTAGCAAACTATCACAGATAGATGGACTGGAGTGATATTCCCTCCTGTCAAACACTTTTTACAAAAGATTGAGCCTCGTTCTATGGGAAATTAGAGAGACTACACCTATAATAACAGAAATCACCTCCTCAGTATGCAGTTGTATATTATTGATACACATATATGTTTTTTTAAATAAATGTCATGGCATAATGTATTGGTTTATAGTCTCCAGCCTCCAGGGATAGTCAGTCTACAGACACAATAATAAATAACTTAAACGGCCTGCCATGTTGGGAATAGATTTTAAATTTTAGTTTAAATCCACCCTTGCCCTCACTTAACTCTCAGCTGAATTTAAAGCACACGTGAAGAGTTTTTCCAAAGAGCCGACAAAATTTATTGAATACAGTTCTGCCCACTTGGTTAATGATGGGGCTAAAATTGTAAAGTGTATTAATCACAACCCCTCTGCAAAAAAAGCAAGACGTTGTTACAAAGGTCAGGGAAGGGGAAATTTATAGTAATGATATAATATTTTTTTCCACATCCTCAACTAACGACCTAATTAAAAGCACTGTTTTTATGGATTCTTTTGCATGTAGGTATTAATGCATTCTGTTCATTTGCCCACATTCTGAATTTCCTCTTTTTTCCCAAACAGTTATTAACATTACTTCTCCCAGCTTCAGTGGAACAGATGCCTTTGGCTATACTTCATTCCTAGCATATTCAACAATTCCAAATATCAGCCTCTACTACAAATTCCATCTGAAATTTCGGTTGGCAAATGACAATTCATCACTTCAAGATAACCTGATATTTTTCACTGGACAGAAGGGTCAAGGTAAGTTAATTAGGCTTCATACAGCGAAGACCCTCTTGTGGCGCAGAGTGGTAAGGCAGCAGACATGCAGTCTGAAAGCTTTGCCCATGAGGCTGGGAGTTCAATCCCAGCAGCCAGCTCAAGGTTGACTCAGCCTTCCATCCTTCAAAGGTCGGTAAAATGAGTACCCAGCTTGCTGGGGGGTAAAACGGTAATGACTGGGGAAGGCACTGGCAAACCACCCCGTATTGAGTCTGCCAAAAGTGATACGGGGGGGGGGAGTTACCATTTGCTATGTATCTGTGGGCAAATCAAGAATCATAAACAAAATTTCAGATTTATCTCTCACGCTGTCATGGTTGTCTACTGTCAGTCCAAGAGGTGGTGGGAGAGGGGCAAAAATGCTCATATTGCAAACAGCAGGACATCACTTCTATGGAAAATATGGAAGTTATATTCACATACCTCTAGAAATTGCCAGAAGCAACTCCTAGGACAATGTGATGCACTGCTAAGTTTTCTTGGAAGTGATGTGATGGCATGCATGACACTGTCCCTCATGGCATCATCCCCCAGCTCCTTAAGCTTTCATTAATTTGATTTTACTGGGTGGAAAATAATAGCCCTTTCTACCTTCTAAAACCTGGAGCAACAATACTTACATAGTTGGTCTTTTAAATTGTGCTTTATTTCCCACATTTCATTTCTGGAAAGAGAGGTCAACTACCCCCATAGTTAAACCCTAAACTTGTATAAGCTCATAAAAGTAGGTTGCTTTCAATAAGCCAGTAATGAAAGAAGTTCACTCTACCCATAAACAGTATCTTCATTATTATGACTTTGGCCATTTCCACTGGGGCAGTCTGCACCGAGTTCAAAATGGTTGGAAAGAGGTTTTTTCCCTTCCTTCCTACCGCCTGATGCCACACTCATGCACATTCCAGAGTTTCACTGGCTTTTCTCAGTTCTTTCTCAAACCTGCTTTCATTTAAATTGGGGGGTTAAAATAAAGTTTCTAGGCAGATCTGACAAATTTTAATACATCTATTCCCTTTACCGAATCAATTCCTCTTAATATAACGGTAAGAGAGTGCTGGGGAAAACTGGGACACTATTGTTACTGTTACTGCTACTGTTACTGTTACTGTTACTATTTAAATATATTACCCACCACTACCAAGTGGCTTGTGGCAGGCTACAACAGGGCTACAACAGAGTGAATGAAATCCCAATAAAAACCCCGTTAAAACCCAAGACATAAAAACATAACACAGATCCAACTAATAACAAGAAAAGAGATATGGCAGAAAAAACTAACTTGCAATACTGTCATCCCCCTATAAAAATCTCATAGAGCGGGGTGGGAAGAGAGGTGCAGATGGAACCCACAAGGCACCATTCATATAGCTCTATCCCAGAAGGGGGGCCCTACAGATCTTCCTTGCTGTACCAGCCTCAACCATAGCCCTGGTGGAAGATCACCATTTTGCAGGCCCTGCAGAATGCTGGAAGCTTCTGCAGGGCCCGCAGCTCCTCTGGGAGCTAATTCTACCAGGTAGGGGCCAATTAATGGCTGATCAGAAGGGATGTCCAGCCCCTTGCTGCATCCCCCTTTAACTTCTTCCACATGGAAGAAGTGCCAGCCTGCTCTACTATGATGATGTCCAGAGGAGATGGGGGCCCTGGAACCATGGTTGGGAGGAGCCAATAACTGGGGAGGGAGGGGGACCCATCCCTGGGCTCACCAGCACATGTGGGGGGGGGAGGGTGGGAGGTCTGGCAGCTGACAGTTGGGAGCTGGGAGGTAAGGGGAGGCAAGCCCTGGCCTATGCACCATGGGTGGGGGACCACCACTATAGGGAGACATGGAGGAAGGCTTAGGAGAGAGGGAGACCCACAACACAAGGCCTCACCACCAGCTGCCTTTCTGCATGTGGCCCATGCCCACCTCCAAGCCTCACACCAGGGCAGCTGCATAGGCCTGCTGGCAGGAGGACAGCTGCATGAGCAAGTGGAAGGTTTTTTTTGGGGGGGGACCACCTAGGCCTCCCCCACGCCACCTGCATGACTCCAAGTCAGGTGGCTGCTCTGGCGGGCAGGAGGGATGCCACCAGGCAGAAGGGGGGAACAGCCCAAATGGTGCCCGTATCACCTTCAAGCCTCCTGCCCTTCTCCTCACTTCCTCCCTTTTTTACCTCTTTTTTCCTTCCTTCCCCCTTCCTTCTTCCCCTTCTCCCCTTCCCCTTCCTTCCTTCCTTCCTTCCTTCCTTCCTTCCCCCACCTAGAGATCCTAGCGCCCGTTGTATTCTGGGGTACAATGGGTTTTGCCCCTAGTGTCTTAATGAAATCACACTTAAGTTGTTGAAATTGTCTACTTTTGTATTTTGGCTTGAATACTAAGATATAGTTTCAATCCTTTTATTAACCTCCTTCTATTATTGAAATCAGAGAATTGCAGGATTATAAATTTTTGCCCCTTTTACATGTTTTTACCTTTTGCTCTTATAGTGCTATTGGTTGATCTTTGATTATAATAATTAAAAAAAAAAAACAGAATGACTCCAAGTGGATGGGAAAATTTGGATTCTCCAGTCTGCATGATAATTGTTTTCCCTGTCCTTGAAAGCCATTTCCTCCCCCACCCAAACACACATACACATGGGGACAATAAAAATAAAAACTTGACCATTTTTTATCATTTTATCAATATTATGTTATAATTATAGCCTTATATATATTATAGTATAGTTATGAGAATTCCTTGCTTCCATTTTTTTAAGTAAGTTTCTAGCCCTTCCCATTTTAGTGATAAGAGGGAAAGGGATATTTCTGCATTGGAAGGGCTAGAGGGCTTTTGTTCAAATGAAAGCTCGGAATTCTCGTAACTTTTTATTTTATAATGGTATATTGATACACCAATATATAATTGCCATTATATATATTAAAAGTCCCAGTAGCCCAGTGAAGGGGGAATGTCTTCTGCTGATCGACTTGGGCAGGAATACTGTAGAGCAGGGGTGGCCAAACTGTGGCTCTCCAGATGTCCATGGACTACAATTCCTATGTATGCATAGGATACATGGGGCAAGGACTCGTGGGAATTGTAGTCCAAGGACATCTGGAGTGTCATGGTTGGGCCACCCCTGCTGTAGAGAAATCTGCCATGTGGAAGTACTGAAAAGCACTGTAACCCAGAAAGGTTACAGTGAAAGAGATGTGTTAAAAATGTAAGATGCTGGTTGTGGAATGTTGCGTATTAGGAATGGATGACCTTGATTACAGTAGGAAAAGGTTGGCACAGCTGAGAGCTTGAAATGGTACATTGTTCTACAACCCCATTTCCATCCAAGAAAAATTTTTCAGCATATCGCTAGATGGTGTTCAGATATGCTGAATATACATTTCTCCAATATAATTCTTCTTTGAACAAAACTGAACAATTTGGGGGCCAGTAGAATCTTTGCTTTTATTTACATTACCAATAAATCTAATTCTCCTTTGTATTCTTTATATTATTCTCTATTTAGCAAAAAAACTGGGAATACTTCATTCTGGAAACTTGAGCCATGAACTGGAGGACAGATCTTTCTACAAACTTGAAAAAGGCCCAGGTTTGCAGAAAAATCTGAAATTGAACATACACAAGAAAGGGAGTAAATCTCTTCAAATAATAATAGACACAGTACCTGTAGCTATAAAAATGAATTCCCCCTCACTAGTTGTTGCTAAGCAACCAAAACAGTACTGCTGGCCTTCAAAGCTTGATTTTTTAAAGTAAAAGTAGCATCGGAGTCCTTTCCAGTGCTGTTTTGGCATTTAAAGAAGGACTCTTTGGGGCCAGGCCCACCAGCGACCACCGGACAATTTTCTACTACATGACTTGCATAATTCACCCAAGTATGGCTGCTTGCTACTGTTCTATAACAGGTACTCTACTAAAACCACTGTAGTGCTTACAGCTTCAAATCTCTACTCTGCCATGTAAACTCCCTAGATAATCTTGGGCCAGTTACATATTATCAGCCTCACCTACTTCACTGGGTCGTTGTGAGAATATAATGGAGGAGGGGAAAAGCAGTTTTATGCCCCCACTGTGGAGAAAAGTGGAGTATAAATGAATAATATAGCTGAAGATGAAGAGGGGTCAGAGATGTTGGCATAGAAATCAATACAGCAAAGATGCACAGCCTGATTAAAGTGTAGATAAAATTTTATGTAGGAACAAACATACTTGATAGTGAAGAGGAAAGACAGAGATTGTTGGACAATGCAAGATCTGTATTGTGCATGATTTAACAGAATATGAAAAATATCCTAGAGAGGGCATTGGAGGAAATGTGTATTTGGTTATATACTTTATATTATTGCTAGTAGGGAAGCTCATTTAAAAAATGGGAGGCAGGGCTCCCCCTGCTCTCCTGGCAGCTAGGAGGCCAGGCAGAGCAGTATGGCTGCCATGGAGTGTGCGGTTAGCCTTCCCTGCTTTCCCAGCAGCCAGGAGGCTAGGCAGAGTGGTGCAGCCAACATGGAACACCCATACAGCCTTCCCCATTGTCTCCTGGCAGCAAGGAGTTTGAGGAAAGCAGGGCAGCCAGGATGAAGTGCACTAAGAGGGCCTTCCCTACCATCCTGGCCAACAGGGAGAGCAATGTGACCAGCATGGAGCATGCCATGTCAGCCTTCCCTGGCCTCCAAGGGGGCAGGAGGCTGGGGAAGCCAGGGAACCATGGCAGGTCTATGGCAGAGTGGGGCAGAGCATGTGTGGACAGCCGCCCACAGCCCTATGGCTTACCTCCTGCTGGCACTTCCTCCTCATTGCAAGTGTCAAGACGTGGCATGGAGGAGGACGAGAACCAATTAGGGCCAATCTGAGGGCTAGCATGTTGTTGGAAGGGCCATGCACTTTTTATGTGGTGCGATATGATATGTTTGGTGTGGGTAACTCTGCTATACAATAAATACAAATAATAATAATCCTGGAGTATAAAGTTACTTGAGCGTTGGGTGGAAACGGAGGGCTGTCAGCAACCCAATGTACTCTTGCTTTCTGCTTCATGCAGGAAAGATATACTGTTTCCATTGAAAGCGGGCTATACAGAACACTAAGCTAAAAGTTTTAACATATCCACCCAAGGAAATCTGCAGTCAGCCACAAGAGGGCATTAGAACACTAGCTGAAGGGAACATTGGGAAAATGTAGATGTTTAGTTTGCATTGGATGGCATTAGCAGAGAAAACCTAAATCATTACACCTTGTAAACCTGTTGACTTCAATGGGATTAAGACAGCTTATTAAAAGAGTGGTTTTAAAAATAACAGTTCTACATTCTAGTTCTCTTTGTGAGGAATTGAAAAAATAGAAATAGTGTGAGACATTTAAATTGACCAAATCAGTAGAACTTTTTATTTTTAAAAAATCTGATATTTTCTCAACTCTTATTTATTATTCATTTCATCTACTTATAAATAATAAACCTGTATGTCTTATGTTTTCCAAAACATTATGTTAGATACAACTGGTATTTCTGAATCAAGAATATTCCTATATATTATTTGGCCAAAATGGGTCAAGTTCTCATGTAATTCATGTTTTGGAGATTCTGTGGTTCCAAGGAAAAATGCAATACGTCTTATAGTGTAACTAGAATTAAAGCCCATTGTATCTGATACAACGAGCACTAGCATGGGGGAAGGGGGGGAAATAGCAAGGAGAGAGGGAGGTAGAAAGGAAGAGAGTGATTAAGGAAGAGAGATAGAAAGAGGAAAGAAAAAGAGAAAGAAAGAAAAAGGAAAGAGGGTGTCAGCCAGGAGTATAGGTAGAAGGAAAGAAACCAAGTAAGAGAGAGAGATAGAAAGGACAGTGATAAATGTAGAGAGAAAGAGAGGGAGAAGACCAACAGAGAATAACAGAGAAAGAGAGAGAATGGAAGAGATAGAAATTAAGAGAGAGACAGAAGTATAGGAAGAGACGGGAAGAAAGAGGGAGAGAAATACAGAGAGAGATAGAAAGTAGAAGTAAAAGAGTGATAGAAAGAGAGAAAGGAAAGGTGAGAAAGGGATATATAGGAAGAGTGAAAGACAGAGAAATAGAAGGAGAAATAGGAATAGGTAGGAAAGAGAGGATAGAGAAAATCAAGAAGGCTGGGCCAGGGGGGAGTGCAGCCAGCACCACCCCGTACTTACCCAAGGGGCAGGAAGGCCTCCTGCAGCCCTGGGGAAGCAGCCTCCCCCTGCCCCTTGTAGTGGGCTGGGAAGGCCCTCTGTGGCCTCTGCAAGGGCATAAAGGGCCTTCCCGGCCCCAGGGGGAGAGCAGCCTCGCCCTCTCCACACCTCTTACTGGTTGAGGAAGGCTGCTGGAGGGTGCGGCGAGCCGGCAGGCAAGGCCGGGCACCAGAGGAGTGCTGTTCTTGGCAGCCACACAGCGTCTGGCTGCGAGACTGTCTGTGCACCTCATGGCCAGCTCCTGGAAGCGTGCACTCCAGGGTCCAGCCCAATGTGGTCTGGGTGCGGCCGGATTGGCCCGTGTGGGCGGAAGCTCAGGCCGGACACTGGACACGTCCTGGGCAGCAGTCTGCCCACAGGGGCTTTTCCTAAATAGTAATAGGAACAATGGTAAGGATAAAATAATAGAATTAGCATTTTGGATGCCAAAAACTAATGCCAGTACATGGAGGGCAAATTTTGAAGGTGTTTCAAAGTTTTATTCTGTTTGTGAAAAACTAAACAGCATAGGTGCCCTCTGTTTCTGTGTTAGAAATGCAAAAATAATGCGAACTTCTTCAAATTTAGAGGGGGGAGGGGTTGCCAGAAAACAAAAATGTTTTTCAGCACATTTAGGTTTTTTTTCATTTTGTTGCTGTTGTTTCCTTTTCTTGTTTATAAAATGTTTCCTTTTGATATGCTAAGTAAGAAAAGGGAAAGATGAAAATAGATTCAGCATGAAAAACGAGAGTCCAGCTTTCCTAGATTGCCACCCTAATATAATATCATTGCTTCAGGTCTCAATGGTGACGATTTCCTGGTGTTAGGCCTGCGCAATGGCAGTGTGGTTTACAGCTATAATTTGGGATCTGGAACAGCCACTATTATCAGTGAGCCAATAAATAGGACACTTCATGTTCACATGGTCAGTCTTGGAAAGTCTCTTCAGTCTGGATGGCTCAAGGTAACAACTATTTTTCTCTTGGTAACTAAGTCTGTGTAGTAGCAGAACAAAATGCTGCCAAGTTCATTGGTGCTGCTGGCAGGGAATAGAGAGTACTTCCTGGATGTGGGAGGAATGTTGCAACATGCTGATTTCACCTAAAAGTGATGTCAGTACATTGGGGACATCAGAAGGTGACATCTGGCTTTTGGGTAAAACTCTATGGCAGAATTAGCTTCTAACCATAGAGTTTTGCCCCAAAACCAGCATATCACACACTTCTAGGTGACATCAGCTTGTCAAGGTTTTCTTCAAATCTGGGAGGCGTTGGGGGGAGGGGGGTTGGCTG
The DNA here is from genome assembly GCF_049243985.1 of Paroedura picta. Taxonomy (NCBI): domain Eukaryota; kingdom Metazoa; phylum Chordata; class Lepidosauria; order Squamata; family Gekkonidae; genus Paroedura; species Paroedura picta. The sequence continues at coordinate 148,157,870 of NC_135369.1, forward strand.
AAAAAGTGTGGTAGTATGAAGATTTTAAGTTGTGTCTTATTTACATTTTAACATTTTTATCTGCTGCTGAACTGAAATGTTTCTTTTAACATTCTACTGCCACCCTTTTTATTGTCTGACTGTTTTAATGCTGTTATTGGCATTCGTTTTGTTTCTTTTAACATTCTATTGCTGCCCTTTTCACATTCTGACTGTTTAATGTCGTTATTGGCATTAGTTTTATTGGTTTTTAGCTGATTGCTTGTAGTGTAAATTCGTTCTTATTCATGACTTGGAGAGTTTTTTGGTACTAAGAAAATAATTTCACTTTAATATATAATAACATTTCGCTATGATTATCATTAAGCTAGTAATTTTAAATATTCCCCATTATTTACAAGCTCTGTGATTGCACATGGTGATGTCAACATCCGCATTTTCTGAGTAGCAGTTCCTTGCTCCTTTCTCTTGTTTGTAATCTAAACCTGAAACTTTTAGTCACGGATTATGGTCTCCAGCAGAACCTAGGAATTGGATGTTCTTTACTGCATTGGCAGAAATTTTTGAACATTTCAGAACAGAAACTCTTTGGATCATGACCTCAAAATTAAGAACCTTTCATAAATTTGGAAATTGACTGATTAAAAACTGCAACATTAAAAATGTGGGTTTTTTGTCCCCATTATTAATTCATAGTAATGTATCTCTGCTGGGAAGCCTGTAGGAACACATTTTTCAAAGATACCTTTTCCATTTGCTATAAAAACCATCTGTCTTTTTTCAAAGGTGGATGATCATCAGAATAAAACTGTTACATCTCCAGGAAGATTAGTTGGACTCAATGTCTTCAGTCAGTTTTATGTAGGAGGTTATATTGAATATATTCCAGAACTCTTGCCAAATGGATCCAACTTTAAGAATGGCTTTCAAGGTAACTATTCTTTGAATCACATGGTCTTGACCTGGAAAATCATAGTTTTAAGAGATGCTTTTCTTTTTAAGGAAAATACACATTTTCCTAACATTCACAGATGTTCCAAAACACACTGTCATTTTACCTTCCAATAAGGTTGGAAGCAATGCAAGAGACTTGTATGCCATTTCTGCACTGGTAGGCTTCTGAGATGACTCCATGGTAAGACTGAATCAATTTGGGCACACTTTGAGCTTGAAGTTTCTGCTTTTTGTGTTTGCCAGTTGAAACCAGTTACAAAATGGCTTCCCTGGAGAATGGTGCCATTTGTACCTGTGGCACAAATAGGCATACTTTGGTAATCTGGTTTTGACCTACATGTAACTCAAGGAACACTAAATAATCAGGACATCCTGTGATATCTGGCCCATCTCCGGTCACATCCACACAGGAGTACTTCTCCATTTTTCTCTTCTTGCCTCTGCAAATATCTTTGCTTTCACAGTGGCAGTGAGGTTCCACGTGGATTTCTTTCTTCATGCATTCCCACCTACCACCATCTCATCTCCAGCAGGATTTTTACTTTTTTGGAACTGGTAGTTTCTACCAACCAGATTTGATGGTGTCCTCATGGCCACCATGAGGATGCTGTTGATCCTGATTGAGCCCACAACATTATACTATTGTCTCCCTGCCCTTTTCAAATACCAATGCAGCTGCATCTTTCTCCCATTAAACTGCTTTAGCACTCTAAACGATCCCATGGTGTAGGTCTGATGAATTACTTTAAAATGGCAGCAGTGTCCTTGTGAAGATCACCAGGACACTGTCACATCAGGTTTGGCCCTTGGAGAACTGGTCCAGAGTGTTCTCTGGCATGCTAAGTCATTACCTTGTTGACTTTTATGGTGAGGGTTGCTTCTGTACTTGGATGGTGGGCAGGTAGCCATTCAGCCAACTATCAGCTCTGACCTCACCCTATTTGCCATGGCAATTCTACCAGGAAGTATTTCTTTAGATTTTTCCACGTATCTCCATCCAGCTTTCACTTGGCAATCAAGAACCACTTGAACAGAATGTCCTTTCTGTGTGTCAGATATTAGTAGACTCATCAGGTAAGACCTGCAAAGTACATGCTAGGTAAAAGCAACAAAACAATGCACTATAACCCCCCCCTCCCAATATACTGTACCAGATCTGCCTGATTTGTGATTCTCTAAGCTGAATGCAGCCCACTAGCAATATACATCAGCATGTTGGAAGCCTGACAGCCCTGTGTAAAGGAACTGTAGATAAAGACCAACAAATATAGTCTCAGACTCATAAAAAGTACAGGAAACTGGCACTAAGATTCTATACCCATCAGTTGCATATGCTCATGACAAGTACACATTTTCCAGTTTTCCGGATTCATTTAGTATGAAGAAGGTTTCTTATATTTTGAACTGTGATTTAAAAAATACCCAAGGAAAAACTTCATATGTAGTGCATTGCTTTTGAAGGGTGTATGTGTATAAATGGCAGTTTCTCTTTTTTAAAAATACAGATTGTCTTTCTTTCCTTGATGAGACATGACACTGCATTCACTGGCAATAGTCCCTTTTGTTTTAGAACCATAACTTGAAGCTTGAGCCTATAAGGGCCAAAACAGGCATGATGGGGCTCTATTCGAATTAGCAAAACCAACCAGGAGTTGGAGTAAATACTCTCATTCTGCTCTGTATGGCCTTGATCCAGCTTGTTGTTGCAAAAACTTACTGTTTACAGATTAACAGAATCCAATTATTTCCATTCCATCTGCTTTGGACAGTCTACATGTTGCTATTGAGATAAATTTCTCTATCTTCCCACTGTGGTATACTTGGTGTAAAGCAAGCATATGCATTCCTATTTTTTTGGTTTCTCAAGCTGGTTCTCTTTCTTTCTCTAAAGGTTGCATTTTTGACATTCAAGTTTGCACTGGAAGGGATCCCCAGTGCAAAGCACTGGGCATTCCAGAAGGCCATCCAAATTCTGGTCGCAATGTTGGACAATGTGATGAATCTCCGTGCCAACTCATAAACTGCAAGAATGGAGGGACATGTGTGGAAAGTGGCTCTACTGTTTAGTAAGTATACCACTGTTTCATCAACGATTCTGGGAGAACATATCGTATTCTGGTTGACTTGCATTGTGATGTCCAAGTACGTTGGGCTGTGGACTAAATGTGACTAAACAAATCAAAGTTGGACAATCCTATTTCATGCACTAACTGATCATGCATCTCCTACTGAACTTGATTAAATTTCCTGCCATACCTGTAGTCTCTGGATCAGGTTACGGATGAATCCATACTTCATTGGTAAGGATCAGGGTGTCAATTCAAAGACTGCAGAAGAAACCCTTGCAAGTTTTATTTTTGCCTTCATGTTTTGGAATCCATTTTTAAGTGACTGTGCTCCAAAAGCCCACACTACTATGTGCAGAGATTTACCTTTTTATTTTCCTTGAGGCTGCTGCCTCCACTCCCCCCCCCCCACCAGGCTGCAGGAAAAGAAAAATAAACAAGCAACCTCATGCTCCACTTGTCCCTCCCCTGGCTTGCTCTGGCAGTAGAGTTGTGAGACAAAAGGCTGGAAATAAAGCCCTCTCTAGCCTTCTGCTCCTTCAATGCCAAGTGGAGCTTTATGCGATCCCCAGTTCTCCCTCTCCTCCCCCTACAATCTAGCTTCCCCAATCAAGTGGGAAGGAGAGAAGAGACTGACAATTGGGACAATTCAAGTGCAGAAGGTACCGTTTCAAGTCAGGAAAAAGGAAGGTTGCACACCTTCGATCAGAATTTGGCAGGATCAAAAAAAAAAAGCAAGACAGTCCAAGCAGCTACATGGTTATAGGTGCCTCTTATTCATTCATTCATTCATTCACCACCCTCTTGGCAAGCCAGCTCAGGACAGTGCATGACATTAAACAGTGACAGTGATAGAGGTTAAAATAGTTACCATTTAAAAGCTGTATCTGTAACTAGAAGCAGCATCAATAAATTATTATTCCTAGCACAATTCCATTCAAGGGTCTATTTCCAGGTTAGGTTGTTTTTGTGTGGGATGTTTGTTTGTTTTTATGGGGGCATCATTTCATGTTACAAGATCACTGGCCCCAATCAAAAGCTTGGTGGAAGAGCTCCACCTTGCAGTCCCAGCAGAACTATGCCAGCTCTATCAGGGCCTGGATGTCCTCCGGGAGCTCATTCCTCCAAGTAGGGGCTGGGACTGAAAATGTCCTGGCTGTGGTTGAGGCCAGACATACTTTCTCAGGGCCAGGGACTACCAACCAGTTGATTTTTGTAGAGCATTCTTTGGGGGGCATAGGCATAAATGCAATCCCTCGGTTCCCTTCTCATGACTCATAGCAGCATCTACTTCTCTGCTTGACCATATGCTGGTGTGCAGTACTTTGCTGTGATGTGATGAATATCAGCCACCATCTCTATACACACTATGATGACCTTGTGGTGCCTTTATGATGTCAAAAAATACTAATTTGTGAATGCAAGGAGCTCTGCAGGAGATGTCAATGGTTGTTAAGGAGTTCTTCATGTCTGCGAAAAAAATTCCACTACATTACAGAAGTGAAAAGAGCCAACATATCCATTTATTTTGTGAACTTCTCGACTGTCTTTCCATGTGAAGGTCCTCAACAACCTCAAGGAACATAGGGTTACTTAGAGCAGAACCAGTATTCCATTTCACAAAGCTATTTCTGAGGAGAGAAAATCCCACAATACAGCATAAAGTTCTGGTTCCCACTAATCAGTGTTCTCCTTCTAGTACAATCATGGCTGCCATTATCTCCACAGTCTCAAAATGTGCCTTTGCCTCTGGGTTGAGTCAAAAGGCAAGAATAAGCACAGTGAAGCTGTCAGACGTGGTTGCCTCCTCTTGTGCTTGCCCTCACTCAAAGAATGCCTTTGTGTCAAGATGTGGGCAAAATGGGGAGTCTTCTATTCTAACCAGTTATACAGTAATCTGAGATAGCGAAGGGTCTACTATCTACAGTCATATTTTGGTTAGAGATTGATAGCGGTTTTTGTTATTAAGTTATCACCTGTAACATTTTAATTGTAGTTTTAATGGCCCATACCAGCATGCTCCCTGAGCAGCAGGTTTCCGCTTAGAAGGAAAAAAGCATTTCTTTTGTGTGCTTTTTCCTATTGTTGCCTCACAATAGTTGTATTGCATCTTGAATCCTCCTCACGCTCAGAGAAAGCAACTTGTCAAAGCTGTGAATAGACAGGTCACCTTTGATTCCTGTCAGCAAATGCTTCCTGTCAGTACAAGCGTTTACAGTTCCTGGGAGCCCAAGACCTCCCCTCTCCCCCCCCCACCATTTTTTTTTTGTTCTATTAAAAGCGTTGTTTCTCTGAAGGACTGCATCCTGTGGGATCTGGATTTGTTTTAAAATATTGTTATGGCCCCTGGAAGTAATTCCCTCCTAAGGGTTTTGCACTTGCAATTCTGAGAAATTGTTTTGCTGTGACAGCACCTCCATTCTGAAATGATGTGCAGTGCATTTAAATTTGAGAGCCTGTTGCTATGGGGACCAGACTGTTGATTTAAGTAGGTGAAGCAGCATACATTTCCTGTGGAATTTAATTTTAAAGATAAACTTCACATTCTGCTTACTAGCTGGGTGAACCCCTATATTTTATGCAGGTAAAATGTTAAGTGTTTGTGATGGAAATGCAAGTGCATGCAGAGCTTCCAGTAATTTGTTTGTAATGCTACTACCCTCAGTATATATAAAAGGAGAAGAAATGTTTTCATGTTAGATAAGATCTCTTTGGTTTGGTAGAAGGAACATGCAAAAGAAATACGTGAACAAGCAGCTGGTATTTAGTGGTGTTGGTTTTTTTTTAACTCATGGGAAAGAGCGCATATATAGTTCACATGCTTTGAGAAATGCTGATCACTGGAGACTATGTCTAAGGTAAACATAGACACTCTTTGCACTCACAGCTTACTTCCAATATCCCAGAAGTTGAGTTAGTAGGAGGGAGGTGAGGCAAGTGGGTGTGGCAGGCTACTCATGTGGAGCTTTGCTTCACCTCTATGGCAAAGCCCCATGGACCTGGCATCATCACCATTGGGTGGAGGGCTCCCTTCTGCACTATTTGGGAAGGGTACATTAATGATGCAGTGTTAGGTCACCAGACATCACCCAAGCCTGTGTTTTAAAAGGCACCTGTACCCATTTCTGAGTGTTTGTGTGGGTGGGTCTTGTTGGAGGGACTGCTTCCATCCCCTTCAGTATTGCATTTAAAGTTCTCTTTCTTTTTTTATACAAGCTTGCATGAAGCCTATTGACCTAGAATTGCAGTGTTAATGCACAACATGCCCCCCCAAAAAAATAGTGCAGGAGGAAGCCCCCCACTGATGCTGATGATGCTGCATCCAGGTTCTTCACTGCAGAGGCCAGCAGCCCCTCCAACAACAAAATCCTTGCTGTACGCTCTTGTGGCTGTCCACCACCATCACTCTCCTTTTTGACCTTGCCAAAGGCTTTTGACTTTTGGCCCTTGCGTTTTTTAGACTTGCCCTTCTAAAAATATATATATGTGTCAGACGTTGCAAGTACTCACAACCAACTTCTTTGAAATAGAAAGTTTTATTGAGAAATACTTCATACACCTAGACTAGAGAAGTCAAATCTGCCTGAGGACAGATTTGCTTCTCCTTATCAATACAGTTCTCCCGCCCAAAACTTGAAAGTTCCCAAGGGAGGGGAGGAAGGAAGAGGAGACAGATACAATTAAAAACAGTGTTACTTTCACATGTCCTTGGCTGTCTTCAGGCTCAGATAAGGTGTTATGGTTACCAGAAGCAGGCCGAGCCGAGAGGCTTCAAAGAAAAGAACATTCATAGCTTCCAGAGATAATGGCTACATAAACATAGTTTCACTTTTAACAAGCATGCATGATATAGGGGCCTGGAGCTCCCAGGCACCAAGCGGCAAAGGTCAATCTAACTGTCATGGAGAAACTCAGGCTAATTTATGACAGGGTTTTCTAACAATCCTGACAATATGCACCCTTCCACTGCCACCTCATTTTCCCTAGGATCTGTGCCTTTGAGTGCTGTTTTTCCTTTTTGCCAACATTTTAAAAATTCCCCCTGGCAATTACTTCTGCTATAGCAATACCAGTCTAACATTGCCCAGGCCTTTTCCCCAGGCCCAATAGCTTAATGGAAAAGAAATTAAAACATTTATAAGATGGAGAACTGGAATTCTAGTGGAGCTGTCATACTAATGAGGAAAGGAGGAGGTCAGAAGGCACAGAGTGGGAGGGCTGATTCCAATGTGGGCAGTGGAGGACAAGAAGACTCGTCTCCCAGGGTGGGAAAAGGGCAGGGATAGAAATACCAGTGGAACTTTTATGGTTTTGATTTAACTATGGCTTTCAGGGGCAAAGAAATGAGAGAAATCACAGAAAAATCACTCAACAAATCTGGAGAAACAGTGAACAAAATGCAAACTGAAGGGTAGAAAATAAATGCAGGGGGGAATGCATGTTCATTTAGAAAGTAGAGATAAATGCAGAAGGGGTTGAATCCTGATGGGAATGCACCGTGAAAGTGAAGTAAAACACCAGTAACCATAGATAAGCACCTAAAGTTCATTCGTTTAGATCTAGTTGTACAGGCTAAACTGAAATCTATTATAATGAGTTTATTGCTTGTATGTGACGTCACATGGAGAAGCATCATGTGTGAATGCCATATACATGCAAAACAAGTATCTATAATGGATCAACCTTATTTCCTATTTGAAGCAGTTTGTGGAAGTCTGTGTGAGAAGAAATCCTTAAATCTAGCAGGAAGTAATGCAGTACGAGGCTCCCCCCGCTATAAAAGATGAATCAAGGAAAATCAATTGTCTAAATAGTTTGGAGTTGGGGTTGACTTTGATAGTCTGCCAGCTCCACCTAACTGTTTGGTTAGCAGTGTGGGAGACCTTCTGTTCTACAACTGGGATTGGAATTGTGAGATGGACACGAGTGCAATACTAGGCACACAGCCTTCTGTTGCTTTCTTGGCTCTCTAGTTTAGGATCAAATTCTATGTGAACACAGTTATGCTTCAGATGTATGTCACTTTATGCCAGATTTGTTCTCACCACTTCCCTCAAAGAATCTTGGGATGTGTAATTTGGTAGAAGTACTGAGAATTCCCTATGTCCTGGCACAGAATCATAGCTCTCAGGCTTCTCTAGGAAAGGATAATAACTATTAAACCATATTAAATCTGAAGTGTAGATATGACAGCAGAGTTCTGTTTTTATCAACAAGAGACATTTAAGGGAAAGAAAGTCTTCATACTGTGTGCAGTTCTGGATGCCTCACTTCAAGAAGGACATAGATAAAATTGAAAGGGTACAGAGGAGAGCGACGAAGATGATCTGGGGCCAAGGGACCAAGCACTATGAAGATAGGTTGAGGGACTTGGGAATGTTCAGCCTGGAGAAAAGGAGGTTGAGAGGGGACATGATAGTCCTCTTTAAGTATTTGAAAGGTTGTCACTTGGAGGAGGGCAGGATGCTGTTCCCGTTGCCTGCAGAGGAAAGGACACGCAGTAATGGGTTTAAACTTCAAGTACAACGATATAGGCTAGATATCAGGAAAAAGTTTTTCACAGTCAGAGTAGTTCAGCAGTGGAACAGGCTGCCTAAGGAGGTGGTGAGCTCCCCCTCACTGGCAGTCTTCAAGCAAAGGCTGGATACACACTTTTCTTGGATGCTTTAGAATGGTTAGGGCTGATCCTAGGTTGAGCAGGGGGTTGGACTAGATGGCCTGTATGGCCCCTTCCAACTCTATGATTCTATGATTCTATATACAAGTCTGAGAAACTATAGCCATTACTTCCAGTGACCGAGGCTGGTCTGATGTGGGAAACCCACTTTTGTGGTAATATAAAATGGAATTACTTAACAATTTTCAGACCTTGAGTCATGGTACCTACAAATAGCTAAGATGGCCATCTTGATCTACCCTGATTCTTGCCCCAGTCTCAACAGTGCGGTTGCTTTTCTGCACTAAAAATAGATGTTGAAGATAAATGCTTTTCTGTTCTCATTCAGTTCCATACATCAGAGTAATATGTTGCTAAGGGCAGAGAAGTGAAATGTTCTTGTGCTGAGCTATGATGGATTGTGACATCGGAGTCCTGTCCCCATTTCATTCTAATTGCGGATTATATTGAAAAGAACTAAAACTGAGTGGCCTCTCTTGAAAGGATAATTAAATAATAATGTATTGTGTTGTAAAATACCTGGATACTAACAGTTCATGATTGTACTGGAGATATATCACAGTCACGTGCTTCTAAGATATCTACTGCTGATTGATAGAACTGATATCGCCTAGCAAGTTCAATAACATTTCTAAGAATAAGAAGAAGGAAAGCATGGGGAAAGATAAAACCAAAAGCTATTTTACCTTCATAGCCAAGGGAAGTCACAGTTCAACAAGAAACTAGAAGTTATATCCCAATGGTATAAGGATCTAGCCAATTGGTAGGAGTGTCAAATTTACCATGCCTAGAAAAGGTAAGTGAGAGAGCAGTGGCTGAACAGTTTCAGAATTTCCTGGATGAAACCTGCACACTCAACCATTTACAGTTTTGCTTTAGGCCTCATTTCAGGTGTAGTGGTTAGGAACACAGACTTCTAATCTGGTGAGCTGGGTTTGATTCACCACTCCTCCTTCACATGCAGCCAGCTGGATGACCTTGGGCTTGGCACAGCACTGATAAAGCTGTTCTGACCGAGCAGTGATATCAGGGCTCTCTCAGCCTCACCCACCTCACAGGGTGTCTGTTGTGGGGAGAGGAAAGGGAAGGCGACTGTAAGCTTCTTTGAGACTCCTTTGGGGAGAGAAAAGTGGCATATAAGAACCAACTCTTCTTCTTAAAGGTAAGGTTTGCTCAGTAGGCTCAGGTAGACTGCTGTTATGTACTTGTCAGGCCTGCTCAGCTATTTTGTGCAGGTCTTGTTTCTAATAAGAAATGGCTGCCCCATACACATTTGCTCATAATAGGTACTTGGCTCCCTAGCACTCCTGAATGGTTCACAGAGTTACGTGGATAAATGATTATGAACTGTGTTCTTTATTACCGTGTATTGTTTGTTTTACCTGTTACTCTAAGCAGGGTTCTCCTGTAAGCAAAGCTTGGGTCCAGTGGCACCTTTCCAACCAATGATGTTTTATTCAAGATGCAAGCTTTTGTGTGCACACATACTCCTTCAGATACAGTGAATTACTGTATAATTATTGCATGTGTTATAATAATGCCTATGCCTTGCATCAGTTCTGTTTTCTAACTTCCAGATGGTTCCAGGTTTCTACAGATCCAAATCCTATTGCATGGTTGATTGAATGTCCCTCACTGTCCATTGTATGGATTCACTATGTGTAATCTGCCTTGAGTCCTACTGGGAAAGGTGGACTGGAAATAACATAATGTAAAAAAAATATTCACAACATCCTGTTGTTTTCTCTTTTGTGCACATGGTAGCTGTCTGTGCCATGCTGGCTGGAAAGGGGCACTTTGCACAGAGACAGTTTCCCCGTGTGATCCTGAGCATAACCCTCCGCATAGATGCAGGCAAGGTGCCACCTGCATACCACTGCCTGATGGATACACCTGCCACTGCCTCCTGGGAACAACTGGTGTCTACTGTGAGCAAGGTATGGCAAAGACCCCTCCCCTAATACTGTAGGATCACAACATTTTCCTGTTGCCCATTTTTTTCTTCACTTCTATGGTTCTGTTTAGGGATTAGTAAGAAGTATTTTTCTGAAAGAAAAAAAATGCATGTTGCCTCTTTGGTTTGCTGCCTGAGCAATGATGATGGACAGGTGCAGCAGCAAAGTCTACAGACAGTGCTGGGTAATTCATGGATCTTAGTCAAGAGAGGCTGGAATGGGGATGCACCGATCTCTATGGCTCATAAAATGATTATCACAATACCTCACTGTGACAGCCTCAGATGTTACTTTGAACTTTCCTTGGGAGGAAATGAATCTCAGGTTCACATTCACACATGTTCTGTTCTCTCTCCAAAATGGAAGTCCTCTGGTTGGGTAGGAGGGGGGCAGACCAGGACGCATACCTACGCAGCCTGGCTCACTGCCCACCCGGAATCTGAGAGTGATCTCAGGTCAAAAAACTAGCCTACCAGGTGTTTTTCCATCTATACTAAGCAAGGCTACTAGCACCCTATCTGTCCTCTGAGCACCTTACCACAGTGATCCACGCAACGGTCACCCCCAAGCTTGACTTCTGTAACTTGCTTTATGTGGGCCTACCCTTGTCCAATCTGGAAATTGCAGCTAGTGCAGAATGCAGCTGCTAAGGTCCTCACTGGAACTCCTTAGAGGTCCCACATCCAGCCGGTGCTGAGTCAGCTGCACTGTCTGCCAGTTGCATTCCAGATCAGGTTCAGGGTCTTGGGGTTAACCTTCAAGGCCATCTGTGGACTGGACCTCACATATCTGAAGGACCGCCTTTCACCTTATGCCCCCTGCAGGGGTTTGTGCATCATGAGTATGAATCTGCTGGTGGTCCCCAGCCCAAAAGAAATATACCTGACCTCAACCAGGGCCAGGGCCTTTTCGGTCCTAGCCCCAACCTGGTGGAATGAATTCCTGGAAGAGGTAAGGGCCCTGATGGAGCTTGCACAGTTCTGCAAAGCCTGCAAGATGGAGCTCTTCCCCCAGGCATTTGCATGGAGCCAAGTGGCAGTAAGATCAAGGGCCCCTATTTAGTTTGGCTTGGGCATCAGGCTGCCATCTTATTACATCTTTTCCCCTGAGGCACCAGACAGGGGAGTTATCAAACAGATGGGGGTGGGGGGATGTTTTAGTCTGTCATCAGATTTAGAATATTTTTTTTTTTAAATGGGGATGGTTTATATTTTATTGTGGGGTTTTAATGCTGTAACCCACTGTGAGCCAGCTTGCTGGGAGTGGCAGGTAATAAATCAAATAAATGAACAACTAAACAAACAAACATTTTTGATCTACCGAGAAAGGTTATGTGTGTGTCCAAGATTTAATCCTGGGGGGCAAAGTTCGACCAATAAAATTTAACCAAGACCACAAGGGCCATTCCACACATCTAAGAACAAATTGCTTAACACTATAAAAAATCGTGCCCCCCCCCCCTCCGGCCATTTCTCACCTCCTTGCGCTCTTTCTTCTCCCACTTTCTCCTGCTTCCTGGAATTCCGCAGAGCTGATTAAAATAGCGGAGGAGAGGGACTCGCTATACCTGCCAGTCTCCCACCACCTGTCAGTCAGGGCAGCCAGACAATCATCTTTATCCCAGTTTTAAAGGGAAAGCGATGCAAGCAATCTTTTTTTTTAAGTGGATATTCTCCGTTGCTATGTCTATGCATCTAATCATAGATGCATAATGCATATTTTAATGCCACCCCATTTTGGAATTAGACTTGAAGATCAACAAAAGTAATTATTTTCCCAATTTGGGAGTGGGGGGTTGAGAGGCCTCTTTTCCAGCACTGGGTCCCCTGTTGCTTTTATATTTTAAAAAACTGTGAATAGGATTAGATCCCAAATCTCCCGAGTCTCACTTAATTCTTAAGGCAAATCTGTCAGTGTTCTCTCCCATGAAAATGAACACAGTTATCAAACTCTTGGTTTCAAACAGTCCATATACCTAACCTCCTGTGGTAGTGGAAATATCTCAGGTGCTTCAATTTAGGAACAAAGGATAAAATTCAGCTCAAATAAATCACTTTACTAAACCCAGAAGATGTTTGTGTACAAAACTGGCCCTTAAAAAGAACATTTTGGAAGGAAACCCCTTTCAGGAGAATTACCATTGTGGCCCTGAGAGTTCTGTTATCAGAGCCAGCTGAAGGAAGAGGGACATCCGGGACGGACTGTGGGGGAGAGGGTTCAGCATTCCCACCTGCAGTAAGGTTGCTGGCCTTCAGGTGGAGCATGGAGAGCACCCAGAATTATAACAAATCTCCAGACTACCAAGATCAGTTTCCCTGGAGAAAATGGCTGCTTTGAAGATCAGACTCTATGATATTATACCCTGCTAAGGTCCCTTGTGTTCTCAGGGCTCTTTTCTTAATAAATCCCCATCAGTCAATAAACCCCAGAAAGGCATGTTGCACTAAAGTAGAGGCTTTGTAATGAAAAGGCCTACTGTGTCTCCCTTAAAATCCATGACCTCCATTTCCCCTTCTTCTGGCAAGCATAATGAACTGTCAGGAGGTTTTTCAAGGTGCCATTTTCTCTTTTTTGTGTGAATAGCCAACTGCAAACAATCAGACACTGATCAAGACTAAACCTCATCTCTGGATTGATAGCGCTTTCAGACACAGACAAGAGAGCACTATGTGGCCCACGGGAATAGAGAATAGCAGGGAGAGAAGCCATGGAGAGTAATGACTATCAAGGAAGCGAAAAGGGAGAGAGATACCCCAAACAAGGAAAGAGATACCCCAAACAAGCAGGCTGAGGATTAACAGTCCACAAAACCAAAGAACAAGCAGCAAGGGCACCGATCAAACTCTATGATATTATACCCTGCTAAGGTCCCTTTCCTCCCCATGCCCTGTCCTACACAAGCTCCACCCCCAAATCTGCCAGCAGTCCAAGGGCAGCAAAAGAGTAAACTAAGCCAAGGATGAAGAGTTCATGACACAGCAGCATTGAATAGCGACAGGGATGGAATGCCTCTCAGACCGTTTGGCTTGACTCAGATCCGACAGTGAACTCCCAGGCAATGATAGCTGTGAACGCAACACTATCAGATCCTCTCAAGGCATCGGGCTTCCTTCTTTCCTTGGTGAGATCATGACATTAGTGTGTTTATGGAATTCATATTCTTCAGCTCATATATCACACCATACCAAAGACTCAGAGTTCTTTCCTTAGTTAAACCCCCAAAGTCATAAGTAGCAATGAAATGGGGGCTTTGAAATGAAAAGAATCTTCCATTCACACAAATATGTTAAGTTCTATATTACAGTGAATAACCAGACACACAAAGAAACGATCTTTCCCCTTCAAGTCACAACTGGCTAATGGCGACCCTGTAAAGTTTTCATGACAAAACATGAACTGTGGTGGTTTGCCACTGCCTACCTCTATGCAGCACCCTTTGTATTCCTTGACGGTCCTCCATTCAAATACTAACCAGGGCCAGCCGTGATACACTTCCAAAATATCATGAGATCAGGCTCACCTAGGCCAGCCTGGAAGGAACAGGGTCCAATGCCTTGTTCAGCCAGCAACGAAAGATGGGGTCTCCCTTCCCTCACTTGGGCAACTGTAGAGTTACTTCTACAGCTACCCCATAGTTTTTTATGGAAGGGAAATGTGATGGACAAGTTAGGTTTCACCCTTTCCTAAGCCTGATCAGTGAGAGCTGGAAGAACGTTGGACAAAGATGGTTGGAAAACAGCAGTGAGAACAGCAGTTGGGAGTCGACAGCAAGGGAATGAGAAGGAATAGGAAGATGGATTGAAACTACGGAGAAGAGCTGCACATGGGCCACCCTCAGCGCTGGCAGACCTGAGGCTTCAGGAAGTTCTGCAACCAGCCCTGAACTGCCCTGGAAAATCTGAGTAGAGCTCTACTGGGTACAAACAACCATGAGGATATTGTAGTGAGTGGCTCCCATCCAAACAAAATATATAGGAATTGTCCAGGCTAATCCAAATTAATAATGGATTTTTTTAATTTCTTCTTTTTATAATAATTCAAAACTTTTGTAATTCATCCAAAATCATAACAGAAATAAATCACAACTATCAGTGATTGTGATCCTGCATAGTGTTTTCTTAATATTTTTACTGTTCCATAGTAATTATCACATGAGCTCTCAGCATACCTTTAAGTCTGTGAAAATCAGCTTTCCTGAAGTCCACTCTATACGTATGACTACGTAAAGATTTTCTCTTTCCCACAATTGAAAATTCCAAAAGTACAAGGTCACTGCTACCAAGTGTGCCCACTACATCTACCAGTTCTTCCCTGTTGATGAGAATCAAGTCTAAAATAGCAGAGCCCCTGGTTCCCCTCTCTACTTTCTGGTAAATGAAGTTGTCGGCAAGACAAGTTAAGAATTTAATGAGTTTTGCATTTATAGCAGAGTTGGTCTTCCAACAGATATCTGGATAATTGAAGTCACCCATGACCACTGTTTTCCCCTTTTCTGAAAATTGTGTAATTTGGTCTAGCAGTATCTCATTCAAGTCCTATAGTAGACCCCCACAATAATACCAATCTCATTTCCTACTCCTTTTATATTTGCCCAAATAGACTCAACTGAACTTTCATGCTCGGGTACCTGTATTTCTTCACAAGTATAAAGATTCCTAACATATATTGCTACACCTCCCCCCTTTTTTTCTTGTCCGTCCCTTCTGAATAGATTGTATCCCTCAATTTTAATATTCCAATTGTGAGTATTATCCCACCAAGTTTCTGTGATTCCTATTAGGTCATAGCCCCCTTCCTCTATTATGACTACTAGTTCCTCCTGCTTGTTTCCCATACTCTGTGCATTGGTGTAGAGACATCGTAGTCCATCCTTTGAGTGCCTCATGGTTTGGGTTTTTGAACTTCCTTGTAAGCTAGTAGTTCCCTGCTTATGTAACATTCCCTGTAGATTTGAGATCTTCTCATGTTCAGATCTTGCCATCACATCAAGTTCTGAATTTACGTCTCACTCCCACTTTGTGTCTAGTTTAAAGCCCTCTTCACCAGGTGTGCAAGGATTCTCCCCAAAATACTTTTTCCGTCCCTTGTGAGGTGCACACCATCTCCTGATAATAGCCCCTCATATTGATATTGACCATGATCCAGAAATCCAAATTGAAATCCACAAAGTCTTTTTAAATATTTTCCATGTTCTGCTGGGCAGTATTATTTGTTCCTACATGGATGAGAAGGAAGGGGTAATGATCTGTGCGCTTGATGAGCCTGTCCAGCTGTTCTGTCACATCCTTGATGCATGCTCCAGGTAGGCAGCAGACTTCTCGAGACAACAAGTCTGGTCTACACATTTCAGCCTCTACACCTCTTAGCAAGGAATCCCCAATTACCAGTACCGATTTCTTCGTACCCTTGGGAGCAGAACTAAAACTCTTTCTTGTGGGGGACTGTGAAGTGTTTCCTGACCTTTCTGGGGTTGGCGGGGGAGAAGACCTAGAACTCTCACCTGAGGGGGACTGTGACTTTTTTCCTGGTCTATGTTGGGGCTTGTTCTTCATGGGGAATGCACATGCTCCTGGGGTCCTGAATCAACCTCTTCAGGCAAATCTCCGAATCGATTGCTGAGCATGAGTGGGTCAGACCTTCTCCTTATTCTTCTACTTCTATGTGTAACATTCTTCCAATTATTACCCTCCTGTATTAGGTGCTCCTGATTTTGTTTTGATAGATTTCCCTCCTCCTGCAATGTAATCAATCGTTTCTCTCATCCCCAGACCTTCTCCTCCAGCAGAGCCACTAATTTGTACTTGCTGCATTTGTAAAAATTGTCCCCCGAGGTAAAAAGACAAACATTCCGCAGATGGTACATGTCACTACGCAACTTTCTTCATGCCACTTTGATCCATCTGGACTGCCCCACAAACAGTCCTACACGTCACTGAAACCTTCGGCTTGATCCTCAGGCGAAAAGCCAACAGCCAAGAGTCCTTTAGCTCTTGCTCTTGGCTCCTTACAGAGTATTATGGTTTAATACAGACCCCAAGAGTCTTTTGGGTTTTGTTTGCCTCTGGCAAACAAGAGCCTTTTATAGCACAAAGGCCTACTCAGCAGAGGATGGAGCTAGCAGTCAGCTCGTGAGTCAATGTTATCCTTCCAGCTCCTCCAAAGCACTGGCTTCCTCTAGCAAGCAAGAGCCTTTTAAGATGGGAGACCTTTGTATGAAAGTCCCTAAAAGTCCCTACTGAATCAAAAGCTGCATATAAATCCAGTAAGGACAACAGAGGCCTTTGCCTACATTTGTACATAGTCTAAATAAATCTAAATAAACAAAATAAAAATAAAGTGTTGTCCTCGTCCTCTAGGGACTAAAGAGTCAGAGTTCATTTCAGCAGTTAGGCATTGTTGAATAAAGCAGTGGAGAAGCTACACTTAGTAGGAAGCCTGGGCCCTTGTTCTCTTTCCCTTTCCCTGGTTTGTATCTGTAAAACTTGAAAAGAATTGCTAGAATTCCACAGATCATCATCAAACATAATAAAAACTCACATTGACAAGTCACTCCTGACCTGGTTGGCCCTCCCTGAGGTCGTCCCACCTATAGAGAGAGAGAGAGCACTCTGCCAATGAGGGCCAATCAGCTCAAATTGCATGCAGACAATCACCTACCTGATTAGCCCTTCCTGAGAGTGTGCTGCTAATAGGGAGAGAATACTCTACCAATGATGGCCAATCAGTTCAAATTGCAAGCTGCCAATGAGGGCCAATCAGCTCAAATTGCATGCAGACAATTTACTCCCTACCTGATTGGTCCCCTCAGAAATATTCCCCCAATAGGAGATGACCTTCAGCCAGAAGTGACCCATCCTGGTAGTATAACCCCAGTCAGGAGGGATCGACTCTCTGCCGGTTTCAGAAGTTTGGTGGGTAGAAGAGGAAGAACAGAGCATGCCCTGTTGCCGGTAAGTTGCCCTGGCCTCTTTCAACTCAGAGGACATGGGGGAAAGCAAGCTGTCTTCTATGTGCCTTCTGGAGGGGGAGGATGTGGGAGGCTCAGAAACAGCTCCCTGCTGACCCTCTAGGACCCAGGGCGGCCAGGAAAAGCCTCTGCCATGGGATTGCTTATTCATGAGTAAGTCATGTGAGGTTTGCAATGTGCAGTCTGAGAAGGGTGGAATGCTTTGGGGGTAACCATCACAGGCAATTGCAGCAGGGAGATTAATGCTGATGTGTGTGGGACTGGGACTTTCCCTTTCAATATGGATACTACCTTGGTCTTGCTGCAGTCTTTCTAAGACTGCCACAACAAAGCAAATTTGAGACCAATGGCATGAAAGATGGGGAAACTATAAATGGGGCAATGAAATGCCATGAGGTCATGTGTTTTCCAGTAGTACCTTTCTAGTAGAAGAGTTGTTTTTTATACCCTGCTTTTCATTGCCCAAAGGAGTCTCAGAGTGGCTTAGAATAGCCTTCCCATCCTCTCCCTACACCAGACACTTTGTGAGGTAGGTGAGGCTGAGAGAGCTCTGAAAGAAACTGCTCAGTGAGAACAGTTTCTAACAGGACTATGACTAGCCCAAGGTCACCAAGCATGTGGAGGAGAAGGGAATCAAATCCAGGTTACCACATTAGAAGCTGCTGCTCTTAACTACTACAAGCTGTTCAAATTGCAATTGCTTGAAAGAGATGTAGGTAGAGCACAGGCAGAAGAACCTATTGCAGGAGGATGGTGTAAGTCTTTTTTGACTTGCTCACTGACTGCTATGGAATTCTTTCCCTTTAATTTAGACCTTCTAGCCATGGCTTCTCAAGCAATCAAAGGTGGGAGACAATCAGGTATTTCTTTCATGAAAAGGTGATTTTGTTGATAATAAGGTTTGCTATTTGAGAAGGAAGGAGTGCCTTTTTATTCTGTATTCTCTGTGTGTGTTTGTCTGTAGAAGGGAGTTCTACACAGCCCCCCCCCCCCCATCCCAAGCAGCCCTTTCCTCCAGGGTGTCAAGTGCTAAAAGAACTCACAACAAAACTTCTATAGTAAGAAAGTTTTAATGGAAGTTTACTTCAGTCACTGTAACTAGCAAAGTCAAATCTAACCTACAATGAAAATGCAAGTCCTTTTCAATACAATTCTCCCGCCCAAAACTTGAATGTTCCCAGGGGGATGATCCCCTCCTTCCCAGGTGCCAGCCCAGGTATTCTGCCAGAAGTCTTACATTTAGCGCGTCCTTGGTGGCGCCTAGAAGAAGAAGAAGAGTTGGTTCTTATATGCCGCTTTTCCCTACCCGACGGAGGCTCAAAGCGGCTTACAGTCGCCTTCCCTTTCCTCTCCCCACAACAGACACCCTGTGAGGTGGGTGAGGCTGAGAGAGCCCTGATATCACTGCCCGGTCAGAACAGTTTTATCAGTGCTGTGGTGAGCCCAAGGTCACCCAGCCGGTTGCATGTGGGGGAGCGCAGAATCGAACCCGGCATGCCAGATTAGAAGTCCGCACTCCTAACCACTACACCAAACTGGCCTATTGACAAGATACACTGTTATTGTTACACAAAGCAGACCTAGCTTCTAGGGATCAAAAGACAACAGTTCAGAGCGGGTACTACAAATCATGATAACATGGGAACAGCAGACAGGTTTCAGTTACAGGCAAATAGAAGAAAATAGTGGGCTTGGGTTACACAGGAAGCCTGGAGTTAATACAAGGTGACAGGCAAGATGGAGGGACCCCTGTTCATGACCAAACTATGGCAGAGAGCAAGGATTGATCCTGACACAGCGGAACTGATCTCTGTAGTCTGAAGGGGAGCTTTCATATTACAGATTCTCCAGATCCCACCTAGAGATTGGCATCCCTGGAAATTCCATTTCTGGGGTTTGTCAAAGCCTGAAGAATATTTCAGGGTAAAAAATTTCAATGGTAAAAAGTTGAGAAAAGCTCTCATAGAGGCAGAACTAAAAGTGAGCCCTGGCCTAAGGAGAGCTGGGGCACTACTTAATGCCCATGGGGGATGTTTAGAGAAGCTACCAATATTCCCTTTTGCAAAATTACATTGTGAAGCCCCCACTTTCTCCATTTCTACAAATCTAAACATCCTGTTCTTCCTGTGCATCTCCTTTAACACTAGTTGACTTGCAGGAGGGCATTTTGGGCTCAAGGAAGACACGCACACATTTCAGATGGCTTAAACAAGGCCACAGCTTAATTAATGCTCCCCAGGAGTGTTGGCATGGCATGGGAGAGGGAGCCTGACTTGTAGTCAGAAGACCACAAGAACCCAGACCCCAGCAGCACCCTGGAGCCCATCCAGATCCTCATTGGGAACACATGTCTCCTTGCTGCTGGGATCCCACGCACGGGAAGAGCCTGCGGCGCCCTGGGGCCCACCCGGTTCCCCTTGCGGGTCCCCCTGCTGCTGGATTCCCATCATAGGGAAGTGTCCACCTGGGGTGCCAAGAGGAATTGCACACTTCCCTTGGCCCCACCCCAGGCCACCCGGCACTATAAGCCATGGGGTGCCAAGGAGAGGCGCCCAACTCCTTCTTGGCCCCACCCCAGGCAACCTGGCCTTGCGAGCCCCAAGCCGCTTTGCCATCCAGCAAGCCCTTTCATTTTATGTATGAGTGCATTTCTCATGACAATTTGTCTACTGAGGAAGACCCTTTGGGTTGAAACATGTTTGGTCCATTCTTTGTTAGTCTATTCCATGTGCACAACCAAGATACTTGGTTTTAGTATCAACTTTAATACTTTTAGTATCAACAAAGATTGATTCAAGGTGTGAGCTTTCAAGTGCATGCACTCTTCCTCAGACTAATGAACTACCATCATAACAGTGGAAATATAAGGCAAAAGCTAATTATGGTTAATTAGTAAACTCTGTCACAACATCCAAATTCAGCCATATGATGTCGTATGATAATTCTTTGCTAAAACCGCCAATCAGTCCCATTGATTTAAGTTGTAGTTCCCAAAAATATTGGAGAAATAGAACTATTGTCATAATCACTAATCACTAATGTAGACCAAGCAGTATTATCAGGGGGTCTCAGCTTCACCCACCGCCCACAGTGTCCATTGTGGGGAGACGAAAGGGAAGGCGACTGTAAGCCAGTTTGAGCCTCCTTTGGGTAGAGTTGTTGTTGTTAGGTGCGAAGTTGTGTCTGACCCATCATGACCCCATGGACAATGATCCTCCAGGCCCTCCTGACCTCCACCATTCCTCAAAGTCAATTTAAATTTGCACCAACTGCTTCAGTTGCTTCATCCAACCACATCATTCCATCTTTAGTTCCTCTTCCCTTTCTGCCATTAGAGTGGTATCATCTGCATATCTGAGGTTGTTGATATTTTTCCCTGCAATCTTGATCCCAATTTGTGACTCATCCAGCCCTGCCTTTCTTATGATGTGCTCCGCATACAAGTTAAATAGGTAAGGAGACAGTATACAGCCTTGCCAAACACCTTTCACAATTTTGAACCAATCAGTGATTCCATGCCCGGTTCTCACTGTTGCTTCTTGACCTGCATATAGGTTTCTCAAGAGACAGATAAGATGCTCTGGTATTCCAATCTCTTTAAGAACTTGCCACAATTTGTTGTGCTCCACACAATCAAAGGCTTTAGCATAGTCAATGAAGCAGAAGTAGACGTTCTTCTGGAACTCCCTAGCTTTCTCCATGATCCAGCGTATGTTGGCAATTTGATCTTTAGTTCCACTGCCTCTTCGAAATCCTGCCTGTACTTCTGGAGGTTCTCGGTCCGCACATTGCTGGAGCCTAGCTTGTAGGATTTTGAGCATAACTTTGCTAGCTTAAGAAATTAGTGCAATGGTGCGGTAGTTGCAGTAGTTTGAACATTCTTTGGCATTGCCCTTCTTTGGGATTGGAATGTAAACTAACCTTTTCCAGTCCCGTGGCCACTGTTGAGTTTTCCAAATTTGCTGGCATATTGAGTATAGCACTTTTACTGCATCGTCTTTTAAGATTTTGAATAGTTCAACTGGAATGCTGTCACCTCCACTAGCTTAATTGTTGCTCAGACTTCCTAAGGCCCATTTGACATCACATTCCAGGATGTCTGGCTCCCGGTCAGTGAATACCCCCTCGTGATTATCGGGGATGTTAAGCTCGCTCTTGTATAGTTCTTCTGTATAATTTTGCCACCTTTTAAAATCTCTTCTGCTTCTGTTAGGTCCCTACCATTTTGGTCCTTTATCATACCCATCTTTGCATGAAATGTTCTCTTCATATCTCCAATTTTTTTGAAGAGATATGTGGTCCTCCCTATTCTATTGTTTTCTTCTATTTGTTTGCACTGTTCACTTAAGGCATTCTCATCTCTTCTAGCTATTCTCTGGAGTTCAGCATTCAGTTGGGTGTATCTTTCTCTTTCTCCCTTGCCTTTCACTTCCCTTCTCTCCTCAGCTATTTGTGAAGCTTCCTCAGACAGCCATTTTGATTTCTTGCATTTCTTTTTCTTTGGGATGGTTTTAGTTGCAGTGGACCAGCTCCTAGCGTTCCTGGAAGATACTTCGGCGCTTGACCCATACCATTCGGGCTTCCATCCTGGCCATGGGGTTGAGATGGTGTTGGTCTCCTTGCTGGATGATCTCCATCACCAACTTGATCGAGGAAGTTCTGCTGTGCTAGTTCTTTTAGATCTGTTGGCCGCGTTTGACGTGGTCGATCATGAAGTGCTAGCAAGCTGCCTTGCCAATACGGGGTACAGCCTTGTGCTGGATATGCTCCTTCCTCCAAAACTGGACCCCGAGGCTTGCAGTGGGGGAAGAATTTTTGGGTCCTTATCGGCTCCCTTGTGGGGTCCCACAGGGCTTGATGCTATCCCCCACATTATTCAACATCTTTATGCACCCTCTGGCTCAACTGGTATGGAGTTATGGGCTGGGTTAAACTGTTTGAATCATAGAATCATAGAACCATAGAGTTGAAAGGGGCCATGCATGCCATCTAGTCCAACCCCCTGCTCAACACAGGATCAGACCAAAGCATCCAAGAAAAGGGTGTATCCAACCTTTGCTTGAAGACTGCCAGTGAGGGGGAGCTCACCACCTCCTTAGGCAGCCTAGTCCACTGCTATCATAGAATCATAGGGGCTTTCCGCACTCCTTCAAAATTGCACAACGGTTGCCAATTGAAAACGCTAGAGTTTTGCCATTATGCACAATGCCGTTGACAATCTGCCACACACCTGAAACCGATCCGCAAAAAGCGCTTCGTTGTAGCGCTTTAAGGGAAATCCCCAAAAGTGGATTCACCTTCCGGAAAGCGCTACACTCCTGCAACCAATCTGCAACACTAGCGGGAAAGTTCTGTGCGTTACCATTGTTGTGGTTTCTACAAAGTCCCTCCCCCTGGCTCTCTCCTCTGATCTTCCGGCGAAGCGGTCGCCATTTTTTTTTCTCCGAGCGAGCGGAGATCAACGCACCGGCGAGCCTCCGTTTAGCCAGTGAGGCTTCCCCGGCTGCAGTCCCTCCCCAGAGCTGTTGAAAGTCACTAAGCACAAACGACAGAGAAGCCCGTTTGCTGATGTATTTTCCCTTTATTTTTCATACTGTTTTCGGGTTAGAGTTAGGGCTAGGGTAAGATTCAGGGTTAGAGTTAGGGTTAGAGGTAGGGTTAGTGTTAGAGTTAGGGTTAGGGATAGGGTTAGAGTTAGAGTTTGGGTTAATTTTACGATTAGAGTTAGGGTTAGGGTTAGGGGCCAGCCTCTCTGGCCCCCCGCCCCACCAGTCCCCCCTCCCTTTCCTCTTTCCCCTCCCCCTCCCCTTCCCCCAGCCCATTTATTATAAACCATTCTACTTATTTACACTTCTGTGGCGTCACCATTTCGCTGTGTTTCCCGCGCTCTATACATAATCTCTTTAGTGCCCCATCCCGTACCCTTCTTCCCTATATCCCCATCTGTGTTTGCCCCCGTCCCCATGTCCCGTGTTCATTATTCATTGTCCAGTGTCCCTTTCCCATGTCTCTTTGTTTCCAGTTCCTTTTCTTTTGTTTTGTCCTTGTGTTTGTCTTTTCCCTTATAGGGAGTTATTCTGCAGTTCCCGGTCCGGCGGTCTTCTCCTTGTTTGCTGTTTTCTTCATGTCACTGCCCGGGCTGCAGTGTCTTCTTTCGTGGGCGATTGCGGTCTGTCCCCTTGCTCTCCCCTGTCCCTGCTCAGCAGGCGGCGAAGGTCGTGATGGTCTGGGCGGCATGGCGAGGCACGTGGTCCCTCCCTCCCCTCTGGTGTCCTCCCGCTTGGACACCCCCCGCTGTTTTTCCCGGGACCTGTGCCCCCCTTGCCCCCTGTCAGCAGCTGTGGCATCGACTTCATTGTTTTCTGTTGCGTCGGGTTTCTCCCCTGGGCTCGATGCGCTTCCGCTGCTGGGCCTTGTTGTCGGCTCATGGGTTGGGATTTGGGGTGGGCCCCCGGTTGCGGAGGCGGTGTCGGAGGTGGCGGCGTGGCCGTCGGGTGCCGGTACTGTCGGGATTTTCCCTCCCTCCCTCCCGCCAGAGTCTCCCTGTTAGTATGTTCCCCGTATCCTTGCCCTCCCGCGTCCCTCCCCAAGGGTTGTAGCATGGTGTGGTGTGTTTCTGGTTTGGGACATCGCGTTGTGGCTAGCGCTGCCACCCATCGGTGGACGGTCGCCGCGGCGCGCTCGGCCGTCCGGTACCAGTCCGTTCGGCTTGGTGTGCCGGCCACTGCTCTCTGGGCCCGCCCTAGTTTGTTGCATGAGCTGCACGGAGTTGTGCGGTGACCACGTGGTTGACGAGGCGCAGGGCTTCCGGGGCCGGGGGTTTCCACCCTGCCGCTCTCGTGACCCTCCCTGCTAGCGGCCCCCTGGCTTCGCCTGAGAAGATGGCTTCCGGGGCCTGGCATGCCAGGCCGTGTACTCCCCAGGCGGCTTCGAGTTCTTGCCACACGGCGGCCGACGCAGGGCACTCCAGCGCGAATTGCCGCGCCGTCTCTGTCGGGTGTCTCCCTTTGGCACGGCTGCGGCACAGCGAGCGGGGGCAGGCGGCCTCCGCAAGGCCCGCCTGGCGCCTCTCGTGCAGCTGCTTGCCCGGCTTGCAGCTGCAGCAGCTGGTGGTAGGCCCTCCAGCAGTCCTCCCACAGGGCGATCGGTACCGTGCGATCTCGCAGCCAGCGGGCCCGGTCTGCCGGCGACGGCGAGGACGCCGCCGTTGCCTGCCAGACCGCCTACCGCGGGTGTCCTTGAGTTGCCTCCTTCGCCGCCGCGGCCAAGTATGCCGGGTACATGTCTGGTTGTTGTTCATGGCGGGCCGCTAGGCGCCGCGCGTAGGGCTCCAGGTATTGCTGTCGCCGGATGGCAGCAGCTGGTTGTAGGCCCTCCAGGTAGAGCGCCCTGACGTCCGGCAGGCCCAAGCCGCCATCCGTCGGGTCGGCGTGCTGGATCGGGCGCGGTGGCGGTGGCCATCCCGCCCTCAGGAAGACTTCGAAGGCTCGCTGCGCTTCCACGACGGTGTTCCGGTGCGGCGGATAGATGTCGGCGAAGTGGCCGCTCGTGGTCCCTCTCCGCCCACGCCGTCCAGTTGTCCTGCCACACCGACGGTGCCGGTCCAAAGTCCACACCCAGTAAGCGGGTCGTGCGGACCCTGGCTCGGTGCTGTTGCTGCTGCAGCAGCTGCGACTGCTGCGGCTGCTGCTGTTGTGGTTCCCCCGCCCCCTCTCCCACCGCCACCGCCGTTCCGTGCTCCGTGGGGCTGTCTTCGGCTTCCTGCCATCCGGACGTCAGTGGCGTTTCACTCATCGTGGCGTCTTCTGGCAGCCGCCCGCCGATGTCCACCTTGCCTGCCAGTGCTCTGGGCATGCCGTTGGGGCCTTTGGGCCAAAGTTGCCAATACCAAAAAAAGAAAAGAGAAGAAGAGATTCAGTTGTGGTTTTGTTTAAATTGTCAGAAAGTAAGCCAAATAGCTGTTTTATATTTTGTTCCACCAAATGGCAGCAAGTCCTAGTACTTAATTATCAGTCTGTTCAAATAGAGCATATATAACCAGCAAGACTAAAAAGGGCCCTACTGATACTGTCACAATTAAAAGAGAAAATGAAAGAAGAAAAAAAATACAAGAAGAGATGGCACTCCATGTGAAAGTGTATCTCCTGTGAAGCCTCACTCCGATCACCGAAACTGTCAATGGGAAACCAGAACTATTTTCTTCACAGAGTGGTAGCCAGCCGCTTTTTGATGACGTGTTGAAGCTTTACAAGCCCAGGCTCTCGTTCTGGCAAAGGGCTCTCGCGAGACCCTTTATATCAGCACTCCAATCTCCGGATCGTAAACAACAGCAGGGGGGGGGGGGATGCTCTGATTCTGGTAACCGTTTGCTACTGTTTGCTATCTACCGTTTGCTTTCACTCCAGAGTTTTGGTGAGTCAAAAAAATCTCACAGGGGATATCCAATTAGCTTTGTAGGTTAGAATAAAGAAAAAGAAGGAAGTTTTAAGATGGCGATGGAGGTGGCACTTTCAGTACCCTGGTCACGTGGAGCTTATGGTCCTTGGGATATTAAACTCCCAGCAGATCAGAGTGGCCAGCCATTTTTTGAGGCAAGCCACACACCCCCTTGCCTCAAACAGCATTGCCGCTCACCATAGCTATGGAGTTGCCTTTCCTCTTGCCTTGGGGCTCATTTCCTGTGCAGTAGGCTGAACTCCTCCCCCCCCACACACACACGTCATAATTCATCATGTAATTAAAGAACTGAGTTCTTTAAGAGGGTGCAAAGAAGGCATTCATGCCAAATAATGCCGATCTGATTGACACCAGTGACTAATAAACGTTAACACTTTAAGAAATCATAGCTTGTTTATAATCAGTCTGTTCTTCAGTGGAGTAGCAGGCAGTGACAGCAGGTCAATGATATATATACCAGTGGTCCCCAACCCCTGGTCTGGAGACCAGGACCGGTCCGTGGCTCCTCCCCGGCTCCATCTCTCTCCAGTCATGTCACTCACCCTAGAAATTATTACTGCAGATCCAGAGTAGGCACTGATTCCAGCTCAAGTACTATTAGGCATTACCATAATGCACCAGTACCACCCATTAGGATGGTGCTTTTCCTTTCTATAATTATTTGTCCTATTCTAGGAAGAGGTGCCTTCTTGGCAACTGGCTTATACATAGGAAGAAAATGCCTACTTGCATTCTCACAGCAATGCTTATCAAATTCCCATTTGACTGCTCCCTCATCAGGGGTCATTAGATGCAACTTATTGCCCCTAAAAATGGAGCTGTACTGAGGGCATTGTATTTTAATATAGTTGTCTAACTTGGACAATAGCATTACCTTTTATTATTCACTTTTTTATTGGGAACATAATCTCTCTCTCTCTCTCTCTCTCTCTCTCTCTCTCTCACTCACTCACACACACACACACACACACACTTATATTTTTCCTCTTATATTTCACCTAGAAAATGAAATCCTATCAATTGTACCTTTTTGTCAAATCAACTGCTTGTTCACATCTGAGCAAATAGTGGCCACAGAAAAGTATGCATGTGCCGCCCATTCGCAGGGAAACATTTGCAGGCAGTCCCTGCTACATACAAAACTCAACATCTGATTCACCACCTCAAATGTCTCCTTTCAAGCAGTTTGCAAGCTGAATGATCCATCTGGTAACAAATCCTCACAACTGGGTGTCATGAACCAAGTCTACTCTCTCATAGGATAAGACAACTGAGATGCTCTTCATAAAAAAGAGTTCAAAGTTGTTTCTTATGTCCAAGAGGGTACATCTGGAAGTATCATGATGGCTTGACCAGTCTTAGGATACATATAGACTTTTCCCACTAATGCACCACTTTCCCGGCATTTGCTATTCCCATAGCAGGACTCTTACCTTCAAAGGACAGCTAGAACAAAGCAAAATCTACATTTAAACATCTAGTGGCCACAAGGTGGCCAAATCTACTCGCTAGAGCCGAAGCACAGAGCATAGTACATAACATTGTGAAGGACACTTTCTACTTCCTAGGAACAGGCTACAGTGGGTGCATGTGCTGAGAGCCATACGTTGAGGGGGGAGGAGAGTTGATCCCAGTGGCTCCTAGGACCTTGATTTGTTTTTCCCCGAAACCATGGCATGTAGTGTGAAACTATATGATGCTGGGCTTGTTTTGCATGTTTGTGGAAGATTGGGAGGGGGGAGAATTGGTTACATTGTTGTAGCCTAGTACCTATGTTATAACCTGATTTCTGAGAAGGTAATTCACACTTGTGTCCAAGTAATATCACTAATGTTCGAGTAATGTCCTGTCCCTCCTGTTTTATTCTGTTTTCTAGCCTTAACCATCAGTGATGCATCTTTCAATAGCAACCGGTCTTCTTGGATGGCATTTGAGTCCTTTAACATTCGGCACAAAGTTCACATCCAGTTGCAATTTCAGCCCCTTATGCCAGATGGCATCCTATTTTACACTGCGCAGCACTTGAATCCACGGTCAGGTAAGTGGCAACAGAAAAATCATCAAACTTTGTTTCCTGCTATAATAACTCATGGTTCTGCATCATACTGTGACATTACTGAATAGACAAGAGGTAACTGGGTATGAACAAAACATGGTTGCAGTCACCTGTAACGATTGTTAATCGAGGGGTCTTCTGTGTAGGCAAACGCTGGGACTGCATGGGTGCAGGCCAGCCTCAGCAAAGATTTCCAAAGTTTCAAGTAACCTCCCTATGGTGCCTTTCTGCCAAAACTATCACATGGCCAGGAAAAGGGGCACTACACCCTCAGTTATCTCCATGTTGATGCTGAAGACCCCATGAAACTAAGGTTCCAAAGAGTTCGCAGCAGGGAAGGATAAGAGATGTGTGTCTGCACAGAAGGCCACTAGCTGAACAAGTTACAGGTGAGTGCAACCCTGTTTTCATTGTTGTGGCTTCTGCACAGTCCCACGTTGGGAGATAAGCAGGCTATATGAGTAAAGGAGGTGGATGTGAAGCACTCAAGGGAAGAGAACATGAAGGACTGTCTTCCCAACAAATATCCCATATTGTGTCCCATATTGACATTCACCCAGAACGGTCTTATAAAGGAGCAGTGTCTAAAAGTGTCCCAACCAAAATGCATACAGGAACATGGCAAAGAAAAAAAAGGCACTCTTTTAGAGAGAGTCACAATATGTTAAGTGGCATTGGACAGCCACACACTCAAGATACAGTGTGATGACCTCTACCAACCCACAAGGATAGGTTGAGTTAGGACAATGACCAGTCCCTTTCTGCAGCCTGAGAAACCAAAGTAGTGTTGCGTTCTTAGTAAAACCAAATGCAAGAAAAGTCGCATACAAGGAATGTAAGGAGTGCTCAGATGTTTGGCATCAGAAACAAGTCTACGGATAGCATTGTACGACAGGAGACCTGACGGCCAATCTCTGGTAGGGGGTACTGTCCAGGGCATCAGGCACCTTCTAAACTTTCATGAATGAGAAGTGCATAGGTGGAATGAGGACCCACAATGTCCTCATTCCAGGATTGCATACTTAAAATTCCTATTCTAAATGAAGCACCAAAGAAGTGCGAAATTGAGGAGTTATACCTCTGTACTGTCTTTAGAAGTCTAATAAAGAAATCAAAACTTTAGGGCCATTCTGCACCGGGATCCATGTAGCAAATTGTTTGCTGAACGAAAAATCGCCATTTTAAATAGTGGAATTCGTCGTTATGCATACCTGCCTTTGTAGTGGAATCCAGTTGCGTTTCTATCGTTTCCCACAGGCTTCCGGCCTCGGCAAAAATCGATAGAAAGGAAGCGCTATTGCCAAGCTCGTCCCGCCCCTGGCTGTCAAGCAGCCAATGGGCGGCTGTTAGCATGCTCCCAAACAGCCCCTTTCCCTTTAAGAAAGGTTTGAAAAAAAAAACACCAGTTGCAACGAATCTGCGTTGATTCGTTGCAACGGAGAGACCCATCCAGCTGGCAGGTGGTGTTTGAGCTGCCGTTTCATCGTTGCCGCACTCTTGCCCGAGTGAAAAAAAAATCCCCCCCCCCCACAGGCGCGATTTTCGGCCAAAAACAGTGTGAAAAATAAAGGGAAAATAAACCAGCAAACGGACTTCTGTGTTGCTTGTGCTTAGTGACTTTAAACAGAGGGACTGCAGCCGGGGAAGCCTCCCTGGGTAAACGAAGGCCCGCCGGTGCATTGATCTCCGCTCGCTCAGAGAAAAAAAAATGGCAATCGCTTCCCCGGAAGATCCAGAGGAGAGAGCCAGGGGGAGGGACTTTGCAGAAACCACAACAATGGTAATGCACAGAACTTTTCCGCTAATGTTGCAGATTGGTTGCAGGAGTGTAGCACTTTCCAGAGGGTGAATCCACTTTTTGGGATTTCCCTGAAAGCGCTACAACGAAGCGCTTTTTGCAGATTGGTTTCAGGAGTGTTGCAGATTGTCAACGACGTTGTGCATAACGGCAAATCAGTAGCAATTTCAATTGGCAACCATTGTGCAATTTTGAAGGAGTGCGGAAAGCCCCTTAGAGTTTGAATCCCAATCAGTGACCAAAACATAATTAATAGTACAAGAAGTAAGGTCCAAACTTGACACATCCTCAGTGGAGACTGACCTCCACTTAGAAGCCCAAGAGGTGGTAGTGAAAGAGTGATGCTTTCCACTCGGAAGAATCTGACGGTACTGCTACAATGCAGGAACTACTGAAGTCATCAGCTGGAGTGAGAAGCTGAGCCACACTATAACCCTGAAAGCCGTGAAGCAACTGTGAGGTGGCCAAAGCAAGGATGGACAGCATGCTTCACAAATTAACCCTGGGCAGCTCGCAGCACAATCTTCACAGCAAAACAACCAGGGGAGGGGGGCACACACACACAAAAAAAAAAACAGATTAACTTGCTGAGAGATAAGAAGGTTATTCCCAATGACAGGGGTTCCCTGTCAGGAAAGAAGCAAAAAAAGGGCAGGTTATGGAATGCCCCATTGTACGGCAAAGCCAAACAGCCCAGGCCTCCAGTAACTTGGACGTTGGTCCCCATTAGTCAAGGAAAACATAATTACAGTGCATTCCATGGTTCTGCAGAGTGCCTGCACTAATATTTTAAATGATCCAGGATTTTTCTTAAAACCCAATTTTTGACCCACAAAGAAATAGAAACATTTTTTTTCAGTTTGCTTGGCTTCTCCTCCAGCATGGTTTTAAAAGCTTATCTGTACCCTACTGTTCTTCCCAACAGGGACTCAAAGTGGCTTATAACATTCTATACTTTTCCATTCCAGAAGACAGGTCAGGTTAAGAGATTGTTATGGACCCATGGTCACAAACAAGTTTCCAGACAGAATGGTATTTGAACCCTGGTCTATCATATCCTAGCCTAACCACTGTACCACGTGGGCATTCGTTACACATGTTGTTATATCAGAGTGACTCCAGAAACTGAATGAACCCAGCTGAAATAAGAGCTCTTTCCCAGTGAGATCACTGTAGAGACTCAGTGACATTCCCTGGCTGTGTGGGCATACATGAAATCAATGGGGGAAATTGCCTCCAAAGATAATGGGCTTAGAAGAGCAGGTTATTGATATTGAAAACAGTAGCGGCCAAGGAGACCCAAACCATCATTGATAGTTCTAAAGGTGACCATGGAACCGAGAGGAGAAATGAAATGCTTAGGCTTGCCTCACAAAAGCACACTTGTTGATCACTTCTGAGTTTCCCATGGAAAACCCACACATGTGCAGGTGAGATGTCCCATTTTGGAGCTTTTAAACTAGAAAGAGTCATCCAAATTGTCCAGCCAGTCCAAGTGTAATCTCAATGTGTGTCTGCACAGAAGACCCTGATGACCCTCTCCAGGTAAGTGCAACCCTGTTTGAAAGCCCCTTGGGATTAGGTTTCACTGCTGAGAGACTGCAGCAAGGTGGCAGACAGAAGCTGTTTGGTTATTCTGTCAGCTTTTAGAACTAAGTCTAAGCAAGAGGTCTTAGAGCCAAGACCACTAGAGAATCAGTTCTGGCTCTGGAACCCAGGCAGTCCCAGTAGAATGAGTAATAAAATGAAGCTCGGCAGGCTAATGCGTAAGTACTCTGTTGCCTCAGAACAGAACAAGAACAGGAAATTCCACCCACTTCAGCAGCTCTCCAAAACTTCAGGGGCTGCTAGACAAAGTTATGAGTAATGAGAAATAGTGTTTATTTCAGCTTGGTGGGTAGGTGGGAAAGTCACAATCAAAAACATACATGCATGCAATCATACAAACCCCGTTGCATATATGGCATGCACACTCCCTTTTCTGACATGCTTCTCTATCATGCACATCTGAATCCGCTTGGGATGCTAGGGAGAGGGTTTTGTGGAGAGGGTGGGCCTGCTGGTGTCATGTTGCATTGCAACATCCCTTCTGATGTAGAACCAGAAAAGATGTCATGGGTAACGCTCTAGGATTCACATGCTGGGTCATTGCTATTTCCCGCTCCCCACCCCCACCCCTCAGGATTCATTCACAAAGGCTTCAGAAGATACCTCTACTGGAAACAGAACAGACCCACTGCAGAGTTATGTCTACAATCATTAAGAAATGTCGTCAGTTCTGGTTTCCCTCAAGGTTTAGGCCAAGCCTGCAGGACACACTGATAAACAGTCGTAAGAATCCAAGCTGACAACATTTCAATTGAAATTTTGGGCACACCTACTTCAGAATAAACTCCATTGAAGTATTGTTGTTGTTGTTGTTGTTGTTGTTGTATTTATATCCCGCCTCCCCCCGAAGGCTCAAGGCGGCTCACATAACCCCATCCCCAGTAAATAGTCTTGTTTCAGAATGTGCAAAGCTGCTAGCAACAAGATGTAAAAAAATAACCCAGTGCTCTTAAGCCACAATGGGAACAACTTCAGACCACTTCCCCTGTGCTATCAACATTTCGTTCAGTCACACGTTCCTCCATCAAAGTGACCAGATTTCAGCAATGAAGTACCCACACTGATTCACAACATCCATGTTTCATATTTGAACCACATTGCCTTGAAGGCTTTCGGAAGATGGGCAAACATGAGTCGTGCTTGTTCAATGTGTGTCTTCCAATGAGTCTGTCAAGCCAGACAGATTTCGATTGATGAAAAGCCCAGGAGTAGTTCCAGTGGCTGCCAGAAGGAATGAAAGGTGCTTCTGTTGCTTCATTTGCAAAGCACCTTACATAAATCTTACCATAGTTACGTAAGCCTTAACAATTTAAGCCTTAACGTTTTTTTCCCCCTGTTAGTTACATAAGCATTAACAAGTCCGGCCTGCACCTGGTGGCTGATTGGCACTGTGGAGATCTATAGCATCTCAGCAGCTTTAGTTATAATGAATGTATTGCTAACATTTAAACTAAACAGGTTGTTATGATTATAGAGTCCTTGGCAGAATGGATGTTTTGTAAGCCAATGAAAAGAGAACTAACACTCACTCTTATTCTATCCTAAACTATCCTTATTATTCTTATCATATCTTGACTTTGCTTTAAGTTCTCAACGGGCTGTGCAAAAGACAAAACTGTGTAAGTTGATACACTTTCAGTAAACCTTTCTGGTTGTGTTGCCCACCCTTGAACAAAATGGAGTCGACACCACCTAGCAAGTCACAGTGAATGGCTTGTATCTAGCATCAGACCTGTTGGCTCCCAGCTTGTTCTAACACAGAGCTCTATACCATGTCTAGCCCACTGCTGGTATTTAGTCAATGAATAGTTGACCTGCTCATGAAATGACGACACATTTTTTCCCCTCCATAGGTGATTTCCTAAGTATCTCCTTAGTAAATGGATATGCCCAGCTGCGCTACAACCTTGGTGACAGAACGATAATCTTACAGACTTTTCAAGACATATATTTCACAGGAAGCACATGGCATTTAATTAAGGCCGGAAGAGTTGGTAATGAAGGCTACCTGGACTTCAATGGCATCAACATAACCCAGAAAGCTAGCCGTGGAATGACTGCACTTGACACGCACACAGATTTCTACATAGGGGGAGTACCCTCTTTAAATCTGGTTAATTCATTGGCAATTGAGAATGAGCCTGTTGGTTTTACTGGCTGCATTCGAGAGGTTCTGGTCAATAACAGAGAACTGAAACTGACCAAAAGGGGAGCAAAAGGTGGTTCTAATGTAGGGGACTGTGATGGAACTCCTTGCGGGTACAAAGTATGTAAACATCATGGAAAATGCAAAGTTGAAAACTCTGATTTTTCTTGCTTATGCCCAAAGAACTGGATTGGGAAGACCTGTGAGCAATCTCTATATTGTTCACATCGAAAGTGTCTGCATGGAGCTGTTTGCATACCAAATAATAGCTTATTCTCCTACAGTTGTGCATGTAAACTTGGATGGTCAGGCCGACACTGTGAAAAGCAGATCTCGTTTTTTACTGCCAAATTTATGGGTAATTCATACATCAAGTACATAGACCCCAATTATAAAAAGAGAGACCTCAGATTTACAAGAATATCTTTCAATTTTACCACCAATGAGATGGAAGGTTTAATTTTATGGCTTGGAAAGGCTGAACATGAAGATAATGATTTCCTTGCAGTCGGTCTTGCTAATGGTACTCTAAAAGTTGTGGTTAATCTTGGAGAAAGGATATCTGTCCCTCTCATTCATCACAGAAAAAATCTCTGTTGCAATACATGGTACTATGTCACCATAACACAAAACAGGACTCTCATTAAAGTGTACCTTGATGAGGAACTCGTTGTGTTTGAAGACCTAGATCCCCAAAGAAAATATGTTGCTTTAAATTATGGTGGCACTTGTTATTTTGGTGCATTTGGGCTTGATGGGAGAGAAAACACTGTTACATCAGAACTTTTTAAACAGGGACTGATTGGTAAAATTAAAGATGTTGTACTCTTTCAGGATTCTAGAAAAATTCCATTAATTAAGGGAGAAGGCTATAATGTTTATAGTGGAGATAAGGATTAACCAGAAGTTCTTAAAATGAACAAAACTTCTTTTGGAGGCACAGAAGATGTAGCTTTACATGTCTGTGTAGGATCCGCAATAAGATATTAGAAGCTTGCAATTGAAGCATTTGCTGGTTAGGCCATACCACTATGTGAAATTCGGTCCTGTCCCCCCCCCCCCATTGTTTCTTGGTCTTTGAGAGTTGGCAATGGCATAGCACACTGCTGACAATAGAAATCAGAGCTGGAAAAATTCCGGTATAATCCTGGCCTCTATATCATCTGTACCTGTATCTCCTCATGCCTTCCTTCCTCCAGTTCAACCAATAATACACAGACCCTCCCATTCCTAGGACCTATGCATTATTTTCCCCCCACCTGAATTTATTACACTCTTTTCCATGGCATGGTCTCCATCATCCATAGTTCCATCATCATGTCTCAGCTTTTTGGATCACTACCTATTTTTTCCCACTACTAATCATACTTCCTGTTCCCGTTACCCCTCATCTGAAATCCCATGAAGTTTCTTCAGCCCTCTTCCTTTGTCCACTACAGCAGGGGTAGTCAACCTGTGGTCCTCCAGATGTCCATGGACTACAATTCCCATGAGCCCCTGTCAGCAAATGCTGGCAGGGGCTCATGGAAATTGTAATCCATGGACATCTGGAGGACCACAGGTTGACTACCCCTGCACTACAGTTCCAATTTTCCCTTCCCTCATACATAAGGTGATCACATTGTCCCACTTTTGGAGGGACGTCTGGGGGTACCTGGCAAATTGTACTTATGTTGAAATATATATATATATATATATATATATATATATATATATATATATATATATATATATATATATATATATATATATATATATATATATATATATATATATATATATATATAATTACAATAATATTTTTGCCTTCTAAGCGTTCTATGAAACTTTTTGTTGCTCCATACAGATCAAATTTTTAATCAAGAACCCCCCCCCCAGTCAATGGTGTCCCGCTTTACCAATGTTAAAATCTGGTCACCTTACTCATACATGTTAGACCGTGAAGTACTTACTTCCCTGAGCATTCGGAGTCATCAGATCAGGTCAGCAAAACAGTGTCAAGGGCTCATTGCCACAAACTGAAATCCAATATGGATTAGAGGGTTGCTTTCAGAAGTGGCAAATCACCTTTGCTTATCCTTACTTCAATTTCAGCACAAAATATTGATTTTACAAAGCTATCCACTAGTCACTGAGAAAAAGGAATTATTTTTGTCCATTATTTTAGATATTGTACTTTCTATTCCTAGATGGATAGTTTTCCATCCTAGGGACTAATGAAAGGAAGTGTGTCATTAATCCAGTTCTCACTAAATAATCTACACCTTCAGGTTCTTTTATATATATATACTTTTTATTTTAGAATCAAAACATGATAAGAAAATAAATGCCAAATGTAGATAGAAATGTAACGGCTCATTGTTATTTTAGAAAAGCCACATTTTCAGTGGGGGAAATGGAATATAACATCTCCTACTTAGGCAATTCCATCATCATTCACAATTTGGAAGCAGGTAATTGCTTGATAAACTGCATGTCTCTGGAACCACCACCATCTCCATCTGTTGTTGTAGAGCATCCGCACACTGTGGCATAGACATATCTTAAAGAAGAGGAGCAATGAGTAGCTAGGCATGGGCACAAACTGGCTCACAAACTGAAGTTCATGCAAAATTGTGGCTAGTTTGTGGTTTGCAAAGTGAAGTTTGTGGCACGTCAACCAACACAAACTTTTGTTTGTAAATAGATACAATTCCAGACAATCTCTGCTCAATCTAAATGTTTACCAAGCTTCAAAGCAACAGGATTAACTCGGAGGGCATGTAGAAGAGCATCTGAGAGAGGTCCCCTGCAACTTCGATATCTCTAGCTCCCACAGATTCTCCTGAACCTGCACCTGTCAAATTGACCTCTTTGCTGGGGCGCCTCCTTGGGCAGGGGTCAGACTTCATCAATCCAAACCTCACCAAACTTGGAAAGCAGGTGGAGAACGAGCCAGAGATCTCCTGAGTTTGGTGTCCCTAGAATGCAGGAGGCCATTCTACTGTATCATAAACATCACTGATTCATGAGCTACTAAAAGTTCATGATGGTTTGTGAAATGAGCATGGCAGGAACTGAATTATCACAGTGCATGCCCATCCCTACTACTAACTGTATATCAATGGCAGTTTTGGTGAGGAGACCCAATGAAGTTAATCTGCATGAAATTCAGGTCTTGTTTACACATACATAGAGATTAAATCGGATTGTATCACTTCAGGTATTTAAAAAAAAACTTTACAATGTTTAAAAAAATCTCTCCATGTCATCAACAAACACTATGAAGACCAAGAGTCTTGATTATTATATATCTTGCTATACTTGTTTTCTTGTTGCAAGTATTTGCTTCCATGTAAGGGAGAATTCAATAAAGTGCTTGCCTTCTGCAGTCAGAAGTGTCCATTCTACCACTTCAGGGCTATCTCTTCCTTCTGTTGCATAAGACCAGGCCTCAAGATTTTAATACCAAGAGTTTATTTCTCTGTTATTAATCCCCCCCCCAACTTTCATCCATTTTAAGTTCAAGTCCTAGCATTACACCATAGCTGTGATTTAAACTAAAACTCAGGAAATGTAAAGCATCAATAAAAATTGTAAATGAAATTTTCTGAAGTATTTTGTGCACATGGACATTGTATTTCTGCTTATGCGTAACAAACATTTGATAAGTGGTTTTCAAATTCTTCCCCATCATACTGAGTGTTGACACCTTCACATCTATGTGTGAAGTTGAGATGATTTCAAGCGGTCTTCATAATAGCCATACTTGGAATTTCAGCTTCTGAAATGATGATCTGCTATCCTGCAAATAGGCTATAGTCTGTTTGGCTATTAAATCTGATGGGACACTACACAGAAATAAATGGAAAATAGCTGCTTTTAAACATGTACCTGAATAAGAAGGAATGAAGCCATTATTTCACATTGCCTGCAAATACTAGTAGCTCCCAAAACGATTATCTGCCATCATTTGCTTTGTGTGCTCATTGTTTGTGTTGGCTATTTCAAATTATATTGTTTTATGTCCAGAAAGCAGACTTGCTTGTCCATAATTGTTGCTTCCCTGTCTCCTGCAACAAGGGGTATGTAGAGAGGCCTAGATCATCAATGGCAGTGCTAATTCAGTGCAGTTAAAGAGATAGGAGCCAATGAGTAAGAGCAAGTGAAAAAGCTTTGCCTTCTCTAGGGTAGCGATCCCCAACCTGTGGGCTGCGGACCACATGTGGTCCGTCGACTAATTGGAGGTGGGCCGCGAAGGACGCCTTCCCCCCTGGCCCTTTACTTCACCCCCCGCCACGACCCTTTACAACACACTTTGGGTGTCATTGTCTCCCATCACTCCCAGATGGGACTATCTCGTTGTAGAGAAACAAGCTCAGGGTTCCCACTGATTTGTCATTGTCATGAGTTAAAATCTCCATGAAAATGAAATGTTCCTTATGTTCATTGTTGTGGCGTGTCTGTATCTTATTTTGAAGGGATGTTTAAACATTACCATAGCGATCAGAGAGCGTTAGGGCAGTGCTTGAGAGTAGAGGAGTAAACTACCCCCCCCCCACCGGGCCTCAGTAAAATTGTCAAGCGTTGAAATGGTCCCCGGTGATAAAAAGGTTGGGGACCACTGCTCTAGGGCAGGGATCCTCAACCTGTGGTCCTCCAGATGTTCGTGGACTACAATTCCCATGAGCCCCTGCCAGCATTTGCATACCAGTATTAGAATCTGGGATTTGTTAGAAATACCAAATTAGAGGGGGGGCAGAGGGGACAGTAAAACCAAATCGAAAAATATAGTTGTTGTGTTTTACACCCCAACATTGTATGGTATAGCATTAAAAAAAAATTCTATAAAGCCATGTGCAAGGTTGCAATTAAGGTAAAGGTATCCCCTGTGCAAGCACCGGGTCATGTCTGACCCTTGGGGTGATGCCCTCCAGCGTTTTCATGGCAGACTCAATACGGGGTGGTTTGCCAGTGCCTTCCCCAGTCATTACCGTTTACCCCCCAGCAAGCTGGGTACTCATTTTACCGACCTCGGAAGGATGGAAGGCTGAGTCGACCTTGAGCCGGCTGCTGGGATTGAACTCCCAGCTTCATGGGCAAAGCTTTCAGACGGCTGCCTTACCACTCTGCGCCACAAGAGGCTCTTAGTTTGCAATTAGTTATACTTAAATAGGATAGAGCCTCTTGTGGGGCAGAGTGGTAAGCAGCAGAAATGCTGTCTGAAGCTGTCTGTCCATGAGGTTGGGGATGGTTTATATTTTATTGTGGGGTTTTAATGCTGTAACCCACTGCGAGCCAGCTTGCTGGGAGTGGCAGGTAATAAATCAAATAAATGAACAACTAAACAAACAAACAAACATTTTTGATCTAGCTAGAAAGGTTGTGTGTGTGTCCAAGATTTAATCTTGGGGGGCAAAGTTCGACCAATAAAATTTAACCAAGTCCACAAGGGCCATTCCGCACATCGAAGAACAAATTGTTAAACCAGCGCAATTGCTTAACACTATAAAAAATCGCCTCCTTGCGCTCTTTCTTCTCCCACTTTCTTCCTGGAATTCCACATAGCTGCTTAAAATAGCGGAGGAGAGGGACTCGCTATACCTGCCAGTCTCCCACCACCTGTCAGTCAGTGCAGCCAGACAATCATCTTTAACCCAGTTTTAAAGGGAAAGCGATGCAAGCAATCTTTTTTTTTTTAAGTGGATATTCTCCGTTGCTATGTCTGTGCATCTAATCATAGATGCATAGTGCATATTTTAATGCCACCCCATTTTGGAATTAGACTTGAAGATCAACAAAAGTAATTATTTTCCCAATTTGGGAGTGGGGGGTTGAGAGGCACGCTTTGTGATAGGTTTGATTTTTGTACATACAATCCCCCCTCCCTCCTCATAGTTGATCCATAGGTAGCCTGGGGAATATAAATGACAAACAATAGCTGGAAGAAGGCCATTAATATTAGCAAACCGGAGTGGAGGAAAGTATCCGACTGCCTCTTTTCCAGCACTGGGTCCCCTGTTGCTTTTATATTTTAAAAAACTGTGAGAAGGATTAGATCCCAAATCTCCCGAGTCTCACTTAACTCTTAAGGCAAATCTGTCAGTGTTCTCTCCCATGAAAATGAACACAGTTATCAAACTCTTGGTTACAAACAGTCCATATACCTAACCTTTTGTGGTAGTGGAAATATCTCAGGTGCTTCAATTTAGGAAGAAAGGATACAATTCAGCTCAAATAAATCACTTTACTAAACCCAGAAGATGTTTGTGTACAAAACTGGCCCTTAAAAAGAACATTTTGGAAGGAAACCACTTTCAGGAGAGTTACCATTGTGGCCCTGAGAGTTCTGTTATCAGAGCCAGCTGAAGGAAGAGGGACATCCGGGACGGATTGTGGGGGAGAGGGTTCAGCATTCCCACCTGCAGTAAGGTTGCCGGCCTTCAGGTGGAGCATGGAGAGCACCCAGAATTATAACAAATCTCTAGACTACTGAGATCAATTTCCCTGGAGAAAATGGCTGCTTTGAAGATCAGACTCTATGATATTATACCCTGCTAAGGTCCCTTCCCTCCCCATGCCCTGTCCTACACAAGCCCCACTCCCAAATCGCCAGGAATTTCCTAACATGGAGCGGGCAGTCTGCAACCCCCTCTGCCTCCTGATTTATATGTGACTAAAGCAGACTGGTATAGGGCTGCTCCTTTTAATCTTAAATATGGTGTTGTGAGAGAGTGCCTAGCTCAGATCATCTAGTAAATTGCTGGATGCAGTGAGATTTGAACTCCCTGACAGGTAGTTCATGCCCTTATTCACAATAATGTCATCAGAATTTAAAACTAACAGTTATAGTAACTGACAC
The DNA here is from genome assembly GCF_049243985.1 of Paroedura picta. Taxonomy (NCBI): domain Eukaryota; kingdom Metazoa; phylum Chordata; class Lepidosauria; order Squamata; family Gekkonidae; genus Paroedura; species Paroedura picta. Next base: position 148,198,374 of record NC_135369.1, read on the forward strand.
AATGGTTGGGCATTTCTTTCTCCCTGGGCCTTTTACAGCTGTATTTTCTGGGTGTGGAGTGCTCCACACATTGACACAAAACTGAATCAGCATTGAGCATCATTAATTAGTGGCCCCCTTCCCCTCGTGTGATATACTGCAAGCACAAATGACTCTCCTCTGACTCAAACAAGAATAGACAAGAGGTGGGAAAAAGTGTTCTCAGGGCTCTTTTCTTAATAAATCCCCATCAGTCAATAAACCCCAGAAAGGCATAAGTTGCACTAAAGTAGAGGCTTTATAATGAAAAGGCCTACTGTGTCTCCCTTAAATTCCATGACCTCCATTTCCCCTTCTTCTGTCAAGCATAATGAACTGTCAGGAGGTTTTTCAAGGTGCCATTTTCTCTTTTTTTTAGTGAATAGCCAACTGCAAACAATCAGACACTGATCAAGACTAAACATCTCATCTCTGGATTGATAGCAGTTTCAGACACAGACAAGAGAGCACTATGTGGCCCACGAGAGTAGAGAATAGCAGGGAGAGAAGCCATGGAGAGTAATGACTATCAAGGAAGAGAAAAGGGAGAGAGATACCCCAAACAAGGAAAGGAGCAGGCTGAGGATTAACAGTCCACAAAACCAAAGGACAAGCAGCAAGGGCACCGATCAGACTCTATGATATTATACCCTGCTAAGGTCCCTTTCCTCCCCATGCCCTGTCCTACACAAGCCCCACCCCCAAATCTGCCAGCAGTCCAAGGGCAGCAAAAGAGTAAACTAAGCCAAGGATGAAGAGTTCATGACACAGCAGCATTGAATAGCGACAGGGATGGAATGCCTCTCAGACCGTTTGGCTTGACTCAGATCCGACAGTGCACTCCCAGGCAATGATAGTTGTGAACACAACACTACCAGATCCTCTCAAGGCATCGGGCTTCCCTCTTTCTTTGGTGAGATCATGACATTGGTGTGTTTATGGAATTCATATTCTTCAGCTCATATATCACACCATACCAAAGACTCAGAGTTCTTTCCTTAGTTAAACCCACAAAGTCATAAGTAGCAATGAAATGGGGGCTTTGAAATGAAAAGAATCTTCCATTCACACAAATATTTTAAGTTCTATATTACAGTGAAAAACCAGACACACAAAGAAACGATCTTTCCCCTTCAAGTCACAACTGGCTAATGGCGACCCTGTAAAGTTTTCATGACAAAACATGAACTGTGGTGGTTTGCCACTGCCTACCTCTATGCAGCACCCTTTGTATTCCTTGATGGTCCTCCATTCAAATACTAACCAGGGCCAGCCGTAATACACTTCCAAACTATCATGAGATCAGGCTCACCTAGGCCAGCCTGGAAGGAACAGGGTCCAATGCCTTGTTCAGCCAGCAATGAAAGATGGGGTCTCCCTTCCCTCACTTGGGCAGCTGTAGAGTTACTTCTACAGCTACCCCATAGTTTTTTATGGAAGGGAAATGTGATGGACAAGTTAGGTTTCACCCTTTCCTAAGCCTGATCAGTGAGAGCTGGAAAAACGTTGGACAAAGATGGTTGGAAAACAGCAGTGAGAACAGCAGTTGGGAGTCGACAGCAAGGGAATGAGAAGGAATAGGAAGATGGATTGAAACTACGGAGAAGAGCTGCACATGGGCCACCCTCAGCGCTGGCAGACCTGAGGCTTCAGGAAGTTCTGCAACCAGCCCTGAACTGCCCTGGAAAATCCGAGTAGAGCTCTACTGGGTACAAACAACCATGAGGATATTGTAGTGAGTGGCTCCCATCCAAACAAAATATATAGGAATTGTCCAGGCTAATCCAAATTAATAATGGATTTTTTAAATTTCTTCTTTTTATAATAATTCAAAACTTTTGTAATTCATCCAAAATCATAACAGAAATAAATCACAACTATCAGTGATTGTGATCCTGCATAGTGTTTTCTTAATATTTTTACTGTTCCATAGTAATTATCACATGAGCTCTCAGCATACCTTTAAGTCTGTGAAAATCAGCTTTCCTGAAGTCCACTCTATACATACGACTACGTAAAGATTTTCTCTTTCCCACAATTGAAAATTCCAAAAGTACAAGGTCACTGCTACCAAGTGTGCCCACTACATCTACCAGTTCTTCCCTGTTGATGAGAATCAAGTCTAAAATAGCAGAGCCCCTGGTTCCCCTCTCTACTTTCTGGTAAATGAAGCTGTCGGCAAGACAAGTTAAGAATTTAATGAGGTTTGCATTTATAGCAGAGTTGGTCTTCCAACAGATATCTGGATAATTGAAGTCACCCATGACCACTGTTTTCCCCTTTTCTGAAAATTGTGTAATTTGGTCTAGCAGTATCTCATTCAAGTCCTCTGACTGGCTTGGTGGTCTATAGTAGACCCCCACAATAATACCACTCTCATTTCCTACTCCTTTTATATTTGCCCAAATAGACTCAACTGAACTTTCATGCTCGGGTACCTGTATTTCTTCACAAGTATAAAGATTCCTAACATATATTGCTACACCTCCCCCCTTTTTTTCTTGTCCGTCCCTTCTGAATAGATTGTTCCAATCAATTTTAATATTCCAATTGTGAGTATTATCCCACCACGTTTCTGTGATTCCTATTAGGTCATAGCCCCCTTCCTCTATTATGACTACTAGTTCCTCCTGCTTGTTTCCCATACTCTGTGCATTGGTGTAGAGACATCGTAGTCCATCCTTTGAGTGCCTCATGGTTTGGGTTTTTGAACTTCCTTGTAAGCTAGTAGTTCCCTGCTTATGTAACATTCCCTGTAGATTTGAGATCTTCTCATGTTCAGATCTTGCCATCACATCAAGTTCTGAATTTACATCTCACTCCCACTTTGTGTCTAGTTTAAAGCCCTCTTCACCAGGTGTGCAAGGGTTCTCCTCGAAATACTTTTTCCGTCCCTTGTGAGGTGCACACCATCTCCTGATAATAGCCCCTCATATTGATATCATTGACCGTGATCCAGAAATCCAAATTGTTCCCATCGACGCCACTGACATAGCCAGTCATTTACTCTCTGTGTGTGTTTGTCTGTAGAAAGGAGTTCTACACAGCCCCCCCCCATCCCAAGCAGCCCTTTCCTCCAGGGTGTCAAGTGCTAAAAGAACTCACAACAAAACTTCTATAGTAATTAGTTTTAATGGAAGTTTTCTTCAGTCACTATTACTAGGAAAGTCAAATCTAACCTACAATGAAAATGCAAGTCCTTTTCAATACAATTCTCCCGCCTAAAACTTGAATGTTCCCAGGGGGAGGATCCCCTCTTTCCCAGGTGCCAGCCCAGGCATCCTGCCAGAAGTGTTACATTTAGCGCATCCTTGGACTGCCTGGTGCCTATTGACAGGATACACTGTTATTGTTACACAAAGCAGACCTAGCTTCTAGGGATCAAAAGATAAACAGTTCAGAGCGGGCACTACAAATCATGATAACATAGGAACAGCAGACAGGTTTCGGTTACAGGAAAATAGAAGAAAATAGTGGGCTTGGGTTACACAGAAAGCCTGGAGTTAATACAAGGTGACAGGCAAGATGGAGGGACCCCTGTTCTTGACCAAACTATGGCAGAGAGCAAGGATTGATCCTGACACAGGGGAACTGATCTCAGTAGTCTGAAGGGGAGCTTTCATATTACAGATTCTCCAGATCCCACCTAGAGATTGGCATCCCTGGAAATTCCATTTCTGGGGTTTGTCAAAGCCTGAAGAATATTTCAGGGTAAAAAATTTCAATGGTAAAAAGTTGAGAAAAGCTCTCATAGAGGCAGAACTAAAGTGAGCCCTGGCCCAAGGAGAGCTGGGGCACTACTTAATGCCCATGGGGGATGTTTAGAGAAGCTACCAATATTCCCTTTTGCAAAAAAAAAAAAAAAGGTTACAGGCAAGATGGAGGGACCCCTGTTCATGACCAAACTATGGCAGAGAGCAAGCATTGATCCTGACATTCCTCCAACCCAAAAATAACTTCCCCTCAACAGGTGTCCCTAGGCCTAGGACACATGGGGAACGCCCGGTGAAAAGCACAAAGTAGTCTAGGAGCCTTGACATCAGAAGCCCCCACCTGCTCCCTATCCCCCATGGGAAAATCCTTCCATTCAATCAGGAACTGTATGTTGCCCTTATGCCAACGAGAGTCTAGGATTTTGTCGACTTCATAGTGAGTGTCCTTGTCGATGAAGATAGGTGCAGGCATAGACAGGGGAGGATGCCAGGCGTCTGGAGGCGGGGCACATTTCAGCAAGCTGGAATAAAAAACGGGGTGCACATTTTGAAAAGGCAAGCTCCACCGTTACTGCATTTATCAGTCTGACAACCCGGAAGGGACCCACCCGCTCCCTATCCCCCATGGAAAAATCCTGTCTGACAACCCGGAAGGGACCCATGAACTTGGCCCCCAGTTTGCAGGATGGTTGCTGACACCTCAGGTTTTTTGTGGACAAATAGGCCATGTACCCCACGTCCCACGCCGGGTTTGCCACCCGCTTCTTGTCGGCCTGAGCCTTGTAGGCTTGCTTGGCTTCCTCTAGGCATGTCACAATACCAGGCCAGGCTTTGGAGATTTCACCAGCCTACTTCTGCACATCGGGGGCTTCAGGGGAAGAGATTTCCCAAGTGGGCACAGCCAAGAGGTCCACTCCATAGACAGCTTTAAAAGGGGACACTCCTGTCGAGGCATGTACCCCGTTGTTATAGGCAAACTCAGCCAAAGGGAGCAAGGAAACCCAGTCATTTTCTTGGTGGTTAATAAAGCAGTGGAGGTACTGTTCCAGTATCTGGTTCACCCGTTCAGTTTGTCCATTTGTTTCAGGATGGTAACCCGAGGTGAAAGCTTGCTCCACCCCCAGGAGTCTCAAGAGCTCCCGCCAGAACCTGGCAACGAACTGTGGGCCCCGATCCGTGAGCAGTCTACCAGGGATTCCATGTAGACGGTATACGTGGTTGACAAACAGGGAGGCTAGCTTTACTGCAGAAGGCATCCCCGCACACGGGACAAAATGGGCTTGTATGGATCAAGAACACCTGACCTTGGAGGAGTCAACTGAAGATGGCGCCATAAAAGCTGGACTTCTGTTCAGCTCTTAAGCCATGCCGAGGGTCAGGAGCTTCTGCACCTGGCTGACCTGAGCAGATACGCAAATCTGCTCGCCGGTCGCCCCAGGAACCGGGAACGGCATCCTGAGGGTCCTACAGATCCGTGGGGAGGTGGGGGGACCGAGCTCCCCGAATCAACAGCGGCCTGTGCTCAAGGTCACGATGGCGCCCTTGTCGCAAACAACTTTACAAGCTTGAAACGACCAGCTGACCTTACATTCTTCCCAGACCATCTTTTACCAGATTGACAGGAGCGCTGACAGAAGCTGAAGTCTGCAACAGTAAGGATTGAAAGCTTTCTGGCTTTTCCCTTTCTTTTCCCACAAGCTCTTCCCCCCCCCCTCCTCAACCAATTTACAAGTGAATTCCCTCTTTTGTCGAGTGAGAGACTCCCAGCTAATTATACCCACTAACCAAACAAAGAGATAGCTTTGAAGTTTTGTTGGAAAAAGTTCAGTGGGGGTAGCTGACTGGATACGGAGATCGACAAACTGATAATTTGGGATCGCCCGTGCTCCCGCGAGAACGCATGAGACTTTCTGTTTATAATTTGTGACTGCCTGGAACTATGGAGAAATTAACTAAGGCACAGCTTTTCCATTTGTTATGCGAAGGGAACTCAAAGATACTGAAAGCAGTCAATAAGCTGGAAAAGGAAATCCGTGGGATTAAGGGGGAGCTTTTGGACGGAGCCGACGGTCTGGAGAGAGCAGCTGATATAGCTCAGCCAATAATAAATCAAACGAAAATTCAATGTTTGGAAGTTAATCAACAGGATGGGGAGAGAGCTAGGGATGTAAAAACCCAAAGTACCTTTGAAGAACCTGGGAAAACAGATTCAAGGAAGGAAAGCACCGAAAACCTGGAAGTCTATTCAGAGCAGGAAGTGATTTGGATCAGCAAAATAAAAAGAGTCTATTCAAAAGCGACAGCAACCAGGAAGTTATCAGGAGATATTCCTGCGCGACCAGAGGAAGAGATCCAGATTGATAAAGTATACAGAGCCTACTCAAAGGCGACTGCAAGCAAGAATCAAGTAAGAGACTTCTTTGGCCACGCACACATTTCAGACACGCACACATTTCAGATGGCTTAAACAAGGCCACAGCTTAATTAATACTCCCCAGGAGTGTTGGCATGGCATGGGAGAGGGAGCCTGACTTGTAGTCAGAAGACCACAAGAACCCAGACCCCAGCAGCACCCTGGAGCCCATCCAGATCCTCATTGGGAACACATGTCTCCTTGCTGCTGGGATCCCACGCACGGGAAGAGCCTGCGACGCCCTGGGGCCCACCCGGTTCCCCTTGCAGGTCCCCTTGCTGCTGGATTCCCATCATAGGGAAGTGTCCACCTGGGGTGCCAAGAGGAATTGCACACTTCCCTTGGCCCCACCCCAGGCCACCCGGCACTATAAGCCCTGGGGTGCCAAGGAGAGGCGCCCAACTCCTTCTTGGCCCCACCCCAGGCAACCTGGCCATAAATTTTATGTATGAGTGCATTTCTCATGACAATTTGTCTACTGAGGAAGACCCTTTGGGGTTGAAACATGTTTGGTCCATTCTATGTTTGTCTATTCCATGTGCACAACCAAGTCAGATACTTGGTTTTAGTATCAACTTTAATACTTTTAGTATCAACAAAGATTGATTCAAGGTGTGCATGCACTCTTCCTCAGACTAATGAACTACCATCATAACAGTGGAAATATAAGGCAAAAGCTAATTATGGTTAATTAGTAAACTCTGTCACAACATCCAAATTCAACCATATGATGTCGTATGATAATTCTTTGCTAAAACCGCCAATCAGTCCCATTGAGTTCAGTTGTAGTTCACAAAAATATTGGAGAAATAGAACTGTTGTCATAATCACTAATCACTAATGTAGACCAAGCAGTATTATCAGGGGGTCTCAGCTTCACCCACCGCCCACAGTGTCCATTGTGGGGAGACGAAAGGGAAGGCGACTGTAAGCCAGTTTGAGCCTCCTTTGGGTAGAGTTGTTGTTGTTAGGTGCGAAGTTGTGTCTGACCCATCATGACCCCATGGACAATGATCCTCCAGGCCCTCCTGACCTCCACCATTCCTCAAAGTCAATTTAAATTTGCACCAACTGCTTCAGTTGCTTCATCCAACCACATCATTCCATCTTTAGTTCCTCTTCCCTTTCTGCCATTAGAGTGGTATCATCTGCATATCTGAGGTTGTTGATATTTTTCCCTGCAATCTTGATCCCAATTTGTGACTCATCCAGCCCCGCCTTTCTTATGATGTGCTCCGCATACAAGTTAAATAGGCAAGGAGACAGTATACAGCCTTGCCAAACTCCTTTCTCAATTTTGAACCAATCAGTGATTCCATGCCCGGTTCTCACTGTTGCTTCTTGACCTGCATATAGGTTTCTCAAGAGACAGATAAGATGCTCTGGTATTCCAGTCTCTTTAAGAACTTGCCACAATTTGTTGTGCTCCACACAATCAAAGGCTTTAGCATAGTCAATGAAGCAGAAGTAGACGTTCTTCTGGAACTCCCTAGCTTTCTCCATGATCCAGCGTATGTTGGCAATTTGATCTCTAGTTCCTCTGCCTCTTCGAAATCCTGCCTGTACTTCTGGAAGTTCTCGGTCCACATATTGCTGGAGCCGAGCTTGTAGGATTTTGAGCATAACTTTGCTAGCTTAAGAAATTAGTGAAATGGTGCGGTAGTTGCAGTAGTTTGAACATTCTTTGGCATTGCCCTTCTTTGGGATTGGAATGTAAACTAACCTTTTCCAGTCCCGTGGCCACTGTTGAGTTTTCCAAATTTGCTGGCATATTGAGTGTAGCACTTTTACTGCATCGTCTTTTAAGATTTTGAATAGTTCAACTGGAATGCTGTCACCTCCACTAGCTTAATTGTTGCTCAGACTTCCTAAGGCCCATTTGACTTCACATTCCAGGATGTCTGGCTCCAGGTCAGTGACTACCCCCTCGTGATTATCGGGGATGTTAAGCTCGCTCTTGTATAGTTCTTCTGTATAATTTTGCCACCTTTTTAAATCTCTTCTGCTTCTGTTAGGTCCCTACCATTTTGGTCCTTTATCATACCCATCTTTGCATGAAATATTCTCTTCATATCTCCAATATTTTGAAGAGATCTGTGGTCCTCCCTATTCTATTGTTTTCTTCTATTTGTTTGCACTGTTCACTTAAGGCATTCTCATCTCTTCTAGCTATTCTCTGGAGTTCAGCATTCAGTTGGGTGTATCTTTCTCTTTCTCCCTTGCCTTTCACTTCCCTTCTCTCCTCAGCTATTTGTAAAGCTTCCTCAGACAGCCATTTTGAGTTCTTGCATTTCTTTTTCTTTGGGATGGTTTTAGTTGCAGTGGACCAGTTCCTAGCGTTCCTGGAAGATACTTCGGCGCTTGACCCATACCATTTGGGCTACCATCCTGGCCATGGGGTTGAGATGGTGTTGGTCTCCTTGCTGGATGACCTCCGTCACCAACTTGATTGAGGCAGTTCTGCTGTGCTAGTTCTTTTAGATCTGTTGGCCGCGTTTGACGTGGTCGATCATGAGCTGCTAGCAAGCCGCCTTGCCGATACGGGGTACAGCCTTGCACTGGATATGCTCCTTCCTCCAAAACTGGACCCCGAGGCTTGCAGTGGGGGAAGAACTGTCGGGTCCTTATCGGTTCCCTTGTGGGGTCCCACAGGGCTCGATGCTATCCCCCACATTATTCAACATCTTTATGCACCCTCTGGCTCAACTGGTATGGAGTTATGGGCTGGGTTAAACTGTTTGAATCATAGAATCATAGAACCATAGAGTTGAAAGGGGCCATGCAGACCATCTAGTCCAACCCCCTGCTCAACGCAGGATCAGACCAAAGCATCCAAGAAAAGGGTGTATCCAACCTTTGCTTGAAGACTGCCAGTGAGGGGGAGCTCACCACCTCCTTAGGCAGCCTATTCCACTGCTATCATAGAATCATAGAGTTGGAAGGGGCCATACAGGCCATCTAGTCCAACCCCCTGCTCAACACAGGATCAGCCCAAAACATCCTAAAGCATCCAAGAAAAGTGTGTATCCAACCTTTGCTTGAAGACTGCCAGTGAGGGGGAGCTCACCACCTCCTTAGGCAGACTATTCCACTGCTGAACTACTCTGACTGTGAAAAATGTTTTCCTGATATCTAGCCTTTATCGTTGTACTTGAAGTGTAAACCCATTACTGCGTGTCCTCTCCTCTGCAGCCAACGGAAACAGCATCCGGCCCTCCTCCAAGTGACAACCTTTCAAATACTTAAAGAGGGCTATCATGTTTGTTTACACTTGTTACTAGTGGGACAGGCATAGTGGGTCAAATGGTCTGTTTTCAAATGTAAATTTCCTAGCTGAGGCCATGGCCTGACTATGGTTTGTCATGTACACAAGTTTGGCAGGAAGAGAAAGAATTCTACTTCCTCCCATTGTTTGAGAAGAACTCTGTTTTAGGCAGACAAGCAGATCCATCTTGAATCTCCACCATGTAACAGCTAAAGTAGAAAGCTCCTGAATGAGCTGTAGGTAGCAATGTATCTTTCTTGTTTTACCTTCCAGTTCCCTTACCCTTTTTATACACTATATCTGTCTTGTTGGGTCTCATTATTTATACAGAAACTCTACTAATGTTTACTACAGTAACTCTGCTAAGGGAATAGTTTTTTCCCAACAAGCACAACATGAGGAACTGTATTAAAGGGTTGTGGCATTAGGGAGGTTGGGCACCACTGAGTTACACCATGAGCTCAGAGGGGATCTTTGAGAGCTTTATGGAGGTGCTGTGTGTTACAGGAGCAGGCTCTAGAAGGGACACACTTATCACAGTTTAGGAAGCCCTCGTGAGGAAATCCCTGAGGCACATATGAAGCAAAAGGGGGCTCCAGCAGATCTGAGAAGCCAGACAGAAAGGAGTTGTTTTTCTATGCTACAACCACTGCTGGACTAATAATAACATAGAACTGGAAGCAAGAAAACACACTGGGATTAATGGACTAGCCTGCCAAAATTGACAAACTGAGTAAGACGGCAAACTTGACAAGCTTTGTAAATACAAGAATGTGAGAAAAATTTCAGAAATGTTGGCACATGTGGCACAGAAATGTTGGCCTTCGTGAAGAAGCAGTTTAATAATGTAGCATATGAATAATGTCAATGTGAAAGCTGTACCAACCTGATAATCTTTCCTGAATTTCTTTTTATTGGTCTATATTATTCATGTTAAACAATGAAATGTATAAAAAAGAAAAAATGAAGCATTTTGGAATCAGCAGTTTTATAATGTACCATATTAATAAAGTTACAGTAGAATCAGGAGCAATATGATAATCTTTAAAAGTCATGGAATATCTTCTGTGTATATCTTTGATGGAACTATGCTATTTATGGTAAAAAATGATATGTTTAACAATATAATGTATAAAATTATGCGTAAATGTATAAGAAACTGTAGCAACATGATAATCATTCAGAGTTGTGGAATATGTAGCAACCTGATAATCTTCTGTGTATGTCTTTGATGGGACTATGCTATGTATGGTGAACAATGATATGTATGGCCCTTGGTGATGGGCCTCCAGTTCCTCGTGTCCGTGCCCAAAGGCCCAAAGGCCCAAAGGCCGCGAAGCAGGTACAGGGGAGAGCAAGGGCACAGACCGCAACCGCCCACCAAAGAGCAAGGGCACAGACCGCAGCCCGGGCAGTGACGTGAAGAAAACAGCAAACAAAGAGAAGACCGCCAGACCGGGGACCACAGAATAACTCCCGATAAGGGAAAAGACAAACAAAAGGAGAAAACAAAACACAAGAAAAGGAACAGGAAAAAGAGAGACATGGGACAATGGACACTGGACAATGAATAATGAACACTGGACAATGAACACGGGACACGGGGATGGGGGCAAACACAGATGGGGGAAATGGGAAGAAGGGTACGGGATGGGGCACTAAAGAGGTTATGTAAAGACCACGGGAAACACGGCAGAATAGTGACGCCACACAAGTGTAAATAAGTAGAATGGTTTACAATAAACAGGCTGGGGGAAGGGGAGGGGGAGGAGGAAAGGGAGGGGGGACGGGTGGGCTGCTGGGCCAGAGGGGCCAGCCCCTAACCCTAACCCTAACCATAACCATAACCCTAACTCTAAACCTAACAATAACTCTAACCCGAACCCTAACTCTAACCCTAACTCTTACGCTAAAGCTAATTCTAACCCTAACTCTAATGCTAACGCGAACTCTAACCCTAACGCTAATGCTAACCCTAACCCTAAACCTAACCCTAACGGTAACCCTAACGCTAACCCCAAAACCTAACCCTAACCCTAACGGTAACCCTAACGGTAACCCTAACCCTAAGCCTAACCCTAACCCTAACCCTAACCCAGAGGGGCCGGCCCCTAACCCTAACTCTAACCCAGAGGGGCGGGCCCCAAACCCTAACCCTAACCCTAACCCTAACCCTAACCCTAACCCTAACCCTAACCCTAACCCTAACCCTAACCCTAACCCTAACCCTAACCCTAACCCTAACCCTAACCCTAACCCTAACCCTAACCCTAACCCTAACCCTAACCCTAACCCTAACCCTAACCCTAACCCTAATCCAGAGGGGCCGGCTCCTAACCCTAACCCTAACCCTAACCCTAACCCTAACCCTAACCCTAACCCTAACCCTAACCCTAACCCTAACCCTAACCCTAACCCTAACCCTAACCCTTACCCTAACCCTAACCCGAACCCTAACCCTAACCCTAACCCTAACCCAGAAGGGCCGGCCCCTAACTCTAACCCAGAGGGGCGGGCCCCAAACCCTAACCCTGACCCTGACCCTGACCCTGACCCTGACCCTGACCCTGACCCTGACCCTGACCCTGACCCTAACCCTAACCCTAATCCAGAGGGGCCGGCTCCTAACCCTAACCCGAACCCGAACCCGAACCCGAACCCGAACCCGAACCCGAACCCGAACCCGAACCCGAACCCGAACCCGAACCCGAACCCTAACCCTAACCCTAACCCTAACCCTAACCCTAACCCCAACCCCAACCCCAACCCCAACCCCAACCCCAACCCCAACCCCAACCCCAACCCCAACCCCAACCCCAACCCCAACCCCAACCCTAACCCTAACCCTAACCCTAACCCTCTCTCTAACCGTAACTCTAACGCTAACTCTAACTTAGGGTTAGGGTTAGGGTTAGGGTTAGGGTTAGGGTTGGGGTTAGGGTTAGGGTTAGGGTTAGGGTTAGGGTTAGGGTTAGGGTTAGGGTTAGGGTTAGGGTTAGGGTTAGGGTTAGGGTTAGGGTTAGGGTTAGGGTTAGGGTTAGGGTTAGGGTTAGGGTTAGGGCTAGGGCTAGGGTTAGGAGCCGGCCCCTCTGGATTAGGGTTAGGGTTAGGGTTAGGGTTAGGGTTAGGGTTAGGGTTAGGGTTAGGGTTAGGGTTAGGGTTAGGGTTAGGGTTAGGGTTAGGGTTAGGGTTAGGGTTAGGGTTAGGGTTAGGGTTAGGGTTAGGGCTAGGGCTAGGGCTAGGGCTAGGGCTAGGAGCCAGCCCCTCTGGATTAGGGTTAGGGTTAGGGTTAGGGTTAGGGTTAGGGTTAGGGTTAGGGTTAGGGTTAGGGTTAGGGTTAGGGTTAGGGTTAGGGTTAGGGTTAGGGTTAGGGTTAGGGTTAGGGTTAGGTGCCGGCCCCTCTAGGTTAGGGTTAGGGGCCTGCCACTCTGGGTTAGGATTAGGGTCTTGGCCCCTCTGGGTTAGGGATAGTTTTAGGGTTAGGGATAGGGTTAGGGTTAGGGTTAGGAATAGGGTTAGGGTTAGGGTTAGGGTTAGAGTAAGGGTTAGGGTTAGGCTTAGGCTTAGCCTTAGGATTAGGGTTAGGGCTAGGGCTAGGGTTAGGGCTAGGGTTAGGGTTAGGGCTAGGGGCCGGTCTCTCTGGGTTAGAGTTAAGATTAGGGGCCGGCACCTCTGGGTTAGTGTTAGGGTTAGGGTTAGGGTTAGGGTTAGGGTTAGGGTTAGGGTTAGGGTCAGGGTCAGAGTCAGGGTCAGGGTCACTGTCAGGGTCAGGGTCAGGGTTAGGGGCAGGCCCCTTTGGGTTAGAGTTAGGGTTAGGGTTAGGGTTAGGGTTAGGGTTAGGGTTTGGGGCCCGCCCCTCTGCGTTAGAGTTAGGGTTAGGGTTAGGGTTTGGGCCCCGCCCCTCTGGGTTAGAGTTAGGGTTATGTGCCGGCCCCTCTGGGTTAGGGTTAAGGTTGTGGTTAGCGTTAGGGTTAGCGTTAGGGTTAGGGTTAGGGTTAGCGTTAGCGTTAGAATTATGGTTAGAGTTATGGTTAGAGTTAGCGTTAGCGTTAGCATTAGCGTTAGGGTTAGAGTTAGCGTTAGCGTTAGAGTTAGGGTTAGAATTAACGTTAGCGTAAGAGTTCGGGTTAGAGTTAGGGTTCGCCTGACTTCCAAGCCGATGGGGGGGTAAGAAAAAGGGTTTGTTGCAACCGCTGCCCACCCCTTCTCGACCCTGGTTGGATGTCACCATGGATTTTATCATGGACTTGCCCCTCAGCCATGGCAAAGGGCCTTTGGGCCTTTGGGCCTTTGGGCCTTTGGGCCTTTGGGCCTTTGGGCCTTTGGGCCTTTGGGCCTTTGGGCCTTTGGGCCTTTGGCTCATGAACTGTGGTGGTTTGCCACTGCCTACCTCTATGCAGCACCCTTTGTATTCCTTGATGGTCCTCCATTCAAATACAGGGCCAGCCGTGATACACTTCCAAACTATCATGAGATCAGGCTCACCTAGGCCAGCCTGGAAGGAACAGGGTCCAATGCCTTGTTCAGCCAGCAATGAAAGATGGGGTCTCCCTTCCCTCACTTGGGCAGCTGTAGAGTTACTTCTACAGCTACCCCATAGTTTTTTATGGAAGGGAAATGTGATGGACAAGTTAGGTTTCACCCTTTCCTAAGCCTGATCAGTGAGAGCTGGAAGAACGTTGGACAAAGATGGTTGGAAAACAGCAGTGAGAACAGCAGTTGGGAGTCGACAGCAAGGGAATGAGAAGGAATAGGAAGATGGATTGAAACTACGGAGAAGAGCTGCACATGGGCCACCCTCAGCGCTGGCAGAACTGAGGCTTCAGGAAGTTCTGCAACCAGCCCTGAACTGCCATGGAAAATCCGAGTAGAGCTCTACTGGGTACAAACAACCATGAGGATATTGTAGTGAGTGGCTCCCATCCAAACAAAATATATAGGAATTGTCCAGGCTAATCCAAATTAATAATAGATTTTTTAAAATTTCTTCTTTTTATAATAATTCAAAACTTTTGTAATTCATCCAAAATCATAACAGAAATAAATCACAACTATCAGTGATTGCGATCCTGCATAGTTTTTTCTTAATATTTTTACTGTTCCATAGTAATTATCACATGAGCTCTCAGCATACCTTTAAGTCTGTGAAAATCAGCTTTCCTGAAGTCCACTCTATACATACGACTACGTAAAGATTTTCTCTTTCCCACAATTGAAAATTCCAAAAGTAGAAGGTCACTGCTACCAAGTGTGCCCACTACATCTACCAGTTCTTCCCTGTTGATGAGAATCAAGTCTAAAATAGCAGAGCCCCTGGTTCCCCTCTCTACTTTCTGGTAAATGAAGCTGTCTGCAAGACAAGTTAAGAATTTAATGAGGTTTGCATTTATAGCAGAGTTGGTCTTCCAACAGATATCTGGATAATTGAAGTCACCCATGACCACTGTTTTCCCCTGTTTTGAAAATTGTGTAATTTGGTCTAGCAGTATCTCATTCAAGTCCTCTGACTGGCTTGGTGGTCTATAGTAGACCCCCACAATAATACCACTCTCATTTCCTACTCCTTTTATATTTGCCCAAATAGACTCAACTGAACTTTCATGCTCGGGTACCTGTATTTCTTCACAAGTATAAAGATTCCTAACATATATTGCTACACCTCCCCCCTTTTTTTCTTGTCCGTCCCTTCTGAATAGATTGTACCCCTCAATTTTAATATTCCAATTGTGAGTATTATCCCACCAAGTTTCTGTGATTCCTATTAGGTCATAGCCCCCTTCCTCTATTATGACTACTAGTTCCTCCTGCTTGTTTCCCATACTCTGTGCATTGGTGTAGAGACATCGTAGTCCATCCTTTGAGTGCCTCATGGTTTGGGTTTTTGAACTTCCTTGTAAGCTAGTAGTTCCCTGCTTATGTAACATTCCCTGTAGATTTGAGATCTTCTCATGTTCAGATCTTGCCATCACATCAAGTTCTGAATTTACGTCTCACTCCCACTTTGTGTCTAGTTTAAAGCCCTCTTCACCAGGTGTGCAAGGGTTCTCCTCGAAATACTTTTTCCGTCCCTTGTGAGGTGCACACCATCTCCTGATAATAGCCCCTCATATTGATATCATTGACCGTGATCCAGAAATCCAAATTGTTCCCATCGACGCCACTGACATAGCCAGTCATTTACTCTCTGTGTGTGTTTGTCTGTAGAAAGGAGTTCTACACAGCCCCCCCCCATCCCAAGCAGCCCTTTCCTCCAGGGTGTCAAGTGCTAAAAGAACTCACAACAAAACTTCTATAGTAATTAGTTTTAATGGAAGTTTTCTTCAGTCACTATTACTAGGAAAGTCAAATCTAACCTACAATGAAAATGCAAGTCCTTTTCAATACAATTCTCCCGCCTAAAACTTGAATGTTCCCAGGGGGAGGATCCCCTCTTTCCCAGGTGCCAGCCCAGGCATCCTGCCAGAAGTGTTACATTTAGCGCATCCTTGGACTGCCTGGTGCCTATTGACAGGATACACTGTTATTGTTACACAAAGCAGAGCTAGCTTCTAGGGATCAAAAGATAAACAGTTCAGAGCGGGCACTACAAATCATGATAACATAGGAACAGCAGACTGGTTTCATTTACAGGCAAATAGAAGAAAATAGTGGGCTTGGGTTACACAGAAAGCCTGGAGTTAATACAAGGTGACAGGCAAGATGGAGGGACCCCTGTTCATGACCAAACTATGGCAGAGAGCAAGGATTGATCCTGACACAGGGGAACTGATCTCAGTAGTCTGAAGGGGAGCTTTCATATTACAGATTCTCCAGATCCCACCTAGAGATTGGCATCCCTGGAAATTCCATTTCTGGGGTTTGTCAAAGCCTGAAGAATATTTCAGTGTAAAAAATTTCAATGGTAAAAAGTTGAGAAAAGCTCTCATAGAGGCAGAACTAAAGTGAGCCCTGGCCCAAGGAGAGCTGGGGCACTACTTAATGCCCATGGGGGATGTTTAGAGAAGCTACCAATATTCCCTTTTGCAAAAAAAAAAAAAAGGTTACAGGCAAGATGGAGGGACCCCTGTTCATGACCAAACTATGGCAGAGAGCAAGCATTGATCCTGACATTCCTCCAACCCAAAAATAACTTCCCCTCAACAGGTGTCCCTAGGCCTAGGACACATGGGGAACGCCCGGTGAAAAGCACAAAGTAGTCTAGGAGCCTTGACATCAGAAGCCCCCACCTGCTCCCTATCCCCCATGGGAAAATCCTTCCATTCAATCAGGAACTGTATGTTGCCCTTATGCCAACGAGAGTCTAGGATTTTGTCGACTTCATAGTGAGTGTCCTTGTCGATGAAGATAGGTGCAGGCATAGACAGGGGAGGATGCCAGGCGTCTGGAGGCGGGGCACATTTCAGCAAGCTGGAATAAAAAACGCGGTGCACATTTTGACAAGGCAAGCTCCACCGTTACTGCATTTATCAGTCTGACAACCCGGAAGGGACCCACCCGCTCCCTATCCCCCATGGGAAAATCCTGTCTGACAGCCCGGAAGGGACCCACGAACTTGGCCCCCAGTTTGCGGGATGGTTGCTGACACCTCAGGTTTTTTGTGGACAAATAGGCCATGTACCCCACGTCCCACGCCGGGTTTGCCACCCGCTTCTTGTCGGCCTGAGCCTTGTAGGCTTGCTTGGCTTCCTCTAGGCATGTCACAATACCAGGCCAGGCTTTGGAGATTTCACCAGCCTACTTCTGCACATCGGGGGCTTCAGGGGAAGAGATTTCCCAAGTGGGCACAGCCAAGAGGTCCACTCCATAGACAGCTTTAAAAGGGGACACTCCTGTCGAGGCATGTACCCCGTTGTTATAGGCAAACTCAGCCAAAGGGAGCAAGGAAACCCAGTCATTTTGTTGGTGGTTAATAAAGCAGTGGAGGTACTGTTCCAGTATCTGGTTCACCCGTTCAGTTTGTCCATTTGTTTCAGGATGGTAACCCGAGGTGAGAGCTTGCTCCACCCCCAGGAGTCTCAAGAGCTCCCGCCAGAACCTGGCAACGAACTGTGGGCCCCGATCCGTGAGCAGTCTACCAGGGATTCCATGTAGACGGTATACGTGGTTGACAAACAGGGAGGCTAGCTTTACTGCAGAAGGCATCCCCGCACACGGGACAAAATGGGCTTGTATGGATCAAGAACACCTGACCTTGGAGGAGTCGACTGAAGATGGCGCCATAAAAGCTGGACTTCTGTTCAGCTCTTAAGCCATGCCGAGGGTCAGGAGCTTCTGCACCTGGCTGACCTGAGCAGATACGCAAATCTGCTCGCCGGTCGCCCCAGGAACCGGGAACGGCATCCTGAGGGTCCTACAGATCCGTGGGGAGGTAGGGGGACCGAGCTCCCCGAATCAACAGTGGCCTGTGCTCAAGGTCACGATGGCGCCCTTGTCGCAAACAACTTTACAAGCTTGAAACGACCAGCTGACCTTACATTCTTCCCAGACCATCTTTTACCAGATTGACAGATTTTTTACCAGATTTGGGCCTTTGGGCCTTTGGGCCTTTGGGCCTTTGGGCCTTTGGGCCTTTGGGCCTTTGGGCCTTTGGGCCTTTGGGCCTTTGGGCCTTTGGGCCTTTGGGCCTTTGGGCCTTTGGGCCTTTGGGCCTTTGGGCCTTTGGGCCTTTGGGCCTTTGGGCCTTTGGGCCTTTGGGCCTTTGGGCCTTTGGGCCTTTGGGCCTTTGGGCCTTTGGGCCTTTGGGCCTTTGGGCCTTTGGGCCTTTGGGCCTTTGGGCCTTTGGGCCTTTGGGCCTTTGGGCCTTTGGGCCTTTGGGCCTTTGGGCCTTTGGGCCTTTGGGCCTTTGGGCCTTTGGGCCTTTGGGCCTTTGGGCCTTTGGGCCTTTGGGCCTTTGGGCCTTTGGGCCTTTGGGCCTTTGGGCCTTTGGGCCTTTGGGCCTTTGGGCCTTTGGGCCTTTGGGCCTTTGGGCCTTTGGGCCTTTGGGCCTTTGGGCCTTTGGGCCTTTGGGCCTTTGGGCCTTTGGGCCTTTGGGCCTTTGGGCCTTTGGGCCTTTGGGCCTTTGGGCCTTTGGGCCTTTGGGCCTTTGGGCCTTTGGGCCTTTGGGCCTTTGGGCCTTTGGGCCTTTGGGCCTTTGGGCCTTTGGGCCTTTGGGCCTTTGGGCCTTTGGGCCTTTGGGCCTTTGGGCCTTTGGGCCTTTGGGCCTTTGGGCCTTTGGGCCTTTGGGCCTTTGGGCCTTTGGGCCTTTGGGCCTTTGGGCCTTTGGGCCTTTGGGCCTTTGGGCCTTTGGGCCTTTGGGCCTTTGGGCCTTTGGGCCTTTGGGCCTTTGGGCCTTTGGGCCTTTGGGCCTTTGGGCCTTTGGGCCTTTGGGCCTTTGGGCCTTTGGGCCTTTGGGCCTTTGGGCCTTTGGGCCTTTGGGCCTTTGGGCCTTTGGGCCTTTGGGCCTTTGGGCCTTTGGGCCTTTGGGCCTTTGGGCCTTTGGGCCTTTGGGCCTTTGGGCCTTTGGGCCTTTGGGCCTTTGGGCCTTTGGGCCTTTGGGCCTTTGGGCCTTTGGGCCTTTGGGCCTTTGGGCCTTTGGGCCTTTGGGCCTTTGGGCCTTTGGGCCTTTGGGCCTTTGGGCCTTTGGGCCTTTGGGCCTTTGGGCCTTTGGGCCTTTGGGCCTTTGGGCCTTTGGGCCTTTGGGCCTTTGGGCCTTTGGGCCTTTGGGCCTTTGGGCCTTTGGGCCTTTGGGCCTTTGGGCCTTTGGGCCTTTGGGCCTTTGGGCCTTTGGGCCTTTGGGCCTTTGGGCCTTTGGGCCTTTGGGCCTTTGGGCCTTTGGGCCTTTGGGCCTTTGGGCCTTTGGGCCTTTGGGCCTTTGGGCCTTTGGGCCTTTGGGCCTTTGGGCCTTTGGGCCTTTGGGCCTTTGGGCCTTTGGGCCTTTGGGCCTTTGGGCCTTTGGGCCTTTGGGCCTTTGGGCCTTTGGGCCTTTGGGCCTTTGGGCCTTTGGGCCTTTGGGCCTTTGGGCCTTTGGGCCTTTGGGCCTTTGGGCCTTTGGGCCTTTGGGCCTTTGGGCCTTTGGGCCTTTGGGCCTTTGGGCCTTTGGGCCTTTGGGCCTTTGGGCCTTTGGGCCTTTGGGCCTTTGGGCCTTTGGGCCTTTGGGCCTTTGGGCCTTTGGGCCTTTGGGCCTTTGGGCCTTTGGGCCTTTGGGCCTTTGGGCCTTTGGGCCTTTGGGCCTTTGGGCCTTTGGGCCTTTGGGCCTTTGGGCCTTTGGGCCTTTGGGCCTTTGGGCCTTTGGGCCTTTGGGCCTTTGGGCCTTTGGGCCTTTGGGCCTTTGGGCCTTTGGGCCTTTGGGCCTTTGGGCCTTTGGGCCTTTGGGCCTTTGGGCCTTTGGGCCTTTGGGCCTTTGGGCCTTTGGGCCTTTGGGCCTTTGGGCCTTTGGGCCTTTGGGCCTTTGGGCCTTTGGGCCTTTGGGCCTTTGGGCCTTTGGGCCTTTGGGCCTTTGGGCCTTTGGGCCTTTGGGCCTTTGGGCCTTTGGGCCTTTGGGCCTTTGGGCCTTTGGGCCTTTGGGCCTTTGGGCCTTTGGGCCTTTGGGCCTTTGGGCCTTTGGGCCTTTGGGCCTTTGGGCCTTTGGGCCTTTGGGCCTTTGGGCCTTTGGGCCTTTGGGCCTTTGGGCCTTTGGGCCTTTGGGCCTTTGGGCCTTTGGGCCTTTGGGCCTTTGGGCCTTTGGGCCTTTGGGCCTTTGGGCCTTTGGGCCTTTGGGCCTTTGGGCCTTTGGGCCTTTGGGCCTTTGGGCCTTTGGGCCTTTGGGCCTTTGGGCCTTTGGGCCTTTGGGCCTTTGGGCCTTTGGGCCTTTGGGCCTTTGGGCCTTTGGGCCTTTGGGCCTTTGGGCCTTTGGGCCTTTGGGCCTTTGGGCCTTTGGGCCTTTGGGCCTTTGGGCCTTTGGGCCTTTGGGCCTTTGGGCCTTTGGGCCTTTGGGCCTTTGGGCCTTTGGGCCTTTGGGCCTTTGGGCCTTTGGGCCTTTGGGCCTTTGGGCCTTTGGGCCTTTGGGCCTTTGGGCCTTTGGGCCTTTGGGCCTTTGGGCCTTTGGGCCTTTGGGCCTTTGGGCCTTTGGGCCTTTGGGCCTTTGGGCCTTTGGGCCTTTGGGCCTTTGGGCCTTTGGGCCTTTGGGCCTTTGGGCCTTTGGGCCTTTGGGCCTTTGGGCCTTTGGGCCTTTGGGCCTTTGGGCCTTTGGGCCTTTGGGCCTTTGGGCCTTTGGGCCTTTGGGCCTTTGGGCCTTTGGGCCTTTGGGCCTTTGGGCCTTTGGGCCTTTGGGCCTTTGGGCCTTTGGGCCTTTGGGCCTTTGGGCCTTTGGGCCTTTGGGCCTTTGGGCCTTTGGGCCTTTGGGCCTTTGGGCCTTTGGGCCTTTGGGCCTTTGGGCCTTTGGGCCTTTGGGCCTTTGGGCCTTTGGGCCTTTGGGCCTTTGGGCCTTTGGGCCTTTGGGCCTTTGGGCCTTTGGGCCTTTGGGCCTTTGGGCCTTTGGGCCTTTGGGCCTTTGGGCCTTTGGGCCTTTGGGCCTTTGGGCCTTTGGGCCTTTGGGCCTTTGGGCCTTTGGGCCTTTGGGCCTTTGGGCCTTTGGGCCTTTGGGCCTTTGGGCCTTTGGGCCTTTGGGCCTTTGGGCCTTTGGGCCTTTGGGCCTTTGGGCCTTTGGGCCTTTGGGCCTTTGGGCCTTTGGGCCTTTGGGCCTTTGGGCCTTTGGGCCTTTGGGCCTTTGGGCCTTTGGGCCTTTGGGCCTTTGGGCCTTTGGGCCTTTGGGCCTTTGGGCCTTTGGGCCTTTGGGCCTTTGGGCCTTTGGGCCTTTGGGCCTTTGGGCCTTTGGGCCTTTGGGCCTTTGGGCCTTTGGGCCTTTGGGCCTTTGGGCCTTTGGGCCTTTGGGCCTTTGGGCCTTTGGGCCTTTGGGCCTTTGGGCCTTTGGGCCTTTGGGCCTTTGGGCCTTTGGGCCTTTGGGCCTTTGGGCCTTTGGGCCTTTGGGCCTTTGGGCCTTTGGGCCTTTGGGCCTTTGGGCCTTTGGGCCTTTGGGCCTTTGGGCCTTTGGGCCTTTGGGCCTTTGGGCCTTTGGGCCTTTGGGCCTTTGGGCCTTTGGGCCTTTGGGCCTTTGGGCCTTTGGGCCTTTGGGCCTTTGGGCCTTTGGGCCTTTGGGCCTTTGGGCCTTTGGGCCTTTGGGCCTTTGGGCCTTTGGGCCTTTGGGCCTTTGGGCCTTTGGGCCTTTGGGCCTTTGGGCCTTTGGGCCTTTGGGCCTTTGGGCCTTTGGGCCTTTGGGCCTTTGGGCCTTTGGGCCTTTGGGCCTTTGGGCCTTTGGGCCTTTGGGCCTTTGGGCCTTTGGGCCTTTGGGCCTTTGGGCCTTTGGGCCTTTGGGCCTTTGGGCCTTTGGGCCTTTGGGCCTTTGGGCCTTTGGGCCTTTGGGCCTTTGGGCCTTTGGGCCTTTGGGCCTTTGGGCCTTTGGGCCTTTGGGCCTTTGGGCCTTTGGGCCTTTGGGCCTTTGGGCCTTTGGGCCTTTGGGCCTTTGGGCCTTTGGGCCTTTGGGCCTTTGGGCCTTTGGGCCTTTGGGCCTTTGGGCCTTTGGGCCTTTGGGCCTTTGGGCCTTTGGGCCTTTGGGCCTTTGGGCCTTTGGGCCTTTGGGCCTTTGGGCCTTTGGGCCTTTGGGCCTTTGGGCCTTTGGGCCTTTGGGCCTTTGGGCCTTTGGGCCTTTGGGCCTTTGGGCCTTTGGGCCTTTGGGCCTTTGGGCCTTTGGGCCTTTGGGCCTTTGGGCCTTTGGGCCTTTGGGCCTTTGGGCCTTTGGGCCTTTGGGCCTTTGGGCCTTTGGGCCTTTGGGCCTTTGGGCCTTTGGGCCTTTGGGCCTTTGGGCCTTTGGGCCTTTGGGCCTTTGGGCCTTTGGGCCTTTGGGCCTTTGGGCCTTTGGGCCTTTGGGCCTTTGGGCCTTTGGGCCTTTGGGCCTTTGGGCCTTTGGGCCTTTGGGCCTTTGGGCCTTTGGGCCTTTGGGCCTTTGGGCCTTTGGGCCTTTGGGCCTTTGGGCCTTTGGGCCTTTGGGCCTTTGGGCCTTTGGGCCTTTGGGCCTTTGGGCCTTTGGGCCTTTGGGCCTTTGGGCCTTTGGGCCTTTGGGCCTTTGGGCCTTTGGGCCTTTGGGCCTTTGGGCCTTTGGGCCTTTGGGCCTTTGGGCCTTTGGGCCTTTGGGCCTTTGGGCCTTTGGGCCTTTGGGCCTTTGGGCCTTTGGGCCTTTGGGCCTTTGGGCCTTTGGGCCTTTGGGCCTTTGGGCCTTTGGGCCTTTGGGCCTTTGGGCCTTTGGGCCTTTGGGCCTTTGGGCCTTTGGGCCTTTGGGCCTTTGGGCCTTTGGGCCTTTGGGCCTTTGGGCCTTTGGGCCTTTGGGCCTTTGGGCCTTTGGGCCTTTGGGCCTTTGGGCCTTTGGGCCTTTGGGCCTTTGGGCCTTTGGGCCTTTGGGCCTTTGGGCCTTTGGGCCTTTGGGCCTTTGGGCCTTTGGGCCTTTGGGCCTTTGGGCCTTTGGGCCTTTGGGCCTTTGGGCCTTTGGGCCTTTGGGCCTTTGGGCCTTTGGGCCTTTGGGCCTTTGGGCCTTTGGGCCTTTGGGCCTTTGGGCCTTTGGGCCTTTGGGCCTTTGGGCCTTTGGGCCTTTGGGCCTTTGGGCCTTTGGGCCTTTGGGCCTTTGGGCCTTTGGGCCTTTGGGCCTTTGGGCCTTTGGGCCTTTGGGCCTTTGGGCCTTTGGGCCTTTGGGCCTTTGGGCCTTTGGGCCTTTGGGCCTTTGGGCCTTTGGGCCTTTGGGCCTTTGGGCCTTTGGGCCTTTGGGCCTTTGGGCCTTTGGGCCTTTGGGCCTTTGGGCCTTTGGGCCTTTGGGCCTTTGGGCCTTTGGGCCTTTGGGCCTTTGGGCCTTTGGGCCTTTGGGCCTTTGGGCCTTTGGGCCTTTGGGCCTTTGGGCCTTTGGGCCTTTGGGCCTTTGGGCCTTTGGGCCTTTGGGCCTTTGGGCCTTTGGGCCTTTGGGCCTTTGGGCCTTTGGCTGCAGAGGAAAGGACAGTTTTACACATTTTATTGTTATACATTTATACATTTCATTGTTATACATTGCATTGTTTATCATGATTTCCATAGTGCAATCAAAGACATACATGAAAGTTTATCAGGTTGCTACAGATTCTACCATAACTTTGCAAGATTATCAGGTTGCTACAGATTCCACAATATCTTTATTAATATGGTACATTATAAAACTGTTGATTCACAAATGATTCACTTTTATACATGTCATTGTTTAACATCAATAACAATTCATTGTTGAACATGAATAGTATTGACTAAATCAAACAAATACAGGAATCATTATCAGGTTGCTGCAGCATCAACATATTATTAATATGCTACAATATTAACCTGCTTTTTCATGAAGGCCAGATACAGGTGCCAATATTTCTCAAATTTTTCCAACAATCTTGTATTTACAAATCTTTTCGTGTTTTCCATCTTCCTAAGTTCGCAAATCCCAGTGTGATTTCTTGCTTGCAGTTCTATGTTAGTATTAGTCTAGCAGTGGTTTCTCAGTTCAGTTCTTCCTCATGTCCTTCTAAGCTGCACCACCCGGAGCTCCTGGTGGGGGGACTGGGCCGCAGGTTCTTGGAGAAGGAGAAGGAGAAGGAGAAGGTCTTAAAGGTACTATTGGAGTCAGACTTTGTTGTACACAAAGACTAGACTAACATAGAATGGACCAAACAGGTCTCAACCCCAAGGGGTCTTCCTCAGTAGTCAAATTGTTATCAGAAATGCACTCATGCATAAAATGAAAGGGGTTGCTGGGTGGCAAAGAAAAATCTGTTCAGTAGTGCTCCAACTACTCTTTAAATTATAAAAAAAATATCTGTTTTGGAAACCACCCTCTAAAATAAGCACTTCCTGAGACCACCATTCTGATTTGCCCAGTTCTCAGTTACCGGTGCATTCCCACATGTATCTGAAAAAGCTTTGTCCAAGGACCATGAACGTTTCAATAAGTCAGTTAACAAACTGGAGTGGACATGTACAATTGCCAGAAATTCTTTTAACACAATACCCTCTGTACCTTTAGATGGCTGTCAGACACTACAACTAGTGTTAAAGGTGATGAACAGGAAGAACAGGATGTTTAGATTTGTAGAAATGGGGAAAGTGGGGGCTTCACATTGTAATTTTGCAAAAGGGAATATTGGTAGCTTCTCTAAACATTCCCCATGGGCATTAAGTGGCGCCCCAGCTCTCCTTGGGCCAGGGCTCACTTTTAGTTCTCACAGCTTTTCTTAACTTTTTACCATTGAAATATTTTACCCTGAAATATTCTTCAGGCTTTGACAAACCTCAGAAGTGGGATCTCCAGGGATGACAATCTCTAGGTGGGACCTGGAGAATCCCTAATATGAAAGTTCCTTTCCAGACTGCAGAGATCAGTTCCCCTGGATGAAAGGGCTGCTTGGGATGGGGGGGGGGGGGCTGTGTAGCATTCCTTTCTACAGACAAACACACACAGAGAGAATACGGGGGAAAAGCATTCCTTCCTTCTCAAATAGCAAACCTAATTAACCACAAAATCACCTTTTCATGCAGGAGATACCCGAGTGTCTCCCACCTTGGATTGCTTTGAGAAGCCATGACTAGAAGGTCTATATTTAAAGGGAAAGAATTCCATAGCATTCACCAAGCAAGTCAAAAAAGATTTACACCATCCTCCTGCAATCGCTTCTTCTACCTGTGCTCTAGCTACATCTCTTTCAATCAATGGTAATTCGTACAGCTTGGTGTAGTGGGTAAGAGCAGCAGCTTCTAATATGGTAAGCTGGATTTGATTCCCTTCTCCTCCACATGCTGGGTGACCTTGGGCTAGTCACAGTCCTGTTAGAAACTGTTCTCACTGAGCAGTTTCTCTCATAACTTCCTCAGCCTCACCTATCTCACAGAGTGTCTGTTTTAGGGAGAGAATAGAAAGGCTATTCTAAGCCACTCTGAGACTCCCTTGGGCAATCAAAAGCAGGGTATAAAAACCAACTCTTCTTCTACTGGGAAGGTACTACTGGAAAACAGTGTCTCCCCCCCCCTCCCCATCCACATGACCTCATGGCATTTCTTTGCCCTGTTTATAGTTTCCCCATCTTTCATGCCATTGGTCTCAAATTTGCTATGTGGTGGTCTTAGAAAGACTGCAGCAAGACCAAGGTGGTATCCTTATGGAAAGGGAAAGTCCCACCCACATCAGCATTAATTTCCCTGCTGCAATTGTTTGTGATGGTTACCCCCAAAGCATTCCTCCCTCCTCAGACTGCAAATTGCAAATCTCACATGAGTTACTCATGAATAAACATTCCCAGGGCAGAGGCTTTTCCTAGCCACCCTGGGTCCCAGAGGATCAGCAGGGAGCTGTTTTTGAGCCTCCCACATCCTCCCCCTCCAGAAGGCACACAGGAGACAGCTTGCTTTCCCCCATGTCCTCTGAGTTGAAAGAGGCCAGGGCAACTTACCAGCAACAGGGCATCCTCTGTTCCTCCTCTTCTATCCATCAAACTTCTGAAGCCAGCAGGAAGTTGGAGACAGAGAGTTGATCCCTCCTGGGGCTATAATACCAGGCTGGGTCAATTCTGGCTGAGGGCCATCTTTTATTGGGGGACTATTTCTGAGGGGACCAATCAGGTAGGGAGTAAACTGTCTGCATGCAATTTGAGCTGATTAGCCCTCATTGGAAGAGTACAATTTGAACTGACTGGCCCTCATTGGCAGCCTGCAATTTGAACTGATTGGCTATCATTGGCAGAGTACTCTCTCCTTATTAGCAGCACACTCCCAGGGAGGTCTAATCAGGTAGGGGATTGTCTGCATGCAATTTGAGCTGATTGGTCCTCATTGGCAGAGTGGTGGGACGACCTCAGGGAGGGCAAACCAGGTAGGGAGTGAGTTGTCAGTGTGAGTTATTATTATGTTTAATGATGATGATCTGTGGAATTCCAGCAATTCTTTTCAAGTTTTACAGATACAAATCAGGGAAAGGGAAAGAGAACAAGGGCCCAGGCTTCCTACTAAGTGTAGCTTCTCCACTGCTTTATTCAACAACACCTCTGTGCTGAAATGAACTGAGTCTTTAATCCTAGAGGCAGAGGCTGACACTTTATTTTTATTTTGTTTATTTAGATTTATTTAGACTATGTACAAATGTAGGCAAAAGCCTCTGTTGTCCTTACTGGATTTATATGCAGCTTTTGATTCAGTAGGGACTTTTAGGGACTTTCAGAGAAAGGTCTCCCATCTGTACTGTTCTAAGCTCATGGACTTCAAATGATTTGGAAGAGTGTAGTTCTTCTTAGGATGGCAGTGTTTATGTACTAATGTACTAAAAGGACTAGCTTGGACCATTTTTTACCAAGAGCTAAAACTGAAAATAAAATATTTGCATACTCAATTAATTTTAGAAATACAAAGAAAGAAAACATAAAAGGCCATTTCCGAGCAGGAACCAAGTCAGACTGTCCTGAGTAAAGCAGTCCTAAGAGCCGCCAGATGACACCAGTTCTCAGTCTTTTTATACAGTTGTGGGTTTGTTTGTTTGTACATTGGAGTTAACTACTCATATCTCACTTAAATGGCAATGCAAAGTTTTGAGTTTCTATATTAGTATAGCACTAATATCCTGTAAGTCTCCTGTGCTAGATTTGATGTTAAGAGGTATAATAGCTCACTCACACATACAAATTACGGGGACGTACTAAAACTAGGGGCGGCGACTGCCCATAGACAATATATGATTGCCCAAAGGGAATACATACTTGCCTATAGGGAATAATAAGAAGTACAATTGCCTATAGGAAACAAAAGAAGAAATACTTCCCCATAAGCATAAGACACAAGGCAAAGCATGCCTGCCCATAGGAAACAAGGCATAGCACACCTACCCATAAGGAATAATGGAAAGCATGCCTGACCATAGGGAATAAAGCAAGCTTTAAGAAAGAGAATGATTCAGAGCATACTTGCCCTTCGAACATTATATGAACCATATTTGACTGAAAAACCGTGAGACATCTTTTGGAGAAATTAACAAAAGTAACCCTCTGAAAATCTCTATTGTTCTGTGATCCTCCAGTATTCCTTTTTCAGCAGAGTTTTCTTTAGAACCTAGTGGGTCTTTTGGAGTTGTATCATGGTAAATTTGCTGTGTACAATTATGAATTTGGTTCTTGAAATGTACTGATGTTTTGATATGGTCCCTCATGTGTTTATTTATTTATTTATTTAAAATTATAGATCCCCCATTCTGAGCTTGAACACACTCATAAGTCCCACAATACATTAAAATGCAGTTTAAATAATTCAAAAATCAATTCTCAAAATTCCACCCATTGGTGTAGAACCCTGAACCCAGTGTGGGGGTGTGATACTGGAGGGAGGACGATGTAATGTTGATGTTTTGATGTTTTATTGGAGTCAACCATAGGCCTGGTGGAAGAACCCTTTTTTGTAGTCCCCACGGAACTCATCCACCAGGGAGCTCATTCCACCAGGCAGGAGCCAAGGCTGAAAAGTCCCTGGCTGTGATTGTGGCCAGTCAAATTTGTCTGGGGTTGAGAACCACTGGCCTGTTTATACTGGTTGAGTGCAAGGCCCTTTTGGGAGATATTCAGTTAGGCAGTTTCATAGCTACGTTTTCTCACTGAAAACAGATATTACCTGGATTCCGTTTTGACAGAAGTCCTACAGAATAAAGAAATAAGGAAAACTACCAAAAAAGGACACTTTTCTTTCTTTTATGAATATATTTATTGTATTGCCATTGGATAGGTCTGTTTCTCTGTGTGTGCTTTCTATTATTCCCTATGGGCAGGTGTGCTTTCCAGTAATCCCTATGGGCAGGCATGCTTTTCCTTGTTTCCTAAGAGCAGGCATGCTTCCCATTATTCCCTATTCACAGGTATGCTTTGCCTTGCTTCCTATGGGCAGGCGTGCTTTCTATTATTCCCTATGGGCAGGTGCGCTTCCCATTATTCTCGATGGGCATAACTATTCCCATAGGGAATAATGTAAAGCACGCCTGCCCATAGGAAACAAGACAAAACACGCCTTCTTATCATTTATTTATAATTTATTTATTCCACAACAACAGCTGGGGCCATTCCGCACAAAGTCAAAAGTGGCTATTTGGTTGCCGTTTGTGAAATCGCTACTTTAAGTAGCAAAAATTGCCCGTAACGCACAGCTGCGGTTTTTGCGGAATTTGGCACTTTCACTTCTCGTCAGTTTCGTTACCCACAGGTTTCCGGTCTCCGTCTTATCGCCACAAAGGAGGTCCCTTTTTAGCGCTTCTGGCCTCCCGTGGCCGGCAATCAAACTGCAGGGACACCTTTGACCTCCACCCAGAAGCCAAAATCAGTGGGGTTCCCCTTTTTTTAAAAAAAAAAAACCGAAAACCCCGTAGCAACGAATCATCGTTACATCATTGGCGCCGTTGGAACTGGTTTTCCATTGTTTTCTATGAAATAGAGGTTGATGCATTGATATGTTTGATTGGTGAATCCCCACCCACAGTACACGCCCACAGATTACCTGCTTATATGCACCTAGGCAGAAACGTGGTCGGCCTCACTCTTGTGTTTGCCTAGCCTCCTGGCTGCCACACAGGTTAATGTTGCAATGGAGAGGATTATTTTTAAATTGCTGGGTCAGATGCTTGCGATAGTCCAGTGTATCCATACCACCGTGTCTCAGAGGAGGTCTGTTTACAAGGACTACAGACTACGTGTGGCCAGAAGGATGGCCACCAGTAAAAAACGATCTCTACGGGCACGCATAGCGGCTAAGAAACGCTGGCAAGCTCTGGCAGAGGTCCGGTTCCCCAGACAGTTCTGGGTGGACGAAAGATCCGCTGACTGGTGGGAAAATTTTGTGTGGTCTCACTGGGATGATGACCACTGGATTGCCAACTTCAGAATGTCGAGGGGAACATTTTTTGAAATCGTGGAAGCTCTCTGTGGGCGCATGGAAAGGCAAGTAACTGGCATGCGGCGCCCTATTCCAGTGGAAAAAAGGGTGGCAGCCGCCTTGTGGTACTTGGCCACCCCGCAGTACTTCCGGACAGTTGCCCAGCAATTTGGATTAGGAGTCTCAACGGTTGGCGAGATCCTGCTGGAGTTCTGCCTCACCATGGAGGGTGAATTGTACAGCAAAGTGGTGTGCCTCGGAGACCGGCTTGGAGCGGTGAGTGTCCTTCTATCCCCTTTGCCCTTTAAATTTTTTTTCTTGTTTGACAGGTGAGCAACGAATACGCGATGCACCCCACGCTAACATGCCATGATTTCTATTCTTTTCTTTCCCTTATTTCAGTCTATAGACGGGTTTTCCAGGCTTGGATTTCCGCATTGTTTTGCAGCCGTCGATGGAAGCCACATCCCTATCCGTGCACCCGAGAGAAGCATAAAGGAGTACGGGAACAGGAAGGACTTTTGTTCTGTTCTCCTGCAAGGAACCGTGGACTTCTCCGGACGGCTTATAGATGCTGAGGTGGGGTGGAGTGGGAGGAGGCATGATGCCTTTGTTTTCAGGGAATCGAACCTCAGGAAAACCACGGATGAAGGGGTCTTTGTTCCCGGCAACCCCACTGCCACCATTGAGGGAGTGCGTGTGCCGGCATTGGTGCTCGGGGATGGAGCCTACCCCTTACACCGCTGGCTCATGACTCCCTATAAGCGGCCAAGGACAAACGTGCAGAGCTACTACAACCTCAGGCACTCCCGGGCAAGGAATGTCGTGGAGCGTGTCTTTGGCCATTTGAAGTCTTTGTTCCGTCGCTTGATGTCACGACTCCATGTGCATATAGACAATGTGACTCCGTTGGTCATTGCATGTGTCATTTTGCACAACATCTGCGAGGACAAGGGACATAACATCCCCTTCCCTGTGGCTGAACCAGAACCTGTAGTCCTTGATGATACAGCAGACATCCCTGAAGCCAGGAGAAAAAGGATCTATGCGGAGGGGTGCAAGGTTCGGGACGCTATAGCCAGTCACCTTTACAGAAATAGGAGACGTGTTTGATCGTTTTTTCTACTCCTGTGTGCTGTGTTAAATAAAGTTTCATGTTCTTTGTTCAACCTTGTCTTGTGTGGTTTGTCTATTTAGCTGGCAAATAACCGGTGATTCTCTGGTCCAAAAGCACTTTGACAGACCTAAATGCTAACTCCCCACTGAAATTGACAAACACAATACGGAAGCGCTGAACAGGGAAAGGTTGGGGAGGCGGGTAGCCAAGAAGTATTAGCGACCCCTGTCAAACTGGAGGATCAAGCCACTTATGTTCCAAAGAATAATTTCATTGGTGGACAGCTTTGATACATTTAAAATTTGGGGGGCTGATGGGAGCAACGCATATTCGTTGCCTAACCGTCATTCCAAAGATGCTGAAGCCACGGAAGGGCTCCTTTTGGCAGCGTGCCGAGGCTGAGGCACTTTTGGAGCTGGTGCTCCAGTCGAAAAGCATTGGACGCCTTATGGCCAGCACCCACTGCCACACCAAGGGTGCTTACCAGGTGTTGGCATCTAGGATGGAGGCAAGGGGCTACGTCCAGACGTGGGAGCAGGTCTGGACAAAATTCAAGAGGATGAAACTAGATTTTCTTAATAGTATAGAGCAGTGGGGGGGGGGGGTTCCACAGCCCAGTGGAAGAATCATCTTCCACCATCTAATGATGAAGATCTGGAAGAAGGCTGGGTTGGAGAAGGGCCTGGCGATGCTTGCCACGCTCTGACCGAGACGGGCATCAGGAGCGAGCGCGTGCTCGCCCGCGTGCAGCGCCTATGGCAGCACTGGGGTCAATCCCTGTGGACGGTGGGTGGGGAGGAGTCGGACGGCAAGGAAGACGGCAGCGGCGGTGGCTGCGCAGCCACCGGCGCTGCCCGAAAGCCGAACCCACAGAAGGCGCACGAGTTCGGCATCGCCGTCCTGTGGAGCAGGGCCACACACTGGGTACCGGGCCACCTCCTGGTCATCGACTTCGAAGGCCACCCGCCTCCAGGACAGCGAGCGGGACTGGGCTTCCGACTGTGCGCGTTCTGCGCACCCCCACGAGAATGCCACGGAGGCCCCGACAAGATTGCCAGGAGCCGCCGCACGCGGACGCGGAACAGAGGCGACTCGCGGGGTGAGATTTCCGCACCCAGAGCGCACGCCATGGACTCTGGGCCTTGCTGAAGGACGCAACGGTGCCGGCCCCCCACAGAGCGCACCTCTATGTGGCAGGGGATTTCGCCGTACGCGCAAAGGAGGGCGACTGGGCCGTGGAGAAAGCGGAGAGGGACGTGGCCGGCGAGCCGCAAAGGCTCGCCCGCCTCGATGCTGCCAGAGCGCGAGGCCCGACGAGGAGAAGCCCGCTCACGCGGGAGGAGCACAACCTAGACGGCTGGCTCCACGGGAGGGAGGCCATGACAGACCAGGGCGAGAGTGCAAGCGAGTGGACGTGGGACCAGGCGCCCATGGCAGAGAGAGCCGCCTTCGTGGCCAAATACGGTTACGAGGAGGGCCTGGCGACGGCGGAGGCAGCGTTCAGCCGCCTGCCCTACACGGTGCGCTTCGCAGCCTCGCACCTCCTCACGTGCACCATGCGCTGGTGGGCCCAGGAGGCCGAGTGGCGCCCGCAGCAGTGTTGAGTACGCCGTGGGCAGAAGGGGCGATCGTCCAGTGGCATCTTTCGTTGGTGGCAGCAGCGAAGAGACGCGCGCCTACCATGCCGCCTTGGCCACGGAGCGCACAGCGGCGGCTGCCTGGGTATGCGGCGGCGCGTTCGATGCAGCGCATCTCTGGTGAGCGCGTGAGATCCAGGCCGAATACCACCACGCCCACTGCCGTCGCCGCCTCTGGGCAGAGCGCACCCGCGCCAAGGGGCCGCTGCTCCGTCCGGAGGATTAGCATGGCAACGCAGAGCGACCGGACGCCAGCAAGACAGTGGCGGGCCGCGAAGGCCCGAGTCCGTTCCGCGCACTCCGACGCCCGACCGCGCTCCGATCCGAAGAGGAACAGGAAGGAGAGCCACCACCAGCCCAAGAACCCCCGGATCCGGAGGAGCACGCGAGGCCAGTGCCGCTGTCGCTGCCGCAGCAGCAGCCGCAGGAGCAGTGGGTGACGGACCCGACGGCCATGGCCGTGCTGATGACAGACTACACGTGCGCCGTCGTCGCGGGGGATGACTCGCAGAGCCGCCTCGCCCCGTGTCCGATGGCCAAGGAGCCAGCCAGCCTCACGGCGGTGTACGTGGCCTGGGAGGAGATGCGGGCAGCAGAGGAACACCGACAGCAGGCCAGCAGAGAGGCGTGGAGAGCAGCGGAGGAAGAGGAGGAAGACCGGGCTGCAGCAATGGAGCCCATCGCGGAGGCCGAGGTGCGGGCGGCCATCGCGAAAGGCAGGGCCATGTCGGCGCGGGGCCCGGAAGGCTTGCCCTACGCTTCTACCAAGCGTGCTGGGAGGAGCTGGCTGGGCCACTGGCAGAGCTGCTGTCTGAGTTCTTCCAGGCTGGCCGTCTGAAGGGAGGGAGGGACCGGCACCACGCCACTCCACCCAGACCGTCACGACCTCCGCCGCCCGCCAAGCAGAGACAGGGGAGATCAAGGGGACAGACTGCTACCCCCCACGAAAATAGACACCGCAGCCCGGGCGGCGACGTGAAGAAAACAGCTAACAAGGAGAAGACCGCCGGACCGGGGACCGCAGAATAACTCCCGATAAGGGAAAAGAGAAACACAAGGACAAAACAAAACAAAAGAAAAGGAACTGGAAACAGAGAGACATGGGACAAGGGAGACTGGACAATGATTAATGAATAATGAACACTGGACAATGAACACAGGACACGGGGATGGGTGCAAACACGGGGACACGGGGGTAAAAGGGAAGAAAGGTACGGGATGGGGGCACTAAAGAGATTATGTATAGAGCGCGAGAAACATGGCCGAATGGTGATGCCATACAAGTGTAAATAAGTAGGATGGTTTACAATAAATGGGCTGGGGGAAGGGGAGAGGGAGGGGGAGGGGGAAGAGGAAGGGGAGGCGGTACGGGGGATGGCGGGCCAGAGGGGCTGTCCCCTAACCCTAACCCTAACCCTAACTCTAACCCTAACCCTAACCGTAACCCTAACCCTAACCCTAACCCAAATCCTAACCCTAACCCTAACCCTAACCGTAACCCTAACTCTAACTCTAACCCTAACCATAACCCTAACAGTAACCCGAAGTCTAACTCTAACCCTAACCCTAACCCTAACCATAACCCTAAACCTAACTCTAACCCTAACCCTAACCCAGAGGGGCCAGCCCCTAACCCTAACCCTAGCCCTAACCCTTACCCTTACCCTAACCCTAACCCTAACACTCTCCCTAACCCTAACCCTAACCCTAACCCTAACCCTAACCCTGATCCTGACCCTAACCCTAACCCTAACCCTAGGTTTTGGGTTTGGGTTTGGGTTAGGGTTGTAGTTAGGGTTAGAGATAGGGTTAGAGTTAGGGTTAGGGTTAGGGTTAGCATTAGGGTTAGTGTTAGTGTTAGGGTTAGAGTTAGGGTCAGGGTTAAGGTTAGGGTTAGGGTCAGGGTCAGGGTCAGGGTCAGGGTCAGGGTCAGGGTCAGGGTTAGGGTTAGGGTTAGGGTCAGCTTGGATTCTTACGACTGTTTATCAGTGTGTCCTGCAGGCTTGGACTAAACCTTGAGGGAAAACAGAACTGACAACATTTCTTAATGATTGTAGACATAACTCTGCAGTGGGTCTGTTCTGTTTCCAGTAGAGGTATCTTCTGAAGCCATTGTGAATGAATCCTGAGGGGTGGGGGTGGGGAGCGGGAAATAGCAATGACCTAGCATGTGAATCCTAGAGCGTTACCCATGACATCTTTTCTGGTTCTACATCAGAAGGGATGTTGCAATGCAACATGACACCAGCAGGCCCACCCTCTCCACAAAACCCTCTCCCTAGCATCCCAAGCGGATTCAGATGTGCATGATAGAGAAGCATGTCAGAAAAGGGAGTGTGCATGCCATATATGCAACTGGGTTTCTTCATGGGTTCGTACGATTGCATGCTTTTTGATTGTGACTTTCCCACCTACCCACAAAGCTGAAATAAGCACTATTTCTCATTACTCATAACTTTGTCTAGCAGCCCCTGAGATATTGGAGAGCTGCTGAAGTGGGTGGAATTTCCTGTTCTTGTTCTGTTCCGAGGCAACAGAGTACTTACACATTAGCCTGCTGAGCTTCATTTTATTACTCATTCTACTGGGACTGCCTGGGTTCCAGAGCCAGAACTGATTCTCTAGTGGTCCTGGCTCTAAGACCTCTTGCTTAGACTTAGTTCTAAAATCTGATAGAGTAACCAAACAGCTTCTGTCCGTCACCTTGGGTTAGGGTTAGGGTTAGGGTTAGGGTTAGGGTTAGGGTTAGGGTTAGGGTTAGGGTTAGGGTTAGGGATACGGTTAGGGTTGTAGTTAGGGTTAGAGAAAGGGTTAGAGTTAGGGTTGGGGTTAGGGTTAGAGTTAGGGTTAGGGTTAGAGTTAAGGTCAGGGTTAGGGTTAGGGTTAGGGTTAGGGTTAGAGTTAGAGTTAGGGTTAGGGTCAAGGTCAGGGTCAGGGTCAGGGTCAGGGTCAGGGTTCGGGTTAGGCTTAGGGTTAGGGTTAGGGTACGGTCCCTCTGGCCCGCCGGCCCACCTGTCCCTCCCTCCCCTTCCTCTTCCCCCTCCCCTCCCCTTCCCCCAGCCCGTTTATTGTAATCCATTCTACTTATTTACACTTAAGTGACGTCACCATGCCACCGTGTTTCTCGCGCTCTATACTTAATCTCTTTAGTGCCCCATCCCGTACCCTTCTTCAGTTTTCCCCTGTCTGTGTTTGCCCCCATCCCCGTGTCCCGTGTTCGTTGTCCAGTGTTCATTATTCATTATTCATTGTCCCGTGTCCCTTGTCCCATGTCTCTCTATTTCCAGTTCCTTTTTTTTTTTTTTTTTTTTGTCCTTGTGTTTGTCTTTTCCTTTATCAGGCGTTATTCTGTGGTCCCCGGTCCGGCGGTCTTCTCCTTGTTTGCTGTTTTCTTCACGTCTCCGCCCGGGCTGCGGTGTCATCTTTCATGGGTTGCGGTTGCGGTCTGTCCCCTTGCTCTCCCCTGTCCCTGCTCGGCAGCCGGGGGAGGTCTTGACGGTCTGGGCGGCGTGGCGTGGCGCGCGGTCCCTCCCTCCTTTCCGGTGTCCTCCCGTTTGGACACCCCTTGCCGTGTTCCCTGGGCCCTGTGCCCCCTTTGCCCCCTGTCGGCAGCTGTGGCATTGACTTCGTTGTTTTCCGTTACATCGGGTTTCTCCCCTGGGCCCGATGCGCTTCCGCTGCTGGGTGCTGTTGTCGGCTCATGGGTCGTGGTTTGCGGTGGGTCCCCGGCGGCGGAGGCGGTGTTGGTGGAGGCGGCATGGCCGTCGGGTGCCGGTGCTATCGGGATCTTCCCTCCCTACCTCCCGCCGGAGTCTTCTTCACTTTTTCCCCATCTGTGTTTGCCCCCATCCTCGTGTCCCGTGTTCATTGTCCAGTGTTCATTATTCATTATTCATTGTCCAGTGTCCCTTGTCCCATGACTGTACCCTACTGCTGTGGTCCCCAACCTGCGTGGATATTGTGTAGGTGGGTAGAGTGCAGCATTCCGCACACGTGGGCAGTGGTGGTCTGGCTCCGAACGCTCCACGGGCCTCCGGGTCCGTGGCCTCCTCCCAGAGACGGCGCCAGGACACCATGGCCGTGTCTCCGGGCCCCGCGGTCCATCCACCATCGTCGTCGTCTTCCTACCACCTTCGTCTTCTGGTCGGTGAGCCACACTATAACCCTGAAAGCCGTGAAACAACTGTGATGTGGCCAAAGCAAGGATGGACAGAATGCTTCACAAATTAACCCTGGGCAGCTCGCAGCACAATCTTCACAACAAAACAACCAGGGGAGGGGGGCTCAAACACACACAAAAACAGATTAACTTGCTTAGAGATAAGGTTATTCCCAATGACAGGGGTTCCCTATCAGGAAAGAAACAAAAAAAGGGCATGGTATGGAACGCCCCATTGTACGGCAAAGCCAAACAGCCGAGGCCTCCAGTGCGGGTAACTTGGACATTGGTCCCCATTAGTCAAGGAAAACATAATTACAGTGCATTCCATGGTTATGCAGAGTGTCTGCATGGTTATGCACTAACATTTTAAATGATCCAGGATTTTTCTTAAAACCCAATTTTTGTCCCACAAAGAAATAGTAACATTTTTTTCAGTTTGCTCAGCTTCTCCTCCAGCATGGTTTTAAAAGCTTATCTGTACCCTACTGCTGTGGTCCCCAACCTTATCACCGGGGACCAGTCAATGCTTGACAATTTTACTGAGGCTCAGGGGGAGGGGGTAGTCTTTTGCAGAGGGACGTTGCTGCCATTTTAAGTTCAAGTCCTAGCATTCCACCATAGCTGTGATTTAAACTAAAACTCAGGAAATGTAAAGCATCAATAAAAATTGTAAATGAAATTTTCTGAAGTATTTTGTGCACATGGACATTGTATTTCTGCTTATGCGTAACAAACATTTGATAAGTGGTTTTCAAATTCTTCCCCATCATACTGAGTGTTGACACCTTCACATCTATGTGTGAAGTTGAGATGATTTCAAGCGGTCTTCATAATAGCCATACTTGGAATTTCAGCTTCTGAAATGATGATCTGCTATCCTGCAAATAGGCTATAGTCTGTTTGGCTATTAAATCTGATGGGACACTACACAGAAATAAATGGAAAATAGCTGCTTTTAAACATGTACCTGAATAAGAAGGAATGAAGCCATTATTTCACATTGCCTGCAAATACTAGTAGCTCCCAAAACGATTATCTGCCATCATTTGCTTTGTGTGCTTATTGTTTGTGTTGGCTATTTCAAATTATATTGTTTTATGTCCAGAAAGCAGATTTGTTTGTCCATAATTGTTGCTTCCCTGTCTCCTGCAACAAGGGGTATGTAGAGAGGCCTAGATCATCAATGGCAGTGCTAATTTTATGTATGGTTCTCTGTTATAATGTAAACCGCCCTGAGCCTCCGGGGAGGGCGGTATAGAAGTATGATAAATAAATAAATAAATAAATAAATAAATAAATAAAATAATTCAGTGCAGTTAAAGAGATAGGAGCCAATGAGTTTATACCCTTGTCCTTTTGACTGGCTTGTCAATCCATGAGATAGAGAAACTTGCTTACACATCTTCCTTAGATTTTGTGCATCTGTGCTTAGACTCATGAAACAACTGGGAATATCTCATAATGTGAGACCTCTAAGGGGCATGGTCCTCTTCCAACAGTAAGAGCAAGTGAAAAAGCTTTGCCTTCTCTAGGGTAGCGATCCCCAACCTGTGGGCTGCGGACCACATGTGGTCCGTCGACTAATTGGAGGTGGGCCGCGAAGGACGCCTTCCTCCCCGGCCCTTTACTTCACCCCCCGCCACGACCCTTTACAACACACTTCGGGTGTCATTGTCTCCCATCACTCCCAGATGGGACTATCTCGTTGTAGAGAAACAAGCTCAGGGTTCCCACTGATTTGTCATTGTCATGAGTTAAAATTTCCATGAAAATGAAATGTTCCTTATGTTCATTGTTGTGGCGTGTCTGTATCTTATTTTGAAGGGATGTTTAAACATTACCATAGCGATCAGAGAGCGTTAGGGCAGTGGTTGAGAGTAGAGGAGTAAACTACCCCCCCAGGCCTCAGTAAAATTGTCAAGCGTTGAGTGGTCCCCGGTGATAAAAAGGTTGGGGACCACTGCTCTAGGGCAGGGATCCTCAACCTGTGGTCCTCCAGATGTTCGTGGACTACAATTCCCATGAGCCCCTGCCAGCATTTGCTGGCAGGGGCTCATGGGAATTGTAGTCCACGAACATCTGGAGGACCACAGGTTGTGGATCCCTGCTCTAGGGGACTTGAATAAAAGACCTACTATTCCTCAGCTGTTAGGTTGCATGCTAAAACACTCTCATCCTTAAATGAAAAGTATTCATCCCAATGCCCCGTTTTCCTATCCTAGAACAGTGGATTTGACCTCATGTGGTGTCCCACTGCTCATGGCAAGGGATCTCAAACAATCTAAATGCCTTGACGCACTGGGCTGCTGCTTGAGGAGTCCGGGGAACTTTGACAGAACTTCCCTTGCTTCATTGCTTCATCAAACCCCCCCCCCCCAACTTCCATCCATTTTAAGAATATACCATTATCAGTTGCAACAGCAAAATGTGGTTCTTGCTACCTAAAAGCCTGCTGGTAGGTTGCCCAGAATGCTAAGGCTTCAGCATTTTAAAAGCCTGAACTACTTCACACCACCTCTTGTCAGTAAATACCCACTACGAGGCCTACGTCAGCAATGAGGGACTTTTACGAAAACAGGAAGGTGATTAAAGAGGGGAAAGGTGGATGGTTGTTGCTTATTCCTCAGCAGCCCTGAGGAAAAAGTGCTTCAGAGCAAAAGACTTTGAGATATTTTTCTAATAGCTGGGGGGTGGGGGGACAACAAGCTTCATGTCTGGTCAGCTAGCCAGAATGGTGAAAGCATACAAACTTTTTTCCTTCAGACTTTATGACTCAGGCCTGTGCATGAATACTCCCAAACACACAGAAAGGAAATGTGCGTTGTCTTTTTTTCTAATACTCACCAATGCTATTCCAAGATTCACTCAAAGACATAATTCAAACTATCTGATGGAACATTTTGGAATAGGATGATACTTATTAAATTTGCAGATGATACTAAACTGGGAGGGGTAGCAAACACAACTGAAGACTGCAACAGGATGATCTTGATAGGCTCGAGAAGTGGGCTAAATAATAAAATGAAGTTCAATAGGGACAAATGTAAAGTTCTGCATTTATGTAGGAAAAACCAAATACACCAATATAAGATGGGGGAGACTTGTCTTGACAGTAGCATGTGTGAAAAGGATCTAGGAGTCTTAGTAGACCATACATTAAACATCAGTCAGCAGTGTGACTCAGTGGCTAAAAAGGCAAATGGGATTTTGGGCTGTATCAAATGGGAGTATCGTGTCCAGATCACTAGAGCTTTACTCTGCTCTAGTTTGGCCTCACTTGGAGTACTGTGTTCAGTTTTGGGCACCCCAGTTGAAGAGGGATGTTGACAAACTGGAACGTGTCCAGAGGAGGGCAATAAAGATGGTGAGGGGTTTGGAGACCAAGACATATGGAGAAAGGCTGGGGGAACTTGGTCTGTTTAGCCTAGAGAGATGACTGAGAGGGGATCTGATAACCAAAGGTTTCCATGTAGAGGATGGAGCAGAATTGTTCTCTTGCCCCAGAGGGACAGACCAGAACAAATGGGATTAAATTAATGCAAACGAAATTCCGTCTAAACATCAGGAAGAAGTTCCTGACAGAGCAGTTTCTCAGTGGAACAGGCTTCCTTGTGAGGTGGCGGGTTCTCCATCTTTGGAAATTTTTAAACAGAGGCTAGATAGCCATCTGATGGAGAGGCTGATTCTGTGAAGGCAAAGGGGTGGCAGGTTACAGTAGATGAGCGATTGGGATGTGAGTGTCCTGCATAGTGCAGGGGGTTGGACTAGATGACCCATGAGGTCCCTTCCAACTCTATTATTCTATGATTCTATGACTTTCAACTACAACCTGCCCCCTTAAAGAGTTGCCTTTAGGTTACAAAAAGATTAGAGGTGAATGACAATCTATTTTATCTCTTCTCACAGCTAGAATAATGCGGCTGGAATAACTCTCAAAGATTTGTCAGCGACCCAAGAATAAAGATTCAGACAGATATAGTATGGGGACTAGGTTTTCCCCTTTCCCCAAGTAATGAGAGGACCACCTTATAGCTGCAAGGATTCTGGGGTACTCAAGAGTTAACAAAATCATCGAACCTCTCTCAACAGCAACCAACCTCCTCCTCAACTCTTCCGCCACACCACCCAATACTTTTCCATGAGATAACACAGCTGATCAGATGGTGTCCCCATGGGTTGGGAAGTCTATGGTGCCACATGTATTTGTAGCAAGAGGTTCGGTATTTCAAGCATGTTAACATTTACATGCAAGTTAATGAAGGTTTTGTACTCTGTTAACATACGTGATCTACTAAAAACAGTTTTTCTTTTGTGAATCTCACTTCTTCCAATAAAAACGTCATCAACCACTGTATTAAAGCTGCCAGGAGAGCCAAGCAAGGATGGGCCAGAGGAGTGAGAGCTGAGAGCTCACAGCCAAGTTTGCTTTAACAGGGAGAGACCTCCACATGGCATGTAGATCCAAGGGCCAGCTTCTCCTGCAGCATGAAAAGCCAAGCCTGTAGTATTTTTCTTTTCGGATTTTTCTTTTTGGACCTGAAAAATTTGGGATTTCCAAAAAATCCAAGTACCATACCAGTATTAGAATCTGGGATTTGTTAGAAATACCAAATTAGAGGGGGGGGGCAGAGGGGACAGTAAAACCAAATTGGAAACTATAGTTGTGTTTTACACCCCAACATTGTATGGTATAGCATTGAAGAAAAATTCTATAAAGCCATGTGCAAGGTTGCAATTAGTTATACTTAAGTAGGATAGAGCCTCTTGTGGTGCAGAGTGGAAAGCGGCAGAAATGCTGTCTGAAGCTGTTTGTCCATGAGGTTGGGAGTTGACTCAGCCTTCCATCCTTCCGAGGTCGGTAAAATGAGTACCCAGCTTGCTGGGGGGTAAACGGTCATGACTGGGGAAGGCACTGGCAAACCACCCCGTATTGAGTCTGCCATGAAAACGCTAGAGGGCGTCACCCCAAGGGTCAGACATGACTCGGTCCTTGCACAGTGGATACCTTTACCTTTACCTTTACTTAAATGGATAGGATTTTGAAATAGCCTAACAATTTGTTTTAATCACATAGTACTGGAAGTTTTTTCTGATACCAAAGTGCAAAAAAAAAAAAGATCTATATTCATAGGTAAGGTGATTTTTGCAAGAAGATTCTTTATATGCATAATGCTCTTAATTTTACTAATTTCTTCAAAACAGGATGTCGAACATAATAGTGCAATGTTATCCAACAGAAACAGCAATGTACTATACCTTGCCACAGAAATCACAAGAAATGTACGGATCTATTTATTAAAAGCCCTGGGGTTATTAGAAATCACCAGGAATTGTCAAGCCAAGCCACATTTATACATCTCTTCATTATAGCAGTTTAGCCTATCGCTTCACATCTATTAAAATCAAACAAACAGCTGTGAAAGGCTTTATCATTTGTAGAATCAAAATATCCCTTGAAATATTTACATTTTACAATATAAAGGATAGCAAAACACATGTACAAGCTTAGGTATTCAAGTTTTTGAAGCACAAGAAATGGTTGAAAATTAATTGAATACAAATCATATCATAAAGGCTAAAGTTGTAAAAAATCTTATTAAAATATAAGTGCGTCCTAAAGCAATAAAATCTGGACCACGCAGCCTTCTGATTTCTGCTCACAAACTGTTTCAGGTGTTCGGCAAATATGCAAAGGTCAATACTGCTACTTTTTCATTTTTTCTTCTTCTGAATCTTTAAACACCCCTACTGAATTTTATATCGAAACACGAATTCTGAGATTCTGTAGCAATGCTCTGTTGGGCACTGCAACTTAAGGTATTCATAGTACAAAATTCAACATTATAGCAACTCAAGCATCTTAAAACAGAGGAGAGCACAAGTCACCAATGGTGGCAAATACGTCCTGATGAAAGCAAAATTTGATCAATGAGCTTTATGTGTTTTTTTATTGCATATTAAAAAGAAAATCTTGTCTGTACAAGCCATGTATTTTAACTGTTCAACTTTTGCTCCTAAGTCAATATATAATGTAAAATAAAAAGAATAAGGGGTACTCAGACTGGTACCAAGCCAAACAGAAGGAAAACGCTAAGAGTGAACAACAAAAAGGAAAAATTGATGGCACAATTATACCCAAACATATTTTACAGAGTTTGAAGACATATTTAACACAGATTATTTTTGTTTATTTAAAACTTTAAAAGACAGCCTGTGCCCTTTGTGGCTTTCACCTTTTGCTTTTGCTTCGGTCACTGTGGTCCCTGTCCTTGTGATGCCTATCTCGATTCTTTTCACTCTCTCGCTCTCTATGCCTCTCCCTACTTTTCTCCCTCTCTTTTTCCTTCTCGTTAGCCCGCTCTTCAGTTTTAGGAGCATCCTTCTTTTCAGGATTTCTACTTTCTCGCGAGGATTTCCCTTCAGAGTCCTTATCGCTGTGCGAAAGTCGTGACCTCTCTTTGTCCCGATGCCCTTCTTCCCTGCTTTTTCTGTCTCTTTCTTTCTCCTGGGTTCTATCTCTATGTCTGTTCCTTTCGGAATCTGGCTCCCAGTCATGCCTCCCTTTCTTCTGGGGGTAAGACTCACTGTAAAACCGCTGCCTATGTGGGTCACTTTTCTTCCTACTGAAGGTTCTCTCCAAATGTGGGCCTTGCCTGCCCCAAGGGTCACTATGACGCCTCTCTGGCCTTCTGTTGTCTCTGCTCTGATAGAAGGGCTCTGGCCCGGAGAATCTCGCCGGTTTGTGTGCCAGCGACGGAGCTGGTGGGACGGGTCCGACAAAGGGTGGAGGCTGACCTGGCAGATGCATCATAGGGGGCCAGGGCAGCAGAGGGTTCTGAGCAAAACCAAAGCCTGGAGGAGGGACAAGTGGCGGGGGCAGATGGGGAGGAAACCCAAACACAGGGCTGTTTGGCAGAGGAAAGTTAGGAGAAATAGCTCCTTGGAACTGAAAAGCGGGCGGAACCGTTTTGGTGTGAGGAAAATTGGGCTGCGGAGTCCTTATTGGCGAGAAGTTTCCACTTGTAACAGGACTACCTATTTTGGTGGTGAACTCCGCATGGCAAGAATTGTCAGTTCCAAACTGAGATGACGAGGGTGGGGGTGGGGGTGGCAATAAGCCTCTTCTAGCTGAATGGACCGTCTCAATGCTTTGCATCAGTGCTTTTTCCTGGGACTGATTTGTCTCCTCCGGC
Organism: Paroedura picta; assembly: GCF_049243985.1. Taxonomy (NCBI): domain Eukaryota; kingdom Metazoa; phylum Chordata; class Lepidosauria; order Squamata; family Gekkonidae; genus Paroedura; species Paroedura picta. The sequence goes on from NC_135369.1 coordinate 148,241,830, forward strand.
TGGGAAGAACAGGCGCCATCTGCTGTAGTTGCCGCTGAGGCTGCTGTCGCCTGGCATGCTTGACTATTGCTCTGATCTAAGTTGAGATCATTTCCTGAAGACTGTTTAGCATCTTCATCGGCCTCTTCCGTTTCTGAAGTGTCCAGTGGTTGGCTATTCTGGATGTCCTCATTTCTGACACTGTCGCCTTCGCTCTCTGAAGCGTTGCTCGGTTGGCTTCGTCCTGCTGCTTGCCTTGGATCCCTTTTAAGATTAATAAATTGCGGCGATTTTGTGCTATTAACAGCCATAGTATCAACAGGTGCTACGGTGGCATTATTGCTCCCAACAGCCTTTCCCAAGCCCAGTGAGACAGGGCAAGTGGCGGTCCTTTTATCTTCCTGAGAAGCATTATCTGCATTTCCCAACAACATGCTGCTTTCAGTGGTCTCTTTGGTTTCTTTGTTCTGCGACAGAATAGCTAAGTTAGCTAAAAATGCTTCTGTAGAGACATCTGGCGGTTTCCCCTTAAGACTCAGGCTTGTCAGATTTCCTGAAGGGCATGGGACCTCAACTACTGGTGCATCAGCAGCTGATATATTATCTGAGGACTCTTTTGAACCGGCCTGGTTATTCTTCGTTTCTTCGAGTCCAGGGGTTACTACAGGAATGTCCATTTCCTCTTCTTTCATGCTTGCCTGTTTTTCAGACAGGTTTTCATTAGCCGGATGATCTCCTGTGGACTGGGAATGTTCAGGCATCTGCCCTGTCGTACCCAGAAGACTTTGAAGAATATCATCTACTGGCAATGGTTTACTCACTAAGTCCAGAGCCAATGACTGATTTTCCCATCCAACCAGAACTCCAGGAAGGAACCGCAGCGGCTTGGGTGGCTCATGTTTTACGGTCTCCACAGAAGGTTCACTGGCTGTGACTTCTTCTGAATTAGACTGCTGAGACTTCAGCCTTTGTTTGTGCAACACAGCTGTGAAGGAGTTAAAAAAGTCATTTTCCTCCTCTTTTTCCATTGCTTCGGAAAGAACCACTTCGGGTTTGCTGAGCTTGCTTTTCTTTTCTGGAGGCAAGCTTGTGGAGCCGCTTTCAAGGCTTTCTTCCGTAGGACTTGTGCTAGCATTACCAGCTGCACTTGTCTGTCTTTTTAACTTCTGGCGAATGATCAGCCCAAGCAGCAAATTGGGTCGGTGAACTTCAATTCCTGTGTTTAAACAATCAGAACAGCAGAGTCAGTGAGATGTTATGCATATCACACGAGACAACTGTTTCCATCCACAATCTACCTGTGCCCCTGCCAACTCCTAAAACTCAAAGAGGTCCATGAGAAACACTAGTCAGATTTCCCTCTATGCCTAGCAAGCGTGGCTTATGGAGGATTCCTATTCTGCAAAATATTTATTTCCTGTTACAAGAAGAACAAATTTGGTTAACGAGCTGAAGGCAGCAGAAACTTAAGACTCTTGTAAAGCTATCCACACAAAAATGCTTCTTGCTAAGAGTGGTTTTCCAAGTTGCATTTAGGAGATATGCCAATGGTCCCAGGATAAAAACAATATAAAAAATGACTTTCTCGTTTGGGGAGTGATTCAATCCTATCTCAACAGACTAATCTTAACAAAACAAGATCTCAATCAAGCACATTTCTTAAGCCCTATATAGGTTTCCAGTCCAGTTTTGTTACCTACCAGGACCATCAAATGGCACCAACTGATGTGGAATTTTATCAGAGGCACCTAAAGGGATAATATACAAATCCTTGATTTGCTTCATGTTATTAGCTGCAACGCCATAACGCTTTCTGCTGCTGAAATATGCGAACAGCAAGGTGTATGAAATTTGATCCTCTTCAGTCACAGGGGTGAACCGAACCACACAGATTTCCTATTGTGAGGGGGAAAAGTGTAAGGTAGTTTATTTACAATTTGTATTCTCATTCTTATCAGTAGAATTCAATACTTCAGAACCATTACTAGCCATCTGTTATCTATCCCACCACTTAAGGTTGCCCATATAGAATTAATCACAGTCCAGAGGATTGATTTGTATCCGTGGAATGGGATTCCTGAAGAAGGCAGGGGCATTTTCAGGAGGGGTTGCAAAGTCTGCTTGTATGCCAGGCTATATGAGGGGGGGAGATCTGTGGTTTGTAAGCTGCCTTTGTCAGCCCCTGGCTTATGCCATGGTAGATCGACCAATGTCCCAAGATTCTACTCGGGCAACGGCTGATGCTCTCTTTTAAGTACCCCCTCCTGGTTTTTCAGGCCCTTGGGCCATCTGATTTCTTATCACACTCTGAATATTCTGGCTGCTATTTCCACCTTTAGGTATTAAGCTGTAAATCATGCATATTCTTTGAAGATCACAGACTGTAGGAACAAATCGCATGAAGAGGGGGGACAAACCAGGCTCTATATCTGTCTCAAATCTCTGCAAGTGGTCAGCTTCAGCTATGAAGCATACTATGTAAACATTAGTATCTCTCTCCAATAAACTGAAAGTTCTTTCTGAGGTTCAGTGTTTGCATTCTTGGGAAAAATTGCCATGGGACATGACAGCCTTGAACCAAAAGGAAACATGGGATAAAAATGAATAATAAATAAATACTACTGAAACCAGCAACACCTCTTTTCTGAAATACTAGGAAAAGGACTTTAAAAAAACTTTGGAATGCTTATGCACTCAGATATAAAATAATATAGGCCAGCTAGCCTTTTAAAATCGTAAGATCAGTTCTGTCCTGTTGAAATAGCTTCCTGGGGCTCCGAGAAAGCATAACTTGGCAAAGCCCATTAGTGGTCAGTCTTGAGAAGGACATTGTTCACTCAAGCACTGATGATCAAACTACTACCAAGCTGAAGAGGTCTCTCCACAATATTTTTCATTTCACCAATGGCAGAGAATTTCGATCAAAAATGGTGGTGAAAGTGCCATGAATCACAGCCAACCCCGTAAGATTTTCAACCCCATAGGATGAAGAAAAGTTGGTTATTATATGCCGCTTTTCTCTACCTGAAGGAGGCTCAAAGCGGCTTACAGTCTCCTTCCCTTTCTTCTCCCCACAACAGACACCCTGTGGGGTGGGTGAGGCTGAGAGAGCCCTGATATCACTGCTCGGTCAGAACAGCTTTATCAGTGCTGTGGGGAGCCCAAGGTCATCCAGCTGCTTGCATGTGGGGAGGAACGGGGAATCAAACCTGGAGTTCCAGATTAGAGGTTCGCTCTCGTAACCACTACACAAATCTGGCTCTCAAGCTGGAGCCCCATAGGACCAAGAAGTGCTGGCCTCACTGCTGGAGATTTGAGGAAAGATCCATTCCAAAAACTGGGGGGAGATTAGAAAATGTTTTTGTGCTTCTGATTGTTTTAATGATGTTGTCACACACCCTGAGCTGTACAGGAAGGGCAGAGTAGAAGAATAAAGATTCATGTATTCATTTATGTAACTTTACCTTTGTCCCTGAAGCTTTTATTTTTTCAACATATTCCCAAACAGTCTGGGGTGATATTCTGCCACCTACTTGGATACTATCAGGCAAATCCTATAGCCAGGAGGGGGAAAAAAAGATTATAACTACATTTTTATTTTTCAAAATAACACTTTCTACTGAAATACTCAATTATAAAATTAACACCAGTCTGACAATATACAGTAGAACTGTGACACAGTACACTCTTCTTAACGGTGGATTAAGATTATCACTAAAATTTTCAGATTGAATATTTAAAGTAGAGTTCTACCGATTGAACGTGTGGCAATTTACAAACGCAATACCAGAAAATGAGCACCAGCAAAAACAGGCAGAGAAAGTTAGACTTAGACCAGGGTTTAAATTTGTCAGTCTTTCACTCTTTCTAAAATGGAAACAGGAGTGATCTACATGCTGAAATAAAGATGAAAAATTACCCTGAACTGGCAACTACCCAAGAAAAACTGAAGCTGTTGTAGACAAAAAGTAAATATCAAGGGGGTTTCTAAAAATCAAGTGCAATGGTTGCAGACCTTATTTTTATATGTCTGAGCAAACACAATGCCACTGTTTGTGCTTTGGCCTGGTGAAAAGCATGCTGAAGATGTCGTCATTTAGATAAGAGTGTATAACAGTGCCAAGAAGGGGAAGGAGTACTGCAAAAGATGCAAAATATACCTTTCAGTTTGTCTCATCTAGAATCTGGGGGCTGTAGCAAGATCGCACATGCAGACTTGAGGCATTTGTCTGCCGTGAGCCAAACCTTCCAAAGAAAAGCCACTGAGTACGGTACGGATTTTCTGTTGCATGTGTTCTCAGTGCACTGCATTTCTATCTACCTAATATTGTTTACTTTTTAACATGTCATATTTAAAACTTATGCTTTGTTCAGACTCGTGCAATTCTAGTCCCACAACACTGTTTATTAGATGTCTCATATAATCCACCTTGACTCTCAGTGAGAAAGGCTGACCATCTGAACATCTGTTCTGAATATATCTTTCCCTTCTTCATAATTTGTTAAGGGCTAAGTGGGCGGAGAGTGGATGGGACCAGTTGGGGTGAAGGGCCAATCGGAAGGTGCGAAGCAGTTCTAGCCAATCGGATGAGGGCACAATCTAGGCCCTCACCAGGACAGGCCAGAAACTCTTCTAGGCCCTCACCAGGACAGGCCAGTAAGCGACGGGGAAGCGGCAGGACACAATGAGTAAAGAAGGCGGCCTTCCCCTCAGGCCTAGAAGCACACCTGGGGCCTCAAAGAGGCCCCGGGTGTGCTTCTAGGCCCGAGGGGAAGTACGCGCAGCTGCCAGGGAGGGGGGGGGGAGAAGCAGGCCTTCCCACTGGGCCCAGAAACACAGCATCCTATGTGTCTGATGACGCCTCTATGTGCCTGATGGGTGGCCATGGCGGGGGGTGGGCTTTCAAAGCCCATTCTCACGAACGGGCTTTGAATCTGTCTAGTCTAGTCTATATAGAGGATGCGGGAAGGAGCTGGGACTCATTGCCTAACCACCAATCAGGTAGGCTGTCCTGGCTGTCCCATCCCTAATTGGTCATCTGTCCAACGAATGGCCAATCAGGAAGGATGTCCTGCCCATGGCCTTTTTGGGGTGGGGGGAGTAACGAAGACTCTGCCATTGCTCCTTCCCTTGTCTCAGCCAGGCCTGCTGAGGCCTGGGCAGGCCGTTTCAGGGCAGGGGGGAAGTAATGGAGTCCCCACCACCACTCCTCCCCCTGCACCGAAAAGGCCTGCTGGCTGGGAGGAGCCTAATGCCTGTTGTATTTTTAGGCACAATGGGCTTTTTGGGTAGTATGTAACATAAAAGAAATGAATAAATAAGCAAACTACTGACAACACTTCTTAGTGGTTTTACACAAGCTCACTCACACGTACCACACTACACTGCAATGGCAACTCCAGAATTTATTCCCAGGTTAACAGTTCTGTGTTGCATAATTGGGGAGCGGGTGGGGATGAAAGCACCTAAAATAAATTGCACACATAGGAATGCACACACACATTACCTCTGTTAAACTTTCAAAAGAACCAGATATCGGATAAGCTTTGATAACAAACTTTGCGACAGACGGCATGTTGATAAAGCCTTTCCAAATAAAGTTCAGACGAGCTAGAAAGAGTGTTTCACTTTCAACAGTGCCTGGTGTTTCTGATCTGGAGGGGGAAAAAAACATTAAAGAATAAAATGCCAGATCCAGTACAAGCAAAAAAGGACTTCTGCCAGGTTGTAGTCTATCCTCACTTGCATTTCCATCTGTGCAAAATCTTGTGCAACCAATTCTTAGCACTATAAGGTCTAGCTTATAATCAGGGCCAGGCTGATCTGATATCATCAGATCTTGGAATCTAATTACTGTCAGGAAGTATAGGGTTTCTACGCAACGACAAGCAATGGCAAACCACCTCTGAATCTCCCTTGCCTTGAAAACCTGTTTGCTGTTACTATAAGTAAGTTGCGAACTGATTGGGGGCTGGGGGGGGAGGAGTCCAAGGGGGGAAGTGCTGGGTGTTGCATACGATATTGTGCAAGCAGAACCATGCGAAGTTGATTTATGCTTCTACTCGCTCACTGCTGGATGCTCACTCCTACAGTTCCACCAGGTTTAGGCCAGAGGAAGCTTCAGAAACTGCTGGCCTCTCTGTCTGACAAGGCTGAAACACTGACTGAACCCTCCCATACCCATGAGAGATGGCATTATGGACAATTTAAATATTTTAGAACATAATATTTAATTTGGAACTTTAATGTTTTAAAGTTAAATTTTTATATATATTAGATTATATATATGCTAGTAAAAAAGCCCATTTTAGAAAATGGGCATTGGAAGGACAGCGGGCCACCTCATGAGGCAGCAACTTGCCTGCGAAGGGCTCTCACCCTTCCAAGCGGGGAGGGAAAGCCCCCCCCACTGGCAGTGGGGCTTGTCTGCGACATGGCGAGAGCCCTTCGTGGGGCAAGCAGTGTGAGAATGCCCTCCCCCAGCAGCAGCGCACCTGTGGAGCTGCCGGATGGGTGACGGTGTTTGTTGGACGGTGTTTGTTGGACGGTGTTTGTTGGACGTCAAGCTCCAGGAAGAGCACGAGCCAGCGAAGCAGCCTCCTCGGCTTGCGCTCAGCTCATGGAGGCAGGCGCTCCAGGGCCTGGGCCAATCCGGACGCGCTCAGCTTTGCTGGGTGTGTCCGGATTGGCCCGCTGGAGCTAGCTGGCCTGGTGGTTCCGGTGTCCCAGACAGGGCCCGGACACCACCCGGACAGGGCCGCCCAAGATGGCCCTTTCAGAATTATAAAGAGGAACTTATGGTAAGGATATATATATATATAAAATTTATAACCTTGCTCTGAGTTTCCAAAGACAGGGCAATATATAAATATCTAAATAGATAAATAAATAAGCTAAACAAATTGCCCAGCTTATGAAATTGGGGGAGGAGTACAGAAAAAACCAAAGAACAGAGGCTGGACAACTACAATAAATAAATGGATGCAAGATCTGCAGTAGCTTCAAGGTGTTTGCTTAGTGCTCCCCGCCAATATGGTTTTTATTGGTTGAAAGCATCATTAAGAAGACAATAACCAATAAACAGCAAAATCACCAAATATTTAAATGCCTTTAAGATATTTACAGGAAAAATATGATGGAGATCATAATTCTTGAATATGCAAAGCAAAATTCCGCAGGGCCTGTAAGACAGAGCTCTTCCACCAGGTCTTTGCTTGAGGCCGGGCTGGTTAAGCTTTGGGCTCCCCCCTTGAGCAAATTAGATCAGTGAGGCTCCCTTGACTTCCCCATATATATTCATCTGTCTGTCGAGCTGGGGGAGGGAGGGTTTACCGCTGCTGTCTGGAATTGGTTGTTTTAGTTGTAATGGGGTTATGGTTTTATGGAGGGTTTTAATGTAGGGTTTTCACACTGTTAGCTGCCAGGTGCCGTGTCCCAGGATTGGCAGGATACAAGTGGGAAAATAAAATAAATAAATGAATGCACACAGATGGGTTGCTGTTGAGGGTATTAGGGGCACTGCCAAGAAAGTGTAATCTGTCAAGTATTTACAGAGGCAACTGAAATATATGGAATTTTTGAATGTAAATTATTCCAATCCCAGCAAAGCAAACGAACAAAACGAAAAATAGGTGGATTTTTTTATTAGTTTAAGATGAATTTTGATTAGTTTAAGATGAAATTATCAGAGCATTTGCAATATTTAAATATTTAGTTATAAAATGGAGTTGATACAAATTTCATTTGGCTACCTAGGGGAGCAGTCTAAATAGCACTATTAGGCATACCCAAGCACAAAGTCATGCATAGCAGGAGTTATTTTCTTAAGCAGCAGAACTCCGATGTATAACCACTTTTCATGACTTTCCCATGCAACATGGTGTGTTGCTCTACAATGTACCACCCTTCATGTGCCCACTGCACCATTTATGCTGTCCCTGAGGATCCACTGATTCTGCACCACAACCAGAATGGAATTTGAGGGTGGGCTGCATGAAGGGAGGGGGGGCAGAAGAAATCAGCAGCTCCTCTTAAATACCTTTAATTTGTAACTGCAGACATAGTTACGGGTTGTTGTTTGTAAGTTCATGAGTATTTGTATATGATAACATTTCTGCAGTCTTGACCATATCTTTACAGTCAGTACTTCTTTGCTTGCATGCAACATAAGAAGCACCAGACTTGAAAAAAAAATCAGATTCTTTTTGGGTAAAGGCATGTCTGCTGCACTAAGAAGTGAACTTCATTCTAAGTTCAGAAACTCACTGCAGCCGTATCATCAAGCCTCAATCAATAAACAAAAATGCAAAAACCCTTTAAAAATGACCGTCTATTTGCCCTTGTCTGGGGATCATGGCCTCATGGAATGGTGAACAGGTTTTCCTATTTTAAACGATGTAGTTGCATAATAATTTCCACTTATTTTTGCAGCGAACACTCATAACATCATATGCATAGGAGTCAAAATTGTTTTTAATAGTAGTAAAATATTACCTAGGGGTTGCAGTAGAGGCATGAGCCAGATTTGGTAATTCTACCTCTTCCTCTAATAATTCTGAAGCTAAAATATTTGTTGTTGAGGACAGGGCATCTGCAAGGTTTTCTGCCTCGTTGTCTGACGGTTTTCGGGCAACTCCAACGGACACTTTCACTTTTTTCCCAGAAAGGTCATCATTAGGCGGTGCCATTCGACCTTAAAAAAAGTAAGTTAGAAAGTTTCACTGTTTTAATTCACATCTTACAAGAATTGTAAAAATACAATCTTAAAACTTACTGACAGTTCTCACTAAAATGCTTTAAGGTCCTATTGCCGGAAACGAAATGCCAAGGCCTTCTGTGTTTTTGAACGTCGCAGTGAAACAGTTCAACCCTCTCCAAGAATACACAGGGATTCACAGTAAGAACCAATGTGCTTCAGGCACAAGTCCCATCTAAGAATCCAGTCAAGGTTACTGGCTGGTTCTTAATAGCTGGCTAAGATTCCTGGAGGGGATGACAAGTTGAATGGCATAGTAAAGCCTGATCTTGTCCCAACTTGGAAGCTAAGCAGGGTCAGGACTAGCATGGGCGACCACCAAGAAAGACTTCACAGGGGAAGGCAACAGTAAACCGCCTCTGCTTAAAAACCCTGTGGGGCTGCCATAAATTGGCTTAACCTGAGAACACTTCACACACATGTGTGATTTATGATCATCATCCTGTAAAATGGAAGGAGCAGAGTTTTGTCTTTCTTTGTCTTGTACTCTGAAGGCAAATCAGGGCCCATGAAATACAACTTAATGTCAGAGATCAACCCTCCTCTCCATCTCCACTATCATACTAAACGTGCAACTGTTGAGAGAAAGCAGGCTGTCCTCTCTGTCTCTGAAGTACACCATGAAGCCACTCTGCTCCCACAGAGCAGTTCCCATTCTTCCCTCTTTCCAGAACTGAGATCAAGGTGATTTTATCAGCAATTCTATGCCACATAAATTCCAAAGGACCAGGCAGGTGAAGCAATATGCTCTGACATTTAGCACGCTACTCAATATTACCTATGCAAATTTTACAGTTGAGATCAAAGAGATGATGTCTGTGCTGACTTGTTGTATCAGGAATGGCAGATTCATCAACGTCTTTATCTTTTTCTGTCTCCTCTGTCTTTTCCATAACCTTAACTGAAACAGATTCCTGCACACAGCAAGACAGTTATTAATTCAAATATACATGACAAACACTTCCCCATCCTTCACAGACATCTAACAGAAACACTGCTTAATACTTGCCAAGCAATGCATAATAATAATAATAATAATAATAATAATAATAATAATAATAATAATAATAATAATTTACTAGAAAAGCCACTCCATATTAGAAATACTTCAAAAACTAGAGGAAAGGGGAGGATAAGACAAGTCGTGTTCTGTTGCAATCCACACACACATTCTTTTACACATATGAATAGGCTCCCAATAAGGATCTATTGCCTGCATGGAAAATGTGTCAGTTCAGATCTATTCCCAGGCCTCCGCAAATTGACCAAAATGAAGGCATTATTTATTATTTATTTTAATTACTTCAAGTACAGGCCGTCTTACTCAGGGAGATTCAAGGCAGACCGCACATTTTTAAACAATGTCGCATTATAGGAAAAAAAGAACACACAATATTTTGTCATTTTACCTGAAGTTCCACGACTGCTTCTTGTTCTTTTGCTGGCGTTTCACTCTCAATCTCTATTTCACCTTTATGAGTAATTTTTGTTATTGGTCGCCTTTCAACTTCCCTCTGCTCTTTTTCAATCATTTCAATGGTCTATAAAATATCAAAGACTAGATTAGTTACACAGTGTGGATATTTATTATCACGACACCAGAAGACCGGGAAACGCACTTGAAAGAAGAGCCAGCAAGACCAACAGGAAGCAGCGACAATGACTATTTGTGTGCCATCCAGTCCAGGAGCTTTACCACTCTTAAACTGTTTGATTTCACTTCACTATGGGGTGGAAACGGAATCAATGCTCGTCCAAAAGTCTAATGCAGAAGCCAAGCCAGACCAATAGCAGGCAGAGACAATGACCATGAGCGTGTTTTGCAGCAAGAGAGGCAGCATCTCTAGCTCCCTTAAGCATCAAGGATACTAGGTTATGCCCTACTAAGATATGGAATCTATGTGGATAACACGCCATGTGGACTAGAGGAACTGTAGTGAAGAAAAGGATTCAGGTGAAGTAATTCCTCCTTCCAACCATAAAATCTCAAAAGTTCCAGAGAAATAACAAAGCAACCTCTCCCAATCCCCCCTCCTCACTACCTCCACTGACCCATGTGGTTTTTTGTCCATGTGGGTGCCATCAAGACTGCCAGTATCAGTTCTGGGAGTGTAGTCAGAAAGGGATGCTGGGGGAAAGGGAATTCAGGAAAGATTACAACCCACGGTTCCATATTGTTTGTTGATATGTGTGGTTCTGCATTGGTGATAAACTTGGAGATAGATTTCTCCTGGGGCAGATTCACCCCAGAGAATACTGTATCCAAGCACCCACTTACACTGGGCTGAAGGCATTTATTCCTTTGGGGACAAAGGATAAACTAGCAACAAGATAATCACCACAACTGCTAGTGAATAAGCTTTTTGTTGAGTTCTGCACATATGTATGCATTCACCTCACGATCACAGCGAATGTATCCCTTTTTTTCCTCACATACAGAGGAATGGTTTAAGGATTTGCAGGGCCCATAGCATCAGAGCCAGTTTAAGGATTTGCGGGGCTCTAGCAGAGTACAATTGCAATGGAAGCAGCAATATTGGTGGTGGAAGGGCCCCCCACAGTGGAAAGGGATGTCATTCCCAGTGTCCTTAAAGAGAGAAAAGGGGGAAGGAGGCTACAGTCCTGTTCCATGGGGGGGGACAGCACAGGAAGCGCAGGGACCCCAGGAAGCACAGGGACCATAGCACATGCTACATGTGCCACATGGATAAACTGGCCCTGCACACACATACACAGCAGACACTCAGTTACATCGGATTAACAGGCTGGGTGCTGTTGGGCTGAAGGAGAAATGTGTCTTTAGTATCTGAGACAGGTCAATCTGACCTCCACTCTTCTACATCCCAAGGTGAACAAAAAGAAGAAGAGTTGGTTCTTATATGCCGCTTTTCTCTACTCAAAGAAGTCTCAAAGCGGCTTACAATCCCCTTCCCTTTCCTCTCCCCACAACAGACACCCTGTGAGGTGGGTGAGGCTGAGAGAGCCCTGATATCACTGCTTGGTCAGAACAGCTCTGTCAGTGCTATTGGCAAGCCCAAGGTCACCCAGCTGGCTGCATGTGGGGGAGCGCAAATCGAACCCGGCATGCCAGATTAGAAGTCCGCTCTCCTGACCACTACACCAAACTGGCCTGCACTCACTGTGCAACCAAAGCACACATATCCATGGCACCCATTCCTGCCATTAGACTACCCAAAAATTATGTGTATACTGGAACTGAAATAATATCTGCCTTTTGCTACCAAGTATCACCTGAACCAACTATCAACTAAGAGCCTCTTGTGGCGCAGAGTGGTAAGGCAGCGACATACTATCTGAGGCTCTGCCCATGAGGCTGGGGGTTCGATCCCAGCAGCCGGCTCAAGGTTGACTCAGCCTTCCATCCTCCAGAGGTCGTTAAAATGAGTACCCAGCTTGCTGGGGGGTAAACGGTCATGACTGGGGAAGGCACTGGCAAACCACCCCGTATTGAGTCTGCCATGAAAATACTAGAGGGCGTCACCCCAAGGGTCAGACATGACCTGGTGCTTGCCCAGGGGATGCCTTTACCTTTTTTCAACTGAACACCATAAGTACTTTATATTATTTCCCTTGGTGTAAGCTGAAAATGCACACATTAAGGCTTGGATTCAATGACCCTGTTCCCATTGAGCTTCTCCTCCTCAGCTGCTGAGGAAGCCTTCCCAGGTGCAGCACTCGCCTCCTCGGCCACTATCATTTATGCAAAAGGGCTCCTTGGAAAGGAAACATTTTGCGTAAGCATTCAGTGCTAGAGGCAGAGGAAGTGGGCACCATTGGGTGGATGGCCTCCAAAGCAGCTGGAGGGGAACAGGGTCATCAATGGGAACAGGGTCATCGAATCCAAGCCTAGGAGTTTTTAAACAACATAAACTCTGCACTCACCCACAAGCCCTTTTAAAGCAGTAACTTGCTAAGCTTGTGAACAATCAGAAATGTGCAAGTTCTGAATCTATACCTAAAAATGGGGGGGGGGGGGAGAGAGAGATCACAGCAATTAAAACTGTATTGATCAGATATTCAGAGTCACACAATTTGTATTTGCCCATAAAATCTGTTGCCATATTAGGGACCAAAAAATACTTATTGATTCTGGAGCCAATCAAATGCTTTAAAGCAGGGGTAGTCAAACTGCGGCCCTCCAGATGTCCATGGACTACAATTCCCAGGAGTCACCTGCCAGCATTCGCTGGCAGGGGGCTCCTGGGAATTGTAGTCCATGGACATCTGGAGGGCCGCAGTTTGACTACCCCTGCTTTAAACGTTCTACCCAAGGAAATGTAATTTTTTCGTTAATGTGACAGCAGCTGTAAGACTCATCATTGCTTCCAGATGGAAACCCAAGAAGAGCCACAGATGAACTCTTGGTGTGAGAAGATCAGAGAACTGTCTGGGATGGCTAAACTAACAGGTATGGTAAATCAGACCGGCTGGAGAATCCCAAAGACATTGGGATGTATTTCTGAAACACTTGTAAAATCCAACCTCTCCTCTTTCCATATTTTATTCTGCAATTTCTTGTTTATCAGAATTTTTTAAAAAATTACAAAAAACAGAAAGTCTAAACCTTCAAGACGCCAGAATTCAAGTAAAGTCCCATCAAAATGTCATCTTCTGCTGAAAAACTCTAATTCGGGATGGGCAGTATATGCAAATAAAGTTGTTATTGTTAGTATTAATCTCTTTGCAATTTGGGACAAATCTGCAATGGTGGAATTCTCAGAAGACCGAGCAGTTAAATTATGGATAAATATTAAATATTTCTAGATAGGTCATACATGTTGGTTTTCTCTTTTCCTCCATGCAGCAAGTTCTTTGGAAGCCAATTCTTCTGGGCTCATCCTTATGAGGTGGTCGGGAGTAACATCACCTTTCAGCACTCTTTTAAATAGTATCTGGAAGAGCAATAAGTAGAGCTTTTTTAAAAAAACCGACTTCCTATATAAATTCAATTACAACAAAATGAACATAGATACAAATGGGAAGCTGGGATGGTCTGAACATGGTTGGTCTTAAAGGAAGCACTGGACTTAAAACTAAGTTTTATCCAGGGTATAAGCTTTTGTGTGCATACACACTTCATCAGATACAACAATTCTGATCAAGTGTGCATGCACACAAAAGCTTATTCTTCAGATACAACTCTGTGGTTCTTAAATGTGCCACTGAACTCAAGCTTTGTTCAATATTTTGGTGCTATATCTACATCATCATTTTTATAAATCACTATCTCCACCCAAATTCTAAACCATGGCACCACAAATGCTAAAAAAGCCACTGCATAAGTAACAGATCAAAATTATACATACAGTCATCTTTTAATGTAATACTTGTTCAAAATGCATTCAAGAAAAATTACAAGGCTTCTAGAGAATATAACAAAATTTTTACAAAGAACATTTTCATGTCGTAACAGGACATGGGAAAATCTGGTCAGCATAGGTTACTTATGAAGAGCATGTGCACGAAAAGCTATTAGTCATGATGACCAAACGAGACCTCTACTTTCAGAAGCAGCAACCTTCTGAATAGCAGCACTGGTCAATAATACCAGAGGAAAGCTTTGGCCTATGTGCCCTCCTTGTGGGTCTTCTGAAGACATTTGGAAAGCCAATATATAAAATGGGATGCTGTACTAGATGGACCACAGGTTGGATACGCCACAGTTGATCTTGTGTTTTCTCATTGGTGACAGCCAACAAAGGTTAGACTGAACCAATCCATAGCTTTTCATTCAAGGTTATCAGACACTTAATAGAAATTTCAATACATTACCAAAATAACCAAAAGGAAATGGTGCCAACGCCAATATGTACAAATCTTAGGGGAAAGAGGCAAGGAAGGGGGACTGTGAGCATAACAAATTCTATTGCGTTAGTATCCAGAGGGAAAACCAACACTTTTGGCAAGAATTCAGCAAACATTCAGTGCAACATACATTGTTTTTTGGATCTTTCAGATTGAATATCAAGCTTCTGTACTTATTCTTGTACTTGGAATCGGTATCCCGGAAAAAGGAATACAGCTCTTTCTCAATCCTGCTTGCAACTTTTGTTGCTCTTTCTTCAGGCATCTTCAGAGTTGAGTCAAAAAGTCTAAAAAAAAAAAGACACAATTTGTTTTCCTGGGAAATGGCAGCAATTAATAATTTAACAACAGATTAGCACGTCATCCTTACCTTTTCTCCAGGATTTCCCGGAGTGACTGCCTAACACTCTGTCTTATCTGATCAGTAGAAGGCTTAGATGCAGATGGCAGGTGTGCAGTACTAGCAGTTCCTTTCTCTGTTCTCTTCTTTTTCCCTTCTGGTCTATCCTGAACTGCTGAAGCAAGGGATAATTATAATGGAAGAAAGGTTATTCAGTACTAACAAATATGAGATTCACAAATGTGAGTAGGGGAGGGCAAAGAAGGCTTCTGAAGGAACAGGCCACAGGGCAGTGATTCTGGATTAAATGAAAGGTCTCTTTATCAAAAAGACACAAAATACTTCTAGGAACTATTTTACTAAAAGCAACAATCTAAGGTCTTTTTTATCTCATTAGTGGGATAGTTGATAAAGTGACAGATGGAAGAAGGAAGTATGAGTTCAAATCCCCACTATTATGAATTCACTGGGTAATTTTGGTCCATTTACAAACCTTAAGCCTAACCCATCTCACAATGTGGACAAGGAAATCAAATATACCATCCTGTGGTCTGAATGGGAGAGATAAAAATGCACAATATAGACAGATGATTAAGATGCTCCTGAATTAGATCAATGTATACAAACTTTTAATGATTATTTCTGGCACTAAAAAAAACATTTTAAGGAATTCAAATCCTCTTATTTTTATGTAGAGGTTAGCTGCATTGCCCACTGTACTGCTTTTTAAGATGAGTATAGTCACTACATTTCAAGTAGGGATTTTTAAAAAATAAAAGGCCAATTTCTAAATCTTATCAATATTACCTGATTTTGTTGTGCTTTCACTTGAACAAGAAACACTAAGAGTATCTTTGTTATTTTTTTCTTGTTTCTCTTCAGAAGACCGACGAGGAACAGTACTCATTTGCCCCATTTTCCGAATGGGAATCTGAGCCCCTTTCTTTATATCACAATCTTTGCTTTCTGATATTGCTCTTCCATCACCAGATTCCTTGGGGGGGGGGGGGAGTTAACAAATAGAAAAATGTATTACAGTTCTTTTGTGAACCACATTACAACCAAAAAATGCATGGGTATGTTACATCTTAAGTACATTAAGACAAAAAAATCCAGGTGAAATTATTTAAATTAGTGAATGTAATTACATTTGAGTGGAGTATTTTAAATGTGCTTAATTTTCTCTGGGCTATCTGATAAGCAAAAGTTACAAGTTACTGATCGGATAATATTTCATCATATTTATTGGCTTTAACAGCTGGGATTTCTGCCCAAGGTTAGCTAGGAACAGGGCATCCTTACTCAAATAAGCTCAGGATAACTCCCTCCCCCCATCCATTTTTGGATTTTCATTATACTAGAGAGATTTCTGTTATCTAAATCTACTAACATCTGAGTTTAGAAGGGCACAACTCTGTTCAGAATTGCCCTGGAACAGACAAGAATCTCAGAGAGGGGATCACAAAACTGTTATACCAACACATAGTGGGAAAAAAAATATCAATATGTATAAATGTTGCAGTTCATAATTGTATATCTATGGTCATACGTATGTGCTATTTCCTTACCCGCTTAAAAATTTTGACTTTGTGTTTCACATCTTCGTCCCCCACCTTTGTTTTATTTGGTAGGCATGTGGGTGTCTGCTTCGAAATTCCAGGCTTCTCGTATTTCATTGTTCTACCTTCTCTCGTTGGTTCTGGTTTTACTTGTGTATCCAGCACATTTTGATCAAGAACATCCGGGGTTTTGTCTTCTTCAGCACAACATCTCACACACACATATTCTTTGTCTTCTTCTGCCATCTGTTGGGCTTGAAGAAGACTCAGCCCAACACAATCACCATGAAACCAGTCATCACATCTACCGCAGCCTACCATGAACCTGTAACCAAGAAGAGGGGGAGGGATCACGAATTAACACACAAAAACAAAACAGAATTAAAATATTCAGTGGCATCTCTTGTGTAGAACGTAAACAGAAGATTTGCTAGCACCTTGAACACATTTTATTTCTACATAAACTATTCATGTTATATTTACTTTTGCTGCAACATACTAACACAATTACCTCTGGATTACTCTCTCTGACCACATTCATCTCACCTTAGCACATTTAATACTGAGTCTTATGTCTGTTGTTCCAGCCTTACAACATGGTATTAGATGCCCAAGTGTTAAGATGAGCTGTCTCCATACTTGGTGAAAATGAACACACTCAGTTCTTGCTCAGGCACATCTCTACGACACACTAAACCCAGGGCAAGTGAAAAGCTAACTTGAGTTGACTACACACATCTTCTAATACTGTTTCATATGAACAATATTACTGTTATACTGAAAACCTTGCAACTGATCAATAATATTTTGTTGAACGGTCTTATAAATCACCTGAAACTTTACAAGTGAAGATTGTAGAAAGTTTCTCAACTCTATTCAAAGAACTGGCTGTGTCTGCCAATATAATAAATACTGGCTTTCTCAAAGGATTGTAGAGGGACGTGAGCAATACCATTCTGCTTATCCTTAACGCTAAAGTTTTTTTCCTTCAGAAAGATCAAATAACCAAAACAGAAGAGAAAAAACTGAGCAAAATCTAAGAACTAGATTATGACAGAGGCATTCCTACTGTCAGAGCACTCAATCGAGTCAAACACCAATAAGACATAGAAAATCATACTGTCTTTGCATAACCCACAACAAATGTTCCAAATCAGCTTTTTGGCCATTTTCTTTGTAAGTACATTTTAAAGGTCTTTGAAACCCTGTAAGCTCTAATGTTGCTTGCTAACAGATGAAAATATGAAATTCTGTTGGTCAATAGTTCAACAATGGAGTTTCTTCAGAAGTCTGCCATCACATTCTATAAGCTATGGTTTTTCTTCTCCAACTAACTGATGTTAACGAACCTGATGAGGTAAGGAATAGTTCTGGTTTTTTCTGCAGATTACAAAATACTGCGTGCCCAACTTTACACTTCACTTCTCAATCATACCCCATGTCTGTCGCCTGTTGCAGCCTATCAAGTGTTTTTGTGTCCAACTGAACATGCAGTATTTGAAAGGCCAGAACTTTGTATGTAAGCTGGGAGTTGAAATGTTGCCATGCTTTCCCAAAATCACAATGCCAGTCAGCATTATGCATTTCAGTGACGCTGATGCCACAAAAGCCTGTTTAAAGCCCATGTAGCAAAACTGCTGCAAGTTCAGGTGAAAAATTAGTTCACGGGGTCAGCTTAATTATCTGGGCTTCCTGCAAATATTGACATGTGACCACTTCATATCATAGGATCAGCTATATCTATTAACATCAATGGTCTATTAGTGGTCTCTTTATATTCAATGAGCAGAAATGTTATTTTGACAGCCAGATTACATACGTTTTTAAAAAGCAGTATTTCAGATCCCATACTCATTTTTATTCTAAAATTTGAAGGTTGTCTATCCTAAATCTACATTTTCACACATGGCAATCCATCTGGCTGTTAATGTAGTTTAATTTATTGTTGGTAAATATCCTTTGATGGCCAGAAATACTGGCAAACTATAGCTCTATAAATTATTTTTATGTACTGCATGTCAGAGAATGTCATTTTACATTACTAAGCATTCCTGAAACATGTTGCACTGAAAAGTGCTTAAATCAGCAATTCAGAACTGGAAAAATCCAGATTTCAATCTTTAGCATGCTCAGCTGAGAAAATAGGGTGTTATAGTGTGATTTCGTGAAAAGTATTCATTTTACTTTAGAAATTGGACAGAAATTAAAGGTTGGGTGTTTAGAAGCAGTAATTTGGATATTTAAAGCTAAAGCCAAGCTAGAAGATCAATACAATCATGATCTTGGAGCTGTGAAGTGGTACGTGGAACAAACGAACCCATGTATAGAACTATGGGACGGCCATTTCAGTACTGAGCTTGGCTAATATGGGCTAACATTCTACCCATGCTATTAACCTGACTGCTGGACTATTCAGCTGAAATGGTAAGGGGGAGCCTAGAGCAATGAGCACTGCACTTAAGCGTAAGTGGCGATGAAGAGTTTTTATAAGTCCTGAATAAAAACAGTAGTGTGTCAACAAAACAAAAATGGGGAAATGCCAGGGGATGAATGATTGATTTATTAAACAAAATTCCGATGTGTTTCTCAATGCAGTCTATGTCAAGCGGAATATGTAAAGAGGTCAGTGCTAATATATAAACTACCTTAGCTAGCTGAGTATAGTCCTATCAGGTGTCTCTTTCTGGCATACCATATAAAGGCATACTGCTCTTCTGATCTCTATTTTCCTCTTCAGTGCAGACTGTGAGAAATTAGGAACCACTGGTGGCCAAAGAACATAAACTCAAGCTATTTTCTCTGTAATAACTTGTGTACTGATCTGCTTTTCTGAAATCATTTTAAGGCTTTGACCCCATCTGAGAAAAGCTCAAATGTTGTAATGAGTAACATAGGACAGCTAATGACAATGGAGCACAGCTATTCATAAGGAATGTAACTTGTCAAAGGAAGAAGAGTTTCTGTGAGTTTTTAGAAGGGGAGACTCATTTGGAAAGGATGAAATGATTCCTTTTTCATCACTTTTATGGTTTTGCGTGTGCAGCTGCATTATGCATTCTGGATCACTACCACTAAAAGATCAGGCTGTAGAGATTGCTTCATAGCATGATGTTCAAGCTCATTAACCATGTTGTAAGGCTGGATTAGAAGATGCAACACTGCAAAAGAAAAAAAATAAAACTGTTTTAATGGACTAGTCCTGAGGACTTAATTAAATTAAGTCAACAAGAAATCCTAAACATGCCAGTATCTAGACTATCTTTTCCAAATAAACACCAAAGTGGAAAGTAGACAAGTTAAAACACTTTACTTGTCAGGAGAGAACTCCTGGTTAAGAAGTTTGTAAAAAGAAAACACCACTCAAAATAATTTTATTGAGAAATATACATCACTTTAAAATTCAAAAAGTATTTGTCCTTTTATAATATTTATACCACATCACGGAGCAACATATCCCGGGATTTAAATAGGTAAAGGTAAAAGGTAAAGGTATCCCCTGTGCAAGCACCGAGTCATGTCTGACCCTTGGGGCGACGCCCTCTAGCGTTTTCAAGGCAGACTCAATACGGGGTGGTTTGCCAGTGCCTTCCCCAGTCATTACCGCTTATGGCAGAACCAGCTGAACTGGTGCTTTAAATAGGTACATATGCAAAAAGCCTTCTTCATTTGCCATCCCCTTCTTCTACACAAAGATTCCTTTGTCTTGAAATAATGAGCAGGAACATCGATGTCAACTGGCTGCCATTTTTCTTAACTTTTCTACAGAAGCAGCTAACATATCTAAAATATGGACTCTAATAGGCATGACACTGTACTTAGCCCAAACGTTTCCATGTACTTTGGTAAATAGTGATGTTCAGAGGAAAAAATACATCCTTAATAGTTTTACACACACAGTTTAAAATAATGAAAATAAAGTACAGATGTGCTCATGTCAATTTAATCTTCATATTTGAACTATTTTCTGAGAAGAATTCAATGTTAAAGGAAACACAATGTGAGGCAGATTTGTGCACATATTACTGCACAACACCCATATATTTATTAGAATAGTCCAGGAAATCCAATCAGGTCAATTAACTTGTGTCCTAGTAGTACCAAAACCTTTTTGGCAATTCTAAATGTGTGTGTAGAAATCAAAGTGTCTTTCCCCCCACACATCTATCTCTACAGGGACACAACCCCCCCCCCCCAAAAAAAACTGATTATAAAAGAGAAAAATGAAGGCATTACTGTCAGCTTACTATTAATACGTACCTAGTCAGTTCCTGTCTAAATAAAATGAGTATAAAATGAGTATATAGTAATGTTAAAAAACTGCAGTTTCCAGCCCACATATTTAAGCTAATTCTTAAATACTGCATTGCCCCTTCTTTTAGCAATGGGTTTGTGTCAGGATAAAATGAAAATCACCAGCCATTGCTGTATTAATCCATCCTTCCTGTGCAATGTAGCAATACCAAAACTTTAGCCCTCTCTTCTTAGGGTGATTTGCCTGCCTCTATCAGTTGCCTTTCGCCAGCAGGCAAGGACTTTTAAAATTTTGTCTATCATATTTCCTATAACAAATTAAAAATATTTTTTTTTAATTAAAAATATTTTTTTTAATTTGTCTAACATATCCCCTGTAACGAAACTCAAATACTTTGGCCACCTCATGAGAAGGAAGGACTCCCTGGAGAAGAGCCTAATGCTCGGAGCGATCAACGGCAAAAGAAGAAGGGGACGACAGAGAATGAGGTGGCTGGATGGAGTGACTGTAGCAGTAGGTTCAAACTTAAATGGACTCTGGGGAATGGTAGAGGACAGGAAGGATCATTGTCCATGGGGTCGCGATGGGTCGGACACGACTTCACACCTAACAACAACAACAACAATCCTGTATAACAATTATGGGTGGACCTTGTCGTTGCTTTTTAATGTCTTTAACGGAATTTTATTTTTATTATATTTTAGTTTTTTTAATGTTTTTTCTTCATTGTGTTGCAAGCCTGATTTGGATGGAAAAGCAGCATACAAATAATCTAAATGATAAATACACCAGTCATACAAAGCTTGCAGATGCTCACACAAGGAACAGGGGCTAGCAGGCTTACACTGTTAATAGACCACCTGCTCTGCCACCTATTTTTAAATCTCAGCTTACTTTTCCTAATTTGGGCTCCAAAACATGCATTTCCTAAATCCATGTTAGAGAAAGTCAATTTTCAAGCTGCATTTGTAAAGGCAAATATCATTTACATTACAGAAGATTTTCATCCTAGGATCATCAAAAGCACATTAGAATACATCATAAAAAGCTTTGGACATTTTACTATTGCTTCTTCGTAAGTAGAAAAACAATGGCTTTTTATCTCATTATTACTTCATTTATACCTTGCCTTTCTCCCCAATGGGGTCCTAAGGAGGCGTACATGGTTCCCCTTTCCTCCATTTCGTCTTCACAACATCCCTTTATGGTAGGTTGAGACATTTGACTTTTATGCAGTGCATGGAGGAAGATTTCACAAAATGGGAGCCCATAATAAACACTTGGGAGGTGGGGGGAACAATTCGGGAATGCTACTCCCACCAGGACTTTTTCTCAGGGGCTTGAAATCAGTGAACTTCTCTTCCTTTCCCGTTTTTGGTTTAACAGACCCATCTACTCATAAGCATAGGTTGGCTACCTCTGGGCTTGAAAACACCTGTAGATTTGAGGGTGAAACCTGAAAGAGTGGAGAGCCCTTGGTAGGGCATAAGGCTATGCCAGTGACCTTCAAAAGCGGTCATTTTCTCCAGAGAAAGTGTGTCTGTGTGCAAAGTGATACACAGTCTGGAGATCTGCTGTAATTCCAGATGTCCAGCCCCCACCAGGGTTAGCAACCCTATTTCAGCATTCCATTTTTTCTACAAGTTCAGTTCCCATCATAAAGTTTTTTCCTCTCCAGTTAATTCACAAAATCATATTTTCTGTACACATCTTCAGTCCTCCCAGTATGGGCAGACCCCTGCTCTGCTTTCAGCTTTATGAAACGGTTGTGATGTGATAGCACAAGGGCCAGTCATTTCAATATCTGATGCAGTGAATGTTAACAATGAAGTCAACAAGTCTAGGTACATGATACTATGAAGCCGGCAGGAGGGCACTTTGTTTAAAACGGGATATAGGCCAACCAATGAAAAAGTGAATCAAAAGATTTGCGATGAATATAGGACCTGAACCAACTTTTCCACAATTCAGTGCTTGAATTCCCTCTTTCCCTCTCAGGTAAGCCCACCAAGGCTCTATTTACTCCTGCAGCATAATGAGATGGGAAGCATGTCATAAAATAAACTGTATCCCATAAGACTAATAGGGTTGTGGATTACATTCTAGAATGTACCCTATTTTTAAAAAATCCCCAGCAAATAACCAGTGCAACAAGCAAAGCGAAAGGAATAGATCAGGGGTAGTCAAACTGCGGCCCTCCAGATGTCCATGGACTACAATTCCCAGGAGCCCCTGCCAGCGAATGCTGGCAGGGGCTCCTGGGAATTGTAGTCCATGGACATCTGGAGGGCCGCAGTTTGACTACCCCTGGAATAGATGTTTTCTCCCTGTTGAGCTAGCTTTCTATTTGTATGGAGGATTTTTTTTTAATTACACATACACACATCCAATGAAAACTGAAATCCACACAGGGCATTCAGGGATTGAGGGCATTCAACTACTTTTAGCACCTTGTTCTCCTGCCAGTGTAAATCAGGCCTGACAAAGTGCATAAACTGACAGTATACAATAAAGTAAGCTACACTGGGGGGGGGGGGCAGAGGTGCCTGTTCTCCTGCATGCTTCCTTAATTATACGCAGATCCAACTTCCCCAGTTTATAACTGACTGTAATATTCCTTAAATACTAAAGAGATGAAGTTTAACACTTAAAAGACCAATCCAGTTGCAGCTCTCCTGATCTAGTTGGGGTTAATTATGAAATGATACAGATGTGACCCCGGTACAAGCGCTCTGATTAAAATGTGACACCTATCCTCTAAGCCAGGGGTGGGCAAACTGTGGCCCTCCAGATGTCCATGGAATACAAGTCCCATGAGCCCCTGCCAGATGCAATGGACATCTGGAGGGCCACAGTTTGCCCACCTCTGCTCTAGGCTAATGAACTTTCCCTCCAACTTAAGTGTCTAAGTGTATAAGGTGATGCACATATATGTTAATGGGCTTTAAACTTGCTAAGACAGAGGCAAAGAAAGCTTGGGGTTACAGTGGATAACTCAATGGAAGTGACTGTGCAGGGCGCAACAGCGGTGAAAAGGCCATTATTAGGGAACAGATTGAAAATAAAGAAGCCACTATCATAATACCCCTGTATAGATCTATGGTACAGCCTCATCTTGAATACTGTGTGCAGTTCTGGTCACTAGCTCAAAAGGGACGTTCCAGATCTGGAAAAAGTACAGAAGCAGGCAATTAAGTTGATTAACGGGTTGGAGCACCTTCCCTATGCGGAATGGCTGAAGAGTCTGTGACTTTTCAATTCAGAAAAGACTGAGGGACACTAGAGAGGTTTATAAAATTATGCACAGGGTAAAGAGTAAGGATGAAGAATGTTTTTTCCTCTACTAAAGTACCAGAAACTGAGGGAATCAAATCAAGCTGGTAAGACAGCAGATGCAAGATGGACAAAATAAAATACTTCTTTACATAAAAAGTGATTAGAATGCAGAACTTGCTGCCAGAAAATGTAGCGATGGCCAGAGACATAGACAGCTTTAAGAGGTGATTACACACATTCATGGAGGATAGGTTCATCAGTGGCTACAAACAACATTGATGACTAAAGGGAACTTCCATATTCAAAGACACTCAAAGATACTCTGAATCCCAGTGCCATGAAGCAACAGCAGGAGAATAATTCATCCTCTAAACCAGGGGTAGTCAACCTGTGGTCCTCCAGATGTCCATGGACTATGATTCCCATGAGCCCCTGCCAGCAAGCGCTGGCAGGGGCTCATGGGAATTGTAGTCCATGGACATCTGGAGGACCACAGGTAGACTACCCCTGCTCTAAACCCCATTACTGGCCTTCCAAAGGAACTGGCCTGATCCAAATATTTTGATGTCTACAATCAATAATGTCCCCCGATCATAATGTCCCCTAATCATAATACTTGTCTAAAGGTAAAGGTATCCCCTGTGCAAGCACCGGGTCATGTCTGACCCTTGGGATGACGCCCTCTAGTGTTTTCATGGCAGACTCAATATGGGGTGGTTTGCAAGTGCCTTCCCCAGTCATTACCGTTTACCCCCCAGCAAGCTGGGTACTCATTTTACCGACCTCGGAAGGATGAAAGGCTGAGTCAACCTTGAGCCAGCTGCTGGGATCGAACTCCCAGCCTCATGGGCAGAGCTTCAGACTGCATATCTACTGCCTTACCACTCTGCGCCACAAGAGGCTCTTAAGTATTAAGACAAGTATTTTGTGTTTTATCTGAAAAAGATAGTCTAGGACTTAGACACCAGAATATGAGTAGCAAATAAGTGATTACAGAAATGGTTTAACACAAAACAATTATACCTAACACACACACACCTGTTGCCATGTGGCTTTTTGCAAAACCCGCACTGCTTACTAGGTACCCAGAGAGATTTGCTTTCACTGGGAGACAGGTGGTCTGAGCTCTCTCGTTTCATAGTAGAAATATTATCTGGAATGAATAAAGGTGGCTCATCAACTGAAAGGCTTCTGCTGCTTCTTCGCTGCCGAGGCTGAAGACTCTTCTCTAACTTTCTGAGCTTAAATTTTTCTTTTTCATCCTCCTTCAAATGATCCACAGGCATTCCCATGGCATCTTTCTTTACCCCTCCTTCCTCTTTAACACAATTGTTTGTTTTCAGAAACTGATGCTTCTGTGGCTGCTTCTGACTGGGTGGCATTTGTCCTTGCTTGTGATGCACCAATCCAGAGGCTAAAGATGGGGCTTCTTTTGAACCAGCTTGACGGCTGAAGGATTTGTTGTCAATTGCTTTTTCAGTACATGCTTTCTGTACCTGTGCTGAGCTTTGGACCCGTGGAACATTTTTTCCAGGGGGCTGTTTCTTTAGAGCTATTCCAGAGTCACAGCTCTGGGCCTTCAGATCCCTATTTTCATGTTTTTTCTTAACTTTTGCCGGCTTATGTAAATGTTGCAGATTCCCCGGGTCTTCTGCATTACGTTTCAGACTTACTGAAGACTGACTACGAAGATTTTCAGCTTTAGGATGCACTTCTTGGTTTATGGAAGCTAACTTTTGTTGGACAGCTGTAGTTTTATTTTGTTTATGCTTGGCATGTTTGGGCTTCACACTTTTCATACATTTTGAGGAAGTGCTAGAAGGATTATCTTCCTGCAGCCCTGGGGTCTCATGCTCCCCCGTCCGTTCTCCATCATTCTGCTGTTGCACAACGTGGACTGGAATGTCTTGAACAACATTTTCTAATGTTGTAGTTACTGATTTGGCAGAAACGGCCTCAGTACTTTTGGAACTGGTCTGATCGAGTTCCATGGTATCTACAGTATCATTTTTCATCTTATCCTTGTCAGCACCATCTGAAGGTTCTTGTTTGCCTTCTTGTAAACTAATTTGATGAGCGACCTCCCCACTAGCTTGCAAGCCTGAGCTACAGTCAGATTTCTCATCCACAAAACTGGATTGAACTTCAATCTCACTTGCATTCCCATCACCACTTGTAATAGATGGCGTTTCAGCCATTTCAGTTTCATTGTTTTCGCTGTCCGTTACAGATCTGTTTGGCTTTTCCCCAGGCTTATGATACGTTTTTTCTTTCGTAGACTCTTCAGAAGTGATTTCATTAACGACAGTGTCATTCCCATCCTTTTGAACTGGATCATTTTGTACTTGATTAGTCTCTGCATGGGGCGAAGCTGCCACCCCTGCCCCGACACTGCCACATTCACTTCTGGCAACAACCTCAGTCTCACTTCCTGGTTCTTGAGTTGTAGAACTGGTCCCTGGGAAGTGAGACGAATTTTCTTGCTCATGAGGTGCATCTTCTATTCTTGCTTGATTGGGAAGATCATGTTTACTATCCACTTTCACTTCCTCTGACTTCGCACAACAGGTAACCCAATCGGAATCAACTGATGCTGATGACCCTTCCGTTGCATTCTCTTCCTGGCAGGGCTCCTGACTAGTGTGCCCAACGTCTTTCGGATGGTCCGGTGCACTGCTGTCTTCTGGCTTGGTCAGCCCTTTTTCCTGCTGTTTCAGCCCTGCCTTTTGGGCAGCTCCAGGCTTTGCAATGGACTTTTTTGTGTTAGGAGGTGGTAAAGCACTGGAGCGCTTGGCTAGTGTACTCTGCCGCAGATTTCGTACGGGTTCTAGTGAAAGAAAAGTGAAATGTTTAGTATTAATTCATTCTCAGAAAAACAGGGGAGAACTTATTCCAATAATGAAAGCTTGGTAGGTAACAGTACATTTATCTCAACATGTGTTCACATTAAATGTAAAATGCTGATAGTTTTCTCATTAATAAATCCAACCATAGTTATACTTCTATCCTAGGTTTTGCTTGCCAAATAAAATTTTCAGCTTTCCCCACTCCTGCTGAAAGCTCTCAGCTGTGTAAGTCAGGGGATACCTAAGAAGACAGCTGTATGCAATATGGGGGTCAGATGTGGAAGGTGAAAACTGGCAAAAATCCATCCTCCCACAACAGCAGGAGTGTCATCTGCCATTAGAAAACAAGCATGGGATACAGCCCTATATCTCAGTAAATCCTAAGCAGCCAACAAGAATACTGCGTCTGTTTTTTTTTAAGATTCTGACACAAGCAAGATGCTACTTCAAATTTTAGTCTTTTGTATTGAAGAAATATAACTTTTCAAAAAAGTCTTCAAGCATGGATTAAACTACAAATATTTAACAAAATAACACTCATAATATAAATTTGTCTTTACACTAGTATATTATAATCTTTTTAACCACTTAAAGTTGAACAAGAAAAAAATATTACCTGTAACACCCTGAACGTAACTGCTGCTCTTTGAAATACTGACAAAAAGCTGTTTTTCTATCTTTGGTTATGTGCCTGTGACATCAATAGACTATGTATGTTTTACTAAGTACAGAATTGTACTCCAAACCAGCTTTTAAAAGTCCAATAAAGATTCCATTCTTCATCAGGGGTTTTCAAACTGAGTCAGAACTCAAAAGTGGATTGCAACCTGTTTCCAGGTGGTCGCAAGGCCAGGAGAGAGGAACAAGGTTAGCTGTGAGAGAAGACTTTGGGGGTACTTTGGGGTCACCTCCACATAGTTTTATTCCACAGTCATTTTATTTAGCCTCTTGCTGTTCAGTATTGCTATATATTTAAAAATACCGAACATAGAATATGAACTTGTCAGTATTAACTGATGTGAGAGACCTGCATTTTACACTGGGAAAGAGAATAGTAAAGGTAAAGGTAAAGGTATCCCCTTTGCAAGCACCGAGTCATGTCTGACCCTTGGGGTGACGCCCTCTAGTAATTTCATGGCAGACTCAATACGGGGTGGTTTGCCAGTGCCTTCCCCAGTCATTACCGTTTACCCCCCAGCAAGCTGGGTACTCATTTTACCGACCTCGGAAGGATGGAAGGCTGAGTCAACCTTGCGCCGGCTGCTGGGATTGAACTCCCAACCTCATGGGCAAAGCTTTCAGGCGGCTGCCTTACCACTCTGCGCCACAAGAGGCTCTTTAGAGAGAATAGTAGTGTAGTGTTATTTTGTAAAAGAATCATGAAAAAGGTTAATATGTAGAAGTGGTCCTACTTCAAAATACAGGAGAATCACTGCATTAATAATTTCTCAATGCCTCATCATGTTGAGATCAACCAATGAGAGGCTTCCATTTAAAACAAAAATTCAAAGGTATTCATAGCAATCAATAAAAAATAATGTTATAAATATAAATATATTTAGACATTTGGTTTTGCTTGGTGACTGAATATCAGACAGCGATTTAGACACATATAACCAGTCCGCATTAAGTAAACTGCATAAGATGTCTGTCTACAGATGTGTAGTTCATTAGAGCCATTACCTTGTGTCATTAAACGTGGAGATTTTCGAGGTGATTTGACTGAAGGTCCGTCCATTTGGTCCCTCAAATTCCTGTTAGGTGAAAAATCGTCTTCATCAATGGTACTGTGGGCAGTTTCTTTAACTCCTTCATCCATAATATCATCAAGTCCAACAACTAAAAAAACAAACAAAGAAGTCCTAAACCTTAAAAGTATCTACTATGGCTATAAAGCCGCAAAAACAGCAGGGAGGCTTAAAGACTAACTAAAAAAAAAAAGGGGGGTAGTGAGAAAAAATAAGTTTAAAAGCATGATTAGGAAGCATGATGTACATATTTCCCATGGGGCAAGTTAAACAAGTTGCCATCCATCCAGAGCAGTATATTTCTTATACACGGTTCTTGTCAAATAGCCACTTTTAATGGACTCACATTTTATTGATTTGCCACAGGAAGTTCTCAGTCCTTAAAAGATCAGCTGTCCCCTCACTGTCCCTTCCCACCTAAGAGAAAGAGAATTTAACAATGGAAAGAGCTGATCCAAAAGTGACAATCCCTTTTAGCTATATAATTTTAGTAGACTAGGCTCAGGTTTTATATGCAGAACAGGTTAGTAGGTCTGCAGTTTCAGCTTGCTAACTATCAGATTATTCACCAGCTAAACTTCCAGATTCTGAAAACTGCAGCTTAAGGCTACAAATCTGTGCACACTTACCTGGGAGCATAGTTTGGAACCTGACTAAAGTTTCCTCACACATAAAGCACATCTGTCAGTGGAACAGAACATTCCTGTTTCCTGTCCCCCACGGCTGTCCACAGATCACCCCCCCAAAAAAAAATACTAATCCGGGGAACCCTTAGGGACAGCAGGACTGGCTGGCAGTGGGGAAAGGAATTAGTGGGAAATTTAGTCTGGATTCAACTCTATGTTTCAGTGAATACAGCAGGATTTACTTCCAAGTAAAAATGCTTTGGACTAGACCAGGGGTAGTCAAACTGTGGCCCTCCAGATGTCCATAGACTACAATTCCCATGAGCCCCTGGCAGGGGTTCATGGGAATTGTAGTCCATGGGCATCTGGAGGGCTGCAGTTTGACTACCCCTGGACTAGACTCTACTAGACTACTGGACTAGACTCTACTAGACTCTACCAGCCATTCCTAGCCTTTAGCAAGGATTCCTTTACATCAGGATTGCACAATTTAAGATCTACCAGCCAAACTCGGCTCAGCAGCCATGTACTGTGCCATGCAAGTGGTTTGTAATCCCTCTGCCTTTGCAGATCCAGGTGGGTAGTAAAAACAGAAGGCTCAACAAACCCTGATGGGCTACTATATATAAGAGGCGGCATTAATACGTGAATTTAAAAGTCTTACAGATACAGATTTCCTCATTTTCCCCACTCTCTAAAACATACACAGTATGTTTCAATACCTAGAAAGAGAGTCACTACATAGACGAACAGATAAGAGTCAAGGAGCTATAGTGATATAGGGTAAAATTTCCCCTTTTACTTCTTCCATGAGGGAAACTGTTTTTTGTGGGAAAGAAATGTGATTTGGCCATCTTCTCCCTCCTTACTACAGCCCTTCTGACCTGTATGGCTACAGGACCACATAGGTCCCAGATGTAAATTTTCTGGTTGTTTAAATAAACAGCTGGAATAAAATAAACATAAAAGGAAGCATGCACATCTTACAGCTAAGTTGTGAATGCCTGGTATACACTATCAACTGCAAAGTACAACTAAAGTTTATATTCTGTTTCCTGTGCACAGAACAGGAATATTATCTCAGTGTAGGAAGAAAGCCATCTGTGAAGCAGCCATAAATATGGATTTTTTAAAAAAACCCAAGGCAACATATACTCACTGTCTTCAGTTTCTCTACATAGAATAAAAGTTTAAAGTGCTGTCTTAAAAATGGTAAGATTACAAAAATAATAATTTGATGTATTTATGTAGGGATTTATAAAATGTCTCGAGGCGGTTTACAGCAGTGGTCCCCAACCCCCGGGCTTCGGCCCACCTTGGCACCGGGCCGCGGCTCCCTTTCCCCGCAGTGAGAAGCTCGCCAGGCTGCGAGCAAATCGGCCGCCAAAGCAGACGATTAGCTCGCAGCCCGGCAAGCTTCTTGCTGTGGGGGAGGGAATTAAGCGTGGCCACCGCCACACCGCCGGCACAAACGCACATGCGGCGGGGCCACAAACGTGCACATGTGGCAGTTTCGTGCTTGCGCAGAGCCGCACATATGCGCCCCATCGGGCGCAAACTCATATGCGTGGCAGGTCCACACATGCACGTTGCGCGGGGGCTGCCACGCATGCACAGGGGTCAGGTTACCCTCTCCCCCCACCCCTTGGCAGCGGTCCGCAACACAGAAAAGGTTGCAGAGTGCTGGTTTACAGGATCTAAAAACTCAATAAAATCAATATATTCCACAATATAAAAACAGATTATAAAAACAGTTGCATCAGCCAAGATTACTGTATCGATAATAGCTTAAAGCTAAACAAGGTGTTGGATACTAGGAGAAGAGGAAAGGTAGACAAAAGTGGCGAGAGGGAGGCCTGAGATTTAGATATACCGTATTTGCCAGCGTATAAGACGACTGGGCGTATAAGACGACCCCCCAACATTTCCACTCAAAATATAGAGTTTGTTACATTACATTACAGTACTATGGGCCACTATGGGCAGCTATGTCTATCCCAACTGAAGTGCACCCGGCGTATAGGACGACCCCCCCCACTTGGAGGCATGTTTTTCAGGGGGGGAAAGTAGCCTTATACGCCAGCAAATACTGTAGTTGACCTCAACCCTAGACGTGGCGTGAGAGTTCAGTCATACAGGCCCCATGGAACTCAGAAAGTTTGGTCAGGGCCCTGATCTCTCTCAGGAGCTCGTTCCACCAGGCTGGAGTCAGGCCAAGGCCCTGGCTCTGGCTGAAGTCAGACATCTTTTCTCAAGACCAGGGATCCTTAGCTGGTTGGTGTTACTCGATCTAAGAGCTCTCTGGGGGACATATTCAGAGAGGTGGTCCTTCAGATACACAAAGCTCAGATTGCGTAAGTCCTTAAACATTAAAACCAAGACTTTGAATTGGATCCAGAATTCAACTGGAAGCCAATGCAGCTGTAACATCACAGGTCTTATGTAGGCTTTCCACGGCATATGTGTGAGAACCCAGGAAGCCACATTCTGCAGTTTCCAGAGCAGTGGGTAGGCCCACGTAGAGCAAGTTACAGTAATCATCTGGAGGTAACTGTTGCATGGATCACAGTGGCTAAGTGTTCTGTGGCCAGGTAAGGCGCTAATAACCTAGCCTGGCAAATGTGGAAAAACATCTGCTGAGCTACCTTTGTGACTTGAGCCTCCATCATTAAGGAGGCATCAAAAATCACTCCTGGGTTCCCAAGTTTAATGTAGAATAATTATTTTAAAGAATGCAGCTACTATATTCCCACAAATTCAAATAGCCCTCTTAATTTGTCCTCTTTGTTCATTCTATATTTTTCTATCTGGTGCTTTTTCTGGGAGATCTGCTTCAAAACATACAAGACAGAAGTAAGGTAACATAAAAACCCAAAAGCCTTCCTGCAAGAACTAAAGGAGTAACTGACACTGCAGTTACTCAAGCAGTGGTTCTCAACCTGGGGGTTGGGACCCCCTTCGGGGTCGAATGACCCTTTCTCAGGGGTTGCAGCAGGGCAAGCAGCTTGGCCAGGGGAGCGCCATCCACATAACAGATTTCCGGAGTAGATCGAGATAGAGTGTTCGTCTGTCTGGAGCAGTGGAAAAATTAAGATCAGCATGGTGGGACAAGAGGCACAACTGAACTGAGAAACCTCGAGAAAAAAACAATTTATATCAAATAATGAACAATGGATCTTCACGCCATTGGTCAATTTTGGTTTAATTTCTGTGAAAGAACACTTGCATAATTTTATGGTTGAGGGTCACTACAACATGAGGAACTGTATTAAAGGGTCGCGGCATTAGGAAGGTTGAGAACCACTTCATTCCTAATCAGCACGCTCTCCATTATTAATCCTCATTTTCCCCCATTTCTTCTTCCTGTAAAATGCTGTAAAAGGCACACAATATCTGTTTCTCTTTAACATCTTCCTCCTAATACTAGAACCTCACAACCTGATCGTTATCAGTATTTTATAGCATACAATAGTTTGCTTGAACAGCATCTCTCCCTGACTCATTAGTGGTTTTGTGCTCTATAATAAGGCCTTTCAGAAAACATTTCTACACTAGCTTTCAGAGGAAATTACAGAGTCAATTTCGTTTACACATTTGTGAGTGTCAGGGACATTTAAATGCAGCTTTCTGATAAGACACATTTCTGGAGCAAGCAACTCTCCAAACCCATTGTTGAAGCTGTTCAGTGGCACAGAAGTTTATGTCAGCAGACACAATGGAGGGGAGGGGTTAATGCTGGGATATTTTCTACATTGGGTGAATGAAACTTAATATCTGACTCTGAACTACTATTTTAAATTATTTTCCTTGGAAGAGACTTTGAGTTCTCCTCAGGAAAAAGATGGGATAAAATCAGAATAAGAAAAAAAAACAGTTTTATGTTGTGACTGTGAATTATACAATTCTCCATTCGCTTTATAATACTATCTTCATTTGAAAAAGACATTTGTGACAGTTCTAACATTTATAACATCAACTTCCTTTTGCCTGCCCTTGTCCTTCCCTCACACAAACCTACAAATCAGACCATGCAGTAAACCAATATGCCAACCTCTGTCCCCAGATACACAGGCAATACCTAACAACACAAGTGACAACTACCCTAATTTCAAGATATTGTGGCACTACACCTGATTTTAAAGATAACTAGATAACGTCAAACTCCTTGAGGTGCAAAGAACTACTGAATATCCTTTTTGGCACAAACAGCTTCCAGCTGACCAATAGAATGGCAAAACAGATTGAGGAGTAACTAGCATAAATGCAGTATTATTCAGACCAGACAACTATCTGCCTAAATAAGAAAGTAGAGAATCAACTCAATGCACAAGCTGAGACACACGTTCTCTAGAAACAGATAAATGAAATAATTCTGAAGAAAACACGCAAAGTCAATGCAGCAGTTAATATTGAAAAAGTGAGGTTGGATCCAGAGAACAGTTAGCAGAATGGATTTTACCTTCTTACTGCAGCCCTCTTTGCCTCGCCCAACAGACAGCTCCTGAGAGTCAAGGGAGCCTCAGGAATACCATAAGATGTGGCAAGGAAGATGCACTTGCAAGTGAGAGATCAGCAGAATCCCCCTCAAATTACACAAATGGGCAGAATCAAATAGATAAGAGGTGGCTGAAAATGGACTGCATAAAACTTAAAGTTGATCATTGTCCAAATCTGGAGCCTGAAATGCCAATGACAATAGGACTGGGGTCTTCCCTGGAGCGTCAAGAGCTCCAATACCACCTCTCATCTCCAGCAGCTCCCATCAGAACAGTCTTTGCTGTGTTGAGCACAATATTCAGAAAGTGCAGAACAGTACTAGACAGCGATTAGAAAAGAAGAAGAGCTGGGGTTTTATACCCTGCTTTTTGCTACCCAAAGGAATCCCAAGGCTGCTTACAATCGCCTTCCTTTCCCCACAACAGACACCCTGTAAGGTAGGTACAGCTGAGAGAGCTCTGTAAAGGTAAAGGTATCCCCTGTGCAAGCACTGGGTCATGTCTGACTCTTGGGGTGACGCCCTCTAGCGTTTTCATGGCAAACTCAATATGGGGTGGTTTGCCAGTGCCTTCCCCAGTCATTACTGTTTACCCCCCCCCCAGCAAACTGGGTACTCATTTTACTGACCTCGGAAGGATGGAAGGCTGAGTCAACCTTGAGCCAGCTGCTGGGATTGAACTCCCAGCCTCATGGGCAGAACTTTCAGACTGCATGTCTGCTGTCTTACCACTCGGCGCCACAAGAGAGCTCTGAGAGAACTGTAATTGGCCCAAGGGCCCCCAGCTGGCTGCATGAGGAGGAGAAATCAACCCAGTTGTCCAGATTGGAGCTACTGCTTGTAACCATTACCCCATGCTGGAGTGAATTTTTAAATTAAGTAACTGTAATTATATAGCAACACTGCTGGAACTAGATGGTGTTCATCCAGAATTCTTAACTCAAAATGTAATGTTGTGATCTTAGCTAAAATAAACTAACATATCGCCTTAAGTTGGCTGCTTTCCAGTGCTCCATTAACACCAGCTTTACAAAAGGAAAAAGAATGAGAGAATTCAGAAAATTACAAATCTGTTATCCAAGCCTTTAACCCTGGTAGAAAATTACTGAATGCTCGAAAGCATTACATACTAGGGATGTCAACCTCCAGGTGGGACCATTCATCTCCAGACTATAGAGATAAGTTTCCCTGCAGCAAATGAATGCTTTGGAAGGAAGAGTCTCTGGCGTTGTACCACACTTAGGTCCTCCCCAGGCTCCAGCCCCCAATCACCAGGAGTTTCTCAACCCTGCCCCTTCTTCCCCACCGTTGGCCAGGGAAAACTTGCTAAGCCTATTTCAGACAGAACAAGCTGGCTACTTTTGGACAGAGTGCTGGACTAGATTGATTTTGTCTGGTCCAGTAAGATAGGTTCTTCTCTTCGTTTTTGCATTTTAAGGCAATGTTAACACAGGAGGTTTCTCACAGAGGGATGCAATTTGTCACTCAGAACGTGTAATTTTACATTTATCATATATTCATATTTAGTACAAAACTATTTGTATTAAAGCACTTCATTTGACTTTGTAATTTTGTTACACAACAGTTCTGAGGCCAGTAAGACTGCCTCAGCCTCTAACAAGTTTCACAAAAGTTTGAAAATGTGCACATAATTAGTGCACCTTAAAAAGTTAGTTTCTTTTACTTTATGCCGCTATCCAACTTGAAGTCCGCAAAGCTTGAAGTAAAAGTTCAAAATCAGAAAGAAATCCTTTAGACATTGTCTCTATTCAGACCAAAAGGATGGTTTGACCATTACGAGAACCACCCTTGGAAGTCCTTGAATTCCCCCATCTCAGGAAGTTCAGATACTCCGGTTCCTGATAAAAAGGAAATTTATCAGTTGAAATGATGGATTGTGGCTTGTTTGCTTACTTACAAACCAGGAATCCTAACCATAAGCTTAATTCTGGTTTGTAGGCAAAAAACAACAACAACAAAAGTTTATTGTTTTGTCTACTTTGGATGACACAATAAAAACAAAAACAAAACAAAACTCCAAGGAGTTTTCAATATAAAGCAGCATGTGAGGAAGGAGAATGCAAGCCAGAAGCCTTCTAAAATTTATTCTCATAAAAAGAAAACCATGGTTTGTTCATTATATCTGAACTGAGCCCTTAATTTTAGCTAGAGAAACAGACTTGAATTACTTTAATAGGATGGCGTTGGATTTTAAAATCCCCCCAAAACAAATAATGAGTTCACAATAACTAAATTTCATTTACATCTGCCAACACATGCCACCCAATTCTTTCCTCAGAAACAAATTCCAACAAGTTCCAGGAGTCTTAATCTTAGGTAAATATGTTAAAGAAGGGCTGCATGTATGATAATAGTAGAAAGTTTCAACATTATTAAATTTTAACTGAATATCCAACTGTATTGCAATTTCTAAACTATATTAAAAGATGTTTTTGAGCTTTCTGTTCAAACACATCAGTTTCCTCTGCATTGTAACAATACTTACTGGTCAAAATCTAACCAACATTTGCTTGTGACGAAAGGAATTTCTTTTACTTTTTTCAACTACCTATCACAAATTGCTTTCAAGACTTTCCTCAGTAAGAAAAGAAATACAAAAGGAATGTTATTTGGATCTAAGACATTACTCTAAGCGAGATAATAAAATTATTTTCTACCAGATTAATATCCCAATTTCAAAAAACATGAAGTATACATAGGTGCCTAAAGGATATATACATTTTCTTTGGCATATCTAATCACTGCACCTATCTATCTGAAACTGCTTGAATACAACTTTAGTAGAAGTTTAACAGCTAAAATTTCATTTACATCTGCCAACACATGCCACCCAATTAATGTCCCCAGAAGTCATTTTTATGACTGGGACCCCTCCCCTTTCCCATTGCCTCCAGGCTCATTATTGGCCGGGGGGGGGGGTGGTTGACATAACCACATATGGTCATATTACCTGGTAATTTTAATTAAAAATACATTACAATTAATTAGCCCACCCAAATAGCAAAACCCTTTTGGGCCGATCAAGAAACCTCAGGGTTCATGAAACCCCTGTTGAGAAAGCCTGGCCTAAAGGAATTAGAATCCTTTTATACAGATACTACTTTCCAATATGAAGACATTTTAAGTTTTTCAAACCACGTTTTCTTTAAGTCTACAATATTCTTTTATATTAAGTATAAAACCAACATTCCACTGATATTCTAAGGCTCCACAATAATTGCTGCAGACATATGAGACTAGAAAGTTATTCCATAAGCCTATATGGTCATTCAGTATTTCAATTTAATGATATCCTTGAAAAAATAAAATCCAACCCACACCAGAACAGCAGAACGTACCATACTTTAACCAACACTAGCCCATATTTATTCTGCCTCATTATACTGACAGAAGTTCACATTCTTCATTTGTTTCATGATCAATTTTGCAATTATAGGCATATCACAAAGTCCCCTCCTAATCTGACTGCAGCAATAGCAAAGACTGAGCTCAGGGCTGTATAACTAATACGGGAAGGCTGGAATGTTAGAGACATAAAGTAGCTAGAAACATGGGATGGGAAAAGCTCCTGTATATGTTTGGGAACATAATTAAACAATTTCCAAAAGAGGCACAATCAAAGACCAGGGATTTTCAAACTGGAGCACAGGGTCCTTAACAAGGTGAGTGTTCTCATATATCCAGAGGACATGAATATGGAAGACTTAGTTTTCTATAAGGAAGCAAAGACTTTCACCTTAGGGTGAGTGGATGGAATTATCTCGTATCTCACCCACACCCTGTGAGCTCAAAGAGCTGCTGCTCTCCACAGTGTCCTGTCTTCCACATCACCTTGCAGCCAGAAAATGTGCTGACTGGTTGCTGGGAAACAAGAGCTTAGCCCCAGAAAATCTAACTGCTTCAACAGCACCAAGGAGGTACAGTCCTAATGCGGTGATTGTAACACTTCTCATATAAAACTGAAGCGGCGTTCAGTCTCTTTTACAATGCAAAGGATTTTAGCGTACACAGAGAACAGGATGCCTTCCACTCTATATCCACAGAGAACTTCCACTACTACTTTCCAACTGACCATCAGAAGTTCAGCTGTTGTGTGATGCTGGCTTTTCCTACTTCTGTAGTAATCCTCTGAATGTTTTCTCAAGGCCTATTCCCACATCTATTCAACTGGCTACTCTCTCAAAATTATTAATTGGCTTCTATCTCAAAATTATTATCCAATACAGAAGTTTTGTATTTGCTGTTTCTGCTACAAAGACCCTTCCAGTTAAAGGCTTAAGATTGCTCAGAACTTGGGTCAGGAGTCATGACACTTTGAGAAGTGTTCCTGTGGAATCAGTTGCCTCTCTAAGAAAAAGACCCTGCAGGTCATGCACAAACAATTGTAAAAAATTACTTTTTTGTGCTAGGCAGGAGTCTTAAGATATTTCAGGATATAGCAGCATGGAGGCCTCCAGAGGGCAACTATGACTTGCTGCATATGGTTTGAAAATTGACTGTCCAGCAGATGGTATGAACCAGTGAAGGGAGGAGGGGAAGGCCTAAGAGGCCTTGAAAAAATTTGTTCAATAAAAGTAGTTCTCAGATTGCTATAGTTTGAGACCCAACGGCATAGACTATAGAGTGTCAGTAATCTAGTAGTCGTACAAAACAGTTTTTGTGACATCATACAAAGAACACTATAGAACAATCCAATTTTATATTAAAATTATTTATCACAGCAGGAACCTGGAGCAACAGAACTATTCTGCAGAAACACAGTTCAAAAGCAAGCAAGAGAAAATTCTTGCACTGTGACACAGATGTAGTCTCTTCCAAACTCCTTAAAGGAAGAGTTTTTCAAAGCTTTCTTTTAAGGAATATATGTTGCAATTAAGACAGCATAAAGCTGCTGGTTATATTTATTCAGGAGAGGCATAACACTACACACAAGTCAAGTCACTAACTATATTGGTAATATAAATACTAGCACACTGAAAATAACCCTAAATATGCCTGTCCATATCCCATTTTAAAACTCCTAAATATATACATAGAAAGGCTATCTTAGAAAATGTGAGGGATAGCTAGTAGTTTAACCTTATGCTCAAAGCCATGGAACAGAACAGAAAAGGGGAACCATATTTTCAGGGGACAGCACTAGATACTGCTGCTCTATTTAAAAGTGTAGTCTTAAAAATATTAAGAGTTACCTGTTGAACAAGGCATCTGGAAATTGGGATCAGTGCTATCCAGAACAGGCAAACAGAACTGAGCACTTGCAGATCCTAGCATAGGGTCCTTATCACTGAGCATGTTCTTCAGCGAGTCCTCTAAGACATTTTGACTTGTACTAAAATCCTCACAGACTTCATTCTCCAGGGTGGATCCTAGAAATAGGGCATCATCTAAGTGTTCAGTAGGAATTAAATGGTTAAATGTATCAACTATATCCATGAAGACTCCTGTGTGTCTTTAATCCCTATAGAAAGACAAGAAAAATACCATAAGAAAAATAAACTACGAATTATAAATTAGCTAAGAAATTAACAAATTTGATTTGGCTTACTACTAATTTCTAAGTAATTTGACCTTTACTTTGTGTTTCAATAACAGAAAACTTAGGTTATTTAGTTTTAGGCTTTTCATACTTCATGTAAGAGCCCATCTACTTTTTTGGCTGCAAACACAGGTTTTAAACCCAGTCACTGCTTTCCCTCTCAAGGATATGACACAGTATTTACCAGGGATTACTGGAGATATAAGTGTGCACTTAACCCTTCTCTGTACTTGACATGACAAAAGCCGAAGTGGGAGGATACATCATGGCCACTGATTCTCCCCTGCAAGCCTCCCCGCGCTCCACCATCACATATAATTTTTTTCTCTCTTAGGAATATGTCTGCTATGGCCAAAGGGGAAAAACAGTTGCGGGACTGGAGGGGGAGGGTTTAAAAACCCATCTATCTCCACCTATGCCTTGAAACCCACCCACTCCCATAAATCACTTCCCACAGTAAATGACAAAGTTGGGGTTGCCAAACCCATGTTTGTTGCCAAAACTACTGCTTCATCCTATGTAAAATGGAAAAAGTAAAGGCATTCAAATCTGGGTGACCCTTTGCATCTTGCCATAAAAATGGCCAATCATTTTCAATTCACTGAAGTTGACTGTTGTTTGTTTATTTTAAAAAGCTGTATCAGATCACAACA
Source organism: Paroedura picta (assembly GCF_049243985.1). Lineage (NCBI taxonomy): Eukaryota > Metazoa > Chordata > Lepidosauria > Squamata > Gekkonidae > Paroedura > Paroedura picta. Next base: position 148,281,746 of record NC_135369.1, read on the forward strand.
AAAATATGCTCTCCAAACAAGATATGGGAATTACAAAATGGGAATTACTTTTAGGGCACCTTATTAAATTAAATTCATCTTAATTCTATTATAAATATATATATCCAATTAAGTTGTAGTGGACTCTGTCAATATAATTCTCCACAAGCCAACTGCAGCACTGTTAAGTGTTGAGACAATTTCAGTCAACTGCCTGTACCCTAGTCAGCAACGTTTGAGACTTTCCTCCAATTTATGAGATTTGCAGGTGCAGCAAAGTTTAGGAAAGTTTAATTTTACCAGAGCTTTATATTGGGAATATAGAAAATGCTAACCACTGACAGAAATACACAAATCACACATAAAAACTACCGTCATCTTAGGTTTTAACAAGTCAATCCTGTAATTGTTGAGCAAGCTTTTAGAACCTCCTTAATGAGATCCACGTGAAACTAGGTCACCTAGAATGCTAAAAGGAGCAGACAGGTTGTCCTTAATTCAGAAACGGTCAGATGTAGCCCACATTTCATTTGGTCAACTGAGAGGCTTAAATCCATAAAGCATACTGTGTAATTAATCAGTTATCTGCTACAGTGCAACAAGTAATATCTCTGAACTCATACTTAATGAGCATTTGTCTAAGCAGCAGCTTTGTGCTTTGTGCCTATCTTATATCAACTCTGGCCTCCACAGAACCTGGCTCATTTCCCAAATGGAAGCATTCCATGTAATTAGGTGATAAACTCTGATACTTCCCACCTTCAACACACACAGATACAAACTTAACTACCAGATTCAACTATTTACAGATCCCTAACTAATTGTAGGGGACTGTTATCTCTAAAATATCTAAATAACTTGTTTGGGTTCAAAGGATTGCCAACTGCTGTAGTTGCTTTCAAAGGAAGGGACATGGAAAATGGTAAACAAGCATTGAAACAGCCTCTGAAGAGATCAAACCAGGAGATAACAGAAACATACAGAAGCCTGTCTTCAATGCCTGCTATTCCTATGATATGATATGGAAAACCTTTCTCTTTCTCACCTCAGAAAGTTCTTGCTATTTTTAAAAAGATCATGTGTCAGTTTCAAATCGGCTTTTCCCCATACCTTTCTTACTGGCTGGAAAATTCACATGGAAGGTTCCTGAGCCAGATCAAGTCTCAGTTCTGAGTTTATAACCCAAGGCTAAACAAATCCTAGGAGACAGATTATCACGATCTGTGTGCCAGTGTGTGAGTTAGTCTAGGAGTTGGGAGACCCAGGTTCAAATCCCTACTCTGTTGTGAAGACAGCTAGAAAAGCTTGGGCCAGGTGACCCTCCCTCAGGCTAACCACAGGTGGTTGCAATGGTAAAATAGAGAAGAACTAAGGGCACCAACTTGAACTCCTTGCAAGGAGGGTAGGATATAATGTGCTAAATAAAAATGAAATTTAGTCAAGGAACCTAATAGCAATTTATTGAAGCTTCCCTTGACAAAATATCAATGACAGCACGAAACTCAGTTATTGCATCTGATTATATTCTGCTGTACAACATAAACACAAATGCACAAGACGTTCTGTTCACTGCTTGCTTATAAACCTTTACCCAACACCCTTTAATTGTGGTGGATGAATTCATTTCTTAACCAGATGCTTTTTCTACTGACTCCAATATTCAATTAAATGGAGCTTTCTAAAACAATGAAAGTATAAGAGATTCCAGAGAAGAGGTTAGGGTTAGCATTTTGTTGTTGTATTAACTGGGATTATTCCGCCTTTAGTTCTAGACAACACTCATAGTATTACCGTATATACTCGCATATAAGCCGAGTTTCCTAGCACAGTTTTTAGCACTTAAAAGACCTCCTAGGCTTATACGCGGGTAATTGATTAACAGCCTGCCCCCAGCCAGCCAATTGCAGCATTGCATTTTGCAACCTGAAATCTTTGCAAGTGAGCTAGTGGCCTCCAGTTAACCTTTGCCTTCTGCAAAGATCTTAAAAATTAAGCTCCTTGCAAGAGAGCTAATTGCTTCCAGCTAACCATTGCCTTCTGCGAAGATCTTGAAAGCTTACTCTGGCAGCTTGTAGGACATCAATGGTTTGAATGAGGGATTATGATATTTCCCCCCTTCTTTTCCTAATCACTTCTTCCAAACTATTATTTTGGTTTCTGTGGGTGGAGTGGAGTGGAGTGGAGTGGGGTTTTGGGGGTGCTTTGAAATTTACTGTTTTTTTCTTTTATCTGAGGGGCAGCATTGCTTGCTTTTTCATCTTGGGGTTATGTTTCTTTTAAAAGTTGATTTTTATAGTTCTTTCAGTTTTCAGTTTTACAGTTCTTTATTTCAGTGTTTTGTTCTGGGGAGCACTGTAGCCCCCAGTTTGGTAGCTGTTGTACTTGTTGTAGTAGGTTGCCAACTTTGAGTACTATTGTTCTGCTCTGGTTTGCTGGCCTGGGGGGCACTGTTTGGTTCTCCTGCCAGAACTGTTCTCACAGAGCAGTTCTGTCAGTGGTCTCTCAAGGTTTCTGGCATCAAGACAGTAAGGGAAGGCAATTGTAAGCCGCTTTGAGACTCCTTTTGTTAGTGAAAAGCGGGATACAAAAACCAGCAGCTATTCATCCTCTTGACTTTTCTGTATTTGTTGGGGGGGGGGAGGCTGGATGGGAAAGCCTGTGATGATTGAGCATGGATTAAGCGCTAAGGCCACCCTGTAAATTTACCAGTAGCCTGCTGCATTTCCCACCCTCGGCTTATATGTGAGTCAATACGTTTGCCCAGATTTTGTGGTAAAATTAAGTACCTCAGCTGATATGCGAGTATAGGCAGTATGTCACTTCAAAGCCATCCCCAAAAATGGGAGCCACAGAGCAACACTGTGCAAGAGTTCCACAAAATTTACCAGCCCCAATTTTTTTTTTACTAGCCTGCCTACCTGCTCATCTGTTTGTTAAGACACTATTAAAAACTTATTTTTCCCCCCTGGGTGATCATCTGGAGGTTATTCTCACTTGGCCCAGATACCTACTTTCCCCCCTGCCCCACATGAGGATCTTTGAGTATCTGCTGCAAGCCTCTGCACAGTAAGAAATGTTTCTGTCCTCCATAGTAGCAGTCTAATGCTGTCATCAGTCATCTGCCAAGTTCATCCATGCCCCAGAGAGGACCTGTATAATTTGTAAAGGACACCTACATACTTAGAGGCCGTAAACCTCTAAAGCCCAGTGCTAGGAGGCAACATCAAGGGAAAGTCTTGGCTTCTGTACTCTATTTGCTCCAGGGCAATTGGCTGGCCACCATGTGAAACAGAATACTGGAAAAGACAGACCACTGGCAAGCTCTTTTTAAGTTTTCTTCTCTTTTTGTTATTAGCATTTCCATTTCTATCCCATTCTAGCACTATCAAAACCAGCATAGTAAAGGTAAAGGTATCCCCTGTGCAAGCACCGAGTCATGTCTGACCCTTGGGGTGACGCCCTCTAGCGTTTTCTTGGCAGACTCAATACGGGGTGGTTTGCCAGTGCCTTCCCCAGTCATTACCGTTTACCCCCCAGCAGCAAGCTGGGTACTCATTTTACCGACCTCGGAAGGATGGAAGGCTGAGTAAAATGTTCAATTAAAAAAAACAAACAGAACAGAACACTGTTTAAGCCATCGCTACTAACAGCAGCCTTACAGCATATTCACGGAATACTGACAGGTTAAGGTGCTCTACAGGAAAACAAACAAGGGCATATGTAAATCAGAAAAACCAAAGCAGACCAGGAGAAAACAGGAGTATATTGCTAATGGGATATACATATAGATATAAAAGAAACCAAAGAGCTAATACATAAAAATATAAGAAATGTTAAGAAGTTCAAACAAATTGTAGTCTAAAATGTAACAACAGTTACAAATTTTAGAAATTGTTAGGTTGAATAATAAGGTTACTCATACAGAATGTATTCACACAAAAGCATGTTAATTTCCTCCCAGCAGGTACTGAAAAATCCCTGCTGAAAGTCAGGAGATATTTGTTAGTGAAAGATTAAGAGACTGTTCTGTCTGATTCACCCATCCCCCTTACTCACTGCAGCCTCCCTCACAGCACTGCATCTTGTTTGACATTCGCCCAAATTTTCATAGAAGTTTTGCAGAAAGATTTTACATGAGCTTCTTTCAATTTCACAATTGTAGGATCCTGGCAAATATTTTCAAACTAAGCCACAATTGGATAAAATCATATTTCAGACCTTTTTGGCTGCCATGACCTGTATTTTCTTAATTGTTTAGACTCCAAATCATCATGGGACAAAACACTTAACTAAAGAATACAAAAGCAGCAGCCTCCCCAAAACTGTCACAGTTTTACAGCTTACTCAGAAGGTACGAGAAACTCACATACAAGATCCCTAGCCCAGTATGTGCTAGTGACATTTCTCACATCTGGCTATCTTTAGTCCAACACATCTGAATTCCCTATGCTAAGCTTATCCAACACAGTCCTGGGGAACCTGCTCCCTTCAGGCCGGAGATCACACAAAGGGATTCCAAATGAACATTTGCATGTGCACAGAGCTAAAGACCTGGAAGAGAAACAAAGGAGGGGGGAGGAAGAGGAGGAGGAGTTGGTTCTTATATGCCGCTTTTCTCTACCAGAAGGAGTCTCAAAACGGCTTACAGTCGCCTTCCCTTTCCTCTCCCCACAACAGACACCCTGTGAGGTGGGTGAGGCTGAGAGAGCCTTGATATCACTGCTCAGTCAGAACAATTTCATCAGTTCTGTGACTGGCCCAAGATCACCCAGCTGGTTGCATGTGGTGGAGCGCAGAATCGAACCCGACATGCCAGATTAGAAGTCCGCACTCCTAACCACTACACCAAACTAGGGGGAGAATCAGTCCTCTTGTCTGAGTGTGTTTTCTCTCTGGGCCATTTTATTCCTTCTCTACTTGCTGATTTCCAATGTAATATTTAGAAATACCCATTAGGAAACAGACTAAAGTTTTGGTGCTCCAACAGGGCTTCCTAATATCTGTGTCCCAAACCAGTGGTCCCCAACCTTTTTTCAGCTGGGAACCGGCAGGGCAACTGCCCCGCCCACACAGCGCACATGCGCTGCCGGGCTGCGCAGCGCGCATTTGCGCATGCTGATTCCCTCTCCCCCCCTCCCGCAGTAAGAAGCTTCCCGGGCCACAAGCTTGCGGCCCGGGAAGTTTTTTAATGCGGGGGGGGGGGGAGAAGGAACTGCGGCCCGGCACCGGGCTGCGGACCTCAGGTTGGGGACCACTGTCCCAAACAATGTTAAACCTGTAGGCACTTTTGGAATTCTGAGAATACGGAAGGGGTACCATCGTCAAAAGGCCAGGGTCCCTACAGCGCTATATATATAATTACTGTAAGACTAAAACTAAGTTATTTATACTTAGGTACTTTAAAATCTACAAGGCACTACAGTGTTATATGTACTAATTTCAGCTTTCTGCAGGACCTGCAAAACAGAGCTCTTCTGTCAAGGTCTATGGATGAGGCCAGCGCCGGAGGAAGTTCAGATGGGGCTCCCCTCAGGAATACGCAGGTACCATCATCAGCATGGTTGGCTGTCATATCTCCCTAGCTGCTCCAGCTGGTAGCTGGGTTGTTAGGGTGGACTTCTTGTTATTTCCGCCATATTGTTTTGTATTTTTTCTGTAAATTTTTATGGGGTTTTAATGGGGGGGTTAATTAGGGATCATATTTTATTGTACTGGGTTTGTTATGTAACCCAGCTTGAGCCGGCATGCGGAGAGTAGCAGGTAACAAATCAAAGAAATAAAATAATTAATGTATTTCATGTCATTAAAGTAGTTTGTATCTGGTAAGACAATAACCACTGCTTGTGTTTCATTTTGTTCTAAAACTGTTTTCTTCTGTGGCTACAAAATTTCCATAAATTTTAGATTTCTAACAAGAATTAAAATCAGTTTTTTATTAAATAGGATCTTCCATTACACTCAACGGAACTTCTGTGTTAAAAAACTGACAAGATTAGTCTTATCAACTGATTAAAATATTTTCTACCCTTCCCCCAAAATGCCCCAAAGTCATCAATAAACTTAATACTGTTATCAGCATTAAAACAACCAGTCAATTTTCAGCCCATGCCATAAGCCCAAATAAACAACCTTTATATATATTAACAGAAACACAATATAGTTGAAACCCTTTCAGAAATTAAATGGCCTTATATCATCTTGTGCAAATGAGAAGAAACTATTATATTTTCCTAGCGCACCCTGCTCCATGTGGTTAGACCCAAAACTGAGAGCCTGAATTGAGGAAAATGAACATGGGTTGACCTGGGAAATGAAGGGCAGCCCAGTATGCAGCAGTGGATGGGGAAAAACGCAGAAGGGGAAGAATAATCAGCTAATTTCAGTTAACCAACAGGGAATGACACTCCACACCAATGGAAGTTTCAGTTAAAAGCAGTCCCATATACAGTGTGTTGCAACCCTGATGCTACAGCAATGTGGATCAGTACAGACAGATCAGCTGAGCCCAGAAGATGAGACAGTTTGTAAGCAAAATGCAGCTGGAAGATATTTTACTCATTATTACCCATTTGTTTTCCTAACAACAAAGCTGGGCCCCCCAAAGCACTCCCAAACTCTTTTGCTGATCTCCAAAGAAGCCAGTCTCATTCTTTTCCAAAAAGCTGATCACACCCTTTGACAGAATCAGCCTTTATGACCCACACTGCCTGTCTTGGATGAACTGAGATACAACTTTTAACATCGTAGTTAAAAATGTGGCTTCTCCCTTAACATCGTAGTATTCAAAAATAGACATGGAGTTCCAATATGGCCAAAACAACTTCCTTACAGATCTAATGTTTGCAGATGATAGTGCCATATTTGCCGATGCAGAGGCTACTAACACCCTCTATGACATTGCCTGCATCGCCCAATCTTACAGCTTAAAAATAAATGTGGACAAAACCAAAGCCATAGATGGATCACCAACAAATGTATACCTCAATGGGCAACAAATTGAGCAAGTCAAGGAATTTAAATACTTGGGCTCGTTAGAGCAAGAAAAAAGATGTCATCTACCACTGAAGCCCACAATAGAATTGGCCAAGCAGCATCAGCATTTGCCAAAGCTCAAATGGTGCTTCTGGAAGAAGACAAACATCTCTCTCAATACCAAAGTTCATCACTTCCGGACACCAATCCTGGCAATCTTCCTATATGGATCAGAAACATGGACTTTGCTAAAACAAACTCGAGACCTTCCAAATGCAATGCCTGCAGCAGATTCTGGGTATCTCTATTTGTGATCATTATCGAAACAAAACAATTTGGACAAAATGTGACAACCAGCCACCAATTAAAGAACAAATCCAAAAGCACAGACTGCAATAGTTTGGCCACATCTGCAGAACGAACACCAGCAGACTGCCTCATAAACTCCTCTGTTGAGAACTACCAACTGAATGGAAGATCCAATAACTGGCGCCAAAGAAAACATGACAGACCTTAGAAAACAGTGACTGGCTATCCTTATGCCCAAAACTCCTGCCATGAATCACCAAGAGTGGAAACATATTATAAACAAGTCAAAAAATCCAGCGGCACCTACAGCAGCGTATTGGCTGAGAGGACAAGCTTCTCCACCAATCGCCAGCTAAAGGATAAAAAGAAACAATTATTACCCACTCAATATGCCACAGTTCAAATTATATGCAGAGCCAGTCATAACCTCTGACCATGTGGTACAAGTTACACTGCCACAACAATGCATAAATCAGCTAAAGGTTAGATTGTAACCCTCAGCCTCAGCCATTACTAACAGCCAGTAGTTCATATTAACACAGCCATCACACAGCATGTTTCTTAGATTCTTAATATTTGTTAACTGAAAGCAACAGTTCTTACCTAAAATTAAAGGAATGCCCTATGGACATTATGATGAAGCACAAAACCATTCATGACGCTTCTCTGAAAAACTGCTGTCATACTATTTAAACACGCTGTTAAGTGGGTGAGCTGTGGCTATAAATATACTTAAAATGCAATTGCCTACCACCTGTTGGGAAGGTTCTAAATATGTAAGGTCTGTTGTGTGTTGTAAACACAAGCACGCACACACACACACAAACCCTCCGATCAAACCATTAAAAGTTATCAATGAGGACATCAAGACCTGTCCTAGGAGCTTATCTGCAGATAAGGAGGAACGGAGAAGCAGAGCTGATGTTGTAGCAACTTCAAACAATCAGCCAAGAACGTATTAGGGCTGCTTGGAAAGTGGTTAGACCTGATTAATATAATAATAAAGATCACAAAGTGTTACTATGTGAACGCCGTGCGTGCTTGGAAAAGTGCAGGAAGCACTGGAGCCATGCAGAGTCAAGGCATGTGCACACAGCCATGCTCCCTGAATGTTAGCTGCTTTTAACCGAGGGGACACATGACCCATTTGGGTCAACAGGCACGGCACGGTTCATTCTTCCACCCATTCGAAGCACTGGCGGCCAAAAGAGAGCTGGCCATGACTAGAAGACCAGAAAACCTAAGCGGCGCCAGACTAAGGGCGGCCGGAGGCCTAAAGCGGCCGCTCTGGCACTTCGACGGTGCCCAAGATCCCCCGCGCTCTGCCGGGCTTCCTTTGCAGCCAGCCAGCCGTCTCCGGCGGGGCCTCCGGGGAAGGGCACGAGACGCGGGCCGGCGGACACGAGCGGGCAAAAGCAGCCCCCGCCAAGGAGTCCTGGAGCCGGCGGGCCAAGGGAGCCTCGGCGAGGGCCAGGCAAGGCGGGAGGAGTCAGCATGGAGGCTCCGCGGGGCGAAGGAGAGAAAGCGAGGGAGGGAGGGAGGGGATGAGGGGCCCCGATCCGCCAGCACCACCCGGAGCCCTCCGCGCCGCCGAAGGAGGACGGGAACTACCTGCCGCAGCCGCGCTCCCTCCTTGGGCCGGGTGCTGCTCGGTTCCTTCCCCCCGCCCTTCTTTCCGCCTGTTACGTCGGCCTCCTTCCGCCTCTCGCTCCGCAGCCCCAGGCCGGAGGGGGGGAGGAGGAGGGCGGCCGTGCGGAAGTAGAAAGGCGGAGGGGGTGGGGAGAAGGCTGGCCGTGGGCGGAGCCAGGGCGGGTGGCTGCTAGGGCTTGGCTGGCGGAGGGGAGCACGTCCGGGTTCGCTCCCTCCCCCCCCCCGCCTACGTCGCCAGGTGGTCCCTCCATCCCCCGGCGCGCGCGCTTGAGCCCTCGCCGAGGAGACGGAAGGGAGGGCCGAGCGAGCCTCCGGAGCGGACCTCACGTGATCGAGCGGCTTCCTCGAAGGGCCCTGCGCGCATGCGTAATCCTCTCCAAAACCGAGTGGGATTGCGAGGTGCTTCCCCCTCCAGCCCCGTCGCAAGACGCGCCATGGCTGTTTAGGGCGCCGTTTCCGAATGGCTGGAAGACACCCCGGCTGCCCGCCTTCGCTTCATCCGGCAAACCCGCAAAGAGTGCGAGGGGATCGAAGAGGAGATGGGGGTGTCGGCCTATCGGGCCGGGGGGAGTCAGACCGTCAAGCCGTCGCCTTTGGCCGAGCGTCCCCGACCCTTAACCGCGGGAGTCTGTGGGGGCAGTTAGGGCTGCGAACGGAGCGCTGCAAAACATGTTTACGCAGAAGAGCAATTCCTCCGAGGCCTAGTTAACAAACGGCAGGTGTCATGCCTTAAATCTATTATTGGAATACAATGTATACATCTGGATATTTTTCCATGGGTGATGGGGGGGGGCTGTTTATGCAAACCCGATATGTCAAAGAAGAGAACAGAAAGCCTTTCTCTGTGATAGCTAACTTTCTGTGTACAATAAGGTGACATCTGGGGGTACCTGGCAAATTCTACTTATGTTGAAATTAAATATATATATGTTACAATACTATTTTTGCGTTCTATGCAACTTTTTGTTGCTCCATATAGACCACATTTTTCAATCAAGAACACCCCCCCTCCCCAGTCAATGGGGTCCCGCTTCACCAATGTTAAAATCTGGTCACCTTAGTGTACAAGGAGGAGTTTCCAACGTCACGGGGGGGGGGGGGGGCTGGAATTTTTCTGCAATTACAATCAGTCACTACAGCTATTTTCCAGGAGAAAAGGACTGCTTTGGAAGCAGACTGTTGCATCAACTCCCTGATGAGCACCTTTCACGACCCAGTTTTTGCCCTCTCCAGATGGTCCATGCAAAAGGGGATGCCCCCTGCTCTCCCAGCCAAATGGAGAAGTAAGGAGAGACCACTGGAGTAGCAAAAAAGTTGAAATGTATTTTGCTACCAAAATAAAGAAGTCACTTTATAGTTGGACAAAACCCACGTTTTTTCAACGCAACAAGGATAACCACTTTCTTTTATACATTCTGTTCCATTCCTTATGCCTGTGTCTCATTGGATTGGTTACAAAGTAATAGCATAACCCCAGATGCATCCCATCTGTTTCTGATTGGTCCCTGATGTCACATGCGCGCTCTCTCTCTCTCCTACCTGTCCTGTGCTGAGAAGACAGCCAAACCTTACAAAAGTGAAGTATTTCCTACAATTAGAGGAACTCTGTACATGTTCTTATGTACCAGTGTCATGCACCAACCCTGAGTTGGCCACCCTAGGAGAGTTTCTATTTTCTGGAGAACTGGTCATTGCAGTCTCTCCCTACACCTACACCCCAGTGCAGCTGTCCAGGAACAGTTCCAGAGAAGGAGTCCTGTTAGTATGTAGTAGCAAAAACAGGAGTCTTGTGGTGGACTAACAAGCTTTTTTGTAGCATAAACTCTGGTTAGCTAGAGCCCACTACATGCATATGATGAAGTGGACTGTAGTTTAGCAACATTTATGGTATAGCATAATATACCACGACCCCCCCCCCCTTTCATTCCTAGTATAGCTGTGCTAGACTACTACAGTAAAAACCCTTAGAAGCTTTGTGGCACTTTAAAGATTAACTAATATAACCTCCTTAATCAAGATTGAAGTGGGTAGCCATGTTGGTCTGAAATAGCACAACAAAATCTGAGTCCAGTAGTACCTTTTAGACCAACAAAGATTTATTCAAGGCATGAACTTTTGAGTGCATGCACTCTTCTTCGGACAATGGAACAAAGATCAAAAGAGTACAAATATAAGGGAAAGTTAAATTAGTAACAAATTAGTAAACTCATAAAATCTAAATTATGCAGTATGATAATTCTTTGCTAAAAAGTTAATCAAGCTACCATCAGTTTATTTCCTTCCTCCCCTATCTATCCATTGTTCATTTCCGTTCTGAGGATCCCATTTTTAAGATATTCTTGTATGGTATTCTGGGTTGCTAGGATCCCAAATGTTGAGCTGCAAAACAATATTAAAATAATTACAAATATTTATTAAACAAAATGGCTTGATACAATATATTAAAAACAAAGTGAAAACAACGCATCCCTAACTGCACATGACACAATAGACCAAATGCGTTTTGACCCACAGGGGTCTTCCTCAGTGGTCAAATTATTGTGTGAAATGCTCTTTTGTATAAGATCAAAATCTAAAGGCTTGCTGGGTGGCAAAGAAAAATATGTTAGGTGTATCTCCAACTAGTATTTCTGAAGTATTTGATTTGGAGCCTTCTAAAATATGTGTTATCTGAGGCCACTACTCTTAGCTTTTGCTTAAGTCTACAGAGTGCATGCCCATGTGATTTTTAAATATATTTTTGCAGATCAACTTTTGGTTCCTGATTTCTGTTCAGGTTGGGTTTTGGTTTCCTTTTTTGGTTTTGCATTCTGGGTTGCTGAACAGCCTAAAAGGAAGAATAGGGTGTCTGCACATGTACAAGCATCACTTCTTAATAGGAAAGTGTTAAGGAGTCTCAGCCGAATTAAAGAAACCATTTTATATTTCCCAATACTAGATGACTGCGAGAGGCTGTCTGTCACATACAAAGTCCTGCATGGCCTTGCTGATAGTGAGCATTGGTAGTAATGGTTATTATGTAATATTTATTGCAAATTCATGATGGAAAGAATGAGCTGAGACAAACCCTAGCCCCCACTATAACTGGAGTACCCTCTGACTATAGCTGTGCAATTTTGTGTTTAGAACAACCCAGTTTATTTCCATTTTGAGAAGGCATCAAGCAATAGATTGGAGCACACAGACCCCCGCTAATAGTCTATAGGAGAGTCCTACATCATATTTCCTCCATAAGATTTTAAGCTTTATTTTCATAACCAACATCAAGAAATATCAAACAACTCTCACCCACCCCATCTATGCGCCCAGGCAAAAAGTAGAGGAAATAATGAGGTAAAAGTAAAGAAAACAGTGGGGGAAAGAAAAAGTTCAGATGGGATCATTGCCCTTCAGAAGTTGTTAATGGGCAGGAATCTTAATTACCAGTGTGAGGACCAGTGGAGTGTATTATAATGTTGCACTAGGATCCCCCCTTGGTGGCTGGGGCTATCATTCTCTTTACCCATTCCACAAAAGTGTTGTGAGGGCTGTGGGGATGACTATGTATGCTGTCCTGAGCTCCTTCAGGGAGAAGCAGGATTTTAAAAAATGCACCGAATACATATAAATATGACACCCATATGTCATGGATCCGCAACCCTTTCAAGCTCAAGGGCACAAAATTTCTGCTAAAGAGGTAGAATGGCTATTGCAGGAGGCAGAGCCAACTATGAAATGTCAAGTGTGAGATTATGTATAATTCCAGTAATAATTCTTCAACATTTCAGGCAAAAGCTCTTATTATCTCTTAAAATGAACATATTGGTTTAAATTATTGTTCCTATACTATTGTTGTAAAAATCCACATAGCCAGTCAGATCTCCAGTGGCCAATCAGAAGCCCTGGTGAGCAAAAGCCCCAGCTAGCCCCACCTGCTTTCTAGAAACACTTGATGGGCACCTGGAAAGGAATGGGTAGGCACCATGATACCTATAGGTGCTATGTTGGGGGATCCCTGTTATTTGTCCTCCATATATTGTTGAGAAGGTTGTATTTCTTTTTGTGGCTAGATCCAGAACCTCTGACAACCACATTTTGAGGCTTGGGAAAGTCACTGGATCACACAGAAGCAAGCAAGCAAGGCAGTAATATTGCCAGTGAGAGGAACCAGATCCGTTTTAAAGTTATTGGTGTGGAGGGACTTGCTTTTGTGGACACTAAACTCTCTTTACAGGCTACTGGGTACCTGCCAGCTCTTTCATGCACTCTGTGTATTAGTAAATATACAAATATCATTGAAATATCCTCAGTCTCCAGGGATTGTTCAAGTGTCAACCAACCCCCTACAATGTTTCTCTGTGAAGTTTCACCTTTGAGGGAAGCAGGGAGTGACTGTGACAGGCCAGGATAAAACAGACAATAATGAGGGATGTTCTCTTTGGAACTACAATAGTCCTGATCCTGGAACAATCATGTGATAAATACTCAATGTGGAGAGAAGATTCTTAATGTGAGGTTGGTGCTGCCAAAGACAATTCTATTTCTCCTTGTAAGCATTTTTTTTAAATCAGAGATATGTATCATATAGCAAGCAGTTCACATAATTAATACAAAACCATAAGGAAAAATGTTCTGAAATAGGGTATTGCTGCAAAAGATAGGGTTGGTTTCTGCATGTTTGTAATGACTGCATAGAACACTCCAGCTGTAACTAAGGGACCGTCTCTCCCAGTATGCCCCTAGGAGACTAAAATTGTTAAACACCAACATGTTGATCGTCCCTGGCCAGAAAGAAGTGTGTCTGGTCTTGACCAGGGCCTTTTGGACTGTAGCCCCAATCTGGTGGAATGGGGTGCCAACCAAGACCCAGGCCCTGATGGAACTACCAATTTCTGCAGGGCTTGCAGAAATTGCAGGCCTCTTCCACCAGGTGTTTGATTGAGAATCAACAGCTAGCACAGCCAGTAAAATCTAGGTGCTTCCCTCAATTCATCTCCAGGTTATTCCTGCTATTAACAGTATCGGAAGAATTGGATTGACAAAAAAATAAACAAAAACAGTTTGTAGTTTTAATATGGTTTTAATTGTGATTTTACAATGCCCTAGAATTAAAGCCCATCATAGCTGATACAACAAGCGCTAGCAGGTGGGAGGGAAGAAAATAGCAAAGAAAGAAGGAGTTAGAAAGGAAGAGAGTGATTAAGATAGAGCTTGGCATTGGGAAGAGTAAGGGGAGGGGGAGGGGGAGGGGTTGTCCAGTCTATAAGGGCATGAGGTTGAATATGTATGTTGTGTGGGGGGTTCTGGCGTGGTGGCAAATGAGGGTGTGGGTGTGGAGATATGGGTGTCAAGAACCTGTGGTTTGGAATGTTCATTGAATGTGGGAGAGGACTGACCTTTGGGAATTTTGGCATAGTGGTTACAGATGAGCTTTCCAGAGCCATGTCTTCAGATATGTGAAGGGAAAATCAGACTGGAGACTCTTCTTAGGGAGAGATTACATGGCAACCAATTCCTCCCAGTTCTATTGCCCAGTCCTTTTGTCTCCATTTTTTTACTGTTGATATAATGTGATGTGCCCACATGCTTCAATCACTATTGCCCTTTAGAAGATGGATTTTTGTACCCTGCTTGTTACTACCAAAAGGAGTTACAAAGCAGCTTACACCTTTTATGATTCTATGTTGGATACACACTTTTCTTGGATGCTTTAGGATGCTTAGGGCTGATCCTGCGTTGAGCAGGGGGTTGGACTAGATGGCCTGTATGGCCCCTTCCAACTCTTCCTTTCCTCATAACAGACACCGTGTGAGGGAAGTGGGGCTGAGAGCTCTGAGGGCACTGGGAATGGTCCACAGTCACCCAGCAGGCCTCAGGTGATGCTAAGCAGTTTAAAATTGCCTTACACACACACACACACACACACACACACACACATTAAAATAAAAAATATATCGCTAAGCAGTTTAAAATCGCCTTACACACACACACATTAAAATAAAAAATATATATAGAAAGTCCGACCTTACAAAGTAAAAATAATAGTTGAGAAGTGAATGTCGCATTTGGCTAGCAAGTGCCTGTAACAGTTGCACAGCTCCATTACGGTGAGTCTATGTATCTGAAGAAATCTGTGTTTGCACAAGAGCTTATACCCAGAATAAAATTCTGTTGGTCTTAAAGGCACCACTGAACCCAAACTTTATTCTACAACTATGTGACATTCAAGAATGGTGATGCTAGCAAATTATAGTGTGAGTATTGTAGTAATACCTGGGCTAATGTGAAGGGGGAGGTTATATCCCATGAAACTGAAGACTCTAAGTCCTTCATTCATCTTGATTTTTTCAATTCTGATCTAGCACCTTCCTTCCCAATGGATCTAAGCCAAGCATATTGAACTAAAGTATTGTGGAGAAATCAGGGTAGGGTAAGAAATCCATTCATGTTACCTTTCAAGTCACTGAAGTGTTGAATTGGGGAGTTTTGTAACTTCTTCAGTATTTGAGGTGACTCATTCATTTGACAAGAGAACAATAGGATTTGAAATAATTGATGAGTGTGGGACCTGTGATTCAGGTACCTTCGGAGCAATACAATGCACATCATTTTAACTTGATGCTATCTGATATGTGATGAACTGATCCCAAAAAAAACGTATCTGCTACTTGTAGATATCTATAAGTTTATATTGCATCATATCGTACAACAGTGCCCTCAACATGCTTAACAACATGAAAACAGTCATATACCAAATGCATAGCAAGGCAATAAAATAATGATTAAAAACAACAACAACACTGAAGCAAAGTCCATGCAGCATAACATGATTGCAAGCAGTCATAATTAAAGAAATCCTTGTTTGTGAAAAGACTGCAGGAATTTAATTTAATTTTTAATCTGAAAAGTTAACCTAGTCTGTCAAACATATCTGGGAGAGAATCCCTCAAGAAGGGTGCCACTAATGAGAAGGCCTTGCTTTTTCATCTCGCCAGTGCCTGCTCTGAAGATTAATGTGGGTGTGTGGTTCATAGTGGAGGAGACACTCCTTTTCCTTAAGGGTGCAATGCAATTAAAACTGAGCACTTTGAAATCCCATTCATTTCCATGGAAGCTTTAAACACTGGTCTCACCCATTGAAACTTGAAAATGAGTGGTGGAAGGATCATGTATAATGTAGCAATTCATACCATAGAGATAAATATTCATGCCTATCATTATGGCCAGGGTTCAGGGACTGGAGCAAGGTCAGTCTGGCTTTGCTCAGCGGACAGAGACTTCAACAACTAGTAGAAATCTGTTCCACAGCCTAAAAGCCAGCAGAAAGCCATCTTCAAGGGTAAGACCTAGAAAGTGTAGAATAACCCTAATTCTGCCTAACTGCCGGAGCATTCAGCTACTAGCCTGAGTGTAAAGTACCCAGTTTCTCAAAAGAACAACATCCTGCGTTAAGGTCCCTGGTGCCTCTCTGTGGCAAGGGCCACCATTAGAACTGGTGAGCCAGCCTGAGCCTGTTTAGGATTATATTTTTACTTCCATAAAGGATGCCATTAAGATTTTCTACCAAAGACAGGGAAATATTTTGGTCACATAGATTGGTACTTGATACTAGTAATCTGGGAAATGCTTGAATAGGGGCGCAATGGACCTTGTGGTGAACAGGCAGGCAATTGTATTATGTTTGACAGTTGTAATCACTTGTGAGCTGAGCCTCAGATCTCACTGCCATCCAGTCAAGTAGTTGCCCAGGAGCTATGGTCTTCAAGTTTAATTTGCTTGCCTCGCACACACTTTTGCAGACGTGTAGTAAGTCAAATGTTCTGAAGGGTCATGGGTAGTTGAGTGAGCTAATGAAATTAGTTGGGAGAACTATTCTTCCCATAAGGCTACACAGAAATACTCATTCATATGCTGAGAATAATCCTGACATACACCAAACACACATTTAAAAAATAATAATTTGCTCACTTTAAGATTTGCTGCTGTCAGGGCATGCATTGGTGACAGCTATGGGCAGGGGAAACCAGAACTCCATTGGATTGTGTGATCATGCATATACGAGAAACCAAGTGCATGAAAAATAGGCAAAAACAGATGAAAATCAGGTCCTGTTTCCAAGAAGTGAACATAGTATGTGCTGAAATACCTTATTTAATATATTTATATATTTCTTTTCTCCAGGAACACAGACCTCAAAGCAGCTCTCAGGTATTAACGTCATAGACAATCGAAATACTACATCAAAATTTCCCTTGCTCATAGCCTTATTATTACAAAACTCAAAAGCAGAGGAAAATACAGTGCCAGCAAATGATACCCAAGTGGAGATGCCAGCCTTCACGTGGGACCTGGGGATCCTCAAGAATTATGATCTTATCTTTAGACTGCAGAAATCAGATAACTTGGGAGAAAATTGGTGCTTGGGGTTGGGAAAGTGGACTCTATGACATTGTACCCCTCTAAGGTTCATGTCATCCCCAGGATCAACCCTCACATCTCCAGTTTTCCAAGTTGGGCCCGGCAACCATATCCAAATGTTCTGAGTTGCCCTGAGCTCCTGGGAAGGGCTGCATATAAATTAAAAAATAAATAAGTAAAATAAATCCCCTCTCCTCTGCCAGTGGCAAGGGAGGACCTGGCAACCCTACATTCAAGGAGACAAAACCCAGAAAAGCTATCAATCTGTTGGCCAAGGAGGTAGCAGCTTATAGCATGTCTGTTATGTTTACTGATTTGTGATAAACCAGGAGAATTCCTGATTATAAAGATGCCTTAGCACCTGACCAAAAGTTCAACTTGAATTTGTTGAAATTTTCAGTATGGTGGGACTTGCTTACAAATTAAACAAGTCAACGTATTGGGTACTGCATGGCAGGAATGGTAGCTGCAAGACTCTTATTATCATACATTATCACCAGTTGGAGGAACAGTCCAGCAACTTGGAACTTCATAAGAACCCAGTGAGGAGACATAGGGAAGATGAGGAAATCCTATTTTATTAGGAGACTTTAGTTGCAGGACAGTGTTCTGAGGTTTACAACCATAAAGGACAAGCCAAAGACTGTAGGATGGGAAGAAAATGAACCCGCTGAAAGCAAACAACAGTTGCTCATTATGTTTGAATGTATGTCCTTAAGACTAGAGCCTCTTGTGGCACAGAGTGGTAAGCAGCAGAAATACTGTCTGAAGCTGTCTGTCCATGAGGTTGGGAGTTCGATCCCAGCAGCTAGCTCAAGGTGACTCAGCCTTCCATCCTTCTGAGGTCGGAAAAATGAGTACCTAGCTTGCTGGGGGGGGGGGTAAAACGGTAATGAGTGGGGAAGGCACTGGCAAGGCCACCCTGTATTGAATCTGCCATTCACCCCAAGGGTCAGACATGACTCGGTGCTTGCACTTGAACATGGCCTCAGTCTTCCTTTCATGCCCTTTAACAAGCATCAAGAGCGAGCAGGCATTTTCTGACGTGGTGACATTCCCATCTGAAGCCTCAAAACATCCAGCAGTTGACTTTTCTTAAGATCAACTTGCTGGTGTTTGGCTTAGACTTTGAGGACTGAGGTGAGGACATAATTGCTGTGACTGCACCCCCTCTGAGTCTGTTCTGGTTGCTGGGGTTGACATACTCTCCCCATGCTTAAAATCCTGTAAACAGAAGCGGCAGGGCCATCATTACCCATTTTGATTGGCTATCCCCCTAAATGTTACAGAGCCCATACAGAGAACCAGAGGGTCCTAGAGATCAAATCTAACTGACACTAGTCCCCCCCCCCCCCCAAAGGATAAACCTCTTATCAGTGAGCCAGAGCTCAAGTAAAATGCAAAAAAACCCCATCAGCTCTCAGGGAGATCCCTGGACGTTTTCAGATCCGGGATTGAGATGATGGTGGTGGGTGAATTCTGATAACTTGTTGTAGTGGTTAAAAGCAGCAGGCATCCTCAATCCAGCCCCATTCTACCTAATGGAGCAAGACCAAACCAGAGAATCTATTTTTGTGTCATGCCCCTGCTGCCACCTCCCGTCTCCCAGGAGTTGTCACAGCAACCAGGACCTGCAGCTGAGCCAGCTCTGGTGCAGCCGCAGATGCATTCCAGCCCTGACAGCTCACCTGAATGATGCAGACTAAGCAGAAGGGTGGTGTTTGCTGAACGCCGAAGGAGCCAGAGACTGCAGGCACACTGTCAAAGTAGATGGGGCCCAGCTGGGATAGCTCCTGGGGAGGATGAGTGAGTCCCCCCCAGGTGCACCCAATTAACTGGGCTGCTTTTAGGAGGGACTGCAGCAGCTCTTTGGTGTGGGTGTAATCCATGTAGAGATCCTCCTGTCCAGTTTGGATTCCTTGTCCCTGCGAACTCCTGTGATTACTATCGGCTTCTCTGACTCCTGGCAAATGGCTTTTGACTATGCACCTGGTAATTGGACTGGCTTTGTTGAATATGTGCTTATCTGGACTCTGACCTTGGCTTTCCCTTGACTACTCTGCCTCACCCTTAACTCTACTTGCTTTAATTCCTAACGACTTGGACTGGACTTGCTTTGGTGTAGACTCTGGCTAGGTTCTGCAGCCCAGGCACCTCCTGCCACTGGGTGTGGCCAGCTAGGGCAGCATATTTCCCATCATTTAGTAGAATGAGGCTGGATGGAGACACTTTCTTTGGGTGCCCCTAGACACCCTGGTCCAGACATCTTCAAACTTGGGGAGGTCTTCAAAGAGGTTCGGGCAGATACTTTGAAATTTTGGAGCCTCTAACTCAACTCCTCCCTGCCCCAAGGCCACAGAGAAGATGGAAACTTGAAATCTGCCATTGATTTACATGTCACCTATTGATTTCAATGGCCTAAATGTTTCAGAGAGGCAGCCCCAAATTCAAAACAACTGTTTCAGACAAGGTTTAAACAGACCAAACCTTGAAAAGGGCTGAATGTATTTCTAGATGCACGTTCCTACTCACTTCTACATATGATATACTCATCTCTTGTTTTCATATCATCAATACAAGTGTTATTTCTTTTTGGTCTTCTGTTTCGTTTTGTACTTCTTGTAGTGAGGTCCTGTTTCTTTTTTGTTGTTTGTTGTATTATGTATAGACTGGACTGATCAGATGTTTCTCCAGGAGCAAAATACTTAAGGTAAACCACCAGAAGAGGACAGACAAGTACAGAATGCAGCATCCAGGCAACTATCATGCCTAAAAAATTGCAGAGGAGGGAAGAGCAAATTATAGGTTCTGGAAAAGGGTTAGGCATAGTTAAAAACCAAGTCGAAACTGGCAAGGATAGAAAGGTAATGAACCAAAGGTAAAGTTTGTTAAAATTATTGCAGGTTTACAGGGTATGGTTGGAAGATACATGAAATAGCTGCTTTGATGATTGATTATGGACTGGCCAAGTTCTGTTGAGCTCAAAAGCTTGTACAATGTTTTGTCAATTTGGATGGACCTAATAAAAGGTATTATACACTAGGGATAGCATTTCAAAGAGCAAGAGGACATATTTCCCAACTGACTACTTCAAACAAGTGATCACCATAACAAATCTTATTTTAAATAGCCTTATACTACCTAGAAAAGGTGATAATTGGTATTGTAGGAATATTCTTAACCTTCCAACCCCAAAAAAGGACATTTTCATCAATTTTTCTTTTAAAGCGCCCCAAAGAGGATGCATGTATAAGTTTCCCATCCTGCATTCTGGGAACCAGTCTGGCCAAGTGGTATGCTGCTGGGCAGGATCATCATCACATCACCATCACCACCACCTATAATCCTCAACACGGCCAAATCTGTGGATGCTTAAATCCTGTGAGTGGAATCATTAGCAGACAAGAAAAATCTTATAACAAACTTGAGAAGTGTCAGTTTACAGAAAACCAAAATTTAGCCGCTAAATAACAGTAACAGCACCTACAAGTAGTGAATCCTGTGACTGTTGATAGGCATCCACGGCAGCCTTGTCAGTTGAAACCTTTTTTTCTGTCCAGGGTAACAGCAGCAACCACACAACATTAAGTGTGGTATAGGGTCAAACAAAAGGTAGGTTGGTAGGAAGGACAAAATCAGGGCAGCATTAGGATACAGAGGTTACCAGGAAGAAAGAGGAAATTGCTCGGCAAGTAGAACACATGGCAAACTGAGGTACCCCCTTTGCAAGTCCTTCGTAATACAACTGGACCCAGCTTAGCATTCAGCCTTGTATAACTTGGCCAGAATCTCCCCCACTTCTGCAATAAAAACATGTTGGTTGACAAGTGAGAAGGAGAGAAGCAGGCAGGAATGGAGAAGAGGATGTGGTGACTTTTAGGGGAAGGAAAGAATAGTGGGGGTGGAGAAAAGTAGGTATCTCCCCAACTCCTTGAGAGCCTCCCACTTATATTGTTTACAGTGGACAGGGCTTTTGTGCTGCAAGTCAATATTGTTAGTAGGCTAAATGGTGAAGAGATGTAAAGCATGAACAAAACAGTGTCTCTACAAGGTATATTTGCCTTCTTTTGCTAACATTTTTAAAATCTGAATTGGGAAGTTATTCTACAAAATTTTCCAATTCAGGTTTTCATATAAAACCCCATCACTGTACAGCATGTAGACAAGCACCCTTGACATACAGAAATATTTTTCCCTATTAGAAAACAGCATCTTTGAATTTCTAGCTGCTAATACTAATAAAAGGCTCAAGTTTTAGGTTTTGCTTTGTACCCATATGGCCACCTGCAACATCAATTTAAAGTAATCTGAATTTAGCAGCTCTGAGATTCCAAAATGAACAAATAAAACTTTCTCACTGATAAGTTAGTCATTTGCATTCTTTACCTCCATTTGCCATCTGAATCCACAAATATACACTGAATTCTGATATCTAGTTTATAACTATACCATGTTCAGTGACTCATTATATGTTCCAGTTTACAGCTCACATATCAAAGGCAGTCTTAACCGATTTAATGAACATATACAAATCCTACCTAAACTCCTGATTTATGATTGCCATATGCTGAAGGCTGCTAGTTCTGGAGGCCTCACTTCAAGGACGTAGATAAAATTGAAAGTGTACAGAGGAGAGCGACGAAGATGATCTGGGGCCAAGGTACCAAGCCCTATGAAGATAGGTTGAGGGACTTGGGAATGTTCAGCCTGGAGAAAAGGAGGCTGAGAGGGGACATGATAGCCCTCTTTAAGTATTTGAAAGGTTGTCACTTGGAGGAGGGCAGGAGGAGGGCTGTTTCTGTTGGCTGCAGAGGAGAGGACACGCAGTAATGGGTTTAAACTACAAGTACAACAATATAGGCTAGATATCAGGAAAAAATTTTCACAGTCAGAGTAGTTCAGCAGTGGAATAGGCTGCCTAAGGAGGTGGTGAACTCCTCCTCACTGGCAGTCTTCAAGCAAGGGTTGGATACACACTTTTCTTGGATGCTTTAGGATGCTTTGGGCTGATCCTGCGTTGAGCAGGGGGTTGGACTAGATGGCCTGTATGGCCCCTTCCAACTCTATGATTCTAATTTACTCCAATGTCTAAAAGAGCAGTGTTATTTTAGAAGAGGTGTATGAAATGTTGGGATTGACATGTTTCATACATACATCATTAAAAAAATACTTTTAACTCTTTTTAGTTCTTTCAGCACCATATTATAAAAGTATGATAAATAAATAAATAAATATTAATTGCCCTTAGCAAAGTGACATCAGTCATCAATCTTTATTATTATGATCATAGACCAGCACAAAGCTTTGTGAGGAATTCAGAACTTCAAAGAATCTAATTTACCTCCTTGACCTCCTCTACTAAGACTAGCAGCACATCAAAGATGTTCATAACAAGACTGTAGATCAGAAGGTGCCTTTCCTCTCCCCCAATTGCTGCCCTACAAAGAACCAATTATTTCAGGTAAACTGTAATGCAGCTTTATATTTATTTAGATGTTTGAGCTCTCGCACTAGATTTTACAAGCTGGTGAACACTGGCAACTTATTTCCCCCACAGTACTATACCACACATTCCCAATACAGTATAAATATATGGTTGAACATTAATACACATCACCATTTATCAATTACATAACAAATCATCAAGTATCCAAATATTAAGTTACGCAGCTCAAAAGGCATACAAAGTATTAGAGGTCTGCCATCTTTATGGCAGAAACTCAAGAAAAAACACAAATGCACTTCCAACAAAGCAATAGTTGGTAAACAACTTCCAATAGTTACAATAAAAGAAATTACAAGATCTTCAGAAATTTTATGATTAAGAATTTCAGCTACAATAAAGCATTTCTACGTTAAAAAATATTTACTAAATTAAAGGGCATATTCTATACTTTTTGCACAAGACAAAGGCAACATTTTACTAGAAATATTAATTAGTCCCCTCCCATCCTTTTACAGGCCCTCTGGTAAGTTGCACATTAAGTGCCAGTATTTATTTTACTATAAGGCTTTTTGTCTGGAGACATTAAAGATTTGTGTGCTTCTGTACAGCATGAAGGATTACTTTCTATGCATAACCATAGAACGCATGTGAATGAAGAGGATTAAGTAACAAAAGTTTAGACACCAAAAGTGACTAAGTCAGTAAATTGTGTGCAAATCCTGATATCCGTTCTAGTGCTATTTTGGGAGACAAACGTACAGTGAACAGGCTGATTACCTTACAAAGCCTTTCCACAAAAACAGAAGTAACAGTGGGGAAAAGGAAAGGTCCAGATTGCTGTAGTTACTTCAGAACTACTCTGTGATAAAGACAGAAATCGTGTGCTGGGCTTTTGGCAACTAATCTCTATACATTTTGTGGTAGATATGTCTATTGGACTTCAATGAAAAACTGAATTGCATGATTAAGGAAATTTTAATGATACAAATTACTAACAAGACATTTTAAAGGCCATGTACATTTCCTGTTCTAAAACAATGGTTATCTAAACAAAGTTGCTCTCCTGCCAACAATTTGGCCTACTTCTATAGAAGCTTCATGTAATTTAAACATACATATTGTTTCCCCATGCCCAAATCTAGTTTAATCTTCTACTTCCAAAGCAGCTTGGTTTTACTGAATGCAACAATTGTTTCGATGACCATTTGAATCTTTAAAACGCAGACGCATCTTGGGCCGGTACTTCTCCAAATACAGAAGCTGCTTGCTGTTAAAAGCTCCACGTCGCTTCCTGGAACAAAAATAAGAGTGCTGAATTTGTGTTCATTGTTTGGGAGTGACTAAAATAATGTTTAAAAGTTTCACTTCTAAGTACTTCCAAGGAAAGAGTGGTTCAACATTACAACCCTTCATTTTTCAATTCCTGTACAAAACATTTCCCTAAAGGTAAGAATATCCCTTTAAAGAATCTCTCTAGGTTGAGGATATAACAAACAATTTTGTTAGGACAGTGTTCACTTAAAATTGTAAGGTTGTATTTAGCAACATTATTCCAGATCGTATTAAGAATGACAGGATGAAAAAGACGTCTATGCTACCACTGCAGTTATGAATCTTTACAACTATCTGTCCCCACATGTGTGTTTTAGTATAGTTTCCAGTTATCGCTGTGAACTCCATCCTAGCCTCTGGCTGATTTGCTATGTCACAATCATTGCTATGATCAGGTGCTGTTGTGCCCTTGAATTTATACTTAAAGCAAGAAATCTGAAATTTGGCTTTCCATAGAAAAAACTTACTGCCTTATAAACTGTACTGCATCTTCATACTTCATTCCACATTCAATGAGTGCAAGGGCAACTAATACAGGTGCTCTGCAAGAGAAGGAAAGCATGTTATTCCAAAGGTTTCCCAAGTCTTGATCTTTTCCACAATAAAATGTAAAGGTACCCCCTGTGCAAGCACTGGGTCATGTCTGACCCTTGGGGTGACGCCTTCCAGCATTTTCATGGCAGACTCAATACCAGGTGGTTTGCCAATGCCTTCCCAGTCATTACCGTTTACCTCCCAGCAAGCTGGGTACTCATTTTACCAACCTCGGAAGGATGGAAGGCGGAGTCAACCTTGAGCCGGCTGTCTGTCCAACCTCATGGACAGACAGCTTCAGACAGCATTTCTGCCGCTTACCACTTTGCGCCACAAGAGGCTTTTTCTTTTCCACAATACCTCAGTGTTATTTGTCCCCTATGTGAATTATATTTATTTTCATAGATTTTTATACCGCCCTTACATACGGCCCAGGGCAGTTTACATGGGAACGTCAAAAACACTGATCTAATACCATGTACTGATTTCGTGGCAGACTGGCTATGATACTCAATCTACAAACATCTGATAAAGTTGAAAAATGAGTCCTGTATATCAATTTCAAAACTACAGAGCTTTATCAAAAATTATGAACCCAACATGAAAAACGCAGGATCTCTTTTTTCCACTAGAATACTGCCCAGTTCTATCCACTGAGCATCCTTATTAACGCTCAGAGAACAGTTCACCAGGAAATTATATGTTGGGGGGGGGGTGTTGTCCACTATTCGCCCAAAGAAAACACCTGTAACATGCCAATTAAGGTAGTAAATTCTAATTTTACAAAAACAAATGTAGCTGACTGTTGGAACTGAAATGGTTACCCAGCTGCCAATTAAATTCTTATTTCTCTGGGGTTATATGAAAGTGCAATCTTGTACCGAGGATTATCTGACTGGGAGAATTGAATCAACAGGTTCCCCATGTTCAAACCCCATGTCTACTTGCAGGGTGATCCTGAGCCAGTCACACATACTCAAGCATAATTCACCACAAAGGACTACTGACAGCGATTTAACATTTCTCAATAACTTTCAAAAGGGAAAATATAGTTTTTTTAAAGGAAAAGTTTAAAGGGTAGAAAGAATTTACATAATAGCGGGAAGATTTATGGTACCAAAATTTGAGTAGTAAGAGAAAAAATATGGTAAATCAGGAGCAAAGCCAGTTGCACCCAGGAATGTACCGGATGCTAGAACCAGGAGTCCCATAACCCCGGCGCAGCAGTCCTGACTGCATAGGGTTGGGAAGGCTGCACAGCAGCCCCTGTGATCAGCGTTTCCGAAGCTTCCAGCAGCCGCGCAGTACAGAGTGGGCTCCCAAGAGGCCTCTGCAGGCCACCATGGGTGTGGCTGGGCTAGAGCACACCATTTTCAGGGCCTTCCTGTGCCCCCCCCCCGAGACCCAGTTGGGGGTAAACCATTTGAGCCAGGGGCAAGTATTGGCAGGGCATTCTGAGCCCCCCACCCTGAAGTCAGGTGGGGGATGCAGTGACCTCTTTAGGCCACTGTGGGCCCTATCCTGCCCATGGGCAGCCATTTCATGGCCTCCCATCCCCAGGCTATGGAGTGGGTGGATCTTGAGCCACAGTTAGCCTTAGAAGCCAGCTTCTTCCATCCCCACTTGGCCAGGTTACTGTGGGGATGTGAGCCACCATATGCTGGCTCTTTCTGCGGGTGCAAGTAGGAGAGGGAGGCCATAGGGGATGACGCATAGCATACTCGATTGGTCTTCCAGGACGAGTGACTCTCTGGGGAACCAATCAGGTAGGCTATGTATTGTCGTTTTCGTTTTTTTTTTGTTTATAGATAAAAATAAAAGTGCAAGAAATTGTTACTGTTTTGCATTTTACTGACATATCTTCCTTAATGGCTCATGCAAACCACTGTTTTGAATGTTTGTAAAAAGGGTACACTGGAGACCTTGGAGTTTATGTTATCAAGGGGATGGTGATCTGAAAAGATTGGGAACCACTGTTATAATTATAATAGTAGTCCTTGATCGCTCACTAAGTTTTGCTTACCTTCCAAGACCAGCAACACAGTGTACAGCAATGCAACAGCCAGGCTCTTCACGGAATTTAACTTTCAAGAGGTTAAGCCAGTCATCAACAATCTGTATAGATGGTGGTGCTCCATCATCAAAGGGCCAGTCCTGCCAAATATGAAGTAGATAATTTAGGTATTTTTTCTTGTCTTACAACTGAAATAATCAGTATCACCATCTTACAATCCTTTGGTATCACAGTGTATTTAGCCTCCAAATAAATGAAATGGAAAGATCTGGCCTGGAACTTGGTGAAAGCAGAATATATTTCCTTGAAATCTTCATTTTATATTGTGTACTTCCATGCAAAACCATACAATCTTATTTTTACATCAGTTGTAGAAACATAGGACAGTTGAAGAGAACTTTCAAACTGTCTAATTGCAACAGCTGTATTAATACCTAGTTTGAATTGTTCATTTTATTCTATCCATGTTTTCTTCAGGTTGTCTACAGTAGCTATAATATCATTGCCATTTAAAAACATTCATCTTATATTCTGAAAAGGAAAATTCCACAAGATCTCTAGAAACTTTTATTAGTACTTTTAGAATAGTGAGTAATTTGAAAAAGTCTAACAACTAATTTAAGATGTTAGATTAAGCCACTTACCAAAACCTGAATGCCTTCTTTTTCTACTGGAGCCGTGTCATAAGTGGCTTCACAAACTCTCACTACTGTAGTTACTCCATACTTCTTAAGTTCCTAAATAGAAAACAGATTTTTAAAAAATGTTTACTGTAAAAACTGTGCAGCATTCCAAGCCCACGCTACTGTACTGTAAACCGAGATTTCAAGTTGTTTCTTAAAAGTTCTGTTATTGCCTTTCACTCTTACTACCTACAAGGCTCCATCTATAAAGTCTGAAAGCATTTTAAAAAAATGGTAGAGCCGGCACTATAAACCACTGAAACCCTGTGACATTAAATGTCAAGGGTACAAGATCTAGGAATAGCAGCACAGGATTTCTACCCAAATTGATGCAGACGTACCATACAGGAAACACCGGGTTGTTTCATTTTTACTACAAGCTGATACCATTTAATCATTAAAATAACCTCAACATGTCAATGGTGATTTTAAAGTCTACATAAATGGGGAAACGTGAAGCTCCAGGTTTGTAGAAAAATAAAAAGATATACACTGATTGTTTAACATACCTGACCATAGAAGCAAATACCTAGTTTCACAGAGATCTTGTGAGACTATACCTAATTTCACAGAGCTCTTATGAGACTATGCTGTGGTCATATATTTGCTGGTTAGTAAGAACGCTGTAATGAACACTGCTGAAGGTTCTAAGATCCAGTTAATGTTAGAATAGGGGACGGAAACACATACCGAAAGAGGTAAAATATGGCAAAAATAAATTTGGAGGAACTAAATGGTAAAAGTTGTTGATGGGGGAAGGGAACAAAAGACAGGTATGAGGGGGCAGAGACTATAGGCACTGCCAGGAGAGGCAGGAGGAAATGTTTCTGGCCCTATGCAAATGTTCTATATTTTAAAAACCTACAGATGGGACAGCATTTGTGCAGCCTGGCCTGTATCCTTAAGTTTCCCTGGCCTCTGTCCCTTTGAACTTTTAGCTGTGTTGTAAACATGTAACATAATTTCAGGATGTAAATATCACACAGCTGATCCAATCCTTTTAAATACTTTATAGGAAAGAAATATCTGAACAAACTCTTTGATAAGTTCTGTTTATAATACATCTTTTCCCACTTTTAATCAGCTACTACTAATGGGAAGTTATTTATTTAATGCTGTTTGCTTAAAGGCAGCAGTTACCTTCAACATTTCAAGTATCCTAAAAAGATTGGGTCACATATTTTCTCTTCACTTAGTTTTGCAGAGGAAGTGATCTCTTTGTACCAAGACATGCGTCTAAATTATTTCCATGTTTGCTTAAGACAGTTAAGCATAGTGTGAAAATAATGCTATTAAATAACATTATCAGTATTCTATGAAACATGAATTGTTGCCAATATTATAAACTTTATAAATAAGCATTCCCTTTGAGTATCCTTACCTCTATGAACTTGTTTAAGGTTGCATTGGTTGGGTTGTGAGTGATAAGGAATCTCATATTCTTGTAAGTGATTTCCACAGGAGCTGGGCGATTCATTCGGGCCATGTTAATTTAGTTAAACGTGCAACAAGATTGATACAATTTTTCTAAAAATTAACAGTAGTAATGCAGAGGAATGGAAGTCTACTAAAAGCCACTTGAAAGTACTGACAAGTATGAACTTGGGAGCAATGGGAAATGAAATGAACCTCTTAAAATAAGAAGCAGCAATTCTTCAATCCAGTAATACTGAGGCAAAAAGAAAGGCAGTGCACTGAGGTTACCCCATCCAGGTCTGAACTCCTTTGTAAAATGCTCTGCCAATTTCAATTCAACACTTCTTATCTTGGTAACCGCTCTTAAGGGGGCTTCTTGGTGGAGTAGTAATGGACTTCTACAGTTCACTTGTCTGCATAGAGGCCGTGCTGTGCCTGGCAGTAGTCCCCACTGCCCTTCAGAAACTCCATAAATGTGTGACCAAGAACACCACAGAACTGCTGCAAAGAGAAAATAAGAGTTATTGGTCACTGACCAAACAGATAATATTCATACAACTTAGTCGTACATAACATAACCAAGATGAAAAGCAGTGAAAAGTACAATATTTTAAGATGAAAACCCATTTTATTTTGTTTTAAATCCCATAAATCTTCATTCCCCCATAATTGCTTATTTCTCTATACTGTAGGTGGTCAACAAGCAAGACCATCCTGTGTACCACTTTAACTCTTATTTTGGCCTGCTTCTTAATAGAGATGTATATTTATTTTAGTTTTCAAATATTTAAGTGGTAATTTGTATTCACCAAGAAAGAGGACAATTTAATTTTCATCTTCCTTGTCCCAGCATTCTTTACTTGGCTCCCAGAACTGAATTATATTAAGTTTGCAACACATCCTATATTCTTGTAAATACAGAAAACATAAATAGAACAGCAATTTGACAATAAAATGTACTAATAGAAATAACAGCAATTAATGTTCCATAAATAGGTATAATTAAATCTTAGATTCCAGTTTGACCACCATCTACAGATCAAAGCTCCATCTACAATATCTTTTCCAGTCATTTTTTCCTCCTTCACACTTATTTTTTTAATTGAACATTCAGTGTTTCAGCAAAACGTATGCAGGGTTCAATGGTGTCTGTAGGTATATGGCCACCTACCATTCACATTTGAAACCAGGCCCCTCCCATTCCTATCACCTAAATCCTACAAGCATGCTTATCACTTTCCCTTATTGTCAGTAGCTTTTGCATTTGGAGAACAGTAGGATCAGTAAGTAAATAAGGAAGCTGAATTACAACTCTGTAAAATTATCTGAAAAAAAGTTTCAATTCAGAAAGATAGACAGGCTTGACACAAGCTTTGTCTCCAGTAGACATCACTATAAAGATAGATATCCCAATTCAGCAATAAATTAAGTGTTCTATTTAAACAAGGCAGTACATAAGAGGTTCCCACATCTTAGATACTAAGTAATAAAAGTGAACAAGAGCCAGCAATCTGATGCTATTAAATGTTTTAGGCTGTATTAACAGTCTAGGGCAGGTTTTCCTAACCAGGGTTTTATGAAACCCTGAGGTTTCCTGATGGTCCTGGAATTTTAATATATTTTTTAAATTTGTCAAACAATTATTGTGATATGACCATATATGTTCATGTCAACCAGCCCCCCATCCCAAAATGGCCAATGATGGGCCTGCAAGGGGTGGGAAGGGGAGGGGCTCTAGGTAGACATGTACTCAGCTATGTTTCCCAACCATATTCAGCACAACTGTGCCACTTCTGGGGTTTCTTGAAGCCTGAAGAATGTTTCAGGGGTTTCTCAATCGTAAAAAAGTTGAGAAAGACTGAGACTTCATATGCTCTATTCCTAGTATCACAAATTAAGGTAGTTTGTAAAGAAAAAAGATGCAAGGACAATTCAAAGTTTAAAAACGAAGAGTAAGAATATGATCTGCTCAGCAAAAAGGAGGAAGATAACACATTAAGAGCTACTTTAAAAAAGAGGAACTATCAGGCCATAGGCACTCAGCCAAACCAACCCACTTGGGCTAGGGAGCCATTTAGCAAAATATTTCAGGGCGCTACACAATGAATGCTCAATGATATAAGAAATGTTTCTGTGAATATGCTACACACAGAACAGAAGAAATACGATCCAATACACAATCAAAGTCTCTGATGAGTTTTGCTTAAACAACTTCAAAGCAAGTTCAAACATGTACACATATGGAAAGATGTTTAGCATTCTGTGCAGTTCCCATTTAGTTTCACAAATCAAGCAGTCAGAGAGGCTACTGAACCAAGTATATGCCGTTGCTGAAGTTTGAGACCAGCACTGAAGTTCAGCTTTTAGGGCAAGTCATGTAGCAGATGCCTAGATAACACAAGATACCCCCTATAACAGGGGTATGGCCAAACTGTGGTTCTCCAGATGTCCACTGACTATAATTACCATGAACTCCTGACAGTATACAGGCTGGGGCTCATGGTCAATGTAGTCCATGGATATTTGGAGACCCACTTTTTGACCACCCCTGGCATGTAACTTATTGCTTGTGTGTTACATTAAAAAATATTAAGTAGCCTGGTTCCGTAGATATGAACACACACAACAGGTGGTGGTACTGCTTGAAATCAGAGTTCTAAGGCTAAATGGAATTTGGGACTGCAGAACCAACAACTATTAAAAATTATATTATAAGCAAATGTTACACCTCAGTGTTTTTGAGCAGATTAATGCTGCCTTTTGCTAAAACAAAAAAAGTTTGTACCCAACCACCCTTGCAGAATAAACACACAGCAATTCCCCATATTACTCTGTCTTTCACAGCCCTTTCCAACCCTTAGATCTTTCCTAAGGCTGCAGTACACTTGCAGAGGAAAAGCCATACAGGTCAGTGGGCTGGAGTAGTGACATAATGTTTCCTCTCCACAAGCTGAGATGTACTACCTCACTCCAGGTCCACCCACCCCCAATTTCTCCATTCAGGATATGTGACCCGGGTAATGATCTTTCCAGAAATTGAAACCAGCAGCAGGAAAAGGAAGAAATGCAGGAACACATTGTGTTTTGTGCACAGTGTGATACATGCTATTAGATACATAATAACCCCTCAGTACAATGGTTCCAAAACTGTTTGGCTTGGTGACCTACAAGTCCAAATGTACTTAATATGAAAGTTAATTTTTTTAAAAAGCACTTCAAATCAATAAAACAGCCAAAGTGTGAAACCTTCTGTTTGGGAAATAGTGTTCTAGTGCAAAGATTTAACTAGAGCAGTGCTGGAACAGAATGATAATGAAGAGCCATAACCCCTTTCATTCCATCACGCAGACAGACTCGGTCACCTACAAAGTTTAAGAGATCCGTATACTATGTTTCCTAACAGCTTAGAATGCCTCCCATAAAAACAAGTGCCTGTACACCACAGCAAAAAAACAAAACAAAAACCAGACAGTCATAACTATACTGAACCAAAGGCCCTCCTGAAGAGCTCTGTTTTGCACTTATAGTTCTTTTTCTTTTGGGGTTGCCCAGGGAAAAAAGTGCATGCCCATCTGGGCTCATATAAGGAGAGGTGTCCCTTCATGTATGTAAGCCCCAAAAGCCAAAGGCATTAAAGCAGCGAGTAATTTGACTTGAACCTGAAAACAAAATGAAAGCTCGTGTAACTGATCCAATTTAGATGTAATATGGACTGGTACAGATAAACCATCAGCAGTCAACTTATCATTTTGCACTACTTGCAATCGCCACGTACTTGTCAAGGGCAGCATCACAAAGCACCATGCACTAACATTCTGAAGATCACAGTAGCATGAATAAGTGTGATCAGTCAGTTCTGCCCAGTGTGTCCAGCTTGAGCCAGATTTAACTGATAAAGACTTGCCTACCCATACAATTAGACTGGGTCCAAGAGTACCCCCAAGGTTCTTAACTGAACCCACTAATGCCAGAGATACTTCATAAGCAGGGAGTAAAAGTCCTTTCCAAGACACTAGACTTCTAAGCAATTTGTCTGGCTTCATCTTGATCAACTTAAACACAGCATTCAGGCATTGACAAAGACTGGGAAAGCCATGATCAGTCACTCAAAGATACATATAGCTAATGTCATTAATATACTGGCAATGCCAACTCCAGAGCTACATACAGCATCACCAGGTCATCTCTCACAGATCTTGAACACAGAAGAACAAAACCATGAGGTAAACTATAGGTCAAGCCCAAAGAAGAAGACTCTGTACTCGCTCACTCAAAATAAAAATCAAACCTATTTTGAGCCTCTGAGACTTGTTTGCCTGAGAATTTTGACTAGACCTCTCCAAACCTGGGAGCCAAAGGCCACATATATATAATTTAAAAGGAAAACTTGAAAAACAACCACTGAGGAAAACCCAATTGAAAACGGTTCAATCTGGAGGCCGTTCTGGTTGTGCTTATATACATCTGTACACCGCCCGTGGCGCCACGGGCACCACGGACTAAATAAAAGAGTAAGCCCTTGGAAGGCGGGCTGTGTCCGGGATGAGGAAGGGTGCCGATTGGCCCCTTCCCGCAGACAGACTATTGGAGGGACCAATCGGCAGGCGCTTCCTTGCCGGAGCAACTGCAGCTCGCAGTTGCTCCTTGGCTGGCGGCCTGACGCGGCCGGAGGCGCAAAGCGCCTCCCGCCGCGTCAGGCCGCCGGCTACTGAGTCCCCGGCAGCCGCACGCTGCCCGGCCGCGGGGGGCTCCCTGGGCGGAGGCCTGTCAGGCCGCCGCCCAGGGAGCCCCCCGCGGCCGGGCAGCGTGCGGCTGCCGGGGACTCCCGTCCGTTCTGCCTGCCAGCCGCCAACGATGAAAACAAGCCGCCAGCCAGCCCTCGCCGCCGCCAGCCACCCGCTGCCGCCGACAGCCAGCCCTCGCCGCCACAGAAAATGGCCGCCGCCGCCAGCCAGCCGCTGCCCCCACAAGCCAGCCCTCGCCGCCGCCAGCCAGCTCCCGATGCCGCCGAAAATGGCCGCCGCCGCAAGCCAGCCGCTGCCCCCGCCAGCCAGTCGCCGCCGCAGCCAGCAAACCAGCTGCCGCCGCCGACAATGGCCGAACATGGCCGAAAAGATCCCCCGCCGCTGCCGCTGCCGCCGAAAATGGCCGCCGCCAAACATCGCCGACCTCCGAAAATGGCCGCCGCCACCTCCAGCTAGCCGTCGCCGCCGCCTCCACCCAGCCCAGGATGCCCCGCTGCCGCCCGCCAGCCCTTACTGACGCCTCCGGTAAGGTTCGCTCCTTTTCTGCTTGCTGCCCTTTCTCCTTGCTACCCTTCCCTTCCCATTCTAGCGCCCATTGTATTGGAATTACAATGGGCTCTTTTACTAGTATATATATATAAAAAAGAAGAGATAAGAAATGTTTATTTGTATTCATTGTGAAATTGTTTAATATAGCCCGGGATAGGTTCTGTTTTCTGTTGCAATAATTTTGAACCGTCCCCTTTTTTTTCGTGGTGTACTCTTAATCGTGAGAATTCAGCCTGGCAACAAACTGGACTGGATCAGCAAATATAATAAATATTCCCCACCTTTTTCTCTCTGACATGAATATTTAATTTGTTATTGATATTCCACCTTCCTCACAAACTAGGGACTCATCTCCTTTGTTCTCATCTCCTCAACTTTATCCTCACAACAACTCTGTGAGGTAGGTTAAGTGTAAAAGAACGTGACTGAGCCAAGGTTGCTCAGTGAGTGTCCATGGCACAATTAGCGATTTGAACCCTGGGCTCCCAGATACTAGCCCGAAACCCCCAACAGCTATGCCACACTGCTGGCAAATCTACTAATATGCAAAGTAAAAACACAAACAAAAGACGATGCCCCGTGTGTAGAATCTAGTTATGAAGCCTTACACACCAAATCAATCACCACCGAGTTCATTTAGAATTCGTATAAACTGGTAGTACCAACAACTACAGATGGAGTTTGGTCTACCATTGTCCCTCAGGTCCATAGCCTTGAAATAATCTGTGTGAATACCACAGCTAGGTTTACTTTTCACCAAGGCTGCCTAAAAGGTTATAAACTCTCAATCTTACATCTGCCTACTGTGCTGCATTCTTCTTGAGTTTACTTTGTTCAAAGGCATTTGCTGGAAGGCATGACAGCTGTAGAGTGTACTGGGGATTCCAATTTGAACAGGTTGTTCCTGTCTCTTACATGTGCTAGCCACATTGTCCTCGTGTGTGAAGTAACAGCAAAGGCACACAGATACACTTTTATGACTGCTCCACTGCTATGCCTATTCCCTTGCCCTGGAGAAGTTCCAAAGCACTGAAAGATTCATTCTAGACCATTTTGATCTGGGCAAGTGGGTAAAGTACAACACTTTTCAGCTATAAATTTTAAGTAATAAAACAAAGTTAGAGTCCAGTAGCACATTTAAGACCAACAAAGTTTAATTCTGAGTATAAGTTTTCATGTGCATTTGATGCAGTGAGCATGCACACAAAACCTTATACCCAGAATTAAACTTTGCTGATTTTAAAAGAACCATTGGACTAAAATTATGCTCTATTACTTCATACCAACACAGCTACACACCTGAATACATTTAAAGTACTTGAAAATTAAGCTTGAAAAAACAGCAATATGCACTAACTGATTGCTTTCAAGTGTTAAAGGCTGCTGCAGTTTAAAGTGAATAAAGGGAACTGAGGAACTGAATGCTATGAGGATGGAGGAAATGTGACTCTAGCACAGTGAAATTGCTGTGATCTGTCCTCTCACCCGATGTTGACCTCACAAAAGTTTATGCCTCTATTTTAATATTTCAAAGATGAAATAAAATATATTTCTGCATGCTAGTTGTTAACATATGGTAACCCTACTATAGTAGTTATTTCTTATCCAGGACCACTGCTGAAAGTGAGATACATATTGTAACCAGCAGTGGAACCAACAATGCTATTGTGCATTTCTCTACTTTGCAGTACAAACCTGTGTGTTGAAAGTGTTACTATCACAAGGCAAGAAATAGCAAGAAAATCTGCTCCAAGGCCCAGTAGAAATAATGACAAGCAACAATTTTCAAGCAAGTTTCTACCATACCAAAGAGATTTCTAGCCAGACTGAAGCAGCCACAATTAGATACTAAAAGCATTTTCCATATACAGACACCTTATGTCCATATAGCATCTCTACATCCTGAAGCATTCAACCAAACAAACAAGAAAAACATGGCATGCTGAAATTATTAGGGTTAGTGACCTGGAGACATAGAAAGCAAGCAAGAACAGAACAGTATATGTGAGAAATAGAGAAGTTTAGAGGAAAGTACACTTGGGAAGGAAAAAAGTAGACCACAGGAAAAGAAAGTAAGACAACTGATGAGGGGGAGGAAGAACAGAAGGAACTTTTGAGGAGGTGGAAATTCTGGGACTATGATGGGATAGCAGCCAGAATCTACATAAACAGGCATATTTGCATGAATAACTGCCTCTTTCAGTTCACAGTGTGGGTTGTGGCAAAAAGGCAACAATAGGAAATCCATAATGACATTTAGAACATACAGAAAATAAATCAGAGCCTCATGCGTTCTGCTGTCACACTGAATTACCGATGGCTCCCCAAAGCGAAGAAAGACTATCTAAGGAACTTCTCTAACCTTTGGCTTTTGTGGGCTTCAACTACAGGCTAGAGGTTTTAACACATTTGACATAACCAACTGCTTACACTAAATCCAAAAATAAACTGGAGCCACTTTATTTAATTATAAACAGACCAGGACAAAGGTTGTTTTTTTTAAAGTAATTAAAACAATAATCAGTTTTCATAAGTTTATAAATGCTTATAAATCCTCCTTACTTACTAGGCAGGGTAAAAGAAGGTTCATGAGGAGAAGATGGAAAATTCTAATTGGAGAAGTTCCCTCTAAACAAGAGTAGATTACCGACTGCTTACAAGCATAAAGTGTGTTAACTGATTGGCAAGCTCAGAGCCCTACAAACACACACAAATTAACAGTCCTGTGACTCAGCTCAAAGATGACTGCTTTGTTAGCTCAGCACCCATTAACTGCTTCACCTTGCTTGTCATTTAATAGGCTTCTCACATGTCACACAAGCACATACTTCCTCAGCCAAAGCCACACTGAGAGTGCCTGCAAGAGAAGCATTCAGACATAAAGATCACTTCTGAGAAGCAGATCTCTGAGCTCCCTTTCCTTCTCCTAAATCTTGACTGATACCGCTGAAAGTCAAGTGTTTTTCATAAGCCCCTGCCAAATATTTTCAGGTCAAAAGATTCCTTTTGTGGCTTTCCCTCCTTATCCATTTTTTCAACTCAAGCAGCGCCTGTCATCTGTATGGAGTCAGCCCGGAAAAAACTCATGCCAGTCGGCCAAAGGCCTCCTCTTCCCACCGCCCACCCTACCCCCATTCCGTGGGTCGCTCTGGGCAGTACGACAGAACTGTATCCGGGAGGCCAGCCCATACCCCAGCAGTGGCCTGGGCAAGTCTCGACTTGTTTCAGAAGATA
Organism: Paroedura picta; assembly: GCF_049243985.1. NCBI lineage: Eukaryota > Metazoa > Chordata > Lepidosauria > Squamata > Gekkonidae > Paroedura > Paroedura picta. The sequence goes on from NC_135369.1 coordinate 148,319,006, forward strand.
CAGCGGGGAAGTTAAAGTCCAGCCCTCCCCACCCCCACCCAATTGTGAGCTTCGGGAGACTGGCAGCTCGCCCCCCCTAAGCGTTCGCTTAGACACTCCAAGGCCACAAATAGCATTGGGCACAGCCCAGGATATTAAACGCCAGCCGGGTGCGATGACCAACAAGAGAAGTTCTTCTTATCCGCCACTCTGCCCCCCCCTCGCGGGGAAGCCTCGCGGGGAGCAGGGATTTTGCCCCCTCCCGGTAAAACTCGGCACGGGCGCTGGGGGGCGGATGGCCTGGCGCCTGGCGGCCGCTCCGAATTCGACCTGGCGAGGGGCGCTGAAGCTTCGACGCCCGCCGCCCTCAAACTCCTCTCACGCCCTCGCCCCCTGCGCTGAGGAGACCCGCGTTAGGCTTGCAGCACAGCCGCGCCCGCCAATCCCGAGGGCGCTTCACGGGGAGAGCCCCGCACGGGGCCTCTGCCCAAATCACGGGGCGTTTTTTTCCTTCTTCACCCGGCATCTTTGTTCCGCCCGCTGTCTGGTCCCCGCTCGGCGCCGGTGCGCACGTGTCACGCGTCCCGGCCGCAGGCAACCCAGAGGCTCGCTCCCGGCCCGCCGACTCCCTGCCTCGCCCCTTCTCCAGGCAGGCAGGCAGGCAGGCGGGCGGCGGCGCCTCCCAGCCCTCCCCCCCGGCCGTCTCCCCCTCCCCTGCCACGTCCCACAGGTCGCCCGGGCCGGGCAGAACTTCCGAGGAGGGTCGGGGCAGGAGGCCCCGGAGGGAGGGTGAGGAACGGCAAGCAGGAAGCCTTTGTGGGTCTGGGCCGCCGCATAAAGCCAAGGGTGGCGCCCCTCAGCTCGGGCGCCACGGAGACGCGGCTGCCGCGGAGCAGGAACAAAGAGACCGGGAGGGAGGGCGCGTGCAGGGGTCTCTTTTGCTGCCGCCTCGAGAGAGAGAGAGAGAGCGAGGCGCCGTCCGTTACTCACAGGAATATGGTTACTCATTGAAGACTGTAGCCTGATCATACAGCCTGGGTGCTGAGGGCGCCACCGCCGGGGCAGAAGGAGCTGAGCCGGTGGGAAGAGGAGGAGGAGGAGGCGGCGGCCGCGGAGGTGGTGCCGGAGCAGGGCGGCGGCGGCGGCGACAGACCATGCAGGGCGCGGAGACGCCGGGCAGGGAGAAGGGCGGGCGGGCAGGCGGCGCGGCCACGCGCGGGTCGCTCGAGTCTGGTCTGCTAACGCGGCGCTGACGGCAGAAAGGGAGGCGAGCGACTGAGGGCGGAGGGAGGGGCCGGGTTCGTCCGCGCAAGGCAAGTAGAGGGGCGGGGCGGCCGGAGATGTCGAAGCTCCGCCTCTCGCTCGCCACAGCGCGCGCGGCTTTGCGTCGCGACCGCCCCAGTCCCTCCCCCCCTCTCCCTGGCAAACTCGGACGTCTCTTGACGTCACAATCGCCTTTCACGAAATGGCACCAGCGCGCGGCCAATGGGAGCGCTCGGAAGGCCTGGGGCCGACAGGGGGAAGGGTTGCGATTGGAGGGCTGGGACAGGGAGGAGGAGGGAGAAGGGAGGCAGAGGCGGAGGGAGCCGGCGAGAACCGGTTAGGAGGTCGGGGAGCAGAGCGAGTTGTGGCCAGGGGGGGCGGGGCAAAGCCAGAGGCTGCTGGGATTGGTCGGCTGGTGGGACGCCTGCTGCTCTCTCTGTTGCCCGGTCTGCCTCGGGAAGGGGAGTGAGGCTTTCCCCGCCCTCCGAGGGGGCGTCGGGCTGCTTGCGGTCGCAGCAGGGCCGCCTGACGAGGGCTGCCCGGTGCCTGCTCGTCCCGAAGGTGCCCCAGTGACTGGCGCAGGCTCGCCCTCTGCCTTTGCAAGCGGCCCTGCTGTCCTCCTCGGCCTGGTTGGCAGCGCGTTGGTTTCAGCGTTGCTGGGAATCACGAGGGCGTCTAAAATTAGAGCCACTTCAGTGTCAGACCGCGCGTCACGCCTGTCTCATCCATCCGAATTGGACGCCATACGTTCTCGGCGTCCAGGCACCCATTAGCCCGCACGACCGTCGTTCTGAATAAAGTCGCATTGGAAAGCCGTGACTCGCCCCAGGCCTCTCCTGGCGGGCAGGGGGGCTCGAGCGGCGTTGAGTCAGTGGTCACGGGAAAGGACTCTGGACAGCCTCACAATTACTGTTTACTGTGGCCTGTTTTGTAAGAACTGCTAGGGCACCTGATGAGCTCAGTTAATTCACACGTTGGGGCATGTAAATCTCTTCTTTGTTTACAGTGGAAAATCAAACAATAACAGCCATCTCAAGAGCTCCATAGTGGCACAATGGGACATATGTTTGTGAGTTCAAAGTTAAACTTCTGGCCAAAAATGATTAGACAGGCCTTTCGTGATGTGAGAGCCATTCCCAACGCCATCCTCCCCTCCCAAGTTATTTTGTTTAAGCCGGGGGAGGGGGGCGAACCTCCAGACAGATAGACAGATAGACATTTTGTTATCAGTTAGGACACACCAAATCTAATTTGCCTGGCTTATTTACGCCTTCGACTTTTATCTTGTTTTTTATCTGTGGTTTGCAATCTAACACAACTTAGCCATGCCCTGGGATAATAGGCTCTCTGGCCTCTCTTTGCAATCACTCCCTGCCACCCTCCTATTTTCTGTTTCTGCCTTTGTTGTCTATCTGTTCTACTCCATTTGTTTAACACTTTTTGCTAAACAACACACTTTGTGCTAAACAACTGACAAAAGTGAGCCCAGGCTCACAGAAACATAGGCCACAAAGCAAGACTTTTTTTCTGGAACTAAATGGAAAGTGTGTGTTGACAATGGTGGCAGTTATTAGTTATGCTTATAAAAATATTAAAAACGAGAGGGAAATTGACAACAGGAGAAGACTGGAAACACTCAAGAGGCTTCAATGGCAAAAAAGGATTCGTTTTCATTCCCAGCAAGAATGATACATAGAATCTCAATTGGCAGAATAGGGCAAAGAAGTGTCTCCCTGTCCAGCACAATCCTTGGCCATGTTATAAAATATGTGTATATTTTTGTCCTATCCTTGTGTGACATTCAGTGCTCGGGTGTTATTTTTCAAACACATTTCTGTTGACATCATACCTGAATGACTTCTAATCTATAAACATGAGGAAGATTCTGCTTTGCAATTCGACAACATCTGCAATTCAGAGAGGACCTGAGAGTATCTTGTGCTTGTTGAGTGGGTTCTGAGATCCTCTTACATCCTGCAGGCAGGCATCCGTATTATGGATAGAATCTGAGAAAACGTGTTTGGTACTGCTAACATTGCTGATAGATACAGCATAACTTGTATCTGTTTACCATCAACCAGGAAACATTTTCACATGCCTGTATGTATGAATAGCCTACACCTATTTATATTATTGTCTCTTTAAGTCAGTGGTTCTCAGCCTTCCTAATGCCGTGACCCTTAAATACAGTTCCAGTTTGGTGTGGTTAGGAGTGCAGACTTCTAATCTGGCATGCCAGGTTTGATTCTGCGCTCCTCCACATGCAACCAGCTGGGTGACCTTGGGCTCACCACGGTGCTGATAAAACTGTTCTGACCGGGCAGTGATATCAGGGCTCTCTCGGCCTCACCCACCCCACAGGGTGTCTGTTGTGGGGAGAGGAATGGGAAGGCGACTGTAAGCCGCTTTGAGCCTCCTTCGGGCAGGGAAAAGGGGCATACAAGAACCAACTCTTCTTCTTCCTTATGTTGTGGTGATCCCCAACCATAAAATTATGCAAGTGTTCTTTCACAAAAATTAAACTGAACTTGACCAATGGCGTGAAGATCCATTGTTCATGATTGTATATAAATTGCATATAAATTGGCAGGAGGAGTGGCAACAATGGCAGTCCCCCCCCCCCGCCAACCTGCTTGCCCTGCCGCGACCCCAGTGAAAGGGTCGTTTGACTCCCAAAGGGGTCCTGACCCCCAGGTTGAGAACCACTGCTTTAGAGTTTCTCATTTACATCAGGTCACTCCTGGCTTTTAAACTTCGTTTTTAAGGCCCGCTGTTTCCTGAGCTGGTAGTGATACTGAAGGGTCAGAGCAGAATTTTTTGTTTAGTAACAGCATAAGGAGTTCGCTCTGATAATAAAATGGGCTAGAGAAGCAGCTGTCTATATGAAATCTAAGAATCTTGTCACCCCATTTATCGATAAGACCACTGTTGTATAAAAAAGAAACCCAGCTTTTTGGAGTAAAGGCTAGCTCCTATATAGGACACTCACTGGACACTGGAAGTGCTCATCTGGACCAAGGTCTGCTTTAGAAAAATAAGAGGCCCCAAGGAATTTTATCTGGCCTTCTGGTCCACAGAATCAATTAAGGTCCTTAGTGTCCTACATAGTTAACATATTATATCACTATATGTGAAGGAGCCTACTGTATCTTTAACATTTCTGTTCTTGTATTTTATATATGCTGCTTTATTTATTTATGCCTGACCACTGATAAAGGCAGCAATGCCGAAACACATCTGGTCAGTGGGGGCATTAGTATGAATGTACACTTGTATTTTAATGAGGCTATATTTTAAGCCTTGGGTTTTTAATTTTAATAAATATTAATATTTAAGTTTACAACATGTTTTACCCTATAGAGGCTTGAGCACATTTTCCTTATTTTGACCCTTTTTTAATGTGGGTAAAGGTGAAGGATATAGATTTTGACACTCGCGTAGAAGTGTGAGCCCAGCCCAGGAATGACCTGGGAGGGACAGCTTAGATGCAGTCTTCCTGGATAAATTGTATAAAAGGCTGCTTTGGACCAGCAAGTTTGGAGTGAGTCATTGGTTTTCAGCAAAGAGGGATAAGCCTTACTCCAGTCTACGCAAATATAAATCTTTCTTTTTTACTGAAGTCTCTAACAATACCATATGTTTCACTGTTACAGTCACTTCACTTGTGATTGGTTAGAACAAACAAGTAATTTGGGCCTCTCGAAACCTATGCAATCCATTCTGTGACACCAGGCTAGATACTTACAGGATTGCCCTTGAACATAGCAAAAGCCACAACTGTTTGAAAACCAGCTGTGAATTTGTTCATGGAAGCAAAATATTCTGTACTCGTGATCCCAAATCTTCAATCTTCCCATTTGCTTTCACGTCCAATTCAAGGCACTAGTTTTAACCAATAAAGTATTGCATGATCTGGGAGCTTCATCTCTTTAAGGACTGCCATTGTCCATATATTCTCCTCTAGCTGTCTTCCCAGGCTTTATTGAAATTCCTGGTGGAATCTGCTTAAAGTTAATATTAACTATCTCCAGGAAGGGCCTGAATTTCCCCGGAATTACAGCTGATTGCTAGAAATGCTAGAGATCAGTTCTGCTAGGGGAAAATGCAGTTTTGAAGGGCAGAATTTGGGGCATTACCTCCTTGCAAAGTTTCTTCCCCAAACTCTGCCCTCCCCAGGTGCTGCTCCTAGGTTTCCAAGGATTTCCCAAACCAGACAGAGAAAAATTGTTTCTAAGAGGAACACCACACAATTCCATAGACAGCAAGTGTGGTATTAGTGGCTAAAGTGTCAGATTAGGATTGCGGAGACTCAGTCTTGAATACCCACAATGCCTTGGAAGCTTCTTAGGTGACCTTGGGTCAAATATCTCCTCTAAAACTAGCATACATCATGGGATTGTTATGATAAGAAAATGGAGAAGAAAAGAATGAAGTTAGTAACTTTGGGTCCCCATTGGGGGAAAAGATGAAGTATAAAAGAATTGAGTACATTTCCTTCCTCTTCCTGCTCTTTGTAAGATGTATGCTGTGCTATCTTCCTTTCTAGCATGGGGAGCTGCTTAAACAAATTTGAATGAATGGCAAAGCTAACCCTACACCTACTCCCTTCACCAGCCTATGGCATAACAATAGGAAATGGCATTCTTCCACTGTTTCAGAGATGAACAGAAGGAATGCCGGTAACAACTCCAGCTCTCATCCCAAAGATCTCTGCAGTGCTGAAGGCTCTTCTCTACCTGCCAGATTTGTTTATTTGATTGCAGTAGCCCATCCCTCACTGATTGAAAAGCCACGATGTTCGGTTGCTTACAGATACACTAGGAAAACTTAATTGCCCTGCGGTAGGTTGCCAGTGGTTCCAACGGTATCTCAGCAGCTGCAATGATCAGCATCTCAAACTGTGCACTGCATGCTGCCTTCATTTGGGAGGGTGTATGTTTATATGTATGCATACTTGAGACAGGAGACATTCATTTCCTGCATAGAGGTTTAACTTCTAAAACCTCTGGGGACTAAATCCTGAAGAATTACAGCTCGAGCAACACACTTGGACAGAATATTAACAAGCAGTGCTCAACAGGGGGAAATGAGGGAGAGGAGAGGTGACGAGTTCTTTCATTTGTTTTTCAGAGACAGGCTGGAACTGTCCCTGGTAAACAGGAATGGCTGGAGCATTTGAAAACATGCTTTTAGCCTACACAGGCAGTAGCCTCATTCTCCCTTCTCTTCTGTCTATAAAATCCCTGAAATATATTGGAGAATGTGAAGTACATTGCTGTAGAAACCACATAATTCGACATTTATCTCTGGTAACTTGTGCTGGCTAAAAGAGAGGACTGAACTGGGAACTTCCTGGAAGCTTCAGCCCTTCCTCTCCAATATGAGAAACATAATGATGACCACATTACAGTATTGTTGTAATGATGATGTTGTATATATAAATGTATTCTGACCCATCTAAAGCACTATGAGAATGCCAAATATGACATTCCATGATGCATTACAAAATCATATTCAATAGATCAGGGTGTACACTCCCATGTCAACAAGAAACACTTTGTAAGGGATGAATCACCTGTTTGGTGAACCAGTGATACAAAACAAGCAATACTGATTTCATTCATTAAGTGATGTTTGGGGCTCTTAAATAAACGATGGTATTCAAAGCTACAAGAGAAAAAATCCCAAAGCCTAAGAATAAAGGAGCAGATTGGTCCGGAAGGCTGATTAATTTGACTACAGTTGGTTTATTCTCGAAGGAGAGGCGTTTTCAGGTTCTGTTGACAAACCCTTTAGGGCAGTGGTTCCCAATCTTTTTATCACTGGGGACCGGTCAACGCGTGACAATTTTACTGAGGCCCAGGGGGGGGTAGTCTTTTGCCGAGGGACGCCACCGCCTGAGTCCCTGCTCCGCTTGCTTTCCCGCCGGGGCCCCTGACGTCCCACTGCCCACTGGAGGGCTCTGCCAGCAGCAGCTGAGCAGTGCCACACCGAGGGGGAGCCCCAGCCATGGTGGCCGCCGGAGAGCACCAAAGGTGAGCCAGCGGCAGAGTAGCAGGGCAGCCCCCGAGGCAGCAGCCGGAGAGGAGGATGAAGAGGAGCCATGGCCCGGTAACTGACTGATCCACAGACCAGTACCGGTCTCCAGACCGGGGGTTGGGGACAGCTGCTTTAGGGTGCAACAGTGTCAGGGGAAAAAATCAGTGTGAGGCTCAGGGCTGGCCAAACTGTGGCTCTCCAAATGTCCATGGACTACAGTTACCATGAGCCCCTGCCAGCATGGCTCATGGCAATTATAGTCCATGGACATTGGAGAGCCACAGTTTGGCCACCCCAACTATTTCTACTACAAGGTAAGGTACTTCTCAAGAGTTCTTGGACTGCAGATCTGGGGACTGCAGATTACAAAAGTCAGAGCAAGTAGCAAATTCAGCTGATAAATTCAGAGGATGTTGTAGAATTCCATAGGACTTCAGAAGGATCTTTTCCCATTTATTCCACCATGAGCTTTCATGAGAGTGCTGTCTTCCTCGGATGCTCAGAAGTATATATTTGTTCGGTTCGGTTAAATACCCAGTAGAAGGGAGTGGGGGGATATTACTAAGAGGTTGATGTAAAACAAGATCCAATCAAAAAAGATGGAGCAGAATTGTTCTCTCTTGCGCTGGAGGGACAGACCAGAACGAATGGGATGACATGAATTCAAAAGAAATTCTATCTAAACATCCGGAAGAAGTTCCTGACAGAGTGATTTCTCAGTGGAACAGGCTTCCTCGGGAGGTGGTGGGCTCTCCATCTTTGGAATTTTAAAAACAGAGGCTAGATAGCCATCTGACGGAGAGGCTGATTCTTTGAAGGCAAAGGGGTGGCAGGTTACAGTAGATGAGCGATAGGGATGTGAGTGTCCTGCATAGTGCAGTGGGTTGGACTAGATGACCCATGAGGTCCCTTCCATCTCTATGATTCTATGATTCTATTCTATGATTTTTATTGTCAGACTTGTATACAGTTGTTCTTTTGTGTTGTTGACACAGGATGGCAGATATTAAATTGGAGGGTGAACCACTAGAGGATATAGCTACCAGGTCATGTAATGACATGTGTTAGAGCAAAGTTGGGATCTAGGTTTGTTGCAGAGTTTAGTTCCTGGACTTGTGTTTCTTTTAGGTGATTCATGTTTGCCAATTACAAGATATCTTAGGCTGAGAGACTGTCTGCAGGTATGGAAAGGTCTGCACCCAAAGCCTGAGAGAGACACACATCACATGAGCAATTATGGTGCAGTGGTTAGAATGTTGGACTGGGACCTCGAAGCCTCAAGTTCACATCCCCATTCTGCCATGGAAGTTTGCTGGGTGGCTTGGAACGGTTACACACTTGCAGCCTAATCTACCTAACAGTGTTGTTGTTATGAGGATAAAATGGAGGCCCAGAAAGGCAGAGTATAAATTAATTAAATAAATCATTGTTCTGGCTGGGTTGCAAATCATTGATGATGCAGTGGACTGGATTACAGTGTTAAGTTGTAGGTGTCAATCAACAGTATTCTATTGTTATCTCCTTTATTTATTTATTTATTTATTTAGATTTTTATACCGCCCTTCCCTACAGCTCTGGGTGGTTTACATAAAACATTTTAGAACGTTTACATAGAAGGTGTGTCTTGCAACAGGGTACTGTGCTGATTAAGGGGTTGAGCTGTGGCTATTGGTAAATGGTCTGCATCTCTGGTTAAATGAATGAAGTAGTAGGTGATAGGAAAGACCAGTACCTGAGATCCTGGAGAGGCATTACTGGTTGGAGTAGATAACACTGATCATAGATCAGTGGTCTAATTCACCTCTCTACGGATCACATTGCTCATGTTGTAATCAAAGCCGCATTAGGGAAAAAAACTGGTTGTAGAAACTATGTTCCTGATTCCAGGACGGGAGCCTCTATGTGCATACTTCATATGCATGTAGATTCTATAGTCATGAGCTAGTGATTGTGTATAGGTGGTGGGCAGAGTTAATAATGGACAATTCCCCTCCATATATGTTGATTTTAGAGATGCTAGATCCCCTGATACAAGCAGGCCAACCCCCCCCCCCCTGGTTTCAGGCACTCCTCTCTAGTACTGGCCAGCTGGTTGGTGGGGAGAACTTACACCCCTCCCACTAAAAAAAAGAAACCCAGGCAAGAATCCAGAAATGAACGTGACATTGTTATATCACATGAAAGTGGCGTAAGCACATTGGTATTATCAGGAAGAACACTCTGGTTTTGGGGAAAAACTCTATGGTAGAAGCTAATTCCATCCTGGGAGTTGAATTAAATTGGATTATGTGCAATTTTATAAAGTTCCCTGCTTTTGGTTGAGAAATACCTGGATTTGTTTTTTTTTTTTGGGGGGGGGGTGAAGCTTGGGGAGGAAAGGGACTTCCACAGGACAGAATGCCATAGGACTTTTCTGCATGCCATAAGTGTAGCATAATGCTTACCCTGTGAAGCTGATATATTCCGGCCACTCTACTTGGCGTCGCCAACCTCCTGTGTCTGGCAAACTGCTTTCTACATCTGCCATTTTAAAGCATGAGTTGGTGAATCCCAAAAAGTGGATTCACCAACCTAAAAAGTGCTATCCTCTAGCAGACAACCAGCAGGGTACCAGCACAAGAAAAGTATGGAGGCGAAGAAGCGTTACATCTGCCTCCAATGTCCCACCCTTGCACCCGCTTCCCTCTCCCTTCTTACCGGAGATGGGAATTTTTTTTAAGGTGAACTGCTTGGAGCAACGAATAGGTAGACACTCACCTCAGCTATCCTGCAGATACACAGAAGCACTATATAATCAGGTTCCCATTCACACTGGTTACAATTTAACATAGCCTCGCCAATGCAAGATTCTCATTGTGTGCCTGGGAACCCCTCTCCCCCCCCAAAAAAGATTGTTGGCGCCTCTATGAATATGTGAATAGGCGTTAATTCAGCAATAGTTGGAAGTGCCGGAAGAGAACTGATTGCCCAAAGTGATTGACAGTGGTAAGCAGGCCAAAGCACAACGAGCCTAAAGCACATTGCTCTCTCTTCTTGCTTTTCTGGAAGTGAGTGAGGAATGGAAAGCAGCCAGAAACATGCAAGACACTCGAGAGGTGTGGAGTGCCAGTGAGTCGTAATTAATTCTAGCGCTTTGCCATACAACAGGCTTCATGTTATAATGCCCGTGTGGAAAAGCCCATAGTATTCACTCTCCAAAACAGCTATTTTCTTCAAGGGAACTAATTTCATATTCTGGAAATCAATTGTAATACTGGGGGATTTCCAGGCCCTCCCTGGAGGTTGGCAACCCTAGCTATTCAGATTATATACACTCCTCCAGACATAGCAGGAGATAATTAACCAAAAGTGGACTAACATTTTCAAAAATACAAATGTAAACTAGTATATGAAAAGACAAATAACTAGGCAGTAAAATCAATGTCTCAGCAATAAACTTAAAGACATTTTAATAAACTGAAAAAGGTACATAAAGTTACATAAAAGAATGCTAAAAGTGATCAATATAACTGCCTTGAAAAAAAGACTTACTAGCTTCTACTCCTTTTTTTAATCCAAGAGCTTTTGTGAATGCATATATTTTAATGTATTTTATCTATTAAGTTTTAAATATTAAGAAACAAAACTTGTTGCACTGTTTCCCTATACTTTAAATTTTTGGACATTGTTTTAGGATATTGTCCAGACTTTGGAAACTTTCTCCATATAATATAATGACTGGAAAAGATAATAGAGCTGGGGGGAGGGGGAGAGAAAGACCCAACATGAAAGGGATTGACTCAATCAAAGAAGCCATGGCCCTTCCTTTGCAAGACCTGAGCAAGGCTGTTAATGACAGGAAGATTCATGAGTAAGGTGACCAGATTGTAATATTGGTAAAGCGGGACACCATTGACCGGGGGGGTTCTTGATTAAAAATTTGGTCTATATGGAGCAATAAAAAGTTTCATAGAATGCATAGAATGCAAAAATAATATTGTAATATATATATTTTTAATTTCAACATAAATACAGTTTTCCAGGTATCCCCAGATGTCCCTCCAAAAGTGGGACAATCTGGTCACCTTATTCATGAGGACTTCATAAATCAGGAGCAACTTGGTGGCACATAACACACACCTACCCACACAATCATACTAGGAAGTCATGGCATCAAGCCATGGTCTGAAAATAATATTTCTGCCCCAAACCTGCTGAATGTAAGCAGGAATAGGCCAGAGTGAAGCCTGACTGGGAGACTTCTTAGAAAGCGATGGATGCATCCTTACAAGCCATGGAAGAACAACTGAAAGTGCGATAGCAGCATGCATTACAAACCTTGGCAATGATGGACAACGCTTCGTATGGTTCTGTGGCTGCCGGCTGGAGTTAAGCTTGAAACCGACTGCAGTCTGTTTTCATGCTGTCCCTACAAAGAAATGCATGAGGCATGTAATTTGTGGAGGCTCTTGTCCTGGCCCTGCCTGCAGGTTCATCTTCCAACAGAAGCTGCCAGAGCCATTTTTTATTTAGCCGAACAAAAGGTACAATAATGTCCACCTGTGGTTCAAAGACCGGAATACCACCGAAGTAAACACATTGTTATTATAAACGTGCCTCGAATGGCATTTACATGTTTTCGTGTGTTCAGAATGCCATTCTCCAATTAGCTGTTATATCCCTAATTTAGGATTCTTTTCATTTTTCTTGAGCCCAGATCTATTTTGAATTCCTTATTTGCTTCATATGCCACTGTACTCAGCCCCTGAAACTGTACCTATTTGGCCAATGACCAGTGTAATCCTAAACAGAGTTAAACTCTTCTGACCTCTTTGACTTCGATGGACTTCAAAAGAAGAAACTCTGGTTAGGATTACACGATAGTTATCTGCTTGCCTGTGTTGGATTCTTTAAAAAGTTTTGGTTGGTATTCATTGGTCGATCTGTCTTGACTTAATTGCGGGTGGTTCTGCTTGTTTGTATTTTAAAATACTTACCAACCCTTTCATACTATTTGTTTATTAAAGAACACACCGATAAAGTTTATTTTTGTTTCTTATTACAAATGGAGATTGCCTTTTAATCTTTCACAAAAGTTTCAGAGTGGCACAGAGCATGTTTACATGAGGGACTGTAGGCACAGAAAGCCCTGGAACACAAGGGACAGCATATGATATGTTCTAGGAAAGCCTACAGAAGCACAGGGCATTTCAGCAGGGGATGTCATAGCTGTTTTTTTAATGTCAGAGATAATACAAAACAGTGACCCACTAGCTGGGTGTCAGGGTGTTGCAGGAATGCCATATTCACTGAAATGAAAAGCTCTAGGGTACAAAGATGGGAAGTGTATTGATGAACAACAATATTTTATTTGCATATCCAACTGGTACAGCCATAAAATGAGGCCCTACTTTGGGTGCCCCTACCTTCTGAGATTAGGCAGGAGGCAACCTATTAGAAGGTCCTCCAGGCCATGGCCCCAAAACTCTGGAATTTGCTCCCCTGGGAGACTTGCCTGCCCCCTTCTGTTGACACCATCTGTTAGCAGGAGAGATCTTTTTGTTGGTTGGTTTTATCTGGCATTCCCTGTATGATCTCTCCTTCCTGCCCTGTGTTTTAATTATGTGGTTTTAAAGACATATATTTATTAAGAATGTTTTACATTTTTCAGCTGCTTTGGTGTCTCTGATGAGGACATGAAGGTGGAGTATAAATTCTGTAAATAAATAAAATATTATGAAACATGGGTAGCCAGTTTATAACCACGGTCTTTATCATAATTACCATCATCTGTGCGGATTCTCCCCCCTGCCCAGATCTGTATGTTATGCAATGTCCTTGGTACCCAAAGTGGGTGGTACACCCCTTCCCCAGGGGTAGTGGAAGGATCTAGGGTGTGGTGAGGAATTTCTGTCGGCAGTAGGGGGACAGCAGCCTGACCCTTTTGTAGCTGCATTTTTCCTAGAGAGAGATGTTCCAAGATGGCTTGCCATTGGCTGCCTCTGCATAGAAGTGACCCTGGGTTCCCTTGCTGGTCTCCCATCCAGCAAGGACCAACCAGGACCAGGACCAACCCTGCTTAGCTTCCAGAACGAAACAACAGCGTCAAAAGGAAGGCTAGATGGGATCATATTTTTGTTGAGTCCCTTCTCCTCAGGCTCTGTTCTTCCCAGGCTCCACCCAAGACTTCCAGAAATTTCTTAACCCAGGATTGGCAACACCTTCCCCAAAAGTCTCCATTTTGAAAGGCTGGAAAAGTTTTCTCCTGCTTGCTCCTGGCCATGGGATTTTTCATTCCTTCTCTCCTTCCTCCCCCCCCCCCCAATCTGTTTTTGATGTGGAACATCTACTGGCGCACTCCCTCAAATGGAAATGTAGATGGACGTGACGTCTGCTGTGCCAGAGCAGTGAGGTTCTCTCATTGCTTTGGCGTTGCCACTGCTGCCAGTCTTCCAAGGCCACTCTTGCCCTGTGCAGAGCAGGAGCAGCCTTGGAAGACTGACGGGGCGGCGGCAGCAGGTGCACCTCAGCGCTGGGATTCACTGGCCTGGCCCTGCCTTTGCTGGCCTTCCGAGGCTGCTCCCACCCTCCGGAGAACAGGGGAAGCCACAGGAGACTTGCAGAGTGGGGCCAGCCCAGCGAGTAACAGCGCTGGGGCTCGCTGGCCTGGCGCCATCTCCTCTGGGCTTCCAGCTGCCCCCACCCATGGGAGACTGGCAGGGGTGGGGCCAGCCCAGTGAGCCCTACCAGCAGGTAAGGACAGGGGGTGGGGGGGAAGAGGGAGGGGGAATTGGACAAGGATTCTCACCCCTTATGTGGATGTTCCTCATAAGAGGCGAGAATCCTTGTCGGTTGATTTTTTCACCCTCAATGTGGACCCAAAGTGGTACTTTTATAAATAACTGATATATTCTTTTCCAGACTAAAATATGGCTGCTGCACAACAACTAAAAAAAGCATAGACAATATAGTGTGTTGTAAATTTACAATGGATCTAATGCCAGGAAAGAGATGTGTGTTTGTGTGTGTGAAGGGAGCGGCAGCTCAAAAATGTTTGGAAACCACTATCCTAGGCTGTGCAGAAGTCGTCAGAAAAAGCTTTTAATATATGATACAGCATCTGTTTCTGCTTTCTGCAAATAATTTGTTACTGGCTAGCCTATTTGTACCTCACACATATTGTGATATCCCCTTATAACTGTAAATAGAAGTCAGTAACAGCATTGTTGCCATATCAGAATTCACATGCTCAAGAACCCAGCGACATCTGAACACTCAAGCATACTCCCGCTTTTGCTTTTGGTTCCCATGACATCTGGGCTGTGACATGCTTTCTGTATCCCATCGTTGCATATGCAGCACTAATGTTTCAGGTGTTCCTACAAGCTTTATTTGTGTGGCATGCTGCACTGGTAGGTGGGGCTCTCAAATGAAATGTCCATGGAATTATCATGCTTTTGGCCTATTACTTGCCTCAAATATTTCATGCTGTCCAAATAGGACAGCAGAGTGCTCAGGCTGATGGTGACAGGTCTGATCAGATTCTTCAAATTCACAACACTAAATAGCTCATTTGTTTACATGTTGAAAGGCAGGAGGAGTGATAATTTTTCCTTAAAACAGGTCCCTTTTCTCTATTCCTGCCTCCTTCTTCATGTTTTTTCTACAGCTAATTTCTGCTTCATCATTTGTGCTTCATATAGTTTCAAGATTGCCAAATGTGGGAAATTCCTGGAGATTTGGGAGCACAGGCTGAGGAAGGAGCTCAGCAGGAACATGATGTCATAGTGTCTCCCCCGCTACCGTTTCCTCCAAGGTAAGTTGTCTTTGAAGTGGGAAGATGAGTTGTAATTCCAGGAGAACTCAGGGCTTCACCTGGAGGTTGGTAACTGTAGGGTTCACATATGTCTT
Source organism: Paroedura picta (assembly GCF_049243985.1). Taxonomy (NCBI): domain Eukaryota; kingdom Metazoa; phylum Chordata; class Lepidosauria; order Squamata; family Gekkonidae; genus Paroedura; species Paroedura picta. Next base: position 148,334,177 of record NC_135369.1, read on the forward strand.
CTACATCACAGAAAACTGATGAGTACGGTGTGCTGTGATACCTTACAGATTAACATCTTTATTATAGAGTACTAGATTAAAAGCCCATTTTATATTGAAATAAAATGGGCGCTAGAAGGGCTTCCCCCCCACCCGAAGCTCAAAGGCTTCTGTGTGCGCAGGGGTGGAAGTGAGAAAGGCGTCCTACCTTTTGTGTGGGATGGCGGCTCCGGGGTGTGGGGTAGGTGCGGTGACGGAGGATGGCGGGCGCCTCAGAGGCAGATGGCCACGTGGAGCAGTGCGGTGGCTGCAGCCTAGGCGCGCCGCTTGGGGGGCGGCCCAGGTGCGGCACTGGAGTCCTGTCCTGTCTTCGGCCTTGCATCAGGAGGTAGCCATTCGTTGGCGCAGCAGTGCAGCGGTGGCCTCGAAGACCGGGGACAGCGGTGGAAGCGGCCAGCGGCAAGTGGGAAGGGTCGGGCAGCGTGGGAAGGGTTGGGCAGCGGCTGCGGGCGGACGGTCATCGGTGGGACGGGAAGGGCACACGGTCGCTCAGCCGGGGGCGGAGGGTGGTGGGGGACTCGCGAGGTTGGCAGGCGGCAGCATTCGGGGAGGGGGTAGTGGGGTGGTGGAGAGTTCGCGAGTCGTCGGAGGGCAGTCGCTGGGCGGCGGGAGCGTCGTCTCCCCGGAGCCCAGCGGCGTGGGGCCAGGGTCCTCCCCGGTGGCCATCTGGCAAGGATGGCGGCTCAGGAGGACTGAAGAGTTGGCGGCGCGGCCTCCGGGAGACGGGCCAAGTAGCCAATAGGGAGGCGCGCTTTTCACGCCTCCCAATTTGCCACTTGGCCCTAGATTGCCATTCTGAGGAGCGAATCAGAGTTTTTATCCCGGACAGGGTCCACCCTAACCCCTCCCCAACAGCCCTTATTGCTTTATTTAATCCGCTCCGCAGGATGCAGTCAACACCAAATGCAGGAGGTTCTTGCTCATGAAGGTGCAATTGTTCATGGTTGCGTTTCCCCCTTTCGATGGCTTAATACAGTTTCTTTACTAGAAATAAACTAGAGAGAGCCACAGTTACAAAGAACAGAAGCCACTCTTTCAACCGATTACATGTATTCCTATTTAAAGTCAAACACATTGTCAAACTATAGGTCATAAAAGTAACAGGAAAAATGACTCACAAAGCTAATGTAAAAATCATTGCACATCAGCAAAGTTAATAAAATAGCCCATCTCATTGCATAATAACCATTCTTCATAATTTTTGGTGTTGTTAGAAGCTCTCAGCATATGGCAGAATGATAGTGTCGTATATTGCTTAGTGTTCAGTCAGGATCTGGTAGCCCCACCTTCGAATCCCCATGGCAGCTCACCAGTCACTCTCGCTCTAACGCAGGGATTTCCAACCAGGTCCATGGACACCTCGGGGGCTGTGGGAGTTCTGAAGGGGGTCTGCCAGAGTTCTGACGTGGCATGGGATGGGGGGTCTGGGCTGTCTTCTCAGCTCCTGCTCTTTCTGGCCTACGTGAGGCATTGCCACCATAGTAATAGTAAAGGCGGGGGAAGGGAGCAAAAGGAGGGCTAAGGGTGCAGGTAGAGATGTCACTTATGGGGATATGGTGGCAGGTGAGGCCTGCTGGAATTATTTCCAGGGCTCCTTGAAGTCTGAAAAATTATTTCTGGGGCTTCTCCATGGTCTAATCAGTCACTCTCTCTCTAACGCAGGGATTTCCAACCAGGGGTTCGTGCTCTAATCTATCCTGCTGGTTTGTGGTCAGGGTAGGCTACCTTGCTGATTTGTCATGAGGATAAAACAGAGGAAGGTAGAATGTAAGCTGGTTGGGGGTCTCCATTAGGGAGAAAATGGGGTGGGTGTAAATATAATGAAATAACAAACAGTCAAGACTTTGAAGTCTGCATCTCTTTAACACCAGGTTGTTGTTGTTGTTGTTGTCTTTAAATCTATTTTGTCCGCCAGTGGCTGACTGCAGTGAAAATCTGAGAACTTCATTCTAATAGCTTAAAAACGCAGGCTAAATTCACAACCACTTCAGCCTCTCTTTTGATCTTGCCTCTATTTTGCATATACTTTCCCTTCTCTGTTTTGTCATGGAGACCAGCAGCTCCTCTCACTCCAGGCCCAGAAACAAGTTTCAGCAATCTCCAAGACAGAGAAGACAGGATTAGGTGTATCCCCATTTCCAATTTCGTCATGCTCACGGGAGACAATAGCAGCTTCAGAGATAAACCAAGCCTCTCCCTTTTTCTGACCATGGAACTATCAATCAGGGCCTCAATAAATAACTAGTTTAGTACAAAGAATCTGGTTGCCCAAGCACTCCAAACACACACCCCAACCCACTAAGATTCTCAGTTCAAGGTGATTTAATTTGGGCTCAGTTGGGCAGCCGTGCTGGACTGAAGCAGCAGAACAAAGTTTAAGCGGCACCTTTAAGACCCACAAAGTTTTATTCTGGGTATAAGCATATACCCGAAGCAGTGTGCATGTACACAAAAACATATATCCAGAATAAAACTTTGTTAGTCTTAAAAGGTGCCACTGTAAGTTCATTGTTAAAACTCCAGCTCAATAAAATTCGTAAATTGTCTCCAGCTCATGTGCTTCCTTGCTAGATTTTCCTTCTCTTTCCTTACCTGGACCTCTGGACCTCCCTCCTCAGTTTTGACCAATCTGTTTGCAAGATTTGTTAGCATGCCAGGCCCTCTTCAGAGCTATGACTGCCAACCTCCAGGTGGGAGCTTGAGAATCCACCAGAGTTAACGCTCATCCTTGAAAAATGGGATGCTTGGGAAAGTGCTTTGTCTCACTGTACCCCACTGAGGTCCCTGTCCTCCCAGGCACCATTCCCAAATCTCCAGGAGTTTTCCAGCTTTGATCTGGCAACTCTACCCTCCCATCCTCTGCCAGGGCCAGAGAACCTGACAACTCTAGGAGCCCAAAGAAAAAAGAATATTTTGCTTGTTACTCTGTCTCTTGCCATATTATTGGGCCCAAACTATTGCCCCAGATTGAAATTCCTTTGTGCTGTGGTCCTGTGAGTGGCTGCAGAGGTTTACTGGTTTTAGATCAGTGGTTCCCAAACTTATCTGGCCTACCGCCCCCTTTCCAGAAAAAATATTACTCAGCGCCCTGGAAATTAATTTTTATTTTATTTTAATAGTTATTCATCGCCCCCAAATGCACCTGTGGCCCATCGCTGCTCCCCTGGATTGCTGCAGCACCCACCAGGGGGCGGTAGGGCCCACTTTGGGAATCACTGTTCTAGATCCACTAACACGTGTATGCCTCTCTTCTCACTTTGGGATTACAGAGGGTCCCTGCTTCTGGGTCCTTGGGATGAATTGCTGCCTGGATGCTGGGCTGCTACCTTGGAAACTGAACCTTTGCATAGAGCTTGACCAAACAGGTAGCAATCTCTCCAGCTTCACCTTTTTGCTCTTCCTCTTTGGTGATTTTCCTCTCCTTCTTGAATGAGTCACTTTGCACAGTGTGTGTGGGCAACTGGAATCTCACCAAGGGCATCTTAGTTTGGAGCATTTTTGATGTGCTCTTGATAACATTACAATTGCTCGCGTGTTCTAGTTATTCGCCTCAATAAATTATCTCTGATTTCCACATATTTAAGGTCTCAGTACTTATTCCAAACCTGCATTAGAGTTTAGTCACTTTGTCAGTAGCCCCTTAATTGTGGTTTGTGTGTGTCATTGCCCAATCTCTGCCCATTCTCATGAGCCAGCTGTGGAACCTGATCCAGCAGGGCCATCGGTTTAGGAGTGAGAGGAAATGGGTTGTGTGTGTGTGTGCTCAGACTACCCTAGTAAGAAATTGGAAAGTGGGCCATGATCACACATGGTAACACCCACATGTACAATGACTTGGCTCAAAGAGGGGGGAGTTATAAACCTAGTTCTGAATACTCTAGTACTGTGGTCCCCAACCCCAGGTCCGGAGACCGGTACCAGGCCGCGGTTCCGCCTCATACTCCTCCTTGGCTGCTGCCTCGGGGGCTGCCTTGCCACTCTGGCACTGGCTCACCTTTGGTGCCCTCCAGCGGCCGCCATGGCTAGGGCTCCCCCTCAGCATGGCACTGCACAGCTGCTGCCGACAGTGCCCCCCAGCGGGCAGTGGGAAGTCAGGGGCGCCGGCGGGAAAGCAAGTGGAGCAGGGTCTCATGCAGCGGCAACATCCCTCGGCAAAAGACTACCCCCCCCCTCATGGGCCTCAGTAAAATTGTCAAGCGTTGACCGGTCCCTGGTGATAAAAAGGTTGGGGACCACTGCTCTAGTATATGTGCTGACAGAAAAGGGGGGAAAAACCCTCTTAAGATTTGAAATCACTTGCAAAACATACTATTCATGCCTGTGGCTGAAAAAGGTGAAGGAAATAATGAAGGGTTGGTCACTGACATCAGGTAACTCTGGCTGTAAATGTCCCTAGCCCTGTTTTTCTTTTTTTAAGTTCTATCCTTAGAAAGAAAATCCTATGTGTTCCTCTTGTGATAACCTCAGCAAAATGGCTTCCATGGAGCTGCCTTCCAGATGGCCCTTGAAACAAAGCCTTCCATGTGGTTCACAATAGACAGCATCTGTGCCAGCCCTGCACAATCCTCACAGACGCCAGTGCTGTCTCGCAGTGGCTCCACCCAGTTAGGTGAAATGGAAATGGGTTCTAAGCCTTCCAGGAGCTGCACAGAGCACAGCGCCATGTGGGGGCAATTTTCGACAGATCCCCCACTGATATTTGAAAGTAGGTCAGCCTGCAGAGACAGTGTTACCGGGCTACCAATTAGATTTGGATTTGGGAAGGAGCGGGTCCTGTCGATGCAGTTCAGCCGAACTGATGGCTGATGATAAGAACTGCATGTTCCTAGCTATTGCCTTCTGTTTGATGCAGACTGTCATCTGCAAATCCATGCAGATGGCTGGTACCTGTTTGTCTCCTTTGACAAAAGGAACAGTGGCTTGACAGTTTAAAGTTGTACTGTTTAATGCCCCCCCCTTTTAAAAAAAGTTCTTTAAACTAAAGTATTTCCCAGCTTGGTCAGTATTCCTACTATTTATTGCCTGACAATATTAGTAGTATATATTGTAAACTAATAGTTTCAGTAATATTTTGCAGTTTTTTGTTTTGTTTTGTCTGTGTACTGAGAATTTTTTTTAAAAGTCATATCTGTGCTAATTTCAGTGCTGATATGGAGACACCACAATGGGAGGCTCAGCAAACATATTTCCACTGGGGATGCCAACTCTGGGCTGGGGAATTCCTGGAGATTTGGGGGTGGAGCCTGGGGAAACTGGGGCTTAGGGAAGGAAGGGATGAGCATAATCCCACAGAGTCGGTCCTCTGAAGCAGCTATTTCCCTCAGAAGAACTAGTCGCTGTCACCTGGTGATGAGTTGTAATTAGGGATGCCAGACTCCTCTCCCCAGGGGATGGGGTCCCCCAATTTCAGGTCCCACCTTTCCACTACAAGACAGCTGGCCAGCAGGGAAGATTTATCTCCACAAGCAGGAAGGAACACTGGAAATTAACATGATGTGCCTATGTGACCCAAAGTGATGTAGGCATGTTATGGGTATTGGATAGGCAATGCTCTGGTTTGGGAGCACATAGGGATGGAGCATTTATTTTGGCATTTCTTCTTGCTCCCAGTAAATTCGCCCCCATCCCCTGCCAGCTAGTCCAAAGGACCTGGTCACCCTAGTTGTAATTCCAAGAGAATATAAACCTCAGTTTGAAGTTGGCAATTTAGTGTCAAGAGGAGACTATTGCTTTCTTCTCATTTCTCTCTCCTCATATCCCAACCCCTTGCAACTCCTGAAAAATCATTCCTGGATGGTGGGGGCTCTGGAGAACCATTTGAGATGCAGTTCTAGAGGCTGTACCTAGAAGAGGAAACTGGCAGAAATTATTCTTCTGTTTTGTCCATGAATTTAAATAAGATCTGCTGATCCTCCCTTTTAACTCCAGTTCCAGGGCTAAAAAAGTCCAATGACCATCAAGAACCAATTTATAGTGGATGCAAAAGTTCACAGTGGGAAGGATGTGGTGGCAAAAATCTCTCCTAACAACTTACTCTATTCAAAATTCAGTAAGATGTAATACATGGAATGCAGAAGAGAAGGTGAAAGCCAAGCTGTTAAAAGGGACAGTATTCTGAGCTGTTGATAATGTGGTATAGTGATTAGACTTGGACTAGGAGCTCAGAGACCTGGGCAGAGTCTGCACTTACTTTGTTTATTCCATTGTCAATCCTGTTGAATTCAGATTGATTTGAACTCAGGTCTTCCTCTTTCCCTCCCTCCCCATTGAAACAGGAAAGTGTTCTGCACGTGGTTAGGGTAGTTCAGAAGGGGGGGGGAGCAAAGTTTTTTTCTTTCTGTTCTTGAAGGGAGGAGGGGAGAGGAGCCAAGCAGGGAGCCTCTTACTTTTCTTGGAGGGGGGGGGGGGAGAGGATCGAAGAAGGCAGAGGAGGGAGAAAAAATCCAAGACCGACAGAAGTTGAGAGAAATTAGGGTCTTCTCCTTTAAGGCAAGCTTGTTACATGACCAGCTTTGGCCAATCAGGGGTTCTCTACCACGCAGCAAAGCCCAGATTCAAAACAGCCTGCTTTCCCAATCCGGATTTTATAAATATTTAGCATTAAAAGCACTCTAAGATATTGCACAATAAAGGTAGGGTCATTCCAAGCCTTGCTGCAGAAGGAAAATTTAAATTACCCCAAATCAAAACGGAAATCGCATTCTGTGTAGGTGGCAGGAATTGAATCGACCTGGAATTGGAATAAAAGCTCCGTGCAGTTTACATCCTGGTTTGAACCCCTACACTGCCATGGAAGCTGGCTGAGTGATTTTGGGCAAATCACACACATTCAGCCTAGCCTGTCTCACAGAGTAATTGCAAGGCTAAAATGGAGGGGAGGAGAACAATGTAAGGATTGTACTTTGGGCCCCCATTGCAGTGAAAGGCAGGGTATAAAGTAAGGAAGCAAATAAAGTCCTGAATAGCATGTCCGGCCAACCAGATGTTTTGGTCTCTTAGCAAACAGATTATCTGATAAATTACAATTTATATTTCTTTTAGTTTTACGGTTTAGACAATGGACTACCTAATCTTTAGGTAGTTTAGACAATGGACTACCTAATCTACCTAATCTTTTCCAAAGCAAATATATATATACATAAAAACCCAACGGATAAAAGCTGGCTGTATGCATAAAACTCTTTCTTGTGACAAACTGAGAAATAGAGACATAGCCTGAATGTTTCTTCTGGACTCATTTTTGGTTTGACAGTTATTAAGCGGTTATGGTTAGAACCAGACAATTTCCTTTACACACACACACTTTCTCTATGTGCTGCAGACAAAATTATTTCTACTTCTAGCCTGGAGAGAAGAGGTGATATGATAGCCACCATCAAGTACTTGAAGGGCTGTCACATAGGGGAATGGAGCATAGTTGTTTTCTGTTGCCCCAGAGGGCCGGGCCAGAACCAACGGGTTTCAATTAATTTAAAAGAATTTTCGGCTAAACATCCAGAAGTTCACGACAGAGCAGTTCCTCAGTGGAACAGGTTTCCTCCTGAGGTGGTGGGTTCTCCTTCTTTGGAAGTTTTTAAGCAGAGGCTAGACAGTCATCTGAAAGAAATGCTAATTATGTGAATATAAGCAGATTTTAAGTGGGTGGACAGAAGGGATTATGTAGGTGCTTGGCTCTTGTGACCATTTCCTGCATTCTGCAGGGTTTGTAGCCTTGAGGTCCTTTCCAACTCTATGATTCTACTTTGTGCACTCTTCAGGTCCATTTCATGCATGTGACATCATGTAACATTCATGAGTACACAATGCTTATTAAAAACTAGGGGCAAAGCCCATTGCACCCAGGAATAAAATGGGTGCTAGCCTGTTGGGGTAGGTGAGTTTAGTAGAGTTGGGAGTAGGGTTGTGTGCAGCCGCATCCGAATCGGCCATTCCAGACTGACGCAGCCAGCCCTGCGGGGAGGGGAGAGGAGTCGCGGGCACTGGTTCGCAACTTGGTGCACTCACACAGACGCAGAGCTCCACACCTGCGTCTGTGTGCTGAGTGACACATTGGCGCCTGTGCCTCCCCTCCCCCTCGTGGGTAGCATGGAATAGGGCCTGAAGGCTGAAGTAGGCCCATTCTGCCACATAGCCCATGGAACTGACTGTGATTTTTTGCAGTTGTGCTGGATGGACCTAATTTGGACAGTGTTGCCTACTTTGTGTTAGATGAAAGTTTTGCCTACAGAAGGCCCTTAAATACCTTGCACCATTGTTGAGTAGCTGCAATAGCCAATCAGAATATAGCCTACTACAAGGATAAAACCATCACAAAATCTTGGTGCAATCATTTGGGCTGCCAATTGGATTGATCCCAGTTCTACCTTTTGCTAAGTCAGTGAGACTGAAGATCTGAATAGCCAAAATAACTATAAGAAAATGCTCTTATCCACTTACATAAAATCCTTACCTCAAGTATGTACAGAAAATGCAAATGAAGAGAATGCCTTAATCAGGTTCTAAAATTATTTTAACAAGTATGTAGCACCAAGATCTTAGGCAGGCTGTACAGGAAAAACAATGTTTAAATCCATTCAGTCCAAGAGCTGTTGCAGCATAAACAATCATTAGGGCCTGTATACCTCTGCAGTCAACAGTACCATTCTGATACTTCAGGGACTCCAAACCACTCGGGACAAATATGTTGTAAAGTGCATATGAACAGCAATAGGATGTGGAGCAAGCAGAAGCAGAGTCCTCTGTATTCTGGATATAATGATAGAATAGCAGTGCTATAGTTAAAGAAACATGCTATTTAAGCAAACCTACCAATGTCTACTTAGCATGGCATTAGCTATCTTAGGAAAAACACTATCCTACATTTAGCTTCGGTTCTATATAATTTCCTTTCCACTCTTGCTAAAACAGCTTCCTTTAAAAATGGAGATTTTTCTGAAGCCGATAAAGTCTAGTAATTGTATGAGTACCAGGAATCCCTAATCTGACCAAGAAGCATCTTGAGCTTGGTGTTGTAGAGCAAGTCTAGGGTCACTGGGTTCATAGTCTCATTGGACTGGAACTGGAGACACTAGGGCTGAATACCATGAGAGGCTGATACAGGGTTGTGCTCACTCTGGTGGTACTTTGGCCTATTAACTGCCTGGCTGGGTGAAACTACAGAGGTAGGTACCAATTGTCACAGGAGTAGTTGAAAATTCACCACGTCTCAGTTGCTTGACACATCATTGAACAAGCAAGAGAGTAATCAAATTACAAACGAGAAAGATTCCAGAAATAAGGAACAGATAGAGAAGGATCCAAGCTTTGAGTAGAACAAATAATAGCCAAATCAAGTGGCATACAGGTAAGGAGTTCTGCAAAAAGGACAGTAATTAGTTTACTAAAAATGAAGCCTAGCAGGAAGAGTCTAACCTTAGGTTTCAGACAAAAGTATAGCCAGATTAATGTGACATGCCTACATGACCCAGAAATAATATAACCACATTGGGGGTGGCACTCTGGTTTTGCAGCAAAACTCTATGGTAGAATTAGCCTAAAACCCAGAGTGCCCTTCCCCCCAATGTCCCCAACATGCCTACAATGCTTTCAGGTTATGTAGGCACATCAGATTAATTTCCTATGTCACTCCCTTTTTTGGTGGTAATTGCTCCTCAATGGCCAGCTAGCCAGTAACAGAGAAGTGGAGGCAGAAAGGAGGAGACCCCTGCTACCACCATTGTGCGTGCCATAAATATAGTAAAATGCTTACCTGGTGAAGATGCTACATTTTTGGCATTTCGCATGATGTCACCAATATCTAGCATCCAAGGAGCAAACTGCTAGCTACATCCTCTATTTTAAAGCGCTTGCTAGGGAATCCCGTAAGATGGATTCCCCAACCTAAAAAGTGCGAGCTACAGGAAAGCAACCAGCAGGTCACATGCTAAAGAAATGTATGTAGGCGAAGAAGCACTATCACTGCCTCCAATGTCCCATCCTTGCACCCAACTTCCTCTCCGTTCTCCCAGGGACTTTTTTTTTTTTAAAGCAAACTGCCTGGAACAACGAATAGACATTCAAGCGTGCACGCAAAGCATAAAATAATTATTTCCCAAGTTGTCATACAAAGCATGCCTCTTTAAAGTTTTGTCCCCCCACAATGAGGAACAATTATTCCCCTCCCTTCCTCTCCCCCCCCCCCCAATCAAAGGAGTCAAATCACTAAGGGCCTAATCCTTCTGCCTGGGCTTTGGCACCCATGAAAGTCTATGGTGCTATAGACCAGGGGTAGTCAACTTGTGGTCCTCCAGATGTCCATGGACTACAATTTCCATGAGCCCCTGCCAGCGTTTGTTGGCAGGGGGTCATGGGAATTGTAGTCCATGAACATCTGGAGGACCACAGGTTGACTACTCTCACTATAGACTATAATGGGAATTTTAGCATTCCCGCCTTTCCCAGGGCTGGGGGGTGCGGGGTTGAGGTAGACCCTTCAAACTTTCAACGTAGCTCTGGGAGGTTCTTCTCTGACTCCCCTCCAAATTACATAATCATTGGTCCAAGGGGTCCACTTCTAGGGGCTCCTGAGTCCATCCCATAGGATACAATGGAGGGATGGGGGCACCCTCTTTGGGAGCCCCTTGAAGTGGACCCCTTGGACCAATCATTCTGAAATTTGGAGGGGAGTTGGCGAAGAGCTTCATGGAGCTACCCTGAAGTTTGGAGGCTCTACCTCAAACCCCAACCCCCCTAGGTCCCGGGAAATGCAGGAATGCCAAAAATATTCCTATTATAGAATATGGAGGAAGGGGATTGGCTGCCTGGTTTGACTGACAGGTGGAAGAGAGTCACGTATAAGGCACGTTGCTCTCTTCTGCCATTTCCAGCAGCAGATGTGGAATGTAAGAGGCGTGAAATGGTGGCAGACCAGGCGAGATAGCACAAAAGGGTGAGGAACAGCTGGGAAGCGAGATAACATTTAGCGTCTTGCCATTCCTCTGACAAAATGCTATCTTTACTGATGTGCGGAAATGCCTCCAGTATTTCAGCAACTCCATCTGAATGCTCAAATGGTTTATAATTTATCCTTGGTCAATACTATTCATGGAGTGAGTCTTGGAGAATCCATGTGCTTTGCAGAAGAAGTTCAAGAACATCATGTGTTTGCTTGCCTTTAGCATCCTATAGATGTATTTTGTTACATGGCTCCATCTGTTAAGCCTATATTTTGATTCCTCATGTCTCTTAAAGGTTCTTAATTGTTCCTAATGATTCCCAATAGATAGATAAGAACACAGACATAATCTAATGCCTAGTTAGATAATCCATCAGTTTTTAAAGACTAACTTGAAATTGAAAAAGAATTCCCTAAAGTGGTCAGTCAGTTTGACCTGAAGAAAATATCATTGCAATCACTGAGGTGATCCAGTTAGATTTTGTTCTGGAAACAGTAGTTGGTCTACCATGGACATCTACCAATCTACCATGGACTAGTTTTTTTCAGATTTCTGCAATTGAAACCCTGTCGCATTTATTTACACTATGTCATCTGCCTTGAGTCTCATTAAAAGAGAAAAAACATATCCCAAGGCACTATAGGTACTAAAATTATACAGAATAAATGAAGTAAACTTGGTCCTCAACCCCTGGTCTGGAGACTGGTAATGGTCTGTGGAACAGTCGGTACCGGGCCGTGGCTCTTCCCCATCCTCCTCCCCAGCTGTTGCCTTGGGGGCTGCCCTGCCAGTCTGCTGCCATCTCACCTTTGGAGATCTCCAGCGGCCGCCATGGCTGGGGCTCCCCCTCAGCGTGGCACTGCACAGCTGCTGATGGCAGCGCCCCCCAGCGGGCAGCGGGAAGTCGGGTGCACCGGCAGGAAAGCAAGTGGAGCAGGGGCTCAGGTGGCGGCGATATCCCTTGGCAAAAGACTACCCCCCCGGGCTTCAGTAAAATTGTCATGCGTTGACCGGTCCCCAGTGATAAAAAGGTTGGGGACCACTGAAGTAAAGGGTTCTTCGTTCTTGTTTGTTTATTCTCATATATAGGATCCAACCAGAACAATTTATAGATATGTCCTGTTTTCAAATGGAAATTTTTCTCAATTGTTGTCCTTTGAATATAAATGGAATGAATATCCAAATTGTGAAATTCAACCTCTATTGAATAATATAGTATATATACTAGTATATATATCAGCCTTTGGCTGTTGGTATTACTAGCATCCCCATACTGAAGAGCCAAAGGCTGATATATATATACTATATTATATCTGTCATAGCATAATATAAATAAAACAAATAAAATTTACATTTCTATACTACCACTCCCGGCCCACCACGGCTGTTTACAATAAAACATAGCATAAAAACATCTCATAAAACTAAGATACCCACAATACACAGTTGATGGCGGTTGCAATAATACTTGACTGACCCCCCAACGTCCCAGTGCATTGGCCACAGTGATAATATATTGTTGGTATCAACAGGTGATGTAAGCCTAGGGGGAACTGATAAGCCAAAACAGTTCTGAACACAGTCCAGAAACACACACGGGGGGGGGGGGGCAGATGACCTGAACTCATAACCCTGGTCCTCCCACTTAAATACACATGCACATAGGTATGGTTGTACATATGAAATCTATGTATTTGGTGAAATGCTAATCTCAAACTTCTCTTGGAGAATACTGGATGCTCTAATGAGCATAGTAAGGGTATGGAACACAGAATGCGATAGGATAATACAAAAAGGAATGAAGAAACGATTTGCCCAACTCTAGTTCAAAATGGCTTACAAAGGGAGAGAATGGGAAGGGGGAAGCCTGGACTTTGCAGACTACTTCTGTGTAGATGAAGATGACTTGTACACTTTCGTCTTCTTGCTGCAGCCTCAGATGCCTCCGTTTTGGGCTGCAGCATGAGGGCAGAGGTGAGAAAGTTATGCTTCATGACAGAACTCTGTCTAAGGAAATGTTTAGGTGGCTCTAAGTCAAAGTGAAGATAAGGAAGATCAGCTTCCAGAGGATGGAGACAGATTCCCAGATACCACTACTATTTAAAGTTCCTAAAATTCAGTTGGTTGGTGACAACCTGTTCATAATGATCAAAACACTCTAAATCAAAACAAAACTCACTAAAAACATGGAATTGAAAATCTTAATTTGTTCCCAACTCAGTCTACTATAAAAATATATCACTTTCAAAAGGGTCCAATGAGACAAGGAATCCCTTTCTCCCTATGTGCCATAGGCTCCCACACAGTTGAAAATTAAGTTCTCAATAGAGAATGTAATTGATCTGCAACTTTAAGTCTCCACAGGGGATGTGTAAAATGTATTGTGTACTTTGCTCCTCAAATACAGGCATTATGAGATTTAACACCCAATCCTGAGTACTCTTCATCTAAAACTTACTGATTTCATCTTTGTTTACTTTCACATAATATGGTTAGCATCAAGTTGCCATATTCCCTAAGGGTTCACTATTTTAATTCAATCCGACAAATCCTTCTCCAAAGCTGACAAGATATATTTTTTCTTTATCCACGAAACAGAGTTAGACAAGGACATATTATAATTTCCTCCCAAAATGTCCCAAAGAATTTTTGCATCCTCTGCTTAAAGCCAGCATAACCTGGCATCAATTACAGTGTGTTGTTATTTGAATCAGGATGAAAATGTTCTCTGAAAAATATCTATTTTAAGTATGGTGAGGTGTCAAAGGAGACAATACAATTTCAGTCGTTGACAGGAGAATACATAGTCATCAGAGGATAAATGTGAGTTAACAGTCTTCGACACTTCCATTTTCAGACGCTTGTTGCCACATGGAAGACATATTGTATTATGAAATTAGAAACAAGTATTACTGCTTGGTAACCCTTTTATTATTCATAGGACAACTTGGTTATCAGAAGATGCTGCTGTGGATATTAGATTGTTTTTAAAACAGCAATTCACTATGATGCTTTACTAAGTATAATAAGAGAAGGTATCACTTTACAAAATAAGTAAAATCTGTACATCTATAGGTATTCCCAGTCAGTGTTGTTTGACTTCTGTCGACCTCAACCAAATGCCTGGCAAAGGAGCTCCCTTTTGCAGGCCCTGCAGAACTGTTTTATTTATATTTATTTATTTACTAGCTTCAAAGCCCGTTCCTAAGAACAGGCCCTGAAAGGGTCCCCTCCCCTGGCCCCTGGCCAGGCAGCTTAAGGTGGCTTTAGGCCGCAGCATGCAGCCAAATCAATTTGGGCGGGCGGGGGCTGGGAAGCTCATTAGCAGGCCCAAGACAGAGTTCCCTAGCAGGCAGTCAGCAGGCTGGGAGGCCCTCGTGAGCAGGCCCAGCCCAGCAGGCCAGGAGGTCCTCGTTAGCAAGCCCTCCACCACGACCCTTTTGCCAGGGCCCTCTCACCTGCTGCTGGCTCCAGTCACTGAAGTGTCTGAGAGCAAAGAGGCTAGAGTCCAGGGCCGGAGGGGGGAGCTGTTGGGGCAGGGCCAATCAGGACAAAGCTGGCTGCACCCTGATTGGCCCTATTCCAACTTGGATAGCTGGACACGTCCCATCCCCTAGGCTGTTTCAGAAATATATAGAGGAACAACAGTGGATAAGGATGAATAGGGGGCATAAATAACCATTTTTCAAAAGGTACAAAAGAGAATTTCCTTGAGAAAACATATCATGCATGATTCAGTCAAAAGAAAAAAAATTGAATAAGGAGAGGCTTACCCCAAAACACCGTTGTATAGATGTAATTCTGAATTTTGTAATGTCTTCTGGGGAGACTGGTCAGAAGAACATGGTCCATGATGTGACTTCCGGTCTCCCCAAATAGGCAGTAAGATTGCCAAGGGAATCCCCACAGAAAGTGCTCTTAATCCATATTTCTTTCTTCTGCTCAGTTTGACTTTCAGGGCTTTTGCCACCCATTTCAAAACAAGACAGGCAGCAAACATAGTGGACACTGCTTGGGAGCGCAAGAGAGAGAAAGCACAAGTGCCTGGCTGTTACCTGTTGGCAGGAGGGTCTGGCTGCGAGGGGGTGGGCAAAGGAAGGCCTCCACCACATGCTGGAGAGCCAGTGGACGGGAACCGAGATGTCCCTCCCAGTAGTTTAGACTGTTGTGGAGACTGAGGCAGGGGACTGGGAGGTGGTGAGGCCCAGCGGTGGGCATGCGTGATGATGGTTAAATAGAACTCCCTCGTTCAGAGGCAGTTTACCTCTCCATGGCAGTTCATCATTCCGTGTGTCAGGAGGTCTTCCTAGAAGCCTGAGGATGGCCACTTTGGAAAACAGGACCTTGAATGAAAGGCCTTTGGTATGATGATACAGTGGGGATCTTCTTCGGAAAGCCACAGGGCAGGGAATTATTCTATCCAAATTTAAAAACAGAATTCAGGGATCTCCATCCCTCCCTACCCCCACCCCCCACTTATTTCATAAGTATACTCTTTGCTACTGAGGGGTGCAGAGAGTCTTCCTGGAAGATTAGAAAAAAAGGAAGGTTGAGGTAGGATCCTAAAAGGAGCTGGAAGCTGATGGGGAAATGGATCTGTTAACATGAAATGCTTCTTGAATATCTTACCAGGTGCTACCTTTCCCTTAGGCCTTTAACATATCACCCAGGTTATAAAATCATGTTTATTTCTCCTATTTTTTTTTAACATAATAACCTTCCCTTGGGGATGTCAACTGGGAGATGAGGGGGCAATAAATTCCATCATGAAAACCACACTCAGACCCCCCCCCTCAGGTCTGAAGAAGTGAGCTTTGACACTGAAACGTTCCTCCCCTGAAAATCCTGTTGAACCCCTGGAAAGGCCTCCTGCAGGACTCGAATTGAGCAATAAACGTTCTTGCTGTGATATGGGTGCGTTAAACCTAAAATCTGTGTACAAACGTTTAAACCCCAAAATAGGAAAAGTTCCTGTAATCCAAAACAAATCAGGAGAGAAACTGCAGGAGGAAGGGGAAAAAGTTTATTGCATATAGTGGCCTTTTAATCATAAATGAGGCTGCATTATGATTTGAGCAGCTTGTTTTAATGAAAAGCAGATACATTGAAGGCCATGGGTGACATCTGCCAGGGCAAATCTGGCACAGAGACACAAGGAGATTTCCCGAGACGTCCCCTGGATCCTTTTCGTGTCCCTGCTTCTCCAAAAGTCCAGCTGGACGCATTCCTGCAAGGCAAAAACACGGCGGTAAGCAGGGATCGTGGACTCCCCTCCGCCGGCATCCTTCAGGGGCTTCCACAGCCTTCAGTTGGCCAACATCCAATGGGGTCCGTCAGCTGGCCTTCACGGACTTCCACCTGCAAATGGCCACTGGCTCACATTCACACACACATTCAGGCCAGTGCCCCGTGCTGACGGCGGAAAGCCCCTCAGTTATGGAACACCCCATTCACACACACTTTCACACACACATTCACACACACACACTCCCCAGCTGCCATTGCCAATTTCCACCCCCTTCCAACCAGCCGTGTTCTGCCAGCTTCCGTCAGCTAACGTCGTCAGGCGCTTCCGACCGTGGCACTCCGCCAGCTTCGAGTTGCCAGTTACCACTGCTTACACTACAAGTTGCCCCGCATAGCGGCACAACTTGCCTTTGGGCGCCTCTCCCCTCCGCAGGATCAGTCTCCTCCTCTCAACATCCCTTCTGTAGTCTGCCTGGATCCGGGTGCCTGCCTGTGTCTGGGGGAGAAACAGAGAGATGCACAGGACTTGAAGGCCTGTCTGAGAACTCGGGGGCTGTTGGACTCTGGCCAGCGGGATGGTCCTCCCAGGATCGCTCCCCTGCACCCTGTGAGGAAGAGCCCCGCACCAGCCGTTCAGGGAGGGCAGCAAACTCTTCATCACAAATCCCTCGGTTTCCATGGGTTCCCAGCCTTCCTCTGGGATGCCGGGGTATGTCGCTTGGGTCCCCAGTCCTCAACCTTCCCCTCAAAGCCCCCTCCTCCCCAGGCTGGCCTGCCTGCCTCTGAGCAGGCCGTCCTCTGAAGCCGGTACTGTCCCCATGGTAACGAGGCCTCCTTGGGGGAGTGGCCCTGTGATGTCACACAAGGGCATGGTAATGAGCCCCTCCCCCTCCTGCATCTGGGTCATGAGCTGCGGCTGGGTCATTGTGCCAGGGAGGCCACGGAAGCTCAGAGTTTGCCCTTCCTAGCCAGCTCTTATGTCACCCGGTGTCCAAACTCAGTTCTTCACACCCAGACCGGGAGAAAGAAAAATGCCCCTTCCTCTCACTTCCCCTTTAGACATTTCCCAGCCAGCTCACAACCGAGCCCTGCAGGAACCTCCAGGGCCTAACTGGAGGCTCAGAAACGGATGACCTCTCAGAGCTAGGAGGCTCCAACCGATGCAAAACACTGAATTGAGGCTTCCAAACAAGCCATGATAACTGTTTCTGCCTGTTAAAAACAACAGCTGAAAACTCCCTGGTTGATTTCGTGTTTTGATGGCTCTCCTCAGCAGCCAAACACTGCATTGAATTTATAACATGTAGAACATGTCAAATGTCTAAAAAATCCAGAAGCAAAACATTCAAACATTCTGATATTATATGTACACGAGCTTCAATGGCCGTTCCTGAGAATGGGCCCTGAAAAGGTCCCCTCCCCTGTCCCCTGGCCAGGCAGCTTAAGGTGGCTTTGGGCCGCAGCTCGCAGCCAGATCAAGAGGGGCAGGTGGGGGCTGATCTGTGATGTGACTTCCGGTCTCCCCAAATAGGCAGTAAGATTGCCGAGGGAATCCCCACAGAAAGTGCTTTTAGTCCATATTTCTTTCTTCTGCTCAGTTTGACTTTCAGATATTTTTGCCACCCATTTCAAAACAAGACAGGCAACAAACACAGCGTATACTCCCAGGGAGCGCAAGAGAGAGAAAGCACAAGCACCTGGCTGTTATCTGTTGGCAGGAGGGTCTGGCTGCGAGGGGGTGGGCAAAGGAAGGCCTCCACCACATGCTGGAGAGCCAGTGGACGGGAACTGAGATGTCCCTCCCAGTAGTTTAGACTGTTTTGGACACTGAGGCAGGGGACTGGGAGGTGGTGAGGCCCAGTGGTGGGCATGCGTGATGATGGTTAAATAGAACTCCCTCGTTCAGAGGCAGTTTACCTCTCCATGGCAGTTCATCGTTCCGTGTGTCAGGAGGTCTTCCTAGAAATTCCAGAAGCAAAACATTCAAACATTCTGATATATGTACACGAGTTTCAATGGCCGTTCCTGAGAACGGGCCCTGAAAAGGTCCCCTCCCCTGTCCCCTCGCAAGACAGCTTAAGGTGGCTTTGGGCCACAGCTCGCAGCCAGATCAAGGGGGGCAGGCGGGGGCTGGTCTGTGATGTGACTTCCGGTGTCCCCAAATTGGCAGTAAGATCGCCAAGGGAAGCCCCTGGCCAGGCAGCTTAAGGTGGCTTTGGGCTGCTGCCTGCTGCCAAATCAAGTGGGGTGGGCGGGGGCTGGGCTGCTCACTAGCAGGCCCAAGACAGAGCTCCCTAGCACTACTACTACAAACGAACTGTCAATTCCTTTTGGTGACTCCAGTCCAAACAAAATATATAGGAATTGTCCAGGCTATTTCAAATCATTAATGGATCTTTTTATTTCTTCTTTTTATAATAATTCAAAACTTTGTAAATCTTCCAGAATCATAAATCACAACCAAAACGGGTTCCTAGGTAAATAATATCCCGTTTTCCAAAACTTCCTCAGTGATTGTGATCCTATAGAAATAATAATGATATATTGTATTAATAATA
Organism: Paroedura picta; assembly: GCF_049243985.1. Classification (NCBI taxonomy): domain Eukaryota; kingdom Metazoa; phylum Chordata; class Lepidosauria; order Squamata; family Gekkonidae; genus Paroedura; species Paroedura picta. The sequence continues at coordinate 148,352,955 of NC_135369.1, forward strand.
TAACCAAAATTGTGAGAAGGCCCAGCCTAGCTGGCCAGGAGGCCCTCATTAGCTAGCCCTCCACCATGACCCTTTGCCCAGGGCCCTCTCACGTGTTCCTGGCTACAGCCACCGAGGCGTATGAGATCAAAGAGTCTCGAGTCCAGGGCTTGAGGGGGCAGGGCAAATCAGGACAGGGGCAGGGCCAATCAGGACAAAGCTAGCTGAACTCTGTTTGGCTTTATTCCAACTTGGACAGCCGGACATGTCCCACCCCCTAGGCTGTTTCAGAAATTTATAGAGGAACAATAGTGGATAAGGATTCATATTCATATTCATATACCGCCCTCCCCCGAAGGCTCAGGGTGGTTTACAGGGAACAGGGAACAGATATAGATAACATGGGGTAACACATGTGACAACAGCAATAACTACAACAACAATAATTCCAACGTAACAGCAATAATAATATGATAGAACTGCAAAGGAGCCTCAGCTCAACTCTTACTGGGACCCAGTGGGTTAGGCAGATTAGTGGCAGTCATAGCAGGAGGGGGGGGGGCTGGGTGCCTATTGGAAGCGATATTCTGTTAGGGCCCTGATCTCTGGGAGCTTGTTCCACAAGGTAGGGGCCAGGACAGAGAAAGCTCTAGGCCTGGTTGAGGTCACTCGGACTTTCTTGGGGCCAGGGGTCACTAAAAGGTTGGAGGTGAGGGAGTGCTGAACTCTTTGAGGGGTGTAGGCAGAGAGGCAGTCCCTCAGGTACACTGGCTCCAGACTGCATATGTACACAGTTGCAATGCTAATATGTTTCCACCATTGGTTTAATGGAAATAAACATGTTATATTTATGCAACTCCATTTATGAGACAAAGTCAGTTTATTATTTGTTTTGCTAGTAGTAATAGTAGAAGAAGACTTGATTCTTATATGCTGCTTTTGTCTACCAGAAAGAGTCTCAAAGTGGGTTACTATCGCCCCCCCTTTCCTCTCCCCACAACCGACACCCATGAGATAGGTGAGGCTGAGAGAGCGATATTTTTCTGCACTTCCTCCCAATTAACTGTTGTGTTCGTGCTTCCCTTTAAAAACTTTAAAAAAAACCCCCAAAACACCTGTAGCAATGCATATTTGTTCATTCAATATATCAGAAAGACCTTTTTTGTTGGTGTGGGAGCTGGTGTTTAATCATTTACACACTCTTACAGTTAACCCCCCCCCCCGGTGCAATTTCTGGCCGAAATTAGGGCAGTGTCGAACAGGGGGCTGTATTGTGCTCGGAAACTTTACAGACAATTGCTTGTAGAGGGATTTCAGTCAAAGAAGCATCACTTATTCGTTGCTTTTGCTAGTTTAAGGGGGGGGGGGAATGGCGATCGCAATGCCGGAAGCTCGGGTGTGAGAGCTTAGGGAGGGACATTCTTGCTACTGCTATATTACAAATGCACATGTCTTTTTTGGATGTGTTGCACGTTGTTCTCAAAAGTCTAGTGGGTTTTTTAAAGGGGGAATCCACTTTTGTGGATTCAACTAAACTAATCCACTTTTGTGGATTCCCTGAAAAGCGCTACAATGAAGTGATTTTTGCGGGAGTGTTGCAGATTGTGTACAACGTCATGCGTAATGTTTAAAAAAAAGCGTTACACAATGGTGAGACTTCAGCAACATTAACGCTGTGCAGAATGGACCTGAATTAGCTCAAGGATGTCCCCAACCAAAAGGCCCCTGAAATCCTATTAATAATTGAGAAGATCAGGATGTAGTATAGTTAGATTTAAAGCTTTGTGTATGTGCTTGCTAGAACAGATCTTATAGAAATGGGTCATAGAAGAATGGTTATTCATTTACAAAGATAGCCTATGAATATGAACAAGCATACACTCAGAAATGGCTATGGACTATATTAGTTTATAGTAGACTAGGGGCAAAGCCCGCTGTATCCAAGAATACAACGGGCGCTAGAACTTGGCAGTTGGAAGAGGAAGGGGAGGAATTGTCCAGTCTGTAAGGACATGAGGTTGAATGTGTGTGTTGTGTGGGAGGTTGTGGTGGCGTGGTGGCAAATGAGGGCATGGGTGTGCTGAGTGGGAGTCAAGAACCTGTGGTTTGGAAAGTTCGTTGAGTGTGGGAGAAGACTGACCTTTGGGAATTGTGGCATAGTGGTTACAGATGAGCTTTCCAGGGCCATGTCTTCAGATATGTGAAGGGAAAATTAGACTGGAGACTCTTCTTAGGGGAAGATTACATGGCAACCAATTCCCCTCAGTTCTGTGTCTGAAATATTCTTCAGTCTTCAAGAAACCTCAACAGTGGTGCAATGGTAAAGAATATGGTTGGAATTATAGCTATGTACATGCCTACCTTCAGGCCCTGTCCTTCTCACCTCCTCCAGGCCCGTCGTTGGCCATTGGGGATAGGAAGCACGGAGAATGCACAGAGAATCTCAGGCTCTCTGGGCCTGGCTTTGGCAGAGCCCAGGAGACAGAACTTGGTGTTGGTTGTAGTGGATCCTGGGAGCTACTCTAGCCCTCCCCACTGCTTCTGTGGCACTAATCCTTATCCATGGTTCCTCTATATATTTGTGAAACAGCCAGGGGGGTAGAACGTGTCTGGCTGTCCAAGTTGGAATAGGGCCAATCAGGGTGCAGCCAGCTTTGCTGAGAGGGTGGGAGCTGCACCCTGATTTGCCCTGCCCCTACAGCTCCCGCCCTCCATCCCTGGACTCTAGCCTCTTTGCTCTCGGATGAGCCTCAGTGCCTGGAGCTAGCAGCAGGTAAGGGGAGAAGTCTCTGGGCAAAGGTTCCTGTTGGAGTGCCTGGTAAGGAGGGACTCTTGGCCTGCTAGGCTGGGCCTGCTAACGAGCTGCCCAGCCCCTGCCCACCTCACTTAATCCGGCTGCAAGCTGCGTCCAAAGCCACCTTAAGCTGCCTGGCCAGGGGAGCTCCGTGCATGCACATTTTCACCACCAGGGGGCAATAACGTGCATGCTTGGCAGCTCCACGCATGCGCGTTTGTGCCCGCTGGTGTGCCAGCGGCCGCACCTGCCTCTTCCCCCCTTCTAGCAGCAAGAAGCTAGCCAGGACGCGAGCGAAGCGGCTGTTTTGGTGGCCGCTACTCTCATGGCCTGATGAGCTTCTCGCTGTGGGGGGGGGGGAGAGGCAGGTGTGGCTGTTGGTGGCCCGCTACCGAGACCTTTGCAGCCTGCTACCGAGCCGTAGAACGGGGGTTAACCACCCCCGTACTAGTGCATACATATGCACTTTGTTGTAAGAAATCAGGACAAACCAACTGACTCTTGGGCACAACTATTAGAACCATTGGAAAAACTGGGTCTTTCAAGAGCAGTGATTTATCTGGGATGCATCATCAGAAAAGCAGGATTCTCCTAGATCGCTGGTTCTCAACCTGGGGGTCGGGACCCCTTTGGGAGGTCGAATGACTCTTTCACAGGGGTTGTGGCAGGGCAAGAAGCTTGGCTGGGGGTGGGGGCCCCATCCACATAACAGCCTTGCGGGGGTAGATCGAGATAGAGTGCTCGTCTATCTGGAGCAGCAGAAAAGAGATTGGCATGGTGGGACAAGAGGCAGAACTGAACTCAGAAACCCTGGGGAAAAAACAATTGATATACAGTCATGAACAATCGAGCTTCATGCCATTGGTCAGTTTCCGTTTCATTTCTGTGAAAGAATATTTGCATAATTTTATGGGTGGGGGTCACCACAACATGAGAAACTGTATTAAACGGTCGTGGCATTAGGAAGGTTGAGAACCACTGTCCTAGATAAATTAGCATGAGGAGATGGGAAGTTACTAAATACTATAAGGGCTCAAAAAACTACCTGTGACCCAAGTCCAAACAGGGTTTCCCTGAACTGACTCATGGGACATGATAATAATGGTGTTCATCAGAGAACATTTATTACAAAGCATAGGGCACTGGCAAGGGGAAAGTGGGGCTTCAGGCTTCCCTCCCACACCCTTTGCTTGTGCTGGAAGAAACGTGTCCAGAGGAAGGCAACAAAGATGATGATGGGTTTGGAGACCAAGACATATGAAGAAAGGCTGGGGGAACTTGGTCTGTTTAGCCTAGAGGGGATCTGATAACCATCTTCAAGTATTTAAAAGGGTGCCATATAGAGAATGGAGCAGAATTGTTCTCTCTTGCCCCGGAGGGACAGACCAGAACGAATGGAATGAAATTAATTCAAAAGAAATTCCATCTAAACATCCGGAAGAAGTTCCTGACAGTTAGAGTGGTTTCTCAGTGGAACAGACTTCCTCAGGAGGTGGTGGGTTCTCCATCATTGGAAATTTTTAAACAGAGGCTAGATAGCCATCTGACAGAGAGGCTGATTCTGTGAAGGCAAAGGTGTGGCAGTTTACAGTAGATGAGTGATTGGGATGTGAGTGTCCTGCATAGTGCAGAGGGTTGGACTGGATGACCCATGAAGTCCCTTCCAACTCTATTATTCTATGATTCTATGAAATGGTGTGGGAGGGAAGGCTGAAGCCTTTCCCCCACACCATACCCACAAGCAGAAACTACGCTTCCTGATTTGGAGAACAAGAATTCCCTGGTGTTATGTGTACCATAAATTGTGTCAGTGGACTGGACCTAACTTGGATTATATGTGATGTTTAGTGGAAATCTGCCGGTGCACTCACAACAAGAGCGCTTAGATCTTAAAACTAGAGAAGAGGCTATTTAGCTATAGCCCAGTCAGTTTTCAACATTTACTATTGTATTGCCTAAAAATGCTATTCAGCATAAAGTCAAGGAAGTGTCTGAAATCTGACCAAAAATGTGATATTAGTGACTCAGATATAGATTTTTAAAAACGACTTTGAGCTTGAAGCTGCTGAAAGTTTTCTATAAACTTTTGCACACCTAAAATATGGCTTCAATTTCTCACATTGACGTATTTTCCTGACCTCCTGATCTCAGTTGTTTGATCAAAATCCAGTGTTATTAAGGTTTTAACCTTTCCAAGGTTTCCAATTTAAATTATCAAGTGAAATAAACATCTGGAGGCTTCTCTGTAGATTTTTCTCCCCCAAAAGGAGAGGAAAAAAAGATTTCTGCCATTAAACTAGCGAAATGTGGCAAAGGCAGAGTGATTCATTGGAGCAGAAGTACAGTTAACTGAGGAGGGCTGCAATCCTAAAACCACTTTTCTAGTCTTGAGCTTCCGAGCATATCTGTTTTCAAAGAGGACTGCCCAGGCCAGTCATGTTGTGCTACTTCTATCATATTCTCCACTTTGTTTCAGGGATGCTTGTTTTTTCCTTGTATTTGGATCAATTTCAATCTAGCACTGCTTGTTTCTGGGACAGTCTGAATGATTTAAAGCAGCTTCATAGGCTTTTATTGTTCTTACGTGCTGGATCAGTTGTATTATTTCACAGTTGCACTCTTAAGGACATGACACAAATAACCTAAAGCACACAATTATTATAGACTCCTTCTTAATTAATTTTCCCTGTATAGCAAAACAATTTAAACTATCCTTTCTGCACAGAAAGTTTTGAAAGAGTGTGCCTGTGTGTGTGTGTGTGTGTGTATACACACACACACACACACACACACACATGCATATATATATACACATATACATATATACATATTGTTCTGTGTTATAGCAAACTAAAGATTTGGTAGAGAAGGGCTGGATTTTTAAGACATTAATTTTCTTTAAAATATGGCTCGTATGTTGCATAAAAGTGCTGTTGCCCTTCCATGCCTATTCCCTTATAGAGCCAGTTTGGTGTAGTGGTTAGGAGCATGGACTTCTAATCTGGCATGCCAGGTTCGATTCTGCGCTTCCCCACATGCAGCCAGCTGGGTGACCTTGGGCTCCCCACGGTACTGATAAAACTGTTCTGACCGAGCAGTGATATCAGGGCTCTCTCAGCCTCACCCACCTCACAGGGTGTCTGTTGTGGGGAGAGGAAAGACTGTAAGCCGCTTTAAGACTCCTTCTGGTAGAGAAAAGCGGCATATAAGAACCAACTCTTCTTCTTCTTATCTCCATGCAATGCAGTAAAGCCCACCTGGCAGATCTGAACCCAAGCTGACTGCCCAATGGATTTATATCAAAATGGAATGCAATTAGATAGGTGATGCAACCCAGTATAGTGAAAGGTGTTATTAGAAGAATATTGATAGTGCTATATGTTATAGGAAAAAAATAATGGAAATAACTTTATCAGAAGATAGATCACTAGAGAAGTAGTAAGAAGTCTGGTTTATGTCATGGCTGATGCCTAACATACATTTTGATCTATAACTCAAGATAAAGCAACTTTCTGTATAAATACAGCAACTGACAGTGTCCTGTAGGCATTTTCTCTCTGCTCTTAGTGGAGAGAAGAACCATCCAGCATCACTTCTTGGTCAATAAACTATGCCGTTTTTCTGAGACATTGGGACCGAGGAAGAGAATGGGGCACAACAGAACAAAGAAAGTTTTCCTTCATGATAAATCATGTATTTTAAAAAGTGTGTAAGAGCATATTAACCTTACCCATGTTCCAGGGAATTGTGTAGAAAATGATTTGTCCCTGAATTGGAACTTTTCAATAAAGGTAAACGGAAGGTTAAGGACCTGCTATTTTGCAAAGAGAGTCAGGAAGGAAAGAAGTGGGTCCCTGTGTGTGGCCGGATGACTTTCCGGCAAGAACACACGGGGCCTCTGCGAGGTCTCAGGGGGTGCTTTCCAGGCTTTTGGGAAGCACTCCCTCTCCCCCCCTCCCGCGGCTGGATGGCTTCCTGAGGGCCTGGAAAGCAGACCCGGGGACTCTGTGAGGCCTGGGGTGTGCTTTCCAGGCCTTTGGGAAATGCATACTCCCCCCCCCCCACCCCCTGTGGCCAGGCCTCTCACCTGGGGCCCTGCAAGTGGAGTGGCGGAGTCACAGACGAGCCTGGCTCTAACAGCCAGGCATGTCTGCGAGGCAAGGGGTGAGGGCTTGGTGAGAGAAGGCGGGAACTGTTGGGGCAGGGCCAATCAGGGTGCAGCTGGCTGCACCCTGATTGGCCCTGGAGAGGCCGGACCATTCGTCCCCCAAGGCTGTTTCACAATTATTAAGAGGCACCAAATGGATAAGATATTCTACAGGGGGGATAGGAGGAGACGTATATTTAGCATAGTTAGGATAGGAACTTCCTGATATTTTTCAGATACTCTTCAGCCTCCTGACGGGCTCATTAGGAGATTTCCTGCTCCTTAGAGTTAATTTCCTCCCAGCTGGCCTCCAGAACAGAACAGACTGAATGAATGAATGCAGAACTATGTTTAAAATTTAGTTGAAAGTTGTTTTTCTTCTAAAAGCTAGTTTATTGTTTAAGCAATTTGGTGTGCCACCCTCTTTACATATTTAGACTCTGCCAAAAGGGTCCTAGGCCCAGCATATTCAGGCTGCAAAGTAAGAGATAGATAGTTCTTGACAGGCAAACAAGAAGAAGAAACATAAAATGGTAGTTTTCTGCAACACTCAGCATAACTACCTATTGGATAGGTTTATTAAAAACAACTACCTCATCCGGGAGGAGAGAATGAAGAGCCATTTGTTAGAGATGGGATTGTGGCATGCTATTAGAGACCCATGACCAGGAGATTATGAGAAGGCAAAACAAAGGACCTGGGACTCTGATAACAAGAAGGCAAGAGGAGATCTGATTAAAGATTTTACTGACAGAGTTGCTTTGTGGGTGATTCAAATGCAGGCAGCATAAGCAGTCTGGTCAGAATTAGAATGCCTGTATGTTAATTTATTTCTGAAAAGCAAAGTGTCTGCAAAAGAGACTCTTTAGCATTAAAATGGTAGGTAATGATTCACTCTTAGATGAAGTGCTTAACTGAACAGCTCAGAAATGCTGGGAAAGAAATCTGAGAGCAGGATCTAGTTGTGTTAATTTTAATAAGTTTGCCAAATATTTATGAAAATACTTTGTCTCAAACTGAAGCAAAAGGCAAACTGTCTCTAACTGAAGTAACGGATGAAGCACCAACAGAACCTCAAGAACCAGAAATGGATGCAGAAGCCGAGGTCAGAAGATCAACTAGAACAAAAAAAGGAGTACCACAGAGAAGACTCTTCCATTTAACTAAATCAGAGACTGTAGCAGAACCTTCTATGTGGGAAAATATCAAGATGTCCAATAGCCAAACAGAAAAGTGGAAGAAGACTGCAGAAGATAAAAGTGAAGCTCTGATTGAGGACCAAACATGGACATTCATAGACCCATCTCCAGGGAAGAGAGCAGAAGGATACAGATGGGTTTTCTAAGAAGAATCCCAGAAGACTATACAGAGGAAGAAGAACCTAAAGGACACAAGATCTTGAGAAGGGGTGTTAGAATATGCAAGATCCCTAGTGTGCATGAATCAAGAGCATATGAGGAAAATCCTATAGCTGTATAAGATTTTGTATTTAGCATAGAATAAAAACTTCCTAATATTTTTCAAATAATCTTCTCTAGCCTCCTGATTTGCTTATTTGGAGACTTCCTAATCCTTTAAGCACACTTCTTCCCTGCTTGCCTCTGGAACAGAACAGACTGAATGAATGCAGAACAAAAGTTAGAGAGTTAGTTAGGATTCCCTCTCACTATATAAAGTTGTTTCTCTTCTAAATAGTATTGGTTTATTATGGAATTACACCAGAGCATCTCTTCTGAATAAAACTTATTCTTTTAAGCTTCTGGGTGCTGGGCTGTCTTTGGGTATTTAAACTCTGCCAAAAGAAACACACACAGCCACTTTTCACCAGACCCCTACGACTAATTCTGCCCACGGCTAGACCCTGTATGCTTGCATCTGCTGCTGAGCAATTTCGCTACGTGACAGCATGCACACTGACCAGGGGTGGGGGAATGAATTGTGTTGATTGAGGATCAAGAGCAACTCAGTGGATTAGTGGCCGCTAGAGTAAATATGATTCAGCCACTGCAACGGTATTGCCTCCTTTAGCACAATTGATCACTTCCAATTAAAATGCTTATCTCTAGCAAATGGTTTGCCTATGACCTTGCCACAGTGCCTCTCTTGATATCCTCATTGTTGCCCCTCTATGTGCATTCCTTGTTCCCTGGACCACTGGAACAAATTGTCCCATCTGCTTCTGTGTTCTAAAGAGCAGGGGTAGTCAACCTGTGGTCCTCCAGATGTCCATGGACTACAATTCCCAAGAGCCCCTGACAGCATTTACTGGCAGGGGCTCATGGGAATTGTAGTCCATGGACATCTGGAGGACCACAGGTTGACTACCCCTGCTAAAGAGCACACCTTGATTTGGTGGGAATGATTCAGGCTTGGTCTTGCTTGCTGATGCAGTTGCTGGCTTTCTCTCTCTCTCTCTCTCTCTCTCTCTCTCTCTCTCTCTGTTGTTTTACACTCTCATGATCACTATAGCGAGTACTCAAGTGCCTGGAACACATAATCCATTATACTACTGACAAACATGACTGCTGTATTTCAACGTGCGGCTTCATTTTACAGCCTCTGACACAGACCCACCAGTATAATAAAATCCTCCTCTTGAGAACAGAAATTCAGGGAAAAGACTAACATTTCATCCCGTCTCCTGTATTATTGTTAATATAGTTATTTGTTCAAAAGAGGCCATAAAGATTTTCTCATCTTTTACGGAAACAAACTTTATCGTGCCTTGTAGTCAACAAATCCAGCATAGAAAAATCCTGGTACTGAAAGCTCTCCTCATACAGATTTATCACGTTGTTTGCAAGAAAATGTTTTTATCCTGGCAGGGCCTCTACAGGGACACTGGAAAGCTTCCAGGATTTAACAGACCAACATACTAGTTAGATGGGATTCCCCAGAAGTAAAGCAATGATATGAAAAACAACAAATAGAAGCATTTCAAAGTCTTATGTTTGATGGTCATGAACAAAAAGGCTTTTATGCTAAACAGTTCATCATATTTTCAATATAGCTTGATTCTAATTTCTGATTCTTTTATGTAAATTAGCAGTGGATGCTGATGCGAAAAAGCATGATATTACAATTGTGCTTGTTGTTGTTGTTGTTAGGTGCAAAGTCGTGTCTAACCCCCATGGACAATGATCCTCCAGGCCTTCCTGTCCTCTACAATTCCCCGGAGTCCATTTAAGTTAGCACCTACTGCTTCAGTTACTCCATCCAGCCACCTCATTCTCTGTCGTCCCCTTCTTCTTTTGCCCTTGATCACTCCCAGCATTAGGCTCTTCTCCAGGGAGTCCTTCCTTCTCATGAGGTGGCCAAAGTATTTGAGTTTCATCTTCAGGATCTGGCCTTCTAAGGAGCAGTCAGGGCTGATTTCCTCTAGGACTGACCGGTTTGTTCGCCTTGCAGTCCAAGGGACTCGCAAGAGTCTTCTCCAGCACCAGAGTTCAAAAGCCTCAATTCTTTGATGCTCGGCCTTCCTTATGGTCCAACTTTCGCAGCCATACATTGCAACTGGGAATACCATAGCCTTGACTAAACACACTTTTGTTGGCAGGGTGATGTCTCTGCTTTTTAGGATGCTGTCTAGATTTGCCATAGCTTTCCTCCCCAGGAGCAAGCGTCTTTTAATTTCTTTGCTGCAGTCCCCATCTGCAGTGATCTTGGAGCCCAGGAAAATAAAATCTGTCACTATCTCCATATCTTCACCATCTATTTGCCAGGAATTGAGAGGGCCGGATGCCATGATCTTTGTTTCCTTGATGTTGAGTTTCAAGCCAACTTTTGCACTCTCCTCCTTCACCCGCATCAACAGGCTCTTTAATTCCTCTTCACTTTCTGCCATTAGAGTGGTATCATCTGCATATCTGAGGTTGTTGACAATTGTGCTACAGGAGTCCAAATCTGGCCAGAGCAATATCAAGTTAATATGGAAGAGACAGGAGAATGATTGTCAAGGAGAGAGAAGATTTAACCCTTCAACCCACTAGGTATTGCTAACTGATACTGCCACCCCCCTATGCTATTACCATTTTAAAATAGGAAAGATAGGCTTTCATTGGAAATGTATTTGGATCCAATGGAAAAAAATTCTGCTGATGGAAGGAGCTATTTTAGCTGATTCTACCCTCCTGTGGAAGACCTTAGGCTCATGTTTAATGCTTTTCTGGGGGGGGGGGTCTATTATTACATGAGAGTGGCATTTGGGGCTGTGGTGGGAAAGCCAGGAAAACCCCTCTTGGCTGATGGAAATTTCTTCTGTCAGCAGACGTTCTGCATGGGATCCAACCCTTAGTTTCTTTTAAAATGCTAACGATGGCCTATTTTGGGTAGCAAAAGGAGAAGGGCTTGAAGGGTTAAATCCCCTTTGTCTATGTGGCCTCAATTTGAATCAGAGCTTTGTCCACAAATGAAAACACCTAGGAGTCAGGTAAGGCCACAGTCAATGGGATTTGATGCCCATTTTTGGAATGTACAGGCCAATTATCCGAGACACAAGTTCCTCCAGGTCTATGTTAACCCGAATACAATTTAGATGTATTACTGTGCTTCAGCCGGAACATTTTGAATATACAAAAAAAAGGGAAAAAAAAGGAAAAATTGCTTCTATGTGAGCCTTCTCTAAAGTCTTTTATCCTAAAAGATGCTCAGATTCAGCAGATAAGATAGCTTGTTTTATTAAGGTTTAATAGCCTACAAGCCATATACCTATAAATTCAAGAGTTTAAAAACAACAACAGTAAGAGCAGATAAGGCAATAATTTCTCTGAATGTGATACAAAGGTTCCACATGTACAGTCCCACCCCAAACAGATAATCTTATGAATTTTGACTAAGAACATCGCCTTTTTCCGATTACCCTCCTATATCAGTAATGGGCTTGCAGTCCCCACCCCACCTCACTCCCCTCACACTCAGAATTTTAAGTCAGACAACTGTAAGGGAGGCCAACAACAATCACCGCATGATGTGGTAACCCCAGGTCTGCCCTGTGCCACTTCACATGGAAGGTGTGACTTCCCATGATGGAATGCGCCTCCACAAAAAAAGGGCATCCTACACATTGGAGAAAAGGATCTGAGATGCAATGTCTGGGGTTGCCAATAGCTGCCCTGGAAATGTGTGGGTGGGGCTGGAGCGGAAAGTGTTTGGGAAGGGCAGAGACCTCAGCAGAGTATAATGCCGTAGAGTTTCCCTTCCAAAACACCCATTTTCTCCAGAGAAATTGATCTCTCTAGTCTGGAGATCAACTCTAATTCCAGGAGATCTCCAGGTCCTGCCTGGAGATTGGCCATCCTGCTTGTACCTGACATCAAATTTCTGTGTCTAGTTCTTGTGTGTGTGTGTGCATAGACAGACAGACATGAAGGAGCATTCAAGTGCCTGCGTCCCAAACAGCAATGTGAAGCGGTACAGTCTGGACACATTTTCCTACCTCATCTGCTTTCTGTGAGAATTAGACCTCATCTTGTTCTGTATCCAGTGAACCATATGACATGTTATGCCCAGGAATGTTTTGCATTTCTTGAAAGGCAGCCCTGTAGGTTACATGGCAGGACTCTTTTATGAGGGGAGTTTCCAAACCAGTTTGTGATGTGGCCTCTGGGCTATCAGCTCTTGAGCTGGACCCTTTTTAAGATCAGTTTAGTCTGCAGGTAATATTGTTTACCTGCATATCCTGAAAGGTGTCATCCACTGTTTTCTGTACAGCAAAACTCTGTTGAGGTCCACACCATCCCCCCGCCCCCCGGTCACTTGACCACCATCTATTTCCCAGGCTTCATGCCTAAGCTCCTGAGTGCATTTCAAGTGATTCTTTTAATGCTAAATATATGTGGCTAAATACATACAGCAAAAATCTGCAGGATAAAATATTTGTATGATATTGACTGTGGAAAAATTTTGATCAGACTGAGGGTTCATTTTCATGAGTAGCTCCCATCTCAAGTAAAGAGGGCAAAAAGTGCAAAGTGTCTTTATAGCAAGTGCTCATATCATGAGTCGGTCTCAGCATGACAGCTGCTGCTTGCATTGATCTTCAGGGGGGGGTGAGGGGCACCGTTACACACAGGCTTCTGTGCACATGTGTTTTGGTACTTCTCTCTAAATGACCAGTCCTGGGTTTTTGCAAGAGTGTGCTAAAGGTCAAAGCACACTGTGTTCTGTGAGTCCCACCGCCCTTCACTTATTTCATCCTCCCCACAAGTACCGTTGACAACCCACCTTCAGCACAAGCAGATATGATTTCATGCCAGAAGCTGATTATAACAATGGGCACGCTGTGAAAATTACAGAGAGTTTCTTCTCCTTTCTTTCTGTTTTTGACGTTTGGCCCAGATATTCTGCTTGCAGCTATTTGAATAAGCAGGTTGTAGCCCACATTCCTAATTAGTATCCTGCTATGCTGTTGTCAGAAAACGCTTCTTTTTGGAAGAATAAATCAGGAGTTAGAACATCACCCTAAACAAAACGGGAGCTAAATAACACAAACATGGGATCCACTGGGAAAGCAAACACCAAGGGCATCAGTGGAGTGCTTTACTCCCACAGGCCTGTGTTGTCATAGCAGCACCCAAACACAAACATAGAAACACACCATCCTGGACACCCTGGGCAACACGTGACGCCCTGAGAAGGAAAAGAGCAACGGGCAGAAACGGAGCAGTGCAGAGGGACAGCTGAGTTAGTCTATCGAAACCAAACAAGCCAGAAGGCCTGTGGCACCTTAAAGACTAACAACCTTTTCCCCACCATGAGCTTTCATGAGACAGAGCTCACTTCTGAAGCTATGAAGAGGAAACCGTAGTCCACATTTTTACAGGAGAAATAACAGCAGGGGAGGGGGGAAAGGGTGGATGTGGTGGCAGAAGGATGTTTGTTGTGAAGCCAATCATAAATCTTTGAGGTATGCTTCCCTTGGTAGGGGAATGGGACAGATTAGGTTACGCATGCCGGAGAAGGAGGAGGAGGAGAGCAGCCAGAGGTTCCATTATTCCTCTCTCATTCACAGTGCTCCATGGGTAGAAAAAGATATGCCAGCGTTTCAGCCTGCTTGGAAATGCCACCCTCTGATATGAAAGCCCTTCTGTGTAATCCCTGATGTGCAGTGACTCTCAGGAGGTACTTAGCGGCATTAGAAAGGCACTCTGCAGCTGCTCAAGAATGCTTTCATCTATTCTCTTTCAAGATGATCCAGAGTTGAGCCCTAAGCATTGAAAACAGATGATGAGGGTGAGTCCCAATAAAATTAAGCCCTCCAGTAAACAGCGGAAATAAAACTATCATGGACTCATAGGCATATCTAGGACTTGGGAAATTCCTGGAGATCTGGGGAGATTGCCTGCGAGGGGGGGGGGGGAGTCTGGGCCATTGAGGGATCTGAGCAGGGAGTGTGTCCTTCAAAGCTGCCATTTCTTCCAGATAAACTGATGCTGATATAGCATTGTGTCTGCCTTTGCTTCTGTGACTGTTCAGAGAGCTGTTGACCTCATATATACTTGGAGGCTACTGTCAACAACATCTGTCTTGTTTAAGATGCCAACTGCAGTCTGATGCCATTGCACTAGACCAGGGGGAGTCAAACTGCAGCCCTCCAGATGTCCATGGACTACAATTCCCATGAGCCCCTGCCAGCAAATGCTGGCTGGCAGGGGCTCATGGGAATTGTAGTTCATGGACATCTGGAGGGCTGCAGTTTGACTACGTCTGCACCAGACGTTCAGAGGGTGTTCCCATGAACAGTCTAAAGAGATACGTAATATTGTGTGTGTGTGTGTTAATGTGGCCCACTTTCCAACTTCAGTCCCAGTTCACACTCAGAGAGGGCAGGGATGAAATCCTTTGTTCCGCCACCTGTCTTTCCTAGGCTAAGGGAACAGCTGGCCTTGTTGTTCTCTACCTGCCTTAGGGAGCACCCCTCTGACCCAAAGAATGACTGTGAGGGATCTTCCATGAGGAAGTACTACAAGCTTGGAAGGAATACTGAAAATGTGGTTAGAAAACGAAATAAAGTTTATCGAGGCAAAGAGGTGGGAAATCAGCAGACTGAAGCAATCAAGTAACAGCAAGCCTTCACTGTGATACTCGAAATCTCACAAAAGGGGCTTGGTGTTCCAAGCTTTTATGCACAGTGCAAGTGCCCCTGTCAAGCGATAAGATACCAAAGAGTTAGAACTCAATCTCAGTCCTTTGTCTGGACATATGGCTGTCATTCACTGGCCTGCAATGAGGGCCTGGCACAAAGGGCGCGGGAACCAAAATGGAGGCTTGTGGCAACCCTGTCCTTCTCTGGGGATGCTTTCCTGGTGTGCTTCTGATGATCTCCTTTTATCCACCACCAGAGCAGATGCTAAACACAAGCATTACAAAAATGCTTTGATACACAATTGGGTTATTAAACTAAGACGCACCAGTAGTCTTTAGTGAAAGTGCAACATTTTATTTCATGGGCCATGCCCATGCCCATTTAGCGTCTTTGCACAAATGACACTAGGTGTGCCTTTTCTGTTTCCAGCCTATTCTTACTTGGAGAGAAAGACTTCTTGTGCCAGTTATTCATGTGGCCTGCAAATGAATAAAACGGCTGTTTTAATTTCAGTAGAGGTCCCAAGGAGGATGGCTATTACATTCCGCTCGCTACCTGACGGATGTGACTTAATATGTTGTCATGAACAGATAGGACTTTAAAGCTGTGAGATTGCTGTCAGGTTACTTTGAATGGGTTTGTCACTATCGACTTTGCCTAAAATGACATCTGTTAGGGGTGGGAAAAGAGTGTTAAAGTTTCTTAATAACTGTGGATGTTTCTTTGATAGGCAATTCACCAGCATGGATGGGGCAAAGACCTAGGAGATGTGAGTCAGCAGTTTGCTCTTTCAGAAGAGTCAGGCACATACACACACACACACACACACACAGAAAGTTGGTGGTGACCTAGAATACCTATGGAATACAGTAATTATTTGTACTTCTGATGATCAGATGTGGTATAAAAGATTTTTGGCTTTTATGCTCTGATTGTAGATTTGTTTTTTTTTTAAGTAAACATAAAACTCTAATGCTCTTTCATTGAAAGGAAATTAAACTGGTAGTGCTGCCCCTGGACCTTCTGGCTGGCTGGGTAAAATAGATCACATAACAATATTCTTTGTCTCCCGACCATATAGCAAATGTGTCTGGAAGAAAGCTTCTGCTGTGCTTTTTAAAAAAAAACACCTCTGGCCAAATTCCTGTTTTGATACTAAATCAGAAAGCTGAAATTGGAGGATAATTATCCTGCTAGACTGACGCATATGCTGCATTTGGCCCACAAAAATACTTCCTGAACTGGGAAAAGCATAAAGAGGAGGCTTGTTAAAAATCTCCTCCCTGAAGAATGCATCCATAAAAGGATTTACCATGGCACACACAACTATAATCCCAAAGGAGTTGCTTCTGCAGAATTTGGGCCTTTGGGGTTATGTTGTAACTAGGAAAACAATTAGGGCTATTCCACACCTGAGTAAAAATGTGAAACACTAACCGTATGCAGACGGGTTTTTTTTTTTTTTACACATTTTACACAATGTCATCTGCAAGTGTCAAAATTCCAAAATGGGATGGCTAAAGTATGCACTATGCATCTGTGATTAAATGCATAGGCATAGCAACAGAGAAGTTTTACTTAAAAAAAAAGATCGCTTTCCATTTAAAACTAGGAGAAAGCTGATTGGCTGGCTGCCATGATTGACAGGCAGGGGGAGACTCACTGGTATTGTGAGTCCCTCTCCACAACCATTTTAATCATATATGCGGAGTGCCAGGAAGCGTCAGGGATGCCATCATCCAGGTGGGACCGGGGGATCTCCTAGAATTACAGTGCATTTCCAGTCATCAGTTCCCCCAGGTGAAAATTTATGGGGTTTTTTTGGGGGGGGGACTGTATGGCATTGTACCCCACTGAAGTACCCGTCCTCCCCAGACTCCATCCCTAAATCCCTAAAATCTTACTCCTCCATCTCCTGCTGGTGGCCAGGAGAGACCTGGTAACTCTAGTGTTCAAGTATCCTGTTCAAGAACACGGGGCTTTCATGAGCACATACCCATTCTTGTTGTGGCCCCAGCCTGAGGACTTTAGAGTTCCAGCCTCCATCAGTAGTAAGTATCTGCTTCCCAAATGGTACAGGGAAAATGAACTTAGATATCATATTTAGCAGCAACTATATAATTTCTGCTTCAAAAATAAATTCTGGGTATGTACAAGTACACATTTTTAAGCATTTGAGGCTTAATTAAAAAGCATTTACAAGGACAATCACAAAAAGCATTGTGTTAGCACTGCCATATCCAGTTGCCCTGTCAGTTCAGAAGGCAATCAGCTCAATACATTCCATTCTGTTTCTTCCAGCAGTTTCCGGGCTTCTGAAACACTGAAGCCAGAAGGTACTGTGCAGATGCTCCCTAGTTATCAAGAGAGAGAACTGTTGAACTGGTGCTGCATTCTGGGCTGAGTAAGGTGGCCTATTTTGAGCTGAGAACTTCCTGGGAATTTGAGGGTGGATTTGGGGAGGTGCTCAATCAGAATGTGGTGCTAGATAGTCTGTCCTACCAAGCTGCCATTTTGTGCAGAACTGATCTCTATAGTCTTGACAACAGTTTGAATTCCTGGAAAACACCAGACCTTGCCTGGAGTTTGGAAACCCAGACCTGAGGCCCTGCCCTCATAGTTTTGTCAAAGGGAAGAGGAGAAGCACAAGAAGATGAAGCTGCTAGGGCTAATAACTCGGGAGATTACAAGCCTTAGCAAAATTGCTTGAGGTTGCGAGATCAATAGGGAGAGGTGCAGTGTGAAAGCAAGAGCCAAACATATGCATGACTGCTGTTTGATTAACTGATTGACACAACATGGTGCCCTGGGAGGCAGCAGGAATCTGGCATGAGTATCTGTTCCCCCCATCCCCCCACAAGTCACCTATGACAAGACTTGTATCTGCTCCTGTTAAACATGTCTTCTATTTAGAGAAACAGAAATATAGAACACTTCTTTTTCTGCACTCTTAAGTGTTCTTCAGCTTGCTTTTTTTCCGCCCCATCTTTTCTCTTCTCCCTCAGTTTCAAGGGTCCTGTTCCGGACTAACGATCCTGGTGCATTGTTTGCAGTCCCTTTGACCCAATTGCTTGCAGAACGCAATGGAAAGGCGACCAATAAAGGAAGGCATGTAAAGAATGCTTTTTAAGCCTGTATAACAAAAGGCTGTTTTGAGAAGCATAATGGGAGTGAGGAGGAAAGATTTCAATAAAATACTAGAAAGGGTTTTACTTCTGCACAAAGAATAACCGGGGAGTTGTAACTGATAAAGGAAAGAGCAGCTTCCTATTGCTGAAGGTGACTATAACTTTCAGAAGGAATACTGTAAGGCAGTGGTCCCCAACCCCCGGTCCAGGGACCGGTACCAGTCCATGGATCAGTCGGTACCAGGCCGTGGCTCCTCCTTGTCCTCCTCCCCGGCTGCTGCCTTGGGGGTTGTCCTGCCACTCCGCCACCGGCTCACCTTTGGTGCTCTCCAACGGCTGCAATGGCTGGGGCTCCCCCTCGGCGTGGCACTGTGCAGCTGCTGCTGGCAGCGCCCCCAGTGGGCGGTGGGAAGTCAGGGGCGCCGGCTGGAAAGCAAGTGGAGTAGGGGCCCAGGCAGCGGCAGTGACGTCCCTTGGCAGAAGACTACCTCCCCACACCGGTCCCCAGTGATAAAAAGGTTGGGGACCACTGCTGTAAGGCATTATTGCACATTTCAAAAGGTTAAAGCACCTCACAGACCTTATTTCTGAAGAAGCGAGCTTGCACATGAAAATGTGAATACAATTTTGTTGCTTTTTCCTAAGCGTGCTCCTGGTCTCAAACCTCGTACCTTGTTTATAATGGCCGGGTAAAGTAGGTCAGTTGGATCTCCCCTCTATAGCAAATGCTGACAGAGAAAGAGAAGGACTTGCCTAGGCCTACCTATTGTGTTCATGGCTGAGGTGAGATTTTTCAGCTCCTGGCTCACTGGCCAGGCAACAGTCCATTGAAATCCATTCTCTCCACAAAATTCTGAAAGGCTTCAAAATGTTTATCCAGGTATCACTTGCACAGTTGGGGTATGTGTGCTTTCTCATGTAATTATTCCACGGAAAGAGGCAGTATTAGAAACACTGGTGCCATATTATTTTAATCAGCTTCCTGTGGGTAATGAGCATGTGTCACACTATCTGGGAGGAAAATAGCTTACAGAGGGGTGTTTCCTGCCTTTGCAGTTTCGATTGCTGCAGGGAGACTCCCTGGCTTTTTCTGCAGTTGTCTGTATTTTCTGAGTTTCCTTCATCTTGGTCTCTGGAAGTTCACATCGAATTTGCTCCTGGCTCTCTGCACGTGTCATCTTTGAGTAACAATACTGAGGAATGGTTTTGTGTCATTCTGTTCACATTTACCTCAGAGGTGCCAGTGGCCAGGCCTACCTCCCGTGCTTTTCTCAGAGACACGGGCAACTGGTCCTGCCCCCTTCCCCCTTTTTTTTTTGTTTGGCACACATGCAATAATATTAGTTTGATGTAACACACTTGGGAAACATTGGAAATGACTGGTCCATTTGTTCTCATGTCTTACTCTCATTGCCAAGCTCCCTTCCTTTCCCTCCTATGGGAAAAGTGCCTAAGTGCAACCCTTTTCTGTATGCTGTGCAGCATATGGCCGGATCTCAAACGTCATCATTTTGAAGCGGGGAAACAGTGGAGGAAGCCAATGTGCCTTTTGAGTTCCGCTTTAGGTTACAGTGAATTCCCTTCCAGGGGAAGAGGGAAACTCGTGTTTTCGCGGGATTCACAAAACGCACGGCAAACAGGGAGCACAGTCAGGGCTGTGCCTGAATCAGGAGATTTTAGTGTGAAGGTAAGGAAATTTTGCAGAGCTTTATAGGTGCTGCCATGAAGAGTTTAGTCACTGCAGAAATGTCCCATGTGTTGTGGTTACTCTGGATCTGTGCTGTGTTAGCTCCCTTCCCTTCTTCCCATCTCAGAGTTACCCTTAAAACCCTTAAGAATATGCTTGTTGCTTCCTGTCACCATTTTCCAGTGTCAAGGCTTGTAGTCCAGGATAACTTTAAGCCTACCTGTTGTCAACAACAGCATTAAAACAGTAGCTTTGACATTTTTTGGCTCAATATTTATGTACATTTTGCTATGGCGCCGCTAAAGCAAATAGAAAATCTCTCCAGATATTTGAATGTGCCTTTTTAATTCATCATACTTGCATTATGTATTATTAATTATCTATTTTTAAAAGCATGGGGAACTAAGCATTGTATACCCTGGCAACAAGCTTGCTTTGCAAATGCCAAGAGCCATCATTCATGAAAAATACCATCCCTCGTTTTGCTTCCATAGGGCATTAATTACCACAATGAAACTTCATGTATTTGTTGGATTAATTTCAAGCAGAAGTGAAAGAAGACAGAATGTTCAAGGCTGCTGTCGGCAGTTACACTCAAAACAGAATGATTTTCACTCTGCCATGGAAGCTCTCTGAGTGGCCTTGAGCCAGACATACTCTCCCAGTTTAACCTACCTAGTTGCGATGATAAAGGAAGAGCACAAATATGTACATTGCTCTTCAAGGGTATGTTGCCCTTTAAGGAGTCAAACAATGAAAGCCCTTTAAGGAATCAAGCCCTTTAAGGAATGCCAGGATAAAAATGTGACAAACAGATAAATAGCAGAAAGAAAAAAAGTAAACTTTCCAGGGGACACCTGTCCTATGTACTCACAAGCAAGTCATACTGTGCGTTCAAAGGCAGCTGCTCTCAAGTAAGTATGCACGGAATTACATTTATTTCTCAAAGATGGCTAACAAAGAATTCTTGGTCTGACTACTGAGGCAGGGAAGCAGAAATGGGAGAACACAGAAAGAAAGAAAAAGAAAAAAGATGGGAAACGTTGCTGTGTAGCAGAAGAAACTGAAGATGGTTACCCTGGGAAAGAAAAGGAACAGGGGAATAACTGTGTTTAAGTTTCATGGTTGCCCTAAGATTGGAACTGGAGAAACAGAAGAACCTGTGAACACATGAGGCTGCCTGATACTTAGTCAGGGCATTGGCCCATATAGGTCAGTCAGCTCTCAGCACTCCTGGGTAGAACAAAGAGGTTTCCAAGGTTTGTTGCTGGAGATCCCTTAACTGTTTGGAGCAAATGGCAAGTGTGAGAATGCTTTCACATGTTTTGTATGTGCTGTGACCTAGTGCATTGCCATGTGTGGGCACCACTTAGTAGTAGAAAGAGACCATACTCATGGATGGAAAGGCTAGACTGGCTAGATTTTAAAAAGGCCTGGCTGTTCTTTGGTCTTTAGGCCAGTTGCCAGAGTTCTGTTGTGTAGAAACCAGACATTTGAGCTGGTTGCCAACCTTTTTCCCCCCCTTCTGAGTAAAGCCGGATTTTTTTAATGAGTGAAAGCCAGTTGCAGAGCTTTCTCCTCCTTGACCTACTTGAGAACAGAGACTGTTTGACCTTCAAAGACCAAGGCACGTATTCTAAGGCACCAGGTTGCTGAGCTTTGCCCTGGCTTGTTGTTTCACACGCTGCTGCATGGGAAAACTGAAACTTCATGTGAAACTGCAATTCCTCTGTGGCTGCTCACGCAGTCTGGAGCTAAGGAAAGGAAGGGCACGGAAAGCCAGTAGAAAAAGTAGGTGGAAGCAACAGAGGAATAAGAATTGCTGTCAGACCAGTTTCACTGCCCCGGCTCTCCATCCTACCATGCCAGAATCTGCTGGACCCTGCCCAGGTACAAGAATTCTTGAGCTCAAATGCTGTCAACCCTAGAGGCCTCTGCTTACACACAAAGGCTGTCCCCTTTCCTTTACTGTAATGCTCATGTTCTAGAAACATTTGCCTTTTGCTTCATGTTACTCATCAGTATAAATACAGCTTCTGTTTTGAGAACATAGAAACACTTCTGTACCACTAGACTTAACGTTCCTCCCCTCACACACTAGCTGCCCTTATGTTAACTCAGAAGCTGCAATGATATTATACACAAATTCTCCAACAGTCTGACTATAGAAGGGGGGCATTTGTTCATGCCACCCACCAAATGAGGTGGCTAAAAGTGGTTAATGTAATCCAAAATCAGTCAGAAATTTAAAATCTGATGCCAGTGTAGGTCAGGGCATCCTCATTCAGAACCATAGTGATTATTTTGGTTAAAAATGGTAAATACATAAATAACAGGAATAGTAATAACATGCTTCTTTTAGAACAAAGTTTAACTCCAGTAACACTTTTAAGGTCAACTAATTTCAGTTCTGGTTGTTTGGTGTGCAGGCACACAAAACCTTAGACCCAGAATTAAAGTTTGTTGACCTTAAAGGTGCCATTGGACTCAAACTTTGTTACGTTGCTTCAGAACAACATGGCTGCCTTCATCTACATTTATTTTAGTAATTGGATCTGCATGCACAAGCAAGTAATGCATAAGTAGGGGGATTTCCGCACCCATTAAAAATAGTGAAATGCTTACCTTTCATTGTTGTTATATTTTGGCCCCTCCACATGACGTTGCCAACATGCAGTGTCTGGGCAGTAACCGGCCAGCTACATCTTCCATTTTAAAGTACTACTTGGTGAATCCCAAAAAGTGGATTCCCCAACCTATGTAGCGCTAGCTAATGTAGAGCAACCAGCAAGCAACCAGTGGAGGGAAGTTATGGAGGCTAAAATGTGCGAAAGGTGCCTGCCTTGCTCCCGCCCCTTCTCCTGGGGATGGGAACATCTTTTAAAAATGTCTGATATTCTGGAGCAATTAATAGGTGGACAAGTGTGCAGGCAATGCGATAAATTTCCCCCCCAATGTTGTAGCACAATGCATGCCTCTCTAAAGCTCCCCCCACAAAAAAAATCAGGAACTAGAAGAATTTTTTTATATTATTAAGACTCATAATTCAGTAATGAGTAGCGTTCAAAATGCGCTGTGCATCTATGATTAGATGCATAGACATAGCAATGGAGAATTATGCACTTTAAAAAAAAAACAATAGCAGGCATTGTGTGACCTTTAAAACATGGAGAAAGAGGATTGGCTGCCTGAATTGATTAACAGGCGAAAGAGAATCACATATAAAATGCATTGCTCTCTTCCGCCATTTCGAGCAGGTGATGTGGAGGGTGAGAAACATGAAAAGGCAGCAGAGAAGAGCAAGACATCAAAAAGGTGAGGAAGAGCTAGGAGGCACAATTATAGTGTTATGCCATTTGGCTGCCGTAACACTAGTTTAACAGATGTGCGGTAATGCCCTAAGTATTTAACTTACTATGGAAGCGTACAAAATTAATCTACATCAGGTATGATCATTTAAAATTGTACTTTTTACACTTTCAGTGGCATTAACATTGGACAAGCAGATAGCCAGGAACATTAGCACGAGCCATCTAGCCCTAATGATTTGAACAATCTTAACTATTTCTATTTCAAACCTTCTCTGATTCCACAATGCAACCAACCACTAATCTCAAAAAGAGTGGTGAGAGTAGGGGATGAGGCAGTACTGATATACACAATGCCACACAAAATGTGAAATTTGCTCATAAATTGAGTATGCAGTAATTTATTTATTTACTTATTGTATTTATATACCACCCTCCCCTGCGGTTCGGGGCGGTTTACATAAAATGCAGAAGAAGAAGAAGAGTTGGTTCTTATATGCCGCTTTTCCCTACCCCGAAGGAGGCTCAAAGCGGTTTACAATCGCCTTCCTATTCCTCTCCCCACAACAGACACCCTGAGAGAGCCCCGATATCACTGCCCGATCAGAACAGTTTTATCAGTGCTGTGGCGAGCCCAAGGTCACCCAGCTGGTTGCATGTGGGGGAGTGCAGAATCGAACCCGGCATGCCAGATTAGAAGTCCGCACTCCTAACCACTACACCAAACTGGCTCTGTAAATGTAAACAGTAAATGGAATTTAGTTTTTAATAATAAAAATAATAACATTAACATTAAACTGTAACAGAGGTAACAGAGTATAACAGTGCAAACAGGTCCAGAGCAGAACGCATGGGTGGATTTCTGGGAGGGAGGGAGCAGGGGCCTTCTAGATGTTGTTAGTCACCTGGTCTCAGCCAAATGCCTGGTGGAAGAGCTCCTTTTTGCAGGCCTTGCAGAACTGTTTTAGCTCCTTCAGGGCCCTTATCTCCTCTGAGAGCTCATTCCACCAGATGGGGGCCAGGACAGAGAAGGCTCTGGCCCTGGTTGAGGCCAGACGGGCTTCTTTAGGGCCAGGGATCATTAGCCAGTTGGTGGTGGCAGAGCATAAAGCTCTTTGAGGAGCATAGGCAGGGAGGCGGCACCTCAGGTACACTGGGTCCTGACTACATATGGCCTTAAAGGTAATTACCAGAACCTTTAACCTGATCCGGAATTCAACTAGAAACCACTGTAGTTGATGGAAAATGGGCTGAATGTGGGTCTTCCATGGTGGTGTTGTGAGGACCCTGGCCACTGCATTTTGGACCAGCTGTAGTTTCTAGATCACGGCCAAGGGCAGGCCTGTGTAGCGCGAGTTACAGAAGTCCAGTCTAGAGCAGGTGCTAGTTCTTCAAGGGCAGCTGTTTTGTCCTCCCTGGCCCAGGTCTCTGTCACATATGCCAGGTCATGCATGGTGGCAGAGCGTAAAACTCTTTGGGGGGCATTGGCAGGGAGACAGTACACTGGGCCCTGACCACATATGGCCTTAAATGAAATTACCAGAACCTTTAGCCTGATCTACCACCATCCGGCTAATGATCCCGGGCTCTAAAGAATGGTGAGATTAATGCCATATTTGAAAAACAGATCACTTTTGAAGTTTAAGGAGAAATGGAAAGTTTACTATGAAAGCTGAAGATAAATTTAGAATGAGAAGCAATTTAAAATATTACGGAAGTATATAGTAAACATTTATTTATTTATTATATTTGTATACCACCCTCCTCTTAGACTCATTCACATAATACTTTGTTAAAGCAGAGTGAGAATAAAATTTGAACACAAATATATAAAGTTTTAGAATTTATACAATAATATATTAGATTTTGAATTCGCTTTGTAAATATATCTAATGGATTTTCTTATTTTAAGTGATTTCGACATATTACGAGAACAAAGTTTGAGTCCAATTGCACCTTTAAATCCAACAAAGTTTTATTCATAATATAAGCTTTTGTGTGTAAGCACACTTCTTCAGATATAAACTTGGTGGGTCTTAAAGCTGCCATTGGACTCAAACTTTGTCCGGCTACATCAGACCAATATAGCTACCCACTCGAATCTTTTGACATATTATCAGTCACAGTTAATATCTGATGAGAAGTGTAACATGGGATCTAGAGTAAAGATGAAAATGATTAAAATAATACAGTGGTGAAATATAATGGTAAAATAGATTGGTTATGATAACTGAAGCAAGAATCACTATAAAGATGAGGATATTGGGAATGTTGTTTGTTTAATAAATTGTGTTGGGGAAAGTAAATTTTGAATAATTATGTGAATTATTATGTGTAACCCCCTTTTATTTTAGATGGTGGGGCCAGCCAGAGCAAACTAACTTTGGTTCTGTTCCTTGACCTGCACACACTCAAACACAGCAGATCTCATGAAAATACACTTAAGAAGAGCCTTTTGTTTTGTTTCAGTTGGCTTGTGTGCTGTCCTACTTGATTCTCCTAAGGGGAAAATGGCATCCTCTCTGCCACTTCTTCCGGCCACCTCTTTGCACAACCAGCTTCCCAAACACTTGGCAAAGCCACCACAGTATGGCTTCTGTCTCAATATTGTGATAGATTCCTTTGATACATGTAATAGTAATAGGCTTTCCTAAGAGAAAGCTGCCACCTGCAATTCTGTGCATGCTCACTTGAGAAGAAAATGTCATAGACTCAGTTTTGTTCCAAATAAATAAGCATATAGTGAGCTTGATGGGTCAAAAGGAATCCAGGATTATACATGTGACTCTGTGCCATTTTCAGCTTGGCTTTTTCAGCTTCTCTTTGTGTCATTCGGCTGACGGGTTACTCCTTGTTTGATTGCTCGAAAAGAGTCCAGGGCTGGAGGAATCTTTCTGACAGCTCTGTCCTGTGCAGACTTACTCTAGTCTAAGCTCATTAAATCCAGTGGGCAGACTGGAGCAATTCCGCATAGAAATGCACTTATGCCTTCTGTCAATGTTCCTATTAAATAAATGTTTTGTTTTTAGGGGGGGGGATTACAGATTATTTTTGTGTACACCTTGTCTTATTTTATGTTCATCTCAAAAGAAGAAAGTAGTTTTTTATACCATACTTTTCTCTAGGGAATCTCAAAGCACTTAGAATCACCTTTCCCTTCCTCTCCCTGTAACAGGTAGCTTGTAAAGTAGGTGGGGCTAAGAGAGTTCTGAGAGAACTGTGACTGGTTCAGGTCACCCAGCAAGCTTCATGTGAAAGAGTGGGGAATCAAACCTGGTTCTCCAGATCACCTACCGCTCTTCACCACTTTACCAGACAACAAACTAATATTATTACTGTACCCTAAATGCATGTGATTTTCAATAGAAACACATAAAATTCAAGCCTCAGCCCCAAGAAATAAAAGGAGTGCACAGAAAAGAGTTCAGATACCAGTGCATGTACATGAGAGACTTTTAAAATAGTGACCTGCCCTTGCAAATGCCATTCTAGCAAAACTTCCTCTGATGGTTCTTCTTTGTCCTTTCAATACAAGACTGTCTGTCATTAGTAGTGGTAATCTCAGTCTTGTGGTTGTTTTTGAAATTATGGAGGAGGACTTTGACATGAGTTGCACCATGGTGGAGAACATGTAACAGCTTGCTGCCAGGTGTATTTTGTGTGTTGTATCTGTCCAGGTTTATTTGAGAAATATGTACCAATAATGGACTGATATATATGGAAAACAAGAGATTTATCTTGTAGAAGTAAGTGAAAATCAGTTCCTGCAACTGCTCATTATTGGAATGAAATTCACTGTATGGACTCAACAACAGATAACATCCTGTTTAGAATGGTAATGTGAAAAGGGGCCTTTGTCTCCTTCCTTCTTACAACATTCCTCCCACCATCTGAATGAGATTTAAAGACTCAAATCTCAATTCCTTGTATCTGACAAAGAGATTTTTGATGCTTGAAAGGTTATTCCCTTAAAATCTTGTTGGTTTTTAGGGTGCTACTGGACTGAAATCTAGTTTCCAAACAGAAACAGCTTGGCAGAAGGTGATTCTTCAAGGGTGGAAAAGGCCAAGAGGGTGGTTATATGAAAGTGGGGCTAATCCCTGCTTCCACATGATGCAACCCCTGGTCAGGCCCCCTCCAGGGACTGCCACAGATCAGGCCCTCAGTTGCCCCAAGCTAAGGGAACACAGGGAACTGCATTCCCATGGGGACACAGAATGCTGTGGAGCATGCAGCTCCACAGCAATGAACCACCAGTGACCTGGCATGGCTACTGCCATGTGGAATGGGCCAGAGTGTCTCTCATCCTCTCTTCAAGTTATAGCAGATTTTACTAAAGGGGATTCATAGCAGAAATAACTGCTCACCTGACCGGTTTACTCACGTAAGGAATCCGAGTAGATGGCTCACAGAATACTTGCTGCAAGGTTGTAAAATGTTTCAGTTTGAGGAACAAACACACCCTCTCAGACTAGATTCAAAAGTATAATGTCTGGCATCTCAGAGCTTTTCTGTGCCATGCTACCACGTAAGAAACCAAAAGCATGAACATCTTGTTAGCATTTTTTGATGTAGATTCTGTCTACCTGAGATTTCAAGTTTGAAATTTACTGTCCCATTCTCCCCTCACCACAGTTCTGAGTGTCCCTTGATGGTTTCCTCTTTGTGGCTCCTCCAGGTCTGCATCTGATAATAGCATGTGACTATTTCAATATTTGCAGATGACAGACCTGGTTCCGTGTATCCATCCATTATGTTGCTGTGAGAGGGTGCTATTCCTGATTATTGCCAGAGATCTATTTGTGTCATATGATACACTCCCTCTCCTGTACCTTTTTCAGACCCTACAGTCTGGTGCCTCTCAAAATAGACACTCCTGGACAAAGAGCATGACTTAGTATAGCAGATTTATCTGTTTGTAGGATAATGGTGTTTCCAGATATAAGTGTCCAAATTTGACTTGAGATAGAAATGATTCTCTGTGTAGCCCTGCATAGCTCTTCGTTGTTTTGAATGCAGAGGCAGTCACATCAACAAAACTGTTTTTGCTGCAGATTCCTAACCTCCTCCCAGGTTTGGAGAGCTTTAAAAAACTTCACAAATTGTTAGTGTGCTACAGTATTATTATACAGCTCTGTTGCAACAGTATACAAGTTCTCAGATTTCACCTTGAAAAAAAAATTCCGTCCCTTTTCACAGTAGAATTTTAAGAACAAAAGCACATACTTCATTTTTGCCCTTATAACTTTGTGATGAAAGGAGACAGAGGCCTATTTAAAAAAAAACAGAAGTGAAATGCTTCTGTTTCAATAGGTTGTTACAATATTATAATTCTAGTAATTTAGCAGTTCAATTTTAAAAAAGCTCACCATAAAGGTTTTCTGGTGTATTCAACAGAAATATCAGATATGGCTTTTGAAGCAAGGACAATGGTTCTGATGTGTTACCATCAATGCACTTACACACATGTCCTATGACATATGTACATTCAGCAGTGGGGAATTTGCTTAGCAAGAGGTGGTAGCATAGGATCATTTGTTAATGTTTACAAGGTGATTACACCCTTAAGAACTCAAGGCAGATGCAAATAGTTATTGTAAAAATAGTAACAATCTTTATTACAAGGGAAATAAAAAACAGGCAAAAATATATCTAATACACTAGCAATCAGGTAGATAGGGAATAGCAGAGTGGGAAAAGAGGTTTCAATATAGTTACCGGTCTCGAGGAGTAGGAAAGCAGAGAAAGCAGCAACACAACCAGCATGCAGGGTGTTCTGAATGGATCTGAATCAGCAGACACGAGGTGGCATTGTGAAGCGGTTTTACAGGTCTTGGGGAGAGAGGGGATTGTGCTGAGCAAGTTTGGTGTAGTGGTTAGGAGTGTGGACTTCTAATCTGGCATGCTGGGTTCAATTCTGCACTCTCACACATGCAGCCATCTGGATGACCTTGGGCTCCCCACAGCACTGATAAAACTGTTCTGACCGAACAGTGATATCAGGGCTCTCTCAGCCTCACCCACCTCACAGAGTGTCTGTTGTGGGGAGAGGAAAGGGAAGGCAACTGTAAGCCGCTTTGAGCCTCCTTCAGGTAGAGAAAAGCAGCATATAAGAACCAACACTTCTTCTTCTTGTGACGGGGGCATAGTGAGTGCATGATAGAATTTTCCATGAGTAGGAAATTGGGAAATGACCTAGCGAGGTCCAGGCATGGGCGTTAATGGGTCTAAAGAAAAGGAACCATCATGGTAATGCATATATAAATTGAGGTGGGGGAAGCAGTTTCTCCTGGCAGATTGGCCAAGAGTGAGTCATGGGCGTTCTGCCAGCCACTTAATCAGCAATACAATGGGGGGGGGGAATGGAGGAGAGTGATGTATGTCTCAGGCTGCAACTGTCATGTTGTACTTGTGGATGAGAAGAAGATGGGGTCTGGCCCAGCAGGGTCTTGGCAGACTTGTAACAGTGCCTGGCATGGATACAAGCCTAGAAGAGTGCCACTGGTTGTTGGGGACAGTATGCCACACTGTAAGGTAGGCATATGTGGGTGGGTTCTGCAAAAATGCATCTTCCCATCCATATTTGAAACATAACCAGTGTATTCTAACTTCAGTATTTACCCCCAAATTATACTAAACCAGATTTGGGAACGGTAGCAGCAAAAAAAAAAAAAAAGATAAAAAAGCAGAAACAGGGTAAATAGAGCACAATAGCAATGGGAGCTCCCCCAAATAATTGGTGAGAGGAAACCAAGTGAGAGCAGAACATCCATGTGGAAACAGCCCAAGTCCCAAGAGACTTTCATAAACTTGAGCTAAGTCGAATATCTATTTAATTGTACAGATACTGTGTCCACTGGGATAATAGTTCCATTTATTCTATATTTAATTAAGGATTCATTAACAATGAGTCCCTAAGAATAAGCCATAGTTCTGAGGTAAGGCTTTTATTGGGAAAGTCCAGGAGGAGCTCCAGCCACCAAATAAGTCTTCAGGAAAGACTGAGCACCCAGTTGATAAGAGGAGTAGGATGCCATAAGCTGCTTGGAAGGCTTCTAGTTTTTCCCCAGAGTAGGTCATCAGCTCCATTACTACAGTGAGCTGCTTCAAGCCAATCAGTTCTTGCATTTCCCTGGATCTGACATTCACCTCAGGTCAGCTCTTCTCTGTGAATGAGCCGTGTTTTAGACTGGAGAAAAGCACACAGGACTTTAATATGGTAAAAACCCAAGGGAACCTGGCTTTCCACTTTCACTACAGACCATACTGTGCGAAGTGAACCACTGATTTGCAGAAGTCTGGGCTCAAGGATGACACACACACATTTCTGTTGGCTTAAAAAAGACCACAGCCTTATTGTTACTCCGCAGGAGTGTTGGCGCAGCATGGGAGAGGGAGCCTGACTTGTAGTTGGCTGATCACAAGAACCTGGAACCTAGCAGTGCTCTGGAATCCACCCAGTTCCCCTGCTGGGAACATGGGTCCCCTTGTCACTGGGATCCCACCCAAGGCAAGTGTCCAGTGACACCCTGGGGCCCACACAGTTCCCTTGTGTGGAACGCGGATTCCCTTGCCACTGGATTCCCACTGTAGGGAAGTGTCCATCTGGGGTGCCAAGAGAAAGTGCAGACTTCCCCTGGCCCCACCTCAGGCCACCTGGCACTATATACTCTGGGGTGCCAAGGACAGGTGCTCACCTCCTTGGTCCCACCCTGAGCTACCTGGCACTGTGAGCCCCATGCCTCCCCTGCCTGGTGCCAAAACCACCACCAGAATGAGTCCACCTAGGCTATGTTCCCGCCATCACTCTCAAATCCACAGCCACCCCCTGGTGACTCAAGCCAATTTCCCTGTGTCACGGTCCCAGCCTATTACTCACACTCTGTAGCTACAATTCTACTCTGACTGTGACAGAAAGTTTCTGGGTGACAGATGAGCAGGCCACTCACATTCCATCACTGGCCTGGACAATTCCTTGGTGATAGTCTGCCCTATCCAGTGGAACCTCCCAGAGGACTGAGTCTCCTACAACACAGCATCCTGGCCCCTCAAACCAAACAGTCAGTGCCCCTTGAAGCTACTAGGGCTCAGCTCCTGTGCCCCTAAAAAGTTGGCATAACATGGAAAGATTACTGCTAGTACACTGTACTCCAGGGGACATGCTGTTGCTTCTCGGAGCTCTCCCAGAGTTTGCCCTGCTCCT
The DNA here is from genome assembly GCF_049243985.1 of Paroedura picta. NCBI lineage: Eukaryota > Metazoa > Chordata > Lepidosauria > Squamata > Gekkonidae > Paroedura > Paroedura picta. The sequence goes on from NC_135369.1 coordinate 148,384,284, forward strand.
CCAGCAGGGAGAGAAGCAGCTAGCTTGTCCCCCTCCTCCCAAGGGCTCTTTTCTGCTTGACGTAGAATATAAGAGCGGGGGGGGGGGGGGGGTGAGTCCTGGGGCACCATCGTGTGCTTCCACACTGGAGGGACAGCTGGCAGGCTTGCAGACTGCCTGCTTCTCTGCTGCACCGCCAGCCCCACTCCCTGCAAGCCACAAGGCTGGAGAGCCGGTTGCACTGTGCCCCAGGAGGCTTGCTGCCCTCTCGCAGAGCCCTCACTGGAGCTTACCCTGCTCCTCTCACCGGAGGGCTGTCCTGTGACCAAAGCTGAGCACAAGAGGGGAGGGAGAACTCTGGGGCATTACCACACACTTCCTGTGTCTGAGGGGCATGCAACTGGCTTAGGGACGCCCCATCTCCTCTGCTGTATTGCTGGCTCAACCCCTGATGCTGAGCGCAAGAGGAGAGGGAAAGCCCTGGGTTGCTACCACGCGCTTACTGCACTGGAGGGGTGCCCAGTCGACTAGGAGACAGCCTGTCCTCTCTGCTTCTCCACTGGCCCCACTTGCCATGCACCTCAGCCTACCTGGCTCGCCTTGGGTCTCCTGCCACTGCAAACAGGTAAGCTGATCCGCTGGCAGGTCTGGCAGGAGGCTGGGCCCCTCACACATGGCACCTTTTAAGGCACCCTGCGCCCATGCCTCCTTTCCAACACTGCAGGCATTCCATGTCCTCACTGCGCCCACCCTACACGCCACTAGGGCTTGTCCTACAGTGCGTCTTCCTGCTGCCCACTCCTCCACAACGTCAACTTTGCTGTTTTTTGTTGAAAACTGCATGGATACACTTTTCACTTTTAGCACTATATGATAGATGTAAATATCTGAGTGGGTGTTTCAAAAGCCACAAGAAAAACAGTAGAAACAATTCCAACCAACTAAGCTTCATGCCTTGCTCTAGATCTATATTTATCAGTGTTGCCTGTTGACCATATGAAGCCCGGCAAGGGGGGGTCCTGCCTTTTGTCCAAACACCTTTGGCGATATCTTTATCTGTAGTTTCAGGATATATTTGTAGTCCTGAGCCTGGGCACATTATCCTATGGGATCATTGTAGCAAGAACATGTTTGTGATCCGGGAACAGGGTTGGCTTAATATTCCCCTAAACCTTGGTGTTCCAGTTAAGATGTGGAATGCACTGGATGACTTTCTGAGAGGCCAATCTTGGGAAATTCTGATCTGAACAGGAAAATAAAAGCAGAAATATAAGCCCCCAATTTGCGAAAGAAGATTGTGAGCATGAACAAAGGCCTACGCATATGAAATCTCTAGGCAGCTTAAACTTGGGGATCCTCTCTGAATTTACTTTTTAAAAGATTAGCTTTCAACACTCATAAACACATCCCAAGCAATATAAACCTTGCCAAGGGGAATTACATTATGTATATTTTAATTAGATCATATGACCTTCTAGTGACTTTATTCCCAGCTACAATTTAATGATGTCTGTGTGGACTGCCTTCCAATGACAACATAACATGGCTACAGGCTGCAGACATTTGCTTTTAATCCTGGCTTTAATTAACAGGTTGGATTTGGTACAGAAAAAAAAAGTCTGGAATCTAGGTTCATATTAAAAAAAATGTGATGCATCTAATTTTTCAAATAATAAGAAGATCTAATTGTAAAAAGAACCATATGTGTATATTCTGTATACTGCTATGTGATACGAGAACTTAATAGTAGTGTAATTCCTAGAGCAACACATACTCAAGGAAGTTATTATGTGAAGCAATTCATAAGCAGATATGGCAAATTAATTCTGCTCTGGTATTATTATACTGACATGAGAATGTGCTAGTAATCCCCTTTAACTTGTGTTTTTTTTCATTTTCATAGTACATTCTTATTGTTTTTTCTTTCTTTCTGTATTTCACCCCGCTTTCCAAGTGGACATGTGCTGGATTCTCCCCACCCTTCTGCATTGATTTTCCATCCTTCAATGTACAGCTTACATTCTATTAACTGTTTCTTTGGGTTTTTAAAGAGTGCTTTTCCAGCAATTCCTCCCCCAAGCTGAAGTTAATTCAAAAGCATAAATGCTCCATTGGGGGTTTTGTCCCTGCCCTTTTGCTACTTCTGGAAGGCCAGCCCTCCATTCCTCTACCACCCACATTGAGATTGGTCCTCCCACTATGTACATTCCACCTTCCTCCTCTCACTGGTGAACTACCTTCACTGGTGTTCCAATTTTCCATCTTTTAAGTGTTGTTTTTTTTAAAAGAATTAACATTGGGCTAGTATGTTAATGGCCTGGCCTGGTTTTAGTTGCTGCCTCAACTGGTCATCTGTTCCCTGGACCTGGCTGATGACATCATAAGTTGGCCATCTGTTCTTGGTACTGGCTGATGATAACATGCCTTGGGCCAGGAGAAGACCTGACCTGGCCTCTTTGCTAATCATCTTTCTTTAAGCAGCCTGTTCCTTAGCACTAGCTGATGACATCATGAACTGGCCATCTGTTCTTGCTACCAGCTGATGATAATATCAGCTGGGGCCAGGAGAAGATTTGGCCTTGCCTCTTTGCTGATCATTTCTTAAAGAAAGCAGCTTGTTCCTTCCAGAAGTTGGCTGATGACATCATTAGCTGCAGCCAGGAGACGGCTACCTTTTAAAAGTACAAAGTCACTAAACATATCAATAAACATAATAAAGTTGAAGTTGACTACTCACTTCCTACCTGATTGGCCCTCTCTGAGGGTGAGCCAAAAGAGAGAAAGAGCACTCTGCCAATGAGGGCCAGTCAGTTCAAACTGCAAGCAGACAACTCACTCCCTACCTGATTATCTATCCCTGGGGTTGTGCCACCAATAGGAATTGAGCATTCTGCCAATGAGGGCCAAACAGTTCAAAATGCAAACTGCCTATGAAGGCCAATTAATTGAAAATTCACTCTGCTAATGAGGGACAATCAGTTCAAATTTCACTCTACCAGTAAGGGCTTATCAGCTCAAATTGTATGCAGACAATTCACTGTTTACCTGATTGACCCCCCCCCCTGAAATATTACCCCAATATGAGATAAGAGATGGCACTCAGCCAGGAATGGCCCACCCTGATAGTTTAGCCCCAATCATGAGGGAGTCCGTGGCCAGGATGGGCAAATAAGGCATCAGCTCTCTGCCTCCTGATGGGTGGAAGGTAGCCTCACAGCATGCCCTGCTGCCAGTAAGTTTCCCTGGCCTCCTGGCCTCTTTCAACTCAGAGGGCATGGGGGCAGTGAGCTACCTCCAGGGACAGTCTCTGCTTGCCTTCTGGAAGGGGTGTTGCTGTGAGAGGCCCAGAAATACCCCCTGTAAGCCCTCTGGGACCCTGGGCAGCCAGAAAAAGCCTCTACCATGGGAATGTTTATTCATGAGTAAGTCATGGCCTTCAGACAGAAATGGCCCATCCTGGTAATTTAGCTACAATCAGGAGGGAGCTTTCAGCAAGGGGTCAGCTCCCCTTCTCCAACTTCCTGTTGATTTCAGAACTTCGCTGGGTGGAAGAGGAGCTGGCCTCAGAGCATGTCCTGCTGCCAGTAAGTTGCCCTGACTCTTTCAACATGGGGGACATAGGGGGGAACAAGCCACCTCCTAGCGCAGCCTCTGTGTGCCTTTTGGGGGGGGGAGAGCAAACACGGTATAGTGGTTAAGAGCACTAGCCTCTAATCTGGAGAACCAGATTTGATTACCCACTGCTACAGATGCAGTCAGCTGGGTGATCTTGGGCCTGTCACAGGTGTCTCAATGTTCTCTCAGCTTCAGTTACCACACAGGGTACCTGTTGTGGGGAGAAAGATAGGCAGTTTTAAGCTGCTTTGAGACTCCTTCGGGGGTCAAAAAAAATATGGAGGGCGGGGAGCACACAGACTTGGTATAGGTAGTTTGGGTTCCAGATTTGGACCTGTGTGCACTATTGCATTGTTTGCACTGTTTTCACTGTTATAATTATCAGTTATATCAATGTTATGGTTATTTACATGTTATGGATTGTTTCATGTATTGTTTATATGTTTTATGTAAACTGCCCTGAGCCTCCAGGGAGGGCGGTATATAAATATATATATATAGAATGAATGAATGAATATGCTAGCTCTTCTGACTATGAGACTTCAGATGCCTTGATTTCATCTGCCAGTGCTGTCACTTTCGCTAGTACTTCTTCTAATAGAACTCTTCATAATAGGAAAAGATTTCATTACCCTTTTCAGAAACAGACAAAAAAGACTCACAAAAAACCATAGTGGTAAGTTTGTCTTCTGATGAATATGATGTATTGAATCTGGGTCCTGATTTTGTCCCAACCCTATCTTTAAACAGCCCGTGGCGCCACGGGCGCCACGGACTATATAATTCGTTAAGCCCCCTAGAGGTGGGCTTTGTCCGTGATGAGGAAGGGTCCGGGTTGGACCCTTTAATACATTCCCTCCTTGCCGGTCTGATGCTGCGGGAGGCGCGAAGCGCCTTGCGCAGCGTCAGACCGCCGCCCGAGGCAACCCCCAGCAGTCGCGTGAAGCGCGGCTGCTGGGGATTCCCTCCTTGCCAGTCTGACGCTGCGGGAGGCGCAAAGCGCCTCGCGCAGCGTCAGACCGCCGCCCGAGGCAACCCCCAGCAGGCGCACTTCGCGCGCCTGCTGGGGGTTCCCTCCCTGCCGGTCTGACGCCTTCTCCCCTTTCAAAACCCCTTTTTATAAAGGGGCTTTGAAACTAGTTATACAATTATTTTCAAACTAGAATAGATTTATGTAAGTTTCTTAGATGTATTAAGTTACAATTTTTCTGAAAGACGATTTATATTCAGATTTCTTGACTTCACTGCCTAAATTTAAATCCAAATCTTCATTCATCCCTAACAGAGATTCTCCAGGCATTTCTGTCTTTAGGCCATACATAACATGGGAGATTTGAGATTCTTACATACGGTCAGCCAGAACGCATGGGAGCCTAGGGATCCGGACTCTTTACAGCTTGAGTCTAAATACATTCATTTACATGTTTCTTTGATTTCACTAGGTTTAAGTATTACCCTTTCCTGTTTTCTTTAAATTTTGAAGCATCAGTGCCCCAAAACCAGACTGGAATGTTCACTGCTATAGAGGAATTACACACAGTGATGTTAATATTAGTGGACCCCTACAAATTTGGATATTATGCAACCAGTTTAGGATTGAACTATATACCCAAGACATTATAAGAAACTAAGTAGGTTATTTCCAATAATCATAAAAACATTATTAGAGAAGATTGAGTTTTTGCAATATTGAGAATTCACTGATGAAGATATTGAAAACGGACTATACCTGGGAGTCCATTTTGAAATTGTTTTGGACATTATGATATTGTTTAGAACATTAAATCACTTCACCATCACCAGCTTTTTTCTTCTACTTTATCACGGCTGATGGGTCTTTACCTGTTGCATTACATCCTGACCTCAACTGTAGGCATGGCAGAAGAGTGCCATCATACAGGCTCTGTGGAATTGTGATAGCGCCATCAGGGCCCTGATCTTGTATTGCGACTCATTCCACCAAGCTGGGGCCAGGACCAAAAAGGGCTTGGCCTTGGTTGAAGCTAGGCAGATATCTTTGGGAACAGGGATTGCCAACAAACTGGCATTTGAAGAGTGGAGTACTCTCTGGGTTAGAGATGGCCCCTCAGATATGCAGGGCCTGGACTATTTAGGACCTTAAAGATCAGTACCAAAATCTTGATCCTGAATTGGAGCTTAACCAGCAACCAATGTAACTGTTGGAGGGCAGATCGTATATGGACTTAAGTGGACACATTTTGCATTAGCTTACAATTTCTGGGTCAGGGCCAAGCATAGCCCCACATAAAGAAAGTTACTATACTCCAATCTGGGGGCCACTTTTGTATGGATCATTGCAACGAATTCTTCTGGGGCCAGGTAAGGCACTAGTGACATCGCTTGGCACAGATGAAAAAATACCAGGTGAGCTACCTTTGTGATCTGAGCTTCCATGAAAAGAGAGGCATCAGAGATCACCCTCAAATTCCTGACAGTGTGCAAAGTTGTTAGTTGCTCATCAACAAGGCAGAGAAGCTACACTTCCTCTCCTGGCCCCTTCTTTCCCAGCCACAGGATCTCCATCTTTGAGTGATTAAGTTTCAGACAGCTCTGTCTGAGCCACCCAATCACAGCCTCTAAAAACCTGGCCAATGAAACTAGGGGTACATCTGGTTGGCCACCCATAAACAGAAAGAGGTGGACAAAGCTTGCAATGGGGTACATATAGATGCTAAATTGAATGAGGGAGAGAATTGTGCCCTGAGGCAATCCACATGGGAGTGAACAGTGACAAGGTTGCTCTTCCCTAATAGCCATTCCCTGTTCCCAACTTTGGAGCAAGGAGATCAGCCACTGTATCCCCATATTCCCATGTTGGCGAGGTGGTGAACTAAAAGCTCATGGTCAACAGTGTCAGATGTTGCTGTGAACTTGAGCAGCACTAGAAGCACTTACTCGCCTTGTTCTAGCTGTCCCCAAAGGTCATCCATGAGGTCAGCCAATGCCATTTCCACCCCATGGCCAGGTCACAAACCAGACTGGAATGGATCCAGGACTGATTCTTCCTCTAGAAATACTTGTAGCTGGTCTGTGCTTGCCTGCTCAACTACCTTTCCCAGTAATGGCAGATGCAAAACTGGATGGTAGTTTCTGGGACTCCACAGATCCAGTGAAGGTTTGTTTATTTGTAACCCACCATGGGATTATAGATATGCTACAAATGGCATAGCATAGACCTGGCATTATGTACAAGTTAAGTTTGGGGGAGGGGGAATGTGAAAATGGGTGGACAGCATTTACTGAAGGCTCATGAGGAAAGGTTGGATAGTTTTCAAATATTCAAGGCACTGGTCCTATTCTCTGCAAAGGATCCTGCCCTCATTACAGAACTTCTCTGCCCTGTATCATAGATATAGTCTCACATGCTCATAGATACTCAGTCCCCCAGTGGTTTGCTTCACAATGCATCTTCAAATTATACTCAGTACGGCCCATTATGCACGGAGTGGAAGGTCCGCATTCGGGGTGGAGTGGCAGCGGCTAAAATCACCAATTATGCACGCTGCAGGTGGCAACCGGGCACAGTGTCAATGTATGCCGCCGAAAAAGCCATGTTAGCGAGATGCGGAAGAAAGTGGAGCTTCCTGGGACCAGGGCGCAACCAGAAGTGTCTCCGGAGTAGCCGCGTGCATAATCAGATACTCTGGGTTTTACCGCCATTACGTTCCGTCCCGTGCATAAGTGGTTTGCTTCGCTTCTTCCTCCTCCGCGTTCTCCATGCTGCCGTTTCAGCGGCCGTGCATAATAGGACTACAATTGACAGTTTCTGTAAATTTTCATTCAAACAGTTTGCATACTTCCAGTGATGAAAAAAGCTTACTGTGCTTGTGTCCCACTTCTCCATGGCTTCCCCCTCCCTTCCTGTCTGTTGTTCACCACTGCAGATCATTTAAGTGATGCATTCACAGTGTGCATGGAGAAACAGGAGCAAATTGTGAATGAACTGTTTAAAAAATAGGTCATAAATGACTTGATCAAAACTCTAAGGGATACCTCCTTTCACTGGCGAGAAAAGAGGTTCTGTCTGCTGACTGCACATGCACAAACACTGCCACAAGCTGCAGCACCTAGATAACAAATGTGCCACGGCGACCAAGACACAATCTGCCAAAGGCCCGGCAACATACAAAATTGCTTGACATGCGATCCAATGCAAAATTCCAAAAGAGTGAAGCAGTCCAGTGGGGAGCTTAACTTGTATTTGAATGAGCAGCTCAGTCACAGTAAATTGAAACGTTAATCAGATTTGGTTGAAGTGTGCAATATCCTTGCTCCTAGTGCGCTTTGGCTTCCTTGCCTCTTCTGTTGATTCTAAAACCTTGTGAATTCTTACTGAATCCAATTATTTTGATCTGAATAAAAGTTACAGATCTGTATTATATGCAACATGTGTTTTGGGGAAGGCTCTGAATTGAACTTTTCTTTACAGCTATGTTTTGGTAAGTATACTCTACAAGAAGTTAACCAATTAGCATTTATTTATTTATTAGACTGTGATACCACCCATCTGGGAGAGCTGGCAATAACAAAAGGGTTTCTCCAGTCTTTTCAATCACATTTCAACCTGTAAAATTAACCTTCCTAATTCATTGAGATGTACTTTATATCTCAGATTGCAGTAAGATTGCTTTCAATGACATTCTTTTATATAAAATTGCTGACAATTTAAATTAAAACCAGAGGATCAACAAAAGACCCACATATGTGAGCTGAATTATAAATATTAAAAATTATGATGTATGCCATCTAGTTAGAAAGCTAATGCCACTGTCCCTCCCAAAATTATAAGTAATTGTAATATTTTTTCACAGTCAAGCTATTTGTTAGTGGCCTCTCCTCACTTTGAGAGGAGGTTTTCCTGCAAACACCCTTCTAAAATCATTCACACATCGCCTTCACATTGCTCTGCAATCACCATGCCTGGCTGAAATGCACAAATGGATGTCAATTGTATCCAAACTTGCACTGTCTGCTCCCAACAGAACTAAAAGTCTACAAGCCAGCCTGATGCCATGTTTCCAGAAGCTGCGTGCACTCGTTGGGTAAAGTCACTGTTAACCACCGATATTCCTCCCCATTCAAAACAGCATATCTGCAAGGCAATGGAACTCCAAATGATGTTACTAAATCCATCAATGCTAAAAGCTTGTTCCTTCTCTTCACCTGGCAAAAGCCAATTAGGGAAACCATCATTCCTGCAAGAGGTCTGAGAGTTTCTAAGGTATATATTGGTTTCTAAGGTATATATTGGTATATATATTGGTATATATATTGGTATATATATTGGTATATATATTGGTATATATATTGGTATATATATTGGTATATATTGGTTTCTAAGGTATATATTGGTGGAAACCCCATTGTTATCCTACTTGCTAGCTAAATTCCCCAACTCAATGTAATTTGTGTAACAAAAGAAATGCTTCTTTACACAGCGAGTTATTAAAATTTGCTGCCATAGGATGTCGTGATGGCCAGAGGTGTAGCCAGTTTAAAAAAGGAATTAGATTCATGGAGGATAAGTCTATCAGTGTCTTCTAGCCATGGTGACTAAGGGGAGCATTCATGTTCAGAGGCAGTCAGCCTCTCAGTCCCAGTGCCAGGAGGCCTCAGTCTTAGTGCCCTATTAAAGGTAAAAGTATCCCCTGTGCAAGCACCGAGTCATGTCTGACCCTTGGGGTGACGCCCTCTAGTGTTTTCTAGTGCCCTATTACTGGCCCTCTAAAGAAGCTAGTTAGCTACACGGTGAGACAGGATGCTAGACTAGATGGAGCACTGATCTGATCCAGCAGGGCTCTTCTTACATTCTCATGTTCTTATACCAGCAGCCTAAGAAGCTTTCTTGTAACCTATGTGGCTCTGAAGAGTTGCTGTTTCCAAGCAATGTTGATCGCTTTCAATATCTTTGTTTTAGCTCAGGCCTGCACACTATGGGCCCCTCTCAGTTACAGATCAGTAGTCCCAGATTACGGTTTAGCCACAGACTGTTGTCTTTCTAACTCCAGGCAAGTAGTGCAAGACTGAATGCATCCACAAATTTGTGACTGCCAATGGTTGTGTTTACTTAGTAAATTGCCATTTGTGTTAGGCTTGCCATATGCCGCTTGGGAACTTTCTGGAGATTTGGAGATGGTGCCTGGGGAGGGAGCTCAAGAGGGAGCACCCTCTGAAGCTGCCAGTTGCTCTGGAGGAACAGATCTGTGCGGACTGGAGATCAGTGGCAGTTTTAAGAGAATGTCAGAATGAGGGCTGGCAACCCATTCAGTCTAGACCAGTGTTTCTCAACCTGGGGGTCAGGATCCCTTTGGGGGTCGAATGATCCTTTCACAGGGGTCGCGGCAGGGCAAGCAGCTTGGCGGGGGGGGGGGGTGCCATCTACACAACAACCTTGTGGGGTAGATCGAGATACAGCATTTGTCATCTGGAGCAGCGGAAAAGAGCAAGATTGGCATGGTGGGACAAGAGGTGGAACTGAACTGGGAAACCCCAGGAAAAAAAAAACAATTTATATACAATCATGAACAACGGATCTTCACGCCATTGGTCAGTTTTGGTTTAATCTCTGTGAAAGAACACTTGCATGATTTTAGGGTTGGGGTCACCACAACATGAGGAACTGTATTAATGGGTCGGGGCATTAGGAAGGTTGAGAACCACTGGTCTATGCCTATTTTAGCCGCTTATATTCTTTTGCGTCCTACCTTGCTCTTGATAAAGAGCCCTGTAGGTGTATACCAGATTCGAGCTTTCGGCCTTCCTCACTGGCTTTTGTAACTTGGCTGTTGAGGCAATTCCGCTGCAGTCTTGTGTCAGGCGGATCTTTTGAGGGGCAACTTTACAGAATGCTGTTGAATGTCTCTGCTATATCTTGCTTCTTTCTCAGGAAGCGTAACAGCTTGCTGAACAGCAAATGGCAAGTGTTTAGTATAACATTATGCCAAGCTGAGGACAAACTGTTCCTCCGAAGAATGCTTTATGGCCTTAAATAGGAAGAAAGCCCCTCTTGGCAGCACGCGCATTCCCGGAGGAGGCAGGAGAGAGATGGCCACTTGGTGGCTGGTATCCTGCATTTAGAAGAGCTCTCCAGGCTTTCCAAAAGACCAAGTGTAGCTCTGCATTCAGGGATAGCTGGACACAAGTGTGCCGATGAGTTTCGTTGAAAGGGCACAAATGACAGCAGAGTCTTGTGGCAACTCCAAGGCTGGCATATGGGGAGGGATGAAGACGTTACAGTGGCCCAAGCTGAGAGGCCCAGCAGGGCTCAGACCCAGCCAGCAGTGTCAATGACAAGTCCCAGCCCATCAATTGCTCCTACCACACTGCTGCCAACCAGTGGCGGCAGAGAAGAAATCCACTCATGAGCAGACACTGATCGTTTTGGCTACTGAAGGTCTGAGCCGGGTGGTCCCTGCAGTTCTTGTAGATTTCCTGGGGCTTGACTCTCCTTGGCTGTGGTTGCTAGTGGTGCTCCAGAGCCATGGCCCACCAGGAACTTCCCCAGCATGTAACCTGGCCCATCTGTCCTCGAGGGTATCCGGCTAGATCCCACTTTGTCATAAGCATGAAGCATCCTACTATGCAATATTTGCATCATTTAATGTGTCAAGTTAATACTCCAGTTGTTTTCAGATTTCTGGTTGGTTCCATGACCTCATTGTACCATGTCTTTCATTCGCTGAATGTCCTTTCCTGTTGATTATATTGACTCACTCTGAGTAATCTACCTTGAGTTCAAGTGAGAAAGTGTGGGGGGGGGAGGACTATAAATGATATAAGTTAAACTAATAAAATAAAAGCAAACAAATGGCATTCATTTGACAGACAGACCAGGGCTACAAACAACAGAGGGGGACGGGTGAGATTTATCTCTGAAGTGGTATATTTCCTTCCTTATGCCATTCTCCCACCTGAGTGTTGGGATGGGATTTGGAGAATGTGAAACAACCTGTCCACTGAAAGGTGGAACCAGTGATATAATTATTAGGGAGCTGGATTAGGATCTAGCATACCCAGATTCGAATTCCCATCCTGTCGTGGAAGTTCACTTGATGACCTTCAGCCAGTCAGCCTAACCTACCTCACAGGGTTGTTATGAGGATAAGATAAAGAAGGGTGTCTGTGGGGAAAAGATGATGGATACCACCCTGTGCTCCTTGGAGAAAGGGTAGGATAAACATGCACCAAACAAACAGACAAATGAATATTGAACACATACTTCAGAGTTCTGTGATACTCAGGTAAGAGCAGCCTGGCATTTTTATTGGTGACAGAATTCTCATGCAACCCTTTAAAACCCATATGCAAAAACAACAGTCTCTCTGCCACCTCCACACACAGCACAGGAGAATCATCTGATGGCCGCGGCAGTTCTGGCCTGGATGTGTGTGTATTGCTAATTCTAAGCAAGTGTCCCTCTAGAATACCTGTGAAAGTTGGAAATTTTAAATGATGTTTGAATAGAAGTGTCATGACGTGAAATTTGACCAGGGTGGCCTCTACCCCTACATCCACCTTAAGTTGCTTCTAAATGTAATGATTCCTAATGGGTAGATTGCAAGGGCAAAGATCTGGCAAACCAGCATCATGTGATGCCACGATGTCATTTTTGGCTGAGTCCCTGAAAGTGATGTCACTGCATAACCTGACTCTGTGACATCACTTCTGGGCATGAAGGCAGAATTGATGTTGTAGTATTGTGCAATACCATTTCAGACTCCCCAGATTTCCCCATAGAGCTCTAGGGTAGTAGGCTACCCACTACAGAGGACAACTTGGCCACTCTACAGTTGAGACATTAGGGAAACAGGAAGAGACAGTAACTTTTATTAGTCTTTCTTGGATAGAAAAATAAGGATTATAAGTAACTTTATTCACAAGTATAATACACAGCATTTGCTAGCTTCATTCGGGGACATTCCACACTCGTCCAAAATAGCACAACGGTTACAAATTGAAATTGCTAGTTTTGCCATTATGCACAACGTCGTTGACAATCTGCAACACTCCTGAAACCGATCCGCAAAAAGTGCTTCATTGTAGCGCTTTCAAGGAAATCCCAATAAGTGGATTCACCCTCCGGAAAGCGCTACACTCTTGCAACCTATCTGCAACACTAGCGGGAAAGTTCTGTGCGTTACCATTGTTGCGGTTTCTTCAAAGTCCCTCCCCCTGGCTCTCTCCTCCGATCTTCCGGCGAAGCGATCACCATTTTTTTTTCTCGGAAGGAGAGGAGATCAACGCACCGGCGAGCCTTCGTTTACCCAGTGAGGCTTCCCTGGCTGCAGAGCTGTTTTAAGTCACCAAGCACGAAACAACACACAGCCCCATTTGCTGGTTTATTTTCCCTTTATTTTTTACTGTATTTTCGGCCGAAAATCGCGCCCGTGATTTTTTTTTTCCACTCAGGGGGAGCGTGGCAATGATGAAACGGCAGCTCAAACACCACCTGCTACCTAGATGGGTCTCTCCGTTGCAACAAAACAACGCAGATTCGTTGCAACGTGTGTGTGGGTTTTTTAAAAAACTTCCTTAAAGGGAAGGGGGCTTTTTGGGATCATGATAACGGCCGCCCATTGGCTGCTTGACGGCCAGGGGCGGGACGAGCTCGGCAATATTGCTTCCTGGCTAGCGATTTTTGCCGAGACCGGAAACCTGTGGGAAACGATAGAAATGCAACTGGATTCCACTACAAAGCCAGGTATTCATAATGACGAATTCCACTATTTAAAATAGCGTTTTTTCATCCTGCAACCAATTTGTCACATAGATCCTGGTGCGGAATGGGTTTCTGTTATAACATTTCAGCTGTCAATACCTGGATGCAGAGAACAGTTATCTCAGCAAGTTCTTAAAACGATTGAAGCAAATGTATCCTTGGCTTTTTAATGACCTTAGAAACCCCACAGTATAAGCCTGAGATATTTCTGAAAATCCCAGTTCTTTAGTCAGCTTTCCTCTGATAGTAGGCTCTGAGACAGGTATGGTCTCTATAAAGCATTAACTAAAATTAGCTGGTTTTCTCCTAAAACTGGGCGCTGATACGACATAGTCTCTTGAGAATGGGTCCCTTCTATCCAATCCTGCAAGCTCAAATCCTATTTCCTAAAACTTTCCCAATGTTAGCCCACTTTCTCTAAAAACCAGGCTCTAAGATAGCACAGTCTCTCAAGAAAGGTTCTCTCTAGTCTTTTGCTCTGGAGGTACACACCCAATCTTACCTGAACTGGCTGTTTTAATGCCTTTCTTCTAATTTCCCCTTCCATGCTGCTTCTCTAGCGTTCTATGGGTCTGGATCAGCTGTCAGTCACTCTGCATTTCCACCAAACACCCCTCTCCTAGCCACCCCAGCTGTTAGTGGGGGCTCTTAAGACAGAGTGTTACTTATTTCCACCATATGGTTTTTGTATTTTTCTGTAATTTTATGGGGTTTTAGTGGGGCTTTTAATTGGGGATTGTATTATTCTGAACTTTGTACGTAACCCGCCACGAACCGGCCTGTCCAGGATTGGTGGGCAATAAATCCAGCAACAAAAACAACAACAAAGTGGGTTAGAATTGACAGGAAGGAGTATCCATCCTTCTTAACATCAGTGCCTGATTTTAGGAGCCTCAGCTTAGTGGTTCATAAGATTATCAATCGAGACATTCTTAGAACCTTGTCTGATGCCATAACATCACTTCTGGGTATGCACCCCAAAGAGATGTTGCCCTGTCACCCAATCTCAGTTTTCTACATCTCTGCCTCCTCCAAAATTCCCAGGGATTGCTCGCTAGGCAATGCTATCCTGCTTCCTTGTACAAGTTTGCAAATGGATGTCACATCTGAGCAGATTTTTGCTATATTCCTGTCTTGCTAAACAGGCACACATTCCGCTCCTAAGCTTCTCCAAAAGCAAACTGGCAGCCATACAGCATGTCCCTCATGTTACTGTTAGTAGGTCAAGATCCTTTTTGTTTACTGGCCTTCTAATTGCTATTTACTTTGTATGACTACACCTAGCACACTATCTCTTGCTGCTGTGTAGTATTCAAGCCATTACACTACTTGCATGTTATTGGCTAATTATCCCATTGGCTGCAGATTCAATGACTGGGAGGGGGAAAAGACCTTGGATCACCAGGCATGGCCTTCTCGAATGCTCATTTGTTCCAGTGCCTAGTTTTTGACACATTTCCTGAACGGAGCCATTTGGCTTCCCTTTCTAGCAAATCGTGGGTCTACAGGCTACTGTAATGAAAACCCTCAGGTAAGGTTTCCTGGTTCCCAACATCCCAAATCTTGAGACTTGAAGGATGGGGCATAGTGATGTCAGGGGGGAGAGTCTGTTGCTCTAGGAACAAATCCCAGTAGTAATGGGAGTATTTCCATACATCGGTTGAAATTAAACTGGTTTCTGTGAATATATATATATTCACAACCCTGTGGTTTTAAAGAGATTGATGGAACACCCTATGAAAAATATTTTTAAAATAATCTTTTAAAGAAATGCATCCTAAACATAAAAGGTATTTAGCTAGTGTTGGATTATTGTCTCCCATCTCTAGAGAGCCAGTTTGGTGTTGAGAGGCAGTTTGGTGTAGTAGTTAGGAGTGCGGACTTATAATCTGGCATGCCAGGTTCGATTCTGTGCTCCCCCACATGCAGCCAGCTGGGTGATCTTGGGCTTGCCACGGCACTGATAAAACTGTTCTGACCGAGCAGTGATATCAGGGCTCTCTCAGCCTCACCCACCTCACAGGGTATCTGTTGTGTACAGAGGAAAGGAATGGCGACTGTAAGCCGCTTTGAGCCTCCTTTGGGTAGAGAAAAGTGGCATATAAGAACCAATTCTTCTAGATTGTATCTGTGATAGTTATGACAAGCAGGAGTATATTAAAGCCATCAGGTGTATGATCTATCTGACTGCCTGAGATTTCAATCTGACATCCTAAGGGTCTGAGGATCCCCCCTCCAAAAAAAAACCTAGCAGCCAAGGCCTGCTGTTTGCAAGCCTACCTTCAGCAGTCCCCTAGGCCAGTGGTCCCCAACCTTTATATCACAGGTCAACGCTTGACAATTTTACTGAGGTCGGGGGGGTGGGGTAGACATTTGCCGAGGGATATCGCCGCCACCTGAGCCCCTGCTCTGCTTCCTTTCCTGCTGGCCCCCCTGACTTCCCGCCACCTGCTGGGGGGCACTGCCAGTAGCAGCTGCGCAGTGCCACGCTGAGGGAGAGCCCCAGCGATGGCGGCCGCCAAAGAACACCAAAGGTGAGCCGGTGGCAGAGTGGCAGGGCAGCCCCCAGGCAGCATCCAGGGAGGAGGACGAGGAAGAGCCACAGCCCGGTACCGACTGATCCACGGACCAGTACTGGTCCCTGGACCGGGGTTTGGGGACCACTGACCTAGGCTTTGACAAGGGAAGCAACATGGCTGAGGTCCAAAGAACTACAAAAGGACTTCTCAAGAGGACTGCAAACTCTTTAGTGTAGGAAAATAAGTTGTCCTGTGCACTGCAATGCCACATCACAAACTGCTTTTAGAATGCTTCTCTCTGGTACTAGAAACTTTCTTTTCTTTGAAAAAAACATTGATGGAAACACCTCGCACTAGAGGAAAGTGCTTCACAGCAGAGGACAATGCTGAGTGAGCAGAAACAAGGTATAGGACCCAAGGCTTAGGGCCTAACTCTATGTTAAGTTTTTTCTGATAATTTCTTTTGAAAGACTTATTCTGTAGTTCTGTCCATCTTAAGTACATGCAGGCTCAATTAGACCTTCCCCCATGGTGTCCTGCTGGAATGAAAGCGCTTCAGAGTGTGATATAGAGCGTGGCATATAGAGGATGGATAAGTACTGAGAAGCTACATAGTTCGCCAACCTCAACATGATCTCCTGGAATTTCAGCTGATTTCCAGACCAAAGAGATCTCTTCCTCCGGAGGAAATGGCAACTTTGGAGGACAGACTCTATGGCATTACATCCCTGCTGAGCTTTGTTCTCTACCCACCCTGCACTCTTCCCTAAGCTCTACTCCCAGACCTCCAGGAATTTCAACGAGACTGGCAGTCTTAGGCTGTTTCAGGTTGGGAGGATGGAACAGGAATGGAGGACTGTGCATGCTGCATTCCCAATCCAAATTGGATCCAATGTGTTCCTGGGAAGCACATTGCAATATGCCTTTATAACTTATCTGAAGACATCCCCAATGAAAGCATAATATATAGGTTCTTAGTCTGAAACACTTAGAATAATAGAATCACAGAGTTGGAAGGGATCTCCAGGGTCATCTAGTCCCACCCCCTGCAGAATGCAGGCAATTCACAAAAGCACATCAGCCAGCAGTGATTAACTGCCTACCCACAGTGACCCTAATTTCATGCCCAAGAGATCCCCTCCACCAAAAATCCCCAGAATTCAGCCTGGTCTGGAGGGAATTCACCTACCATCCCCAGTGGTGATCTGCAATTCCCTGGGTATGCAAGGAAGGGCCACATGAGACAAACACTGGCACATCCCTTCCTGCCCACCCACTCACAATCTGCCAAAGTTAATAAAATCAACATTTCTGCCAGATGACAACCTAGCCTCTCCTTAAAAACTTCCAAAGAAGGAGAACCTACCACCTCCCGAGGAAGCCTGTTCCACTGAGGAACCTCTTTAACTGTGAGTAACTTCTTCCAGAAGTTCTTCCGACTTCCATTTTAAGAAACTAGAAACATTGCAGATTTCAGGTTTTGCCACGTCCAGAAACAACTTATTTCTTCTCACTGTCCTTCCTTTGCAACATTTATGAAGAGTTCTACCTGGGTATAGAAGGGCTCCCATGTGACGTCTGACTTACGGCAACTCCAGCGAAGGTATTTCAAGACAAGTGAGAAGCAGAGGTGGTTTGCCTTTGCTTTCTTCTGCAAAGTCTTCCTTGGTGGTCTCCCATCCAGTACCTACTTGGCTTAGCTTGCAAGATCTGACATCATTGGACAATACCATACCACTATCCCTCCCCTATGAAAAGTTCTAGGGAACTTGAAAAATTGTGCTCACAAATCCTGCCCCCAATATATATTTATTTTATATTTCACTTTTTTTTTATTTTGCAAACCTAAAGCCCTGTTGTGGTTTGTAGAAAGATCCATCTTGCCCATTCACAGCTTTTGTCCAGATTTGGCTGAATATATCACTGAATATGTCACATAGATGAGCCAAACCTTCTAAAAAAGCTGCCCACAGAAATCTCAGTACAAGAATTTGGAGCGTCACTAAAATCTAGGTACCGAAAGGACAGTGTTGATCTTCTGTTATAGTCAGCTTATATTTGGGGCTCTACCCAATGGACAGCAACATCCTGTTCCTTGTAAGTCCTGGTTTTAAAACTTTTTCATAAGGAGACATGATCCACCACTTGGCCCTTTCTCTGAAAACAAATGCTTTTGTATGAAGAGCTGATAAATTTGTGTGCGTGTGTTTTTTTAAAGAACAGGAGCAACTGATCCAGTTCTACAACAAAGAGGCTGATAAGCACAGCAATTTCAGAAGGTCACCAAGAACCTGATACTTATGTGAATCACAAATGATTCTCTACTTTTGCATATCTTTTGTTTCATTTGTAAAAGGAAGGGAACTTTGAAATCCTAGCACTGCCATCTTCCTTCCAGGAAAGTAAGAGCTTCCATTAATCTGTGCAGCTGGTGCCACCTACTGTGCTGAAAAGTGAATGGCTCTTAAATTTGCAGGGTTTTTTAAAATACCGGAATCTTTCAGTTCACTACCAGTCATTGGGTGAATAATAACATTTTGTATTTGTATAACACTTCAATACTTGCTTTTAACATTTCCTTGATGAAAACGACACCATTGAAATGCATGTATGAACCGGACTCTTATTTTCCTTTAGCTGTTTTGTTTTCAGCGTTCACTCTTTTTAATGAACTGCAAACAGTTACCACTAAATACTTGTGTACTTTTGCATCAAGTTGGTTCTTGGACCAACTGGTTAACAAATACAATTGGACTTTTATTGGAGGGTGGAGTTAAGTCATAGCTGATTTATGGTGAACCTTTAAGGTATTCAAGGCAAGAGGTATTCTGAGGTGGTTTCACATTCCCTGCTTCCATGTCATGATCCTGGTATTCCTTGGAGGTCTCCCATCCAAACAGTAGTTAGGGTTAACCCTGCCTAGCTTCTAGATAAAGCTAGCCTGGGTGATCCTGGTCAGGGCACAGTCGGACGTACATGCAATTAGGGAAGGGCATGAACCAGCTCACAAATGTTGGGTAGTTTGTGGTTTGTGAAGTGATATTCACGGAAAGGCATCAGGCATGAACAGTCCACCAACTCTGGTGCTGTTTGTGAATTGATACATTTCCAGACAGACTGTCTCTGCTCAAGTAAACTGTTTACAAAACCCCAGGGCAACAGAGGATGGAATTTTCCAACCTCGTAAACAGCAATTGGAGCTCTCCAAAGCTTAAGAGGTACTGCTGGCTGCTAATAACAGAGTTCCCATTCTGCTCTATAAGATCAGAAAGCTCTATATACCCTCAGCTCAGCTCCACACCTTCAGGTCTGTCAGCTGTTCACAGTCACACAGAGAGGTAGGGAACTTGTTAAAAGCAAATTAGCAGATCACATTCATTTATTCCCTCCTGAGCGTGAACTTCTCTCCCTGGCTGGAGTTTGCATGTTAGGTGGATTCAGGACTAATGGGAATGCAACAGAGGTCAGGACAGATGACAGTCTTGCACAACCAGGACTCCAGGGATCCAGTACCAGCGGTTGCAAAGGATGATGAAGTACTCCATTATCATTGCCTCTGCCAAATTCTCTGCCACTGCCTACCTGGCATCTCAGTCAATGTTGACCTCTCACTACTGACAACCAGTAGTGGGGCTTCTTCCAGGTTGGATTCTTTGAGGCAGAGGTGCTGTGCTGTGGCTCCACCCCCCCTGTGTTTTCTACCTGGTGTTCCCTCTGGCCACATTTGTTGGCCTGTAGCCTTTGTATTTCTTTGCAGAACTCATGCTTTCACTGCAAGGGCTTTGTATTCAGTAGAGCAAGGCTGCCTTTTATTGGGGGGGGGGGTGTCACAGATGAAGGCCAGCTTGTACTCCCCTTTATTGCAGAGAGAATGCAACCTGGTGGTGATGCCTATCTTCAATCCCCATGCCAAGGTCCCAAGCAGGAGGAGAACTGCTATCTGCAGGGTGAAAACCAGCACTCAGTCTAGTCCTTGCACCATGTAGCCACTGCCCACCCTTAGCTGCAGGATTCTTTGTATCACATAGTGGCAATGTTTTGCACTGTGTAGTCTGCATCCATCACCTGCACAGGGAGCAGAAGCACTTTACAACCTTGTGTGAGGACAGTTCCCTCCTGGGGCCTGGGCCATACCCTGCCAGTCCTACTGGTGTGCTCCAGAGGTCCTCTGTGAAGTGTACATTTCTACCTTTTGCTCTGGAGATCTGACAATTGCCAGTGCAGCCAGTAACAGGCTGTATCCTCCATGAGAGAGAAAGGTTGGCCATCACCAGGAATAATCTTGCCAATGAGAACACATGTCCTGGTTTCCTGTAGTCTTGGGTATGACCTGGTTGTGCTTGAACAATGCTACCATTGATTTGGGTTCAGTTTTCAGCAACATTCCCAGAGCCATACTTTTTGGAACAGGGCTGGGCCAAGATATGCCCACTATTCCATCAGGATGTGTTTGAAGGAAAAGGAGACAACTGACTCCCTCTTCACCATCCTTATTACTGCACTATTAAATGCAGGCAGCAGGTTGTCCTCTCTGTGTTTGGTGTATGTAGCTTTTGAACATGTGTCTGACATTTCCTCCCAAAACAGTTTTCTGGCTTGACCTTAGTCCTGTTGGGACTAATTTTCCTGGGCCACCAATTCTCCTGGGCACATTTCAATGGTTCTGCTGGGCTTGCAAAAATGTCCTCACCTTCAGTTTCTGCTGCAGAGATTCTCGGGGACTTTGAATCCGTTCTATTGGGCTTCTATTGCTCTTGCTTTCTTGCTGTCCCCTGCTCTATTGGAAACAATGGAGGACAGGAGCACCTTATTTGGGGGTTGTAACTTTAACCCATAAATCCAATCCTCATCTAACTATGAGAAGAGTCAGTGGGATATCCTCTGTGAGTTTGGTGTCTCTAGAATGCTGTGGTAGGGGCTGTTCTACTGCATCAGGAACTTCATAAACCAAACCAGTTCATCTAGCATCAAAAAGTTTGTGATGCTCTGTGATTTGTGAACTGGGCATGCCACAAACCATGAACTGATACAGACTGTATTTTCCCAGTTTATGCCCATCCCTTCATGCAATATTTTCTTCCTGGATAAGAAGTAAATAAAGTAATCATCTTTAAATATATATGTCTGAGCAGACTCCTTGGGGGCGGGGCTTATACCTTATTAGTAACTGTGGGTCTGCGGTGGATGGTGGTGGCCTAGGCTTTAAATCCATTATCACAATATGGTTAGAAACAAAACACACTGTTCTGTTTCACGTTTTTAAAGACTGTTTGTGTGTGTGAACAGTGTCACAAGTTTGTACTGGAGTTAAAGAAATGATGCAACGAGGGCCAATCTTGTTCCTTGGACCTCTTTAGTGATGGAATTGGCTTCCGATTAGCCCATAATTCTGAGCAGGGTTATCAGCTTTACCAGGTTTCCTATATTTTAACAGCATCATGGTCTGCATCCGCATAGCATCATGCATAGCAGCAGTAAGAAGCATCAGTGTGGTCATTTCCCCTGTACTTTCTTTGCCCTTGGACCACCAGAGGCCTTGAAAAAAATAACATTGCAAAATGATGATGGAGGAGGCAGGACCTGCAAACGTGTGCACCTTCCCATCCACACAGCATGCAAAGCTGCTTTGACAGTGAGCTTGTACCACACCAGATTTAGGTGAGACTGCAGCAAAGTGGGGGGAAACACGAACAGAGGAAGATTAGTGGTAACACTATGGATGTTCCATAAGAAAGAAAACCACTGCTCTAAAAGGAAACCTAGAATAAGCAGTCTTGTTCAGATAGCTGTAGCTTAGTCCTGCATCCCAAACTACCATCAAAAGCACAGGAGTGGTCTAGGTTAGTTGTTTTGTGGCTAGTTGACAACCCTAAAATGTACTAAATGTGAATTGGGATACGTGAGGGGTTAAACCTGGCTGTGGATTTTAGTCTTATTCTTTGGATTAAGGACCCATGTGGCAGCTAGTGTCTTTTGCTTACCATCTATTTGCTGTTTTCGGTCTGAAGTCTTTGATTAGAAAGACAGAAAAACCACCACCAACAACATAGCTGAATACTTTGGGGCACTTTGATCTAGGGATACACACCAAGGAATATTCTTTGTTCAGCATTTCCTCCATAAAGTCAGAGGGAAGGAAGCTGTCTTTAAACAAATGGCTGTTCTAGAGACCAGTTGATTTATATGGATAGCAGCTCATGCTTTTGACATATGCATGAATGTGATTGGTGAAGCTATTTCAGATGACAGATACTGTAAAGGAAAAGGCTGCGTTTTCCATTCAGCTACAAAAAAGACTGACCTTTCAGTATTATATGCAACTCCCAGATTGTACCACAAAATGAATACCTTGTGAACTATCTACTCAAAGGGTGGAAATGACATTAGAACAGGGCTGCATCCAACTTCATAGGCTCCTGTTTCACAGCTCTGGATTTTACCTGGGGCTTAAACTGTGTGATCCATTCTTATATACATTTAGGATTTGGCCAATGCTCTACTTTCATTGTAAGCATTTGTGACACCTGGTGGACAAGGGGGTAAGGCCTGCATCAGCACCATGTGCTTGGCATGCGGAAGGTCCCAGATTCAATCCCTGGCATCTCCGGTTAAAAGGAACAGGTAGTAGGTGATGTGAAAGACCTCCATGCAAGGCCATGGAGAGCTGCTGGTGGTCTGAACAGACAACACTGACTTTGATGGACCAGGGGTCTGATTCAGTATAAGGCAGCTTCATGGGTATTGTTTGCTCTTGCCTCAGTTTCAAAGGACTGCCTTCCTTGGGAGAAGTTTGCACTTCTGCAAATGAATTGGAGGGCAGCTTGTGACTTACATACAAAATCATACAAACTATATCTTTGATAGTTTGATCAGTCTGTCTGTCTGTCTGTCCGTCCATTCAAGCTTCAATGGATTATCTTTAAAAAATGAAAAGTTGTTTCAAGGGCTACAGATCTTATCAGTGGAGCAAACTGTGTGAGCATTTTTATTCTTTCCCCAACACTGAATTTTCCAGTCAATATTACACTTCTCATAAGCTGTTTTTCTCCCATGGGGAAAGATCCACCCATGCACCCCTACTACACTGATCAGACTTACACTTTTCAGAAGCCATGTTTAATTAAAACAAGGAAGAACAGTTGGTTCTTATATGCCGCTTTTCTTACCCGAAGGAGTCTCAAAGCGGCTTACAGTCGCCTTCCCATTCCTCTCCCCACAACAGACACCCTGTGAGGTAGGAGGGGCTGAGAGAGCCCTGATATCACTGCTCAGTCAGAACAGCTTAATCAGTGCCATGTGAAGCCCAAGGTCACCCGGCTGGTTGCATGTGGGGGAGGAGTGGGGAATCAAACCTGGCTCACCAGATTAGAAGCCTCTGCTCCTAACCACTACACCAAGCTGGCTCTCTCATCCAAACTTTGTTTTGCAAATCTGTGTTGTACATCTCACCTGCAACTGCCAGGCAAGCAAACCAGAATTGGGGCTGCTCCCCAGCACTAAAAAAAGGTCAAAGGTCATTTGCCACACAAACTCTGCCCAATACCAGTGCACATATGGTACTAAGGTGGAAATAACACAAGAAAAGTGGGAGAAGCTAAAGAGGAAGGGAAACCTTCCTCCAATTTCATAGCTATTTTAAGAGAAGCATAAACTGTAAGCACTTCATGAGGTAAAAGGTATGGTCTTGACTGCAATGCTCACATGAGTAGACCACTTGAGTGAGTGGCAGTAGAAAACACTATGGGTTGGACCCAACCAGCTCTTCTACAGGGAGAAGCTATGCTGGGGATCAGAGGACAAGCATGCACAAAATTCTCATCGATCTGAAAAAGAAGAGAGCTGGGTAACATTGAATGAAAAATTTGGTGGGATTCAACACTATATAGCCTACCCTGAACTCCTTGGAGAAGGGGCGGGATACAGATTTGATAGAGAGAGCTGACAGTTACAGGTCCAGCACTGAAAAGAAACCCAAGAGAACCTTGTAGAGCCTCAAGACTAATGTGAGAAATAGTCTCCTTTTCTCATTTTTGAGTTCAGTGGAAAAAAGAGGTGGTCCTTCATTACAATAAACACAAGCAGACTGTTTGCATGAGCAGCTATTTGTGGAAGTGAGTGGCTGGTTGATTGCAAGAACAGAATGAGTGCCTTGCAGATAAACATGGAAAGGTTATCAAGTTGGAAATGCAGGTAGTCTAAAAATAACAGTCTATAAATAGACTCAGCTTTCTGATATCTCTTATACCAGATGTATTCTCAACTTTCATCTGTTACCAAATATGAACACAATTGCTTGTGATTGCAATGACTGTGAAGTGTGAATCGGAGCAAACCTTTGCCAGAAAAGTTTGTGCTGGTCTGTTCAGCTTTATCCATTGTCCTGCTGAGTCAGTTCCCAAAATGTGCATCACCCAAATGCTCATTTAGCAATATGCTTTCAGTCCCCAAACCCGCAACGCAGAAAAAGGCACAGACAATACAAATCTGTTTGTTCAACAAGATTCTGAAACCTTTTTGTAACATGGAGGGCAAAACAATGGCCACTCAAACCAAGGGTGGTGAACAAGGTACGCAAGCACCTAGGACCACACTGCTTTTGCCAGTGCTGGGGTTAGCTGCTCGGTTGTTCGGATGCTTGGCAGTGATTTCATTCCTAAGAAATGGAATAATGAATGGCATCGGGGGATCCCTTAGCGTTGGTTAGGTCGGGACCCTCGCTCCCAATGAGGGAGCTTTTGACCGCAAGTTGGACAGGGGGTGGGAGTTAGAACTCTCTGTATCGCCATATTTTAATGTTTAATGGGGTTTTAGGGGATGTACTGGGTTTTATTGTTTTACTGTAAACTGCTGTGAGTCAAATTGCTTTAGGATGCTCTGGGCTGATCCTGCGTTGAGCAGGGGGTTGGACTAGATGGCCTGTATGGCCCCTTCCAACTCTATGATTCTAAATTGAGAGCAGTGGTATACAAATCTGAAAATAAATAAATAAATAAATAAATAAATAAATAAATAAATAAAACAGGTACAAAATGTGTTTCATATATATACACACACACAAAGCCTGTGGTGCATAGTTGAATGATGTAATGCTTTTGTTTCTAGGTAGCTGCTCAGCTAGAAATATTCATTTGTCAGTTGACTGTTCCAGCAAACCACACTCCTGGTTGTGATCCGTGAGGTTTGCTTTTTCTAGTTCATCAGCAGCCTAACTCTTCTCAAAGAGAGATGTTCGCTGAAATTCTGGGCGAATGCATTTATTGTAGACGTACCTATAAATACTGGGTGTATTTTTCTTGCCCTTAGTGGTCTTGGAGAAGAACTGGAACCGAAATGTGTGGGAGATGGACGACGATCAGCCCAGTCATCAGGTAAGAGAGTGGGTTGCAACTGGCGTTCATGAGGGATCTACTAATGCCAAGCCTGTGCATGCAGCTTGGGATAAGAGCGGGTGCCAGCCCAAACAAAGTTGCTTTATGTCTTGGATCTGAAACTGCTGGATAGGCAAGTTTGGGGGGGGGGGTGTTTGATGTGCTAAGAGCTTAGCAAGCAGCAGCATTTTTCCTTTGAAGCTGAAAGCTGTGCTAAATCCTCCTGAGTCAGATGGTTGGCTGGGCTAAACTGGTAAATTAACTGTTCAGGTACAGGATAACCCTGTGGTGGTCAGGAAAGAGAACTCTACCTTTGCTATAAAGATAGCTGACAAATTATGGACACAATCCAGCCTTGACTTGATTTCAGTGAAAGAGGGCTAGGTATGCTAAAGTGATGAATTGTGTGAAATAGAGATAGTAACAACTGCAAGCACTGAGGTCTGGGTGGTATTAATGATTAGTAAGAACTTCTAGTAGGGTCTTTGTTTTGGTTGTTTTGAATATTTGTAAGTTACTAGTATTTGTATGAAGTATAACAAACTCATTGAAACATGTTTCTCTGATATAGAACCTCTTTGATGTTACTGGAAGCACCAGTATTCATTTACGTATTAAGTCATGTGGAAAAAAACTGTCCGTTCAAAACTTTCAAGGCAGCTTCCAAAGTTTCAGTCAAAGCAAAGATAATTGCCAGTATTTAAAGCAACTAAAAAAACTGAACTTAAGACAGGTAAACTGCCCCCCCCCACCATAAAACAGTAAAACAGCAAATATGGAACTCAACCCCCCCGCCCCCCAAAAAAAATCAGGCAAATGGGGCGATTTTTAAACAGTCAGTCAGAAAATCTTTACTGGCATACAAAGAAAGATGACAGAAAAACCCACATTATACAGTGTTAATTGTTCTACAGTGACAGGACCTCATAGCCAGCTATACAAACTTGGCAACCGAATCAATAACTTGAGAGTTTTTGTTTCCTACTAGGAAAATGATCTTAGTCTCACCATCAAGTCCTTGTCATTTAGAAAAAAGTGGGTTGATGAACTGCCCATGAATAATGGCATGGAGGGGACAATGGAAAAATGCATGTAGGATTGTGTAAAGTGTCAGGTAATCAGCTAGCCATGGGGAGAGAGAGAAAAGGAGAAAGAGAGAGTTCCAAAGAGGCAGTATCACCACGGAAAACAGCATGCTTCTGGTGACCGCCTCCTGACTTCAGAAGGGGCGGTGCTCAGAGTCGCTGCTGAAGATAGAATCTTCATTGATGTGCTTGTTCTTTTAAGTCCTTTAAGTCCCCTGCTCTCAAATTATTTCTCTTGGAGGTAATGATCAGCATGTCTAATTGAGTACAGTAGCAAAGAGGCATGCAGTGTAGTTTTTAAAAAGACTAGCAGGATATATTCCCAGTTGTCGGTGCCTGGCTGAAGTCTGGCTACTGCATTTCAGGTCAGGAAGTCAGGTGAAGCTTCCAAACTGTGTTCAGCATTTGAGACTGATGAGTTTCAGATACTATAATATACTACTAGCAGAAAAGTCCACTTTCCCTCCCCCAACCCCAACCCAGGCAGGCTCACTGAGGCCTGGAGAGGCCATGGCAGGCCTTCTTGAGGTGGGGGGAGTGCTTGCAGAGGACTTTCCTGTCTCCCATGCACTGGTGAGGCCAGGGCTTGCCCCCCTTCCCTCCCAAGGCCAGTCCTCAGCTGGGCGACCTTCTGGAGGCCACCATCCACAGTCCCAGCCCCCACCCTCCAAGCCCATGCTCTCTGGCTGTCTTACCTCTGGCACTGGAGGGGTATGCAGCCAAGGGAGGGACAGCTTACCTGATTGGCCATGTGTTGAACAGATAGCAAATCAGTAATGTGATGAGTCCCAACTCTTCCCACCACTCCTGTCCCATTTTATTTAGATATTACAGATAAGTATATTTCCATTATTGTTATTTTTGCAAGGTTATGATATTTGTATTCAGAATAATCTCAGGGATTATTCCTATGCAAGTCATCATGCACAAACGGAGTTGCTATCTTGATAGCAAAATAGTATTGATAATAAGAGTGGCTCCCTCTGTTCTCTGACTCCGAAATCTCACCATCAACAGAACCATCAGGAATGAGCCCAGTAAGACTTCATCTTTTGTGACTCTGACTCCCTTGCTCCCATCTAGCTCAGTAGAATTTATCAGCTATCAATACTGCTGAATTATTGTGTCCCATCATGCTTGTATCATATATTCAAATCCATCTTCAACTGAAGCACAGCACCTCTTCCATCCTTAGCACTCAACCTAATCCAAAAGACGGTTTGGTCAAAAGAATGTATATGGGAGTCGAATTCAGTCTAGTAACAGACTTCCATTTTTAAGTCTATAGTGAACATGGTATGATCAACCTATTCTCATTACTTTTGTTCTACCACCTTTAAAGCATTACAAAACCCTGCAAAACATCTTTGACCAGAGATGATTGGGGGGGGGGGGGAGAATGGACAGCAGCATTCACAATGGTTGTTAACACACTGTATTCTGCTCTCTGGAAAATAAACCTATCTCTAGCTCTAATTGAGCATTTGTGTTTAAATCCAGCAAGCTCCATTTTGAAATGGCTGCTATTTGTTGTGTATATTTCTGTATCCGGTAAAAAAAATCCCCTTAACTCCTCTGATTTCCAGATGGTGTTTTTAGAACAATTGTCTGCCTTGTTATACTTCATTTCCCAAAGATTTCACCAAGGACTGCCTCATCACCTAACTTCAATACAAAGATGAATTATTGTCGTCCCCCCCTCCCACTGCACTTCTGCTTTTCTTTTGCCAAAGGTAGACTGTGGATCATTTATAATTTGCTTTATTCCCTAGGAGGTCTGTTTCCTTAGTAATAAGATGAATCTACACAAAGCTTTGGATGCATTCAAACACTGTAGGTAGGCAGTATACTCTGGAAAACACACTGTGGCCCTAGAACTTTACTATTTTCAGAAAAGAGTCCTGCAAAGAAGCAATTTCAAGAAAGCCAGTGAATGCTTTGGCTTGGGTCCAGACTAGCCTTTCCATGTGTGCAAAGATTACCTGGTTCTCTCCCTGGGGGGGCGGGGATTGGATCCCTCAGGAACAGGATTTAGCAGACATTTCAGGCTGCTGGAGGGGGGGGGGGGAGTCAAGCTCTTTGTGCCTGACAAAATAGGCTTTTTACAAGCAAGATACTTTTAAAGCAAGGGGGGGAAACACAAAGCTACTTTACTGTAACAGGCAGTCCAAAAACTGAGATTTTGTGAGAGTCCAAAAACAAATCTGGATGATACTTGCAATAGGCAAAATGATGGAGAGGGATCTGATCCAGCAAAATAATGGCGACATGTGTATTTGCTGCCTTTGGCTACATGTGGCTAATTCAACACATCACACAGCATTTCCTAATTATTGCGGATTGTTCATATTTGGAACTTTTGTGCATAACCAGACAATTTGTTGTGCCTGCAGTTTGTCTACATTCTCCCATACACAGTAAAATCCAAATAATATATGATAGTGCAGTTCCATTTGGTAGAACAAACTGAATTGTATGTCTTCTGTGAAAATAACAACATTCTTTATTTTTATATCCCACCCTTCCTACACTCAGAGACTTAATGGAGCATTATTTAGTTCCATGCAAGGAAAACTTCTACTGCCCATTTCTGCACATTGAGCCTGATGCTGCTGACTCTGTGAACTTAGGCAGATTGTGAGTGAGCAGAAGAGATTGTGTCAGTATCTGGCTCTTGTGACCCTTTCTTGCATGCTCAGGGAAATGCCAATCACCATGTTGGGATCAGGAGGCAAATTTCTTCCAGGCCAGACTGGCCAGGGATTCTGGGTTTTTTTGAGGGGGGATCATCTGGGCATGGAATTGGGGTTGCTATGGGCAGGCAGGTAGTTGTGAATTTCCTGCATTTTGCAGAGAGTTGGACTAGTTGACCCTTGAGGTCCCTTCCAACTCTGTGATTCTATTAAACAGGTAGGATTTTTTTTCCCCCTCATGCTTGTTGGTAACCCTAGTTTTGCATTCATTCACTTTTGAATAGAGATGATAAAGACCCTGCTTTTCTAGGGGCTTTTGGAAGAGGCTGAATTCAACTGTTTCATCCCTGTGGTCTGGGTTTGACAAGCTTGTTTTTATCATTCTTATTGACTTGGATTTTGATTTCTGATTTTATTATTAATGCCATGTAATTGCTGCTTTATGTTCGGAATTGTTTTATGCTGTATTTTCCGTGTAATTATATTGCTGAGTGAATAGTGTGTGTGTTTTAAATACTTTAAATGCCATTTCAAATTATTTTGGGGTCTGTGAGTCACCCTGGTTGCCATTTTGGCAAAAGTATTGTATAGAAATGTCTCAAATAAATATGCATACATTTAACGAAATAAGTATAAATGAAAATTCCGCTGAGCAGGCACAGAGTGTGCTACCTTGTTGCTCAGAAACTGTGGAAACTCTTCACACTTCCAGGATTTAATGGATGTGTTGCTAGATTCATTTTCAGACAGATGTGAAATGCAGCTTCTCCAGACTGGGGCCCTGATCCAAAGGTGCAGGCACAGATGGTGTGCATGGAGGTCAGCTGCCTTCTAAGGAAGAGGAAGTGACTGCCCCATCTGGTTTTTGGGGGGCACAAAGAACAGTTTAAGCAGTATCTGTTTTGGATTAGTGCAAAAAATTATTTTCTTAGTTCCAGGGGATTTAGGTTGATGCTCATGCAAAAGAGAAAAAGGACAATGTTTTCTATGGGACAAAAACATACCAAAGAACTGACAGGGAAGTCTGCCTTTCCCAGGTTTAAAGAATGAAGACCATTTGGTGTTCTGTTTGAGTTGTCCTATCAGTGCAGTGAAATGACTACATTATCCATCACTTTCCTAGTAAAAAGTCATGAGAAAAGAACAGAGATAAGGGATTCTGATGTTATACCTTAAGGAATTATCTGTTCCACTTAATATTTCTGGTAAGGGCATGGAGGAGGAGCTGGTCTTATGGCTTAAGTGCCACTCAGCACGTAAGATCCACTCAGGATGGCTGTCCCGCCCCTGAGTGCCTCCTCCTCCAGTGGCCAGCCAATCGCCTTCTGTCCCACACCCTGACCAACCCCTCCTCCTTCCCTTTCCCTCCGAGGCTCAGGGGGCCTCCAGCCTGCAGCCTTTCCAGGGTGTAAACTGCACGGAGCTTTTATTCCAACCCCAGATCGATTCAGTCCCTGCCCTCTACACAGAATGCGATTTCCGTTTGGATTTGGGGCGATTTAAATTTTCCTTCTGCAGCAAGAAGTATTGATCCGGAGTGACCCGACCTTTATTGTGCGATATCTCAGACTGCTTTTAATCCTGAACATATTCAGAAAATTGCATTGTTTTGAATCTGGGCTCTCCTCCGTGGTAGAGGACCCGTGATTGGCTACAGGTGGTCATGTGACAAGCCTGCTTCAAAGGAGAAGCCCCTAATTTCTCTCAACTTCTGTGGCCTTGGATTTTTTTTGTGTGCCTTCTTTGTCCCCCCCCTTCAAAAAAAGAAAGGATTTTTTTCCTCCCTCCTCTGATGTCTTGGATCCTCCCCCCCTTCAAGAAAACAAAGAAAGAGTCTCCATTTGCCTCCCCCCCCTCTTCTGAGCCTCCCTAGACTTTCCTGTTTCAATGGGGAGGGGGGGGGGAGAGGAAGACTCGAACTCAAAGCGATCTGAATTCAACAGGATTGACAATGGAATAAAAAAAGTAAGTGCAGACTCTGCCCAGGTCCTAAGGGAAGGAAGGCCATCTGTAGAGTTCTTCTACTCTCTCCCCATCTAGCACTCATTGTATTCCTGAATGCAACAGGCTTTGCTCCTAGTATTAAATATATTAAACAGAAGGAAGGGCCTTGAGCTCTTTGTTGTTTCTTTTCCTTTGCAATTTTGTGAAATGTATTGAGACAGACATGATGCTTTCCTTTTGCATTGCTGAGTTACTTCATTGAGTAAGCACAGAAATTGTATGGAGCATACATTTTAAGGGTGGCAGCTCTATGTGATTGCTTCATTTGGCAAGTGTATGTTGCTGATATTTGCTGATGATTACAGAGGACAGCTGGAAATGAAAATGAGGAAGTTGATGGCAACTGTCTGTGTGGATTAAGGAACAAAAGAGGAGTCAAAGTCACTGTGAAACAGATTCCCCCAGCAGAATGTGACAAAATGGACCCTTCTAAGCCTGCCAATGCTTCTGATCTTCTGGCTCAAGAAAGCAAGCCTCGTTACCATTGCCTTCAAAACCCACCTGGCTTCCCACCAGGGCAGAAAGCAAATGATAGCTCTTCCAAAGATAAAAAAGAAAGCTCAACACAGGGTGGAGAGGAGCTACACAGAGATGGAGAACTGTGTGAAAATAGCCCAGGGAATCATGGGATAATGGAAACTTCAAGCAAGGGGAATCAGACACCGAGGACAGACCTAACTGCCAGCGAGGAGAACCTTGTGTGGCTTGACTTATCAAGAAGTGGGGAGAATTTGGGGACATCAACAAACGATCCAAAGAAACCTTGTTCAGCAGAAGGTGACAGTAGATTTCATACAACCCAGAAGAATAAACACGACAATGGAGCAACTCTAGAGAAAGACAGTAAAGATTATTGTGCTCCAGGTTCTGGAATGTCCAAGGAAACTTTGCAGGAGTTGAAAAACCTGTTGAGAGAGAGCCCGCTGCTTAGTACCAGGGCCAGGAACAGTGGTAAGCCCAGTGGCATGTTTCCCCGTACCCTTCTGCTGAATGCGAGTGAGAAGCCAAGTAGACACGTTGAGACTTTTCACCCTCACCTAAGAGGAGGTGATCAGAAAATTCCGACTGTACACAAGCAGGTTGCAGGGCAACTAGGGAAGCCACAACCGGTTCACAACTCAGCTGGGCTGAATAAGCAGCAGTCCAAAAGTGATGATATGGAGCATCCAGTTATGAAGCAACAGACATCTCCCCCAAATCCTCCAGGATTTAAATTGGACCCTACTCCTGGTCAGCATGGTAAGGATGTTAGACTCTCAGTGTATGCTTAAGGTATGGAATCAGCTGGAAAGCAGAATTTTTTGTTTTATTTGTTGTTATTCATCTTTCTTCATAGGATGGATGCTAGCGGTTAGACTAGGATCTGCAAGAAACAGGCTTGAATCTCTGCACTGCCACTGGAGCTAATTGGGTGACTTTGGGCCTGTCACTCTCTCTCTATCAGCCTAACATACTCAACAGAGTTGTTGTTGGGAAGATGAAATGGAAAGGGGGGAGAAATGTAAGCCACTTCTGGTTGTCCGTAGAAAGAAAGCAAGGTATAATTACTTTCATAAATAAAGAGTAGCATAAACAATAAGGCAGGACATAACAATAATCCGGACAACCAGTGAGAAAACACCAATATTCAACATACAGCAGCAGCAGAACCAGGAAGCTGCATAGGGTTTCTGAATGGTCCTTAGCATACTAAAGTCAAAGATTTGATTCTTACAAGACACATTGACTATGATGTACAGTCTGTGTCAAGGCATTTTGGGCTTAATTCTGGTCTTCTTAATGTGAATAGCACAGTTTGCATGGGGAAGCACATGCAAATACTGGATGAAGTGATATTTTCCTTGGGGACCTTGGGGGAAATGGAAGTCATATGACTTTCTCTTTCTCCACTTTCATTATGCTATATAACAAGGCACTAGGAATAGGGAGGAAGGACTGAGTTGTATTGAGTTTTCATTGTGTTCTGTGGTGAGAGGAAGCAAGACATGAGTCTTCCATTCTCTGAAGACCTAGTTGCAAACTGGCTTTTTAGCTCAACCCAACAGTCAACCCATAGTTGAGTTCTGGTCAAATTCAACTTATAGCCACATCACTGCTGGCCGACGTGCTTTTGTGAATTGCCTGCATTGTGCAGGGGGTTGGACTAGATGAGCCTGGAGGTACCTTCCAACTCTACGATTCTATGAATCTAATTGTCTCAGTTCACAGCATTGCTCTTATAGGGCATCGAATGTAGTGCAATTTTGTCCAGTTTCATAGTAAACAAATGACCTATCAGTTTGATTGTAGCAACCCCCTTTCTTGATGGTTTGAAATATGCTGAAATGTGTTCTGAGAAAAGTGGGACTTTGTTTCTGCTGAATATGCCAATGTTTCTTGCAATTCAGTAGGAGTAGCAGTTTCTGACATTTTTTGAAAGATAACGTGACAGTTTTCTTCAGGAATAGCCATACAGCATGACTTTGGATGGAGACAGACATTAACATTTTAAGTAGAACAGAAGCAGCTTGACGGTGTCATTACTGTCCTCAAAACCCATACACTTTTGTCTAGTCTGTGAGCCGGGGGAAAAATGGATCAGTAAGTCTTGAATGTAGTTCAGACTGAATTACTGAGAAGCATGCTGTGGTGATTACCTACTAGCTTGCACTGTTTCATCACCAGTACAACATTCTGCCAATTCCCAGAGAGGTTTTGTTGCTGTTCTTAAAACGGTTTCAAATCTTTGGGGGTAAGGAGAGAGTAGTCCCCTGCCGAGAACTAGCAGGGGTCATAAAGTTTGGAGACAGCAAGAATGCATGGCTTGGGTTAACTAGAAGTTTGTCAGTTATTTTTGTAATGTTATATACTCAGAATTCAGACTCTCTTTATTACTGTTTTGCAAACACTGAGGGTTTTTGTGCTATAGTTCCATTAATCGTGTGGGATGCAGAGCTGAAATCCCTCCCCCCTCGAGATATGGGCAATTCATGACCCTTTCTGCTCCATCTGGTTTCATAAGCTCTTTGCTTCCATGGAGATCCTGCTTTTCTATGGGGCAGAAGGCAACAGTACTAAAGCTGAAGTGACATGGGGTGAACAGCTGATTTCCAGATATCAGTTCCCCTGGAGGAAAGGGTAGCTTCAGAGGTTTGGCACTATGGCATCACATCTCCGCCATACCGCCTCTTCTCCCCAAACTGCCATCCAAACAAATCCACCCCCAAATATCAAAATAAATAAATTCCAAGCCAGAGTTGGCAATCTTGCTTTATACCAATTGTAAATCAAATGAACTAGCCACACTCGAATTTAAGAATGGCTCCCTTTTGTAAATGATTTCAATCAAACACTAATAACCACTTTTGTTATATGGAGCAAGTGGCCTTCAATGGAAAAGCAAGGGAGAGAACCCTTAACTCGTTCATCTTCTCACTATTTTATTACTCTTTTCTTCCATGAATTTGCATGTAATGTTTAGTAAATACCTGCCAGCAGCTTGAAGCTGGACTGCCTACCTTCAAGCAAGCACTTTTGTTAGTGAAAAATCCTTTTTGGATGGGCTATTTTGTGCCAAAAATGCTCACCATGAAAAGTGTTTAATCCTTTCTCCATCTGTAGCTTCAGCTGCAAACCCCTTCCCACCTGTTTTCCATCTTCAGAGTTCCAGGTGTGTGTTTGAGATGGTAAACATGAACCTGGAATTCCATCAAAGGAGAGGGGTGAAGTAGCATGGATATTTACAGGAGAAAAGTGGCAGATAGGGGAAGGATGACCATTCTCAATTTCAAACTGCTGTGTTTTGAAGTGGTGTTTCTCTAACAAAAGTGACCAGTGGGTTTTTAAATTGTCTGGTCAGGGTCACTTGAATTCACCCCAAAAAGTGAGCACAACCCCTCTGTCATCTCATTGAACTTCATGCAGACATTTTGCCTCAATCTGGCATTTTACAAGCGACAACATTTTGCTTTGAGTGTAATTGGTGGAGAATTAGATTCTGACCTTTTCAGAGATATTTGGCAGTTTCCTTGACATTTTTGATATTGGTTTGGAATTCCAAAAGATATTTTCCTAAGCAGGATCTTCCAACTTTACTTTGGATTGTATTCTAGGGGGGGATATGGTGACACATTGGTACCAAGGGTAGGAATCACAAAGAAGTTAACCAACTTCAGCCTCCTAAAGAATACAGAAGTAGCTGCCCTGTCAGTCTTACTAGCTCTGCTGCCACCTCTACGGTACTGCTGTACTTGGGGCAAAGATACATTGCACTGTCCTTCACCTTCCACACTCAGAAGGGTATAATTCTGCATAGAATTCAACAGTCAGCCCACCATCTATTGTAAACCTAGGTGCACTGACAGCCATGGGAAACAATGTGCTTAACTGCACCTAGCTTTGTAGTGAAATTGTCCCCTGTGATGGTCACGGCTCATTGTGATCAAGGATCTTTTCATTTTCCCCCCTGCAGGACAAAGAAGAAATGTAGATGTAAGGACCCCTGGAATACGCATTCCTCATCACTTGGTCTCTGAGATTGAACACATTATCGAACAGATGGCTAAAGACAGCATACATTTTGTCAGATTTGAAGCAACGGATCTTCATGGGGTTTCGAGATCAAAAAGCATCCCGTCTCGCTTTTTTCGGGTATGTTTTATGTTCCATGTTGCAAGTCTTCCCTATTGCCCTGCTGTTCAGAGACAATCTGCTGCTACACGAGCCTTCGTCATGCACAAAGCAGTTCAAGTTTACAACAATTATTTCCCTTTTCATTCATCAGTACGCCTCAGGAATGTTGGCTTCTTTTAGCATCCCTAAGCAGCCATTCCTCTGCCCTGAAGAAATGCAGATTTAATTAAGGCAGGCATCTTTAGGCATTCAGTAATCCCTCCCCCCTTTTTCAGGCTTATCTTTGTACATTTACTACATTGACAAGGAGTCTGCTTTAACAGGTGTCAGCAAATTGCAAGAGCAAATAACAAAAAGAAAGCAGGTAGCACGTGCATAGGTCTTGTGTCACTAATGAAGACTGTTGAGAATGGTGGCTTGAGAGTAACATTCACAAGGCTTGTGATCAAAGGGCTTTTCCACATTCTCATTTTACTCGCTGGTCAGTTGCTGTTTCTTTGGGGATTTCCACCCCCTGATTGGCATGTGCTTTACTCGCTCTAGATGTCAATACCACACAGCTTTTCTCCCAGTATGTCTCCCTGAAGATTAAAACTGTAGGTTTCTTTTCGGGGGTGGGGGTAGCTGTGTGATATCGAATCGACCACTAGAGGAGCAAAACATGTGTGGAATAGGAAAACTCCTTAAAGAAACAAGAGCTTACCAGTGAGTAAGATAAGGTGGAAAAGCCCAAACAAATATGAGCTACTTGGGTGTACTGTCAGAGAATCTAAATCACATAAACTTTTGGGATAGGCAGGCTTTTGTAGTTTATTACGTGTAATATTCCGTATGGATGGGTTGTGTTGTACTTTAATTCTAACTTTGCTAGAGCATCATAAAAAATTATCTGGAAATCTAACAGCATTTTGCTTTCTTTCCCCGTTTAATGGGAGGAAAGCCATTTTCTGTTTATTTTGTTTTACATCATGTTAACTGAACATTTTAGATCTAACTTTCTTTAATTGGGGAATTGGCAGAAACAAAGACTCATCCCCAGACAATTTGTTAGCACCGAAATTGCATAGAACATGGGGGGTTCTGCATGTCTTCATTCTCCCTGCATTTTCTCAGTTACTACATCAGTTTATTTACTTACAGTCATGCCTTTAAAAATGATGATTTTTGTGTGAAAGTGCTGTTGTCACAGTGCCACCCAATCAGAAGATAAGGTAGGGGAGAAAACTTAACTCCCCAAATTGAATTATGAAGCAAAAAGTTTAAAGAAATACAAATATACAACCTAATAATTCAGTTTCTCTACGTAGAAAGTTAAAACTGTTCAAATATATTAAAATACATGTATTTATTACAAGGTAATAAAAAACAATATTAGACCTGAATAATGGCCTCACAAAGAGTAAAATCATTAAACAATATCTAGTAAGGGACGTATGATCCTGACAAACTGTGTTTCAACTGGATGGCCTTTTTCAGTGGTCACACGTACAATATAACGTAATACACAATAGCTCCAGATATAAAAATAAATCAATTCTCATTTCAAAAAATCTAGGACCCAGTATAGATTGTCAAGTTATTGAACATAACTCAAGGCAGAGATAGAAATGCAAAGGCACCTTCATAAGTAACTACCAGCTCTGATTGAATGTACATAAATTAAAATGATAACTTTGCTATGTACCTTTCTTTCAAGGTCCAGATAAATTAATTATTAATTATCTTATGGAACTATTAATGTGAATATGTATGCATATCAGCCGGAATTGAGGCTGAAAAAGAGAAAGTCAGGATTGAAAAAGAACAACAGATACAATTAGACAAAATTGAAAAGGAACAATAACTAGTATTAGCCAAAATTCAGGCAGACAAAGAAAGGCTCAATACTGAAAAAGAAATAGAATTTGCTAAATTGGCACAGCCGGATAGAGAGAAGGAACATAAAAAGAAATGCATATCATGAAGATGTAGGAGATTCAGCTAAGGGCAGATTTGCCAGTTCCATGGGGGAGGACAAAAGAAAATTTCACATTATCAAAAGGGAGATGACATAGAGGTCTTTCATTTTAGCTTTGAGAGATCATGCAAAGATGTAGGAGTTTCAGAAGAAAGCAGCATGCTTTATTGTGCCCTCAAATATGTGGAGGTCTAAGTGAGATCAATCAATCAATACTTTACTGGTATGTTAAATACATGAAACAATATCACTTGTAAAATGGGTAAAAACCACAATGTCAAACAATATAAAAACATGTAAACAGTGTTAAAGGAGCAGTTTGAAATTAACCTTAAGAACAGTCTCTAATTTGGTGACTACTTTTGTAATATCAAGATCATTGTCATTTAGAAAAAGCTGGCACACATTTCCTTTGTTTGTATTAATCCTGTTTTGCAGGATGGTTGAAATAAATTTCTGGTGGGGCACTTTGTGAAAAGGACATTACAAAATTATATGTGATATATTGTGTCAGGCAAACCCATACCACCAAGACAAAGCCTCTCATGCAAATAGAATCTTAGAAGGGAAGGTGTTGTTGCAAGCTAGCAAAAAGGCCCTACTTTGAAAGGGAACACGTAAGGTGCAAAAATAATCAGCCATTTTCCCCAACTGGATTCACAGTCCAATTCTCGAAGAACCGATTGTGGGCTGAGATAGAAAAAGGTTGTGGTGCTCAAGTTTGATGGAGGGAAAAATACAAGGTTTATCAAAGTTCCCAGTTAGTCATAAAATAAGTTGTGGATTTTTCTCTAATCAATGATGTAAGTTTAGCAATTTCTGCAGATCTGCATTTTCATCAGCCAGTCCTCTGTAGTAGATATATTTATGGGCCATTTCTACACAGAGGAGTAAAACGCGAGTAGCTTCCTGCTTACAAACACGGGATGGTAAATCTCGCATTTGCAGCCCTCCTCACGGGATACCCCTCCTGCGTATTCTATCATAGCTTTTTACCTCCTGACAAGGCTGCAAGGGAAAGCAACACAAACTTCTCCCTCCGCTCCTTGGCTTGTCAATCACAGCAAGCCACCAATTGCAACACGGCAAGTACAGAGGCACTGGGATACCAATATGGCAAATCAAATATACAAAAATGACTTTTATGGAGTCTTCAAACTTCCATTCTTCTTTATTCTTTTATATAAATCCCAAAGTTCTCCCTCCCCCTCAGCCCCAAAATTAATTATTTGTTTTAAAAAGGCACTTCCGTATTGCTATGTGGTAATGCCACAACACAGATGTATTTTTTATAGAAATCACACTGCCCCATTGCTATGGAGAAATGCCAGTATGATATAGCACCCCGCCTTGGGGAATTCATGTTCTTTTTCACTTAATTTCTGCCTGGGTGGATTTTTGAGATCCTGAATATGATAACTGGAGCCTAAAAAGACATTTTGTGCTAATGGTTGGCACAAGGTACCAACCATTGTTGAAACAAGGTACTCAGACCCCTGCATGATCAGGAGATAGCAACTAGATCACACACACCCTTCCCCAGGTCATTTCCCATCTCCAGAAAATGCAAACAGGGCTGTTTTTACCTGCCCCAGTTGTTAGAAGGCTAGACTGAAGCTCAGAAAGACATTGTGTGCTAATGGTTGGCTTTAAAACAAGGTGCTCAGACCCCTGTATGAGCGGGAGAGGGCAGCCAGATCATCCGCGTTCCCCTCTTTCCCAGCTCATTGCCCACCTCCAGAAAACATAAAAGGGATTGTGTTTTGCCTGCCTGATCCCCAAAAGATCATGGACACTTTAAAGATTTTATTTCACCTTTGACAATGTGGGTTTGTGTTGCAACACGGACTTCGTCATTAAAAAAAAAAATTACTCAGATCAGTAAATGGAGAGGGGAGGGCAGGTGCAAGAGAGGGACAAAGCTGCTGAGACTATCACGTGGTAGACTATCCACAAGGTCTTATCCCTGGTTGCTCACTGGTTACTTACTGGTGGTTCACGTGATTTAAGGCAGTAAAATCCAGTTTTCTGGATTTCCAAAATCACGAGTTAAAAATTGCCAAATCATGACCCGGCTACTGGACAGCCTCAGGATGTTGGCGATGTCATGTGGAGAGGGCTCTATTTGCCACCAACGTGCGAAAGCTGC
The DNA here is from genome assembly GCF_049243985.1 of Paroedura picta. Lineage (NCBI taxonomy): Eukaryota > Metazoa > Chordata > Lepidosauria > Squamata > Gekkonidae > Paroedura > Paroedura picta. Next base: position 148,424,003 of record NC_135369.1, read on the forward strand.
CCAAGAACATTTTTGTCATGCAGTATGGACTTCAAAGCCCAAATGCTACACCTTACTGGTTATGACTGCAGGAACAATATAGGATATGTCATGGCAGAACAAAATTTGTATATTAAGTAACCCCAGCCATTTGTGAAAGTGTTCTTTGCTTCCCATCCCTCCATTTTCCATGCATGAGCACTGGGAAATCACAAGGTACCATGGGCATAAATCATAGTATTTCTGCACCTCTTAAAGAAAAAAAATTAAATTAATTTATATCCCATTTTCCTCCATGTGGAGACCCAAAGCAGCTTACAAAATCCATACAGTGCAAGAAAATTAAATAGGGACATAAAAAATAGAAAAAGTAGAGGTGGAGGAGACTTCAAACTCCAAATCTGGTCTTCCACTCTTTTTCTATCCCTCTGCCAGCAGATCTCCTTCCCTACTGTAGGATATGATTGCTGCCATTCCCAGGATTAAAAGACCTGTAAGCAGAGGTGAAACAGACTCAGGAAGATTTTATTCAGAAGCTGTTAGCCAGGAGAATCTTCCCCAATGCTACCCCAACAATGTGACTTACTTCTATAGTAATGATATATGATTTGGGTGCACATAGTTTGTAAGTATTTTTTGAATTAGGCTGCAGAACTCAAAGTACTCTATTGGTAAATATCCAGTTTATTGCAATGTTGCATGATCTTAGTGCCTTGTTTTGAAGATACTTGTGCAACAAAAAGCACTTCACAGGTTAATGATCCACTTTGAGCCCACTCAATGGATTTAGAAGTCTGTGATGTTGCTTAGGGCTGAACTGTGAGGCATATGTACCTTGGGTATTATTTCTTTTCTACGCCCTACCATGAATTCTGTATGTGGTCTCCTGATGGTGCCCTCCACAGAATACAATGGGCACTTTCCATGGAAGACTGAAGAGTTTAAAGAACCAAACCACAATTTAGAAAACAACACAAGCAGTGTTCAGAGAGGCTTTCTGCCTCCTCCACCTCAAAACAGCATCCCTTAGTATGGGGTGTGGGTATGGCTGTTGAAAGAAAAGATGCTACTAGGCTTTCTGGATATATGCAAAGACTTAGCCATGCCTAACTGTACTGCGTGATTCCATATTAGGATCAATTGACACTGTCTCATCTTTGAAGCCTTTCTTAGAATTTGATCCCTTGTGTGGATGCGGTGCATTATAATCATGACTGACAATTCACAATTGCCAAAGAAGAATGTCAAGTTCTGTTTCCTTTTTCTTGATGTTTAGGACAAAGCGATCCATGGTGTTGCCATACCCAGAGGCTATCTTGAACTGACCCTGAATCCAAAGGATATGGAAATAAACCAAATTAGCGCCAGCAATTTCAACTGTGACATAGTCCTGAGTCCTGATTTATCCACCTTTCGAGTTTTACCGTGGACTGAACTAACTGCAAGAGTGATATGTGACTCCTTCACCGTAACAGGCAACCCACTACTGACTTCACCCAGGCACATTGCCAAACAGCAGCTCAAACAGCTCCAGGATAGCGGCTTTGCACTGTGTTCTGCCTTCACTTATGAGTTCTGTATTTACGGGATTGCCGAAGTTGTGAATTCAAAAACGATCTCTTTTCCTGCAGCAACCTTGCTGAACAACCAGGACCAGTCTTTCATTCAGGAACTCATTGATGGGATGTATCACGCCGGGGCCAATATTGAGAGCTTTTCATCTTCCACAGGGCCTGGGCAAATGGAGATCTCTTTGCATCCCGAGTTTGGCCTCTGCGCTGCTGACAGTGCCTTCATCTTCCGAACAGGCATTAAAGAAGTGGCCAAAAAGTACAATTACATTGCCAGCTTTTTCACCGAGGATGAATTTTGCAACTCAGGTGTTCTGTCGCACAGCCTTTGGGACAGCAACGGGCAACACAATCTGTTTTCTTTTGGTCCAGGAGGCCCCGAGTTCACTGACAAAGGGAAGAACTGGCTCGCGGGACTCCTGCTGCATTCTGCAGCGCTCAGCTGTTTGATGGCTCCCACCATTGGCTGTCGTAAACGGTACAGCGTTTACAGCAAGGATTCAAAGGATACCGTTACAGCCAGCTGGGGTTGTAATGACAATGGTTGTGCATTCAGTGTCAAAAGTCATGGCGAAAAAAGAACTCAGATAGAGAACAAGATGGGTTCTGCAACCGCAAATCCTTACTTGGTGTTGGCAGCCACGATTGCTGCTGGTCTAGATGGTGTAAGGAGAGGGCTGACCTTCCAGGAAGGATCAGAGGAGATCTCCAATCCTACTCAGATCAAACCTGCTGTAATCCCACTGAAGCTGGAAGATGCTCTTGTAGCACTGCAGGAAGATGAGTGCATCAGGGAAGCACTAGGCGACACCTTTGTCCGATATTTTGTTGCCATGAAACAGTACGAGTTGGAGACAGAAGAAATGGATATAGAAAGGAACAAATTTTTAGAATATTTTATCTAGTGTGAACATGAAGGTTTTGCATCTTGATAAAAAGCTGTGCTTCTTTTGCATTGGGGTGAACGTGAGTGCTTTTGTACAAGGCTTTTTTTCAGACTGATTCCGCAGTTCTGATTTGCCAGTGCATTTTCATCGCATCAGATTCTAAATGTAGACTCCAAATTTGCAGCTGGCATCCTTCATCTGTGGTTTTCTCCTGTCACTGGTCAGGACTCCAATCATGGCATTCGTTTTGCATTTTCTTGGGATAGTGGGTGGTCCCACTTCCTGTCATGCCTCCTCCCCTTTTTCTGATCTGAGCATGCACAATAATGTACTCGTGCCATAACACAATCAAAAGTAATTTTTTTACAAATCATACCTCCCATCCCTCATTCCCATGACACTTGAATCACCCAAGCGGGGGCAGAGGTTCTTGTGTTGATGCATGCTCAGTCACCATGCATGCATGAAAACAAAACACATCAGCCACCATTTCACAACTGTATTTCTGCACAAAAGTTATGAAGTGGCCCATTGCATCTTAAATCATAAAGTGTGCTTAGATGCTGAAACGGGAGATAGAGGAGGTGGGGAGGGATGTGGAGTCCTCATTTTTTACTATTACCTTTCTGGAGCATCCCCAGAAAGCTTACACTGTTGTTACTACAAATTCATGTCATAACACAATAATGATCAAAGAATATCAAAATAGAGAGGGGAGGGGGGGAGGAGAGGCAGAGCATTGATCGGAGTTGATACGTAATCACTTGAGGTGGGAATGGAGGAGGAAGCTGACTCAAATCCTGAGATTCCTCATTGGATAACCCTGAATTGGATAACCATGAATTCCCTTCCTTCCCAGGAAGGGGGGGCAACTGTGCCTTCCAAGGATTCTCAAACCACATGGCAATCAAGAGAAACATCCTTAAGAGCCCAATTTTTGTGTGAAAAGTTTGTAGTTCTACAAAACATTAGGGAGGCTGTTGCTCCATTTTTCGTGGCTGCAGAAACAGTCTCTATGTGTTCCAGAATCAAATGGTGAATAGAACTTGTACAGATATTGACAGTATTGCTGGCAGCATTGGGAGCTTTTTATTCATAACTAGCTTCAAAACCCGTTCCTAAGAATGGGCCTTGAAAGGGTTCCCTCCCCTGGCCCCCAGCCAGGCAGCTTAAGGTGGCTTTGGGCTGCGCAGCTGAATCAAATGGGGTGTCGGGGGCTGGCCAGCTTGTTAGCAGGCCCGGTAAAGAGCTCCTTAGCAGGCAGTTAGCAGGCTGGGAGGCCCTCGTTACCATGCCCTACTTAGCAGGCCAGGAGGCCCTCGTCAGCAGGGCCTCCACCACGACCCTTTGCCCAGGGCCCTCTCCCCTTACCTGCTGCTGGCTCTAGGCACTAAGGCATGTCTGAGAGCAAAGAGGCTAGAGTCTAGGGACAGAGGGCGGGAGCTGGATGGGCAGGGCCAATCAGGGTGCAGCCAGCTTTGCAAAGCAAAGCTGGCTGCATCCTGATTGGCCCTATTCCAACTTGGACAGCTGGACACATTCCACCTCCCAGGCTGTTTCACAAATATATAGAGGAACCATGAATAAGGATGGGTCACTGACTTGGGGAGGTGGTGGAAGAGTCCCCCCTCCCATTTTAATGATAAAAATAATCTCCCTTAACCTGAGATGCTATTTCCTCATAGTGACAAAATTACAGGTATCCATATAATGCCTTCTTATTTCTCCCAAGGGCAACTAGTGCCTTAGGTGGGGAGGAAGGTATTTATTTAGGAAATGACACAAGAGGAAAAAGCATCACCAGCTGATGTCAGCTGTTGCCTCCAAGCCAAAATGAGATTGTGGGGTCTGCTACTAAATAAAAGGGAAATTCATTCAATAAAAAGGACATCACAGCTCATCTGGCCTTCATTAATAATCCTGTTTCAAGAAGTCACATATTACCTGTCTGTATTTGCTTCTGCTGCCCATCTAGACAACAGGGATAGGGAATTATATGCTGAGACAGTGAAGTATTGGGGAATGTATAGTTCTGGGGTATGTGATGTTAGGCATGCTATTTAATTTGTGCTTTGAATCAGAGACATGAGGCTGTAGAGATGCTGCTGCCTGAATAGCCTTCTGATGATTAGGGAGTGACTTCTGGCAGTTATGTTGTTGATTAACAGTTTCTTAATCAACGAAGGAAGCAATTTAGAAAATAAACTTACTGTTAAATACATTACTCTTCCAGAGATGAAAGCAAATCAAGGTCAGAAATAGGTAATACAAGAAGACTGATGGAACAGGAGGAGGGAAGAAGTATCAAGAAGGATTTTTTTTTGGGGGGGGGTGGATATCCGTACAGAAATATTTTAAGCTGTTTTGAATAATTTCCATACATCCCCCCTTGCTTCATGCTCACTGCCATTTTAAAACATAGAAAATGACCTAAAAGCATGGAGCAAGATGCATGAATGGTCTTCACCCAGCAGATCTTGAGACGTCTAAAATGCTAGTTGAGAGGGTTTCAAGGAGGCTTGTAGCATGGAACAGGTCTACCCTGATAATGGGCAACTGAGAGAAATTATTCTCAGTTTCCTCTTGCACCAGCAGAAATAGCATTGGCTGAAGATGAGGATGGGGAGAAATCTGAGGTCAATTTCTTCCTCAGTGTAGTCTCACATATCCCTGGCATATTGTTTATGAAGCTCCCCCCAGCTCTCAGCATTTTGGAGCTGTTGTTGTAATGAGGTGTGGGTATGTTCCATGTCTGCAGCTTCCTTGCCCTTGTAGTTTATAAGAACAAAGTCTCTAGCATTAGCATAGTGAGTGTCGTGGTTTGAGCTGAGTTGCAGATTTGAGTGAGGGGCTAGATAGGATGATGTGCCAGAGGTTTCTTAGCTTTGTTAAAGCAACAATTGGCCAGAAGTGACTTCCTGTTGAACACTGGAAGTACTGTGAGTCAGTAGTGAAGATAGACAATGAAACATTTGTATGCTATGTCCCTGTATATGGGGCAGCCCTGTATAGCTTTGAAAACTACGTGACACTTAAAAAAATCTAATTGTGTGAAAACTGTAAACATTTTTTCTCATTGAAACATTTGAATCTTGACCTTCAAAACTAATCAAAAGATCTGACGTGTATGTCTGATTTTAAGGATTAAGGTTTTGTGGTTTTTCTTGAAACCGGCAATAACTTATTTTGAAGTTACATGTTTTGTAGCTGTGGCAAATATCAGACAAACAGTGTGTCATACTAGATTGGTATTTATATGTTGGATTGTATCCCAACAAGCAGGTGAAGTGTCCCATCCATAACAGAAGGAATTATTCTGTTCATGGAAGTGCAGTTTAGTTACCAGAAAATCTTCATTTAGTTCTGTAAAGAAGGACTCATTCTGTGAGCAGAACCATACCCTTGGATCCAACTTACTGTTCTCTACATCAGGGATAGTCAACCTGGGGTCCTCCAGATGTTCATGGCAGGGGTTCATGGGAATTGTAGTCTATGAACACCTGGAGAAGCACAGGTTGACTACCCCTGCTCTACATCATGATTTTCTATCTAGAAAGAAAAAAGCCATGTATTCCTGTACTCAGGAATACATTCTCATTAGGCACTTGTTGAAATCTGAGTTTTGGGTGACAGCTTTTAATCAAGAATATAGGAATCTGCTATGTAGATATATCCCACTGCATCTATCTTGTTAGGGAGAAATAAGTATCATGAAATTGAGATCTGTGTAACTTGCAGACCTCTAAATCAAGCTCAATGGCCCCTATTTTTGTAATATCAGTCAGGCAGCAGAAAGCAGTTCTGCTGAGCCACTAGTAGTCAATAATATATGGCTGGTAGGTTTCATTTGGCTGGATGGGTCACAAATTGTCCTGGCCTGATTTAAATCAATAGTCCTTCAATTGAGGAACTGTGTTCAGAATTATGAAGCTTTATTATGCAGTACAAAGGAATTTCTAAATGTTATATTGAACATTCCATATAAACATAATGTAGAAAATGTTGAACTTTTCTCTCATGCAGAAATAAATCCTTCATTTCTAAATCTTAAAAGTTATGCTGTTAATTGATAGTTGCCATTATCAAAAATATAAATTATGTAACTATGGAAAAAACACTGATTTGACCATTGATACTTTTCTTGCTTGATATTTACCCTTATAACTGCCTATAAGGCTGACATGTGGTGCTACTGTCTTTTAACTGAAAATTATAAATACTGTATTATACAGGACTGCTTTAAAATTAAAATGTGAAAGTAATCTGCTACAGTGTTGTTAGTGGTAACTGGAGATAGTCTAGGGCAGCCCTTCTCAACTTTTTCTTACCATTGAGAAACCCTTGAAACATTCTCCAGGCTTCGAGCAACTCCAAAAATGGTGCAATTGGGCAGAATATGGTTGGGAAGCAAAGCTGTGTACATGCCCAGCTGGGGCCCCTCCCCTTCCTACCCTCTCCAGGACCATCATTGGCTATTTGGGGAAGGAGGGGGGGCTGACCATAATTGGTCATATCACTCACTAAATGTTTAACAAATTTTAAAAAGTAATTAATTTCCACCCATTCAAGAAACCCTTCCAGGACCGTGAAAAAACCCTCCAGGGTTTCACAAAACCCTGCTTGAGAAAGCCTAGTCTAGGGGGATGAAATACACTACATTTTGTTATTTCAGTTCCAGAATTGTATCACTCATAAAAGAACAACGACATCTGAACTGTGCAGTCCCTTCTTTTCTGAACTCAATTCTTCGTTAGTGTATCTCGAGATGAAGCAAAGCACTGCTGTCATTTTACCTGTCAACTGCACATCTTTCCTTTGAAAGTGATATAAAATAAAGATATTTAATGGTAGTACTTTAACAAAGAAATCTGCGGAAGAATCCATTCAGCACAGCTGACTGTGTCATTAGGTAGTTCAAAATGTTAATAGATGCCATGCTATTACATCCCAAGTAACTTGCATCTGCAGTATTTTGGCCACAACCTAAAAAAGCTATATTGATTTCTTTAATTACACAATGTGGCATAAATTAGATTGCACAAATTGAAGGAATTGCCAAAGGACTGGATCCTGTGAACTCAAAATTATATTGTTTTCTTGCTAAAAGAGGAAAGAAATAAGAGGACCAGATCACCAGATGGAAGCAGAAATTCTTATTTACAAAATCAAAGGGGCTGTTTTAGTGTGGCTTTTTTTATTTTGGGGCAATATAGGCTTAATTAATGATGCTGCAAGAGGAAGTCTTAATGTAAGAATTTGCAGCAAAATGGTTCTAGAGATTTGTTTTCAGCAATCCGGATTGATTTTATTGGAGAAAAGACCTCTTCTACCAAAGTTCTTGACATACTCCACTTAACAACATCTGTACACCAGGCCTGTAGCCAGAATTTTTTTTGTTAGGGGGAATTTTTTTTTATTAAGTGGGAAGTTTAGCTCAGTGGAGAGCAGCTCATGATACGACTGTATAGAACTGTCATGTTTATACTTCTAAGTAATTAAGTGGCATATCATGCAAAAATGTTTCAGGTTTATTACAAAGATATCTAATATATAATAGATGTCCATGATTTTGTTGGCTACTGGCATTCCAATTCAGTCCTAAATACAGACATAATTAGAGTTGCCAACTTTTTAAGTGCTCCTCTAGCTGTCGCTTTAATATCAGTTGGGTCGGCCGCAAAAACCAGTTGATATTTTTTAAGTAAAGCTATGAAAAACTTACACTGACCCTTTTCATTAGTTAAATCTCTGCTAAAGGGACGGGGCATTATTTCTTCCTGGCCAGTTAGCAACCTTAGACATAATCAAGGCAAACAAAAACCACTCTGAGCTCCCATTGACTACAGTGGAGGTGTCATGACTATTAAAATCAGTAGGAAGATGGAGCGCTGAACTCTGACGCTGGATCAGTCTCACTAACGTTGTAATCTAAGAACTGCTTCCTGGGAGTAAGTCCCGTTGAATAAAATAAAATGGATCATGCTTCCAAGTAGACCTCTGAGTATGCATATTTAGCGATGCAGCCTCTATTTCCCTACTGGGAGCCAGTTTGGTGTAGTGGTTAGGAGTGCAGACTTCTAATCTGGCGAGCCAGGTTCGATTCTGCACTCCCCCACATGCAGCTAGCTGGGTGACCTTGGGCTCACCACAGCACTGATAAAGCTGTTCTGACCGAGCAGTGATATCAGGGCTCTCTCAGCCTCACCTCCCTCACAGGGTGTCTGTTGTGGGGAGAGGAATGGGAAGGCGACTGTAAGCCGCTTTGAGCCTCCTTTGGGTAGGGAAAAGCGGCATATAAGAACCAACTCTTCTGCTTCTTCTTCCATTATAGTACAGTTGCACAGGATTGTTACAGTGTACAGAAGGAAATACATTAGTTAAAAGTTATTAAAAAGAAGCTACAAATAAAGGTGATGTCATTTAAATGACTGGTATTTTGATTATTCTTCTGGATGAATACATTTAATGATCCTTTCTACACATTATGAAAACCGTATTTTAAACTCACATTAAAATGATGTTATAATAAATATCCAAAATCTGTTGAATACTGACCATTTCAATGCCTGAAAATTGAAAGATACAGTGATGAATGCTGAGAGCCATCAAAGGGTCAATTTTTGGAAGTTTGATAGCAGTTCCTGTGGAGTGAGGAAGTTCAGCTGGGCTGTGAGGCCATAGACTCTGCTCCCAAAGCTGCCATTTGACCCAGGGGGGCTGATTTCTGGTCTGAAAATTGGTCATAATTCCTGGAGTATCCTACCTTGAGATAGATACACTTAAATTGACAGGGGTGTCCACGGACTACAATTCCCATGACCATGTACTGGCAGGGGCTCATGGGAATTGTAGTCTGTGGAATCTGGAAAGCCACAGTTTGGCTACCCCTGGCAGATTATGAAATAAAGATCTCTTTTGGTAGATGCACTTAAACACAATGGATTGATTCTTAGATTTGTTTCTCTTTAAGCAGTGAAATGTTATAATAAATATCACATTATGAATTGGTATGTACTCATGAGACATACTGTAATGCTATGTATGAAATGTATGCTTTGGCTGGGGTCAAAGTATATTGTTATAGAGAATAAAATATTGACTGATAAATGCATAAGACAAATGCATAAAAAGAAAACCCTGAATACACCAAAAGGACATTAATGATTTTTAAATTTTGTGCGATATACGATACAAGTGTGATAACGCTATGTTAAAGAAGCATAAAATAAATTCCTTATCAATGAGACCATTTCAGTGTGTTGAACATATGTGCCTCACGGACACCATTTCATTTATATGAAAGACTAGGAAAATACATAGTGAGGAACCATTCGATTTGTTCGGAAGATTTATGTTGAGAAAGAAATATAGTTACTGATACATGGGGAATTACAGTTTAAGGCTGCAATATATACTAAAAAGTTAGTCATTTGCTACTGATTGATTTTAAATCAGAAATTACTTCCTGAAATCAAACTGTTCAGAGGAGCTGCAGGCTGCCAGACATGGTCTGGCAAGCAGCAGGAAGCTGAAAGGGTGGGAACCTGAGAGCACGGCATATTATTTCCTGAAAAAATGTGGAAGTGACATCATGCCTCTCTATGAATTACTGGAAACTAAACCATAGAGTTTCCAGAGATTCTTAGAAAGGAATAGCGTCTGGGTTTCCCGCACAGGCAACATCACTCAGTCAGCCATCACTGGTAGCAGGAAATGGAATCCAGGGCTGGGGGATCCAGTGCCCTTGGCAGGAGTTTGGTGGCCCAAAGGCCACTGGTATTGAACTGATTATGTTATCACAGTCAGTTATTTTACTTATTGCATCTGTTGAAAATTGTAGGTTGTGGCACACTATTTTATGCAACAAAATGGCTAAAAACGAAGCCCGTGAAATGATTCTGGAAATTTTGAAGCATACACATGTAAATCAGTTGTCACTTTGCCAGAGGTGCCATTCAAAATCCCATCAATTTGTTTGAAATGCATCTTATTACATTTCAGTGTCTATTCTTACTTTATAATATCCATGAAATTGCTTTCCAGGCTGACCCTGTAGCACCACTGGAAAACTCGCAATTATGTGCAGCAGTTGTACTCTGGATGCAAATTTCTATCCTAAATTGGAGTTCTCAGACCTTCGTTTAGGTATTTATAGAGACTGCTTTGTACATGAGAGAATAATAAGATGCTATATTTTATTTATTTATTTATTTACTTTATAGCCCACTTTTCTTGCTGATACTCAAGATCAAACACACAGTGCATGAAAAAAACCCACCAAGGATGCATGGGTTTTTCAAGAATTCAAGTCAGATTTGATTAATCGTCCTATGATCCTCCTGTTATCTAAGGAAAGGTTTAATAGATTAGCTATTTTAATAGATTAGCTATAGAACTGAAACTACACTGGCTGTGCCTTGGAGTTATGATGTCATGGGCTAAGAATCTTTTAATATATAAAAACCTTACCATCCTGCTGATAACGTACCAAGCCTCTGATTGGCCCACACTGGGCAACATCCCGCCCCAATAGGGTGATGGTAGTCCCTGACTGAGGCCTAATCAGAAGCTTTTCCCTTCCTCCTGCCCCTGCTCCTCCTCTTCCATGTCACTTTCCGGCACTTGCAATCACGAAGAACAACCAGGAGACAAGCCAAGGAGCTGGGGATAGCTGTCCAGCTGAACTCCATCATGCTCAGCCACAGCTGCCCCATAGTCCCCACCTTCCTGGCTGTGGGGAGAGCTCAGGGGAGTGGGGAAGGCCATCCAGCCGCACTCCACAGTGGCCACACTGTGTACCTGAGCCTCCTGATCACAGAGAGAGCTTGGAGGAGTGGGGAAGGCTGTCTGGTCACATTCTGCAGTGACTGTACCACCAAGTGGAGCCTCCTGGCTGTGGGGAGAGCTTGGGAGCACCATCCAGCCCAACTCACTGTCTGCGCCTCCCTGCTGTACAGCAGCAAGGGCATGAGGGTAGAGGGCAAAGGGTGACAGAGATCCTGCAGAGTATGGTGGTCCATCCAGCGAGCTCAGCCGTCCTGCTTCGCAGGGGTCCTTCTGCCTTCCCACCCTTCTACGGACTGGTTTTAAAATAGGCTTTGCTACTAGTTAAAAATAAATTTGGGGCATCTAGCATATAATGACATGTGCACCTTTCATTCAAGACTAAGTTGTCAAACTAAACAATAAGGTTAGAAAGATAAAAAATTCTGCACTTGCATAAAAGTAGTTTTGTGGCCTTCCTCAAGGGAAATATTGCTTGCTTGTCCAGGGATTTGTCGTGCACTCCCAGCAGTTTGCTAACTAAACATTACGTTTTTCCTGGGTAACGTCCCAGAAAAAATAAGAAGATGTATTCCAGAGTTCCATACTTCCCAAACACATGAAGCCTTGGTTCGGATAATGACTTGGAGCACTTAGAGTCAGGGAGTTCACATTTCTTCCTATCATGTTGTTTCCCAAACTTATAATGGCCCAATGGAGCTGCTACTTGCTTCACTGTGGAAATGTAACATTTAACTCACCAATACATGTGGTGCCTCCAGTGAGCATATGGCAGCTCCAGTTGGCCCTTTCAGGCTGGTAAAATAGTGCAAGGAGAAGGTCTAATCCCCCTGTCCTGGAACAGCACAGCCCCAAGCCAAACTAGGTCCATGCATGCCTGGCATGTACAGAAATGTAGAACATACCTCACGACCTGACCTGGAGCTAGCTTGGTATAATGGTTAAGATAGGTGGCTTCTAATCTGGTGACCCAGGTTTGATTCTTCACTTCTCCACATACAGCCAGCTGGGCGACCTTGGGCGAGTCACAGTCTTGTCAGAGCTGTTCTCACAGAATAGTCTCTCAGAGCTCTCTCAGCCTCATGTACCTCACAGGTTGTCTGTTGTGGGGAGAGAAAGGGAAGGCGACTGTAAGCCGCTTTGAGACTCCTTCAGGTAGAGAAAAGTGGGGTATAAAAACCAACTCTTTCTCTTCTTCATCCCTGGGTAGAATGTAACATGCAGTTAAGCTCTCAGTACTTTTAACTCTGTGTTAGAACAAAGCTTGAGACCAGTGGCACCTTTCAGATTAACCAAGTTTAATTCTAAGCTTCTTCAGATTACTCTGTGTTCCATTGTGTCCTAATATTTTGGGACAACACGTGAGAAGTGGAAGAGCAACAGATGGATTCATACTCCTTACTGCATTGCCTTACCTCTGCAGCTAATTGATGAAAATGGGGAACCAGAGGTCATTCAGTGGTTCAAACAGGGGAGGCAAAGGTGAGCAAGGTGGGGAAAGGAAGCAGGGAGCATTGGCAGAAATGAAAAAAGTGAAAGCAACTGGCCAAAGCCCTGACTTCGAATAGAGACATCACGTAACAAAATGCAAGGACGCACTGGAGAAGTATTGAATGGCTGTGCCATGACTGCACAAGCAAAGCTGCCATTGTGCTGTGAAAAATAACAATTGGTGTTGTGTCAGTCTATGATGCCTGGGTATATGTTGAGACAGACTAAGACAGGAGCCCTTCCCTCTTGTTTTTAGAAACCGAGGTTTCTGCATTGCCGTCACTGAATCTCATCATCCCGTGTGCCTAATGCCAGTTTAAGATTCATGAATTATGAAAAGGAGGTTTGATTGATAAAGAACAGCTGCTCTTTCTGCCTGTCACAGAAGGGCTCTTCCCCGGATACAAGGCAGAGGGCAGCAGCGTGCCACAAAACTGATGCTGTTCTCTGCATACTCCGAAGCCCTTGTAGGTTTTGCTCCTGGAAAATGAAATATTTTAAAAATGACCTTTCTTTAAGCAAAAGGAAACACAGATGTCCACAGCTACCATGCAACTTTTAAAAATGGCATTTGATTAATTTGCTGTTGCAGTTGCCTAACCTTTTCAAACTATATATGACACGAAACAGCATGCGAAGAGCTATAGACCATAGTTACAAGTGTTGACATGAAGGATGTGAGATGTGAGAGAAAGCTGGCCCTCCCGTGAACCAGGCAGACAGATAAATCATTTTGTCAAGTGGTGTGGAGGTGAGCTGCTTTGGAGTACATGACATGGGTGATTTCTGCTGGATCTTGACAGCAGGGGAAGAAGTGAGGAAGAGTCTACACGTACTGGATTCTACACGTACTGGATAAGGCACTTTCAATGTGCTTTTGCAGCTGGATTTCCCTGTGTGAAACAGGAGAATCTACTTCTAAAGTGCATTGAAAGGGCCTTATCCAATGTGTGTGGAATGAGCCGCAGTGCTGGCCTCTGGGCAGTAAGACAGCAGCAGCTAAGCTCCCTCTAGGGGGCATTTGTATCCCTCTGCTTGCAGGTATTTAGTCCGGGCAGGATCAAAGGTGCAAGCCAAACGCCAAAGGTCTCTTGGCCTTGGGTTCCTAGCTTATGCCTCATCGCCTGAGGCTTGTAATAGGCAGCTTGGTGGAACAGGACTGGTGATACGTTTTTGTTTGCTGTGTCTGTCCCCTTGGTTCCAAAGGCTTTGTAATTTGTATTTTTGTTTCTGCCAGCTTAGGTCTTTTGGGAAAGAAAATCAGCCTAGAAGTGCTTGAATAAATTTTAAAAGTATTTTAGGAGAAACAGGATGAGAGCCATGGATAGTTTCCCACTCTTGGCAGTCCCTCTGTGAGCAGTAGCTGGAGTGTGGGAACCTACCGCTGGGCTCACCGTCTGGCAAAGATCAGGCGAGTGAACTGGCATGTTCACACAGGGCTTGTACATCTGGCTGTTGCCATTTCTGCAATCACAGGAGCTCTGTGAGTCGCCATGACATCAAGGCAGCCTCCTGTATAAGCCCCGCATGCAGGTGCTGGCAGTTCATAAAGGCCTGCCTCCACCTGACTTCTCACCAGGCTGCAATCTTTCCAGCAGCTGAGTGTGCTCCCACCGGCTACAGTGTGAGGGCTACTGAAAGCGTGAAGCAGGTGGTAGAATGAAAGAAGAGCATCCTTTTGTGCATGAAAGGATTTGTTTCATGTCTAGCATTCGGAAAGTCAGCCTGGGAATTCTGCTTTGACAAGTAATTATTGAAGGCTCAGGATCCTGCAGCTGTTAGTAGAGATGGTGTGGAGCAAGAAGCCTTACAGTGGACACTGAAATGAACTATGCTTCCTCTTTTTTTTCAACTGTTTGTATTGTTGTCTTTTAAATTATGTTTTTAAAACAGCTTTTGTGTGTGAGCCTAGCGTGTTATTAACTCAATATGCCAACCATTGAGATGAATAGATGTCTAAGTAATTGGGTGAAGTCAACTCTGAATGGTTGTTGTAAAGTTGTTAGGTGCTGTACCTGAACGCTCATAGTAACACCTAATGGTCACTCTGGGATGGCAATGAAACAATCCCAAATTGGGAATGGGGATTCCTTTGTTTAATGTGGGCTTCTGCCCAGTTCCCCTTTTCTCAGGAAGAGGAAGAACAACTCAGTGTATGCTTTGCAGAAGCAAGGAGCAGCCACCATTAAGGCTCTCAGCTCATTCCATCTTATGATGTGCAGTCATGTAGTCTGCTAGCAGCCCACCAATAGAGTCTTGCACCATGCTGCTTTTGTACTGTACTTTAGTAAGGAGACTGAAGCAGATGAATATTATATATATTTGTAAATAATCTTTCCAGTAAAGATTACTCTTTTAAATCTCAAGGCACTGTGAGTCTGAATCTGTGCCTCATCCTCAAACAGAACTAATAACTGCATACTTTCCAAATGCTCTGTTACTCTGCAGCTATATTTCTCTGAAGGGACTCAGGACCAAGCCAAGTCCAACAAAAGGGGAGGAAGTGTGTTACATAAATAGATAGCAATAGCTTTAAGGCTTCAATGCTGGGTATTCTTGATTTTAATGACAATAATTTGAGTTATAATCCTATCTGCAGATGACACAGTTTAAATCGGATAGAATCCTGTAAGACTCAAGCAGCCTGACTGCACGTAGGATTGCAGTGATAGAATCACTGATAAGAAGTAAATGTCATGATTCAAATGGCACCTCTTGGTACCTTTTCTCTTTGAAAACAGTAATTAAACGTGTCTTTTCAAGTTTTCTCATGGCCTCATTATTTGAAAGTGTTATTCCCCCCCCCCCGTTTTTTCCCCTCTCTGTAAACACTGACCAAAATCTGCTGGCTGATGTATATATCCTGTTTTCCAGCCTCCTATCACATTTTGCAGAAAATCCCCTAATAGAAAAGAGATGGCTTTTTATATCCCCCTTCCATCACCTGAAAGAGTTCCAAAGTGGCTTACAAACACCTTTCCCTTCCTCTCCCCACAACAAACACCTGTGAGGTAGGTGGGGCAAGAACAGCTCTGTGACTGGCCCAAGGCCACCCAGCTGGTTGCACTGGGAGGAGTGGGGAATAGGGACTGGCTCTCCAGATTAGAGGCCATCACTCTTTAACCACTCCACTCCACTGGCTCTCAATAAAATGCAAAGCCAAAATTTTGTTTGGGCATTCAAATTCCCAACTATGTGACTTCTGGATTTAAACCCCGGTATGGGGATTCTTTTCGAATGCACAGGGTTTGCAAAGTATATTGATCAATGAATCCCAACCTAGTTTTTCAGTCTTAAAATACGAATACTGTTCCTTGGATCTATGTTTAGTGTGTTTCTGGGACACCCTTCTTGAGGTGAGAGACTGAAAGTTGATGTCAGACTCCCAAATCAAGTAGTTGTGAGTGTTGCTACTGTTTTCACTGTAGCACAAACAGAGGGGGAGCATTCTGAGGTTTTCAAACAGAAAGTATTGCCAAATGCATATATCTCCTTATACTCGTTCCGCAATCTTATTCTAGAAATTACAAAATTCAGCAACAGCAATACAGGAACTCGATTTTTATGGCAATTCATATATCAATGTATGCAATTTTAGCATATACAGAGTAATTTAAAATGTAGTAGGATGACTTTTTGCAAAGGAAGTTTAAAAAGGGGGATATATACAAAAATGTTATATGGATGCTTCTCTGGATTATGCGGATAAGTTTCAGTCTAGAACAGTGTTTTGTGTGCTTATCGTTAGGGCTGGCTGAATCCAGTCAACAGACAGAAAGCTCCCTGGTATATTAGAATTCAAAAGGAGCTGGGTCACCCTTTGAAGATAGCATAGTTATCCCCCCCCATCCTAGAACTTTGGAAACCTGGGGTCTGGAGCAAGGGGACATTTGTCTCCTTTGATTTGTAAAGCTTTTTTCCCCTTGGAAACCCTTTTCTCCTTTTGCCCTTCAGTGACAGAGCACTGGAAAAGAGCTATGGTCTTCGAAAAGCACTGGACCTTGTAGTTGTTGTTGTTGTTGTTGTTGTTGTTGTTATTATTATTATTATTATTATTTGGATTTATTACCCGCCACTCCGGCTCATGGCAGGTTACAAGGTAAAAACAGTACAATCCCCTAAAACCAATAATTAAAATACAAACTACCAGAAGACGGTGGCAACCAACCCACCAAACACCCCCCTCTGGGAGTCAGGGAACAGCTGAACACCACAGATGACATGTGGTGGGATACTCCTCCTTTGGGGGGGGCATAGATCTTCTCTTCGCCCTGGCCTCAACCACAGACCTGGTGGAAGAGCTCCGTTTTGCAGGCCCTGCAGTTAGTGACTACAAGATAATTCTATTTTTGCATCCACAACCACAATCAAGGCCATCATGTGCAGTCAGAACAGTCATGTCTCTATGCATGTACATATACAATGTGAACAGACATACATAATCCAGTTTGTGTCGGTTTGTCTGGTACCGCCAGAGGTCTGTTAAAGTCAACCTATAGGCTTTGCTGAGGGCATCAGTGTAAATTACAGAACTATGCAATGAAATCTTGCTCAGAGTGTATCGTGGTAAAAGCACAGAGTCCCAGTTTCATACCATTGCAAGGGAGAGAATGCTACGCTATAGGCTCCTGTATATTTTACAGTAAATCAATACAAAGTGTACAGGAGAATTACATAGCCAACTCCTCGGTAGTATACACTAAATCACTGAAAATGTCACAATAAGGCTCATTGGGTGATAAGTCACCAAGCAATTGCTACAAGCTTCTTCCTTTATTTGGGCTAATATTGTTATTACTGCTGCAATGGTAAGAGGAGCATCCGTCAGCTGCATAGAAATGGGAAAAAATGTGCCAAGTAGGACAGAGTCTCTTTTTTGGGCTGCCAACATCCGGTGATCTCTGCAGCCTACTGCAAAACAGAAGTCAAGCCAAGAAACATTTGGAAACCATGATTGTTTGAGATGAAAGTAAAATGCACACACCTGTACTCTAGCTCTCTCCATCTGGGTAAACAGGTTGATATATGAAACAAAATATTACAAATGAAAGACCATGAAAAATCACCAGCTATTTGTGTGTGTGTGTGTGTCTGTGTGTGTGTGTGTTTGCACAGCATATTACTCTGGGAAGTATTATTCTGCTACCAGGAATGGCAGCGGTGCTCCGGCTCAGTGATAGAGCATCTGCTTTGCATGCCAAAGGTCCCAGGTCTGTATATCTTCTGGCAAACTCTTTCTAAACCAGTTCCAGAAGTAGATTGAAGGTTGTCCATCCTTGGAAATCACACCATGAGAGAAACAAATGGATTGATGATGGACAAACCTCTGTACCACTACCAGTGGTACACAGAGAGTACTCTTTGTCCTTGTTTTATCAGGAGTAAAACTGATGCCAAAGTCAGTAATGATAACAGGATCAGTGCCTCCAAAACATGCCTGAACAAGGCACCAGCCAGTAAGGGACCACAGGCAAATATTATAATCTATGGTAGCAAATGGCTAGTTTCCCCGAACATCATGGAAAATGGAAAAGAGCATGAGCCTAGCCAAGCAGAATTCCCACTCCACCCCCACTAGGAGACTAGTTGACAGGCATGTAGGTTCTAGTGTTGAAAGAATGTGAATAGGCAGAGCCGATCTTACCCATGTCAAAGGTTGCACCTTCAGAAAGTTTTGCTCACAGTGGAGAATAGCAGAAAAAGGTGGTCCTGCATGTCTGTGTGTCCAAGGGCTTTGCATATGAAAATCTAGAACCTTGAACTGAACTCAGTCACTGATTGGCAGTCAATGGATGGATGTAACATGCATGTTCCACAGAATGTCTACCCAGTCTGCAGTAGTCAGCCTAGTCAAGGCTGGGGCCAACCTTGGAAGTGTTGCCATTCTCAAGACGTATGAGGAAAGGTTGGGGAATCTTGGTCTGTTTAGCCTGGAGAGGAGATGACTGAGTGGAGATCTGATAGCCATCTTCAAGTATTTAAAAGGCTGCCATATAGAGGATGGAACAGAGTTGTTCTATCTTGGCCCGGAAGGACGGACCAGAACCAATGAGATTAAA
The DNA here is from genome assembly GCF_049243985.1 of Paroedura picta. NCBI lineage: Eukaryota > Metazoa > Chordata > Lepidosauria > Squamata > Gekkonidae > Paroedura > Paroedura picta. The sequence goes on from NC_135369.1 coordinate 148,442,774, forward strand.
TTAATGCAAAAGAAATTTCATCTAAACATCAGGAAGAAGTTCCTGACAGGTAGAGTGGTTTTTCAGTGGAACAGGCTTCCTCGGGAGGTGGTGGGTTCTCCATCTTTGGAAATTTTTAAACAGAGGCTAGATAGCCATCTGACGGAGAGGCTGATTCTGTGAAGGCTCAAGGGGATGGCAGGTTACAGTGGATGTGAGATAGGGATGTGAGTGTCCTGCATAGTGCAGGTGGTTGGACTAGATGACCCATGAGGTCCCTTCCAACTCTTATTCTATGATTCTATATTGAATTCACATTTTACCATGCTATATTCCAGGTGCTGTTGCAAATGAATCAGAACAATGATATTAAAGCAAACATTTTCATTTGGTGGCCCTTCCTGCACCCTCTCCCTTGGCCCAGTCCCAGACCATCCATAGGATGGCCCCCCTTCTGGAATCTGGCCCCTTTGCCCCAACTGCCTCTTCCCCTGTAAGAGACTATAAACAGGGCCATGGGTGACGGATGGCTGCTGCTTATTGTTGTGTTGTAGACTAATTTAGGACTGGAAAGGAATACCTCTTGGCAACTTGTGTAGCTGCATATATTATGGGTTTGTTTATTTATTTCTTCAGCAGAAGGACATCATTATTCAAGTAGATATTTTGGGGACAAGAAATGTGAAAACAGGGTTGTTTTTTTTAGCACATCACTGCTAAGTGGCAATGAAAACAATCATGGATTCTAATTGCAATCCACTAAGGAAGAAAATAATTTCAAGATGGTTGTTATGCTTATTTCGTTTTAATTGAATGGGGAACCTCTGTTGATACTTTCGTTAATGGGCACATTTATTACAGTTGAATCAATTAGTTATTCTGTTGGAAGATTTAAAAGGAGCTTTTATTTAGCTTAAATGTTAAATTGGTAGGTGGCTCAAATAATAAATAATTTTTTAAGTGAGAAAAATTATGAACATGTGTTTTTTATTGAATGAACCACAAAGTCAAGAAACTGAAATTATTACATTGCTTAATATATTACACTTTCGTGATTGAAGCTGAAAGTGCTTGATTTGGACTTTATTTCTTGCTGGACTTTGAAAAGACCACCACTGCAATCCTACGTAGAGTGACACCCTTCTATGCCAGTTGACTTCAGTGCGTTTAGAAGGGTGTCTGTCTACTTAGAATTGCCCTTTAACATTAGTATCTAACTCCTGCGAAGTGATCCAAAATTTATTCAGGTCGATGCTGGTTTTGTAAACAAGCAGCTGTGGATTTTCTTCAGATGTGATGGGCCTGTTCATATGCAGCTGAATACTGGCTTTGTATAGTTATAAAGCTTCAGCGGTTTTGTGGTTGCCATCAGGTTGCAGCCAACTTACGGTGACCTCGCAGGGTTTTCAAGGCAAGAGACTTTCAGGGGTGGTTTGCCATTGTCTGCCTCTACCTTGTGACCTTGTTCTGCCTGGATGGCATCCCATCCCAATACTCAACAGGGCTGACCCTGCTTAGCTTCTGAGATCAGACATGGTTTGGCTTACATGGGCCATCCAGGTCAGCTACAATTTGGCCTTGGTACAGAGATTCCAATAGCACTTGATGAATTATTATTAAAATCAAGATGCTTTGTTATATTTCTGGGGGGAAAGTGATGCTTTATTATATTTAATAACAGTAGGATTGTTTTTGCTAGATTTCTGAGGAAAAGATGAAAGCCCAAGTATTTGAGAATGATTTGAAAAATCAAAGAACCACACTTGATAATAAAACTGTAATATTTACAAAGAGGAAAAAAATACAACTCAATTTGATTGGGGGGGTATTTCCTTTGTTTATCATATATGTGCAAATTTGTCATAATTGTTGCTTGTTTCGGTTTTCCTTCTTTTTTAGGTGGCTTTGTTCACGGCACTGTTCTGGTTATACAATATCTTTATTTTTGGTAAGAATAAACTTTTTTTTAATGGCACTGTAACAGTTCTAACTACAACAGCCTGTTTCCTACCACAGCAGGGAGCAATGGTGGGGAAAAGGGAGCTTTATCAGAGATGAAATCTTCACTGTTCCATGGCTGTGGTTGCCATCAGGTCTCCCTGTGGCTTCTTGGTCATGTTAAAGAAAACATCAGGCTTCCCTTGAATGCTATCATAGACGAGTAGACTTGTTTTATTTCCCAGGCACTGGATGGCACTGAAGCTACATCAGCAGAAGAACAAAGCCAGTTTGCTCGCTGGCCCTGCTCTGCATGTGTATCTACAGGACTCAGATGCCAGTACAATTGGCTTAATTAGGTTGCAGAGACAGAATTTCTCACGCCTCAGTTCCAAAGCTGAAATCAATTGTCTTTGCAGGATGAGAAACCAAGTTTATGACAAGCCAGCTTATCACCATTGATTCCATACTGCTGACCCAAATGGGAGGGAAACACACACACATACACATACACACACACACACTATGGCTTGGACATTATCATTTATTAGCATTTATCTTGTTTGGGAAGGAAGCAAATAACTTTCACCCAAATTACAGGCATGGGCATGGAGACAACTTTTTAAAAAACAACAACCTTTCAGAATCTTCAGAAATGAACAGCAGCTATTTTAAGTGAAGGGAACTTGCTTGCAGTTTTTAAAAAGAGAAGCTGAAGTATCACCTCCTACAAATCCAAAGGAATATGTAATTTCTACCACAGGATCCATTTCAACCTAGAAGAATATTAAGCATGGAAAAATAGACCAAGATGTCAAACTATGGCAGAACTTCCTGTGAGGATCTGCAAGAGAGATTGTTGACTAACAGGTGGCAACTGTTCCAGTGAAGACGCGACTCCAGTTTTGGTGAACAAATTGTTCGCAGACATTTTATTAATAGAATCCCCAACAGAGAGCTGGCCTGATGCCGGTATGGGAGCCTGACCTCCGTTGGCCATCTGGCTGCATCACATGAACCGTGGCGCTCCAGCTCCACTCCCAGCCAGGAGGGGACGCTCTCCGCTATGGAATTATTCTGGGAAGTGAATGGAAGGGATCCAACGGACGTCCACCTCCAGCGGCATCCCCCAGCTACCTGGCCCCGGGCCCCCCAGACAGGTAAGCTGCGCCTGGTTACCGGCCGGTCCTCCATATTGAGACCCCCAACTTCAGGGAGTGCCGTGCGCAGATGGGCCTCCCTGCCAACAGGCTGCCTACCGATCACCCCCCATGGCTGTGTCAAAGAATTCAAACATTAAGAAACCAGGGAAGGGTGGGAGGGTAGCTTGCCCGGTCAGCGTCGGTGCTGAGAGGACGGACAGGCTCCATACACCACTGGGCTGCACCTCACCGGGCACTCCCCGCAGCATCAATTATGAAGCAAGAGTTCAGATGATAAATAGTGGCCGCGGCTGAACCACGGCCACTATATATCATCTAAACTCTTGCTTCATAATATCTGATAAGGACCTGGTTCAAAGCAGGACCAAGATATTCCAATGAACACATTATCATCTCATATAACAAAAGCAAGGGGCAGTGAGTCTATTGCATAAGCTCAAATGACAGAAGCAACAAGTGAAAGTAGGAGTGTTGGTTTAGCCTCAGCAGATGACAGGAGAACGAGATGTGTATGTGAAAAACTTGTTTGCAAATCAAGGTACACGTTCAAAATAACCCGTTGATTGTCCTTTTTATTATGCTCATTATGCTTTTTGTCTCGTAGTGGTTTCCCATCTCTGTTTCTCTCCTTCCCTCTTTCAGAGCTTGCAGAATAGACTCTCATTATCTGAATTTTCCATTCTTTCATATTACAGTGTGGGTCTATTACCTTGCTGCTCTGCTTAAATTTTCTCAATAAGACCCATTATGCACGGGGGGAATAACGCACATTCGGGGTGGAATGGCGGCGACTAAAATCACCGATAACGCACGATGCCAGCTGCAACCGGCCGCAGCTTCGGTGCATGCAGCCGAAAAAGCTGCGTTAGCAAAACGCGGAAGAAAGCGCAGCTTCCGGGTGACCGGGGTGCAACCAGAAGTGGCGCCGGGATCGCCGCGTGCATAATTGGTTTAAGCTTCTTTATTACCAAATTTATAAGAGTATATATATTAACTTTAGAACAGCTGTACTGAATCACATCTATGGTCCGTCTACTCCAGCTTCCTCTTTCACACAGGGGTTAACCAAATGTCCCCAGAGGGTGCCAGCAAAGCATGGAGGAAAAAGTTTTCTTCTGCTATGACTTTCCTGAACTGCTATTCCAAAAATTATTGGCTCTGAAAATGGAGGTTCAATTCAAGACTGTTTTTTATCCACTGTCCTGCTAAATGTATCGAGTAATTTCCTCCTTCTGTACTCTTCTATTTTTTGTTTTTCTTTCCAGGCTTCACTGCTTGGAAAGACACCAGGGTGTATTGTGCATGGGAGGAAACCTTGCAGAAAGTCTGACCAAAAAGACATTGTTTTTTTTATTTCTGCGCATGGCATTATTTTCGCTTTGCAAAACCCATCATGTTATTTTTGATTATGTTTTATCAGCAGCTCCTCCTCATAGCGTTTAGTGTGTTTTTTCAGCACAGTATCCAAAACTAGCTCTGCAATGACTTTTCTTGTGTGACCATACTGAGGATGCTCCTTTTTTTATACATAAATGTTAGCGTATATTTGGTCTCCTCCCCTTTTCTGCTTGCAATACCTCAACCACCAAACGAAGCTCAAGGTGCCTGCTGCTGATTTTCTGCCTCCTCTGTGTCAGCGATCCGTCTCCCTGGCAACCCAGAAAACTTTATTGTTTTATTGCATAGTAGCCCAAGGAGTACCTCTGCTGGTATGCTTAGCATTTCTTGATACAACAGCCTTCCTAGAACGCTCCTGAGACTACAAAACTAGCTTCTCTGTAGAACTATATCACACAAGTAATTGCTTGCAGTGGTAGTCTACCTCTCGTCAGTGACCATGGTGGGGGAGGTTGTTGTTTGCCAGTTTATCAAACTGGCAAAGTGGAGGGGTCTTCTCTGTTCTGCCTTGAGTTGGCTCAGTAGCTGTCTGAAATGTCAGTTCCATCTTGCAGGCGAATGAGAAAGTAGAGCTGCTTCAGACCTTGGGTGGAGGCTGCTATTTTCGGCTTGCCAGTAAAACTTCACAGGGAAGGGGATGTTATGGTGGTTTATATCCACAAACTAGAATTCTCATGGGGCCCTGCCAGCAGTGTGTGTCAGAGTGGCGGTCAGGTGACATTGCAACACAATGGAGGAAGTTCTCCCTTCCAGAGTTACTGTTGGGACTTTTCCAAATGCATAACTGTGGCAAAAAACCCCGACAATGCAGTATCAGTGCACATGCATAAATGGGAATGTTTTGTAAACATTTTTTAAAAGGACAATTTAAAAGGGTTGGCGAACTGACAGCAGTGAAAACCAGTACATGCATAATAGCCCCAAGGCTGTATGAGAAAATAACTGAGGAAGGAACAAGTCAAGTCACATCACATCTATTGTATTTAGTTATGGCCAGTATACCAGGATATCTTAGGGTTGTGCACAGTGGCATCCGAATCGGCCGTTCCAGGCCACCGCAGCCAGCACTACCCCATGGGTGGGAGGGGAGGCGCGGGCAGCTGTGCGTAACTCGGTGCACACATGCAGGTGCTGTGTCAGCCTGGAACAGCCAATTCAGACGCCACAGATCACAACCCTAGTATCAATTCTACCTAACAATGCAGGTTTACAAATCCATATTACATAAAAGTTTAAGTTCAAAGAATTGGCTCCTCAGTTGAATCCCGCTTCAGTGGCAGTTGGGCAAAGTGAAGAAGAAGAAAAAAAACAACAACAACATGATGGTCCTTTTTCTTTCTTGAAGTGACAGCAAGTTTGGAAAACTTGTGCCTGAAGTATTAATGAATGATAAAAGTATAGAACTAGCTGGGGAGGTGGAAATGAAAGGTCAGGAAAAAAGTTCACAATGGATGGCATCTGTTTCCTCAGAAGTCTTCTTCTGTCTGCTCACTCTTTAGCACAGGTTTGACACACAGACAGGCTTGATATTTTTCAAGATGTTGTCTCCCCAAATTAGCAAAGCAAATTGTACATGGTTTGCATGTGAATTCAAAAATCAAAATACCTTTTGCTAAAACAGGTGTTCTGTGAACCTGAAAAAAATTCCAGATCTTTTCAGAAACCATCAGCCAAAAAAGGTTTCCTTTGTGTCTCTTAGCATAATACTAAGAGAGCCGGCAGCATCATAAGCATCATAAATTGTGGAGATTTAGGCCCAGCTGGCAAAAAGCTTCTAACCTGATTTCCTTCAATTCACCTTCATGGCACTCAGCAAACTAGCAGTCTCCTGACCAGTAGGGAAAAAAAGATTACAGGGGAAAAAAAAAACTACTTCTTGAAACAAAACAGCTGTTGAATGTTGTTTGATGCACCCTTAACACTGGAGTCTCTAGTCAATGTAATCCAGCCTCTATCCTTTTTTACCATCTACAATGTGTAGATCCATTTTCAACAGTAACATCTGGAACATTTAGAACATTTCCCCCTTTTCAATCTTTTCTGTTGGCTGCTTTGTACCATACATGGTAGATTGCTCTTTCAATAGATTGATGGATTTCTATCACCCATTCAATCACAAAGTCTCTTATTCATAAAGAAATTCTTTAAACCATTTTATAGACATTCCCATTCCATTTAAACCAATATCAGTATGACTTGAAAGACTGATTTGAAAGACTGTATGGTTATTTTCTCCATGCCATGGTTCCCGTGCCTTTAACAGTTGAAGATAGGCAGAATGCATTAAATAGCATATTTTCTTATCATAGCTCCTCCATACTGAATCCACTTTTGCTGTTAAAAGATGAAGAAAAAGAACAGCTCTGGACAGATTGCACCCACATGAATTCTTCTCTTGATAAAAATTATTTCCTATTCCCAGTGTAGAATTCCAATATCCTGGAATTAGTGGACAGTGATTTTCAATACATAGCTACACATTTGCCTTTCAGCTTTCAAGATAGAAAATGCTTAATCTCTATTCTACAAGGCAGTGTCGTTCTGTCAGCTAGGGGATCCAGCATTTCAAAATATGTAGGGCATTCTCTCTCTCCTCTTTTCCTAATCAAGAAGAAACAATCTAAGTGTTCTTTTTCTCATTTTCAAAGTCTCCTGAGGGTGTAGTTGGAACAACTATGCTAGTTACAATTCAATTAAATGACAATCTCTGCAGAATAAATTACTGACATGCACATGCATTTAGAGTTTTCAAATTATCCATAAAAGCTTCACCAAAGGACAAAAAAACCCTCCATTTTATGAGTTTTGCAAATGTTCATCAAAGTAAGTTTCAAAATGGTTCCAGCTTGATATAATCCTTCCCTGTGCTGCACGTTCTTCGGAAGAACCATGATATAACCGCAGTGCTCCGACACAGTCTGGTTTCCTCATTCTTGCTTTTAAAAAAGTTTCCCCAGAATATGGTTTTTTAACAGACACTTTAAAGGATTTCTCATATGGATCGCAAGTTTACAAAACCATTTGGAGAAGTCAATTAATAGGAAACCACCAGGAAAACATTGGTGCGCACACTGCATTGCTTGTGTGCATCTACACTGCATGCTTCCTGATCACCATGAATTATGCATCCACAAAGCTTAGTGGGATTACCTGCTCTAGAGCTAGGCCACCCAGTAGGGCCCATTCCTCATGGTGGTGGCTGTGCAGGGCCATCAGCGGTGAGGTGCTGTGGAACATAAAGCTCTGTGGTTTACTGTGTCCCTACGGCGGACACATTTTGACACCAGATCCATTTGGTGTCCCGCTGAAATGTGTCCCCCCAGGAAACAAAGCAGTGGTAGAATAGTTCTGCCGTGCGGTGTTTTTAAAAATTGTGCAGGAGGGTGGGATTGCAAAATAAAATAGAAGGCCCCGGTCCGCCCCATGGTGTGGCAAAGTGCTGCACAGCCGACTGGGGCATTCTTTGCCCCCTCTGGGCCACTGTAGGTCAGGGAGGAGCTGGGCCTGGAAGGCCAGGCTCTTCCCTTTCCATATGGGACTTCTGAGGGACAGGCCCTATTGGCTCCTGCAGTGGCTAAGAGAACTCAGAAGAATCTGCTTTCCCATAACCCAGAGCAACTGAGGGCCTAATCCGCGGCAGGCCCAGAAAGGGGTCTGCTCAGCAGCCACATCATGTGGAAGTGGGGATTTACCCTACTTCCAAATGACCACCCTCTTTGCCTTTTTCGCCCATGCAGAATCAGCCTAGGTCTGCTTACTGAGAATCAATGTACACCAAGTAAGTGACATCAAGAATATATAACCTGGACAAATGCTTTGGCACACAGTACTAAAGTAATATGTTCATTCTGCAGGATGTTTGTCACAGTGTAGCTGTTCTCCATAGCTGGCTCCCAGACTTATAACATATCACTGCTAGCTTTGTATGAGGAGACTGGAACATGTGGGATCTTCCTACATAACCACCTGTTCTTCATGATAAGCATTGATGCTTGTTTAGGAAGTAACCACAGGAGATGTCCCCAGATGAATTAAATGTTACTCTTGCTCTACAGTAGTTGCTCAAGGGGAGGGGGAGTGGCTTAGCAGCAGCAATCACATTGGCAGTTTTTTGCACAACGAATGAATCCCACATTTGCCTTGCTACCACTCACCTGCTTGGTGACATCTTTGTAGAAGCTCAGTAAGCATGAATTGAGCAGTAAGCTAAACGTAAAGGTAAAGGTATCCCCTGTGCAAGCACCGGGTCATGTCTGACCCTTGGGGTGACCCCTCTAGCATTTTCTTGGCAGACTCAATACAGGGTGGTTTGCCAGTGCCTTCCCCAGTCATTACCGTTTACCCCCCAGCAAGCTGGGTACTCATTTACCGACCTCGGAAGGATGGAAGGCTGAGTCAACCTTGAGCTGGCTGCTGGGATCGAACTCCCAACCTCATAGACATCACTTCAGACAGCATTTCTGCTGCTTACCACTCTGTGCCACAAGAGGCCTGCTTTGAGCAGTAAGCTAAGCACTGTTAAATGACAGTGTCAGGTGTTGAACTCTGATTACCTGTCCAAGCAATCCGCAGGTTGTCCGCATGGGTACCATACCTACAATATAATAACCAAACTTACTAAAGACATGGCAGGGATGAAGAAATAGGTTGTGGCAGAAAGTTCATGGTCAGGACAGATAGCAACACAAAGAACAAGGCTCTTCAGCAGCAGCTGTGGAAGTATGGAATGTGTGAGGAAATTGTGGGAGGGAACAGCGACTGCATATCAACACTCTCAGCCACAAGTCAATTTTAGCAGATTAGTATTAAGGTCATGTTCCACAGGAGATGTTTCTTCCCAAATCCAATACAATCAAGTAGTCAATCTAACACCCGGATATGAGAGCAGTCAGAATATTATTGAACTGGGGAAGGGTGGTATGCAAATGTATCATCATCATCATCATCATCATCACTAAGCTTGATTCTAAACAAAACAAAACTTCCCAAAGACCACTGGACAGTGCTTTGCCACCATGTTTTTAGACCTTGGAAGTTGAAGTGGAAAATATTTATATGATAGAAATGGAAATCAATAATAATCTCTTTCTTTCTTAGCTTCACACCTACAAATTATTGTTCATCAGAACAGCCAAAACTTAGAGGCTTGTTGGAAATTGTATATATATCACGTGTATATCACGTGTTATACTTTTGCACATTTTTTTAAATGAAGGATATGAAATTAATTCCTTCTCACACATACACTAGTGATATTGTTGTTTTCCAGTAAGGAATGCCTACTGTTTCAGCCACTAGATAGAGCTAGGGGACTTCAGGCATCATGACAGAGTTTTCATGACCTGTTTTACTACTTTTATCACACACATAGCTCGTAACCTGATGTTCTTATTGTATTAACACGAAGGGTCACAGGGGATTCCCTCTATGGAGAAATTAGGTTAAAACCTCATTCACCCCATGTCTTTAATTTTATGTTAGTGCGATAAAGGATATTTCATTACCTAATTAATTATTTGTATCAAGACAGAAAGATGATCACAGACTTCTTCATTATTCATAACCTTCCTAAGTAAATCTTTCTTCACAAGTAATAGTTTCATTATTCATATTTCTACTGGCCATTTAAAAAAAAATCATGCTATTACCACATAGAAACAAAAGGCACCCTGTGTAATAACAGGTTATAGCAGATATATAGCAATATAAAGATTTTCTGCTTTCCCTTGTGTTTGAAGGCATTGAATATAATTCAGGTATATTACAGGAGTGTAAGCCCGCAATACTGGCAGGGGGGATTCCCCCTTTCTTGATGGGTCCATGCTCAGTGCGGCTCCTGGTTCTCTGTGTCTGTGGCCAGCAGGCCAAGTATCGCTCATGGGTTGTACTGGTGGCAGCCAGTATGCCCCCATGCTTCAGCAGCATGTCCAGTGCAGTTCCACTGGGCCCAGCATGACCCCCATGCTGCACAACCACCAGGCTCAGTGCAGCTTCAATGCTGCAAGGCTGCCACCAAACCTAGCTCAGGGCTCTGTCTGTGCAGCAGCTGGCAATGGATGCAGCACAGTTCCCCAGGACCACTGCTAAATACCTGAGGTAAGCGTGTTCCTTGTGCTTGCTCAGAGAATGCTACTTAAGTTTTGGGGGAATTGAAATCCCTCCACATAGTGCTTTTTTTTTAATGTTCAAATTTTGGAACCACATGTTGCTAACAGTATATATACAAGTGGGGGCCCACTTTCACCCCCAACTCTCTTGCCAAGCTCAGCTTGGCCATTGGGCTCTCTGACAGCCTCTGCCGGGTCCCATAGCTGCTGCCATGCTCCAGGCCCAGTGCAGCTGTTGGGCTTTCTTTGGCTTTACCACCACTAGGCTCAGTGCTCAGTCCTTGACTGTGGGGTTGCTGTTGCCAGGCCCAGCACAGCCCCTAGGGTTTTCGGCAGATGACACTCACAAAGCTCCAACAGGGCACAGATTCCCCCTGATGCTGTAACCAATCACAGCACACCTGAAGTAAGATATAAACCCCTGCCAGACATGACAGAGCATGACACATGGATCTACATAATTCTGGGTTCCGGCCATGCACACACAAGAGAGGTAACAGTTAAATGAAAACTAAGAAAGGGCACTGGCACAATCCCTGGTCCAGGCTTTTAATGTAAAATTCATGTAAATATGTGACATATATACAAATCACAGTCAGGAGCGTTATGTATTAGCTACCACCAACAGCTTTTATCTTAAAGCTTCTCCTTCAAAGTTAGGACTGTGAGATCAAGTGGATTTTCTTAAGTTTGTCTACTCTGTGGGTCAACTAATCTTTAATATACAGAACAGATCTGATACACATCAAGACTTTTCCTATGGTCCTAAAGAACCGTTGTCATCTAAAAGATGACAAATGATGGAACACTGGATTCTGGAGTAACAAACACACTAAAGTCTGCTTAGTTTATAAAGTGTGATACTTATGTCCTTCCCACTCTGTTCTTACAGATGGTAAAGGTAAAGGTATCCCCTGTGTAAGCACCGAGTCATGTCTGACCCTTGGGGTGACGCCCTCTAGCGTTTTCTTGGCAGACTCAATACGGGGTGGTTTGCCAGTGCCCTCCCCAGTCATTACCGTTTACCCCCCAGCAAGCTGGGTACTCATTTTACCAACCTCGGAAGGATGGAAGGCTGAGTCAACTCCCAACCTCATGGACAGACAGCTTCAGACAGCATTTCTGCCACTTACCACTCTGTGCCACAAGAGTCACCTTATAGACCGTTTATGCACTGGAGGTTTCATGCCAGGCTGCAGGCTAGAGTTTTAGTTGTGGCAGGTTGCTCCATATCTTCCTGCACCCACATGGGGGAGCATTTGGCCCGGTGCTCCTCATCTGCCCCCAATTTTTTCTCCTGCATGGGAGCTGGGGCAGTGAAGTTCCCAGTGCATAAACGGTCATAGATGGTACACACTGTCAAATCTGGAAGGAGCTTTATGCTTAGTTGTTACTATGTACTGGGCCTAAACCTAAAAATAATAACCAGACAAGCTTTAAGTCTGTATTTTTTTTTAAGCAATGGTGCCCAAACCCTGTTCATCTAAAAATCCCTATTAGACTGTGCCTTTCTTAGGACAATTCCTATCCCTTTCCCCACAAAATTTGCACTTTTCTTTTTTTCCATCTGGTAGTTGGATATAACAAAATGCCACAGTTGTTTTTTTTTTTAATGCCAACACTCCATTCAGCATTTTGAATCTGATAGCTCCAAGATGAATGGGTAAGAAAAAAGGGCGGAATCTTCTCTGGTCCATCATAGGCACTTTGTACCCATAACAAAGCAAAGAAAGGAAGAGAATACCAATAACAATGGTCTTTTTCTGAAAGCAGAACTGAGTCTCTGCACAGTTAAATTCTATAGTCTGGCTGCTTGAGCAATAAATTCACACTCAGGCCTGTTACTTAGGAAAGAAATAGAAATTCTTCATTGTAAAATAATCGTCTATTAGATAGGAATGGCAAAGCAAAGACTTCTATCTAGCTATCTAAGCTGAGATGGAGAGAGACTGTTGAAAGCAAGCCAGCCTTCATGGTGGTTAGAGGAAGAGAGAGTGAGAGAGGGGAAGGAACCAGAAGGAAGGAACCCCTGAGAGCAGCATTGTGGGTAGTAAACAGACAGCAGCAGGAGTGGACAAAGGAAAAAGTCAGAGAGCCATGGTGCCATTTCTATATCTCATTGCTTAGGCAGATGGTTACACGTTTTCTAGATATAAGGAAACTGCTTTGTATGCTGTTCTTCCAGGCCTTCTGGATCAATCTGCAGAAGCAGAGATGACCCGTCAGCCGAAGATGAGTAGACAAGAAAAGGTAGTTTTCAAGCTAGGGTTGCTTATAAAATTCTCTGGAGGATGGCTACCCTGGTGGACCTTTGACATTACTAGACCCAAGATATATGTCTTAAAATATAAGGAAGTATGTTGAAGTCTAACTTTGTTAGTATCTTTGAAAAAACCAATTAAGAAATACTACACTATACTTAAGTTCACTGATGAAGTAAAAACGAAAACAAGACTGTTGTACCTAGGAACTCGTTCTGCTTATAACATTTTATATTGTTTGAATAAAGTTTTTGCCATCGCCAGCTTGAAAACTACCTTTCCGTGTCTCCTCTTCTGGATCAATATGGCATGCAAGCTGGAATGCTGATGAATGACTAAACATAACTCTATCATTTTGATTCTGCTACCATGATTTATGTGGAACAGGAGAGGCATGGTTTTTAAGATCCAAAGTAGGCTTTTTAATTTGGAAATGGCAGCTAGTGAACTACATGCTCACAAAGCTGTGAATATTGTGAAGGAAGTGGATAGAAATTCTTCCTTTCTTATAACATTTGGCCTGATCCACTAGGCTTCCTCTTACGTAATGAAGTATCGAGCAAGTGGCACTCACAGAATCACTACTATAGTTAAAAGCAGTAATGGAAAACATCTTTGCTTTCTTGGGTTTTCAGGTTTAAACTATGCAGGCAATACTTGCAAAACTATTTAGCCTCCTTCCTTCAATAATGTACATTTCTGAGATCTATGCTAAATATTTTGGACTCAAAATCCTGTCATGCTGAGGGACTTTTAAAACAAATTAAGCAACAAATAGGTAGATATTGTATCTATAAACAACAGTGAATTAAAATGACAGCACAATACAAAAAACAAAATGATAAAATACAGTCAATCTTTGTGATTGACAGTAGGATACTGTGAACAAAATAAAAGAAGACCTTTAATTAACCTGTGAAAAGAATTTAAAGTCCATGTTTTTCATGCATTGATTGAAGTCGGCTTTTCATAAAAAGCTGTAAAATATTTTCAAAATATGAATTCTTTATGTCCCTGTCACTAAGTTTACATGTTCTGTTGGGAAGGGATTGTTTCTTCCTTTATAAATATAAATTACATGCAATCTTGGCCTGAGTAGACGGAATCTATTCCTTCGGTTTTAGATACAGCCTTATTTCATCTCAGTAAAATGGGTATCACAAATATAAAATAGTTTCTGGTTGATATAACACTGCTCTTCTTTCTACATAGTACTAAAACATACTGCAGAGCCAAACAGCAGGTTCCGGCTGATATAAATATGCTGCACTTTCCACGTAATATGAAAACATACTGCAGGGCCAAACACAATTTTTTTTAACATGTATTCCTGAACTAAGGCTGCAGGAGTCAGCACAGACCCTCAGATAAGGGTTTAGATCTTGCCTAGAATTTCCACAGGTGCAAGGAGGGTGGATAATTTTTGCTGGTTCCCCCATCCCATGACAGCCTAAAATGCTCCTTTAAATGCTGCTCCTAGGAGATAGTCTGGGGAAGGGGGACCAGTTAAAATGGAACCTTACTGTGGTGTTGGCAATTCTAGATGAAATCCAAGCCAAGTATTCCATCTGTTTCCCTTTTATACCACCCAGACTTAGCCTACACATAGATTACCCAGGATCTCAGAATGTTGTTCCCCTAGACCCCACCCTGCTCCGGCAGTCTCTAATCCAAACTTGCATCTCATCTACATGCACTCCCTGTGTGTTCAAAGCCTTTTCCTCATCTACAGTGAATGGAGATATCCATTGTCAGGAGTTCCAGATGCACATCAAAGCTGCTTTGTCCTCAAGAAAGCAATGTTTCAGAACTGTCAAATGTTACATCACATTATTTAATTAAATGATGAACTCTGGCACACCAGAACATTACAAAACCATAATTTATTAACATATTCCAATTCCTTCCATATGCACTGTTTGCTTTGAAAGCAGACAAGTAAAAAGTAAGGTTTGTGGGAGTCTTAGGTGCCATTTTGGAAGAGAAGACCAGAAGGAAGAGAAGAGAAGGCATTATTACTTGACTAGCATTAAAGCCCGTTGTAGCTGATACAAAGGGTGCTAGCGGGGGGGGGGGGAAGCAAGGAGACAGGGAGGTAAAAAGGAAGAGAGTGATTAAGATAGAGAGAGCTTGGCATTGGGAAGAGGAAGGGGAGGGGTTGTCCAGTTTGTAAGGGCATGAGGTTGAATATATGGGTTGTGTGTGTGTGTGGGGGGGGGGGTTGTGGTGGTGTGGTAACAAATGAGGGTGAGGGTGTGGAGAGATGGGTGTCAAGAACCTGTGGTTTGGGATGTTCATTGATTGTGGGAGAGGACTGACCTTTGGTAATTGTGGCCTCAGGTGTCTCAAAGCAGTTTCCAATTGCCTTCCCTTTCTTTCTCCATAACAGATACCATGTGAGCAAGGTGGAGCTGAGATAGCTCTGAGAAAACTGGGAATGGCCCACAGTCACCCAGCAGGCTCTAAGCAGTTTAAAATCACCTTTCCCTCTTCTCACAATAGGCACCTTGTGAGGGAGGCTGCTAGGGAGGGCGGCAAGTGTAGGGGCCTGCCCAATCAGGATGCGGCCACACCCTGATTGGCTGTATTCAAGCATGGACACCCTGGACACACTCCTCCCACTGAGGCGTTTCACAAATATATAGAGGAACCATGGATAAAGATGAAGAGGATGAAATCCAGAAGCGTGTCAGGCTATTGTAAGGTTGTCAACTACCAGGTGGGGCCTGGAGATCGCCTGCTTTTACAACTGCTCTCCAGACTACAGAAATCTATTCCCCTGGAGAGAATGGCTGCATGGGAAACATTGTACCATGGTAAGGCGCCTTTTATTCCCACACCTGAAGTCTCCAGCACCACCTCTGGAAATCTCCAGATTTTTCTCATTCTTTTTTTTTTTTTATAGAAAGTTTTTATTTTATTTTCCAGAGTTGAAGACAGTGAGATACATGCAATCTACATTGTTAATACAGAAAAGGAGAGCTATGCTCTTCATTTGATACATTTGGTTCCCCATTTTAATCCCTTTTGTAAATAGTTCAGGTAAGGGCCCCATTGTTCTTGAAAAGCCTCTTCTATTCTTCTGTTAACTATTAGTGTCAGTTTGGCTATCTTGGCAAGATCAGCTAGTTTATTCAGCCAGTCTTCTGTCGAGGGTTGTTCTTGCGTTTTCCATTTCTTGGCCAATTCTAGTTTTGCTGCCGTCGTCGCATAGAAGAAGAAGCTCTGTATGTGGGTTAGGAAGCACTGTGGAAAAACATTTTGGTTCCCCGTTTCAATCTTAAAAACCCTCTTCTCTCCATTTAAGATTATAAGACTGGCTACAATATTATGGACTTTTACCCAAAGCTTATAGACTTTTTATAGACTTTTTCACGTTTGCACCACATTTAAAAAGAGAGGTCTACTTTGTTACCATCATTTCAGCATTTGTTTGCATAGTTTCTGATAGTTTTAACAATCATAAACAGTTTATACTTAACGTAGTCCTAGAACCCTCCACATTTCCACTAGAGAAAGGGAAAAAGGGAAAAAAAACAAGCCTGCTTAGTTGTACGGAAAGAAGAGAAACAAATATATATAAGTGTACATTGTTAATACCAGAAATAATAAAATGGAGTCTTCATTAATTAGTAGAATAGATTTTTCGTTAGTTATATTTACACCTCCTCAGTTAGAAACCTCCTTTTAGTTATGCTTTAAATTTAGGCTGAAAGTCCCTACAGAGATATGTTAGATAATTCAAATTCAGCTATCATAGGAAATCTAAAACCCCCCACTATAATGTAAGCCCATTCCATTAGGTATGCTTTGATTTTGGGCTGGTAGACACTACGAAATTAGGTTTAATAATTCAAATTCAGCTTACTTAAAAGATCTTAGACCCCAGATTAACTTCTTAACTAGTTATATTGCCTATATGGCTACGTAAAGGAGGGAAAAGAGGAAAAGAATTTCAACCACTGTGTTACATTTCCATTCCCCAAGCTTCTTAAGGGGGTCTCATATCGAGGCTTATTACGTCTTGTGGCTCCCGTTGACTAATGTTCTGTCCTGTTGGTCTTTGGCTGGGAAAATACAGTTGTAGTCTTTCCCTCGGAGTATACATCGATAAATCTTGAAGCAGTTGTACCTCCTGGACTCCAATATCAGTACAGATGTTTTTCCATGAAGCTCCTTTCAATCGATTGCTTTCACCGCAGATCCATATGTCTTTTAATTGATTCTTGTGTACTGTTGCTTTGGAGTGGCTGTATATCTTCTCAGGTAGGGTGTCCTTATCTGAGCTGCAAGACTCTGACATCCCCTTTTCCATCTCCATAATTTCAGATTCCTCTTCTGCTGGTAATTTTCCACCTTGTTTAGAGCTATCATCAGCCACTACTATTGGTTCATCATTCCTGTTAGAGACTTCTTCCTTAATGCCTTTAAACTCCATGAGCATATTTTTGAGTGAGCCATTTATAGATTCTTTCAGGTCTTGTGTTTGTTTCTCTAGAAGATATGCAAATTTTTTAAACGAAAACATGTTCCAGGCTTGGAATTTTGTTAGACTTAATCAATTATGCATATGTTGTTTCCAAAATATATTTGCAATTTTGCAAATAACCAGTAGAGGTCCTACAGAGTCCTAACGAAAGCAACAGTCTGTTTTAATATTAAAGGAATGTCTCTGAAGCTTAGCTCTCGCGAGATTTCACGGCTCTAATCTCTCTTATCTCCGAAGACAAAAACAGATGCAATAAGAGCTGTTACTTATTAGTTTGAGTTAATTTAAGTCCTTCTTCTGCTTAGAAAAGAAAATTAGCCTGCCTCATAATGACCGTTTATGCACTGGAGGTTTCATGCCAGGCTGCAGGCTGGAGTTTTAGTCATAGCAGGTTGCCCCACCTCTTCCTGCACCCACATGGGGGAATACTTGGCCTGGGGCACCTCATCCGCCTCCAATTTGTGCTCCTGCATGAGAGCTGGGGCACTGAAGTTCCCAGTGCATAAACGGTCAATGAGGTGGCATCAAGCAGAGCCAGAAACGGGGGGAAAAGTAGAGACGGAGAAGCGGAAAAGCACTTGCATCTCTGCGTTGATTAATGACTCAATATCTTGGAATTTGGCAGCTTCACCCCCTCAGTGGTAATAAATAGTCTTCCTGTCACTCTAGCTTGTTTGGATTAGCGAAAGCAACTCTCCACGCCGAGAGTTCATTCCAGGGAAGAGGGTGCCGGGGGAAACCCCACTCACTGTTTGTAGGCTCGATCTGATGTCTGCCAGATGTTTTCACTCCGGAGTTGTGGTGAGTCGAAGGTCTTGCTGGGAGGTATCCAATTAGCTTTGTAGATTAAAATAAGCTTTGTAGATTGCCGAGTTGAAAAAGGAGGAAAAGGAAGAAAGATTTTAAGATGGCGGACGGCGCTTGCTGGACCCTGTGCACACTGAGCTTACGTTCCAGTGGGAGATTAATTTCCCTGCGGAACAGAGAGGCCCCAGAGATTCACAAGGAATTCCTGAGAAGATTTGTGGGTGGGTTAGCGTACCCAAAACCCGATTCTGTCAATCACAGCAGTGATTGACCCTCAGTGGAACAGGAGCTCGAAGTATCCAAGTGCCATGGCTCCGCCTTCCTACCAGATTTTTCTCATTCTTAGGCTCTCATTTCTATGCAATGCTTACTATGTTTACAAAAATCTTGGCTTATAGGGACTGTGGTGTTTTGCTATGCAAATACTGAGTGTTTTATTTCTATGTTTTAATGTAGAGTTTTAAAAGTATGTTGCTTGTGTAGGCCTTTAGAATAATAACTGGGTGGGTGGGGTGGGTGAGTGAAGAGTTTTATGGTTGGATAGGTAGCTGTACCTAAGGGTGTGGATTGGACCAGCACTGAGCAGTATGTATCTATGTGTATGTGTGTGAAAGAAGGAGCTTGAGTGAATTGCTGTAGAATGCTGTGAGAGAAACCTGTGTTCTGTGTGGAAGCCCAAGTGGGAAATGAAGAAAATAAGTCTGTTAGGAATTTATTACCCTGGGTGGCAGGTTGAGAAATGAAGCTATGTGGGAGGTATTGGCCTATGTGGCAAATAAGCCTGTGTGATTTGGTTTAATTAAGTAACTTCAGATGAACAAGAACTGTATACAAATTTGAAACTATCATACCTATCTGGAACAATTACATTCAGTAGCCATATAGAAAGGGTCATGTGGTTATATTTATAAATAAACTGTTTAGGATTGCTCTATAAGAAGTTTAATGTAGCAGCAAAAATAACGAAGGCAAAGGGGCAGCATAACGTATCACCTCAGAACACTACAGAGAGGGGCCTTTATAGAGGTTAGACAAAGAGTAACATTTTAAGGACTACCTAGGACTGTCAGGGTTTCTATGTAGGTGGTGACTGTCAGGTTAGTAGTCCCCTACCCAGGGAAGTTTTAAGATGAGGGAAAACTTCAAGAAAGTAATCAGCAGAAATGATCAACTTTGGACACAGTGAAGAGTCACAAGATGAAAATGCATCTTTCTTGCTTTTCTCCTCTATGTGTATTCAGGACTGCAGATGTCCCACTTTACCCGTTCTAGTAATTTTAGATCACTGCCACACCTAATAAAACATGGTGACTGAAACTTGATTTGACAGCTGTAATTTTGAATTTCCTTGCTTTTACTGCCAAAAGTTATAACCTTTAAAAATTCTCACAGAAGTCGTCTTTCCACACTCCCCAATCCTACTTTTACTAAAATGATCAATTGAATCCAATTTAGTTTTATGTCGCCTCATTCATACAAGTATCTTAAAGCATTTTACAGGGGAGATAAAATAATGAGACCAAGCATCTCTGAAGACAGATGCTTTCAGACCTATGTGCAAGACCAAATGGCATCTTATGGAGCAAGCGAACAGAAGGAAAGAAATGCTCTCAGGAATCAGAAATTCCTTGTGCAAATCATTACAAAGCAGGAGTGAGGCAAGGTGGCTTGGAACCGATTTAGACATCTGCAATTGGGAGCAGGCATCAAAACAGACAGCGCATGATGTGTCATCCTTATACAACTCAGAGCTTAATCCTTAAAGACACTTCACAGATTTAAAGTAAAGGAATGAGAAAGTCACTAAACACATCTTCCTGTACAGAAATCAGAATTATATTCTAATCATTTCTGAGCATCTTGCCAGAAGTGATAGAAGCATAAAATAAGCAAAAGCATATTCTCAAAATAGATCCTAGGTTATATTCTAGAAGAGAAGAAGGCGCACTATAGATCCAAATAAAACCTGAATCGCATTTATTTAGAAGTCTTTTTACAGGATTAGAAGAACTTACTGGGGACAGCAAAAATAGCATCTGAAAAGGGGAAAGAAAACATTTTTCTTACCACATATGATGAACAGCCACATGCATTTTTTTTACATGCCCTGCAAATGTCAATGATGGCTCACCGGTGAGTGCATTCATTGGGGCCCATTATGCACGGGGGGAATAGCGCACATTCGGGGTGGAATGGCGGCGACTAAAATCACCGATGACGCACGGTGCCGGCTGCAACCAGCCGCAGATTCGGTGCATGCCGCCGAAAAAGCCGCGTTAGCGAAACGCGGAAGAAAGCGCAGCTTCCGGGTGACCGGGGAGCAACCATAAGCTGCGCGGGATCGCTGCGTGCATAATCGGTTACTCTGGGTTTTGCCGCCATTGCGTCCCATCCCGTTCATAACCGGTGTGCTTCGCGTCTTCCCCCTCTGTGTTTTCCATGTGACCCGAAATTGCCGTTTCGGTGGCCATGCATAATGGGCCTAGGTGAGCACTGTTCAAAGCATTATTTATTTGTTTCTCAGATTTATATGTCATTCTTCCCCAGGGGCTCATGGCAGTTTATAACGCAGTTACATTTACAATAGATTAAAATCCCAACATTTAAACATGTATAATTTACATTTAAAACAGTCACGTACTTGAAATGCATCAATTAATCATAACAATACATGTTCTGCTCTGTTCTTTAGATGAGGATATACGGATGGATACTTTCCAGGGTCTGTCTCTGTTAAAAACCTCCTACGGCATACTGAGAAGAATATAGGGTCAGGCAGTCATTCTGAATCTGGCCCTCTCTTAAATTTGCAGCAGCTGCTGAAGTCAGGGCAAGACCATGGACAGCATGCAAGGATTTATCTCAGGCTTCCAGAGGTCAGTGTTGGCAACTGGGAAAAGCAGCAGCCTTAAGGGCATCAGCCGATGGAATTGCTCTGTTGATTAGGCAAGGCCAGACTCTGGCTATTTATACTAGGCCTGGCCAAACCTGAGATTTTATACTGCCTGCCAGTTGTAATGACTGACACTGATTACAGCTATTGTATGCTTGAATACGGCTCAAATAGGGTAGCCCACTAGATTCCACTCTCTGGTCACTGTGCAGCTGAGCAGGAATTGTAGGAGTATCTTTCAGATTGGCCAGAGAAGTTACCTTTTTGCCTTCTCCATGATGCTGTTCTGGTCACAACAAGTAGCCCAAATGGGCCTAGGCTTGTGGGTATTGCTGAGGTATATGGGGGTTGGCAAGATTAGTACAGAATGATGCATGTTGGTTTAGATTGGCAAGGAGCCCTGAGGGATCCAAGAATGAGTGGAGATACCCAATGAACAATACTAGGGAGTTGGGGAGGATTAATCCTTCAGAGTTGTGCATCATCCCTTGATTACTTACATTGCCTGGGGTGTAGTGATAAGTGTTAATGGACAGCATCTCTGGTCAAAGTTTGGATTCTGGCAAGGTGTGGATGTTAGCCATGCTGAGGTTTAAGCTGGGATGAGCTGTCCAGTTGGTTGCAAACCTAACTGGTAAGCATTTGGGGGTTCGCTAATGAAGGTCAAGTTATTAGCTACAGCACAAATGTTTGAACAAACTGTAGCTAACCCATATCTTGCGTCTGGTGTCTTTATTTCAGGGTATGGGAGCAAAAGATAGTGGAGATGTTTGAAGAAGTTAGGAGAATCACAAAAGAAAAGGAGAATACCACATATATTTTCCTCTGAAAACTGAGACCTGGGCAGAATCTGCACTTACTTTGTTTATTCCATTGTCAATCCTGTTGAATTCAGATCGGTTTGAACTCGAGTCTTCTTCTCCCCCCCCCCCCCCACTGAAACAGGAAAGTGTTCTGCACGTGGTTAGGGAGGCTCAGAAGAGGGGGGGAGGCAAATGGAGACTGTTTCTTTGTTTTCTTGAAGGGGGGAGAGGATCCAAGAAGTCAGAGGAGGGAGGAAAAAATCCTTTCTTTTCTTGAAGGGTGTGTGTGTAAGAGGATCGAAGAAGGCAGAAAAAAAAATCCAAGACCAACAGAAGTTGAGAGAAATTAGGGACTTCTCCTTTAAGGCAGGCTTATCACATGACCACCTGTGGCCAATCATGGGTTCCCCACCATGGAGGAGAGCCCAGATTCAAAACAATGCGATTTTAAAATATATTGAGCATTAAAAGCACTCCAAGATATCGCACAATAAAGGTAAGGTCACTCCGGATCAATCCTTGCTGCAGAAGGAAAATTTAAATCGCCCCAAATTAAAACGGAAATTGCATTCTGTGTAGAGGGCAGGGACTGAATTGACCTGGGGTTGGAATAAAAGCTCCATGCAGTTTATACCCCGGGCAGAAAGTGCTGATATTGACCTTTAAAGTTCCATATAGTTTAGGACAACATATCTTAAGGACCATCTTCTCTTGTATGGACTTACCTATCCAGTCCATACTTTAGGTACCCTTGCCATCTGAAGCTAGATGGGCCTTATTAGTCATGGCACCAAAACTTTTGAACTCCCTCATCAGGGAGATTCATCTGCCTCCCTCTATTCGCGTTTTTTGCCAGTGAGTGAAGCCTTTTTTGTTCTATTTAGCACACCGCTATATTTCTTATTGGCCCTCCTCTTGGGTTTTCAGTGTTATGTCTATTTACATTTTTTTATGGAATTGTTTCATATGTAATTCATTTTAAATGTTTTTAGTGTTACAGTGTTTTACTGTTTAATGATTGATGCCTTGGGGTTGCTGTTTGGGTGGAAAGACATCATGGAAATGTTTTAAATAAATAAAATAATGAGGGCTTCCCTCAAACATCAACGTAAAATAAAACAGGACTTATTACTGAGTATTCATTGTAGTTATACATCCATGCATTTATTTATTTCATATATACTCTCCCTTTCTCCACAGAGGGGTCCAAAGTGGCTCCTCCATGTTATCCTCATAACAACCCTGGGAGATAGGTTAGATGAACACTGTGACTATACCAACCTCCCATGATATAGTGAAGATCCAATCCTGGTTCTTCAAGTTCTTAGGATGACTATCCCTTGCACCACAACAGTGGAAAATAATAGTCTTCCAATATGAATTTCACATGTGCTTACTGATTTTATTTGAGCGGTGCCCTCTTGTGGCAGAATTACTACTCTTTTCACAATTAAAAAAAAAACTTTTCTCATGAAACTTAGCCTAGATTGATGTAACCTTTGAAAGAAATGTTACTGGCAGCTCCAAAACTATAGCTACTTTCTTGTCCTCTTTAATGAGGGGAGCCCCAATGCTGATAAACCTAAAGCAAGGGGCAAGAATTATACGTTTTGGAAAGGGAGTACTATGGGGCTGTCTGAGCAACAGTCTGTCTTCCCCCACACCACCACTGCCATCCCCAAGTGCCAGCACAAAAATGCCCATGGTTGATCCCATTTAGAACTCTTAATAAAAATCGCCATCCTTTTTGAGCATTCAAAAATGCCATTCATAATTGGTAACCCAATTATGATTTGAATGGCTGGAAATTTGCCCACCCTAGTTATGCACACATAAATATGAATGACTTGAGACTATCTGTCAACACTTGTAACAACCTTGCAAACTAGAGAAAGGCAGAACAGCTTCTCTTCTACTAGTTCTGTTAGTATGATTCACTTCATGCTATAATTGGGAGGTTATATAAGCATTAGCCCTAGTTATCACAATCTAGATCAATGTTTCAGTGCTAGTTTTGCTGCATAGCTGCAGTGAATTACAAAATTGTAGATTTTATTTCCCAACAATCCTAAAATGTAGCTTAGGGCATTTGACAAAATCCTGAGAGCCATCACGTTCATTTTCTGAAGGAACATGTTCCTTGCTGTGTTGTTTATTGCAGTGGTTCCCAACCTTTTTCAGGCCGGGGACCCGGGGGGGGCGGCCTGGGGGGAGAGAGGGAGAGCGGTGCTCACCGGCGGATGCAAATGCGCAGGTATGGAACTGTCGCGCCTGTGTGATTGTGCCCACACCTACCCCCTCCAGCACAGTGCTCATTGGCGGGCGCAAGTGTGGTTAGGTTTGAGCGATTTGGCTGCCAAAGTGGCCGATCACTCCCGGCACAGAGAGAGCCATGCCACAGGGAAGGAGACGCACCCACTGGCATGCCAGCGCCCGTGCCTCCCCCACCGCCTTGGCCCGGTACCGAGGAACACTGGTTTATAGTATTTTACTTTTTCCTAAAGCACCCAATACTTTTAGGTTCAAAAAGAACAGCTACACTAATGCTCAACCCTCTCATATTAACCCAGAGTCCCAACGGTGCTCCAATATGTACAAATAACCACTAAATCAGAAAGTTTCCCCATTAATTTGAAAGGATAAATCTGCTTGGGACACAATTCTTTGTAAGCAAGTTGTCTCCTTCCACTGAAGGAATGAGAGAGCCTTTGAGCATACAAAACATAGGAAAGTTGAAGTTGCAGCTAATAGAATTTGGGCTGAAAGAAAAATGCTCTCTCTCTCTGCTTCTCATTATAAATCCAATGAAAACACTTAACCCGACTGTTTAAATAAAATTGGCGTAGGATATGAAAAAGGGATTAATTAATGTTTGGAATGATATGCAAATAGTATGACTATCAACCATTTTCACAAATAAAAAATATCCTCCTTCACAACTAATAATTTCTGCATGTATAATTCAAACAATATTATTTTTCCGTGTCGCTTATTGTTCTTTTCTTATGAACGATCTCTCAGACTTTCAGATCCAAATACGAGAATCCTCATTTGGATTCATCCCCCGGTTATACATCTTCAGTAGCTCGTATGATTGTTTTTATAGATATCAAAAAGCATTCCCAATCACACCCCACTCCTACCCCCACTTGCTGCCTAGTGCTCTGAGTTTCCGCTACAAAAACAGTTGAAAATCTGAGCCAAATAATTATAGGAGTTTGATATATCTTTTCAAAGTTATAATGTTCTTACTGCCTCACACACTAGAAGAGACTGAATGAGAAGCTGAAAATTTCAGCATTTTAACATTGCAAAGAATTCTTTGCTTAGTTATAAGAATGTGATTTTATAGAATATGTTAACCAATCAATTTCTGTGCATTTATTTATTAATTAAGGTAACACATCCATCACTTTTCCAGTTCCGAAGTTCTCAAAGTGACTTACAAAGTGGAAGTATTGATTGGGATTACTCAGAATTTCTAGTTGAATTGCTGTTAAAGGGCCCAATAGTCTCTGTCCTCCTGGTTCCCATGGGGGGGGGGGCATATCACTGAAATCATCTCAGACACTCTACCATACTGGGAGATTTACAAAACTTCAGTTAATTCAAAAGGGCATAACTGTGCTTAGGATTGCACTGTTTAGGAATTGGGCCAGGAGCCTTACTGAGTCATGAAATCATGTGTCATGATTTATTTACTTAATCGTTTATAGCCTGGCTTTCTCAGTGAGACACAAGGAGGATTACACAGGGTAAAGCAATACCATCAACTAGTACGAGAGATCTAATAAGTCAGGATTTCATGAAACCCTGGGATTTCTTGACGGCCTTGGAAGGGTTTCCTGAATGGGTGAGAATTGATTTTATATATATAAATATTAATTTGTTAGACATTTATCAGGTTCACCGACCCTCTCCCAAAATGGCCAGTGATGGACATGGAAGGGGTGGGAAGGTAAGGGGTCCCAGGTGGGGGTATACACAGCTATGCTTCCCAACCATATTCTGCATGATCGCACCACTTCAGGGGGTTCTCAAGGCCTGAAGAATGTTTCAGGGGTTTCTCAATGGCAAAAATGTTTAGGAAGGCTGTAATAAGCTATGAAGATGGAAGGTTATAATAAGCTATGTAGTTGGACTTGAGTACAGAGTTACAGATAACACAAAAAAGTATCAGACAAGATACAATGAGTGAAACAGAACACGGAATTATGAAGTTGAAAATAATGCAGTAAAAGTATGCTAATACAACAATACATAGGCTACAGTTCTATTCTAAGGTGACCAGATTTTAACATTGGTAAAGCGGGACACCATTGACCGGGAGGGGGGGGGGGTTCTTGATTAAAAATTTGGTCTATATGGAGCAAGCAATATTTTCATAGAACACAAAAATAGTATTGTAATATATATATATATTTTAATTTCAGCATAAGTATAATTTGCCAGGTGCCCCCAGATGTCCCTCCAAAAGTGGGACAATTTGGTCACCTTATCTATTCTCAAAGTATGCTCAAGCCTCTGTATGGTAAAACATGTTGAAAAATTAAGTAATAATATTTATTAAAATTAACAGCTGTGTTAAATAACACAGTGCTGACTTCAGCATACTTTGGAGAAAGGCTGATTCCAGTTGGACACTTATTGGACACTGGAAGTGCTCATCTGGACAAGGGCCTGCTTTAGAAACATAAGAGGCCCCAAAGAATTTTATCTGGCCTTCTGGTCCACAGAATCGATTTAGGTCCTTCGTGTCCTACATATTTAACATATTTAATCACTGTATGTGAAAGAGCCACGTGTACTTAGTTATGCCTGAGCATTGAGAAATGCAGGGATGACGAAACACATCTGGTCAGTGGTGGCATTAGCATGAATGTATATTTGGATTTTAATGAGGCCTTGAGTTTCAAATTTTAATAAATATTAATATTTAATTTTACCAACATGTTTTATACTACAGAGGTTTGAGCATACTTTCCTTATTTTGACCCTTTTTTAGAGTAAGATCTTGACCTGGCTCAGGATATTTTCTCCTGTTTGTTGTAGACTATATACAGTCCTATTCCATTCATAAATGTGAGTTCCTGAACCATTTTGTTATACTAGCCATACTGGGTGTTTCACCCTTATTCTTCTAGATATTAACTTTAAGTTCAACACCATTATGTTTCATTCTTAAACTTCCAACTATCAGGGACTGACTCAGTGGAAAAGCTTTGCTTCTGCTTTGCATGCAGAAGGTCCCAGGCTCAGTCCCCAGCACCTCCAGTAAAAAGGATCAGGTAAAAGGTGACATGAACGACCCCTACCTGAGTCTCTGGAGAGCTGCTGCCAGGTTGAGTAGACAATACTCTCTTTCACAGAAACACAGAATCATAGAGTTGGAAGGGGCCATACAGGCCATCGAGTCCAACCCCCTGCTCAACGCAGGATCAGCCCAAAGCATCCTAAAGCATCCAAGAAAAGTGTGTATCCAACCTTTGCTTGAAGAATGCCAGTGAATCTTTAATGGACCAAGGGCATGATTCAATATAAAGCAACTTTGCATGTCCTGCTTTCCAAATACATCTCTATAGCTCATTGGAAGAGCCCCCGTGATCAAATAAGAATTACCTAAATGTCAAGTTTGTATTAAAAGAAAAACCCACCTTTCTTTTTCTGTTTGAAAGGGCTATTTACTTTCATCAAGAAATATGTGCAAAAAAAGGAAAAGAAAGAAATTTTCTTTTGCAATTGGAATTTCAAAGCAAAGATCTCAGCTTTTTTGACCAGGATAGCGAATCACTTTGAATACCTATCACTTCTTGTTAGGTCATAAGAGTAATCTATGTTCTTGACTCAGCAGCCCTCAATATTTTAACAAAAGCTCCATTCACAAATGGGAGCCATTCCTGCAAATTATTTAAGACTGAACTGCTATCAGCATATAAGAGTAACAAAACACTAAATCCCATTTAGACATCTCAGCAATTTAGATTTAGAATTCTTCAGATAATATTTCACACATTCTGCAGCCATTTATATGCTAATGTTTCCTACAAATTATCAGATACAACCTTTTCTGGCCATAAATGACCTGTCATATTCATAACAGCATCTGCACTGGGTGATGGGGGTTTCCCCTCCTATTCTATCCAACTCAAACTGCACATCCATAAAGAAACTAATTACACAGCTTCATAGCTGATAATATGTTTCCTAGTCTTATAATTTACTATGCGCAAAACAGTTTAGAGAAGCTGGTATAAGTTATTTAAGAGGAGGCGACAGATGACTGATAGAAAGCAGTGAAAGTTATTTTTGTTTTTAATCTTGACTTTGTACCATTTCTAGTTTCTTTAAACCAGTTTTGCACCAGCAATTTGACCAAGGCCTCTTCTGCATGATGGATAAGCTGATGAAAACTCACTAAATACATCGTTGTTTTTCAGATCTCTGCACATAAGAGTGAATTTACTCCACGAAACTGATTTTGCTCTGCATGGTCAACCATGTCTTTTTGTTTACGGCGTCTTTTAAGTGTTGTTTCTGAAAGAGGGTAAACACTGAGGGCCATTTCGCACGAGGGAATTTCAGCGAAATCATTACCAGATGCTATCGCTTTAAAATCATGGTTTCAGATGACGCCGTCAGCCTACCGTCCCAGTTTTGCTCCATCTGCCTATTTGTAGCGGAAGCAGGGAAATCGGTTAAACTGTATTCCCCTGGTCAAAATCCGACAGATGGCACAATCACCCGTTATGTTTCAGTGAGGTGTCATCAGTACTCATATCGTCACAGAGATGTTTCTCCCCTGGTCCCGCCTCCATGGCTTCTGGGGATGGGAGGCGGGTGTTTTTTAAAAATGGAGAATGTTGAGTAGCAATGCATTCTCACAAGTCTCTTCAGAACCCTTTCAATTATCTGGCTGCCCCCTTACTCTATACGTGTGCATGCGTGTCACATTTTATTTTTTGTTCTTTTTCATTGGGGGGCGCATGTAGAACTCCAGTAAAATACCCCCCTGTTTTTTGTTTGTGAATGGCTAGAAAATACAGGTACCCCCCCTGCTGCTAGAAGGGGATGGGAGGGTGAGGTTGCCAGATCCAGACAAGTTAACTGCCAGGGAAACGATCCCTCTAGTCTGGAGATGAATGACTGGAAAGTCCAGGTTACCCCCCCCCCTGTTTTTGCCTGGAAACTACAGGTTATCCCCCCCCCCAGGGTTGACAGGTCCCCTCTGGCTGCTGGAAGGGGATGGGGGGGGGTTAGGTTGCCACAAGTTAACTGCCGTGGAAGGGCAGAGACCACAGTTGGAATCAACTCTCCAAGGCATAAATTTTCCTTATCACTGACAAATCTTTTGGCTCCAAAGCACCTCTTTGCTTCTGAGAAGGGGCTGCCATTTGGGAAGATTTGCTCAACAGTCTCTAAATATAAGTTTGCACTATGAAACTATCAAAACTTGAAGACAGAGCTATGGCAGATAACCAATGCCTCTGTGAACAAATGAAATTGCGTTGCAATGATTACTTCGGTATTTAAAAAAAAAAAAGAGGGGGGGAGGCGAGTTTTGCATGGCTAGCCGAGGCTGATTGGTTGTCCAGTTGATTGGCAGGCTCGAGGAGAGAGGGGGCGAGGAAAGTTTGTGGTATTTTCATTACTCCTCGGCAAGAACCGGAAGTAGGCGAAGAATGCTGGAGGAGAAACAGTCCCGCTAGGAAAACAGAATTTTTGGCCAGGTGTGAAATGACAATGGAATGCTACAATACACATCAATGGAATATTCAGTGTTGATTACGGATTTCTACCAGCTGTGTCACAGTACTGAAAACGCTCCTTTTGTAATGCAGAGATGTCAGCGTGTTTTTGCTCTCCTCCCCTTTTCTGCTCACAATTCTTCATCTACCAATGGAAGCTCTGCCTTTGTCAGTGATCACATGAACATGCAATTTGCCCTGGCAACCGAGCCATATGTAAATTAGTAGAAATTACCCTGTAGTATTTATGGCAGTGGAACACTCCTGACTACAAAACTATACCTCTGATCAGTGACCATGGGGGGGGGGCACAAGCCCCCAAAACGCAAATTCAAAGGGGGAGGCAAGCTGGAATTAAGAGAAGGCATAGAGCACAGCCACAATTTAAAAAGGTGGGGGGGAGGGAAGGCACCGGGCACAGCTGCAGAGCAGGCAAACTCAAAATTTAAAGGGACAAAACCTGCTCCCTCCCTTCTGCTGGGTCAAGAATGCCCACTGAAAACTAAGGGGAACACAGTGGATCTGCAACAGTATTCAGCATCTCAAATTTCCTGAGACCTCCTGCCTCCTTGGAGGAGATGTTTGTGCTTTCACTGATCTAGAAAGGTGCCTTACTCATGAGGTGACTGTGTCTTGAATGACAAGAATGCCCATTGGAAACCATGGGAGATGCTGGAAGACCTGTTGGAAATAAAGGGCAGCAAGATGGATGGCCGCCTGATGGATGGCCGCCCTGACTCTCCCCCAGAAGCATTAGCCAGCTGCCTGGAAGCAGTGATGAGATGGCTCAAGCAGAGTCGCCTGAAGCTCAATCCTTCAAAGACGGAGGTCCTGTGGCTAGGTAGGAAGGGCCCATGCGAGGAAGCGCGCCTGCCCACCCTGGATGGCGTGCAGCTCTCTACGGCTCACTCCGCCAGGAACCTAGGTGTGATTCTGGACACCTCCCTCACAATGGAGGCCCAGATCACAAAGGTAGCACGGCTGGCATTCTACCATCTCCGCCAAGCCAAACTACTAGCGCCCTACCTGGCCCCGGAACACCTAGCCACAGTGATCCATGCGACGGTCACCTCTATACTGGACTTTTGTAACTCGCTCTACGCAGGCCTGCCCTTAGCCCTGACCCGGAAACTACAACTAGTTCAAAATGCAGCAGCCAGGATCCTCACAGCAACACCGTGGAGGTCTCATATCCGGCCTATTCTCCATCAGCTGCAATGGTTACCAGTTGAATTCCGGATCAGACTAAAGGTTCTGGTAATTACCTTCAAGGCCATACGCGGTCAGGACCCAGTGTACCTGAGGGACCGACTCCCCGCCTATGCCCCCAAAAGAGCTCTGCGCTCTACTGCCTCCAATCAGCTAAGGATCCCTGGCCCTAAAGAAGTCCGCCTGGTCTCGACCAGGGCCAGAGCATTCTCTGTTCTGGCCCCCACCTGGTGGAATGAGCTCCCAGAGGAGATCAGGGCCCTGACGGAGTTTAAACAGTTCCGCAGGGCCTGCAAAAAGGAGCTCCTCCACCAGGCATTTGGCCGAGACCAGACGTAATCAATCAGCGACCAAGGGCCTCTGCTCCCCCCCCTCAGAATCCCATCAATAATCCCTGGACCTGTTTGTATTACTATATTGTTTACTGTTATACTGTGTTGTTATTTGGTTACAATTATTAGTTATCAGTTATACATGTTCTACAGACTGTTTTATGTATTGTTTTCTGTTATAATGTAAACCGCCCTGAGCCTCCGGGGAGGGCGGTATAGAAGTATGATAAATAAATAAATAAATAAAAATAAATAAATAAATAAATAAATAAATAAATAAATAAATAATGCCAAGTGACTTGCATGGGTTCCATTGAAATGTTTTATAGCAAAGAAGGCATGGAATGGATTATCCATTTCACTCAGATAAACTACTCTGGAATGGCAGGGCACAGAGTGGAATGACAGCCACTGGAAGAACCACGGGATGGTCGCTAGGGGCGAGGGAGGGGTGGGAGCCGAAGATGGCAACATTGGGAGATGCACTAAAACGAAAGAGAAACCATGGAGACGCTGGAAGACCCATTGGGAGGGGCTAGGCAGATACAACGGCTCAGATTTTCTGTGATGCAGAACTGCTTGGGACGTTATATTCGAAGATTTCCTGCAGAATGCAGAACCACAAACATTTAAAAAAAACAACGGTGTAAATTTAAAACGTTGCAATTTAAAACAGTTTTTATTGGGGAATGCAGAATATGCCCAAGTCAAATTTCTGATTCACCATAGAAGAGCCACCTTAGACAATTTTGCTTTGACAGCATTATTAGTGTACCTTGTGACCACGTAGTACTTAATTTTTTTTCTGTACATTGAATTCTATCAACCTGTATAGAATATACAATTATGCAAATAAACATAATGTTTCTTGTTTTGGTACTCATAAAGGGGATGTGCAATACATGGAAATATTGAAGCTCCCTTCTGAACCACATGTGACATTAATTCAGCTACCTCTCAGTTTTCACATTTCAGAAGGCATTCTTTACTCACTGATATACTTTAATAGGCATAAAGAATATTTATTTATTTATTTATTAAAAATG
This sequence comes from Paroedura picta, assembly GCF_049243985.1. NCBI lineage: Eukaryota > Metazoa > Chordata > Lepidosauria > Squamata > Gekkonidae > Paroedura > Paroedura picta. Next base: position 148,474,944 of record NC_135369.1, read on the forward strand.
ACTTATTTCCCTGGACACTTAATCAGCTTACAAACAAAAACGAACTATATAGAAAATGGATAAAACCAAGATCAACAAATTATATTAATCGAAGCAATACATAACAAAATCATAGGCCATTTCAGCACAGAGGGCAAAATTGTAAGTTGTGTCCTGCCCGCAATTGCAGGATAGTAAATTGCACCTTTTCACCCCTCCACACTGTAAAGCCATCCCATTTTTTTTGGCCGCCATGTCATGAGTTTTCTTAACCTCACTAGTGGGTAGTAAAGGCAACATACTCTTTACTTGCCGCTCCTCAGCCTGTCAATCACTTGAGTCAACCAAGCCCCTCTCAGCAGAGGTTTGGGGGTCTTTAAAGTCCCCTCAAGCTCCAAAATTAATTTTAAAAATGGGAACTTAAGAGTTGCAGTGCATAAACACTGCAACATCGAGGCATTGCTTTATTAAACTGCACTGATATTTCATTTTTCTTTTGGCTTGCTGCTATGTTCAGCACACATCCCCACCCATAATGCCCCTCACCATGCTACTTGTATAAGCCTGCCAAGCAGCACACCTTTTGGCTATTTTCCTTTGTTTCTGGAGAGTGGACATTTTGGGAGCACATTAACAATGGAGAATCTTCTGGCCACCATGCTGGCTCAGGTGGCATGCATTGTGCAACTACTTTTTGCCACCCTAGTTCAGATCAGAAAGGACCCTGTTTTGTTCTATGGGAGGATCCATCTCCAGTTTTGCCCTGAGTTGGCAGGGGACAGAATGCCTTCATCTTCTAGGAGTCTCACCTGCACACTGCCATGGACACTGGGGTCTTTGTCCTAGGAAACCCAACAATCACCATTGAGGGAGTCCAGATGCTGGTTCTGTTCTTGAGGGATGGGGTATAACCACTGAGGAAGTGGCTTATGACCCCCTATAAGTGGCCATGCACTGACAGGCAGAGTTACTATAACCTGAGGCATTCCCAGGCAAGAAATGTGGTGGAGCATGCCTTTGGGTGACTCAAGGGATGCTGGAGGTGCTATATAGTAAGACTTTATGTGCACCTGGACAATGTGACCCCACTGGTTATTGTATGTGTTATTCTCCATTACATATGTGAGGAGAAGGGGCACGAAATTCCTGTCCACCAGTAGGAGAGGAAAACCATGGTTGTGGATCAGTTACATGAATACAGGAGAGGGAGGTGGGATCGAGGGTGGGACAAAGCTGGCCAGACTATTGCGCTTCCCCCCCTCCATATGGTTGTTTCCTTGGTTGCTCACTGGTGGTTCAAAACAATTTAGGGGGATAAATCCACTTTTCTCAATTCCTGAAATCATGAGTTAAAAATAGCCAAATTGCAACCCTGACACTGGATGGCCTCAGGATGTTGGCAACGTCATGTGGAGGTGGCAATATATGCTGCCAACATACGAAGGCTGTCCAGGAACATTTTCTGCATGCAGAAATAGCCATAATATCCCTCCTGCCAAAACTAAGCCAATGCAAAACAAACTGAATCTCAGCCAGGAAACACTTAATGCAAAGGAGTCACCCACCACAGCCCATCACAATTGCTTAAACTATCTCCTAACAAAGTGCACATCTGCAAGTTCCTTCTGGGTAGGTCAAAGGGATAAGGATTTTTGATGTGATAATAGTGGGCAATGGGGAGCAATCCATTCCATAGCCCCAGTCAAGGCTTGTGGAGTTGCCTTTGAGATTCCCAGAATCCTTCAGAATATTCTGGAAACCACTAAGACCCACAAGTCTCCAGGAATGGAGTATCTTAATCAGTCCCCCTCCCTCCCTCTGTATAATAGAGGGACTCATCCCACCCAGGTCTTTTTTCATATTCACTATGAAGAACAGAATTGCAGAGCTCCTACCAGATCACCAGCCTCAAGCCTAGTACAGAACAATAAATCTAATGTCTGCCTTTTTTTCAAGTATAGAGTCTGTGCTACCTGGGACCGGTCCCGTAGTTAGTATGGAAACCATGAATTCCTAAGCAAAGCCCAAAGAGCTAAACACTTTTAAAAAGCTGCCCCTGCATTCTGCATCCAGAATAAACATTGTGTGCAAAATTATCCTGCAAAATTGTTCAGTATACACAAAATTGAGCTGCCAGTTTTATGTTCTGAAAAAGCATAATAGAAAGAATTTCTCTTTGCATAATAGAAAGAATTTCATATTATGGTGCTGCAGCAGCACAAGAAAATATGTGGAGGAATTTCTCTTATATGAAACTCTCAAAAGTAGGGGGGTGCTCTCTTAGGATCTAGATTTGGTAATCATGAGCCTAGAGAGTAGTACAATTTATGAGGAGTAATGAAATCTACTCATCCCTACTCTTAACACAATGGCTGTGAATGCCAAGGTTGCTCCATATGTGCTTATTTTTTACTATTTGAATAAATTTATATTCCAAATGTTGTGCTCCCTCATGCTAAAGAAGACTTCTTGTGGAGGAGCATAAAGCAAGAGGGCAACAGGAGATACTGCAACAAATCCCATGGCTTACTGTCAAAATCTGTTAACATGAACAACCACAGAATGCCTAGGAATTCTTTTTATTTCTACTTGGAGAACCCAGGAGGAAAACCGGGGAGGGAGAAAACATGCTCACAGTTCCCTAGGACTAGACACCATGGCTCAGAGAAGACCCAACCATGAAAGAGACACACAATGCATTTCTAAAAGGGGTGCAGAAATGCATTGAAGGCCAAATAACTAGTAGGACAGATCAGTAAGTCATTATCTTTTGCAAAAGTTTGGGTATTCTCAATGTCTCTCCCCATTTTTAATCTCTTTGATTACATTTTTGTATTTTATCACAAACTTTGTCATGTTGAAAATTGAGTTTCAACCATATTTAGTAGATTGGTATGGCTTACTAAACCTGCGTAATAATTGTCAGTTTGGAAATAATTCACCAAGCAAGCATGCAACAACAGTTAGCAGTTTATATGATAGCTCACATCTATTGTGGCATACATGGAGATAGCTGGCTTGCTGAATAAACTCTTGGTGATGAATTGTTCATTCAGCTCTAATCTACAGCTGCCATGTTAGAATTCTATTACCTATTGAGCAATAAAATTTTTACTGACCTTCTGGTCCTGCTTTGTTTCTCCCTGTGAGAGTTTGCTCTTTCCTCCTTGAAAATGCCAAACTTTCTCCCATTGTGTCATTCCCTGCTTAGTGATGAAACTGCTTACACAATCTTAAATCAGGGATTAGCAAACTTCCCTTCAAGGCACGATTTTTTGTGAGGCCTGTTGAAAAGAAAATTGAACAGAGTGTAATGTTAAAAATGAGTCTCTTCTAGTATAAATTGAGACAAAACAAAAAGTAGTATGTATTGTTGGTATGCATATTCTCCATGCGGTAAGGTCAAACCCACTTGTGTGCCTGGATTCCTACAGGCTTCCTGTCCATTTGCTCAACATGGATGAATATAGTGCACCTTACCAGTACTGTGAATGGGAAGCCTCTTTGTACTTCCCATATCCCCATCCAGTCTCCTTTTCCCCATGTTGACTAAGCTACTAAAGACATGGTTCTTTTTGCAGTGTATCTTACACATGGATCATTACATTTACTGTATTTGCCGGCGTATAAGACGACTTTCCCCCCCCTGAAAAATATGCCTCCAAGTGGGTGGGTCGTCTTATACGCCGGGTGCACTTCAGTTGGGATAGATATCGCTGCTGATAGTGGCCTCCCGATGCTCACCCGGTGCCCATAGTTTAAGGTGACCAGAATTAAGGGACGCTGAGGCAGAGGCGGCGCCCCCCCCCCCGACTGGGCTGAACCTCTTGTGGGTTCATCTACCATTTGATAAACACAAGTGATTGAGTATACACATTTCTATATTGTACTGCCTGTGAGGAAGATTGTTGGTGTTTAGTCATTTGGCAAAGTTGTAAATACATTGGGAAGAGATACAAAGAAGCTGACTTTTCCCTTGATGAGTTATTCAGGTGAAGATAGATATACATGTGAAAAAAGGCAAGGGTGGATTCCCGTCTGTGAAATTAATCCTGTTGGCCTACTTTCCATTAAATGTCTGACTTCTTTATGTGATCATTTGGCATTTCTCTTCTACATTATTTAATAAAAAAAAATGGCAATGGAAGTAAATTGGCTCTGTGACCGACTCAAGAGCTGGCTCCAGAACTCAGTTCAGACAGAGTGGTTTTCCATGTGTCCAATTAGTGTTGTGTTTTCTTCCACAGTAACATTCCTATTGAATTTATGTACCTATCTTCACTATTTGCATCCTCCACAGATGTCCTTCTCATTCATTGAGAATTATCACTTTAGACTGCATGAACTGGTTACTCAAAAGGTGAAGAGAAGTCTGAGTGAACAGCAAAGGTTTTAGTGAACCTCAACTAACCTCAAAGTAATACATTTGGTACATGCAGTTTAGCCTGTGATTGTGGGCAGACAACTTGCTGCCTGTAAATAGCCCTGATTTCAGCTGGACTTAGCACAAATGCATAGATTGATTAGTAGCTGTGAAATCCTAGACTGAATTACACCCTTTTATGCCCATTGAATCCTTGTTTTCATTGGAATCGATCTATCTATCTCCAAACAAGGAGAGTCAAGGTGTTTGAAGAGGCAAGCAAAGAAAGAATCTGATAAGACAAGATAAAGAAGGAGTGAACAGACATTTAAATAATGGAAGGTGAAAGATTAAATCTGTAAGAGCAATGCAAAGGGAAACAAGCAAGCAAACAACCCACAGAACAAGATTCAGGGAATAAGGTTGAAGATGAGGCAACAAGACACACGTTGGACTTTGGAGCTAGAAAAAGATAACAGACAGACAATTGCATTTCTTTGAACCACAAACTTAATTATTAAGGAGATTAAACAGATGGAAATACTTAAGCCAGAAATGGCGGCGGAGGGTGGGGAGTGTGGGGGCGAGTGTTGAGCGTGTGGAAGGGAAGACTGCGATGGGTGGGGCGGTGGCTCCGTGGCAACTTCTGGGGGTGGGTGAGTTCCTGGGAGGGGGAAAACTGCCACAGAGCGGTGGCGGATTGGGGGAGGGGCGAGATGGGCGGGGAAGAGCACAGAAGATCCTTTCTTCTGAATGGGAGTATTGTGTTGGACTGGGAACTATGTATACTATAGATAGGATGTTCCCAGATACGTACCTTGAAATCCATGTGTTATTCAGCATTTTTAGAGGGTGTGCAAGGCCTTACACAAGGACCAGTTTGGGTAACATGACACATGAATGTTTGTATATGTTTTTATATAGCAATATTATCTTGGGAAACAGGTTCATTTGTCTATTCAGATTTTACCAGAAGCCAAATCCACAGTTTTACATCCTGCCACAAACCTTCCCAGATCTAGATCTAAATGAGTAAGACTGCAGCTTCTCGTAATGACAGATGCATCAGACATTCACCATAAACTGACAGGTACTATAGGCTGACAAAAGTGGGATCTAAAATCAAGGTGAATGTGTTCTTTCATATCGCTCTACAGATTGGTGATCTCTGCTTCTTCTACTGTTTGCCCATTATCTGCCTTAATTCCCACTAAGGCAAAACAGAACAATAAAAGGGAAAAGGGGAAAAAAATCTGCATTGTAAACTTATAGCAGAGCTTGTTATTTTTCAGTAAAGCCTTTATCATTTTTATTCCTTGCTGTAAACTTATATATGTGCAATGTATTATGCCCGTATAATGAATGCATTCTTACTGGACTCATCCATGCTGCTAATTCAGTGAGCATATTAAAGGAACATCTCTTTTCCATTTGGGTCCTTATGGCTCTCTCAGTGCCAATTCCAAGTCCCAGCAAAATATGGAGGAAAGGGTGGCAACATCCTTATTGATCACCTAAGGTATCTCTCACAGGTAGATCTTACAATACTACATTCTACCTCATTCCAGTTCATGGCAAGTAGATAACGCCATCAACTATATACAATATATCCCTGTACAAGAGGCAATTGCGGTCCCAAAGTCCAATCAGACTTTCCCATTTGAGATGGGAATATGGAAGAAGCTCTGGTATTTCCTGATCATGAAGGAAAGAGGGAGAAACTTAAGCAACTATAAATAAATAATTGTGTGCTGAAATTCTATCCCATTCCTTTGTACAACTGCTGGTTTGTTAGCACAAAGCCCATAGGTATAGTCTCCCTCCCTGTGATGCTGCCTTTTCAATTTCCAGGGATGGAGCCTTCAAATATGACTGTTACTGGCTGTGCCGATGCATTTGTACTTGCTTTTTTCTATGTGCACTGATTTCACTGGAGAGAATGTTGTGTGTGGCTACCCTAAAGCACTTTTAATTAGGAGCTAGCTAAAGGTAAAGGTATCCCCTGTGCAAGCACCGAATCATGTCTGACCCTTGGGGTGATGCCCTCTAGCGTTTTCATGGCAGACTCAATACAGGGTGGTTTGCCAGTGCCTTCCTCAGTCATTATGTTTACCCCCCAGCAAGCTGGGTACTCATTTTACTGACCTTGGAAGGATGGAAGGCTGAGTCAACCTTGAGCTGGCTGTTAGGATCGAACTCCCAGCCTCATGGACAGAGCTTTCAGATAGTATGTCGCTGCCTTACCACTCTGCGCCACAAGAGGTTCTAGGAGCTAGCTAGTGGCTAGCAAATGCTATCCGCATGGCTCATCTTTGCAGAGAAGTTTGAATTGGCAGCTTTCTGTGGGTCAGCTCTTTGTCCCTGAGTACTGGCATTCACTAATCTCTCCACTAGCACTGTTCACTGTTCACTATTCCAGTGAACATATATATGATCACTGTGGAACACACCCTAGTTTTTTTTTATACATGTGCTGAGTAATTCTTTTGTTACATTCACTGCACATATGCTGGATGAGTGATTAAAAAATAAAAGGAAGGCAAAGTAATGTAGTAGTCACAATGCAAAGTAATGTAGTAGTCTCCTCTGTATTATTAGTAAAAATCCAAATAAAGAGTCAATCATAAAGAGTCAACCAAAACAGGATCCTAGGTTAAGTGATTAAAGTGCTGTTCCTGGTTTGGTTTGTAAAAGGGAACATGCTTTGTAAAAAGCATGCACATGCAGGCAAGATGCAAGTCCATTCACTGTAACCCATGGACAGGGCTTCTGCAGTCAACAAATGGGCTAGAGTGGCAACCTAACGTCTTTTAACAATAGTGACTGACAAAGTTGGTGGGGAAAAGAAATGTGTAATACGCTCCCCTACTTGTTTAATGTGATTTACCTGAACTCTGCCTGCTTTCATAGAGACCACAAAGAGAAATGAGCGCATCCCATACCACCTCAGCCTAGTTTTCTTTGGGGGAAAAAATAGATTAGCACATTGGATGCTTCTTTGTGTTTCTTTCCTCGCCCATTCTTTTGATTGTGCATGTCTATTTTATTCTGAGCACAAGAATAAGACAACATCCCATTCAAAATGCTGTGGAATGGTTCTGTTAAAAGGCTCTAAAAACATTATAAATACAATAATCAAAGTCCCACTGAGATTTAGATTCCACTCTGCTCTCCATCAGCCACAGAGTCAGTGAACAGTGGCTGGAAATATGGAGGCTTTTGTTGAGGGAAACAAAATCGAATAAATACGAAGAACTTTGAAATTCTGCCATCATCCTTCACAAGCCTTTCATGCAGCAGATTACTATTTATTTTCATGATAAGGAAATAAAGGAAAGACGTTTCTGCTAAGACGGCTTGTGTACTGAAAAGCTACAAAAGATGTACCCAGTCTTTTTGAGGGAGAATGTGCATAGCACAGACATTACAGCTATTGAGTCTCTAAAAGAAATCAAAACATTTAAACAAGCCCCAACTTCTTCCCTTTAGATGGCGATAATTAAATTTCTTTTATCTAGAGGTAAAGCCACTGTCAACTTGCTAAAATGGACTTAATATCACCTCAAGGCAATTTCCACAGGCACACAATGAAAAAGGAAAAAGATGTACCCTCCTTCATTTTAAGAGCTCCAGAGAAAACCAACATCCAAAGACAATTGGAGTCCGCTCAAGTCCTAATTTTCAAGCATTCCTCCAAAGAGAAAACCAATTGGCAAAAGAAACGTTTACATTTCTGTGAATAGAGAAAGGAAGAGAAATGAAAACATCGACTAAACTAGAACAAAAACATGGCCAGACTGTGGTATAAATGCAATTGCATTAGGATAATGGAGTGTTATCTAGCAAGCAGCATTCCCCAGTTTATGCTAAGCTCGCAGGCTTTCATTTCCTCCACTGTACTGTCAAAATGTGTTTGGTGAATTAATACGATTGTTCCTGATGGACTCGCCTCTTTACACAGTGGCAGCCTATAATTGGTGGAGTTCATTAAACTCTAAGTATGTCTGCTTGTTGGAAGCGTACATTTAATTAGCCAATGTCCCAAACCTAAGCACAATGCAGGTTCTTTCTCAGGGCTGCAAACAGCCTCAGATCAGATCAGTGCTGCACCACCTATATACCACAGTTCTGAATCTCCTCATCGGGAGAGTTCCGATTTCCCATGTGACTGAAAATGGCTGTTCAGAGGTCGTGAGGCAGCATGGGATTCAGCCAAGATGCAAGGAACTTTAATAACAAAACAAATAACAAAATAGATGTATAGAGTTTTTTTTTTTTACTGCCACCCCTCTTGGAATCCTGATCCTTGAAACTTTTAAGAAATGATCTTTTTCATAGGTGTTTAAATGGAGAACTTTTTTTTTAAATAGCTTGCATCACAGTCCCTTTAAAAGAGCGAGAAAGGTGACTGGCCGCCTGTCTTGATTGACAGGCAGAAAAGAGGAGTGTGTCTAGCATGTTCCCCTCTTCTGCCATTTCAGGCAGGCGTGCGGAGTGGCCCCAATTTCATCCTTCCACCAAAATTCTCCAAAATCCTACCTGGCCTGTAGGAAATTCAGTGGTTCTGAAACGTTTTTGGGTTGCCATCCCCTTGGTTCCCAGGCAACATCCCTGGTGCCCCACTCCCCACATTCAAATACACACCTTACCTGGTATTAGGTCTTCTGCAAATTCAAAACACCCTATATTGCCTATACTTCCTTTTTTGGTTGTTGTGCAGTGCCCATATTTTAGTCTGGGAAAAATATATCTTTGTAAAGTAATTTGTAAAAGCCACTTTGGATCCTCGGGGGGGGGGGGTGTCAGGCAAAATTCTTTCACGTCACCTACTGCCAGTTCCTTTTAACTGGAGATGAACCTTCCAAGCAGAGGCCATTGAGCCATGTCCCGCCTACAAATGGTCTTAATCTCAAATCACTTCTGCTGTATTGCATGCTTGTTTTGAAGATTCTACCCTTGGATCTTTGAGGCGAGACCAAGACTGTGGTCTCTGTTTTGCATATGTATGTTTTGCATACAGAAAGTCTCAAGTTCAGTTCTTGGCCTCTCCAACTACTAGGGCCATTTAGGTAATAGTTGATGTGAAGACCTCTACTTGAGACTCTGCAGAAACAATGCTATTTAGAGTATATAGTCCTGCCCTAGAGAGATTAAGGGTCCATCTCAAGATAAGACAACTTGATATGTGTTCCTTGACTTAAAAACAGATACAACAGAATTAATTTAGAACAGTAAATGTACAAGGAGAAAGACATGCTACTTCCTTTCTGAAAACAAGCAGTTTCTTTAAAAAAAAATTAATACATGGATTGAAAACTGTATTGACTTACAAATAGTGCAGAACTGTAAAATATTTACACCTAAGGAAAAGCAAACACAGCATAAGCCATTAAATTCTTTACATGCAGATGAAAACAATCATTACTGTGTTATTTCCTCTTTTCACACTCAGCCCCTGGTGAGCAGGGGCGAAACCCGAGACAGGACAGTTTGAAATGACAATTAGACAGTCAGACCAAAATAGCTAGTTATTTTTGGATGCTTGTTCTTTATGCAGCTTCTTTTTCAGTCCTCATCAGGTCTTAGCATTTGAACATTATTCTTTTTTCAAATTTCTACTATAACTTCTGGAGTTATCTAAAATTATACTTCATGTAGCAAACCATAGCAATTCCATTGAATTAAGGTTAAATCACACGGTATTCGAAGAGTTGGATCAAGGCTAAAATTTCCATCTGTGGAATTTATTTATCTATTTTTCTCTTTGTATACTGCCGCTTTTCCAATGGTCTCACAGTGGTTCACTATGGGGGTGGGGGGCGGCAGATCCTGCTTGGCGGCGGCGATGGTGTGGAGGCAGTGGCATGGTAGGGGCAGCAGCTGGGCGGCTGCAGCTGCGGCTGGGGGGTGGCGGCTCCTATTTGGCAGCAGCTCTTTTCCTGGCCCCTCCACCCCGGCTTGCCCACCTGCTTTGTGTTTCCAGTCGGCCGTGAGGGAGGAACTCAGCCTCGGCAGGAACAGGGAGCAGCCCGTTTCGGCTCCAGCAGCGCCTGCCTCGTTTGCTTGCCGCCCGGATTGCCTTTGCCTCCTTTCTGACCAGCCAGCCAGCTGGCCATAGCAAAACGGGGAACAGTGTGGAGGCAGCCACCTGACTGCCCGTCCCATCCCCGCTGGCCCGCTGCGTAGCTCTGCCGCCTCCGCCTCCCTACCGCTGCCCGCTTTGCCTCATCCTGCACCGCCTCGCCTCGCTCCACCTCACCCCGTGCCACCTCGCCTCGCGATGGGCAGAGCGCCGTTGCGGGACATCTGCAGAACATGGCGTGACGCGGGGCAAGTGGCCTGAAGACGGGGCTGTCCCGCTAAAAGCATGATGGATGGGCAGCTTACCTTAAAGGTCAGTACCAATACCTTGAGCTTGATCCAGAAACAGACTGGTAAGCAGTGATGTCGAAGCACCAGCTCAATATGAGCCCTCCATGGAGTTCTAGTGAAGACCCTAGCAGCCACATTTTGTACCAGCTGTAATTTCTGGATCAAAGTCAAGGGCAGGCCCCTGTAGAGTGAGTTACAGAAGTCTACTCTGGAAGTGACCGTTGCATGGATCACTGTGGCCAAGCGATCCGAGGACAGGTAGGGCACTAGTAGCCAGGCCTGGTGAAAATGGAAAAATACCATCTGGGTTTCTTTTGTGACCTGAGCCTCCATGGAGAGGAAGGCATCAAAGGTCACTCCCAAATTCCTGGCATCTGGTTCAGGTGTTAATTGCACACCATCCAGGTATGGGAGGTGTGCTTCCTGATCCTGTCTTCTTCTACCTAGCCACAGGACCACCATCTTGGAGGGGTTGAGAAAAGTCACCCATTAATATCGCAGAGCAGGAAGAGGGCCTTTACCTTTACATGATCCTATGTTATGCATATCTGGTGCAGAGATGACCCCACTGTACTGCTAAATATGGTGCATATCTGATGGCATTTTATTTTTTTATGCATTGTGTCCTCTGTGCAACACCACATCTCTTTCTTATACACACTCTACAATTGAGAATTATAGTTGCCTATAAAATAGGTCCAGTTTTTTCTAGTAGGAATTGGTAATAAGTCCTTGGGTGAAGTGTGCAATTCATTAGAATTTCATCCCAATTGAATACAAATAAACAAATAGCTGTGATCTCCCCCCCCCCTTCCACAATTTAAACTGATGTTAACAGAAAAAGAAACCTGAACCAAAATTAAACTTTTTCAAAAGAAAACAACCTCAAAACTAATCTTTTGTGCCTAATGAATACCAGACTGTAGCACGTTAGCTTCTATATACTTTCTGGTATGAGGTAAAAAGTGTCTTCAGATTATTGAAGATGGGCCACATCCACAGAAATTCATGAGACACTTTTCACTGCAATTAGTTATCTCTATTGTTTTGTGATAAAGTATTTGGTGATGATGAAGCCCTCTGGCAGAGAGTGGCTTCAGAGATGAACTGTCATTTCCTGAGCTTTCAGATTTCAGAGATGTGACAAAAACAGAAATGTCTCCTGGTCAGTGAGGATGGCAACGGTTAAGATGAATGTTTTACCACGACTTAATTTTTTTATTCCAAACTATGCCAATAGAATTGAAGGAGAAGCCTCTAGCAAATTGGCAAAGCCACATCAATAAATTTATTTGGAACAACAAAAGGGCATGAATTGCTTTCAAAATATTACAAGATGATAAGAAGAGAGGAGGAATGGGAGTTCCTAACTTCAAACTATACTACTATGCAGCTGTTTTGACTTGGATATGTACTGGATTAGAGATTTGGGAAAAAGAAGTATGAAATGTGAAGAGATAGGTTCGACTCAAAAGCTGCACAACCTATTGTGGCCAACTAAAAAAAGGTTCGGAATCAAATATTGAGAAACAGATTTTTAAAGATATGGGGCAAATACAAAGAAAAAATTGGCCTGAAAGCTTCACCATTAAAAGTTGTCATCGAAAGAAAGTCCAAAGACAAGAACATTGATTTCTTACGAATGGAAAATTTGGTTGATAAAGAAAGGAAGATCAAAAGCTGGCAAAAATTACAGGAAGAAGGAAAAGCAGAAGACTGATTTGCATATATGCAATGGGCATCAATATTAAGGGAAGATCTAAAAGAATCCCAATGAATTCTGAGAGTACAAACTAAATTTGTAAAGCTGATTCTGCAAGATAAACCAAATCTTTTAGGTAGAATATATAAACTTCTTCTCAAGTTTTAAACTGAAACAGAACAAGTCAAAACTTGCATGGCGAAGAGGATGCAGATTTTTGATGAGATAATTAGAACAGAAGACTGGGATTATTTATGGTATAAAAATGTGAAATTGATGAAATGTCAGGCTTTGTGTGAAAATTGGTGTAAAGTTTTTCACAAATGGTACCTGACACTTAAAGCTATAAGTAAAATGTCTAAGCAAACTGATGACAAATGTTGGAAATGTCATGATGTTATTGGGTCTCCCCCCCCCCCCCCCGCACATGTGGTGGAAGTATAAATTGTAAGTGTAAATTAGTTTTAAAATTTTGGGTAAAAGTCCATGATAAGCTGCAAATAATGTTTAAATGTAAATTTGTATATAGAATCAAGAACTATGCTGTTGAGTGTTTTACCAGAAAGTCTTCCTAAAAAGAGTGCAGAGATCTTCTTCCCCGTGATGACAGCAACAAGAGTCATAAATGCTTCTGGATGGAAACAACGGTAAGAGCTGCAGATAGATGCATGGTGTGAGAAACCCAAGAGAACTAGCCGTAAACTAACAAATATGGTTAATCATAGACCACCTGAATAATTTCAGAAATCCTGGGATGAGTATCTGAAACATGTGTGAAACTTTTTTTCCCCGTAACTGTCTGAAACTTTCATAACTTCTGTCATATTATTAAAATTGTGTAAGAAACAAAAACAGAAATGGAGGAAAGAAATATGGAATTTTGTAACAAGTCAGCAGGCAAAGAGAAACAGAGGGTCTAGAATAGGAAAGATGGTGGTACAGAGAAGTGAAGAAGTTGCCAGAGACAATAGCCCAGAAGAGATAATAAACAGAGAAGAAAGCTGTATATATGCTTTAGAAGTGCAGATATAGAAATTTGTACACTGGTTGAAAATAACAAGCCAGAAGTTTGGTTGAAAACATTTACATAACTAGATTATTTTTGTATACATTACAATGCTAATCAATTCCAGTGAAGTGTCATGGTTACCTCCACCTTGGGCATCTTTCTCATTCCAACCACCATTCCTGAGTAGAGGTTCATTGTATAAGTGTGTGTTGAAGACTGTAGCCATGGTGACAGGATTTATAACCTTTGCATGATTGAGACAAGGCAGCTGGATCATATGATCATCTACATGTGCCAGGAATCCCACATTTATCTCATACCCTGCTTAGTAAACTTTATGATTTGTTTGATTGTGTTCATTTCACTGTAATTCAGATATTGTATACTTATTGCTAGCTGCTTCCTATTGGGCTACAAAAGAGAATAACATTTTAAAAAATAAATAGTCCCAATAGTTTCTATGGAGGATCATTGTCCATGGGGTTGCGATGGGTCGGACATGACTTCGCACCTAACAACAACAACACAGTCCTATCTATGTATATCAAGTTATCTTATACTGAATCAGACCACTGGTCCATCAAATTCAGACTGTCCAGGGTCTCAGGTCTTTCACATAATCTACTACCTTGTTCTTTTTGAACTGGAGGTTGAATCTGGGAACTTCTGCATGCTGAAGCAGCTATTCCACTGACCCACAGCTTCTTCCTAAGTTTTGTGACATTTCCCTGACTATGTTGACATACATATGAATGCATACTACATGGGCCATTTCGCACGGCTTCAAAATAGCACAATGGTTGCTAATTGGAAACGCTACTAATTTGCCATAACCCACGACGTCGTAGACAATCTGCAACAATCCTGAAACCGACCCGCAAAAAGCGCTTCGTTGTAGCGCTTTCGGGGGAATCCAGAAAAGTGGATTCACCCTCCGGATAGCGATACACTCCTGCAACCAATCTGCAACAGTAGCGCTAAAGACCTGTGCGTTACCATTGTTGCTGGTTCTTCAAAGTCCCTCCCCCTGGCTCTCTCCTCCAAACTTCCGGCGAAGCGATCGCCATTTTTTTTTCTCCGAGCGAAACGCACCAGCGAGCCTCTTTCTGTTTAGAGGCTTCCCTGGCTTCAGTCCTTCACCTTTAGTCACTAAGCACAAACCACATAAAAGCCTGTTTGCTGAAATAAAGTCCCTTTATTTTTTACACATAAATTCAGCCGAAAACTGGGCCCGTGAGAGGGGGGGGGGATTTTTTTTTTATCACTCGAGGCAGCGTGCAAACGATCATACAATCAAACGACAGCTCACGTTAGGCAGCTGGATGGGTCTCTCCGTAGCAACGAATCTACCTAGATTCGTTGCTATGGGTCGGTTTTTTTTTAAAAAAAACCTTTCTTAAAGGGAAAGGGGCTGTTTGGGAGCATGCTAACGGCTGCCCATTGGCTGCTTGACGGCCAGGGGCGGGACGAGCTTGGCAATAGCGCTTCCTTTCTAGCGATTTCTGCCGAGACCGGAAGCCTGTGGGAAACGCTAAAAAACGCAACTGATTCCACTACAAAGGCAGGTATGCATAACGACGAATTCCACTATTTTAAATGGCGATTTTTCATTCCGCAAACAATTTGCAACAAAGATCCCCGTGCGAAAAGGCCCCATAATTTGGATCTTATGACACAGTTTACTAATCTACTACTAATTTACTTTTGCCTTATATCTGTACTCTTATGATCCTTGTTCCATTTTCTGATGAAGAGTGCATGTGTAACCTAGAGCAGGGGTAGTCAACCTGTGGTCCTCCAGATGTTCATGGACTACAATTCCCATGAGTCCCTGCCAGCAAATGCTTATGGGAATTGAGGTCCATGAATATCTGGAGGACCACAGGTTGACTACCCCTGCACTAGAGGGAGTTAAAGAGTTGGGGTATTCCTTATAAGGAAGAAAAGGCACAATTTCCCCAGAAGGATTGGAGGCTGAAGCTGCAGGGAGAAGCCCTCTCTCCTCCTAAACATGTCTTTATATTAAAACTATATTAACACTAGGGGCCAAATCCATTGCATTCAGGAATACAACGGGCGCTAGATTAGGGGGGTGGGGTGGAAGAACTCTATGGATGGTCTCCCCTCCCCCCAGGACCTGGAAAGGCTGCAGACAGCTGTTAGGGAACTCAGCAGCATGGGCAGCTGTCACGCTGCAGGGATCTGCAGCCTCCAAGCCTTGGACAGAAGTGGAAGGAGGAGGGTGGTCAGGGGAAGGGGCTGGCCCCTGGACAGACAGGCAAGCTGGTTGGAGGTCGATGCACTCAGGAACAGGACAGCCACCCTGAGTGGGTATTAAGCACTGAGTGGCACTTAAGCCATGAGACACTCTCCACCTCTAAGGCCTTACCAGAAATATTAAGTGGGACAGATTTTAGGTAAGAAATTCTGCTGCCAATTGTATCCTGATGCCTTCCATCTGGAGAATGAAATGATACCAAATACTTCGGTGACGATCAGAAGATCTTCCCATACAACACAGCTGCAAGTTGGTGCTTCTTCAAGGGACTGCCTAGACAAGTAAAAAAAAAGACTGAGGCTCTGGTCTGCCCAAATACAACAGGCCTGAATTGTTATCTCTTGTTTGCTGTTGGATATGTTTAATTATTGTTCCAAATATGATATCTTTTGAAGTTGGGTTATAGCTATTTGCATAAATGCAAGTGTCACAAGGTGGGACCACACTGTCAAAGATGTGGACTCTCTCCCTTCTTCAATAAAAAGAAATTATTTTTGATATTGTTTAAACTGAATAGGTTACACAAATTATTGGCACTCAAACAACAGCGACAGTACAACCTTGTGATCTTAGCATTTACATATTTACTATTCTTAAGCAACTTGTAATTTTATTTCAGTAAAAATGGAATTGTATAACCTGTACAATTTAGATCCAGATCGCTGTGTTAGGCTGAGTGGAGTATTGCCAACTGTGTCTGATACAGATTTGGAATATTTCTTAAGTAACTATGGCCCTGTCAGCAAATATAAAAGAATGCCTGGTGCCAAAGTAGGAATGACATTGTGTGAGTTTGAAAAGAAATTCTCTGCCCAATTATTGGCAAAAACATGTAGTACCTCTAAGTTAGGAAATCAGTGGGTAGTAACACCTATGAAGCAAAATAATGCCAAGTGTAAAAGCAACTTGTCCAAGACAAGGGAGACTGCAGAAAGGGCATTTAGCTCTGTAACAGTTGGAAGAGATTCTACAGTGGAGGAAGCTTCTAGCAAAGAGGCTTTTCTTCTTTCACCCACTGTGGGTGTGGAGATACCTGAAGGAATACATAGAATAGTTGTGGAGCATGTTATAAAACCAGCAGAAGGAAGTGGTTATAATCATGCTTCTTATAGATTAAGATATTTTCTGGGAAAATGCCAACGTGGAGATGGCAAATTCAACATTAGTTAATTTTGAGAGATCTGCTACTCGGAAAAAAATGCAAATTGTTGAAGAGCTTATTGCCTCCTGCTCTGAATGTAGCTTTATATGCAGGAAGTTGTGCAACAGTACAGGATTGATTAGTAAAACTAGAAAATGCTTTTGGAAATACTGCAACTGCAGATTATTTATATGCAGTTTCTGGAGACTGTTCAAAAGAATGCAGAAAAGCCCTCAGAATATTTATGTCGGCTGAATTGCTGTTGGAAGAAAATAGAAGAGAAGGGTGAGAATTTGCAGAACAAGAGTGATTTGCCCCTGATAAAACTATTTATCCATGGGTTCTGGGATGAAGTTCTTATTATGCAACTCAATTTGAGGAATTATTTAAGTGATGGAGATAAATCCTCTCTCTCTTATTCAAAGATACTGTATAAAATTCATTGTATGAAGATAGTGAAGCTAAAGCATGTAGAAAAGCAAAACAGTTGGATAAATCAGCTTCTAAGGTGTATAATAGTTTCTGCCAATCAGTGGAGCCTAAAATCACTGAGGAAAATAGTGTGCCAGAGAAAGAAAATGTTGCCTGCCTAAGTGGCAGATTAGCTTGCCTTGAGAGTGCCTTTGTCAAACCAATGGACAGTCAACGAAAGGATAGGGCCTATGAAAAACACGGGTTCAGTATCCTATTGCGCCACTCAGGTTCCAATGAAGAAACAATCCAATATATGGAATTTTTATATCAATCGACACTATCAAGTGGAGTGCACTTCCACATCTAATCCTGAATTAGTGCAAACAAAACTACTTTCCAGAAATAGGAAGAAAAGAGGTGTCAAACAGGCCGACACTCAAAAGAGGATTGTAGCCAGTTCCTCAACTGAGCTGGGTGTGGGCCAGATATTAAAAGGTTTAGAAGGAGATCCCTATTTATGTAGAAGGGGTGCAGTGTGAGTGTTTTATTGACACAGGCTCAAGTTACTTTCATAACAAAAGAATTTCCAACATCTGTCACACATCTTGCTGCAACCCTTGAAGAATGTACTCCAGATCACAGGAGCAGGTGGACAGGAGGTTCCATAGTTAGGATATGTTTGAGTATCTGTAAGATTGGATAAAAGGCACTGTGGAAGTGATCAGACACATCAGATTCTTGCTCTGGTCTGCCCCAACCAAGAACCCAAAGCATCTGTACCAGTAATTGTAGGGACCGCTGTTTTAAGTCGGTTAGTAGAAGACTGTAATAATATGTTGTATTTCCCCAAGAAGTTGAAAGTAGCTGAGTGGGCCACAGTTTATTCTGAATTTAATGCAACAAGAACACAGCAGAAAGATACAGAGAGAGATAGCTGAAAGATAGCTGAAAACAAACCAACTATCATGATGCAAGGAGAAACCAGAGAAGTGAAAGGATGGATGAGACTTACCCCCAGTGAGGATGAAATTGAAGTGATGGTGACCAGTCCAAATGATAGCACTGTACCTGCAGGATTGTTAGTAAAGTCACAGTTTGCTAAAGTGACTTCAGCTTCCCGCAAACAGATTAGTGTTCATCTCAGTAATGTATAACTGCATAACTTTGCCTCTCACTGCATAACTTTGCCTCAGAAATGTATATCGGCCAAAGGGGAAGTGATAAACTGGGTTAGACCAGTGAATGAAAGAGAAAGACTGTGGATTCAGCTTAGATTTTGCTGATTCTCTTACTGAGCCTGAGCATTGTCTTCGAATACAGGAAAGGCTATCCAAAGAAGTAAGTGAAGCTTTTTCAAAACACAATTTTGATTTAGGTCATGTGCGTGGAGTCACTCATACTATTCACTTGTTTAATGATATACCCTTTGAAGAAAGAATTTCTCCTTCAGACTTACAGGATTTGAGAAATCATTTGAAAGGGCCATTCCACACGACTTAAATGTACCCGAAGTCTTAACTTTTGTAAATGCTATTAATTTAACGTTCCGCATGACATCGTAAACAAACCGCTAAAGTCCCACCAAACTCCAGCAACAGAATTTTATAGCGCTTAGGGGGAAATCCAGAAAAGTGGATTCCCCCTGAAAAAAACACTACACTCCTGAGCACAAGCCGCAACACATCAGTGAAAGACATGTGCATTCTCAAAATAGCGGTAGAAAGAATGTCCCTGAGCTTCCGGAGATGCGATCGCCATTTTCCTCCCCTTAAACCAGAGAAAGCAATGAATAAGCAAGACTTCTTTGGCTGAAGTCCCTCCACAGAAGTGCTTAACAGTAAAACAAAGCTCCCTTCTGCAATCGTCTCTACAGTTTCTGGGCACAATACAGCCCCCTGTTCAATACTGCCCGTAATTTCGACCACAAATCATGCCCATGGGGGGGGGGATTTTTTTTTTTACTTGAAGAGCATGTAAATGATTAAGCACTAGCTCCTATGCCAGTGAAAAAGGTGTTTCTGAGACAATGAATGAACAAATATTCATTGCTACTGGTGTTTTCGGGTTTTTAAAAAATAGTTTTTAAAATAGTTTTTAAAGGGAAAGGGGGCTTTTCGGGAGCAGAAACACAACAGTTCATTGGCTGTTCTGTTGGATTGACAGCCAGGGGCGGGAAGAAGTGTGGAAAAATATCGCCTCCTTTGTTGCGCTTCCGGCAAGACTGGAAACCTGTGGGGAATGAATAGACCACTACTGGGACTTCAATATTTCACTAGAATTGAAGGTATGCGGAATGACAAAATTCCACTATTAAATATAGCATTTCTGCATACTGCAAACATTTAGCAACATTGGTCCTTGTGCGGAATGGCCCATAGAATTGTTACCTTATTAACTATGATTATGCATGGCAGCAGCCATACTGGGCTGCTACCATGTCGTGGCAGTGCGGTGGGATGCCCCACCATTCCCATCACGCTATGGCAGGGGAGTGGTATGCCACTGTCACCACCAGCCTGGGCATTCCACCCCATGCATAATTGGTCCTTGGGAGTCACTGGGGAAACAAATAGTCCCTATGCTTCACCTGCTGTATTAGTGAGAAAAAAACTGGAGCTTTAAGAATGATAGTATAGATTATCATAAATTAAGTAATATGACTCGTAAAGATGCTTACCCTCTTCCTAGGATAGAGGAGACATTTTCATTACTTGCAGGAGCTGATGGTTTTCACCAAATATGCTCAAGCATATCCAAGCAAGGTTCAGCCAGTGTCTTATGTGAAAACTTTCTTTCTTTCTTTCTTTCTTTCTTTCTTTCTTTCTTTCTTTCTTTCTTTCTTTCTTTCTTTCTTTCTTTCTTTCTTTCTTTGATTTTTGGCCATTATGGATTCCCATGAAGAGTGCACAGTGATAGGGAGTCTGAACTTATTGAGGAACTGTGTTATTTATGTGGCACTCAATCCAGGAGCACGCCTTACCATTCGAGAGGAAATCCTGTAGAATGATTCAAATAGGACATTATTGTCAGTGCTTGGAACACTGGGAAATCATAAAAAACAAGTATGGTGAAAACATGTTAAGCCACTAGTACATATATACAACTGCACCCACGATAACAGTATTGGTGAGTCACCATATTTCCTGATGTTTGTTTTGGATAGATATATGTTTTGGACTAAAGCAATAACATAATCGGAAAATTTCTCACAATCAGTATGTAAGGGACTTAAGAAGATTAAAATGTGCTTATGAATTAGCTACTCAAGAGACTTCTGAGATACAAGCAGCCAACAAGATAAGATGGGATGCTCAACTGAAAATATATTTCAGAAGGGGATCGAGTCTTGGTATGCAATCTAAGAGACAAACACAAATTATCTGATCGATGGGAACCTCACGTACATATTGTAGTGAAATAGATGCCTAATGATTTACCTGTATACACAGTAAAGCTCGAAACTGGAAATGGTTCAGAAAGAACTCTTCAGAGGCATGTTGTATCCACATTGCTTCCTTTCTGCATGCTCTGATGAGACTCTGGACTGTAGCATAATTTCTAATGATAGGTCACTTCATGAAAGTAATGAGCAGTACAGCACCATCATCTCTCAATCCAGAAGCTGAAGAATATTTACCTGACTGGTTTACCTCACCAGAACCAGTGCCTAATGATGATCAAACTACCAGTGTATCAGGTGATTGGGTCCAGAGCAATTCAGAATATGCCTCTGAAGATCCCCCTGTAGATGACAGTGCGGTTGATGAAGATGATGGACAACTAGGAAGTGTGGCTGAATGTCCACTAAGTTCTTCAGCACATTTGCCTAGGAGACCTAGCAAGGTTAGAAAGGTTTCTAGCAGGTTTCAAGACTTTGTCCCTACGTTCTAAATATATTACCTCTGTGAGACGACAGTATTTTAGTAGGGGAGAATGTAACCCTGAGTCCACTAGAGGGAGTTAAAGAGTTGGGGTATTCCTTATAAGGAAGAAAAGGCGCAATTTCCCCAGCAGGATTGGAGGCCTGAAACTGCAGAGAGAAGCACTCCTTTGTATAGCAACTGTATCTATTAACATTTTAGGTAATGAATTCTGCTGCCAATTGTATCCTGATGCCTTCCATCTGGAGAATGAAAAGATACCAGAGACTTCTGTGAAGAACAGATCTTCCAACACAGCACAGCTGCAAGTTGGTGCTTCTTCAAGGGATTGCCTAGACCAGGGGTAGTCAAACTGTGGCCCTCCAGATGTCCATGGACTACAATTCCCATGAGCCCCTGCCTGTGAATGGGGCTCATTCTGGCCTAGACTGCGGCCCTAGTCTGCCCAAATACCACAATCCTGAATTGTTAACCCTTGTTTGCTGTTGGATGTGTTTAATTATTGTTCCAAATATGATATCTGTTGAAGTTGGGTTATAGCTATTCCCATAAATGCAAGTATCACAAGGTGGGACCACACTGTCATAGATGTGAACTCTCTCCCCTCTTCAATAAAAATAAATTATTTTTGATATTGTTGTTTAGACTGAATAGGTTACACATGCACTATAAAGCTCACATCTTGAAATAAATCTTTGTTGGTCTTAAAGGAGCCACTGTTACTACACACCAACATGGTTACCCACTTGAATCTAGGATGGATGGAAATGCAGGAAATGTGTCCTGCTCTCCTGGCAGCAAGATGATGGAGGTAATGTGTCAGCTAGAAGGAAGGAAAATTCTGAGAGTACATCAAAGGGACAGCAGCAAAGTCATAGAAAGGAAGGATCCTGACCTGTCTCTCTCTTTGGCTCTCTATAGTCCTCCTCTGAACTCTGAGACAGCACAAAGTTCTTCACTTCCCACAACTACTTTAATGTTCCTCGACCCTAGAAAAGTAGCTTGTGGAACTATTCAGCTGAATCATATTCAACTTGATAGAAAAAAGGATTCCTAAATTTGATTGAGAGACCAGATTTGGGAGCATTGGCCTTTGTGTATAAAACTGAACTCATAAAAAGAGAAATCAATGACCGAAGGATATTTGTACTTCCTCCTGTTTCTCCTTCCAGTCTTGTTTATCTTATATTCTAATTAGAGTTTTCCTTTGGTGAACTCCCACAGGTAATCCAGCTTTATTTGACTTTCTCCCCTGTTAAAGTAGGTATAATCTAACATCAAACCGGCATATCAATGCAATACAGAACAGATATAATTCCCTTTCTTTTGACAGTTTGATATCTCTCTCTTTCAGCTTCCTTTTCTTGCTTACTGAAACCAGTATAGTCTCTTTGAGATGCTCTGTCTTGGTATTTATTTATTGATATGTTTGTTTTAAATATATATACCCTGCCTTCTCTAAGAACATGTTTACATAAATCATGGGCCCATATGTTGTATCTTTGGGTGGAAGTATAGCAACCCACAATTATATGAGACAGCAGCTTGGTGAAGGACTGGTACACAGTTCCTCGAATGCAGTCATAAAGAAATCTCTCTTTTAGCTCTCAGCATCACTAGTCAAACATGAAAGAATTAATTATATCTTGGGTACCTAAGGCTCAGTTTAAAGACAAGAGTTGTGAGGCTCGGTTAGTTTATAAAATGTTTGTAATCCCTTTGAGAGAAGACCCTGTTTGAAGACAGTGTGCATATGAATAATCAGGAGCATCCTTTCAGTGTGCAGTCTTTGATTACATTTTCATACTGTGTGTGTTTCTTTAAGTATTAACATTTCCCTTTATGTATGGAAAGAGTTAGTTACTCAATTTCATTTGATAAGCTTTCTGCATGACAAAATGGAATGTTTCCAGGATTGGACACCTGAAAGTGTACATACATCTGGTGCACTAAAAAGTGTATTTCTTAATCTAAATAGATACTGCTATACCACCGAGTTTTGGCATTCCTACAGACATGCTATAGCCAGGTAAAAACAAAGCACAGAACTGAAAAAATGCTCTGGGTAACAAGTAACTATCACTTCAGAGGTTTACAGAACAATAAATATCATGGATTATTTATTTAGGCATTTATTATTTAAAACCCTACAGTCTCAATCAGTCAATTCTTGTGAAACCTATGAATGGAGATAAAAGTCCCACACTGTACAATTGAAGTCATGTGAAAACATTCAGTTTTATCATCTCTTAACAGCAGCCTAAGCAGTCCACACATTCAGCATCAAAGCAGCAGAATTAAACAAGTGAACCAACAAACCCCCAATGTAAAGCCAGTCAGCTAAGATTGGCCAGCACAAGACAAATTCCAGTAATGGCCAGGCTAAAAAGCTGGTTTTTGTGCCCTGCTTTTTACTATCCCAAGGAGTCTTAAAGCAGCTTACAATTGCCTTCCCTTCCTCTCCCTTCAACAGATATCCTGTGAGGTACGTGAGGCTGTGAATGCCCCAAGGTCCCCTAACTGGCTGCATGTGGATGAGAGGAATCAAACTCAGTTCCCCAGATTAGAGGCTGATTCTCTTAAGAACTACACCAAACTGTCTTCATCTGCCCCAAATTTAAAAGATTACTAGTGATATTCTAAACATTAGGAGGGGGTCATTGTGCTTACAATTGTATTATTGTTGCCAGCTGTGAAGTCAAGGCACCACAATGCTTGGTTGATTAGGGTTGCACAGAGCAGGGTCTCTCAGATGATGCCCTCAAGCATCCTTTTAAGTATCCAGGTTCCCTGTTTATGGCCCTTTTTTGGGTCCTAGAATCAAACTGGCTGCCACTTCAGAGAATCATAGAGTTGGAAGAGCCCTTCAGGGACATCTGGTCCAACCCTCTGCACGATGCAGGAACTCACAACTATCTGCTCACCCACTCACAATGTGCCTAAGTTCATAAAATCAGAATTTCTGTGAGAGGACTATTGAGCCTCTGCTTAAACACTTCCAAAGAAGGAAGTTAAAAAGGAAGCACTCCAACTGTCAGGAACTTCTTCCAGATATTTAGCCGAAAATTCTTTTGAATTAATTTTAACCCACTGGTTCTGGTCCGACCCTCTGGGGCAATAGAAAACAACTCTGCTCCATATGGCAGCCCTTCAAGTATTTGAAGATGGTTATCATATCACCTCTTAGTCGGCTTCTCTCCAGGCTAAACAGACCAAGCTCCCTCAACCTTTCTTCATACAACTTGGTCTCCAAACCTCTCACCATCTTCGTAGCCCTCCTCTGGACTTCAGTTCTTTTAAAACTGGCAATTCATGATTCCTATAACTTGTGCAGTCAGCTGTCCTGTTATGGTCCTTCAAACCATAGCTGCTTCCAGACCATTTTCAAGGGCAGCCCCATACAACAGAGTGATCAGTTTTACTCACAAAAGCTCATACCCTTCAACAAATGTTATGCTTATTGTGACACTGAAAGCTTGCTCTTTTCTACAACCACATATAAAGCACATTACTGAAATCATACTGAAATCAAATCATCAAAGCATGGATCGTTTTGGCCAAATTTTGCATCTCAAGGAAGGGTGGCAGCCAGGGTTTCCATGGAATAACATTGGGAAGTTTTATCTCGATGACTGAAATGGGTCCACATAATCCATCAGATCCTCAAGATACCTGGCGATCATTTATTTGAGTAGATTTCCCAAAAGGGCAAGATCTGTAATGTGATATTGAAAATATTAGGGTCTTTGAATGCCTTTTTCAAGAGGGGTTACACGATCCCATTCAAGACACTTGACACTGCCCTCTTCTTCAATGGATTCTTCCAGTGAGTTCAAAGACTGAAATGTACATTGAATACTCCCTAGACCAGTGGTTCTCAACCCGGGGGTCGGGACCCCTTGGTGGTCAAACAGCCCTTTCACAGGTGTCACGGCAGGGCAAGCAGCTAGGTGGGGGGGCGCTGCCACTGTTGCCACTCATCCTGCAGGTGCCTGCACTTGGCTGCCAACCATTCTAGTAGTGCCTCCAGCGCAGCACAGTCTCCCGCCAGGTGCTCCAGGTGATGGTGCAGTTTGGCAGGACAAGAGGCAGAACTGAACTGAGAAATCCCAGAAAACAAACAATTGGTTGCTCTCCAGTAAGGTAAAGGTAAAGGTATCCCCTGTGCAAGCACCGAGTCATGTCTGACCCTTGGGGTGACGCCCTCCAGCGTTTTCTTGGCAGACTCAATACGGGGTGGTTTGCCAGTGCCTTCCCCAGTCATGACCGTTTACCCCCCAGCAAGCTGGGTCCTCATTTTACCGACCTCGGAAGGATGGAAGGCTGAGTCAACCTTGAGCCGGCTGCTGGGATCGAACTCCCAGCCTCATGGGCAAAGCTTTCAGACGGCTGCCTTACCACTCTGCGCCACAAGAAGCTCTTTGCTCTCCAGTAGCTAATGCTTTTTCAGTTGGTGAATCCACTTAGTGCGATCTACCAACTCACGCTTTAATATGGAGGATGTAGCGTGCTGGCTAATGCCCAGACAATGGATGTTGGTGATGTCATGCAGAGCGGCAGGAACATAACTATTAAATTAGGTAAGTATTTCACGATATTTATCATGTGCAGAAAAGCCCCCAGACTCTTCAGAAGAAAGGTGCTCCAATCCCTCAGTCATCTTGCTTGCCCTTCTCAGTATTTTCCCCAGAACTGCAATGTCTGTTTTGGGATATGGTGACCACAACTGTACAGAGTATTCCACATGAGGTCATACACCACAGATCTATATCGGGCATTATAGCATTAGTTGCTTTATTTTCAATCCTTTTCTTAATATTCTCTAGCACAGAGTTTTCATTTCTTACTGCTTCAGAACGCGGGTGAAAAAAAGCGAGCTACCACGGATCCAAGTGAGAAACAGGTCTGACCTACACAGCAGACAAATGGATGCTTTGGTATATATGAGGAGAATCCTAACAGGCTTCTCAGTATGTTACCAAACAACATTTCCTGGAATTCTTTTTCCTTTAGGTGTGAGCAATATCAGTTGAAGTTATATGAAATGATATAACTCTGTAGTTTACATATACCCTTAAACCATACCTTCAAGACATGTAGTCCAGGTTCTTATTATTTTTCTATTCGGACACACTGTAACACAGCCAGACAATATCAATATATAAAATATAAAACATGAATTCTAAAAGCTGTTGTATAGTTTGATGGTTTCCCTACGACTAACTCAACTCAATAAAACTTGAATTATTGCTCTGAGCCGAAATGAGCAAGAGAGAAGCAGAAGAGAATTACTTTTTCCAAAGCATTGCTTACACTTGATTAACAAGCTGTGCTTGTTCATGCTCCAAACGGTGTGCTTGAGTGATGCTCTGCTTTTGGCCAGATGTTGCTGACAGACTGATTTAGAACCTTGTGCTGACTCAGAATTTCCCTATCCAAGTAGAGTGATAATTAACATCTTCATTGTGGCACATGATTGCTCAGGATGTTTGTAGATCCAACAGCTCCCTGCAGTTGCTCACATGAACACAGGAAGTTGCCTTATGCTGAGTCATGCCATTGGTACTTTCTACTACAATGGCCATGGCTTGTCCTGAGCCCCAGGTGGAGATCTTTCACATCATCGTCTACTACCCACTCTTCTAAAATGGAAATATCAGGGATTAAACCTAGAATCCACTACTAAGACCCCAGCTCCTCCCATTCTTCAGAGGTGAGATTTCATAGCCAACTGTATTCCTGGGGCAAACAAGGGGGGGAAATGAGGCTTTGCATTTTACAAAGAGTTCTCTTACGCTTATTGTGCAATTATAGATTCAGCTTCACCAACATGAGAAAAACTTGAAATAGAATTACCATTGTATGGAAGAATTAATGAAGAGCAGATATGAGAAATTCAGTCAGAGATATGAACAACCTGAAGTAATTGCTTGTTCTGGCCTGTCTCAGTCAAAGTGTAAGAATTAATTGTATTAGAGAACTCTTTCTTTGCCTAAGTACTAGCTCAGAGGAAATATAATATCTGAAGAGCTGGAATTGATTTTTAACTGGCTTATACAAGAACTACTCCATCCAGTAAGCTTTGAGGCATAAGTAGACAGCTGACCAACCTCCTATCCAACTCTACAAGGCATCCAATCACCTTCAAAACGGGAATTATTCTGATGGATAACAAAGCCAAAAATGACATCCCTTTTCTTGATGAATTGATCTAGACTTATAGCTAATATAAACATCAGTCACATTGTGACTCTTTAGGAACACATTGACAAAGAGGTCTAATTCACAGCTAAAAGCAATGTTAAACATGGGAGCGCTGCTAGGCAATATAAGCAAGCAACTTATTCTAATTGAAGTTGGCCTGTCTATACTTCTGAAGCAATATCATTGGTGGGCAGTATAAACCAGAAGTTCCTAGTTTTGTTGATTTTGTGACACTTTGGAAACTCTGAGAACAAATAGTGGCCATCTGAATAATACTGACTCATTGGAACTGACTCCAATCATAAAGTATTGTGAGGTTCCACAAAGGACTTCTTCTGAATCAGCTCCTACTCATGAAGTGGAAGAAAGCAGGACTGAAAATATTGGAAATCACTGATGATTTCATAATTCACAAAATTCTTCATTTCAAAGT
Source organism: Paroedura picta (assembly GCF_049243985.1). Classification (NCBI taxonomy): domain Eukaryota; kingdom Metazoa; phylum Chordata; class Lepidosauria; order Squamata; family Gekkonidae; genus Paroedura; species Paroedura picta. Next base: position 148,502,720 of record NC_135369.1, read on the forward strand.
CATTGTACATGGGCAATTCTTAGCTGATTGCCCTTGTGTAGGCTACTAACTACATGCTGAACTACAAACCAGGAATGTACCCGTTTGAATCTTACCCCTGCCATGAACTTATTAAGTGGTCACTCTTCCACATGCAACTCTACTAACCCCTGGCCTGCAACTGTGCAACAGCCAGGTCTTGCTGCCTGCCCTTTCTTTCCCGCTGTGGTTAGATTGGGTCCCCAAAGAGCCTGAGTCTTCTCTAGTCCCTTGATATGTCTGTACATGCATGCAAGTATGTTTCTATCATTGCCTGGTTCCACAATCCTCCTCTTCTGCCTCTCTTTGCTTCTCTGGAGAACACAACAGATGTTTACTTTGACTGGAGCCTGAGTAGTACTGGCAGGTAGAAGCCATTGCTGCTACTTTTGTCTTGAGGAAGATGAATGGGTGGGTGGGGGGCAAACAGAAAGTAGCAGCTACTTTTTAAAGCCCCTGCTGTTTTTAACTTGCTTCTCTAAAACAGGTGAATAATGGCAGCTAACAGCAGCTGCTATGCTGCTCCTCTTAGTTCTGAATCATTTCCTTCAGAACTAGCCCATTATTTGGGTGATTGATATATTGCACCTGCTTTCTACGTAAGAAATAAGGAAGGAAAGAAGCAAGCTAGCTAGCTAGCTACCTTCCCACCCCTAACTAGGTTTCAGGCACAGGTCAAATGCTACCCCCCCCCCCACACACACACACATACCAACTGGCCCTGGATGCATGGGTCCACAGAACTGGATTCCACAGAACCGCCCCTCTCTTTTTCGGTTCTGCAGCAACATTTAGCCAGCAGCCGTGCTTGAAAATAATTTTTACTCATTTGAAAATATCATACAGAATCCATGATTCCTCTCAAAGGTTGATTGCTGAATCTTGTGCCCTACATGTTTCAATTCGTGCTCACTGTTAAGTTCAGAATGTACGTATTAGACAACTTTCATCTAACTACGTATTCAGCAATTGTCCTTCAAACAGATGTTACTAGCTAGGTACCATCTAAGATGACTGCTTTGATACAGATATCTAAGCCTAGTCCCATTACATTTTAAATGATGGCATGCCAGTCAAAAAAGTTCTCTGGAATTGTACCTAGAAACCTAAACAGATCATGTTCTGTCTTTCCCCCTGGAAAGCACCAGCGCATTCAAGAATAACTTCTGCATTCCACACAGATGGATGAATAAAGACTGCATTCAAATTCATCTGGCTTCTGAATTGCTGAATGTGTGGAGAAATTTTACTGGCATCTGGAAATAGCAGTAAATCAGAGCAGGGCCAAAAATCAAGACAGATTTATCAAGTGCGAGCACCATATGACACAGGAATTATGACCAGCTTTACTTCCCCCCATAACAGGTAGCACAGTTGGTTTTGACATTTGTTACATTACAAGTTAATTAGAGCTCGGAGAGCAGCTTTCGCTACAGTACGGACTACTAAAACGTTATACACTGAGAAATACGGGAAATAATCTCATCTGACCCCTTATGATAGTTGGTGGTCTATTTGACAAACGATGGTATGCGTGGCCAAAGACCCTGAGCAATGTGTTCACAGAAAGCAGAGCTCTCCTTCAGTTTCTCTGTCCTAAACATTATTAGCAGTTAAAGAATAGCATCTCCTGACAGTTTCCACACTGGAGGTTTTGTGCTGTGCTGCAGGCTAAGAGTTTAGCTGGGGCAGTTTGGTGTAGTAGTTAGCATTGCGGACTTCTAATCTGGCATGCCAGGTTCGATTCTGTGCTCCCCCACATGCAACCAGCTGAGTGACCTTGGGCTCGTCATGGCACTGATAAAACTGTTCTGACCAAGCAGTGATATCAGGGCTCTCTCAGCCTCACCCACCCCACAGGGTGTCTGTTGTGGGAAGAAGAATGTGAAGGTGACAGTAAGCCACTTTGAGCCTCCTTCGGGTAGGGAAAAGCGGCATATAAGAACCAACTCTTCTTCTTCTTCTTCCTGCTCCCACAAGGGGGAGCATTTGGCCCAGTGTACCTCATCTGCCTTGGACTTGTGCTCCTGAATGGGAGCCTGGGCAGGCAAGTTCCCATTGTGGAAACGGTCAGGGAGAGTTTTCAGTGAGGGGCAGAATTCAGAACAGGTTCTGTTCTTGAATATATTCCAGATTTAACTACAAAAAGGCAGTGGGAATTTGAGTGCATTTGGTTTGGCTACTTATTCATACTTCATAACAACTACAGAGGTATTTCTGAGCAATAACCACGTGCAGCTTGAATCACATGTGAGGGCCTTCCTCTGCTTCCTCTAAATTAGACTCCTGGGCATTGCTTAAAAGTTTCAGTGATTACCACCTCAAATAAGCCTCAGACGTCCTCAAGTACTTGAGTTCCCAACACTTCTAGTCAAACCTCACGAGTATCCCCAGGGTTTGGGTGTTTCTTTTTTTTTTTAATCCTGGATTCTCAACTCTGTTAGATCTTTTTACAAGTTGGTCGATGGTTGCTGTAGGAAGCCTCTATGAAGACCATCAATGTGCCTTGTGTCAGAGCAAATAACTCAAGTCTTCCTTTCTAGGGAAAGGAAAAGTGTATAAAGGGGTTCTATCCTACAAAATCTATGAAACAAACATCCTTAGATTTACAAGCAAAAAAATAATAGTAATTTGGTTTTTCAGTATACTATTTGCATTTTGTACAGAGAAATCTAAAGCAATTTGTCCTCTGCTCAGAATATTTGTTTCTCACTTCAGTTATAAAAGCAATTTCTAGATTTTTCTGCTCCCTGCCTTCCCTCATGACTTTCTCAGTGTTTCATTGTTAACCAACCCAATCCTGAAAAATAAAATTGCCTTTACGAGTCCTAGCTTGAGTGGTTCCTCTATATATTTTTGTGCCACCGGCAACAGTACCAGCAAACAGATTGATCAGTATATAAAACACACTAGGCAGAACAAGACCACCCGTTACAACTCCTAATGGGAAGGATTCTGACTTGATAGTGTTGTCAATATGTCAGGGTAAACACACCACACAGCATCAGATTAACTGCCTCATCACTAGCCCTTTCTGGTAACAAACTGCACAGGCCTACATTGTCTTTTGTAGTGAACTGGCAATCCAGGACATGTAGCTTGTTTCATTGGGATAAAGCAGATAGAATCCCTTTCCTACAGAGCTATTGAATGGCAAAGACCCCTTTATAATAATAATCATATAAATTACGTTAAATGGCATGAGACACTCAGAACTGAAATGTGAGGGCTGTATCCAGAACATTCAACCGAGGGTCCTGATTGGGAAATATCTGGAAATTTGGCAGTGGAGTCTGGGGAAGGCAGGCTTCGGTAGGGTGGGGGGACCTCTGTGGGGTACAATGCCCTAGAATCTGGTCTCTAAGGCAGCCATTTTCTGCAGGAACTCTTCTGTAGTCTAGAAATTAGCTGTAATTCTGGGAGATCTCTAGGCCCCACTTGGAAGTTAGCAACTCTAAGTCCATTTGGAGGGTTTTTTTTTCTTATGGGTTATCAATTTTTTATTGTGCTTTCAATGGATAGCTTATTTTGTTCTGGGATCGTCTGACAAAATCTGGGACACCTCTGAGTTTAATCAGGATCTACTTATTACAAAAATGTTTTTGAAGATCTAGGGCACAATGTATGCTGCGCAATTAGAGAACAAAGCACTTGTTTTAATCCTTTTGGGTTGGGTGGGTTTTTAAAAAAATTCCTGGGATGCATAAAAAAAACCCTGCAGGTTGCCTCTCCAGGAAGCAGACATGCCATGTATTTTTCGGTTTATAATGCTGCACAACTTCTTAAAGGTGCTTAAAGCACACTGCTGAGAAATGGGTAACAACACAGCAAGAGAAATATTCTGAAACTTAGCAAGTAAAACATTCCTGGCCTGTGGTAATATGCTGTATATCTCTGTGTTTCAGTTATTGTTAAAGACACCGAAGAACTAGATAAGACAACAAAGGTGACAAATTTTTGAGTTGTTCTAAATTTGGGAGTTGTAACATAATTGGCTACCAGTCATTCATTAACACATTATATAGTTTCTATACTTGATGTCATGAATATTCTTAACAATATTCGTAACCATTTTGAAATACCTCTATTGTAATTATAAGCAGCTTTAAACTTTTCTAAGTCTAATTGAGTGTGTCTGTGTGAAGTGCTGTCAGGTTGCTTCCAGCTTATGTGATACTATGAATTAGTGACCGCCAATGTATCCTATCATTTATTTGTTTGTTTATGTTTTAATTTATTGCTTGCCACTCCCAGCAAGGCTGGCTTGCGGTGGGTTACAATAACATCAAATACAAAGCGTTACAAATTGAAAAGCCATAAAACTATACAATCCCATAATTAAACCAATGCCTAACAAGATAGCAGCAGAGATCAAAACAGAAAGAGGGGAGGGGGGGGGGCTAGGATCTTCCAGCCCTAGCCCTGACCAAATGCCTGGTGGAAGAGCTCTGTCTTGCAGGCCCTGAAGAACTATAATAGTTCTGATAGGGCCCTCAGCTCTTCTGGGAGCTCATTCCACCAGGTGGGAGCCAGGATCAAAAAGGCCCTGGCCCTGGCCCTGGTCCTGGTTGAGGCCAGGTACACTTCATGTAGCCCAGGGATCACCAGTTTATTAGTACTCACAGAGCAAAGGGCACTGTGGGGGGGGGGGGTCACAGGGAACAACCACACTTGTATCATCAACAGAGGCAATGATTTGTCTTTTGATCATGAGACTTAAATGGGACCTGCACGTGAAGTGTCTATGTCTTTTACAGCAGTTGTGGAATAGAGAGTGAGGGATTATAACAACCATAGACTTTGGTCTCTGGCCACAGGACATGGGCCTTGGCTTCCCTCTCTAGGGCACAGAGTGGGTGATCTGATTCAACATCAACAAGATTTCAATACATGTAGGTAGTTAAGATGCTCTATGCATATTTTCTTTCTTGGTTGAAAGATATTTGGATTTGTTTTATTTGGTAAAGGATAATGTCCCAGGGTATCATTTAAAAGTGTTTGTACTGGACCTCAAAGAATTATGAACTGAATGTCAGTGTAGAGTAATGATAATTGATTCTGTATTATGTTCTTACATGGAATCGATAAACCCCAATACAGTGATGTTAATTTCCTTGGAAACCACTTGATTTTCTTCCTTAAAAATTCTTATTGATTCCTGCTGTAAATAATTCACAGTGATAAATGGCTTATCCTGAACATTTGTTGACATCAGGAGAAAAATTATTTTGCCTATTCTTATTTCTAAACTAGTGAAATACTGGTCCTTAAGAAGTGGAGTTGGCCATGTGGTGAGATGGTGGAAATGTGTTGTTGTGTTTGTTAATGCAGAAAAGAGCAGTTAAAAACTGAATGCACATTTATGTCACAGAGGCAGGAAATATAAAAATTGGTATGTGCCTCAGCTATCAAAATTTGCTTAGCGAGTCAACATGACAACTGGTGAATATTTTATTAGAAGATGTGAGGTGATCATTTAGTTGTTATATGAAACTAGAGGCAAAGCCCATTGTACCCAGGAATACAACTGGAGCCAGGATGCTCACCTGCACTGGGGCCTTCCTGGGGTCTGGCTGTATGGCAAAGGCTCCTGAACACCTTAGACTCTTGAGGCCCCGCCTTCAAACCTCAAGGAACATTCCTGACCCAGGGGTCACCAGCCTCAGCTGCGGCTTGGAAATCTCCTAGAATTGGACTATAGAGATCAGCTCCCCAGGGAAAAATGGCTGTTTTGGAGGGGGGACTCTACAATGACAACTCATCCCCAGGCTCCTGATAAAAGGACTGTGGCAGTCAGGTTGCAGGATGGGAGAGGTTGGGACCTGGAGATTTGTGGAATTGCAGGTCATTTCCAGTCTACAGTAGTCAGTCCCCCTGGAGAAAAGCCCTGCCTTTGGATCCCATGGAGTTGCAGAGATGCCAGGCTCCAGGTGGGAAACATAGAGAAATGCTGGGTGGCAGTAATTGCTAATAATAAACACGAAATAACTCAATTACTGCCTCTATGTCAGCTTTTATCAATTTTTTTACCATTGAGAACCACCTGAAACATTCTTCAGGCTTCAAGAAACCCCAGAAGTGGGCTCTCCAGGTCCCAGCTGGAGGCTACCATCCCCACCACTGGCCAGGGGAGCCAGCCGCCAGGTTGGACCTGGAGAACCCCCAGAATGAAAGCTCCTCTCCAGACTGCAGAAATCAGTTCCCCTGGAGGAAGGAGCTGCTTGGGATGGGGACCAGGGGTGGGGGAGCTGTGTAGCACTCTCCTCTACACACACAACACAAAGAAGACAAAAGCATTCCTTCTCAAATAGCAAACCTTATTAACCACACAATCACCATTTCATGTAGGAAATACCTGAGTGTGTCCCTCCTTAGATTGTTCCCCAGTCAGCCAGCTGTTCTGGGAACTGCGGAATATAAAGGTAAAGAATAAATAAATAAACATTTCAGAATAGTTAGAAATCTTAGAAAACAGTGGGCATTAGGCAGTTCACTCAAGCATGGCCAGTAGCCTACTATTGTAACAAAATCCACCCTCTGTCTGTCTCTCCTAGACAAAGTGAAATGATTGCCTAGATTTTTGTCTTAACATCACTGGTGAGGCAATGGAATCCCGTAAGTAGAAAAACTGCAAGTACTCTAATTTTGGAAATATAAAAGAACAGAATAATTGTCTCAGCTGAGACCTTTTGGTACCACGGCTTGGATGGAAACTCAGTCTAAGTCTTCAATTATGCATGTATACATTACAGTGACAGTTCATGTACTCAAAGCATCCATTCAATGCTGATGTTTAATCGGGGTGCAGTTAACATTCTGTCACACAACAGACGAGAACATTAGTGAAACATTTGAAAGGCAGTGTGACATTATGTCGTTAAGTGGATTTAGAAAACAGTCTCACAATCTTCCCACCTATCTTTATGTTGTGGCAACGTTTGTCTTTGTGCCAGGGGTGAAAAACAAGCAAATGAAGAAACACATGGTAGATTCCTCCAGTAATACATGTTGACAGCTCTGCTAAATTACATATGTCACTAGTTCATTGAAACACAGTGAGGTCGTTGACCCGTCTTCCCCTCCCCCCAATAAAAAGTGCTGTGAAAAATTGACTGCTTTCTTCCATCGAGAAAGGAATTACTGTTTACTGGTAGTAGTCCTTTGGTCAAGGAAGGAAGCCTCTTACATAGCTATTGAGAAGTCAAATGACAGAGAGAGAACAGCAGAGTTAAAACACCAGTGCCATGCACATTACTCATGTATCTAAAACCACTACAAACTTTGACATTAGGACCTTTCCGACAAATTAGTCTGAAGCTGATGCCCAAAAGTCATCTGATTGGATGATGAGAAGAGACAATGGAAGAGCATTCCATAACCACAACACCCCCAAAAGGACTATTGAAGGGACTTGAGAGGCAAGCAACTTTTAAGGAGGGTAAAGGATACGAAATTTGGGGGTTTGCTGTTTTATTTGTCGGTTCGGCATTTTTAACCATTGTGGTAAGCTACCCTGAACCATGAGAAAAGGCAACATCTAAGTGTTTTAACAAACAAATACATAAATATATTGCTTATGATAGAAAACGGTAACCATTAAGGAAGCAGTTGGGAGGGGATGACAAAATATACTGAGAGAGAGGAGAAAGGGTTGTGTTGGAGGAAAGATTAGCAAGCCAGACCTTAACATACTTAATGATATGAAATGAGGCTCTGGAGCAGGGGTAGTCAAACTGCGGCCCTCCAGATGTCCATGGATTACACTTCCCATGAGCCCCTGCCAGCAAATGGACATCTGGAGGGCCGCAGTTTGACTACCCCTGCTCTGGAGAGTTCTTTGAGAAGAACTGTGTCTCAGTGGGAGAGCCTCTGTTTTGCATGCAGAAGGTCCCAGATTCAGTCTCTGGCATCTCCAGTTAAAATGACCATGTAATAGGTGTTGTGGAAGACCTCTGCCTGAGACCCTGGAGAGTCATTGCCAGTCTGAGTGGGCAATATTAACCTTGATGGATCCAAGGACTGATTTAGTATAAGGCACTTTTTTGCATATGTTAATGTATATTTACTGATTGCCGGCTGTGGAATTTCATCATCCTCAAAAGGAAACTTATTGATTCTCTTAGAAGCCTTTAGGCACTTTCATGGCCTTCCCACAGCTTCACTTCTTTACCACAGGGGATTGGGATCCAGGATTCTGATGTCATGCTTTTCTGTACGTTGGAAGTCAGGCTATCATGTGGGTGATGTTAGAATCAACAGTGCATCAGCATGGGAATATATGTTGGGCATAATTATACAAATAAAACAATAAGACTCTTCACACCAAGGGAAAATACAGAAAGATGACCCCTGCAGCAATTGTAGGGGGAAAGAGCAAAGCAAGCAGTTTATAAGCAGATTGGCTTTCGCTCTCTGGTTGAGTGGGAGATATACGATGCTTTTAGTATCATTTCTCATGTGCTAGCTTACATGGTTCACTAGTCACTTCCAAGGTCACAAAGAGCCACCTGATTTACTAAATGTTACTTACTTTAGATGCTGGTATTGCAAGTTGCATGCTTATTTATGTCTTCATAAGTGTACAGTTATAGCCATTCGTTTCCCAATACATGTCTGAAGTAACAGAGAGAAATTAAAAACATCACTCATGCAGTATCCAAAGTGGCCATTTTGGTCACTGAGGAAAAGGTTTTCATTTAGAATGCCAGAGAGAAATGCAGGGATCAGCAGAAGGCAGAAACAGATTTGTTGCAAGAAAGGAGAATGTCTCGTTGGTACAAAAAGGAACCCTGAATTATTGGTTATACATCTCCACAGTGTGTAAGATCAATATGGCATTCTCCACAGTCGTCTTCTTAAGGCAATTTAGAGATCTTATGAATCTAGAGTCTTTTTATGGGCTTAAGTGATTTGTTGATCCGGTGATTTGTGGCTGGTATAAAAGAGTATCCATGTATGTGGATCTGTCTGCACTTAAAGGGAATGCCTTGCCTCATCCTTTTCAACATGATGAAGAAGAGAAGGATACATCCATCAAAAGAGAGCAGCCTGCTTGCCTAAGAGTTCCATCTGTACATGGGTTTAAACATGGAGCCCTAGTACAGGTGTTAGAGTATTTTCTCTGGGATAGTCCCACTGGAACTATTCAGCAGAAAATGGCATTTCAGAGAACAAAAGTGACTTACTATTAAGGAAAAAGTACATAAATGAAGGGGGGTATTTGTGCTCAAGAATTATATTATGCACACCCCTAACTGAAAGTCCTCATGGCAGCCATGGAGACTTTGTATCATGTAAATCAAAAGAGATAAGCCTTCCGCTTTTCTTTAAAAATGGAAAAAGTGACGGTCTCCAGGGGATGATTCCATAAGCTTGGAACTATTTTGTAAAGATTTCATACATTCTTATATTTAGGCTTTGAGAGAGAGAGGCAGGAGGGGACATCCTTAAGGAAACAGAAATACCACCCAAGCTTTCATAGCAAATTGTCTGATGTAGGAAACCCTGGTACTTAGATGCAACCCAAAATTAAAATGCTAATCTTTTTGTTTGTGGAGAGATTTATTTTTGCTGAATTTAAGAGCTGAGAAGTAGTTGATTGTCTAGCACACCACAACTAGAAGAACAGAGCAAGAACTATGCAGAATGACTAATCAGTGACTTAAGATGTTAATAAATATGGTAATTTCCCTCACTTTATCCAGTGGTTTAATAGCCCAATGAAAATGGTAACAGATCAAGTATCGCTGTTTATAAGTCTGTATAGTATAAACCAGTTCAGTGGAGCTGACCGAGAAGCTGAATTTCTTCAGGTGCAAAATTATCCAATAAATCAGAAATTCCATGCTAAGATTTGCTAAACATCTATAATAATTCAATCTGAGGTCAGTGGGAGGAGAAGGTACTCAAAAGTCTACCCTAATGAAGATTACTTATTTGAAAAATGGGGAGAAGTGAATGGTGGCAACCATAAATGGATCCAAACAACATGAGAAAATTGTATATTTAAAACAGCATTCAAGTTGTTTGACAATGACAGATAAGTGCATATCAACTAGGGATGGGTACGAACTGAAAAATTCCTGTTTGCTACAGGCTTTGGAGTATTCCTGAACAAAACCCCCCAAATCCAAATGACCGAGAAACCTGAAACAAACTGTCAGCATTTGAGCCAATCCGTTTTGTCTCCTCTCAAGTAGAAGCAGAATGGAGTGCCAAAATGGATGCCAGCCCTTTCATGGATCCATTTTGCCCCCTCTTCCTTCCAAGAGAAAAGATAAGCATCCTTAAACCTTAAGCATCCAAGAATTAATGAGGTTTTCAAGGCATGGGTAAAGTCAGAAATGATGAACATAAGAATCGGAAAGGACAAACCATTGTGATTAACCGTTTTGGAATTCAGGGTTGCTCTTTGTTTTCTGCCTGGACATTATTTCAGTTTTTTGTGAAAAATAATTTTCAATGACAAATTGGTGAGAACTTGGGAGGGGCAGGAGCTTTGAGTGTGTTCCTATCTGCTGTGTGACTGAAATGGCTGATAGTTATTTAAACCTGCATTTTCTCCCCTCTATTTGGAAAGGGGGGGGGGGTGAAGCAGAGGGCTTAAATGGCCAGAACTCTGAACTCAACCAAACAGAAGGTTTGGGAAATGTTTGGGAGATATGCCTCTTCCAAACCTGAGCTTGGGGGTGTGTTAACCAGCCAAATTTGTGGCAGTTTTCAGGTCATGAACCAGTTCATGTCTATCCCTAATACCTTTCTGTGAGCCCCATCTGCAGAAACAAATTCAGGAGCTAATTCTGAAATATGCATAATGGTTAAACCTATTGAAAACACAATTTATGGAATCTCACCTAATTAATTCTTCCAATGCAAGTCAGTGTGGACAGTTTCTCCATCCTCTTACATGTCTAATTACTGGACAAATATAATTATTACTATCAATCATTTCTATGGCAATTTTCAATATAAAAATGCTAGTTCTTTACCTGTCATTTCTCCAGGAAGCACTTTCCTAGGGGCATCTTCTTTGGGGGACTGAAACCTGGACCCTGCAAATCCAACTCTCACCAAACTTGATTTGATTTCTCTAGCTTGCTCAGAACCCATTCTGTACATTCCTGTACCTCCTAAACCTGTACCTGTCTAAATGACCAAGATTCAGAAGTGTATATAATGGATCCTGTGCAAGCTAAGGACATCAACATTGCAGGGGACCTCCCCCAAATAATCTTCTACACTCCCTCCAAGTAGTTGTTTTGTAGTAATACATGCATTTTGATTGAGCAGGGGCGGTCTGTCTGGAAATGTGTCTGCTCATGAACTGGCACAAACCTCCATAAACAGTTTGTAAGTTCATGGAAAGTTCATACAGGGTGACTTGCTAGAAACTTGACTTCACAAAGCATGAATTGGTCAAACTTTTCCACAAATTTTATTTTGTGAGTTGATTCATGCCCATCCTTAGTAAGTATTATTGATAGGACAAAAATGCCAAAATAGTTGCCATGTTAGTCTGTTGCAGCAAAACCAAAAAGGAGTCTTGTGGTACAATAAATACTAAGTTACTTGTCCAAGTTCTGGTTTGGTTCTACTTCAGTTGGAACAACCTATTTGCCATTAAAGGATGTTCAGAATGGAATCTGATGACATATTTGCTTTTTGGCTCACTCTATCACATTGGCCTCTTGTGGCGCAGAGCCTCTTGTGGTGCAGAGTGGTAAGGCAGCCCTCTGAAAGCTTTGCCCATGAGGCTGGGAGTTCAGCCTTCCATCCTTCCGAGGTCGGTAAAATGAGTACCCAGCTTGCTGGGGGGTAAACGGTAATGACTGGGGAAGGCACTGGCAAACCACCCCGTATTGAGTCTGCCATGAAAACGCTAGAGGGTGTCAACCCCAAGGGTCAGACATGACTCGGTGCTTTACCTTTTTATCACATTGGCCTTATATCCTGTTCTTTTATCAGGAACCTTGCTTGGATTTTCTGTGGAGTTTAGGAAATGTAGCATACCTGCATTTCCTGATTATCAGAGTTTTCAGGGCTTGGGGTAGGGAGAGTTTTTACTGGAGATTCTAGACTCCTGCTAAACTGAAAGTTCTCAGCAGTTTGTTGCTGAAAATTCTTTTTCATTATTTTCCCACAAATAATGTCTGGACAGAAAACAAACAAACAAAGAACCACTCTATGCTACCTAATTCCAAAAGGGTTAATCACAATGGTTTGTTCTTTCCAATTCGTATATGCAGCATTCCTAATGTTAACAATGCCTTGAAAACCTCATTACTTCTTGCCAAGGCTTGAAGGATGCTTGTCTTTTTCCTTGATCCACAATGCAGTTTCAATCTCTTCTTTGTTCCATTTTACCAGAGTGAAGCTTTGGCAGGGTTCCTTAATGCTGACACTACCTCCAGGTGCTTCAGAAATTGAATCTGTGTTCAGCACGATGCCTCAAAGGAGGTTACAACAGCAGCAATGGAAAACATCCTGACAAATGCTCAGAATGTCAAGATAATTTTCGTCTGTTGTAACTGAGGGGATTGACAAAGAAGATTGGCACTAGACAGTTTTTGCTCTCAGGAGGGTTGTTTCAACTGATACGCAATACAGTGGAGAACAATAAAAAAAATCCCACCGCAATATCATTTGTAATGGCTTTTAAGGAAGTACTTGTAATAAAATACAATGGAATGATTTCTGCACTCACAACTCCAAGTTTTAAAAATGGTAGCATTCTTTATGGCTTCCAGCACAGCTGAGAAAGGAAGCAGAACTTTTATTGTTACTAATATTTGTGGCGTTTCCAAGCTTGGGTGGCTCTGCTGAATTGAACCATTGGTCAATCAAGGTCAGAGATGTCTTCTCAGACTGTCAGCCACTTTCAAAGCTCTTGCATCTCTACTGGGTCTTTTTGGTTGGAGATGCTAGGGATAGGACCTGATACGCACTGCATGCAAAGCAGATGCTCTACCCTGGAGCTTATGGCCCCACCCTAAATAATCCATTTATTTGAAACATGCTTTGAACAAAGAAAGAAAACAAACAGTTTCCCACTGGGATAAACAGACACTTAAGATTATAAACTTCTGAGACTACCATCATTAACGGTAATTGCAATATAAGGTTGGATTCTACCTGCTGTGTGACACAGGATCTGTTTTAGTCTTTTCCTTTAGCTAGCAGTATGCTGCAGTTTCTGAAAAGATAGTGCCAGTGGTTACAGGACTATTGTGGATAAAAACAAACTGTTAGACCTGGGAACTGTATAAAGGAGAATTGGCTGAGATCACCTGTTCTCCCTCCTGCAACATAAGATAGATACAACCAATTGTTAGTTATTACTGTCATGGACCAACTCCATAGAACACTCATTAAGATTTCTCCCCACAGCAAACCATTACAAAAAAAATATAAAACTAATTGATACATTACAGAAGTATCAGAAGTAATCCATGGTAGACTCAGGTGGCTGTGCAGAATACAGCAAATCCATCCATAGTTCCAATGTTAAAGTTGAAAGAAGAGAGGCATTCCATTCCTTCATTATTTCACCGTAGGGTTTGGAGGATATAAATATTAAATATTAGATGTCATAGAAAGGTCAGTGCAAAAGAATGGTCAGTGTAAAAGAATGGTCAGTGCATTTGCTTGCCAAGCCTCACAAACTGAGGAAAGAATGTACTATGTATATTATAGATAACAGACCATATCAGCAGTAAACCTTTCCCCATCCTAAGTGACTTTATATAACAGCATAAGAACTCCCATACTAGATCAGACCAGTGGTCCATCTAGTACAGCATCCTTTCTTACACAGTAGCCAACAACAGGGCATAGATGTCCAAGCCTTCACCTGATGTTGCTCTCCAGAGGTTTTCAGAGGTTTACTTCCTGTGAATATAAAAATTCTATTTAGTCATCATGGCTAGTTGCTACTGACAGACCTCTCTATGAATGTACCTAATCCCCCTTTAAAACCATCGGGTTTCTCTTCAGACCTTACAAATTATTTGTCTTTTCCCAAAGAATTTCACATTTTAACCTCTCTTTAGCGGAAAAAAGTATTTTCTTTTGTGTTTTACCAGTCAACTTCATTGGGTTCCCGTGAGAGCCAAAGTGCACGTGGCAGTGGCCAATGCTGCTAGTGCCATTTTAGAAGCATTTGTAGTTCTTTAAACTCAGTGAGGATCTGATCTGTTGCATGGGGTCGGGGGAACAAGAGTTCCTGAAGCTCAGGCCTTACAGTACATTTTAAAGAACAGAAGCAGCTGCTGACCCCCCTCTGTCACTGAGGCTGCCAACACCAGCCCCTCCTCCTGTAGCCTCTTCTCTGCAGATGGGCAGGAGGAGTGGGGCTTCTCTGAGGCTGCAGCATAGCAGGCAAGAGAAGGAGGATGTGCAAGAACAATCACTAGTCACCCACTTGATCACCACTATAACTATCACCTCTGCCATTAACCTGCAAGAAAACAGGAAGAGGAGGAAAAAGAGGATCTGTCACCCTCCCCATCATATGAACCTGGCAAGAGGCAGGGGGAATTGTGGGGGTGCTTCAGGCTGGCTGGACCAGCCCGCAAGTGGGGGCAGGGAAGAAGAATCATAGAATAATAGAGTTGGAAGGGATCTCGTGGATCATCTAGTCGAACCCCCTGCACTATGCAGGACACTCACAACCCTATCACTCATCCACTGTAACCTGCCACTTCCTTGAGCCTTCACAGAATCAGCATCTCCATCAGATGTGTATCCAGCTTCTGTTTAAAAATCTCCAAAGATGGAGAAAGATGGAGAACCCACCACCTTCCAAGGAAGCCTGTTCCACTGAGAAACTGCTCTGTTGGTTCTGATATGCCGCTTTTCTCTACCCGAAGGAGGCTCAAAGTGGCTTACAGTTGCCTTCCCTTTCCTCTCCCCACAACAGACACCCTGTGAGGTAGGTGAGGGTGAGAGAGCCCTGATATCACTGCCCAGTCAGAATAGTTTTATCAGTGCCGTGGCGAGCCCAAGGTCACTCAGCTGGTTGCATGTGGGGGAGTGAAGAATCGAACTCGGCATACCAGATTAGAAGTCCACACTCCTAACCACTATACCAAACTGGAATTCCCGTCCTGATGTGTCTTGGGGGTCCTCCAATGGTTTCTATATATTTGCCAGGTAACCTAACACCACTGGAAACCATGACTGAAATTGTTGTTGTTTTCTATTACTTCTTTGACATTTTGGAAATGGACAAGGATTTACATTTTCCTCTTCATTCAGAATGGCCCAGTATTCTTTCCTCTAATGGTACCTCCAAATCTGCAGTAGCTGGGAAGATAGGCCTTGATTTCACTTCATTCAGAGCCATGCTTTTGCACATGCAAACTCCCTGCCTCCTTTCATCTTCCAGCATCTGAGTTTTCTTGTCCCTTATTGATATTCCTGTTCTATTTATTTCCTTCCGTTCAATATTTTCGATAAGCATCCAGCATCTCAAAAGAAATCTTTAGTTTCCAGTCAAAGTCACACTTCTTTTAGTTGTCTTGCCAAGTTCAATGTAACATTGCTTTTAGCCACAGCAGGTGAGAGATGATGGCAATGAGGTGATTTGTTTTTAAAGAACATTTCTTATTAAATTTTCATAAAGTGTGAAAATTGAGACATGTCTAATGCACAATAAATCAAAAACGTGGTATATCTGTGTGAACCTTATATTGCCAGTGTTAAGAAAAGCAGTCTGGTGATTTTTGTGCATATTGCAATTTGTATTGGTCTAAATGACCATTAATAATAAAGCTTGAGTCTGGTTCAAAATATGTTCCTTTCCTGGCCACAGCCCTTCTTTACCAACATAATTAGTCAGCTTTGATAAAATGGCCGAGGTAATTTATTGTCCATTAGATTATTGCTAGAATCAATGGCATTTTCCAGGGTTATCAATAATGTCTTATAGTAGTTGGTGTCCCATATGAAGTTCAGCTATGATATATCTTCATTATTTAAATCTCATTTTTCTGTTTAAAAAACAACAACATGGCAGCTAACAAAATGCAAATCCCAAGAAATCAACAAGAAAAAAGAAGTCAAACAGTCATCAATGAAGCAGTACCAGGCAATGCTTTTCTTAAAGTCCCAGGCAGTTAGAGGGTGTGGTAGAGCAGGTCGAAAAGCTCAGTCCTTAGGGGAAATTTCTCTGACAACCTCCCTGCCAAAGGAAAGTAACCATGCCAAGTAGTGAGGGAGGAACATCTGCTACCTGTGTGATAAATTTTATAATCTTGCTATGGTGGCAAAGCAATTTTCTTTCTCCAAGCTGGCTCCATCCTTGCAAGAGTTGAGAGTAAATAGCAGCGAGATTTCTTCCATTTCCTACCTCTTGCTGCAGAGATGTGCTGTCTGGCAGAGTGTCTAGGAAGAACCTCTGAAACTTAGCAGGGGAGATTTCCTTCTCCAAGCAATTTTCTTTCCATAAGAATTTGGACTCAACCATGGCACTTTCTTATTTTTTCCTGATACAGTACTTTTTAAAAAATTTGAATAGCAACTGTCCTTTGTGTCCTCCAGTTCAAGGCTGGTGAACAAACCACTGGGATTTGGTGAGACAAAGCATGATTAGAGGAGTCCATATCTTCCAGACAGGTCAATATCTTTATCTCTAATCAAATTACCTATCAAAGAGATCTTATTAGTTACAGGCTTGGCATTAATCAACATGAGGTTTGAAGTATGGGGACGGAGAGCCATTTGACCTTCATCTCACCAAATGGGATAGAGATGGTACATTTTGCTTCTCCAGTACTATCTAGTACCTTTATGCCCCTTTCACCAAGAAGAAACTGACTATGTAAGGGCAACCTCTAGAACTACTGTTCAGCAAAGCGAGGAGCAGAAAATTATACATCTTGCAAACTACACATAGGTTGCACTAGCTGGAAGGAGTCAAAAATGGAGATGCTGAATTGAAGACTGTATTCTGGGACCAGGCTGTCTAAAGAGTCATCATGATGTATAGGTTGTGGCTCGTGCAGGACGAAGCTTAGTAGCAGGGGGAGCCAGCTGGGTATTTTCTGTATAACAAGTGCACAAACGGTCTCCTTATCTTCCCTGTGTAAGCCATGAGCTTCTTGTAAGCTCCTGCCACAGTATTTCTTATAACTGCAGACACACAGAAAGCTCCAGAGCTGAAGAAACTGAAGCTCAAAAAAGCAAAGCTGCTTTCAAATTTGTTTTTAGCAAGAATATCAATGGATCAAAGCAAGAGGAAAGTATTGTTCTCTGATGGACCATATCCACAAAATGAAGGGAATGGCTTTTCTTTTGAAATCAGTGTTTTTGATTTTCTGCTTCTCTTTCTGCTAAAAAAAATCACATTCTTTTTTACAACCAATTTACTAGGTAATGTTTCTTCAGCCTCTCTGCATCATGGCAACTATTTTATTTTTTTCCATTAGCAGGAGGTTTTGGTCCAAGGTGGAAAATGTTGCTAAATTATGTGAGCCTAACTTCTCTGCACAAAAATTTTAATGGGTACTAATGGAGGTAGAAAACACCTACGTACATATAATCTCTCGCACAATATATTATCCAATATAAATATCCTATTTACATGGGAAGAAGACTAGTTTCCCCCCCACCCCCCTCTAAAATATGCCATCAAGAGGGGGCATCTCAAATTCACATACGAGTTTTAGTTACATATAAAAAACATCAAAACTTTTTCTGTACAACTGTTTAGGAGGGCTTGTCTTATATTCAAGGTATTTTTTTTCTGCTGGATATTTTGGGAGAGTTTAACAGTATTTTTTTTTTGCCTGTATAGTTTGGAAAAGACAGCTACAGAATTTTGTTTCAGACCTGCAAATGGCATACTATTTGTACTCTCAAGCAAGGTTTTTAGGATATATGGTTACTATCTGCAAGTAGAGGGAAAGGATGAACATGATAAGGGTATGCCATGTCTTTTTCTCTAGCTGTTACTGTGGAAACATTATTATTAAGATAAGAAAGGTTGGTTTTTATACCTTGCTTTTCACTGCCCGAAGGAGTCTCAAAGTGGCTTACGACCACCTTCCCTTCTTCTCCCCACAACAGATATCCTGTGAGGTAGGTGGGGCTGGGAGAGCTGTTAGAGAAATGTGACTGGCCCAAGATCACCCAGCTGGCTGCATGAGAAGGAGGCATGGGGAATCCAACCCAGTTCTCCAGATTAAAGGCCACCATTCTTAACCACTACACCATGCTACCTCCTCATCAAAGGCTGGTTAGGATGATCTTGGCCTGTACTCAAGCTTTTTCTGTGGCAGCCCCAGTCCCATGGAATAGGCTGTCTAAAGAATGAGGTAAGCATTGTCTTTGGTGATCTTTATTAAATAGGTAATGATTTATTCATAGGCTTTTGAAAACTGGCGTGCTAGTCTGTGGTTTTAGTTTATGGGCAGCCTTTCTCAACTTTCTTACCATCGAGAAACTCCTTAAACATTCTTCAGGCTTCAAGAAACCCCAGAAGTGACACCATCATGTAGAATATGATTGGGAAGCATAGCTGTTTACACACCCACCTGGGGCCACTCCCCTTCCCAACCCCTCCAGGCCCATCATTGCTCATTTTGGGATGGGGAGGCGGTTAACATATGGCCATGACTCTTCCTGGGCCATCAAGAAACCCCAGGGTTTCATGAAACCCTGGCTGAAAAAACCTGGTTCACAGTTTTATCCTGATTATTATTGGAAACCATATTGAGCGCTTGTGAAAAAAGTGGTTAATCATCATGATATCTAGCTCTGAACTGGGCCACAGACAGGGGGTCTAAAAAATCCACATCATGGAACCGGGGATAGACATGGTAGATTTTTCTATAAGCCTAAGGAAGGTTCCAGGTTTGAAAGAAACCTTGACATTTTATATTCTACGCTCCTCAAAATAATAGAATAGTGTCTGTAGGATTAAAAAAATCAATGTTCACTGAGATATTTTAAGTCTGTGTTCTGAGAACTTGTTGGCCATTTTGGTAATAGCTGGACAATCACTGCAACATTAGCTCGCCTCTCGAGTCTTGATTTCTGTCAGTCAAAAGCTGAAAGGGAGGCAGCAGGCAAACTCAAAAAGCCCTCAAAGAGCTCTTCGTCCTCATTGCCATGTCCCATGGTGGAGGAAGGACTCTCTGGCTGAGGCCTGGCAGCCACTACCAGGGAATTCATTTCCACGTGGTTTGCCCAACTTGTGAAGCCACCAGGTGTCTTCCTAGTGTGAATCATGTACCACTTGACCAGGCTAGTGGCAGCCACCACCCAGCTTGAAGCCTTGAAACCTGAACAACAACAGCCACTGAGATATCTCTTGCACAGGTCTCACAATAGCCACAGGAAAACCTGGCCAAGCCTTTCAGTACAGGATAACTTAAACAGCTTGGTTGGAACTAGTGACAACTCGATTTTATGTAACTTTGATTTTTGATCTGGTTTGTTGGGTTTATAAACAGCCATCTCAGGGTGGCATACAAAAATATAAAACCAGTAATACAATACAACCATAATAACTAGCTTAACGGTTACAGACAACTATCAGCATCCTCTTAATTTCCTGTCTCGGTCCTATTTATCAGGGTGTTGTAAGGGGGAGGGCTTCTAGTTGTTCCATGCTGCCTGGCCTCATCTGTATGCTCAGCAGAAGAGCTCCATCTTGCAGGCCCTGTGGAACTCAATGAGTTCTGACAGGGTCTGAGTCTCCTCTGGGAGTTCATTCCACCATATGGGGGCCAGGATCAAGAAGGCCCGGGCCCTGGTTGAGAGCAGGAGGACTTCTCTTGGCCCAGGAACCACAGCCTGTTGGAACCAGGAGAGCATTGTGCTCTTTGGGAAATGTATTTGGAGAGGCAGTCCCTTAGGTATGCTGGGCCAAGACTTGCATAACATGGTTAGGACAAGGAAAGAAAGGGGTGAGGCTATGCTAGCTGCCAGGAGGAAGAAAATAAATAGTATGGGGAGGAGGATACCAGGGGAAATGAGATGTCCATAAGTCCCTGAACATCCCTGGCTTGTAAATATTTAAACTGGTGAGATGTGTGGATTATGTGTACCATTTCGACATCGGGAACTAGTCCCACCTTTCCAGTCGTCTTGTGGTGGGGTAAATTCCTGGTTCTGCTTGACATTGGTGGTGAGTCATGGCCATCCCAGGCATGGCTTGACTCCAGCCAGCTCTGCTGCCACCTGCTCGGGCAGCCTTTTCCTCCGTGCCTTCCTGCCTCCTCCTGGACCCATCCGCCGGGCTCTTCCTGGGCCGCCGCTGCCCTGAGACCAGGGAGGGAGGGAGGAGGGGGGAGGGAGGGCCACCACCGCCACCACCACTGCCTCTGTCGTTGCCATCACCCTGCCGACGCCCTTCTGAGGTCAATCAGGGAGGGGGGGAGGGCCTGCCTGCTGGCGATACTACCACCACGGAAGCGGCAGCGCTGCGTCCCACCTTGTGGCCCCAGATTTCTGGTCACTTTACTCCAGACCTCCATTGGCCAATGGCAAGGGAATGTGGATATATTCATATTCCCCTTTTTGTCTTGGGTGGCAATAGGGCTTATGCCAGTCCCGGGCCATGGGAAGGGAAGAGTCAGTTCGGCAAGGCCTGGCTCCTCCTTCAACGGTGGCATTGCAGAAGAGACAAAAAATTCCCCAGTGAGTTGGGGCATTTTTTTGTTTAGTTTGTTTGGGAATGTGGTATTGAATCCCCATCCTATACTGCATTCATAAACAAACAAATATAAAAGGCCCCCACTACCCCTCAGTGCAGTGGAACCTCACCGCCCAGGGACACAAATCTGGGTGCAGCTGCCAAAACGCTCCTCCATGCAGGAGCAGGAACAGCTGGGGCAACCTGCCCTAGGCTCAAACAGCAGGCTGCAGCCCAGCGTACTGGCTTCTTGAAAAATCTATTCAAAATCAATATAAGTCACTTGTTGATTTAAGGGACCCCATGGCTTAACCAGTAGCTAATGTGATCTGAATACAAGGAAGTGCCAAGGATTCTTCATTTTGCTTTGTGGTGTTAATGATTTGTTTTTAAAAAATTATTCTATTCTTTAAAAACCAGATAAGCTTGAACTGCATTTAAATTCTGTTTTATAAACTGCTAATACTGTTATATGTGGGTTTTTTTTATAAAGTTCAAATTAAAATTTGGGTTTTCTTAATCTTTGTTAGAGAATGAAACCTAGACCATTTCCGCACGGAGGCGGAAAATACGGACTGCTTACTGCTTGTAAAAGCGCGGTCGTAAACCACGCGTTTGGCCACTTCATGACAGGAGATCCCTCCTGTGTTATCCTGCCTCCTTATCATGGCTTTTCCTTTCCCGATGAGGCGGTGGAGAAGCCGGATGCATGGACATCCTGTACTCCCCTCCCCATTGCTTGGGTTGTCAGTCAATGAAAGCCATCAATCCCCTCTCAGCAGTGGTTTTGGGGACTCAAACATCTCCTCCAAGTCCCAACATTATTATTTTTTAAAAAATGGAAACTTCTGCATTGCTACAGGGACCCACCACAGCAATAAAACATTCCCCTCCCTTTGTTCTTGGAGAGGGGTTCTTTCAGGCATCTGTGGAAATGGAGGATCACAGGGTGATGGCTGTGCTTGCCCTGGTGGGTGCCCATCAACCTGATCTCTGACACCCTAATGGCCATCAGGCAGGAAACCACACATTACCTAAGGTGTCCAACTTATGCTCACAGGATGGCACTCTGAAAAGGAGAGCAACTTCTGAAAGTAAGTTCTAGTTCAAATTTAGACAACCATTGACATTCTTACAACACGTTTTAATGCACTTTGAACAACAATATCCTAATGATTTCTCTTACTATCCTGCATGTCTTTTTTTGGTTAATATTAATGGGTGATGCTCAGTCTGAGCACCTTCCGAATTAAGTTAAAGTACTGGGATTTAAACCAGTTTTATATCACTGACTTCATATGGACAAAATGATCTTTAAAAAATCCAAAAGTGTTGCCCTAGCAGGCTAACTGTGGTGTTTTTCATCTATAAATCAGTGTAAACCATTTTGAGCTATAAAATAACCCTGGATAACCTTGTTAGCAATTTACCTAATACCTTGTTCCCTCACAGGGCTACTACTCAGGCCTGAAGGCAGTAAAGATTTTTTTTCTTCTTCTCTCCAGCAATACAATATTCAGTACTAAACTCAATTGGCCCAAGGCAAAACTATTTAATGGAACATTGAAATCAATGGAGTTAGCAACTGAATTCAGACTGGCCCTCGGAATAAAATCTGGCCAGCATTATGCACTAGTCTATTAGCCCCATAGTTACCAAGGTGTCAATCATTCTCTTTGAAACATTAATGTTATTTCTGGGTCAGGGAAGGGGTTTTAATGGAATTCTCACAGTGTATTCTAGGTGGAAAAGGCATAGTTGCCATGTAGGTATACTCTAGCTGGGAATTGTATCGCACATTGGCAGAGTTTGGTTTTTGTTAACAACAGCTATAAGACTGAAAATTGTTTTACTCTGCCTGATGGCATTCACAGCTCACTTCCTCAAATATGTAATTCATTGGAGAAATTCATTTTTAAAGGTATAATCCAGATATTAGATGCATTAGCTAAAGCAGGGGTAGTCAACCTGTGGTCCTCCATATGTTCATGGACTACAATTCCCATCAGCCCCTGCCAGCAAACATATTTGTTTCAGGGGTAACGGTCTAGACCAGGCTTTCTCAATCAGGGTTTTGTGAAACCCTGGGGTTTCTTGACAGCCCTGGAAGGGTTTCCCAAATATGTGGGAGTTAATTAATTTTAATATATTTTTAAAATTTGTTCAACATTTAACAGGTGATATGACCATGTATGGTCATGTCAACCTGCCCCCTCCTCCCAAAATGGCCAGTGATGGGCCTGGAGGGTATGGTAGGAGTCCTGGGTGGGCATGTACACAGCTATTTCCCAACCATATTCAACATGATCATGCAGTTTCTGGGGTTGCTCAGAGCTTGAAGAATGCTTCAGGGAGCTCTCGGTGGAAATAAAAAAGTTGAGAAAGGCTGGTCTAGACAGTGTTGGCCTGAGAATGCTGGATTAAATATACCTTTGGTCTTGCCCAGCAGTGTTGCCCAACAGCATTGTTACATTCTCATAAAGATTCCCAGTCATACTTTTCTAAATCTGGTGGGGCAGCTAGTATCTTCATCACTCATTTTATCTTTCCTACACACTTGTGCCATGGTGGATTCAGATATGTCAAGAGTTCAGCTAAATGACTGGGCTTGTGTCAAGAGAAAGCTTGTTTCATTTCCTAGGTGTCAGGATAAATGGTATTTTAAAAATGGACTCTCTGCCTCCAATTCTACTTCAAAGGCTAGGCAGGAAATAAACATACACCTGAGAGCAAAACATCAGCATTCTGTAACACAGCTTCAGAGCTGAAATTATGATGAGAGAGCCATTTGCCAAAATTACTCGCATGAAGTATAGACAATAAGGGCGGCAGCGGTCTTTGGCCAAGGAGAAAACTTTGTGTGAATCTTTAAAAATCTGTTTGTCATGATAAACACAATTCTACATGCATGGGTATTCTAAGCTTGTATAACTAAACCCAGGCTAAGATTTATGATGGGTCCAGTGATTAATGTTTATGCAGCTTTTAAAATATACATTGTTTGTTATACATTACTGATATACCTACAAAAGTCAAGTCACATGAATAAGTTTGCTTGATGTTGGTCAATAAATTGGGGTTTCCCTCCTTGTCAAGCCTGTTTTTGAAGACAGAAACTGGAACTGGAAACTCCGCTGCAGATCTGGTCCTGGGTATTTACTGAACAGCTGTCAAGCAGAGGTCTGAGGGCAATCTGTGGTGTAGATGTGGGAATGAACAAAAAGAAGCACTTCAATTGCCCCTGATGACTTCCTCAGCTCTCCAGTCTCCTCCTCTCCCCAGCTTCTGCCCAGCTGTCGTTCTAGAGGAAGGTTGACTCAGTTGCTGGACTGCTGCTGCTGCCAACTGTTTCACTGTGGACTGAGCAGTACAATGATTGCATTCCTGCAAGAGGAATACACTTTGAAGTAACTGCATTCCTTCAGAAAGAAAGATCAACCTTATAAACTGATTGTGAGACTCCTGCTTGAGAACACTGGCCTCTTTTTACACTATTAGTAAATAGGCTTGCAGAGGGCAAAGCTTTCTCATACTTTCCCACTTTGATGAGGTGGCTTTCTACCATAAAACATAAAGATGCTCATGTTCCCTTCTGCCTTAGGGAACAACACTTGGATCAAACAAAAACACCTCATTTTCTTCAAATCTATTTCAATTTCTTTTACTTAAAATACTGCTGCGTAAAAGAGAACTTCATTCGGATGAACGAACGACTCAGTTCCTTTTGACATCCCAGAACCCTGATATAATTGAACCAGTAGCAAAGTTTTTATATCTTGCCATGAGAAATTGTGAATGTATTATGTCTAAAGCATGATCTTTGCCTTTGTTCTCACTAGCAGTGGATCCTTTTGCACTTTCCCTTCTTATATTGTACTTTTATAAAGATGCTCATGTTCCCTTCTGCCTTAGGGAACAACACTTGGATCAAACAAAAACACCTCATTTTCTTCAAATCTGTTTCAATTTCTTTTACTTAAAACATTAAAAGTCAGAGTCTTGCTAGAACTGGGCAGAGATCTTTCATGAATTTTTGTTGCTAAAAGTTAACCCTTTTTTTGGCTTCTATAATTAGAAGTAATAGCTAGCAACGTGGCCTTTCAGCATATTTACGAAAATAATGTTAATGGTCATTTCCAGTTGCGAGGACTGTCTTTTGTTCCTCCCCAACGTTTCCTGCAGTTTTGTCTTCAGGATTCCTCTCTTCTCTCTACCGTCTGCCTGAGTTTCGGCATCAAAAGATGGATGCTGCACAGTCACAGGGTCAGGTTTGTCCCCCATTAGGGCATTTTCCAAGGTTTGTTACATCTGTCTTACAACTTTCTTGAAGAATTGTAGTGCAGGGGAAGTCAAAGACCAAAACGTAACCCCAGTTGTAATACACCTCTGACAATAGCCCTGGAAAAAGATGTTTTCATATTATAGATTAATTTCATCGCAGGTAAGGAAGAGAGGAAAGCATGGAAATTGTGCTAAGCGGCTATACATGGAAACTATATTGTTTTTAAAACTTCCTTGACTAGAGACAACAGTGGGACTTAAAAAAAATCCCTTATTATTTGTTTCTAACCTAAGTGTACATTTGAGACAGCGTGATCATCAGCTGTGGCTTTTCACCCTTTTCCAGCAGTAGCCTCCCTATGATTAAAAAAAAAAGCTCCAAAGGTTAGAGATCATTTGGAAAGACACCCCATGTAATGTGAGGAGATGCCACTAAAAGAAAGGGAAATCCTCCTTCTTTCTGTACCAGGGGAAAGGCTTTCAAAGTATGCACACATGTGAACTAAATCTCACCCTACAGAAACAAGTTAAACTTTCATAAAACGGCTGTAGGCTTGGAAGCCACTCATTTTTTCAGCTCCTCCACTTATTCTGACAGATTGACTCTGGAGGATGAGGCCTTAGAACAGTTGTCTCAGTACTTGGTTTACACTAATGTAAGCAAAAGCCGATCTAGGCCCACTGAGAACAATTCCCTTTATCAGCTAGAACTTAAGCAAATGGTGTAGGAGTTTTGCCTGATTAAGCCTTGAATAAAAAGCAGTTAGACTTGTTTCCTACATACATTAAACTAAATGTTTAAGAGAAATGGTAGTAGTGCCTGTCACTGTCACAGTGCTCCAGTTTAAAGATGACCAAAATGTCCCTCAGAAGAGCTGTCATCCTATTGGTACTGAATTTTTACTTCACAGCCACAGGCAAATGGAGGTTGAGAGTATTTGGGTCCCACAAGGGGACTGCAAGTTAGGAGTATTAGACATTAGTTTCATGTTAAATGCCGTACTGTCTTAACAATGGTTTGTTTTTTTTGGGGGAAGACAAATGAATGGCAATGCCTTTTATTTATTTATATATATATGAATAATCTCCGTGCTAATAAGAATGATATTGAATGGTATTTTTTCAGACGAAGGCATGGTATGCTTAACTTTCTTTTCCAAGACAAATTTTTAAAAACCTTTGACATTCCAAAGATTTCAATGAGCATATAAAACTTGACAGCAGTATAGCATCTCCTGCAAGATGAATATAAAAAAGAATCAGTGGAGAATTTCAAAGATAAACTTGATTGCTTTTTATGCTCCTTGCACTATTCCTCTGTGAGTGTTCTCCGTGGAAAGTGACATTCTTTGTCGCAAGTTATGGTCGTTGCATAAATAGTAATGAGAATACATATTCAATAAACTGCAGAGACCTGAGGATGGTAACTTTGATGTACAGTTGCTAAGAGAGAAGACTCTGACAATCAAAGACAGAATAACTCTCTCTTTTTTTCTAGTTTTAAAAAGTAACCAAGTAGATTTCTTAGCTTTAAAAAAATGAAATGAAACAAAGGAAGATGAAAGGGATGGCATTGATCTACTCAAGTTCCCTTCTTCATTCTTTTGCATTGATACTATAGATGTCCATTAAAGACACAATATAGGCAGAGTAACTGAAGGACATGCAGGACAAGAAAGAAACACAATCTTTCCTGTGGCTTCTTTGCAATGAAAGGTCAATGCAGATGATTAAAATTTCTATGGCAATGGAAACATCAAATTTCTATGACAGTGGAAACTTCAAACAAAATAAAGCTTCAATAATAAAAAAATTAATGAATCTGTCAACGTAAATAAAATTGATATAGTTCCCCTTCTCCCTCAGAGCCTGTGGATATAAAAGAACTACTATTTCTTTCCTATACGCTAGTCACCCGCAGGTGGTAATTATGAGAAGGCTTTGCTGATAGTTTTCTCAATATGTATTAGTTGCAGAGCATGACAATATATTTTTTTACTGAGATTTCTCCTGACAGAGCATTTTGCTGATGGAAACTGCTGTCACAAAAAGTAACAGACGTTCTTGGTCCTTGGAAGTCAAAGATCTTGAGTGAGAGGTGGGCTGGAGATGAGGGAAATGGGAATAGAGAGTTGAAGGCAGAAAAGAGAATGTTAACAGCATCCTTCCCCTGAGGTCACTGAGGTAAGGCAAAAGTACTGTGATATGGACAAGGAAGAAGTTGTTTTTAGGGAAGTCTCGAAGGTGAAGAGAGAAAGCGTTTGATTCACGTGGAGGACAGACTGGTCTGGGCACGAAGACAGGAGCTGGAGAAGAAGAAATGGAGAGAGCCAGCAGGGTGTAGTGGCGAAGAGTGCAGAACCCCATTTGATTAGGGCTGGACTAGATAGCCTGTATGGCCCCTTCCAACTCTATGATTCTGTGATTCTATGATTCCCCACTCCTCCATATGAAGCCTGCTGGAACTTGGGCAGCAGATTGCAGTTCACTCAGAATTCTCTCAGCCCCACCTACCTCAAAAGGTTCCTACTGTGGGGAGGGGCAGGGAAGGTGATTGTAAGTGGCTTTGAGACTTCTTAAAGTACAGAAAAGGAGAGTATAAACCTTACAATTCTTCTTCGCATTGTTCACATACTCTTCTTTTGCCTCTTCCATTCCAAGAGTCTGGGGCCAGTTTCTGCCTGGTAGTCACGTTGGGGCAGAGAAGCATGGACTCCTGGTCATTAATATCTGAAAAGGCAAAGAGGAGTGATTGCATCTTGATCTCACATTGCTAACCACAGCAGCCCAGAGATATACCAAACCTCTCCCCATATCTGGCTCTTAGAGTGTTAAACAATGCTTCCCAGCAACACTTTAACCACACAAGAATTCTGCTGCTCTAGTACTTAGCTCCAGAAAGAACTATCACATACAAAGGTATCCCCTCTAAGAGGTTCTCAATCCCAGGTGATCAAATCTGGGTTGCTAGAATATACCATTACTCACTGACGTTTCAAAAATGGTCTGCAACTCATCTTCTACCCGCCCAGAGACTTCTTTCTTTCATCATTTGTAAGTTTTCCTACTTTCCAAATACTTACCCCTTTCTCTTGTGTTACTTTACCTGGCCCCTTTCCGCTGTCCAAGTCTGGAGAGAAAAGATGGTGGTTTCTAACTCAAGCCTCCAGCTCTATAATTGGAGCAAGCATTGAGTCCCAAAGTGTGTTTTCTTGAGTAGAACATATTTCACAGTGTGTGAGAGGATTTAGAATAGCGGTTCTTAGTATGGGCATTATAGTATTATCACTATATGCTTAATATTATAATGACGACTCTTTGCTCATTATTCCCCTCAATCAATTTATTCCTGATTTAACTCTATCCAAATGTCTCAGTGTTTCCTCCTAATTTATACTTGGAGCTATCCCACATTGCCAGTGATATCTTTAGAAGAAGAAGAAGAGCTGGTTCTTATATGCCACTTTTCTCTACCCGAAGGAGCGGCTTCAAAGTGGCTTACAGTCTTGGCCACTGCCCCTTCCTGCTGCCACCACCTACCACTGCTTCCTAGGATCTGGATCTAAGGTAGAAGTAGTGTTGCCAACGTTGCATTGAAAGATGCTGGGAGACTTTGAGGGTGGTGTCTGGGGAGAGTGATGGCAGTTCCCAGTGATGCTCTAGGAAGTCCCTCCCCCCAATCTCTATATTTAAAAAAACATACATACATGAGGAAATTCCTAGATAGTCATCTTCCAGCAATATTTTTCTCCTGCTCCTCAGTTTCCTGAGAATAGAGTATTTGGGGACATAGTTATCCCCTCCATGGGCAGACAAACAGCAACCTAGGTGGATGACAAAGCCAGCAATCAAAATGACAGTGTAAGGTAGTTTCTGAAGATCACTACCTCAGTATACCTTATTGAAGAACTGTTCTTTATAGCTTGCGTGCCTTATTGTCGAAGTTGGGCACATTCTCTGAAGTCGCATCATATCGAACCAGGTGGCAAAACTAGGATTTTTATTCCTTATGCTAAGAATGCCCTGGTGCAAAATAGTGAGAATCCAAAATGGAAAGTAGGCCAGTAGATATGTACCTTTTTAACCACACATGGTAACATTGTGTGTAAGCAAATAAGATAATTTGCTAGTTTAGGCAGTAATAATATGAAAGACTAACTGAAAAGAAAGAGAAGGCAATAGGTGCAGCTTGGTTCCCATGTGAACTGTTATCATAGAAATCTTTCTGATGCTTGTACTTCTTAGAAACTACAGAAGAAGAGAAGGCACTCAAAAAAAATCAGCTTGTGTAATTAGGTTACAGTGCCTTTTTGACATCACCAGCAAATACACTGATAACATTTCTCATCTCAAGTCAATTATTATGATTCTATCCCCAGTGTTAACAGATGTGTCAACTAAACCAACATAGTCTTTGTTATATCCGTGGGTTCATGGAAGGAAGCCAGGACACTGGGCGTAAGAACAGCTCTTTTATTGTGATCTCAGCATGAGTGCAAGTTGTTAGTGAGCAACAACCAGACTGAGAAACCCCACAGAAACCCCAACATACATACACACAGCAGACAATAGATCTTCCCACCAGGGCACGCAATTGGTTAGATTGGGGTTTAAACCAATTGGATCCAGCAGACAGGATCTGGCAGCACATTGGTCAATTGTGCATCTGCTTGTGCACTGCTTGGATCCTGCCTCAGAACTCAAGCTCAGTCCTCGGCATATCCACAAACACGTCTCTACCATCCAAATGTAATTAATACAGTACCTTTGGGATATAAGGCTACTTTTTCAGTTCTGCTGTCTCAAAATTTGAAAACACCATTTCAGAAACTAAATGAATGAAATCCAATTAAGCCTGGAAAGTAAAAGGAAATGTCTAAGGCAATGCATGCCTTTCAGAAATGAGTACATGTCTTTTATATATCATTAGCTGAATGAGAAACTGCATCTCTAAAAGATTGCTGCATGGACAATTCCTCCTCCAATCCAGCTGCTTTGGATGCACATACAATTCAAGACCGTAGATAGGCAAAAGCTCCCAATCAGGAGATCAGGAAAAGAATGTTGTTGTTCTTTTCCATCCTACAGTTTGATTACTGCTATCGCCAAACCTCCGATGTGGACTACATGTATGCGACTCAGGAAGTTCCCCCTGAATGTAGGTCAATCTGGTTCTGAAAACTAGACTCTTTCTGTTATACATGGAGTAGCTTATACTGTAACAGACTACAAGTTTATATTGAATTAGAGTTTGGCTGGTGGAAACTGTTGTTCAAGATCTCTGGATCCAAACTATTTCTTGAGATCTCTTTTCATTGGAGATGACATGGATTGTGGAAATGGGACTGGCAGCAACCCCCCCACCCCACCCCGGCAATCTTGACAGGGTTCAAATACATATGGGAGTGGTTCATAATTTATTTTTATTTATTATTATTTATTTTTATTTATTATTTATTATTATCACTCAGCATCTCAGGGAAGTTAACAGCATAGATAAAATACAACATAAGGTGCATTAAAAACCATTTTAAAACCATAAAATAATGTAAAGCATATGCAATCAATAAAACCAGGACCCCCTAATCGCCAACTGGCCACAATAATAGATCAGCTCAGTAGTTATCAGGGTGGTTACCAATGTAACAGTGAAAAAAGGGGAGTGTATGTATGGGGAGCTGCTGTGGTTACTTTGGAAAATGTGAAGCTACAAATTGAGTCTTCTTCTTTCCTTTTGACAGATCTCCAATGTCTTAGAAACCTTCTATGAGCACACAAAAGGCTGATATTTAGGAATCCACAGCTGATAAATTTTCTGAGAAGTCTTAGAGGAAATATAATCTAAAATCTCCTCCAGTTATTGTACTTGACTCCTTTCTATTAACATGCTCACAGCCCTTTCAATGCACTGTCTTTTAGCAATGTTAATGCTCCAAGCAGATGGAAACGACATTTAAAATTCTGCCTGGGTATCATACTAGATGCAGAAATGTTGGTTATAGTCTCCAAAAGGGTACACACTAAGGTGTTATTAAAGCTTAGTTTTACTGTTAGGCATTCTGTCTTAACATGTTTTTAGTGTCAGATTTTAAGGATTGTTTTATTCTGTTTAATATACATAGGAAAGCATTATGTTATACTTTATACTTTTGGTATCTGTTTGGCATCCACAAGAGGGTTAATTTGGTTATATGATATTGTACCTAACCTTCAGATCAAACAAAAGGAGATGCATAGAGTCTGAGATTTTCTGAATTGAATTAGATTTACAGTAAACTAAATATATATTTATTATGTGAAATGCATTCTATGAACTCTTAGGGCCATTCCGCACTCGTTCAAAATTGCACAATAGTTGCAAATTGAAATCGCTACTGATTTGCTGTTATGCACAACGTCTTTGACAACCTGCAACACTCCTGAAACCGATCCGCAAAAAGCGCTTTGTTGTAGCGCTTTCAGGGAAATCCCAAAAAGTGGATTCACCCTCCGGAAAGCGCTACACTCTTGCAACCAATCTGCAACACTAGCCGGAAAGTTCTGTGCGTTACCATTGTTGCGGTTTCTGCAAAGTCCCTCCCCCTGGCTCTCTCCTCTGATCTTCCGGCAAAGCGATTGCTATTTTTTTTTCTCGGAGCGAGCGGAGATCAACGCACCGGTGAGCCTTTGTTTACCCAGTGAGGCTTCCCCAGCTGCAGTCCCTCCCCAGAGCTGTTTAAAGTCACCAAGCACCAAGCAACACACAGCCCCGTTTGCTGGTTTATTTTCCCTTAATTTTTCACTCTATTTTCGGCTGAAAATCACGCCCGTGCGGGGGGGGGGTATTTTTTTTTTCACTCGGGGGGAGCGTGGCAACGATGAAACGGCAGCTCAAACACCGCCTGCTAGCTAGATGGGTCTCTCCGTTGCAACGAATCAACGCAGATTCGTTGCAACGTGTTCTTTTTTTAACCTTCCTTAAAGGGAAAGGGGCTTTTGGGGAGCATGATAACGGCCATCCATTGGCTGCTCGTTTGATTGACGGCCAGGGGCGGGACAAAGCTCAGCAATATCGCTTCCTGGCTAGCGATTTTTGCCGAGACCGGAAACCTGTGGGAAACGATAGAAACGCAACTGGATTCCACTACAAAGGCAGGTATGCATAACGACGAATTCCACTATTTTAAATGGCCTTTTTTTGTTCCACAACCAATTTGCTACATACATCCTGGTGCGGAATGTCCCTTACATCCAACAGCTATAATATTTACATGTATAAAGGTAAAGGCATCCCCTGTGTAAGCACCGAGTCATGTCTGACCCTTGGGGTGACACCCTCTAGCGTTTTCTTGGCAGACTCAATACATGGTGGTTTGCCTGTGCCTTCCCCAGTCATTACCGTTTACCCCCCAGCAAGCTGGGTACTCATTTTACCCACCTCGGAAGGATGGAAGGCTGAGTCAACCTTGAGCCGGCTGCTGGGATCGAACTCCCAGCCTCATGGGCAAAGGTACAGACTGCATATCTGCTGCCTTACCACTCTGCGCCACAAGAGGCTCTTTTATTTACATGTATACATGATTATAATATCTTCACAAGGAAGTCTTGAACTTCTTGTGAATATTAAATATTTTTTAAATATTTAGATCCCACTTTTCCTTATGGCTCTGAGTGTCTTTGTTACAATTTAAAACCTACAAAATAAAATACCAAATAACAACTCCCAGTATTATACCACCAGCACTACGTTGCATTCAGTGAGAACTGTATGGGTTCAATCCTATGGTTGTTTTAGAAGTGGAAGAACTTTAATCAGCAGCCTCTTCCCCATTTCACAAAGTGGCCCACTGTGTGCCCCCCAAGCCTTTGTTGACTGTCAAGAGAGCTCTTTGGACAAAATTCAATTAACACACGTAGGTGCTCTAAAGATTTTCAACATTATAATGTGCTAGGCTTGAATCCCATTAGGAAAAAGATATTATTTTGTTTGTATAAATACAAAAGCACAATGCAACACTGTGTAGGCAGATACAAATCATTTATGTTAGGAGCTGTAACATGCCACAAAATATACATTGATTAGAGATGTGTAACATTCCCCAAATTGCACTATACATAGTTAATATAAGACAATTGATTCCTCAGAGTTCCTATTACCAAAAATAGGTGCTGCAGTTGTAGATACAGAATGGTATCTAAAATATAAAAGTTAAAAGGTGGAATTCCAAATAAAAGTCTGTTCCAATGACTTCTTCAGTATACCTTGCCAATTATTGTCTTCAAATGAAGTAATTCAAGCATAGTAATCTACTAGAATATGTATATATAAAATAGTAACAATCTGACTCTCACACAGTATGTGGAACACATACCTACTCTGGGGCTCCTTGGTCCTG
Organism: Paroedura picta; assembly: GCF_049243985.1. Taxonomy (NCBI): domain Eukaryota; kingdom Metazoa; phylum Chordata; class Lepidosauria; order Squamata; family Gekkonidae; genus Paroedura; species Paroedura picta. The sequence continues at coordinate 148,536,032 of NC_135369.1, forward strand.
GCCCCCTCCCTCTCTATCACAGACACACACACACATGCAGACACAGACTCCTTGGCCCTCACTTCCATCGGGCCTCTCCCTCCATTACCTTGTGCTTCCTTGACCTTCTTCCTGAATCCTTCCTCCCTCTCTTTCAGACACACACACACACACACACACATGCAGACACAGACTCCTTCCCCCCACTCCTTCCTTGCCTCTCCCCCTTACCTCTTGCTTCCCCAACATCCTTTCTGCCCCCTCCCCCTCACTCTCTGTCTCTCTCTCACACACACACACATGCTCACCCCCATTCCTCTTCCCTTCCCCTCTCTCTCTCACACAAACACACACATGCTCACCCCCATTCCTCTTCCCTTCCCCTCTCTCTCTCACACACACACACACATGCTCACCCCCATTCCTCTTCCCTTCCCCTCCTTACCTTCTGCAGCAGGAGGGCCACCATGTTCTGCAGGCCTCTGCTGCCTCAGCTGGTTGTCCCATGGCTGGCTGCTGCAGGGCTCCTTTGGGGCACCTCCACAGTGAGTTTGCCTCCTCAGCCACTGCCTCCACCACTGACTGCCTCCATGCCAGCCACATCCCTAGGTCTTCTGGCGCAGATTGTAAAGGGAGAGCAGAACTCATGTAGGTCACATCCCTGATGACTTCCGCTTCATTGAGCACGCCAGAAGATGTATTGCACATTAGAAACAACACCAATAATGATACCATAGACACAAAGCTGTGAGAAATCAGCATTGACATAATACCACACAGTCCATCCTCCAAAGCAGCCAGTTTCTCTAGAGAAACTGTTATCTAGAGCAGTGGTCTGCAACCTTTGTCAGGCTGCGGACCGCTGCGCCGGGGTGCGGGGAGAGAGCGACCCGGGGCCCTGCGCGTGCGCGGCAGCCCCAGCGCAAACGCGCATGCGCGGACTTGCCGTGCGTGCGTGTTTGCGCCCCCACTGGACGCAAACGCGCATGCGCGGCAACTCTGAGTGTACGTGTTTGCGCCGCCGGCATGCCGGCGGCCGTGGCTCCCTCTCCCCGCCTCTCCAGGCCGCAAGGAAATCGGCCGCCAAAGCGGCCGATTAGCTTGCGGCCTGGCAAGCTTCTCTTCCCGTCCCTTCACCTTTTGCCAGTAGCCACATTAGGAGAGAGAAAGTTTAAAGAAATTTGAGCCTATGAAGAATTTCAGAGCTCTTAGAACCGTAACTATTGGCCAAAGGCACGTAGGACAAAATTCCTGTTTTCATGGCAACTGCCTAACAATTCATGCCCATTCATAGGAAAGGGACCTGGTTTAATTGCACATTGATCATCATTCTACATGTCCATGAAACCGTTCAAAACTAGTCTACACTCCAAGTCCATACTACCTGCCAGTCCACACTACCTGCTGGGCAATTTCCTAAATATTATTTTCACTGCTGAATGGAAATCAAGAATATCCATCTTATCTCTTATCTCACCCAACTTGCCAAGTGATGCCACTGTTTTGACACTTTGTGCTTGCTGAAGCACTTTGTGAGTGCTGAAGCCACTCCATCGAATCCATCCCAGCCAGAGCCATCAGATTGTTCTTTCTTTTTTAAATGTCTCATTCGACTAATGCCTTTGCTAGTATGTGTTTGTCTGAGTGCTTTACACTCCTTTTGGGGAGGACGAATTGACAGATGCCTTGATAAAGGACAGCCAGCTGGTTTATAGACAAAGAGGCACAATCAATTTAGTCTTTGGTTTCAAACTACATAAAACAGCTGTACCCTACTAATGACTTCTAATAGTTTTGTATCTAGTATATTGTAACTTTCCAAATTTCCATAATGAAATGAGTGTTTTGTTAATGAAATCTTCCTAATTAATTCTTTAAAGGGTAAACATTTCCTGTTTCTTGTTGAGTGTCTGCAGTGGAAGGAGACAGACAACTAATGGAAATGGCCTTCTCTCCTCTGGAGTAAGTCTTCAGAACTGCATGGTTAGATACATGCTGCTAGACCTTTACAGACATTGCTGGGAGCCTGCCAACTATGAATACTGGGAACAGTCCTTCTGATACACATGGTTGTCTTAAATGCTACACGAAGCCCTGACTTTTGAGAATTTCTGTTTGCATGTACCATAGCTGAACATCTCCCCGCCGCACTTTTCAGACAACATGGTGATCATGTGCATCTGGCAAATCAAAACTTGCTTGATGGCCTCCCACTATGCATGGACTGTCACATCTGAAAAGGGCTACTGTTTTCAATTTACTGCCACATCCAGCTTCAGAAACAAAGCTAGGCTATTGTTACTTCCTGCAGACATGTATACATTTCCAGGCTTTTGCTGTAGTGTCCCCTACTATGGAGAAATCTTCCTAAAAGTCTCAGTGAGGCACTGACCCTCATACGGAAGAATGTGTAAGATTTAACTGTTTCAAAGAGTGCTTGATATTAGGTTAATATAGCAGTTGTAGTCGGTGCAAACTTAAATGAACTTCGAGGAATGGTAGAGGACAGGAAGGCCTGGAGGATCATTGTCCATGGGGTCTCGATGGGTCGGACACGACTTCGCACCTAACAACAACAACAACAAGCAGTTGTAGGCATGTGATACTTAATGCAGTAAATAAATCTCCCAGGAAATATATTGCAAAAAAGGTAAACATACATTTATTCAAGTAGATCCAGTTCACATTCAGGTAGCAGTTAAAATATGAGAAAGAAGCCCTGCTACAAATGCAGGCCCTGCCAGCTTGTCCAGCATCATGTGTGTAGGAGTTTGAGGATGCTTTAAGCTGATCCTGCATTGAGCAGGGGGTTGGACTAGATGGCCTGTATGGCCCTTTAAAACTCTATGATTCTATGATTCCCTCCCCTGCACTGTTGCTTGAGGGCCAGATAAGACCCCTGGATGGTATGCTTCCAGTCCATGGACTGTATGTTTGACATCCTCAATGTACATGAATCCAGTGGGTAAAATCATCCAGAGTTTTGGACTGGGTTGTCACCAGTATAATGATGTTGCAGCTCTGATTCGTACTTTAGATTGTCCCAGGGATTATCTCAGCTTTGATTTGTACTTTAGATTAATCTACAGCCAGGGAGGCTGTAGAAACCCTAAATCAGTGCCTGGGGGGAGTTTTGAAAACGATGTGTGCCGATTTTAATGGCATTTCTGTTTGTTTGTTTGTTTATAGGCTTATAGGCCACAGCTCTCCAGCCAGCCAGCTCATGGCAACTTACAACATTCAAATAAAATACAATAATAAAACAATTAAAATTCCCCTTCTACCCCCCAACTCTGATACCCCCATCCAAGCCCAGCTAACATCTGCTACTGCCCGGATTGATGTCAAATACCCAGGAAAGGGAAAAAGGTCTGATCTTCCCCACAGCCTGGCCTCAACCAAATGCCTGGAGGAAGAGCTCCATCTTACACACCCCATGTTGATTCATCTTCCAGAGGGCCTTTATCTCTTCTGGGAGCTCATTCCACCAGGCAAGGACCAGGGCCAACAAGGCTCTGGCACTGGCTGAGGCCAGGCAAACCACATCAACTGCTTAGACCCACAGAGCTCAGAGCCCTGTGGGGGACATAGGGAGTAAGATGGCTCCTCAAATACACTGGGTCCAGACTGCAAATGGCTTTAAAGGTCAAAACCAGAACCTTAAACTTGATCCAGTAAGCAACTGGCAACCAATGCAGCTACCATAACACTGGCTGGAATTGGGCTCTCCAATATGTTCCTGTGAAAACCCTAGCAGCTGCATTTGGAATCAGCTGTAACATCCGGGTCAAGGATAAGGGAAGGTTTGCATAGAGCGAGTTACATCTGGAGTGAGTTACATCTGGGGATGACCGTAGCTTGGATCACTGTGACCAGGTGGCCCCGGGACAGATAGGGTGCTAATAACCATGCCTGTAGATGGAAATACACCAGCTGGGCTACTCTCATTACCTGGGCCTTCACTGATAAGGAGGCATTCAAGGTCACTCCCAAGTTCCTTGCCATGTGCAAGATCTTAAGTTGCACCCCGGGCAAGATAGGGAGATGTGCTTCCTGATGAGATTTAAGATGAGATTTCAGTTTGTATGTTTTATTAATTGTCTTGAAGGCAGAAAGGCAGGTTTAATATATTGTTAATAAACAATTTAAATAAAAATAATGCCATTAATTTCCAGGGGTTTTTTTTTGTTTGTTTTGTAATCACAGCCAAGGAGATATAAAAATATTTGTGGAAAATGAAGGCAACCATGGTATTACAAATATAGCAGAATGCTACCTCTGATCATTTCTGTCCACATTTAGCTTTTGAGATAGATCACCACGAAAGCTGAAATCTGGTCTGTGCATTTGACTGAACAGCATCATAAAATAGGAGCCTGAATTGTGTGACTCTTGGGGCAAATGAGGGACCCTGAGTGTCCCATTCATTTCAATGCTAGGAAAGACCAGCTGCGACTTACCTAGGCCCAGCTGTTGATGCTGTGGGGGCCGGGGCAAGCAAGATGCAGCTGCGTCTAGCATGGGAAGTGTGAGCACATACATTGACAGAATGAGGAGCGGGGTCACGGGCGCCTATTTAAGGTGCCATATTCAGTCTCCCGGCCCCTTTGCCGCAGGTCGCCGTCCAGAGAGCTACCCGCCCACCCGCTGTTATCATGTTGTGGTTCTGTTTGCTTTTGTTTTGTCACAGCTGCATTGGGAAGGGGCACGAGTCAGAGCTTTTGATCCAGAGACCTGTTTGCGTACTGGGATCCTGAGGAATGGGGGGTCTCAGTAAGAGATTGGCTACAAACCAGGCGCAGCCTTCCTCAGCTGAGAAGGCCAGGGGCCTGTAGCCAGGAGGATGCTATGGCTGAATGAAGTAGGTGCCTGGCAACCATTTCCTATAGAGGGTCTTTGGGGGCAAAGGACCTGCCCTCCTGGCTGGGAGGGTGGGGGAACCCAGGGCGCCCCTGGAGCCCATATAGCAGCCGGGTGGCTGCAGGGGGACTGCTCTTTCTTGTGCCAGGCCAACTTTATGGTTGGCATCAATAAAAGATGTGGCCTTATTACTGCCAAAAAATAAAACCTGAGTCACGTATTGTTTGGCCCTATGCCACCCTGCCAGTAAAATATCCCTCACTGACACTCCAAAGGAAGCAAGTTTAATTAATTCTCAGTGCACAAAATTATATTTTTGGACATTAAAAAAAATAGAATTCTGAATATGTAATTCCCCAGCATTCATGCTTCTTTCCCTACAAGTGCTTATATTCCAGTTATTTTTTCTCTAGAGGTGGAGGAAATAGTCAATAAACTAAGATCCCAGAAGACAAATTTGTGTTTGCTATTCACCAGAAAGATTTGAGTAACTCACTGTGCATACCATTATGGTTGGCACAAATGCTATTGTATTAGGATAAGGGAAAGCACAAATGACAGCACCTGATTGCTAATTTATTTCAGGAAATCCAAGACATGCAGCAAAATCCATGTTTCTGTCACAACTGTCATTGATAAGGGAAAACATTTGGAGAGATACAAGTAATTCAACGGTAAGAGAGAGAGAAAAAGAACCAGAAGGGAGAAATTGTAAGAAGCAAGCAGCATAAATTTTGCATACATTTCAATATTCCAATATGCAGGACCACTGGTCTCAGGGAAAAAAATGTTATTATAAAAACCTGTACAATTCACACTTGTGCAGATACATTTCATTACTGGATTAGAGACAAACAATTCATTAGTGCAAAAATAATTCCACTCTTTGGGACTGTGAAGGTATGCAGATGACATAGACCAAAGGGAAATTGTGAGATGAATCCTATGAACAAATACAGCTCGTGATTTGCTCTTGTCCCATGAAGGAAACTGTTATAAGGCAGCATTGATGCCATTATTTGTGTGAAGTTGATTTTAACTGGCAAATTCTGTATGTTATATGCAACAGAATTTAATCCTAGCTTGTTCTAATGATTCGGAGAGAGAAGGGCTAAATAGAAAGTAGATTATTTTTTGTGTCTTCAGTGTGTCTCAGAGAATTAATGAGAATGATTGACTGGGGTGGGACATTCATTGTAGAGCTATTTTTATTGAATACCTTTGAATTTAAAAGACTAATTAAAATGGTGGCCATATTTTCCTTTCTTGAAAAGTGCATATCAATATGTTAAATATATCCATTTTTGATTGAGAATCAAGATAGATATAATACTAATTTTGCATGCCAATTAAATGTTAAAATTATCTATAGTTGACAGGAATAAAAAGATCCATGTATAAAGTTTAGCTGGAGGAGCAGGGGAAATTACACAAACAATCAAAGCAGTGTGTCAAAATTAGAAATAGATCTTTAAAGTGCACCAAAGTATCACATGGCATTGCTCTCTGGGACTGAGATATTGAATTGAGTTTGTAATATACTTCCTAATGAGTGAGAGATCAATAAAGTATTCAGAATTTTTCAAAGTGCTGAAAGAAACAGATCAAAGGACTTAGGGAAGCTATATTTATTAACACTAGAGTGTCTCTTCCAAAGCCCTTTAATCTAATAAAAGCTAGTGAGAAGATGCTTCTAAATAAAGCTACAATAATAGCAACATCATTTAGCATGTTAGATATATTATTATTATTTATTTTCACCACTATCTCAAGCTGTTCAGGGTGGATTCCACCACTAAAATTGCATCAAAGTAGAATATAATAATAACATATAACTATTAAGTTAAATACATTAAAATCTAAAGCAAATTCGGTTGTCTGTCTAGTAGTTATTGTCACATTAGGAACAACAGATAAAGGTGTTCGGAAGATCTTCCGAGTCCTAGCTGATATATAATAAGGCTTAGATGGAGAGGCCAGCATAATTCAGATGTTATTTACTTTGAGCCTCAACCATAGGTCAGCCAAAACAGCTGTCGAACTGTTCAAGGTCCCTCATGGCTCTGAACTCATTTGGAAGAGCATTCCACCAGGCATGACACCAATCTAGATCTTAAGACTTTCACTAAATCTTAAAACCGTCTTGGGAACATATGGGTTAGTACTTGCAGATTTGAAAATTTTCAATTGGGTTTTAGATTTTCTTGAATTGATTGTCTGTGATTAAGACCAGAAGTGAATATAAGCATTCCTTGATTTATACCCTTCCCATGCCATGTGCTAGGGAGTAAACTGAACTGTCCATTTTTTAAAGGCTACTTTGAGATAGCGGTGGGACATAAATAATTTATGAATGGAAATCAATCCTTAATCTACATTTTAGCTCTCCTTGTAATGGCTTGGCAACAGCCTCATCATCTGCCAAGGGTGCTTCTGTTAAGATCTCCAGGGCCAGCCTGGAAATCAGTGGGAGACTAAGAGGGCAGAGACACAGAGAGGAAAAGCCAATGGCAAGGGTGTGATATCACTTCTGTGAAAAAGTGAAAAATACCTCTCATGATGTGATGCTGGGGGACTTCATTTCTATGTGGTTACTTATTCTTAGCAATGAGAGTAAGGGCCTGCGGTTACTGTGCAGAAGAGTTGAGCCATACATAGGCCTTCCCCTCAGGATGCTGAGGACTGCACCTGGTGGTAGCAGATCAGGAAGACAGTGGAGCTGGCAGGGGCAGGGGGAAAGCAGCTGGACTCAGAACCATGGCAGAACACAGTGCAGTGGCCAGAATGGAAGTGGTATCTGAAGAGTGGCCAACCAAACACTGGCAGTGAGGGAAGCTTCTGTGAGAGACAAAGCGGAAGCTGTTAGAGATGATTCTCAGAAAGGCTGGGCCCACAGATGATATACCAGCTTCTAGTTCTGAGGCCTGAGTAAGCTCAAGGAAGGAACGACCCTTCTTTTCTCAGATCTCAGAACATCTTAGAGGTTCCCTGTAGGATGTATGGGTCTCTCCAGTTGGAACTATATTAGCTGAGAACCTTGTCCATCAGGACCCCTCTACTTAGAAGGGAAGTACAGAAGCCTAGGGTTGCTCCAGCTTGGTGTAGGGGTTAGCAGACTTCTCATCTGGCGAGCCAGGTTTGATTCCGCACTCCCTCACCTGGATGACCTTAGACTCGCCATGGCACTGATAAAGCTGTTCTGACCAAGCAGTAATATCTGGGCTCTCTCAGCCTCACCCACCTCACAGGGTGTCTGTTGTGGGGTGAGGAAACGGAAGGCGACTGTAAGCTGCTTTGAGACATCTTTGGGTAGAGAAAAGCTGCATATAAGAACCAACTCTTCTTCTTCTTCTTCTCCTCCTTCTCCTTCTTCCCCCGCCCAAGAGAGCTTTTTAAGGGCTGATTGAGAAAGAGCTAGGGAGGAAGAGCCAGACCAGGTCCCATCTCAGGCATAGATGGAAAAATCCTGGAGAGGTCTAAAGAAAGGGAGCAGGGTAAATGTAACCCCTCTTCCCCTCTTGCTTGTCTGAGGTTTACTTGATCCCGGAAGGCTCAGTGTCTCTGGACTCAAGTGCGGAACACCCAGAAGCAGACATGTAGATCGGCTACATTGTTAACACGTACTCTGGGAAGTGTAGTTTTAATTCTTCCACGATCAAGAAGAATAACATGCATAGTTCCCTTAAAATTCCCACTTGCAATAGAGGGCCTGAGCAAACAGAGGGTCTTGCACTGCAGAGAATAACAAACAGCCTAGAAACAACATTTAACATTTATTGACTCCTTTGGCCAGGGAAGAAGGTGGATTTTTTTGTTTCTTTAAGTGTTCTCTGATAAATCCCAGCTTGTTCCAAATTAATATTGGTGGGGTTTGCCTATCCTAACCCTAATCCCTAATCATTATTCTAACCCTAAATTTAACCCTAACTTGAACCCCAAATCCGAACCTAACCCTAACCTAAAACCTAATCCTAACCCACATCCTAATCCTAATTTATCCCTAACCCTATCTGTATCTACATCCCTAAATCTAACCCGACCCATAACCCTAACTATAATTCTAACCCTTACTCTTACCCTAACCCTAACCTCAGAATAATACCTAATATAAATCCCCATTTTTGGGGTATTTTAAACATGTAACATAATCTCCAAAACTATTTCTATATGCCATGGCCTTTTCTAACTACATCACTAAATATTTCCTAGGCATAACACTCCCATGAAACCTAAAAACTCTCCACCCAAAGCCATGCCTATGCTAAACCCAACCCCAACATCAGAATTTACCCTAATATATATCCCTAGCTGAGAAGGATTTGAGATGAGGTTGTGTGCTGGAGAGAGATTAATTCCGATTCTGACAGAATTTTAGCTTATCATCTACAGTTAGAAAACTGTGATTTCTAGTGACAGCTAATCCACACAGGATCTGAACAACCATGGCAGTTATTTTGCAGTGGGAATTGGGTCAATGAGGTGTTAACTCCTCAATTAGGTCAAATTGGAAGGAGAATCCTTCTAAGGAGAGAAGGCTAATTCCTGCCTAGCTAGAAAGGGGGAATCTGGTATATGTAAGAAAGAATTTCAGATTCCTCAGCAGAAGAGCAGCCTGTCATTCTGATTCTATCTGCCTTGTGATGATTTTTAAACCTTCACTCTCTTGGTACTTTTACTTCATCATTTAGAACCTTATATTTTTAGTGCCGTCCATCGCCAATGGCTTTTGCATTTAAATATTCTAAGTTCAGATATTTTTCTAGTTTTTCCCCTAGGGATTGAAGAATGGTGACTGCAAAGGAATATTATTTCTGTGCCTTTAAGGGACTTAAAACTTGGCATAATTAAATGGGTACATTCCCCCCCCCTGCAAAGTCCTTACAAGAAAAGATCTAACAGCTCCGCAAGCAAAATTTTAGCTTTAGGCAGTTGCTTCTCTCACATTTTCCACGAGCAGCCTTGTTCTATAATTGTGGCATTTACTTAGAAGCAAATAAAAGAGCGCAATCCACTTGCCGATGTATTTTAGAGATGTTCTACAAAACACATTTCTAGTAATATTCCTTCCCACCCCCAAAACTAAAGTTTCAAACGCCAAACTGCAATTGAGGCTGTGTAGTTCCCAAAGACACTGCAAAGCTATTTCACAGCAGAAACTGAAGTGGTTCTCAAAGCAATGCAAAAATGATGCCAATTCCTGTTTGTTTATTTCTGGTATTAGTGTTCAGTGGGGCCCACAAGTATTTCTGAATTTGTACTGAGAAATATTTTATTGTACTCTCTCAGCCCTTTGCATGATTTAGGCCATTCAGCAGTGATGAAGAGCAAATTGCAATTCTCCAGACATGGAGATCTCTTGTAAGGCAGCGCCTGGCATTTTCAAATGTGGCCAAGCCAGCCGGCTGTTTTTACTGTATTGAGTTCTGCAGAAATCTGAAATTCATAACCTAGAGATTGAAAACCGGGATCAAATAGATAAGTGGTGCCCTAGATGGCACTGAACAGCATTGGTACCTACTTTCTCTACTCCTTTCTCATGACACTCTGTGTCAAAACTCTCAAGTCCACCAATGAATTTAATCATATTCACGCTTAATGGATGATGTCGTAACGTTTGTGTGTGCAAGGGAAATAGAAAATTCAAAGCATCAACATTTCAAAGTTAATCTGATTTGCCATGCTAGGAAAGCTAGCCACTAACAACAAAATCTCATTTTCTTGGACCCCGCAGAACAATTCCTTTCTACAAAGGGCCAGTGCTGATCAGCTTAAGATACTGCCATTGTAATAAAACCTCAGCAAACCCCTGTGAGTTTGTCTGTGTCTGCTGTATACAATAAATTGTGATGATCATAACAGGTGATGGAGTGACAATATTAATTTTCATATGCTTGCTGAGGTAGAATATTGAAAGACACTTTGCCACTTCATATTGGAGTGGGGAAAATGGAAACTTATTCATACAGTAGTTGCAGCAGGATCATCAACAGAGGGAGATGTTACAGCTGACTGTGCCTCCAATTCTGCATCTTCCTAGGGAGGAAGTGATGCACTGGGTAAGCTACAGTGGTTCTGCTATGATTACTTCTCTGAGTGGGTTGAAAGCTCTATGTTATTCTATCTGCAAGTCAGAAAATAGGCAGGGATCAAAGAACTTGTCCTTGTCTTGCAGGGGGACATTTCCCATTCCCAAGAAGGACACAGTCACAATGTTTGTTTTGGCATAACTTGGCCACAGCTTTATTTGCATAGGAACTTTATGCAGCATGGGGGAGGATCCTGCCCTCTTGTGGTCAGCTGACCACAAGGCAGTCTGTTCCATCAGTAGGCCACTGCCCCAGGGCTTCCCCCCAGCAACCTCACCTGGATCCCCAGGACCCCATATAGCCTGCTGTGGCCACAGGAGGCAGCAGATGGTCAGGAACCTGATGAACATTAGCCTCTGGTAGGTTCCCCTGCCACCCAGAAATGCACGTCAGCCATCCAACCCCCCATTCACAATGAAGGCGGGGGGGTCATCTAGCCATGCATCCACATGGTCTCTTATGGAGCCCCCTTTCAAATGGGGAGGCCAGTGCAGAGGCTTAACCTATCCCCAAACAGATCCACTCCATGCTCCAATCCTGCAAGTTGTGAAAATATATTCAAACACAAACTATTATATATTTGGGTTGAGTGGGAGCTTCATGGTGAGGGAGGGAAAAGAGGTCACATCATACGCATGACCCCCCTTTAAAGTGCCTGGCTTGGCTCTCCTCCCTTGCAGCCCTGGAGTCCCCTGTGGTTACAACACTTACCCGGGTAAGTCCTGGCCATGCATTATTGCCATATCTGCTGTCCATTTCAATGTAATAGCTTAAACATTTTGGGTTCTGTGCTCCAATGCTTTCTGAATAAGCTCCTGGCAGAATTTCTACTGTTTAAACCTCATTCAGGCAGGGAATATCCTTACAACTGGCACAACCAAGATCTCTGTGTGGCCGTATGTGAAATCTGAAGCTGAAAGCTGTAAATGAAATTACATTAGGTCCTCTTATGTCGCCCATTTGAAACATTTGATCATTGTCACTAAGGAAGATAATGTGGAGCTCATTTGATCCAATGAGGTTTTACATTCATATTACCCAATAACGTGAGCCATAGTGATTCAAGTTTCCAATGCAAACCTGCCACTATAAGTTGGAAGTGACTTGATGACAAACACACATGCACACAGAGGTCAGTCATTATGGGCCTCATCCTACATGGACTAAGAAGTTGTCCTGGAAAGTAACTGTCCCCACGATTTAGAACATACCTTACACTCTTACAAATGGGTAGCCATGTTGGGAGATGAACATTCACTTCCATAGAATGAGGGTATTAGTAGGCAGACAGTCTGAAAATGTTTGGTGCAACTGATGCTCTTAGGCCATAAATATAGGAGGTTTTGATCCATGCTAACCCCTGGGCTGCTCACATTGGGTCACCAGGGAGTATGTAGTTCCACAAAGGTTTTTCTTAGTGTATGTCTAGTGTATTTCTACTGAGGGCAGACCTACTATTTATGTGTTCCTGTACATCCATTTTGAATAACACATATTAGGTATCAACCAGGTTGAATGCATCTCATATATGGGCAGGTTGAATCAACATTTTAAAACCCAGGACTCTTATTGTGTGTAAATTAAACATCTTGCACTCTGAAGCTATTCCTTGAAGTTAAAGCTCTTGTGTGGGGAGGGTTGTCATTGCTTCTTTGGAATTCACAAGTCACTAAATGGAAGTGATTTGTTCAAGCATTCAACTTGTACCTCAAAGAGCAAGAAACAAACCATCCCCCAAACCCTTCCTTGTTTTCTTCTTGTAGATAACAGGTTAAAATGATTAATAAATGAAATGAATCGGAATTATGAATGTTCTTTACCTCAGCATCAGCCTGCTTCTGTGCTTTAGAAAACAAAACAAAACTCATACCCTCCCTACAAAGAGATATGAAGAGCTACTGTGAAGATCAAGAGAAGATCAAACCTTCTCCCAGTTCCTTGGTTCTGCCCTTGCAGCAACAGAGACAACTGCTTCCAACATTCCAATAATTTTAACTGGCACCCTGAAAGTAAGCTTAGTTTTTCTTTTATAATGGGCTGCAAAAATTAATTTTAAGCGTTGACTTTCCTCTCTTATTTCAAACAGGTTGTTTTCCTCCCAGTCTTCTAGAAGTGCAAATCAGTTTCTCACTTTTAAGACTTTGAGATTTCAACGGAGTTCTCAGCAAGAAGGATGTAAGTACTTGTCACGAATATTAACATTACCATTCTTCTAATTGCCCAAAGCAACAGACACTGCAGGTTACATTTTTCCAATACATCTAAACAATTTCTCCCCACTTTGTTTGCCGCCTTTGATGTTTTATTACAAGTTTTAGCTTGGGTTGTTATTTCACTCGTGTTTAGCTATTCCTTTCTCTTTGAATATAGACTCTCGTAATTCTAATGGAGCTGATTTATTTTACATTCATTTTCTCTGCATGCTTTTTTCTTTTATACTTTCCTTAAATTTGAGCATATTTAAGAATTGGGTACAGCACAATCCTATGCAGAGCATCAAAGGCCTTGGATTGGGGAAACCCTGCATTAGATTGCAGTTTTAGCACCCTTCATTTGACAAGGACAGGTAGGTGAATGCCAGCTGTCCTTCCCAACATGTGTATGATCAACAAACACCTGGCTGGATAGCCTCAAACATATAGCATGATGATGACTGAGTCATGCATCTTCTCTATGGAAATATTCCTACTTGTGGCTACATTTTGACTTTGGGGTAATTCAGCAGTCCTACCCGCATTAACGAAACACAGATTCTTCCATGGGCTTGGGACCGCTGCGGGTGCAGGTGAGGGCTAGGTCGGCCTAGCCCTGTGCATAATTGGAGGAGCTGGGCTTTCAGGCCTGACTCCTCCCCTGACCTACGGCATCCCTGCAGGCACGACTGTCACCCCTGCCAGCTCCGCGGCTCTGCGGAGCTGATGGGGGCATCCCCCCACCCCCACCATGGTGGGAGAGTATCCTGCTGCTCTCCACCATTGTGCGGTGATGGCCCCATGCCCCCAAACTCCCTGTCGCCACTGCTGCCGCGTCGGCACACTCCTGGCGCTTGCAGCTCTGCACCAGGGCAGCCAGTGTGCGCCGGGGGAGCTCCTCACCCATGCATACACGGGGGACAGCGGGGCTTTTTGCCCCACCACGACGGAACTGTGGTAGCCCAACATGGTTGCCACCATGCATAATAGGTCGATGACAGTAATCAGTAGAGTACCCTACTTTCATGCCCTACCTGTCTCCTCTCAAGTGTGGACACACTCCAGTTTGGAAGTTGCATCTTTGTATGTATCATATGCCAAGACACTATGTAAGTACTTGTTGGGATGGTGGCAAGCTGTCCTGTTTGTGTAAAAGCCCAGTATAATTGGGTTAGCATTGCTTGAAGAATAATGAGAACAAGGATGGGATGGATAAGTTTCCTTCTGCCCTCTTAAGAAAGCATTAAAACTAGTTAAGGCAGAAGTTGGTGTATCATCAATATCAAGGGTAGCAAATATATTCAACACAAAAGATTTTGATAAACAGATGTTGGGATGGCCTAGATTTGGGTGAACTCCAAAGTCTAAATCTGCACGAAACTTAACTAGTGAAATGTCTTTTGTAAATTAGTTCTTTCTTTTCTGTGCTCCATTCTGATGCCCATGATCACAGCTATTAAAGAAGAAGCTGTGAATAAGTCATTACACAGCCCCGAGTTATTTCAGTAAGATATCATTTTGATGCTGATGCTTCCTACTGTTATTGACTGTTTTGTGACTATATATTTTGCTGCTCCTGTTTTGCTTTTTATTTTGATTGCTTTTCATTTTATGTTTGTATACCACAGAATAGTAGAATTAACATTTTTACAATCAAGTACATTTTTAAAGAATTGAAGTCTGCATTATACAGTGTTTATATTTTAATAATTTTGGGACTTGATTTCTGGCTGAGCGAGCTTTGCCAATTTATATTGTGTTTCCGGCTGAAATTCCATGGGAAATGCAAGAGGTCAGTCACCAGAGGGAGTCATTGACTCTATAGTCAAAAGCACAGCAGTAATGGCATCATTCTGCCACACATACCTCACTATGTCACCAGAAATTCCAGGTTACATCCATGCACAAAGGAAATTCTAGAGTGAAGGAATCTAGCCATAATGTGATGATGAATGCTCAAGGCCCATTTACAGTCACATGCAGGGAGTGTGTCATAGTTGTTTTCCTCCCTGAGGACAAGAATGACTTCATTTGTAAAAAGTGTAAATGGGTAGAGTTCTTATAAGAGAAGGGTTGGAGCATGGAGGGAAGGATTGCTATTTTTCATGAGACCAGTTAAAGGGGTAGCATAGTGGTTGAATTATCTAATGAACATCCTTTGAATGCTACAGCTAGAACCTGAAGGCATCAAGCAAGATGGCACTGCATGCCATTGGAACTCAGGAATTGATTCCAAGCCCTTGTGACAACTGAGATGGAAACACTGATGGAGGAAGCACCGCAAGGACCTGAAAGAACAAGGAGGGCATAAGGATACAAAGAAATGGCATCAAAAGAAAAGGGAAAGCATTCATCATCATGACTCTCTGCTGAGGCGTATGGACCATCAGGTCTGACCTTTGAACCCAAGATCTATGTTACTCGCAAGAGGTAAAAATAAAAAATGCTACAGAATGTATAACAAAACTGAATAAACCTACTGATCATTACCCATTTGTGATGGTTCATGTGGGAATAAATGGCATGGCCATGAACACCATTAGGCTGACTATGATGTTCTTAGGACAAAGTTGAAGAGAACAGTGGCATCATAGGAGGAGGAACACAATGGGAACAGAAGATAAGGGAGGTGAACCACTGGCTACATTGATGATACCAACAAGAGCAATTTGGAATCTCAGAACACAGACTAGCTTTCTGGAAGATGTGAGAAGAAAGCTTACACATGATAGACTTTACCAATCAATGACAAAGAAGAATATATTTTTGGTAGGAACCTGTGGAGGTTCATCAGCAGGGGTTCAAACTGATAGCAGAAGGGAAAGAAGTCAACCAGCACAGGAGTTTCAGTGAAGGACAGAATATGGCAAAGGCCTACCTGGGAAGACTAGAGAAAATGAGCTGAAGATGTGGGGCTTCAGGTCCCTGTTTACCAATGCTCAAAGACTGGGGAATTAGCAGGAAGAGCCTTAATCTTGTAATACAGATGTAATGGGGAATATAGTTTAGTAGGCATTACAGAGACCTGATCGGATGACTCCTATAACTGGAATGTAGTAACAAATGGATATGAGTTTTTCAAGAAAAACCAGTGGAGGTGGAGTGGCATTGTATGTTAGGAAAGAGTTTGTGTTTCAGAAAAGAATAAAGAAAGTAGGTCACAACCCAGTGGAAAGTATCTGGATGAGGCTAAGGGAAGGAAGGACAAACAGTGTGGTTGTTGGAGTTCACTACAGATCACCTGACCAGGGTGTGGAGGTGGATACTGCCCTCCTTGGTAGAATGTGGACAGAATGGAGCAGGTACATAGAAGACCAATGAAGACCTGGGTATATTCTGTATTCCCCAATAAAAACTGTTTTAAATTGCAATCTGATTTACGCCGTAATTTTTTAAAAATGTGGTCCTGCATTCTGCAGGAAATTTTCAAATACAACATCCCAAGCAGTTCTACATCTAAGTCGTTGTATCTACCTAGCCCCTCCCAATGGGTCTTCCAGCATCTCCATGGTTTCTCATTTGTTTCAGTACATCCCCCAAAGTTGCCATCTTCGGCTCCCTCGTCTCTGGCAACCATCCCATGTGGTTCTCCCAGTGGCTGTCATTCCACTCTGTGCCGTGCCATTCCAGAATAGTTTATCTGAGTGTAAAGGATAATCCATTCCATGCTTTCTTTGAAACTGTTTTCCTACTATAATGCATTTCAATGGAGCCCATGCAAGTCACTTGGCATTCCTGCCGCCCTTTATTTCCAACAGGTCTTTCAGCATCTCCCATGGTTCCCAATAGGCATTCTTGTCATTCAAGACATGGTCACCTTGTGAGTAAGGCACCTTTCTAAATCAATGAAAGCAAAAACAACCCCCCCCCCCACACACACACAGCAGGCAAGAGGTCTCAGGAAATTTGAAAACGCTTTAGTGCCAAAGCACTGGGGAGGGATACAGCAACCCAAGAACAAATCTGCCCCCCCTTGCCTTTCTAGGCTAGAACAATGAGAGATGCTGAATTCTGCTGCAGATCCATTGCATCTCCCATAGTTTTCAGTGGGCATTCTTGACCCAGCACAAGGGAGGGAGCAGGTTTTGTCCCTTTAAATTTTGAGTTTTTCTGCTCTGCAGCTGTGCCCGGTGCCTCCCCCCCCCCTTTTTTTTTAATTGTGGCTGTGCTCTGTGCCTTCTCTTAATTCTAGCTTTCCTTGCCCTTTGAATTTGTATTTTTGGGTCTTGTGCAACCCCCCCTCCCAATAGTCACTGATCAGAAGTATAGCTTTGTAGTCAAGAATGTTCCACTTGTAGTCAAGAGCTACCTCCTAGCAGGCCCTTCCCACTTCACCCTCTGTCAAGCTGGCCTTTATAATAAATGTGGATTAAATGTTGAAATTAGTTAATAAAACTTCATTTGAATATAGAATGGAAATATCTAGCCTTTGCATTGGTTTATCAATCATTTGTTACAGGCTAATGTAAAACACCCACTCATGCACAAAACAACGACAGCTATAAGAATGTTATTCACAAGCACATTGATGACTTTAGTCCTTCTTAGGGATGTTACCAAAATGACACATGTCAAGGACACGTGTGGAGTGGGGAATGGCTTAGCAAAAGGTTGGTAATATAACAAAAGGATCGAATGCCTATGTTTTATGAGGTAATTGAACCCTTTAGAACTCAAAGCAGACAACAGATAGTAATAAAATAATAAGCAACATTTATTTATAGGAAAATAATAAAAAGAAATAGACAAACATATATCAGGCACACTAACAGACTATCGGATAGGGAATTCAAGAGGGAAAAGAGTTTCAGGGAATCAGGGAAGATATAGCAGAGAGCAGAGAGACGACAACCAGCCAGCAGTGTGAAGGGTGATCTGAATGGGTCCTGGATCAGAAGCGCACTTTGGCTTGGCAAAGCAAAGATTTTTGTACCCTTCTGAGTGAAGGGGTCATGCCTGGTACATGATGGGGGTGTGATGGGAACATGATGGAATTTTCCAGGAGTGAGACATTGGGAAATGGCCTGGCTGGGTAAGAAGATGGGTGATAATGGGTTTAAAGAAAGGCATCTTCATGTCTCAATAGGTGTCTGTGGATTTCTATAGACTAGATGTTTGGGGTGGGGTAGAAATTTCCCCTGGTAGATTGGTTTAGGATGAATGAGAGGTGTGTAGACAAAAGAGATCACCTAGAAGCCTTTAGGCAAACTTGATTCTGCCAGCCACTTGATCAGCAATACAATGGAGGGGGAGCAGGAAAGCAGGACATGTCTCAGGCTGCAGCTGTCATGTCGATCCTGTGACTTGGGTCGAGCTAGAGAGAGAAGATGGAGTCTAGCCAAGCTTAGTAAACAGTGCCGGGTTTTGGCATAAGCCTAGACTAAGGAAGGATGCCATGGGTCATTAGACAGACTATGCCAGTCCACTGCTGTGTAGCTCTGTCACACTTAACAATGATAGTGTATACACAAAGATTATATAATTTAAAAGTGTTAATGTTTAGATGAGGCCACATCTGCTTCCTAGTAGAAAAGTAGAAGAAAAACCTGCACAAGTTTTGGTAAAATGGCTGCTGGAATTGTTGAAATTATGTCCCAAATTAAGGACCCAAGTTTTATGATATGCAAAATAAACACTTTGGTAACTTTCATAAGAGGCTAAGGTCCATTATTTGAAGAACCTTGAAGAACTCTCTGAACTCCGTTGGAATAGTCGTCAAAGTGACAGAAAGAACTATGCTGCTTTGTAAATGTCACATTCTCAAGTGGTAGATTTCATAGTAAAAGCCATTCTTACCATAATTTGTGAAAACACCCTAATTCATATTAGCCAGGCTCACATATAAATCATCTATGCAGAGGTTGTCTTTATCTTTTGTATGAGTACAGACAAACTATTCATGGGCACAGATGATATTTACTGTGGGGTCTCCGGTATAAACTTCTACATTCCTTGAGGTTTAGAATATGAAAGAAGACCTTGCCTAGGTAATTTGTCTGAATAGAGGTCTCTTCTGACCTGAATGGATGGACAAAAGGATATTTCTGGCTGGGAAAGAGATTCTTGTGTATAGACACAGCTGTTGCTGAGATAGAAGAGACTGTTCCAGAACTATGAAAGATATTATTTGGCAAAAACACTGACTTTCAAACAGATGGATGGGCACTATGGAGCATCTGGTGGGGTACAAAGATTCTATGAAGATAAAAATTCTTAAGTAGTTAGTATTTTTTCCCCAGTCAGATAAGACCTGGGTAGACCAATATGCCTCCTGGCCATGGAATAGGCTTGATGTACACTAGATTTATGGAGGATACTGCTGTTTGTAGAGGAAACCTTGCTACCTCATCATTCCAATATGATTCACAAAGAAATGATGGCCGAATGAGATGGTGTTTTAGCATTAAGAGAAGCCAGAAAAAAAGCTTGTAATCTAATACTGAAGCGTGACCCTATCAGCAGATATCTAAATCTGCAGATTGGGACCACAGAGAAAGTAAACAGATACTTCTGCAACTTGATTAAACACCTCAGGTTTGCAGAAAAATCTGATAACAATTTTAAATATATATTGGGGGTTCAAATCCCTCCAAACCAAAATGATCTATGCATTTGCAGATCATTCACCTTCCCCCACTAGGTGGAAGCAATAATGTTTGGGGAAACTGAATATAAGCAGGCCCAGCAATAGCTGCAATGATAGTGGGGTCTGCAGTGGGCCAAGCATTGGAGGCCAGTAGCCACACTGAGTCTGGTGATTAGGGGGTGGGGGTGGCTGGGAGCCATGGCTGTCCTGAGATGGATGGGGGGGGGGGAGAAGCTGCCAAGCAACAAGCAGCAAGCCAAGCAACAGAGGCTGGGAGCCACACTGTGGTCAATGATGATAGGGGTCTGGCTGGGAACCCTGGCTATCTTTAACTCATAGAATCATAGAGTTGGAAGGGACCTCCTGGGTCATCTAGTCCAACCCCCTGCACTATGCAGGACACTCACAACCCTATCGCTCATCCACTGTAACCTGACACCCCCTTGAATCTTCACAGAACCAGCCTCTCCGTCAGATGGCTATCCAGCTTCTGTTTAAAAATCTCCAAAGATGGAGACCCCACCACCTCCCCAGGAAGCCCATTCCACTGAGGAACCGCTCTATTCTAATGATGACAGCAGCAATGGAGGGAGAGGGAGAAACTGGCAAACTTGGCAATCAGTGGGTCCAACAGTCGCACGGGGCAAGATGAAGGTAGTAAACAGGGGGGACAGATTTCCTCCTTGAGTAGCACAGCTTCCCACTCTCCACTTGTTCTTCTCTGTTTCACTTTTCCAGTGCCAGCATGGGATTACTATTCCAATCTACTTGCAGGTGTCAGTATTCTATCTGCACATTATTGGACATAAGATTGCTGTAGATTTGGGATGTGATTGGAACCCCCAGAAGACAGTATAGAACAGGGACCTAAGAAGAGAGAATTTAAGTAACTGAGATAAAATCCCAATTGGCCCTTGTAAATGATGCATTCTGAATCTTTTGTTAACTGAAACCAGAGAGTGCCCTACATTTTAGAATTATGAGCTGCATGCAATTTATTCTTCCCAATCCAAATAAATAAACAAATAAACAAATAAATACATAATCAATCAACCATTTAGGGATAGATCTTACAGATGGCAAGCCAAAGGCACTTGCAGAAACAAATCTTTCCCACCTGGTTCCCCTTCTTACTGCAGACTGCTCATGCCCCATTGTATTTTGTTTGCAAGTCTCCCCTATGGGGACTGGCTAAGGACTAGTGGAAAGAGGGTACAGGATTACAACGTCTGCAGTCTAGAACCTGACCCTGGGATTCTGCCATTGGGTTGCTTCTAATATCACTATGGTATGATAACAATGGAATCCTTAGGAACAATCACAGTTAAACCGCTGTGCATAGAGCATAAGGAGTCTGAATTTTGTTTATGTTGTTTTAATTGTTGGTCCTGATTGGGCACAAAGTCAGGGTATAAATGTTGTAAATAAATGAATAAATATTGACTTGAGCCAGCAAGCTAACTCTTTGAATGCAATCATATTTATTCATTTGAAAATGTCTCGCTCCCCATTAAACAGGTCTCAAGGCAGCCTATAAAGAAAACATATAACAAAAAATAAGCAAAAGTCAAACACCCATTAAGAAAACAATTACAAAATATCATTAAAACCAAAATAAGATGCAAAATTTCAGTCCAATCACATTTTCAGTCCATTTAAAGACCCGACAGATTAGCCAAAAAGGGTATGCTGGACATCATGTCATGTGAGACCAGGAGTAAGGAGGTGAATTAGGTGAGACTGAGTAAGTAGTCTCCATTGGCATCGATCTGAACTCCCTACTACCTCTGGAAGAAAAATGTATCTTCCGGATTATTAAACAGAGAATATTAGATCATGAGCAGCAGAAACTCATACCTACCCAGCCTCGAGTCTGCTCAGCAGCATTCTTTGGCATCATTATGCAGAGAAATATTATGCCTACATATTTGCATCTCCTTGATGTCCCACCCCTGAGAAGAGCTTTTCTCCTGGCACGAATGAATGCTTTCCCCTCAAAGGTCTTAGAGGGAAGATTCCACCATATCCCATACCATGCGAGACTCTGTCCGTGTGGTTCTGGCTGCCCTGACGCTGTCTCACACATTTTGTTAGATTGCCCCTTATATGAGCAGTGTCGGGATGACAGCTTTGTTGCTTTGCTGGGAAACAAGCCTTCTGTAAGTAAATCTATGACCTTGCAATTTCTGCTCTCTGACAAAGACCCAGAGACAACCATTTTAGTTGCCAGAGTTTTAACTAAGATGCTTTTATAATATGCTGCCTACCTTGTATTTTATCTTTTATAGTTTATTTAATCATTTTAAGATCTGTTTGGTTATGTAACCCCATTTTATTATTTTGTTGAAATTTTAAACCCTATTTTTATATGTCTTATACATTTTATGCCAATAAAAGGTTACTGACTGACTGAGTAAGGCATAAAAAAGACTGGATCCAAGTCTATGTTTTATGTGCTTCTGATGTCTATGCATTTTTGCTGATTAAGACACACAATCTGTATTTGTGGCTCTATCAGTTTCACAGACCCTTTTCTATTTAATCTATTGCTTGGCAGGGGAACATTTCTCCACACCTCAAGAAGGACACAGACAACAACATGCTTTTTTCACATAAACTTGGCCACAGCTTTATTGATATAACAGAGCCTGGCATAGCATGGGAAAGGATCCTGCCCTCTTGTGGTCCCTTATGTCAGCAGGCCAACTGGAAATATAAAGGAAGAAAGGGACAGTTGGCAGAATTTAAGTATGCAAAGAAGGCAAAGCGCCAGGTTGCTTAAAAGAACAAAATAGTATTATTAAGTATAGAAAGAAGAAAGAGAGAGTCCAGTCTAACTGTCCTGTTGTCTTCATTTAGTCTGTTGTGGAGGCAAACTGCGAGGAAATCTACTCAAGGGAGCAGGAAGTCTCCAAATAAGCCAGTCAGGACACTGGAGGAGACTGTCTGAAAAACACCAGGGTTTCTGATCTAAATATGCCAAATACACATCTCCAATGCTCCCTATAAGTTAGTCTCCTCCTTTGAATCATGCACACTACAGATCTTGCATGTTCCAGCAACACCTAATACTCTTAAAAGTTACTATATAACTGTGTTTTCTGGTCATGTTGCTTATGAAGAATGGTCCTGGTAAGCAATAGAAATGCCCTGCCCCAGCCCGTGGACTAATTATCAGTGAATATGTGGTATGTCCATTTCAGTCATGGACTATTGGCATGATACACATATTGTGAATTTCACCAGATGAACGAGTCCTTCTCAGTTAGGCTAATTGTTGTGTGAAATCCTGTAGCAAATACATGAAACTGCTTGCTCACATGTTGTGAAGGTACGTGAACTAAAACATTCATTTTGTGAAACTTCGAATTATGATAATTATGATAATGTGCCATTGTTTATACAGAGAATGGATATTTTATGGCTTTGATAAAGTCTTAAGGGATTTATTAGTTAATTTCCCAGCACTGCAGACTTTTTGGCTCAAACAGATAACTACAAAAAGTTTTCCTTGATAAATACAGATATTTTTCCTTGGTGACCTGTTGAAAGAAATGAGATTATTTTTGCTCATATGATTCACAGCACTCTTCTAATCTAATAATACAGGTTGTTTGGAAAATATGTATTGTCAATTACAGACTCTCATAACAAACGGTAAAAAGAATAATTAATGAGAACATAGTGTGCCTCCCTATGTACTGGCTTCAGTTAATCAAAGGTGCTTTGAAATTAAAATTGTTAATTAAATTTGCTGGGTTTTGTAGTGATCAGTTCAGTTATTCTAAAAGTGAAAACAAGGTTACCAGACTTTGTTTTTCTATATGATAAATGTAGATGTTGTTCTGTAAGTAGACAAGTTGATAATTCTTTACAATCAGTAGGAAGGAATGTAGAATCATAGAATCAAGTGGGGGCACTTTCTCCCTTGTGCTAGACATCCATTGGCAGGCCATGGTCAGCAGAAATGCCATCTGACCACCAGTCTGGCAAATGGTGCTGGCAGAGCTTCATGGGAATTGTATTTCATGGACATGGAGACTTCAACAAGAATTTTCTGTGGGGGCACACAGCATTTTGAAAACACTACAAGCTTTCCCCCTCGGAGGTATGCTGATCTTCATAGAGAGTGGATCAAAATGTCCCTAAGGAAATGAATAAATTAATTTCTGCTGGTGTAATGTTGTCATAGCAGAGGTGGGAGGGTCTGTGCTGAACAAGGGGCACCTCAAGCTCCCATTGGTGGACAAGGGACCAGAGGCTGTCCCTTCACCCATTGGTGCACAGTGGCACAGGGAGGAGACCAAAAACACACTAATGTTTAATGCATGCAAAACAGGCGTCCTCAGTACCATCGTAAAAGAAAAGTCATTGTAAAGCTAGTTTTAAATACTGCGTGGAAGAGACACAATCGTCGCTTTGTGGAGGGAGTCCCACACAGAATCAAAAATACTATGGTGGGTTTTCTATGGCAAAAATGGTGCTGTGTGCAGAAATTTTTAAATAGACATGTTTGGGGGTAGACCTTTTGTGAGGTTTTCTGCCATGCATCCCAGATTAGCCTGGATCCTACTGGACAGGGCTATAGGCCAGCAGAGTATACGTAGCATGAAAAGCAAAACAAAATTCCAGACTGGCTCAAGATGCAATTGGTTCCCTTGTATTGGCAACTTGTAAGTAGTGGTGCAGCATTTTATATCCACCAGTTCTAACATGAGGGAGAACTGCTATTGTCATGAAAACAGCTACAGATTAGTCATGAAATTATAATAAAAAGAACCAAAGAACCAGCAATCTATCATCAGCACTAATAAAACCTAGGTTATTACAACATCATACAAAGTCATGGAATAAATCTGTTCAAAGCTATCCAAAACCATGAACTCTGACAGGCTTCTAGAAGTGAGGGTTAAGGTGAGATTCCTGAGACAGGAAATTCTGTAATTTGGGACCACAGCTGAAAAGGCCCTGCTTTGCATGTTTTGTAGAGCAAGGCATCCACAGGTGATCTTGCTTGACTGGTTGGGCCATAAATGGAGAACGACATTTTTAAAGTAATAGTACATTCTGTACAAAACGCCCAATATTGATTATAAATAAGTAATGTATTATTTCTTGTCATGCTGGTACACACATTACCATTGTTTCCTAAGTAGAGAAAGAAAAATTTGGATGCAGCCAAGAATTGTATTATTTAAATGTTATTTCAGAAATGTGGAGGCATAGATCACTTTCAGAGTTGTCTTTCTTTGATCCATAAGATCTGTTCCGAATCTTAAAAGAATCATTTGTATTACAGAGGCCCCAATGACCAGTAGCAGAGATAGCACCAGCAAGACTCAGTTCAAGCCTCTAAAGTTCTTTAACAAACTGCACATTTGCTATATGACTCCATGTAATCCACCCATCCTGGCAGCTGAACTCAGGGGGCACAGTGAGAAACTGCTATGGAATCATAGAATCACAGAATCATAGAGTTGGAAGGGGTCATACAGGCCATCTAGTCCAACCCCCTGCTCAACGCAGGATCAGCCCTAAGCATCCTAAAGCATCCAAGAAAAGTGTGTATCCAACCTTTGCTTGAAGACTGCCAGTGAGGGGGAGCTCACCACCTCCTTAGGCAGCCTATTCCACTGCTGAACTACTCTGACTGTGAATTTTTCCCCCTGATATCTAGCCTTGTTGTCTCCTGTTTCATCTGCACAACAGCCCTGTGCAGTAGGCCTCATGTCTTTCAATTCAACAGCAACCTGTTTGGGAGGCCTTAAATGTTTCTTGATATCTATATTGTTGTACTTGTAGTTTAAACCCATTACTCCGTGTCCTCTCCTCTGCAGCCAACAGAAACAGCATCCTGCCCTCCTCCAAGTGACAACCTTTCAAATACTTAATGAGGGCTATAATGTCCCCTCTCAACCTCCTTTTCTCCAAGCTAAACATTCCCAAGTCCCTCAACCTATCGTCATAGGGCTTGATCCCTTGGCCCCAGATCATCTTCGTCACTCTCCTCTGTACCCTTTCAATTTTATCTACGTCCTTCTTGAAGTGAAGCCTCCGGAACTGCACACAGTACCCTAGGTGTGGTCTGACCAGTGCCGTATACAATGGGAATATGACATCTTGTGATTTTGATGTGATGCTCCTGTTGATACAGCCCAAAATGGCATTTGCTTTTTTACCGCTGCATCACACTGCCTGCTCATGTTTACTTTACAATCCAAAAGTACCCCAAGGTCTCGTTCACACACAGTGCTACCTAGAAGCATATCCCCCATCCAGTAGGCATGCTTTTCATTTTTCTGACCCAGATGCCGAACTTTACACTTATATTTATTAAATTGCATCTTGTTCTCATTTCCCATTTTTCCATTGTGTTCAGATCTCATTGAACTCTGTCTCTATCTTCCGGAGTATTTGCCAGTCCTCCCAATTTGGTGTCATCTGCAAACTTGATGAGTAGTTCCTCCACCCCCTCATCTAAATCATTAATAAATATGTTAAAAAGTACCGGGCCGAGCACCGAGCCCTGAGGTACCCCGCTACTCACCTCCCTCCAGTCTGATGAAACACCATTGAGAACAATTATTTGAGTGCGGTTCTCTAACCAATTCCCTGTCCACCTAACTATCTGAAAATCCAGATTGCAGTCCTTCAATTTATCCATCAGAACATCATGGGGAACCTTATCAAAAGCTTTACTAAAATCCAAGTAAACGACATCAAACGAATTTCCACGATCCAGCAAACCTGTTACTTGGTCAAAAAAAGGAAACCAGGTTGGTCTGACAGGTCCTCTTGGAGATAAATCCATGCTGACTTCCTTGGATCACCAAATTGTCCTTTAGATGTTTGCAATAATTGTCCTTTAGATGTTTGCAATAATTATCATTATTACTTACCTATGATGGCCTCGGCTAGTCCATCAGCTCTCAGAAGCTTCAGAAAGTCAGTCCTGGTTAATACTTGGATGGTAGGCCACCAAGAAGGTTTACGGTGGCTATGCAGAGACACCTCTATTCATCTCTGGTCATGAAACTCTGTAAGGTAGCCTGCTAATAATAATTTTAAAAACTTCACTTGGGCTACTTTGGAAGCCAGATTCTGAGGCATTGTATGATTTTGAAGTCCCACCTCCAAACCTTCAGGAATATTTCCAACCCAGGGGTAGCCAACCTCCAGGTGGAGCCTGGAGAGCTCCTGAAATTACAGCTCATCTGCAGAGTATAAAGATCAGCTCCCCAGGCAGAAAGGGTTGCTTTGGGCAGGGTTGTTGTGGAGAAGAAACATTTAAGGCCTCCCAAACAGGTTGCTGTTGAATTGAAAGACATGAGGCCTACTGCACAGGGCTGTTGTGCAGATGAAACAGGAGGCAAAAGAACCTCCACAACAGCATCCAGTTTTGTCTGCAGAATAACGCTGTGCAGTAGGCCTCAAATCCACAGAGAGTCGCAAAAAAGAAATATACATGGCATGGCTGTGTCTTCCATCTAGCAGCGAGGCCGGCCACAGCAGTATTTTAAGAGAGAAGGGGCTTTTCTGTGGCCTCCCTGTCAGCCAACTATTTGGCAGAAGGGTAAAGCTTCCCCCCTCAAAAGGAATGCCCACACCCATGCCCTCAGTCTCCCCTGCATTGCTCTCGGAAGGAAAGGCCTCCCTCCCCTCAGTCAGGGGCTGCCAGAGGCTCCTTCATAACAGGCCTGAAGGGAGGGGGAGGGAAAACACTCACCAGCCACCTGCCAGCTCCCTCAGCGGTCTGAGGCAATGTGAGGGAAGTTGTTGGATGCGACAGCTAAGACAGCCTTGGGGAGAAAAGGGTTGTCATAGCCTGTCCAAGCCTCCATTCTCACCCCACTTGGCAGCCCTACTGACCTCCTCTCCCTGCGGTGGTCAGAGGCAGACTGGCAGCAATGTCTCCAGATTGCCCCTGGGTGGGCAGAACTTTGGCCCAATCATTGGGCCACAGTCCTGAGTGGACATGGCCTTTCCAAGGCAGGGCCCATTCAGGATGTGCTTTGCGCATCCCGATTGGGCCCTGCCTTAGACTGGCCACGCCCAGTCTCCGCCCACCCAGGTTGTTATTTTAACAGCGAAGCACTGTTAAAGATTCTAACTGAGTCAATAACAGGAAGGAGGCTTTGGTCTCATGCCTACAGAGTCCTTCCAGGCACTTCTAGTTAACTAGTATTAGAAACCAAGTTCTAAAGCAGTTTTGTGAAACCTTGGTTTTTTTTTTTTGATGGCCCTGGAAGGCTTTCCTGACTGGGTGGAATTTTTAAAATATATTTTAAAATTTGTTAAACATTTATCTGGTGATATATGGTCATGTCAACTCTCCTCCCCCTCCCAAAATGGCCAATAATGGGCCTGGAGGGAGTGGGAAAGGGAGGGGCCCTGGGTGGGCACGTACACAGCTATGCTTCCCAACCGCATTCAACACAATGGCGCCAATTCTGGGGTTTCTTGAAGCCTGAAGAATGTTTCAGGGGGTTTCTCAATGGTAAAAAAGTTGAAAAAGGCTGGTCTAGAGTAAATAGCAGATCTCTCATGTTAATTGCTACAATTAACATAATTCTTATGTTAATTGTAGCATATACAGCAGCTAAAACAAGGTCTTTCTTACAACACAATACAGATAATAATATAAATCTTATAACCATTTGGAAAGCATTTTTCCTTTTTATCAATTAGTAGATTACTATCATTGGCACTTCCCATACACTTCCGTCAGATCTGTACAAGAGTTTTAATACTATATCAAATATTGTAGAGAACCCCATTACTACTCCTGTGTTCCCATTAGAGCTTTGAAATTGTGTTTCTCAAACAATAGATTCCTACAAACACGTAAACTAATTTGAAGAGGGGATGGATTTCAAAAGCAGTTTGTGATCTGATGTGGGGTTTGCACAAGCTCTTGAGCGTGACTAAAGTAGTTCTCTGGAGTGTGGCCCAAGTTTTTTTGGAAGTGATTTATCCATTACTCATGAATTTCACATGAGCAAGTTTAAATGGGAAGGTCACATTCAAGCAAAAATGACTTCTACATGACAAATGTTCCCAATAATTTCAAGCCATTACCCCACTGCAAAACCATTCTTATGTTTTTGAACACATTTAAACTTTTTTCTTCTGTAGTGTACCAGATAGACTGGGAAATAGCTTTTTATGTGTCTATTCTCTGATACTTACATTCTCAATATAAGTATGAAAATATATTTACAGCAGAAAAAATGGGAAATGATCGTTCCCTAGAGAATTTAAAACTATATGATAACAAAATGATCTTTATATCTGAAGCAGAGTAGGTGGTAACCAAAAAGTCATCTAGTCAAACTTTTGGGTATAAGACAGGACTGCCTTCCCAATCCGTGGGTCAAATGATGTGATTCAGCCCCCAGAAGCTCTCAAGCAGAAAGCAAGAGCCCAGTAGAGAACATTTCAGTAGTTTGGTAGGATCCATGACATGGAGAAACTACAGCATATGGCAGGAAAGTCAACAGCTTTGAGGAGCATAATCAGACAAAGTGAATTTCATTACATGAAAACTGGCAATAAATCTGACATTCAAAGGTCAATTCCTCACCAGCAGTGGCACTCTAGGTCACCGCCAGTATGTCGCTGTGGAGCTGCATGCTCACCAGCTTTTTGTTTATCCAGGGGGAACACATTTCAGCACCAGCACTGAAATATGTCCTTTGTGGGGTCACATTTCAGAGGATCACACTGTCTGCCATTGAAATGTTTCCCCACAGGGGATGCAGCTGCAGCAGACAGGTTCTGCCATATGGGAGGAGGTTTTTTTTTTATTTTGGAGACAAAATATTTTTCCTATAAGATAAAAAGAAGCCCCACAAAGCTGCCCGGGACATTTTTTGCCCATTCTCGGCCTCCATTGGGCGGGGAGGAGCTTGGCATTGAAGGTCTAGCTCTTCCTGTCCATACGGGCCTGCCGCTGGACAGGCCCTATTGACTCCCACAGCATGAAAAGGGAACGTGGATTCTCCCATGTTCTCTTAGTGCATGCCAAATAAGGGCCCAATCCATTGCAGGCCCTGGAGGGGGCTGGAATACCGGTGACATCATGTGAACATGAGGATTAGCCCTGTGTCCATACTGATGCTGCCCCAGCCTTTTGTGTCCATGTGGAATCAGCCAAAGAGACAAAACCCATGCAATTCAAGAGCTATAACAGTCATTCATATTACGCTTGTGCACTAAGGGTCTGATCTGGACCTATTTGGCTTTGGCTGAAGCCACTTTGGACCTCTTCAGCTTTGGCCAAAGCTGCTTTGATTCGCTTTGGAAGCATCCAAAGTGCTTTGGCGCCCATTAAAGTCAAAACTTTTAAGTGGCCACCGCCGAAGCACTCCAAATCACATCGAATCACTCTGGTGGGCTGTTCCGGCTTCAGGTTTTTGATGGGTTGTGCGGTTTGGATCACCTCAGAGCAATGTGTCTCTGAGGCAGGGCTGCTTCAGAGTGATTTGGAATGATTTGAACCAAACTGCACACTTGTCCACACACAAGAAAATTAAGTTATGAATGATCAATTGCTTTGCAACTATACCGATATGTCTGACCTGGATAGGCCAGCCAAGCCCAATCCTGTCAGATCTCAGAAGCTGAGGCGGGTCAGCCCTAGCTAGCACTTGAAATGGTAACCTCCAAGGAATACCAGGGTCATGGGGCAGGCAATGGCAAACCACCTCTGAATGTCTCTTGCCTGGCAGCCAGACAATCTTAGGATCTCCTGGCTACATTACACACATGCCATACAATTATGAAATAAATGTCCAGCTCTTTATGTATTTAGTTAAATCTTTATATTTTCCTTGTAGCTCAAGGTAGTTTGAGTCTTAACGATGTATAGATACACCCCAATTTTGATGGCTATGACCAGTATTTCCTGGAGAAAGGAATTTTCCTGGTGTTCAGTGAGATGTTCTTAAATCCACAGTGTATTCCTGGAGAAAAATATATAGGCTGTGCTGTACTTGCCCAGCATTGTTTTGTGGCAATCTTCTGGAAACAAACATCATGTATTGAAGCAGCAACATCCATTTGCTTAAAATCCATTTTCTTGTTTGATATTGTTTCTTTGCACCAGACCAGATGGAGGCAAATAAAGAGCATTCATGAAAACCTGTTCAAAGTCTACTGGTGCTGGATTTTATCTGCAATTAAATGGGACACACTGAATCTTCACTGACAAGTTGGGTGTCTTCCAAGCACTCTTAACTGAGCACTGTAACTAGCTAAAACTATCACGTAGGATTTTGCGAAAGTTGGCCATTTGCATTCCAGGAAAATCTAGTCATTCTATATTGCACACCTTTGTCGTCCTACACCAGCAACCTGATAAGAAACTTGCCGTAAATTATTATGACCAGCTGTATTCATTTGAGAAGCGATAAAATGCATGGATCAATTCATGTCCAATCCCCAAAATTCCTTCAGTTCCTCTATGCTCATCTTGGGAGATGTAAGCAAACAAATGGAATAAATATAGCTTCCTCAATTATAAGCTGTAGGTGGCACCATTTTTACACAGAAATGAGAAGCCATTAGTGTCTTAGCAAATGCCTTAGTAGGCAGAAACTGGGACCATCCCAGGCTGTGGAAGTTTGTCACACAATTGACACCTAAGGTCAAATAAATGTTGGCTACACAGGTCATGAGAGAATGACTAGGCAGAAGCACATCAATCATGGTACTGAAGACCTCACCATGGGTCAAATCCAATTACCTGAAGTGGGTAAGAAGGCAGCAAACGGTGGAGAGTCCAGAGATGTTCTTTACATCACACAGAATATAAAGATTTTTTTTCTTCTGCACTTTAACTTGGTTGGTGAGTGATGGCGTAGAGAGCAATTTCAATAGCTGTTTTTCTTTAACAACTGAAGTTAAAGAACCTAAAATTAAAAGAAAGAGGAAGAAGAGGATAGATATGCACATGATGACTGCATTGCCACACCCGAAATTTGGCCCAGCCCAGCACTCACCTGGTCACGGGCCTAGTTCCTGCTTCTGGATGATGTTGGTGCCAGTCCAGGGAGGTCCCAGGCCTGGGGCAACTCAGGCCCTCAGTCGGCCGACAGCAAAGGAACATGGATGAATCTGCATAACCTTTTTGGCTGCAGGGCTCATCGGGGCGTATGTCGGGCCTGGCCCATATGGAAAGGGAAAAGTTGAGCTGTCCTGGCCCAGCTTTTCCCACCCAACCTGCAATAGCACATTACTTTTTAAAAATTGCCCCAGGCAGCTCTGCCATGCCATGCAGTGTGGTGGAGCTGCCTGGAAGCATTTCTTTTTATTTTTAGGAATGCAGTACTGTGTTGTGATGCAACACACATTCTTTAAAAAATTTAAATGGTCCATGCCACCCTGCAGCACGGTGTGATCTTGCTATCCTGGCTGCTTTGTGCAGGAGCATGAATCCGGGATGGATGGAGTACAGTAGGCTAAATGCTCCCCTGGGCAGGAGTAGGAAGACTCAGGGTAACCTGCCCCAAGCCAGGGACTTGGTTGCAGCATGGTGCAATGCCTCCTGTGGAGTAAAGGTACATATCTCTGAAGCAGTGTTCTGGTGAATAGATTTATTAATTTTATTTATTTATAATTGCATATTTATACCATCACTCTCAGTAAACTGGCTTGTGGTGGTTCCAGTAGATATCTACTCCTATATAGAAAATCTCAGAGAAATTTATCAATCTGATGAAGAAAGTCAAGGTCATTCTAGGAGCAATCATAAGAAGGTTACTCCGAATTAAGTCTCGTTTTATTTAGTTGAGCTCAGTCCCAGAAAAGTGGTTTTAGCACTGTAGACTCTGTTGGAAAAACCTGTAACTAATCACAGGGTCTGAGGATCAAAGTAGATGAGAATGAATAGATTCCTGGCTCAGGAGTCCCAACTCAGATCTGCTCTGTGGTGTAGGGAACAGTGGGTTTAAATGTGGGTTTTATATCACAACTTGTGCTGTTTTGGTGGTCAAATCTAATCTCTTCATCCTCTCCCTTCTATTGGTCCTGCAAGAGAAAAGAGACTGGTGCCCTCTCTACTTGTGACACCCTGTCTTCCCGGTCTATGCGGGCCTTCCCTTATCCCTGACCTGGAAATTGCAACTGGTACAAAATGCCGCTGCAAGGGCCCTCTCTAGGACATCTTGGAGGGCCCATGTCCAGCTGATGCTGTAGCAGCTGCATTGGTTACTGGTTAGCTTCCAGATCAAGTTCAAGTTTTTGGTTTTAACCTTCAAGGCTATACGCAGCCAGAGTTCAACCTATCTGATGGACCACTTATCTCATTATGCTCTCCACAGGGCCCTCCGCTCTGCAGGTATGAATTTGCTGGCTGTCCTGGGTCCCCAGGAAGTGTGCCTGGCCTCAACCAGGGCCAGGGCCTTTTCGATCCTGGCCCCGACCTGGTGGAATGAGCTTCCGGAAGAGCTGAAGACCCTGACGGAGCTCTCAGGGCCTGCAAGATTTTATTTATTATTATTATTTATTATATTTATATACTGCCCTCGCCGGAGGCTCAGGGTGGTTTACATAAGAACAAAGAACAATACATAAAACAGTCTATAAAAACATGTGAATAACCTTACAATAATAATAACTAATAAAGGTAAAGGTAAAGGTATCCCCTGTGCAAGCACCGAGTCATGTCTGACCCTTGGGGTGACGCCCTCTAGCATTTTCATGGCAGACTCAATACGGGGTGGTTTGCCAGTGCCTTCCCCAGTCATTACCGTTTACCCCCCAGCAAGCTGGGTACTCATTTTACCAACCTCGGAAGGATGGAAGGCTGAGTCAACCTTGAGCCGGCTGCTGGGATTGAACTCCCAGCCTTATGGGCAAAGCTTTCAGACGGCTGCCTTACCACTCTGCGCCACAAGAGGCTCTTTAATAATAACTAATAGTTGTAACCATATAACAATGTAACAGTATAAACAATATAAACAATACAACAGTGCAACAATACAAACAGGTCCAGAGCATATTGGTGGAATTCTGAGGGGGACCAGGGGGGGCAGGGGGGGAGCAGGAGCCCTTCAGTCACTGTTGATTACGCCTGGTCTCAGCCAAATGCCTGGCGGAAGAGCTCCTTTTTTTGCAGGCCCTGCGGAACTGTTTAAGCTCCGTAAGGGCCCTGATCTCCTCCGGGAGCTCATTCCACCAGGTGGGGGCCAGAACAGAGAATGCTCTGGCCCTGGTCGAGACCAGGCAGACTTCTTTAGGGCCAGGGATCCTTAGCTGGTTGGTGGAGCTCTTAAATGGAGCTTTTAGATGGCGCTCTTCCACCAGGCATTTGGTTGAGGTTGGGATAATAAGATTGGGTCCCTCCCCCCTCTTTATAATCTGTACCTCCCTTTTATTATCTGTACTCCCCCCAGGCCATACATTGTCTGAGGTCAGCTATCGGGGCAACAGTGACTGCCAGCAGAAGAGTTGAGGGTTCATACAAGAGAGTAGGTTGTTCTCTGTTGCCGCCATCAATTGTACCAGGTCATTCTGTGTTTATATTTTATGTAAACCAGCACGAGCCAGCTGGGCTGAGAGTGGCGGCCTATAAATTCAAATATATATATATATATATATATATATATATATATATATATATATATATATATATATATATATATATATATATATATATATATATATATATATATATATATATATATATATATATATATATATATATATATAAAATTAAAAACCAACATGAAAGAGGGCCTTGATTTGATCACAAAAATGTGAAGAGAGAGAATAACCCCTTTCTCTATCATACAAGAATCCTGATCCAAATCAAGGCTGCTTTTGAAAACACTGGTATATATTATTCTAGTTCCCATCATTTACAGTTTTGTCCAAAGTGAAGGGAGTATCAAGGATATAACTCAAAGTCCACACAAGAACTAAAATTTTTCAGTAGAGACTACTTTCCAAACTCGTCGTAGATCAGAAACTGTTTTCCCCCTTTTCCAAGCCCCTGTTGTTGTTTTCATTCTTCTGTTTCCCTTTTGAATTATTCAGACTGTTATCAAACATACATATGAAAAAAGTTTACATTGGCCATCAAACAAAAGAACCTGCAAAATGTTAAGGGGTGACAGAAAGAAGGCTGCCAGAGAGTCTGGGTAGCTAGCAGAAGCAGAAAAGGAGACAGACTGAATTGACAAGTTACTGGATGGGTGGTAGATGTTAAGAAGTCAAAGAAAAGAAGTAATAGATAACCAATATATATATATATATATATATATATATATATATATATATATATATATATATATATATATATATATATATATATATATATATATATATCCATTATAACAGATATTGTTATAATGGCATGGGCATGGGCCCTTTTAAAATGGAAGCTAGCAATATCTGTTTGGCCACCAAACCACAGCAGTCTTGGCAATAAAGGTTCATTACATGTACTCCAGTAAATTCAGTAGGACAACTTCTCTAATAAATGTGCTTAAGATTGAAGCCTGTGTCTGAAAAGGCTGTCATGAACTTCTTGCTAGTCAATTAAGAGGGATCAAACCACTCCTCGTTTAATAGCTGCTCTGTCAGAAACTCTGCTCAAAATCAGGATTGTTCTTCATGAAATTAATATTTAACACCTGAACAGAGCTTTCATCCTCAATGTGAGCTAATTAATTTTTGCAATATCTCTCCAACAAAGTAAAATAATACTTCTGCCCCCTCATTCCCCAAGTTAAAACTTGCAAGGAACAAAAGACAACAAATAATGTCCAAATCTACATATGCTATGTTAGCATATTAGATTATATTTGGTTCTAATCATTGCATCTAGCCTACTGGGGACAAAGGATATGTGTAACACCTTTTTTACAGAGCCAATATGCATTCACTTTATGAATGAAATGGAGGAGCAATACCTGGATAAATGTGGGTTTTACATTGTATGTTCTGCTGTACATTAGTTGACTGCAACATGAAAATTGCTCAGCACACATATAAAGAGGAATCAAGTATACACTGTACATGAATTGCTTTATGTTCACTGAGTTTCATGAGTAGGGCTGCTTTATGAGGAGTAAATGCAGGTCTGTATCCAGAAATGTTATGGTGCACGAGCACAAGAGTCTACCTTATTCTAACTCTGTTCATACTTTATAATGACAAAGGTACATCCTGCATGTGTGTAAAGGTAAAGGTATCCCTTGTGCAAGCACCAGGTCATGTCTGACCCTTGGGGTGATGTCCATGTGCGTTTTCATGGCAGACTAAATACGGGGTGGTTTGCCAGTGCCTTCCCCAGTCATTACCGTTTACCCCCCAGCAAGCTGGGTACTCATTTTACCAACCTCAGAAGGATGGAAGGCTGAGTCAACCTTGAGCCGGCTGCTGGGATTGAACTCCCAGCCTCACGGGCAGAGCTTTCAGACTGCATGTCTGCTGCCTTACCACTCTGCGCCACAAGAGGCTCTGCATGTGTGTATGTACATCTATTTATAAGAAAGAGCCAATGCACACTCACTTTACAAATGAAACCAGGAATCATTACCCAGGTGATGTTGTTGTTGTTATGTGCGAAGTCGTGTCCGACCCATCGCGACCCCATGGACAATGATCCTCCAGGCCTTCCTGTCCTCTACCATTCCCCGGAGTCCATAAATATGGGGTTTAAATACATGGGTTGAGCCCAGTGTATTTGAGAGACCGCCTCCCTGCCTATACCCCCAAAAGAGGCTTATGCTCCGCCACCTCCAACTGGCTGCGGATCCCTGGCCCCAAAGAAGCACATCGGACCTCAACGAGGGCCAGAGCCTTTTCAGTCCTGGCCCACACCTGGTGGAAGGAGCTCCCTGAGGAAATCAGAGCCCTGCCTGAACTTCCACAATTCTGCAGGGCCTGCAAAAGGGAGCTCCTCCACCAGGCATTTGCTTGAGGCTGACCAACTCAGAACATCTGCTGCCACCCCCCTCAGACGCCCTTCCATGACTGAGCAATTTGATTTCCCCAGTTTGTTGTTATTCATGTTGTGTTGTGAATTCTTACTTGATAGATTGTTGTGATGTTCTATTGAAACTTGCATAATGTTATAGATTATTATAATGTTCTATGTAAACTTATGCTATGTTCCATGTGAACCGCCCAGAGCTGTAAAGAATGGGCGGTATAAAAATCCAAATAAATAAAATAAATAAATCAAGCATTCAGAAGAACATGTGTTGAATATAATGTGATAAGTACATGAAGCACATATACTGTATACAAGTGGTCCCCAACCCGCGGCCCGCGGCCCGGTGCTGGGCCGCGAAGGCCTTGGCGCCGGGCCGCAGCTCCTTCTTCCCTCCCCCCCGAAGCGAGAAGCTCACCAGGCCACGAGCAAATTGGCCGCCAAAGCCAAAGCGGCCGATTAGCTCGCAGCCCGGCAAGCTTCTTGTTTCGGGAGGGGAGGGAAGAGAAGCTTGCCCAGCCACAAGCTAATCGGCCGCTTTAGCGGCCGATTTGCTGGCGGCCCGGAGGGGCCGGGAGGGGGAGCCGCGGCCGCCGGTATGGCGGCAGCGCAAACGCGCATGCGCGGCAGTCCACGCATGCGCGTTTGCGCTGGGGCTGCTGCGCGTGCGCGGGCCCCCAGGCTGCCCTCTCCCACCACTCCGGGGTGGCGGTCCGCAGCGCACGAACGCTTGCGGACCACTGCTGTATATGCACTGTGCATTTGTTTATTATCACTTGTGAACAGTACTGTCAGATTTGTGGTCTGTCAAGGTGAATATTCTCTACTCTGACTGGCAGCATCACTCCAAGGCCTCAGATGAAGGTCTTTCACATCACTTACCACTTGGTCCTTCCAACTAGAGATGCCAACTGTTGATTTTAGATCTCTCAGATGTTGTTTATACTTACAATCTATGGCATGCCAAGACTTACCTGAAACGTATCGCAGCAAAATTCTGGAGCAACAAGTTTCTCAGGGCATAAGCTTTTAAGAGTCAAAGCTCGATTCA
Organism: Paroedura picta; assembly: GCF_049243985.1. Taxonomy (NCBI): domain Eukaryota; kingdom Metazoa; phylum Chordata; class Lepidosauria; order Squamata; family Gekkonidae; genus Paroedura; species Paroedura picta. The sequence continues at coordinate 148,573,728 of NC_135369.1, forward strand.
TAAAATAATTCTGACTCTTCAAAGCTTATACCCTGGAATCTTGTTGGTTTCTAAGATGCTATTGAACTCAGATCTCACTCCCTATTGCAGACTATCAGGGTTATCCACCAGAAACTACCAGGGTTATCCACCAGGGTTATCCACTATGTATCAGTTTGCCTGATAAGGCATAAAGCTGACTTTTATTACCACTACTGTACCATCCCACTTCATACACCACCCAGATCAAAGAAGAAACACAATATACAAAACAGCCAATATCACCTCCCTTCTTTGGTCTCCAGAGCTACTGCTGATAGACCCAAATATATATCTGTAACTCTTGGTGTATGGGTCGGACATGACTTTGCACCTAACAACAACAAAGCTGAAAACAACCTACCAAAAATTAGGGATTCAAGAAGCTTTCTTATTTTGATACCAGTATTAAAAGTCCACATGATAATAATCTCCTTAGAACAAAGTACCTCTTTATGGTACAAATGGTTTAATTAAATTGGTATGAGTAACCTTCTAAGCAAGCTTTCCTGGGTAGAAAATAGTATAAATGAATAGGATCAAATAGTCAATATTTAGTACACATATTTTCTAGCACAGTAGCAAAGGATTTTTATAATTTAAATAACCTCCCAAGTGTTAAGTAGCCCCCCAAGCTTTAATTTGTATAACGTCTCATCAAGGGTGCTGAAAGACTATTGTTTCTGAACTCCTCTATTTCTCACCTCTCTTATGTAAATTGTAAATTTGATATTAGTAGGTTCCTAGAACACAGCTAACTATTTTTTTTAAAGATGGCTAAATCTCAGGAGTGTGTTGTAGTATCACCTGTTTTCCTTTTGTTTGTTTGTTTATTTTGGTTGATCAACATAGATTTCCAAACTGAAATTATTTTGGGTTCGGTGGTAGAATACACATTTTGCAATCACAAAGCCACAGATTCAGTCCTGTTATCTCCAGTTAAAGAATCAAGGATAGATCTCTGCTTGTGATGCTGAAGAACCACTGCGAGAAGAAGTGGATACTAGTGGGGTAATCAGCTGACTTCAAATACTTTGGCCACCTCATGAGAAGGAAGGACTCCCTGGAGAAGAGCCTAATGCTGGGAGCGATTGAGGGCAAAAGAAGAAGGGGACGACAGAGAATGAGGTGGCTGGATGGAGTCACTGAAGCAGTCGGTGCAAACTTAAATGGACTCCGGGGAATGGTAGAGGACAGGAAGGCCTGGAGGATCATTGTCCACGGGGTCGCAATGGGTCGGACATGATTTCGCACCTAACAACAAATCAGCTGAGTACATATATGGGCATCTCTAATGTTCAATTTCAAATAATACATCACTTTTCACTGTATGACATTGACTATAGTGAAAAGCAAAGTAAAATTGGCATTACTGACTATTAAAATGATGAAATTTAACAGCTAATATTTTATATCTAATAGTGAAGTTTGGATTGATCTGGAGATACTTTAATCTGTGGATTGGATTCATGTACACAGAAGGAAGATTTTCATACAAACTTTAGGAAACACCCAAGTTTGCAGAAAAATCTGAAAACCGGAGGTAAAAATGTATGCATGTAAATCTCCTCAAACAAACATTGTCTGCAATGGAATGAGTAGGGGTAATTATTAGGGAGGGTTGGTCAAGGACCAACTTTCACAGGATTTATGACTCACTTTTGGGACCTGACCCACAGGGGGAACAAACACTGCCTTAGAAGAAGACATATTCATTTTAAAAGGCAAGGTTTTTCTGGCTTCTTTTTAAGCAATGAGGAAGGATACATCTTTGGTGGTCCTTCATTAGGCCTTGAGCTTGGTATACTTATTGGAACTAAGCCCCAGTGGAATTAACCAGACTCAGACCAACTACTAGACGCTCTAGTTTAAGACAGGGGAGCCTGTGAGCTGCAAGTGTCACTGTAGAGCTAGTAAGAGTGGATGCCCTCTGAATATACAAATTGAAGGGGGTGTTTGCAGTAATTAAAATTATACCCCTCCCATAATGGAACTCAAAATGGTGTGTCCTGAAAGAGTGAACCTGGTCTTATTGGAAATACGCAAAATCTGTAGTATGCATGATTGAAAAGAATATCATGAATTTCCTGCAGGGGGCATCAGAGAAGTGTTGTTAGCATGTTTAGGTCAGGAACTTCATGGTATTTTTTCAAATAATCTCCTCTGTGGCCTGATTGGCACAACTGGAGCTTTCCTTCTCCTTTGAGCATACTTCTTCCCTGCTTGCCTCCATAACAAATAGAACTACAAAGACAGTTAGACAGTTAGTTAGAACTCTCTTTCCTCTTTCTATATAAAGTTCTTTCTCTTCACAATAAAACTATTTTATTCTTGGTGTGAACTTCTTATTCTTACAGAACTTCTTATGTTTTTTGGTTAGTAGATATATCGCACGTCTCTTAATCTTGTCTTTTGTTTTATATTTTAACAGCTTTATTAGTTTTATCCTTGTAAAATAGTCAACAGCAGTTACTGCTTCTAAATGTTGGCTTTTATGGTGGAGAAGTTTTAAGTTTTATTGTTGATGCATTTTTAACCTTTTAATATATTACCTTCCCTTTTACAAACTGCTATTGTATAGTAGTGCTTCTAAAATTTTGGTCTAAATGACCATAAATAAATGATTTGATTTTGGTGTGTGTGTGTGTGTATACACACACAAATAGCTAGGACAACTTTTTCAGCAAATCTGAGGAAAGCCCAAACTTTGCAAAAAAGCTGAAATCTATATCATGCCACATAAAAAGAGCCGGGTGCCTCTGATTGGCCCCCTCTGCTGGACATGAGAGCTCTCCCCCACTGAGTGCCAATCAGAGCCTTTTTCCCACCCCATCCACCTCCTCCTCCTATATGCCACTTCCTGGCACTTATCATGATAAGGAAGAACTGGCAGGAGGCAAGCTGGGAGGGATGTGGGGGGTTGTCCATGCAAGCTCCACCCTACTCTGCCACAGCCCCACTGTGCACCCTGGTCTCCTAGAGGCTGAGGAAGGTCCTTCGAACATGCTCTGTGACACCTACACTGCACTCCCCAGCCTCCTCACCATTGGGGTTAAAGCTTCTAAAATGATAGAAGCAGCACCTGTCATTTTTAGATTCAAATGCCCTTTCAGTAGAATCATTTGGATCAACTTCCATTACCATTCAGTTGTCATAGGGAGATGCCTTTAATCATCTGGAAGTATTTAAATTCCATTTTGCAAAATATAAACTTAGAGATTTTTGGATAGTCCACATATCTGAGTTTTTTCATAGCCTGAATCCAATGAGAACATTTTGATCCATTCAGATCGCTTTGGCTGAAATTTCTATACCCTCATACTTCAAAGGCAGGAGAATGTATAGGTGTGAGGACAGGCTGAAGAATTGGGACCCTGCAGCATCCATTTTTGGTGCCCCAGGGCAGAAGATCTCTTTGTGACGAGCTTTTCATAATTTACTTGCTTAATAAAATTAAAATAATAAATTATTCAATTCTATTATTATTCAAATATGGTAATTTTCAGTTATTCAATAAATATATTTTAAGTGCACCATTCTCTTTCTAATCTTTAGCCAAACCTTGTTACACTGATAAATTATGTTTATAATTAAAAATGATTATGGTCTAACAGAAAGGAAATTGTTTGCAGAGGGGTGTTAAAATTGATTTTTTTTTAATTTGAGAAGTGCACTGTATTTATTTTAATAAAGAAGTCAAGCAAGGATTGGCTCCTAGTTTTGCAGGAGGCACGTTTAAAGATTAGCTCTCCTACTTTGAGAACAAACTACACCCCTGCAAAGCAATTTCTATTTATTTTAATTATGACTTGACATCATTAAAAAAGATATGACCTTCCCCATACAGTTCAGATCATGCATACTTAATACAAAATGTGGTATTGACAATCATGCATTAAGAAATAACTACTTTTATTTAACTATTTATGCCACAGCCTTGTGAAAATACCATGCACAGGAAAATAGTTCCCATGCCATTCGGGTTGATGCCACAACTGAAAGAAACTGTTTCAAGGCTCAGTTTTGGAATACTTTGAATGTGTCAATTTTGTTTTCTGTTTTGGTAACAACCTATGCCCAGGCTTGACCCATCATGTCAGACCTCAGAAGCTTAGCAGGGCTGGCCCTGAGTAGTATTTGGATGGGGGACCGCCAGAGAACAACAGCTTTGTGACACAGAGGCAGGCAATGACAGATCAGCTCTAAACATCTCCTCCCTTGAAACCCCTCTGGGATAACCATACATTTGCTATAACTTGAAGGCATTATTCACCAACAATGACCGATGCCTGAGAGTCATCGACTGGAATGGGTTCTTATGCAAATATTGATTGCCTTGAAAAAGGTTAATAGTTCTTTTTGGCAGCTTTTTGACAGCTAAACTTCATGAGATGATTTTTTTTTTTTGAGAAGCAAATATTTTTTGAGTGGGAAGCAAATATTTTTTGAGTGGGGCAAATATACCCAGGACCACTGAGGGCTCCTCATGCACCCCACAATACAGATCCAATCCCAACTGCAGCCACTACATACTTGGGAACTGGACTTGGGAAATTCAGATCTGATATTTAAAATGTCATGGGGCTTGGCCCTCACAAGTCTAGGATTTATGGTTCTCCACAAAAGCTTTTGTTAGAACCCTGGTTAGGCATTAGAGACTACTTTGACCTACGCAGCCATAGTCAAATTAACTCAAGCCCTGCTCAGCTGCTCTCCTCTATACATAGAAGAGATCGTGATGACCCCTCCCCCATACACTTGATTACTGCATAATAGACCTTGAGCAAATATTTTTTCACGTATTAATTTAGATCTGAATTAAAAAGACATTTTCTATCAATATAAATTGATAGAAAATATGAGACCATATTTTGTTACTCATATCATAGGCAATATCCAAACCACTGCATGACTAATTTTGTGTGGGATGAAAGGAATCTTGAGTTTATCAAATCTTTATCACATGGCCAATGACTTTATTGCAAAAGCTGTTAGTTACGTAACATCCATGAGTGATGGGCAGGAACCACATGTTTGCAGTCAGCCCATAGGTCATGACTAAATCCCTTACTGCAGTGGTCCCCAACCTTTTTATCACCGAGGACCGGTCAACAAATGACAATTTTAGGCTGAGGGGGGTAGTCTTTTGCTGAGGGACGTCGCCGCTGCCACCTGAGCCCCTGCTCCACTTGCTTTCCTGCCAGTGCCGCTGACTTCCCGCCACCCGCAGCAGCTGCGCAATGCCACGCTGAGGGGGAGCCCCAGCCATGGCGGCTGCCGTAGAGCACCAAAGGTGAGCCGGCGGCAGAGTGGCAGGGCAGCCCCCAAGGCAGCAGCGGGGAAGGAGGAGAAGAGGAGCTGCGGCCCGGTACCAACTGATCTACGGACCGGTACCGGTCCCTGGACCGGAGGTTGGGGACCACTGCCTTACCGAACCACAAACCAAACCGCAAGCCAAATCAAACATACCGTATATACTCACATATAAGCTGAGTTTTTCAGCCCTTTTTTAAAATCTGGAAAACTCCCCCTCGGTTTATATGTGAGTATTAAAAAAAAAGCTTCCAGACAAGACTGGAAGGGGTGGGAGACAAGTATACTTGCCTGAAGAAGCAAAGGCAGGAACAGCAGAGATGCAGGAAGGAGGGAAGGAGCAGTATCCACCTCCTTCCCCCCCTCACTGCCTTAAGGACGCTAGCACGGGTTGTTGCTGAGGGAAGCTCTGAAGCCTCTGCCTCAGAGTGAGAACAGAGAGCAGAAGGAGGAAACACCCCCTAGAGGAAGGAATAAAGGCAAGAGGAGTCAGAGGGAAAGAGGAGGAGGAGGAGGGTGGGAAGAAAAGTGGAAAAAATCCTGCCCAAAACAGGGGGGAGGGGAGGAAAGGAGAAAAAGCCACTATCCAAACACCACCCTTGGCTTATGTGTGAGTCAATACGTTTTTCCAGCATTTTGTGGTGTAATTAGGTGCCTCAGCTTATATGCAGGTTGCCTTATATGTGAGTATATACGGTATATGCCTGTTCGGAACCAAACTATTCACATTGTCTTGTGGGGCATTTAAAGTTTAAGAGCCTGCTTTCTGCTCACTGCAAAAGTGGAAGGGAACAGAAAGCAGGGGTTTAAACCCTTCAGTTCTGCTCCTTGCTGCTTCAAAGTTGGGGTGGGAGCAAAACCAGAGGGTTAAATATAGGAAGAAGTTCCTCCTGGGAACATTTCAGACCCACCTTTTTGCTGCATCCACCAGATAGGAAGGGGTGAAGTACTTCCCACACCAGCAGACAGGAGGGGTGAAGGCTCTTCACATCTGGTGGATACAGCAATGTAGTGAGCCACAGTCAGCAAAAAGGTGTGGGTGAAGTGCCACTGGGAAAGTACTTCTCCCTTTTCTTTCTCCTGGTGAAGCTGTTTCAGGCCACCTCATGCAGCCCATTTAAAGGGACTGTGCCAGGCACCCTGAGGCCGCTCAGCCGGTTGGGACAGACTTCTCTGCAGTAGCCCAGTTGTTTGCACAACACAGCTGGACCAGCATGGAGAAATCTCTCCCTGAAGGCTCAGCTGTCACTTTCAGTTTTTTTTGTACAGTCCATTTAAAGGGGCCGTACCAGACAGCCTGAGGTTGGGGTGAAATCTACCCTGGAAGGCACTTTACCCCTTTCTTTTTGCTAGCTATGTAAGCTGCAGCCAGCAGAAAGGTGAAAATGTATTGCCCACTGGAAGGCACTTCCCTTACGCCTTTCTCCTTGGGAGGCACCTTGCCAGGGTGAGTTGCAGCCAGCAGAAAGGGGGCAGATCCCTAAGGAGGGGATTTCCTTTATCCTACTCATGGCAAGCTGTGACAATCAGAAAGGTGGAGTTAATGTGCCCTTGGGAAAATACTTCAACCCTTCCATTTAAACCCTCATTTCTGCTCCCCCCCCCTTTTTATGCATGAAGCACAAAAGCTACAGGGAGCTGAAAGGATTTAAATGACTCTGAGACATTTAACCAAACAGTTGAGTGGTGGAGAGCTGTCAGCTGCTCCTCTTCATGCTCAGCTGCTCAGCTGTTCTGCTCTTCATGAACCATCACAAACCACTGCAGATTGTTTCAAAACCTGTGGTAGTTTGTCCTGGTTTTTCAGTTCACAAACTCCAGTTTGCAAACCCAGAACAGGAACAAGTAGCACCTCAAATATTTTTTGTGCTTTCTTCCCAATTCCACAGCAGCATTTTCATAGTTACAGTCCTGTACTCTGGTAGCCATGTTGGTCTGAAGCAGCAGAACAAAGTTAGAGTCCAGAGGCACCTTTAAAACCAACAAAATTTTATTCAAGGTATAAGCTTCCATGTGCATGCACACATCTTCAGATAGTCCAGTAGTCTAAATCTGTTACTTTTTCACCACTGGTGTCATTTGATGGCTGGTCCTGATTTCCAATGGATTACAGCCAGCATGTACAGCAGGGGGGGGGGGGCGGAATCTCAATAGAAACTTGCTGAGTACAGATTTAGAATTCTGTGAAACGACTGAGCAAAGGGGAAAGCTGCCTTAAAATTCCTTTCATGCTGCTTCAGATCTGTAAACTCAATGATTCCAGAACAAAATTTCATAACCAGAGGTATTGAGACTGTACATGATTTCTTTTGGCTGTTCTTTTTGGGAGAGGATAATTTCTTACCACTGCCCTCTACCATATTCCACCCATGGTTATACCTCCAGTAGCCATGTTGTGTGTATGTCTTATATATGCAAGCTTATCACATGGGGGAAATGATGGAGGGGGGAAATACCAGATCACAGTGATTGCTGAAGCCTGGGTGGGCAGACCAAAAATTTCAAAAGCACTTTACTTTAATCCTTGCTTTAGAGCTAGGGCTCCAAGATTGTCCTAGTTCTCGACATCTACCTTGATATTGTTCAGTGTCATTTTTATAATCTACCACTAATATAAATGAAAGAAAAAGTCACATTATTTTGCTTCTCATATACAATTGTAGTGAGTCAGAGGATCAATTCTCAGTTTGCATGTTGTACTATGAAACCGATACTTTACCACAGTGGTCCCCAACCTGCGGGCCGCGGCCCGGTGCCGGGCCGCAAAGGCCATGGCGCCGGGCCGTGGATCCCTCTCCCCGCCCCCCCCCCGCAGTAAAAAACTTCCCAGGCCGCAAGCCTGCGGCCCGGGAAGCTTCTTACTGCGGGAGGGCGGGGAGAGGAAAGCAAGGCCGGGCCGCGCCCGCGCGGCCCGCAGGTGCGGCCCCACCCGTGGGCGCTGCCCGATCCGTGGGCGTGGCCCGCGCAGGTGCGGTCCCCGCTGGCGCGGCCCGATGCCCTGCCGGTCCCCAGCCTAATAAAGGTTGGGGACCACTGCTTTACCATGCAATCTGAAACATGTTTGTGCAGAAGCAAGGCCCCTTGGACTTAATCTGCAGAAATAAGGTTAGCATTGTAGATCCAGTCAAAGTTGTCACATCTGAAAGCCCCATGGCTATAAATAGCAATGTGTATCTTTTAAAAAATTGGAAGTAGGTTTTTGTTCTTCATTGCCCCTTCCAGGCATTTTAACATGCCCACTGCACTTTACATGCCCTTCAGTTGTAATAGAAAACATGTCTGTTTTGTATTCATGCTACTCCACCTTGAGCCCTTCAGTTTAATTTTGCTCCAGGTCTCTAGAAAATGACCAGGTGAGGCTATTTACAGCTATTATTGGGGAGTTTTGCATTGTGATTTGTGGAATACTCAGACCCTGCAGGGCCCACTTCCATGAGCATTCGGTTATGTGTCTTTGCATCTTGCAATGTGAAAGCACAGATTATAATCTAACGCACTCAAAACGACTTCTTTGGGAAATGATTGTGATACAGCCATGAAAGCAAAGAGGACAGGGGAATATTTTTTACATTAAACTGACTGAGAGGCAACACAGAAATTCTTGCCGTTTACATTGCCATGTGCTTAAAAAAAACATAATTTTTATGACACTCTTCAATAAAGCTTTCAAAAATACACACTTTATAGAATCAAATGATCACTTAGAGTGGAATGATTTGTATCCCTTTGGAATGAAAATGAGCACCCAACTGATTTGTGCTTATTTGTAGTCTGCCTTTCCCAGCAGCCACATTTGCACATCAGCACAGCTAAAAGCCCCAAATGGAAGATAACTATGTTTCTGAAGTCCCTTTCAAGTGTAAATCCTTATAGTTTAAAAAGCGCATTCACGGCTATTAAAACTGCTATTTTGTGAAAATTACATTTATTACCTTCATGGTTTGGTCTCATCAGAGGAATAACTTTTTAACCACCTGACTGAACATTTGACATTTTGAAAGGTAAGTGCTGTTGGGCTGTGTCATAAATAATATCTTGAGGCCAGTACAATGGTATTAAAGTCTAAGCGGAAGGGTTTGAACAACAGTGGGTAGCAGCAGCCACAAAATCACCTCCCTTCAAGGGCAAAAATAAAGAGACGTTTTATTCAAAACAAAATCTTCCTGTAGCTTTTGCTAGCAACAGGGTTTTCAGGGGAAGATTTGCCTGCACCAGTGGGGATCAAATCACCTGTTATAACTCTGAAGGGTCCCATCAATAAAATGTGACAAGTTGCTGATTGCTCCATTAAATCACTACTGTGGTCTTGAATTGTCTCATCAGGTCAGATGACTCCCCCACACCCACCAAAAACTGAAGATGGTAAACAGTTTTTCAAATATTTTTGATTGAAGCCTTTACAAATAAAAAAACACATTCAATGCTGACTGGGCCTAATGGACCCTAACACTTGGTCCTCAGAACGAGACATTTTAGGGCAGATACTGCATTCGGGTAGGCATGCTGACAAAGGGCTGGCTCTTGCATCATCAGAAGCTGCATGGAAGGTGAGTTTGCACAAGCAGTTTGTACTATTAAAAGATTGTATGTGTGACAGTAAAAGAGAAAGAGAGGGACAGAGAGAGAGAGACAGACAGAGACAGACAGAGAGAGTCAAAGCACAGCATCACAGAAGCTGCCTGTATGTATGTATGTTTACTGGTTTGTAAGAAAGAACTGATATGTGTTCAGTTTATCAATGAAACTGATACATGTGTGGTTTTTCACATTACATTCAAAGTAGGCACAGATGAATATACTATGAGAATCACTCCATACAAGGTGTGGCCTAGAAATCTTCTGGAATTGGAGGTCATCTGCAGACTATAGAGATCAAATACAAAGGGAAAAAATAACTGTTTTCAAGGGGGGGGGGACACTGCAACGACAACTCATCTCCAGGTTCCTGGAGATGAAAGGGCTGCTTGGAAGGGGGGAACTGTGCCCCAGAGAGGTTGCTGGATGCCAGTTGGGACCTTGGAATTTGCTGGAATTGCAGAGCATTTCCAGGCTGCAGGGATCAGTCACTCTGGAGAAAATGACTACATGGGAGGAGGAACTCTCTGGCTTTGGAATCCATGGAGGTACAGGGATGCCAAGCTCCAGGTGGGAAACAAAGAGAAATGCTGTGTGGCAGTAATTGCTAATAACAATAAACATCAAATATTTCATAAACTTGATAGGTTTATGCTATCAGGTTCTTGATAGCAAAATTTGCTTGAAGAACTGAAAACCTTTCAGTCTGTACATTCTTCAGTTCAGTTCAAGAAGCCCTTGGTGACCCCCATCCCACTGCCTACCCACTCATCTACCATTCTACTAATGGTGCCCTCGATGTTGTCTGCTGTGTGCCGCACATCGAAGGACTCGATGTGCAGCAAGGCATGGCGATAGGCAGGGTGAGGGCTGCCGGGCAGGCTAACAGGCTGAACCCCACCCAGCACCAATGTCCCACCAATGCGCAGTCAGTGAGATGTACGCATCCTGCGCATGACATGACGTCCATATGTCCGACATGAAGTGTACGGTCCCTGAAACTCGGGACATCTCTACCTCCACGCGGCACCTGGCTGCCCTATAAAGAGAGGGCAACACTGTCCTGCTAATCGTGGTACGACTAGAAGGCGTGTACCAGGTGGATATGCGACGGCATAGTCGGTGGAAGTACATGTCGTCGGCCAGACGAAAGGGGTACCCACTCACGGCCATGAGGAAACCTGTGGAAAAAACCCAAAACAACCAACCCCCCCCAAAAAAAACAACCAGAAACAATGCAACTTTACAATACAAGTCCCAACCCCCACCCCAAAATACTTTTACAAAAAACAAAACAGCAAACAGTTAACACAATAAAAACAGCAAATACAATTCTCCACCCCCCCAGGCCCCCACCCACAGAAATCCAAAGGCAAAAAACTTTTGAAAATAGGAGGGAGAGAGAGGGAGAAGAGGGAGGGGGGAAAAGAGAAAAATAGAAAAGGAGAAGAAAAAAAACCTTAAAACAAACTATTGATGTCTTCTCCAGCGCAGTCCACAGGCCAGGTCCAGAGAGGTCCACCAGGAGTCCAGGAGGCAGGCAGGCAGGCCGCTCTACCAAGCAGGAGCTTAGGAGCAGCACAGCCAGCCAGAGCTCAAAGTGAGCTCCAGCAAGCAGCCCCTTGCTTTAAGTAGCCTCCTCCTGGGCAGGCTACAAAGCAAGGGGATTTAAAAAATAAAAACCCTTCTGTGAGTGGCCAGAATGCCTGAGATGAAAAGCTACAGGCATTCTGGTTGGCCAGTCACTCCCCCCCTCCCCTCGCTGCCATTTTAGGCGGCAAAAAATAAAGTTAAAAAAAAAGCAGCCAGAGAGGCTTCAGGCAGCCATTGTCAAAAATAATGGATAGAGAAATGGTTCAAAAATTACATCTGCAAGTTCTTTTAGTACCCTCAGATATAATTCATCTGCCTCAGAGGATTTAGTTTAATTTTTAAAAACTAGGTGCTTATAGGCTACCCCTACAGTGATTCTAGGCCACAACTCCCATTCCTCATCACGTGAAATGATTTGGCCACATTGAACATGATTCCCCTCACAAGAGAAGACTGAGGAGAAGTAGGAATTGAGCAGTTAAGCCCTCTCTTCCTCACCTGTTACAATGTCACTTTCTTGTCCCCGCAATGGTCCTACCATGTCTTACTTTGAATATAACTAAAAAAACCTTTTTTATTGTGTTTAGCATTTCCTGCTAGCCTAAGCGCATTTCCTGCGCATACTGAGCTTTAGCTCTTCTAACACTCTCCCTACAAGCCTTGGTTATTTGTTTATATTCATCCTTGGTTATAAGGCCCTCCTTCCATTTCCTAAGTGAGTCTTTTTTATTACACAAATTTTCTGAAAACTTGCATGGAGGTACGCTGGCTTCTTTAGGCTCCTCTCATTTTTCTTTCTTAAGGGAATTGTTTCTGATTGTGCCTTCCGTATTTTACTTTTAAGAAACTCCCATCTTTCTTGAACTCCCATCTCCTTATGTTTTTCTGACCATTGGATTCTACCCAGCATAACTTTAAGTTTGTTAAAAATTGCTTTCCTAAATTCCAGCCTATATGTCTGACTAAGTACAGTTTTTCTCTTCCCCAAGACTGCAAATTCCAAAATCACATGGTGTCTACTACCAAGTGTGCCCACTGCTTTCCTCTCATCAACCAGTTCCTCCCTATAAATGTTATAAACAAACATACAGTACTGAAAAGCAAGCCTGTTGTACTACATTAGATCTGAGCATTGCATTACATGGGACATACTTCTCCACAGGGAGTACCTCTGTGTGAGAAAAATAAATTTGAAAGGTTTTGGTGCATATGGATTCTCAAATGACATTATATTCATAGGCATATCTTAGACCCTTGATTGCTTGTCAAGCTTTTTATCTAGAGATTCTGATTTTATTTATATTTTTATTGGATTTGATTTTCACTCAGGGTTTGTTTAAGATACACTTTGATATCAATATTTGTATTATGTTGCATGTGCTACATGCACTCTAAGGAATTAATCCATCACTTTGGTGTTTGAATCCTTATGAATAATTTTTTGATGGATGTTAAATGAGGTATGACGTAAACACTTTAAAAGGATAGTGGCAGTGTTTTTTTTTGACATGTGATGCTTGTGCGCTACACACCATACAAAGTCAGAAGGGGAGCAAAGAGAGCCCGCAAATATAATCTGCACAAGCAGCAGCAGTATCAGAATTCTTCACTGTCTAAAAGTGAAAATCAATATATATGTTGCTGAATATGTCCAGAAAAAGGCTTGAAGATGCAATTAAAGAAATAAATGGGGAAACCTCAACATTGCAAGGTAAAAAACTTGACCCCACTACAGCTACTGCACTATGGCAAAGCTGTTTGAGCGGAGGAACTGGTGAATCAGGTCACAGTGGTGTGATTGGCCAACCATGGTATATTTAGCTATTGAATATATTCACCATGACGTTTGTGGCATTCCTCAGTACGGATTATCATTTATTCGGGAGGTTGTATATAAGCCTACCAAGGGGCATGTTCAATAGCATGTAAACTCGGGCTGTGTAATATTTAGCGGGGGGGGGGGCTTGTGAGCAGTGGCACCTCCCTCAAGGTCATGTGCCTAGGATTCAACACATGAAATATACCTGTTCACCACCTGTTTTTGGTCACAAAATGGAACTCAACCATACTGAAACACTTGGTCATAGACAGTACTTCAAGTTCTTCCTTTTAATGATGACGATGATTTAAAAAAAAAGAATCCATGCATCATTTTGAGTCACATCATTGTGAAACATGAAGGAATTTGCTTGGATTTGAAAAACAGAAAATAAAAGGTTGCTTCTTTCCTTTAAAAAAAAATCAAATTCGGTCCCATGCCTTATGCTAAAATTTATCGCATGTTTCTTTTCGATCAATATTCCTTTATACATGTTCTCAAATGAAGAAAATGGTTATCCATTCATATGTAAAATTCCTATTCTTTATTTTTTCAAATACTTATTTTAGCATTATGGTTCATTATTTTCCTAATTCAGGTTTTTTAAAATCAAAAATAGAGGTGCTTTCCTATTCACTTCAATTAGGCTTTTCCAATATTTACTTCATGCAAACCCATCAAGAATCCCCGGCGCTGCTGGATGCCAGATGATTGTTGCCCCCTTCAATTTTTTTTCCTCCAGAGGTAAGCAGATTTTTTTCATTAGTTTTCTTCCAAATATTGGTTTGATGTGGATTGCCTCCCACCCTCATTTGACTTTCATAAACCTCCATCCACCCCTGCCGTTTCATTTTCTTTTATTTGTAACTCATGTGTTTCTATTTTACAGTGCAGTTATCTTTGTTAATTGGATATTGTTTTTCAGTTTCAGGCTCCGCTGCCTTGTGTAAATACGGCTGCCGCTTACTCAACTGAGCTGAGAACAAGTATGATTAATGCTTAGAGCAGTTTCTAAATGTAGCATATTCTTCTGATTTGGATAAGATAGATGCTTAGAGGGGATTATAGAAAAGGAAGTGTTATCATAAGACACTGTGACTTCACAACCAATACAGAATTATCTGACAGCTTCAGGCATTTTCACAGAAGAGAAACATCATTTTAACTCACTTACACTTCAGTGCAGGAGAGTCATAAAGGTGTGTACAATTTCTACTACTGCTGTTTTACCTATAGGTATTAGGAGCTGATTTGTCCCCATTTTTATAAATGGCCACAACAATGCTAAGTTTCCATACGGGGGGGGGGATTCATCCGGTGTTGTTTATTTGTGAGAAAGTTTTTGCTAGTACAGGAGACCACCATGATGGAAAAGCTTTATAAAGATCTGCAGGAATCAGACCTTCCCCTGGAGACTTACCAGATGCTAAGGAGGAGATTAGGCCACTGATTTTGTCCTTTGAAAATGTGGGCCAGACTGGTAGATCTGCTAAATCAGAAGGGATGTGTTATAAATGTGGCATGGTTGTTGGGGGTAAGGCTAGATGGGCTCCAAAGACCTTGCTAAAGTACAAGGGTCAATCTTTAGCTGACATTTGAGCATCCAGTTGATGGGACCAGGTGTTTAAACTATTGGAGACTAGTGCCCAAAAGTGTGTATCATTTTCCCCAGAAAATGCCAGATTCTTTCCATAAAGATTTGGCAAAGTCAAGGTTTTTTTTGTTTGTTTGTTTAATTAATTTTTTCTATTACAATCTTAAATACAAAATACAAAAGTCAGGCATATATGATTCCAATCTCTAATTAATAAACTGTTTTCTACAAGCTTAGATGGCCTATACCTATGAGTCATATAAGTGATTTACTCTTCAATTGTTTTTATCTGACCAGCCACCGTCTGGCTTAAAAGTTAATTTCAAAGCCTTGCCAAATGGGCAAGTTTCACACAAAACCTGACCCAATTAAATTCAGTCACTTTCATTCTCCAGTGTTATGTTATTAAAGGTAAAGGTAAAGGTATCCCCTGTGCAAGCACCGAGTCATGTCTGACCCTTGGGGTGACGCCCTCTAGCGTTTTCATGGCAGACTCAATACGGGGTGGTTTGCCAGTGCCTTCCCCAGTCATTACCGTTTACCCCCCAGCAAGCTGGGTACTCATTTTACCGACCTCGGAAGGATGGAAGGCTGAGTCAACCTGAGTTATGTTATTACTCAATGCTATTACTGAGTTATGTTATTACTCAATGCTATTACTCACTGATCAAGATGAGTGCCCATGTTAATGTGTCTGTAGCAGCAGAAAAGAGCAAGAGTCCAGTAGCATCTTCAGGACTAACTAAATTTGTGGCTCAGGATGAGCTCACTTGTGGGTGCAGGGGCATAGAAGAGGTACAGGTGGTGAACTGAAACAAAGTGATTTGGTGAAATAGTGGCTGATTATGCCATAGGCACACTGGTGCAGCATAGGGATGGAAACAGAATCGGCCAATCCACTTAGCACTTGATGAACCCTACACCCCAAGTCCACCTGCTGGGATACTACCAAGAAGTGACAAAGCCCAGGGAGTCTCATGGGCACCAGCTACTGCATGGTTCCCTTACTACCTAGTGTTGAGAGTCCTACTGATAGCCCCTGAATTAGGCATGTCACTGAATTGGCTATGCCCCACAACTCCTTAAGAGAGTCCCCTGAACCATGGGATGCTGGCACACAGGCCAAAGGATACCTAGCCAAAAGGATCCATCCCATGGCCAAACCACTCAAAGATGTGACAGTTATGAAGCTTCCAAAACGCAAACCCATAACAACCAATTCACAGGAGTGAGAAGGTGGGAAAGAGGCAGCATTCTGAGGACAATAATTTGGCTGGCAGCACAGTTCTAAATAGAGGAGAATGTGGACAGGTAAGGCTCCTGAGTCTGCTCTCCTCCCTCCCTAGTCGATGTGAGTCCACATGCCAGCGTCCACCCACCAGCCTGGCCATGCAGTCCACAGGTCACTGGCAGCATGGCCACCCTCATTGCTTTCCTGGAGGCCACAAAAACAGCAACAGGGTATGTTGCAGATGCATCTTCTTCCAATTAAGGAGTGTGCAGCAACTCATGGAAGCGCATATCCTGCCCCAAATTTTGTGAAGCTTTAAGGTACAACTAGACGTTTACATTAATCACTGAAAAAAGGATATATTTTATTCCAACAGAAAAAAAGGACCAGATTTTAGTTTGCACCAATCCCAATTCACATCTTACTTAGGTGGTACAGGTATTGCTATGACTCCAAACTATATGAGATGCAGTTTATATGGATGTGGCCAGAGAAGCTCCTTGAAAAAGAAATATTTCTGAGCATAGAGATAACTTGATTAAATGTTGAGGATTGCTAATATGTTTAAAGGTTATAAACATAATGAAAGAAGAACACAATGAGAGGAGATAGAACCTGGGAAGTTTCTTGCAAGCTGAAGCTCTCCAGGGCACACCTGTGGCTAGCAAGCTGACTGCAAAAATTGCTCCCTGCCAAATGCCAAGTAATGGTGGTAGAAAGTAAGGCAATAGCTCATCCCAAAAATGGCTGGTTGAAGCAGTGGTACCACCATCAATTGATTTTTAAAAAAATTATTTTTAAAAGATGAAAAGCGACAAATCCAGAATTGGACACATTTCATTCAGCTGGAAAAATTACAAATGTGTCAGCTCATGATGTTAGCAGAAACTTTGGAGCTAAATGTATCAAGAGCCATATAAAAGGGCTACTCAAAAGTTTTCCATAGATCAATACAGACTGCTACTGAAGCATCAGCATTTGGTGAAACAAATAGACAGATATGATTAACAATAAAACTTGAATTATTTCTCAGTTTCTGAGTTTAGTAAAAAAATAATTGTCTCTTACTGAATAAGAGTCCTTGTCAATGTTCCAGTAGCTGCAACTCATATAATCCTGTAATTCAATTTATTATCTATTGAAAGATCTTCAAAATGTGGGCTAACTTGGTCATGCTCCATGCAGAACATGAATACTGGGTTTCTCACCCAACAAGTGAATTGACGGGGCCTTTTCCGCACAAGGACCAATGTTGCTAATTGGTTCCAGAAAGCAGAAACGCTATTTTTAAAAGTGCAATATCGGCGTTACACATACCTGCTTTTGTAGTAGAATCCAGTAGCGTTTCGTTTCCCACAGGTTTCTGGTCTCGCAAAAATCGCTAGAAAGGAAACGATTTTTTCTGTACTTTGTCCCGCCCCTGGCCGTCAATCAAACGAACAGCCAATGGGCGGTTGTTATCATGCTCCCGAAAAGCCCCTTTCCTTTTAAGAACAGGGTTTTTTTTAAAAAAGAAAAATACACATTGCAACGAATATGCCTTGATTCCTCCTAACGTAGAGACCCATCTAGCTGGCATGTGAGCTGGTGAGTCATCGTTGAAGCTGACCCAGATCTGGTCTGTGCCTGGATGGGAGGCAGGCCCATGTATGCTATCATGGGTTCCACGAAGGAAAATGAGATATCTCTGTAAATAACAAGCATACATGCCTGTTCCTCAGACTCCCCTGTTTTCCCGAGGGGAAACAGCATTTGTTGGGAGGGAACAGTCATTCCCAGTTAATGGAAAATGCTGATGGTATATCATTTATTGGCTTGTAAAGGAATGACTATCATGGCCATCATATTTTATTATTAAGGCAGAAATTTTGTAATTGGACAAAATTGTCACATATCAGAACACTACATGTATAGTGCTGAATACTAATCTAACTTCTACACCAAAAAAAATATACATAATTAATTTATATTCAAAAGATTATTATGCAAATTTACCTAATCTCATCTGAAGCTTTTTTCAGATTTTTCATAATTACTAAAGTTGAGCAAGGAAACTCATAAGAATACCTGAATGAAGTATGCAAACGTCTTTATTATGCGAGAATCAAAAGTTACCATTTTGATGCACGCATTAAATGAAATTAAAACAAACACACTTTGCTCATAGAAGACTAAACCAACTGCAAATTAATATGGTTTACTACCACTCTTTAAGATATATATTTGCCAATTATATATATTTTAAAGGGACAAACATGACTCTGGCATATGTATATTATATTCAAATGCTGTACCCAATAATTTTAAAAGCCATGGGGGAAAAGGGACTACAGCCTAGGTCCAGTGTAGCTTCTGCTATAATCTTCTAACACTGGCCAGGAGAGCAGAAATGTATATGCATGCACTTTCATGATCCCCCCCCACACACATTTCTGTCTTTGCATATGAATAATTCTCCTTGCTTTTTGATGCTAAGTGTAAAATTATGTTAATTGCAGCTTTACATAACTTCACATCAGAATTATATATGGGTTTGTGACTCTGATTAAAGCTAACCATGATATTTGGTAAGATCGGGGCCTCTGATGTCAGAATGAACATATTTAGCTGCAAACAATTTGTGTGGCCAGTTTACCTGTTGTTGTTGTTGTATTTCTTGACTGCCTCTGATTCATTTAGGGCTCCCTTTATGCCAGAGAAAAAGTATAAAGCTATGACAAGTATAACTAGGGTTGGAGGCCCAGCACCTCACCAGAATGACTAAAACTGAAGGCAGATGTGGGGTCTGCTTCTGGCCAAATCCACTAAAAATGACATCACTTGCAGACATCTTCGGGGGCCTAGTGTGTCATCAGAAGATACTGTAAAGGAATGGATTCATACATCAGACGTGCTGTGTTGTTGCCAGGGTTGGGTGATTTGAGTTAGGAAAAGGTAGCTTTCTGGTTGGGAGGAGGAGGAGGAAGGAAAGCTGGATGGAGACAACAGAAGCTAGGGAGAATCAATTTATCATGCCCTTTCCTCTCTTAAATGAGGAGCTCACTGGGACTGTGATGGACAGAAGGCTGCCTAGTCCCTAGCTGTAACCCCCCCCCCTCATTTGAATGCCTAAACCAATATGAAAGTTGTAGCAACATCCAGTCAGTTTTCAGAGCACTGATAAGGATGTGGGAAGAAATGAAGACAATCGACAGGGGAGGGTTGTTTCTGGGGCTGAGCAGATGAAGTATAGTTAAGGACTATCTCTGGGAGAAGGAGATGATAGTTTGACTTTGGAAGGGAGCAGACATATTATAAGGAAAATATGGCTCTCGGGTAGAGCAGACTGAGTAGGTTAGAACCCATGAATGTATGTGGGTCTCATTTGGTTCAAGTCGCTCCTTCAGAGAGAATAACTGCAAACTGTCAAGGCTGTGGGAGTCTGAGAGAAATTTGCTTTATCAAGGGGAAGTTTCTGAATGATTCCTCACTGGAAAGTTATCACTAAAAGGGTGAAATACCATTCAACTTCTCTGGTAGAGATTAAATTAAATTGTATTCAAGGCTTCCTGACACTGTAACTTGTGAAGAAGAAAATAGCACAGGCTAAAATGTTACTCGGTTTTGTAAGGTTTGCCCATACCTATGAGCACTTAAGTCTTTGAGTCATCATGAGAAGAACAATAAAACACTACTGTTGTTCTTTTTTTAAATCCTGCTTCAGAGTCTGACAGTACCTTATAATAGGGAACCCACTATGTACACCCATCAAAATAAAGCCTTAACCTCATAGAATACAACCTTGGAAAAAGAGAGACTAAATACACCTGACATTGCAGCAAGCCATCATAGCTGAGCGTTGAGAGGGCTTTGCACCCTATTGGAAGAAGGACAATAGCAGGAGAAAGACATCCCAGCAGCCTCTGACTCAAAGCCTCATTTAAATAGCTGCACAGTCAAAGAAGGCACGATGTCATCCAGACAGCAGAAGATGTGCAAATGCCAATTAGCAGGAAAGGAGCTTGTTAAAATAACAGATGAGAAAAGACGAGTATTGGCAGGTGAAATTGGATGACAAGAACTTCTCTGCGATGTGCATTTAATACCCCATGGGGGGCATTACTGGTTTTGCAGATTAGCATTACTGATTAAATGTGCCAGAGAAATATTTTAGGGAAAGAGTAATGAGACATTTGTTGAGATGCGATCATCTGCTGAAGCTGATGAGACAAAGAATAACAGTAGTCTTTTTGAAAGGTAATGTAGAGAGTAAAAGAAGATGCTGTATTTAATGAAGATAAGGTGCAGTGGAAAGAAGTGGAAAGAGAAGAGCGAGACAGCCTGCCAATGCTGGATTTAGATGAATTTAAACATTTGTAATAACAAAACTTTGCAAACGTTTTGTGGAATAAGCAGGAATTTTTAGGAAAATGAAACTAAGTTTATTGCTATTTTCTTTAGAAAGAAAAACAAAACTTGAGCTTACAAATTTTATAGCCTGGGAAGGGTTAGCAAAATTATCACGATTACTTGACAGCAACAATATGACATAGATCCTACTTTATGTTATTAAACAGTTGGTTTTAAAATATACATTAAAAATATCCCACAAAAATCAAATACACTAAAGCTCAACAAGTTTTTTTAGCCTTCCTCATAGCAAAATCTTCTAAAAGTTCATCAAAATTTGTTTATCACTTTCAATGTACAGAACGCTCAGCATTAACAACCTCCCTTACGACATTGTAGCCCTGAACTAATTCTTAAGTATTTTGCATCTTGAAAAAGACCTCTCTGCCAAACAGTTAGTGACTGTTAAACTAAGTACAAATGACTGAGGGCATCAGTGATAGCAATGTAACTTTCCAAAATAGCTTCTGTGCCTGTTCCATGTGCCACCCACCCGACAATATTTAGGTATTTTTAACTTTGGTTGCAAAAATGATTTTAGAATTGCCCATCTCTTTGTGGAGGATGAAAATAAGGCATAAATTTCATTGATAATACCACAACAGTTTACTGTAACCAGGTAGCATTCAACAGCTGAACAGCACATGGAAGAATGACCAGCGCATGGAATAAATTACTGAAGAGTTGTTCAGTGCATTATGGCAGCACGTGCAAGAAAGGCATTTAACAGTCTCAAGAATATTATACACCTTGACTGGGGACCCCTTAGATTTTGAGGCCCTAGGCTTCAGCCTACTTAGACTATCAGTAAATCCAGCCCTGCAGCCTGCACATGAAGATTGTGATATTAAAGTGATTAGACTGAGATCAAGCAAGAGGTACCATGAAAAATGATATCTCAGATTGCAGCCTCTTTATCTAAGAGGTATCTAAGACATAGAGAGGTATCACCGGATGCAATGGAGCAGTCAAATAGAAGTATATCACCTCTAGGGTTATATAAAATATTGCAAAAGACATGGGCTACCCAGAGTACCATCTCAGCATTTTGTTTTTTAATGGAAACATCAAGAAAAAGAAAACTGTGACAATAATTTTAGGGCAAATTGTTTTTATTTTAAATTGGCTACATCTAGGTGGTTGAAACAACAACTGCTCATCATGTACACCAGGCTGGATAAGAAACAGCATTTTTAGGAATCCAGATTTTCCCAATTTAGCCATTCATTTAACTAAAAACCATGGCAAGTGCTCTCTGTCTAGAATTTCCCATTATTTCAAATCCAACAAAGGGATAAATGAGATTCATTAAGAATATTTTTGTATTGCATTGATGCGTCATGGTCAACAGAGAGGCCCTTGATAGCCAGTCATACACTCTACCATTGGAACTCTGCTTCTGTCCAGGTTTTCTGTCTTCTCTGTTCTTGGGATCTTGGGGTAGGCTGTGAGATCATTGGCAATAGGCCATCACACTTCGCAGTTCAGGTTATGGTGCTGGCTCCTGCTCCATGTTCACTTGGACTTCTGGTCCAATAGCCACAATTTACCCTGAGTCCCCTGAAAGTTCATGTGGCTCAGAGGACTCAGGCACTTCAGAGTCGTCATGGTTTTGCCCTCCATATGATCAACTGCTATGGTGTCTTCATCCTCTAATGTATAACTGTCGTTCCCACTCCTGATGAATATATTGTCATATAGTTTTTAGTCACCTTAGAAACTAAAAGTGGTTACAATCACTATTAATATTGAAAGGTAATGAAATAATGTTAAAGGTAATTTTAACTGTTGTATAGCATTGTGGTGTTGAGAAAGTAATTTCCATTATCAGCAGGTGAGTTAAAATTGTCAGAGATCTTTTCCTATATTAAATCTTGCATATATCTGGACTTTGTTGCTCAGTTACTATCCTGTTGAATTTTAATTTCATAAATCAATATAACAAAGACATTTATAGCTTGTGATGGCTTTGAGCACAATGTAAACTTTATATCCTACAAAAGTAATTAATAAGATGACCATAGGGAGGAATATTCTGCATGTTTATTCATTTACTTAAACTTCACTCTAAACAGCAGTAGATTATAAATTGTTTTCCTTGCTGAGCTCAGGCTAGGCGGATAAATTTCATGGGTTTGTCATGGTGAAAATATTAAATTTCATGCTTTGTCCTAGATTAATAGAAAAAAACATATTAAAACTGTGGAGGCAGTTCACAGAAACCTAAACAGAATTTCAGCAGGCATGCTTTATGAAAAAAATGAAATGAAACATGCTTAAGATAAAAAGAACGGAAGGCTGAACCATGGAAGTTAGCTGGCAAGATATATTTTGAGTAAAATATAACTTGGTTTTACAAAGTGCTCCTTACTTTTCAGTTCAACAAAACTAGTTTCCAGCATATTTTGGTTCTATATTTTTTAGTTCCAGGAGGAACAAAGAACAGTCCTTGGGCAGTGTTGAAGAAATTAGCTGCAATTCTGGAAACACTATTTGCTGCTTGTTTCACTATATAATTATTCCTATCTAGGCAGAAATGACAAGAGTCTTAAACTGGTTGGCTAGATGTTAATTCAGTACGTCTTAAATTAAACTCCAACAAGAGCTTGTCTCAAATGCAGACCTGTTTAATCCTCTGGCAAGCATTTCTGTATGAAACATAGAATACAAGAATATAATTGTATGCACAGGGCATGACTGCAGTGACCATCACATTATCCACAGCACCTGTACATGGCTTCAGACTCTTATCGCTTTCAAGGCAATGGCTCTGACAATGGAAGGAGTCAAGCTGCAACAATTACCACATGTCCATAGATAAAATTGGAAGGTAAAATCATATGGTATAACAAATTTTCACACACTTTTAAGATTGAACTTAAGTGCTGTGTTGAATCCATGCATCATATGTGGCTGAAGGAAAAATATTATGGAAAGCTACAGTGATGCTAAGAACATAAGAATATAAGATCCCTACTGGATCCAGTCCAGCACCCTGTCTCACACAGTGGCCAACCAGTTTCTCTGGAGGGCCAACAACAGACCATAGAGCTGAGGCCTTCTCCTGATGTGTCCTCCTAGCTCTGGCATCCAGAAGTTTCATGTCTCTGAATTAGGGAGGGGGCGGGTCCCTTTAGTCACCAGGGTTAGTATCCCCTGATAAACCTGTCCTCCATTATTTTGTCTAATCCTCAAATTTCATCAGATCTTAGAAACTTAGCATGGTTGGTCCTGGTTAGTATTTGGATGGAATTCCTCCAAGGAAGAATATGGTTCTGTGATGTCAAGGTTCTGTTGAGGCAAACTGCCTCTGAATGTCTCTTGCCTTGAAAATCCTACAGGGTCATCATAAGTCAGTTGTGAACTGACAACAGCAAAAATGCCTCAAGATTTAGTAGGAAGACAGAGAAAAAGTTCTCTCTGTCCACTCTCTCTACATAATGCATAATTCTCTGAGATGTGGTTCTGATACTTCATTTACTTACCTTGGGAGGAAACTTGTTATTTTCACCTGGCAATGTTACTATTATCTTGTCAAGTTGTACAGAAAAGTTTACATCTATCAAAATCAAATACTAAATCAGTTATGATGAAAGAAAAATTCTATTAGGATTAAGCTAAGGGTCCAAGATGACAGTGAAAATGGACACCGGGAGATGAGTGCTCCACCCATCAATGTTTTTTTGGGTAGAATAACTGCCCAAAATCTCTTTGGCCTCCATGACATTGGGGGGGGGGGGGGTAGGGTAGGAATGATAGAGTACCCCCTTACTTGGTCCCCAGCTGAACAGCAGCCAGCTGACAAGACGAAGAAATGGGGAAGGAGTATGGAAGGCCCAGCTAGGACTGGTGGACATGTGCAATGGCCACAAGGGGCTCAAGAACACCAAAGCAGGGAAAGCAATCAGGTGTGAGACGGTGGGTCAAGTAGCACCACCACCACCAATGAGCCATCCAGTGAGGGAAGGAGCTCAAAACTGGAAGGACATCTCCCCACACACTCTCTACCCCTTTGGACAATGAGAGATTTTGAATCCATGGCTTCAGAGGTGTCAGAACATCATGAATGCACTGATTGTCCAGGATTTGGACACTTCAGATGCTATTACCCTCAAGGTTTGCTTGCCCACCCCACTTACCATCAAGCTTCTTTGTTGGGTCCTGTTGGGAGGGGTGAGTTATCTTGGCAGCCCAGACAAAAACACCTGTGGGGCTGCAAAGCATTGCAACCTATGGAGGGGCCCCAAGTGGCAGGAGACCCTCCCAGATGATGTGCCACGAAGGTGGTGCTCGCGTACTACCACTTTGGGAGGAGCTGAAGAAGCGGTTTGCATTAGGGAGACCCTCTTTTGTCGGGAGACAGCAAGCAATGGGGAATTCTTCACCAGACAGATATCTGTCTGATGCAGGAGGAGGTTGGTCCACAGAGAAGAAACCAGGGCAGACTTCACCACCAACTGGAGGTGATCACAGAGACAAGATCCTCCAATGACACCTGATGACAGCTCCAGGAAACTGTGGAGAGGAAACAACTTCCAATGTCACCTGGTAGCCAGTGGGCTAGTCTTTTAAAGCTGCATCTGAACAAGAAGACTGGAAGTTGCAGCACTACTTCCTGAGGCCAGCAGGATTGAACTGAGTCAGTGGGAGGGAGGGGAATTTTGGACTTAAGTATATTGCTGTGGTCAGGTCCAGGAGAGCCCCTGGTTAGGAAGGATCCTGGTCCTAATTTAGCATGTTTTATGCCAGTTATAATATAGCTTTGGTTGGGGGGGGAGGGATTTTACAGGGTGAATATGGATTGGATGGGTTAGGGAGGGTAAGTTAAGCTAGGGCTAATTAGGGAGGGGGGAAAAGAGTGGTCAGTTCATCCTGGGAGGGTGTGTCAGGGGACAGGGTGCTATTAAGAGAGGGCCTAATGTTGGCTAGGATCCCAACTATTATAGGTCAAGGGTGACATCACAGTGGGAGGAGACTGGACAGAAGAGCAGTGAGCTATGAGAGCCCATATGGGCCTCAGCCGTGGATATTCCACAGCCATGGGATTGGGCACACTTTCTATCCTGCTAAACTCCATCTCAACCCATGACACATGAGGGTGGAGGCTAGGGTGGAGCCAGCACTGATGTTGTGCAATGCAAGGTCTATTAAAAACAAAACCTCAACTCTATAGGACTATTTCAGACCTGGCTTGCGTAACCAAGATCTGGGAGGGTGACAGCAAGAAACCCTGAAAGATCTGGCACCCCGTGGGTTCTTGGTTTTTCACCAGTCTTGGCTCCATGGAAGGGGGGAGGGGTGTCCTCATACAGGAGGCTTACTCCTATAGGGCTCTCCCAGCACCATTGATCCCCAGTGTGGGGTGTGTCTGCATTGGATGGGAGTTAGTCAAGAACTGGGCCATCTGGTTGGTGTACCGCCTGCTCAACATACCACCAAATGCCCTCTTGAGGCTTCTGGGGGCAGCAGTCTGTTGGGTGTTGCAGTCTCCCAAGCTTTTAATCCTGGTGGACTTCAATATCCATGTCGACTCACCATCTTCAGGTCATGGCCTGGTGTCGGTGATGGTGGCAGTGGGGTTCTCAAAATTTGTTGTCAGTACAACCCATCAGGCTGTCCACATTTTAGATCTGATCTTGGGTGCAGGGGTATAAGTAGAGCTGATGGCAATGAATGTTTTCCCATGGCCAGACCACCATGCCCTGCAGGCCCAGATTTGGACACCACCCCCATCCTGTTTGGGCTATGGATGCATTTTAGCCCGCCTGCAGAGACTTATGGATCTGACCAGCTTCCTGAATGCTCTGTGGAACCCGATGCCTCCTGGCAACTCATTGGCAGCACTAGTGGAGGAATGGCAGTCCTGCTTGGCTGCTGCCATTGACAAGATTGCTCCTAGACATCCTCTCCACCCTTGTTAGACAGGCACCATGGTATACTGGGGAGCTTCAGGAGAGGGAGAGGGAAGTGGGACAACTAGAGTGTGGAGGAAGACTCATGATGAAGCAGCAAGAACATCTTATCACATACTTATGAGGGCATATGAGATGGCTGTGATGGTGGTAAAATTTGAGTTTTATGCCACTACCATTGCGTCCATGAGCTGTCACCAGGCCCAATTGTTTAGGAAATTTCATCCTTGAGGAAGGCTGCCAAAATTTTAGTTTTGCATCATGGCTGTGAAGCACTAGTGAGCTTTTTTGTGGATAAAGCCTTGTCACTCCTCTGGGACTTCCATGCCATAGTTGATACAGAGAGGGAACTGGAGGCCCATTGGCCATCACAGGAGGTGATATTAGCTGGCTTCAGCCAGCTCTCATTAACTAGGAAGTGGACAAGTTACTAGGTTCAGTGATGGCAACTACTTGCCCCCTTGATCCCTGTCTGTCTTGGTTGCTCCAGGGAGCTGACCAGAGGATAGAAGGCCCTCTCAGGAATATCATCAATATATTCCTGGCTACTGGGGATTTATCTGAGGTGCTGAAGGGGATGGTAGTGTGTCCATTACTGAAAAAATGATCTCTGGATCTGCAGGATCCAAACAGCTACTGCCCAGTCTTGCATGTTGTATTTATGGGTTAGGTGTTTGAGAAGGCCGCCACAGATCAGCTCCTAGCAGTCTTGGAGGAAACTTCAGAGCTCAGCCCTTGCCAATCAGGCTTCCATCCTGGACTTGGGGTGGAGACAGTGCGGGTCACCTTGATGGATGATCTTCAGCACTAGCTGGACAGAGGTGGTTTGGCCATTCTCATAATGCTAGGTCTATTGGCCGCATTTGATATAGTTGACCAAAAGCTTTTGGCACCACTTCGCCAGGACCAGGATTCATGGGACAGCCCTTCAAAGGATTGCAGTGGTGGAAGAGTTGTCATACCCATTTCAACTTCCATGTGGGGTTCCTCAGGAGGCAGTCCTGTTCTGCATGCTTTTTAGCATCTTTATACACTCTCTGACTTAGCTGGTCTAAAGCTTTGGGCTGGACTGTCTTTTCTGGAGGGTCTTTTCTGTCCTGGCCCCAACCTGGTAGAACTAGCTCCTAGAAGAGCTTACGGCCCTTCAGGAGCTTTCACAATTCTGCATTGTCTGTAAGATGGAGCTTTTCCACCAGGTCTTTGGTTGAGGCCAGAGCACAGAGGATCTAACGGCCCCTCTAAACTCAAGAGCAAGCAGATTAGAACAACTTGTATCTGGATTAGCCAGCGCTCCTGGAAGCTGTCCCCTGAGGTGCTAGGGGGGAGTTTAAGAGAGGAGGTTTTTTTCACTGCTGGAACAGGGAATTGCTTAGATTTTAATGTTTCTGTCCATGTGGGGATTTATTTTTATTGTAACCTGCCACAAGATGACACTTGAGAGTGGTGGGTAAGAATTCAAACAAATAATAAAATAATAGAAAATTGTTAATTCTACAACCTCAATTTGTGTTCCTCACAGATTTCAGTTTTCCAGAGAGCTTCACAAACAAACATTATGGTTGGTAAGATAAGGACAAAGGTATCAATTTAATAAGCAGGGTTTTTCTGTGGTATTGTAGTTTAAGCTTTTGATGACAAGGAATAAATATTCCCATCAATGCAGGCATTATTTGGCTGTTCTATAGCACAATGAATTTTGGAATTACTCAACTAATATTTCTTGAGCTTCAGGAAATATGTTGAATTATTTATTCATCATGAAGTAAAACCACATAAATTTTTGTGGTCTAAATGCCTCAATCAGTAAACCACTCCTTAGTCAATATACTCAATTATTTCAGTTAACCTTCACTTCAATAAGCACAGCTGCTTACTGGATCTCAAAAGGTTTAAATTACAGAAATTAAAAATATTAAAGAAGAATTACTTTACATCTATGAGTAATTTCCTGCTGGGATGATCAAAAATTAACTGTGTTCATAATCTTGGCAAACTGAAAGTATGCTTTCAGAGTACTCCTTCACACTTCCGTATAAATTAGGTATTTTTGACTGAAATATTGTTTCTAGTTAAAAGGGTAGACTTATAAAAGACAAACTAATGTACAGAATGAAATTATTCGCCATGTTTGATTCATCCAAAGGCAAACAAAACCAATAGGCAAAAAGTGGTATCTTCTTGAAATTTATTAAATGCAGCCCTAGGTCATTTAAATGTTTTTGCATCCAGAATGGGGTCCCAGGTATACAATCCCGCTTTCTGTTTCTTCTTCAGTGGTTGCAATTATGGTCTATAATAAAGCAACAACATTGTGTAAATTAGCCAAATAATACTTTCATCTGTAGCCAGTTAAGCACACCCTGTCACTTTTAAATGAATTACAAACAAAAATACGTCAAGATCCATAGTCAACCTACCTTAATATAAAGATTTAGCATCACTAGTATTAATTTCAGTTATACAGGTAAAGCATTTCACATTGGCAATAGCTCTTCAGTAAAGGGGTCACTTCTTTAATTGTGCCCAACCTGTGTGTCACACACTTCACATTTAAAGCTCACCCTGACAACCCAGGTATTGGTAATGTGCTGATTTAAAGTGGCAATGGGAACAGGTTGGGCACAATTGAAGAAGTGATGGTAGTTCATAGTCTGAGGAAGAGTGCTTGCACTCAAAAACTCACGCCTTGAATAAATCTTTGTTGGGCTTAAAGGTGCCACTGGACTCTGATTTTGTGGTGCTACTTCAGATCAACACGGCTACCCACTTGAATCTCAGCTTGTTGGTATTTGCAGAGTGTAGTGCTCTCTGGGAAATATAGATAGATAGGCGGTCCCTCAGGTCCAAAGGGACTAGACCTCATGGCCTTGACAGTAGTTACCAGAACCTTAAGTCTTATCGGGTATTCAGCTGGCAGCCAGTGCAGCTGTTGGAGCATAGGTCAGATGTGGGCCCTCCAAGGTGTTCCCATATGAACCCTGACTGCTGCATTCTGCACCAGTTGTAGTTTCCGGATCAAGGATAAGTATAGAACTGCATCAAGTAAGTTGCAGAACTTCAGGCTAGAGGTGACCATCGCCTGTGGTTAGGTGTTCTGAGGCCAGATAGGGCACTAGTAGCTTTGTTTGGCATAGGTGGAAAAATGCTAGCCTTGCTACTCTAGTGACCTGCTCCTCCATGGAGAGGGAAGTGTCAAAGATCATGCCCAGGTTCCTGGCTGAGTGTGCAACTGATAGTTGTATACCATCCAGGTAGGGCAGTTGTGCTTCCTTGCCTGCACCTTTCCTACCAAACCACAGGACCTCTGTCTTTGAAGATTTAACTTCAGGCAACTCTGCTTGAGCCAGCCTGACACTGTTTCCAGACATCTGGCTAATGAGTTTGGGGTTGAGTCAGGGTGGCTGTCCTTTACTTAATTTGTTTTAATTCTAGACGCTCTCAAGCCTCCTTTTGCATTGTAATCCATTCAAAGAGTATGTCTGAACTTTTCAATAATTCCTTGTTGAAGAAGCTGGTTTACCTGGAAGCATAAAGCTTGCTGAACAGCAAGGGCAACTGTGTTTTACAATGAAGCCTAGTATTGAAAACAAGCTGTTTGAAAGCACAAAGATAAACAGAAAGGTGACTAAACTGTCAGCAGGAAGTAAGCTAAAGCTGACATCTGACACCTCCTTGCAAGTCTAGCCCCCACCTGTACTGTGAAGAAAACTGTATACTGCTACAGAAGGAAATATATATAATATAAATGGAAGGATGGGGGGGGGGATAAAATAAGAAAATAGTGATAGATGATGAAACAGAAAGAGACAGACACAGAAATTGGTACAGGAGTGCAGAGATAGGGAAGGGTATGTACTGTAGCTGAAGGATAAACACACTAAAATCGAATTGACAGGAAGAAATGGACTCTAATGGCCCAATATAGTACTGATACACCCCGCTGTGCCCATTGAGTAACTCCATTTGCTGTCATAGAGATTTGGTGGTGTAAAATTGTTATGCCGTGATGGATCAGACCTCAGCAAATCATGCCCGAGAATAAATATATCAAAATAAAAATCTGACAAGGAAACAGAAAACGTAAAAGAAAAAGTTATGAAGAAGCAGCACTTTGTTCATTGTTCATTTTATTCATCCTACAGCCATTTCCTTGCCAAACTTGGGGATTTTTCCCCAGTGTATTTCCCCCTTCTATCTGCATTTGCTTTGGGAGGTTGATATTATTACAAATCACTGTTATCTTTTATTATTTTGCATGCATACATCAATACTATCCCACTAAGCATTAATTATAAAAATGGAAAAAGGTGATTTATCTTGATGCTTAACAATAATATATCCTCTAAATTCAGTTACTTCAGAAGATTTTAAATGGGTATGTTTATGGATTTTTAATTTAAAAAAAATTTAAAAAAGGTTTTCCCACTACTGTTTTTCCTTGGTGGGCTTATGTTCCTGGTCAATAGCCAATCTTGCAAGCCAGGTTTGAAGATGAGTGGGGTGAGGTGGGTGAGGGGTAAGAAAAATGGGGTGGGGGCCTTGGGTTGGGAGTTTTAATTGTAGGATATTTTGAAAATCTGACTATGAATGTTTTAATCTATGTTGTAAGCCACCCTGAGCCCACTAGCAGAGAGGGGTGTTCTGTAAATATTATTACTAGTATTATCATTATCATCATCATTCGGATTTCATTCTCTGGATTATTACCACTGACGTATTAAATCCCCATAAATCAAGGTTCAAGGGGGTGGCAGGTCACAGTGGATGAGCTCTAGAGTTGTGAGTGTCCTGCATAGTGCAGGGGGTTGGACTAGATGACCCAGGAGGTCCCTTCCAACTCTATGATTCTATGAACAGAAAATTGTAATTTTGGTGAAGTCAATAGTAATAACCAATTAATACTCAATACTCTAAATTAATTTTAGCTCTAGTTTTTTCTTAATGGTGCAGGGAAACCACTTTTCCATTCCTGAAATGGAAGAAGAGAAGTGAAATACAACACACCACAAATCAAAGATTTGCTAACTGTACGTAGAAAGCACAGTAGCTTTCATGTTCCTCTGTTGGCAGTATCATGCACAGCTGGACAATACAGCCATGTGAATTGCAAAATATCCACTAATTCTAAAATAATGAGTACAAGGTGCCGATGATGACCTCAGAGCATGCATAATGCAAGCAATCCAATAATTGAGATGGCATCAACAGTGGGTACACAGCCAGCTACCAGACTGAATGCTGCCACGGCAGAAATGTAAAATGATTCAAAATGCTGTTCATTTTGGATTGTGAATAAATCCTTGAGGCAATCACATGAGGCATGTGACTCAGCTTGTATACAGCATTGTGAACAAGGCAAGTCTGATTTTTCAGTCTACTGTTTCATGAATACTGAATCATTCCTGGTTATGAATGAATGAGAACCTCATTTCCTTTCATATATTTAGGAAGAGGGTAGAGAGATGTTTCTTCTGTATATTGGTTAGGTAATTATTTTTGGCATTAGACCCATTCTTAACTAGAAAATTTTTCAAATCATGTATTTCTCAGTAGGGCCTTTAAAAAAAATATTTTACCCATGTGAGCCCAGCCTGAAATGAGATTCAGGCTGGTGTAGAAACAGAGCAGGCCTCATTGTATAAACTGCACATTAGCCAGCCAAAACTGCAATTAGAGACAACTACATCCTGCTGCCTTTCTCTGCTGCCACTCAGTTTGGCAGGGGATGGTGGGGGGAATTCTGGGGAAATGGGGAAGTGACCACTATTAGATCTGTGGTGGATCGTGTGGGTCAATGACTCAAAGAAACTGGAATCATTGCAGCTCTTTATTGGTGCCAGAACGTGATACGAGTTGCACCAAAACCACACCGAACCCCCCTCCTGAAAACCCCAACTTATATACACACAAGAAACAAATGGATCACCTGTGGCAGTGTGCAGTTGGTTAGCCCCCGACTTTTTGATTTAATCCCATTGGATCAGTGGGGATTCTTGCAGCACATGGGCTGGGTGCTGTGCTAGCTTCGATCGTACCTTGGACCTCAATTTCGGTCCTCTGTCAGATGGTTAGCATGGCTGCATACACAACAGCATCATGACCAGCCATGCCATGGCTTGGCTGCCATGGCATGGCTTCCAACAACACCAAGAAACATGATTGCATTGAGCAGAGATGTTGCGTTTAGGGTTGTGCTCTTCAGCCACCAAAGCGGCTCTTTGAGCCCAAAGCAGCCAGTGCTGCAGCGCGGGGAGGAGGGGCAGCGCCGGCACCAGAGTGCCAGTCAGCGCACACAGATGCAGAGCCGGGTTACGCACCACCACCGGCGCCACCCCACCCCGTGGCACTGACTACTTCAGGCTTGAACGGCTGATCCAGCGGCCGAAGCACACAACCCTAGCTGCATTCGCTCTGCAGTCACCCTACAGAAATTTGGGTAAATACTAGAAAGAGAAGAATAGCTGTTTTTTGGTACCCCAGTTTTAACTACCCAAAGGAGTCCCAAAGCAGTTTACAATCACCATTCCCTTCCTCTCCCAACAACAGACACCCTGTGAGGGAGGTGAGGTTGAGAGGGCTCTAAGAGAGCTGCTCTGAAAGCATTGTGACTAGCCCAAGGTCACCCAGCTGGCTGCATGTGGCATAGTAGGGAATCAAACCCCTACACAAACCCCTGGGTTATGCTAGTAGTGACAGCAATGTGTCACTGGTTGTGTTGATGCCTCACTGATGGGGTGAGGGGTGAACTTTTAACTTTCGCTATGCTGTGAAATGCTAAGACACCTAAAGTGCCCGTTCAACATGAACGAGATAAACAATAGACATTGTCTGTAATCTTGTCTGTAATATTTTGCCTCTGTAGGATGTACTTCGCTATCTCTTGAAATGGTGCCAATGTTGATGTGTCAGGCTGACCTATCTTCAAGGCCAAAAGAAGAAACTGGAATTGTTTATATTAGCCATTGGGGCAGGCAAGGAATGGGGAGAAACGGAAATTGCCTTTTTGGGACCTTTGTCGGTGACTTGGCATAATGGCATCAGGGTGGTCCCGGGGGATGTGCAAAGGGGTAGAGACCTTATGTTGTTGGTTTGACCCATGAGGGCATCACCTTTCCCGCTTCCAATGAGAAGTTATATAATTTCATGTAACTCTTTTTTTCTGTGCACAGGTACTTTGGGACCCATCCCACCTGTGTCTGTTTTGTTCTTCTGCAGTAGAATAAAAATCATAAAAGGTTTTCCAGTCTAGTGGTCATTCTATTTGGGCATTGCACACTAGGCAGACGATCCTAAAAAGCCCAGACCAGGCCCTGGGCCATCACACAGGCTAGTCATCCCAAAGAAAGTCTCCTGCAAATTGCAAGATGCAACTGTACCAACACCTCTGTACCTAGTTATAAAGGTTCCATAGAAATCCATGGGATTTCAGCCTGGAGAAAAGGTTGAGAGGGGACATGACAGCCCTCTTTAAGTATTTGAAAGGTTGTCATTTGGAGGAGGGCAGGATGCTGTTTCTGTTGGCTGCAGAGGAGAGGACACGCAGTAATGGGTTTAAACTTCAAGTACAACAATATAGGCTAGATATCAGGAAAAAAATGTTCACAGTCAGAGTAGTTCAGCAGTGGAATAGGCTACCTAAGGAGGTGGTGAGCTCCCCCTCACTGGCAGTCCTCAAGCAAAGGTTGGATACACACTTTTCTTGGATGCTTTAGGATGGTTAGGGCTGATCCTGCGTTGAGCAGGGGGTTGGACTAGATGGCCTGAATGGCCCCTTCCAACTCTATGATTCTATGATTTAAACCTAATAGCTGTGCAGAGGATTACAGCCCCAAACTTTTATTGTTCTCCATCTAGAAGAGCTGTAAAGAATGGGCAGCATAAAAATCCAAATAAATAAATAAATAAGAGGGTGGGGGAGTAGCTAACACAGATATATATTTGTGTCCACCATACTACTCTTACAATGTTTCTGTTTTGCCATACATTCCATACAGTTGGTCTTTTCAAATGTCTCCTGCAAAAGAAACAAGCCATTAATGCTAACGTCGTTTAAATAGCTTTCCTGAAGATTCAGCCTGCAAAGGAAAATGAAAGAAAGCAGTAGCCTGATCTCTGCATTGCTAATAGAGAGACGGAAATAGGCCTGAGTGTTCCCTTCTATTTCACCAGAGATCATAATCTTCTGATGCCCCATACTTCAACCTGGGCATACAGGGAAACACATAAGGCTGATGTGGCACAGAGGGAGACTTTTACACTGGACTCTTTAAATCCTCCCTGTACATTTTGACATGGGAAGGAAAGTATTGATACTTTATTATTCAGAACAAGGGAAAAATCTAAATTTCTGAGTCATTATTTTCTAACAAAATCCAGTTAGGAGATACTTATAATTCTATTGATTTTCTGCTATGGGTCAGGCTGTTAAAATGTGCTTTCAATCTATTCTGTTAATATCTGTCCAACTTTTTTTTTAAACTGCTTATCTGAGCAGTTCTATTAATTGGTTTTATGGACTTGGCTGGCTGGTTTCCATCGTGGTGGTTTTAATGCTTCTGATTATTGGGATAATTGGTCATTCTCTACATTTGCATTTTAACTAGGTTTTAGTATTCAGAGTTGCTTTGGGGGGTTGTAATGAAAAATGGGGTACAGTTTAAATCAGTCAATACTTTTGGAATGGGGTACAGTTTAAATCAGTCAATACTTTTGGAATGTTTCTTAGCATTTATCATCTTTTTTTTAAGCAACAAGGCTTAAATACCAATACTTTAATGAGTTGATTATGGAAAATGATGATCCCCCAGTGCAAAACTTTAAAATAGTGGAATTCGGCGTAACGCATACCTGCCTTTGTAGTGGAATCCAGTAGCGTTTCAATAGTTTCCCACAGGTTTCTGGTCTTGCCGAAAATCACTTGAAAGGAAGTGATTTTTTCTGTGCTTTGTCCCACCCCTGGCCGTCAATCAAACAAACAGCCAGTGGGCGGTTGTTATCATGCTCCAGAGAAGCCCCTTTCCCTTTAAGAACAGGTTTTTTAAAAAAAAGAAAAACACACGTTGCACCGAATATGCCTTGATTCCTTGATTCCTTGCTTCCTCCTAACGTAGAGCCCCATCTAGCTGGCAGCTGGTGTGTGAGTTGCCGATTCATCGTTGCCACACTCCCCTGAGTGAACCCCCCCCGTGCACGGGTGCGATTTTTGCCCAAAAATAAAGGGAACTTGCAAACGGGGCTGTGTTGTACTTGGTGACTTAGGGGAGCTTTAAAGCAGCTCTGTGGAGGGACTGCAGCTGGAGAAGCCTTGCTGGGTGAATGAAGGCTTGCGGGCTCGTTGCTCTCCACTTGCTCCGAGAAACAAAAATGGCGATCGCTTCGCCGGAAGTTCAGAGGAGAGAGCCAGGGGAAGGGACTTTGCTGAAACCGCAACAATGTTAACGCACAGGTCTTTTTCGCTAGTGTTGCAGATTGCTTGCAAGAGTGTAGCACTTTTCAGAGGGTGAATCCACTTTTCTGGATTCCCCTTTAAGCGCTACAACGAATCGCTTTTTGCGGATCAGTTTCAGGAGTGTGGCAGATGGTGTGCGACGTTGTGCATAACTGCAAATTAGTAGCGTTTACAATTTGCCATACTCCTGCTATATTTAACTTGTGCGGAATGGGCCTTTGCCTAGTCAGGAAGTTTAGGGAGAATAAGGAAGAGCAAGAAAAGCATGTTACCTGATTGTGCAGAGAAAAGAAGTCCAGTCTGGAGAAGATGGGGAAAATATTGTGCCAGGGTGAAGCCAACCATAAAACTGGGACAGAAGGCACAGGGTGCAGAACCAGCTACAAGGATAGTAGGTTTAGAGGGGCAAGGGTTATGCAGTTTTAATTATATCATCTGAGGGCCAGGAACTTTGTGGGGAGTGGACTGGACTTCAAGGAGAAATTTTGAAATCCATTGGTATGCTCAGGAGTGTTCCTACAAAGGTACCAGGTGAAAAGATGCCCTTGGGCTGAGCAGCCTACTCAGAGTCTGACAATAGCTGGGGCAGTCAGGGAGCTATGCCTTGGAGTCTGATGGTTTTATCTGGAGCCATGGTCTTTTTCCTTACTGTCTCAGCAGGGAAAGTGGAGAGACAAAGCCCTTGATTAATTAACTCCATGGAACTTTCAAACCGTGGGTTGCTCCTAATTTGACAGTGCCTTGAAAAGATCCTGGTGTCTAGCCATGTTGGTCTGAAGCGACAGAACACTGTTCAAGTGCAGCAGCCACTTTTAGATCAACCAAGTTTAATTCTGTGGAGATGCTTTCGTGCACATAATTAAACTTTGTTGGTCTTAAAGGTAACACTGGATTTGAACTTTCTTCTGAGAACTAAATCAGACCAAAGACAAAAGCCTCCAGTTTAGCCAAGCACAATTTAGGCCCTCCTGTTTGCTGTTCTTATGGTTTCCCTGGAGGGCAGCTTATCTCACTGTCAGTAATCAGGGGACGAGCTATTCACTTGTTCTTCTGATACGTTTTTATCCACATGAACTGAAGGTGATGATGAAACAACATTGACTAAGATTGTCTTGCAAATATGTTCCTGCACTGCTTGCTGAACCATTTGGATTCCATTTTGTGGCCCTGGAACATGCCCTACTGGTTTGCCTTTTTCTTTCCCTCTCCATCTCTGACTCACAATGGCGCTGTGCTATGTGGGCACAGTCTTAAATCACTGGATTAGGAAAGATGTATCTTCAGCTGATTTCAGTTTTCACATTAAAGGAGATTCTGCCTTTAAATGCGATGGTTGCATGTCTATAAGGGCAGGATCAAACAGCTGCTGCTAGCAAGGTATCAAAAAGGGAGATTATTATTCTGCAGACTTAGATGGGATTTCCCCCCTGAGGTTTGTTCTTTTTAATTCATTTAAGCCCATCCGCATTTCTATTGATCCATTAGGGCCTGGCAGTTACCTGTTCATGCACAATTGTCCCAATACAGTCCTGTGAAGCAATAAAGCACCTGGTAAAAGGGCCTGTTTCCCTGTTGCCTTGCTGCAGTTCTCTTCTATGCCAGAAGTGGAAGAGGATTGTTAATACATGCATACATACACACATATATTTGTACACACATACACATACACATACATATCTGTTCCACTTAATATTTCTGGTAAGGGATTGGAGGAGGAGTATGGTCTCAAGGCTTAAGAGTCACTCAGCGCTTAGCATCCACTCAGGGCAGCTGTCCCACCCCTGAGTGCCTCCTCCTCCAACCAGCTTGCCTGTCTGTCCAGCAGCCAGCCAACCACTTTCATCCCCCATCCCTGACCCCCCCTCCCCCTTCCACTTTCCTCTGAGGCTTGGAAGCTGCACATCCCACCTGCGTGAGAGCTGCCCCTGCCAGTGAGTTCCCTGCCTAGGGTCCTCCAGCCCATGGGCTTTGGGGCTCCCTGAGAGGGCGCCTTGCCCCTTGATGACTGTACCACCTGGCCTCAGACCGGGACATGCCACCCTAACAGCTGCCTGCAGCCTTTCTAGGTCCTGGGGGGAGGAAGAGGCCATCTGGAGAACATCTAGATGCTGCCTTTCCAGGTCTTGGGTGGAGGGGCAGGCTGTCCCTGCTAATGAGGCCAAGCCGTCCCCGCATCAACATTCCCTTTTGTCTTTTGGGGGGCCTGCCGGGGATGGTCACTAGCCTGTTCATCCCTGCAGCGTATGTGCTGCCTTCCTCCATTTCTCCACTAACATTTGTACCCATACCACAACAATCCCCACTACACACCCCTCCACCTACATGCCCTTCCACACAGAACACCACCTTCTTCTCCCCCTCCCTCAGTCTAGCGCTCATTGTATTCCTGAATGTAACGGGCTTTGCTCCTAGTATATATCTATATGTATGTGTGTGTGTGTGCGGGCACTAGCGGGATGGGTGGATGGATGGGCAGAAGAAAGCAAGCAAGCAAGCAAGCGTGTGCGGGGGAGAAGGGGGGACTGAAAAGCGGCGGTGGAGGGTGGGAGCGAAGGGTGGTGGCAGAGTGCGGTGGTGAGGTGCAGGCCACAGGGGAAGGGGGGGAGGCGAGGGGCCCATTGGGCGGGCCGAGCCCCCCCTCCTGTCCTCCAAGGGCCGCATGGCAGGGTAGGGCGGGCAGCTGCCTGGGCCCGGTTGGGGGGGGGTCAGACAAGTCAGTCCGGGGGCAAGGGGCCAATTGTTACCTCCCCATCCCGGACCGAGCCCTCCTCCACACCCCTTAGCGTTTTATTTATACCGCTCCTGTGGAGCGGTGTAAATATATGCTACAGAGGCAATGAAACCATCAATGACTTTTTGTTGTTGTTTTGCCTGCTGATTGGAGACTATAACTATGGATATAATGCTACCAGGAATCAATTTTCTTTGTGATGCCATTTGTTTTGATAAACAGGCAGCAATGGCGCCTCTCTGCCGAAGCCTGTCAAGTGGCCTTAGCTCATGTCATGCAAGTATTTTATTAGAACGACTGATTGTTAATACAGCAGTTCTTTAGCAATGAAGCATTCTGTCATGTCATCACACTTTCCAACTAGATAGTAATGGCTTGCACTATTTGGGGCATTGATTTGCTGCTCGCTAGAAAACAATTTGTTTAAGAAGCACCCGTGTGTTGCAAACACTCCCCAGACATTCATGAAATTGTATTCTCTTGCCATACTAATATATTCAGGTATCAGATTTGCCTCCTTAATACATCTAACTTAATTTCAGGGCTCTTATGTTGAAAAGCAGACAGTAATAATTAAAAGAATATCTTTATGGGTTAGCAGTGTAAACCTGAGCATGAGTGCATCGTGCCATCTCTGGCCGTGGCTTAGTTACATCTATTTGTTCATTTTAATGTAGAATATAGAAAACACCTACTGACTAGCGCTGACTAGTATTATATCCATGGGTAACATTGGGATTGATTTGTATTCTTTTGTACCATTCCAGTAATGTTTTCTGCTTTGCATTGCTTTTAAAGTACTATGTGGTAAAGTTGGTAGACTTGGGGGGGGGGGGGAGGTAAGCAAAAGATAAGGGGGCAGGGACTTGGAGCCTAATGGACAGATGGGAACAGCAGCTCTACTATGTAGTGGAAAATGGATTACATCTGCATTCAGTGTGCACTGTTTCTATTCAACATGCAAAACATGTGAAATAATATTTAGTGTTCCTGGCTACTATGTTCCTCTGCAATAGTCCTCTCCACCAGAATATATATCTTTGAAGGCTCTGAGGCTAGGCAGATGGCAACCTGAAAAAGGTGTAGCAACAAAACTTTGGAACTCCCTCCCCAGGGTGATTCATCTACCTTTTTTCTATCAGTGTATTCTGCCAATTGGTGAAGATTTTTTACTTTGTTTGCCATAACCCCCAAACAGTTATACCTCCTGCAAAATTCTGGTGTGGGGGCAGGTTATGTCTTTCTGTAGAATTATTTTATCATTTTAATTTCCTTTATGTTTTTATGGGCACCACCTTGGGGACATTGATTAGATGAAATACATGAAGCTGCCTTACACTGAAGCAGACCCATGGTCCATCAAAGTCAGGACTGATACCTGCTCTTTCCACATCACCTGCTGCCTGGTCCCTTTTAACAGGAGTTGCTGGGGACTGAACCTGGGACCTTCTACATGTTAAGCAGATACTGTACTACTGACCACAGTGGCGTAAAATTGTTTTAATTTTTTAAAGGTAGGTAAGGAAGGATCTAATGCTGGGAGCGATTGAGGGCAAAAGAAGAAGGGGATGACAGAGAATGAGGTGGCTGGATGGAGTCACTGAAGCAGTTGGTGCAAACTTAAATGGACTCCGGGGAATGGTAGAGGACAGGAAGGCCTGGAGGATCATTGTCCATGGGGGCGCGATGGGTCGGACACGACTTCACACCTAACAACAACGACAAGGAAGGACCATTGAATTACACTCAGTTGGTTCAAACAGTCTGGTGGTTCCTGGCCCATGAGAAGTGCCCCTGTCCTCAACCAGGGCCAGGGACTTTTCAGGCCTGTCCTCTACCTGGTAGAATGAGCTTCTGGATGACCCAGTTTCACAGGGCCTGCAAAACAGAGCTCTTCCATCAGGCATTTGCCAGTAACGTCTAAGAAACCTCTCCCCACACAAGACTCTTTCCTGTAATATCTAGATCCTGTCAATCAACATATGAGAGTAATGTGGGAGAGGCCTGGAAGTGAAGAAGATGGGCATTGTTTTAGAATTAACAGTTTTTAATGTGATGTACATTGCCCCGAGATGGCTGGGTTGAGAAGGGCAGTCAACTGAGCCAGTTGGATTCCCCACTCCTCCACATGCAGCTATCTGGTAACCTTGGGCTAGTCACAGTTCTGTTAGAACTGTTCTCACAGAGCAGTTCTCTCAGCCCCACATACCTCACAGTGTGTCTGTTGTGGGGAGAGGAAGGGAAGGCAATTGTAAGCTGCTTTGAGACTCCTTCAGAAAGTGAAAAGTGGGGTATAAAAACTAGCCCTTCTTCTTCATGTTAGCAAATAATAAATAATGGAATGCTGCATTCATACAATTGCCTCTGTAAACAGATGTATGCATGGTCTCATTCAAAGAAGAGGAATCTCCCACAGTGATAAACAGAAGTTCAGCTTTGGAATTCTAAGCAAGCATTCACTTTTGTGCCCTAGGCATTGTGACTCAATGTCTTGTGGAAACCATTTACATAACCCTAGCAGGCCTATTTTGTAGACCTCAGGAAAGGAAAGGAAAGGAAAGGAAAGGAAAGGAAAGGAAAGGAAAGGTGCTATAGCTTTTGAGTGGTAAAATAATAGACAACAGTATTTTTTGACTTTGTTATCTGTGCAATGGAACAGTTATGGGCAATCAAAACCTGAGCTGAACATGGCTTATCTTGGAGGAGCAACTGACCTGAATGAAATGTTCCCTTTTAGATCGAAACTGAAAACAGCTGCAATATGTGGATCAGTTTCTATTCCTCTGTGATGTAGTTCTATTTCCCAGTTGGCATTAAGGGAGGAACACCAAGGGACTCAATGTTTCTACAGATATGCCTGACCCAGCACTCTGGCCAACCCGAAAACGTAGCCCACGTTCGTGCTATGTTGCATTATTCATGCACAGCATTTCCTCCACTCATACTGCAGGCTTGCTCATTTGGGGAGGGCTATCATTCCGCATTAGCAAAGTCATGCCTTAAGAACACAAGAACATAAGAAGAGCCCTCCTAGATCAGGTCTGCATCCTGTTGGCCATCAAAAGGGCATCAAAGCTGAGGCCTTCCCCTGTATTGTCTCATGGCACTGAGTGCCTCTGAATGGGAAGGTTCCCTTCAGTCACCATAAATCTATCTAAGCCTTGCCTGAGCCATCTCAGTTAGCCTCATGGTAAAAACAAGGAAAATACCTTGGTTGTCACAAATGGCAGCATGGCAGAAGGCAACCTGAGCTTTTGGCCTAGCACTGCTTCCCCCCACCTGACAAGTCTTGGGAAGCGCAGCCAAAAAGTCAGCATCTGGTCTTGCCATGTTCTATTTTCTCCCCCCTCCCCCTATAGTAAACCACCTGTCTGATTCAAGGAGTAGAAAGTGAAAGAAGAGAAGAATCAGAGCCAATTACCTGACCCAAATTTAGGATTCACCTTATGTATGTATGTATGTATGTATGTATGTATGTATGTATGTATGTATGTATGTATGTATGTATGTATGTATGTATGTATGTATCTGGGATGCTTGTACAAAATGAGGTGTGCTTAGAAGTCTGTGTATCAGTGGAGATGGAAAGGTATATAATGATCAGGCATAACTATGCATCTCAAAATATACTTGGTTATCCAGATGAATGAACAAAGGGTGGGGGGATATACCAAGACAAAATGAAGAGGGGGGAAATGGTGCAGAGGGAATGGAATATTCAATAGTCGTACATCCCCTACACATTTTTCATCTAGATCTATTGGGGGAATCTTTCAGATTCTTTTTCATAATGTTCCTATGCAGTGGATATATATGTGTGAAATGTGCAGGGGTTGTATAATGAATAAATATTCCATTCCCCCTGCACCATTTTGTTTCCCTTTCTCCCCTTTTCTCCAGCTAAATGAAACATCTATGATTAGAATTGGCCTTTTATTTATTTACTAGTAAAAAAGCCCATTGTATGAAGAAGACAATGGGCGCTAGCAGGTGGGGACCAGAGCGAGCGGCAGGCGAGGGACAGAGCGAGGGACAGGCTACCTGAAAGAGGAGGCGGGAGTCCCAGGTGTGGTGCGCTGGGCTGTGGCGGCTCCTCTGCATTTTTTTGTTCTTCTGCGGCTTTCCCGGCGGCTCCATTGTGTTCTGGGGCCATGAGGGCAGGGAGCACCCAGCAGCTGTGCTGTGGGCGGCTGCCGGGGCTCCCAGGGCGCCGGCTTGAAGCGGCGAAAGGCTCCTACAGGGTTTTTTTTCTGCTGGCTCTCGGCTTGGAGCTGCGAAAGGCTCCTACAGGGTTTTTTTTTCTGCTGGCTCTCGGCTTGGGGCTGCGAAAGGCTCCTACAGGGTTTTTTTTCCTGCTGGCTCTCGGCTTGGGGCTGCGAAAGGCTCCTACAGGGTTTTTTTTTCTGCTGGCTCTCGGCTTGGGGCTGCGAAAGACTCCTACAGGGTTTTTTTTTCTGCTGGCTCTCGGCTTGGGGCTGCGAAAGGCTCCTACAGGGTTTTTTTTTCTGCTGGCTCTCGGCTTGGGGCTGCGAAAGGCTCCTACAGGGTTTTTTTTTCTGCTGGCTCTCGGCTTGGGGCCGCGAAAGGCTCCTACAGGGTTTTTTTTTCTGCTGGCTCTCGGCTTGGAGCTGCGAAAGGCTCCTACAGGGTTAATGTTTTTCTGCTGGCTCTCGTGGGCGTGCCGGCTTGGGGCTGCGAAAGGCTCCTACAGGGTTTTTTTTTCTGCTGGCTCTCGGCTTGGGGCTGCGAAAGGCTCCTACAGGGTTAATGTTTTTCTGCTGGCTCTCGTGGGCGTGCCGGCTTGGGGCTGCGAAAGGCTCCTACAGGGTTTTTTTTTTCTGCTGGCTCTCGGCTTGGAGCTGCGAAAGGCTCCTACAGGGTTTTTTTTTCTGCTGGCTCTCGGCTTGGGGCTGCGAAAGGCTCCTACAGGGTTAATGCTGGCTCTCGGCTTGGGGCTGCGAAAGGCTCCTACAGGGTTAATGTTTTTCTGCTGGCTCTCGTGGGCGTGCCGGCTTGGAGCTGCGAAAGGCTCCTACAGGGTTTTTTTTATGCTGGCTCTCGGCTTGGGGCTGCGAAAGGCTCCTACAGGGTTTTTGTTCTGCTGGCTCTCGGCTTGGGGCTGCGAAAGGCTCCTACAGGGTTTTTTCTCCTGCTGGCTCTCGGCTTGG
Source organism: Paroedura picta (assembly GCF_049243985.1). NCBI lineage: Eukaryota > Metazoa > Chordata > Lepidosauria > Squamata > Gekkonidae > Paroedura > Paroedura picta. The sequence continues at coordinate 148,617,519 of NC_135369.1, forward strand.
AGCTGCAAAGGCTCCTACAGGGTTTTTTTTCTGCTGGCTCTCGGCTTGGGGCTGCGAAAGGCTCCTACAGGGTTTTTTTTTCTGCTGGCTCTCGGCTTGGGGCTGCGAAAGGCTCCTACAGGGTTTTTTTTTCTGCTGGCTCTCGGCTTGGGGCTGCGAAAGGCTCCTACAGGGTTAATGTTTTTCTGCTGGCTCTCGTGGGCGTGCCGGCTTGGAGCTGCGAAAGGCTCCTACAGGGGTGGTTTTTTTTTTCTCTTCAGCTTCTCGCTGGCTGGAGTCTCGTCAGGCCGAGAGCAACTGCGAGCCGCGCTGCGCGCGGCTCGCAGTTGCTGGGGCTGGGAATCGGAGGCTTCCCTTCCCCCCCCCACCCATCCACCCCCCCGAGGCTCTCTGGAGCCTTCTGCCGCCGGCCGCAGCGGGCTCACAGCGTCTACGACGCTGTGAGCCCGCTGCGGCCGGCGGCAGAAGGCTTCCCTTTCCCCCCCCCCCCATCCACCCCCCCGAGGCTCTCTGGAGCCTTCTCTCGGCCGGCGGAGCGGGCTCGCAGCGTCCACAACGCCGCGAGGCCGCTCCGCCGGCCGAGAGAAGGCTTCCCGGCCCACCCCCCAGCCGAGGCTCTCACCAGGCGGGCCGCCATTTTCCGAGCGAGTGAAGCAGGCAATGGGGAGCCGCGCTTCGCGCGGCTCCCCATTGTCTGCTTGGGGCGGGATTGACACTCGGAGGGGCCAATCAGGAGCCGCTTCGCGGCTCCTGATTGGCCCCCCCGAGTTTTTATCCCGGACCGGTCCCGCCCTAACTCCTCCCCACTACCCCTTACTCCTTTATACAGTCCGTGGCGCCCATGGCGCCACGGGCTGTTTACAGATTATTTTATTTATTACTAGGGGCAAAGCCCATTGTATGCAAGAATACAACAGGCGCTAGAGCTTGGCAATGGGAAGAGGAAGGGGAGGAGTCTGTAAGGGCATGGGGTTGAATGCATGTGCTGTGTGGGAAGTTGTGCTGGCATGGTGGCAAATGAGGGCATGGGTGTGCTGAGTGGGGGTCAAGAACCTGTGGTTTGGAATGTTCATTCTGTGTGGGAGAGGACTGACCTTTGGGAATTGGGAATTGTGGCATAGTGGTTGCAGATGAGCTTTCCAGAGCCATGTCTTCAGATATGTGAAGGGAAAATCAGACTGGAGACTCTTCTTAGGGGGAGATTGCATGGCAACCAGTTCTTCCCAGTTCTGCGTCATTTCCCTTCTTCTGTGAATTAGGCCACAGACACTGAAATGTCCCTCTGCCCTAATACACACGGAGTAGTCACAGTACACAGGTGTCCACCCTGTTCCTTCTGTTTCCATTTTTTCACTGTTGATCAAATGTTATGTGCCCACATGCTTCTTTCATGGTTGCTCCTTAGAAGAAGGATTGAATTTTTGTACCCTGTTGTTTACTATCCAAAAGAGTCTCAAAGTGGTTTACAAACACCCTTTCCCTTTGGTGGTCAGGAGCAGACTGGCAGTGATTTCTCCAGTTTGCCCCTGGCTGGGCTGGGTGGGCAGGCCCTGTCAGAACTTTGGCCCTGTCAGAACTTTGGCTTCGTGCCTTCCGACTGACTGGAACTCTGGTCTGTCCTCGTGAGGGCCCTCACCCACACCGCCCCCGCCCACTCTCTGCCCACTTAGGCCTTGGCCTTTTATGTTTATACAGTGACAGCTCTATAAAGATATTTATATACTGCCCTCCCCAGGGCAGTTTACAGGAAACAGGAAAAAGATACAGATAACATATGGAACAACAGGTGATAACGGCAATAACATGATAACAACAATAACCTTAACAGGATAACAACAATAACATTAGAGAATGATGGAACTGCAAAAGAGCCCCCCTTGGCAGCCCATCATGAAGACAATTATTTTAGGAATTTGCTGCCCATGTAGAGCCCCTAAAATTACACTTACAGCACTGTTTGACTTTTTGAAAGTGCATAAACATTTACACCTAATGTAGATAAGCACATACAAATATTCATCAGTTCCTTTCAGAAAGGATTAGAATATTCTGCCTTTTACAGTAAAATGTCCATTGATGGATTCACTGTCCCACATCTAGCTATATTAGTTACAAAAATGCTTTTCAGGCTCACAGTTAACTGATCTGGGGTTTGTGTAATGAGTCCAATTTGTATCTGGGAAACATTTAATTAAAACCTTATTTATGGTCATTGCAACATTATCTCAAGGATACCAGGAGAGTATTTTAATTTCAACTGTGACTATAGGACTTTAACAAGTTTCTTTTATACCAACATACAAAATCCTCTTAGCCATTTAATACTAGAGTAAGTATTAGCTGAGCAACGCACTGTTTGTTTAACTTTTTATTCTGGTTTCCTGTCCAGCTGAGAGGGCCAAACTGGTGATTAAAAACACATACAAAAAGTACATAAAGCCACCCCAATTATATACTACTGGGATGGGATGGGATGGGATGAAAACTAACACATAATCAAATCTCACACAAATGATTTTGTCAGAGTAACCTACACTGATAGGATTCCCAAAGACAGGAGAAGGATTTATGCTCAGGCTGTGTAAATTGCAACATACAGCCTCAATTTAGGATGCTTTTTTTTTAAAAAAAAGGTTAAATGTCAGTGTTAAAATAATGTACGTGGGAGGGGGGGAGTAAGGTTAAGAGGCCTCTTAAACTTGGCCTCAGCACATCTTAATTCCTCCAAGACTCTTCTATATCAGTCAGGAATGTGACAAAAATAAAACATCTACTTAAGGGTTGGCAGAACTGAAAATGCTTTTTTATTCTTCACTGAGAAATCCACATAAGCTGAAGATGTTACTGAAAACAGCTATGACCGGTCTCCCACCCACTTACATCTTAACTGATCTGCCAGTTTTTAATACCATCAACGCATACTTCTGTAGAACCTTAGGAATCATAAGTGGAAATTACAGAATGTTCTGTGCCTGTGTGGAATCTAATTTGGCTTCATGAGGCTTCATGAGGCTTTTTAGAACTTTTCAAGGAAACCACGCTCGCCTGGCAATATATGCAAACAGGCAAATGGAAAACAAGCAAGTCCAACTCTTGCCATTTCTAACTGAAAGTTCTAAAAGGTATGATAACAATGTGGAAGCAGCATGAAGCCTGCTTCCCTGTGGTGCATTCCTTGCTGTTCTAGCTGTGCACATGATGCGGTGCTGAAAAGACCATGTTCCTCCCTGCATCCAGTCTCCAGTGGTATTCTCATGCTTAGATGTGCATGACTGCAAATCATGACATTTTTGAAAATAATATTTGAAAACACCTGACAAGCCTCCTGAAACCTAAAACAAGCGGTGAAAGTTTTTAAAGGGCTAAGTAGAACTTTCTAAGTCATTTATATGCAAGTAATTTTTATGCCCAGTGTAAAGGTTGTCTGAATATCAAAACCTTGGATGAGAACATCGTTTAACATCTGCTGAGATGAGATTCAAACGTGCCCAGCTCAAGGGCTCTTCTGTGAGTGCAAAGGTGTGTGTGTGTGTTCAGTTCCCTTCCCATTCCGTGCCAAAGCCCCTAGTGGCCAGTACCTGTGCCTCCAACCTTCAGCAGAGATTTTTCATGGCACATGGGACCTGTTAAAGGCATCTTGTCACCCCAAGCAAGACACATGCATCACCTTTTAAGAATGCTCACACACAGACCACACTCTGAGCAGCAGTTGAAAACAGAGAGCTGATTTTTCTGTGATCAGTTCAATAGTTTGTTGATCCCTTTGTGGGAATTCTGAAGGTTGTTTCACTGTATTCCTTCCTAACTATGAAGTACAGCATAATCTGTTGGCAGAGTTTAAATATAGAAAAGAAGAGCAAAGCACTGGCTGCTTAAAGAATAAAATAGTTTTATTAAGAAAAGAAAAACCTTTGTAAAGAAGGGAGGAGACCGACAGTCCTAAGTGCCTGGCTAACTGTTGTTCTTCTGGTGGGAAAGCAGACAGGAAGCATGCTCAAAGGAGCCCGAAGCCTCCAACTGAACCAAACAGAACACAGGAGGAAATTATTTGAAAAATACCAGGAAATCACCTCTCTTACTTCTCACGAAGTAGAGTCACCAGACAGTCAGGGAGGTAGGAAAGATGAGTGTGTTTATTGTGCAACCAAGGAAACAGAACACCTCTCAGGTGTGCTCAATTTGCTGCCAGTCACAATTGAATGGTATTCCCTTAGTCCTGGCCACATCACACCCTGTGTTGTCTTATCTCTCGCCCAAAGGGGAGTGACAGACTTCACTTTCCTGACCCGCCTATCACATGTCATTGTAAACTATCACAGCTAGGGGTGGAGAGGGCCTCTACCTTGTTTGCCTTCCCAATGTTCGAGGAATTCTGCTTGAGTATCTAGTCTTCTGTTTTTCTGTTTAGCGGTCTGGCTAATTGCTTATTTCCTTGCCAATACAGGGGAAATGTGCCGCAGACCAGTTCAACAGGCCATCTTGGCTGAGCAGCACAACACAAATAGGACGAGTGATCGGCTCACATCTGATTGCCACCTTTCAAACATGGCATGTTCAACAGTCAAACATGTTCACAGAGAAATTCACAGCACTCCTAGCACCTCCTGGGACTGCTCTATCCCCAGGTGGATCTAGCAGCACCGCGGGGACCCTGCTTGCAGTAGCACAGACTCAGGAAGTGATGCCAATCACCTCACAGCTGGGAGCAAAGTCCCTGTGGTGCATTGTCTCTGCCTTGTTTTGCCACCCCAAGTAGTTGAATGTTTCATACTTCATATTTTCTTCTATTTTTTGTGTTTTAGCTATTTTAAAGCTATAAGCAATACTTTGCTGAATGTTATGAGAAATGCAATCAGTGTAGTTTTACTGAGATGAAGATGCAGAAGTAAAGTTATGTTTTTGTTTTACTAATAGCAAGGATTCGCTTTTGAAAGAAAATCTTGTATTTGAAAGTTATTTGTGATCTTGCAAAAAATATGTTCAAAAACTCAAATCTGCACCATAGGAAAATTCCTAGACTGGTTCTTCATTAAGGTGACCAGATTGTCCCACTTTTGGAGGGACATCTGGGGGTACCTGGCAAAATGTACTTATGTTGAAATTTATATATATATATAACAATACTATTTTTACGTTCTGTGCATTTTTGTTGCTCCATATAGACCAAATTTTGAATCCAGACCCCCACCCCCCAGTCAATGGTGTCCCGCTTTACCAATGTTAAAATCTGGTCACCTTATTCTTCATTTTCTCTCTCTCTCCCTGGTCTGAGCTCAGCCTACCAGATGGAGAAGACATTTTTATATAGGACTTTCAAGTCCCACTCCATCTGGCCCTAATCCTAATATCCCTTGCTTCCTCCAAGCAGCCATAAGGGGCAAGGGTTCTCAACTCCTTTCCTAGCTCTCTAGCTCCAGAGTCTGCCCAGGGTAGGGTGAATGCTGTTGGTTGCTATCTGTGGCTGACCTAATTCTGTTTGGTACAAGTCAGGAGTGGCACTTCCTGACACTTATGAAACCTAATTACATCACAGCCACCACCATAAATCACCCAGAGCTAAGGAGAAAGGGCTACACTTAAGCAGACAGGCTGGTGAAATGGGGACTAGAATAGAGATGAAATTGAATCTGTTAGGACAGGGGTGTCTGGTCTTTCAGGTGTGAGGCCCTAACTAGCATCATGTCAGCTTCCTGTGTGTTGGAAAACAGTGGGAGAAGAATGAAGATGTTAAGTGAAGATTAGCATACCTAACTACTTCATAGCAGTTTGTGATCACTGCTTTCTGTTCTCCCCTGTTTTTTGGGGGAGGGGGCAGAAAGCAGGAGCTTTCCTGAAAAAGCAGGGTGTGTGTGCAGAAAACAGGGTGTTAAATGGATCAGAACCATTTAAACTCTTGTTTTCTGCTCTTCATCATCCACCACAATCTGCATTAACATAGGAGTTCATGGGCGGCTTTTCAGTTCATGTCCTTTGGTCCATTAATGATGAACCAGCCAAAATGAATCATGAACTTACATTCATAAGCCAGTTTGTGCGTGTCCCTAGCACTAGCTGCCCATTTGTTACCAGGCATAATTCATAGTGCTCATTTTGACTTTAAGGCCCTAAATGACTAGGTCCTGGGATACTTGAAGGATACCTCTTCCCCTATTGTCCAGCCCACCAGTTGAGTTCCCATTCTTTAGCTCCTGCCCCCACTACAGAAAATGGGTGGCAACTAGAAACAGGGTTTTCTTGGTGGTGGTACCTTATCTTTGGAATGACTCCCTCTTCCATTTTATGCATTGTTATGCCTTGGCCTGCTTTTACTGGTGGTATTTATGATTTTATTATTGACTTAATCAGAGAGAGGGGAAAGGGGAGCTTCTCTCTGAACATCTACAGTTTTCAGATCATTTAACTCAGCTTTATGATACAGCAGTTATGCTGAGGCCCGTGAAATTGTACTAGTGAAAATGGGAACACAGGGAGAATAACAATTTCTTCATAATTGTCATTAGAAATTGCAAAGCAGTGTTAGTTAACTTTCCATATATATATATATATATATATATATATATATATATATATATATATATATATGTGTGTGTGTGTGTGTGTGTGTGTGTGTGTGTGTGTGTGTGTGTGTGTGTGTATAGTAGTTGAAGAAATGTACCGTTAAGGTACCTGAGAAGATAAGATGTTATTGTAAAAATGGTGAAATATAACCATGTTTCAAGGAAAAATAACTAGAGTGCATCATTCCAATAGACTGAAGACTGAAGGGAGGAAGGGAAGGGAAGGGAAGGGAAGGGAAGGGAAGGGAAGGGAAGGGAAGGGAAGGGAAGAAAGAAAGAAAGAAAGAAAGAAAGAAAGAAAGAAAGAAAGAAAGAAAGAAAGAAAGAAAGAAAGAAAGAAAGAAAGAAAGAAAGAAAGAAAGAAAGAAAGAAAGAAAGAAAGAAAGAAAGAAAGAAAGAAAGAAAGACAATATTGCAATATATTCTAGGTTTTCCTGTCAAGGCAACACCTATCAAGGTTCGCTGGAAATTGTTTTGGAAAGGTAGTGATGCTTGCCGTAGGCACAGTTGCTGCAGACTTAGTATAATTAAAGTTCGTTTTGATTAGGAATATGTATGAAGAACATTGTTCCATCATGCTTGCCCCTATCTCAACAGACTCATGAAAAACATATTTCATGTGAAATTGTATTTTGCAAGTGCTGTGTTAATGCAGATATGAAAATGAGGTAAGTGAAGCAAGCACTCATTAAAAAAAGTATAATTTAAACATAATAGCATATCGCAACGATGCAGTGACTTTGTGCTTTTACGCTTCATAAAAAAGGTTTGCCTTGCTCCACAATAGGAAAGGGGGGAAATCTTGTTTGGCTTCCAAAGCATGAATAGAATAGTGGATGTCCAAGTGCACTTTCAAATATTGCTGTTATTGATTTTAATTTGGACTAGGCTTTCTGCAGTGCTTTAGTCCTATATAATAAATCAGTAGCAACTTATTCACATCTTTTTAAAGCAGCAGCAAAGGCATGCTAACATATTCATTATAATAAATGCCTGAAAACTTATTCCTAGCACTTGCTAATTATAGATCTGGTATGTGGCATCATCGCCCCTTTCAGACTTTCATTTGGAAGGAGGAGCCATACTTAGCACTACAGCACATGCTGTGCCTGCATAATCCAGGTTCTGTCCTTGCTGTATCCACTGACTGCATCTCAGGGGGCAGATGGAGTGGCCTGTGCCTGAGAACCTGGAAAGCAGCTGCCAGATGAAGCATTCTGCTGATGTAAGGTTTTCCTGTGAAGTGAAGGTGGCTTTCACTCCTTTCCACGGCGGCTGTAGCCCCTGGCTCAAAATGCTGCTCCTGGGGGACAAGGGATGATTGCTGGAGGCCATCCATAGCAGGAGAGAATCAAAGGAAATCATCCTCACTTACACCATCAGTCATCCTCCCCTGGATCCAACCCCATATCTACACTACAGATTTAAGCCAGTTTAACCGCCCTGCCTTCCCCACAAATAATATTATCTTTGTGAGAAAGGCAGACCATAATCTTTGAGATCCCAAGCAATTTTGAAATGCTGCCACATACATCTTTCCCTAATATAAATAATCAAAAGTAGCATGGGGAGGTCCTAAATTCCAGTGGAGAGACCATTAACTATTTAATCCTTCCCACCTCCCACAATTTTTCTGCTCAAAAGCAAACTGATTTTCTCTTCACAGAAGAAAGCCTGTTCTTTACCCTGGATAACCATGAAGAACATTTGGGTCTCCACTCCATCTCTGGTTGCTATGTCTATGGTGGGAAATAACTAGCAATTTGGGTACGGAGAAGCCTGGAGCTGGCAGGATTTGGGGAGAGGAGGGGCCTCAGTGTGTACAATGCCAGAAAGTCCACCCTCTAAAGCAGCCATTTTCTCCAGGAAAACTGAGCTATGTTATCCAGAAATGAACTGTAATAACAGGAGATTTCCAGGTGTTTGATAAGGTTCCACATGATGTTCTTGTTGACAAGTTGGTAAAATGCAGTACAGATCCTAATTCTGTCAGGTGGATCAATAACTGATTGACAAATCGTACGAGTACCCCAAGGATCTGTCTGGGGCCTGTGTTGTTCAACATATTTATAAATGATTTGGATGAGGGGATACTTATTAAATTTGCAGATGGTACTAAACTGGGAGGGGTAGCAAACACAACTGAAGACAGCAACAGAATACAGGATGATCTTGATAGGCTTGAGAAGTGGGCTAAACTGAATAAAATGAAGTTCAATAGGGACAAATGTAAAGTTCTGCATTTAGGTAGGAAAAACCAAATACACCAATATAAGATGGGGGAGACCTGTCTTGGCAGTAACATGTGCGAAAAGGATCTAGGAGTCTTAGTAGACCATACATTGAACATGAGTCAGCAGTGTTACTCAGTGGCTAAAAAGGCAAATGGGATTTTGGGCTTTATCAAACGGAGTATCATATCCAGATCATGGAAGGTGATGGTACCGCTTTGCTCTGCTCTGGTTCGGCCTCACTTGGAGTACTGCGTTCAGTTTTGGGCACCCCAGTTGAAGAGAGATGTTGACAAACTGGAACGTGTCCAGAGGAGGGCAACAAAGATGGTGAGGGGGTTGGAGACTAAGACGTATGAAGAAAGGTTGGGGGAGCTTGGTCTATTTAGCCTAGAGAGGAGACAACTGAGAGGGGATCTGATAACCATCTTCAAGTATTTAAAAGGGTACCATATGGAGGATGGAACAGAATTGTTCTCTCTTGCTCCAGAGAGACAGACCAGAACAAATGGGATGAAATTAATTCAAAAGAAATTCCATCAAACCTCTGGAAGAAGTTCCTGACTGTTAGAGCGGTTTCTCAGTGGAACAGGCTTCCTCAGGAGGTGGTGGGTTCTCCATCTTTAGAAATTTTTAAACAGAAGCTAGATAGCCATCTGACAGAGAGGCTGATTCTGTGAAAGCAAAGGGGTGGCAGTTTACAGTAGATGAGTGATTGGGATGTGAGTGTCCTGCATAATGCAGGGGGTTGGACTAGATGACTCATGAGGTCCCTTCCAACTCTATTATTCTATGATTCTAGGTACCATCTGGAGATTGGCAACCTTTGATCCAGAATGCAGCATTAAGCTCTGGAACTGTGACCTCGGCTTGGATCATTGTGTGCTCCAGCCAATGCATGGAGGCCTTCAGGTTTGACAGACCTCCATATCCTCTCTTTTCACCCCTACTTCTTTCAGTCTTTCCCACATACCCTCCAATATTTCTTTTATAATTTCTCCAATTTCCAGCTTCATTTATTATTTATCTCATTCTTTATTCCCCTGAGCCTCCAGACAAGGGCAACCTGCAATAACTGAATTTATACCTCAAGCTTTCTTCCCAGTACTCAAAGCAGCTTATATCATTCTCCCTTCCTTCATTTTATCTTCACGACAACCTGAGAGGTAGATTAGGCCGAGAGAGAGTGACTGAGCCAAGGTCACCAAGTAAGCTTTCCTGGCAGAATGAGGATTTGAACCTAAGTTTCCCAGATCCTAGACAAGGCATTCCCAACTAGGGTTCTGTGAACCCCTGGGGTCCATGGAAGCTCTGGAGGGGGTCTGTGGCCTTTCTCCTCCTGCCTTAATGGACTCAGCCACAAGCTAGGAAACTGGCTTCTTCCATTTCTCTCCCTCCTGAGTGAGTTCTCTCATGGTTTATGTACCTGCATGCCTCTTCCACCTTAAACTGCCTTTTTCTCCCATACTCTGTTCTCCTCAAGCCTGCTTGAAAATGTGGGTGGTGATGTCACTTCTGGCGAGGTGTGGCCCACTGACATCACTTCTGGGGCTCCTCAAAGCTTGAAACGTTATTTCAGGGGCTCCTCCATGGTGGAAAGGTTGAAAAAGGCTGTCCTAGACTATTCTATATGCTTTGTCACAAAAGCTTAGTTTTGCCTCCCTCCCTCCTCCTGACAGCCTCCCACTGGGAAAAGTCAGCCCAAGTAAGTCACCCAGTTGAGTTCTGGGCCCAAGTTGTATAGAGGCTAATGTTGGGCCCAGGCAAATTCTCTGGCATTATGACATCTGTTACCTACTGTTGCCCTTGGGAGAATCATGCAAATTACATGGTAGCAGGTTGCCAAGTGATTGCTGCTAGGTCTGCTGGCCTCAACAAATCCTCACTCCAGCGAAGGAAGAAAGGAGAGTGGGAGTAGCCTGGGAGCCCAAAATAGCATACGATAGGCCTATTTCCTCCCTGGCTCTTAGTGACCAAAGCCAAAGTTTGCAGGCTGGCAATACTGCTGAGTTGTGGAGCAACAACTACAATGCCCACGGAGCTGTCAGAGGACATTCATTTATTAAAGGAACAGGCACACAGCTGAGGCTGTTGCTATTCACTAAAGACTGAGCATTACACCTTTCCTTTACTGGAGCCACCACTGCCCCCAGAGTGAAGGGTTTCCCTGTAGAATGAGATGGCTTTAGGACCACAGTATTGCCTTCTGCCATCCCAGAAACATGTGACATGAAAGCAATGTATTGACTGTAGTGAAGTGAAACTATAAGATCCAGCCCAACACATCATGTCTACAGCTGCAATGATAATCACTTCCTTTCCACAACACCCTGCAATTATCTGCATTGCTAAAGCTCTTCTGTGATGTACAGCATGGACATGCAGCCAACTGCAAAGTGGATGTAATGAGCAATCTTTAGTAATGCTCTGGACTGCATGTACTCCAACAATTACCAAGGTGCAATGGGGAAAGTGTGCTTTAGTACTCCTATATTTTGAACACCTCCTCCATGTCTTGCATTGCATGTTAGGTTCATTTGGAGTGGGGGGGGGAGATGCATTATGAGAAGTTTCACTGTGTTAAATAAGTAAGATTGGCAACCTTACATTTTATGCATCTCTATGCATGAGAAGTATTTGTGCAATATCTGAGGATTTTAAAAAGGAAATAATAATGTAGTCTTATAACTTACCCCAGCAAAAGTGGTTGTTTAAAATCCACTCCATTTGCTATAATTAGTTAAATTGCAGTATGAATGAGCAAGGATGAACACTCTCCCCCCGCCCCAGCCCAGAATGATTCTGTGTCTTCAGTCAACAAACCCCAGAACGGAACAACCTTTTAGTTTAATTTATTTTAAACCTACACTGAACCACTTCTCTCTTTGCAATAACAACAGCAAAGTGTGATGTTCCAAGCAATTATGTGGCATGATCCAGTTTTAAGAAGAAATGTCTCATCATCCTTAGGTAGGTCTTGGGTACAATAAAGGCTGAATGAAGCACTTTAAATATCTTGTGGATGGAGTTATTTAAGAAAGTGCCTAACTTTATGCAACTCTCCTGTGGACGTTAAAGGGACTTGGCTGGATTGTGCACACTAAAATGTATTCAGGGCCAAAAGTGAAAAAGACAGATGTCAGGCCCCAAGGAGATTACTATCTGCATTGTTCCAAAGGGGAGGCAACCAAAGAAGGGGAAAGTAGAGAGGAGAGATAGGATATCAAAGTTGTATATATGTGTGTGTTTGAGTGTGTATACTCACACACACGGTAACTTCTTGCGCATAGCACAGATTAATATTATTTTGCTAATGCAATAAAATCACTAATTTAATTACTTTTCATCTACCATTATCATCAATAAAAATAATATACTTTCATACTAACGCAATTAGGGCAAACTTCATGAATAAGAAATCTGGTAATGTAATGAGCAGAGCTTCTGGGAAATGTTGCAGTTGCATTATGTGCCTTATAGCTTTTGCTATGTGCTTCAAGGATACTTTAATTTCTCTCCAGGGACCAAAGCAGTATGGAAATGAGTTCTGTCACAGACGGCATCTGGGCATTTTCCTGCTGCCTCACTAAGACTGTAGCATTGTCAAGAGCAGCTCTGTTGCTGGTTGGGAAATGGACACAGCTTTTTGGATTGTGTTAACTTTTTATGTAACGTTCCGGGAAGCAATGGCTAATCAACGTTGGAAACGATTTGTCATTTGAATAGGATCCTTTGATGATCCTAAGTGCCATCTGTGTTGTCTAACATATTCAAACACAGTTCAGCAATTGGAGGAGTCACTACAAAAGAGCATTCCAGCCTGTGCACAAAAGGATGTTCACATTACCAGAACAATATTATCAGATAAGTGTAAGACGGGGAGTGGTAATTGCCCCTCATGAACCCATCTGCTTACACTTAAACTAAGGCCAGTAGTTCGTGAGAAGAGTTCGCAATTACATCAGTAGTCAAAGGAGCTAATGGACTTTTCAGGCAGCTGACTTCTTCAACAGAAAAAGGGGAAGGATATTCATTTCTTCGAAAGCATTACATGGACAAGCATATAATTTTTTAAAAAATATCTATGCTTGTGTAGGAGAGCTACCAATCCTTGGACCTTCCCCCAATAACATCAACCAGGGCTGCCAGTTCTGGGCTGGGAAATATCTGAAGATTTGGGGGGTGGAACCTCAAGTCAGCAAGATTTGGGAAGGGCGTAATGCCATAAAGTACCACCTAAGCACTCATTTTCTCCAGAAGAACTGACCTCTATAGTATGGAGTAAATCTGGGAGAACCACTTGCCCCAGCCTCTTCCCTCCCCAACTGATTGTAACATGCTTTTCTTTCCGGTATTATACTGTAACATATTCACAAGCACATCCTCCCTTTCAATGGTATGGAGTCTTTATGGATACAGAGCCTTGCTTATATGAAAGATCATGGAAATAAAAAAGATTCCATTCAAAAGTCAGAGTTTCACTTTTATTCGATACAGAGAAAAGATTAAAATGTTGGGGGGGAAAGCAATTTTAAGTGCCATTCAAGGAATTAATTGATTTAAATGTTTAAGTGGCAAACCACCCATTTGGAGCTGGGCTAAAAATACACTTCATGTTATAAAATCAACTTGACAATACCTTCCCAGGGTGCAGATGCATGAAGAGTGTCCCCCTCAAAACAGAATCAGGGTTTGTCCACATGCTCTTCTTTACTCCTGATTTTCTTGGCAATCAATCACAAGCACTGGAATTTGTCTGGAAATTGATTTTCTATAGGAAAAAGAAAATTGACAGAAATGTACTGCACAAGGGGGGGGGGCAATGTAAAATCAGCTTCCAGAAAAAATACGGGGATAAAAGTTGTCTTAAAATAATTGGAACAAACCTGGGGAGAAAAAAGAAAAACCTAATTGAAAACTAAAGGCATAATATGCCTGGGGAAAACAACAGGGGATAAACCAAAGCAGTATGGGGACAGAACAAAAAAAAAACCATAAGGAAAACCCCTGAGCTTAAGAATAAGGAGAAGAAGGAGCCATTAAATTAGAGAGAAAGGTGTAGATGCTAAGAGAAAAAAAGTGCAAGGAGAGACAAAAGATCATTACAGAAAAGGTTTGCAACAAAAGAAATTTGAGGTTTGTTATTCTACTTTTAACTGGAATTTATTTTGGTAAGTTATTCGAGGCCTCTAAAAGTCCGTCTTTTAAACTGCAAGAATTGTAGACTTTTGGTCAGGTGATTTGAGAAGTAAGTATTATTTTCATATTTTCCTGGAAACTTTGAGGGGCCCCAATTTTGCAGGAAAATCTTCCTTGTTTGTAAATGGGTCCAAGTTGCAGATATCCAAATCTGTGAGAACTAAATCTGTATTTCACTTTGAGAATATATAAGAGTTAAGTCACTCACTGTGAAATAACTTGCGGGGCACTGGTTATCCTCAACTCTCTATTTCTGGTGGTCCTTATGAGTCACAAGATTTGTCCTCCAGATGGGGATCCTGACAGCTCCCTTATCTCTTGAAAATGAGTTGCTGTTTGACTATACTTATTTCCATAAAAGTCAGCTGAAGTTCCTTCAGCCTTGTCAAGGCTGAGCAATACCCTGCCGGTGACTTCTAGGGCACAAGAATGTAATTTTGGTAAAACAAGTGTTAGCAATTTGCATCATGCATTTGTTGTGTCTTGTAGAAGTCCAATGACATCTTAAAGACTAACACCATTTATTCCAGAATGAGTTTTTATGTGACAGAGCTTCCTTCTTCATGTTACTGAATTTCTGTTATATTTTGCTACCACAGAGGAACAGGGATGTGGAATCTGGTATAGCTGTTGACTTGCAGGAGGGCCTTATAAGGGAGAAGAAGGACGAAGACTCATGAATGGATTGAACATTGCCACAGTTTTATTTACACAAGCTAGGTACGGAGGGTAGAAGAGCCTGCACCAGTGATGTTAACTGCAATTATTGAACCACAGAAGCACCAGGGAGCTCCCTGCTCCCTCCCTTGGGAGGCAGGTCTCCCCTGCTGTAGGGTCCCTCATAGGAGGTGTCCCGACCTTGTGTGCCAGAGAGAGGTGCAGACCTCCTCTGAACACACATGCCATCTGGCTCAGTGAGCTTCCAGCCTCCCTGTCTGGGTTGGCCTCGCTTGCTCCAAGCCACCTCTTTAAAGAAGCCCCAACCTTATTAGGTTTGATCCCCTGATTGAACTACCCCAGGAGGCTCTCTGTCTGTGCCATAGCTGCCACCGCAAAAGCTGTGACATTCAGCAAGTATATAACCACAGCATTCATAAGTATAACTCACCCGAAATGGTAACATCATAACCATAATTTTTAAACTGGGTGGGTGGGAGCTGCTCTGCTCACTCCTCGGGCGGAAGGGGAAAGAGAGCTGCGTTATGCAGCCCACGCCTTAAATAAGGCGCCATGGGCACATGTCAACTGCCCTCCTCCCGTGCATGCATTCCCTGCCCCTGTCCTCTTCAAGCCAGCCCTGCTGCCTCGTCAATGGCGGCCTGGGTGGGGTAAGTCCCCAGCCGCATTTCTCTATAAGAGTCTGCACCAAGAACATAACAGATTTAGAGTCCAGAGGCACCATTAAGAACAAGACATTTTTATTCAATGTATGAGCTTTCATGGGCACGTACACTTCCTCAGATACTGCTTCAGACAAAATGGATCTATCAAGAACATATTTCATTCTAACTTAGGACTTGGGCTTTAACACAACCTTAAAAGTCCTTTAAGGAGAGATAAACTAAACTAAGTTAAAATAAAGAAAACAGTTGGGTAAATCTTTATATGTTTCGCCCCTCTGTATGTAATTAAGCATGGGAGGTAGAGAGGTAGAGAAAACGAAATAAAGAAAAGAAAGAGATAACACTGCCAATAAAATTAACAAACAAAGATAATAACTTGAGTGGAATTAAATGAAACAGTGGAAATAAAAAAAAAACATAATGAGATCTAAATAAGTATTTAAGCAAACAATAAATCTCCAAATACAGACCACTGCATTGAACATCCTGCAGTATCACACTGGAAAATAACGGTTGCCTTTTATTGTTAAGAAAGTGTACTTATATAAGCTCTTGGAAACAGCTAATAGAAATTAGATTATGCGTGCTGGGAATTCAAATTCTGGAATGAGAGTTGATTGGCTTACAGAGAGCTAGAATGGTAATTTTGGATCACTTCTATGATTTGGATTTCCCAATCTCTCATATTAAAGCACACAGAGTTTGCTTTCCCACTTACTTGGGACGGTCTTATCCCAGTAGTCTCCCATTGTATATTAAGTAGTTGAATGTACCCTGATATAGGAAAACTGTTATGCTTGCTAGGCTGAATTTTATACCATCTCAAGTAATGAATGGTCATTATAAAAAGGTGCCCTGTTTGGAGAGTCTATGATTATGTGCTACCGGAAAAATTGCTACATTGAAACATTGTTTATTGGAGTGCTCCCTTTTCTCTGATGTGATTCATTGATTATGCAATACTTAAACCTATTCTGCATGGTGGCATCCACACCAGGCTGCCGTTGAGAGTTTGTAGTGGGGCCATTTGCCTCGCCGATTCTTGTGTCCTCATGGAGGACCATTTTTGTTGGTGGACCCCATTTCCCCCTGGATTTCTGCCCCTACATGAGGCAACCAGGGCAGAAAGGGTAACAACACAATCCCATTTTTGTAAAAATAAAATAAAAATTAATGCCCTAGATGGCTCCAGGCTTCTGCGAAGCACTGTGGAGCTGACTGGAGTATTTCCTGTCCTTTCTGGGATGACATAGGATGGGGACGAGATGGGCCTAGAAGTCCCGACTCTTCCTCTTCCACATGGGCCTGTGCTGGGATAGGCCCTGTTGGTCCCTGGGGCAATGTTCCCTTAACACGGGGCAATGGAGGGCCTAAAGCAGGCTAGGGATGGGGCTGGGATGGCACCAACATCATGTGGAAATGGGGATTAGCCCTCCTGACAAACAAGCACCAGCCTGGCCTTTTCTTCTCATATGAAAAAGGTATTAGGTAGGATGATCCATGGGAGAAAAATTGGGGAGACTTTTGGCTGGAGTGGATTCTGAGGTTACTTTGCTGTTGTAATTTCAAAAAGATATGTTATAGTGAGTGGAAAATTATTTTAAGATGATTTTGAGCCTGGTATATACAAATTCTAATGTAGCAGTACTAAAAACTATAGCTTAAATGAACAGTATGATTTATGGGGAGAAATTTTTTACTTTGCTTATTTTCAGGTAGGACAATACCAGTTCAGGATTCAGATCTATGTTCTTTCAGATTTTGGGACCAATGCTTTAAAGGGGTCTGGTGCAGTTCTTTAAACAGGTAACGGCACCAGATTTTCACTGAACATACTCCTCTATGTTCTTTAAAGATGCTGAAGTTTCAAGTGAATTGGACCGGGCAGGGGGAGGGGGTCAATTTTACAGACTCCCAAGTAGATGTCTCTCAGTACAGACTCAGTTATCTCCATGCATTCCTAAAATGGCAGTTAAGCATAAGCTGAGCAAGAGAAATACAGCAGGGCATTAAAAATAAAACAAAAACAAATGAACAAACTCATAAAAGCCGCAATGAAAATGTGGAATAGATCCTGAGAAACTTGCCATGGGCCTGGAACAATAGCTTCCGAAGTGGAATGAAGTCCCTGGGAAGGCACGAGATAAATTGCTCTAGGATTGGAATAATAGCTCCCAGAGGGGAATGATGAAACCTGGGACTGGAATCAAGTGTCTAGTGTCTGTCATTCCAGTCCTAGAGCAGTTTATATGGTCTCAAGAATGGGATGTACTAAAACAAATGACAAGAATACCCACTGAAAAGAATGGAAGATCCCTGAGAGCCAATTCAATATATTGGGAGCCAGGAATGCCAATTGACTTGTGTGGACTCCACTGAAATACATTATGGTACACTTAAGTTGCAATGAAAATGAGGAAGAGATTTCAAGAACTGTGCCCTAGGCTTGCAATGGCCTTATCATCCCTGGGCCCAGATAGATAGGTCTGGGCCTTAAAAGACAGCCTTCAAAGTAGAATGACAGTCCCTGAGGATTCTTGGGACAAAGATGTTCTAGGTCTGGAATGACAGCTCCCAAAAGGAATGGTAGTTTGTGGAGGTAGAAGAGATACTTTGCAACTGCAACAGCAGGTGTCAGAACGGCAGGCCCTGGAAAGCGACAAACTGCTCTGAGACTGGAATGACAGACCCTAGACTTGAATGAGACTGGATTCAGTGAACTGGGACTGGAATGACAGCCCTCAGAGTAGAATGATGGCACCTGAAAGTATAATCAGTGCTCTGGGGTTGGAATTACAACTCTGAAAACTGAATGACAGTTCCAGGGAGTAGCAATAGTATTTGGGGAATGACAGAACACTTCTGCTATCCTCAATGGCCATCATTCCAATTCAGGGGCTGTCATTTCAGTCCCTGAACACTTATACTATCCCAGGGGCCATAATTCTTTTAATTGTAACTTTTTAAATGGACTCCGGGGAATGGTAGAGGACAGGAAGGCCTGGAGGATCATTGTCCATGGGGTCGCGATGGGTCGGACACGACTTCGCACATAACAACAACAGAAGAAGAATTTTTAGAAGAAGAAGAAGAAGAAGAGTTGGTTCTTATACGCCGCTTTTCTCTACCTGAAGGAGTCTCAAAGGGGCTTATAGTCGCCTTCCCTTTCCTCTCCCCACAATCTGTGGGGTGGGTGAGGCTGAGAGAGCGCTGATATCACTGCCCGGTCAGAACAGTTGTATTAGCACCGTGGCGAGCCCAAGGACACCCAGCTGGCTGCATGTGGGGGAGTACAGAATTGAACTCGGCATGCAAGATTAGAAGTCCGCACTCCTAACCACTACACCAAACTAGCTTTTAGTTTGTTTAGGCTCCTTACAGTAAATATTTCCCCATATCAAATAGAATATCTTATGAACTGAGAAAGAAATGTCCTGTAGGTTCATCATTTAGCCATTTCCATAAGAGAAAGTTACAACACACCATTTTATTTCTCATGTACGTACTACAGACCATGCCACTACCCATCTGTGATGGAATTCCCGGAGTCTAGATACCACCCCAGAGGATTTTTTCCACTTACACCCTGGCACCTGAGTTCAAGGGAATAGAAGCATCTGTAAACCCATTCAGACCTGGATTAATAACCAAGATAAACTGACCATCATGGCATGGTTTAATTTGAAAAGTGAACAAAAACATTTTTATTTAGGAAGAAGCAAACAATGGAGGTAAATATTAACGATGCACTAGGAACAGTGAGATGCTAGGCTTCCAACTGTACATGGCTCAGGAAAAAAAATTCTTATTTCAGGAAGGATTATAATATATCAATTCAGCAACTGCTGCAGCCAAATTACACACTAAATTCAGCAAACCCTGCTGGCATACTGTAATACATTTGTACTTTCAGTTCCCAGACATGGAAACTTAGCCAAAGTTGTGATGTTTCCTCAGAACTTTAATTCACACCTCTGTTAAACCTCAGCCCTCAAGATGTAACTTCTGGCTAACAACCTCCCCTGCTTGATTTTTACTGTCCGTATCACAAGATCTTCTCTTATTGGCTGTTCAGAATGCTGTTCTGATTGGCACCTGTGTTACTAGGGTCCCTTTCTGTGTTCTGCCTTTCACCCCATCCAGTGGCAACACTGTGATATATGTCCAAGAAATTAAACTAACTAAAAGAAAATGTTGTATTTGCCATTATAATCTATAAACAGCAGGAGTAACAGGTATAAACATTTCTTCTAAGGCTCCAAAATTACTCTGAGTGTGAACAGAGACTGTTTTCCTCACATTGAACACGTGTTTCAAAGAAGATGTCAGGTCAAAGTTGGGCCTTTCAGTCTTACTTAAGTTCCACTTCTAGCATTTCAGGTTTTTTCCCAAAAGAAATTAAACACTGATAAGAGAACAAATGTGACTTTGAATCTGAAAGAAATAATTATTACTGTGCACGCTTATCTGCTATTATTATTGTTTTATTTCAAAGTAGCGTCTGGGAGTCTCTGGAGCCTTAAACTTCATAAACGTCGAATCTGGGCCACACAATTAGATGGAAGCAGAAGATCACTGATGCTTGAAAGTCTTTATAATATCTTCAATTTGTGATACATGTCCTATATTATCCACAACTGCATGCACAGAAAACTCTGCCTCCATGATTTTCCAGGCCACTGATCAGGGCAGAGCGAGACAGAGACTTATACAGCTACTCTCCATGTGTAGGGTCCTTGCAAACCCTTAACCGCATGCCCATATATCAGGGACAGGTTTTAGGATTGCCAACCTCCAGGTGAGGCATGGAGATTTCCCAGATTAACAACTGATCTCCAGACTATCCAAATCATTTACTATGGAGAAAAGATCAACTGTAATTTCAGGAGATCCCAGGTTCAAAAATCTATCAGTAGGGGAGACCTCAGACTGAGACCCTGGAGACCCTGATGTCAGTAGATGATACAGACTTTGATGGACCAAGGGGCTGATTCAGTATAAGGCATTTTCATGTGTTCATGTGAAATCTCCCTGGCCCTACCTGGGGACTGGCAACTCTACATTGTTCTATAGCTCCAGGAATTTCTGAAGCCAGAGCTGGGAACCCTACCTGACCCACAGTGGCTCGGGGAGGGGGGGATATCCTCTAAATAGGTGTTTCAAATCACCAGGCATAGCTAACATGCCATGTTGACTTCCCCTAACCCAACAAGAGAAATAATAGGGAAACATATAAAGCCATATGGACATTAATGGGTTTTTGCAACAAAGAGAAAGTTATATATTTGCAGTGGATACGCAGGGAGCCAGGGGATTAAATACCGCTTGGGATTGGGCGTGTTTTTGGTGAATGACCCCTTTAAATAACAGATAGGGAGTGCATCTGCCTTTTAGCAGCAAAGATTTATTGATAGCATAGGCATTGTGGGGTTTGGGGATGCAATTCAGCAAAGCATAGATCCCCCTGAGGACATATGAGCCATATGATGGACAGGGTAAAAAAACATGAATTTAATATAGATTTGAGTTTTGTGCATTGTGTTACAGCTGATTGATTACAAAAAGGAAAAGGTCTTTTGCCTTGAAAATGGGTAAATTTAATCTAGACCCCTTTTTGGCTCCCTACATACTTCATTCTGCAAATATAGTGTTCACAGCAAAAAAGGAGTGGAAAAATACTTTTTGTTGAAACTAAGTTTATTACATTACACTTCATATTGCATTGGAAATTACAGGAAAATAAATGTACTTTTCACCTATACACCTCTCTCTCTATTGTTTCTCTTGTTGGTCTCAGTGGAAAGTGGTTTGCCTTTTTGACTTCTCCTTACCCAGCAAGATCAACCATTGCAGGCACCTTCATTTACTCACTGCTTCCCTTACACATTCTCCCTGCACTGGAGCTACATCATGAAGTGAGGAAGGAGGGGTGACTATCCACCAATGTAGCCATGGAGGATTTATGCTGGCGCAAGAGGGCTGAAGGGCAGGGAAGAGTTATTTTGTAACCTCAGCAAATAGTCATTCCTTCCAACTTTCAGTGCCCCACAGAGGTTTTTAGTCATTTCGTATTATCCCTGCTTTGTTTTACAATCTCTGCATTTCAGATTTGACCGTGATGACTTATATTAGTGAAAATATCCTGAAAACATATACTCCGTGGCAATTAAGAAGTATATTTTGGAACATATATATATATGATATTAAGGGGAGCTGTAACCCTCAAGCAAGTGTGGAGGTTGATGCTCTGGGTGAGCCAGGTCAGGCCTGATTCAAATATAGGCATGCAGTTAAGAAGCCTGGGGCATCTAGTTAGCTTTCCTCTGTCAGATCATTTAACTCCTAGCCAGAGGAATGCCTCATTAATGTTTCAGGTTCATTACGGTTCAGTCGACCAACCAATCAGTCAGTCTGTTTATTGTTACAGTTCTTGACCAGCACAAACATGATCTTCTACAATTTAAATGGTTCATTATGGTTAAAGTAGAAGACAAGTAGAAGTATTAGACAATCTCTGCTTCCATTTTAAGCTTTTGCTAAAACAAAACTATTCAGCATCCTTAACACTGGCTAAATCAACAGGCAGTTATACTATCCATCATTTTTACATAAGTGATTAAAGGAGAGCAATTACATGAGTCAATTAAAGTTTCTTCTTCCAAAGAGAAGTAGGTAAGGAGGCCCTTCTGAAAAGACATTCTCAATCAATTCAGCTTCTGGGTGTTTTCAAATTGTCTCCTAACAATAGCTCATTATCTTATAACATCAAACAACATGCAAGGTTATGCCTGTTGGAAATGTCTTCTTAAAATAACTTTTAAAATGCATTCTTACAACCATTTAATCATAACAAAGTCGGTTTTAAAATGGTGGTTATAAGGTTCTCCTGCATATGAATATCTGGTGGTCCTCAACCAACACAATCATCTTTGAACCATCACTTCTATGAAGCTGGACATTCTTAAATGTTTTTTGTATCTGTATCACAAGACACCTAATATTTATTGATAAGAGTTAGGCAGGTTCTCATTTACACAAGGTAATATGATTATGTCACTACTTTGTTTTCTAGGTCCTCTCAAAGATTATTCCATTTTGGGTCTTTAGACTAGCTTAATTAATTAATTAATTACATTTTTATACTGACCTCCCTCCCTTGTGGCTCAGGGTGGTTCACAGCCCAGTTCAATGTATTTTGTTTGAGGTTAGAGACTTTTCTATTTTTTCTATCTGCCCATATCCATAATACTAAATACAGCATACCTCATAGGCTTTTCACCGCATTCCTGCACTGTTCCGGCAGCTGTACATAAACAGGTCTGTAATATGCATTAGAAGTGGCCTGATTCCAAGTCAGAGCATTAGTCCATCTATGTCTCCTCTGACTTACAATGATCATCTAGCACAGCTGTCCCCAACCCCCCAGTCTGGGGACCAGTACCAGTCCATGGATCAGTCGGTACCAGGCCACGGCTCCTCCTCGTCCTCCTCCCCAGCTGCTGCCTCGGGAGCTGCCCTGCCACTTTGCTGCTGGCTCACCTTTGGTGCTCTCTGGCGGCTGCCATGGCTGGGGTTCCCCCTCAGCATGGCATTGTGCAGCTGCTGCTGGTAGTGCCACCCAGTGGGCGGCAGGAAGTCAAGGGCACTGGTGGGAAAGCAAGCAAAGCAGGGGCTCAGGCGGCGGCAACATCCCTCGCCAAGCGTTGACCAGTCCCCAGTGATAAAAAGGTTGGGGATCACTGATCTCGCAAATAGATATTTGTGAGCTCAGATTTTTTAACTAAATGAAAAAGCAAGTGCTCTGTTCCTGAGGCACAGCCTTTCCGCAGGTGGTAGACTGCCATTGCTAACACAGTCCTGAGGCTCTGCTGAGCTCCAGTATGGTCAGCTGCAGTCTAAGCATGAACTCAAAGAATCCTTGGTCACTTCTGTGCAACCATCAGGGGCCAAGGAATTCAAAAATACTCCATCTAGCATTTCTGGCCTAATCGCTGCACAGCAAATCTTGTCAATATTGCCATAATAATCAGGTTGAGCATATTCCCCCTCTCCTCCACGAGTGATTTAACATCTGAAATTGCTATATAAAAATAACATGTAATATATTCTTCTTGCCATATATATTTGGATGAAAACCTGTCATAATAGGCATGTTCAGTAACAAACTGCAGGAGGTGCAAGGTTAACTGAAAGTACATTTTTACATCTTTTTTGCATTTTAGCTATATTTATATGCAAATATGCAATTTATATTTACTTCACTATGTAATTTCCATTCCTGTGTCAGATAATGCTGTATTTATTTCTTTTAAAACATATTTTAGGGCATTTATATTCCAAGTGTTTCCTACCAAAGACAAACCCTACACATCCATCAGTTTTATATCTAGGTACAGCTAATAATTGAGGAACACCTTGCAAACATCTTGCATATTCCATTTGATGTAGCCCATGCTGTTTTCATTCTGTTTGAAATTCAGTCCTAAAAAGGACTAGTTTACTTGTTGGAACTGCCAGGTTCTGATGAAGACAGTCAACTTTCTAAAGTATCGTAGAGTCATTATTTTTCTTTTAATATCTAATAGCAGAAATCTAAAAATGATCTTAACCATGGTATATTCAGCTTTTAGTGGTTATCATCCAGCTAAACATTAAAAAAATGTTAACATTAGCTGGAAGTGGGTGCATTCAGATCACAACCATGGGACAGTGGAAGGAGAAGCTGAGCTTTTTCCTCATCCCCATGTTCTTGATGCATTGGTGACTATTTTGCAGGAGCCAAATACCGTGGGTGATCTTCTCATGCCTGATCAGCATTTCCTAATCAGGATGCCAGCCTCCAGGTGAGACTTGGGGATCCCCTGGAATTATCATCTCCAGACTACAGAGATCATTTCTCATGGAGAAAATGGATGTTCTGAAGGGTGGATTCCATGGCATTATACCCCTTTGAAGTCCTTGTCCTTCCTAGGCTCCATCTCCAAAACTCCAGGAGTTTCTCGACCTGGATGTGGCAGCCCTATCCCCTCACTCCCTGCCGGTAGCCAGGAGGGACCTGGCAACCCTACTTTCAAACATGGCAAGTGTCAGGGTCCAGGGTGCCACTTATGTGGCTGTCTGCCCTCCGCCACTTTGCTCCAGGGGAAGGGAGGATAGTGCCTGTGGAGTGAAAGGTTCTTTGGCTGGGCATTGGTCTCAGAATGGGAGCTCAGCCATTACAGTGTTCCTTGGGCTCACAGTAGTTGCCTCACTACTGAGAAACCCTGTCTCCTCCTTGATCTTCTCCTCCTTGAGTTCAAATCCCCTGGGCTGAGTTTAAATCCCCTGGGCCGGATGAAATGCACCCGAGAGTGCTCAAAGAACTTTCCAGAGATCATCTTCGGGGCCTCTTTAAGGACTGGAGATGAGCAAACGTTATTCCGATCTTTAAAAAAGGGAGGAAGGATGACCTGGGAAACTACAGACCAGTGAGTCTGATCTCTGTTGTGGGGAAGATAATGGAGCAGATATTAAAGGGAGTGATCTGCAAACATCTGGAGGACAATTTGGTGATCCAAGGAAGTCAGCATGGATTTGTCTCCAACAGATCCTGTCAGACCAACCTGGTTTCCTTTTTTGACCAAGTAACAGGTTTGCTGCATCGTGGAAATTCGGTTGATGTCGTTTACTTGGATTTTAGTAAAGCTTTTGATAAGGTTCCCCATGATGTTCTGATGGATAAGTTGAAGGACTGCAATCTGGATTTTCAGATAGTCAGGTGGATAGGGAATTGGTTAGAGAACCGCACTCAAAGAGTTGTTGTCAATGGTGTTTCATCAGACTGGAGAGAGGTGAGTAGCGGGGTACCTCAGGGCTCGGTGCTCGGCCCAGTACTTTTTAACATATTTATTAATGATCTAGATGAGGGGGTGGAGGGACACCAAATTGGGAGGCCTGGCAAATACTCCGGATGATAGAGACAGAGTTCAATGAGATCTGAACACAATGGAAAATGGGCAAATGAGAACAAGATGCAATTTAATAAAGATAAGTGTAAAGTTCTGCATCTGGGTCAGAAAAATGAAAAGCATGCCTACTGGATGGGGGATAAACTTCTAGGTAACATTGTATGAACGAGACCTTGGGGTACTTGTGGATTGTAAACTAAACATGAGCAGGCAGTGTGATGCAGCGGTAAAAAAGGCGAATGCCATTTTGGGCTGTATCAACAGGGGCATCACATCAAAATCACAAGATGTCATAGTCCCATTGTATACGGCACTGGTCAGACCACACCTGGAGTACTATGTGCAGTTCTGGAGGCCTCATTTCAAGAAGAACGTAGATAAAATTGAAAGGAAAGATGATCTGGGGCCAAGGGACCAAGCCCTATGAAAATAGGTTGAGGGACTTGGGAATGTTCAGCCTGGAGAAAAGGAGGTTGAGAGGGGACATGATAGCCCTCTTTAAGTATTTGAAAGGTTGTCACTTGGAGGAGGGCAGGATGCTGTTTCTGTTGGCTGCAGAGGAGAGGACACACAGTAATGGGTTTAAACTACAAGTACAACGATTTAGGCTAGATATCAAGAAAACAATTTTCACAGTCAGAGTAGTTCAGCAGTGGAATAGGCTGCCTAAGGAGGTGGTGAGCTCCCCCTCACTGGCAGTCTTCAAGCAAAGGTTGGATACACACTTTTCTTGGGTGCTTTAGGATGCTTTGGGCTGATCCTGCATTGAGCAGGGCGTTGGACTAGATGGCCTGTATGGCCCCTTCCAACTCTATGATTCTATGATTCTATGATCTCTGCTTTCCAGCTCCTATATATCCTTTCCTCTTCCCATGCCCCACCCCTAATTCCTCAATAGGGCTGACAGCTCATACATGGCTCCCCTGTCCACTTCCAGACACTGAGTTTGCTCGTGGTGCTGCACCCTCCCTCAGCCATTGCCCAGCTTGCTAGTGGTCCTACCCACTGGCGTGGCCATTCCTCCACTCCCCATTCCACCAGGTTGGGGCCAGGACTGAAAAGGCCTGGGTCAAGGCCAGGTGAACCTCCCTAGGTCCAGGGATTCCCAGTAAATTCACATCCAATGAGCAAAGTGCTCTGCAGGAGGCAAAAGGAGGCAGGCAGTCTCACAGATATGTGGGGCCCTGACCGCGGATAGCCCTAAAGCTTAATACCAAAACCTTGAATCTAAGCCAGGCTGCAGCCAGCAACAAATGCAGCTGTTTTAGCACCAGCTGGATACGGGCCCTCTAAGGTATTCCTGGCAGGACCCCACCAGCTGCATTTTGTACTAGCTGCAATTTCTGGATCAGAAACAAGGGTAGGCCCACGTAGAGTATGTTAAAATAGTTCAATCTGGAGGTGACCATTGCATGGTTTACTGTAGCCAAGTGATCTGAAGACAGATAGTGCGCTTGTAGCCACACTTGACATGGATGGTAAAATGCCATGTGTGCTACTCCTGTGACACGGGCCTCCATAGTCAAGGAGGCATGTAGGACCACCCCCAAATTTCTTGCTGAGTGTGAGAACTTAAGTTGCATCCTGACTATGGTGGGCCAGCATGCTTCCAAATCCACCCCCTTTCCACCCAGAACCTGCATCTTTGAGGGGTTCAGTTTCAGGCAACTCTGTTCCAACCATCCAGCCACCACTTCCAAAATCTGGCAAATATATCCAGGGGGCATTTGGGTGACCATCCATCAGGAGATAGAATTAGATGTCATCCACATATAAGAGCTATAAGTATTCAAACTTCTCTTAACATTTGTGTCAGACAAGATGTGGATGCAACAGAGATGGTGTAAAACTCCCATTTTGCCACCACTGTCCCCATGACCTCCAAAAACCCAAGCTGAGCCCTATAACATGGGTCAGAAGAAAAGTTTTTGGCAATTGGTAAGCCAAATGTTCTAATTGGACAGAGCTCTAACTTGCTACAGCTGTTTCTGCCACCATCTAGTTCACATTCTAGTTCACTTTCAAATAGTCCACATTCAATCAAAAACAAACAATCCTTTACTTGTAACATATTTATACAGATCAAATACAAATTCTATTAATAAAGAGGAATCAAATGATACTTAATAGCTCTCACTGCTTTCTTCTTGTACATTTCCAATGCCACATGCTCATGGTCTTGATCTAGTTACACATCCTTTGTGTCATTTAAAGCAAACCATTATTCATTCCTTATGGGAAGGGAATCCCACGCAGCACACCCATCCAAATGTAATTCTCTGTTAGTTTGCTCATTTCTGTATTGATCAGCCTGTTAAGATTTTTCAAGAAGTAAAGCATTTAAGCTGATGATGGAAATGATTACTTCCCACGCATTTCTACTAAAATATATCAAACTGATTTTGATATCTTGTTATTATGTGTCACAGCAACTTGTAGGTTGCATTATATAGGTAATTTAATAAAACCCTCAGAATTGAATGAAAGAACTGTTAGCTTCTGAATGTTACTCTCAATTATGGCTCTAAGTATCCATCTTACATGGCAGGTACTAACGTGTCAATTAGAATGAACAGCTCAGCCAATGTTTCTCAATTATTCCAGAGACGTATGCTTCCTAAGTTGTGCTAAGATACGATACAACCAGTGAAAAATAATTTTGAAACAAGTTCCTAGTAAAGAAACAATACCAAGGTTAAACACCATATAGAACAAGATGTTGCTGTCCCTTTATTGTGATTGTATGCCTGAATTAGCTAAAACCACTTGGAATAACCTGTAAATATTTCACTCTTGGGTCTGAGTATCCAGGCTTGGATATTCCATGCGTCACTGATTGCTCACTCCTTTAATCGTTTGCCTCTTGGAACATTTTGATTGGGTAAAGATATGTATTGTGTGAACTGGAACAGAAATTGATCCCGGTACTGATTTCCAGGATCACAATAGAATTTTGTTAATTTTACGTTACTCCATGGATTAGATGGCCTTTAGATGTAATATCAGCTTGAGGAAACTGTGTCATGATTTCAGAGCCTGGGAGTTGAAAAATGCATAATTATATTCAGAACAAACTGACCTGTCTACATTCCTCAAAGCATTGAGCCAAATCGATGCAACATGTGCTGAGAAGTGATGTGATGACTAAGTAATACACGTTTTCTTTTAACTGTAGAGTAATTGTTTATATTTCTAATTGTGTATATTTATCTAACAGACGGCATTATAAAAAATCCCAATAAAAGTTATTTTGCTAATACACAAGCAGGGTGAATGCTTTTCGAATCTTTGGACTGGTTGTTTTTCAGTATCAGACCTCATCATAATCTAACATGTGTTCCTGCTCATTATTTTGTCAGTAAGAGATCCAGAAGATTAATAACCATTACTGTTAAAATGGGAGCATTGGAACTGATATAATGACAGCTATTTGTTATATCTTCTTGCCAAGGATAGTTATCTGAGGGTATGCACTGAAAGAAAATAGGTCACTTGGGAGCCTAAATCTCCAGCTTCCAGTCCTGGTTATTCTTTGCCAGTTCTGCATGAGACCCAGCTTTCATAAGGGGTTTGCTTGTTTCAATTGCAAATTATAATTTTTGATGGAAATACCGTATGTCCAAATTACTGCTTCACTGATTCTATCAGGTTCTGGTCAAGTCCAAGTGTTTACTGCGGACCTTTTAAATAGGGAGTCCTGTACCCCCATTCCCCACTGCTGCTCAACAAGACAGCAGTTGAAAAATGGAGGGGCAATTTGATGTTTCATCAAGGCATGACATCACTTCCAGTGCAGAAATTTCATCACCTCTATGACTCAACACTCTAGGATTCATCCCAAACGCTATGGTTTAACTGCAGCCTGGCCAGGGAAGGAAAGAAAACTGAAGATAAAGGAGAATATAAAGGTAGGTTGGCTGGTGGGTAGAAAGACACAATGAAGCAGAAGCTTTCAGGGAAGGACAAGAGGAAAATGTGAGGAGAAAATGAGATCCCCTTCACAAATGTTAGTGGATCACTTGCTAGTTTTTACTGTCAAGAGCTGCTTGTTTCACTTATTGTAATGTTAACCATCACTGCAGCTAGTGTACAAGAATGCCCTGAAGTTTTATAGCAGTATCATATTTTAGTTCCAAAAATGTATCAATGTCCCAACAACTCCAAAAGAGAGGAAACTGCATAATCTACAGCACAAGTGTGCAAGCTTCTTTAGTGACACAGCAAGTGTGAGGCTGACCTATTAACAAACACAGATGCGATTAAAAGGGTGGATGCACATTATGGTGGTGGGAGGCAGAAGGACTGGGAAGGACTCCATGTGGCTGGAGCAATCCACAGGGATGCGCTCCAGCCAGTTCTGCTTCATGCCATTCTGTGCTGTTGGAGGGCGCCTGACCCAGCCAGCTGCCATCCTGAAGCAAGGACTGGAGCGCTACTCCACGGGCAGACTCAGGGTCTGGGAAGGTCGCCCTTTAAATTAGGAGCTGCACTGGTGCCGGGCCTCTTTCCTGCTTTAAAGCTGTGGCCATTATCTTGCCAAACCTTGAGTGTGCTGAGTATTCTTTCCATGCCGATACTTGTCTCCCTGCTACATGATCATTGGCATCTCTAAGCCCTTCTGTTCATGCACAGGACAAATACCAATCTTATTCATACATGTAAGCAGGCATATTCATAGATAAGGACTGTTTCATATGAGAAAAAAATTGCATGGATTTTTGACTGCTGTTTGGCTGCTGTTCATCCTGCAATAATGAGGGCTTGTCAGTAATATGGAAACCACAGCAGGCTTTATATATTTTAAGAAGTTACGCTCCTTAGACTGAAGGTGACTCTTAACATAATTTAATAAGCTATACAAAGATCATTATACCATCTGGCTTGAGTGTGACTGAGATCTAACAGGGGCATTAGAGGGATGATAACTTTCGATGTGGACCTCTGATTCATTCAGAGAGTTGCTTTGGATGAAACATTCCATCTTTTGTAAATTTTCAGAATTCTTTACACAGAGAAGGCTGCCTGTAGGTTTTTGGAAGTAAAAAAAGAGGATAACGGAAACAGACCTATGTTTCTTATGGGAGATTTAAGCTATTTATAAGCTGAGGGGAAGTTGAAAATGAGGAAAAATGGTATAAACGTATCAGGTTACAGGACTTTGAGTGGAATAAATATAAGCTAATTGGTTTGTCAGTTGCTTTGCACATTCTGAGAAGTGATGTAATTGAATGCATTCATAAATAACAATTCTGTTTTTCACGCTTCCAGGGTGTGTAGGAACAAATATTTATCTATAATGGCAAGTTGTGTGTGTATGTTTATAACCAAGCCAGCTTGGTGTAGTGGTTAAGAGTGCAGACCAGCCTGGTCTTCTAATCTGGTGAGCCCCACTCCCCCACATGCAACCAGCTGGGCGACCTTGGGCTTGCCACAGCACTGATAGAGCTGTTCTGACTGAGCAGTAATATCAGGGCTCTCTCAGCCTCACCTACCTCACAGGCTGTCCTGTTGTGGGGAGAGGAAAGGGAAAGGCATATGTAAGCCGCTTTGAGACTCCAGGTAGAGAAAAGTGGTATATAAGAACCAACTCTTCTTCTTCTTCTTTGTAATATAAGCATGGGGGTTACTTCTGTATTGCTCATAAAGTGTGATGTACAATTACTGTTTGGCGTGACTCATAGTTTGTGAGCAGCACTCTAAGTTCACTTTACTGAACACTTTAAATTGTTTTTAACTGTACTACAAATTCATTGCACATGTGTATCTTTGCATTGCTTTCCTATTCCATCTTGTCTCCTCTAGGCACCATCCATCCACCCCACACAACAGAAACCTTTAACAAACCTTGGTAGTTTGAGTCAACTTTGATTCTTGATAGGGAAGTCATGTGGCTTAATTTTCTAGTACTTCCTTCTTGCCCAGTTTGCTTATACTGCCAAACTGAGCATGATCATGTCCACTAAGTGTTCCATTCTGAATTGGATAGCAAATACTTGATAGAGTTTTGCACTGCTGCCCAAGAACTTTAATACAATCCAGTATGTCCTGAGCTATGGTCTTGTTAAATACCACCCATTTCAAAGCCACAAAAGAAGCCCACGTATTTGAAACATGGCAGATTTTGAATGATTTCATGATCTGCCTATGATGTCTGTGTGGCCAATGTGATTCCAGAAATCCAATAAGCATGTACCAACAATGGTTTTCTGTCTGGATGGCACGTATTTCAAGTGACTTTGCATCTGTACATGCATTCAGCATATAATCATGTCTCAGCGGATCTCAGAGATTCCATAAAGAGAGCAAGAGCCCAGAATAAAGACAAAAGAACATTTCTAAAGCAACATGACTAACAGGATATTGAAAGTGTGTGAGCCTGATCCAAGAGAAAACAGCCATAGTTTGCCAGGTCATGCAATTGCTTTTTTATATCTAAAAAAGATGTTGTTTGAGACAATTAATTAAGAAGAGACTGCATGGAAGGCACAATGAAATACTTAGGACCATCAAAGCATACTAGGGAACTGAAAGCAGCTGGTGGGAAGAATATTAGAGGCATTTTTTTTAAGCTTGTGACTGATCTCAGCTGAAGGTAATGGCAATTCTGTGCTTTCATTCTTCAAAGGTCACCCCAGACAATATCCACAAGCTGTGCATGTATTGCGATCTGGAGACTTTGCAACACTGCTCTTCAACGAGCCAGTTTGAAATAAATCTACCATATTTCCTTTGCTTTTCTCCATGACTCCTGTTTTTTGTTGTAAGCTTTCTTTGTAGGATTTGGGAGTGGTTTTTTTGGCTGTCAAAGGCATGATGGAAAGGAAATGGCACAGAGTAATGAGGGAAATGCACTAATGGCAGGGGCAAAATCTCAGTGGACCTGCTACATCAGCAGGCAGACACCTGCTCATCCAGAGAAGATTCCCTTATTTTGTAACACCAACAACAAAAAGAAGAGACTGACAAGATTTAATATGCCTGGACGGCTACAGCTTGGGCATTTCCATTGATTCAGTCAACAGCTCTCTACTGCCCATGTGTTGTAGGTCACAAGCATAAGGCACAAACATGTGCCTTTGTTCTGCTCCATTTATGATGTCATCAAATGCAACTTTATCCAGTCAATTTGAACATCTACCCAAGAACTTCCCCAAAGGAGAAAACCAAGATGCTGCTTCACGATGAAAACAGGCAAATAACTCTTTGTACGGCGAAATTTTTCACTGCTGTCATGAAATTGCATACTATGTATGTGGATCAGAAAGTTTCTGTTTGATTTAGAGTCAAATACTATAAAGAGCCAATTTGGTATTTTAAAGTATGTTTTAAGTATTGATTTCAACGCCTTAAAGTTCCTGTTATGTCAGACTTTTTAAGCTATTATACTATCACTGGGGGCAAAGCCCGTTGTATCCAGGAATACAACGGGCGCTAGAGCTTGGCAGTGGGAAGAGGAAGGGGAGGAGTTGTCCTGTCTGTAAGGGCATGGGGTTGAATGCGTGTGTTGTGTGGGAGGTTGTGGTGGCATGGTGACAAATGCGGCCATGGGTGTGGAGAGATGGGTGTCAAGAACCTGTGGTTTGGAATGTTCGTTGAGCGTGGGAGAGGACTGACCTTTGTGAATTTTGGTATAGTAGTAACAGATGAACTTTCCAGAGCCATGTCCTCAGATATGTGAAGGGAAAATCAGACTGGAGACTCTTCTTAGGGGAAGATTACATGGCAACCAATTCCTCCCAGTTCTGCATCATTTCCCTTCTTGTGGGAATTAGGCCAAAGACACCGAAATGTCCCCCTGCCCTAATACACATGGGGTAGTCACAGTACACAGGTGTCCACCCTGCTCCTTCTGTCTCCATTTTTTCACTGTTGATAAAATGTTATGTGCCCACATGCCTCTTTCATGGTTGGTCCTTAGAAGAATGGATTGTTGTACCCTGTTGTTTACTACCCAAAGGAGTCTCAAAGTGGTTTACAAACACCTTTTCCCTTCGTCTCCCCACAATACTCAACCTGTGAGATATGTGGGGTTGTGAGAGGTCTGAGAGAACTGGGAATGGGCCGCAGTGACCCAGCAGGCCTCAGATGTCTCAAAGCATTTTCCAATCGTTTCCTCTTCCTCTCCTCATAGCAGACTCCCCATGAGGGAGGTGGGGTAGAGAGCCTCACGTGGAAGCTGGCACCCCTAAGAAGAAGTCTCTCTGTGCACAGCACAGGTTGTTGTTGAATTGAAAGACTTGAAGCCTACTGCACAGGATTGTTGTGCAGATGAAACAGGAGACCAAAGAACCTCCGCAACAGCATTCAGTTTGGTCTGCAGAATAACGCTGTGCAGTGGCCTCAAATCTGGAGAGAGTTGCAAAGAAGAAATACACATGGCTTGGCTGTGTCTAATCCCTGGCCAGAGCAGTATTTTAAATGAGAAGGGGCTTTTCTGTGGCCTCCCTGTCAGGCAACTGTTTGCCAGAAGGGGAAAGTTCCCCACCCTCAAAAGGGGTGCCCTCAGGCTCCCCTGTGTTGCTCTTGGAAATACCTCCCTCCCCTCAGTCATGGCCTGTCAGAGGCTCCTTCGCAGCAGGCCTGAAGGGGGGGGAGGGGGAGCACTCTGCAGCCTCCTGCCAGCTCTGTCAGGGTTCTGAGGCAATTTGCAGTTGGACATGACAGTTAGGACAGCCATGGGGCGAAAAGGGCTGGTGCAGCCTGCCCAAGCCTCTATTTACATCTCCCTTGGTAGCCCTAATGACCTCCTCTTCCTGCAGTTGCCAGGACAGGAGCAGACTGGCAGTGATGTCTCCAGATTGCCCCTGGGTGGGCAGGCCCTTTCAGATTTTTGGCCCAATGATTGGGCCAAAGTCCTGAGTGGTGCTTATCTAGCAACAGGTCTAATCCTCATTTCCAGATGACATCAGCATTGGCCCATCCCCGGCCCAGGCCTGGCGTGTTTTAGGCCCTTTGTTGCCCCATGGCAGGGGAATATGGATATTTCCACATTCCCTTTTCTTCCCCAGGTGCCAATGGGGCCTATCCCAACACAGGGATGTGTGGAATGGGAAGAGTCCCTCCTTTGTGAAAATAACCCCTCTCCCCCGCCCCCGCACACAGCAGAAACTTTCTGCCCCAACTGCTTCATGTGGAGGCAAAAATCTGGGGATGATGGGGCCTGCCACTGAAAACAGTCCCCCATTGGGACACAGGAAGCTGTGAGGCAAACAATCTCATCGCAAACTGCTGCCGGTGGCCAATCCTGGCCGCCGTCATACAAAACAGGTCTTTTAGATATTTCCTTTGTGTCCTTTGTAGTGGGCAAATCTTTGCAAAAGACAGTTGTAAATAGGAAGACCTCTGATACCAAAATGAGCCAGTCCTTTGTGGGCTGTTTCCTCAGCGTCCTGATTTGTGCCTTCCTTCAGCACTAACACATTTTGCCTTGCTTATTCAGGCACAGCAAGAAGAATCTGCTGAAACATCTTGTATCTGTCAGTGGTGTTCTTTGTCTCCCCTGCCAATCAGACCCAAACTGGATGTGATAGTAAAGAGCTTGGAAGAGCCGATTAGACATCCCTTTCCTCCTTTTGGCTTTTCATGTTATCTTTTCCCTCAGCATATAATGAGTTGAAAACTCACCCAGGACTGAGAGGTCATTTGGACTCTGCCAAGCCAGACTACAAATTGTGACACCTGGCAAGCAGAACAAACATAGCATTGATAGGCAGGAAGCTACAGCTTTTATAATTGGTCCCTTTACCATTTCCCAGGAAGGCTAAATCCTATTAGTCTGACTCACTGCAGCTGCATGATAGTGGAAAGTTGCTAAAGCTTCAAGGACTGAAGGAGATTTTTATAGCTATTTTTTCCCTATCAGAACACATAAAGGGGAGGAAAAATCCTCTGACTGCTGTATATGAACATGTAATTTTGAAAGGCCTACAGTGGGAGGACCATAAGAGGAAAGTTTTTTATAGAATCACACAGCCTTCAAAGTTCAAAGCACAAATGACATGTCTCCCTGTAGGGCAGACTATTGTTGGCAGACAAGGTACAGCCCGTGTTTTACAAGGTCACAATAGTTGAACACACATGACCATTTTACCACACATCTGGACATAATGGGTGATAAAAGAAACCCTTTTTTGCTTGCATGGCACAAGCCCATTTAGATTAACAAACTACCCCATGGTGACCCCCCTGAGTATACGCATCATCTTACCAAGTACTTAGGAGGGTATAGGAGCTCAAACATTATATTTATCAAGTTGTTACATACCCACTGTGGCAAATTACAGTACTGCTTGTCAAATATTGGAGTCACTATTCCACTACCACCACCTGTTCTGCCCATTTGGGATCAATTGCTGCAGGACAGGATTTTTAATTTTTTTAAATTTTTAAATCATACCTTATACTCCCACAGAAGTATAATTCCCACAGAAAAGAATATCTGTATGTGATATGGTTCAGAACCTGACTGTATGTAATATTTTCCATTTCTCAGGTAGAGGGAATTATACAGTTCCTTCTCTTTCCTCTCTGCCCTCACATTGACTGGGCAAATGTGTGTTCAGTTCATGCTGTATGAATGAGACTTCTAGATATTATAAGTCACTGTTTGTTGGAGCTGCTGGTCATGGAGCTGACCAGAGGTGTAGTAACTATGGGCATGCTTTGAGGGGGCTCAAGGCCTAGTGCAAGAGATAGATGCTGTTGCATTGATTGGAAACAGTTATCACGATGCCATGAAGTTCAGCATGCATGTCAGCAGAAATAGGCTTGAAAATCTTAAACTTCGATGTTTCAAAACTGAGGAGACTGGTCAGAAAGATTTAAAAGGGAGAGAGTCAAATCCTCCCATGATGCTGGGAAACTATTTAAAACTACACCAATTGAGGACCGGGTAGAACGTATAAGATACCACAAAATCGAAAAGGATGACAGTATGGTTACTAAAAGAGCCTCTTGTGGCGCAGAGTGGTAAGTCATGCAGTCTGAAGCTCTGCCCATTAGGCTAGGAGTTCGATCCCAGCAGCTGGCTCAAGGTTGACTCAGCCTTCCATCCTTCCGAGGTCGGTAAAATGAGTACCCAGCTTGCACTAAAATAGTAATGACTGGGGAAGGCACTGGCAAACCACCCCGTATTGAGTCTGCCATGAAAACGCTAGAGGGCATCACCCCAAGGGTCAGCCATGACTCGGTTCTTGCACAGGGGATACCTTTACCTTTACCTTTACCTTTATGGTTACTAACCTACGTCAAGGAAGCCATAAAAGGCAGAACAGGACTCATTCAAAAAGCAGAAGCTTGGCCAGTTGTGTTGCACAAACAAATATTGACAATTCTTTGCATCTGTTTTCACTGTGGAAAATGTAGAAAATGTACAAAAGTGAACCCAGAGGTGGACAATTTATCTTTAATAAAAGTCCCAGAAATGTATAATGCAAGACCTTATATGTCCCCTTCTTGGGACACTCAAATGATAACCATCTGAATTCTGCTCGTATGCGTTTTGCCAAATTTTGTATCCAGTTTAACGGAATGCAGTATAATATTTTAACTAACTCTGAAAATCAGATGGGATTATGTTGCAGATTTTTTTGTAGGACACTAATTAATAGTGACCGCTTTCCTTTTATATTAGCTATATATCAAACTTAATTCCAATCCAACATTAGTCTGAAATGATGACACTTTATCAAGAGTCCCCTGGATCACAGGTTTAATTCAAAAGTCACAACAACCCTTGAACACTGAACGCTTCCCTGTGACTGAATGCAGTAGAACCTTCTGTTTGCCCAAGATAATTCTTGAAGGAATCTTCAAAAGCTGAATATGCATGGTAAAGAATAGTCCTCTGTTGTAGCCCTGTAACACAACCTCATCCATGGATCATCCTGTCTCTGACCCCTGCCTCCATGTAATCATCACCTTGTGAGCATGACATCTGCATACATTTCTTCTCCACAATTCAGAAAGCAGCATCCCTGTTCATGGGAAGGGAGCATTTGAGCAGAAACTTCCGCTATGTGTTTTCAATGTGCTGACAACTTGCCAGTTGCGTAATGTTGAGCGGGTGAAGCCTACTATCCTTTCCCATGCAATCAGTTAACACATGGAAGGATGATGGGGAGAGAGCTTCTGATATGGAGCTTCATGTGCCCAGTGTAAGAGCATGAAGGATTCCAGGCACACTAGGGGTACACATTGCATTGCTAAGACCCTGAACTTATTAGTGCAGAACAAGCTTAAGTGTATGTATTTCTTAAGCGTCAATTGGCATTAAAACTATAGTTTTAGCTTTAGAATTCATAAGAAAACAGATTTCTTACAAAAACTATACCTTTGCTCCCTTAGACTCTTAGAAGTAAGAAACTTAAAGGGAACAAAGAACATAACATCTGTGCCATGAATTATTTTTTTCTGTCAAAACAACTGTTTGATTGGGAATGAAAACATGAATAGATCATGCCTAGTGCTAAAGTTACCATTCAAAAGAGGTTTCAAAAGTTTTCATTCTGCCGCTATAACTATACTTTTACAAAGGAAATGTATTTATATGAAGGACAGCAATTCTCTTCAGACAAAGCCTTCAAATCTTTCACCATTCTTAGAACACATTAAAATACAAGAGGTAGACCAGTCAGAGCAGTCTTTAAGCTATTTCTATGGATACTTATTCCGCTTATCTATAAAAGCTTCCTAGAGAGCCATCAGCAAGCTGTTATCTCTCAGCATAACCTTCCTCACAGGGCCATTGCCTAGGGGAAATGTCAGGAGGAGGGGAATAGGGGGGGATTTGAAGAAGTGAGCTGGTGGACCGGGGATGCATTTTCACAGAGTCAGCTTTGAAATAGTTTCACACAGTTCACATTCTGAAAAAAAGATGCCCACAGAACTGTTTTTCCATTTGACAGGCAAGGAGACACTAAATGACAATAACTTCCCCCCAAAATGGTGTTGGTATAAATAACTCAAATGGAATACCGAATTTATGTGTATTTATGTGCATACCCTGTAGACATACAAAAAAGAGGTAACGGGTCCTCTCAAAGCACACACGCCTTGCTGCCACTGGTTGCTCGGGCTGCTTTTTCTCCCTTGTCTGACTGGGAGCTGGGAACAATGGGAGTACATACAGCACTGGATAGGAGAGAGGTAAGGCATTCTTTTATGGTAGAAGTAGGAGCCTTCCGTTTCCCACTCTAGATTATTGATTGATTGAGAAACTCGTGGTGACTTACAATTATAAGATTCCATTTGTCCCTCTTAATGAAACAGTAAGAGGTATTGGGGTGGGCTGAGTCCGGGATCAAAACTCCTGGATTGGCCCCTTGACCCCGGACTGACAAGCGGAGGGGCCAATCGGAAGGCGCAAAGTGCCTTCCAAATGGGCCCTCACCAGGACAGACCAGAGGTCCGTCCAGTCAGCCCAGCTAGGGGCAATCTGGAGACATCACTGCCAGTCTGCCCCTGATCACCGCAGGGAGAGGAGGTCAGTAGGGCTGCCAAGGAGGGTGAGAACAGAGGCTTGGACAGGCTGTGCAAGCCCTTTTCACCCCAAGGCTGCACTATCTGTCATGTCCAGCTGCAAATTGCCTCAGAACCCTGACAGAGCTGGCAGGAGGCTGCAGAGTGCTCCCCCCCCCCCTTCAGGCCTGCTGCGAAGGAGCCTCTGACAGGCCCTGACTGAGGAAAGGAGCCCTTTCCAAGAGCAACGCAGGGGCCTTCCTTTTGAGGGTGGGAAACTTTCCCCTTCTGCCAAACAGTTGCCTGACAGGGAGGCCACAGAAAAGCCCCTTCTCACTTAAAATACTGCTCTGGCCGGGGGTTAGACACAGCCAAGCCATGTGTCTTTCTTCTTTGCAACTCTCTGCAGATTTGAGGTCAGTGCACAGCGTTATTCTGCAGACATAACTGGTTCTTTTGTCTCCTGTTGCATCTGCACAACAACCCTGTGCAGTAGGCCTCAAGTCTTTCAGTTCAACAACAATCTGTGTGGGAGGCCTTAAATGTTTCCTCTTTACCACAACCCTGTCCAAAGTAGCCCTTTCTGTCTGGGGAGCTGATCTTTATACTCTGCAGGTTAGCTGTAATTCTGGGAGCTCTCCAGGCCCCACCTGGAGGTTGGCTACCCCTGGGTTGGAAATATTTCTGGAGGTTTGGAGGTAAACTTCAAATTCGTACAATGCAGCAGAGTCCAGCCTTCAAAGGAGCCATTTTTGGCTGCAGTTGGGAGGGAGTTGTACAGGTGTGTCCCTCTTGGGCTATGGGCTATGGCCAGCCCTTACAAGCAACTGTTTGAATTCTGGGGCGCAGACATCAGTCCTGTGAGTCTGGAGAGTGCAGGAAGATCTAAATAAATATTTACAGCCTGTAACTGTAAATAGTGAACAAGTAAATGGCTGGAGAGAAATGGAAACTAAAGTGACTTTTTCCAATCTTGGCCTGGCAAATAAAAAAACAGTATAAAAAACCTTACTAAGGTCAAGGCTGCTGTGCACAGTCTTCCTCTTAGAGTTGCTAGCTTCCATGTGAGGCTCTCTACCCCACCCACCTCATAGGGAGTCTGCTATAGGGAGAGGAAGAGAAGATAATTGGAAAATGCTTTGAGACATCTGAGGCCTGCTGGGTCACTGCGGCCCATTCCCAGTTCTCTCAGACTTCTCACAGCCCCACATACCTCACAGGTTGACTATTGTGGGGAGACAAATGGAAAAGGTGTTTGTAAACCACTTTGAGACTCCTTTGGGTAGTAAACAACAGGGTACAACAATCAATTCTTCTTCTAAGGAGCAACCATCAAAGTAGCATGTGGGCACTTAACATTTTATCAACAGTGAAAAAATGGAGAAGAAGGAACAGGCTGGACACCTGTGTACTGTGACTACCCCATGTGTATTAGGCAGAGGGGCATTTTGGGGTCTGTGGTCTAATTCACACAAGAAGGGAAATGATGCAGAACTGGGGGAAATTGGTTGCCATGTAATCTTCCCCTAAGAAGAGTCTCCAGTCTGATTTTACCTTCACATATCTGAGGACATGGCTCTGGAAAGCTCATATGTAACCACTATGCCACAATTCCCAAAGGTCAGTCCTCTCCCACACTCAACGAACATTCCAAACCACAGGTTCTTGACACCCATATCTCCACACTCATGCCCTCATTTGCCACCATGCCACCACAACCTCCCACACAACACACGCATTCAACCCCATGCCCTACAGACTGGACAACTCCTCCTATAGTAAGGAAGAGCTTTTTGAGTTGAGATTTACTGCTTTGGTGTCTCTATATGTTTTCAGTGTCTG
Source organism: Paroedura picta (assembly GCF_049243985.1). Lineage (NCBI taxonomy): Eukaryota > Metazoa > Chordata > Lepidosauria > Squamata > Gekkonidae > Paroedura > Paroedura picta. Next base: position 148,658,096 of record NC_135369.1, read on the forward strand.
CCCATAAACCTAAAAAAAATGTCAACCATTTTTTGTAATGCCTTCTCATATAGATGCCCCTGGCTGACAGGTGCTAAAATCAGGTGATACAGTGTCAATGTAGGTCATTTCATTATGCATATAAATGCACAAGTGCAAAGAAGAGAGAAAGACAAATCAGGTGATATAAACTAGCAAACCAACAAAACATATGATGAGGACTGACTCAATTCTATGCATACCGATCACACATTTTTTCCATGTGCAGTGAATCTAGTTCCCTGTGCTGTAGATAGGGGTGTGCATAACAAAGCCCCCAATCCAGAGATATAAACAGAAATGGATTATTTCCTGGGATGATAATACAAATCCGGGGTTGTTGGTATAATGAGAACCTCTCCCAAACAATTCATTCCTTCTCCTTGAGTATGGGTGCTTACCAGCAACACAGAATGCATCAGTGTTATTCTTTGATGCTAATGATTTCCCAGACAATGGCAGGAAGGAGCACAGAGCACTCCAGTCTATTCATTCATTCATTTGCCGCCACTCCCAGACCAGCTGGCTCGTGCCAGTTTACAATCACATTTGAGACAACTTGCAGAGAGCTGCCATTCTCTTTCATTTCTTCCTTTGTGGAAGTAGAGTCCTTTTTCCTCTGAATGTAGAATTCCTAGGAGGCCCTTGTTTAGGGGCCTGTCGAATTTTACTCCTTTATCACATTTGCTTGAAATTTGGGTGATCTTTAATGGACAGGCAGCACTCTCTCCTGGGCAATTCCTCCATCAGGAATAATGGAAGAGCTGCCATTCTCTTTCTCCAATTTGTGAAACAAACTAGCTAAGCATGACAAATGTAGCGTTTTCAGCCAAAACGTTAAAGAATATATTGAAAGGAAAATTCAATTAATGCATCTAGGATTAGAGCCTTTACATGGCAGACATCAAATCCATGGGGTGATGGGGATGAGTTTTTTCTTGAAAACTTTTATATTCATATATGTGCTATTAATAATCCTGAAACTCAATATATAAACGACATCATCAAGATAATGAGCTCTACACAAATTTTTGACAAGCAGATCCTAAAAAGCAATGTTCTGTTTTACATGCTTCAGTTTTAGAACATGAAACATTATTTGGAGGAGGAACAGAACAAACCTTGACAGTTCTCTTGTTATGCCTCTCAGGTAGTCTAATTTAATGAGGCCTATCTAACAAACTTCTCAGTAATTTTGAAAATGAACCTTGGCTAACTTTCTGCTCTACTTCATAGGCTTCAGTTAAGCCCCACTGAACCTGACAGAATTATCTTCCTTAGTCTATCGGAAAACTGAAGCAGCTCCTCAAAAGGGGAGTACTTTCCTTGTACTTTCTACAGTGCCGTTAATATGCATTTATGTTATGTTGCATAAAATGGACTAATCATGCAGAATTCTCACTCAGACATCGTTACGAAATTCTGGCTAAAATGATAATTAAGACGGGTTAACTGAAATACTATGCAAGTTTTGTAATATAAGAAGAAGGTAGATTAGAGAGGGATTCAATTTAGTACAAGAATACTAATTCAGATTTTCCAGGGAGGTAGCTTTCGCAGCGTGCCAAGATTTAGCAAGCCCATTTTTAAATAAGTTAAAGGTTAAAATGCAAGAACATGGTGAGGATTGTTTAATACCTCACACTAAAAATAACATTATGATCAGCAAAAAGGCAGCTTTTTCGTGACAAACAGAATTGCATCATATACAATCACGTTTAATTTTGTATCATAGCAGTCATTCAACATTGAACTGACAGGTAAACCTTCTGAAGAATCAGTGTGAACTGAAAGCACAGAAGGGAGCAGCCTGCCTCCCTTAACAATACTAAGGACAGTGAAGTATTAACCATTAGAAAAGTGGTACTTCGTGGTTAAATGGAATGAATCAAATGGAAACTTCGTGACTTTGGCTTTTCCTCTTTATGTGTGTTGATCTTTCATGGTGCCTCAGTTTTTAACTACTGCAAGCTCAACAAATTTAAAATACATTTTGAAAGTTATATGGACAGCTGACTGGATCATTTATTGCTTTTCCACTCATTCACAGTCTTTGAGATATTTTATATCTTCTAGCTTTTGCCCCAGCTCATGCAGCTTTTGCATCCTGTGTTTTTCACAAAGCATGATGGAACCTCCTTGGGAAGAAGAAGAGTTGGTTCTTATATGCTGCTTTTCTCTACCCGAAGGAGTCTCAAAGCGGCTTACAGTCACCTTCCCTTTCCTCTCCCCACAACAGACACCCTGTGAGGTGGGTGAGGCTGAGAGAGCCCTGACATCATTTCTCGGTCAGAACAGCTTTATCTATGCTGTAGCGAGCCCAAGGTCAGCCAGCTGGCTGCATGTGGGGGAGTGCGGAATCAAACCCAGCTTGTCAGATTAGAAGCTGCTGCTCCTAACAACTACAACACGCTAGCTCAGAAGGATTACTGGTCTGATCCCACAGTGATCTTCCTGTTCTTACACATTTCCTTCATCTAATGTGGCTTACAACAGTGTAAGATACATATACGGGGGGGGGGGGCTAGAATTATCACATTAAATGCCCTTTAAACATTAAAAAAAGATTTACAGACCTTCCTGAAGATCAATGGGACTTTGTACACACTCCCTAGTAATGAATTTCAAAGATGGAGAGTGGTAACAGAAAAAGCCACTGTTTTGTGGACAGTGGAAAAGGCTATCCACAAAACACCTTTGCTCTGACCGACCCACCAAGAAATTTGATGCTCATCACATTGGACACTTTGAGGTTCTGCAGCAGGTGAATCCAGTGGCTAACCCCCTGTAACTTCTCCGGACCCTCCAAGTGCATCCAATGTTCCACGGTTCTCTGTTGCATCCTGTGTATCAAGATCACCTTGAACTCATCCCACGGGCTCCCATCTTGTTTGATGGCAAGTACAAGTTTCTTGTCCACCAGTCCTTGGACTCCTGAAGGCAAAGTGGTGCCCTCCAGAACCTGGTGGATTGGGAGGGGTATCGTTCAGAAGATCACACCTGGGAGGCAGTGGCCAACGTCCATGCTCCAGACCTGGTCATTGACTTTCACCACCAATACCCCCAAGAAACCTAGCCCCAACCCTGGGTACCAGGGCAGGGGCTTTTCCTGGCTGCCCTGGGTCTCAGAGGGCCAGTAGGGGGCCATTTCTCAACTCCAGAAGCTGCACAGAGGCTGCTGTAGCATCCCCCCCCATGTCCTCCAGGAGGCCAGAGCAACTTACTGACAGTGGGGCTGGCTCCCCTTCCATCCAGCAAACCCCTGAAACTGGTAGGAAGTTGGAGGCAGAGACCTGGTCCCTCATGGCTGGAGTCTGCCTCCTGATTGGGGCTAAACTACCAGGGTGGGCCATTCCTGGCTGAGGTAAGGTGACCAGATTGTCCCACTTTTGGAGGGACATCTGGGGGCACCTAGCAAATTGTACTTATGTTGAAAGTAAAAATATATATATTACAATACTATTTTTGCATTCTATGAAAATTTTTGTTGCTCCATATAGACCAAATTTTTAATGAAGAACACTCCCCCCCCCCGGTCAATGGTGTCCCGCTTTACCAATCTTAAAATCTGGTCACCTTAGGCTGAGGGCCAATCAGGAAGTGGGCGAGCAGTCAATTTGGACATATTGATGGTTTTCTCATAGTGATATCCAAACCACATAGATCCAAGAGCCAGTTTGGTATAGTGGTTAAGAGCAGCAGTCTTTAAGCCAGAGAACTGAGTTTGATTCTACACTATTCCACATGTAGCCAGCTGGATGACCTCGGGCCAGTCACAGTTTTCTCAGAGTTCTCTCAGCCTCACCTAACTCACAATGTGTCTGTTGTGGGAAGAGGAAGGGGAGCTAATTGTAAGCTGCTCTGAAAATACTTTGGGCAGTAAAAAGTGGGGTATAAAAAGCCAGTTCTTCTTCTTAATTAGTAGAATATTTTAGAGAAACATATATTAAATAAATAATTTGGGCTGATGCTCAGTCCATTTAAATGGGTACACTGCATCTATTGTGAGGTTACTGTTGTGAGGCTACCAACTTACCTTAATCGATCTTGCAGTTTTATGAAATGTTAATTATTTCCCTTTGAGTTAACACATAGGGCCTATTATGCACGGCCGCTGAAACGGTAGCATGGAGAATGAGGAGGAGGAAGAAGCGAAGCAAACCGATTATACACGGGACGGAACGCAACGGCGGCAAAACCCAGAGTACCCAATTATGCACGTGGATACTCCGGAGCCACTTCTGGTTGTGCCCTGGTCCCAGGAAGCTCCACTTTCTTCCGCATCTCACTAACGCAGCTTTTTCGGTGGCATACGTTGACTCTGCACCCAGTTGCCACCTGCAGTGTGCATAATTGGTGATTTTAGCCGCCATCATTCCTCCCTGAAAGTGGACTTTCCACTCCGTGCATAATGGGCCATAAAGAAACTGGGTGCCTTACTGGGATCTCACAAATGGGCATCTAGGTGTTTGGTGTCTGGAGTGTTAATGTTCAAAACAGCATCAGTTTGTATAGCTAATAACACACACACAAAGCCCTTGATCAATATGTCTGTGTCTGTATTTCTTCAGAAGCATTTTTAATAAGATTCTGATATTTGTCGTCATGCATCACAGTCACCCTTCCTCTGGTTTGCAAATAACTGCTATTTCTGGAATTACTTTGGAGAATGCAAGCTCCACTGTGTTATGACAAACAGCAGGCATCTAATAACTTCCTATTTTTTAAATTACTCTCTCAATATTTCCTAATTGAATCTCTCTCCCTACCTCCTGTGTTACATTATAATAGTGTCCCATTAAATGAGAAGAAGACCCAGAAGCAGATAACTTTCCAAAATTGCCTTTCAACTTCTTTCACTTTCTCATTTCCCTACTTCATTTCTTATCTAGTTTATGATTTCTTCCAGGTTGACATCTCTTATGAACTCTTACCCCTCAAGCTTGCAAAGTTAGTGTAACCTAGTTATATATTTTATTGGAACAAGTAGCTACGTAGTTATCTCCATGACCTTAGATTGTTTCCATTTGATACATTTACTTCTTATCTTGAGCAGGCAGTGCCCTGTGAGGGTCAAAGCTACATATTACATTTTCAGAAAGAACAGTAATCTTCAAAATGAATCTTCCTTAGCAACCTTATCAATGGAATATCTTTCCCTTTGACAAACCTATCACACAGGCATCATCATTTTACAAAGTAATTAAAGATATGCCTTTTTGCCCACTCTTTTCCCATACAATCAGGATTCTCAATGATTTCTTTTTGTCATGTCTGTTTTTTTAAAATGTAAGCCTGCTGACAGAAGTACGGTCGTAAAACAAAAGGGAGAAATACCTGGGGCTTTCATACGATTACTCAACATGTAGACAGCGGGCTCTTTGAATCCCAAGTCAAACAAAGATATGGTTCCTATTATTCTCATTATTGTTCAGGGGTAAATGTAAAAGTATATCACGTCCTAAATGATATGCAGGCTGAGCTGTAGTCCAGAAGCGTTTTTGATGTTGGGAAATCTCTCTTACATTTTCATCCCTTCCTTCTTTCAATGAGCTTAGTGTGGTATTTATGGATCTTCCCTCGTCCTCCTGTGAAATAGATGCATCTGAGAAGGAAGGATAAAGGAGTGGAGGAGAATGTATGTGACTACCCTAAGGTCACGAGGTAGCAAATTTCATGGCTGAATGAGGGCTGGATACCTACAGTTCTAGTTCTTAGGTTACACCATAGTGACTCTAAAAATCAGCTTTGAGACCTTTACTCTAGGGAAGGGACAGCAGGAAAGGCAATGACATTGCGGTGAATCTGGCCTTTATATAATGAGATCATTCTTTTCTATATCTTGGACGTTAACATTCTGTCATATCACTTCATGGAACTATTTTATCATTTACATTTTATTCTAATTTCCTAATTTTCAAAACCATCTATTTACAGACAATCCCAAAATACTGAAAGGGGTACGTTACAGAATAACATTGGAATTAACCTTTTTTATTCTTGATTTCTGGAAAGTGCCTGGGCCATTTCAGAACAATTACACCATTTCATATGCCCTTTCTGTTAATAAATATTGACACCAAAAATGAAGAGCTGAAAGAAAATAAGAAGTCAGTACTTCTTCTGAGACGGAGCGGGCAAATGTCACTAGATTAGAAATGTTCCTGATGCCGGCGCCTGTGCCAGGAGCTAAACTTTACCATTCAAGATGATTGCATCAAGTTCCACAGCACCATCAGCATTCAGCACACCCCTTGACCTGCAGGAAACCATTCCATTTGCAAAAGGTCAAACATTCTTAGCCTTAAGCTTTTGAAATGAAGCAGGGAAAACAATTTCAGAGCTATTTACTACCCTGTTCTCTGACAGCTTTTGTCCTGGCTTCCTGTAAGAGATATTTGCTTTTATAGTCACAATCCTTTAAGTAAATATGATGCTTGTGGCTACAAAAAACCATTTGATTGCTTTCTTTGAGTCATAAAGCTTTTATCTTGTTTCTAAAATCATAAAGCCCAGCAGGCACTGCGATTTTCCAGTGCTATTGACTGCTGTCCCTTCCATATGTTTTAGGTAATCAGATAAGAATATAGATGGTGACAGTGCAACTCAAACAGCAGAGGAAAATATTTTGTAATACATGACTTGTTCTTTGTTTTACTACCCAAGTATGTGTAACTATTCTAGTTTGGAGAGAAAAATTGCTATTGTCATCAAGTTTTTATCCTGGATTCGAAGCTAGAATAATTGGTTATATAGATACAGACAGGCAGATACCTCTCATAATTCACCTGCACTCCCACATCTATTTAAGGAAAAGCTGAAGGTCTGTGTGATCTAGGACATTTAGGCAAATAAACGTCCTCTGAGTCACTTTCTTGTGAAGACCTGCTGACTATGAAGGTCATACGCTATGACGAAATACATGTCTGCCTTTAGCATCACGGTCTGGTGTCCTGTCCCCCAAGAACACAAAGGCTCACCATCCTTGATCCATGGATACATATGGAGATAGTATGCAGATGCATTCTTCCAGATACTATACATTTGAAACAAACACAACAGAATCTAAAACCACTTAATCCAAACATTTCCACTAATGTCCCTCATTCCTCTCCTTTGAAAGCATCCCTAAAGCAGCATCAGGTTTATTACTCCATAAATCTGAGAAAAGGCTTACAGTGAAATAATGGTCATCTGCTTCTAAATTAAAACCGTATTGCAGCAATGCAGGCTGTTATGTAGAAACGTCCTAATTCCTACAACTAAAATGTTAAATTGGGAGGAAACTTCCTTGGGTTTATGTCTGCCACTCGGCTGTGCAGTTGTTGAAATGATGTTGGCAGACTAGCAGAGTAAATTTAGTTTCTGCCTGTTACTTATATTTTATCTATCTTCGTGATATTTTTTAGCCATTAACTTAAAATGAACAATTGTATCTGACAATTTGTACACATCAGGCCAGCTTCCATATGGAACACCCTCTCTCTAAAGCAACACATTAACAAGAGCATGTTATGATTTTTTAAATTGATTCCAATAAATTAAGGAGAAGGACATAGTAATGTGTGACTTTTGTAGTGTATTGATCCCCCTGGCTTTGTAGCCTCTTAGCAACAGTAGTTCCATTTTCCAGTTCCCAATCAGTTTGTCTCTTACTGGTAGACAGATCAGTTAAAGGCTTACTTCTGATCATTTTGTTGGTAGCAAAAGACGGAACTTGCAGTAACGGGTTTAAACTATATGGAGAATGATATTAGCTAGATATCACGAAATAATTTTTTCACAGAGACTTCAGCAGTGGAATCGACTGCCTAAGGAGGTGGTGAGCTCCCCCTCACTGACAGTCTTCAATCAGCAGCTGGACAGATACTTATCCTGGATGCTTTGGGCCAGCCTTTCTCAACATCTTACCATGGAGAAACCCTGGAAACATTCTTCAGGCTTTGAGAAACCCCCAAAGTCATGCATATAGAATATGGTTGGGAAGCATGCTCACCAAAGGTTCTTCCCCATCCACCCCTTCCAGGCCTATCATTGGCCATTTGGGGAGAGAGGTGGGTAGGTCGACATGACCATATATGGTCATATCACTGGATAACTATTTAAGACAGGGGTAGTCAAACTGTGGCCCTCCAGATGTCCATGGACTACAATTCCCAGGAGCCCCCTGCCAGCGAATGCTGGCAGGGGCTCCTGGGAATTGTAGTCCATGGACATCTGGAGGGCCGCAGTTTGACTACCCCTGATTTAAGATTTGTATGCCAATAAAGGTTTTCTGAGTCTGAATCTGATTAACATATATAATTTATATATATATATATTAATTAACTCCCACCTATTCAGGAAACCCTTCCAGGGCCATCAAGAAACCCAAGGGTTTCATGAAATCCTGGCTGAGAAAGCCTGCTTTAGGCTGATCCTGCACTGGGCAGGGGGTTAGACTAGATGGCCTGTATGGCCTCTTCCAACTCAATGGTTCTATGAGAGGCATGTTCCAAAGTGTGCAAGAGGAAGCTGGGGCTGCTGAAGAAGCAGCAATAAGCACCCATGACAAACATTTTGCAAAGAATCCAGCCATGCTTTGATTCCTAGCTGGCCTGAAATCCTGTTCCAAAGCTGGCAGACGTTTGTTGGGTACAGCACTGCCTATAAGTGCCATTTTCATCCCCTGGTGTCACTGTTCTTCCTTCTCCTCCCCAGCCATGTTCAGACAGCTTTGCAAACATCCCAGTGCTGTTCCAGTTCTTCTCCACACACACTCTTCCTTTTAAAACTGGAGTCTCACAATTTTTTTATTTTCTTTGCCAAATGAATTTGCAAGAAAGCCTGTTCCCCAGAATGCCAACCTTTGTCTCCACTTTGAGGATTACAGGTATTTTTATTCAATTTGCATGCTAGCAGCAACACATTTCAGCACTGGGAGGTCCCTGTGCTGAACCCAACGGTCATTTCCATTAGGAGGGCCAACAGCAACAGCCAATCGTTGCTCTCGTTATTTCACTCACACTCTAGGGCAGGGGTAGTCAACCTGTGGTCCTCCAGATGTTCATGGACTACAATTCCCATGAGCCTCTGCCAGAAAACGCTGGCAGGGGCTCATGGGAATTGTAGTCCATGAACATCTGGAGGACCACAGGTTGACTACCTCTGCTCTAGGGCACCATTTTAGCATCATTCTGATCTTTCTTTCTTTTTTTTTTTTAGCAAATCTGAGAAAACCTGATGGCACCTAGATAGGATAGACGATTTGGAAGGATGAAAAGGCATGCCTGGCAAGGTGGGTCAGTCCATTCTCACTGAATCCCCTGATATTCACGTTCCCTGCAGGAACCCTTTGGTCAGTTACAGTTTCTGCATGCCCACCTGCTGCAGCCACATGATGGGAACAGCGGCAGAAGCCGCAGCCCCCCCCCCCGGGGACACTGATTCATTCTGCAGGCATTCTTCTGAAAGATGAGCGGGAGGGAGGAGGAGAGGTGGAGCTTGGGGAGAGAGTGTCAAGACCACAGCAGGGCAAGGAAGATGGCGGCAGATGCTGTCTGCATCTCCAGTGCCCATCTACTGCCCAGGAGTCCACCCCCACCCGGCCCCCCAAAAAAAAGTTTGCCTGGATCCAGGAACAGGGGAAGCAAACAAGCACTGCTGGATTTGAGATCAACCTACTTTTGGGAAATGGGGCGGGGGACAGGGGAAATCACCTATAGATTAATGAGCTCAGGGTGAAAAGGGGGCAACCGATCCATAGGGATGAATAGTGAAAGAGAGAAACCATGACAGTTAATTGGGGTATGAGTGTCAGGCAGTCTTTTTAAGTGCGGTTGGACTTCTTGAGACTGCTGCAGGGCATCAGCTCATGCACAAAGCAGAAATGGGTGGGGAGAGAGTGGATAAACTATCCTCAAATGCAAATTTGAAGGGATGGAAGACTGGTGGGGAAAGACCAAGGGCAAAATGTCAGTGTGATCTAATTGCCTCAATAGTGTAGTCATCGGGACTGCCACGACATGGCCTGTCTTGGATCACTTCAAGCTCAACTCCAGTTCAATGTTCAAGTCCAGCAGCACCTGAGAGAGCAGCAAGTTTTTTGAGGTTGGAGAGTCAGGGTGCCTTTCACGGTGCGTTGACTCTTCAGAGCGTTTACCTCCTTCCTCAAATCTTGTTGGTCTCCCTACTGGACTTGAAGCTAGCTCTGCAGACCAACACGGCTATCCTTGGTACCTGTGCAGTCATCCATCTTGATTTTGAGCTGTTCTTGGAAACTGAAATCTTCAGCTCTGAAATGTTCAGCACCATCATGTGTTACAGCTAAAGCTCCTCCCATACCAGTTGCTGCGTAATGACAGGTGGGCGAGAGGGCTGCCTACTTCGTAAAATGAAATAGCGATGTCTCCTCCATCCCATAAAATCAGAGTCCAGTAGCACATTTAAGACCAACAACGATTTATTCAAGGCATGAAGCTTTTGAGTGCAAGCACCCTATGATCTTCTTACATGACATTAAAGCTCACGCCTTGAATAAATATTTGTTGATTAGTCAATCAGTAACCTTTTATTGGCATAAAATATGTATAAGACATATAAAAGTAGGGTTTAAAATTTCAACAAAATAGTAAAATGGGGTTACATAACCAAACAGATCTTAAAATGATTAAATAAACTATAAAAGATAAAATACAAGGTAGGCAGCATATTATAAAAGCATCTTAGTTAAAACTCTGGCAACTAAAATGGTTACCTCTGGGTCTTTGTCAGAGAGCAGAAATTGCAAGGTCTTAGATTTACTTACAGAAGGCTTGTTTCCCAGCAAAGCAACAAAGCTGTCATTGTTGGTCTTAAAGGTGCTACTGGACTCTGATTTTATTGTGCTACTTGAGACCAACATGGCTACTCATTTGAATCTATCCTCCATCCCATTGTCTCTTTAATCACCAGTTGGTTTGCACAATTAATCTGCTTCTTACTACAATTTGATAGAAAACCTTTTACTACCCTGTTTCCTGGTTTGGTACATTCATAAAAGCCAGAGTCATCCTCTCATCTCAGGCCCTGAACAACATAGAACAAGCAGAAGGTACAGAAATCCACCTGTTTCCCAAAAATGGTGCGTGGACACAAGAGAGAAAGATGCAGTTTCTGATGTAGTGGTTCAGAGAGGTGGCTTCTAATCTGGCATGCCAGGTTCGATTCTGTGCTCCCCCACGTGCAGCCAGCTGTGTAACCTTGGGCTCACCATGGCACTGATAAAGCTGTTCAGACCAAGCAGTAATATCAGGGCTCTCTCAGCTTCACCTACCCCACAGGGTGTCTGTTGTGGGGAGAGGAATGGGAAGGCGACTGTAAGCCGCTATGAGACTCCTTCGGGTAGGGAAAAGCGGCATATAAGAACCAACTCTTCTTCTTCTTCTTCTTCATCATCTCCCTTAGGGAACTCGGGCTCTGTACACACACCGAATGCACAGGGTATCTGGGGTTGCTTTGCTGCTACTTATTTCTTTGTAGATAGTCAAGTGAAAGGTCTGACTTGCGCTGCACCTGAAAGGCTTCAATTTACTGAGAAGTCAAGGAACTCATCAAGATGTGAGAATTTCTTTAAAAGTGTAGATCCCCTTCACATCTCAGTTGTCATAAACTATATTCAGTGTTCTCACAGCATCTTCTGCGAAGATGCAATATTATCTCCTCATGAGACTTCTGTTTTGCTTGCAAACTAAAGATGCTTGCTGGTATTCACACCAACATCCTCTGCAGTGATGCAATATTTTCATCTCATGAGACATTTGTATCATTTGCACACTGAAGATGCTTGCTAAATCATCTTGGCTGGCTGGTGAATTACTGGAGGAATCAAGGGCCCGTTATGAAGCACCCCAGTTCTCAGTATCTCAGGCATGGGGAAGCTAAGCTGAAGGAAATCAAAATGATCAGGCAAGGGGAAAGCTCACACTCTATCCACCCCACGTGTGTAGATCTCTGCTATGCAAGATTCTGGCTGTTCCACTGAAGGCAAAGATTTGGTGTGCTGGCTTCCTGCTTCTGGTAAGACATGAACAAATGTTGTAATTTAGCATACTGCACACACAAGTATGACAAGCTTGTCATTTTATTAGTGATGCTTTGCAACCTGAAGCCAAGTGAGAGCTTTTTGGAGAGAGGTTTTTTTATTTTAAAATTTAGAGTTCAGCAGGATTTCTGTGTGTGTGTGGAGTGGGAGTGGCCTGATCACAGGGAATGGCTGGGCGATGTCACTTCCAGTGACATGTCACTTCCAAGGGCATGGCAGAGAGGTGTGCCCAGCTGACATCACTTCCAGGTACCTCAAATCCTGAAAAAAAAAATTCAGCAGCTTCTTAACATTATGGGAGGGCAGCCCTAAGTAGAGCACATTGAGCCTCACAGGGTGTCTGTTGTGGGAAGAGGAATGGGAAGGTGACTGTAAGCCGCTTTGAGCCTCCTTCGGGTAGGGGAAAGCGGCATATAAGAACCAACTCTTCTTCTTCTTCATTGCAATAGGGCAGTCTATATGTATCTAAGACATAATAAATTACTGTGGTTAGATCAGGCTGAACCAGGAACGGGCACAGTGGTGCACTAGCTGAAGCTGGGCAAATGCAGTCCAAACCACAGCATTCACTTGCTTTTCTAAGATGTCTGCTGTTTGGGAGGATGGGAGAGTAGTATAACTCCATCTAAGACAGGGGAGATCCCAAGTCCCTGGTCTGCTTTTCTACTGACCCAGAGAATCTCTGTCTTGTCAGGATTAAGTTTCAGCTTGTTCACCCTAAACTGGTTCATGACTGACTTCAAGCATTGGCTTAGAAAATGAGGAAATAATAGATCAGAACAGAACACATGCAGGAACCACTGTAACTTGTACAGAGTCATAGAATGACTACCATCAACAACATTCCCATACCTCTGTAAACTGACAAAGCAATTCCTGTAAACAACACATTGGAAATACAGATTGGGTGGCCAAATCTATCTATAACTTGGCTGACCAGTAAAATTCCCTGTCGATTTTATATCCGCTGAGGTGTTCAGTCCTTGGTTTTCCCACTGCCTTGAATTCGAAAAAGAAATTAACAAGCAGAAACCACAAACAACTGGAAAAGAGACATAATTCCATGTCTGTTTAACTTCCAGAGCTAATCCATAAAACCATTTTATGATTTCTTTTTCTGGTCAAGAGACTCATTTTATTCTCAGGACTAGTAATCAAGCCCGCTGCAACTAATACAGCAGGCACTAGATTAGGGAGCCCCTGGCAGTCAGGCGGAGCGCGGCTGCTGGGGGCTCCCTTGGCCGTTGGCCTGACGCGCCGAGAGGCGCTTTGCTCCTCTCACCGCGTCAGGCCGCCGGCAAGGAAGCAACTGCAAGCCGCACTCCACGTGGCTCGGAGTTGCTTCCTTTTGGAAGGGCGGGAATCAGCCGGGCCAATCGGCAGGCGCAAAGTGCCTGCTGATTGGCCCGGTCGATGGTCTGTCCGGAGGAAGGGGCCAATCAGGCCCCTTCCTCATCACGGACTAATCCCACCCTAAATCCTCCTACAAAGCGCTTAGTGCTTTATTTAGTCCATGGCGGCACAGCGGCCATGTTAAAGATTTTAAAGCCTATGGTTTGGAGCTAGAGGTTCTGCAGTAAAGACCAATGCACTACAGTCTTTGGAGAAGATCCATGAACTGTCAGGCATGAATATTTCTCCACAAGTCAGCATGGGTTAGGGGTATACTTGCACGGAAGGCAATCCTATCACTTCAGCATCCAGATTTCATTAAGGTCACTTATTCACAGACTTCTATTTATGTCTCATGTTATTGGATCCAGTCAGCCCACTTACCTAATCACTTTTTTATATATAAATTAACTTCTTGATTGGTTTCTGTTTTGTCTGCACTCTTTTCAGAGTACTTAAGCTGCCTAATTATGCCTGGTCAATTATCTCTGCTTTCCAGACTATTACACTCTCCCTTTTCCCCATCCTGACCTTGATGTGGTGTTAAAAGTTTCTAATAAGTGTGACATCAATCTTAACCTCATGACACTGACTGCTCCATGCTCATACTCTCCTTTCCCCACACGTACTTTCCCAACTTTTCCTTCTTAAATGAATTCCCACAACAATTTGTCTTTATTCCTTTTCTCCGTCTGCTGCCATCCTTTTAAATTTAAACCCAGGTCCAGACATTGGGTGGTTGCCCAAGTTCTTACTGTACAAGTAAATTCTTTGCCCCCATTGTAACAAAGTTTTTAGAAGAACAAGAGTTGGTTCTTATATGCTGCTTTTCTCTACCCGAAGAAGTCTCAAAGACCGTTTATGTACTGGAGGTTTCGTGCTGGGCTGCAGGCTGGAGTTTGAGTTGTGGCAGGTTGCCCCACCTCTTGCTGTACCCATATGGGGAACATTTGGCCTGGTGCACCTCATCTGCCCCCAATTTGCCCCCAATCTGCCCCCAATTTGTCCTCCTGTATGGAGTAAAGTTCCCAGTGCATAAACGGTCAAAGTGGCTTACAGTCGCCTTCCTTTTCCTCTCCCCACAACAGACACCCTGTGAGGTAGGTGAGGCTGGGAGAGCCCTGATATTACTACTCAGACATAACAGCTTTATCAGTGCTGTGGCAAGCCCAAGGTCACCCAGTTGGCTGCATGTGGGGGGGGGGGAGTGAGGAATCAAACCCGGCTTGCCAGATTAGGAGTCTGCACTCCTAACCACTACACCAAGCTGGCTCTGGTGTTTGGCTATCTGTTTGGCTATTTGCTCTTGTGTATTTTTTCATCTATACTGATTTTATTACTCTCCCCCTCATACAATTCTATTTGTTTATTTTTTATTTATTTTATTGTATTTATATACCACCCACCCCTGAGGCTCAGGGCGGTTTACATAAAACACAGAAAACAGTACATGTAACTTAGTTTTTGATAATAATAATTTTAACACTAAACTATAACAGAGGTAACAGAGTATAACGATGCAAACAGGTCCAGGGGAGAATGCATGGGTGGAGGGAAGGAGCAGGGGCTTGTCACCTGGTTGCTCGTCACCTGGTCTCAACCAAATGCCTGGTGGAAGAGCTCATTTTTGCAGGCCCTGTAGAACTGTTTTAGCTCTGTCAGGGTTCTGATCTCCTCTGTGAACTCATTCCACCAGGTGGGGGCCTGGACAGAGAAGGATCTGGCCTTGGTTGAAGCCAGGTGTGCTTCTTTAGGGCCAGGGATCATTAGCCAGTTGGTTGTGGTGGAGTGTAAAGCTGTTTCATGGGCATAGGCAGGGAAGTGGTCCCTCAGGTACACTGGGCCCTGTCCACATATAGCCTTAATGCTAATTACCAGAACCTTTAGCCTGATCCAGAATTCAACTGGCAACCACTGTAGTTGATGGAGAATGGGCTAAATGTGTTGCTGTGAGGACCCTGGCTGCTAAATTTTGGACTAGCTGTAGTTTCCAGATCAAGGCCAAGGGCAGGCCTGCATAGAGCAAGTTACAGAAGTCCAGTCTAGAGGTGACTGTAGCATGGATCACTGTGGCTAAGTGTTCCAGGGCCAGGTAGGGCACTAGTAGCTTGGCTTGGCGAGTTGGTAAAAAAACCAGCTGGGTGACCTTGGGCTCACCACGGCACTGATAAAGATGTTCTGACCGAGCAGTGATATCAGCGTTCTCTCAGCCTCACCCACCCCACAGGGTGTCTGTTGTGGGGAGAGGAATGGGAAGGCGAATATAAGCCGCTTTGAGCCTCCTTTGGGTAGGGAAAAGTGGCATATAAGAACCAACTCTTCTTCTTCTTCTTCTTAACATGGGCAAATGATCCATTTCATTAAGTTACCACTTCTCACTAAGCAAATTCCCCACTGCTGAATATACACGTGTCAAGTGTATAAGTGTGTTTCTGGTTACAGTGAAGGAATAAAGAAAGCTTTGTTGCAATAAGGTGGAGAAAGACCTTGGTGGGAAAAGAAGCCTTCTCGAAGGCTGGGCAGTCTAAACTTCATTTTTAAACCCTAGTCCCATCTGTCAAGTCCCTAAACCTTTTCTCTCCTAGGGTAAAGTTACAATCTACTTTTCCCAAAACACCTACCACATGTAACAACATACATCCCATGTACATTTAAACGAGATTATGATGAGTTAGGGGCATATTGGGCAATATAAACTGCTCAGTTTCCTTACTTCATTCTAAAGTTAGTAAAGTTCAAACTCCTGGATCTCCCTACCAAATATAGTCTGTCTGCTCAGATCAAAAATCACGACTAAATCATTTGAGTATGTCTCCTTTTAATTTAGTTCAACCATTCTTGGTAACTGTTATTGTCAGAATATTTTCCTCCTCCATTCATCTTCATAGCTCTTTCCTAAAGACAGACTCTTCCAACCCAATTTCAATCCAAGCCTTTTTCCTTCAAAAGCAAGCATGTCCCCTCTCAACCCCCTCTTCTCCAGTCACGATGGGCCTGCTCCTCTGGCTAGTCATGTCTACAAACGACATTCATAGTTTCATCCTACTGATCAGGAATGTTGCTTCTCAGGCATTCCTGATTATATGCCACAAACATCTATAACCAGGGCATGCACAGCATGCTTGATCCTGAGCAGGTGTGGGTCCACTGCACGTAATAATGCTACCTCAATAATCATTACCCTACACTCACTCACAGTCATGTCTGTACATGGCAATCACTTGCAAACTGATGATACCTAAGTTTAAAACTTTTTATTTCTCTGAAAGTTTCGATTCTGTCCTTTAGCCTTTCCTTCTAGGCAACTATTGATAAGGATTGTTGTCTGTCAAAAGAAAAATAACTGGCTGACAGGCCTGAAGATAGAATGGATACAACTAGAGATGTGCACTTTGATTCAATCTGGCTGCAAAGTATCAAATCAAATTGATTTGAAAACAGCAGAATTGGTTCAGATGAATCAGAACTACATGGCAAGTGTTTCAGATAAATCGATTTGGTCCAAATTGAAAACAGTTTGAATTTTGCTTTCCTTGCACATGCCTAGAACAGGACTTGGCCTAACTTGGAAATCTGGCTTGCAATGTGGGCAATGAAAACCTTTTATGCAAAGGTGTTCTCCAATACTTTCTCCGTGCATTTCTGTCAGGTTTACCCTCCCATTCTGCGCCTCCCTGTTTCATTTCTCTTTCTGCTTTGATTTTCCTTCATTCAATATTCAGTTTGCTTTCCAGTTGCAGTATATGCGGGGTTTCTCAGAGTGGTTTGTAGCAGTTTTTTCCCCTTTCTTTGCTCCCAAGCTGAAGGTAATTCCAAAACATAAATATTATATTGGCTTTCCCCCACCATCTCCCTTTTTTGTGCCTCAAAGGTCACTCCTTCACTGCCCACATTGAAGTAATTCCTCCCACTTCACAACTTCTGCCATTCCTCTTCCTTTCATTGATAAATAAGCACTGTTGTATGTCCATTAATTTATATAAATTGGATTAGTCTAGTGAAACTACACTTTTTCGCTGGACTTGGATCGCTTATCAAAAAATACTGTATACCCGAAAATTCCCAAGAGAAAGTCAACAAAAAAAATGGTATGTAATGCAATCGCAGGTTTTGAATTAAAGCCATCCCAATTTGAATTCAGTGATGATCTAAAATAAGCTATGTTATTCACCAGAGCAATTATGGTATTAATTGAAATTCACCTAATACATGTCTGCTATTATATGTCTTGTCAACTAGAACTTCTTTGTGTAATATCAGTGAACTGTGTTTTCAGAAAAAAGGCTAAATCCACAGATTATACTATTACACTTATTGAAAAGTCAATTACTTTTTTTTTTTTGCCTGGTTCATGTAGAATAGTAATTGTAATTCATGTATACATTTACATTACTCTACTACAGGGCTTTATCAGGAGTGCTTTAAGGGTTTCCGGGGCCTGTAGCACCAGAGCCACTTTCAGGATTAACGGGGCCCTAGTAGAGTTTTGGTGGGAGCAGCTAGACTGGATGCAGAGGGACCCCCCAAAGTGGAAAAGGGTGTCACTTTGAGTGTCCTTAAAGAGAGAAAAGGGGAAAGAGAGAGGCTATAGCCCTGATCCATGTGGTGAAGGTGGGGCCCCTGGAAGTGCAGGGCCCATAGCATGTGCTACATGTGCTACATCGATGTGCTACATCGATAAAAGGAAGGTGAGTGAGATCTGAGGGTGGTGGTGTTTTTAAAGTAATTATTACTTATATTTGTTGTTGCTGTGCTGGGAATTCTCTCTGTCTTTCTGTTTGTCACTGTGTGTGTGTATGTGTTCCTGTGTTTATGTATTATATCATGTATATCATGTATTATATCATATATATCATATATATTACATAATATATATATTACATATATATAATTTTTTAAAAAGAAGATACAAAAGAAAGGGGTGGGTGGGACTTCCAGCTTAATAGGTGGCTCTGCTTTACTGGGGGGGGGGGGCTGCATAAAGTGATAATTTTGTTTGGATTTGAGAATTCATCCTTACTTTGCCTAGGTTTTGACATGGCTCCACAGAGGACCCGTAAATTGATCAAATAAATCTTTGCGTAGGGGCCATGAACAGGGAAGATGATTTTCATGAGGCAACTGGTTGGTTGCTGCATATAGCAGTATGGCTGGACTTCAGCTCTTACATTCTTAACTATCAAATATCAATCACCTATGAAGAAATCAAATATCACAGAATGTCAAATGCAAACTTCAAAACATCAGGTAAGAGTTTTTTTGTACATTTCTTTTACATCAAATATTTGACCAGCTGCAAGACAGCTGGCAAATATTCAACATCAACATTCCCAAGGGAGAATTTAGAGGAGCCACTTTGTTTGGGTTCTATACATGATGATGTAGCCAATGTTTCCATCTATTAATACCAGACATATTATGAAAAATTTAGCCTTGGGTTTATAAAATCAAAAAGCGATGGAGAAACATCTGGTACTTTGAATAGAAAGACATCAGTGATGAATGACCAATTTGTAACCGCATACATTACTTAACATCTGATTATTAGTTTGACAGTAAAGCACGGCAAATGCAGATTATTGATGTTTTTGGTGCTATACATTAGATGCTAATGTTCTCCTCTACAAATTAAATTCAATAATAGACCTGCTTCAAAGAATTAATTGTGAAACTATCTTTACCATTTACATATTGTCCTTTTTGCAAAATCTCAGTAAGTTCAGAAAGAAAACTCTGTTATGTCATGACGTGCTATCAAATTCTTTTTTTTCTCTCCCTGTCAAATTGTTCTTAAAATTCCTACAAATCAAATTTACTACTTCGCTTTACTGCTCCGTGTGGCCTCAGATTAATCTGCAGAATGTCAATAAATCATAAACTCTTTTATTCATGCTCCAAGTGCATGCAATCAATTTTACCCACTGCTGAGTTCTGGTATTACCAAATGTTTTGATCTATCTTTGTGTATTTACTAAATAATACAAGATTATGATATCGACCGATTACACATTATTTTGGAGAACACAATCTATAGTAACCTTAATATTTTTCTGTTGTACAAAATAATCCTTCAATTGTTTATGGAATATGACTTGGGCTTCATTTGGTTTTCTGTTATACACCGATATCTTTTTAACAATTTCATTGCATTGGAAAATATTTTTCTAGCCTCCTGTGTTGATATTCATATTTTTGTGTGCCATTTTCCCCGATTGCTCACAAAGCACTTGTTATTCGGCTTTAGGAGAAGTGGACATTTGTAGGTTGTGATAAACAAGGAAGAATCCTCCTCAAAGGAATGGCTGTATTAGTTCAAGTTTGCATTTTATGTAGGTGGTCGTTTCCCCATCTCTCTAGCACAGGGACGTGGGTGTATCTTGTTGATGATGCAGGAGTCATAGAAAACAATGTGTTTTGAAATACTGTGGAACAAGACACCTCAGCATCCTCTTTGTTCCTGCCTCACTGAAGCAACAATCCAGTGACAACATCAGTCACCACATCAGTCTGCAGTGAAGATTGTATGATGACACAGTATAGACCAGCCTTTCTCAACTTTTTTTTTACCACTGAGAAACCCCTGAAACATTCTTCGGGCGTCTACCCACATAGCAGGATTTTCTCAGCTCTCATATCCTCTCAAGAGGAGATATTTTAGAGGAAATTTCCTCAAGGGGGAGCTGAGAAAGTCATGCTTTGTGAAAGGAAGTCCTTGAGCCCAAGGAAACACTGTGATTCTTGAGCTCAGTGAAATAGAATTCTCCACTATATTTTTATCCTGTTGTTTTTCCAGAGAGCTCAATGTGACTCTTTTCCCATGTTACTGTCACAACAACAAGCTAAGAGAGAGAACGTTAGGCCAAGATCACACAGCCAACTTAAGGGCAGAGTGGTTAAGCGAGCCAAGGTTTCCCATGTGTCTGTATGATTCTCTAGCCACTATACAACCCGGGCTGTCATACTTAGTGAACACTTATTGTGATTATCTTATACACAGTGATTATGGTTATGAGAACATTAAGGAGAACTTCCATGAAAGCTTTTAAAAAGTGATACAATGATTTAATTCTTTCAAATATGGCAAATACATTTTCTTCAGGTTTTCAGGAGGTCAAATGTAACATGTATAAAAAGATTCATCATGACATGATTAAGGCTAGAACACTGCAAGGAGCAAGAACTACAAATAGATCTGACTTGCTCAAAGGTTACAGAAACTACCCAGTTATAAATCAGGGAATAAATGATAGGCAGCAATTGAAAATGTAGTCCTCAGTGTAAATCCTCAAAATGTACTCCACTTTTGGGTCCTGAACTGGCCAACATAGACATTTTTGAAATAGATAATTATTGGTTCAAATTGAAGAATTAGGATTTGGGGGCTAAGCAAAGGTGAAAGCTGCATTCACACATCAATACCAAACTGCTATTTTTTACTAAAGAAACTGAACCTAGAGCTTTGCTTTCATTCTTTTCTTTCCCCCCCCCCTCTAGCATAGAATGCCAGACTTAAAATCTTCCTTCTAATGAAACCTTAGTTGTACACGTGTACACATAGAACTGCCTTATATGGAATCAGACAATTAGTCCTTCATTAGTAGCATTCGGGCAGAGGTCTTTCATATAATTTGTCACCAGATTTCCCCCCCCCCTTAAACTAGTGATGCTGAAGATTGGACCTGGAACCTTCTACAAGCAGGGCAGATATTCTACCACCGAGCCCCAGACCCTTGAACCTAGTTGGTTGGTCACCACTCAGTGAACTGCTGAATATGGATGCTCTGACAAAATAGCTTTTACTTTTCCACAAATCAGGATCAAAGGATTAAACTGCAGGAATGATGGAGAGAAAGCACCAAGGATTTTAGGCTTGTTGACATCGTGAACAAATAGTAGCTTGTTCATGACATATAAGAACAGCTGAGGAGACAATGAGGGAAATAATCCTTCAGCAGAAAGAGAAAAAACAGCGTGTGCTTCAGTAGACAGGAGGGTCCAAAATGGTAAGAATGAAATGAAAGAAACAGGAAAAAAGAGCAGAGACTGCATTAGGAATTTACGATGAAAGGGAAGGGGTTTATGAGTGTGAATATATGCTGAGCTTCCTATTTTTAGAAGTATTCGCAGCAGGAATCTATACTCAAGTATTATATTGCCATGAACATTTTGTTACTATTCAAGAAAGATGTGCTACAGAACATTTATTAGTACAGAGTGAAGTATAAATAATTTAAACTGCTCATGTCAATTAAATGAAAATACCTTTTGTGATAAATCAGTTTGGCTATTCAGTAATTCATGCATTTCAGTAATTTGAAAAGGATGTTCAACTCAAGATTGGGCACAAACCACAAAAATGTGGTTCAGTTCATGATAAACCACAAACTGAACCATGAACCCATCTGGCTTTTATACAAACTAAAGTAGGTTTCTGAGGTTCATGCCCCAAACAGATGAAACACAAGGACAGCCTGAGCCCCACAAATCAGTTGTTTTGGGTTCTAAACAGCTGGGCCATGGGAACAGTTTGCTGGGAGCAGGGGTTCACCACACCTACCAGGGGGTCTAGCAACCCTGCAATAATGGTGGAAAGGCTTTTAAAGTTACATAGGCACTTTGATACTGTACGTGGACATATGCCAACTTCTGAAACAGCAACAATATTTATGTAGTAGTGAATAGGAATGGGCATGAACTGGCTCATGAACCAGCCAGATGGAGTGAACTCCTCCTGCAGCTCAGCTGCAGACCCTTTCAACAGGGTTTGTGGAGCCACAAATCACGAACCTGTTCATTTGTGAACAAACCTCCTGATTCGTTTTAGTTCATGGTATGGTCGAGAACTGAACCAATCCATACTGGTTGTGCCCATCCCCAGAGTAAAATGCATTCTTCGAACAAAACAAAAATTTGACCTCCTGCCATTTAAAAAAAAATCTGGGATTGTTGGGAACGATATGACTGTTTCTGCACTGGTCTTTCTTTCTTTTTATTAGGAACCAAATGTCCTACTTCATTCAATAGGCCTACTTTCCATGTAATTAAACTCTGGACAAAGAAAAACAATTGTGTTTATACATAAGCCAGCTATATTCTATGAGGCTTCCCCTCAGTTGCAGCTGTAATTGTATTTGTTTGTTGACCGTAATTATATGCCGCTTTTCTCTCCAAAGGGATCCAAAGAAGCTCACAAGAAATACCAAGCTACAATAATGCAACAAAACAAAGAAAGAACCTCATCCAACAGGTCTAGGATCCTCTACTAGCCTTACAACAAGAGTGCTTTAGTTTATACCACTGGCCCAACCCAGGCTTTAATCAGCTGGAGAAAAGGAAAGCAAAACTCAGATGGAACTCCGGTCCATTCCGCACAGCTGGTAGAAATCAGTAATCAGCACTGAATATTCCATTGCTATGTTTAGTAGCGTTCCATTGTCATTTCAAACCTAGCCAAAAACTCAGTTTTCCTAGCGGGACTGTTTCTCCTCCAGCATTCCTCACCTACTTCTGGTTCTTGCTGAGGAGCAATGAAAATACCACAAACTTCCCTCGCCCCCTCCCACCTCAAGCCTGCCAATCAACTGGACAACCAATCAGCCTGGCTAGTCACGCAAAGCCCGCCTCCCCCTCCTTTAAAAAAAAAACACTGAAGTAATCATTGCAACGCAATTTAATTTGTTCACAGAGGCATTGGTTATCTGTCACAGCTCCTTCTTCAAGTTTTGATAGTTTCATAGCGCAAACTTATAGAGAGAGACTGCTGTGCAAATCTTCCCAAATGGCAGCCCCCTCTCAGAAGCAAAGAGGTGATGCTTTGGGGGCCAAGGGATTTGTCAGTGATTGGGAAAATGTATGCCTTGGAGAGTTGATTCCAACTGAGGTCTTTGCCCTTCCATGGCAGTTAACTTGTCTGGATCTTGCAACCTCGCCCCCCCATCCCCTTCCAGCAGCTGGGGGGGGGGAGGTAATCAGTAGTTTCCAGCCATTCACAAACAAAAAACAGAGGGGGTACCACCCTCCCTAGAGCTTCTTGTGGTGCAGAGTGGTAAGGCAGCAGACATGCAGTCTGAAGCTCTGCTCATGAGGCTGGGAGTTTGATCCCAGCAGCCAGCTCAAGGTTGACTCAGCCCTCCATCCTTCCGAGGTTGGTAAAATGAGTACCCAGCTTGCTGGGGGGTAAACGGTAATGACTGGGGAAGGCACTGGCAAACCACCCCGTATTGAGTCTGCCATGAAAACGCTGGAGGGCGTCACCCGGTGCTTGACTCAGTGCTTGCACAGGGGATACCTTTATCTTATCACCCTCCCAGCCAGAAGAGTAGGTCCCTTGACCCAGAGACCCTTCCTGGGGAGGAAGCCTGTACAATGGTCACTGGACACCCACCTCATCTGACCATGCCATCCTCTTGGCTCTAGGCCCCTGGCCTTCCCAGCTGGGTCAGGCCATGCCCAGTGCTAGCCGGTGTCTTAATGAGACCCCCCACACCTCAGGGTCCCAGTATGCAAACTGGTTCCTGGACCAAGAGCTCTCCCTCATTCCCCTTTACACAGCAGCTGTGACAAAACAGCATGAACAGAACAAAGAGCTTAATACAGGATGGTTGGGTGGGAAGCTGTTTTGGCAGCGGCCCTCCAGTGGAGAGGATGGGCTTCACCATGAGGCGCCTTAAATAGGCTCTCATGACCCTACCCCTTATGCCATGCCATGCGCACCAGCCGGCATGCACATTCCCTGGGCCAGACGCTGCTGAGGCATTCTTGTTTCACTCCTCCTGCCATATCAACTGTGGCCTTCGCTTAATCTCGGCCACTTTTTACAGTGACATATATTACCCAACATGGAGAATGAACCTTACATATAGAAAAATGAATTATACAAGGCTAGCAACTAATTTCCTTATTTAGGTTCATGAGTCACATTCATGTTCCCACTTGGTAGTATTTGTGTGATATTAATGTACATAGAGATAATAAAGCGTAGCTAGATGTTAACACAGTATTTGGCAGAATCAGCCTATAACAAGGCTGGGAGCCATTTTCCTAACACACTAGATTCAAGTGGATAGCCATGTTGGGATGAAGCAGCAGAACAAATTTAGGGTCCAGTGGCACCATTAAGATCAACAAAGTTTTATCCAAGGTATGAGCTTTCGTGTGCATGCACTCTTCCTCAGGTATCATTGTATCTGAGGAAGTGTACGTGCCCACAAAAGCTCATACCTTGGATAAAACTTTGTTGGTCTTAAAAGTGCCATTGGACCCTAAATTTATTACACTATTTCTCTGCATACAATTGTTTTTCCACCCATTGAGGATGAAATCTTAATTCCTCCAATATTTTAATGTAATATTTCTGGACTGTAGATTTTTGCTGCAGGGAGAAATAAACTAATTTACTCCTTTTCTCTTCCGGGTATTGGTTCTCTAAGAAGTACTTACCCCTTTTTTAAAAATAAGAAGCAGGATTTCCACATTCAGTCCTTGATAGTTCCCGTTAAAGCATCTCAGGAAAGGCCACTGCCTGAGACTCCCTAAAGAACCACTACTGGTCACAGCACACAATTTTGGACAAAACGCATCTGTGATCAGTATAATGAAACTTTATGTTCAGCACTGGACAGTGGATATCGTTGACTGATCCAGCAGTCTCTTTTAGAGGCTGGGTGTCCTCAAGAGTGCTCTGTCTAAGCCCACATCAGAGAAGTTAATGACAGCAGGAAGCACAGCAAGAGTTTAATGGGTGAATCTATCAAGTATGCAGTGCTGTCTTGAAACAACGCCTAGCCTTGCCTTATGAACCTCTAGGACACCATTTCCGCCACAAAGCTTACAGATGAAACTCAGAACTGCAATGCAAGCCTTACCCTCTGCCAGCTGACCTCAGGGACCAATCCTTCTCTCCCTCCAGCCTAGTCTCAGAGTCTGAGTCCAAGCAGCTTTTCTCTATGATTGCACACATTGTCTGCCTGAAGTGGCGTTCCATTCCAAATCCAGTTGGGGTGAAATCTTATGCCAGTGTTACCTGCCTTTGTGTGACAGAGCGTAAAGATTACATACAGCAAGGCTGATTCCACCAAACACTGTGTTCACGGCTAGCTAAGTTTTATTCTCTGTGTTTATTCTGGGTTGCCTACCTCTGTGTTACCTCTCTGATTCTCCTCTGCCCAGTAAATTCAGCCTCATCTGTGCTGAACTAATCACGGTCTGTGGCTGAGTCTTCAAAGCCTGTCCAGACCTATATATGAATCTAATCCAAGCTAACTTTGTACTCCCCCTTCAAGGATCGCTGCCTTGTTGTGGCAAGGGGGCTTGCGTAGTTCAGTGAAGCTATGAGCTATGCCGTGCAGGGCCACCCAAGACGGACAGGTCATAGCTGAGAGCTCTGACAAAAGGTGATCCACTGGAGAAGGCAATGGCAAACCACTCCAGTATCTTTGCCATGAAAACTCTATGGACAGTTCCAATAGGCATAACGATATGACGCTGGAAGATGAGCCCCTCAGGTCGGAAGGTGTCCAATATGCTACTGGGGATGAGCAGACGGCTAGTACGAGTAGCGCCAGAATGAATGAAGCGGCTGGGCCAAAGCCGAAAGGACGCTCAGTTGTGGAAGTAACTGGTGGCGAAAAGACAGTCCGATGCTGTAAAGATTTTTATTCCATAGGAACCTGGAACGTCAGATCCATGAATCAAGGCAAGCTGGACGTGGTTAAACAAGAAATGAGAAGACTGAACATCGACATTTTAGGAATCAGTGAACTAAAATGGACAGGAATGGGTGAATTTAATTCAGATGACCATCAGGTATACTACTGTGGACAAGAATCTCGCAGAAGAAATGGAGTAGCATTCATAATCAATAAGAGAGTAGGAAAAGCAGTCTTGGGATACAATCCCCAAAATGACAGAATGATCTCGGTTCGAATCCAAGGCAAACCATTCAACATCACAGTGATCCAGGTCTACGCCCCAACCACTGCTGCTGAAGAGGATGAAGTTGATCAGTTCTATGAAGCCCTACAACACCTTCTAGAAGCAACGCCCAAAAATGATGTGCTTATCATCATGGGGGATTGGAATGCTAAAGTAGGAAGCCAAAAGATAACTGGGATAACAGGCAAGTTTGGCCTTGGAGTACAAAATGAAGCAGGGCACAGGCTGGTAGAATTTTGTCAAGAGAATACAATGGTCATAGCAAACACTCTTTTCCAGCAACCCAAGAGACGACTCTACACATGGACATCACCAGACGGTCAACACAGAAATCAGATTGACTATGTGCTCTGCAGCCAAAGATGGAAAAGTTCTATCCAGTCAATAAAAACAAGACCAGGAGCTGATTGTGGGTCAGATCATGAGCTTCTTGTTGCAAAATTTAGGCTTAAATTGAAGAAAGTAGGGAAAAGCACTAGGCCACTCAGGTATGAACTAAATCATATCCCTGACGAATACACAGTGGAGGTGACAAATAGATTTAAGGAATTAGATCTGATAGACAGAGTGCCTGAAGAACTATGGACGGAGGTTCGCAACATTGTACAAGAGGTAGCAACTAAAACCATCCCAAAGAAAAAGAAATGCAAGAAATCAAAATGGCTGTCTGAGGAAGCTTTACAAATAGCTAAGGAGAGAAGGGAAGTGAAAGGCAAGGGAGAAAGAGAAAGATACACCCAATTGAATGCAGAATTCCAGAGAAAAGCTAGAAGAGATAAGAATGCCTTCTTAAATGAACAGTGCAAACAAATAGAAGAAAACAATAGAATGGGGAGGACCAGAGATCTTTTCAAGAAAATTGGAGATATGAAGAGAACGTTTCATGCAAAGATGGGTATGATAAGGGACCAAAATGGTAGGGACCTCACAGAAGCAGAAGAGATCAAACAAAGGTGGCAAAATTATACAGAAGAACTATACAAGAGCGAGCTTAACATCCCTGATGACCACAATGGGGTAGTTACTGACCTGGAGCCAGACATCCTGGAATGTGAAGTCAAATGGGCCTTAGGAAGTCTGAGCAACAATAAAGCTAGTGGTAGTGACAGCATTCCAGTTGAACTATTCAAAATCTTAAAGGACGATGCAGTAAAAGTGCTACACTCAATATGCCAGCAAATTTGGAAAACTCAACAATGGCCACAGGATTGGAAAAGGTCAGTTTACATTCCAATCCCAAAGAAGGGCAATGCCAAAGAATGTTCAAACTACCGCACCATCGCACTAATTTCTCATGCTAGCAAAGTTATGCTCAAAATCCTACAAGCTAGGCTCCAGCAATATGTGGACCGAGAACTTCCAGAAGTACAGGCAGGATTTCGAAGAGGCAGAGGAACTAGAGATCAAATTGCCAACATACGCTGGATCATGGAGAAAGCTAGGGAGTACCAGAAGAACGTCTACTTCTGCTTCATTGACTATGCTAAAGCCTTTGATTGTGTGGAGCACAACAAATTGTGGCAAGTTCTTAAAGAGATGGGAATACCAGAGCATCTTATTTGTCTCTTGAGAAATTTATATGCAGGTCAAGAAGCAACAGTGAGAACTGAACATGGAATCACTGACTGGTTCAAAATTGAGAAAGGAGTTCGGCAAGGCTGTATACTGTCGCCTTGCCTATTTAACTTGTATGCAGAGCACATCATGAGAAATGCGGGATTAGAGGAGTCACAAATTGGGATCAAGATTGCAGGGAGAAATATCAACAACCTCAGATATGCAGATGATACCACTCTAATGGCAGAAAGTGAAGAGGAACTAAAGAGCCTGTTGACGCGGGTGAAGGAGGAGAGTGCCAAAGTTGGCTTGAAACTCAACATCAAGAAAACAAAGATCATGGCATCCGGCCCTCTCAATTCCTGGCAAATAGAAGGGGAAGAAATGGAGATAGTGACAGATTTTATTTTCCTGGGCTCCAAGATCACTGCAGATGGGGACTGCAGCAAAGAAATTAAAAGACGCTTGCTCCTGGGGAGGAAAGCTATGGCAAATCTAGACAGCATCCTAAAAAGCAGAGACATCACCCTGCCAACAAAAGTGCGTTTAGTCAAGGCTATGGTCTTCCCAGTTGCAATGTATGGCTGCGAAAGTTGGACCATAAGGAAGGCCGAGCGTCAAAGAATTGAGGCTTTTGAACTCTGGTGCTGGAGAAGACTCTTGCGAGTCCCTTGGACTGCAAGGCGAACAAACCAGTCAGTCCTAGAGGAGATCAGCCCTGACTGCTCCTTAGAAGGCCAGATCCTGAAGATGAAACTCAAATATTTTGGCCACCTCATGAGAAGGAAGGACTCCCTGGAGAAGAGCCTAATGCTGGGAGAGATCGAGGGCAAAAGAAGAAGGGGACGACAGAGAATGAGGTGGATGGATGGAGTCACTGAAGCAGTGGGTGTGAACTTAAATGGACTCCGGGGAATGGTAGAGGACAGGAAGGCCTGGAGGATCATTGTCCATGGGGTCGCGATGGGTCGGACACGACTTCGCACATAACAACAACAACAACTTTGTACTAATAGAATGGGCTCCCACGTCCACAGCCTGTTCTTACCAGTCATGTACAGCAACTGATCAGAGGCACACACACTAAAAAGCAGCTCCTGGTTTAGGTACATGCCGAAAACTGCAAAAAATAAATAAATTTAGCACATGACTGTGCTACAAAAAACACATGACTGGCAAGGTGGTCATAAGTTGTGCAGGCAAGCATTGGAACAGAAGAGCATTTGAGGGCTTCCTTAAATCAATAGGCACGGTCTGTTCATTGATTTTAGGCTTTAAAAAGCCAGTGGCACCAAGTGACTGTTTTTATAGTAGGGATGTTGTCAGCAGCAGTTATCGCATGTGGGTCATATAGCCCCTTATTCTGATTTCTAAATTAGTTCTGCTGGGGTTTAATTTAGTCCATAGTATCAATCAATATTTTATAGAATGTATTATGCTGTTTTCTATGGAATCTCCTCCACTTTCCAACAAAGAACTACCTGATGAAAGACTCATTATTCACTGAATATAAATCTAGCGTCTCTCTTATTGTTACATTCTGACAGGCACCTCCACTTGAATTGTTCATTGATCAAGAAGATAGTCTGTCTCCAAGTAGAAAAGAACCCTATATAGTTACCCAGCTGAAACTGTAGCTGGTGCACTCTAATCAGCCCTTTCATTCCTGCTTGGTTTATCCTTCATAGCTATGCTTAGAATAACTAGTGCTTTGAGCAGGTCTCATATTTCCATCCTGAAATTACTTAGATGATCAAAAATGATATTGTATATCAATAGGGAGTCATCTAATTCCGCAGACTAAATTGTCATTTCCATAAGCCCTACAGTTACAAACAAGATGTCATATTGTAAAATAGGTCTTGCTTTACATTTTTCTTATGCAGAAATAACTTCCACAGATGAATATACAAATGTACTCACATGATGGGGGATCAGATTGGAAAAGGAAATCACAACTATCAGGAAGCTGTTGGTCCTAAAATCCCCAAATTTCTTTCTAGGCTTCATCCTGTATTGAATCAGGCCTTGTTTCTATCTCTGAGAGAGTGCATTATATTTAAGGCAGGGATAGCACAGGGAGGGTGGGGGGAAGTCCATACTTTTTAAAAGCTTGGGAACATGAAAACAAATTAATGCCTTGTCAGTTACGAATGATTCATAATTAGATAACACTGCATCTTTCTTAGAGGAGTTAATATTAACATGAATGTAGTACTCAACTTGAGTGACCTCTCCATTTACATATGAATGGAGTCCCATTGTTGTATCATCTCAGGGATGGTCAAATTTTGACAAGAAGACCGTGCTCGGCAGTTTTACCCCTGTTCCATGTTCCCTTTCTGCACTTTCCAAAGTTTTCTTTATAATTGGTGACTTGGCTTTCTGTTTATACAGTAAGTAAAGACAACCAATGACTGTTACTGTGATTCAGGATGCAGCCTACGGAATTATATATCTTCCATCAAAAAATAACTCTGACATCCATAAGGTAATGTAAGATCTCTATCAAAATGTAGAAAAAGCTCAGGCATCTCTGTTTTGCTGCTGAATTTATCTGCTACCTTTGGATATGGTAAACCATACCATCTTGTTGAGGCACCTGGACTGGCTGAAATCATTCCTCATAGAACTGACCCAAAGGATTGCCATGGGAGACTAGTTATCACTAGTGTGAGATCTATCCTTTGAGGTCCCATGGGTCTCATTCCTATCCCACAAACTGAAACTAAACCCTAGAAAGATATAAATCTTGAAGAACATTATGCTTCCCATGTTCCCATGTTGACCCTTGCCAACTCAGTTAAGAATCTCATGGTTATCCTTTATTGCTGGAAAAGCCAGTTAGTACAATTTCAAAACTGCTTTCTTCCAACTCAGCTTCACTCAAAAAAATCACCCCTTGCCTCAATATGGCTCATCTGGTCACCTGGATCTATGCCACAGGAACATCAAGACAAGACTACTGCAATGCACTGTACATTTGTCTGCCTGTAAAATCAGTTTGGAGACTCCAGGTGATACAATATACCGTGGCTTAGCTATTATTGGGAGCTAGATGGACCATGCATATTGCTGCCATCTGACTTTACTGGCTGTCCATCCATTATTTATTTATATTTATATACTGCCCCCTCTTGATCAGGTCATCTCAGGGTGGTGTACAACAATGATCAATTTACAATTTGGTTTATCAGTTAGCAATAAATTATAAACCAATTTAAAACAAAACATTCTGCCCTAGCATTAGATTTAAAAAAAAATGAAAACATCAGTTGCTGTCTGGGAGGGAGGGGGAGGAAGAGGGTGGAAGATGGAGTATGGGGCAGGTCCATGTAAGATAAATAGATCTAGATGTATTGCTCATGCTGGCCTCAACTGTAGGCTTGGCAGAAGAGTACTGCCTTGCAGGCCCTGCAGAGCCCTGTGAGTTACCAGGCACAGTTTATAGTATTAGTTATCACATACAAAACCTTGGAGTCTCATCTTCAAGACTTTCTCTCCCTCTTTGCTCCACCATGACAGCTCTGCTCACCCAAGCAAGGCCCTCTGCAGGTGCCAGCCTTTAAGTGGGCAAGCTAACCATGCACATCCTTCTCTGTTGTGTCCCCCACCTGGTGGAATGGCCTGCCTGAGGAGATCGGGAAAACTCCCCTGGCTTTCCACAATGCAAAACTACATTATTTGAGAGAGCTTTGCTGTTCAGGCAATAGGATAGCATTGTTCACAGCCTTCACAAAGTTTGGGAATTGGGAATTGTTGTCTATATAATTTGCTGTCATTTGTTTAATGTGTTATGTTAAAAATTCTGTTTTTTAGTTCTGCTTTTTAGACACTTTGTTGGATCTACTACTCAAGTCCTATTTCATTGTTCACTTAATGTCCTTATCTTGTTATTGTATTTACTCAGTGTCTATAATACTCTAAGAGAAAGACTATAAATAAATGAGTTTTCAAGGCCAGGGATGAACAGACGTTTATTCAAATCCCCACTCAGATGTGAAACCTGTTGACCTTAGGTTACTCACATGCTTTCAACCTACTGTTTTTTTGTAATACATTTCAAACAAATGTGTGTTTGAAGGGCAAAATGGGAGAAGTGGCAGTAGGAGATGCCATGGATACAGTCCTGAGCTCCATGAAGGAAGGATGGGATTAAACTGTTGTATGTCAATAACATAGTTATTTGTGAGAAAATGTTTCTTGATCTGAGCTAGTAACCTGATTGTATTTGTCCTTGCATAGGTTCTAACTGGCAATGTTATTTTGAATAATGAATGAAATGAATTTTTGGTTAAACGTCCAAAAGAAGCTCTTGACAGTTAGAGCGGTTTCTCAGTGGAACAGGCTTCCTCGGGAGGTGGTGGGTTCTTCATCTTTGGAAATTTTTAAACAGAGGCTAGATAACCATCTGACAAAAATGCTGATTCTGTGAATTTAGGTAGATTGTAAATGAGTGCGCAGAAGGGATTG
Organism: Paroedura picta; assembly: GCF_049243985.1. NCBI lineage: Eukaryota > Metazoa > Chordata > Lepidosauria > Squamata > Gekkonidae > Paroedura > Paroedura picta. Next base: position 148,690,530 of record NC_135369.1, read on the forward strand.
TTTTAGTGCTTGGCTCTTGTGACCCTTTCATGCAGGCCCAGGGAAATGCCGATCACCACTTTGGAGTCGGGAGGCAAATTTACTCCAACCCAGATTGGTCAGGGATTCTGTTTTTGTTTGTTTGTTTTGCTTTGAGGGGGCATCATCTGGGCATGGAATTGGGATCACTGTGGGTGGGCAGGTAGTTGTGAATTTTCTGCATTCTGCAGGGGGTTGGACTAGATGACCCTGGAGAACCCTTCCACCTCTGTTTCATGTGACTGAAAGGAAGAACTCCATCACAACTGTATGCATTTGAGCACCTAAATTTAGGCAAGGATTTGGTTTGGTAGGGGCAGAGCCATAACAGTCAATACTGTTTACCCTTCAGCATAAAGTTGCTGTTTTTATGATAGATTGTACTCTGCATTCAATGCCTTCAAACGGAGAAATTCTCCTGTTTCTTTTTAAGTGTATAACCTTCCGCTACCACTTCACCTGTGGCTGGAATTGAACAGAAACAATTATTTAAGAACCAAAGCAAAAACTAGCAAGAGCTATCATTATTTCAACTAAGGGGGCCGTCTAGATGATTCAATATAACAATGGAACACAATAAGCAATGTCTTTGTGTGTAGACGAATGATTATCACGCCTCTTGGCATGAACCATAAGTTAGTATTTATTCCAGTTTAGTGAATCCAACGTAAAAATAGACAAGCTAGGGACTGTGTACGTGCTCTGGTATGCCCTTGTATATGGAAAGGTGATAGAAGGAGATTCGGCAGAAGTATAGACTTACCGATGTAAAATATTTAAAGACACATTTTTAATTACCTGTGGGGGAAATGATGGCTGCGTCTCTTTTATTTGGCAGTTGAATATTGGAAAAACTGTGCTCTGCTCCATATATTTTAAAGAAATCCAAAATTTGATATCATGTAATAAACACTAAATGGGAATAAATATGCAGTTTACCGCGAATGTGTAAAGAATGGGGTTTTGTGCTACAGATAAATGTTGCTATTAAAATATGAATTAACCAGAACACCAATTTAGAAAGTTGTTAACCAGATAAAATATGGTGACGTGTTGGGGCTGTGGGGTATGATAATAGCTTCTCTAAGAATACTGGGATTGTACACAGTTTCCAAAACTGATTCCTTAGGACAAACAGGCAATTCACAACTCTTTGGTTAACCAAAAAGTGAGGAAGACAGTGAATGAGATATTCAGGGCTTCTCCTTTGGGATGAGGGAGCAAGAGAAGCTACAGGGTATGATTCTGCTTCCTAGGAAACCTGAAGATGAGAGAAAACAGTATTTGAAGAAAAGGTTTGTCTGTACTGCTAGGACTGAGCTGGTGAGGCCAAAGGGGCAATTGAAATAGCACGTAGGAAACAGGCCTACTTTTTTTTTCCCTTTTAGTACTGAGGAGGCAAATTTAGATGGACTGTGAAGTTTGCCTCAAGGCTTGAGAAAATTGAACACACACACACTAAAACGCACACACACCCTGTTCTTCGAAAAGAAGTCCCTTCTCTCTACCGGAGAGCAGCTTGCAGGGAAGAGAGCCCACTTATCCATGGGTTTAGGGGGAAAGAAAGCAAAGTTCACTGAGTTGGACACTAAGGACAAAAAGAGCAGGCAGAAATCACTACAGATAGTCAAACTATTCACGGAAGGGGAAAAGAGTGAATGAGACAGGTGAAGAGCTTTCTTTTTCCTTCCCTGGCATCATTTGGGGATATCACAGCCAAGGGTGGGGGAGCTTTTATCCCCAGTCACCCCTGGGGGGGGGGGGAAGGAGGGGGAACTTGCTGCTGCCATCTAAGTTAAGACTGAAGGTTAAGCTTGCCAACCTCCAGGTGGGATTACAGTGCAAAAAAAGAAAGGTTCACAATGAACAATCAACAGAAGAGAACAGGGGAACCTTTCTAAACCTCTTTTATTGAAAAGATGTAAAAGAAATTGTATTTGCTCATTGTATATATTATTACAAACATATTGCCTTAGAACGGTTCCCTGTTCTCTTCTGTTGAACCTCCAGGTGGGGGAGGGAGATCTGTGGGCTCAGAGGTCATTCCAACCTACAGAGATTGCTTGTTTATGATTTATTAAAAAATATTTATCCCACTTACCATGGAGGAGATGGCTGCTTTGGAAATGGGCCTACATGACATTATGCCTATGGATGTCCATTCCCTCCCCAAACCCCACTCCACTCTCAAATCTCGAGGTCTTTCTGAGCTTGGAGTTAGCAACCCTCATGGGTATGTCCATTTGGCAAAATGAGCTAACTGATACTTTCTGTTTTCATGTACTTCGGAAAATATATTGATTCTTCATCTGATAGGAAACACACGGGCCACCTTACTTCTGAGCCACAAGGCACTAGAAAGCAAACTGGTGCAAACAAACACAGCAGTTCCATGCATACAGAGGAGGAGTATTCAGACATCATTAGCTGACTGCCTATTACAAAATAATGGAGAAATTGCCTTTCCCAGCAGCAGGAGAAAAATAGATGCCAGTTGATGGCTTCTATCATTGCTGATGAAAGGCAAGCTCAGGTTTTGTAACATGTTTGAAGATCCAGACAGCAAAAATGGTTGCCAGAGGCTTTGGTTATAAGTAATAAGAATCAGAAATATTTTCAAGCAATTACATATGGTTCCAAGAATGGTTCATAATCTGGGGTTTTTAAAGGTTGTTCTTGTGATCAGAGATCAGACAAATCCAAGAAGACTCATAGAAGACAAGTGGATGAGGAATCAGAGGAAAATGAGAAAGAGGAACAGGAAGGTAGACATAACTGCATTGTTGTTAGTCTTATTGGGTTTTAATGTTCATTCACCATGGATGTGCTGCAATTACAATTGATATATTCTTTTTTGGAGCCATCTCACATCAGGTTTAACTTGGCTTCCTGTCATCTTTACTGCAAGACTTGCCCTTGCTGTGACCCTATCCCAAGCATAGCTGTCAACACCCAGAGGTTATTGTCATAATGCGTGATTGATGAGTGTCACAAATTGTTTCTCAGAGGAAGATATTTCTTTTCAGAATTTCACAGAACTGATTTTCTCTCATTTTGGGTACCCACATGAGAATGCAAAAGAGCTAGCAGTCCTCAAATTTAAATCCAGTCCTGGTTTAACCATTTGTCATGGCTCCATCTCCAGAGGGTGCCTCTGCACCACTGCCTGAGCTCATTCTGCCAGCTCCCTCGGAGGAAGAAGTGGAGGAGCTGGAGCAAAACAGCAGGGTGCTGCTTAGAGAGGCAAGTCCCAATAGGGAGCCACAACCAGGTCTCAGCCAGACAAGCACCATGCCCTCTGCACCAGCATTACCTCAGCCTGCAGCAACACCCCTGAACAGCCCAGGCTCAGCTCCAGAGCGCAGGAGGGAATGCAGGAGGACAACGTTGGCAACACGCAGGCAAAGTGCTCGGCTTAGACTACAGCAACAGGCTAGGTTGGGCTCAGGTGGGGCTCATTCATCGGAGGAAGGCTGAGTGCCAGGTGCAGCCACTTGGTAGCTCAGCTTGTCCTTAAGCACAGCTGAAGTGCTTCCCAGTGTGGCTGCAACTTTGTGCACATGTCCACCCATTGCCTTGACTGGTTTCCTACTCCCCGACGCTTTGGCGAAGCTCTGCTTGACTGATTCCTGGCTTGACCCTGCTTCACCCGACTAGACTACTCTTTGATTGAATGCTCCACAGATTCCCAGCTTGACCTTGGTAAAGATAAACGACAACTCTTTCGGTTCTCCTTTGGACTTCATCCACTAGCAATTCCTGATAAGACCTGGACTGGACTTTTGACTACTCTCTGGTACGCGCTTTGAACTTGCTTGACTTTGTAACTGTGCTTGACTTTGTAACTGTGCTTGCCCTTGCACTTACCCTGCGTGTGCCAGGCTAGGGCAGCACACCATTAAGCAAACTAAGCACGTGTTTAGGGCACCAAGGGAAGGATGGCAGCACAGAGTTCCCCCATAGCTATCATGCCCTTAACTGTTTCACTGCCACAATTGACTTTAGTTACAAGTAAATAATTTGCTTCGTCTGCTTACTGCTATTTAGTGTTAAGTATGTATAACACTAAAGCATAACTATAGGGTTAAGTATATATATTTAACACTAAAAAGCACTAAGCAGACAAAGCAAATTATTTACTTGTAACTAAAGTCAAGTGTGGCAGTGAAAGAGTTAAGGGCATGATAGCATTCTTCAGCCTTGTGCTCCTTTAACGCTGGCTAGAGCTTCACCTAATTCACACACCCCAACCCCAACCAAATGGGAAGGAGACCGAAAATTGGGACCATGCAAATGCAGAAGGGTGACATGTTTAAAAACAGGGGAAAGGAAGGCTGTAGATATGGATTCAACTCAACCAGAATTTGGAAAGATTTACGGTGCGGGGAAAAAGTAAGTGCAGAAATAGCCCCAGATACAAATTCCCACTTTGCCATGAATCGCAGTAGTAGTAGTTATAGCTGATTTATCCTCTAATCTTGATTGCATTTCTGGAAAGGTGGCATGTACATTGTCTAAATAAATAAATACCATACATACCTGCCACTTTGAGCTCTTTGGATAACAGTTGGGATAAGATTCTTATATATCCGGAGGCATAATCAACTGACAGTGGAGGGAGGGTGACCCTTGTCTTCTGGATGGTTCCTCAGAGACACCTGCAACTCAGGTCAGCTCAGAGACAAACTAGATATTACCACTTCCACAAGTCTGCCACAGGGAATCACAGAGGCATTGAGACTTGGAGGTCTTTTAAAAATTGCTATATGAGCACGATTTGGCCTAGGACCAGACATGGAGTTCCTGCAATGGGATAAATAACACCCCCTCACATTGTTTCAGTTCAGGAAACTAGCTCCTTCCTCCCCCCCCCCCACTCTCATGCCCCCATCCTTGCCTGAACTGGCCATATGTAAGCCCAAATGTCTCTGCAAGCTTCTTTGCCAGATTTTGTAAACTTCTTGTTTTGCACTCACGAAATATAGACACAGATTGAATGCTATCATAAATAATTAAATGGGCTTATGAATACTTGTAAAAGTAGGAAGTCTCTGATAGGTCTCTGATGGGTCTGGGAATCTCTGAGAATTAGAAATGATCTCCAGAATACAGAGATTAATTCCCCTGAAGAAAATGGCTGCTTTGGAGGCTGAACTGTGTGGCATTATACACTGCTGAGGCCCCTCCCCAAACTCCACCCTCCCCAAAAGCTCCAGGAATTTCTCCACTCACGGCTGGCAGCCTTAGCTGATAACTCTGCTATAAGTTTCAAGGGATGTTTTAAAAGTAACTACATTAAATGCTCGATTTTTTGCAGCTTAATCCTGAAGTCATCCAAAAGTAGTCCTCTAAACCTTTACCCTCCACAGTGAAATCTCTGTCTCAGCTTACTAAAATGTCAAATGACTCCCCTAACGGGATTCACTATATAAAAAGCTCTTGACCGGAAATTGCCCAATTACAAAAGAAGCTGTTCTTGCTACAAAAGAAGAGTTTCAATGTTCAGCAAATCTGTTCACCCTTGCTTGCTGTTAGATCGGGCACATTACCCTAAACTTTCCAACTCCTCTTTGATCCTCACTATTCTACCAGAGGAGGGAGGCTGACCCTCATCTTCTATAGGGCACTATTCACGATGAACCAAAGATTAGCACAGCAAATCCTTTAAAGGAACATTTTTCATCTGCGAGGGGGAGGGAAGGCGGGGGGAGAAAAAGGGTAGAGTATTCCACTATCACTACTACTTAATGTCACAGCCACTAAGTACTGCACAAAACACTGAACCGACACTGTAAGCAAATCTTCCAGCCTGTTTATTAGACACAGTCTGTATTTTGGTTTGCTTTGGTAAAGCACTCTCTCTCTGTGTAAATTTTTCCAATTTTTGTCTTTTGGCGACATGTTACAAAGCTGTTTGTGCAAAGTGTAGCTCATCAGGGTTTAGCTCCATTTTTTAACGCCCCTACAAATTATTTTAGGGCAAAACACACTTTGTTTCTAGCACAAACACAAACCCTGTGTCTTTTCACCTCCCTTCTCCCTTAGCATGCAGAGTCTGATTGAACATTTCCTGGGCTGATCGGGACCCAGTTCCCTGCGACATCTGATGTGCCTTAGTTGAATTGGTGTGATTGAGGGTTAACAAATCCCAATTCACAGAGGCTTGTGCATTTCACTCTCTTGGTGAATTGGAGCTTGAGAAAGCCAGGAAATGTTCAATCAAGCTCTGTGTGCCAGAGAGGGAGGACACACATCCCAATGCAAGCATAGCCCTGGAGTTTAACGGGAGATTTTTGTGGCAGCTGAACATAGCCTAAATTACCAGGCACTGTGCAGCATGCGATTTCATAACTTTTATATGGTGAACTGTGTTTCAAATTTAGCATGTTTTCATGATATAATGTTATTCTAATAAAACTCTAACCAAAACATAAAACACCATTTTGGGTTTATATCAGTGGAGAACAGAGTGTCACAGAATCAACAAGTAAAGACCAGAGCTTTCAGCAATGGGGCAGAACTGAGTTTTGACATAAGAATCAGCGTGTGAAAGTCTCTCCCTAGTTTCATCTGTGAAATGGTGGAGGGCAAAATGCAAGCTCTCTGGCCTACACAATCCACAAAACACAGATAGTAAAAAATAACCCATTTGGAGGCCTGATATTGTATTCCCAGCCAAACGATTCTTGCTTTGTTTATTGTAGCATCTTTCTTTAATTAATTGATCATTTTAGCAGCGGCACAAGGTGTGTGTTTTTCCTCTTAAGTTGTTCCACGTAACAGAGAATTAAATGCAATTCTATCAATAATTTGGGAGTTTGATCCCAGCAGCCGGCTCAAGGTTGACTCAGCCTTCCATCCTTCCGAGGTCGGTAAAATGAGTACCCAGCTTGCTGGGGGGGTAAACGGTAATGACTGGGGAAGGCACTGGCAAACCACCCTGTATTGAGTCTGCCATGAAAACGCTAGAGGGCGTCACCCCAAGGGTCAGACATGACTCGGTGCTTGCACAGGGGATACCTTTACCTTTACCTTTTATCAATAATTTCTAGGATTTAATATTCAGCACTCATACTCTGTGAAATTCAGCACATGTTTTAAACACTTTCCCCATTCATGGGTGATGGGATTTATTTAAGTCCCTAAAGCATCCAAAAGTGAAGCTCCAGACTCAAAACCATTTTCATCCTGTCGGTCACTGATGAAAACCAGCTTCATCCCAACATTCCACTACAAAAAAGGATGACTTTATCGGCATTAATTAGCACATCAAGCTTGAAGTGATTAACTTTTCTGAACCACTTATGCCAAGCCCTCCTGCTGAGAATTCAAAATTTACTTCATTTTAAAGTAATAGTCCAAGGTCATTTATTTATTTTTACATTTTACCCTCCTTTTAACTTTTGGGATGAGATTACCATTTAAAAACACATATTCTTTGGAAAACAGGGCTTTCAAAGAAGAAAAAAGGGGGGAAAGGCTGCATCAGGCTGGTTGGCTTTCCCTCTCACCAGCAGCGTCAAACCCAAACCCTTCCCCATTCACCTCTAAAAGAGCTGGGGTACTGGAATGGCTCTCTCCTTGCATGTGCATAGGGTTGCTAGCCTCCAGGTGGCAGCTGGAAACATCCCATAATTGACATCTGAATGACCATGATCAGTTTCTCTAGAGAAAATGGCAGCTTTGGAGGGTGGGCTCTGTGAAATTATACCATCCTGAGGTCCCTCCCCACCCCAAACCCTGCCCTCCCCAGACCCCTCCCCTAAAGATTCCAGATATTTCCTAACACAGAACAGGTAACCCTAACATATTAAGTGCTTCATATGTTGTCCTGCATCCTATATGAAAATACAAGCCATGCAGAAAATTGCCCACATTCTAAGTGGTCTCAATATTTCTAGTTATAATATAATATCCTATAAAATTATATAGAAAGATTTCTTTCATTTTATTATCAATGCAACAGGAAGACAGTTAATTAGATCACTACTGAACTAATTAACAAACTTTACTCTAACCAGATGTCATGCTCACAAAGATGGCATTTTCCATTTCCTGAGAAACCAAAAGAGAAAATGCCCCTATAAAAATAGTTTCATAAGGCATTTGTACCACATGTTTTATAACAGTGAAAGGACCACAGGAGCAAATGCATTTATGTAGCACAGTGGAAATAAAATGGCTCTGTTCAAAGAGAAGCTGAAGCAGTGACATTTCTCATAAACTCTAACCAACAAGAAAAGTACTTTGGCAAGGGGTTGTGGCCTATAAAGCCCCAAATGGGTCAGTGTTGTAAAAAGTGAATGAAAAATTAACAAGTCTTCATGAATAAAAATATGGAAATAGACCATTTCCTCCCATCTCTAGACAGCATTGGCCTAAAGCAACACCCAGAGTTGAATCTATTATGGATATGAGCCAAGAACTAAGATGCATTCTGCAGTCCTGCATAAAGGCCTGCTTTAGAGCCCTCTCATTGGTTTCTGAGGCCCAAAACAACTGGAGGGGACATTAGGGTCCATTCTAATGGGCTATTCAGAGGTCTTGCTTGAAGAACCAATCTTGCCAAATGGTTTCCAAGGAAGGAGTTGGGACCATGGAAGAAGGGAGGGCCAAATTTTACCTTTATTTTGTGAGATAACAATGAAATGAATGTCTGGTGTCTGAGTACATCACTGGGATGCCTTGCAGGGTCCATCATTAAGGCATAAAGATATTTACTGGCAGAAACCTCTCATTTATCTGCACGGCATTTCAATTTAATAAGGATGCCTACTTGTGATTAATTGGGACTCAAACAAGGCAGATTGCGATCAAGAACTGATTGACTTTATCAATCAGATGCAGATGTCAGTTCAGCTTTAACGATGCAGACACTTCATTTCACTTGAAGCTACCACAAAACACTTCTCAAGCAAACACAAAGGAAAAACAACCAATCCATTACCTTATATCAGCAATAAGGGCCATACTGTAGGGAATGTGGAACCCATCTTTAAACACCTATCTGTCTCATTCATACAGACACACATACCCCTTATATATATGTAAAGTAGAATGGTGAGTTGCAATTTAAGGATCTAAAGGTGAGATAAGAGCCCCTATTCTATTCATGGCTTTCCCCCTTGCCAACATGCCATAGCAGCTAGGTTGTTGTGGAACAGGATTGTGGGTTCAGATCTCACTTTACCATGGAAACTTGCTGGGTGACATTAGGCTATTTACTCCCAGTCTAACACAGCTCACAGAGTTGTTTGTAAGATAAAATGAACTGGGGAGGACAAATTTGGCATCATCACAACTTATATGTAAGCTCAGAAGGCAAGGATATGTGAAGGAACATTTCCTTTACATCACATTAAATTCATTTCTCATGTAGCATGACTAGTGGATGCACTACACATATAGAAAGCAATTAACACTTAACAAAATCTTTGTTGTTACTACTATATGATTATCCTTCTCCCCCACCCCCTCAACAGCTCTATGAAGCTCTATGACGCTGACCCAGATGGATTCCAGATGAGGAATTTGCCCCCTGGACAGCCTCTTGTTGCTTGCAGGTCTTAGTGCTGCTTCCACATGATGTCGGCAGCAACCCGGAGTTCTCCAGTGGGTGGCGCGAGTTTTAGGCAGATTTGCTTCAAGATGAGGGAAATTGCAAAATCATGATTTGCCATTTCTTGCCGCACTGCAATCCAGGGTGCAAGCAGGGGCAAGCCTGTCTGGAGTGAGCAACGCATGACAGTCTTAATAGTGTTTTGCCCACGCTCGCACCCGCCCTCCCCTCTCCATTTCCAGATCAAGAATTTTTTTTCTTGCAAAAGGATTCTAAGAACAATAGCATTTTTATATGGATTATCTTCACAAGTGAACAGCTAAGATGACACCATAGACTAAGGGAGGGGGAAGGATGGAAGGCTCAGCTACATATTGTAAGTACTGTTTTTCTTTCCTCCTGCACTGTTAAATAAAAAGTAATTTTTTAAATATATTTTTTAAAATATCGCAGTCCGTGTTGCTGCAGGACTGCAAAGCTATATGCCCTCAATAAAAATAAAATGTTCTCCTTGTGCTTTGTAATTTTGGGATTGGGCACCCAAAACACATTCCTGGCAATGGGGTATTAACAGGGGAAGCGGTGATGAAGCAACCCTCTCCCTATTAGCTTGGCATCCGTGCTCTGTGTTTTAAATCTTGACTGTGAACACAAAATCATCGGGGTCCAGGTACCATGGTCAGCCTATCACAAATGTACCTGAAAATAAAGATAGACCTTTATAAGAATCCTGAAAAAAGATCTAAGGGAATGTTTCATTGTTGTGGTCTGATCCTGCGGCAATGCAGAATTGTAAGGTTGTTTTTTTTAATGTTTTGGTGTTGTGGCATTTCCCCATAGAAACATGGAAGTGCATTTAAAAAATATATATATTAATTTCAGGACACGGGAGGAAGGAAGTTTTAGTCCCCAAAACAACAGCTGTGAAGGGATTGACAAGCCAAGGAGTAGGGAGAGAAGTTTGAATTGTTCTCTCTTCTGGGTTCTCCGCTGTCTTATTGGGAGGCAAAAAGCCGTGACGAGGCGGTGGGAAAATGTGGGAGGGGTCTCCCATCAGGAACCTTGCAAATGCATGGCTTCCAATCATGCCTTTGTGAGCAGAAGGCGAAGCACGTTTTATACTTATATGCGGAATCAGTCCCAATGAACTTTCGAACTGGCTACTTTTAAGTCCAATGATATTCATAACATTAACGTTCTAAAAAAGTGTCCAGAAATCCTTATTAGCATTACTGTCCTTGTCAAGTAGGAAAACAAAGTAAAAAGAGAAGTTAAACAATCTCCCAGCCAGTCTTCCTTATGGTCTCTCTCTTCAATCAGTTTGTAGTGGTTAAGAGCAGGGGCCTCTAATCTGGGGAACTCTAATCCACATGCAGCCAGCCAGGTGGATTTGGGATTATCACAGTCCCCTCAGAGCTCTGTCATCTCCACATACCTCTCAGAGTATCTATTTTGTGAAGACGAAGGGTAAGTGATTGTATCTTCTTGGTGTATTTCTTTTGACTTATTACAATGGTCTGATTGCTTCCACCATACTTTCATGCTCATTGGATTTATCTAAAGATAAGTGGAAGAAGGTTCAGCTATGCCCTTTTTTGTTTTTAAAGTAGGATATTCAATATTATATGCAAGATTTGTGAAGATTCAAGTTAAATATATGGGTCTGCAGCTATCCTCCTTTGTTTGGGCCTTTTCTTATTTCTAGACGTTTTTTTTTCTTATTTCTAGATATTTATCATAGTTAAGTTCTCCTCAGATTTGAAATTTGCCTTACATTTGCTTAGCTTGCCCTCCTTATAGCATCTCTTTTTCTTCCAGCCTGTAAAATTCAAAACAGATTCCTCGCTGAGAAGCATCTTCATCAGAAAGGTAGCACTTGAGGGCTTTCTTTCTGCTAACAAGTCCCACTGGACAACATGATTCCTATGAACCTTTAATGTTTTACTCTGCTTATATAGAAAAAGTGAAACTTGGGTAGTTCAGCTGTAAATTAAAATGTCAGAAAGTTTAGCTTTTTAACACACTCACTTTGTAATAAATGGTTTGTATAGAGATCCACTTTGTACACTTACAAGACTGTCATATGCCAATACACGCAAAACTATTAAATTAAGCCATAATTCACCTAACAAGTTGACCTTAGTCACGTATACCTGGTTTATCTATAAACTGCAAAAAAGATGTGACGTGTATTTAAATATGGAACTACTTTGACCATCTAGAGCAGTGGTTCTCAAATTGGGGGTCAGGACCCCTCTGAGGGTTGAATGACCCTTTCACAGGGGTTGCGGCTGGGCAGCCAGCTTGGCCAGGGGGCACCATCCACACATAAGCCTTGTGGGATAGATTGAGATAGAGCATTTGTCTGTCTGGAGCAACAGAAAAGAGCAAGATCGGCATGGTGGAACAAGAAGCAGAACTGAACTGAGAAACCCCAGAAAAAAATAATTTATACACAATCATAGCCTACTCTATGATCATCACACCATTGGTGAATTTCGGTTTAATTTCTATGAAAGAACGCTTGCATAATTTTATGGGTGGGGGTCACCACAACATGAGGAACTGTATTAAAGGGTCGTGGCATTAGGAAGGTTGAGAACCACTGATCTAGAGGGCAAGGATGGCTTCCAATTTTGACAGCAAAAACAGTGTACAGCTGAGCAACACTACACCCCCTATGGCTGCCTCTGACAACCTTTCCAAGTGTCTTTTTTTTTTTTTTTGCCTACCTGAGGTAACTGCCTTTATTGGAGTTTGGAGAGTGGCTGGAGACAGAGGGGAAGGGTGGGCACTACTCAACCAAGAGCTATTGCATGCTCAATCAATGACTATCCCAGAAAGACAAAAACACTGCAGGAGCTCTAAGAAGCCTATTTGGATGAACAGAGAAAAAAATGGGTGCGGATGAACAAACTTTAATGGAGGATGCAGAGAAAGCAGAAAGGCTCAGCGCCTATTTTACACCTGTTTTTTCCCACAGGTCAAAGGGTTTAGGAACATCTAGAGATGGCAGTAGCCAAGAGATAGTGTCTGGGGGGCAGGTTGACATAGACAGAGAGGTTGTCAAGAGGCATTTAGCTGCACTGGATGAGTTTAAATCCCCTGGACCGGATGAAATGCACCCGAGAGTACTCAAAGAAATTTCCGGAGAACTTGCACAGCCCTTGTCCATCATCTTCGGGATCTCTTTAAGGATTGGAGTTGTCCCGGAGGACTGGAAGAGAGCAAACGTTATTCCGATCTTCAAAAAAGGGAGGAAGGATGACCCAGGAAACTACAGACCAGTGAGTCTGACCTCTGTTGTGGGGAAGATAATGGAGCAGATATTAAAGGGAGCGATCTGCAAACATCTGGAGGACAATTTGGTCAGCATGGATTTGTCTCCAACAGGTCCTGTCAGACCAACCTGGTTTCCTTTTTTGACCAAGTAACAGGTTTGCTGGATCATGGAAATTTGGTTGATGTTGTTTACTTGGATTTTAGTAAAGCTTTTGATAAGGTTCCCCATGATGTTCTGATGAATAAATTGAAGGACTGCAATCTGGATTTTCAGATAGTTAGGTGGATAGGGAATTGGTTAGAGAACCGCACTCAAAGAGTTGTCAGTGGAGTTTCATCAGACTGGAGGGAGGTGAGTAGCGGGGTACCTCAGGGCTCAGGGCTCGGTCCGGTACTTTTTGACAAATTTATTAATTATCTAGATGGAGGTTGAGAGGGGACATGAGAGCCCTCTTTAAGTATTTGAAAGGTTGTCATTTGGAGGAGGGAAGAATGCTGTTCCCATTGGCTGCAGAGGAAAGGACACGCAGTAATGGGTTTAAACTACAAGTACAACGATATAGGCTAGATATCAGGAAAAAATTTTCACAGTCAGAGTAGTTCAGTAGTGGAACAGGCTGCCTAAGGAGGTGGTGAGCTCCCCCTCACTGGCAGTCTTCAAGCAAAGGTTGGATACACACTTTTCTTGGATGCTTTAGGATGCATTGGGCTGATCCTGCGTTGAGCAGGGGGTTGGACTAGATGTCCTGTATGGCCCCTTCCAACTCTATGATTCTATGATTCTGTGATTCTATGATTCTAAGGGGATCAGACTGGAGTAACTCTGTTTAGGATTGTACTCTAAAAATGCTTTACTCTCATAGTCTTCTTGTTACAACAGCTTTGTAAAGTAGCCCTGTGTTATTATCCCCATGTTGTAGATAGAACATAATGACCTTTTCCGCATGAGGGTTGTTAAGCTGCGCTCCACCTGGTTTTTGACCCATATCTGGTTGCCACAATGTTTCTTGCTACCACATGGGAGTCTTTAATCCATTTTATTCCCCTGTCTTGCCACAGATCTGTGCTGCTACATGAAGCAGCCATGGACCAGAAGTCAGGAATTTCCAATGGGTTCTTTTTCTGTCTAGGCTTGTCAATCAATGTCAGTCAATGTCATGTGGCATCAACATCCAAACAACTGTCAGCACCATCTTTCATATTCAAGCCCCCCCCCCTTGGAATATTAATTTTTAAAAAAACTGGATCAAAATTGCATTGTAATGTAAAACTGCTACAACACTCAGGATTTGAAGGGGCTGGGACTCTTGCAGCGAATGTTCCCTCTCCCACATTCCAGTTTTTGGGTGTCATCTGCACCCTGCACACCAATCTTCTTCCTAGCAATTCTTGCTGACAGAGATCCGCAAGATGGCTGATACGCGTCCATGCCAATGGTATGACCACGCCCACCTCCATACTGAGAGCAACGTGGCAGATGCAATAACTGACCGCAAACACTGCATCACCATAATGTTACAGCATCACAATGTGAATTAACCCTCTCCCCAGATCAGGCGTTTAGGCTGTTGACCCCGCAACCCAAAACTGTGGGAGAGAACTGCACTGATGTGGATACTCTGGAGAAAGGGGTGGTTGCTTAATCCCACATACTAAACCTGTTCTCAGCCACCCCACCCCCACCTGAGAATGACAAACATGGGAAACAACATTAATGATATTCTCCCCAAAGGGGTGGTTGATGTAGCATGAGGACTGTCCCCATTCTCCATGGAAACACATGCATAAAACAAGAGGTGACTACTGAAATGGCAGCAGCGGTGGTGGGGTTTTTTGCCAGTTTTTGCCATTGGAATTGCATTGCAACATAAATGAAATTTTTAAAAAAAGCTGTGGAAAAGAAGTTGGGGAGGTGGTTACAGAGGTTGGGAAAGCACAACCATGGACAAGCCATATTTCCCGCTTCTAGACACCATGCCTCAACTTGCATCATGATGTTCCTCATAGCAAAAAAAGGACAGCACATTTTTCTGCATTCCCTTGTCATGGGGCAACTGACAACCCGAACTGCAACAGTCCTGGAACCACCATGGACCGGCATCGATGTCATGAGGCAAAGGGCATTTGCCATGAGACCAGATAAGCACTGAGCCATGGCAAATCCCTCATGCAGGAAAGATCTGAGAGAGACCAGTATGCCTAAAGCCATGAATTAAGTTTGGATTAAGTGTTGGATTTAAAACAGGAAATCCCCTGATCATTTCCTTTTAAGGTCAGTTCTAAACAGAATTATACCTTTCTAAACCCACTCATGCCAGTTAGTTTAGAAGAGTGTGACAACATCAGTGTTCCATCCTCATCCACTATTTACACTCATGGTCCTTCCAAAAAGGATTCTTCCATAAGATGCCCTTTTAAAAATTGGGCCAAATCCAAGACCAGTGATTAGTTTTTGAGGATTTAGATATCTAATTAGATGCTATAACTACAATCCACTGAGAGATAACCCCAATTTTGAGGGGTTTTCGACATTCCATCATATTTGTAGAATAAAAATAATGAAGCCCTAATCTACTGATTTCCCTTTGAAGATAAATGTTATTAAGATCTTACAGCAATAAGGTGATAAAAAAACCATAGAAATACCCATTCTGAATAAAGCAATGTATAAATTAGAGTTTTGCGTGTGATGGCTTTATGTTTAGTTGAGCAGGCAAGGTCTTCTGTGAATGGAATAGGCTGCCAGCACTAATTTTTTGAAATACCAATTCAATTCCGGAATACTTGTTACTAATTTGTGATGTATGCCAAGTTTAAAATGGGGGAGGCTATTAATTTTCTAAATTTCAAAAAGGTGAACAAGCGGGACCAGATGTATTAAAATAGGAATCAGTCACTGGAGCAAATTAAAGGGAAGGGGATGGCCCGGCAGACTGACAAGGGGAAAACTATGGAATTCTCAACCTGTGGGGATATGTAAAATGTCTCCTGTCTGAGACACAAGAAAGAAATAAGTGCATAGTGATACTCCTTCCCTTCATTATCGTACTGTGAAATGAATCTCTGTATTCCGAAGGAAACTTTCAAAACTGTGCAGACTCTCCAGGGCTTTGCATATATTTGTCCTTCATATGGAGCCAAATTTAATAGTGTAGTTTAGTTTGCCCACTGAAATATACACAAAATATATTTCTCTACTTGAAATGCTATTTGGTAATGAGGACAGGAGATTCAATCTAAAGAACTGGAGCTTGTGCGTGTGAATTTTTTCTTAATGAAGAGTGATAATTGAGTTATTGAAATGCATCTGTCCGGTCTCTGATTGTTGCATGTGTTAACTCTTGATTACTGAATATTTTTTCCAGTAGTTAAAATGTTGTTGTAGCATAACTTCAAGTCCTTGTGCAGCCTGCTGTGACCAAGAAATTCTCAGCCAGCTCCTTTTACATAAATATTCCTTTCAAGCCTCATAAGAGAAATATAAAATACAGTGCTGAAAAAAAAAATGGCACTAAGTGAACTACATTCTCATGTGCCAAGTTGGGGAAAAAATGGGATAAAAATGTAACATGTAACTATGAGGTTAAATAACGTATATACTCGAGCATAAGCCAACCCGAATTTTAGCCAAGGCACCTAATTTTACCACAATATCAACAATATCAGGTAAATGGGACCCTCACTTGAGTATAAGCCTAGGGGAGCTTTTTCAGCATTAAAAAATGTGCTGAAAAGTAGGCTTAAGTATATACAGTATGCCTCAATTTCCCTAGCAGGGAGTAAAAAACAACAATATCTAAAAATAGTTTGAATCTTAGTTTTTATTGGAAATGCCAGGCTACCAGACACATCTCTTCCCCACGCCAGTATTATCTTTGTAATGTCTAGTTAAAATAGTACATAATGTAATTCTACCATCTGTACTATTTCCCTGCCCCCTACAATAAATTTTTCTGTCACTTGCAGGAGGCAGGAAATGCTTCTGTTGCTATAACGGACACTTCTCTTCAGTTCTCTATCTTGCCTCAGTGCCTCTGACATCTTAAGTAACCTGATAGTTGGAGGGGTGCCCCATAGGCTCTATACAACAGGAAAAGTGATGAAGCATCTATTCTCTTCCTGTCTTCTTTCTTCAGGGTCCAGCTTTCACATCCATGGGTTGTTATGGGGAAGACAACGGTGTTGACTAGCCGGCACTTTGTATTAAGGCAGATATCCTTACTCTTCCATATTCAGCTGTTCTAGGCCTTCTTTTGTTTCTGACAAGAGGGTAGGGTCATCCGCATACCAAAGATTATTGATATTCTTTCCTCCAGTCTTAATTCCAGTGTTTGATTTTTTGAGTTCAATCTCCCTCATAATGATCTAAGAATACAAATTAAACAGGAAGGGGGAAAGAATACAACCTTGGTGTACTCCTTTCTCTATTTTGAACCAGTCAGTGTCACCAAATGATGTATGTACAATGACTACTTGATTTGCATAGAGTGACTGGTAGTAGGATGAATACAGATCATTTCCACTCCTCTGGCCAGTTATTAGTTCCCCAGATTTTCTGTCACAAAGCTGTAATAGTTTTGATTGGTACACATCTCAGCAATTCCATGGGTATGATGTCAATAACCATTGCAAAAAACAGACATGCCACAATAACAATTGGTGGTGAAGAGATTGAATGCATTCAATTATTCATTTTTCTTGGATCACAAATTGATGTGAGTGGCACTTGCAGTATAGAAATAAAATTTCGAATTGTTCTGGGTTGCTCAGCAATTTTGAGCTTGAACCAAACATGAACCAAAACAAAGACATAAGCCTGGCTACCAAATGTAGATTAGTTAAATCCATCATATTTCCAGTAGCAACTTATGGCTGTGAAAGTTGGATGGTGAATAAATCAAACAGGAGAACTCTGGTGCTAGAGAAAGCTTTGGCAGGTTCCATGGACAGCAAAAGTCACAAACAATGAAATGCTACCACACATACAAAGAAGAAGAAAAAGAAAAAGAAGAAGAAGAAAAGTTGGTTCTTATATGCTGCTTTTCTCTTCCGGAATGAGTCTCAAAGTGGCTCAAAATTGTCTTCCCTTCCCTTCCCTTACACTCTGTGATGTAGGTGAGGCTGAGAGAGCCCTGATATTACTGCTCAGTCAGAACAGCTTTATCAGTGCTGTGGTGAGCTCAAGACCACCCAGCTGTCTGCATGTGGAGAAGGAACAAGGAATCAAACCCAGTTCACCAGATCAGAAGTCTGCGCTCCTTACCACAACGCCAAGCTGGCTCCTATAAGATAAAGTCCGATATCAGATAAAGGCAGATAAAGTCTGATATATCATTGGTAGGCAAAATCATGACACTCTGGCTCACTTACTTTGGCCATATCATGTGATCCAACTCAATGGAGAAAGCATTTATGCAATGGAAAAAGAAAACAAGGCCAACAAGGGCACCATGACTGGACACGATTGGGATGGACACCGGCCAGAACATTGCATGGGTAAGGGAAGCAGGGCGGGATCAGAGATTCTGGTGACAGCTGTGCCATGGGACCACATGGGCTGACAATAACAACAACATTCATATACATAAACCCAAAGTGTGCAGAAAACATGTAACTTTTCACACCATTTGTACTTTAATTGTTAAGTAGCTATAGTTACTACTAAAAGCATTTATTTATAGCATGAGACATCATGAATTAAAGTGCTGGATGGCTAAAGCATGGCACAGTGTCTGGATCTTCAAAAGACTCCTTAAATGGTGTTGATGGAATCAATCGATTTTTCATAGTGCACATAATAAATGTGCATTTGTTCTCTAACTTAGCAATCCCCAACCTGTGGGCCTTGGACCACATGTGGTCCTTCGACTAATTGGAGGTGGGCCCCAAAGGATGCCTTCTCCCCCCCCCCCAGCTCTTTACAACACACTTAATTGTTGTGGCGTGTCTGTATCTTATTTTGAAGGGATGTTTAAACATTACCATAGCGATCAGAGAGTGCTAGGGCAGTGGTTGAGAGTAGAGAACTACCCTCCCCCCACCAGGCCTCAGGTAAAAGGCGTTGAGTGGTCCCCGGTGTTGAGTGGTCCCTGGTGATAAAAAGGTTGGGGACCACTGCTCTAACTGATAAAAATATGTTTAAAAGCCTCATTTTTATGGTAATTGTTATTTATTTCAATCATGTTGTTTCCATGGTGCCTGGCCATCCAAGTGAGAAAGTCAAAGAAGAGAGAGAACCAAGAGAGACCAAAGTTTTCCAGCCATCCGAGTCAAATTTATGTTGTCTTCTATTACATTCTGTTATTACCTGAGTTAAGATTGTTTTCTTTTTGGGTTCTGGATTTTTTGGTTGAATTTCAGATTAGTCAGGTAAATATTTTCCTGTCTCCCTTTACCTTCTCTTGGTGTTACTGATTACTGTTGAAGATTACAGGAGATTTCTACCAAATGGTCACACCTGTACAAGTGATTTCATGAAATGTGTCTTGTGTGGACAGGGTGAGACAATGATGGACTATGGAGGAGCAATGATGCTCAAGGTAGCAGATGTTTGAGTCCCTGAAACAACCACTGTGCTGAGATTGGTGGCTTGCAGTGATTGACAAGCCAAGGAGCTGGGGGAGAAATCCACTTTGTTTCCCCTTGCTGCTTCATCTGGAATCAAAAAGCTACGATGAGGCAGAGGAAAAGTGAGGGAAGGTTCTCCCATCAGGAAGCTTGCAAACACGCAACTTACAACCACCTGTCTGCAAGCAGGAGGTAGTGGAGTTTAACACCTCTGTGCGGAATTGGTGCCTGGCTTGGTGGGCAATCCCCACCCCTACCAAACTCTGAGCCCTTTTTTGGGAATGGCAAAATAAAAATTGATAATGACAGCAGAACTGGTAGTCTTTTCCATTTCTAAGTAGGTAGGAATGGACATGGTCATGGTCATGTAATATATTTTGTATTAAAATACTTTGCTAAACCTAAATAAAAGGCAACATTTTGATTACCGTATATACTCACATATAAGCCGGCCCGTATATAAACCGAGGCACCTAATTTTACCACAAAATCTGGGGAAACGTATTGACTCTCATATAAGCTGAGGGTGGAAATGCAGCAGTTACTGGTAAATTTACATTAATTGAGACACCAGTAGGTTAAATGTTTTTGAATACTTATTTCAAAGAAAAAACAGTAAATTAGCTTTGTAAGTGCAAAAGAGGGCCAGCAAACCAAAGTTGACAACCTATTACACGTACAACAGCTACCAAATTTCTACCAAAGTGGGAGAATGGACTACTCTAACTACAGCTACAGTGCCCCCCCCCCAGAACAAAAACACTGAAATAAAGAACTGTAAAGAACTGCACCCCTAAAACCCACCCCACCAACAGAAATCAAAATAATAGTTTGGAAGAAGTGAAGGCAAAAGGGAAAAAAAGATCAGAGTCCCTCAGTCAAACCCTTGCTGTCCTACAAGCAGCCAGATCAAGCAAGCTTCAGCTTGCAGGAAGATTGCCGAAGCAATGTAACGATTGGCTGGCTGGAGCAGGCTTTTATTTCAATTACCGCATATACTTGCGTATAAGCTGAGGAGCACTTTTTCAGTGTGAATACTGTGCTGAAAAACTCAACTTATATACGAGTATATACAGTACATGAAGAGCAAACATTTTGTTCAATGTTTTTAATAAGTACAAATAATTTTTGCTGCCTGCTCTTGCAGGCATAGAAGAACAATCTTCTGAAAATGGCATCACCCACAAAAACTGAATTATTGGGATCTAGATATAAGAATGAATAACTAAATGATGCTCTCCACTACAGAGTTTCAGCTAAGGATTGAATTGGTCAGCTTAAACAAATGTAGAAAATTAAACTTTCCCCCAGAGCCTCACCCACTCCTGGGTTACAAAATGTCCAAAGATCCGCACAGCAGCAAAATCTGTTTTTGGACTTAGCCCCTGTGTGTACTATTCCTCCAGTATCCCTTCCACTTTAAACTCCACGTTTGTAACCCTTAGGATGAAGATCAACATATTTTAAGAGACTTGCTGCCTTGAAGGTAAGTGCTTCAGAATGCAATGAAAGACATTTTCTAATAATTTCCTCCCCAGTCTTGTGTCTTCTGTGCCCATATTTCTTACCCTCTCACGGATAGACTTGCTTTTTGCCTGCTGCTGGCAGGCAAACCCTTACCAACTCTCCCCCATTTCCATTGGTGCTCAGTGGAGGGGCAGGAGGGAAAGGGAAGGACATTCGTGCACTAAAATCACTTCTAGGGGGAGCCTAGAGCTCCTCTTGTAAATCTGGTCTCCCACTACTTCCAGGCAACAGATTTAGTGCATGCTAGCCTTAGGACAAGGATATTCCTGTTAAATGAAAGATAATATAGCAGCAAGAGTGCCAGACTAGGACAGCCTTTCTCAGGTTTTTTTACATCTGAAACATTCTTCAGGCTTTGAGAAACTCTAGAAGTGACATAATTCTGCAGAATATGATTGGGAAGCATAGCTGTGTACGTGCCCACTCAAGGCTCCTCCCCTTCCCACCCCCTCCAGACACATAATTGGCCATTTGGGGAGGGGGAAGAGCAGTTCCACATGACCATATATGGTCATGTACTTTTCCTCCAGTATCCCTTCCGCTTTAAGCTCCATGTTTGTAACCCTTAGGATGAAAATCAACATATTTTAAGAGACTTGCTGCCTTGAAGGTAAGTGCTTCAGAATGCAATGAAAGACATTTTCTAATAATTTCCTCCCCAGTCTTGTGTCTTCCGTGCCCATATTTCTTACCCTCTCATGGATAGACTTGCTTTTTGCCTGCTGCTGGCAGGCAAGCTCTTACCAACTCTCCTCCATTTCCATTGGTGCTGTAATTCCCTGTACTGACCATATATGGTCATGTCACCCGATTAATGTTTAACTATTTTTTAAATCTATTAAAATCATCTAACTCCCACCCACTTGGGAAACCCTTTCAGAGCCATCAATAAACCCTTTCATGAAACCCTGGCGGAGAAAGCCTAGACTTGGATCTGGGAGACCCAAGTTTGAATCCCTACTCTGCCTTGAAGCTGCCTGGGTAGCCTTGTCAGTCTCTCTTAGCCTAACTTTCCACACATGGATTTGTTGTGAGGATACAATGAGGAGGATACAATGATTGTTGTAAACCGCTTTGGGTTCCCAATGGGGATAAAGCCAGCGTACTAATATATAAATTAGGCCCTAATCTCACCAATGCCGGGACTCTATCAGGATGTAGAAGTGTAGAATATTTTCTGAAAGCCTTACTGCGGTATTTCTTCACAATTTCTTTTTCAGTAAAAATAGAAGTAGAAAAATAGAACCATGTGGGAGTAAAAAAATGTCCTAAGTGGTCTCAGCACTATTAAACTGTCTTGGAATACAACATAGATGAGGGTACATATAAATAGAAAACAAAAGATATATATTTTAAAATGCCTAACTTCTAATGTCTGTGGGACTTTGCTTTTCCAGGGGGAGGGTGTGTAGACAAAGATACAGAGGCAACATCTTTGTAATTCCTATCTTTTGGTTGTTCAAAAGAAGATTTTCACTCTGCTTCTTGAAAGAGTCAGTAACTAGAGTTCTTGTAACAAGACAGTTCTATGTATGATTGTCTCTTTGGGCAGAGAAATGTGACTGAAATAAAGGAGCTAAAGGGGGCATTCAAGAATTCCCTGTACTGACTCACATTTATTGGCTCATGTTCTACAGTTACTGTCCTTGACTACTTTGTCAAACTCATTAGACTTCTGTCAGCCACCTTGCAATGAGTGGGTTGAGGACAATCTCTAACTGCCTCTCAGCTGTTTTTCATGAAGAACAGGGTAATGGGTTTGAGCCATTTAAACTTCTGCTTTTTGTTTTTCATGAACTGCCATGCTGCCTTAAAATTGGTGGAAGTTCATGGCAGTTCTTCAGTTTGCACACATCGCTTTGCAAACCATGAACTAGTCCAAATTTGTGTTGAACTTTACTTCATGAGCCAATTTGTGCTCATCCCTAAGTATGGTTCTTCCCATAAAACTGACTTTAGGCCACAAGATGATCAAACAGCCAGAACAATAAAAAAACATAGGTAAAAATAAAACTTTGGACAGAAGCCAGGGGCTTCTGTTAACGATTTTATCCCCCAGGAACTCTGCTTGGTAAAGTCTGCCTCCTTCGACCAGGCAGTGTCTGTGGTGCGATCCTGTGGCCTGGGGGCCTTCATGGCAGAATGTGATGCCCAATCAGCATTTCGCCTCTTACCAGTGCAGCTTTGCAATTTTTGCTTGCTGGGTTTCAAATTTCAGGAGCAGTGGTATGCGGATAAGGCCATTCAGATGGCCTGCACGGTTGCATGGGCAGACTTTGAGACATTCAGCTCCTTCCTGGAGTGGGCAGTGAAGACATTAGGGCAGTTCCATGAGGTCACTTGTTATCTGGACCATTTTCTTTTCACAGGAAAGAGAGGGTTGGGCGATTGTGCTGCCTGCCTGGGGGCATTTCAGGTTATGGAAAAGTTGGGGGCCCCACAGACCAGCTCACATTTTTGGGAATTGAACTTGACATAACCCTGCCCACTTCCAGACTGCCTGGGAAGCTAGTGGCTTTGAGGCACTTGATAGGGCAAACGTGGGAGAAACACAAGTGCTTGCTGTGGGAAATGCAGGAGCTTTTGGGGCACCTCAACTTCCCAGGAGGGCATTTGGGTTTAGAAAAGGAGTGGTCGGCTGACCACGTTGCATAGGCTCTCAACCCCATGCCATAGAGCTAACTCTTAGAGTTAAGATGTTTAAAAGGCTAATAAGACTATGGCCTGTTTGTAAAGCCAAAAAACTGTGTACACCTTCTTGAGGCCACAGTGACCAGCCTGCATGTCAAATGGTGGGCTGGATAGCACTGGAGAGAATGGTCCCTCTGGTGCCCTGGCCCCAAGCCATTTCTGGTCTTAAAATTGACAACCAGAACTTTGAATTCTGAACCAGACGCACAGTGCAAGTCAAAGAACCAGCAAGTGGGGCCAGGGATAGACAGGTGAGAAACCAAAATCACATTAAATTCTTTCTAAAATAGGTATTGGCAGCCATTCAGCATGGCTTCCACAATTTCACCTTTCAACTGGTGGTGAGGGGGGGGGGGAGAAGGAGTGGCCAGGCAGGAAATAATGGGGGAGAGAAGCTGAACTAGGGGGAGGGAGGAAAGAAAATGGAACAAAAGTGTGTGTGTGGTGGGAGGGGGGATGGGTTCTGGACTCAGGGAAGGAATCAAAGAAAGGGAAGGAGCTATGAGGAGGGAGAATGAAAGACTGGAAAAATGAGATGTGGGGACAATGAGATGAATAGGCAGGCAAGAAGAAAGCAGGCAAAGGGGTTGTAAGAGGGAAAGTGCTGATAACATGGGGAGAAGGACTGTGAGTCACAAAGCACCCCTCCCAATCCAAACTGAAAAAAACATTTGGTATTATCTGGAAATGTTTGGATCTGATTATTATTTTGGCAGGTGTCCAGCCTGAAATTCAAGTAGATGAGAAGAGGAAGGAGACAGTAACTCAGAAAGTATATGAAACTATTTTTCACACAGCAATTACAAACACATTACTGGCCCCCTAATGTGAGGAGAGGTTTGATTTGATATAAGCAGAAGCTCCTGTGTGAATGCTAGTCTGCTTTCTCTAGTGATGCACCTGTTAAGCACAAGGGCAAACCTTTAGCTCACACATAGTAGATGATGGGCAAGCTGCAAAGGAAACAACTGTTGCCCCTCCCCCCCGTCCCCAACATACCAGGCCGTGCCGTGCCTGCACTGTGATCCGTACCAGAGGGGTAGCACTCCAATGTCATGATGCCCCTTGGCTATCCCTCCAGACTGCACCATCCCTCCCATCCACTGCCTCCTCTCCATCAGCAAGGGTTGAAACTAATAGGAATGAAAATTTAAAAATAACTATAATGAATTGCTTTAATAATGAAATTAACACAAAAGAATGGGCTTTTAAAGAAAAGGACTGGGAAAGATCCTTAACTGAAATGAAAAGACGAGATATAATGCTAAATGAAACAAGCATGAGACAATAAGTTGCTTTATTATATTCAGGGAAGCGTCAAGGTAATGCTTTGAAAAGGACAAAAAATATTCCGGCTTTATAAATCTGTGGTCTTTGTTACGTTTTTACTTTCTTCAAGTTTAACAATGGCTCAGAGACCTTAAGTTCTTTTATTGTTAGGGGAGTTCATTTTCCGTTCTATCACTCTTTAAAGTGGATGATCATATCACTGAGAAGTTTGCCATAGGCAGAGAGAAGAGAACAAAACAGCACATCCTAGGCTTGCACCATTTACTGTTTTGGGGAAAAGCAGCCAGCAGAACATTGCATCTACATTTCGCTTCGGGGAAGGACTGACACAACACAACACTCAGTTAAGATCCTGGGAGAGAGAAGTTAAACTTTATAGTGGAAGAAATTCTCCTGATCTTTGAATTTAATTGTAGAACTGCTTTTATTGTTAAAATGTTGAAGTGGAAAACATAATCGGCCAAGGTTGTCAAGTCTAGAATCTGTTGCAGAGGTGCAATTTCACATGTAACTTTTTTCCAGCTGTTGATATCAATCCATACTTTCCCGCAAAAAAGACTTGTTCCTATTTCACCTCCATAACAACTCTGAATGGTAGGTCAGACTAGGAGAGCATGACTGGTCATCCAGCAGGCTACGAGTCCAAACCTCTGCTCTCTACATGCCATTCATTTTCCTGTAACAGAATCCCTGGAGACTTGATGTGACCATGTACAAGTAGCGGTGGTGGAAAGGGCTGTCAAATTGCAAACAACTTATGATTGCCCCATAGGAATTTTAAGGCAAGAGATGAACAGTGGAGGTTTGCCATTGCCTGCCTCTAACCATTACCGCATGGAGGATGCCCTGCCGTGCTGCTGCCTGGTTTTCAGCCTGGGGCTAGTCACCCTGAGTCTTCCCACTACTGCACAGGAGCCTTTGGCTTGCTTCCTTCCTGTTCATCCTGCATTTTTGCTACCACACAAGGTAGCTGATGGACAGGAAGTAGAAACTTCCCACCATTCACTTCATGCTGACATTAGACGCTTTAGGATGCTTTAGGATGCTTAGGGCTAATCCTGCATTGAGCAGGGGGTTGGACTAGATGGCCTGTATGGCCCCTTCCAACTCTATGATTCTATGATTCTATGATAGACTGATGTGGACAGATGGGACTTGAAGGCCTTTCCCTCTTTGCACATTGTTTGTACATGGTTGTGTCATGTACTACCACATGACAGGTTTTACCACACTTGGTGGATTTTCCCATTCTATGCAACTGTTCAAGGCATAGCAGTGCCCCCAGCATTTGGGCACTGTAATCTATGGCACCTCTAGATATTGCTGCAGAGTACAACCATTAGAATGAGCTTGCTACAAGAGCTTCGTTTTGGAGATATATTGCTTTATCCTTTATTGTGATGAAGGAATTCAGTAAATATTATAAAATAGTGCTATATATTAGCCGTCCCGACTTCTGATTTTCTGCTCCATCCTTTATCAGGAAAGACTAAGTGGAATTCGGCTCCAATCAAGTTACTGCAAGAAATCCTAAGGGGGAAGAGAGTAGAGGAAAGACAGAAAATGAAATTATTCAAAAATGATCATTCCTCAATAATCAAGCTGCTACCCAAACAGAAACAGAACATGTCAGTTTTATAAACAGGCACATCTGTCTATAATTGCCAAACTGTATTGTTTTCTGTTCACAGAGACAGAAAGCTTATGCAAATCAGATGAGATAAAAATGAGCTGCACTTTGAAAAGGATGTCAATAATAAAAAATTAGCGATACAAAATTACATCCAAAATTGCATTGCGGTTGAACACTAAGGATGGAAATATTTTGAAAGCAGGCTGCTGTTCACATTACATCAGTAAGAGCATCTGCGTATCTAGCTAATATTGTAATTACATCCAGATCCTGTACACACCTAGGGCCAGGATTACAGATGTTAACAGGATAAGTAATTTCCAGTTTTGCATAGGATTGGGATGAATGCATTTGTTGATTAAAGGTAAAGGTAAAGGTATCCCCTGTGCAAGCACCGAGTCATGTCTGACCCTTGGGGTGACGCCCTCTAGCGTTTTCATGGCAGACTCAATACGGGGTGGTTTGCCAGTGCCTTCCCCAGTCATGACCGTTTACCCCCCAGCAAGCTGGGTACTCATTTTACCGACCTCGGAAGGATGGAAGGCTGAGTCAACCTTGAGCCGGCTGCTGGGATTGAACTCCCAGCCTCATGGGCAAAGCTGTCAGACGGCTGCCTTACCACTCTGCGCCACAAGAGGCTCATATTTGTTGATTAGGAATAGTCATATTTTTAGTTTTATTTCAATCCCCATATTAAGTGAGTGCCATTTTGCTTATCAGACTTTGAAAATCGTAGTACTTTGGCCACTTGAAACCTCGGAGTTCACATTTATTTAAAAAGGAAAATGATTCCTATATTCCACAAATCCTTCCTCATTCCCCATCCAGCCATTGACAATTTGCTGAGTGTCAAAACTATAGGCAATGTCACCGCAGAATGCAATTGGGTAGGAGAAAAATCATTTCCTTACGTTAGGGAGGAAAGAAACTTGGCCTGTCCCACGGTTCCAAAACAAAAATCTTAGATTTGAACCTTGAAGCTCCTTTTTCACTAAAGATTATTAGCTCCTTCTGCCTTATGGGCTTTCTATGCTTGATCAAAAGTCACTGCTTTCAGACCTCTTTTCCCACTGAAGAATGAAGATCACTGTTCCTTCTCAGTTTATCATGAGTGGTACAGTGCAAAGCCATTTAGCTCAGGGGCTGAGGAATATGTAGGAGTGTATCTCAAAATGCAAATACCGGACACACATGATTTTTAATGAGGATGGGAGGAAGGGCTTGAGAGCCTAATGTTCTATGTTTACATTTCAAAATCAAATATGAGCACCTAACCTTTGCAACGCCGATTTTAAAAGGATGTCTTTAAAAGAGTTTCTTTTTTTTTTCATAAACCAGTGCTAAGAAGAAGTGGCTGAAAGAATATCCACTTGAGCAATTCACATTACTCTGCCGGCGGCCCTAGTAAATCAGTAGCATTAGCTATATACTCTAAACAATGGTTAAAGTTCTGAAATGAGATTCTGAAATATAACTCGGCTTTCATAAATTTTTACGGTGTCATGAAACAGTGATATCACTCTAGCTCAAGACCCTTCTTTTAGAGGGGATTTATTTCGGCAGAGAACGGAGATGACCTTGCCATCTTCTGTAAGATGATGTGATGGTTAAACCATTTTTACTGTCTACATATGTAGCCTTATAGAAAATGACAAAAGCAGAAAACTTGAGGGAGCCAGGGACTAAACGAGGCTTATTTATAGGACGCAGCATGGCCTTTTCCATCAACAGGGCATAGATGGATGGAGAATGCTGCCAAGTTTCCTTGAACAACCTTTCTAAAATATATCAAAGAGATACTTCACTGTGCTAGGCCGGGGATTGTTTCCGATGCTAATTTTCTGCTGACTTATACCTGTGTTTATACAGGGCCATTTAGAAAGCGGGGAGGAAATGCTCCAGCTTCACTACTGCTCCGTTGAAGGTAACAGGTCCCACACATGGAACGATTTTAAAACTTATTTTGTAAGAATTCTTGCTTTCTAGCAAGTCCTTTTAGAGTTTCTATGTTATCAGCTCTTAGCCCATAGACTGTTTTTATTGGCTTCTACAGTGAATAAGGTTGCCAGGTGGAAGGAGGCTGGTGCTGGGGTGGGTGGGGGGATGTGGGAGCTCCCCAATGTGCTGACATTACATAGAAATGACACCACTGACTTTTGAGCAAAACCCTGTGCCTTGGGCCCACTCCCACCACCCAAAATTTGCAGAGACAGTGTTGCAGACACTGCCCACCCTCATCATATATGTCCATTCCTCCACTCATGCAGCATCTTGCAGAGCTGGCAGGTGGCTCTGCGCGTTTTAGATGGGGAGTATCCTGCACACAAGACAGTAGCAAGTGGCATTTGCATTGAGTCTGCATGTTTCCAGTGGGAGGAGCAAGCACGTGTCGTGGGTAGAGTCTGCACTGGCATTGCAAGTTTCAGTGGGGGAGTGGGCACCTGTAATGGTAGGTGGTAATATCTGCTCTGGCTCTGTGACTTTCAGGTGTGTGGGGGAGCCAGCACACCTGCTAGCATCAGGTAGCATCTGCATCAGCTCTGTGAGTTTCAGGGAGGGGGAGGGGGTAACATCTGCTCCAGTTCTGTAAGTTTCAGATGGAGGGGAGCTGGCACACATACCTGTGGCAGGCAGAGTCTGTTTTAGTGACGGGGGTCAGGCAAAGCCACAAATGCCGCTCCACAAGTTTTGGGTCAGGGGGATTGGGGGTATTCCTGGAGCTCTCTGCTCCAATTTCCTGCCAGTTTCAGAAGGTTGCTGGGTGGAAGTGGAGTCTGACTCAGAACATGCCCTGCTGCCAGTAAGTTGCCCTGGCCTCCT
Source organism: Paroedura picta (assembly GCF_049243985.1). Classification (NCBI taxonomy): domain Eukaryota; kingdom Metazoa; phylum Chordata; class Lepidosauria; order Squamata; family Gekkonidae; genus Paroedura; species Paroedura picta. The sequence goes on from NC_135369.1 coordinate 148,719,917, forward strand.
TCAACTCAGAGAACATGGGGGGAGTTGGGACAGCGTCTGTTTGCCTTCTGGAGACGGCATGCTGCAGGAGACCCAGAAACAGCCCCCCTGCTGTGGCCCTCTGGGAGCCAGGGTGCCCAGGAAAAATCTCTGCCATGGGAATCATGTAAGGTTTGCAATTTGCAATCTGAGAAGGGAGGAATGCTCTGGAGGAAGCCATCACAGGCCATTGCAGCAGGGGGATAATGCTAATGAGGGTGGGACCGGGAATATTTAGAGTTTCCCTTTCCATATGGATACCACCTTGGTCTTGCTGCAACCTTTCCAAGACCATCACAACAAAGCTAATTTGAGACCAATGGCATGGAAGATGGGGAAACTGTAGAGGGGGCACAGAAGCACTATGAGACCATCGGGACATGTGGCTCCCCAGAAGAGAGTTTCCCAGTACAACTTCTCAATACCACCTTCCCAGTAGAAGAAGAGTTGGATTTTATACCCTGCTTTTTACTGCCCAAAGAAATCTCTTAGACCGTTTACACACTGGAGGTTTCATGCCAGGCTGCAGGCTGGAGTTTTAATCATGGCAGGTTGCCCCACCTCTTCCTGGACCCACACAGGGGAGCATTTGGCCTGGTATGCCTCATCCAGCCCCAATTTGTGCTCCTGCACAGGAGTTGAGGCAGGGAGTTCCCAGTGCATAAACAGTCTTGCCCGTCCCTTCCTCTTCTCACAATAGACACCCTGTGAGTTAGGTGAGGCTGTAAGATCTCTGAGAGAAACTGCTCTGTGAGAACAGTTTCTAACAGGACTGTGACTAGACCAAGGTAACCCAGCATGTGGAGGAGCAGGGAATCAAATCCAGCTCTCCACATTAGAAGCCATTGCTTTTAACCACTAAACCAAGCTGTACAAATTGCCACTGTCTGAAATAGATGCAGGTAGAGCACAGGCAGAAGAAGCTGTTGCAAGAGGATGGCGCAAGTCTTCTTTCACTTGCTCATTGACTGTTGGCGGATTTTTTTCCTTTAAATTTGGATCTTCTGGCCAATGGCTTCTCAGAGCAATCCAAGGAGGGAGACACTCAGGCATTTCCTACATGGAGAGGTGTAAAGGTAAAGGTATCCCCTGTGCAAGCACCGAGTCTTGTCTGACCCTTGGGGTGACGCCCTCTAGCGTTTTCATGGCAGACTCAATACGGGGTGGTTTGCCAGTGCCTTCCCCAGTCATGACCGTTTACCCCCCAGCAGCAAGCTGGGTACTCATTTTACCGACCTCGGAAGGACGGAAGGCTGAGTCAACCTTGATGGAGAGGTGATTGTGTGGTTAATAAGGTTTGCTACTTGAAATGTCAGGATTGCTTTGGTCTTCTTTGTTCTCTCTCTCTCTCTCTCTCTCTCTGTAGAGGGGAGTGCTATACAGCCTCCCCCCCTGCCACATCCCCATCCCAATGTCAGGGTTCGAGGGGTCCGCTCCTCTTCTTTGCTCCACCACGGTGTCGGCAGATGGGAAGGCAGGTCGGAATAGCACTTGAGGCAGATAGTCGACGTCTCAGAATGGAGTCCACCAGGAAACCCGGGCTGAAACTCCCGGGTTCGTGATAGTTTCTTGCACTATCCTGAACCCCACCTCCTCACTGACGCCGACCTCTCCCATTAAGTAGCTTTCCTCCCTCGCATCCCCCGCCCACTGAACCCTTAAAGGAGAAGCTCCGGCATCTTGCATCCGTCATTTCAATCTTGGGCGGCTCTTTGCCCGGGCAAGACCGCTCCTCACTACTCCCCGGTCCTCCAAGCGCAAACACTGCTCCTCGTTGAGGACTCCCCTCGCCGAGGACTCCCCCAGACCCGACTCTGCAGGGTTGGATAAAGGTCCAGGTGATACGCCTCTCGCTGGTGAGTCCCCGGGTAGGAGCGGCGAAGTCGGAGAAACCCCGACACCCAAGCAGCTCCTTCCTCCAGGGGAACTGAACACTGCAGTCTAGAGAGGAGCATTTATTCTGTAGTTCTTCAGATCCTAGCTGGAGGTTGGCACCCTGACCAGTGTCAAGGATGCTATCCTCCTGCTGGTACCTAGAGATCCCACTTTCTTGAAGCCTGAAAAATATTCAGGTCCATTCCGCACAACTTAAATGTAGCCGAAGTCTTACCTTTTGTAAACGCTATTAATTTAACGTTCCACATGATGTTGTAAGGTAAAGGTAAAGGTATCCCCTGTGCAAGCACCGAGTCATGTCTGACCCTTGGGGTGATGCCCTCTAGCGTTTTCTTGGCAGACTCAATACGGGGTGGTTTGCCAGTGCCTTCCCCAGTCATCACCGTTTACCCCCCAGCAAGCTGGGTACTCATTTTACCGACCTCGGAAGGATGGAAGGCTGAGTCAACCTCGAGCCGGCTGCTGGGATTGAACTCCCAACCTCATGGGCAGACAGATTCAGACAGCATATCGCTGCCTTACCACTCTGCGCCACAAGAGGCTCTTATGATGTTGTAAACAAACCACAAAACTCCAGCAACAATCGGAATTTTATAGCGCTTAGGGGGTAATCCAGAAAAATGGATACCCCTGAAAAAAACGCTGCACTTTTGACCACAAGCCGCAACACATCAGTGAAAAACATGTGCATTCTTAAAATAGAGGTAGAAAGAATGTCCCTTCCTAGCTTTCACACCCGAGCTTCCGGAGACGCAATCACCATTCTTTTCCCCTTAAACTGGCAAAAGCAACGAATAAGCGAGGTTTCTCTGGCTGAACTCCCTCATCAAGCAATTCAGAAGTGTTTAACAATAAAACAAAGCTCCCTTTTGCAATTGTCTTTGAAGTTCCCGAGCACAATACAGCCCCCTGTTCGACACTGTCCGTAATTTCGGCCAGAAATTGCATCCCGTGGGGGGGATTTTTTTTTTTACTTGAAGAGCATGTAAACAATTAAGTGCCAGCTCCTACACCAGCGAAAAAGGTCTTGAGACATCAAATGAACAAATACTTGTTGCTACTGGTGTTTTCGGGTTTTTAAAAAACAGTTTTTAAAGGGAAAGGGGCTTTTCGGGAGTACGAGCACAACAGTACATTGGCTGTTCTGTCTGATTGATGGCCAGGGGCAGGAAGAAGCACAGAAAAATATTGCCTCCTTTGTTGCAATTCCAGCGAGACCGGAAACATGTGGGGAATGAATAGACTGCTACTGGGACCTCAATATTCCCCTAGAATTGAAGGTGTGCAGAATAATGAAATTCCACTATTAAATATAGTGTTTCTGCATACTGCAAACATTTAGCAACATTGGTCATTGTGCGGAATAGCCCTCAGAGGTTTCGCAATGGTAAAAATATTGAGAAAAACTGACATAGAGGCAGTAATTGAGAAACCCTCTGTAAGTCCTTTGCCAACCCATGTTTTTATGTTTGATTATAACATACAAGTATTTTTGATTTACTCTGATATTGAACTGAACTAAAGAGCATACTCACTGAAAGGTTTTCAGATCTTTAAGCAAATGTTTCTATCAATTAAATATTTTCATTAAAGGAAGAAACTGACAAGTTAATGAATTATTTCATGTTTATTGTTATTAGTATTTACTGCCACCCAGCATTTCTCTTTGTTTCCCACCTGGACCCTAGTATCCCTGCAACTCCATGTGATCCAAAGCCAGGACTTTGCTCCAGGGGTAGCCTGGAAATGACCTGTAATTCCAGCAAATCCCCAGGCCCCATCCTGCAACCTCTCTGCCACAGAGTTCCATCATCCCAACCAAGCCCTTTCATCTCCAGGGGCCTGGAGATGAGTTGTCATTGTAGATTCTCCCCACTAAAACAGCCATTTTTCCTTGGGGAGCTGATCTCTATATTCCAATTCCAGGAGACTTCCAGGCTGCAGCTGGAGATTGGTAACCCCTGGGTCAGGAATGTTCCTTGAGGTTTGGAGGTGGGGCCTCAAGAGTCCAAGTGTGGATAGGAGCTTTTGCCACGTAGCCAGCCCCCAGGAAAGCCACAGTGCAGGTGTGCATCCTAGCTCCAGTTGTATTCCTGGGTACAACAGGCTTTGCCTCTTGTTCTAGCATAAAATTTGTAAGTCACAGCTCATTTTATTCTGCCTTGTCTTCTATAGATTTTCACTCACTTGATGAAGTGAGCTCTGACTCATGGGATAAATGCTCTTATGTTGGATTCAATTCTCTGAGGTGCCACTAGGATACCGTTATATTTTATTGCTACAGGATAACAGCAGCCACTCAAAGTTAATTGAAATTAGTGGGCTTAGACTGGAGAGTACAGCATTGTCAGACTGGTGGTTAGCTTTCAAGTATAAAGACAAGAACAACTGCATCATTTTCAAATGTCATTTAAATCCCTCGGGTTTTGTGCAATGTTTTATGCTATTTTAAAATTGAAAGCAACCTTCCTTGCATTCTTATTTAAGAAGAAAGGCAGGATATACATTTCAAAAATACATAAATAATGTAATCTACCTGGCCAAGTAAGGTTTATTCAAGGAAATTCTGCCTATGGAGATTAGTATTATGTAGAAATATAATTAGTTGCAACAGGGAATGCCTCCACTGTCAAATTGTATCTGTACCTGAATGAACTTGTCTAAAGGATGATAGTTCTATCTCTTTAACATTGTTTAATAAATGAATACCAGATTCTTACAGCTATTTAAATCTCTTGCTACATGATGCAAATTTATTATTTAAAGTCCTTTGATCTTCCACAGTTAATGCAGCTCCAGAGTTGTTCCAGAATTATCAAGGCTGCACAAAATTCACCACTAAGTTTCTGATATGAAGATAACATTTAGTAATATAGAATAGTAATATAGAATTAGATTCCTCAAGGAGCATTGCATCACATGGATATTGCTCACCAGTGTTAATATCCACCACAGAAGAAACGGAGGCCATGATCCAGTCAAAGATCGGTCCTTTTAAGTCCCATTGATTCCAGGGAGAGTTAAGAGCTTTCTCAAAGCTCTACCACTGAAATCAATGAGCCATAAAATGATTTAGGTTTGTTTGGATCAAAGGGAGCAATCTATCTCTTTCTGATGTCTGTGGCAAAACTTCCATTGATTTTAATGGAGCTGGATTGCATCCCTATTAAAGCAATTGTAAGTCAATACTGCCAGCATGCTTTGGGGAATCTGTTGGTTTACAATAATGCAATTATACATAACCCCTAACAGCAATTGGGCTCACATGTCTGTGCATTCCATTTCATGCAAAATTGGTAGTTTTGAGAATAATAATGCCAATTGTCCATCTAAATAACAGCCTTTACAAAAATAAATAGAGACTGAAAAAGGCATACATTTGTCAAGGTCACCTTTGGAAAAAATAGAATTTGAACAGGTCTACCCTGTTGGATTTTTTTTTAACTAAATGTCTGGATCCAGGAGATAAGAGTTTGAAGCTCCCTTCCCGTAATGTCAAATACAACAGAGCTTTAAAAATAGCTATTTGGCTAGACATAGATTGGCACCCTAACAATAAGGAAGGAGGTTTGTCCAGCTGACCCCAACAGCTGAATTTAAACCAAGTGGGATGGGGGAGATGAGGCAAATAGGGGATTAGGGTTTCCCCACCTCTCCTGATGGTGCTAAAAGCAAATTAGTGAATGGTTTGAACTGGGAAGATGACACGTACAGAGAAAACGCTAATGTATTTATTTCTTGAAAACATTTCCTTGCCACTGTTTCCACCCAATTCACAGAAATGAAAGGGCCCTTTCTTGGGTCCCCATTCCCCTAGCCTCAGATGGTGGGGATGCTCAAAGATGGCTGGAGTGGTCGGGTGGGTTTGTGTGGGAGTCCATGGTTGTGATGGACGTTAGGTTCCACTGCACCTTAAGAGCATTTGATGGGAGCTGACAGAATGTTGGGGGAAGGGAGAGTTGAAAATGGCTGGTAGGAAGAAGTACAATCACTTGAATAGGGAAACAGTTCAAAAGGTCATATGAAAATAAATTTTGTAGCTGCTACCTGATTCCCTGCAAACGATAAATAAAACTTTTATTTTTAAAATTTATTTTTATTTATCACATTTGTATACAGCCCTCCTCTGAGGCTCAGGGCGGTTCATATGAAACGTAAAGGGACTATACAGCAGCTCAGTTTTTTTACATCAAATAGAAACAATGGCAGTGGTAGTGACAATAACAACAGCAGAAGAATATCAGTTCAACAGAGCAACAATCAAACAGGTCTGTGGTTCAAAAGTGCATGCTTCCAGGCAGCTGGCTAAAGCTTCTGGGGGAGAGTCCAGGCGGTCATCCATCAGGAAGAAGAACTGGGTGTCATCTGCATATTGATGACATCCGAGTCTGAACCAGTTGATCATGAGGGCGGATGAAGGTGTTAAACAGAATTGGAGAGAGGCCTGCTCCTTTTGGGACTCTACAAGTAGGTTCTAGGCAGCTTGATGATCTGTCTCCTATTGCTGCTCTCTGTCTGTGACCCTGGAGGAAGGAGATCAGCCACTGAAGGCTGATCTGGCATCAGATTCTGGCATCAGATTCTGGCATCAGTTGGTGGTGAGCTAAAAGCTTATGGTTGACTGTGTTGAATGCTGCTGTGAGCATTCTGGATGCAACATTCTGTACCAGCTGTACATTCCAGACAGGATTTACTACATGATTGCTCTGACATGTTTAACAATGTCGGAGAGACAATAGTTCCTTGCAGAACCAAACATGTCAGGGTATCACCCTCTGTACCCAACTTTGGAAAAAAATGACAGCTCTTGAAGGGCCGCACCTTTAATCCCCATGTCAGCTAGATGGTTGGCTAACAGGCAATATTCGACAGTATCGTATGCTGCTGTTAAGTCCAATAACAAAGCAGTACTGACCTACTAGATCCAATTGTACATTAAATATTCATTCTTATCCAGGTATTCCAGCTTTATATTATCCCTCGGAATGCAGCAGGCAGCTGCAGCTGCAGCTGATCAAGACAATTAGCAGATCTAAAATGAAAAAAGAACATTAAGTCCTAAGCATACCTTCTTGAACATTATTTGCTGTTAACAAGAGATGTAAAAGTTATTCTCTACAGAAGCCAATCCAATTTTATATTTCATTATGCAGGGAACTGAGGAAGACTGGCCATAACAAGAAAAAAGTGCAAGAGATTAAAATGAAGGTTAATGCATCTGGTCGTTTTATATTGTAAAACGAAATTAATAAAGTTTTTTAAGAGAGTGATTTGTTGCGGTAGAGGCAGCTCCAAGTGAAATGGTCTCTCTCATTCTTTTATTGCTGATTTTGGCACACTAGAAAATAAAATTTGCATTCTATATTTTGGTATCCAACCCAAACATATGTTAGGGTAGGCCAACTCTACATGAATTGGGCCAATTGTCCTGGGAACGCAGTATAAAAGTATTAATTTTATTTAGCTTATTCACAGCACTTATCTCTGAGACACCAGGCAGATTACAGAGCAAAGAAAGAGAAGGGCAATGCAGTCGTATAACATAAAACATGCAATGAGCAATCCAATAGGACTAGGAATATTAAATTCAAAGACAATACAGGAAACAAAGAGAATAGTACATTGTCTAAGGCAAGCTATTATTTGAGCAATATAATGCATGGTATATTGTATATTAAAAAGTATAAAATCATGCAGTGAAAGATAGATGATGCCTGCAATAACTGATGATACCAACAATAATCACTTTAGTGGACTGATGACCTGAACATATCCTTCTGGACTGTTCCATCTGAATACAATTCTTATTCCACGATAAGAATGTCCTCCTGATCATTTCTGCACAGCTTCTCTTTCTCAACAATAAACCAGTGTTACATATATGAACATACAATTTTGACCAGTTTAGAGGACACACACTGGTTGGTGAAACCATTTTTCAAACTATGCCTATTATGTAAGAATGGAATTCAACTAGAATTTGGCCTGGAGACTACCAGAGAATCCTACCTTGTCTTGGCAAACGTTGACTTCAATATTGTTACTCTTTTTCTCCACCCCTGGTATCTCAGTTTACCTATTAGGGTCCAACTGATCAAGTATCGTCACCACATCACCAGCTGCTTAAGAGCGGCCGCCAGTAAGGGCGGGCGCCGATTGATGATACGGCCCGGCTGCCAAAGCAAGGTGTGATGGCTCCAGGAGCGTGCATGCATAGCGCAGTGGGAGCGGTGGGGCTGGAGGGTGCCTTTATAAGGCACTATGTGGAGCCGGCCTGGCCTCTACACCCAGACTACCATTGGGACAGCTCCCCCCCCCCGGGCTACATGTTCCTTGGGTGGAGTTATTGTTGGGTTGTTATTTTACTGTTTCAAAATTCGTCAGAGCTGCGGATTAGGGAGCACAAGGAAGAGCCTATTTGGCAGGGAGCCAGTCTGTATCCTGGACTTCCTGAGGTGTTGGGGTCTCATTAAGAGACCTGCTGGTAAAAGCATGCTGATCCTGCTGGGTGGCCAGGGGCTCGAAGCCAAGCAACCAAGGGAACCAATGAGATGGGCATTTGTTGGCTCCTGGTAAGGTTGTTTCCCATGTGGAGAACCCCAGAGGCAAAGGACCAGCCTTCCCAGCTGGGTAAAGCAGTCCCAGGACATCTCTGGGCTCTGTGTTGAGTGCAGCTGAACGGCTGTGGGGTGCGAGTCTCCTCCCAGGTGCCCCAAATTGGGCCAACCATGTTTTTATGGGTTGGATGGAATAAAAGGCTGTGGCCATGTTAATGCCATTCCTGAGAGTCGGGTCTTATTTGGCATCAGTGCCACCGTGCAAATCAGTCACTGTTGCTGACATCATAAGGGCAGGGGAACTTCCCTTGGGAATTTGTGGCACTCTTGCTTCAACAATATTTCTTTTTTATAATGAAAAATACAGGTGGCCTTAGAAGTTTACTATGCAGTCTGCAGCTGACTTGTGCCCTCAGATTTAGTGTCATTCCCCCCACCCCAGTAGCGCTGAACAAAGAAAACATCCAATGCTTCTCCTAATCCATGGTATCCATGTGCAGAGCTGTCTTGATGCCACAGGCTGTGTGCAAAAGAAGGATTACATTGCCCTCCTGACATACACAGAATTCTCATACCAAAGTAAAAAGTTCTGGCTTGTTAGGAATTATAGTGAAGTTAAGAGGTGAAATTAATCCAGGGCTACCCAGTGAGCTTCTAGTGGTATCTGCAAAATAGTTTTGGGAATGGTCTTTGACTAACATTCCCTGGTACCTTTGAGCCAATGGCCTATTGATATTAAAACACTAATATAAGGTGAGACTTTAATCTCCACAGTCGTTAACCATATGGGTGGCCTTGGGCTTGCCACAGCACTGATAAAGCTGTTCTGACTGAGCAGTAATATCAGGGCTCTCTCAGCCTCACCTACCTCACAGGGTGTCTGTTGTGGGGAAAGGAAAGGGAAGGCAAATGTAAGCTGCTTTGAGACTCCTTCTGGTAGAGAAAAGCAGAATATAAGAACCAACTCTTCTTCTTCTTCTTCTTCTTCTTCTTCTTCTTCTTCTTCTTCTTCTTCTTCTTCTTCTAATCTGGCAAACTGGGTTTGATTCCGCCCTCCCCCACATGCAGCCAGCTGGCTGACCTTGGGCTCGCTACAACATAGATAAAGCTGTTCTGACCGAGAAATGATGTCAGGGCTCTCTCAGCCTCACCCACCTCACAAGGGGGTCTGTTGTGGGGAGAGGAAATTAAAGGGGATTGTAAACCACTTTGAGACTCCTGCTAGAGAAAAGCAGCATATAAGAACCAACTCTTCTTCTTCTGTCGGACTCAGAGAAATACTGCAAAACTCACAGACAACGCTCAGTAACTTTCATATACCAATTTGATTCTTCTCCGTGCTCTAATAAATAAATAAGAAACGTATATTTCAGGTACAACAACCAGATAAAAACAAATACTGTCGCAGAAGTACTAAATGGATAATGGTTTCCAGCCATACAAACACTGAAATGAAATTGAATATAATTCATTCCAGAATCTTTCGTGAACTGAATTCCAACAGTGCAATTTAGAAATCTCATGAATGAATGAATGAATGAATGAATGAATGAATGAATGAATGAATGATGTGCACTTCTAACAATTAAAATTAAGTTTAAAAAATTTTAAATAGTGGGCCCTATGGGGCGTCCCAGCTCAGAGGTCTAATGCCTATTCACATTTTTAATTGGCATGAGAGCACGGTGGGATCACAAACAACTTTAATGTTACAAGATGTCCTTTCTATCAGTTTTAATCTGGATCTTTATTCTTCCCTTGGCAGTTAATATACTAGTAATGATCAGTTTCAAAGGGTGTCACTGACCTAAAGTGTGACCAAAATAGCTAGCCTGTTTTATGTCTGAGGAAAAAAAAATCCTGCTGTGCATGATGGAGACTTGGTAAAATGCAAAAGATAAATGTCAGTCTGCAGCTATTCAAAATTTCATGTGGGATGGGAAAGATCATTTATTACTGAGTTCAGGTAAAAAAAAAATCTAGCAAGGAGCAGCTGCATTTTCCTCAACATTTGCTCAGCTGTCTTATGCACAGCACAACTATAAAGCACAAGTTTATGTGCCAGAGAATAATCTGGCACAGAAAAAAATACCCAAAGCACCAAATAGCAGTCAAATCATTTTGCCATACCAAAAGATTTTCAGGTGCTTTCTAAAAGGCAGACCCTCCCGCCAGTTTCAATGACTGGTTCCTCCCTATCCCAGAGACATAATTTTGACTAGAATAATAGTCAAAAATACGCAGGGCATCCAAAACCACAGACATTTCTGAGCCTGCAAGCAAAGAAAACAAGCTGTGTGTTGCAAAGGGAGGTGGTAACAGTTCATTAGTTGAGCATCTGCTTTGCATGCAGAAGGTCCCAGGTTCTATCCCCAGCCCCTCCATTTAAACGAGGCAGTTAGTAGGCCATATGAAAGGGTTTGGCTTAAGAATCTGGAGAGCCAATGTTACTGTAGACAATACTAACCTTGATGGACCAAATATACAACAACAACCAAAAGAAATACAGAACCATCCCCAAAACTGACTTACATACTAGAAATGTTGAGTAGGAACAATCTGCAATTATATTATTAGGTTTAAGCTGAAACTAAAATTAGTGTTCAGACCAATATCCCGAAGCGGCTATTTGTATTTTAAAAATAGATGAGTATAGATCTGCTCCTCTCAATTCCACCTATTATGGGTGCTTTGATAACAAAGTCTATATTTATTCTGGCTTTGAGTTTTGCTTTTTAAAAAAGTAATCGCAAATATAATTGCCGCCATTGAAGACTGAATTTATTTCTCAGTTTCCACGCTTTTATCGGCCTTTGTTCCCCTCCCCATTTCGACACTGAGCACTTGTAAATTGTCAGCGAGTGGGTTTCAAAAGAGCAATGTCTTAATCAATGGGTTTAAATCTACCCTCCGAGTAGAGTTCAGCCGAATATTTCATAGTACTTTCGACCAGTCGCAATGACTTTCCCCAGAGTTATGGAACAGCCCGCAGGCAATTCCTGAATGCTGACGGTAATTTCCCTCCCTTGCAGTGGGGTGTTCTCGAGGCAGCCGAACACTGAATCTTGTTCTGTTGTCGCTGCTTCTTGCGAGTGTGTGGACGCCACCGAGTCACGTTGTCTCGTTATATACGGTTCCATTGTTTAATATATATTTTTCTTCCTCTGAAGCCCTTGAAATTTTATTGGGGTTTTCGTCAGGAGTGTCTGAAAGGCAAAAAATTGACTCCAGAGGAATCACATGATTCCGAAGGTTCCGCTGTGAAGGGAGCATTTCACTTGTCGTGTTAGAAACATTTCCTCATTCTGTCAAAGGAATGATCAAACAAGAGGCCAGTAGACATTATTTTATTTCCACCTAATCATGTTCTACAGCAGAAAGGCACTCCAGGGCCTGCACGGCTCCCCTGCCTTGCAACGCCTGCGGTATATTGAGAGGCAAAAGGCCAAAGGGCAGATGCTTCCCTCCAGGTGAGAAGAATGATATTGCACACATTGGAATACGCTTTTGCTGTTATGCGGTTGTTTTACAGCAAATAGGAGTACATAGTTGACAAAGAGCTCCTTAAAGTTTCCAAAGCAGAACTCCCATAGTCAGGGAAGAAATGGGTTCCTGATGATTGTGACTGCATTATTCTGATTTGCACACAGCCACTAGAGCTCCCTCGTTGCTAATCCTAAAGTTGAGGCAGAAATACTGTCTTTCCAAAGAACTGCTGCATCTTGCCCACGGTGGATCATTTTTTAACAGAACCTCCTCTTTTTTGGCCATAGTGTTTCCATGGCAGGAGATGTTCTGAGGTGGTTGGCCATTGCCTGTCTTGCTTAGCTCCTGAGGGCTGACAAGATCAGGCTGAGCAAGGCACCAGGATAGGATGACAAAAGGGTAAGATTATTGGAGAAAATTATCTTCAGGCTGTAGATTACTGTAGGAACTATCAGCATGCTGGCTTGGTTGTACGATCTGTTAAGCAAATTTGCTTCAGCCTTTGAAAAAGGAAATTCTAGCCAATCCTGGAGGGCTTTTTGCTATGTTCAGACTACTCTGTACCCCTAGTGGTTGTATTTTAAAAATAGAAGGAAGGCTATTTGGCTGGATGCAGCATGATGCTGGTTTCAAAAGACCGGGCATGGTGTCGTGGTTAAGAGCAATGGATTCTAATCTGGAGAACTAGATTTGATTCCTCATTCTTCCACATTCAGCCAGCTGGGTGACCTTGAGTTAATCACAGTTCTCTTTGAGCTGTTCTTACAGAGCGGCTCTCTTAGCTCCACTTACCTCACAGGGTACCTGTTGTGTGGAGAGGAAGGGAAAGTTGTTTGCAAGCCACTTTGGAACTCGTTCAGGTAGTGAAAAGTGGGATATAAAAACCCAGCCCTTCTTCTTCAAGGGCCCCCTTCGAAGGTCTTCCTAAAGCTAAGCCTGGGGCAGACCACATTACCCAACCAGTCCTTGGTATGCCACTGCATCTTGCAAACCTGTGCATCAGTGCTGTGTGCCTCTTGAGGGGATGGTAGCTTGATTGAGGAGTCAGGAAGCTTCCTACCAGATAAAAATCTCCAACACTTACTTGCAAGATGCTTCCTTCAAGATTCTGGAGGCAACAGATGGAGAAAGCGGTGCTTGCAGGCAGCTCATCTCAATGTCTCGCTCTGAGGAATGTACAGACCTTTCAATGAATGAGCTGGATACTGGATTCTCTCACCAGAAGGCAGGGAAATGTTGGATTCTATCTCCTCTCTCTTTCTGCACCATTCCTGATCATATCATTCCACATACAGGGATCGGGGTGGGGAATATGTACAAGGCTGCACTTCATCACTTTAACAAGCTTTCTATTCCATATACCTCAGACTGTATTATTTCCTTGCATCTCACACTAGTTTCCAGAATTATTTTAATTATTAAAGATTTCCAAGAATTTATCACTCTGCAAAAATAAGGAATGTTACTCACCGGAGATATTAAATGGTGTTACACAGGCATCTTCAGCAAGTTATTCCTTATTTTAGGATTCAGACCAACTGCGGGTGATTGAGGGGTAGTTTTCTAGCTGCTATGAGCTCAGATGGGATCAGGTGACACAAAGAGCCAAAATAATTCCTTTCTGACCTTTAAAGCTGACCTCAGTCTGATTTGCCTCCTTTCCTGTTTTCTCCCAGCCTACCCTCCCTCACTCCTAAGTTTTGATTTTTAATGGACTTACTATAATGATTCTTCTCAAAACTTCTACTCCAGATGGTATGGTATTTCTTTTCTCCATTCTTCTTGCTACAGCTTTGCCTTCCTTACTGTATAAATATGATTTTAAAATATTTATGTGTACTTGCTGTGAACGAAGAAAAACTACAGTGCTACGAGCCAGTGGTGCTCCAGCTTTTATTTGTGAAATTCAGAGAAAATCCAGCACATCAGGAGACGTATATGCATATTTAAGTTTCCTTCCCAGTGGGAAGGATGTTGTTGCATCCAGGGACACAATGAGAAGAGAACATTTTTAACCCATTCTTTACACCAAAACACACAGCAATTACCATTGAGAGAGGGCAGCAATTTGATATTTATCCTGCCCACTCTACAAGGATTTCAAAGTATGTCGCTTCTCCTCCTCCATTGTATCTTTACGACAGCTATGTGAGGCGGATTAAGTTGCAGGAAACTAAACAGTCCACGGCATTCATGTCAATACAAGAATTTAAATCCATGTCTCCCAAATTGTCGTATTGTTTTAAAATGTTGTTTACCTCCCTGAGCTAACAGGGATGGGGCATCGTACAAATAAAATATTTATTTAACCACTGAAGTACCCCAGCTCTTCAGGTGTAATATATTCACTTTAAGTAAAAAGTAGGCAAAGAATTCACTGTCTGCCACAATCATGTTAGCAGATGGCTGACAGAGAGTTATAGCACACTGCTGCCTTGATGGTTCAAGACATGAAAGCATTGAAAGCACAACATCCAATTAATGCAATGTCTCCCGGCCCAGCCCCTGTTCCTGCTCAATCTTCTGTCCATTAGGGCAGGGGTAGTCAAACTGCGGCCCTCCAGATGTCCATGGACTACAGTTCCCATGAATTGGCAGGGGATCATGGGAATTGTAGTCCATGGACATCTGGAGGGCTGCAGTTTGACTACCCCTGCATTAGGGAAACATAGCAGCTTTTTCTTAGTCTGAAGATTTCCCTTCTGGGATCTATCTATCCTTTCCATTTATGAGGAGATATCCTGTTTTCCTTTTCCAATTCTGCTATAGCCCTTGGAGCACCTTTATTATTTTTCTTGATAAATGCATTCATCTTGAAATTTTGAAGAGGTAGACAACCATGGAAGAGGTAGACAACCATTCCTCCTGAAATTCAGCCATTTGGACAAATTGGGAAGTTGGTAGATTCCGGTGGCATGATCTGCTCATCCATTTTATCTCTTTCCTTTCCCAGTAACTATCCAAGAAATGAAAATAGTTTGGACTTGATATGCATCAAACATCAATGAAAGTGTTCTCTGCAAAACTGCAGAAACCAAGAGTGTTTAAGAACCTGGCAGCAAAATTTGAAATGCATGTCAATAATCTTGCATGTAAACAAAACATTAGCGCCTGGGCCTTGTAAACAAAACATTAGAGTCTGGGATTTATGTCTGTTCTGCAAGCACATCAACTATAGTTGTTGTGGATGAGAGCTCAAGATACAGGTACAACAAAGGCTGGTAGTTTGCATTCCGTCATTGATGAAAAGCACAACCCCCACCCAAATGATTGTTTTCATGGTCCTGCATATATTATATTACCCTTGTTATATAATAGGACCAAATTTACACACAGAACACAGGCCCACCAACAGTATGCTATATTTTGAGTCCCCTCTGTTTGAGATGCTATGTTCCATCTAGGGGAAGTATGGCCATTTCCACACAAGGAAAATGGTCCTGGACAGCCTTCACATGTTCACGGCATATAGAGCCCCCTCCACATGACATCACCAACATCCCAAGGCTGTCCAGTAGCCGGGTTGTGATTTGGCCATTTTTAACACACAATTTCAGGAATCGAGAAAACTGGATTTACTACCCTAAATTGCGCAAACCACTGGTGTACAACCAGTGAGCAACAAGGGATAAGACTGTATGGAGGGAGAAACATGCCATAGTCTGGCCAGCTTTGTCCCACCCTTACATTTGCCCTCTCCTCTCCATTTCCTGCTCTGATTACTTTTTTTTTAATGGTGCAGTCTGTGCAGCAGCGCAACCACAAACCTACATTGTTAGAGGTTAAATAAAATCTTTAAAGTGTCCATGGTCTTTTGGGGATCAGGCAGGCAAAACACAACCCCTTTTCTGTTTTCTGGAGGTGGGGAATAAGCTGGGAAAGAGTGGGGGTGATTGGGCTGCCTTCTCCTGATCATACAGGGGTCTGACCATCCTGTTTTAAAGCCAACCATTAGAACAAAATGTCTTTTTGGGCTCCAGTTATCATGTTCAGGGTCTCAGAAATCCATCCAGACAGAAATAAACTTCAAAAAAACATGAATTCCAAAAAGGTTGGAGGGGGGATGCTGTATCATTCTAGTGTTTCTGCATAGCAATGGGGCAGTGCTGATTTCTATTAAAAATGCATCTACGCATTACTGCATAGCAACGTGGAAGTCATTTTTTTTAAAAAATAATAATTTTGGGGTGGTGGGGATAAATTTTCAGCAACCATGACATCACTTTTGGGGTTTCTCC
Source organism: Paroedura picta (assembly GCF_049243985.1). Lineage (NCBI taxonomy): Eukaryota > Metazoa > Chordata > Lepidosauria > Squamata > Gekkonidae > Paroedura > Paroedura picta. The sequence goes on from NC_135369.1 coordinate 148,736,112, forward strand.
AGAAGTGACAAGATACTTCATGTGCCATTGTTTTTTATTTTCTGTTTTTGGGGGGTTTTAAAATTCTTTTGCACTGCTCCAAGTATTGGCAAGCAACAAATGTGGCAACCCTACTCTCTGAAACAAGAAACTTAATTTTTTTTAGTTCTTCTCTTGCAGTAGTTTTGTGCCCACTGGGTTCATACCTAATTCACACATGTTTATTCACTCTTCATGTTTGTATGCAAAATTGCTGCCATTCACAGATTTTACCAACTGATTCGAGAAGCTTTTCTTATCATACAGAAATGTAACTACTGTGACGCTAAGTGAGCTTTGAACTAATAGGAGCCTTCATGGTGCCAGGAAAGACCAGTCAATAAACTTCTCCCAGGAAAGGTCTGGAGCAGCAATGATGACTATTATGGGAGAGAAAGCTTACAGTCTTGTGCACAATTTGATGGCTCCAGAGAAGCAAGTCTTTTTCTCCCTCTCTCCCCAAGTAATAGTGCAAACTGTTCAGAACCATTCAGAACCGTTTATCACGCAAACCTCTAATTATACCAGAAGGGTACAGATTTCACAAGAGGCACCAGCTGGAAACAGAATCTGTTTCTTCCGTTACTGCAGAATTTTTTAAAAGTCTTTCACAACATGGTGATCTTTCGAAGGAGCCCAATGATGCTTTAAAGAACCAATTTGTATGTAGACTGCACCGTGAGTGTACACAAAGGAAACTTTCAATGGAGAATAGCCTGACTTTCAAATGTGCAATAGTAATTGGAGGACAATGGAAGCAGCAGCTAGGGATGCATGGGAATGCTAGAGAAGTTACAAAAGTGTACAAAATGGTTGCTATATCCAAGGCTCCTGTTGTCAGTGTGGCAAAAGATTCCACTTTCCTACTGAGTGTAAGCTCAAAGACATGCCCTGCAGAAAATGCAACATATCCAAAGAGTCTGGGACACAGAAAGGTTCGCACCATAGCATAAGCAGGAAAAAAATGACCCAAATCCATCCATCCTGAGCCTTTGGGGAGGGTGGTATATAAATATAATAAATAAATAATTTGACATACAGAGTATTATCTCAGCCTGTGAGAGTGGTCTAGCAAGCCAGGAATTATATGTGTAAAACAAGCAAGTTGGAATTCGATTGACTCCCAAAGAGAAGCTGGAAAAGTGCTCAAGATGGAGCTGGACACAGGGGCTGTAGCATCCATTATTTCATCATCAGAATATGAAGAAACACACAGCTATTAAAATGAATAAAATATCGCTATTGTTCAAAAATTATATTTTTGCCCTAGGCCGTTCTATGAATTAAAATGGACGCATAATAACAACAAATGGTTCGGGGACTTGTCTATAATTGAGAAAGTTGGGCTAGCAATATCAGAATGGATAAAGACATTGCCCCTGCATTGGAGAGATATAAAAGTGTTGCAATGAGTCCCATAAAAACCAATTATCCAAGCCAGAAGGGGGGGGAATGGGAAATTTATTTCAAATTAGGCATCAGAAGTATTCAGAGAGCTCAGGAAATTTAAAAGCAGGGTGACACTAATAGAGATTTGAGAACACACAGCCCAAGTTTCATGAAGTCAAACCAGGTCCTTACTGCAATCAATAAAAGAGGATGCTGAGTTGGACCACTTGGAAAAGGGCAGCATAGTTTCCAAAGTGGCTTGGAATACATGGGCAACCTCATGGGATCGAGAACTTGAGGGCATCCAGTGAAGTTGATGGACAGTAGATTCAGTATGGGGAAAAGGAAGCACTTCCCACTTTGCCATGGGTGTTGTTTTTGCTGAGTCTCTCTTTTCATAAAAGGAAAAAGCCAATGATTTGTGTCAGAGAGGAATATTTGCCTGAACTGATGGGCTTTGTCAGGAAATTGACTCATATAAGCGCCCCACTCTTTTGACTCTTGCTGGCTTGTGCTGCTGAATCCTCCCATCCTCTTTCTTAGCAACATGGAACTGTTGTTTCAGGGCTAAGCAAGAATTTTTAAAAATCTAACTGGCTTTTGGAGAGGCCTTGTTTGTTCATTTGCTTGCTTGCTTCACATTGCTGGTTTGGGGGGAACTAATTGAATCAGTTCAAGCACTGGATAGGACTTAACGATAGGTGGGAATAGTGCAGTTTTTTTGGAATACAATAAGGATATTTGGTGGGCATCTTGAGGCATCTCACTGTGGAGGTTGGTTGGTTTCCCAAGCCAGCCCCTCATGGATTATCAAGTGGGGGTTGGTTCTTCACCATTTGAACCTTACTGCTATCCACCTCATGAGGGATAATGCTAAAGGGACTAGGTCCTATCAGCATACCTTTGGGTATGCTGACCAGGAAAAGAGCAGAAGGGATGCTAATCTGAGCTTGAAGCCAAAGGAGGACTGACCATGTGGAAGAAAACCATCATGCGAGCCCAGGATAACTAGCACTAAGTGCTGGGTAATTAATCTGAATCCAGATCAACAGTTAGCTATTAAGCAGTTTGGTCTGTGCTGTCTTCATTTGGATAATGGATGGGCCAGTGTTCTTGTAGCAGCTAAAATATCCCAATGTTATATGTGTTTTTTCTCATGTTATTGTATGTTTAGAAGATCTGAGTATTTGAATAGTGTAAAACACCAGAGTGTTTCACACTATTCAAATACCCAGATTTCTTCCCTTCTTCCCTTCTTTTCCCCACTATTCAAGTACCCAGATTTCTTCCCTTCTTTTCCCTACAACAGACACCCTATGAGGTAGGAGGAGCTGAGAGAGCTATGACAGACTGCTTGGTGAGAACAGCTCTACCAGGACTGTGACTAGCTCAAGGTCACCCAGCTGGTTGCATGTGGAGGAGAAGGGAATCAAACCTAGCTCTCTAGATTAGAGGCCACCACTCTTAATCATTATTCCAAGCTGAACATTTTTTATTTTATTTATTATTCGATTTCTATACCGTCGCTTGCTGTAGCCTCACGGCGGTTTCCACATAGAACTCTAAAGCAATAAAACCCCCATTAAAATAACAATCACAATGGCGACCATAATCTCTAGTAATACCTCCTTGTTCAGGGTGGGGCACTAGATCTAATGTAATATAATGTAATGAGAGCCGGGGCCAAGATGAATTTGGGAACCAAACATGGAAGAAGTGTTTCCCTCTCCTGATGCCTACAATGATACATGCTACCACCACAGTTCTTGGGCTAAACCGGGATCAATCTGTTTATAGAATTTTAAATAAAGTTTTCAGAGTAAAGTAACCCCTTCAGATTTCCACAAGATTAATCTTTTATCACCAAAATAGTACAACTACTTTTGTGGTCATAGCTCACATGGTTTGATAACATTTGCATCTATTTGTCCATTATTTCCATAAGTTATTTCCAGAGTTTTGATGAGGCTTTTGAAAATGTTCCAATACTGCAGATCCCTATGAAACGACTGCATCAATAAACTGGAGCAGAAGTGTACATATATAGGAAGAAAAGTAAAATTAAGAAGAAAATATGGTAAACTGTGAATGGAAAGACATTTTGCAGCAAGTATACGGAGCTGTAAAACCATCACATGCATTTATACTGGCCTTTTTAAAAAGTCCAAAATTAATGAGAAAATTCAAGACATCTTTTCACCTCCAGTTTCTTTTATTCTTTCATAATAGTGAATCAATCTCTTCTAAAGAACTGAAATCCTGAATAGCATGGCACCTTCTCTGTTCACATAAACAAATGTGTTTATTATGTTTGCTGATGTTCATAGTTTTTTAATATAATTACATTCATTGGTTTAAAAATCAATAGCCATACATAAGACATACATAGAAATGTACATTGTTAATTCCTACATTTTTCTTTACTTTTCTTTCTTTATTGAGTTGTAAGGTCCATAGGTAAAGGCAATAAAAGAATGCCTAATGATGCATTTCAAATAGTTAATGTATTTTTAACAGACTAGCCAAATACAGATTTATCTGTCCTGTAGAGACATGCTCCCCCATCTAGAGGCCTGCCTATAATGGAACACATTTATCTGGATGATGACCTAAGTCAAGTAACTCTTTCAATGTTTCTGTCTCCATCTCCATCTCAAACGCAATGAGTTATGAAGTACTCTGCAGCTTTTATGGCATAGCTGAAATGTGTTTTCCAGATCTGCAAATCAGATTCACGTGAACTGCCTCTGATGAATTTGTTAGTTTGAATGTCCACCACAAAGCTGTAACACTTTGCCATGCATAATTTTTGCTCAGCTAGATCAGATACCTCTTGCATCTAATGGTGTGGCATGGGAGCTTGCAAAGCAATTCTTTAAATCACCCTTAATTCACACTTGATGATGTTAAAAATGAGTCACATTAAAAATGGGCTTTATCCGAGTTGGGATTCCAAAGCAGATCGCTTGAGTCCATAAAAGGGCATGGAACACTTAAAGGGCCCATGAGGGTGAGATAACATGTTTGCCTGGCCTGCCTGGCAGACTGGCATGGCCAAAATCATATGTTTGGTACTAAATTTGAAATTAGGATTGTACTAGGTTTGCCACTAGGATTCACAGAAAAAAATACTTTTATTTATTTAGAAAATGTATATACCACCGCTCCAAAGGCTGGCTTGCTGACAATTAAAACAAACCAACAAATCACACCCACCAGTGTGGTGTAGTGGTCATGAGTAGCAGCTTCTCATCTGGCAAGTCCGGTTTGATTCCCCACATCCTCCACTTGCAGTCAGCTGGGTGATCCTGAGCTTGTCACAGCCCTGATAGTGCAGCTCTCACAGAGCAGTAACATTGGGGTTCTCTCAGCCCCACCTACCTCACAGGGTGCCTGTTGTGCGGAGAGGACAGGAAAGTGGTTATAAACCGCCTTGAGACTCCTTCTGGAAGAGAAAAGCGGGGTACAAAATTTCTTCTTCAAAATAAGTCAGAAATATAAAACCAATACAAAACACAAACTTCCTAAACTTATATTCATAGAGCAGTCCTCTGGCTGGAAGCAGACCATGAAACAGTCCCAAAAGTTACAAGCCCTAATTAAAAGCCTGATGAAGTGACATTTTAGCTTGGTGCTTAACAGAAAGGTAAGGTGAGTTCCAAGCAAGGATTTCAAGGAGGAGGACACCCCAAATCCAAGGCATCTGTACTAAAAAAGCACTCTCTGGTTGCCACTGACCACATTTTGCAGGTGGGGGGCAAAAAAAGCAGTGCGTTAGAACAGGACATTAACTGCAAACTGGACAGAGCAAGAAGAGGTTGTCCTTCAGTTATCCTACCTCAAGCCATTTAGGGCCTTAAAGCTTTGCATTCTACTCAGAAGGGCAGGCCGCAAAGCACAGGGGGTATTCTCTATATTCTATCCCTAACAATAGCCTGAAAATTGCATTGTGAACCAATTGACTTTTCTGGGCATTTTCGAAAGATCATCATTAAATCTGGATGTGAGGGATCATTGTGTAACAGCCATAACTGACATATTAGTCAAAGTGATAAAAGGTGCTATATTCTATGAAGAAGATCTGAACCACAAACTGTAGGCCAGGGTCTAGTTCCTTCTTCTGGGTTAGTGGTGTAGATTTGGTTAATATGAGCAAAAAAATATTTTATATGTATTTTTTTTAGTATTAATTCAGCTTAAAAGGACAACAAGCCCTTTGAAGTTCACTCACACTGCCATAGCTTGCAAAAGGCATTTAAATTTTAAAAGGACATCATTCCTTTTAACATGCCAAAAGAGTACCTGTTAATGGTTCAGCATCCTCTTGGAGAAGAGCGACAAGTGGAGTACCCCAAGGATCTGTCCTGGGGCCTGTGTTGTTCAACATATTTATACATGATTTGGATGAGGGATTAGAGGGGATACTTATTAAATTTATTAAATTACTTATTAAATCTCCTCATACTCCTCTTTCTCTTCCCTGAAAGTTCCCATAGCTTCTCCTCTTTTCATGCTTCCTTTTTGCCTTTCCACCCACTGTCCAGCCTACCTTTATCTGCTTCCATCTGCAGCTTTCCGCCTTCTCTCCCCTGTTGGCTTCTTTACTGGTGGTTTCCAGTTTATCAATAATGATTAAAAATACAGACAGGTTTCTTTTCAGATTAAAACTCCTTTCCTGGGTCATATTTTGCCTCCAGCATCATGATATCAGCACAACGGATTGTGCCTGGCGGATTTGCACAATGAAGCATTTCTGGCTACTCGCATGTATAGAGATCAGCAAAATATTGGACTTTCATGTAATATGCACTATTTTTTTAAAAGAGGAGATTTCATACACACTGCCTGTTCTCTTCACTTTTTGCTTTCATTTTCCTGCTTTCCAGATTACTTGAGAGCTGTGCCTGTTGCCAGGGTTTCTGTAGTTGTATACTTTTGATCATCAAACATGGTTCAGATGTGTTCTTACAGAGTCCACAGCAACTGAGTGTTTCACCCATACTGTGGAAATGTCTGCGGATGTTAAAAACAAGTCCCAGAGGTTCGGATGGACAAGCAAAGCAGCAGAACTGAAAACCATCTCCATTTTTAGATGCCAACATGGACAGACAATCAAAGAGAAGCGAAAGTGGTTTCTGCGCACACTTTCTGCCCTGTCAAACAGCTCCTTCCAGAATGCAGTAAATGGAATTCAGCTTCCAACACCCTTCAAAATGTCAATCTGTCTTTGTCTTATGCAGCTGTCTCTTCTCTGTGCCAATATCAGATGCTCATTTAGCACAGGAATAATCAATCGATAGGCAGGCATCACTAGCCCAGTTTTCATAGAAATAAACACAACTTGAGAATAAATTGGATGTGCAGGATCTGGAAATGATGGAAGCTGCAAGGACGGCACCAGCCTGAGCTGTCGGGGCTTCTGAAGACTTGCTTCTCCAACCATTTTCCCACCCCAAGTGCCTCAACTCAAACTAATTTTGCTCCTGCAAGAGAATGTGTTGTTTCCCCAGCAACAGTAAAAACAGTGTGGGGGAAGTTATTAGCAGTGGAGGAAAAGGCTTAAGGGAAAAAGAAATAATTTTTAATGTGCTAATCTACTCCTTCAAACTGCACCCTCAGTATCTGCTGTTTCTAAAAACAAAACCCATCTCCTTAAAGAATAACGGAACTACGGATAATTTCTAACTTGAGATAGATACACTCCCCTCCCGAATTCTACTGACAATTAAAATGGCTTTGCTCTAAATGTTGAGAGACCCTAGGTCCGGTTCACTCAGCTTTCTATATTACATAGTTAAAATTATGCCCTCATGTGGAGAAGAAGGAGAAAAGCTTTATGGATCACTGCTGAATAATAAAAACATATGCATCTTTCAATAAAATGTAAATTGTTGATCCTTGCTGAATGTTTCTCTCCTTGTATCTGCAATACAATCAAAATCATTTGGGCAATGCAGAGTATTTTATGTCAATGTCAATAACTTAAAAGGGGAGCATCTGCATTATAATGTTAGGTTGAAAACTGACTTTGCTCTTGGGAAGTAAGAGCATTGGCATAGCTATAGACAGCACAATGGTGGGTCAACATAGGAAGAAACTACTCTTCATGAAAGTGCCGCTAGGAAGCTGAGTTTACACAAGCATATTTCTAACCTGATGGCTTGTTCAAGTGATGCCCGCCATGTATGAAAAAGCCAAATCAAGTACCACAGATTTCATTCTACTTCACTAAATGCAATTCATCGACCCCAATGCCCTCTCTCCCCTCTTATTCAATATCTTTATGCGCCCAGCTGATACAGAGGTTCGGACTGAAATGCCATCAATACAAGAATGACACCCAGCTTTTCCTCATGATGGATAGCTCTCCTGACACACCCTCAGACTCATTAGCCATATGTCTGAAAGCAGTAACAGGCTGGCTGAAGCTATAGCCTTCAAAGACAGAGGCCCTGTGATTTGGTAGGAAAGGTCCAGCCAAGGACTGCCCAATCTGGATGGGGTGCAGCTCTCAGTTGAACAATCAGCCAGGAACCTGGGTGTGATCTTTGACACTTTCCCATGGAGAGGAGGAGCCGCTGGGTTCCTATATAAGGTGCCACATGAGGAGGCCCCAGCCTCTTCGCATCTGACGTGGCTGGACAACTTTTCTCCAGGCATTTCACAACCCTTGTCACACCCCCACTGCTGCCTCCCAGCTCCCCGGGGCTGCCGGAGCAACCAGGGTCAACAGCCCAGCCAGATCTGAGTGATGAGATGGACCCGGGGGAGGGATGTTCCTGGCAGCTGGCAGATAACAGACCTCAACAGGAGGATACCTCAGACTCAGATTCAGAGGAAGTGGCTGTACGTCTCAGACAAAGCCAAAGGGTGGGGCTGACAGAACGCAGAAGGAGCCAGAGATTGCAGGCGAGCTGTCAGAAGCGATGGGGTTCAGCTGGACTCACGCCGGGAGAGGAGGGCTGAGTCATCCTGCAGGTGCAGCTCATTAGATGGGCTGCATTTAGGGAGACAGAAACAGCTAGCCAGCATGGAAGCAATTTATGCGACTACCCGCTGGACCGGCTCTGCTATTGTGACCTGCTGCTTAATCTATGACCCCCTGGCTTTGGACCTGACGATGGCTTTTGGTAAAGTGTTTGACTCTCGGATTGTTTGACTCTCGGATTTTCTGGACTCAGACCTTTGGACTGTTTGACTACTCTCTGCCTTGCTCTACGTTGTCCTTGTTAACTCCCAGAGACTTGGACTGAACTTTATCTCCATCTGGGCTGGCCACCCAGGCCTCACCAAGGCAGCTGCTACCGAGTGTGGCCAGCTAGGGCAGCATAACCCTAAACTAATGATCATATTGGGTTAGAACCACTGTTGTTATAAAGGTGGTTCTTTCATCTATGGCATGGACCTTTCCACTTAATTTTGCATTGGAAAAAGACTTCATGTGTTAGAGGACAGTCCTACCATTATCGGTATGAATTCACAGGATCAATCTATGTGTAATCAACTGCTGCTTTTCTCAGTATGTAGATCCATGTTATAATTAATTTATTGATTTGGTTTGGGCCCTACCCAAAACCTCTGTGGTCAGAAGGATATTTGCCTGAAGACCTCAATCTTCGCTTCTCTCTTCTAGCTGCAGCCCAAAATGTGCCCTGGAATACTATTCCTAGAGGACAGAGAACACCCCCAAAAAACAGCATAAAGGGGAAGTTGGAGTACTGCCATGGGCGAAAAGAACTGGTGAAAATCACACAGTGAAAATCACATACATGCAGATATGATTGGCAAGATCCAACCCTACATGACTTTGGATTGTGAGCAGCAATCTAAGCAGGATGTGAGCAGCACATTCAGAATTAGAACAAGCATGGCTAAGATCTTTTCCCTTACTTACCAGTGTTCTCTGTGTTGAAAGGATTGTTTGTTTGGGTTTTCTTTTAAATACCCAGGGAGCTATTCAAATATGAGATCTTCCACCTGCAATCAAGTACTACACTGTAAAGTTACATGCATCATGTGAGGCTGAAGTGACAGAGGTGAATGAGGTTTAAGTCACTCTATTGAGTATCAAAACCGTAGTTGTTTCCTCCTGCCACCCATGCAGTTCAAAGAACAGCCCTTGTGATTCCCTTCTGAATCTGCACACAAGTAGCTAATGAACAGATACTCAGCAGGGAGCGTAAACTACAGAAAAACCCCACAGCTCATGCTCATTTATATTGGTCAAGGTTTCCTCGGGTTCATAAATAATGCACTCTTTTAAATCAGAAGAGGCAAGGTTTTATAAACTTCATCAAAGTTGCATAGGATTTTTAAAAAAAATTAGTGATGGAAATCATACCTGGTACGTGTGGATTGGGATACTTCACCTAGTATGCAAAGACTGCATAATAATGTGGGTTAGACAGTTATGCTGGATAGCCTTAAGATTGCAAGCACAGGGGAGTCACTTTATTGTCCTGTAAAATTTGCATGTATTCTGTTGTATAGATCCCTCTCTCTATGGTATGCTGCAGGAAAGGGGTGGGGGTAGAAGAAAGGATTATATTCACCCCCTCCCCTTGCATGTCAACAACAGAAAAGCCTTTCTCTCTTCAAAATACATTCACTTTCCATGTGATTATAGTAGTCAGTAGAATGGGTGAGAAAACATAACACACAAAAGATGAAAATAGTGCTGCCAGACCAGCATTACCCTGAAATTGTGGTTCAGTGTTAAAAGTAGCTTTGTGTGATCCCAGGCATGCTGGTCTGGTACCCCTTTGACAGAATTGATGTGGGAATATATCTATTGTTGAAAGTACCTTCTCACCACTAATGGTACATTGCCATAGCAACTACAGGTCTAAAGAATTCTGCAGTTACCAACTAGTAGTTCAAACTGACCTGCCTTGAAAAACAATCCCCCACCCCACATTTTTGTCTAAAATAAAGATGTTTGTCGGGATGGCTCAATTGAATCTTCCTGTTTTTATTTTGCTTTTAAATTGCAATAATGAACTGATGGAAGAAGTCAATTTTAAATTAGTTCCCTGTGTCTACGAACTCAGTGTTCATTCTCAATAAGACCTTTAAAACTATGTTGTATCCAGAAAACTAATGTGATACAAATCAGCAGCACTTGTAAAAACAGGGGTTCTTTCCCTGCACGGAGTTACACCAACAACTAACCTAACACGCTTTTGTAGATTTTGGAACAGATTCACAGGACAGTCTAAAACATTGGTCTGATATGTGGTTTTGGCCCTCTGGTTGCAGTGGGAAGGGGACAGTTTTTGGCCTTGCATGGGTGCTGTATGAAGTATCTGAGATGCCCGTATACTGAGTTCTACATGTGAAGCATAAAAGGAGAACTGCTCTGAAATTGTATTTTTCTTTGTTTTGCCTACTGTCTATTTCCCACTTGGTTAGGAGCAGTGGAAGCTCCTAACATTTATCTGTTACCCAACCCAGGTCCCATATTTACTTTCCTTAAATGTAATCAGTGGGAGAAATGGGAGATCTCAAACCTGTGAAGCAGGTCCTCATTCTAGTATTGAGGGTGTGAGATGAAACTGAGTAGGATTACCTACTTCCTGGAGCAAAAAAAAAAGAAAAAAAAGGCCTGTTCTTTTCATAGAGACTTAATGGGGTTTGTTTTGCATGAAACCCATCAGTTACCCATTTATATTATGTTTCTACTAGGGGCCAAGGCTGTTGCATTCAGGAATACAACAGGCACTAGATTGCAGGCTGGAGGCCCCAAGGGCAGGGAACTCACCAGCAGGGGCAGCTCTCACATGTCAGGGATCTACAGCCTCCAAGCCTCAGAGGGAAGTGGAAGAAGGAGGGATGGTCAGGGGTGGGGGGTGGAAGGCGATTGGCTGGCTGCTGGAAAGACAAGCAAGCTGGTTGGAGGAGCCTCCAGTGTGGAAACGGTGACTGTGAGGCTAGATTTAGCACAGGCAGGCAGGGACTATAATGCTAAGTCTGACTGAATAATATCAATCAGACTTCATGGGAAGCATTTCATTATAACCAACATTCATGTTTATTCCCCAACTACCGGTGTTGATAATGAAGAAATGGGAAGATCTTATGCTAGTGCCCAGGAAAAAATTGATCACACAGCTAATGACTAAACTAATGTCACATTATGAGAACACAAGAATCATAGAATCATAGAATCATCTTTAAACCCGCCCCACGGCGCACCGCGCCGCGGAATAAATAAAGGAGTAAGGGCTCTGGGGGAAAAGTTAGGGCGGGACCCGTCCAGGATAAAAACTCTCCGAGTGTCACTCAGGTGCCAAGTGCCCAATTGGCCAATTGGCCACTTGGCCCGCACCGGACTCCGCACCCATACTCCGCTCCCATATGGTTCGTTGCCGGGAAAGGAGCAGGGCGGCCGTGTCGAAGACGCGGCCGCCCTTCTCCTTTCCTGCCGACAAACCATTGCCCTTCCCTCCCCATTTTGACTCCCTGCCGCCGCCAGGAACAAAGACTCCCATCGCCATGGCCCCACAAGGAATCCACACTAATGCCGCCCCTGCAGCCTCGCCGCGCCTCCTACTACTCGCCCTCCTGCCTCGCCGCACCCCAGGCCCTCCTGCGCCCTTCCCACACTAACGACGATCGCCACACTGCCCGCCGCCGCCCGCCCCCTTCCCGCCATGAACCCCAGCTCATGACTTCAGGATGGCCACTTACCTGCCTCGGCGCCGAGAGGCCAGGTCGCTGCCTGGCCGCACATCCAGGAGGAGCCGACACCGGCGGCCGTGACGATGGCTGCGGCCACAGCCCCCAGCAGGATGCCTCGCCGCTGGCCTGTACAGCCAGGGGTGGCCGGCGCCTGCGCCCAGCGGCGGCAGATGCAACGCCGCTGGCGGCGCCACCCACCAAAAGCACAGGTCGCCCGCCGGCCCATGCACTCAGGAGAGGCTGGCGGAGGAACCTCCGGGAGCAGCGGCCCCAGATCATCTCTACCATCGCCTGTGTTCTGGCCTCCAGCTCGCCCACCACTATCTGCTGCCTCGCACACACCAACTTAGGTAAGCGGCGGCACGGGGGGGGGAGGAGGCGGTGGCAGCTTACAGCTGGTCTTCGGTGCGGGGACGGGGCCCGGGAAGCCAGAGAGTCTCCCCACCCAACTCACGAGACCCGCTAGTGCCCGCTGGATTTACAGTACAGCGGGCTTAGTTTCTAGTAGAATAATAGAGTTGGAAGGGACCTCATGGATCATCTAGTCTAACCCCCTGCACTATGCAGGACACCGGCAAAGAAAACAATGCTAGGAAAAGTTGAAGGTAGCAGGAAGAGAGGAAGACCCAGCACGGGATGGATTGACTTTATAAAGGAAGCCACAGCCCCCAGTCACTGGTCACATAGCCCAGAAACTCACAACAACCAGAGTCTGCAAGGCCTGAGAATAGCTGTTCATGATAAGACATTTTTGAAGACATTAATTCATACGGTTGCCATAATTTGGAAAACCCTTGATGGCACTTAACACACTAGTGGTGGCCATTGGTATTAGGCAATCATCGATATAAAAAAATCTTTATTCTGTACAACTGTTTTATTTCTTTCAATTCTCATCATTTTATTGAAGGTGGTTTCTGGAACTGAAATAAGAGGTCTGCTTTCTATAAGAATGACTGCTCTAACTAAATTAATCTTCTGTGGTATTACAATAATTGATGGTTTGACATTCTAAAGAATTGTGGTTTCTTTTAAAAAATCAAGCTGTCAGTGATAGGAAAGAAATGAGAGGATTTTAAAAGGCTTACAGTAATTAGTGGTCAAGAGCAGAGAGTGGCTTCTCAATGGTATTATGATGAATTGCATACTTCTAATAAACTTCATTGATTAATAAGACATCTGTTCATGCAATGGGGAAATACGGAAAACTCAACATGTTTAGGTTTTATCTTGTTTCAGATTTATAGCTATATTAAACACACACATATTGTTAATTAGGACAATGTGGAAGAAACTCTGCAGAAATTGAAACCTGACAGTATATGTTGGAAAACTACATGATCTATTTAGTCGTAAAGTTTTCAAGTGGAGTATTATATGACATTTTATATTGATGTATTTGCCTATTGTGATCTGCTGTGATTAATAAAAATTCTTGTATCTTAACAAAGCCTTTCAAACATCACACAGTATAGTAGCCCACAAAGAAATATACCAGCCCCCTTGCCCCCTTGTATCTGATTTTTTCCAGGCTGATTGGAATGGCTGATCTTGTAAAGGAGGAGCACAGAAACAAATTTCATTCATGCTCATGAGTGAGCAGTAAATGCAAGTCTCAGACTGAAATGAGATATGCATAACAGCATTCAGGAACATTGAAACATGATGGCAAATCTTTCAGCCTGCATGGCCACCTATCAGTCAAAATGCTCAGCTCAGGAACATAACTATCTGCCTTTCTTTTGCACATAAACAGCAACTGTGGAAGAAGGGCTGGAAAGCACTTTAAATGCACAGCATGAGTTCAGTCTTATAACCCTTATGAGCTCATACAGAGAGCGTTTGTGCATGTACATCCTTCCATTCATGTCAGTGGAGGAGATAGTTTTGATCCTGCAAAACTGGTGTGTATGAGGAAGGCTAAGAAGGGTTAGTGTTATGTAGAGTCCTTAACAGATTGCTGGATATTGGATAAGCTGGTGTTGAGAAATATGTCACATCTGGCCCTTTTATGTAACATAGACCAATGGTACCAATTATGGTATGAGAATAGGGTTGATTTCATCTTCAACAGATATAAGGATCATGGAGTATTTGTTGTGTTTATCTCCCTTTCAGCAGTCCCTTCTGGTCCCAGGGAAGTTTATTCCCAGAAGCTGCAAGCTCTGCAAAGTCAAATGACCATGTGTCAGGAGACTGCAGTAAGGAGGGGATCAAAAGGCCATCTCCTTTCTTTTTCTTCAATAATTTCATCTCCGCTTAGAGTGGCCAACCTCCAGGTAGGACCTGGGAATCTCTTGGAATTACGACTAATCTAACTGCAAAGATCTGTTCCCCTGTAGAATACAGCTACCTTGGAGGGTTGACTCTATGGTATTATACCTTGCTATGGTCTCTCCCCTCCACCTTCCCATTCTTCTCCATTCTTTCCAGGCTCCACCCTTCCGTCTCCAAGAATTTCCCAACCTGGAGTTAGCAATCCTAATCCCCCCGACACACACACACACACATACACACTGCATTTTCCTGACTCAAGTGGTTATTTGACCACATCGGTTGTGGAAATAAGGTCAGAAAGGACTGCTGCGGGAAAGGAAATCTGGGAGTATCCAGGACAGTCAGTACCTTCCACTGGCATAGTACAGGATCCAACTCTTAAATTTATCATAGCTTTTATTTTAGAAAATAAATTTTCTTCTATGTCAAATCAGAATCCACTTTTTAAAAGCCAGTAAGTTTAAATAACTGGTTGCAATGCAGTGCTAGAGCTATAGATGCCTCCTCTTCTGAGGAAAGAAAAGTCAGAAAAAGCCCAGGAATGTCTTCAGAGATGACTTTCTAGCACTGTGTCCACAGGCAGGGATATTTTTTGAGGTGGTCATGTTGCCAGTACAATTGTTGCTTGATTTTACTAAGAAGAGCTGGTTCTTATATGCTGCTTTTCTCTACCAGCAGGAGTCTCAAAGCGGCTTGCAAACACCCTCCCTTTCCTCTCCCCACAACAGACACCCTGTGAGGGAGGTGAGGCTGAGAGAGCCCAGATATTACTGCTCATTCAGAACAGCTTTATCAGTGCCGTGGCGAGCCCAGGGTCACCCAGCAGACTGCATATGGGGGATCATGGAATTAAACCCAGGTCACCAGATTAGAAATCTGCACTCTCAACCACTACACCAAGCTGGCCCTGTGTGTGGGAGGAGCGGGGAATCAAACCTGGCTCACCAGATTGAAAGTCTGTGCTTCTAACCACTGCACCGAACTACGACGGAGATTCCACCTGACACAGGATAATTTAGTTTCGCCCCCTTGCTAGGCATCCTTTCCCTTTCACACCAGATGAAAACCAAACCTGATGTTTGGCCCTCTTCATTGCCAGCCATTTGGGAGGCTCCATCCCTTTAGTCCTTTACATTTTTCAGGCTATTGGTGAATCCTATAAATGTGGAAAATCTGACCCAACTGCATACTTCTTTCAGCACCTGAGAATTCTGTAAGAAACAGTGCTTTCAGGTAATAAATAAAATAGGAAGCCTGACTTCATACAGTGCAAGAGGGTGATAATAGGGCATTAGACACATTTTTTTCCACTCTTGTTTCCAATATTTTGATTACATCGGCCTAAGATGGAAAAAGTCCCTGGATGGAAAAAAGAAGCAGGCTAAACAGGCCATCACTAAAATTAGATATTAATAATTGTATATGTTAGCATCAACTTATAGGTATTTTTTTTCTCCAGGATGTTTTCTCTGCATTTTAAATTGGCTGACGCTGAGCTTATAATGTTCACTGCTTTTTATTTAAAGAACCAGCATCTGTGAATGAAGAGCAGAAGACCCCGGTGTAGCATATTGATGCCTTAGCGCAGGATGGGCTTTAATCAGCATCAAACGACTTCATTTGATGCACCTGCCAGCACTTAAGTTTATTTCCTTGTTGGTTCTCAAGTCACAAACCTACCTTGGAAGAAAGGAGACTGTTAGTATCACAGCACAAAAATGTACAACTGAGAAACCTAAGATTTTTATAGAATATTGTTGACATTATATGTATTATCACTTCTGAATTTAAAACACACACGCACACAAGAGTGACTTTGATAAATAACAGCTAAACGAATGGCTACAGATCAGAGTAAAGATTTTAACACAACTTTTCCATGGACAAATTTGAGAGTGTTTCACTTTTGAATGCGCATCTTTGAAACTGGGACCATTACATCCTATGAACATATAATCAGAAATGAGACCTGCTCTGGGAGCACTTGTGAGTAACAGATTGGAGACTGTAGTATTGATCCCAATGCAAAAGTAGAGAGTCAAAATAGTTGCGCGTTCAGCTTTTCTGCTTCCTGATCTTTCACTTGCTTAGATATACAACTCTGATATTCCAGTAATTTAGTATCTTTTACATCTGATTTATTCCACAAAAGCCATATAAGAGTTACTGCTACATTGTTGTATATGTGTAAGTGGGTTTGGGCTATGTAAGTACAATAATAAATATGCACAATGATTTTATTCATTTAATTTGTTCTTGAATAAGCAAGTGTGGACAGAGAAGCCAAGGCAGACTTTGCATCCCGGCTGGCTTTCACAAATAAAGATATCATCAAATGTGGTCATCAAGCTGTCCCAGGCCCCCAGGAAGTTTGCCTTGCCTGAATCAAGTTTGCCTTGCCTTTTTGGACCTGGCTCCAACCTGGTGGAATGAGCTCCTGGAAGAGCTATGGGCCCTGGCGGAGCTCTTTGGGTTCCACAGGGCCTGCAAGACGGAGCCGTTCTGCCAGGCATTTGGTTGAGGCTAGGGCGGAGACCGGAGTTATCAGTCTGTGGATCCCACCCTGCCTTTTACCATCTAGGCTTCCCCAGGCTAACATCACCTAGGACCACCTATGGGGAACCAACGACTAGGAGCAACAGAGCAATGGGTGCATAGGGGAGTTAGGACTTCTACTATGCCACCATTGACTGTAATGGGGTTTTATATGTTTTTATATTTCTGTAATTTTTTACTGATATTTATATTTGTGAATCGCCACGAGACAGCAGGGTTGTGAGTGTGGTCTATAAATCTAATAAATAAAAACATTTAAAAATCATCAATGTTGATAATAAATTTCTATACTACTCTCCTGAAACTGGCTCATCATTTTTTTTACTTCCTTTCAATCAAGAAAGTTTGACGAAAGTTTCAATCAAGAAATGTTTGGCGAAAGCCATGCCTTAAGCAGAATGAAACCTCAGAGTTGCATGTTATTCCCATCATGATCATCTTCTAGCATAAACCAAGTTTGTGTCCTCAGGTCTTCTACAGTAAATCACATGCCCTGTTTGTTGGCAGATCTGGTCAGAAAGGAAACTAAGGGAGCAATCCTACACAGATTAATTCATAACCAAGTCCCATTTTATTCTATGACTTTAATCCCAGGACTGTGTTTTTAGGATTACAGCCAAGGCTACCATATAGGACTAAGTATGAGAAGATCCCAGTAGGATATGACCAGGGTTCCACCTAATCCAGAATTCTATTTCCTATAGTGGCCATCCATAAACAAAGGCCCATCTCCCCATAGCTGCCCAACCCTTGCATCTGACACAGGGATGCTATTTTAATAGCAGATATGCTAATGGTCAGTCTATCTTAAAATATTTTTAAACTACCTAAAACTGGCATGTATACCATCACCTCAAAGTATGACAGTAGATTCCAGGTGTTAATTCTACTTTTTTCCTCCTGAAGTTTCACTGATTAGGCCTGGTTTCTACCATAATGGAGGGAAAACACCTCTATTCATTCTCCCTTCAAAGGATATAGTCAATAAGCTTCTCATTGCCAAAAACCATCAAATAACTTTACACACTGTGAAAGTTTGTGCAGCTGCCATTAAATTGCACCATATTTATGCAAGTCAGAAAATTTCCTCTTTAAGTGAATAACATATTGACTCAAATTGCAACTTTTAAACGCTCTCTTAACATATAAAGCCTTTTGCTGTTCTTCCTCTCAGTTAGCGTAGTAGATATCTAGACTTTTGGTTCACTCCCGTGCAAGTTTTGTGATAAGCAAATAGAATGCCGCAATAAGTCTGGCGCTGATTTCTTTTTTTTTAAGATGCTTTGTTTCACCTTAGTTCAAGAATTTTACAGATCAGATCCTATTCATGTACCAGCCTGTTAATGTTTTTATTTATTCTGTATAATCCACCTCTAGTCCCACAAATAAAATCCCACTGAAAGAACAAAAATCCAACAATAAAAAACAGAAAAACAGGCACCCAACTAAAAACCTAACCCCATCCCCGCCAACAGAGACTGTATAGAGTGTACTTTGTTCCTCAAAATCCTCGGCTCTTACTGTCATGGTCATTCCTGGTATGTTATTTTTGACTGCAGGAAGACTGGCTGCTTTTCCAACAGCCCAAGAGTGTGGTCCTGTTTAAAAGCGACATCTATAACAAGTGTAGTAAGTACATTTATATACTAGCTTATGCCCTCTCATGGCAGTAAAAGTCAATTCTGGATTGCTTTAGGAAGAACTATAAAAATGTAAATTACTAAGACAGACCTGATTTGGTCTTATTGCTTTGGCTGAGTTCTAACACTTAAACTTGGGATATATAGCTGCTGGAGGTAATTAATACTCTGTCATTTGCATATTCACAAGACACTGGACTATTTTTCTCTCAGCCAGGGTAAGATGAATGAGCAGCAGTCCCTCAGACCACTTAACTAGGATACTGGATTTGAAGTATTTGCCGTCATTTCGAGGTATACAATTCCTCATAGCATGTTATCTGAGCTCTATTATATCACCCTTATTTTTCATAGCGGGAAATGAGAAATAAGACAGATTCTTTTATTTGATGCAACAGGAAATGCTGTAGAAACCAGGCAAACAGGCAATTTAAAGGAATACAAACACTGAGATTGAGAGTCACACTTGTAATGTCATAGCTATTGAGAGGGGGGGGAGAGAGGGAGAGTGCTACCTAATATGGACAAATAAATGTTGGTTCTGCATAATGGGAAGACATTTACCAAACAGCCTCATGAAGGCTAGAACTGTAAAATAATGTTGTAAGAGAGATCTCTTTCCCCCTTTTTGACCCTAATGTCAGGGAAGCTGAAACCTAGAGCTGTAATGGCTATGCATTTTGATTGGGTCACACAACTTATCCTGTTGTGTCGGATGAAACAAAACCTTTGTCTTTTTGTGAAAATGTTCATTATTGTACTACTACTACTAATTGTGTTGTGCTTTTTCTGACTAAATATTGAATGCACACAGACACACACACCCTGGAAGTGTAGAAGAACTGAGAACAGTTTTGAAAAGTATGACAGGGAAGTAGTTCAGACATCTGACCCAAGTGTTAATCTATCTGTGGAAGAACAGGAATGTGCCCATCTCTTTCTCTGTAATGTGTAGTGGTTCTGCATCAAATGATCTGTTGGAATTGCAATCAGCAATTGCAATCCTTGAAGGGCTGTTAAGCTTTCTGAGCAACTGAGCAGTATCTAAGTCAGCCTTTGTCAGCCTTTTTACCATTGAGAAATCCCTGAAACACTCTTCAGCTTCGAGAAACCCTAGAAGTGGTGCAATGGTTCAGAATATGGTTTCAGGAAACACTGGTTGAGAAAGCCTGATGTAAGTGTTCACTCGAGCTTCAAGTAGTCATCGGTGAGGTTGCAGTGGGGATTCCTTTGTTTAAACTGGGCTCCCACCAACTTCCTGCTTCATCAGGAAGAGCAGATCAGTGTGTGTGCTTTGCATTAGGCTTTCTCTCCCCATTTGCTGAGGTGTTACATGTAGTCTACCTATAGCCTAGTCACAAAAGGAATTCAAGAATGAAAGCTGGTAGATCAGTGAAGCAAAGACCACTCAATACCACTCAATGTATTGTTACTCAATACAACAGAGTAACAATGATGTTTTAAATGAATAACATTCTGAATTTCTTTCATGGGTCAAGACAAAATGGGATCTGTTGGCCATTATAAAGTCTGAATTTGGAGAATATTGTGGAAAGAAAATCGTTAATTTGATCTGGAAAAGACATAGAGAAAAGTACAAACCACTGAGGAAAGGCAGTGGTCTTCAAAGCGGGAAATCCATTCCGGATCCCATTTTGGCTTGACCCATGAAAGAAATTGAGAAGTGACCCGTTACTCATTGTTTATTGTTATGCCATTGGGTTGATCATTTCTTCAGTCTTTGCTTAGCCAAAGGGGGAATGCAATGTGATTCTTTTGTAACGACTTGCTAAACTTTTGTACTCCGCTCCAGTAAGGAGACTGAAGCAGATGAATATGATATATTTTGTAAATAATAATTCCCTGTAAAGATTCTCTCTTTTAAACCTCAAAGCATTGCCTCATCCACAAAGGTAACTAATACCTGCATACTTTCAAACACTCTGTTACCCAAGCAGCTCCATTTTTCTGGAGGGACTCAGGATCAAGTCTAGTCCAAAAGTCCCAACAAGATCTTATGCCTATGAATGAACATGCAAGTTTTCCCTCCATGGATGCATTCATGTCCACACATTGCTTCAGGCGTGTGGCGGAGAGATTGCTGCACAGGCCTGATCTTCAGTGACACTGACAGCAATCCAGTCCCACTCAGGTTTCTTCAGCGGGGGGTAATCCCAGGCAAGTATTCTTAGGGGAAACCCCTCTCACATTTTCCCTTTGCCCCAATGAAGCTTTTTGCCTCCTGACAGGCTGCAAGGGAAAGTAACACAATCACCCACCCCCTCTTTCCCAGCTCATTCCCCTCTTCCAGAAAACAGAAAAGGGGCTGTGTTTTGCCTGCCTGATCCCCAAATGACTGTGGACGCTTTAAAGATTCCATTTCACCTTTGACAACGAAGGTTTGTGGTCGTGCTGCCACATGGACCATGCCATTAAAAAAAAGAAGAACAGGAAATGGAGAGGGGGGCAGGTCCGAAGGGGGGAGACAAAGCTGCTGAGACTATTGCACGGTTCCCCCTCCATACGGTCTTAATTCTGATTGCTCACCAGTGGTTTGCACAATTTAGGGTGGTAAATCCAGTTTTCTGCATTCCCAAAAACGCAACTTTAAAATGGCCAAATCGTGACCCGGCTACTGGACAGCCTCAGGATGTTGGTGGCGTCATGTGGAGGGGGCTCTATATGCTGTCAGCATGCAAAGGCTGTCCAGGAACATTCTCCTCGTGCATACATGGCCTGTCTCTTGGTATTGTGCTTTGTTGTCAAGTACTGATATGCATGCAGGAGCCCTGTCTGAGCTTGATTAAGCTGTCATTGACTAGCAAACCTAATTTTTTAAATAGCTCTTACCTTGATATTATTGTTGCTTAACTGATTCCAATGTCTTACCTGAGGTGACTGCAACATGGTTGACCAAATGCAGTCGCTATAGCAGTGACATCTTATTTTCTTTGATATAGGTATGTTGTGAAAAAGATTGCCACACAGATCAAAAATGTATGAACCAGGCTATAACTCAAGGGACAATGTAGTTTGGACAAAAAAGATTGCTACTATCATTGGGTGAAACATGGGTTGTGGTAGTGTCTTACAGTACAGGTAGAGTTTATACCAGAGGGGCTTTGGAGAGATGAATAACTAAAACAGCTGTAGAAAACTGTAGCTTATTTCCTTTTGTAGTGGGCTTGCTTCAGCAGCTGCTGTCTATTGCTTTAGCAGATTGGTTTTATTTAGCTGACAGGTGGCCAGGTGTCAAGGTGGATTTTGTCTGGGTTCCCTTTCTGTGGTTTCATTTGTAGTTTATTTTAAGAGGTAGGGTTTTTATTCATGTTGCTATCAGAAGTTTCCACTCACAGGTGATAAAAAAGGAAAGATAAGAAGTTTGGGGAGAAATCAGAACACAGGAAGAAAGCGAACTGGATTTCTGTTAGTCTTTCTTCCGCACATGACTGATGACTCTTCTGTTCTCTACTCATCTCTCTATTAGAGCTTTGTTAACTTCCTCTGAGGACCCGCACACAGGAGACTCAAGGTGCACAAAAACACCTATCCAGCTGCCTCATAAAAGAATTATTAGCAGTGTACATCCCTTTTCACAGGTAATGTTGACACATCACTACAGCTTTTCCCAGGTTGTAAATTACTGGTAGATGAATGTTGAATCTAATGGTACCTACACACAGGTTAAGAGAAGAACCTATCAATTGGACCACAGAGGCAAGAGTGTTTTGGGTGCCTCGTGGCTCATATACATTTGATCTTACTTCTGTTATCCAGCACTCACTGAATAAAAACAGCATCATACATGGTATACAGCAGACATCTATTATTTATTTATCATATGGCATGTGTGTAATGCAGCCAGGAGAGCCTAAGAGTATCTGGCTGCCAGGCAAGAGACATTCAGAGGTGGGTTGCCATTGCCTGCCTCACAAGCTTGGCATCCCTTGGAAGTTGCCCTTCCAAGTACTAGCCAGAGCTCACCCTGCTTAGCTTCCAAGATCTGATAGGATAAGGGTTGCCTGAGCTATCCAAATAACTGATAAGTCAAATCAAGTGAACAAAGATGAGAACCCAGGCCTTGAGAAAGGACAGCTGGAATAATTCAAAGAACTTGAGTTCATGGTTCAAAAAAGAAATAAGATCAGAATCACACAGAGTTGGAAGAGACCACAAAGGGCCATTCAGTCCAGCCCCTCCCCCTCAGGATCTTAAAAATCACACATTCCTAACAGCTGCTCATCCAATCTCCTATGAAGGAGACTCCACGACCCTCCACGACCACATTCCATCTACAGACACCCCACATCATCAGAAAATGCGTTCTAACATACAGTGGAATCTCCTTTTCTGTTATTTGAATCCATGACTCCTAGTCCTTGTCCCTAAAGCTGGAGTAAACACGGTGATCCCCTGTTCACCATCTCTACTTTTTACATAGTTAAACACAATTATCATATGATCCCTTTCCCTCCTCTTCTCCAAGGTACACATACTCAACTCAGTTAATCTCTCCTCATGGTTTTCAACCCCTCAACCACCCTAGTTGCCCTTCTCTGAATATGTTCCAACTTGTCAATATCCTTCTTGAACTGTGGCACCCAAAATTGGACACAATATTCCAAATGACATATGACCTGTGTGTAACAGGATGGTAGAGCTCCGCAGAGCTCTGCATGCTTTCTCATGCTTTTTCACACTGATTTTTCAAATACTGAGGGTTAATATCCACTCTAGGATATTGCAGGGAAAAGGTAGGGTCACACCGGATCAATCATGTTTGTTGCACAGGGAAAATTTAAATAGGACAAAATCAAAATGAAAATCACATTCAGTGGAGATAGCAGGGACTGAGTCGACCTGGGAATGGAATAAAAGCTCTGTTTAGATTCAGCCCTGGTGGAAGAGCTCTGTTTTTCAGGCCCTGCGGAACTATTTTATTTATTATTATATTTATTTATTATATTTATTTAGTTCTGGGAGCTCATTCTACCAGGTTGGGGCCAGGATAGAGAAAGCCCTATCCCTGATCAAGGCCAGATGAGCCTCCCTGATGCCAGGGATCACCAGTTTATTGGTGCCTGCAGAGCATAGTGCTCTTTGGAGAGGCAGTTCCTCAGGTGCTCAGGCCCCAGACCATGTATGACCTTGAAGGTGATTTCCAGAACCTTAAGCTTGATCCAATAACCAGCGCAGCTGTTGTAGTGCAGGCCAGATGTGGGCCCTCCAAGGTGTTCTCATAGAACTCTGGGTACCGCATTCTGGACCAGTTGTAGTTTCTGGGCCAGAGATAAGGGTAGGCACACACAGAGTGAATTACAGAAATCCAGCATAGAAGTGACTGTCACCTGGATCACTGTGACTAGGTGTTCTGCGTCCAGGTAGGGCACTAGTATCTTTGCTTGGTACAGGTTGAAGAATATCAGCCTTGCCACTCTAGAGATCTGCTCCTCCATGGAGAAGGAGGTGTTGAGGCTCACTCTCAGGTTCCTGGCTGAGTGTGCAACTGATAGTTGTACCCCACCCAGGTAGGGCAAGTGTGTTTCCTTGCCTGGGCCCTTGCCTGGGATTAACCTTCAGACGATTCTGCTTGAGCCAGTCTGTCTCAGCCTCCAGACATCTGGCTAATGGTCTTTCTGTCTGTCTATCTATCTTCCACTTCAATGGAACTCTTTGATATTGTGCCTTCAGTATCTCAATTATAAGAAATTCCCACCCATCATTTGCTCTCTTCTCTTTTAATATATCTGAACATGGAATGGCCCTAGTCCTTGCCTTAATTTACTAAAATCAGCTCTTTTAAAGTCTAATATGTGCATCTGACTATACTTAACATCTTCATTCCTCAGACACTCAAACTCTAAGAGAACATGATCACTCCAACTTGGATGACCCACCTCCTTCACTCCATTAACCAATTTATTCCTGTGGAGGGATTCGGATTCATCTGTTTACGTGCAGTACAGATTGGCAGAGAAGAAAGATTGATCGAATTGCTGTTGACATGCCTGCATCAAGATGCATTTGAATTATGAAAGTGGAAACATAGCCACAAAGAAACACTTATTTTAAGTTAGATATATTAATGATCGCACATTCTTGACTCATTTTTCTTTTGTACTATGACTGTGAATCTTTCTTTACAATGTTTTAGACACTTGCCTACACAATTATGACACTGTTGCAGCCATATTATTGTGGCTTTTCTCTATATTTGTAAAACTGTACCTTTTTGAATCAGAGAATCCTTTATTATGTTGTGTTTTATTGTGTTCATTACTTTTCTCTGGAGAATTTAGAATTTTCACTCTAACCCATAAAGTGATTGTTTCCCCCTTTGTTCAGCCATAAGTTTGCAAATAAAAAGTCAATAAATTAATCCATAACCTAATTCATATTCTTAAACAAGTACCAGGTTACTCAAGCCATGGAAACAGGATTCAGGATGCATTTAGGGAAAGGAATTCCATGTGAACATGGTAACAGATCTCATTGAATTACTTTCCTATTACAAAAATAATTTTAATGCATCAAATGTTTTCGGAATTTTGCTGTACCAGTAAAATAGCTAGAAAGAAATTAAAGCAAGGGGAAATGCCTGCTGAATATTTAAAGGCTTAATGATTGAGAGAACTGTCTGGTTATATAATACTCTCCCAAAGGAAAAGATGGAAGATCCATGACATTAGCTAGACATCAGATGTATTAGAAGATATGTTGTGTTGGCTAAAAAAAGGATTAATGTTCCTTGTTAGGGAACAGAAACTGTAAAAACTGCACAGCTTAACTAATATAGAGATTTTGGCAAAAGGAAATAAATTGTATCAGGTTCAAAGGAATGTTGTTATTCTGATGAAACAGAGAATTAAAGTTTGGAATAGTCTGCAAATGAAACCATGTCCATTCAAATATTAATTAATTAATTAATTATGTGTCTTTTTTCTCAGTGGAAACCCAAAGTAGCTTATACTTCTTTCCTCTATTTTATTTAACAACCCTATGAAACAGGTTACATCTAGCAAGCTTCTATGGCAGAATGGGGATTTGAATTTGGGTCTTCTGTGTTCCCAATCCAATACTCTATTATATCATGATGACTAAATTTAAAATAGTTTTGAGTTTAGTCATATCACTGTACAAAAAACCCAATATAAAACAGAAACACGGTGGGAAAACTATGTTACATAGATTCATGTACCTAAAATATACAATATTATATCCCAATTAATGACTGATATTTGGTGAATGTTAACATAAACACATGAATGTCAACAATTCTGGGCACATTTTTGTAATGTTGATACTTACCTGCATTTAGGTGATTGCCAAAAGCCACTGTAGTGTCTCTGAAAGGTTTTTAACATTGTCAGAATTCATCTGCAATTGCCAACAGTTGCAAGTTAATGCTAGCATTTCCAGCATTCAGTGTAACATGCATACAAAAGCATGCTGAATGATCCAGCCTCATTCTGTCTCATTGTGATGTTGCATTTTTGAAGAATGACCACTAGAGTGCTGCAGGTATCCATTCAAGATGAGTTTCTGAACATTACCACACATAGTCAGTCAGCTGTGGGTTAGCAGACAAGCCAAGTAATTGAGTAATCTGATATTGCATCTATGTGCTTTAAATGCCGTGTTGCATCTGCCTGGTCCTAACTGTCCCCTGAGAAGAAGATGGAGAGGAGCAAGGTGTAGTCCTTTGACTGATTCTGAGAGTTGAAACTGCATGACTTCAGAGAAAGGACAAATGTTTCCCCTTGACTTTGTGCATGCATTTTCTTTCTTTGATTTAATCTGCATATTTTCAGTTATGCACTCTGTTTATTGCCATATCAATACACAGCTAAATTATTGATGCGTGTGTTTTATTAATTAGTCGCTGCTGAGGCAGGGGAGTCTTTCTTTGCAAAGAGCAGTGCAGTGATTCTGAGCCACTATGCCGAGCGAGGTTGAACAGCATGAGGGTTGATCGGAAAGGAAGCATGCACTGCCGAGAAGCTATGGTTAAGGTGGTGGCAGTGGCAGGAACGGCAGCAGCATTCAATTTTGAATGGATAAACTATTTAGTAAATATACAAAGAAAATAGGCTTGCAAAAGCCCCCTGGCTCTCATCAAACGGCACCATGTGCCACCTGATTTGCAGACTGGAGGAGGCATTTACATCAATCAGGACATTATGTGTCTTCCAGTTCCGTTTCTTTAAGGGACAGCCTCCGGAGCTGGCTCTGATAATCCTGCTAGAATAAAAATCATCCTTGAATGTGTTTAATGACTTCATGTGTCTTTGTAGACAGAGACAACATCCATTAGGCACAGTGTCTAGGGCCCACAATACTATTAAAGGTAAAGGTATCCCCTGTGCAAGCACCGAGTCATGTCTGACCCTTGGGGTGACGCCCTCTAGCGTTTTCATGGCAGACTCAATACGGGGTAGTTTGCCAGTGCCTTCCCCAGTCATTACTATTTTACCCCCAGCAAGCTGGGTACTCATTTTACCGATCTCGGAAGAATGGAAGGCTGAGTCAACCTTGAGCCGGCTGCTGGGATTGAACTCCCAGCCTCATGGACAGACAGCTTCAGACAGTATTTCTGCTGCTTACCACTCTGCACCACAAGAGGCTCTAAAATATCTGCTATGATCTGCTTATTTGCAAATGGACAGAAGCATAGAAAACACCTGAGGTCTGAGATTTCGTGATTTCAGTTTGTGAATGAGCCTTCCAGCTTGGATGGGTTCATGATTGCCAGTTCTGTCCCAGATCAGGTTTAAGGTTTTGTCAGTTGCATCCAAGATCAGGTTTAATGTTTTGACCTTCAAGGCCATTCACGGTCTGAGCCCCATATATCTGAGGGACCATCTATTTCCTTATGCCTCCTGAAGGGCCCTTTGTTCTGTGGATGCAAACCTGTTGGTGGTTCCTGGCCCAAGGAAGGTGTGCCTGGCCTCACCTAGGGACAGGGCCTTTTTGGTCCTGACTTGATGGAATGAGCTTCTGGGAAAGCTGAGGGCCCTGCAGGAGCTTTCTCAGTCCCATAGGGCCTGCAGGATAGAGCTCTTCTGCCAAGTTGAGGCTAAAGTGATTTAGATCTATGGGCCCTCCTTGCCTTAGCTGTAACATCAAGCCTCTCCACTTATCCCTCTGAGGCATGGGACAGGGTCTGTTGAGTTACAGGTAGTGGGAGAGGGCAAAAGGATTGGATTTACTGCCACTGATGTGGCTTTTAAGGGTTGAGGGTTCTTATGTTTTATTGTGGGAATTCTTTACTTGTAACCCACCATGAGCCAGCCAGTTCAGGAGTGGTGGGGAATGAATGAATGATTTGGTCTGTGGTTCAGCCATGAACCATGAACTGAAATGCATTTACTTGGTTCATGCCCATCCCTAATTGGAAGCCACTGGGGGTTGGACGAGATGACCCATGAGGTGCCTTCCAACTCTATTATTCTATGATTGTATTTATCAGAATAGCAACAAGGATTCAAATTCATTCCTAACCCAGAGATCAGATTGTTGCAAGGCAGGATTGCTCAATTATTTTCTTTAGTTATAATCTGTTTTCCCACTGACACCCAAAGCAGATTAAAGTTTTTAAAAATGCAATGATGATTACATAAGAAATACCATGAACAGTGCAACAACTAGATTCCCAGATTAGAAAACAACGCCAAATAAACAAGGCAAGACATACAATGAACAGTGTAACAAACTTCAAGCCCCTTCTCTTTATGAAGGATGAGATTCCATTAGGCCACATTCCCTTTAGAAAAATGCTCTGCTGAACAGCACCATTTCACACATTTTGCAGAACAACATGCATGTGGGAACCTTTCTGACCTTTTCAGGCAGGCCATTCCTCATAGTGGGAGCAACAGCAGTCAAGCAAAGAAAATGCTGTCGGGCAAGAATAGAGACATTTTATGTTAGAAACTGGCTTCATAATACAACAGCCCAAGTGAAAGCTGCTAAGCCTTGTTCAAATCTCTGCTTAGCCATGTTGAAGGGCTAAATAGGTAACAAAATATCTGATGAAGGGAGCTATGACCCTAGAAGGCTTATACCCGCCAAAATCATGTCAAAGGTCCTACTGGACTGGAATCTTGCTCTTCTACTGCAGACCAGCACGGCCTCCCTCTTAAAACTGTTCTGCCATGATCATCAAAAGAAGAGATGCTGGGCAACAAAATGATAGATCAGGCCAATGAAAAATCCCTTGCCAGACAAAGGAGGAAGACTGCACTGTGGATTAGAAGCAGAGCCAACTGGCCTTTCTCCTTAGCCCATCATTAATTCCTTTTCTGTTTCACACCTCTGAGTACTAAATTGGCAGTCTCAGATTCTACTGTATAAAGTTAATGAAGGATGTGTCTTTAACGTGCTTGACATTTGGCCCCTCTATTCATGCCTGTTACTTGCCAGGGAGATTTAATCAAAAATTCACACGTTTCATTCTTTTTTTACATCTTGGCCCTTTAAGAAGCTGACCTCTGGGTGTCAAAAATAAAAAAGTTCACTTTAGAAATAACTTTTGTAATCAGAATCAAGTTTACTAAAGAACTATCTTGTCCATCAGAAATTTCATTTTATATCACATTCTTTCCTCAAGGAACTCAAGGCTGTGAGATTCAACAGCATCAGTCAGTAAACCTTACAAAACTCAAACTGACTGCTCACGCACTACCTGATTGGCTCTCCCCAGGGGTGTGCCACCAATAAAGAGAGTGCACTCTGCCAAAGAGAGCCAGTCAGGTCAAATTACATGCTGACAACTCAATCCCTATCTGATTGGCTCTCCATGGGGGTGTGCTGCTAATAAGGAGGCAGCACACTGTCAATGAAGGCCAATAAGTTCAAATTGCATTTTGCCAAAAAGGGCCCATCATTTAAAATTGCACACAGACAATATACTTCCTACCTGATTGACCCCTCAGAAATATTCCCCCAATAGGAGATGCCCCTCAGTCAGGAATGGCTCATCTTGGTAGTTTAGTCCCAATCCGGAAGGAACACTTTGACAGGAAGGGCTAATAAGGCATCAGCTCTCCAACTCCAACTTCCTGCCAGTTTCAGACATTTGCTGGGTGGAAGAGGAGACAGTCTTAAAGCATGTCCTGCTGTCAGTAAGTTGTCCTAGCCTCTTCAGAGGACATGGGGGTAAAATGAGCCAGTCACGGCCCCTACTCTGGGAATGATTACTCATGAGTAAGTCATGGCCCTCAGCCAGTAATGGCCTATCCTGTAATTCAGCCCCAATCAAGAGGAATCTGTCTATCAGGGGATGAGTCTTTTGAACAGACCTCCCCAAACCTGAGAGCCAAAGGCCACATATATATAATATAATTTAAAGAAGGACAACCACTGAGGAAAACAAAATTGAAAACGGTTTAATCTAGAGGCCGTTCTGGTTGTGCTTATACACATAAATATACAAGAAGAGATAAGAAACGTTTATTTGTATTTATTGTGGAATTGTTTAATATAGCCCGGGATAGGTTCTGTTTTCTGTTACAATAATTTTGAACCGTCCCTTTCTTTTCGTGGTGTACCAGGAAAGGCTAACAAGGGATAAGCTATCCACCTACCCCTGCCTGCTGAGTGGCATCAGAGCATGGCCTGCTGCCAGTAAATTGCCCTGCTCTCCTGGCCTCTTTCAGCTCAGTGGAGAGAAACCAAAATGCTGTTACCTCCCCATATGTTGCTTGCTCCATACAACTGTGAGACATTCCTCCCAGGGAACTGCTGGTAACTATTCCAAGGTCAGCAATTCCCTGGGAGGAGTGTCTCACAGTTGTATGGAGCAAGCAACATATGGGGAGGTAATAGCCTTTGATCTCGGATAACAGCATTTTGGTTTCTCTTTGTAAAGTACACTGAATTCTAGGGATTGATTGGCTGTTTTGACAAAGGATTATCATTGGCTGTATTTGGTTGTGACACAGTCTACTGATGTAATAGGATTGATTTTTGCTATATATTCCCTGTCATGTAAGAAGATCATAGTCTGAGGAAGAGTGCTTGCACTCAAAAGCTCACGCCCTGAATAAATCTTTGTTGGTCTTAAAGGTGCTACTTCAGACCAACACGGCTACCCATTTGTATCTATCAGCATGGTGTATTGGTTAGCGGCAGTGGCTTCTAATCTGGATAACCAGATTTGATTCCTCACAAGCCAGTTGGGTGACCCTGAGACAGTTCTCTCAGAGCTCTCTTAGCCACACCTACCTCCCAGTTGTGGGGTGCGGAAGGAAATACGATTGTAAGCCCCTTTGAGACTCCATTGGTAATAGAAAGCAGGGTAAAAACCCCAGCGTCTTCTAAAAGCAGTTTTTTCTTCATTGAAATTACAGTTTCTTTGTATTCCCATTACCAAATATTATAATCCTGCAAATGACATGATTTCTCTGTTTCTAGCATTTGTTTTTTTTTAAGATTCTTTCATGTCTTTTGGTTCTGAAACAAAGAGCAAATATTTTTTTAAGTCAAAATGTTCCCTTTGCTGTGGAAATATGGCTTTTGTCCTTCAAGGGAAGAAAAAAAACCTGCCAAAGGGTCATTTGCTGAACAGTATAATGTGTTTTATAAGCTTTGCTGAAGTAGTGAATAGAAATGAGAGGTTTCGGTTACTCCCTGTGGAGACAACTGCAATCTCATCATCTGCCTGATAACAGTTGATGGTTCTGTGGTCACCTCTCCAGGATTGTGGTTGACAAAGATCTGTTTCTTTTTCACTCAGACACTTAATTTTCAAAGTTAAATGGTTAAATTTTCTGTTATTCTAGCTTTGCTGGAACTGAGAAGAGAAGTCATGTAGGACCAATTGGACTGCCCCATCCTTTCTCAATGATCAAGCGTTCTAAGTGAAGGGGAGACTTTGGAATGGAGAGAAACAATTTGGATTTTATGACTGTTGCTTGTAAAATGTGCCTCACCTGTCTGAGGCTTTAAGCAGCTTTTGTCTATTAAACAAGTACAAATAATAACAAAAACACAATTCAAAATGGATGTCTCATGAACATGTCATTAACTGCTTGCAGAGCAGCTGTAAGTAAGTAAATAAGTAATTTATATAGTGTTATAGCCACTGGCCTTAACATCGTACAATAAATGAGCTAGGAAAACTTTATAAAGCAATGAAAAGTAGAAAAATTGAAAAAGAAATTATAAAAAGACAGACGCAGTCTGAGAAAGGAGCTGGCTATGGCCTGTAGTCTATGATATTCATCTGTGCCTGAGCCCTCCTGCCTGTAAAAACATGGATAAGATCATTTCCTTTTAACCATGGATGATTAGCATTAAATATATTTATTATTATTATGAATTTGTTTCCCTTTGGGAGCACCTCCATGAAGGCAGTCCACTTGCAAGGCCCTCCCCACTGTAGGGTTGCCAACTCTCGCTTGGGATATTGCTGGACACTTGGTGGTGTCTGGGAAGAAGGGAGCACGGCAGGGATAGAATTATAGAATCTGTCCCTCTTAATAAAACAGTAAAGGGTGTTGGGATGGGCTCAGTCCAGGATGGGGGGGGGCAACAATTGGCCCCTTGGCCCCGGACTGACAAGTGCACCTTCCAATTGGCCCCTCACCAGGACAGACCAGAGTTCCGTCCAGTCAGCCCACCAAGGGGCAATCTGGAGACATCACTGCCAGTCTGCTCCTGAACACCGCAGGGAGAGGAGGTCAGTAGGGCTGCCAAGGGGGATGAGAATAGAGGCTGTGCCAGCCCTTTTCGCCCCAAGGCTGTCCTAACTGTCATGTCCAACTGCAAATTGCCTCAGAACCCTGACAGAGCTGGCAGGAGGCTGCAGAGTGCTCCCCCTCCCTCCCTTCAGGCCTGCTGCGAAGGAGCCTCTGACAGCCCCTGACTGAGGGGAGGGAGGCCTTTCCAAGAGCAATGCAGAGGAGCCTGAGGGCATTCCTTTTGAGGGTGGCAAACAGTTAGCTGACAGGGAGGCCACAGAAAAGCCCCTTCTCACTTAAAATACTGCTCTACCCAGGGGTTAGATACAGCCAAGCCATGTGTCTTTCTTCTTTGCAACTCTCTGCTGGTTTGAGGCCACTGCACAGCATTATTCTGCAAACGAAACTGGTTCTTTTGTCTTCTGTTTCATCTGCACAACAACCCTGTGCAGTAGGCCTCAAGTCTTTAAATTCAACAACCTCTGTGGGAGGCCTTCAATGTTTCTTCTCTACCACAACCTTGTCCAAAGTAGCCCTTTCTGCCTGGGGAGCTGATCTTTAATACTCTGCAGGTGAGCTGTAGTTCCAGGAGCTCGCCAGGCCCCACCTGGAGGTTGGCTACCCCTAGGTCGGAAAGATTCCTGGATGTTTGGAGGTGGGACTTCAAAATCGTACAACACCTCAGAGTCCAGCCTTCAAAGGAGGCCTTTTTGCCTGCTGTTGGGAGGGAGTGGTGCAGGTGTGTCCCTCCTGGGCTATGGGCTATGGCCAGTCCTTACCAGCAACTGTTTGTATTCTGGGACGCAGACAGGCAGACCAGCATCAGTCCTATAAGTCCAGAAAGTGCAGGAAGATCTAAATAAATATTTACAGCCTGAAACTGTAAATAGTGAACCAGTAAATGGCTGGAGACACATGGGAACTAAAATGACTTTTCCAACCTTGGCCTGGCAAATAAAAAAAAACAGTATAAAAAACCTTACTAAGGTCAAGACTGCTGTGCACATAGAGTCTTACTCTTAGGGTTGCCAGATACCACGTGAGGCTCTCTACCCCACCTCCCTCATGGGGAGTCTGCTATAGGGAGACGAAGGGAAGATGATTGGAAACTGCTTTGAGACACCTGAGGCCTGCTGGGTCACTGTGGCCCATTCCCAGTTCTCTCAGACCTTTCACAGCCCCACATCCCTCACAGGTTGACTATTGTGCTCCGTCCTCCATATGACACCCTTTTAAATACTTGAAGATGGTTATCAGATCCCCTCTCAGTAGTCTCCTCTCTAGGCTAAACAGACCAAGCTCCCCCAACCTTTCTTCATACATCTTGGTCTCCAAACCCCTCACCATCTTTGTTGCCCTCCTCTCTACACGTTCCAGTTTGTCAACTTCCCTCTTCAACTGGGGTGCCCAAAACTGAACACAGTACTTCAAGTGTGGCCGAACCAGAGCAGAGTAATGTGATGCCATAGAGACTGTTTCCCCACTACCAATATTATTCATGTTTGTTGACTTTTTCATGCATTTCCACACTAAAATCTGCCTTTCCAGGCGCAGACCCAAATCACTTGCCATGAAGTCTGTTTTTTGATGCCGGATCTAATTTGGGGCTGCCCAATGGATATATGTTTTCATTGGGTTTCTGCCATTTTGGGACATTTGTGCATGCACTCTTCCTCATTGCCATCCTCCCTCCCCCTCCCTTCACACCCCCTCTGTCCTGAAACATCTGTCTTTCTAAAAAAATGGGTTATTGTCTTATAACACTGTCTCTAAGTATAAAAAAATAATGGCAGTCTTGTTTGTTACACTGCAGCAGCACTGTAACACAATTACCTACTTTTTAAAAAGTCATGGCAAGTATACTTGGGGGGAGGGTTTTTTTACAAAAAAAACTTTTAGAAATGGGGAAGGGAGCTAAGCATGATGGGAGGATGCCTCCTTCGAACTCAGATGCAGAAAACATATGGTGAAATTCAGCCTGGGAAATGAGATGAGGAAAGCCCAAATGCAGGAAGCCCAGCATTGATTCGCAGCAGCCAAAGGAAATCCAAAGCGAGGCTAAAATGAGGCATGTCTCAAATGGGGAAAGGGTTAGAGTCTGCCCCCCAAAGCCACCGTTTCCTTTGGGGGGACTGATCTCTGTGTTCTGGAGATCCGTTGTAATTTCAGTAAACTCCAGGCCGTATGCAGAGGTTGGTAATGCTACTTCTGACTTACCTTTTCAATGGCAGTATCCAACCTTTTCCAAGACATGAATGCTAGCTTGTGCAGAGAATTTCCAAGCTGTGTTATGTAAGCAGCTCTAATTTTATCAGATATTTGCTTTACTGCCAATCTATTTTAGTGCCTAACAGAGGCAATTTGAAAATTCAGTGAGGTCCTGTTGCAGATTCCAGCTTCTGTCAGCTTCTTCTCCTGTCGATCTGGTAAATGATGGTCTGGGAAGAATGTAAGGTCAGCTGATCTTTTCAAGCTTGTAAAGTTGTTTGCGACAAAGACGCCATCGTGACCTTGAGCACACGCCGCTATTAATCCGGGGAGTTCGGTCCTCCTATCTCCCCACGGATCTGTAGGACCCTCAGGATGCCGTTCCCGGTTCCTGGGGCGACCGGTGAGCAGATTTGCGTATCTGCTCAGGTCAGCCAGGTGCAGAAGCTCCTGACCCTTGGCATGGCTTAAGAGCTGAACAGAAGTCCAGCTTTTTTATGGCGCCATCTTCAGTCATCTCTCAGGAGTCGAAAATTCAGTGAGGTCCTGATCCTAATTGGGGTACAGCACAGCTGGACCACAACCTCTTTTATGTCCCATTTTGTCATGTTCTAGACCCCCCCTCCCCCAGCTCTTCAGTTCTTTTGGCCTGGAAGAGAAAACAAGAATGTTAGGTCCAGCCAGGGTACAGACCCAATCAGGATTGGCCCTTTCAGCATTTTTAAATTGCTCCTTTCTGTTAGGCTTTGAAATGGTGGTGCCATCCCTGAGTCAGACCCAGGGGCTCTGTCATGTGAATTTGTGCCCTCAGAAGGTGATCTGATGGATGGGTTCTGAATGCACATTATATCCTCTCTAGACAGGGGGGACAGAAGAAGCGAGGGGGGAAATTCATCCTGCAAGTCGCAATCAGATTTGTGTATATTTGGAAACCTCCATTTGTTAAAATTCTACCTGCTCACAGCATTTGGGATATCACAGCACTAATGGTTAATTTATAGTGACACCGGTGCTTGTAGCAATTATTTCTACTTTGTTTCTGTTGAAATCACTGCAAACAGTTATCTAAGACAGTGCATGATTATTAAAGAAATTAAGGTTAATTAAAAAATCAGCACTTAACACTGAGGATTCATTCTTAGTCAGGTAAAACGCTCGCATCAAAAAACAAACCATCTTTTGAAGTTCTGATGTTCTGGCTTGATTTTTAAAAATCATGCTGGGGTACTAATTAAATAACATGCAATTAATTAAATGCTCAGGAACTAGAGTTCCTTCCCACACACACACGCACGCACACACACACTGTTACAGACTTCTTGTGGATCCTGGCTGGATTAGCAAGAGATAATGGGGATATTAGAATAAAGACCCTGACAGACATCCTGGTCAGCACAAATCTGCTCTCAAAAAGGATCTCTTCCATCATCATAGAATCATTCTATGATTCTATGATTCTATGATTCATCCAATTCCACATCCTGAATGATCAATCGTCAAATGGCTGGCTCACCAGTAGAGAGACAGAATGTTTTTACGAGAAGTTGGTGAATATTAGGTGTCTGATTACTGTCCCATCTCCCCCAAGTCTTCAGAATCAACCTGGAAGTTTCCAGGCTATTAAGAGGCACTCGTCCATTTGTTCCCAGTTTTCATAAGGACCAAGCTCAATCCCTGGCCTTCTCATTTGAAAGAATGTCAGTTGAGGGAGCTCAATAAAATCAGAGTCCAGTAGCACCTTTAAGACCAGCAAAGATTTATTCAGGGTGTGAGCTTTCGAGTGGCTGGTTTGGCAGGAAATTACCATGTGGCTGTATGTGGATGCTGTGACACAGTTTATTCATGTTAACTTTTGCTTATATATTCCTACTGCTATGATGGTCAGTTCTTAGGCTGAGGAAGAGTGCTTGCACTTGAGAGCTCACACCTTGAATAAATCTTTGTTGGTCTGAAAGATGCTACTGGACTCTGATTTTATTGTGCTACTTCAGACCAACACGGCTACTCATTTGAATCTATCCTTATCGTTGAGAGACCTGTGCAAGATCCTCCCCTGAAATCTCAGGGAGCTGCTGCCAGCACCAGTTGGGGAAGCTCAGCAGACCAGTGGCAAAAAAGCTATGGCTCAATAGCATGTGTGTTTGTTTAACACATCCTTAGTTTGTCATTCTATCACTAGTTTAAAAAAATATTGAGAACCAGATCTGGAAAAGACTCCTGTCCAAAGCTTCAAAGAGATTATGCTCGCTGAATATGAAACAAGTAGGCCAGTGGTCTGACTGGACACAGTTCTTATGAATGTTTCAGCACAAATTTTAGGGACTGATGAAATCTTTCTCCACCTAAATTATGTTTGATCTGCTCATTACAAGACACTTTCTTGGCTATTTAAAAGAATTATCGTTTGTTGACTTGCAGGAGGGCATTTAGGTTGGAATAAGATGTGACACAGCAATGTTGGGTATAAACATGGCCAAAGCATTATGACCTCCCCACAGGAGGGTTGGCGCAGCAAGGGAGAGGGAGCCTGACCTAGCAGTCAGCGGCCTGCACCAAAAACCCTCAAAGTCCAGAGGCACCCTGGTGATCCACACCATTCCCAGCCAAGATAGCAGATCCCCTTTCCTGCCCTACAGGAAGCAACCTACGTGGGGGAGCCAATGGATGCACACCTCATTTGGCTATCCCCCTGCTGGCTAGTAAAGGAAACTCCTGGTCACACAGCAGGATCAACCTCGCTCATTTACATACCGCCTCATAGGGAGGCCTGAACCTCAGGGAGTCCCATCGACCACAGGACTCCCTGCCAACAGGCTCCATCCCATGCAAACCCGCAGCTGTGACAAATTTTTGACCGTGAAACGACCACTCAAGGCACAAAACAAAGCTGTATTCGCATTAACACATGGTGGGTGGGATGGAAACTGCTCTCAGTAGTGACCTGGTCAAGAGGCCTGGGACCTGCACATGTGGTGCCTTTTATAGGCACAGTGGGTCCCGGCTTGCCCTGATTCTCTACGTCAGGGGTAGTCAAACTGCGGCCCTCCAGATGTCCATGGACTACAATTCCCAGGAGCCCTTGCCAGCATTCGCCAGCAGTTTGACTACCCCTGC
This sequence comes from Paroedura picta, assembly GCF_049243985.1. NCBI lineage: Eukaryota > Metazoa > Chordata > Lepidosauria > Squamata > Gekkonidae > Paroedura > Paroedura picta. Next base: position 148,773,676 of record NC_135369.1, read on the forward strand.
TCTATGTGTTGCATGCCAGCAGTGCACCTGGCCCACAGGCTGCAGGGGCGGTTGCATCCGCCTCCAGCCAGCCCTCCACAGGTGTCAACGAGTGGCCACGGTAAGTCTCAGCCACTTTTTAGTGTCCCAAGCTGATTTATAATATTTCGGTTCATATTTGTTGTCATATGTCTACTTGGGCAGCGGTCAGGCAGCCGTACGCTGCTTTCTGCGTCTATAGTATGTTACATAGAACCAGGACTGAAAGAGACCTCAACTTCTTGGTTCACCCTCCATATTTATCTGCCACGTTGACAAAATCTTGTCAGTTTCAGTGCTCAGGACAATTTCATCCAACAGGGGCTGAAGGGATCAGGTTCTGAGCATGCACTGGCAGCTGGTGGCAGGGTCTAATACGCGGTCTGATGAACAGTGTTATCTGCACCTGCAAAAGTGGGACATTTGTCTGAAACACCTGTCACTACTAATTATGAATGGAGTAGGAGCATGACGATAAGGGCACCTGAATCATAATATAAAGAGGCATTATGTGCCGAGTGAAGATTGTCAGCATCTCTAACTGGTATATGCATGCATTTCCTGAACAGATCAGGACATGCTTGGCAAAATAAAACAATCATTTTAACACTCCTTCCTACTTGATGTCATTTAACTCTTAAGGAATTAAGTGCAAGTTGGCGTGCAGACAGGAACCTTTATTTTCTCTTCAGGAGTGTCATGACATAGATTAGCATTCTAATAGATTTTATTCCAAGGACAAGTAGCTAATGTCTAATGCTCCTTCTGGACCATCTTTAGTTATGGTTGACATTTCAGAGTAAATAAAATATGAAAAGGAGCATGAAAGGTGCAAATTAGGATCTGTAATAGCTCTACCAACCAATATATTTCCTAACATTATTATTCTATTTGAAAATCCCTTGAGAACAAGAGAATGAGCTTTGTAATTACCCCAAATATATGCATTTTACAATTGCTTAATATGGCATGATACTTTAAAATGATAGCTCCTTGTGTGAACACTTTACTGCCAGGAAGTACCTAATTAGAAATACTTCAAGGACAGTAAATCAAAAAGTTTATTCCATCTGCTGGAACCCCCCACAAGAATAAATTATATAAAAATTAAGTAGAGCAGAAATATTAGGAGGTCTCAGAGTGATCCATGTGAGACTTATAATTTGCAGCTAAATTTTCTTTTAGCAGTGCTTAATGATTTGGTGGCCTTCTGGAGGGAAAAAATGAAAACTGGTCTTTGAACTTTGTTTCAAGAGAAGGGACAGGAATAGAAGACATAACTGGGACAGTTTTCTATCAGGTTTATCAGCTTCCAGAGCTAGTTGTAAGCTATTAGGCATGGCTGCATGCAAATCAACAGTCAATGAATTGACTTGGGCAGAGTCTGCACTTACTTTGTTTATTCCATTGACAATTCTGTTGAATCCAGATGGCTTTGAACTCGGGTCTTCCTATCCCCCCCCTCCCCATTGAAACAGGAAAGTGTTCTGCACGTGGTTAGGGTAGTTCAGAAGGGGGGGCAGCCAAGCCTCTTTCTTTCTTTTCTTGAAGGGGGGGGGGAGAGGAGCCAAGCAGGGAGCCTCTTTCTTTTCTTGGAGAGGGGGGGGGGAGGATCGAAAAAGGCAGAGGAGAAAAAATCCAGGACCGACAGAAGTTGAGAGAAATTAGGGGATTCTCCTTTAAGGCAAGGTTGTCACATGAGCAGGTGTGGCCTATCAGAGGTTCTCGACCACGGAGCTTGCTTTCCCAATCCAGATTTGAAAAATATTGAGGGTTAAAAGCACTCTAAGATATCGTACAGTAAAGGTAGGGTCACTCCAGATCAATCCTTCTTGCTGCAGAAGGAAAATTTAAACCGCCCAAAATCCAAACGGAAATCGCATTCTGTGTAGACGGCAGGGACTGAATCGACCTGGGATTGGAATAAAAGCTCTGTGCAGTTTACACCCTGAATCCAGGGGAGTGTTTCCTGTCCCCCAGGGCTGAAGCAGCAAGGAAGTCCCAGTTGGCTGATTCAAGTGCTTTCTACTTGAGCTGGTCTGTGGTAGAATCCAAGTCATTAGGAGGGCATAACAGCCACTGGGGAGGGGAGAGTTCAACTAGTGTCACTTTGGCCCCACTTGCTCTTGAGCTGTCATGCTGCTTTCCTGTAGGCCTTCACATCCCAGCAAAACATTTGCCTTCATACCTGGAAAGGATGGCCAAGGAGAGAACGGAATAGCAAGCAACAGCAGACATGCCTAGTACAATTAATGTGCTGGGAAGCCTAGGGATGAGATAATGTTCTTGAGCTAATGCTTTGGTTCTCCTATTTATGCATTGCATCTCCAGAATTCTACTAAAGGCAATGTAAGGGGATTTGATAACCATCTTCAAGTATTTAAAAGGCTGCCATATAGAGGATGGCACAGAGTTGTTCTCTCTTGCCCTGGAGGGACAAACCAGAACGAATGGGATGAAATTAATTCAAAAGAAATTCCATCTAAACATTAGGAAGAAGTTCCTGACAGAGCGGTTTCTCTGTGAAACAGGCTTCCTTGGGAGGTGGTGAGTTCTCTCCATCATTGGAAATTTTTAAACAAAGGCTGGATAGCCATCTGACAAAGAGGCTGATTCTGTGAAGGCTCAAGGGGGTGGCAGGTTACAGTAGATGAGCAATTGGGATGTGAGTGTCCTGCATAGTGCAGGGGGTTGGACTAGATGACCCATGAGGTCCCTTCCAATTCTATTATTCTATGATTCTATGTAAAAATAAAAACCATACTGTAAAATCATCATAATAAATAATCAGTTGTTTAGCATAACCCCAATCCTACCTCTAACAGATGAAAGGTAGCCACTCCATCACTTGTACCACTCTTAATGGCAGGGCCTGAGCAACCAGGCAACGGAAGCTATAACTGTGGGGCTGGCCAAGTTAGAGGGAAGGTAATGGAGGTGACAGCTGCCAGGAGCAAGCCACAGGACATCCCAGAAAGGTTGCTCATGATGTTAGATGGTGACAGCTCTCTGGAGGACACTCCAGCCAGGAAGAGACCTGGAGAGGGCCAGGAGAGGCCAGATATAGCAGCAGCTTCAGAATGGTAGGTAAGGAGACTGGGCAACCTGGCAGTGACTGATGGAGACCCACACCCACTACAGCATGGTGTAGTGGTTAAGTGTGGCAGCCTCTAATTGGGAGAACCAGATTTGCTTCCCCACTCCTCCATATGCAGCCAGCTGGGTGACCTTGGGCCAGTCATAGTTCTTAGAGCTCTTTCAGTTCCACCTACTCACAGGTTGCCTGTTCTTGTGAGAGGAAAGGAAGGCTATTGTAAGCTTCTTTGAGACTCCTTTGGTTACTGAAACACAGGGTATAGAATCAACTCTTCTTCTGCTTCTTAAAAGAGACCTCAGTTACTTTTGTTTTTGTGGATGTTGTTTGAATTGTGTATTCATGGCATATTGTTTTATTCATAATTAATGCAATATTCATATGTATTTGGATCATATATGCATAATTAGGGATAGACATGAACCAGAGAAAAAAGGCCCAGTTCATGGCTGAACCACAAATTGAAATATAAGCCAAACCAGAAGGCTCATTCATGAACCAAACTGTCTTGTGGTTCATGGCCATGCAAACCCTGTCGAAAGAGATTACAGTACTTTTAATTAGGATTTGCAGGAAGCCCCCCAAACAGCTGTGCATCAGGGAGCAGCACTATTCCGTGCTGCTCAGCTGTTTTTTGTTTGTTTGGTTGGTTGGTTTTGCTGCTTTTATGGGAAACAAAAGCACAGGGGTTTAAAGGGTCTCAACATTTTCTGTTCTCTCTATGGACTACCATGAACTGCTTTAAAAGTTTGTGGAAGTTTGTGATGGTAAACCTATCGCAGACTTCGGTTCGTGAAGAATAAACAAGTGAATAAACGTGAAGAATTTTCTCTCATGGTTTGACTCATGCCCATTCCTATGTATAATGTCAAATTAACCCACCCACCCCCAAAATCAGTGTGATAAAAATGGTACAATATTTGTTAATTGTTAGAGATCAGTGAATCAAATACCAGTGATAAAAATTAGTCTCACATTTATATATCTACTGAGTTGTTTTCTGCTTTCCTCTGACCTTCCTGACTTTTAAGCCTTACAGCTAGAACCCATTATTTATAAACACCTAAGATTCTGTTTTTGTAAAATGTGAGATGAAAGATTGATCTACAACTAGATATGTAAAACATGTATAAATGTCTGAACTTCAAGCCTTCCCATATATATTCTGCTTAATTTTTAATATATGCCTTTTCTTTTGCTCTCAAAAGAATAAAATTCTTGATGATCTCTCTTCTGTTCTTTTAACAAATGGCATTGTAAGTTTCATATGACTGGATTTCATGTGTGCTATAGATAGAATTTAGGAGAAGAAGTAACTACAGTATTTGATTCATATACTAATTTAAAGCAGGCAGCTCATGGTGTGGAGTTAATCTTCCAAGGTGCAGATTAATTCTAGTTTTGTGACCCTCCTGGGAGTATAAGATGTCTGCTATCTATATTCTTGGTTGATTTGTAAGAGTATATTCATATTGATTTGTAACAGACAAAATCATGGTAGCATAGGAATGTTCACTCTTTTGTATAAAACAATTACATTTTGAAATAATCTTTTGAGAAAACTGAGAGGCATCCAGTTGAATGCAGCTGAAGGCAATGTCCCATGCAAATGAAAAAAGTAAGTGACCATTGCTTATGGACCCCACTGAAATAATCCACCCCATAAAATTAAAACATCCTCCAGTGTATCAGTCCTAGCTTAATGACTGCAAGGAAACAGCATTGCTTACATTTTCTTTTAAAATTAGGTATTGGGCATACGAGTATAACGTCACTGTTTCAGGCTTAGAGAAGAACTGCCATTAAAGTATGGCTAAATTATTCACAAATAATTTAAGCTTGTTCCAGAAGCTGACGAAATGAATTTAAATGCTGAAAACACAAAACAAGTATAGCAGTGGGATGGGGTCAACAAATACCTTACCAGATAATGTTAGCCTTCAGTGGAGTGTGTTTAGCTATCTACGTTGGTGGATCTGATGAAAACAATGGCCAGTGTAATTGGAAATAAATGTGCAAAAGTCATTCTTCTTCCAAAAGATAACTGTAGGCATGTGCTGCATCCTCAATTAAACTAACAAGAATTAACGGCATGCTTAATGTTAAGCAAATGGATAAAATGTTTCCAGAAATATATATCTTGAACATGCTGCCATATCATCTGGTATTCACCCAGGTTAATTTAATTTCACTTTAAGAAAACCTGGCATTATGTATCTCTTGGAGAGGTATAAGCATGCCTTGAAGCTGCCAGTATAACCTAGTTTGAGAAGTCCAACCTTCCTGATGCATTTTGCAAACACCAATGCCCATGTAGCAGAATACACATTTTGAACAGTCCTGCTTGTTTAATTTACAATGCAATCCTAAGAAGAATTACATATTTTCAAGTCATAACAGCATAAGAAGAACTCTGCTGTATCAGACCAGCAGTCCATCTAGTCAAGCATCCTTTCTCACATAGTAGCCAACCAGTTCCTCTGGACGGCCAACAACAGGGTAGAGAGGCCAAGGCCTTCCCATGATGTTGCCTCCTGGCTCTAATTTTCAGAGGTTTCGTGCCTCTGAATATGGAGGTTCCCCTCAGTTACTATGGTTAGTAGCTATAGACTTATATCCTGCATAAATCTATCTTATTCCCCCTAAAGAAGAAGAAGATTTTGTCCTTATACGCCACTTTTCTCTACCTGAAGGAGTCTCAAAGTGGCTTACATTTGCCTTCCCTTTTCTCTCCTCACAACAGACACCCTGTGAGGTGGGTGAGGCTGAGAGAGCCCTGATATCACCTCTTGGTCAGAACAGCTTTATCAGTGCTGTGGCAAGCCCAAGGTCACCCAGCTGGCTGCATGCAGGGAATCAAACCCGGCTTGCCAGATTAGAAATCCGCACTCCTAACCACTACACCAAGCTGTTTATTGGCCGTCAATACATTCTCCGGCAGTAAATTCCACATTTTAATCACTTAATTTTAATTTCAGTTTATCCCCTGTCTGTGTAAAATAATCTACTGAAATGTGTTAAGTATGGCAGTATTAGAGTTCTCAGAACAGACTGCTTTTGCCCAGACATAGATGCAAGTAGGATACGTCCAACAACTCAATTAGTATTTTCTTTCTCCCATATCAATAACCATTCTAGCTACCTAAGGGTGATTTTTTCTCTCTGCATATCTGTGATCCATGGGGTAAAATATGAAGAATAAGGTATTTTCTATTGTGGTAGTCAGCCAGTTCCCATAGAAACATTATCCAAGTGCCACAATACTTATATTTCCAAAAACATGTGTTGGTCTATACCTTTGTTGCCTTTGTTTTGAGTTCATTAACAGTACTGTTGTATTGCGGCAGGTATTTTTTTTAATGGTTTAGAGATATTTGTTGGACATTGCTTTCATCACTCTGGAAGTGTCTAATCTCAGAAATTAATGGAAACATTGGTTTTATAATCAGTTAACACTGCATGTTACCAAAAATGTGGGATGGTTATCCCAAATGGTAGCACAAGATTGAGTACTCCTCCTCCTCCTCACAACTCAGAGTCATTTTATATTTATCTTATGTCATGGTCAGTGCCCCATAGTTTCCCCTGGTGTAGTTGTCTGTTTAGGTGTTGTTGTTTTGCTTCCTCTGTTCTGTTCATAATGTCCCATTCCCAATTTCTCTTCCAGTCTCTCTTAAGTAGCAATCCTTTTCTTAGCTCACATGATACTCTTTCTTCTTTCATTTTAAGGAGATATCTACAATACAGGGACAGGGCAGAGGAATCAGTCTTCCCATGCTTGATTCTATTAGGTACAGAATACATTTAAAAACAAACAATCCATGGGAATCAGTCCCTCCCACCCACATATCCCACTCTACTCAGGGCACCCGAAGAAAGAAGCAAATATCTCCGGGGTATTGCAACCACAGTTTCAACCTCATATTTGGAGAATTATGTGTTCAAACTTTCCATGTGAAACTAAGCAGAGCCACAGAACATGTAAGGTGGCTATTACCTCATGACTTAGGCAGAGGATCTGAACCATTGGACTGTTGACAGAGTGTTGTAGGCACCACCACAGAATGGCTGCTGCAGGAGGCGAACCTCACTTCAACATAGAATCATAGAATCATAGAACCATAGAGTTGGAAGGGTCCATACAGGCCATTTAGTCCAACCCCCTGCTCAATGCAGGATCAGCCCAGAGCATCCTAAAGCATCCAAGAAAAGTGTGTATCCAACCTTTGCTTGAAGACTGCCAGTGAGGGGGAGCTCACCACCTCCCTAGGCAGCCTATTCCACTGCTGAACTACTCTGACTGATATCTAGCCTGTATCATTGTACTTGCAATTTAAACCCATTACTGCGTGCCCTCTCCTCTGCAGCCAACGGAAACAGCATCCTGCCCTCCTCCAAGTGACAACCTTTCAGACACTCCTTTTCTCCAGGCTGAACATTCCCAAGTCCCTCAACCTATCTTCATAGGGCTTGGTCCCTTGGCCCCAGATCATCTTCGTCACTCTCCTCTGTACCCTTTCAATTTTATCTACATCCTTCTTGAAGTGAGGCCTCCAGAACTGCACACAGTACTCCAGGTGTGGTCTGACCAGTGCCGTATACAGTGGGACTATGACATCTTGTGATTTTGATGTGATGCCCCTGTTGATACAGCCCAAAATGGCATTCGCCTTTTTTACCGCTGCATCACACTGCCTGCTCATGTTTAGTTCACAATCCACAAGTACCCCAAGGTCTCGTTTACACACAGTGTTACCTAGAAGCATATCCCCCATCCAGTAGGCGTGCTTTTCATTTTTCTGACCCAGATGCAAAACTTTACACTTATCTTTATTAAATTGCATCTTGTTCTCATTTGCCCATTTTTCCATTGTGTTCAGATATCGTTGAACATATCCTACCTGAATGCATAACTTGGATAGGAGACCCAAAGTGCAATAGTGGTTAGAATGCAGACTAGGAGCTGGGAGATCCAGATTCTGATCCCTAACCTGTCACAAAGGTTGCTTTGTGTACAAGGCACATTTCTCAGCCCCAACTACCTCACAGGGTGTCTGTTGTGGGGAGAGGAAGGGAAAGGTGTTTGTAAGGCGGTGCAGGACTCTTCCAAGCAGTGAAAAGCGGAATATTCAAAAAACATCTCCTCTTCTTCTTTAAATGACAAAAGTTCTGCCTCTCTTGCATAGCACAAGATGCCAATTTTCAAACAGACATAGTGGATAGATATCCACTGCGCTGAAATCTACATATTAAATCTAAATGTCTAAAGCCTAATCTAAGCTTAAACCTTAAGCTTAAATCTAAGTTCTTATGCTCTATCAGGTAGTCAGCAGAACTGTCTATTATCAGTTATACTAATTGTTTTCTCACATTCATGGCACTCATGGGGAATGTGAGTTGCTGACTAATCAAATGTGCCAGATATTCAAGCTTATTGCTCTGCCTTGGCTTCTATGAAAAAGAATCAGTAGCAAGCAAATACCAGCTTATCAGAAGTGCTACAGCACCAACCCTATACCTAGTAGGACCGTTTCCCCTGAGCCATAGAACTACTAAGCCACTAGATAGACAAGCAAGCCAACTGCCTGGGAGTCTCCAGTATGGCAGCCTCTCAATAGCAAGAGTTGGGTAGAAGGGGAAGGAAGACCAAACTATGAAGTCAGATAACATAGCTATTAAAAGTAGGGTTAGGCATGAACCAGGAAAATGCAGCTCAGTTCATAGTTCATTGCATGCCCAGTTTGTGAATCACACACTGTCATGAACCTTTAAGGGCTAAACAAATCGGTTCAGTTTCAGTGCAATGTACTAGTGCCCAGTAGAACCAAATGCCATTGTGTTGATGCCACCCTAACAAGACTGATGCCCAGTATAGAGTCATACTCTAAAAAACAGCTTTAAGTTCTTATAATTGGTCCATGTGAATACCAGAGTTGTGCATGGCTTGATTTTTCATATAAAATGAAATTAATGGGAGTGTTTTGTTTCTGTATTGGATTTATTTATTTATTTATTTATTTATTTATTTATTTGCTAGGCTGCATTTGAAGATTTATTTACATGGTCCTTGCACTAATTGCATTTGCTTTTCTCCATTTTATTGGAGCTAATAATTGTATCTTATTTTCTTACTAAAGGAAAATAAGGCACTGTATTCCTTGTATGAGTTTTAGTCCAATTGGCTTATCAATATTGGTAAGGATGGGTTTTCTTGACAAGATTGAATAATCTAGCTTGTTTCCATATTCCTATACACCCCATGTAATAGGATTTCAAGTGAACAGAGTATACACTGTGTATCGCTGGGTGGAAGGTATATACATAGGTTCCTTATTGGATCACTTTCTATCAGGGTCCAGAATTGAATCCCATGGGTTCCCAGGGCTGGTATGCACAAAAAACAAACTTTGTAAAAATATATGAAATGTTATTAGGACAAATTTCAGAAAATAAGAAATACTAGCTTTACAACCTAATACAATGAATGGTTTAATTGTTGTTGTTAGGTGTGAAGTCGTGTTATTAGGTCAACCTTTTAATGTAATCCATACTGTAAAATACAAATCACTATTTCTGGAAGTTCTTCTGTAATTTCAAACTTTCCTGCTTTGTTGTTAGTTGTGAAGTCGTGTCCGACCCATCGCAACCCCATGGACAATAATCCTCCAGGCCTTCCTGTCCTCTAACATTCCCCGGAGTCCATTTAAGCTCGCACCTACTGCTTCAGTAACTCCATCCAGCCACCTCATTCTCTGTCTTCCCCTCCTTCTTTTGCCCTCGATCGCTCCCAGCATTAGGCTCTTCTCCAGGGAGTCCTTCCTTCTCATGAGGTGGCCAAAGTATTTGAGTTTCATCTTCAGGATCTGGCCTTCTAAGGAGCAGTCAGGGCTGATCTCCTCTAGGACTGACCGGTTTGTTCGCCTTGCAGTCCAAGGGACTCGCAAGAGTCTTCTCCAGCACCAGAGTTCAAAAGCCTCAATTCTTTGACGCTTGGCATTCCTTATGGGCCAACTTTCGCAGCCATACATTGCAACTGGGAATACCATAGCCTTGACTAAACACACTTTTGTTGGCAGGGTGATGTCTCTGCTTTTTAGGATGCTGTCTAGATTTGCCATAGCTTTCCTCCCCAGGAACAAGTGTCTTTTAATTTCTTTGCTGCAGTCCCCATCCGCAGTGATCTTGGAACCCAGGAAAATAAAATCTGTCACTACCTCAATTTCTTCCCCATCTATTTGCCAGGAATTGAGAGGGCCAGATGCCATGATCTTTGTTTTCTTGATGTTCACTTTCAAGCCAACTTTTGCACTCTCCTCCTTCATCCGCATCAAGAGAATCTTTAGTTCCTCTTCGCTTCCTGCCATTAGAGTGGTATCATCTGCATATCTGAGGTTGTTGATATTTCTCCCTGCAATCTTGATCCCAATTTGTGACTCCTCTAATCCCGCCTTTCTCATGCTCCGCATACAAGTTAAATAGGCAAGGTGATGGTTTAATTAGATGGCACATTTTTAAAATCACGAAATCTTAGGCCTCAGGTGTTTTCTATGCTTCTGTCCATTTGCAAATAAGCAGATCATAGCAGATATTTTAGAGCCTCTTGTGGTGCAGAGTGGTAAGCAGCAGAAATACTGTCTGAAGCTGTCTGTCCATGTGGTTGGGAGTTCAATCCCAGCAGCCGGCTCAAGGTTGACTCAGCCTTCCATCCTTCCGAGGTCGGCAAAATGAGTACGCAGTTTGCTGGGGGGTAAAACAGTAATGACTGGGTAAGTGAATGGGAAACCACCCTGTATTGAGTCTGCCATGAAAATGCTGGAGGGCGTCACCCCAAGGGTCAGACATGACTCGGTGCTTGCACAGGGGATACCTTTACCTTAGCAGATATTTTAGTCCTTCAGAACCCAAACTAGCTAGTATTGTTTGCACATTCTTAGATCATTTATAGTTCTGGGCCCAATTGGATCAGGTGTTGATGATGAACCCATCAGAACGCATTCTGACTAAAACCCTCTAGAACTGTGGATCTCTAAACTGTGGATCTCTAAATGGCCATGGACTACAATTCCCATGAGCCCCTGCCAGCATATGGGAATGAAAATCTGGAGAGAATAGTTTGCCACCCCCCCCTACTTTAGAAGATTACCTCATTACTCCTGATTTTACCCTTCCTGCCATGTGGCTCATCAGTTCTCACATAGACCTAATTAACCCATTCCACACTTTGGCCTTGAGGGGCCCAATTAGTAACACCTGCAAAATGGAACTAAGTTAAACACATAAACCTTTGAGGCGAAGAATCGGGGTGTTTAGCCTCACACTCCCATTCATTTCAATGGCTTCCATTTAAGAATATCAGCTTCACTTTATCAACCAGTGGTCCATCTAGTTCAGCAACCTGTTTCACACAGTGACCAATCAATTACCCTTGAGGGCCAACAATGGACCATAGAGGCCAAGGTCTTTCCTGGTGATGGCTAGTAGTACTGGTATGCAGAGGCTTACTGTCTAAAAGTGGAGGTTTCTTTAGTAACCATGGCTAGTAGCCCTTGATGGATATTAAAATCCCCTAAAATGGTACGTCTTGGTAACTGCAGTGTTCACACAGCAGCCACCTCTAGCAAGCTTGAGGTATATTTTCTGGTACATTTGGTGGGTGGTAAACCAGCCTCTTGTGGTGCAGAGTGGTAAGGCAGCCATCTGAAAGCTCTGCCCATGAGGCTGGGAGTTCGATCCCAGCAGCCGGCTCAAGGTTGACTCAGCCTTCCATCCTTCCGAGGTCGGTAAAATGAGTACCCAGCTTGCTGAGGGGTAAATGGTAATGACTGGGGAAGGCACTGGCAAACCACCCCATATTGAGTCTGCCATGAAAATGCTGGAGGGCGTCACCCCAAGGGTCAGACATGACTTGGTGCTTGCACAGGGGATACCTTTACCTTTTAAACCAGCCAGGTGGGCAAGCCCTGAACTGAGTCCCAACCCAAGCTGACACATTCAGTGCCTGGGATCATTGGTGTTGGGAGAGCTCTAAAGAGGAGGGGAGAGCTCCACCCCTCCTCTTCACCCCCATTCTGGAACTGATATAGGACTGAGAAGCCAGGGAGGAGCAAGCTCTTTTAGGGTGACTTGTAAGCCACCTAGGTATATTAACTCTGTTTTCAAAGGATTTAACTTCAGTCAGCAATTTTCCAGTACGACAACCACCTCTACACACATCTCTTCTGTGAGGTAAAATTTCCCTCCAAAAAGAAAAGGTGTTTCCCTCAGTAGACTGAGTTAACCTTTGTAGCATGGCTTTCTTTTATATAAAAATGAAGCTCACTGCCCCACGCTGTCACATTTAAATCTTTTGGCTTTATTCAGCCCTGGAAATTTTGAGGAAGGTATAGAACCATCCTTCTTTAAAACAAAACTCTTTTCCAGAATGACACTAAGGTAAGGTGACCAGATTGTCCCACTTTTGGAGGGACATCTGGGGGCACCTGGCAAATGGTACTTATGTTGAAATTAAATATATATATATTATAATACTATTTTTGTGTTCTATGCATTCTATGAAACTTTTTGTTGCTCCATATAGACCAAATTTTTAATCAAGAACACCCCTCCCCCGGTCAATGGTGTCCCGCTTTACCAATGTTGAAATCTGGTCACCTAAGGTGTTTTTATTAATAAATTAATAGAAGTTTTTATTTTACAAGAGGGAAATAGTAGCTGGAATTGAGGAATCAATTTTTTATACAGATCAGTTAATTTGCAGGTTCCAGTTCTTAGTTATAGGCTTTTCAGGTGGTCACATTCTTTTCTTTCAGATGTTTAAACTGAGAGGTTTCTTTACTGTGTTTATCCCAAAATAGATTTCTTTTTCTTTGATCTTTATATCTATTGAGTTCTCCTCAACTCCCCTCTGGTTCCTAGAAAAGTAGACACTATTAGCTTTTACCAGTATTTTCTCCCTTCCTGGAATGGCCTGTATTCCACTGCTTTCTAAGGTAACTGAAGCTTTTCCTCACACACACATATCTTAGGAAATGTACCTCTGATTTCCCTTTACTAACTAGGCAGGGATCCTCTTTCTCTTCCATAGACAGATTCTCCTTCAACTTTGGCCTAATTTGGAAGTAAACACCTGACTACCCAAATTCTCACTACCCCATTTGTTCAGGATTAACAACAGAAATCTCTGTTCTCTTACTAGAGTTTCTCCTCAAATGAGTTTATAAGCTAAATACAGTCAATTTCAGACCTCTCTTGTACCAATTTCAGATGGAACTCACTTCCCTCCAGCCCCCAGACAGTATAGCAACTCTCACCCAGCTGTGGCTGGCCAGTCACCAAGTTCATAGCCTATCATCCTGGTTCTGTCTGCCTAGTGAGGATTTTTAACTCATCACTAATAGTTGCTGTTATTTCAGCACTTACAACCTCATTTTCTAAGTGCTGTCCATCACACCCAGCCAATTCTACCATGTCATCCAAGCCCAAGCTCCCAGCTATTGACTACTTTTCAAAGGGGGGGGGGGTAGAGCTGAGTGTCTAAGAGCTAAGTTGTGGGACTCCACAACTTAGAGCCTGAGGAGATGATGGAAAGAAGGGTCTCTTTCCCCAAGGTAGTGTCCCTCATCTCTAGGAGGAAAGGTGGTTGACCAGTCTCAAAAGTCACTGACAGGCCCAGAAGGATCAGCAGCACTAAGCAGCCTACATCAAATTATAATTGAAGATTGTCAGCCAACAGAACTAGAGCTGTTTCAGTGCCAAAACCTGGCCTGAAACTGGACTGGAAAGGGTCCAAAGTCTGAATATTAATAATGAACAATTTCATCTGCATAGCTGCACAGTGGTGTGGAGGTTTGGCTTGGCTTCAATTGTTTTCTAAAGGTAGATAAACCACAATCACAAGCTGGGTGGTTTCTGCTCATGCAACCATCTAAATAAACCTTTCACTCCATATGCTATACTTGAGCCTTTTTTCAATAACAAAATTGTTGGCTTTAAGATGGTTGTTTCTCTAAGCTTTCTCATCTCCCTTTATAACATTTTTTTCCCAGAGAGGGAGATCTATCAAAGGCATTCTTGGTGATTTACATCTGCTTCTTGTCAAGAATCATGCAGCTCAGCTTTATAAATATTTAACTCAAAATAATAACTGGAAATGTACCTACAGTATTTCTTCATCTTATTAATGGATAATAGGTGCTTTTTATAGGGCAGCAGACTCATAGAACAGACATGAAAAGAACAGTCCTTCTTAAGAGAGCAATGCAATATGATTATCATCCCTCCATATTTTTGCCCTGGATATCATGCACTGGATATGTATTTTATAAGGAAAGTAAGATATGTAGATTTTTCTTGCTACTGTATGGATGGTACCAAATCCTCTTTGGTATTTGCTGCAGTTGTCGCATTGAATATTTGCTATGCCTGCAGTATACTGATTCTGTTTTGAAATGTATCCTCCGCAAAGTCAGTTTTGCAACATTCATTGTTGAAAGGAGTGGTGATTCCATGATTACGTGCATTCTGTTCATGCCAAATGTTCCAGGCTCAGTCACTAGCATCTCAGATAGGGGGAGATGCTGGGGAGACCATTCTTTACTTGAGACTCTGGGCAACTATTATCCATCAGAAAACAAAACCCTGTTTGGCATGGCACGGGTCAGTTGCCTGATCTGGTAGACACACTCATGTGCCATCAAGTCACAGCCAATTTATGGCAAGCCCAGTGTGCTGCTTAGCAAGATAGGACTTGCACCACAGTGTTGCAGTCTATAATCAGTATCCAGTCCAAGATCAGGCCAAGCGGCAATCACAGTCAGAGACTGGGCCAAATAGCAAGGCAGGCAGAACACTAAGGCATGGTCCAAAAGTATTTCAAAGGTCCAACAGGCAAAGGTCATGGTTTCAGAGCAGGCTATGTGGACCCTGTGCAAAGGCGACCCAGTATTCACATACATTGCACCCTCACTGACCTGCTGTTGCAAACCATTTATATAAGGCATGGCAATTCCCAAGTCCTGATCTTGGAATTACTTCCAGCAGTTGGGTCCCTACATTCAGGTTTCATCCTGCAAAGACCTCCCTTCTTCCAGTTCCTTGCAATAGTGAGCCTTCTCGCTTTAAATTCTTGTATTTGCTGCTGACTCCTTTGCCTTAATGGTGTATGTGCCTCACATGAGCTGCATACTTGTTTTTCTGGCAGTGCTGATGACTCAGGTGTGAGAGGTTTATTATCAGGTGATGAACCTTCCCTAGAGTCTTTCTCCAGAGACTGCAGGCTGTTTGCTGGTTACATTTGGATTCAAGCTGATAGAACCAGATTCCTGGTCTCCCAGGGATACTTCCTGTGCTGAGGGCTGACACATGACACCCAGCAAGGGGTCTTTCAAGTTGTGAGAAGCAGAGGAAGTTCGACATTGTCTTTCTCTGTAAAGATTACCTTGGTGGACTTCGCTCCAGGTACCAATCCCACTTAGCTTCTGGTGAGACTGAGCCATACCATGCTTCCTTCCCTTTTCATCTGCTAAAAGGCAGCTTCCTTTTTCGGAATGTTCCATTTCTCATTTGGGCAGGATTTGTTTATGTATTAGTAACAGAACTCCAAAAGATTCTCTGAAATCTCTTGCAATCCCAGATGTCAAAACCTGGAGCTAGATCTTAAAATGTGGGATGGTACTTGAATTTCCTCCAGGCCAGGCTTGATTCTGGAGATTTTTGGTGGGGGCAGGAATCACTTGGGCAGGTAGTTGTGATTTCCTGCATTGTGCAGGGGGGTGGACTAGATGACCCTAGAGGTACCTTCCAACTCTATGATTCTATGTGAAGTCTCACTATCATTATACTAACTGTCTTAAGTAACATTCTGGCTAGTGCAGGTTAGGCAACATGTTGTCTTCAGACTCTAACCAGCCCACTGAGGCATTCACTTTGCACTATCTCCACATTATGAGCATTTAATAGGAGCAAATTATTTAGATTGAACTTCCCTTGATAAAGGTTTTTGGCATTTGAAAATATTTTAATCTGCATTATGTTTAGGTTTCAATTTCTTGTTTTATTCAGGTGTATTGGAAAACCACTGTAATCTGCCTTGAGTTGTTCTTATGAGGAAAGTGGGATATAATGTTACATATGTAATATTTGCTCCCTACAATATTGATTTTCCCTGAATTTCTCATCCAAGAATTTGACTGTCCAGCACTGAGCAGCTCAGCCTAGCAGTCCTGCAAACTAGACATTGATTCCCTGGTTCACTGGCTGTAGATAGGAGCTGCTGGCAGTCCAACATAAAAAACTCCTAGCACTTATATACCGGAAACTTTCTGATCCTGGGAACCAGGCAATCCAAAAATGTCAATATCATGCTACTGTATAAGGGTTTGTATCCACGGCAGTGATTTCATAGAATCATAGAGTTGGAAGGGGCCATACAGGCCATCTAGTCCAACGCCCTGCTCAACGCAGGATTAGCCCAGAGCATCCTAAAGCATCCAAGAAAAGTGTGTATCCAACCTTTGCTTGAAGACTTCCAGTGATGGGGAGCTCACCACCTCCTTAGGCAGCCTATTCCTGCCCACAGAAGTATGAAACTGGATCCAAACTACGTCCTGCTGTAATTGTGTGTGATTAATATAATCACTTCTTCCAAGCCACATGCTTGTGGTGATACATGAACATGATTATACTTGCTAGTGGTATATGTAAGAGTAGTCTTCATTGTGACATCAAGTTACATTGAGTCTCAGGGTTCAGGATGCTGGGGACCTGGAATCCTGCTTGCCTCTGTACATGCTGGGTGACTTCCTGAGCTATGCTGGTCTATAAAGTTTCATCTATACTTGTGTTGAATGAGGGCTCAGTTCCCTATGCAATCCAGGTAGGCAGAAAACATGCTCAAGGCTGAGAAAAATAACCTTCCATGTTCCTTGCTTCTTTGTGTCCTCACTGTGCATTACTCTCACCTTTGAAATTGCAACTTATAATAGTGAACATCTTTCATCATAAGTATAACATTTACATGCCCTTTGCATTTCCCTTCCAATGTGTACATAAATCTAGATAAAGCCATTGATAGTTAATAATTGAGCCATAGATATATTCCCCAGATAGACAGATCATGGTCTTAATGCATTCACCATGAAATGTCACTCTTAGTCATAGGGCATTGTGCAAAAAAAAAAAGCTGAAATACATCCAGCCACCGCTGTACTAGGTAAGGTAACTTGAGTATGATACAGTTTTTCTGATTAACATAAAGGCCTTTGAATGACAACTGCTGGGTTTCTTGAGGCGTGCCCAAGGTCCAGATAAGAGTTGCCCTCCAACGATGGAGGTGTCTTCCTTGTTTCTCTGGTAACAAGTGCTTGCACTGCATGGGGGGGCCCTATCTGAAGCTACCTTCTGAGATGGTGGGAGAAGGTTAGGATGAGAGTGGGACAACACCAGGTTGTGCCAGTGGCTCATAGGGGAGACGTGACATTGGTGTGGAGGGATCTGATACAATTAAAAAAAAACAACCCTACATGGTTGGAATATCAGGCTAGAACAAGGGACATCGTTACTCCAATCCCCATTCATAGGTTTTTCTGGTTGACCTTGACTCAGCCACTCTGTTGCTCAGCATAATCTATCTGACAGGGTTGTTAGGAGGATACACTGAAAGGGAAGAGAATGAACTACATCCTCTTGATCTGCTTATGATGAGCCCACATGAAGTGGTAGCAAAACCGACAAAGGTTGCCATGACAATGAAACGATCATTGCAATCACATTACACTGACCTAAGAAAATGGACCCAGTCGTTCTGTGTAGATAGAGCTCACCATAGTGCCCTTTGATCTATCACTTTGAATTATACTTTTTTAGGGGGGGGGGAAATCATTTAGAAAAAAAATACTACATATGGCTCATTATGCACACATTGAATAATGCACTTTCAATGCACTTTAGAAGTAGATTATTCTGTTCTGCACAGGACAATCCAGCTGCAAAAGTGCATTGAAAGTGCATTATCCAACATGTGCATAATGGACCCATTACAGAACTGCTGTTTGAAGAACATATTAGCATTATCCTTACTTTAAATGAATTTTGAAGGAGAGGGAATTTGTTAAATTGAGCCTCCCCCAAGCTTCAATGGGTTCCAACACTGGGACAGTAATTACAAAAATATTTATATTTTCTCATTTGGCTCCATATGGGCATTAAAATCACCCAAAAGCAAGATCTTTGCATCTGGGAATTTAAGGGACAGGGATGTCAAATAACCCACCAGCTACCCAGTTACTCTCCACTGCTGCTTGCTTTTCCCCAGGAGGAAGGTAAACATTAATATCCAATGAGCTGCTGTTACCCCCACCTAAGGTACACTGCCATCACCATAAAAAAATTTGGGGAGGGGGGCAGTTCTGAACATGTAACATTCAGGGCAGTTGACACCAAAATGCCCAACCCCCCTTTTAATCTCCCAGGCACTTTCCCTGGATGGGCATCTACAATGAATGCATGAAAACCATCCAGCCACAGGGGATCTTCTGTCCATGTTTCCTGAAGAGCAATGATGTCAAATTTCCTACACAGAAAAGGGACATTGGAGCTGTTTGTTATACAGCGATGCCATCCTGCCACATTCCAAGATAAAATGTCTAATGCCTTGATGGATTCCTTCTTATGTCCACTCACTGACAGTCATGCTGAGGAATCCACTCCCTTGCTGATATACATCTGGATCCTGTTCCAGATCTGAGTCTGGACCAACTATGGCTCCTAGATCCGCCTCATTTGTGTAATGTGCCTTGTTCCCAGATGAAGATTTCTACCCTTTTGAGACATCTACATCTTGAGCCTGTAGATTCAGCTCAGCAGAGAGCCTTGACTCTTGTGAAGAGCAGACATCCATAAAGAAAGTTGCTGGGGTTATAGAATCCACATTTGTATGAGAGGACTTGCAGCTCACTGCACGCTCTGCCTGCTTAGAATCATCTTTCGGGAAGCCTTGACTACTCCCCAGAGTTAAAACAGCAAGCTCCTGTTCCTGTGCCATACAGAATTCTTGGGCCAAGGATCTGGGAGTATTTAAACTGCATATTTTTATTGGAATACACGCTATGGAGTTTACAGAAGTCTAGTCTTCCTGGGAAGCTGCTGTTGTTGTATTGAATATTTGCTATACCTACAGTATACAGTATATATACAGTATATTCCATGGAGTCCATTTAAGTTTGCACCTACTGCTTCAGTGACTCCATCCAGCCACCTCATTCTCTGTCGTCCCCTTCTTCTTTTGCCCTCAATCACCCCCAGCATTAGGCTCTTCTCCAGGGAGTCCTTCCTTCTCATGAGGTGGCCAAAGTATTTGAGTTTCATCTTCAGGATCTGGCCTTCTAAGGAACAGTCAGGGCTGATCTCCTCTAGGACTGACCGGTTTGTTCGCCTTGCAGTTCAAAAGCTGTAGCAGCTTAATAAGAATTTATACAATTTAGG
This sequence comes from Paroedura picta, assembly GCF_049243985.1. Taxonomy (NCBI): domain Eukaryota; kingdom Metazoa; phylum Chordata; class Lepidosauria; order Squamata; family Gekkonidae; genus Paroedura; species Paroedura picta. The sequence goes on from NC_135369.1 coordinate 148,793,267, forward strand.
CTGCCTGAGATATTAACATCAGAGGGGCCCATAAAATCTTTCTGTGGGCTGCCCTTGCCCACTACAGGGTAATGAATCTGCTCAGACCTCACTCATCCCTCTGACGTATAATGTGAAGATTCCGGGTATGGTGTGGAGTCAAATGAGTTAGAAAGACAGCCTTGACCACCCCTTAAGCTATCAATACCTAGATCTAAAGTCACAGCAGAAGTAGGGTCACTCACAGGTTGTGTGGACAGGACATGGTATGTGTTTAGCCGAGAAGCCTACAGAACCTTCTAGGGCCCCCTTTTCAGTGATGATGCTGTTTCACCCCATCGAGATATTCCAGCCTCGATAGGAAGCCTGGAATGTTTACTGGGCTTAGCAAGGAGTCTGAAAGAGTTAATCACCTTCTTTCTTCCCCCATGGAGAGCATGGGAAACAGCTGCAGCTGCCAATCTTTCCTGTGGGAAATTAACCCTTAGCTTACAAAGGGAAGAACAAACATTGTCTTGCAGTCAGGCATGTGGCTAAAAGGAAGACACTCACACATTGTGAATTGGCAAAACAGGCCACAGCTTTTGTTGAACTTTTACAAACCAAGTGTTAGCTGGCAGGGGGAGAGGGAGCCTTTTAACCTCTATGGGTCATCTGACCCTTGTGTGGGGAAACCCAAGCAGTGCCCTGGGGACCTGGTCTCAGTCCCGTGCTGGACCACTGGTCCCCATGCCACTAGGTATCCACCCATATACTGAACCTGGGTGCTTCAGGAGGCGTGTGCTACCCTCAGCCCACCCAGGTTCACTTATTCCAGTGAGTGTCTTTTCTGGAGCTTCCCAGCCAGGTTGGCCCACTCACAACTCTTGCCTCTGCCTGAGGCCCTTCCAACTGGGCAGTTATTTGTCCCTTTCCTTGACTCCCCCCCCCTTTACTAGACTCCATCCCCTTGCCACCCTGCCAGCTCTGACAATATGTAAGCATAATATAGAACTGTACCAAATATTTTAACAGAAAATTCCTTCAAACATTCTAAGGGTGGGTGGGTGGGTGGGACTTTGCTCCCTTGGCTGCCACAGGAAAACAAGCCACTGGAAAGCATGTGGTGCCTTATAAAAGTACAGCATGCCCCGCCCAGTTCTCCCTGGCACAGCACGTCCATGCCGCACCAGCCCCACTTACCCACATTCCCAGGAGCACCTTCTTCTTCCCGCCCACCTGCCTCTGCGTCAGTGGCCAACGTGGTAAGTCACGGCTGCTTTTTATCTTTGAAAATTCTTGTTGGGAAGATTATTTCCCAAAAATCCCATTTGCTCAGGAGCATTGAGGGGATTCTACTCTGATGAAAGGTAACAACCAGCCTCCTATAGAAGTTTTTTACTTGGCAGCCAATAAAGTTTTTCCGTATCCACCTCCAACTTCTTACAGTGTAAAATTTGACTTAGGGAGTTTTCATCTGCTCATTTGCTTACCCACTGGCTGTAATTTGTTCTTAGATTTCCTATAAACAGAGCCACTTGATTACTCTGCAGGCTAAGACTGCTCTTATTAATAGTAGAAGATAGAAGTAGGTTTCTTGGGGTGAAATTGTGAGATTCCTCTGTAGCCCCTCACCAGAGACTTTGCATAGGAATCTTTTGCTGAGGCCTCTAGGAGGGCACTTTTCCAAGCTACTCCCCTTGAGTTATTTTTGAGATCAACAGCCCTCCCATTATCCTTAGCCACAGCTAATCAAATTCACTGTAGAGTAAAGTGACCAGATTTTAACATTGGTAAAGTGGGACACCATTGACCTAGCGGTGTTTTTGATTAAAATTTGGTCTATATGGAGCAACAAAAATTTGTATAGAATGCAAGAAAATCTGGTCACCTTACTGTAGAGCAAACTGTAGCACAGGTAGCCTCCACAAATGCCTAAAAACTATTTTGGATGGTATCAACCTCCATTTTTTCTGCATACTACAGTTTTACTAATGCCCCTGTCCATCAAGGACAGGGAGTTCATACCCTCTTGCTTTCTCAAAAAACTGATAATCCAAAGAAAAAAGGAATACTCCAGAGAGCTGCAAAGGATTCTGATACAGGCAACCAGAGACAAGAATCTATCGTTCTTTTGGACGCTGACCTCAAATAGAGAGTCAAAGGTCCCTCTACCCCTTGATCCATTAATTCCTGCTGAGAGATGGGTCTCCTTATTTCAGAGCACACTTACGGTCCGCTTGCTCTAATCCAGTGGTCCCCAACCTGCGGGCCGCGGCCCGGCGCCGGGCCGCAAAGGCCATGGCGCCGGGCCGCGGCTCCCTCTCCCCGCCCCCGCACAGTAAAAAACATCCCAGGCCGCAAGCTTGCGGCCTGGGAAGCTTCTTACTGCGGGGAGGGCGGGGAGAGGGAATCAGGGACGGGCTGCGCCCGTGCGGCCCGCGGGTGCGGCTCGCGGGTGCGGCCGGGCGCGGCTCGTGGGCGCAGCCCGATTCGCGGGTGCGGCCCGTGGGCGCGGCTGCGCGCGGCTCATGGGCGTGGCCCGCGCGGTCCCTGCGGGCGCGGCCCAATGCCCTGCCGGTCCCCAGTCTAATAAAGGTTGGGGACCACTGCTCTAATCTAACTGATTTGCCTTCATGGCCCCTGGTTTCAGAAATTAAATCTCACATTGGAGGACTAAAAAGGCAGATGGGATCCCTCCTGAATTCCTTAAAGAGAATGCTGACTGGTGCCCCCCCCCTTCCAGCAATTCTATTCACTTATATTGATGCTACTGGTCATATCCCTAAGGACTGGGGGATGGCAATTATGGTTCCTTTCTTTAGGAAGGGTAACAGAAATGATCCCTCAAATTACAGGCCTACCAGTCTGTTACGTTTTATAAGCAAACTATATGTCAGGCACCTTCTAGATAAATTTTCCATCTGACTTTTGGTGCAGGAACAAGCTGGTTTTAGAGAAGGTAGATATATAATAGAGCATTGCCTTATTCTCCAACATCTTGTTGAGAAGTACAGTGCCAAGGGGTCAGTCTTATAACGAGATGATTTTAAACCAGCATTCCATTCCATCTCAAGGCCTCCTTGTGGGCCAAATTGGAGGCATCTACTATCAATAAGAGGATTCTCTTTCTTATTTGTGCTCTCCACAGATGGACTACAATAAAAGTAAGATGCAGCAGAGATGAGCATCTCAATGAACCCAAAGAGGTAAGACAGGGCTGTTGGTTGGCCCCTATGTTTTTCATTTATTATATTGAGAATCTGGTAAGTGGTCTGGACTTGGTATACCTACACCCCCTCAAAACATCTTGGTTCTCCTTTATGTGGATGATGTAGTGTTACTTTACAGAACACTGGTTGGCATGAAAAGGGCACTAGACAGACTGGCAGAATACTGCAATAAAAGATCCCTGATAACAAACAAAGAAAACAAAGGTAATGGCTTTTGGTAAACATCCTAAAAACAGGGTCTGGTTTATAGGAGGGAAGAAATTAGAGCAAGTGAAGAGCTTTAGATACTCAGGGGGGTGACCTTCCAGTCTTCTGGTTACAAAATGGAACATTACAGATATCCTTGGGAAAAGAACTGCCACAATATCCCAAAATTATACTACCATGCTGTAGCTTGTGAGTTATGTCAAAGAAATGTTAGCACTGGAAACTTGTCAGGAATTTTAGTAATTTAATTTTTGTTTTTAAATCATTCCTGTTCAATATTTTAAATTCCCTATTTTACAACTTTTTACTGTTTTAGAATATTTTATAATAACTACAGTGTTCTGGATTTTTAAGTGTTTTTGATTCTGGCTTGGAGTCATATATTAATAATAAATCTAAAACAAATGTACTTATTTAAGGGTGCAGGTGCGTTGCAGGGTATACACAGAAATATTCATAGCAGTGGTTTATTAGAAAGGGCTACAGAGAAATGTCTGGCTGGCAAAACACGCTGGCAAAATTCCCTTTGGTTCAATGGATGTATAAGAGTTTCTCCTTTGAGTCAATGGGCACACTGTGTGGTTCAAGGTGAAATGTGTTTATGGACATGGCCAAAATGCTTTCTTTCACAGATGTACATCCACATCTTACTTGGGCATGAGTGCAGTCCCAGTCCAAAATTAATAATCAAATGGGTAGAATGGATCTAGCTCTACTATTTAGTGCTACAAGGACATTGAGCACCTGTGTATATGTCCTTTTCTGTTCTTTATCACAAATAACCTAAAAAAAAAACCTTTCCATTTTACATTCATTTTACATTTTGAAATTGTGGTAGTTAATCTTATCCATATTTTTTCCTACAATGATTTATAGCATGCTGCATACAGAACTGATGATCTGCTGACTCAGAGATTAATTTTGCATCTTTGGAGTGTGTGTGTGGGGGGGGGGCACTTTTTAGCCACACTTTTATATTACAGTCTGCAATAATTGTATAGCCTGTGGGATTAAAGGTAGTGTTATTACATGGGTAGAACCGGGGGTGGGGGGGGGATCAAATCTCTGTTCATCCATGATCCATACTGAATAACTTTATACTAACCTAAATCAGCAGGACATGGTGAGAAAATGTAGATTTCAAAAACAAAGCAAATATAATTATTAAAAGCTATAAACACAATGTGCATATCCTCAACCAGATATTCACTCACAAAATCACTTGTCATTTTTTAAAAGTCACAGAAAATACATGCAGGCCCAACCACATCAGTGGAAAAAGTCTTATCAGGCGACCATGAAACTAGGCAGACCAAACAAAAACCTAACTCCTAGGGATGCCATTCCCCAGGTGGGACCTGGAGATCCTCTGGAATTAGAGCTCATCTCCAGGCAACAGATGACTCTATAGCATTATAGTCCACTGAGGTCCCTCCTCTCCCCAAATTATTATTATTTCACAACTTATTTCCTGCTACTCCCGACAAGCAGCTTGTGGCGGGTTATAGCATCAATCCTGAAGTGTAATAAAACCCCATTAAACAATATATAATATATGGCAGAATTTATTTCTTCTTCCTCCTCCTCCGGGAGCTCATTCCACCAGATGGGGGCTGGGACCAAAAAGGTCCTGGCCCTGATAGAGGCCAGGCAAGCATTGCTGGGGCCATGAACAATAAACAAGTTGGAACCTGCAGAGTGCAAGGTCCTGTGGGGGGGGGGCATAGAGTGACTGACAGTCCCTCAGATATGTGGGTCCCAAACCACAAAGGGCATTAAAGGTCAAAATCAAAACCGGCATAGGCTGCATATGGGCACTTCAAGATGTCCCCGTGAGGACCCAAGCAGCCACATTTTGCACCAGCTGCAATTTCCAGGTCAAGGACAAGGGCAGGCCTGCATAGAGCAAATTACAGAAATCAATTCTGGAAGTGTCTATCGCATGGATCTCCATGGCTAGGTATTCAGAGGAAAGATAGAGTACTAGTAGCCTAGCCTGGCAAAGGTGTAAAAAATACTGGTAGGCTACTTTCTTGACCTGTGCCTCCATAGTTAGCAAGGCATCCAAGGTCACTTCCATGTTCCTGGCCTGGGACATGGTGGTCAATTGCATCCCAGCCAGGGCGAGCAAATGTGCTTCCTGATGCCCCCTTCCTTCCCAACCTTAGGACCTCCATCTTAGAGAGGTTGAGTTTCAGGTGACTCTGCTTGATCCCCAAGTCCCACACACTCCCAGCTCCACCTCCAGTCTCCAGGTATTTCTCAACCCAGAGCTGGCATCAGTTACTCACTGGGTAACTGTAGCCTTGTCACTGACTCTCACTCTTGTGAGTAAGTTTCTTATGGCCATAGAAGTTTGTATCACTTTTGTTACTCCTGGCACCCGAAAGTCCGTTGTAGAAGATGGGCAAGAAAAAGTCCAAGGGGAAATATAAGCTGGAACAGGGACCTTTGGAAGGATGTGAGGACATGGAAAGACAACCTCTTTTGCATAGCTGACTAGCAAATTTTCCAAACATATAGTATTACATGTATTTATTATTAATTGCATATTTATCATGCCCTTCCAGAAGTCAGGACCAACACAGTCCCCATGTCACCACCAGTCCTTAGCTGAACAGGGATTTGAAATCACTGTGCAACTCTAAGAGCATTTTCCTGGGATTAAGATGTATTGAGTAGACCTGAGTAGGATTCTGAGTAGTCCTGCTTAGAATAGCACTGTGAGTCTTCGAAAGTTTAGTCACAAACAGAGACCATTTCCACACAAGGAATTTGCCCCTGGATGGCCTCTAATTGTTCACGGGTTATAACGCTGCTTCCTCATGACATCAGCAGCAACCCATAGCTCTGCAGTGGTTGGCGTGAGTTTTCATCCCCGTTGCCCCACAATAACATAAAGTGGGAGAATCTGCTTCCCATTTCTTGTTGCAGCATACAACAAGCCCATCAGAAATCTACCTAAACATAAATTGAGATAATTATAAAAAGAATCCAGAAAAGAAATAAAGAAGAAAGTTTTATTGTTGTGGCAGGTCCCCATAACAATGTGAAGGTTTCCTTTAAAAAAAAATAATTTTGGGACTCGGGGGGGGGGATGTTTGAGACCCCAAAACCACTGCTGAGAGGGGATTGGTGGCTTATGTTGATTGACAACCCAAGTAGCAGGGGGAAACCTGCAGGTTGTCCACACTTCCAGCGTCTCCTCCACCTCAGTGGGAGGGGTCTTCCATTAGGTAGCAGTGAAATGTGTGGTTTACAATTGTACATTTACAAGCAGGAGGCGGCCCACATTGTCCACCTCCATGTGGAAATGGTCAAAGTTGCTCCAGTCTAGCCCCTGAAATCCAGACTAGAGTAACTCTACTAGGACTCCCTTGCTTGTCTAACTTTATAGCTGCTACACCATGCTTGTTCACAACCGTCTCTGAAATGGAATGTGCTTATTTTACCCTGTGAAGGGAAATGCTGTGAAATGTATCCTGTCACCAATTAACGACAGGATTTCCATTTATGTTGTGTTGCCTAGACAGACTGTCACCATGTTTTAATCCATCTTGGTTAGTCAAAGCTCACAAGGAAACTATTGATTTGTGTTCACTCTGATACAAATGGGAAAGAGATTCTAGTGCTGGTTGGCAGTTGCTTTTCATACCTTTGTGTGATTATGCCTTCAATTAAAAATATGAATGTCTAAAATTCAAGTTCAGAGCACTTTATTGGATCTATGCTTTGTCATGGTCAAAGAAACCAATACGAAAGCTTAGCTTTTCCTCAATATACCAAGTACCTTCTTGGATATATTTCTAAGAAATACTGTGGTACATTGTCTGAGCACAACTAGCTTGTGAAAACTCTCAACAACCTTTTAATGCCAGTGATAAATTTTCTAGAATGAGGACACATTTTGTTGCTGTTACATCAATAAATCCAATTTAGTGTTTATTAATATATTTTTGAAAGCTGGGTTTAAAAGTGGCTACTTTGTATTTGCTGAATCTCATACACTTGATGGCACAAATTCACGGAACAGAATTTCCCCCCTTTATTATTTTCTCTCCCCCCCCATTGCTTCTGATGTTCAGAGAAGCTTCAGGAACACAGAGCGGAGTAAGGAGAAGAAATGGGCAGAAATCACACAAGACAAGCCCTTCCTTCTTCAATAAGCTCCTCTGTCAATGTAACAAATGCTCACACAAAACTGGTGAGAAGAGTCATGGGTATAAGGTAATTACTTCATTCAGTTGTGTACTAGAATGTTTTCTGCTGCAATGTGGCTGGAAAATAAGAATAGGATATGTATTTGCTTAGAAGGAAGTGTTAGTATCCTTAGAAGGAAGTGTTAGTATCCATGCTTAATGACTTTACCCCTAATAATGAGAGTTGGCTTTGAAACTGGAGACAAGATTTTGATGCACGGTGTTGGAATGAGCATAGGGATAGAAATACTAGAGTAACACATCTTAGGTTTCCAGTTTGATTTGGGAAATCTATTGAACTCTGTGTAATCTGTCTGTTGGGTAAGACTAGTCCTGTGACCAGCAAAACCAACTGCAAACATGGCACAATTTGGTGAATGGGCTTACCCATGATTGGTGGTACTTCATATACTTGGCATTTCAAGGGCACTGCCAGGCACTATTGATGCTATGGAAGGATTTGATTTCTGTTGACTTCTCCTTGACCTACAGCCCTCATATGGCTCTGTTCTTTAGAATAATCTTCTCAAGGAATGCAGAAGCTGGGGGGGGGGGGGTGAGGTAGAATCCATCCCATAAATTAGTTCTGTTTGCCATTTGCTGTATTACCCGTGTGTTATTTTTTTAATTCAAGAGTCAATTGGAACTATCTTGAGCCCAGTCAGTATCCTGAGCACAGTCCTCAGTCATCTGTGTAACAGAATAGCCAACCTTGACTGATAAGCTGAAAAGGAAAGAAAATAGCCCAGGATTTGGACTTCTTGATGGAAGTTTTGATTTTTATATAGATTTTGTATAGCATTTCTATTTATCCAACAGCAAGTGAGCTGATACAAAGAAAACAAGTGATCATTTTATTAGACCAACAATAGATGAAAGTTGACAAATCATAGGTCTTAATTAAGAAAATTGTGGTGAATGTATGGTTGTCAGTGTCTAGTGAGGGCAAGGGATCACCCAGCTCCTCTTTTCCCTTGCAACTCAGAGGGGCAGGGGGAGAAAAATATTTTCATAAGTCTATAGGCTGTTGTCACACCTCTCTAAGAATCTCTAGAAATCATAGAATTTCTGGTGATTCCTAGAGAGACATAGAATCACTTCAGGGTTTTTCCCAAAGTGATGTTGTAGCCGACCCTGACCACCACCACCATCCCCGCCCCAGTCTCCCACTGATTGGGTGAGTATCGTCACTGAAGTGCTGTATCAGTTATCTCAGCATCTCACCTTCCGATCTCTCTGCCACGAAACTCTCTGGGTAACTGTAACCTTGTCACTGTCCCTCAGACTCCCCTAAGTCCATGATTGTTCTGATGGAAAAGTGAGGACAGCAAAAGCATGTATGCACCTTTGGAGAAAACCTGGGATATAAAGATATTAAACAGACAGATATAGTACTAGTTTTCTCTCTCTCTCTCTCTCACTCACACACATACACACACACACTTACACGGAATGCAATGTAGAATTGATTTTGGTGCCCAAATATAATTGCACACATAATATAATATTCAAATGGTGCTTAAGGTGTCAGATTTTTTGTGTGTGAAATTAATATTTATGATTTAAACCTTAACTATGATGTGGATAATAGTGTGTATGTAGATGTGGTTCTACTGAGTTGTATTGAAAATTTAGTGTAGCACTATTAAAGCTTAAAGAACCTGACATATTGCCCAAGTTCCAAATTTACTAATTCAATAACAGAAAAATATACCATAAACCATTCATTGTTCTACTATGTAAGGAATGTGGCATAAGATTCCGATGCTTGTTGAATCAGAACATTTACTGAGATCAGAAATAACAGAACTACTTCAAGTTGAACAAATGAGAGAGCTCCCTATGCTCATCGAGATCAATAAGGATTTCTTCGGGAAGCTACTGGCTTAGATCCCAGACAACATAATTTATCAATGAAAGAAGCCAAATCCTAAGAAGGAAACCATAAGAGTATGCAGGTCTCACAGAGTTGAATCTCTTACTCTTGGGACGTAATTCAGAAAGCAATTGGAAATCTGCAGGACAGGTGTGCTTACTTTATACAATGCAAATTTCCCACATTTTTGATTAACTCAAGACTAGACTTCTTAATGTTGCAAGGGCTATAGATTCTAGACCACAGTTCTTTAAAATTAAAAGGATGGGGAAATGTAAGGATATATAAATACTCTGGATGAAATGTTAATACTAGGCGTGGGCAATTCCAATTTGATGTGACCGATTCCGTATACAAATCAGCCCTAAATCGCTAAATCGTGATTTGGGCAAGTTGGCCTGATTTGGACAAGCCACAGTCATTTAAAGTTTAAAAAGGAAGCAAGAGAAAGGGAGGAAACAGTTTCTTTTCCTGGGGTGGGTGGGAGCAATCCTCTCCAGACCAATCACTGTAATGCATTTTTTTGTAAATGGTCTGGCAGCATGCAAAGTTTTTTCAGGTCTAAGCCCAGAGACTTTTGGGATGAATAGGCATTGCTTTGGGGGAGCTGCCCTTGGCCCATCACAATCAGAGAGGGTTTTTCTTTTTTAAAATCCTTCTGTGCATGGTCAGAGGCTTTAAAAAGAAGGGATTTCCCTGACTCCATTGCTTGTCTGCTGAGCTGCTCAGAAGGCCATTGTAGCTGGGATATTATTATCTTGAGTGAGATTGACTTGCCTAATGGCACCAAGGAATTCTCACAGCTGAACAAGGATGGAAAATTTGAATGTCCACATCCAAACTGAACGCTCTGAGCACAGCATGCTTGGGAGGGGGAATTATTTCAATGTTCTTTCCCCTCCTCCTTGACAAAAACTCACAATTATTTCTTTTTTGTACTATTTTGTTTCCTTACACCAAACTTTATCCTGTAATAAGCGCACATTTTTCGATGTTCTTTGTGTGCCAAGAGAGCAACATTATATATTATCCATATAAATGCTGTGCACGGCACATATAAATAAATACCATATATATTGCATTAAACTGCAACACAATACAAATAAAAACAACCTACACCAAACAAAAAGGAAAAACTGAAACCAAGTACAAAAATAAAAGCAATGCCTGCTAATTTGGAGACCATTTTGTTCACAGACTCCTTGGACTTATCTGCTTTAGTTTGGTATTCAAGAGTTTCATTATATAGAATCATAGAATCACACAGTTGGAAGGGGCCACACAGGCCATCTAGTCCAACCCCCTGCTCAACGCAGGATCAGCCCTAAGCATCCTAAAGCATCCAAGAAAAGTGTGTATCCAACCTTTGCTTGAAGACTGCCAGTGAGGGGGAGCTCACCACCTCCTTAGGCAGCCTATTCCACTGCTGAAATATGACAGCATTATAACCTTTTCAATAGGGCATTATCTATATGTGTCTGTGTTTGTGTGCATGGCACACTGTGTTATTTGCCCTCAAAGGGACACCTTAAAAGGGTAATTGTATGAAACACCTATTTTGTCTAATGTATGAAATCAATTTATTTGCTCTGTGATTCTCATTTCCTTGAGGAAAACAGTTGTTCCTGTTCCCATCTGCAATTGCAGTGGTTTCCTGGATTCTTTTTAAAAGCAGTATATGTCAATATTTTTTTCCCCAGGAATAAAAAAATGATTTGATTCAAGGCGATTGCCATTCAATATAATACAGTGGTCCCACCACACTACCAGCTTAAGAATGATTATATATTAGAGACTCATATTGGTGCTTGCAGAAAGAGGCCATTATGCCAAACAGGCTGTAGCTTTTTACACGAAATGCCATGGGTAGAATGGCTTATCATGAGCATTCTGTCACCAGTCCCCATTCTGAGTCTGACTTAGTGCCCATTTTTCAAATGCTTGCATTTTAAAAAACAAATTGTGAATAATCAAAGGGGGGGGGGGGTGATGAAGCATACAAAGTAAACAGGTTCTTTCTATGATCTGTATATTTTTCTACTGTGCCTGTCCTGAATATCAAATAGGTTGGATCCAGATTAGACATTGCTACAAATGCAAGGATTTTTGCTCATGGCACGTAATTTTCTTACCTTCTCCTTCCTGTGGTAGCCCAAAATGCCTCTCTTATCCTCCTGCGAAAGGAAGCCAGAGGCAGGAAGATGATGCTCAGTGGACCAAAATCCTTTCTAGAGTTGTCTGCTCTGGATGGGGATATTCTTGGAGATTTGGCAGGTGGAGCCTGGAGAGGGCAGGCTTCAGGGAGGGAAGGGACCTCAGCAGGATATAATAGAGCTCATCCACCAATGGCCATTTTCTCCAGAAGACCTGACTTCTGTAGCCTGGAGATCAGTTGTAATTCCAGGAGATCTGGAGGTTCTCAACCTTGACATTGTCATTGTCATTGTTATTGTTTTGAGTTATTATCAGCCACTCCCTGACTGCTCGTGGCAGGTTACATGTGTCTGAATAAAACCCCCATTTAAACCTCAGACATAAAACAACACAATCCCACTAATCAAGAATAAGCTATAGCGGAAAACTTAATCAACTACTCTCATTCCCCAATAAAACAACTCCTAGAGGTGGGGGGAAGAGGGGTGCAGATGGAACCCACAAACCTCCACTCATACCTGGGAGGAGGTCATACAGATCTTCCTTGCCGCACCAGCCTTAACCATAGACCTGGTTGAAGAGCTCTGTCTTGCAGATCCCATGGAACTCCAGAAGCTCCCATAGGGCCTGCAGCTCCTCCAGGAACACCTTCCACCAGTTAGGGGCCAGGACCAAAAAGGCTCTGGCCCTGGTCGAGGGCAGGCACACTTCCCTGGCGCTGGGAATGACCAACAAATTAGTACCCACCGAGCATAAAGCCCTATGGGGGGCATAGTCCTTATATGTTGAAATATTAACCTTGATTTAACCAGGCAAGTTAGGTGGAAGAGTCACGGCTGACAATATCTTGAGAGTCATGACAGCTGTTCTTTTTTAACACGTATATGTCCATGACTCCCAGCTCCTGACATCTTCCCCAGCCTAAGGGTTTCAATCCAGGCTGAAGCTTGAAATGCATCTTGTAGGAAACTGCTGAGTTTCAGACAATATAGAATTTTAAGAAACACAACCTGAGTTTAAAGTTTTCTTAACAGTGGTCACCCAGGATAGTTAAAGCAGTATTGTGAAGGCCATTTTCACTCACTGCTCTCCTGCCATTGGAGGATTCCGGCTTCAGCAATGAATCCATTTGCAATAACAATGAGAAAGGCCAGGATAAGCAAAGGAGATGTAAATAGAGTTCAGCAGCCCTCAGAAAAAAATATACATAAGCAAAAAACTGTAGAGCCCAGCATTATTAATTTGCCATGCAAGCACCGTGTGGACCTCAATTTAGAGAAGGTCAGGGGACATATAACCTTATGCATCAAAGCTGGAAACTACTGAAAATATTACAGATCATTGTCCCATGCCTGAGGCAAAGTTGATACGTCAGATTTCTTGAATATTTGGAAGCTTACATCTGTTAACCTAGATGGGACTGAATCAATACCAGTCAACACAAAGCCTCTGCTCTGTTCCCCTCTGAGCTACCTATATTATTACCTGCTGCCAATCAGCACACAGTTTAAACTAGGCCAGCTTTGAAAAAAAAAATCAACAGGAAAATATCCCTTCTCCAAAATAATACCCTACTATTTGTGCCTGATATACTAAAGCATAAATTCTCAAATTTAACAGTGATGGACAAACTTCCTTACCAGTTTCCTGTAATGCATAGTCTGCTGCTGTTGAAAAGGAAGGGTTCAACATGTATTGAAAATTGTGGAATTAGTAGGTCGGATAGGAGCTATAGTAAAAGTAATTGGACAATTAGCGAAAAAGAAATTAGTGGGAAAGCTGGTTAGATCCAACCCTCTGTGTGTACTTGAGGAGGGATCATCATAGCTCAGTGTCAAACACATAGCTTGCATGTATAAGTTTCCAGGTTCAGAACAGGGAATCTCCGGTTTGACACCCACAGGGAGCCTATATCAAGAAGGACCCGGCCTTGCCTAAAATTCTTGGGAGATGCAGCTTGCTGCCAGTGAGACAGGAAAAACTGGTTTTGCTTAATATGAGATTTTTTTCATGCATGACAACAATGGCCCCCAAGTGAACTGACAGTGTGCCCTACAAAACACTCCAAAATCTTCAACAACCAGAGATATCAGCTCTGGTTCAGAAAATATCTGGACCTTTGAAGATGGGTGGGTGAGATCTGGGGAAAGATCTCAGCATGGTATATTGACATTGAGTCTACCTTTCAAAGTAGACTCCATTTCCTCCAGGGGAACTGATCTCTGTTGTGTGGAGATCTATTGTAATATCTCTAAGCCCCACCTGGAGGTTGGCAGTGCTATTGTCAACATCAAAGTTTTCAAACCACACATGTTGGGACTGCTTGCCCTGCAAATAAATGTGGAAAAGGTTCCAAAAAAGTAGGGAGTTGTGTGGTACACAGAAGTCACTATTTCTCCCTAATCTACACTATGAGTAACTAGTTCGCCATTTTAACAGTATGAGAATTATTATCCCTTGCAGTGCCCTCACATTCAGAAGGGAGTCTTCAACTACCATAGATCTAATGCAAAAAAGCCTGTAAGAACTCCAAAGAACTCCATTTCCTTTGAACAAAAGAGGAAAGAAGAGCTCAAATTTCCTATCATGTCCTTTAATTTCCTCATAAACATAAAGGTATAAATAAAAACATAAAGGGACAAGTGCAAATATTGTATATTCCCAGTTTGTGCTAGAGATCATAGATACATATTGGGATTTATTTCATTGAATCAATACTTCCCCCCCCCCCCCGCTTTAGCTAGCTAAAATGAATTACCCAAACCCACAGCGCAGCACTAATATAAAGTCTTCCTCATTTGAATAATACCTCATGTGAACATGTACTGAAATAATATTGAGGCCTCACTACAGCCCAAATTGCTGCTTAAAAGGAGAGCAAGCACTTGTAATAGATTGGTTTTTGTACAACTCCAAACAATTTACAGAGATTATGGTGTTGTCACAAAGACACCAGAAGCTTAGGGATTGCTCTCTGAAGCTGTTCTGTATTGACAGCTAATTGGTAGCACTCTGATATCTGGGATGTACTGGATACAGCTGAATGAAAGCAAGCCACACCCTGGGGAGCTCTCTGTTGTTTATTGTTAATTTTTACTTTGTTCAGTTGACAGTTTTCACAATTTGCTGCTATCTTTGTTAAATATTTGTATCATCATGCAAATGGGTTTGCTAAGTTTGTCTCTGTATGCCCTTGTTTCTGTCTCCTCCCTCTTTGGTGTGCTTTTAAATGCAAACCAACACATGTGTGTAACATTTATTTCATAGCTGCAACTAAAGGGGAAATTATTATGTACCCATAAATGGTTAAGAAATTTGTTCTTTTATTCAAGTAGTCCATGCCATTGCCCTTTAACAAGGAATGGAAATAAGTTCCTCTTATCTCCTGTGTTCACATAGAGGGTTAATAGCTTTAAAAAACATGATCATACACTGCCACTCCAGCAGTAAAAACAAAGCCCCCAATCTATGAAAACCTAGCCACGGCTCTCTGTCCTGTGACTGTTGATCTAAACCAGGGGTAGTCAAACTGCGGCCCTCCAGATGTCCATGGACTACAATTCCCAGGAGCCCCTGCCAGCGAATGCTGGCAGGGGCTCCTGGGAATTGTAGTCCATGGACATCTGGAGGGCCGCAGTTTGACTACCCCTGATCTAAACCCAGGTTCAATAGGTTGTGTGCTGCATTTCACATCAAAATAATCTCCTATAGTAAAATGCTTGCCGTTTACTCTTGAAATTTGACATTGGATATGATGCTTTCTGTCAACAAGTCAGAGCCATGTGAAACATTTCTTTTCTTGCTGTAGATGTGCACTTTCAAAAACTTAGAAGTGCTGTACAAGCAGATAAAGGACTGTGAAGAGTTAATTCTTCACAGAGCCAGGGAGCACTGAGTGACAGGTTGCTAGCATCAGCTGAGCAGAGAAAGACTTGTGAACTAGATGCTGAGGAGAATTCAGTTTCAATTCAGCCCTGATTGAGAGCAGTTTAACACAGATAGAGAACTTGGGGAAGCTAGCAAGAAGGGTGGATAGTTAGAAGAAGACTCTGATTTGGGCCAAGAAAAGAGGATAGACCTTCTAGTGAGAGAAGAAATTTCCTTACCCAATCAAAACAGGGAGATAGCTCTGAAGAGTGGAGAGATCCCTGGTTTAGTATGGTTAGAGATTGTCTTGCGAAATCTTAAGAGACAATTAAAACGTAAGAACACTGGAGTATTCAGTGAAGTGGGTTGGGTACTGTAAAGAATGTACCAGCCTTCTGGAAACCAGATGTGTCAGTGAATGATCAAAGAAAGTGTACTATTTCAGAAACACTGGAACAAAAGCTTCTCATCTTAAAGATCCTGTGTCATCAGCAAATGCTTATGAAATTCTCAGTTTGCCTTAGGGTGTCTATATTTAGTTACCTCAGAAATTTTACACCTGATTTCACTAGACTTTCCCCCTTTATGTTAAATAAAATATTTTTTTAATTTGGAATTTCAAAAAGCCTTGAATGCTATTTAAGTTAAAGGTGACTCTTGATACATCCCACAGGTTCTTGTGCTGAGCCAACTGCCATCCAGCCACTTCATTCTCTGTTGTCCCCTTCTTCTTTTGCCCTCAATCGCTCCCAGCATCAGGCTCTTCTCCACGGAGTCCTTCCTTCTCATGAGGTGGCCAAAGTATTTGAGTTTCATCTTCAGGATCTGGCCTTCTAAAGAGCAGTCAGGGCTGATCTCCTCTGGGACTGACTGCTTTGTTCACCTTGCAGTCCAAGGGACTCGCAAGAGTCTTCTCCAGCACTAGAGTTCAAAAGCCTCAATTTTTTGATGCTCGGCCTTCCTTATGGTCCAACTTTCACAGCCATACATAGCAACGGGGAAAACCATAGCCTTGAATAGACGCACTTTCGTTGGCAGGGTGATGTCTTTGATTTTTAGGATGCTGTCTAGATTTGCCATAGCTTTCCTCCCCAGGAGCAAGCGTCTTTTAATTTCTTTGCTGCAGTCCTCATCCGCAATGATCTTGGAGCCCAGGAAAATAAAATCTGTCACTACCTCAATTTCTTCCCCATCTATTTGCTAGGAATTGAGAGGGCTGGATGCCATGATCTTCATTTTCTTGATGTTCACTTTCAAGCCAACTTTTGCACTCTCTTCCTTTACCCACATCAACAGGCTCTTTAGTTCCTCTTCACTTTCTGCCATTAGAGTGGTATCATCTGCATATCTGAGGTTGTTGATATTTCTCCCTGCAATCTTGATCCCAATTTGTGACTCATCTAACCCTGCCTTTCTCATGAAGTGCTCCGCATACAAGTTAATATGCAAGGCGACAGTACACAGCCTTGCCGAACTCCTTTCTCAATTTTGAACCAATCAGTGATTCCATGCTCAGTTCTCACTGTTGCTTCTTGACCTGAATATAGGTTTTTCAAGAGACAGATAAGTTGCTTTGGTATTCCCATCTCTTCAAGAACTTGCTACAATTTGTTGTGTTCCTCACAATCAAAGGCTTTAGCATAGTCAATGAAGCAGAAGTAGATGTTTTTCTGGAACTCCCTAGCTTTCTCCATGTTCCAGCGTATGTTGGCAATTTGATCTCTAGTTCCTCTACCTCTTCAAAATTCTGCCTGTACTTCTGGAAGTTCTCAGTCTTTTTTTGGGGGGGGGACTGAAAACTCTATGGACAGTTCCCCCCCCCAAAAAAAAACCTTAGTAGTAGGAACTGAACCTAATTTTAGAGAAAAAGAGGCGTGCAGGTAGTGAATTCCTTGGGTCACCTTTTTCTTCAGCAAAACAGTTGTACTAGGAATGAACTTGGCTGAGCAAAAGAACCTGGGGGGGAAAGGCTGCAGAATCACAGACAGGAGTCAGCTCCTTTGAGTCTGGCATCTTTTGTGTTCCGAACTTCAGGCAACTTCCTCTACATACAATTTGTTCATGATCTGATCTAAACAAATGGGTCGGCCACCATTGCATACATTTGGAGCCTCACTGTAAAACTTTGGTTTGCCATCATTTAGAGAAGAAAACTCTAGAATGTTGAAGTGACACAAATATACAGAAGCAGCGAGGACTGAACAAAAAGAGGATGTAGGCCTATCATGTAGGCAAATGTGTATATTGAAGGCAATAAAGGAAAATGATCTGAGTAGAAAGAAATCAGTAGAAAGAACGTTGTGTAGGAGGATGCCTATGAGACAAAAGCTAAGGGAAGGAGCCTACACAGTTGTGTCAGGCCATGTTTAGTCACTAAAAGTTTGAGTAAGCCACTAGGAGAAGAATATTTTTGACAAAAGAAGAGGAAAATTGATGGGTATTGGAATGCTTCTGTTACATGAAGTGAAATCTGTCTTCCAATAGAGAATTTCTTTATTGCATGAAACTATTTTTGGGTATAATCTATCATTTTGGCAGGGGGAAAGTTGGGCTCTTCTCTTAAGACTCTTGCAGTATTAAATACATGACACTGGAACAGTTCTAAGTGTAGATTTTCATTATGGTCTCCACTTTATGGTAGATATCCACAGTGATCCAATTTTTATTACTATTTGTATGTATTGATTTATATTATTTATAGTCTACCTCACTGAGACTCAAGGCCAATCACACAGTGTAAATCAATGTGATCAAGAGGATGGGGCATCCAAAAAGAGAGAAAATTAGGACTGCAGGAGAAACATAATATAGACATTAATATGATGTGTTGAACAACAAAGAAGTTACACAGAACAATAACACATACTGAATTGGGATGGGCACAAAACTAAAAGTTCTGGTTCAGGTTGGAGTGATCCCTGAACTGAACTTTGAACCGAGCTGGAAGTTTCTTGAACCCAACTGATCAGGCATTGCCATGGCCAGTAGAAAGGGGGGGGGGATTTCCCAGGAAGGGTTCACTGGTTGGCAACCATTAAACCCATTTTGCTTCTCCTTGTTTGGAAGTGGAGGGGGAGAGAAACAGATGTGTTTAATAATTCACAGCCATTTAACTCTAGCAGCTGATGGTGTACCCACCAGGCTGTTAAGTTTAAATGGCTAGCAGCCATTTCACTGGTCTGTTTCACTTCCCCCAACTTGGAAGTGACAGCAGAGAAAGCATCTACACTAGATGTTGCCCATTTGTAGTGTGGCAAATTCAGGAAGCCCTACACAGATGTGAAAAGTTGTCATGATGACATATAGGGGGAGAGATGGTCCTGCAGATAGGAGGGTCTGAGGTCATGGCTGGAGCAGGACCACTTACTCCCATGTGATATGGTCATATCAGTCCAGTCTTGCTTAATCTACACTGTCTTTTGGTTTGCTTCTGGGCCCAGTTCATGGTACTGGCATTAAGTTTTAAAGCTCTAAACAGCTTGGGGCCAGCATACCTAGCTCCATATATACCTACTCAACAAGTCCAACCCTTTGGGTGCCTCCACCATCTGAGGATAATCAAACAGCAATCCCAGACAGGCCTTCTTGGGCCTTCTTGGTCATGGTCCCCAAACTCTGGAATTTCCTCCCCAGGAAGATTTGTGTGTTCCCCTCTACCATAGTTTTCTGCAAAGAAGACTTCTCTTTTGCTTCACTTGGTGTTTCCTTACAGATCCTCCTAGTTTCTGTTTAATTGCTCTTTTATAAACATATATTGTTTTTAAAAGTTTAATGTCTTAACTATTTACTGCCTCTAGGGCCCTAATTGAGTAGAAAGGCAAGATAACATTTTTTTCATTAAAATATAAATAAATGATTGCAGATGCACCTCTTGCAAAATGTTCTTTTTAAACATTTTGTTGCATTTACATTGGCCAGTGAGCTCAATATTTGCCACGATATTCCCTCAGCTTGGCAAGATGATCACAAAAGGTCGTATGGTGATGAGGGGGGGAAGTCACTGTGCTGAATGCAAACATGCACTCAACGGTTTGCAGAATTCTCGATATGAGGACGCTCGCTTTGAGTTTCCTCAAGTTCTCATTGCAGGAGACGCATTTAACCATCAAAGAAACCGCGGCAGGAGCCTATTTGGATGCACATCTATTTATGTTCTTATTTCAAATATTTTGTCATCCGATATGATATTTAAAGCCCCTCTCCATGGACATTAGTTAATGGGCCCTTTGCAGTGTTCCTGACATATTGCCTTGTTAGAACCTCATTAACACCTGCTGCTAGTGAACAGCATTCCTTAGGGATCCTTTTCTGCTGTGCTCGGCCTGATGGAAAGCTAATTGCGTCACTGTGCAGTATTGCATTAAAGCTGCTGAACATCTGTGACTAATAAGGCACTAAAGTAATCAGGAGGTGAACCCAGAACTCAGAAACACCTCCCTCTCCCATTAGGCTTTGTTTCTTCCAGAACAGGCCTTTATTTGCAAGCTGTTTGGGGGCAGAGGTTGTTTGAACATAGCCTGAACCTCCAGAGGTTGACTTAGAGCAGGCAGGTTGCTTGCATCCCACTGGAAATATCAAATTTCTCAAAATTTGAAGCTACGAGACTGCTGCCCCCCCCCCCGCCAGTTTTTCAGATTCAGTTGCATGTGCCAGCATAGTGGATAATAATTTTAAGGGCAAAATGAAGAGGCAGGGAAATGCATGAGATGGGTTGTAACCAGCAGACTACCTACAGATGAGACAGGAAGGGCAAATTCACTTGCATCCCATTTCTCTATTGCTTGCATAGGCTCCATGACTCCTCAAATAACTTTCCCAGGATCAGAAGGTACTAATGGAGGGAGGGGGAAGGTCCTTGACTCAACACCTTCTGCTGATGGTGCATGGATTCCAGCCTCCTAAATATGTTTATTAGAACATACCAGGTATACTGTGACCCTTCACAACCACCCAATTCACTCATCTGGCCTAATGTTCAATTAGCACTGCTTCTTTTTACCCATTAATAGTGCAAAAGAAAATCTGAAACTTAGGGTTGATATCTTTGCTCTAAAGAATTCCTCTTCCAATTTTATACTTACAGGCAAACACCGTTCAGCCAACTATAATTAGAAATAGCCACCATATGAGCCTCTGTCATGGCTTATACGTTTTGAAAAAGCCAACTTCCTTCGAAAAGAGAAATGCCAATTAGCTTCATTCTTTACTGTCCGTCCCCCCGTTAAAAGCTCTGTGGCAATGTCTGGTTTCTGGAGGCCAAGTGTGCTCAGTTGGGATGTTTGAGCAGAATATTAATGGAAGACTTACACCACAAGCCCATCTTTCTGTGTATTCTGTTCCCTCTGTGCAGCTTGGATAAGGGTAAAAGGGTGTTCTAGAACAAGGGTAGTCAACCTGTGGTCCTCCAGATGTTCATGGACTACAATTCCCATGAGCCCCTGCCAGCAAATGCTGGCAGAGGCTCATGGGAATTGTAGTCCATGGACATGTGGAGGACAACAGGTTGACTACTCCTGTTCTAGCAGATAGCTGTGTATGTTATCTGCACAGAGATAGGTGGTAGCTGGATTGTACAGCCTCTGCTCTGCAAACAGGTTCAGTGCCCGACATCTCTAGTTAAAAGATTCAGGTAGCAGTGATATGAAAGGCCTCTCTCTGAGACTCAGGAGAACCACTGGCCATCACAATATTATTGAATTTATAGGACCACTCCTCTCAGCCCAGCTGTCTTGGGGCAGTGTTCAACAATTTAAAACCGGCATGTAATAAAAACATTACAATTGCTTAAACCAGGGATAGTCAAAATGCGGCCCTCCCAATATAATGGACTACAATTCCCATGAGCCCCTGCCAGCATTTGCTGGCAGGGGCTCATGGGAATTGCAGTTCATGGACATCTGGAGGGCCGCAGTTTGACTACCCCTGGCTTAAACCATCTAAAACAACAATTGGCATCCTTTGCACCCAAGGCTCAGTTGCATTACTCGCCACATCCGGGGGTGGCCTGGCTTCAACCTAATGCCTGGTGGAAGAGCTCCACTTTGCAGGCCCTGGCCCTGGCCAAGGCCAGGTGAACCTCTCTGAGGCCAGGGATCACCCCCTTGTTGGAATCAGCAGGGCATAATGCTCTTTGGGGGACATATTCGGAGAGGCGGTCCCTCACATATTCGGAGAGGCGGCCTGGACTGTGAATGTCCATGGACAATACTGGCCTAATAGACAAATGGTCTGATTCAGTGCAAGGCACTTTCCTTTGTTTAATGCTTATTATACTGGTCTTTAGATGCCAGGAGACTTGGACCGATTGCTGGTCCTGACAACATGGCTGTTTGCTATGTGGTGCTATTTCCAGTCCTTACCTACTGTATCATTCCGATCTTTGCTGTACTTGTGCATTTTGACTCTAATTTGCCCTTCCTGGCAACTAACCCCCACAAACACTCATATGTAACGCTTGAGGAAATCTGTTTTCAATGTATCTGAGGAAGTGTGCATTTACACACGCTAAATCTCTCAGTTCTCACTTCTACCCAGAATTGAACTTGGTTGGTTTTGGAAGTGCCACTGGAATCAAGCATAGTTCTCATGTCTGTTTGTTAGATTTGTATGTTGATTTGCTGCCATTAACAATTGCTTTAATCCCATCTCAGTTACACTTTTTTCAATATAGCTGGAGAAATGGGCATGCACACAAAAGCTTATCCTTAGAATGAAACTTTGTTGGTCTTAAAGGTGCCACTGCACTCAAACTTTGTCCTTTGGCTTCAGACCAACACAGCAACCCACCTGAATTCCTCAAATTCTCTCTCCTCAGCTCTGAGATCCTCTCGACCAACTTACATTGCTTCTTTTGTGGTGGGACCTTCTCTTTGCATGCCTGAGTAGCAATAGCTACTTTGTTCATGGCAAATTTGGCTGAGTTTTTAATCTGCGCTTTTTATTTTGTGAATTGATCATTCTGTTGTTTTTCTTGAACTTGTAGTCTAAGAAGATAAAATGAGATTAAATATTTTAATTAATTAATTGATCTTTTATGCTTGGAGTACCGTTCTGTTTTGTACAACCCCCCTCCCCCCGGTAAACAATATTTTCAACCCAATTCACTCCTCCTTCTTTCCTTTAAAGATCAGTGTTCATATCTTCTGTCTGGACCTGCTTTTTTTCCACTCTCCTGGCTCTGAAGAACAAGTAGTTTGAGGTTGATGCTTCCTTTCTGCACCCTATTTAGTCTATTTTCTTTGTAGCCTCTCTTACTCCCAGTTTTCTGCCTGCCTGCATGTAGCTGTGATCTATCCTTCCAACCTCTGCTGCTCTTTTGTCCTTGACTTTGTTGCATCAGTGTTTCCCTTTCTTCTGAAGTCCCTGCCCTTATCCTTGAAGATGATCACTGTGATTTCTCTGCCTCTTGCTTTCCTCCTCTCACTACTTGCTTTGATCTGCATCCCTGTAGTACATTGTTCTGGGCATGAGTTTAGCTTTATGCTTTCAATCGAAGTTTTTTGTTCCCTGATTATAAGCTTCTAAATGTTCCCCTTCTGTCAGTTGTTCAGGCCCCTTTGGCCTGTTTTGCACATTATTCCCGACTTGCTCCTTTTTTCCTTTAACCTCCACTCCATCAGCTACTCCTGTCCATCAACTACTCTAAGGTCTCTGATACCTTTCCCATGACGTTCTACTCTACTCCATTAATCTGTTCTGTTCTTGAGCAATGTTCCCTTGTCTCAATCGTGAACACTTCCATTCCCTTGTATCTAGCTCTGTCATTTTTGATCCATTCCTCATTAAATTCTCCACTACTCGGTTTCCACTGACTTCCTAGATCAGTACCTCTACAGACCTTTCTTCACCTTCTATTTGCATCTCAAACTCTCTTCTTGTACTGTTCCTCATGATAGACAATCTTTCTATCTCATTGTGAGAGTACTCTATAGACCTGGAGAGGTAATGCTAAGGCTGGATTTGGAAAACTTCTGCCTTTGGGCTTGACCCCATCTCTTAATACAAAGAAACACCAAATTCATTGCAAATTTCACTATGGGAAAAGTCCAGGGACATTCTAGTGCTGTAGGAATGCCGTAGGAATAAACACAGTCATTGATTTTAGTCATTGAAAAAGTGAAAAGTTCTGGTCACCATATCTCAAAAAAAAAAAAGACATCACAGAACTGGAAAAAGTACAGAAGAGGGCAATCTTCCCTATAAAGAAAGGCTGAAGATTCAGGGACTTTTCAGTTTAGAAAAGAGACAATTAAGTATTATAGAGCCTCTTGTGGCGCAGGGTGGTAAGGCAGCAGAAATGCTGTCTGAAGCTGTCTGCCCATGAGGCTGGGAGTTCAATCCCAGCAGCCGGCTGAAGGTTGACTCAGCCTTCCATCCTTCCGAGGGTAATGACTGGGGAAGGCACTGGCAAACCACCCCGTATTGAGTCTGCCATGAAAACACTCGAGGGCGTCACCCCAAGGGTCAGACATGACCTGGTGCTTGCACAGGGGATACCTTTACCTTTTTATTATAGAGCTTTATAAAATTACTCATGAGTGGACAGAGAGAACTTTTTCTTCCTCTCCAAAAAATACAAAAAAGAATGATATGGTTAAATGTAGAATTTGTTGCCAGAGAAAGTAGTGATGGCCAAGGACAGCTTTAAAAATGGAATTAGATTCATGGAGATTCATGGATAGATTCACGTCTATCCGTGGCTATTACTTATGGTGACTGAATGAAACCTCCACATTCAGAGGCAGTAAATCTCTGAGTATTAGTACCAAGAGATAACATCAGGGAAAGGCCTCAGCCTCTATGGCTTGCTATTGACCCTCAAGAGTGGCTGGTTGGCCACTGTGTGAGACAGGATGCCGAAGAAGATGAACTGTCAGTCTGATCAAACACTGACTCATTCAGTGGATGGAGGCTTTTTTTTCCACCCAGAAGGCAATATGCATAAGAACAAATAAATATGAAAGATTTCTAGAATGCATTTACCTTCTAGAATTCATTTACTTTCTAGAATGCATTTACTTCTAGAATGCATTTACAAGGTAAATTTTACCTTGCCTTTTCTCAGAAACAAAAACAAAACAACTGGGTTTTTCCGTCAGCTGCAGCAGAAAGTGTGAAACATTCCACAACCCCTTTTCTAGAATAGTCATGGCTGCAACATTTTCTGGATTACTAGTTGACCAAGTTCATCTTTGGTTGGTTGGTTTCAGACCAAATGACTGAAGCTTGGCAGACACATGCACAATATCACTTTATTTCCTCAAAGCTTTTATCCCACTCTTTCTCTAATGTCAGGACAGCATACATGGTTCTTTCCTCCTCCAAATTTACCACCTCAACAAACCCAAGAGGTGGGATTAGGCTGAGAGAAAAGTAACCAGTGAATTTCACAAAAGAGTAGGAATTTGATCCTCAGTCTCTCCTTTCCACCAACACTGCCATTACCCAACGGTGGCACCTGAGTGTTTCCCCTTTATTCTTCAGGAGATTTTCGTTGATTGCCATGAAATGACATGAACTTGTAAAATGGCCGCATAATTTACAAAACAATTCAGTGCTGCAGGAAGAAACAAACAATCAAGTGGACACATTTTGTTCCCGTTCCATTCCAGGTTTATTAATCCCATATATGAAACAAGCATATGATTTATAGCAGCCAAGTAATTTCGTGAGGTCCCAATAAATTAAGCAATCGTTTATAGGTTATTCTAAAATCTCTTAAATTTGAGACCCCTGTTACACTTGAACCCCATTGTTTTGAAGATTACTGTAATAAAACTCAGTGATGAGAATCCATATCCCAAAAGCCAGCCATGTGGCTCTATTAAATGGGCAGGGCTCTCCCCCCGCCCTTCCGGGATTTTGGCAGGCCTAAAAAAGAATGAGTTTTAGGACATGTAGTTTGGCCTTTACCTAAGAAAACCTGATTTTAAGAGAGATTCACCATTCACAAAATCTTTCAGATTTCTGCTATTGTTATACCTTATTCCATATTTTGAAATAGAGCTGTTCCACCCCTGTCCCCAGGTACTGTTACCTGCAGCTGTTCTGAGTGGTAGAGGGAAAATGTGTTTGTTTTTTAAGCAAAGAAACAGCATCATATTGCAGGGGCAAGGGGGCATTTTTCTTTGCACAATTGAGCATGTACACACAAATCTCATTTGGCAGAAACAGGGCCCCAGCTTTATTAAGTATATACAACTCATGCCATGAGCGTCGGCACACGGTGGTGAGGGGTGGATCCGTGACCGCCCCTTCCCAGCTGCAGCCCCACAGGGAAGGTGCAGAAAGCACCCCTAGCAGGCCCGCCCGTTTGCCAGATCCTCTAACCATCAGGCCTGCTTAGCCCGCCATGAAGGCAAGCCCATCTGGTAAAGGCCCACAGGTGTCAACCTGAATTAGAACCTAGCCAGCCTCCCTGCCATGCGCAGAGGCCAGCTCTACACCTCTGAAGCTGCTCCCATTCACATGGCAGCCTCTTAGGGAGTCTCCCGCAAATGGGCCTTAAGCTGACTTGCAGGCACAGGTTGTGCCCCTTGGATCTGCCCACAAACAACTGCCAGCTGTGCCAGCCATAATGTCAAGAATTGACAATAGGCAAGGAAACAAAGGGTGGGAGGGCGGGAAAACCAGCATGGTCTGAGGCAGTGGTGGCAGGCCCCCTCCCATACACGTGGCCAGAATGCCTGCCAGGCAATTATATTTCGAAAATGAAATCATGGAACCATGACTCCTTTTGCCATGCGATCCTAAGTAGAGTCCCATTCTTCTAACTCCCGTGAAGTCAACAGGAATAACTTGCTTGCTTTGTCAGTGTAGTCAATATGCAAAGTCTATCATCCCCCAGTGTTTTAAAAATATAGTCCTCGTCTCTTTTGTAACAAAAGACTATCAACATGAATCCCTCTGTCTGACATTGGAGACATCAGGAACATTTGTTAATAGCGTGGCATTTTTCAAAATCTATTAATATTTGATTATATTCTTCCCTTGGCCACTCTGAGTTGCTTTTGGACCATGTGTTCTCTGTCTTGATGGCAGAGTTTTTAACCATCTCTAGTAGAAGCTAAGAGCCTCTTGTGGCACAGAGTGGTAAGGTAGCAGAAATGCTAGCTGAAGCTGTCTGTCCATGAGGCTGGGAGTTCAATCCCAGCAGCCGGCTCAAGGTTGACTCAGCCTTCCATCCTTCTGAGGTCGGTCAAATGAGTACCCAGCTTGCTGGGGGGTAAACGGTAATGAATGGGGAAGGCACTGGGTCTGCCATGAAAACGCTGGAGGGCGTCACCCCAAGGGTCAGACATGATTCGGTGCTAGCACAGGGGATACCTTTACCTTTACCTTTAGTAGAAGCTATTCAAAAGCATAAAATATATTGCCACAGGGATATATTTTCCAAGAACAAGTCTGCAATTTCCCATTTGTAATTCTATCCCATTGCTTTCAGTTCTTACCTTTCACCTCAGTTTAGATAATGCTTCTCTTTTGGTATGTTGTTTTTACATGTCTCAGGTTCCTCCAAGATAAGGTAGTAATAGGTAACATATGTCCCCATATATAATATTTTAAAGCAGAACTGTTTTGTATCTTTGGATTTAAACTCCCCTTTTAATGCAAGCAAATGTTTTCAGTACTATCAACAGCTAATATAAATTCCACAGTCACTGATAAAAAATTTGTGCTTAATTTCTGGGTAAATAAGGATCAAAATGGACATGATAGTACTATCATGGTCTCCCCCTATATATTACCTGCACATGTATCAAAGAAGTGGTGGGGAAATATTTTTAACACAAGATTAATGACTGGCTGAAGGGAACTGATTTCTGTATCCTCTCCTTCCTTGTGTCACTCTGCTTCTCGTTTCAAAATTTGAACTGAAATGACCTGGAATGTTAATTGTTCATTGAAGGCAACCCTGAAAGCATCATGAGTTGTTCTCCAGTTTGATTTTAATCTGAGGCAGTGAACAGTTTCTCCATTCTGTTCCTTCTGATTCATTCAGTTGCAGCCTTTGATGGTAGGGAAATAGTACGATGTATTTCTTTATTGTCATTACAGGAACTCTTTTAAGGAAAAAGACCGTCTTTGTAGATGACTTGGAAATGCACTCTTTCAATACTAAGGTCATCAGGTGCTGTAAGAAAACTTCACGTTTATTTCTTTGCATAAATAAGATGTAGAACTACAACTAAGAATTACAACTGAACTCTGACTGATTAGCTGTTTTAGCAAAGATTTATCACATGGCATATTATGGCTTAATTTGGATATTATGACAGAGTTTACTAATTTGCCACAGTTTAATTTTGCCTCATATCTGTACACTTATGGTCCCTGTTCCTTTTAGTCTGAGAAGGTGTGCTTGCACCCAAAAGCTCACACCTTGAATAAATCTTTGTTGGTCTTAAAGGTGCTATTGGGCTCAATTATTGTTGTGCTACTTCAGACCAACTTAGCTACCCACTTGAATCTAAGAAGATACAGGTCACAAATGATGTGGCAGGTTACTGTAGATGAGCGATAGGGATGTGAGTGTCCTGCATAGTGCAGGGGGTTGGACTAGATGACCCATGAGGTCCCTTCCAACTCTATTATTCTCTGATTCTGATTCTCTATGTTTGGCTAGAAAAAAGGGGGGCGAATTATCATTTGGCTCAGAAATGGCTGAGACAGCTTTATTTAGATTAGTTTGTGTAAAAACCATCTAAACCCCCAATTCATAGAATTAAAGCTACCATGTAATTAAAGTTTCTAAAGTAAAAGTAAATAAAGCCACACACACACACAATACATACATTTCTAGCCAAAAATGCACGTGCTACTGGCTACATTTTAGGATTTCTTTGAACAGAAGGCACTTCTCATGTGAGGGCAAATAATGCCATCATATTTGCTTTATATTCCACTGAAGATGAAGCACCCTTGTCTGTGGGAGTTGCCCACTTCTCAGAAGGAGATCTATGGTTGATGTAGGGGGCACCAACCAGGAGCAGGAAGCAAGAAATGTCTCTCCCATAAACAGAATAAAGGATCCAGCCCCTCCTCCTACCCTTAGTACACAAATGCACACACACAAACACACACACTCACAGATATAGATGTATACATACATTCATACACACACTAGGTATTTTTCTCTCACACAAACATCATAATTATACATTTTTATTTCTGAACAGATAAATAGTGTTTGCATTTAAATCATGACTGTCATAAGGTTTCTGCCCAGCATTCTTGCAGCAGATAAATATAATTATCATTATTATTAATACCTGTTGTAAAGTATTATATAATCTGGTATATTTACCTTCACAACAGAAAACCAGTGAAATAGGACATGGTAATTCATTCCCACGCCTCCACTCTACAGGTGACAAATTCATGCTGAGGAGAAGTAGATTGCTGACTAAACTAAAATTTAAAGCCAGGTGTTCCAGTCCCAAAGAAGCATTGACTTTTGCCATTACAAAGCGTGCCAGCACTGAGGCAGTATGATGATGTGCCTTTTCCTTGATTTCTTCCACTGATTTCATAGGACTGTTCTACTTTGGGAACCAGCATGGTCTCGTAGTTAGGAGAGGCAGCCTCTAATCTGGAGAACTGAGCTTGATCCCCCACTCATCCACGTGCAGCCAGCTTGGGTGACTTTGGATTAGTCCCAGTTCTCTTACTCAGCCCCACCAACCTCACAAAGTGTCTGTTGTGGGGAGAAGAAAGGTAGGCAATTGTGAGCCTCTTTGAGACTCCTTTGCATAGTAAAAAGCAGGGTACAAAAACCGCTCTTCTACTACTTGTTACAAAAAAAAAAAAAAAAAAGCCCAATACACACACATTTATTCCAACTAGGGCTGCAGGTTAAATTAGTAGATTAAGCAACTAAAGGATGAGTGGATGCACTGGTGGGGGCCATTTAAATCAGTGTGATTAAATTTCAGTTCACAGAGGTTCAAATTATGGAAATACTTATTTGGTTTTAGATACAGCTGTGGTTCTGGTGTGTTTCTGTAGCTGGAAATGAAGAATGACATTCTAAACAGATGGTTTCAATGGCCCTAGAAGGGTGTAGCTGTGTTTAGGATGGCATTGCAAATCCCCTGATGATTAATGAGCAAGTTCTCTGGCTTTCTTTGAGTAGTTCATCTTAAGGGCTCTTCGGGAAATTCAGATTAACTTCCACGTATTCTTAGTCTGAAATGACCATTCGTGGGTGGACTTATAAATGAAACAACTCTATGCCATCTGTCCAGAGGCCAGACATCCTATGGCCATTCAGAAATGCTGAGTGATCTCTCATTCCCACAAAGTAGAACAGAATGCATTTCTATGAGCTTCTCAGTCCATTCTGTATGTTTCAGAAAGGGCTGCCCTGAGTCTTAGCAGAGGTGCCCTGAAAAGCTGCCTGGAGCAACCCTGCAGGGCTAAGAAGGGAAACAAAGGCAAGCTACCTTAGCTGTGCCATTGCTGCACTAGAGTCTGTTAAGAACTGTCAGGCACTTTGTCTTCATCTGAAAAGAAGGCTGAGTCTGAAGGTGAAATCTTGCCCTCCCTTCTTTTGTTCAGCTGAAAGGACTTTGTGCTCCCCCCCCCCCCATGAGTCTTCTTTCTCCCATAAGGAGGGAAAGCATTGCTTATGGCTTCCTCTGCACACTGCTGGAAGAAACACTACAGTTGTCCTTTAGATATGTTCATCCCATCCAACTGGAGAAAAAAGCAACATAGTCCGTGGCCTCTTCACAGTGCCCACTGGCAAAACTTACACGGACGGAGTCCAAAGGGTATTTAGCAGCACAGGAGAAGGAGAAGAAAGATTCCCCCGGATGGATTAAAACAGCAATGAATTTCAGTTATCTTTATCAGGCATGACAGTCGGCTCACTCCCATTAGAAGGGAGTGCCAAGCAGAGACGGGACCTAGAGCTGGAAGATGGCCGGTAGCGGCATGTTTTAAATAGCAGCAATCAGGCGGTTAACATCAGGACAGAAGTGACAACTTTCCCCTATTGATTTGCTTAGCGGCACGTCAGAAGGAAAGGGCATGGCAGTGAATTGCCAGCCTCGAGGGGTGGGCGGGTTGGACAGGGACAGGCTCGCCCTGACTTCCACCGTGGTTCCCCATCAGCAGCTGTTTCGGCGGAGGTCGCTCGGCCCTTCTCACCGCTTCAGCACGCTGGACAGCGAGCGGCGCTCCCGGCGTCCCCCCCCCCCCCCAATTCCCTCCCGCGTCTCATTCCCACCGCCGCGGCCGCCCTGCCGACTGTGTCCCTCCGCCGGCGAGACGAGGTCGGAGCCAATCTCGCCGCAGCGCAGCCCAGGACATCTCCGCCTTCCGACGCGCTCTCTCCAATGCGGAGGCGCGAGAGGAGGGAGGAAGGCTTCTCCCCACCTCCCTAGTTAAGGCTTCTGGTATGAGACTGTAGCTCAGTGACGGGCGAAGGGGGCGGGGGGGGGGGCGGGCGGGCGAGCGGCACACTGACGGGCGAGCAAACACGCGCGCCGCCAGAGGGGCGGGAGAGGACGGTGGGAGGTGGCCAGGGAGGGGAGGGGGGGAGCGCTGTCCGAGGTGCTGAAGCCGGAATCCAGAGGTGTGTGCCGCGCGCGGGCAACTGAGCCATCCCAAGTGCGGAGAGAACGGGCGGGCGGCAGACCTGTCTCACCCCGCGAAGCTCCAGCGACTATCCTTTTCCAGCAGCACTTGGGGCAGGCAGCTGAGCCGAAGTGCGGCCGCCTGTACTATGGAGCAGGAGAAATATTTACCCGAGCTGATGGCAGAGAAAGATAGCCTGGATCCCTCCTTTGTTCATGCAATGCGCCTTTTGGCTGAAGGTAAGACTTTGCCTGATTCTCCCGAGGTGGGATCGCGATTGCTTCTCTCTTGCCTATTGCTGGGCTCCTAGGAAAGAACTGGCAGTTTCTACAGTGGACGGAAATCTCGACTGCTGCCCTGAGTCTAAGCTGAGACGTGTTAAGGGCACAAAATGATAATTAAGAAAAAAAAAACACATGCAGATGCCCAGCCCTGGTTGCGTTGGAGAAAGAGCAAAGCTCTCTTTGATACGATCTCAGATCTACAGGCAGGCAGAGGTTGCGGAGACAGGCGAGGTTGAGACGGAAGGACTTAATCGCATGAGAGATTGCACAGCAGAGGCGAGTCGGAAAGTGCCGTGGCAAAGAGACTGAGTTTTGCCTTTCATTATCGATGGGCACATTGTCCTAGCCTTGATACAGTCATGCGAAGGGGAGCATAATAGAAACCTTAGCAGAGGAGGCGGTGTTTTGGCAGCGTTTCGTCAAGTACAAGGTTAAGCTATAGAAGCTGACAGGTTTCCGCAGACATCCTCAGCACTAGTCAGGACAGTTTGTGTTCGGACTCTGGAATAGGCTTGTCTCCCGGGATCAGTGTCCTGTGTGAAAATAAATAAGCAACACTTGTGCATTTTGCAAACATTTGCTGGAGATGGTTGAACAAGGGGGGGGGAGAGAGAGAAGATTTTCTTTGGTTCCATCTGCAACAGATATTTTGGAGCCTCTTGCTACCCAACGTGCCAATTGATGCCTTTTTAAAAATGTGAATATTTCCATGTGTTAAAGAACAGTCATGTTCATAGCCAGACCAATTACTGCATTTTCATGGGTAGGATTTGTTCCCATTAGCGAGCTTTGTTTCCTTTTCATAATTCCTCTTCAATAATCAATGGTCTTTCCTAACTGCAGTTACTGAAGTTGCTTTTCTGTGTGGCAGATGGAGCTTAGGTGTTTCCTAATTTTATATTCCCAAAAATGAATGCTATGGTCTCATGAAAGGCTTGAGGTTTCGGGGTTGTTGTTTCTTTTTAATGCTCTTGAATCTGTTACCTGTGAATTCAACATTTCATTTGACTTCAGTACAAACATGTTAACTTTGTCAATTGCGTTGTTAGGTTTGATCCATCTTCCTGGAGGGTGGACTAGGAAGGTAACAATGAGGGGCTGGGAATGACCTTTGATGTGTTTATGTTGGGACTGTGGAACTACTTCATTGCAAAGTTGCTAACAGAACTTTCCAAGTTAGTGTCTTTGTATAACTATTTAGTTACTATAAACCTGTTATCAGTGCGTAAGGCACAGCAGTGCTATAATAGGGAGACTTCCTTATTTGTTTGATGTTATGTGCATATTATTAATTTTTCCTTAACATATGATAAAATTGGGTGAAATGTGAAACAATTTTGGCATATGCAGATCAATATGGTCCATAGAAAGTTAGAAGGAAACTTAAAGGATCTTTGATTTATAAAAATCAATCTATCTAAGATTTCTCTTAAGAAATAATATGAAAAATAATTAGGCTAAGAAATATTATTCCTGTGTTCTTATCTGCTTTTTGAAAAACACTTAATCTGATATTTTCTGGATGAATCTTGGAAGAATCTTCAGGTCTCCCTACATTTCTGAAAATTATACAAAACTATATCAGCACCTGCAGATAATGAGGAGACAGTCAATGAATAGGGTATATTTACAGTAGTTATACTGATCGGGTGTAGATTACTATGCTAGTTTCTATAGCAAATCAATTAACACCAATGGGATGAATTTAAAAATTTACCCAAAGGGATATACCACAGATATGTAATTTGAACTTTTCCCAGCAGGGGGAACTATCTACTGAAACACAATGTGGATTTCAGAGAAGGAAAGGGAAAACAGGAGAGAAAGAAAAATAAAATGGGTGTGGGGAATGAAAGGGCATGAACTAATTTTAATTTTAAAACATAATGAAACAGTAGCATGGCTCCAAAAACATATTCATATTTGGTTTTGCAGTTAAAGCAAGAAATCTACTCTCAGAGACTCATAGTAACTAATATTAAGCTGTGTTTCCCCACTGAATGTAACTGTAGGTGAACATATGTGAATATTAAAGAGAGACTAAGGTGAGCTGTTTATGAAGACGGAGAGAAAGCTAATGTGAGATGCACACCAGCTACCTGGCATTATCCTTCAAAACACCATCTGTCAAGGTTTCAGGAGCTGTGCTTTAGACATCTACTAAAAAGGAGTACTGAGATAAACTTTCATTAAAGCAAGCACACCTACCAGGTCTAATTGTCTTGCTGCAGACTGCCCGCAGGAAAGCAAATTTTATATATTATACCACTATTTAACGCAATGCCCTGTAAACTAAATATCCCATTAGTGTTACAAATGATTTTTTCATGATCTCTGTTAAAACTATAACATTGATATTGGCTGTTTGCTGTTAATAGCTCGCAAGTTAATAAAGGGAAAGCCTTTTTTATAAATTGTAACAGAAGAACTCTGATCAGTAATGTATTTCAATGAAATGCACAAGTAAGGTTCTTTTGGTTTGTTTCCCAAGGATTTGCATTCTCTTAGACTTGGAAGTGATTTTTCATGTCACTTGCTAGTGCTTTGGGGGGGTAAAAGTTAGCCAAGCTTACTCGGCATCCTTAGGGAGGCATGCAAGAAACAAATTCTTTAAATAGAGTTTAAATCTAGAATACCTGATTCAATTAAAAACACTTTCTGCATTTTCCTAGGGCTCCAACTGCTAGGAATGCCATACATCATGCCCTTGTGTCTAATTTATTTCTAATGGATACTTTGTTTTCCTGAATAAAACTTTCAATAAGCAGTCTCTTTCAACCTTCAGGTCCAGTTCTTTTTATCCTAGTGGATCATAAAAATGCAAGAAAATTTTTCAGAAGTATTTTAGCATTCCTTAGGATACAGTTTGAGCATATGACAGTCCTGAGCACGGTCCGTAACAATCTGCTATCCTATGCACACTTACTTGAGGAAAAGCTCTGTTGAACTCAACAGGCTTACTTCTCAGAGAGCATCCATGGAACCAAGAATATATGCAATAGAAATAGTTGGATACATAGAGTTGATTTATCTCTCTCATTGTATAACTAGCCATATAATTGTAAGCAGAGCTACACCCAGTGAAACCCCTTGACTTCAATCGATTTAGGCAGCTGCAGTTCTACTTAGAGCAGCATTGCAAGGCATGGCATCTTAGTTCCTGCCAAAAACAAAATGCACTCTTACATGTTTCAGTTCAGTGGATTTCAATGAGTTATATACAGAAATTCACCTTCTTCTAGATCTATCCTATGTATGGGCACGCCTAGCATCTAGAACTCAAAGGACACTCTTGCTTGGAGCTTGTCATTTTAACCTTGTAGGGCTCACAGCTTTAAATCTTTAATACACAATTAAAATATGAGCAGGATTGAAGGGGAAATATTCAGCACCTGTAAAATCTCGGCTCCTGAGAGAAAGTCTCCCCATCATAACTGTGGAGCATTGTGCAGTTATGTGTTATAACAGGCAGAATAATTGCTCAGCTTTTTATGTTCATTGTTAACTGTATTAACCATACAGGATCAAGCCGTTAACCTTTCTAGCAGGCAGGGAAGTGATCACAGTTCATCATTCAACCAAGTTTCTTTCAATGGCTATCGGAACATTTGAACACCTAGCAATAAGGGCATTCAAACAGCTTTCTTTATGTGCAGCACTCTACTATTGTAGCTGCACTGAGGGCTACACATCCCAGTTTCAAGTCTTCTTGTATGGACACCACAGTGGTGAAATGACACGAGGCTCTGCTTTTGTGTGAGTTTCAATGTGCGCAAGACAGAAAGGGCAACCCGAGAACACAAATTAAATGCAGGTTGGCTGTTTGTGATGATAAGCACAGCACAGGATGACTCAACTGGAATCTGCAGTCTTGCACCCTGTTGTTTGCCAAAGTTTCTAACACCCCCCCAATTTTAATTTTGTTTTTCCATCAGCAAATACGAGTGATTAGAAAGCCCAACTGAAATATAAAGTTATGCATATCGCTGAGGGAAAAATCATTATGTCCCTCCATGGGCAGTGCTGGAATTCTCAGTGAACTGCTGCTTCTTGAGAAATAAGTGAACATGAGAGTCATGAAAAAATCTTAGATGATCTCTCTGAATATGCAGCATCACACCAAGAATGAGCTATCCAATATGGAGTAGGGGCTTTTGAAAGCACAAGCATCTCCTGCCCACTTCCTAAGAAACAGTTCACACTATTACGCAGTAATTGGTTTAAACTACAAGTACAACAATATAGGCTAGATATCAGGGGGGGAAAATTTCACAGTCAGAGTAGTTCAGCAGTGGAATAGGCTGCCTAAGGAGGTGGTGAGCTCCCCCTCACTGGAAGTCTTCAAGCAAAGGTTGGATACACACTTTTCTTGGATGCTTTAGGATGCTTTGGGCTGATCCTGCGTTGAGCAGGGGGTTGGACTAGATGGCCTGTATGGCCCCTTCCAACTCTATGATTCTATGATTCTATTAGCTCTGTGAACCCAGCAGGGATTAGACTGGGACTATTTCTTTCCAGAGCATCATCTAGGTGCATAGCCAGAGTCTTTTGTAAATCACCTGTAGATGTAATGATGTGCCAGAATGATGGTGAACCATCTTGTTCAGCATGTACAAGACCTTTAGCATTCCTAAGGGAACTGCAGATACCAGACTTCGGCTTTAATCTGCTGAGTGAGAACTGTATATGAGAAGCACAAGTCTTTCTAGCTGCCTTCTAATGTTTTCTCTACCTTCCTTGAGAACAGGAGATAGCTTGGCAGATTGCCAAGTCATATGATTCCCCTCCTTCCCAGTTAGTGTTGAAGGGAAGCTTACCCTTTTAAGGGCATAAGTCATTATTAGTAAATGTAGGTCAAAGCAGGCAGGGTCTGTGTGGGTTAATGACTAAATTGTTAGATAAAGTACATTGATCAGCCACCAGGATATTAGATGTGAATGAAGGGGTCTTCTCTAGAACAGGTTCTCAGAACAGGTTAGAGCAGGGGTAGTCAAACTGCGGCCCTCCAGATGTCCATGGACTTCACTGGCAAGGGCTGATGGGAATTGTAGTCCATGGACATCTGGAGGGCTGCAGTTTGACTACTCCCTGGCTGAAACAGGAATCTGAAACCCCTTGGGGTTTTTCTCACCTGGTGTATCCAGGGCTCCCTGACAGAGGACTGTCTGTGTGTGTTCTGCCTTGACATGTCTTTGTGGATATCTGTGACTCTGAAGAGGCAAGAACAGAGTTTATGACTGTCCCAGGAATTCAGGTCAGTTAGAATACCCTGGTATTAGGGGGAGAAATGACTCTGAATCTCCACTAACACATTCCAAAAGGCAGGATTACCTGTAATAGAGGGATGGTCATTAGGTAATCAATGTGGCAATTAATCCTTTATAGAATGATGGTTTGTCATAAAGTTGTAGCTCATTTAACAACCACCTCGTATGCCTCACTTCTCCCTAGAGCTCTTTACAACAGGTAGACCCAGATCAGAGATACTTAAGTTCAAATCCCTCCTGTACAACTATATATCTTCAGTCTTTGAGGCTTCAGTCCCATGCTCATATACACTGGAGTAAGCCCATATACTTTTGTGACATTTACTCTGAGGTAAGCCTGCTACATCTTCCTTATTTGCAACTTTGAGGTAATAGTGATAAATTTCACATGCACCTGCAATTTGTAAAAAGAATCAGGTTAAAGATTTCAAAATACCATGCAAATTAAAAATGCTATTAAAAGCATAACAGCAATTATATGCAACAATATTTGCATTTAAAAAAACTTTGTTTTTCTTCCTGAATACTGTGCGATGTGAACTCACAAGTAGGTTTGATTTTATTACTCAGTACTTGAAATTTGCCTTCCATAGAAGGTCTGCTTGGCTCATTAATATATATTTCTGCTGGGAATCAAGGGGCTGTGATAAGGTCACTGCATGCAAATTATTTTCCCTTGCAAGGTATACTGTATGGAGAGGGTGTCTTGTTTCTAGAAAGGAAAGGTTATGACTTAATCCAGTGACCTACTGCCGTTCAGACACTTGTTATTTATTTGTGGAGAGTTATAACTAGCGACCCAATGGGATCTTCAGTCATAGCCACAAAGATAATTTATTAGTTGATCTTGTCTGTGCATGGCTTGAAACTCAAATGAGCTTACTGTAATATAATTTTACTTTGCAATAAATTAACTGTCAATACCATTAATCACTATCAATGGCTTTTCTTGGTTGTTTTGTTCTTTTTCAAGAGGAGATCAAAGTTCTCCAAGTAGATAGATCAAAAAAATTCGGTAGTAATCCTAAAAATATTTTTCGGGGAGTAAGCCACATTGATAGAAATGGGACTTTCTTCTGCGTAGACCTGTTTGTTCCTGCGGCTGCCGACAGCTGTCATTCCTAATCACAATGTCACCCTTGTAAGTTGACTGGAGTCAATGGGTTTAGAAAGGGGTAACTCTGTTTAGGATATCACTGTTAGTAAATAAATAGTTAAAAGACTAAATTGGAGCTGATTCAGATATGAATGATGCTCATGATTTGATGACCTGTTACTTACTGAAATATTTCATTGGAGACAGCTAAAAAAATATTCATATGAGAGTCAACACATTGTTTGCTATAGCTTGGTAGAGCACAGACTGCACAGAAAATGTCCACACTCAGCCCCTGACAGATCCCATTAGAAGGTTCTGGATAAGACAACCACTTGAAGCCTTTGTAAGGTGATATAGCACAACAAATGCTCTATATGCACCAGTTCTCAGGTTCTACCCCCATGGTTGTGGATCTCAGATAATGTATGTTAGGGAGGATCGTTCTATGCCTGAGAGCTAGTGCATATCAAGGTAGACCATGGTAAGTTGGATAGAGCAATGATAAAACACCATATAAAGTATATTCATATATTTTTATAAAGCCACTGTCAAAGTGGACAATATCTGTCTAGCTAGACAATATCTGGCCAGATAGAAGGAGTTATATGCCATTTTTTCTCTGCCATAAGGAGTCTCAAAGCAGCTTACAATCTCCTTCCCTTCCCCACAACAGACACCCGGTGAGGTAGGTGAGGCTGAGAGAGCCCTGAAAAACTGCTTATCTCATTTGGACTATAGGCAGCATATTATTCCAGCTCCTGGTTTCCCATTTTTAAAGCCTCATGTAACCAGAGAATGTGAATGACCACCTGCTCCCATGCATTCTCATACGGATTTTGCATTCATGCCTGCTGATCCTGTTTCATCTGTTGTGCCTAGAGAAGTGAGTTCGGTGGCCGCAAAGGACGGGGTCTTCTAATTGGTGGCAGCTTTTATTTAGAAGAGACTTCCTCTTTCCCCTTGGTTGGTTTCACTGCTGACCATTATTAGATTTCAACAGGCTTCTATGAAACGGTAGGATCTTATGCCCCAGGATTAATGTCAGCATTTGCAGCCACAAAGGCTACTCTACTCAGGCACAGAGGTGATGAGGACCCTAGACGACTAGCAAGAAGAATGTGGAGAGACAAGTTGAAATGATTTGCCTCATGGCCAGCCTGTTCCATATAAACACAGATCTCAGCCAGCAGCAGAACACTGGGAATTCCAAGCACCCCCCCTCCCCCAAGCCTGATCACATCATCTATGGTTGCCATTTTCCACCTGAGGGCAGGAGAAAACATGGAGGGTGATATGCAGGAGGCAGTTTCCAGCGTCCTGACATGCTGATGTCACTTCCGGGATGATGTTGGTGGTGAGCCCCTCCTCTCCACTAGTTGCCAGCCTAGTGCTGGCAACCTGTATTTATGAAGAGCTTCCTTGAGGCCAAAATAAAGGACCGATTTTTCCTACAGAAAGAAAGGGAAAGCAGGCCTGCTCTCAAAGAGCTTGGGGGGGAGGGGAGCTGCATTATTTCCCCATTCCCAAATCAGTTCCTCACAGAGATAACTCCTCCTTGGGTGGTCTGCCTCTCAGTCCTAGAGTGTTATTGTATGATCTCTGTTGTATCTGCCATAATTATTTCAGCCAACAATAAAATTGTTGCTGTTGCGAGAATCTTTGGGGGGAGGGGGGGAATTAGGTTTGACCTCTTGTATATATTTCTTTCATTGTGCTGGGAGATCTCTCAGATATTGATGCAAAGTGGTGGTGTATATATGAGTCTTTAAAAATCAATTGGGATTAAGTTTTTATGTCAAGTGATATGGAGTTTCTTCCTTTGGATATTAATGTGGGCAGCTTGGTTTAACTGTGCAACATAGTGACTGACATGCATGCACACAAGTCGGCTGCGGCTTAGTGCTAGAGCATTTGGTCGGCAGGCAGAAAGTTCCAAGTTCAATCCCTGGCATCTCCATTTGAATGTATCAGGTACAAGGTGATGTGAAAGACCTTCTGCCTCAGGGCCTGGAGAGCCCTACCAGTCTGAGTAGACAACAGTGACTTTGATGGACCAGTGGTCTGTTTCTGTATGAGGCTGGTCATGCTTTTGCAATGGTTTGCAACTCTGAACTAGAAGAGCCTCTTGTGGCGCAGAGTGGTAAGGCAGCAGACATGCAGTCTGAAGCTCTGCCCATGAGGCTGGGAGTTCAATCCCAGCAGCCGGCTCAAGGTTGACTCAGCCTTCCATCCTTCCGAGGTCAGTAAAATGAGTACCCAGTTTGCTGGGGGGTAAACGGTAATGACTGGGGAAGGCACTGGCAAACCAGTGAGGCACTGGCAAACCAGTATTGAGTCTGCCATGATAACGCTAGAGGGTGTCACCCCAAGGGTCAGACATGACTCAGTGCTTGCACAGGGGATACCTTTACCTTTACTGAACTAGAAAATCTGTAGATTTACCTAAATGTCTAACAGTAGGAACCAGAAAAATTAAAAATGTCAACACTGAATCTTACTGTTTATTGGATACAGATATAAGAAGAGAGGAGTCAGATTAGCTTGCTGCAGGAACAAGAATTGTGGGCTGCCCTACACAACAGCTTTGCCTAGGATGCCCTTTCAGAGGCAAAAGACAACTGCTGACCTACAGAAGCTTGTGCAGTGGGAAGCCAGTCATACCCCAGAGCAAGTGTGGGCTGACCAGCTTGGCATGTCTGTTTTATTTCTTTTAGTAGAATTCCCATAACCAAATGTTGTTTTAAAACATTGCACTAACCTGTGCAAAGTGAGGATGACTCTCATTCAAAGAACATTAAAAAAAAAACTTGGCTAGCTCACATCAAAGTCCACCTTGTCCAGCATTCTTTCCCCACCAAATATCCCTGCAACTGGCCAGGTGCTAGCTGACCTTCTGGAAACTAGCCAGCTGTCCTCCTACGTCACCCCTCTTGAAATACTATACTTGCTTCTATAACTCTGTCTCAGTGATTTCAGTGGAACAATGAGGGGGAAACCTTGCCCACAATACGGACTGATTTTTTTCCCTTCATGACAGCTTGTCCAGACAGCTGTTGGCATTGCTTAAATCATCTTACAGACCCTTACATTCAGTATTTCACCTACTGAACCCTACGGGCTGATAAATAGGCAATAAGTGCCTTGAATTGGCATGAGGGCTGACTATCGCTACATCATTGTCACAGCTCATAGTGTTGGAGTGCTGATGTTGGTCGCTGACCCAAGGCTGTACTTGACAGTGCAAACCGGATCGGAGTTATGCCCTTTTAAGCCTATTGGCTTCAGGGTATGACACTATTTTGGATTGCACTGTCAAGGTACCGTTGTGTGTTCTTGCTGCTATTGTTGCTAAGAACTTTAGGGTAAAGCTAGCTTTGCAAGAAGCACACAAACACAATTCATATTGTTAGAAGAGGATGTTTGTTTACTGAATCAATTTGCAAAGAGTAGTTACAATGCAATAGCAATTACATCTGGCAGAGTCTTCCAGGAGGAAAATTGCATTGGCCAGGAGTAATGACCCATCTTGGATGGTACTCTAGACTCTCACTGTATATTCAAGTGGATACAGATGCAGTTTCATTTAGTATTCTATACCATTTATAAGACCTATTGTATAAATACAGAGGGTTATCAAACTCCAGGTGGTCTATGAATCCCAGAAAATTCTATTATAAAACTATGTCACTGATGTGGGTGTACTTTTTCATGTTCCTACGAGGGTTGTCAGATATTCCCTAGCAACCACCGGGTACGGGGATTACTAGGCACAAAGAAAGGCCTTGGATAGTGTCACCAGTGATGTAGTGATGTCACTTCCATCACACACTAGAAGTGACATCATCACATCACTGGCAAATGTGAGGATGCCCTGGTATTTGGGCAAAAATTCTATGGTGGGAGTCATTTTTACCATAGAGATCTTACCCAAATTGCAGAGTATCCCTGCA
Organism: Paroedura picta; assembly: GCF_049243985.1. NCBI lineage: Eukaryota > Metazoa > Chordata > Lepidosauria > Squamata > Gekkonidae > Paroedura > Paroedura picta. The sequence goes on from NC_135369.1 coordinate 148,834,943, forward strand.
TTGCATCAACATGATGATATTGTATCCAGTGTACTTTGCTGGTGACACAGGCCTTGACTTCCTTTTGCCGCCAGTAAGTCCCTTACCACAGAGTCCCTTACCACAGAGCAAATGCTGGCAGGGGCTCATGGGAATTGTAGTCCATGAACATCTGGAGGACCACAGGTTGACTACCCCTGGTTTATAGGATTATTCAAGAAAAACTACACAAGTCTTGTCATATTCTTGGGGCATTTTAGGTGCAGGAGTCTATGGTAACCACCAGTTTCCTATTAACTTGTTTTTCACAGAAATGAAGCAATTTATGTGGGGTTCTTTTCACTCCCTGTAATATCTGTTAAAATGACAAGGCTGCAGATGGATAGTGGACCATGGAAGGAAAGCTGCTACTACCAACTCTCCGTAGAGGTAGCATAGTGAAATTGTCCAAATCAAATGATGCATTGTGAACTGCACACATCACCAGATCTAGAGCTGCATACTTCTCAAATTATTCTTAAAGATTTTTCAGCCACTGGCAAGTCCGCTATATTGATATATCCAGTGGGGTAACCATGTTGGTCTACTGGAGCAAAACAAAGAGGCCGTCCAGTGGCACCATGATGACGATGAGTGTTTATGTATGAACTTTTATCAGACAGATCTCCTTTCTTTGGATAAAGGGGCAAGGAAAGAAGCAGGTTTCTTTCCTGCCACTGTATCTGAAGAAGAAAGCTCTGTAAGAAGAAAGCTGGAGCTGGAATAAATGCTGCTCCTCTTCAAGGGGCCACTGGACTTCTGCTTTATGTTGACATAGACCTGAGATGGGTAGATAGTTAACAGGAGATTGAAGCTGAAGCGGTAGGTGTGCTTGACATGGTTCTTCCAGGATTCCTTGAGAGCAGTGGAGTTCAATTTTCCTACGGCCAAGGAAACCTTTCCACCTTGATCTGACTACTGTCCAAAATGCCTGGATCAGCACATTCTGAGGTGCTTTCTTGGTTTACATTTGCACCAGAAAGTTTGATCAAAGCTTTTATTTGCTGAACCCAGCCCCTGGAATATATTTATTTCTTTAAATGCTTGTGCCCACCTTTCCTCAGGGTGGCTTACACATTCCACTTTAAAACAAACAAAAAGCAATGTGCCCTCCCCTTCTCCAGTGTGTGGCAGAAGAAGATCAGCAAAATGGAACATACTTGTCACTCAAAAAATTGGTCACCACCATCAGGGATTTCATGCTAGATGTCCCAGAAACCTCAAGGTTCCCTGGAATGCAGCTTCAAAATCTCTGCACTATCATTCCTAAACTATAACGAAGAAGGTAGTCATTAGAGGTTATGAAAAACTGTTTTGAGTCCCTATTGGAAAGGAAAATGGGGTAGGAGGGAAGTAAATATGTAAACAAATCAACTTAGGAGAAAATCAAATGACCTCTCGTATTTATGCAGTTGTTCTTTAAACCGTTAAAATCAGCAAAATTGAGGCCACCAAGGAAAACAAGAGCGAGACAAGAAAATAAACTCTAGAGATACTTATATTTAGTGCTGATCTTCATGGCATCTGACACTTTCCATAAGGATGAAGTAGGCAGGATAGTACCCTTCAGTGATCTTTCGGCTGAGGTGGCAGACTGGAGTCTTGCATGAGTTAGACCTCTGTGTTCACAGTGGCTTTAATGGAGTGTCCATATTGGTGTTTGTTGGAAGACTGGAGACATTGGACACATGTGACGCCTCTCATGGCATTCAGAGGCAAGGTCATGCATACCAGCAAGGTGCAAGATCATGTGTATTAGTGTGTGAGCAGCACAGTGCACATATACATGCATTGCACACCACAAAAACATGGTTCCTAGGTAACACTAAACATACACACTTTCTCCATGTATGTATGTAATGCAAGGAAGAACCAACAAACATTAACTTTACAAATGAAACTGGGGGTGAGCACCTGGCTTAAATAATGCATTCAGAAGAAGAAGAGTTGGTTTTTATATGCTGCTTTTCTCTACCAGGAGACTCAAAGCAGCTTACAAAATCGCCTTCCCTTTCCTCTCCCTACAACAGACATCCTGCGAGGGAGGTGAGGCTGAGAGAGCCCTGATATTACTGCTCATTCAGGAAAGCTTTATCAGTGCTGTGATGAGCCCAAGGTCACCCAGCTTGGTGTAATGGTTAACAGCGGCAGCTACTATTCTGGCGAGCTGGGTTTGATTCCCTGCTCCCCCATATGCAGGCAGCTGGGAGACCTTGGGCTCCCCACAGCACTGATAAAGCTGTTCTGACTGAGCAAGAATATCAAGGCTCTCTCAGCCTCACCCATCTCCCAGGGTGTCCATTGTAGGGAGAGGAAAGGGAAGGTGATTGTAAGTCTCTTTGAAATTCCTTCTGGTAGAGAAAAGCAGCATATAAGGACCAATTCTTCTTCTTCTGTCTGCATGTGGGGGAGTGAGGAATCAAACCCTGCTCTCTAGATTAGAAGCTGCTGCTCTTAACCTCTACACCAAGCAACCTCTCTCAGAGATATTAATGTTCCATGTGATAGGAGAATTATTCAAGCATACTAGAATAATTCTAGCATACTAGACATGCATTCACTGTAACTTGCGAACAGGGCTAATCTGAATTCAAGCATCCTGAATGTGTTATAAAGCTGATGAACTGATTGTTTCTGTTGTTCTACTGAAGTGACTTGTTGAAGTGAACCTAGCTAGTTCTTCCTGTCATTTTTAATTCATGGAGATCTCACTCTTAGGGTTGTTTTGCAACATTTAATGCATTGCTGAATAGGCAGAATGTTAAGAATGCTATACATCTGAGAATTGTTTTTTTTTAAATCTGTACAATTGTGGCAATAAAGGAAGAAGTGGAGGGAGAAAGGAAAATATGTATTAAATTACATATTGTGTTTCTTTTCAGAACAGACTTTGCCTTCGCCACCAAAGGAGCACAAAGGGAAAGAAAAATTGAGAGATGCACATTTCAAGTGTTTGTGCGTGCACGCATATCAGTGAATATATTTCCTTCTTTTGTGTCCCTGAAATTCTTTCATCCCTTGAACTGACATGATACATGTTGTCAGAGCTACTAGTGGACCACGCAAGGGCATGGGAAGAGAGTGAGACTTCCAGGGCGAAGGATGTGCTTCAGTCCCTGAGGAGTGAAAGGGATGCTACAGTGCACTCCTTGGCAAGCTGCATAAATCATTGGCTTTGCAGCATGGGAGGCTCTGACAGATAGAAATGCATTGAACTGTACAGTAAAAGGAAGGACTCTCTTGTATCTGCCATAATTATTTCAGCCAGGAATATTTTCTTTGCTCGTTTGCAGAGACTTTCCAGGATGGAAAGGTCAACTGTGAGTATCTTGTGCACGACTGCCATGCATCTCACAACCCCTGAGCCATAAAGGGGGTATTGCTGTCCAAACCAGACACTAACTTTATCATTATTCTGGAAATGGGGGTCTTCCTTCATGACCTACTAGCAAGTTACAAGACATTGGGCTTCCTTGTTGCTTGTATGTTTACACACATACACCTGAGAGTGGGAAATAACCACTCACATAATGAGGTCCAGGGTACAAACCGCTTCCTCTGTAAGTTTTGGACCTTAAATGGGATTCTGTAGCTCATTGATTCTTAATTAAGAAGCAGACCTGTTCTGAAAGAACAGGATGAGGCTTCCCGGTAAATCAGTAACAAGTAACAAGCCATGCCTGCAGGCTTACAGTGAACAGATCCAGAACAAATTCTTGGTTAATGCTCTGGAAAGATCACTAATTCCTAGTGGCAGGGACCCCCTCCCCCTTGAGGAAGAGGATGCATCATCAAGGATCCCAAAACCTTTCCCCTCTCTCATGATGCAGAACTTTCATGGTGAACGTTCATCAGACCCACTGCATGTGGCTTCTCTCTTCTCCACTCCCCATGGCAGGGTCCAGTGATCACTTAATGCGTGAAATGAAGGTTCCATTTAAATGCTTAGCAAATGACTCCTGCTAGTTCTTCTGTTATTGGTTAAGAAGAGGGTGCTGGCTACAAAGTTTGCATTGATGTCCTCTTACATCATCAGTCACCATGGGGCCCAAAACCCACTTTATGGAAATATTAACACAATGCCAAGAAATCCATAGGAAATAAGTGGATTGGGGCAGGAGGTCCTTGATTGGAAGCAAAGATCCTTGGTTTGTTAGAAAGCCAGCTTTCTGTCTCCATACACAGGCAGATGCACACAATAGCTTTTCACCTGACAACCGCAGAGGTAACAAATGCACTCCGTGTAGCAACTATTTACCGATCCAGTTGCATGCCTTGAGTGCAAGACAGCTACAGTATCACTGCAGCAGATGCTCGGCAGGGAGGGAAGATATGGGGACCTTGCTCAATAAGGCAAATGAAAATCAATGGATATTTATTACCTAGAGAACACGAGTCCTCAAAAACTTCCTGTTTGGGAGTTGCTGAATGGTCTCCTGTTTTGATTGTGGAGTGAAAATCAGTGCCTGGAGAGGACAGTAGGAATATTGTCACCACACGAAAGGGCTTTTGTTAGGGAAACATTTGCCTTTCAAAATCCCATTCCCCTCTCTGCATCTACTTACATACCATATTTCCTGTTCAATGACTGATCCTTGCTAAGTTTTTTTAATGGGAGCAATAATGCAATACTAATTAAGGCCAAATGAATAACTGAGAGTAAGGACTGCAAGCTGGATCCAACCAGGTTTTTTAGTTGGTCTCAATTTAGACCCCACACACATGTCTTTGCACAAACAGGTCTCATGTTCCCCAGCATAGCTGTTTTTCACCAGCAGAGGAGATGATTGAATCCAACAAGGTTGTTTTGAGACCTGTCAGCCAATCAGAGTCATGTAGTGAATCAGCTGACAGCACCGTATTACCAGCCAGCTTTGGGTATTTGATGACATCTTTGCGGACCTATTTAGCCAACTGAGAATGAGATCATGTTACCTGGATCCCAACCAGTTATAGTATGATGACTTAATGCTCAATAGTCAATCAGTGCTGGCTACGTGACAGCCTCATGCATAAACAAAGATGGCTGAAAGAGCAGGAAGAAACCATGCAAATGAATATATGAATGTTTAGACGAAAAACAGTCAAAGAAGTTACTTTTTGTTACTGTTTGTGAAATGCTGTTAATAGTTTCAGCTCTTCTCTAATACTGCCTTTGAATCCCATGTGGTGTGTAATAAAGGCTGTACAAGAGATAGACATTTTGCATGCGCTTAGAGATCTTCAGCTGTGGCTTGGCAGCTATTATGGTCGATCCTCATCATTCCAAACAACTTTTAGGGTTGAGCCCTGCATGAAATGAAATACTGTCTGCTGTTAACTTAAATATGAAAAACAAAGACTGCAACCCATTTATCCTCCTGCTTTCTATTGCCTGCCGCTTTGGGCAGGGAGCAGAAAGCAGGGGTCACACACTGCTATGAGCAGATTCAGTTCTCAAACCAACCTCCCAGTTTTATCAGTTCATCATTTGGTTTGTGGTTCAGCCACAAGCCACAAACCACAAACCAAAATGAACCACAAAATGCCATCCATGACCCCCATTACTTGCTGGCAATGGGGATGCCCCATTCTCCACTTCTGCTAGCTTCCTGATCACGCTGCAACCAATGCCGCTCACTCATACCATTTTCAAGCCTTGTTTGCCAGGGGAAGACCACCTGTCCAGCAAAAGTGACATCACGTTGACTGTCAGGATTGGACCCCAACAGCTTTTCTTTTCTTTTTTTAAAGAAAATCCTAGTACTAAATGGCAGCACATCCTCATGACAGGGGGGAAAACACCCCTGAAAATATTGAAATTAAGGTAGAAAGTGAGGGTTATTTTGGAAAAAAATGAGATGAGATGAGAAGGATGCAAGCAATAGGTAAGAGAAGCACTGGAGCTTCGGACTGGTCTGGTGTGTCTCATGGTGGTATAGCAATGAGCAAACCTTGATAATAACAAACATAAATGTAGTGTACAAACAGAGTCCAGTGGCATCTCTAAGACCAACAAAGTTTCTTCAAGGTATGAGCTTTTGTGTGCACACACACTTCCTCAGATACAATGTCATGGAATTGAAGTAATCAGTTCATAGGCAAAGTGTGAGAGTAAATCGGTTAAAGGTTTCAGAGATAAATAGGAGGAAAAACAGCAATTTGAATGTGTTTGTATTCACTTGAGATTGAATTGCATGTTGTGTATAATAAATATGTCTACATTAAGAGATGATCAATTGCTGACAGCAGTTAGCTGAGAACTTGCCTTTCTGCCCCCTGTTTGTCCTCTCAAGCATGGAAGTATCTTAGGGCAGTGGTCTCCAACCCCCAGTCCGGGGACCGGGACTGGTCTGCGGCTCCTCCTCGTCCTCCTCCCTGGCTGCTGCCTCGGGGGCTGCCTTGCCACTCTGCCACTGGCTCACATTTGGTGCTCTCCAGTGGCTGCCATGGCTGGGGCTCCCCCTCAGTGTGGCATTGCATAGCTGCTGCTGGCAGCGCCCCCCAACGGGCAGCAGGAAGTCAAGGGCGCTGGTGGGAAAGCAAGTGGAGCAGGGGTTCAGGCGGCGATGTCTCTCAGCAAAAGACTACCCCCCCCCCCGGGGCCTCAGTAAAATTGTCAAGTGTTGACCGGTCCCCGGTGATAAAAAGGTTGGAAACCACTGTCTTAGGGCAATTCCTTCTTTGAAGTAGAGCATTTGGCTGTCTCTGTTCACAGACCAGAGAAAAGCATTTATATACCATTCCAAACTACATTGCATGATACTAGCCATAGCTGCATTACAATCGACTCATTCAAATTAATTATTCCCATGAAGAGATAAATAACAATACAGATTATATTTGGCCTTTCCGAGAGGTTATTAAGAATATAGGTTAACATATGTAGTGAGGTTAAAAAACCAATATCCCTGTTGAGTCTGGGGGATTTTTCTGAGTATTGTAATAACTTGCATTTCAGCAATTTCCCTTTCCGTTCTGTTCTGGAAGTTCCTTTAAAGTGATCTATTGAATGTCTTGGAAGGTTGAAGTATTGTCTCACAGCTTTATCAGTCTTGTGCTTCCTGATGTCAGATTTGTGTCCATTTAACCTTTGGCACAGGGCTTGCCCTGTTTGTCCTACTAAGAGAACAGAAGGGCATTGTTTGCATTTGACGGCATATATGATGTTAGAAGATGAGCATGTGATGGTGTAATTGATGTTGCTGGGTCCAGTGATTGTGTTGTCTGGATGTATGTGACAGCAAAGTTGACACCTGGGTTTATTGCAAACTCTGGCACCAGTGTCTGTGTTCAAATTAGATGTTGTATTATTGTGGGTGGGGAGATGTTTGAGATCGGCAGGAGGCGGCTGTCTGTGTGCAAGAAAAGGTTTGTCCCCCGGAACTTGTGAAAGAGAACAGTAATTTTTCGGTAGAGGTTGTAATTCAACTGATGACGCATTGAACGGTTTTGAATTGAGAGCTATATGTGACCAGTGATGTTCTGTTATTCTCTCTTCGAGGCCTGTCTCATAGCAGATTTTCTCTGAGTATCATTCTGGCTTTCTTCACTTGTTTCTTGAATTCTTCAGGTGGGTAATGTAGTGTATTCCTAATTCCTTTTTGGGCTTGGTGCTGAATCATAAGAGAGGGCCATGGCTCTCTGAATCATTGATGGTTGCAAAGCGGAGATGAGTAATGTGAAATTCAGCAAACAGTAGCGACAGCAAAGTGGTGGTTTCTGTTAGGTCAGGGAAATTGTAAAAGAACATCCTTTCCTTCTTGCAGCCTGACCCCTAAACATGTGTTATGTTGGAAATCAGCCCCATTAATTTCAATGAGGGCTGCTTCCAAATGGCCTATTTAGGATTGCATTCTTCACCATTTTTACTGTTAACTAAAGAACAGGCATCCTGCAGTGAGAGAAGAAAGAGAAGCCTAATTAGAGAAAACAAAGAAAAATCAGCTTGCATTATACCCTGTGGCCCTGGATTGGCTGTGATTGTACAGCCCTGCTGAAGCACCCAAAACGGGAGAACTGGAGATGGGAAGTAATTAAAAATTAGCAGCAACACTCAGCTCTTCCTTTCTCTTCTTGCTCTAATCATCCATCTCCTTCTTCCCCCAGTTCTTGTATTCATCCTGGGAGAGATCTCATTAACGAACTGTAATATGCATCCATAAAGAAATGCAAAAGGAAATTAGGAGTGGGAGAGAAAACGGAGACCAGTGGAAGGGAAGAGGGAACACAGGACACCTCGGCATGACAGCAAACGAGACAGATCTTCAGCCAGGAAAGATCTCCGTTCAAATCAAATGAAGAAGGGGGAAAAGTGCCCAAAAGGCAAATTTAAGAGAATTCACAGGTGTACTCAGTCCTAAGACAAACACCGGAGAAACATTACCTTTTTGAACCTCATCATTATATATTTTCAAAGCTTAATACGCAGCTCTAGAAGACTTCCATTGCATTTTGATTAATTCGACATGAGAGATAAAAGCAGCTGCTAATAAAATTGTGAAATGACCCACCTGTTAATTTTTTAAAAAAAAATGAAATGGTGGGAGTCATTTGATTTAACATTTCTCACCCTTGGCAGAATCTTTCACTACAAATGTTTTCTGTTATTTTGGTGCTAACCTTTTGGACTTTGTGTTCAGAAGTACATCTGCACAGACTGTGTTTTATACTTGCATATATTTGAAACAATAATCACAACTGCCATTCTGATCAGACAGATGCTGCCAGAGATATACAAATTGGAGCTGAAATTATAGCCCTTTGGAAACATTGTGATTAGACCGGTGACATTAAGTGCTTCTGAGCTTCCCATTTCAAAAGGTAAAATGGGATTCCTTTGGCTTCAAATTCCTTTAATATGTAAATTAAAGGCTCTTAATCTTTCTCTATTTAGCTATTAGGTTTGTACCTTAAAGTTTCTTTTTTTAATGAACCTTTTGAAAACCTCACAGAATAATCAGTCTGATGTACATGAATGAAAAAGTTACCATATCACCATTTTCACTGTATTGTTAGATAAAGCAGAGCTCGATCTCTTTCTGCCTTTGACTGCCTTTGCAGCCTTTCTAGCCCAGATCCCATCCTGAAAGATGGATGTGTGACTGATGGCCAGGGAACACTTTCTTGATTGGTTTTCTCTTTTTACCATTCCACAGAATTTCTTATTTACAACGTTAATCAATTTCATGTGCAGAAATGGACCCTGCATCAGGCCAAGACCAGAAGCTGGTCCTAGGAGTCTTTTGAGGGAATAAACTTTTCCTGGGTCTACCAGACTCGGGTCACTTGACCTCTTTTGCCTCCTACTACATTGTATTATGCAAGTTTTGTAGTGTGCTTAACTCAGCAGCATATGGAGAGTATCCTGCAGGCATATTTAGATCAGGAACTTCCTGGTATTTTTTAAATAATCCCCCTCCTGATTGGCTCCGTTGGAGACTACCTGCTCCTTTGACCATACTTCCTCCCTTCTAGATGAAGAACAGTCAGTCAGATTGCTAGGATTCTTAGGGCTTTTCTTCACGTTGGGCATCATTGTGTGAAGCCTGCTGTCCGGCAAAGCATGAGAAATAATTGCAGCTCACTGGCACTCCACACCTCTTGAGCTGTCTCGAATGTTTCTGGGCGCTTTTCACATGTCTTGCACTTCTCACTCGCTGCCAGAAACACAAGAAGAAAGAGCAAGACACTTTAGTCTTGTTGCACTTTGGCCTGCCTACCACTGTCACCAACCAATCCCCTCCTGGCATGGCTGACTGATATATGAACTTCTGGCAACCGGCAATTTTTTTTTAAATCGACTTATTCGTTTAACTGCCTATCCACATATTCATAGAGGCACAGACAATCACAGCTGAGGCAAGCATCTGCCTATTTGTTGATCCAGGTGGTTCTCCATTTTTAAAAAGAACTTCCCATCCCGGGAAGAGGGGAGAGGGAGGTGAAGGTGAGGGTGGGACATTGGAGGCAGATGAAGCACTTCTTTGCCTCCATACATTTCTTGTGCTGGTGGCCTGCTGGTTGTCTGCCTGGAGATAAAGCTTTTTAGGCTGGTGAATCCACTTTTGGGGATTCCCCAACTTGTGCTTTAAAATGGCAGATGTAGCAAGCAGTTTGCTGGCCAGACACGGGAGGTTGGCGATGTCATGCGGAGCAGCCGGAATATAGATGGTAAGCATGACACTAAATTTATGGCATGCAGAAAAGCCCTTACTCTCCTGTCTTTACAAAGTTGTTCCAGAAAAACTATTTATTTTTAAGTGCCTGGTGCTCTGCTCCTCCATTTTGTTCTTACAGCCACTATCCTGGGAGTTAGATTAAGCTGAGAGTGTGACTAGCCCAAGGTCATTCAGTGAGCTTCCAAGGCAGGGTAGAGATTCAATTATTGTATGGAACCATTTAGTGCAGCTGTCCCCAACCCCAGTCTGGGGATCGGGACCAGTTGGTTGATCAGTCGATACTGGGCCACGACTCCTCCTCATCCTCCTCCGTGGCTGCTTGATGCCTCGGGGGCTGCCCTGCTACTCTGCCGCTGGCTCACCTTTGGTGCTCCCCGGCGGCTGCCATGGCTGGGGCTCCCCCTCGACATGGCACTGCACAGCTGCTGTTGGCAGCAGCACCCCCCAGGGGGAAGTGGTAATTTAGGGGCACTGGCGGGAAAGCAAGCGGAGCGGGGGCTCAGGCGGTGGTGACGTCCCTCGGCAAAAGACTACCCCCCCCCCGGACCTCATTAAAATTGTCAAGCATTGACCGGTCCCCAGTGATAAAAAGGTTGTGGACCACTGCTTTAGTGATTCATTCCTGCACCTGGATTCCTTTTGGCTCCATCAAGTTAGATCATTCATGGCCACAATCTAAAAGAAAATAACCTGTTCCTAACCTCCCTCCCCCACTGCCACCGTGTATAGCCATGAAGAAATGGTGTTAACTGCATTAATTATAAAATGGTTATACATACAAACACAGAAAATTGTCTGAAAATACATATTTTTAATATCTATTCGCAAGGTTCTCTAATTACAGCTTGCTGGCCTGAAAATACTTCTGCTGATTATAGAATAATGCAGACTTGGTCGATTCCGACCTGTGATTTGCTGGCCATAAAATAAATATAATACATTAGGGCACGGCATAAATAATTCATCCCTTAAGAGAAGAAAGGAAATGAGTTAAAAGGCATGGAACAGAGATGATTTCTCACTTTTTGAAAGTGCTTCTGCTTCTTCTCGCTGCCCCGTCCAATCTAGTAAAATAACAAATCCAGGAGGAACTGCTGAACGAGTAAGTTGGGATTACTGGTAGGCAACAACGACAAATTTACAATAAAAGCAACAGCAGTGAAAACATCATAAAGCTAACAATACTGTGGAGTGCTCAGAAGCAAGTCACCAGGGGAAACATGATGCTATAATATAGAGCCATCTGAATAATATTGATCGCAATGAAGATACATCGCCCATTATTAAATTTACCTTTGCAGTGTCTGTCAGATCCCTTCTTCTTCACAGCTAAATTTATTACTCCGGTATTTCTTTGAAATGCATTATGGAATGGACTGTCAGTCTCTTTAGATGTGGAAGGACAAAATTCAAAAATAAAACATAGATTACTGCTGAAGGAGACTCTTCAACATCGGTTCCTACTATATTCATCATTTGACAAAAGCACATTCCAAATTTCGTGTTCTAAAATTATCTTATTACAAAGCTGTATAGAGAGGACTGCCACTATTACTGAGTGTAAAATAAACTGGTTTTCTTCTCCTCCTAACATCAGAGTGTTGGATGCTGAGGGTGAGGGACAGTCCTTCTGAAGGCCCCCTACTGAGCTTACCATTGAGAAAAGATTTCAACCAGAGACCTTCCGGTCCACATTTCACATTCTTAGGCTTGGCATAAGCTGAGATGGATATGGACATAATTCCTTGCTACATTTATGCTTCACCCCCTCACCCCTTCCCAATCCTTCTCAGTTGAAATGCCGTTTGGTGGTTCTGTCTGGACATACGAATAGGAGCACTTGGATTAACTGGAGTTTTTTGGCATCCTGCAAATCCCTCGGCTTCGACAGGGTAACAGCTGTCACATGTCATGGGGAGCCAGGGCTTGTTTCTGATCAGGAAGGAGGGTTCCTGCAAGAAGCGTGGAGGACTGTGGGTGACAATTCAGGTGGTCGCTGGAGATCTCCTGGGATTATAACTTCTCTCCTGGCGACAGAAATCAGCTCACCTGGAGAAAATGGTCTCTTTGGAAGGTAGATTCTCTGGCAATATGCCCCCATTGCAATCTTGACACTTCCCAAAACCTGCTCTTCTCTGGCTCCATCCCCCCTCCTCCAAATCTCCAGGTGTATCCCAATTCAGAGCTGGTTTCTGTGAGCACAGAAACAAACTGCGTTCATGAACAACTTCTCTGTGTTGTAGTTTGCTGTGACATCTGAAAGCAGCCTTAGGCTAATGTAAACAGCATAAAGAATGCATCTGTGCAGCTTTCTATGAAACCGAGCATCAGATTCATTATAAACCCTTGTACCGCCTGTCCCGCCCCAGACCATCTCGTGTCTAGATACCAGTGTGGCGATCGCTTGCAAGCATGTGTGTTTAGGGATGTTCTTAAGTCCCAGCTAAATTCAGACTCCAGGGGCACCTCCAGCAGTGGTCTCCCCAGTTGCCACCAAATGATAACCAACAACAACTTTTAAACTAGTATAAGCTGAAATCTAAGAACTGAAGGCCAGTTCCTTTTAGCATTTCTGATTATATTTATCATGTAATACGTCCATATAATGAGCCTGTTGTGGTGCAGAGTGCTAAGCGGCAGAAATGCTGTCTGAAGCTGTCTGTCCATGAGGTTGGGAGTTCAATCCCAGCAGTCGGCTCAAGGTCGACTCAGCCTTCCATCCTTCTGAGGTCGGTAAAATGAGTACCCAGCTTACTGGGGGGTAAACGGTAATGACTGGGGAAGGCACTGGCAAACCACCCTGTATTGAGTCTGCCATGAAAACGCTGGGGGGCGTCACCCCAAGGGTCAGACATGACCCGGTGCTTGCACAGGGAATACCTTTACCTTTACCTTTTTACCTCCATATAGCAAATGATAAAGACAGGGGTGTGAGTCAGATACAGGGCTAAACAGTCATAGATTTAAAAAAAAATATCTGCTTTCGAAATATTAAGACCCTGCAGCACTGAAATGAAACAGTTAAACAGTTAAGCAGACCCTCCCCATACACGCACTTTAAGAGATCTGCTTTTGCTTTCAGTTGATTATAATATACCCAAGAAGAACATTTTTGACCCACTCATTTGGAACAGCTGCATCCAGACACATACATGACTATGATCAAATCTACCATGAAGTGCATAATTGCCTAATCTCATTGCAACATCTGTGCACAGACATAAGATAATTTTGCAGCACTGTGGTGGAGTTTATGATGCTAAGCAGGAACGCTTAGTCGTCTCTTCTAATATGCTCTGGAATGGTTGGGGGGATGTGTGGGTGGAAATATTGGAACAGTTTGAACAAGCAGCAGCCAGTATATTGCAGTACAATATGGAGCATCCTGCTTGAAAAACTAACCGCTTTTCAGTTGGAGGGTCGATTTTATGGCTTTGCCAAAGCCACAGAGACGTGCCCTGGATTCAACTCAGTTCTTGATTACAGTTTACTTTTTCTTTTGGTTTCATGCTTTATAGGTATAAAAGGCTTTCCTTATTCAGTCTACCTCAAGTTTATTCATAATGCTCCAGCTGCTTCTGCCGTATCTCTCCCCACAGACTGTATGGGGACACAGGGAGATTTGTCTTCTGCAAGATTCTGCACTGATATCATCCCAGCTTAGATATCAGAGAAATTAAACTAAATCTATCTCTCATTAAAAGCATGAACTCAGAAGGTTTCAAAATCAAATGTATGTGTATGTGGGGAGGGTAGAATAGACTCTTTGCTTTCTAAAAGGTTTCTCCCCAAATCAAGCTGAATTCATTTGAAGGGGGGGGGGTATGGTGCCGTTTGCATTCCAATTGGCTATTGGGTTAAATTAAAACTCTTTTTTTCATTATAGTTCTTCTCTTAGCTTCAGCTTGAATTGCCAGCTACATTATTGTTTCTCCTTGACTGGGAGCTTTGGAGCTTTGGAATATTTGCAAAGTTCTTAGAAAGGAGTTGTAGTTGTGTATTGCCCTGACCTGGATGGGCCATGTTAGGCCAGTCTTGTCACATCTCAGAAGCTAAGCAGGGTTGGCCTGGGTTACGACTTGGAGGAAAGAACACCAAGGATGGCCAGAGCAGACACTGGCAAACTACCTCTGTTGGTCTCTTGCTTTGAAACCTCATGACAGGCTGCTCTAAGTCAGTTGTGACTTGGGGACTCTGTTAGGTGGGCAATCCACTCCACACTATATGCAAATGAAGGCTTGAAGGCCAACCAATCATAAACTGAACTAAACTATAATGGACCAATCTGAGGGCCCAGTTAAGGGCCAATCAGGCTCTCCTGTTACGAGCCCATCAGAGCTCACAGCGGGCTGCCTGACATGTATGTTGCCTTCATGCCTGTTGTTCCCTGTTGGATGTTTGGAGTAGGAGTTATTAATAAAGAACTGCTGATTTCTAAGATCTTGGAGTCTGTGTCTTGCCAAACCCACAGACTTATTATTGGCGACAAAGATGGGATCACTGTCCTAGGCAGGCTGCCATGGAAAGCGACGGTTTAGCCAAAGCCACCGATGAACCTACCTTCATTCCGCCCGGTGCCCTGCCTGCCTAAAGGGACCAACTGGTCAAGTGCACCCACTTCTCACTCCAACTCACTACGAGGGGAGTCTCATGGTGCCCTATTGCCATAGGGACCACCCATGAACAACTCTGCTGAGCACCACCCAGAGAGACCAGGCTCAGCCCTCACTGAAATTGCTGCAGCATTAGGTTGCCTGATTGGCTTGGCGCAAACCTAGAGAGACCAGTCCCAGCCTCTGCTGCAATCACCATGAGGCGCAATAAGCCACAGGGACTGCTGACTGGAGAGCTTCACCAGAACCTCCAACAATCACAACAGCCATGCCAGCTGGGCCAAAATTTGAAGCGTTTGACAGCACCGAGGACTGGGAGTCCTATGTTGTCCATTTAGAGTGACTTTTCAAGGCCAACAACATTACTGATGCTTGAAGGTCTACCAATCATAAACTGAACTAAACTATAATAATGGACCAATCCAAGGGCCCAGTTAAGGGCCAATCAGGCTCTCCCATTAAGGGCCAACCAAGCTCTCAGAAGGCTGCCTGAAATGTATATAAATTGCATTTGTGCCTGTTGTTCCTGTTCTGTGTTTGGAGTAGGAATTGTTAATAAATAGCTATTGTTTCCGAAGATCTTTTGTGTTTTGCCAAACTCACAGACTTATTAGATACTTTACATACAATTGTATATCACTGAAGACAGATCAAAAGCCCTTTGATATGAAGCTGCATCAAAAGGGCGGGGAGGTCCTTCAATGGCATTTTGAGAGGTCTTTCACATCACCTACTATCTGACCCTTTCAACTGGAAATGCATAAGAAGACGATGCTCTACCACTGAGCCAAAGCCCCTGGGACTGCATGCCACCTCAGAACCCAGGAAAATTATCACCATCTAAAACTCAAATACAATAATTTACCTGGCTGAAAGAATAAATCTTTCAATTTGCCTCAATAACAAATCTTTCTTTCAAAAAACCCTGTGACTGCCATTTCCACTGATAACTGTTACTAATTGAATTGTATATTTGGCTGTGTCGCTACTTCAATAAAATGTCATATAGGCAGACATATGGCCTGTCTAGTTTCTCAAAGGAGACCCAAAAATTTAAGATTTTGGATGGTGCCAGGTACAAATCATCAGACAATTTGAGGCATGAAAATATTAATATTGTGAACAAGGTGGTATTAATTGTTGGGGAAATTAGTACATCTTCGTTTTTCTGTCATCTTGTATGTCAATGCTGTAGAATATATAAAAAGCATATCAAGTACATTAATCTTGTAAAATTGCTGTTTATTTTGCTCGTCAGGCCTGCTACAACTGATGTGCAATGTCAACATGTTGTCATTTATAATTAGTGTATGCAAAAATGCACAGATTGTTACAAAATTCATTAATTGTTAATCCACATTATTGTAGGAAGTGAAAAGCTTCCTTCCTTTTCATGAGGACATCAAGAAAGAGTGCAAGACACTGCTGGGCCTTAAGGTCACAGCATTATTACAGATATGCATGACTACATTTAGCATACAGGTACAGTATGTATTTGATCATAATTAATGTCTGATGCCAAGAATTGTATGTTTTTCCCATTGGGAGATGTGAGTGCTTCTGATTTATGAAGCTTCTCTGTGGATGTTCCTAATATGCATGAATGCAGAAAGTATTTTTCACTTGCACTTCCTGTATTAGCACATCTAATTCATGATTAGAAATTAATATTGTGCAGGGTAGTTCACACCTGCATCTGTAAATTGCCTTAAATCTCCATTGGATTGAGTGGGAAGGTATAAATGTTTATATATATAAGGGAAAGGGAAAGGCATCCCCTGTGCAAGCACCGAGTCATGTCTGACCCTTGGGGTGACACGTTTTCTTGGCAGACTCAATACAGGGTGGTTTGCCATTCCCTTCTCCAGTCATTACCGTTTTACCCCCCAGCAAGCTGGGTACTCATTTACCGACCAAAGGATGGAAGGCTGAGTCAACCTTGAGCCGGCTGCTGGGATCGAACTCTCAGCCTCATGGTCAGAGCTTCAGACAAGCATGTCTGAGGTTTACAAGAGGCTCTCTCTCTCGGTGTGTGTGTGTTTGTATATATATATATATATATTCTCTTACAAGAGTGCAGGCCAATGGTCCTTGCAGCTGGTAATCTATGCCTGTATTTTATGTTCCCACATTCCACTCTCAGATTGTACAGGACAGTTCACACAAAAGGCCAAAGGGCACAATTAATGGGTCCTCAGCTTCAGTAAAAGCTGATCTGTGCCTGAACATGGTGGTGGCATGGATTATCACGACAGTGGTAACCAACAATTCTCTTGGTATATTTATTTCTGGATTTTTATGCTGCCCTGTTCTAATAGTTAAAACATAATAAAAATAACAATAGAAGTCATTTAATTAAAGGGTAATCAAACACAAAACACCTTTCTAAACTTCTGTTACTGTTCCTATTCAGAAACACATTGCCTATAGATGTATCCATATTGTGTTTTAGGCTAGAGATTATTACACTATTATGTGGCAGTGAATCAATTGTAAACTGTGTGAAAGTAATTTTTATTTAGCTTGACTTCAGTATGTTCTGCTCATCAATAAGTATTTGAGTCATGGAGGACAGTTAATTATATTTGGGTCCAGCCATCGTTTGATTATTTTTGGTAATTCTTACTTTTATTTTATTTCATTATTTTTAAACACTTCTATTCTGGCCTTGAGAGCCTCTTGTGGTGCAGAGTGGTAAGGCAGCTGTCTGAAAGCTTTGCCCATGAGGCTGGGAGTTCGATCCCAGCAGCCGGCTCAAGGTTGACTCAGCCTTCCATCCTTCTGAGGTCGATAAAATGAGTACCCAGCTTGCTGGGGGGTAAACGGTAATGACTGGGGAAGGCACTGGCAAACCACCCCGTATTGAGTCTGCCATGAAAACGCTGGAGGGCATCACCCCAAGGGTCAGACATGAGTCGGTGCTTGCACAGGGGATACCTTTACCTTTAACTTTATTCTGGCCTTATCTCAGCCAACTCAGGGTGGATTAGGACAGACTTAAAATTACAGAAAATACCACAATCTAAAACCTGATTTAAAACAAAATTTCAGCATGGGCAGAGGCAGATATAGGCAGAGGTCTATTGGACATTGCAAAGTTTGGATGCAAACTTTTCTTGGATGCTTTAGGATGCTTTGGGCTGATCTTGCGTTGAGCAGGGGGTTGGACTAGATGGCCTGTATGGCCCCTTCCATCTCTATGATTCTGTGATTCTGTTTTTTGCTTTTTTGGGTACTTTTTGAAAAGGGAGTATCAGAACAGTAGACAGTAGTCTGAATGTAGATTCAGTTGTTCACATTTGCTGTGTTATTTCCTAATAATGGACTGTTCCAACCAATTTCATTTCTACTATGGCCTTTGATGTGGACCCAATCTTCCTCCAAGAAACCTTCACCCTAAGACCCATCCTTCCAGCTAAGACTTCCTCTACTGAATTATCCCTTCCAATGGAGAAATCTCCTTAGACTGGAAGAAGGCTTCAAAGAGTTGGTAGAAGAGGAGTAGGCTATGGTCTCCTGAGACCCTATATGCTCAAACTGATTATCTATTAGCAATTTAAACCTGCAGTGTTTGAAGTGGTTTGGTACTGTACAACTGACAGCATTCAACATGGCAGCTGGATGATTGGCCACTGTTAGAACATGTTCACAGTTTACTGATTTGCTTGGATTAGTATGACCACTCTGAGAGATCAGGAGAAAGCTGTGTGTCATTCAACAAAGTCTGTGCATATATGTTGCCTTGATCATATTGGTCCATGCTCACCAGTGACTGCACCAATCTATAGGGCCCAAACAGCAAAGCAAGAAGGTATCAACTACATGTATCAATTTAAACCTTTTTACAAAAACAGGCTTAGTTTTGGGGCAAAACAGGAAGGCTTAGCATGCTCGTGAGGAGCAAAGGAAATAGGATGGAATCCATGGGTACAATCTGGGGACACTGCTGACATTATAACGCAGTTTAAAAATGTTGTTAGGGCCATTCTTGATCAGACCCACAGTGTGGCAGGCTGAGGTGTTCTGGCTCCCATCCTGTACTTTTTAAATGCTTGTGATGCCAGCCTTCAGGTGGGACCTGGGGATCCCCTGGAATGACTGCTCATCTCCAGCTTACAGAGATTTGTTTCCCTGGAGAAAATGGAAGGGAGACTGGGAGGTGAACTGCATGGCATTATATCCCACTGTGTTTCCTGTCCTTCCTAGGCTCCACCCCCAGATCTCCAGGAGTTTCCCAATCTGACCCTGGCAACCCCAATCAAGTGCTGAAATGGTCACAAACACTTACTCCTCCTGCAGCGTTCTCGGCAATTGAAAAGGCACTGGGAGGAGGGAGCTTGACGAGGGCACATCAGCCGACATGCGCTGGGCCCTATCAGTATCAGGCTCTCGAGACATTTTAAAAATAGCTTCAAAATAGTGGCAGCGACCCCAGGTCAGACCATGGATGTCAACTCATCTAGTTTGGCCCTGAGAAAAAAAACATACAGTATATTTTCCACCTCACTGACAGAACTGAGGCAACCAAGCAAAGCATTTATTTTTTTCATTTTTAAAAAATCACCTAAGTTGGAGTCTGGACAGACAGAAGACAGCAAAGGCTGTGGGAAAGCAGGGTAAAAAATATATGTGAGGGGCCATAGAGGGCCAGAATATTTCCCTGAGATCCTGAGCCACCAAATAACAATGCTCGGTCCCAAGAAACTGCTTTTACTTTGCTTGTTATTTTTATGCTACCTGTTGTGCGTCTAGATTAAGATCTTCATAGCCTAACCAGTGAGTCCTTGTGTACTGAGGAGAGGGAGTTCTTGAGGGCACTGCTCTTTAGTCTCAGGAAAGGGTGGTCAGACTGCAGCTCTCCAGATGTCAACGGAGCACAATGTGCTGGCAGGAGTTCATGGGATTTGAAGTCCATGGACATCTGGAGAGCCACAGTCTGGCCACCCTGGTCTAAGGTATATGAGTTTTATACAGTGGCAGAATTATATGAGTGAGAAATATTAATCTTCATGAGTGAGAACTCACGTAAGTGGCTTATGAGGCAAAGCATATTAATTCCCAGATTATGCTCCTCTCATTTTCATCCTTTTGAAGAAGCTGAACAGGTTTTATGTACTCTCACGTGGGCTATGATACCCTACCCAGCTGCTCTTAAAATGTATGTATTTAAAACTTCAAAGAGAGAAGGCTGAGTTTCAAAGCAATGTCGTGTTATTTTATTTTTTGTAGTCACTCCAGGATTTGAATAAAGATTAAAGGATGGTGGGAACTGAGGTCACTGAAGAGGAGAGGTTGAAGTAGGCAGGGTAAATGTCATCCTAAAAGAAGCAGGCAAGAAGCCTGCCAGAGAATCAATCACAGAAAGACCAAGTGGGCAGAATTTGTTCTTTGACAACACCATGGAAGACATTTGTGAAGGCGGGCATGGAAGTTAACGTAAGATTGTGCACACACAATGTTTTCTAATGGATGGTGAATGAAGTTACTCTGCTTATGAAGTCACCAAGTGAACAAATGCAGAGGTGACCTCTCAATAGCTCTGGGAGTAACAGAAGCTTAATAGTTCAGCACATCTACTTGTCATTATGATGTAGTAGTTATTATTCATATAGTGTGCATGGTGCTTTAGAAACAATATAAGGCAAAAAAAGACAGTGGCTTACAATCTACATTTTACGAGAGGACAGGAAATTCAAAAAGGGTGACATGGAATGAGATGTTGTGTTTGTGGCAAGGGTAAGCTAGCAGGGAATGAAGGAAGCATATACAGATTCAGGTTGTTTCAATTTGGGAGGAGTCTAAGATTTCTCTTAGGAGGTGGGTTTAAGCTTATAGACAAGAATATTTGAAGGGGTGTCTTTCCTTATAGGCCCTGGCTAGCTATCTATGTGCTTTTGATTGTCACCTACTACTTGTTCCCCTCACTGAGGGTGGCCACTTGGCAAGAACTAAAGCCAGTTCCTTTCCTATAGTTTTCCTAACTTTTGGAATGAGCTCCCTGAGGAGGGAGAGAGCACTCTGTCTTCAGGAAAAGAAGAGTTGGTTTTTATACCCTGCTTTTCAATGCCAGAAGGAGTCTTCCCTTCCTCTCCCCACAACAGACACCCTGTGAGGTAGGTGAGGCCGAGAGAGATCTGAGAGACTGCTCTGTGAGCTGTAACAGGATTGTGACTAGCCCAAGATCACTCAGATGGCAGTATGTGGAGGAGCAGGGAATCAAACCCAGGTCACCAGATTAAATGTGGCCACCTTTAACCACTACACCACACTGGCGCTGGAGGGGCTGTATGGCCATTTTATTTCCTAGGGCTTTTAATGGAGTTGGAGCTGCAGGAGAGGGAGTAAATGGGGTTTTACTGTATTATGTTCTTTAATTTTTGGAGCTGAAAGCTACCTTGAGCCACAATGGAAAGATTAGATAGACATTTTTAAATAAATAAATGCAGGAAGAAAGAGAGAGAGAAAGTGGCATCTCATAGGTAGACCATCTAACTTTTGGGGAAGTTCTTGACAGACACAAGCAGAACCAAACTGCAACGACTCTGTCACTGCTGCCAGAATTTCTTGGTTCAGACATTTCAACAATAGGGCTGACAGCTCCAGGTTGGGAAATGTTTGGAGATTTGGGAAGGGAAGCATGAGGATGGCAGAGTCCAGGGAGAAGAGGGATTTCAGTGGGATATAGTGCCATAGAGTCTTCCAAAGTGGCCATTTTCTCCAGGTGGACTGATCTCTGTTGCCTGGAGGTCAGCGCTAATCCCAAGAGACCTCCAGCCACCACCTGGAAGTTAGCAACCCACTTGAGCAGCAACAATAATCAATGTCAGTTAGTGGCAGCAGAGTGAAAGCAGGAAACAGATGAACAGGTGCCCATGGTTGGTATTGTTGACCTGGTCTGAGCGGAGAGGCCCTTGCAGTGCTAGCTCACAGTGCCTCAGGGGCCTTTCAGCCTGCCTTGACCCAGGGACATTATAACTTCCCATCCCATCCCAACACGTAGGTGTTTGGTGAAAGAAAAGCCCAATGCAGGGGAAGCATAGGGAAAGGATCAGAACTGGTAAACCATGTGCATGTGGTTGTTGTTTGAGGGAGAGGGGGTGATGCAGGAGCTTCTCATCCCTACATGCTGTGGTCCTGAGATGAATTGGGCCTTGGTGGTCCTTTTACACACAGCTGTTCCTGGTGTCTCATAGCTGCAGTATGACTGCCAGCTTCCCTTGGGAACTCATGAGAATGGTGGCATATCGGTTGGCCCTGTGAGATCACAGAATGCAGTTCTCAGCTGGATCAAAAGCTTTGCTGGAGCCACATCATGTAGCTTTGAAGTTTAGAAAGCTCAAGTGCATTTTTAAAAAACGAGGCAGGTTCCCACATGGCAGCCTCAAGTAGCTTCTGAACTGGTGTAAGTCCATTAGACAGTCATTGCACAAAACGTTTTGCCACAGGAGTGTGTATAGTCTCCACATATCTTTCCAGATTGATACTGAGTGAGAATGAGACAGGACTCTGACCTTTGTGTGTGTGGGTATGTATACAAAAAACAAAGTATGAATTAAACTCTCTGTGCTTATTTCCATGTAGAAAAGCATAGAACAAATTGGGGCTATTGACTGTTAGACATTTCAATTGCTATTTCTCTGTAGGCATTTTGCAATGTGATGGAAAACAGCAGCAGATCCCTGAATTAGAGCCAAACCTATGAACAAAAAAACATGAAAAGGGCCATGTTTTTCAGCCCTTGCAGGCCAGAAGGTTTCCACAGCATAGAGAGAATGAGAGACATGCTGATAACTTGTATGCTGGTGCCTGGTCATGTTACTAGTGGGATCCTGATTTCTTGCAGGGCCAAGCTTGGAAAACAAACATGTAATGATTTGACAGCAGCTGACACCATCTCCTAATTCCTCCACCCCACTGTCTGTGACTCACTCCCAAATGATCTTACCTTCCGCATAATAGGAGGAGAGTTTGTCTAGACGGGGATTTGACAGCAGCACATTTTATTGGGTTGAGAATCTCTGTGTGTGACTCCTGTTCCTGATGCTCATCTCTTGTTGTTGTATAAAAACTGGCACTCTTTCAATGAAGCCAAGGAGTTGGGGGGGGGCACTCTTTCTTTCTGTCTGAAGTTGCCATTCTGTGCTTTGCTAGCAGGGTTGAAAATATATTGTTCTTTAAGGAAAGGTGTTTTATTAGCAAACACCCTGTTGGTCTTCAATTTCAAAGCCGAAGGGCAGCTGCAATACCAGGCCTCCAGCTGGAGTTTTGGTTCATTGCACAGAGGCTTGGGAGAGCTGTGGGAAATGGATCCATATCAGTGCAGTGGGCCATTAACTTTGTCTCTTGGGTTTCCCCTTTTTATTATACTTGGCCTTCAGTTTTCATTTAACCTTGAGCCACATGCTAGTGGAAAAGGCCGTGGAGGCTGGAGTGAGAGCTGACAAAAGACACACACACACACACACACACAAAACACTCCATACAATAGGAACAGGAATGGCTGTGCGATCAAAGACTTCAACAGACAACAAAGGATGGCAGGCAAGCCAGGCAAGTACACTTTTAAAAAGTTGTCTTGGACTGATTTGTTCAGCTAGGATGTTGGACAAAAGAGATCATGGCTCTGAGAAGGGTGATGGAAGGTAACTCCACTCTAGAGTTGCTTTGCCCAGAAAACTGTAGTCTGAGGCAGGTATACGTTTTGGTGAATGAGAATGCATCAGAGCAGCTGCATCAGGAGCAGTTTTCAAACAGGATTGTTGTTCTTGAATAGCAATCTGGATAAAATCACTGTGGTTAATAGCCAGCTTGGTGTGATGGTCAGCGTGGCAGACTATGATTGGGAAAACTAGGCTCAAATCTTCATTGTTTCATGAAGCTGACTGGGTGAATTTGGGCCAGTCACTCACAGGACTGTTGTGCGGGTTGGGTCTGATGAGTCCTCAGAGAATGAGGATGACATGGTGGCTGACCCCAAGGACTCAAAGCTCTGGGACACCCTGAATTCCCTTGGGCCTCTGACTCCTGAGGGTCCTGAGGAGACACAGAGCTAGCTGTAGATCCTGGGCCAGAAACCCAGGTCACGTATGAGCAGCAGCCATGGCCAGAGGCTGGGATGTCCAAGGAATCCACTGAGGAGAGCTGTCTATTGCCAAGGACATCATGGTCACCCCCAGAACCCTAAGAGTGTAGAAGGTGGAAAGCACAGGCTGAAGCTCAGCTTGGATGATATAGGGCACAGCTAGCTGGCTGCCTGGAGGCCTTCCCTTGCAGTTAGAAGACCAAGGGCCATTTCGCACGGCTTCAAAGTAGCAGAATGGTTGCTATTTGGAAACGCTACTAATTTGCCATAACCCACGACGTCGTAGACAATCTGCAACAATCCTGAAACCAATCAGCAAAAAGCGCTTCGTTGTGGCGCTTTCAGGGGAATCCAGAAAAGTGGATTCACCCTCCGGATAGCGATACACTCCTGCAACCAATCTGCAACAGTAGCGCTAAAGACCTGTGCGTTACCATTGTTGCTGGTTCTTCAAAGTCCCTCCCCCTGGCTCTCTCCTCCAAACTTCCGGCGAAGCGATCGCCATTTTTTTTTCTCCGAGCGAGCGGGGATAAACGCACCGGCGAGCCTCTTTCTGTTTAGAGGCTTCCCTGGCTTCAGTCCTTCACCTTTAGTCACTAAGCACAAACCACTGAAAAGCCCGTTTGCTGAAATAAAGTCCCTTTATTTTTTACAAATAAATTCAGCCGAAAATCGTGCCCGTGAGAGGGGGGGGGGATTTTTTTTTTATCACTCGAGGCAGTGTGCAAACGATCATACAATCAAACGACAGCTCACATTAGGCAGCTGGATGGGTCTCTCCGTAGCAACGAATCTACCTAGATTCGTTGCTATGGGTCGTTTTTTTTTTAAAAAAACCTTTCTTAAAGGGAAAGGGGCTGTTTGGGAGCATGCTAACGGCTGCCCATTGGCTGCTTGACGGCCAGGGGCGGGACGAGCTTGGCAATAGCGCTTCCTTTCTAGCGATTTCTGCCGAGACCGGAAGCCTGTGGGAAACGCTAAAAAACGCAACTGATTCCACTACAAAGGCAGGTATGCATAACGACGAATTCCACTATTTTAAATGGCGATTTTTCATTCCGCAAACAATTTGCAACAAAGATCCCTGTGCGAAAAGGCCCCAAGTTTTACTGTGAGGCATAACCAGGTGTTGAACAGTGTTCATCTCCAACTGTTGTGGGAATAGCAATCCCAACAGTCAGTGCTGGCTAGCCTGCTTTCTGGTGGTGTTTTGAAAACTTCTGCATGCTGCAAGTGGGGCAGATAACATGAAGGATGTGAGAATGACTCCTACTACCCTGAGGTCCCAGGCTAGTATACTAGCAGAGGAGAATTATTTATCTGTATGGATGATGGATATATCTACTTCCTTCCAGTTTGGTGTAGTGATTAGGAGTGCAGACTTCTAATCTGGCATGCCAGGTTCGATTCTGCGCTCCCCCACATGCAGCCAGCTGGGTGACCTTGGGCTCGCCAGGGCACTGATAAAACTGTTCTGACTGGGCAGCAATATCAGGGCTCTCTCAGCCTCACCCACCCCACAGGGTGTCTGTTGTGGGGAGAGGAATGGGAAGGCGACTGTAAGCCGCTTTGAGCCTCCTTCGGGTAGGGAAAAGCGGCATAAAAGAACCAACTCTTCTTCCCCACACTGAGGTAAATGTTCCTTTCACAATAAATTTGATTGCCCCACCCAGTCACTGTTTGGGAGATTTTGGGAAGGTGCCTCCTGTGACGCAGAGTGGTAAGGCAGCGCTGTCTGAAGCTTTGCCCATGAGGCTGGGAGTTCAATCCCAGCAGCCGGCTCAAGGTTGACTCAGCCTTCCATCCTTCTGAGGTTGGTAAAATGAGTACCCAGCTTGCTGGGGGGTAAAACGGTAATGACTGGGGAAGGGAATGGCAAACCACCCCGTATTGAGTCTGCCATGAAAACGCTAGAGGGCGTCACCCCAAGGGTCAGACATTACTCGGTGCTTGCATAGGGGATACCTTTACCTTTTATTGCCATCTATAATGGAAAAAACCGTTTGTCAGAATGGCACTGAGGAGTTTTTCAAACAAAGTTAAGATTTTATTTACGAAGAGGAAAGTGTTGTTGGAAATGAACAATAAAGTTTCTTTATACAGATCAGTTGTTTACAGCTTCTAATACTTAATTACTGGCATTTTGATGTGGAGCACATTTTCTGGCACACCCCCTGGGACGGAAATGGGTACGGGCATGATGTCCGTAGTCCCACCCCAGGGAGTATGCTAGAAGATATGGAGGCCAGCAGAGGAGGCTGAGGCATCAGCTGTGAAGCTGGTGGAGCAAGGCACCATCCCTGAAGCCAGTCAAGGCCGCTGTGCGACTCGTGCAATTGCTGCCATTGCCACCCTTAAAGCAGGCTGGGGCTACTGTGCCACTACAGCGCCCCCTCCTCTGGCCAGTCCTGCCCTCCGCAGACCAGTACAAGCCAGGGAAACTCTGCCTCTGTGGCACCTGGCTTCTTGGGCTGGTCTCATCCTCCACAGAGCAGGGCAGGCTGGGAAGTGGGGAGACATAGCAGCCACCAGTGGAGGGCTGCAGAATTCCTGCTGCGACACGTAATGAGGGGAAAGGGGGAGAGTGTATGTGTCTGAGAGAGGGGGGGCAGGACCAGGAAGGAGAGGTAGCTGGAAGAGGCAAGGGGGGAGTGCGGGAAGTTGTGGGGGGGAGGGAGAGATTGAAGGGGGAGGGACTGGATGGAGACGTAGGTGGGAGAGGCAAAGGGGATGGGGAGGAGTGTGTGTGTGTTCGTGTAGGAGAAGGAGGGGCCAGGATCATGGAGTCCAGCAGCAGGTATATGTTCCACATACCCTGTGATAGTTGGACTCTCACTAGAATTTGTCAGTTGTTCACAGGCTTTGCTATCAGATGTTAAGGTTTCTTTTACACAATAAGGTTTCCTTATTGTGTTTATCCCAAATGGGTTCATTTTTCGGCTTTTGTGGATTTTCCAGGCTGTATGGCTGTAGACTGGTAGTTGTAGTCCCTTATATTTAGCCAGTAACCACGGCTGGCACTTTCAGAGGTAGGACATGGCAAGATGGGACCTCTCCATGCCGGAGGGGATTCTCACCTTGCTTGTCCTACTGCTAAAGATGCCAGCTGTATTCACTGGAGAAAAATCAGGGGCTAAAACTACCGGACCATGGCCACACAGTCAAAGCCATGAAACCCTTTGGCAATGCATGTGTATTTTTCTTTTATCTATGCCGTCTGACGTTCTTAGAAAGTGGATACTCTCAGCATGTGCCACAAATTCCTACCTTCTTGGAAGAACCAGGAGTCAAGTAGCACATCTGTTGCCTGCTTTGTGTTATTTTACATGAAAAGTGAGTTCTTATGCAAGGATCTTGTAACATTCTGGATTCAATTGAGACCTGGAGATTTCATATCTTTGTTTGTCTCATGAACCACAGTGGTCTGGCTGGTGTATTGAAAAAGGGAGGAAAGTTTTGCAAAAGGATGTTTGGCTAGTTGTCTCTCCCGCATTGGGTATTTCCCCTGCTGCTGTAAACAAAGCTGCAAAATGAGAGGCCGCATTAGGCTGGCACTTGCATAGAGCTTGGTGTTCCACTTCTGTACAAGTGGAGAAAACATCTCTAATCTGATTTCTAAACTCAGTTGTCTTTTTCGGCAGTGTGGCAAATGAGGAGGATGGAGACGATGCCAGAATTACTTGGCTGTGCCTACTGTTGGCCACACTTCACTCCACCCCACCATCCCAGCGGATACCAGCTACCACTGTGTCATAGTATAAATAGCTGGCCCCCATTCCAATCATGAAAGCAGAAAAACAGGTCCCATCACAGGCTCTGGCAACTTGCCAGCTGTGTAGAAAAATACAACTTTGTAAATGAATTAAAAGGGGGGGGACTCAAAAAGCAGACTGATGATGACTGAGTATGCCCAAGGAGAGCAGTATATCGAAAGCAAGTCATTTAAACCAAAGCAGAAAGATAGGGAAAGCTTAAACCCTTGGTGTCAAGGAGACCAAGCCTGAACCCTATCCGTTCCCAGAGCTAGCGTGCACAAAAAAATAGTATTTGGAAAAATATGTGTAAAGTTTTATTAGAATAATTTTCAAAATACAAATTTATGTATTTACAACACGCAACTCCAAAATCATGCAACACACCAAACAAAGATGATACAATCTTAGAGGTATTTCCGTACGCCATAAATGTAGCTTAATGCTTACCTAATGAAGACACAATATTCCGCCTCCTCCGCATGATGTCACCCACATCTAGCATCTGGCCAGCTGACAGTTCACTACATACTCCATTTTAAAGCACAAGCTGGGGAATCACATCCCGCCTCCCTCTCCCTTGTTCCCAGGGGAAAGAATTATGTTTTAAAAATGGCGAACTTTCTGGAGCTTCAAATAGGCAGACATCCGTGTAGGCGATGCTAGAGATAAAACAATATTTAATTCAACAAAGCATGCCTCTTGAAAGTTTTCTTCCCCCCCCCCCCCAAAAAAAATCAGGAATTATATCAATTTACTCATTTATCACAGGACTCAGCTGCCTTGGCTTCAGCGCCCATGAATGTCAATGGCACCATAGACTATACTGGGAATTTTGGCATTCCCAACTTTCCCAGGGCCTAGGGGGGGAGGGTTTGAGGTACAGCCTCCAAATATCAGGGTAGCTCCAGGAGGCTCTTCCCTGACTCCCCTCCAAATTTCAAAATGATTGGTCCAACGGGTCCACATCTAGGGGTTCCCAAAGAGGGTGCCCCATCTGCTGCATTATATCCTATGAGACAGACCCGGGGAGGATTCCTACAATTTGGCAACAACAGTAATGTATGTAAGAGAATTACATTTTCCTTTGGATTTCCAGAAAGGAACTTATTCTTGTCACAGATATCACAAGTAGTGTTTAACACCCCCTCTACCTATATGCTAAAATGATCAGGGTCCCTGGACACAGACTGAGAGGCTTGCCCTTTGCCTTAAGCTGTGAGAAAATAAATCCTTATTTCTGTTTAATTTTTTATTTATTTGTAGAATATCAAGAGTTTTGTTTTAGGTATGCCTTAGAAAACTCATTTTCTAAGATATACTTTTGCATCAGAAGCAGCAGAGGATGGAGGGTAGTGGGGGGAAGGGGAGAAATTGCCACCATTTGTCAGAATTGTAAAAAAACATTTCAAGGTAGTGATTTCTAAAAGATTTACTAGATCCATTTGTATCTCCCAGGTACTTTACATTAAATAACCAAAAATGTTCAATCACTTTCAAAATTTAACATCTCCAGGTTAGAGGAGACCATTCGATCTTCAGGGATGGTGTTCCTGTCTTATTTAACAATGCCATGAATAAGACAGAAGAAGCGTATTAATAAAAATTGCAGATGATTTTTGCCTGGTAAGTATAACGATAATGGAAAAATCAAGGCCTTTTCTGTTTGGAGACAAATTAGATGTATGTGCAAGTAATGGCAAAGTGGTTATTCTGTCTTAAAATGCATTGGTTTCATTAGAATTGGATTTGAATTATTGTACTAAAAAGAATGTCTCTTCTCATTTTGTATTAAGAAAACCTTTTCATGATAAAAAGACTTGGTTAAGGGCAGATTCAGACTTCAGTGATTTCATTGGAAAGGCTCCAGTTCAGTTTTACAAACTGTATTCTGGGCCGGAAGAGTGATGATCAAGCCATGTGTTCTCGAATTTTGCTTTCAGCATATTGGCCTTTCCTTCCAGCCTGGCTGCCCGTTTTGGATTCTACAAGTATGGAGTTCTCGTCCTGTGAATTCACACTTGGAGCTCCCATGTCTATTTCTGCATGAAAGAAGTTGCCTTTTCAACTCCTATGAATGTGGAACCTGGCATTCACAAGTGCTTCTTACGTACATTTCTTGAATAAAACAGTTTTGTATTAGGATAAATGCCTGTGTTAGGGCAAATAGCCTCTCAGGGCAAAAGGGAGATGTCAGATGCTAGTGGACAAGGGGGGAGGATTTTTTCATCTGTAGCAGCTCTTTCTCTCACATTCTCACTCTTTTTGCTGTCAGGTCACTGTTGGCTTATGGCAACCCCTGATGTGGTTTTCGAGGCAAGAGACATCCAGAGGTGTCTTACCATTGCCTGCCTCCACATTGCAAGCCTGGTATTCCTTTGTGGTCTCCCATCTGAATACTGGCCAAGGCCAACCCTGCTGAGCTTCTGAGACTGGATGAGATCAGGCTAACCTGATCGCAGCTGCAGATCTCTGTCCCATTTTTATTCCCACCCTCCTGACTCCCCCAAAGCCTCCTAGGTCTCGAAGGGCTAAGCATCCCTCCCTCTCCCCAAGCAAACTGTATCTCAGTAAACCACACTCAAAACAGCGGGACTTGTGTATGTGTAGATATGTATAGGTGACAGCGCATGTATTTATCTGTGGGATAGGATGAGATCTGACGCATTTTCATTCTGTGCTTTTGTAACCCTTTCTAATGGGGGGGGTGGTTTTCAAATCAATAGATGACAGCACTTTTATGGCTTGACAAAATGGGAAATTGCTTCAAAAGTAAAACCATTCCAGACATTAAATAGTAGGGGGCTTTACGCACCGGGATCTTTGTAGCAAATTGGTCACTGAATGAAAAATCGCCATTTAAAATAGTGGAATTCGTCGTTATGCATACCTGCCTTTGTAGTGGAATCCAGTTGCGTTTTGTAGCGTTTCCCACAGGCTTCCGGTCTCGGCAGAAATCACTAGAAAGGAAGCGCTATTGCCGAGCTCGTCCCGCCCCTGGCCGTCAAGCAGCCAATGGGCAGCCGTTAGCATGCTCCCAAACAGCCCCTTTCCCTTTAAGAAAGGTTTTTTTTTTAAAAAAAAACAGACCCATTGCAACGAATCTGTGTTAATTCGTTGCAACGGAGAGACCCATCCAGCTGCCTGGTGTGTTTGAGCTGTCGTTTGATCGTTGCCACGCTCCCTCCGAGTGAAAAAAAAAAATCCCCCCTCCCCCCCCTCTCACGGGCCCGATTTTCGGCTGAATGAATGTGTAAAAAATAAAGGGACAATACATCAGCAAACGGGCTTCTCTGTTCTTTGTGCTTAGTGACTGAAGGGGAGGGACTGAAGCCAGGGAAGCCTCTAAACTGAAAGAGGCTCGCTGGTGCGTTTATCCCCGCTCGCTCGGAGAAAAAAAAATGGCGATCGCTTCGCCGGAAGATCAGAGAAGAGAGCCAGGGGGAGGGACTTTGTAGAAACCGCAATAATGTTAACGCACAGGTCTTTTTCGCTAGTGTTGCAGATTGGTTGCAGGAGTGTATCGCTTTCCGGAGGGTGAATCCACTTTTGGGGATTTCCCTGAAAGCGCTACAAGGAAGCGCTTTTTGCAGATTGGTTTCAGGTGTGTGGCAGATTGTCAACGACGTTGTGCAAAACAGCAAATCAGTAGCGTTTTCAATTGGCAACCATTGTGCTATTTTGAAGGTGTGCAAAAAGCCCCTAGGTATCATAAACCCCTGAACTTGACAACTAGATGTAGAACTAAATCGCAATGGCTATGAACATAGCAACATTAATGGAAACAGTCTCTCTAGAACAAGCCAGGCCTAGCAAAATGCCCAGTAGCATAGGAAAGGAGAAACTCCAAACTTTCACTTATAGAAGTGGAAGGATGCTGCTTCTCATCTGCTTCTTCAAGGGTTCTTGCTGCTGCTGCTGCTGCGGAGTTTGCTCCCTGGGTTGGGCCTGCAAAGGAATAAGCAATTTCCCTTCAGTCAAGTTCTGGGCCTTCTCTCTTCTGCTACAGGCCAGACTTACTGAGGGGTGGGGCTTTTAAGGATATGTGAGCACATCCTCAAGGATCTTTGGCTCCCTAGCCCTAAATCCTAACCTGCTGTTTAATTGACCTTGGAGTGGGGAGTCATAAGACTTTCGAGTCCAAAGTCTACAATCCCCTAGCTGCCCCGCTGATACCTCCAGGGTGCTTTGCTGTCCCTGGCACCCATGCTGTTTTGCAGCTAGGGTGCAGTGCCTTTTTTCTCTTGCACGTGGTGTTCTTTTCAGTAAGCTCTATTGCGAGTGCTTGTGTTTCATCACATGACATCACCCTGCATTTGCACAACATCTGGAATTGCAACAGTTCTCCTTTTAAAAACTCGGCTTTCCTACGTGTGGACATTTAAAAAAAATTCTTGATAGTAGAACAAGTTACTTTTTGTTTTAAGTAGGGCAGCATTAAGTCAAGTAATTTTTTTTCCTTTTAGAAAGGAAAACCTGAAAAAACAGAAGTCTTCACACGGGCTGTAGAAATCAGCCCGCTGGATAAAAATAGGCACGTTGACCTTCATAAAGTGGAGTGCTTATGTGAAATGAGACACTGTAGTTTTGTCTTTAATTGCATGAGGAGTGTTCCTCCTCCGTATTTCCTACCTGGGTCACAGAACTGTTGCTTTCTACTCTGTGAAGAGCATTCATTCACCAGGATGGTTTCCCCTCTGTGTACCCACTCTTTAATCCACGACTGTGTTTTGCCTGTGCCCTCTGATTATTCACTTCTTTTGTAGTCTCTTATGGGGAATCTTTTCAAAAGCTTTATGAATCTCCAAGTACATGATGTTCAGCAGGTCACTTTATCTCATTTTATTAACTTTATTTAAATACAAAGAACGGTGCGGGCTGAAGAAGCACAATTTCCCCTAACAGAAGCTGTGCTGCATTGACCCTATCAGATTATACTAACCCGATGCAGTCCTAGTCTGTCCTTAATTAGACTCTCAGTCAGTTTCTCTGCTAGGGCAGTAAAACTCATTAGATTGTAATTCACAATGTTTCTTTGACTTCTCTCTCTCTCTCTCTCTCTCTCTCTCTCTTTAGCAGAGAGTAAGAACTGTTTTAAGTGATTAATTGTTGTTAATGCTGATCTCTCTCTTCCTTTTATTGCCAGTAATATAACTTGTATTTGGTCAATGCCTATCACTTTGGCTGCCACTGAAAGACCCAGACAAGAGGACTGAGAATCCCCTGACAGTCCCAACTGGGACCATTTCCGCACAGAGATGGACAATGCGTACCGCCTTCTGCTTGCAAAAACATGATTGTAAACAGCGCATTTTGCTGCTTCCTGATGGGAGACCCCTTCCACATTATCCTACTATCTCATTGCAGCTTTCCCTTCCTGACAAGGTGGCAGAGAAGACAGAAGCGTGGATAACCTTCAGGTTTCCCCCTCGCTCCTTGGGCTGTCAATCAACACAGCCCACCATTCCCCTCACAGTGGTGGTTCAGCGGACTCAAACTTCCTCCCCCCTCCTCCCAAGTCTCGAAACTATTTTTTTAAAAACACTTCCGTGTTGCTATGGAATCATGCCACAACAGTAAAACATTTTTCAAGATATATTTTCAGGATTCTTTGTATAGTGGTCTTGATTTATGTTTGGGTAGATTTGATAGGCTGGCCATAGTAACTGGAACCTGATGATTGTGTGTTCACAATAAAGATTAAAAATACAGAATACGGATGCCATGCTAAAAGGGAGAGGTCTGCTTCATCACATGGTCCCCCTCTTTCCCTGTTCATACCCTGCTGCCAGAAAACAAAAACATAAATGTGTTTTAGATAGGATTGCTGCCCGCTCCCAAAATTACTGTGCACACTGAAGGGAACATAACAGTACATTTTATTTCCACTGATACATGGGCATGTCGCTTTGCAGTCCTGTAGCAATGTGGACCATGCCATTTTTTAAAAAAATTAGCAATCCAGAAATGGGGGGGGGGGGGAAGGACTGATGTGAGGGCAGGCAAAATCTAGCGAGGCTGTTGCACATTTCTTCTTTCAGACAAGCTTGCCTGTTTGTGCCTCGTTGTGTGCCATGACAAGAAAGGGGAAGTGGATTCTACTGTTTTCCCTCATCACAGGGCAATGGGGATGAAAATGTGCACCAACCAATGGAGAGCTATGAGTTGCTGCCGGTGTCATGAGGAAGTAGCATTAAAACCCATGAACAACGAGCGGCTAGGCAGGGGCAAATACCTTGTGGGAAATTATCTGGGTTTGTTCTGAGTTGGTCTGCTCATAAGCATTTGCACTCAGGAGAGTGCCATGAATAATTAAGGGACCAGGTGAGCTCCAAAGAGCAATGTTCTTAGAGAAACAAGAGGACCAAGATGGTATATAATGACCTTTGTTGCATTTGCCGGGCTGGCAAATAAAACCAGTGACTGGAGGGTTGCATAGCCTGAGGGACATGAGGTTTGGGTAAAAGAGAGGCCACAGCAGAGGATAATGGATCAGAGTCCACCCTCCAAAGAAACCATTTTCTCCAGAGGAACTAATCTCTATAAGTATAATCCCAGGAAATCTCCAGGCCCCACCTGAAAGTTGGCAACCCTAACAGGTACAGGAAGTCAGGGAGTTGTTATAGCTCCCTCTGAGTACAAGATTGGTCAATAGATCCATTAGATCAGGCCTGTCAATTTTATCTTTCCCAGGAAGGAAGAAGGATAGAGGGAGGAGGGAAACAACTAGGGCCTCTTTGAGATGGGGATATGTTATGAGGTCCACGTGAGCTTGCAAACTGTGTCTTTAAATCCTCAATTTCCCTCCTGTATTATTGAATAAATCTGGTTAGGTCTCTTGGAGTACCTCAGGTTGGATTAGTTGACTTCACCCACAATTCTGAAGGGTATGTACCCATCAGCCATCCTGCCCTTCATCTCACTAACCTCAGTGAGTGTTGGCTGCAAGTGATATTGTACATAATCATCCATTTTCTATTCCTTGGAAATGCCACCATTTGCCTATGCAGTGATTCAATATCTTTTCAAGCCTCTTCTTGTTTAGGAATCTCGGGGGGGGGGGTGTGAGAATGACAACTTTTTGCCTTTTATTTCACAGGAACAATGGTATGTGTGTTTTCTTAGTATTGCTTCAGAAGATTTAGAAAGTCTCCTTTCACTGATCCTGATAGCACAACTATATCAGTGATTATCTAGATATGCTGTGTTTTCAAGATCACGTGGGGGATTTATTTATCTGTGTTTTCAATGTGAGAAGTATTTATATGAGCATTTCAGCTGTTCGTCATCTGTGTGGTATTGCAATCTGGTCCTTTATTTCCTACAACAATAGGTATATCCCAGTAAGGTATTAAGTTCCTTACATCTAGGTGAGGACTTTACATGGAATGACGGTGGTTCTGATCTGCAAATGCAGTTGGGGGTAATGATGCTGTCTGATGGTGTCTGGAAAGATACTGGTTGAGAGCTTAAGAAATTTAAAAACTCCTCCATGAGGTTAGGTGGGATAGAAATACTTCAAATGAGTAATAAACAAATGGAATTCCGAGCAGCATGAATTGCTCCAGGGAGCCTAAGGCTGGTTGGGAAATCAGCAGGAATCTCTCTGTCCCACTCTTCTGCAAAAGCAGTTTGTGCTGATTCAAAAGGAAAAGCTATTTGGTACTGGATAAATTAGAGCAGACAGGTGTTACGTATTCCTTTGTCTCCGGTGCATCTTTGCCTTTGCTACAAACTTTTGCATTTGTGCCTTCGTGATATATTTTTGATAGTTGTTGCTAGTAATTATGCTCTTGAATAGCAGTAGCAAACCTTTCTCTTTCTGACTTGCTTTGAGCTTCTTCCCTGATGGAGGCTATAATTATTCATGTTATTTTTGAGAAGGCTTGTTGGGCAGTGCAGGGCTTCAGAGCTTCCTATTTCCTCCCCGCCCGCCCGCTTTTAATTGATGCAGAAGCCAGCTGAAATCAGCTTAGAGGAGAGCCATTCTGATCAGCCTTGACCACCAGGTGATGAGATGTCCTGAGGCAGTTTTCTTTTTCCCTTTCTGATATTTGCAGAATGCATATCTATATCCTAATCCTGTGCCACTTTCTGATGTTGGAATGTATAACCTTTCCCCTAAGGAATTTGGATTATGCATTCTGAACTTTCTCATGAATGTGCAGCTCTTTTGAAACAACATCACTGAATTATACCTACAAAGTAAGTTACAGCTGGGCTGCCCAGCAGCAGGTGTTAATTGCATTTGTCCCCTTATGTTGTAAGCTCAATTTTCAATATTTTAAGGAGCCTCTGCCTTGGTCCCAATCCATGGCATTGGTTCAAAAAGTTGCCAGCATTCTGTTCACAAAATGAGTCCTTTTAATGCAAGGCCCTTCTCTGAAGATTTGAGGTAGAGCCCTGGCAGTGGGGAGTTTGGGGAGGGAGTTCAGTGTAGATGTGATGCCTGGGGGTGGGGGGAAAGGAATGGAATTCCTACCAACAGTCTCCCCTGGCTGGAAAGGGCCAGCTGTAGCCTCTCAAAGCCTCAGCAGGCCTTTCTGGGGCGATGGGGGGATGGAGTTCCTCTCCCCTGTCCTGAAAATGCACGCCGAGGCTTAGAGAGGCTGCGGCAGGCTTTTCTGGCCAGGGGGGACTGTGGGCAGGAGGGCTGCCCGGGGGGGGGGGTGGGCAGGGAGGAGTGGAGTTCCCTCCTGTAGCTTCTCTGCCCCAAAAAGGCCTGCCATGGCCTATCCACACCTCGCCGTGCCTTTTCGAGGCCGGGAGCAGTGAGGAAAGAGATCTCCCCCCCCCTTCCCGAAAAGGCCCACCGAAGCTTGGTCAGGCCATGGCAGCCTTTTCAGGGCAGGGTGGAGGGCTGGCAAGAGTGTTGCTGGGAGGGGGGAGGAACGGGGTTCCCGCCAGCCCTCCCCCATGCCCTAAAAAGCCCTGCTGCAGCCTCTCGAACCCTCAGTCGCCCTTTTCGGGGCGGGGGGAGTCCTGGTGGAAACTCAATGCCTCCCCCCCCACCCCAAAAAGGCCCACCAAGGCTTGAATGGGCTGCAGCAGGCCTTTTCAGGACACAGGGGCGTGCTGGCAGGTGCACTGTCCAGGCATGGGGAGCAAGGAATGGGAATGCTAGCGCCTGTTGTATTTATAGATGCAATGGTTTTTATAATAATTCTATTATGTAGTTTTTCTGTTTGGGTTTTTTTAAACATTGTTTTACTGTCTCTTTTCCTTTCTTCTATGCCTTAAGATGTCGCTATGATCCCCTACTAGCAGTGCTTCCTCAGGGATCCATGCCAAGTGGCCCATTGTGTCCTGCTTTTCCTTCCAGTGTAAGACGACCATCCCCTTGCTAATAGCTCACAATGGCTGGCTGACAAGGGGGGATAATTGTTCTAAGACAGTACCTTGGTGGTTCTTGTTAAGTTCCTATAGGAGTTTGAAGGTGACCCTCTCTCTGCTGAAGGGAGGGGGAGTCAGAGGGAGGGTCATGTCTACGTGAAAGAGAAAAGTGCAAAGTTGTGATCACTAAAAAAATATGAAGTTTCATTGATCACTTTAATTAGGTAGTTCATGTTGATCATCTTCAAACAGCTGGTGGTTTGATTTATAGAAAAAGAAGAACAGCACGCAGGTATTCTGGATGCTGAAGGAGAGACTGCATAATTTTCACTGTAACGTTCTATTTTGTCACAGAAAAGAAACCAAACCAACAGAGCACAGGGCTAACAATTCACCATTCTTGGAAGTGCAATATTCTTGGATTTCTTCTTCCAAAAAAGCCTTTTCATTAACTAATGTATTTTCAGACATCTTTCATCCTGAGTTTTAAAAAGAATAAAAGCTGCATAAAACTAATGTGAAAACAACACAATAGCAGCATTGAGGAATCACACAAATTCAGGTTTTTGCGAACAGAATGTACAAAAAGGAGGATGAAGCAGGAATCCTCAAATATAATGGAACTCCAACAGGACCAACAATGTACAGATTTTTACATGAGCTTTGAAACTGGTATAAAAGCATTATGGGATATCTCAAATGAATCTTAAAGTTATATAGACTTCACATTCCTTTTTCTGTGTACGTAAGTGGAACAGCTACACTATGCTGTCTGTTTTAAGAGCTTAGGAATTTGAACTTCTGGTTGATGTGGCTTAGAAGTTCCAGATCATAAGCTCACATTTACTGGTCACAAAGAAAATGGCATTTTATTTTCTTAGCAGATTGGAAGCATTTCCAACAGTGTTTTTAGGATCTGACCTCAATGCATAAACGATTAGCCCAAATGTGACTTGGTGAGTGGCAGTTTAAACATTGCCTGCAGCCCATCATGCTTTAAAAGATATCCTCCATTTGAAGAAATAAAACTCTATTAAGAGTTCTGCATACTTTTTCCCTATGGGGAAAATAGTGAAGTGCATTCTAATGTTGTTGGGAGGAAGGGCATGATTGTGCTGATCAGGAACCAAGAAAATGGTTTCTTGTGTATATTGATATAGCTTTTTCATTTCAGCAGGACCACATTTTTATTTACCTTCTTTATACCCCATTTTCCCCTCAGTGGGAGCCCAAAGTAGCTTACAATGCTCTCCTCCCCTCTCTTTTATTCTAGGGTTAGACTCTAGGGTTTAACCAAAGCACTTTACCGAAATGCTAGAACATCCCCAGCCATGTGCTAATATCATTTCTGGTCACACAGGTCAGCAAGAGCCTCATTGTCTCCATCTCCCAGAAGTGATATCATTGTGCAGGGGGCACTTTAACACTTTCCCATTACTCTATGGTTTAACCATAGAGTTTCAGGGGATATTAGAGTGTTGCCTGACATTCTGGGGATAATGAATGCACCTCTTCACTTCACTATCTGGGGTAACTACCTCTGCAGTGGTGTTGGGAGGTGAGAAAATATCATTCATTCCATGTATCCCCCATGTTGTATGTAAACCGCCCTGAGCCATATGGAAGGGTGGTATAGAAAATAAATAAATAAATAAATAAATAAAATACCATAGACTTAACCATGCAACTAGATGCAGAATTACTCCAGTTTAACTACATAGGATCACACTGTATGTTACAGTTCATCTCCCTTCTTTGCGCAGCTGCATTTAGAGACATCCTCTAAATCATGTGACATGATCTGTTTTTTACATCTGCCTTCTCAGTGACATAATGCACGAAGCTACTTATACTGAACCCTTGGTCCATCAAAGTCAGCATTGTCTGCTCAGACTGGGAGGGCTCTCTAAGGTCTCTGACACGTTACCTGCTGCCAGATGCCAGAGATTGAACCTGGGACCTTCTGCTGGGCACCCACCGTGAAATGACTGCGATAACAGTTTGCAAGATCAGTCATCCAGGTTAATGGATCCACACCAAACAATACTGTTCAAAAGCACATGAAGACATCAAAGGGTTCTTTTTCTTTCAACTGTACAGGTATAAAAATAAATCAGGGGTGGCAGCAGAAAACAGACAGGTGGTAGAGATAGCAGCTGCCAGAAAGAAGAATGTAATAGTGCAACTAAACCAACAAGCTAGATGCAAACCAGCAGGTGTTTGAGCGTCCCTTCTCATCAGGTCCATGACCAAGCCAGTTCCACTAATGTCACTGCAGCTCACAAGACTGGTGTCAGCTGCACAGTGGAATGCGGAAGTAGATTTCACAAGAAGATGACCATAGGAGGATTCTGGCTGGGGTTTTCTAATGCAGGGTCTTCTAATGCAGAGTCTAATCACGTCTTCTGGCCCAAAATGTATCAACATAATTGGCCCTGAAACACAAAACATCTCTGATATCATCATCCACATTGTCTTCTACTTCTACCCCATCCCCATGTGTTCATCTAGGCATCTTTTTAATGCTGGGGAACTAAGGTAGCACTCTTCTTCCGGCACAATTGACTGGACTGGGTTTTCTGTGTTGATGGTGTGATATTATATCATATCATATATTATATTATATTCTGCCCTCCAGAAGGCTCAGGGTGGTTCACATAAAATAGAAACAATACAGATAATTTAGTTTAACAATAATAAAGCAACACAGAACAATGGAAAAATATGAAGAACATTAAATTAACGCATACTGATAGCCCAGTGGTTGGGGCAGAATTGTAGTGGGTGCCATGGGAAGGAGGCTTAGGGAGAGGGCCCATGGGAAGTGGTGGTTTAAAAACAAAAATGGTAATTACCCAGTTTAGAAGCTGAGCTCGAGAGCAGTACTGTCATCCAGTGGAGTAACCCTTTTCTAGGTCCAGTGGATGTGGAAGGGGGTAACTCTGCTTAAGCTTCCTCTTTTCCTTTCTGCATCTTAAATCCACAGACTGCTGGACACAAAGGAGGCATTATCAAACTCTAAGTGCTTGGTTTGCTCAGAGGCAGTTTGGCAGTCAATTCAAAATCCACATGCATCATGGTCAATCCCTTGAGTCCTTCAAAATACCCATTCACCATTTGTTTAAATACTGCACTGGAAGTGATGGCTGAAGCATGTATTCACCACAGTAAGGTGAAGAGTTGTAAAAGTTCACGCCATTAAAATGCTTGGACTTGCTTTACTCTGCCCTGCTCAATGCACTTGGCTTATCTGCTTTATGTTTTAGTCACATGCTATTTAGCCTGCAAGCCTTGAAGGTTAACCTGTGCTCCCAAGAGAACGGCACGTTGTAAACAATAGAAGCAGGTTCATGAAACATTGCCCTGTCTCTCCTTACCTTTTTGGCAATTTGCATAGCATATAAAAGATGCTTGGTTTTCTCTCTTGCCATAAGGCAAGGCTTGAATAAGTTATTGTATTGCTTAAATGGTATGGGGGGGGGGAAAGGAAAATTAGGCTGAAGGCTTATAGCATGCATCTAGAGTTTTGTGTTTTTTAAGCTCTGCTTTTCAACATCAGTTTCCAGCAGACCAACAAAGCAAATCCTGATATGTCAATTTTGCTTGCCTTACCATTACTGGTAAGACAGCCAAGGTGATGTAGTAGTGGTTGAAGAGTGGCAGACTCTAATCTGGAGAACCGGTTTTGATTCCCCACTCCTCCACATGCAGCCAGGTGGGTGACCTTGGGCTAGTCACAGTTCTTACCTACCAGTTTTTGCAGGTCAGTTCTCTTAGAGCTCTCTCCGCCCTCATAGGGTGTCTGTGGTGGGGAGAGGAAGGGAAAGGCATTTGTAGGCCACTTTGGGACTCCTTTAGCTAGTGAAAAGCGGGATATAAAAAAACAGCTCTTCAACTACTACTGTTGTTCTTTATCCTGCTTCAGTGAACACGGAACCCAATGTATGCAAAATCTGAGGTCTGTGGCTGGGCTGCCTTTCTCTCCTCCCAGTTCTGAGAGGTTTAAACTCACAAAATAGGAGCACCAGCCTTTGCCCTGCTTGGAGATGGTGCTTTGGCTGTGGCAGTACAAGCCTCCTTTTGAGTGGCAGGCAGCATGTGAGAAACTCGAAAGGGTCAGGTTGCTGGTAATATTCTGTCTCTAGGTGTTCTTAGTATAATCTGCTGAACAAATAAGGCTGCGCCACTGACAGTTCAGGAGAGGCTTCTGTGGAGCAATGTGCACCTGGTATTAATTCTGCCGCTTTTTAAGCATCCAGGTTATCAAAATGAAAACCTTTCCTCTCATATAAGGACACAGCAAAGCCAAGAATTTTTACATGACTTTAGTACTTACCGCAAGAAGATGATTAATTCATAATCAGTATGGTAATTCTGTGAAACAATGAGTTTTTCTAGCCTTGCAGGGAAATGATGTGGGACCTACAGAGAAATGCTTCAACCTCAGCAAAATCTGATTACCTGACTTTAAAAATATGAATGCTATGAGAGGGCGGCATCATTATGCCCCTTGCCATGCCTTCCCCTTTCCTTTTGTTGCCCATCCTCCTCCCAAGTCTGCTGAAACACAGCAGCACTTTAGTTGCATGTGACTGTCCAAGCTAGTCCAGTTACCTGGATGGTGCTTCAAAAGGTGTCTACCTCACAGTTTTATCATGGGATTCCAACTGAGCTTAGCATGGACAGATTCAAGATATGAAACTCTTACAAACATTGTAGCAGACAAACATTGATGCAGCTGTATAAACTATATTTTACCATCATACGAAGCACTCTTACTATGAATAACTCATACTGTGAATATACATGACCTGAGTCCTACCTATCTGAGGGACCACTAATCTGCTTATGTACCCCACAAGTCTCTTCGCTCTGCGGGTATGAATTTGCTGCTTGTCCTGGACCCCCAAGACCAGGGCCTCGACCAGGACCAGGGCTTTCTCGGCCCTGGCCCCAACCTGGTAGAATGAGATCCTGGAACAGCTAAGGGCCCTGACGGGGCTCTCTGGGTTCCACAGGACCTGCAAGACAGAACTCATCCACCAGGTGTTTGGTTGAGTCCAGGGCGGTGATCAGAACTATCAAACTGTGGATCCACCCTATTTTATAAAGATCAGGGCCTCTGGTTTCCCATCACTTAGGTCATCGGCATGGGCCCATTGGCTGGAACAACAGGTCTGAGCTAAGAAGGGCTAGATAATTTGATTATGCCATCATTTGTTTGTCAGATTTTTTAGGGCTTTTTATTGGGTTTTATACTGTAATTTTATCATTTTATCTGTAAACCGCCACGAGGCGGCTTTTGCCAAGAGGGGTGGTATAGAAACTGAAATATAAATAAATAAAATAAATACATTTCCCTTCGTATGAATGGCATCTGCCAACAAGTACAAAGCATCATGGTTGTGTGATGCTTTTCAGGCTCACCTTTCCTTCTTCTTACCCCAAGGTTTTGCCCTTTGACCTGACATTCTTCAAGGGCATTAGGCCAGAACATGTGCTGCTCCTCATATCCGTGATTTTTAGAAAGCAACATAAAATTATTCACAGAATGTTAAGCTGTTTTATGTAGTTGCTGTGTTGTTTGTTGGAATCCCAAACACTGTTGCTGAGATGAAAATGTAAAGCTACAACCCTCTAAACAAGCAGTTGTAAAACAGGAATATCTTCTTCATTGTAGATCTAGAATCTACAATGTTGAGTTGGGGCATTAACATTTATTTTTTAGCACTTACTGGAAAAGTTGTAATTGGGAGTAGGAGCAAAAGCCTGCTGATACATAGAAAACCAGGGGCAAAGAGGAAACTTAAGTGTACGTTATCAAAGCCCAAAGCACAGGATTATTTCTGACTGTCATCCAAGTTTGCCAAACGGCACGGTGCATTGGAGTCAGCTTTTCCTTCTCTACGAGTAGAGTATCCTTTTAGAAGTTTCATCTGCTTTGACAACAAAACTGCAATTTCTATACTGAAATCCAAAATCCACTGATTGAATGACATTTAAAATTTTTACAGAACATTTGCTTAAGCCAGATCTATTCACTTTTTCCCCTTCTTCTGAACTTGTGACAGCCGAATTAAGTCCTAAGGACTTTAAGCATCAAAGTCAATTCCGTTTAAGTACATTCACATCTCACTGAGTAAAGTAATAAGTTCAGCCTCTGGAGAAAATCAGAAAACTATATCTTATATTCTAATAATGAAGGCGTCCAATTCTTTGGACACTTAAATCCAGTAACTGGAGCTGTGAACAAGCAAAACAGACCTTTCTACAAACCTGAAAAGGGTCCCAGGAAGAGAGAGGAATAAAAGGAAGAGAGGACAATAATGTCAGCTGCTTTGGTCTCACTGTAGAGAAAGACTTTAGTTTTCCTTGGCAGAAGAGGGAGGAAGACAGAGGAATAGATAAAGGTAAGTTGGCTGTTGAGTGGGAAGGAAATGGGTAGACAGCTCCAGGTTGGGACATTCCTCGAGATTTGAGGGATGGAGCATGGGGAGGGAGCTGTTTGAGGAAAAGAGGGACCTCAGAAAGGTATGATTTAATTTACTCCATTGTCCAAAGCAACTGTTTCCGCCAGGGGAACTAATATTGCCAACCTCCAGGTGAAGTCTGGAGAGCACCTAGGATTAAAACTGACCTCTAGATCAGGAGTAGTCAACCTGTGGTCCTTCAGATGTCCATGGGCTTCAATTCCCATGAGCCCCTGCTAGTGTTTGCTGGCAGGGGCTCATGAGAATTGTAGTCCATGAGCATCTGGAGGACCACAGGTTGACTACCCCTGATCTTGATGACAGAGATCAGTTTCTTTAGAGGAAAAGAGGTATTTTGGAGAGTGACGGCTATAGCATTATACCCCGTTGAGGTCAATTTCCTCTGCAAACTTCACTCTCTCAAGCCTCCACCCCCAATTATCCAGCAATTTCCCAATCTGGAGCCAGTAACCCTAATGGAAACTTCTCTCTGAAGTAGGGTGATTAGTTGTGATTCCAGGTGAGCCACTGCTGCTGAGCGGGGGAGTAAATGGTTGTCTGGTTGTGCTGCCATCGCCACTACTGATGGGGAGAAGGAAACAGGCAACAGATCAAGAGAATGATGGGGCACAGAAAGGGTAAAGGGGAAGGAGGCAGAAAAAGAAAGAAATAGTGATGAAATGGGGAGACAGAACAAGGAAGTGAGACTGATGGGGTTTGGCAGATGGGCACAGAGGAAGGAGAAAGAAAAAGCGTCACAGGAGAAAGAGTTTGAGACTGAGAGATATAGAGAGAGAAAGGAGGAAGCAAAAGTGGGGAATTTCTTGTGGGTCTCCACTCATAGTATATTAATTGCTATAATTAGCTTGTGTTAGAAGAAGAAGGGGCTTTTTGCACGGCTTCAAAATAGCACAATGGTTGCTAATTGAAAACGCTACTAATTTGCCTTAACGCACGACGTCGTAGACAATCTGCAACACTCCTGAAACCGAC
This sequence comes from Paroedura picta, assembly GCF_049243985.1. Taxonomy (NCBI): domain Eukaryota; kingdom Metazoa; phylum Chordata; class Lepidosauria; order Squamata; family Gekkonidae; genus Paroedura; species Paroedura picta. The sequence goes on from NC_135369.1 coordinate 148,879,364, forward strand.
CAGCAAAAAGCGCTTCGTTGTAGCGCTTTCAGGGGAATCCCAAAAAGTGGATTCACCCTCCGCAAAGCGATACACTCCTGCAACCAATCTGCAACAATAGCGATAAAGACCTGTGCGTTAACATTGTTGCGGTTTCTTCAAAGTCCCTCCTCCTGAGCCTGTCCTCCAAACTTCCGGCGAAGCGATCGCCATTTTTTTTCCCCGAGCGAGTGGAGATCAACGCACCGGCGAGCCTCCGTTTAGCCAGTGAGGCTTCCCAGGCTGCAGTCCCTCCTCAGAGCTGTTTACAGTCACTAAGCACAAGAAGCCCGCAGAAGCCCGTTTGCTGATGTATTTTCCCTTTAATTTTCACACTGTTTCGGCTGAAAATCGCGCCCGTGAGGGGGGGGGGAGGGGGGGATTTTTTTTTCCCACTCGGAGGCAGCGTGGCCACGATCAAATGACAGCTCAAACAGAGGCTTCCCGGCTTCAGTCCCTCCCCTTCAGTCACTAAGCACACACATTTCACACATTCCATTCAGCTGAAAATCGGGCCCGTGAGAGGGGGGGGGGTTTCACTCTGAGCCAGCGTGTTAACGATCAAACGACAGCTCAAACACCCCAGGCAGCTGGATGGGTCTCTCCGTTGCAACGAATCTACCCAGATTCGTTACAATGGGTCTGTTTTTTTTTTTAAAAAAACCTTCCTTAAAGGGAAAGGGGCTGTTTGGGAGCATGCTAATGGCTGCCCATTGGCTGCTTGACGGCCAGGGGCGGGACGAGCTTGGCAATAGCGCTTCCTTTCTAGCGAATTCTGCCGAGACCGGAAGCCTGTGGGAAACGCTAAAAAACGCAACTGATTCCACTACAAAGGCAGGTATGCATAACGACGAATTCCACTATTTTAAATGGCGATTTTTCATTCAGTGACCAATTTGCAACAAAGATCCCCGTGCAAAAAGGCCCGAAGAGTTGGTTCTTATATGCTGCTTTTCTCTCCCCGAAGAAGGCTCAAAGTTGCCTTTACTTTCCTCTCCCCACAACAGACACCCTGTGAGGTGGGTGAGGCTGAAAGAGCCCTGATATCACTGCTCGGTCAGAACAGCTTTATCAGTGCCATGGCAAGCCCAAGGTCACCCAGCTGGCTGCATGTGGGGGAGTGCAGAATCAAACCCAGCTCGCCAGATTAGAAGTCCACACTCCTAACCACTGCACTAAGCCAGACCTGGGCAGAGTCTGCACTTACTTTCTTTATTCCGTTGTCAATCCTGTTGAATTCAGATCGCTTTGAACTTGGGTCTTCCTCTCCCCCCTCCTCCCTATTGAAACAGGAAAGTCTTCTGCACGTGGTTAGGGAGGCTAAGAAGGTGGGGGGAGCTCTTTCTTTCTTTTCTTGAAGGGGGGGGAGAAGCCAAGCAGGGAGCCTCTTTCGTTTCTTGGAGGGGAGGGGGAGAGGATCGAAAAAGGCAGAGGAGGGAGGAAAAATCCAGGACCGACAGAAGTTGAGAGAAGTTAGGGGCTTCTCCTTTAAGGCAAGTGTGTCACATGACCAGGTGTAGCCTATCAGAGGTTCTCTACCATGGAGCTTTCTTTATTCAGGATTAACAGCAGTCTCAGATATTGCACAATAACGGTAGGGTCACTCCGGATCAATCCTTCTTGCTGCAGACGGAAAATTAAAATCGCCCAAAATCCAAACTGAAATCAAATTCTGTGTAGAGGGCAGGGACTGAATTGATCTGGAGTTGGAATAAAAGCTCCGTGCAGTTTACACCCTGATCTGGCTTGTCCCAGCTAGACAGATCTCATCAGATCCCAGAAGTTAAGCAGGGTCAGTCCTAGCTAGTATTTGGATGAGAGACCTCCAAGAAATACCAGTACTGTGATGCAGAGCCAGACAATGGCAAACCACTTCTGAACATCTCTTGCCTTGGAAACCCTACTGGGTAACCATAAGTCAATTGTGACTTGTTGATATCAACAGCAACAATAACAATAATATTAATAATTTGAGCCCTGATTCAGCCATTCGATTTCCTTTATTTTTCTGCTGTTTATGGGGGTGGCATCTGGATAGTTTTGCAACCAAATGGGCTGGTGGGGGAGGCAAAGGGCTGGAGGTTAAGATGGAGCAACGTTTCCTAAGTGTTTAGGCTTAGCAAAGGTTTTAGAGATGTTAGTAGCTTCAATATAGAGATTTTCTTCAAAAAATCTGCTTATTGGGAGCAATGGGCTAGACTCTCACATTGTCTCTTGCTTTGAAAATCCTAGTGTTGCCATAAGTCAACTGTCACTTGTTGGCACACACAAATAATGTTTCAGGGTTGGGATAATAAAATGCATGCATATTGATGGAAAACTTATTGCTACCAGTTATTACTGTTACTACTTATTGCCAGTTTTACATCAATATATATACATTTTAGTATATTTAGTACCCATATCTCATCAGGTATAAGGCACCAAACTATAAGGACCATATATCACCAGTAAAGAAATACATTGACTGCCAGTTTCCAGACACAATTCAAAGAGCTGTATTTACCTTCAAAATACTGAACAGTGTGGGATCAGGATTTACAGACGAGGAGAGAAGTGGCAGTAGTGAAAAGACAGGGAATAGAACTGCTGGAAAGAATTAAAATGAGAAGGAGGCATAGAATTAATTGGGTAACAGCTGATGTCATTATGGGATTTTTTTTTCCTGAAAAGAAGTATAAGCTTTTTGACCTGGCGCTGCCTATCCTCATTAAGCACTAATAGCTGGATACAACAATCAGCAAAAGTTTATAGGTTAATTACTACTTCATTTCTTCTAATGTGGCTTACACATGAGATTTTAATGAATGTTAATCATAGCCTTTGTTGTTCTCTTATTAAGATCATTTGTGTGGGGGAGTGGGGAACGATCTGGCACTGAATGACTTCTCCAAGGTGACAGGGGAATAATGAGGGAAAGTGATCGACACTTCTCCAAAATCCAGGGGCAATCAATCTCTGAATGTCAGTGGTGGGAAGGCATATTGGGGGGGGAGGGGGGAGTTGGCTTCTCTGTCCTGTTTCTTGGTCCTCTGGGACAGCTGGTTATTTACCATGTGAGATAGGATGCCAGACCAGAGAAACCAATGGCCTGATTCAAATGGGCATTTCTGATATGCTTAATGACATTAAAAACAATTGCTTTTGTCCCCAAATTAATTTTTCTTCAAAGCTAACATATTCTGATGAGTCATGTCAACTTGGATAAACACTAAGCACATGGAAAAAATGTAATCTGTGGAAGGAAAGGATATCAGCCCACCCCCACCTTGCTATGCACATTACCATACATTGGCAACTATGTCACAGATTCAGGAGTAAAAATGAAAGTCAGTGGCTACCTGGGCCCTGAGTAGCTGAAGGAAAGACATTGCTGTATGTAAGACAATGGGGATGTAGTTGACAGATGACAGTTTGGAATAGGGAAATCTGAGTTCAGATTCCTATTCAGCCACTGGATGACATTCAGCCAGTCTCTATCTCTTCACTAATCCTACCTCAAAGGACAGATGTGAGAACAAATTGCAAAGATGGAGACCTAGGTCTTCCTATCCTGCAGGGTGAGATAAAATGCAGGAAACTGGCAAAGAAAACTTGGGATGCTAAATGCAGATTATCGGTCTACTTCTTAATCTACTGTTTGAGAATCAAACATTATTCATTCTAGATGTTGCAAAGGAGGATATTGTGTTCCTAACTTATTCATTCCTCAGTTTAGTCTCATTACTCCAAATGAAATCATTTCTCTGAGCAAAAATGCATAATTTCCCTATAAACGGCAAGAAACGTATGGACATAGAATTACATACATCACAAAGCACCAATTGATTTAATGGAATTAATATCCTCCTAGGATCATTGGCAGAGCCACACAATTTACTTGATGGATAATGTTTGCTCTGGGAGACTTTCGTTAGCAGCTATGTACATTAAAATACCTGCACATACCATCTGTCTAATGACTGTTCATCCAAGTAGGTTGCTGCACTTCCATTCTGCCAACAAAAGATGAAAATCATTTGTCACTTGAGCTAGTTTTTAGTTCCTTGTAGTTGAAGCGTCCATACTGAAGGACTGAGCCAAAACAGGAACCTCAGTCTCAAAAGTCGGTTTTAAAGCTTTGAAAAGAACCCTCTTACAACAAGCTTTGGGAAGGGCCTGGTAAACAAGGGTAGCATGTCGTTGTCCCCCTACTGGTATGGAAGATGAAAGAGAGACAACAGCAGATGGGGAAGCATCAGCATTGTCTAGCAGACATGGTGTTCTTGGCAGCTGAGGCAATTCTGGTGGTGGTGACAGACTGTTTCCCAGCATGCTTCACTTCTCCCTTAGCACTTATTCTGCTTAGGTCTCATTTCCCCACTCATCCAGAGTTTCAGCAATGTGCCACAGGAACCACTGAACAAAGGAGGAAACAGCTTCTCTAAATATTGCCTCCTTCACAGTATTTGGAAGTAGCTGCTTTTAGTCAGCTATGGAAAATTCTAGAATCCCGAGGCAAGCTATTCTCTGAGGTAACCAACGTTCATAACATTTCATCATTTGGGTGACTTCTCTCATTCACTTCTATCAAGAAATAGATTAAAGTGTTCATCCCTTGAGGCCAATAGATATGTTCCTTCCATTGAAGTGCAAGGTGCCATTTCCTCAGTGTGCTTCCATGAAACAAAGCCCACAATTTCTGCTTTTTAATTTCAATTTAAACAGTAAAATCTTCTCTACCTTATGAGATAATTAACTCAGCATGTCCTGAGACGATTAGTAGGGTCTCACATTGAGAGCGGAAGAGTATAGTCTCTGCTGTAATTTTATGTTTGCTAGGATGCAAGAGCATCCTTGATGCAGGACTCTCAGAAATGGGAGGGAAAGTAAGAATATGGCAAGGAGATTTGCTGTCAACGTTAACAGCACAGTTTATGTGCGATAATGATCCAATGCAAAGTCAACTGTGACATAACAGGGAAAAAATACATAAGTCTTTTTGAACTTAGGCTAAATTGGGCATATTTTGCCTGTGATGCTTTTAAGAAACAAATTTCTTTCTAACCCCAAACTGCAGGAAACACACTACATTCATTAACTCCCTCCCACAATACCTCTATTTGACTTTGCTCCAGTTCCTTCCATCTTTGGTTCCTTCTGTCTATGTTTGCTTATTTATTCCCTTGTCAAGTGGCTTCTTCCAGTGCTTTGTCACTTTCCCCAATAAAACTCTTCAAGCATGCTCTTTGTATTCCCTGGCTGTCTAGCTTTCATCTGTTCTTCAGGGGATCACTGATGTGCAGTCCCAAACAACTTGAACGAAGTCTTCTGTAATACCCTGAGGGGGGGGGGCAGAAATATCTTTAAAAATCAGTTAAATCTAGCCCACTTGGTCATGTATCCTTTTTGTTTATTTTTTTCTAGGTAACATTTCTCAGCCTTGATGATGATTTGTAGTTTTCTATAATTACCTTCTGTATCATCAGATTTGGTACAACTGTACACATTTATAGGTTCCTGGATGTAGGGTTTCCTTATAGACCCCCCCCCCTCATCACTATTCCCTTCTCCCAACACCAGTCTTAGCCACTTCCTGTTCCCAGCTCTATCTCCTGTCTTCCCAATTATACCTAGATATACCTAGATTAAGTATTTGAAAGGTTGTCACTTGGAGGAGGGCAAGATGCTGTTTCTGTTGGCTGCAGAGGAGAGGACACGCAGTAATGGGTTTAAACTTCAACGATATAGGCTAGATATCAGGAAAAACTTTTTAACAGTCAGAGTAGTTCAGCAGTGGAATAGGCTGCCTAAGGAGGTGGTGAGCTCCCCCTCACTGGCAGTCTTCAAGCAAAGGTTGGATGCACACTTTTCTTGGATGCTTTAGGATTGCTTAGGGCTGATCCTGCATAGAGCAGGGGGTTGGACTAGATGGCCTGTATGGCCCCTTCCAACTCTATGATTCTAGATGAGGAAAAAACCTGAATATCCAAAATCCATCTGACATGCTACAATAAGATATGCACTAGCGATATCTTTTGGGTTTGCATTTTTAAAGGGTCAACTTTTTCATCCATTACTATACTAAAATATGCTTCTTCAGGCATAATCCCAAATCCCATCCTCACTTGCCCCACAGCAAAGGAACCCCCAGAAAACCGAATTTCATCATTTTAAGCAGAGTCTAATTCGGTCTGCCCAATGCAGAAATGCATGCAATCAGGTTTTTCCCTGCACCCACCATTTTGAGTTGTTTCAGAATGCCCTTCTCCTCATCGCTATCCTCCCTCCCCTCCCCTCCCCTCTTTCCCCTCCCCCTCCCTCCCATTCAGAAAAATCTGCCTTTTTTTAAAGGTGTGTGTGTGATCACATTGCAACATTGTTTCTAAGCTTTTTTTTTTCTTTTAAGAAGTCTTGCAGTCTTACACATCTGTACACCGCCCGTGGCGCCACGGGCGCCATCTGTACACCGCCCGTGGCGCCACGGGCGCCACGGACTAAATAAAACAGTAAGCCCTCCTGGGGCAGGCTGTGTCCGGGATGAGGAAGGGTCCGGATTGGACCCTTCCTCATGACAGACAATCGGAGGGACCAATCGGCAGGCGCTTTGCGCCTGCCAATTGGTCCCTCTGAGTCCTAGCTGTAGCAACTGCGAGCCGCGCGCAGCGCGGCTCGCAGTTGCTCCTGGCCTGACGCCCGAGGGAGTCCCTGGCGGCGGCGCGCAGGGCGGCTGGCGGAGGCTCCCTGCCCGCCAGGCAGGGAGCCCCCGCCAGCCGCCCTCCGTGCCACCGCCAGGGACTCCCGTGCCAGCCAAAAACGGACCTCCAAAGGAACCCCGCCTGCATCGAAGATGGCCGCCAACGGCCCGCCGACCGTCAGGACGCTGCCCGAGGGAGTCCCTGGCGGCGGTGCGCAGGGCGGCTGGCGGAGGCTCCCTGCCCGCCAGGCAGGGAGCCCCCGCCAGCCGCCCTGCGCCCCGCCGCCAGGGACTCCTGTGCCAGCCGAAAACGGACCTACAAAAGAACCCCGCCTGCATAGAAGATGGCCGCCAAAGGCCCACCGAGCAGCTGAGGATACCCCGCCGCCGCCGCCCACCCGCCCTCTCTAAGGTGAGCTTCCTTGCCGCGCGCTGCCCTGTCCCTCCCTATCCCCCGCATTCTAGCGCCCATTGTATTTTGTTTACAATGGGCTCTTTTACTAGTCAGTGTTATAAAGTTATAACATTACTAGGGGCCAAGCCCATTGCATTCAGGAATACAATGAGTGCTAGAGTGGGGTGGGGGGTGGAAGAACTCTGCAGATGGTCTTCCTCTCCCCAGGAACTGGAAAGGCTGCAGGCTGGAGGCTGGAGGCTCCCAGGGCAGGGACCGGCAGGGGCAGCTCCCACACAGCAGGGATCTGCAGCCTCTGGAACTCGGAGGGAAGCAGAAGGAGGAAGAGGTTGTCAAAATTGGATTCAAGGTTTTCTGGAATAAATGAATCTAAGAAAATGAGGTTAAATATACATTTGGAGATCCATTTTTAGGGGCAGTAGCTGAGGCGGTCCTTGAGTAGGTTCAGTAATTGCTTCAGTGTACTGTGACCTGGCTATTCGCTTGTTGTCAGAATTTCTTCATAAAAATGTGGGATGGGGGAGGCAGGGAGACACAGCAAGAAGAAACAATTTGAAGAATATTCTACCCCTACAGAGGCTGTTGATCTTTCACAGATTTCTTACTTATCCTTCCCTCCCACTTTAAAAGCACCCCCTGCCTGCCAAGATCTCTGTCTCTGCTTACTCAGACACCTCAGCTGCATATGAAAACAGGTTTCACACCCAGGCTCTGCAGTACTTGGTTTGTGGAAGAAGGAGGGGGGTATAGATGAGACTGAACAGAGTAGTGGGGGGAAGGAAAAAGAAGAAATAGTCATTAAAATGCAGGAACAGGCAGGACACAGCAAGACAGACCCAAGAGCTGTTTATTGGGTGACAAGGAGGTGGGTTCCAAGCAGGGTTTGACTCTTTTGACTGATGAAAAGACAAAGCAGGTTTCTCCTTTAATCAGAACTTTTTCTTCCCATCTCCCCAACCACACCGTGTTTTTACACATCTTTAACTGCTGTTTTAAGAGCCTCTTGTGGTGCAGAGTGGTAAGGCACTAGACATGCTGTCTGAAGCTGTCTGCCCATGAGGCTGGGAGTTCAATCCCAGCAGCCGGCTCAAGGTTGACTCAGCCGTCCATCCTTCCGAGGTCGGTAAACTGAGTACCCAGCTTGCTGGGGGGTAAACAGTCATGACTGGGGAAGGCACTGGCAAACCACCCCGTATTGAGTCTGCCATGAAAACGCTGGAGGGCGTCACCCCAAGGGTCAGACATGACCCGGTGCTTGCACAGGGGATACCTTTACCTTTAACTGCTGTTTTTCCTACTCTCCCCAAACACGACTACACTAACTCCATCCGTAACCCAAGACAACAGGGTCCCCTAGCTCCCTCTCTCATCTGCTCCCTACCCACTCCTTTCTTCAGCAATCAGCACCAGAGTTTGCTTCAAGAGCAAGTTCAATTTATTGATGGGGTTGTGGTCCTAGCAACATTCTTGCTTGCAGGCTCACTTACAAGCTCATTGCCAAATGTTAAGGATGAAAAAATAGTCAAAAAACTGTAGTAGGCAAAAAGCAAAAACAATTTTAAATAATATATTTCTGTAAGGTACAAAACTGTTTCCTTATATCTAAACTTTGTTTTTCAATCCAGCATTTCACAATTGGAGAAAAAAAATATCCTAAAAGCTGAGTACAAAATTCAAGCCAAAATAGTTCTCTAGGAACATCTACACCAGTGGTCCGTAACCTTTGTCATGCTGTGGACTGCTACGCCGGGGTGCGGGGAGAGGGTGACCCGGGGCCCCGCGCGTGCGCAGCAGCCCCGGCGCAAACACGCATGCGCGGACTTGCCGTGCTTGCTTGCGCCCCCACCGGACGCAAACGCTCACGCGCGTCAAGTCTGCACGTGCGCGTTTGCGCCGCCGGCATGCCGGCGGCCGCAGCTCCCTCTCCCTCTCCCCGCCCCTCCCCTCCCCTCCAGGCCGCAAGGAAATTGGCAGCCAAAGAGGCCAATTAGCTTGCGGCCCGGCAAGCTTCTCTTCCCGCCCCCTCCCAAAGCAAGAAGCTTGCTGGGCCGCAAGCTGATCGGCCGCTTCGGCGGCCGATTTGCTCGCAGCCTGGTGAGCTTCTCGCTGTGGGGGGGGGGGCGGGAAGAGGGAGCTGCGGCCCAGCGCCGAGGCCTTCGCAGCCCGGCACCGGGCCTCGGCCCGGGGGTTGGGGACCACTGATCTACACAACAAATTTGGAAAAAAATAACTGAAGAAACAAAATTTCCTCAAGTGTCTTCCCAGACAGAGTTGATTTCAACTCGAACCTTCATTGGGAATATTTCTATATTAGGAATAAATGAGTCAGTAGAGGAACATGTCCCAGCTAGGGATGGGCACAAAGCAGCTCATGAACGAAAGTTTATGACAAATTTTGGCTGGTTCAGGGTTTGCAGACTGAAGTTTGTGGCAGGTCAACCAGCACAAACATTCTATTTGTTTGTGGCAGATTATGGCGGTTCGTGAACAGATACATTTCCAGATAGTCTCCTCTCAGTCATAATGTTTGCCAAACAAAACAACAGGGTGGATGAAACTTGGACGACATAGAGTGGAGCAACTAGGGGAGGTTCCCAGGGATTTTGATGTTTCTAGGTTGCACAGAATCTCTTCTGTATAGCCCTAAAATTTCTGAACTGGCAACTGTGATTTCCCCTGAAAAGTTTTCTTGGGCACCTTCTTTGGGGCCTAACATGAATCCTGTATATAGTCCTTGCCAACCTTTAAGCAAAACCTAAATTGAAGTGTCTGAAGAATTACAGGATTTGGGTTGGGTCCCCCCCCCCCAGATTTGATGGTCATATCCAAAAGGTTCAAATACAGTTAACTGTAGTAATTCATGACGACAGATACTGAGTCAGATGGTTAGTCTATTGAAGTCACTTGTGTCCCCTCTGTTGGTCAAAGGTAGAGGTCTTTCACATTGCCTCTGGCTTAATGCCTACTTAATTGTATGTGCCAATTAATTTAGTATGTAAACCAGAGTGAATTAGTATGTAAACCTGCTGCTCTACCACTGAACCATGGCCCCAATGACTGGTACCACTTCAACTGAGCAACAGTTTTGAGTAAAATTTGAATTGTTCTCTCCTGCTATGTATGGTGAAGCAGGTGCGAATCAGATAGCCCTGCATGCTAACATGTGTTTGAAATGGCTATTTTGTAGAGCAGCATCATGACAGAGAGTAAAGGCTGCCTTCAACATGTTCGCAGTTTTATAGAATGCTTAAAACTTTAACTGCAGCTATCAATTCCCTGGATTTATAATGCTTAGCTTTCAGACTTCTTTTACAACATTGTTGCAATTGTTTTAAGTTTTACAATACTTGCAGCTTGTAGGAACATGGTTGGGCTGGATAACCAGAGATAATTTCCATTATAAGTCAACCCCCAAGCAATTTCTTAAAACTCATTACTATATTTTTTTGTGGGGATGCCCTTTCTGTGGTTAGTTTTAGCCATTCACTTCTATTGCGTTTCCTACCTCACCCTCCACATTTGCAGTAAGCAGCATTTGAAGTCCACAGTGCCAAATTATTAGATTCTGTTGCTTATTTATTTTTAAATACTGCTGCATGTATATCTTTGGCCAAGCTACCATAATCAGGGCTGGAACAACAATATAGGCAGATCAGGATGAGTGTCTGTGATGCAGTGGCAGAGCATGTGCTTTGCACGCAGAAGGTCCTATGTTCATGTTGGAGTGAGCAACTTAGTATGCCTGGACATTGGGGGCTGTTACATCACTCTAAGTGTGTATAGATGTCAGCCCTTTGGTATACCTCTCTTTGACCATTATTGTACAGGAGGCACCAAACTGCTGCCTGGTTTCTGGCTTGGGGCAGGTCGCTCCAAGTCTTCATGCTCCCGCATGGGGGAGCATTTGGACTGCTGCACTCTGTCTGCCCTGGATTTGTACTCCCAAATGAGGCAGCCAGGAGGGCAAGATTGTGCTACCCTGCAGGGTAGCATGGACCTATTTTTAATTTGTAAGAATGTGCGATTGCACTGTTACGAAATCACATGTTCTTACAGATGAAAAAATGTCCAAGGTGGCTCTGCTGAATGTGCAATGCAGTAGAGCACTTGGAGCATTTCTTTTATTCTTAACAATGTGGTATTGCAAGTGAGGATGGGGAGAATCTGGGCTAGGATGGCCCAATTTCCCTCCTTCCGGACTGCCCAGGCCTGACATATGCCCTGATGAGGCCCACGGAAAAAAGGGAACACAGATTTATCCATGTTCCCTTGCTGTGGGCCAACTGAGGGCCTGAGTCACATCAGGCCTGGAACCATCCCAGACGGATACTGATGCCATCCAGAAGCAGGAATTCAGCCTGATCCTAAATGAGCAGTGAGTCGGGCTGAATTCCTGGCACAGAAAAGGGAGCTGCTTCTGACTCTTCCTCTCTTTGTCCTCTTACAACTTTGCATAGCCTTCCATGGAGACCCATGTCTCTGCAGGTCTCTCCTGTAGAAACAATGTCCTCATATTTTCACACACATGATGCTGTATAAGCTAGCCATTTGCGATAAGGAAAGTACTCCTTATGTTAGACTTCTCACTTTTCTTTTGACTGAAACCTGAATGTAAATTGGATCTACTTGAATAAAGGTAAGTTTACCTTTTTTATTCTTGGTAAATGCATTTATACTCAGTACCACACTTCTATGACAAGGCAAAACTCTATTATATTAACTAAATACCCCAATAGTTCAGTCCCTAAAATCTTGAGCATCAGGCACAGGGAAAGACCTTTGATTTGCAGGCAAGCACTTTGTGGCTGGGAGGGGAAGGTGGTTTACAGTAAAATGATAAAATCACATAAAACAGAAGAAAAATATACAATCCCATGCACTGGTGATAAAACTAGTCTAATCCTCCCCTCCCTTCTTTGCACACACAGCTGTAGCCCCCCACAGCCCCCAACTACCATCTTGGGAGGTAACTCCTGCCCTGATGACCCACAGATAGGGCCTATATAGGGAGGGACCCAATCTTCTTAGCCCGGCCTCAACCAAATGCCTGGCAAAAGAGCTCTGTCTTACAAGTCCTGCAGAACTGAGATAGATACATTGTATATAATGTTTCATTTGGGATGATACCTTTAAGTTCTTATATAATTAAGTATTTTCCTTTTTATATTAGCCTGAACATACAAAAGAAAAAAGGAAGGAGGACTTAAACATCCCCATTGACTTCAATGTATATAGAAGGCTGTCACTCTGTTTAGGTTTGCAAATTAACCTGTTTGCCTTGGCTGGATCATTCTTGGTTTCCAATAGTATTTTCCCCTGTTGATCAAACATAGTTCCCAATTGTATTTCTGATTGTCTCATGCATTCTGAGTACATTATGCATTTTTGTGCTATAAACCCTAGCTACTAGCATAGACGAGATGAATTAACCTTCTGTTTAATACAGACCCACTCGATTTACATCAAAAAGTTTCTTTAAAAAAACTATCAAAGGATGAGCAAGAAATGTCTACTTAGTGACTGAAACAAAGCTCACTTTATCTTACTGCATAAATTATGCATGCATCTTCCAAGCATCTTAACAGTATCATCTTCTGTTAAATAATAAAGAACAGAAGCCATTAATACACTGTTTGTGCATGTTTCCCAATTTGAATCTACTCCTTTGATCACTTCCTGATTTTCTTATCAGTTCTGATTAACAGATGAAAGCAGTTCAAACAGTGTAATTTAACTACTGTGAGGTTTTTTTCCCTTCAGAGATGGCACCAGATACATACTTTATTAAAAATTCATTTTCTCATGTTTATTTGCGATAAGTCTGAAATAAATTACATTGCTATTTTACTGTACCTCTGAGCTACCACTTTCTCTTGATTGATTCTGAATTCTTTACAAAGTAATCCTATAATTATAAACATTTTTGTATTGAAAGCACACCCACTTAAACTAATATTTCTTAAAAATGGGTCAATTTTAACTAATGTTTTAAATGATATGTTTTATTGTAGTTTTTAAAAACTGTATGTTTATATTCTGTAGGCGACCCTGGGCATTGTGGAATGATGAGACAATATTTTAAAATTAATCAGTAGATGAACAAAATAGCGAAAAATATCACTGTTACAATTTTTGGTTAGGTAGTCTGGTTAAAAGTACTGCGCACAGTTAATGGCTTGTTAAATCCCATTGATTTCAGGGATAGAATTAAACAGATGCTTAAATCTCTTCCATGAAATCCATGATGAAAATCATCGATTGAAATAAATCCATTTAGAAGGATTTAACTGTGGCTGGATTTTCCCATTATTTCACTTCCAGTGTTCCAGCTATTTTATTACAACTGTAGAGCTTCAAACCTCTATTTTCTTCATGTTAGCAGTAGGATACTTTCTACATATTAGACTAGTTGGACTGAGTTATTGAGCTACATAGGTTCACAGTGCTAGCTCAACTAAAAGTGTGCGAAGTTCCCAATTTACATACAGATTTTCTCCTGTTGGCTACCAAAATATTGTAGGTGACCTAGAAGGGGTGAATAACCAACCTTATAATGTTACACTAGGATTCAGCCTTCTTATTTCCCGTGCACTGAGCATTTTCTTTTTCTAGTCTGAAAATGTACTGTGGTAAAACTCATTGGCCATCTAGGTTGATTTGTCTAATAGTTACAGCTTTAGTGGACCTTTAAAAGACAGGTGCATGTTATTGATAGTTGTTTATTTTAAACAAGGAACAGACTGTCAAAAGCATCTTTGAAATAGTCTCATCGTAAAGAATCATTTTTTTTAAAAAATGTCCAGATTTCCAAGTCAGTGAAGATAAATATGAGTGATGTGGCACTTAAATTGAAGGAATGTATCAGTACCAGTAACATCATCAGGGGAGGCCCTCAGGAATAGTCAACTTGCCAGCTGGCAGCTCTGGAAATAGATACATTCAATAGAAGGATGCTGTTATTCCAGCTGTCTTAATACATAACAAGAATATAAAGGGGGCAGTGCATAACTGGGTCCCGCTTTAAGGTAATAGGGTAAGAATGAAAGGATTCTGTATATGGAATTCTTGAAACTCGTTTTTAGTATACGTTTCTTCAACTTAATATATACAGTCCTGATACCCATGACTTATTGGAAAAAATAAACATATATTGAAAGAAGAAAAGGTAATCCTTTAAGAAGAACCTTCAGGCAATTTCTGATCTGACTCTATCCTCCGATGGCAGGAAATCCATGAAAACTGTGTTATAGTGGAGTACCAAAGCATCATAGATTGTGAAGAATAAGACAGAATTCAAGCCCCCATCCCTACACAAGATTAATCTGTGTGAAAGATAATAAAGTATTATGTATGTATGCATATTTAGCTTATTGTGGCACTTGCAAACAGACCCTGAACCAATAAGGATGGGTTGTTATAACAAAGGTACCTAAGCATGCCTAAGCATATTTATTTTATTTATTATATATTTTAGCATGCATTCCCCCAAAAGCACAAGTTAGGTTACATCATAAAAGCATACAGTTTAAAATTACAAAATGTAAATGAAATCCTTGCCATTAAAATTATTTTAATTTCAATATCCCAAACTTATAAAATTGATTTGCTGGATGTTTTCTCCTATTCAGAGAGAGAGGAGAGAGACAGCATGGTCCACTGTCGTATCTTTCTTGTTGATTTAGTGGGTGAGTTTAAACAGGGAGGCCAGCTGAAATTCTGATGATCCTAGGGCCTCAACCATAGACCTGGTGGAATAGCTCCATCTTGCAGGCCCTACAGAACTGCCTAAGGTCTCACAGGGTTTTGATCTCACCAGGCAAACCATTCCACTAGGTTGAGACCATGGCAGAAACCAACTGGTTGAAGCCAATTTGATTTCTTTAGGGCAGGGGATCCTTAGCAGATTTTGCTGGTTCAATCTGTTCTTTGGGAGACATAATGGGAGAGGTGGTATCAAAGGTACAATAGTCCCAGAAGGTTTAGGGTTTTGAAGGTTGAAAACAAAACCTTGAACCTAATCCAGTCTCGGGCTTGTGCAGTTGGGAGAGCACAATCCCCAATAATCTTTCAGTCCCAATGAGGATCCACACTGCTGCATTCTGGACCAGTTAGTTTCCAGATGAACTTCAGATAAGTCAGAGAGCAAGGAAACCTAAGATTTACTCACAATGCAGTCTTTAGATTTTGAAAAAGTCCTCCATCTCATAAATGAGGAGCCTGAAGTATAATTGGTCTAGCACGACCATATGACCCATGACTGCTAGAATGAAAAATTCCTGTCATGGCGTGAACAGTGTGTCAGATCTCTTAAAAGCCTGACTTGTGAGCTAACAACAGCAATAACAACAAAAAAACCATCAGAATGGTATGCAACAAATCAGATCAAATTGCAGATAGGCTTGCGGAGCATGTAAAATGGGTATGGGATTCGTATGTGCTGCTTGTTCAAATTAGAAGTCTAATTCAGGTTTGTTTCCTCTCATTGGCTCAGCATGGATGGGGAAAAAATCCCGAGTGCAATTATTTGCCAAGTTATCTGTAGGTTATGATGAGCAATGTGGCCCCTTAAATTAGCATGGTGCTTGCAGTGCTTCCCTTTATCGGAATAAATTCAACTCTGTGTGTTTCTGTTGATGAAAGAAATCAGGGGAACCATTAGCAATTACTGTGTTTCTTTGAGTTTATTGGCATTTTGGTCCAAAAGTTCCCACTATTAATGAGTGGATTCCTCTCCATCACCAAATCTTTGACAAATCCTAAAGTGTATCATAAATTCAAAACTGGATAACACAGACTCATGTGCAGGAAGTATCTAAGTAACAGTGCTACATTCTGTGTATGTTGCATGCATAACGCATTAACTTATAATTGTTGATGTTATCATCCTTATCCACGGTCTCCTTATAAATAAAAGGGAAACAGCTTCGGGGGACAGATGGACGGCTGTCTGAGTTGGAAATAGGGCCAATCAGGGTGCAGCTAGCTGCACCCTGACAGGCCCTGCCCCTACAGCTCCCGCTCCGGCTGACAAGCACAGCTGGTGTCTCGCAGAGGCGCTGGCTGTGCTTGCCAGGCTGTGTGTGGCTTTGAGTTTGCAGGAGGGAGGGGGCCAGGATGGCTTCTCTTGGGCCGCCAAGCACACCCGTGGCCTCGCTGAGCCGTTCTGAGGGAAGGCAGGATGGGTCTCATGTGGGGCCTGGAGGTCGAGCCTCGCCGCCTTACAGTAGGGGGGGGGGAAGGCCTCTCAAAGCCCATTCTTATGAACGGGCTTTGAAACTAGTCTATATATAATTTCCAAAGTGTGGCCCTCATCTGTGGATATCTAAATCTGTGGATTGGGGCCAAACTTGCACTAAGCAAATATTTCTGCAAACGTGAGAGACCCTCTAGGTTTGTAGAAAAATCTAAAATAATTAAAAATATTGAAGGTTTAAATACTCCCAAATTAAATAAAATATAGTTTGTGAATGCATGTTTGAGGGAGCAGGGTATCCTCCAAATGCAGAACCTGATATTTTGCTAGTATTTTTTTTTAAGCTGATGCTTAGAAGTGACTGCTAGGTTCAGGCGTGTCAGAGCTAGACACCAGGATCCACCCCAGGCCTAGCAGCAGTGGAAACCAAGAGTTACTACGGGGCCAGTTACAGCAGCATTGGATGTTGAGAGAGGCTCCAGGCCTAGCCAGAGCTAGGAGCTGCTCTGGGTTTGGAGCAGTTCTGAGACACTGTTGCTGCCAGGCTCAAAGATAAGAGAAAAGAAGACTAGGGAGTGAAACAGAAAGGGGGCGTTGGGGATAAATAAAGAGAAAGGTGGATTGTCAATTACCTTTCTCCATGTTTTAAAGGGCCTGGGATGCCAGCTGATTTTTTTAAAACTAAAACATCTTCGTTGATATGCCTATGCATCTAATTATAGATTCATAGTGTTGTTGTTTTTTTAATGCCACCCCTTTTGGAATCATGAACTTTGAATCTTTTATAAATTAATCTCAAGTCCAATATTTTTGGGGGAGGGGTTAGCTTTAGAGGTGCATGCTTTGTGTTTTAACTGGGTTTTGCTGTGTTTTTTTTGTTTTTGTTTTTGCTTTTCCTAAACAATTACTGCCTATCCATTGTTCCAGGCTGTTTGCTTAAAAAACAAAACAAAAAAAACACACATCCTCAGGAGAAGGGTCACGGAGGCGGGTGTAAGGGTGGAAATTGGAGGTGGAGATTGTGCTACTTCGGCTCCACACATTTCCTTAATGTGTTGCTGGTTGCTCTCCTCTGGCTAGTGCTCCATAGTTTGGGGAATTCACTTTATGCGATTCCTCGGGTAGTGCTTTAAAACGGAGGGTGTAGCTACCGGTTTGCTGCTTGGACACTGGATGTTGGTGACGTTTGCAAAACTCCAAAAATATGGCATCTGCATAAGGTGAGCATTTCACTTTAATTATCGGGTGCAGAATGGCTCTGGATTTACCACCCTCAATCGCACGTATCATCAGTGAGCAACCAGTGAAAAACCAGAGTCAAACCCATATGGAGGGGAAGAGGCGTGATAGTCTCAGCACTGTTGTCCCGCCCTCGCATCCACCCTCTAATCTCCATTTTCTGCTCCAAGTAATATTTTTTAATGGTGAGGTCCGTGTTGCAGTGTGATCTCAAAGGTAAAATACATTTCCAAAGATAAAATAAAATTGTCTTTAAAGTGTCCCAAGTCTTTTTGGGATCGGGCAGGCAAAACACAACCTTATCTGTTTTCTGGAGGTGTGTGTGGGGGTGTGTGATCAAGCAGCTTTCTCCCAATCATACTGGGGTCTGAACACTATGTTTCTAAGACAACTATTGACACAAAATGACTTTTTGGGCTCCAGGTACCATGTTCAGTGTCTCAGAAATCTACCAAGACAGAAATAAAGTCCAAAAGAATACAAATCCCAAAGGGGGTGGGATGCTGTATTGCTCAGGAGTTACAACATGGTAATGTTGATTTTTTATTAAAAATGCATCTGTGTTGTGGCACTGCCACATAGCAATGCAGAAGTGCCTTTCAAAAAAAAAATTGGGGGGGGGGGGAGAAAGTTTCAGTCCATGAGAGAACCGCTGTGCCATGATTGCTGGCTTGCTCTAAATGATAAGCCAAGGAGCGGAGGGAGAGGTTCATGTTGCTTTACCTTGCAGCCTCATCAGGAGGCAAAAAGCTGTAACGAGACAGAGAGAAAACGCAGGAGGGGTCTCCTGTGAGGAGGGCTGCAAACATGAGGTTTACCATCCTGCATTTGCAAGCAGGAAGCCACTTACTTGTGTTTTATGCCTCCATGAGAAAACACTCTTAAATATATTAAACATTTATTGGGTGATATGTCCATATATGATCATGCCAATCCATCCATCCCTCCCAAAATGGCCAGTGATGGGCCTGGAAGTGGAAAGAGGAGGGGCCCAGGTGGGTGGCTACACATTTCTGCTTCCCAACCATATTCTGTCCTATCATGCCACTTCTGGGATTTCTCAAAGCCTGAAGTACATTTCAAGGGTTTCTCAACAGTAAAAAAAAAAAAAAAGGTGAGAAAGGCTGGCCTGAAAACTCAAATAAATGTTCCTAGGGTTGAACATACAAGAAATCAACCATCTGGGTATAATCAAGAATACCTATATTAAAAGGTAGGAAAACTCTTCCTGCATTTGTCCT
This sequence comes from Paroedura picta, assembly GCF_049243985.1. Lineage (NCBI taxonomy): Eukaryota > Metazoa > Chordata > Lepidosauria > Squamata > Gekkonidae > Paroedura > Paroedura picta. The sequence continues at coordinate 148,898,146 of NC_135369.1, forward strand.
ACAAATGTATTCCTTTAGTAAGCCTGATTGAACTTCACCCATTTTTTTTTTACTTAAAAATGTACAGGCAAATCCAATTCTGAAAAGGAGCCCAACATTCCAAAGTAAAACTACAGCTAGAAAAACAGGATTAGAAACATTGTGCCATGTGTAGGGCAAATGCCTTTTTGCATTCATAGTGACTTCTTTTTAAAACCGAGAATGCCCAAAGTCCCTTAAAGCCCACCCACTGAGCCGCAGAGTCCTTGCATTGGCCTTAATGTGCTTAAGGAGCTCATGTGTCACTGAAAAGCCCCTTGCTGAAGGGATAAGTGGCTTGCTGGAAGATCCATCCTTTGCTCCAAGGAGGCTTCGGGAGCTTATAGTTGCTTCGTCAGATAAGCTTGTAAATGCCTTTAATAAGATAATGGTACAGCTGTACACATGGAGCTTATGTGTTAGGAACCTTGAAGCAAAACACTAGCTTCGTTTTTTGGTTCCATGTGATTGTTTTTTCCTGGGTTTTAAAAAATACTAGCAAAACTTCAGGCTGAGTTTGGAGGATACAGTGTATCCAAAGAAGAGTTGATTTTTGTATGCCATTTTTCTCTGCCAGAAGGAGTCTCAAAGCGGCTTACATTTGCCTTCCCTTTCCTCTCCCCACAATGAGGGATGTGAGGCTGAGAGAGGCCTGATATTACTGCCATGCCTCTGCAATTGGCCAATGGGCTGTTCACCCTCTCACCAGAACAGCTTTATCAGTGCAGTGGCAAGCCCAAGGTCACCCAGCAAGCTGCATGTGGAGGAGGAGCGGGGAATCAAACCCGGCTTGCCAGATTAGAAGTCCTCCTTCTCCTAACCAATACACCAAGCTGATTTTCATTTAGCAATAATCAGCATGGTGTAGTAGTTAAGAGCAGTGGCCTCTAATCTGAAAGTTTGATTCCCCACTATTCCACATGCAGACCCTGAGCCATACACAATTCTGTCAGAACTCTCTCAGCCCCACCAACCTCACAGGGTTTTTGTTGTGGGGAGAGAAAGGGAAGGTGACTCTAAGCTGTTTTGGGACTCCTTTGGGCAGTGAAAAGCAGGGTATAAAAAGCAACTCTTCTTACCCAGCAGTTTGTGGAAATATTATAGCAAACCATCAGAAGATGGTTAATTCAAACACAGTAAATGCTATCAAGACTTCGTACATTAAAAATATTATCTAAATGGCGCATTCAGAGTCCTACATACTGTCCCATTTGTGCTGTAGACACTGTCCAAGTTTTTTAGGTATTTGCTATAATGTTTACACCTTGCCTTTACTCCAGACAGCCAAGGCAGTTTATTGACATGTACCACCAGGTATTATGCAAGTCTGTGAAACCTGTCTGCTTTCTTTCTCGCGTCAACTTCCAGGACTTTAGACAGAATTAAAAATTGCAAATCATTCTATGTTGCAAAATCTAGTGGAAGTGTGAGGGATTTTGTCACTGGGCACCAATGCACACATCCTGGGGGTACAAGCACTGTTGCTCAAGGGTTAGGATCCCCATATCCAATTCATCATCTACTCTGTTGCCTGATACACAGATCTGCATGTGTTTCAACAGAATTATGCAGAACCCTGGCATCTCTTTTTCACAATTAAGGGAATGATGTGGGAGAGCTAGCTACACTTCTCTCCCATTATAGGTCTTCTGTCCAGTAGAGAAGGAAGGCCTGCTTCTGCAAAGACACTTTCAGACTTTGAACTGGGCTAAAAAGTTAGAATGTCCATATTAAAGTTTTAGCCATATACTTTCCTCACTCTTCTAACTGACGATGAGATAATTAAAACTTATATTAATGTTGGCTTCACATCCTTCCCTTTTCCAAGTCAAGAACAACTCTGTACGGATACCATTTGTGGCAATTATGTCTCAGTTACTATTAGCCTAATAGCTTCATTTTCCATTTGGGAGCTCTCCATTCTTATATTTCCCGTAAAGTGCATTCAGAATATTTATCACGTCTTTCAACCTCAATTCAATATGATTTCAGACAGTGGATTTTTTTTTAAACCTCTTCAGTGATAAACACTAATTCAAATTCATCAGCAAAACCTGCACAAATATGCAAATATGGTTAAGGTGACCTTAGGGCATGGATGTCTCTGACAAGTGGCTGAGGCGACCGTGCTCTGTTACAGAACATTTGATATTATTCTGGAAGTCATGATTTCTATTGTGCCTTGTTGACCTTTCAAATTTATGTACAGTGAATTTCCTGTGGGACAAGGGAGCAAGTCTAGCATACAACAAGTGCCAGTGTAGATATTCATTGGTGGATACTTGTACTGGCTTACACTTTTCCTCCCATATCTGGAATATTACCACTGCTGATGTGTTCTGCTTTCCTTTGTGTGGGGAGGGAGGGGAGATTGACTCGGTAAGAGGCCAGTTGTCACTCCTGGTCTTCTTCCTCCCTCATTTAGAAATAAAATATGCATGAAACAGTCACAAAACTGATTAACTGGGCTGCATGAAATTTCCCTTGCTTTATTGAAAGCCCAGCGGTCAAGGTGGCGTGTGATTTATTCCCATCCATCCTTCAGGTTCCAGTTCAGAGATCTGAAGACTTTTCCCAAAAATGCATGCAATGATTTTTGTCTGGCAGAATAACTCCACTGCAAAAAGGGCCGCTTGTCAATTTGTAACAGTGTTGGCCTTTCTTTGCCCTCCTTCAGAAATGAGTTACCTGTAGCATCAGGAACAAAGGCTTCACAAAAGGCTGAGAACCAAAATTCAGCACATTTCTTCGGGGGGAAATCTGTCCACCACTCAAGCTCATTTGGCAGCTGTCTAGCTGGGAATCAGTCACTTAGTTTACAACATTATGTTGTTCCATGGGTTTCAATTAAATGAATGAATAATTATGGGTTTTTTTCCTTGTGACCATTATATTGGTGTGAAGGCACACATTAGAGTAATCAGCCTAAGCTGCTTTTCCTTCATGTGCTAAGAGCTGAAATTGGATAGGGCCATTCATCCTCACAGCACATCATGTTCTTTGAAGCATGTAGCTACTGAGATATTCACTTCAGCAGGAGCTTTTTCTTTGGTAAATAAAACACTGCAAAGGGAAAGAGTAGGATGCCTTTATGCTTCTGTTACTTAAGAAGCAAGCTCAGGATGCCAAGGGTACAGCTAGAGAATAGGTGTGGGAATGGCTCAGGGACCTTTTCCACACCAGGAATCCAGTCCGTATTCCCTTGCTGCAGGGCAAATGAGGGCCTGCATTGCACCAGGCCTGGGACAACCCCAGACCATTACCGACATTGTCCAGAAGTGGAAATTAGCCCAGCAACCAGACAAGCACTGTCCCGGGCCAGATTCCTGGTGTGGAAAAGGTTACAGTGATGCTAGTCCTTAGCATTCTTACAGAGCTTTAGCGAGTCCAAAGTTCTTGGTAATCTTTGACAATGAATTTATAAGATAGGTCAGCAATTCAACTTTAGGTGCCAGCTTGGTATAGTGGTTAGGAGCGCAGACTTCTAATCTGGCAAGCCAGATTTGATTCCCATTCCTCTTCCACATGCAGCCAGTTGGGTGACCTTGGGCTCATCACAGCACTGATAAAGCTGTTCTGACTGAGCAGTAATATCAGGGCTCTCTCAGCCTCACCTACCTTGCAGGTTGTCTGTTGTGGGGAGAGGAAAGGGAAGGTGAATGTAAGCCACTTTGAGATTCCTTCTGGTAGAGAAGTATCATATAAGAACTGACTCTTCTTCTATGTGGCAAGGAATGGGAGAAATTAAGCTGAGGCAGCTCCTACTTTTAGCATAGCCTCTCAGCAGTGATTGGTTACAAGGGATATTACTTTCTCCCTTTAAGTGCCGCTCATCCCTGTACTTGTCTGTTGCTCAAGTCAAAACATGCTATTGTTCAAAAAATGCCACTTAGCAGAAAGGCAAGATATAAATCTTGTAAATAAATAAGAGGACTTTTATTTCTGGGTGTGTGTTTCTCACACATTTTTAAAGGAAAATGCGAAGTTCAACATGGGCTTAGAGGTGTTTATATAAGAACTAGATTAAATATTACATTTTCCTTCAGGATATCTCCATGTTGCGTAGAGAGACATGTTTCGAAGTTCTGCATGTCCCAGATGTGCACAGGCCAAGTTCAGATCTGGCCTGCGGTGCACCAAAAAAGGAGGCTTAGACTTTCCCACCTGGGGATGTGCTTTGGGGGTTGCAAGTTTACTGATGAGCTACATATTACATATCCACAGGGGAGCAAATAGGAAACATAGAAAGAGCTGGGATGCTTGTTGTAAGTGAGCAGAACACACAAAGGTTTGTGAATGGGGATAGTTCCTATGAGGAGCCGACATGGGGTGGCAGTAAGAGTGGGAAACGCTGTGTGATTTTTGAACACAGGATGTTTACATACATTTTTACATCTGTTATACCTATAGCCTCTTCAGTCATTTAAGTTCTAAGTACATGCAGAGAAACACTCATCCTAGAAGACCTGTTCATATATGTCTGTGTCATCACATCTAATCAATGGGGACCAGGATGTTAAAGATTCTAGGCCAGTTACTAATGCTCAATTAACCAACCTAAAAATAACTACTGTTGTTTCTGACTTGGATGCAGCTTTGTTCAGAATGATTTTGGATCACTACTTTGAAGATCTGGCTTCTTGTATCAAACATGTCACCCCCCCCCCCTTTATTTTTTTACTTAATCAACCATACTGCAGAGGAAAATGTTTTATAGACATTAGTATTATTTAATTGCTAGATTGAATATTTAAAATGAAATTGCAGCATACCAACTCACAAGTAACTCAGGAATTTGATCCTCATGAATGTCTCCAACTTACTTCTGCTTGAGAATTCAAGGAAAGGATAAAAATGGCACATGCTAATATTATCTTGTCTCTGGGAAAAGCCAAAATTCTGATTATGTAAAAAATAAAACTCTCCCCCACTGTTCAGATTTGGTGGGGAGTATCCTTTGGTGGGGAGCATCCTAAAAAGCAGAGACATCACCCTGCCAACAAAAGTGCGTTTAGTCAAGGCTATGGTATTCCCAGTTGCAATGTATGGCTGCGAAAGTTGGACCATAAGGAAGGCCGAGCATCAAAGAATTGAGGCTTTTGAACTCCCTTGCTGGAAAAGACTCTTGTGAGTCTCTTGGACTGCAAGGCGAACAAGCCGGTCCGTCCTAGAGGAGATCAGCCCTGACTGCTCTTTAGAAGGCCAGATCCTGAAGATAAAACTCAAATACTTTGGCCACCTCATGAGAAGGAAGGACTCTCTGGAAGAGAGCCTAATGCTGGGAGCGATTGAGGGCAAAAGAAGAAGGGGGCAAAACAGAGAATGAGGTGGCTGGATGGAGTCACTGAAGCAGTTGGTGCAAACTTAAATGGACTCTGCGGAATGGTAGATGACAGGAAGGCCTGGAGGATCATTGTCCATGGGGTCGCGATGGGTCGGACACGACTTCGCCCCTAACAACAACATCCTTTGGGTAGAGAGTGCAATCTCTGGTGGAACGTCTTTGAATTTAACCTTGAACTTGATAGAATCCATTCACAAACACTACTATTTCTTGCTATTTATCTTTTCTTCCAATTCATTTATAAATTAGAAACCTTTAAAATGTTGAGCCAAATAGCCATAATTCTCAGTTATGACCATGAAATATATATTGTAAGAGAATTATTCAGTGAATTAGAGGCAAAGCCTGTTGCACCCAGGGAAACAACAGGTGCTAGGATGCACACCTGCACTGTAGCCTTCCTGGGGGCTGGCTACATGGCAGAAGCTCCTGCCCACCCCTGGACTCTTGAGGCCTCACCTCTAAACCTCAAGGAACATTCCTGACCCAGGGGTCACCAGCCTCCAGCCGCAGCCTAGAAATCTCCTGGAATTGAATATAGGCATCAGTTCCCCAGGAGAAAATGGCTGTTTTGGAGAGGAGACTCTGCAATGACAGCTCATCTCAAGGTTCCTGGAGAAGAAAGGGCTTGCTTGGGAGGGGGAAACTCTGTGGCACTGTGCTCCAGAGAAGTTGCTGGATGCCGATATCCAGTTTGGATTTTATAAAGTGATGATTATTTAGCCTTGCATATCTGAGGAACCACCTGTCTCCTTATGCCCCCCCCCCCCAAGCTCATAAGAACCGCCTGTCTCCTTATGCCCCCCCCCCATCTCCAGGTATGATCCTACTGGTGGTCTGCAGCCCTTGAGAAGTATGCTTGGCCTCAACCAGGGTCAGGGCCTTTTTGGTCCTGGCTCTGACATGGGGGAATGAGCACCCAGAAGAGCTGAGGGCTCTGATGGAACTGGCACAGTTCTGCAGGACCTGCAAGATGGAGCTCTTCCACCAGGCATTCATGTGAGGCCAGGATGTGGAATATCGTGGGGCCCGCCTCAGTTCGCCCTGAACATCTAGGACAGATAGTCCCCCTCTTCTGAGGCAGACTAGTAGTGAGTGTGGGGTCCTGGACTGGGGGGGGGGTATGCTACCTGGGAATCTATTTTTATCTATGTTTTATTGGGGTTTTATTGTGAACCTCCATGAGCCGGCTCAGCATGGGAATGGCAGTCAATAAATATAAAATAAATAAAAAAACAATATTCATCACTGTCAATTTTTTTTTGCAACCTTGTGCAATTTTTGGAATGCTTGGATAGTGCTAAAGATCAAATTAGTTCCATATACTGAATCACATATGCAGGAATAGTACAGAATAGTACACTACAGACTATCTAGGGCAGGGGTAGTCAAACTGCGGCCCTCCAGATGTCCATAGACTACAATTCCCAGGAGCCCCTGCCAGCAGTTGCTGGCAGGGGTTCCTGGGAATTGTAGTCCATGGACATCTGGAGGGCCGCAGTTTGACTACCCCTGGTCTTAGGTATCACTCCTCCTGTTGCTAATCTGAGCACATTTTCACATACAGAAAAGCTGTAGGTATCATTTCAGCATTCCAGGAACAGCTGTGTGGAATAAGAACAACTTAAACTCACATAAACAAATACTCACTGTGGCGAAATGAGTCCTGGAGGTGGATTGGTCCTTTGAAATGGCCGCCTTGGGCCTGCAGGTTAAAATGGCTGCTAGGGTGTGGAAAGGCTGCAATTGCCTACACTTCCCAGGAGACTCAGGGAAGGGAGAGGGTCACATGCCCCAATGAGAATGGAGGAGTCAGGCTCCGCCAGGGGGAGGAGCGTGTGAGTATTTAGGTTCCAGACATCTTGTGAGGGGGCATTCTCTCCAGGATCTTCAAGGGTGAGGGTAGCAGATCTTCTCTCCAGAAAGAAGGCTCTGCTTGCCCTGGGCAGAGGGACAGGGCCTGGCTTGGCCACAGGACAAGCAGAAACCAAGGAAACTGGCAGGCAAGTGGCTATAGGTGCTTCTCCCCCAGTCTTCAGCAGGGAATGTATGTATAAGTGCTGTGGCTTGATGTCATGTGGTGTGCTGGAGGGAGTGCAAATTTACCGAGCTGTGTGTTAATAGTTTAATAAATTTACGTTTTGCACATAAAGTACAAAGCTAGGCAAGTGCCTGGTGCTCTGGACCACATAGTCTCCCCTCCTTGGGTACTACTACTGTATTGGGAGGGCCTAGGGGAGGAAAAACAGGCAAAACAGGATGGTTGCCAACTCTCCAGGCAGGACCCAAAGATTGATGGTATTGGCTCAGAAACCCGGACAAGGGGTCTTGCTGTCCCTCGAGAAGGGGTATTATAGTCAGTGGTGGCAGCGACAGACAGGAAGAGATAGGCCCTACCTAGGGAAAGGGTGGATGGCTGGAACAGGGCTTACAGGCTTGGCATCTGTCAAGTAGGTGGCAGGTTCCGCTACACTCACTATAAGCACTACTACGCTTCAACTCTGTCTCTGACTGGGTATGTATTGACCCAAGTATGTAGAGATTGCAAGATGTGGGAGGCCATTGTCTGGACACTCTAGGGCTCAACTCAAATATACCTTAAAGACTGTGACTGCTAAAGATAATTGCAGAAAAACATAATCTGCTTTCTACATGATATTGCTTGTATTAAGGCAGGAAGATGAACTATTGTAGTGATGGATGGATTGAATATTGGTTAAAATAGGGCATAGGGTGACAAAGGGAATCAATGCTTTATGGATAGTTCCATGCTTGGTTTTGTCTGCTGACCATGGACTATCCAATATAAAAGAAACTACCTTTTCCAAACTGCCCTTTCTTGCACTGCCACTAATTTACATTGGAGCGTTATACCTTGAAATTGGAATTGTGCCATATGGATAAAACTTGGAGGAAAGTGAAAGATGCTTTCACTTCCACTTTGCAATCAGGGACAGCATATGGTATTTCATTGGGTAATACAACACTTTTATTGTAAAAGAAGGGGGCGCATTGAAAATGAGAATGCCTTCTTACAGAAAATGCTTCACCTTAAAGATGACAGCCTGGTATGGAAGGTTTTCTTAAAAAAAAAAAGTAATGAATGCTTTTCTTACACATTTTGCTAAGATTGAAGTAAGTGCTTTGAAAAGAACAGAAGCTGAACTTAGTAGCTCATAACCACATACTCTCCTACAAATTTCCCTCATCAGGAATGAACCTGTGGCGTTCTTGAAGCCCGAGGGGCTGTGTCTAGTGCTTATCAAGGCAGTTGACAGTGTTCTTGAATCAATAAAGGTTTGCACAAGTTCCCTTTCTGTAATGAGCATTCAGAGGTAGAAAGAGATTGACAGATGTGTAACTGGATAAAAGTGACACAGGCAATCTTAATAGCTGGTCTGAACCTTCTTTTAGTTAGTGGGTTATGCACTTTTCTTACACAATGAATCCAGTCGAATAAACAACAATCCAGCAGAAGGCAACTTTATCCAGGCCAAGTTTATTTGGAGTTTCTTTAGACTCGTTTTATTCATTAAGAAGATACTTGTAACCCAGCCAAAGGCTATTGAATGCAGCTTACAAATTGAGACTACCCAATACTTCTGGATATTTTTTTTTAAGAACAATAAAACAATAAAAAAACCCACAAAGAACCACAAGGGGGAAATATAAAAATGGGTCCATGTTCTGTAACCATTAAACAAAAAACATACTGATAAATCTTGGAAGCCATTCCTTCCCCAGGTGTTTCTAAGGTTCTGACTGCTCTAGGCATGCATGTGTAGAGGAAACAGCCCTTGATGGACTGCAGCATAGCCGCTTTGACCCCCTGTGTGTTTGTGAACACATATAGATACACACACACACAAATTAGTGCTACTGTATTCAGTGGGACTTCTCCCCTAGAAGATGTTCATTACTTCTTGGCCTTTTGTAGTGTGTAGTTGGTAGATATAGTGTGAGTGTAGTATATGCACCTAGAATTCAAGTTTTTCCACTAATGAATTTAAATTCTATTATATTCAATGTCAGTGGTTTTCAAATTGTATGCAACAATAAACTCACAATATCTTTTTAATAATAACTTATTCCTGTTTTATGTTGGGGTTCACTCTAGCCAATTCTACCCTTTAATGGTTTGTGGAAAGTTGCCGCATTTTACTTTTTAAATTATATATATGTTGAAATAGTTTTTGAGCCAAGATGGAGTCACAGTAAATTGTATCCCCACCTGCTGAAACTCAGGTCTAAATACTCAGTATGTGCATTTTTTGACACAGTATTTTGACACTTTCAATTAAATCAAGTTGTGTTTCAAATCAAACTTCTATTTGGATGGAATTAATATTTCCAGATACATAGAAACCAACCTTCAGCCCATGCAATTTTATTAGAGTTCTATGATAATCTACCTATTAATGGTATGGGAGTAGTAGATGTTTTACAGCAGTGGTCCGCAACCTTTTTCAGGCTGCGGACTGGCAGCGGCGGGGAGAGCGATCGCCCGGCCATGCATGTGAGGCACTCCCGCGCATGCACGGCACTCCTGTGCATGTGCGGCCGGGTCGCGCATGCACGTTTGCGCCGTGCATAGCGCAAATGAGCATGCGCGGCCCTGCGTCAGGGCCTTCGCAGCCTGGCACTGGGCCGCAGCCCAGTGGTTGGGGACCACCGGTTTACAGTACCTATCTTGGTTCATGTGTACTAATAGTCAATTATGGCTGAGTTAGTCTTTATGTATAGCAATTCTGACATAGCTTTGGCTCTCAGACCTAGTAGGCTACTACACAAAATACAGCCCACTAGCTGGGAATTGTGTTGGCCTTCGAGGTACTTGACTGACCCTCCCACCTGCTTTAAGAGCAATGGCCTCTAATCTGGAGAGGCAGGATGAATTCCCCACTCTTCACCATGCAGCCAGCTGGGTGACCTTGGGACAGTCACATTTCTTCCAGGATTTGCTCAGTCTCATCTACCTCACAAGGTGTCTGTTTTGGGGAGAGGAAGGATAGGCAATTGTAAGCCACTTTGAAACTCCAGATAGTAAAAAGTAGGGTACAACCTTCCTCCTCCCAACTTTTCTTCTTTTTTCAATCTCTGGAAAAACAGGAGGCATATTGAAATGGGTGGGTTCCGTTTTGTGAACAAGCAATCCCTTTGGGCTCCAGAAAAAAGGCTTTGGCTAGACCAATAACTCTCTGATCAACATGTTGCCTGTTCTGTTCCAACACTGCTTCTCATTGGCGTGCTCAATATAACACCAGCAGAGTTCATTTCCAATTAAGGGGCATTCCTTAAGGCAAGGATCATTGTGTAAAATGGCAGTGTTGGACATGGTACAGTCCTGTGTGTAATCATGAGCATTTGTCATTCCAACTTCAAAACATCATTAATTGGATTATTAGATCAAATATTAAAATTAAATACATTGAGTTAATATGCTAGTTCTAGAGCAAGTATAATGGGCCTTTGCATACCATGACACAATAGTATTACTTTAGTACTTCCACTAAAGTAATAGCTTTTATCCCAGCGAACGCTGGCAGGGGCTCATGGGAATTGTAGTCCATGGACATCTGGAGAACCACAGGTTGACTACCTCTGGTCTAGACAGATAAAGAGAAATAAGTTTCCATAAATGTCCTCAAATGTGAACCTACAGTTTAGATTCAAGTTTTCCTCCTATTATGGGGTTACTGTCTAGGCTGCCTAGGTCTCAGGTATCTTCACACCCCCAATAAATAAAGTCACCACTTCAACTTTCTTTCACCCCATATTCTATTATTTTTCTGTGACATTCTCATAATGAAAAACAAATCTCTTTTGTTGAAGTGGTCCTTAGTGCTAAAGATTTCTTTCACTTGAACCTCTTCCAGTTGCTGCTAAACAACAAAATATTCTAAAGAAATCCATACTTCAGTCACTCTGTAATGTAAAGGGATCTGTTTCTTTACTCTGCTTACTAAATAGAAGGAAATAATCAACAGGCAAACATGCTATGTGCTCCTTTACATATCCCATTGCTTCAATTCTAAGCTGAATTGAACATGGATGAATTTAGGTTTACCTAATGCTGGACAGTCAACTGGTGGCGAACTTGTGCAGAAAGACGCACAAGCATTTTATAGTCCTTTCTGGTGCCAGGAATATGTCTATTCCCCAGATATCTAGATTGATTCACCCAAAAGACATTTGCCCAGTCATCACACTCTGAATGTTGTTTAAAACAGAAAAGGGTAAACTAAAATGTATTGTAACTGCGAATGCCAAGGTAAACTATAAATCCTAATAAAAATAAGGCAATGTTTTCTCTTAATGAAAAAGCGTGCAATATCTTGGATGAGTAATGAATTTCTAGAGAAGGGCTTTCTGCTGACTCAGAGATCATACTACTATGTTGCAAAATCTAATCTGGTAACACATTTTTCTGTGGCAAGAATAGAAATCATAAAAGTCCAGAAATATTTCAACCCTCCTATGATCAAAGCATAGTTTGTATGGAAATGGAAAAGGGCCAAATGAATGGGCTAACAATATTAATGAAAATTTTAATTGGTAGTAAAATGGGCCATATTTATGATTTACTGTAATACTCATTTTGATGGGGGTAAATAATATAGTCCAGGATGCATAGTAGAGCCCTTTAAAAAGTAGCTATATGGAAACTAGAAACTAGCTGCAATAAAATTGATTTGAGTATACCTGTTCATTAAGTCACATTGATTCTGTAGATGTCTGCTTCTAAGATGACATACGAAGATAGTTATGTGATAGTTTGTGAATCAGCATATGTAGAAAGCTCATTTTGATGTGTGATTGGACAGTACTTTAAATGCAAGCCTCAAAGTAATGTATCAGAACTATGAGGTGAAGAGATAAACGTTCACAAAGCATGAGAGCTTGAGTGACAGGCTCCTCCAACCATTCAGATTTAGCAGCAGCTGAGAGAGAAGTCCTATGAGAGCTGCATGCTGAGGGAACTGGGATTCTGACAGAGATCTGCATACTGTAACTGTTGAATATCTAAGGAGATTTTGAATAACGAGTCTGTGTTTAGCCTAAGCTGAAAGCAGTTATTCCCAGACAGGAGAACTGGAAATAATATTTGGAAGACTGATTTGGATAGTGGAGTGATGCTCCGAGTCAGGCCAAAAGGGGATATATTTTTCTAGGGAGAGAAAAAGAATCCCTAACAAGTTAAAGAGGGAGATTTGCTCTGGTCTGTTGTGAAAGGACATTGGTTTAGACACCTCCGGAGTAAGAGGAAAAACGGTGTTTCAGAGAAGGGGAAATTAGGTACTGACAGAGGGTACCAGTATTCAGAAAACCAGTGTAGCAAATCAAAGAATACTGTGGTGTTTAGGAAAACACATATATAAAAGCCTCTCAATGTTAAGAGCTAAGAAAAGTATTGGACACATGATATGCTATGATTCTTTCCTGTAAGTGGGGGTTCCAAGGATGTTGAGTATGGCATGCATAAATGTTACTGTTTTATGTTATTTTTTTGTCTCCTCTGAACTGTCTTACACCAGTAGCTGAATGGAAAGCCCATGAACTACGATTCCCATGAGGCTCTGCCAGCAGGATGTGTCAGTCAGGTAACATTGCTGCTGACCACAGCCTACCAATGAGCTCCGAGTACAATGCATGTAGTACTCTCCCATTTGAGGAAGGCTGACTCAAATGCATAATCCTTTACTTCCATCTGCTATGGTATGCAAAAAATTTCAAAATGCACGTTTTAAAAAGCGATGTTTTAAAAGGTGGCCATTTAACAGTATCAGTAAGCTGACTTTGATGAAAAACAGTTAATGCAAAACTGCCCCTGATCTTCCCCTATGCGTTAAATAAAATCTTTTATTTTGCTTGACTTTAATGACATCTCGTGCCATTCTGAAAGGGTTTTGGTAAAGAGGTCTCCTGTACATTCCCTTGATGTTCCAGAGCTGTGGTAAAAGACTAATTATCTTTTAGTGACCAGGTGGGACATCCAGGCTTATTAATCTTAATGACAACACCACATTACTTGGGTGACTCAGCCTGAGAAAGAACAGAATTTGCCGCAGTGTGGGGAAGTATAGAGGGGGTTATCATAGATGGCCATATGTTTCTCCAAGTAAATTTGGTTAGGACCGCATCCAAAAGCAAATATAAACTTCAAAATCCTCTAACCACATTTTAATTAAATTCTACAGAAGAACTGGACTGTTCAAGTACATCCTTTGCCTCAAACTGGGACTTTTAATAGACTGGAAGGGTGGCATTAAGGCCAGAATAAAATGTGGCTCAATGTCGGCAGTAAAACATGGCCACAGCTTTATTGTTGCCCTCTGCAAGAAGGGTTAGCCCAGCATGAGATGGGAGCCCTCAAACTCCAGCCGTCTGGCTGCTCAATGCTGGAATCCAGGGGCGCCCTGGGGCCCGCACCATTCCCAGCTGGAAGAGCAGGTCCCTTGCCCATGGAGTCCCTTCCCAGGGAGCAACCCAACTGGGCACCCACCTTTTTTGGCTATCCCCTGGATGACTTGGCAACGAGCTTCTGGCCTCCCATCCAGGTCAGCCACAGTTGTTAACACCAGTCTTTTAATGGGACCTTCTTATCAGGGAGTCCAGTATGCAAATTGGACTCCCTGCCGATCAGCTCCCTCTCACACCCTACACTGCATTTAAGACATGAACTTGCAAAATGTAACTATGAACTTACAACAATACCAACCTATTCAACATACAAGCTAGTTAATAATACAACCCCACATTAACCAATAACAAGAGTGGGAGGGAGAGAAGCTGCTCTGGTGATGTCTTTTTTAGGCACACATGGACCCGCCTCTCACCCTGGGCACTGTGTGCACATTGTCTCCATCGCGCATGCCTGCTGAGGCTCAGATGTGCCATGCTTCTTCCAGCTGGCCTCCCGCAGTGTCAACCAGTGGCACTGGTTGAGTTTCGGCTGCCCATTTTTTTGTGTGAAATTCTATTTTTTTAAAACTTAACCCATATAATTTCTTGTCCACAGCTAATCTTCCCCCAAGAACACACCCATGCTATTTAGCATGAAAACTGCAAAAATTTAGCCAGTCAGGAAACTGCATACTAGAAAGAATACAGTTCAATTGAATCTTCTTCACTCCTGCCCATTGCACACACGTTGAATAATGCACATGCAATGCACTTTAGAAGTAGACTTTCCTGCTTCTCATAGGAATATCCAGCTGCAAAAGCACATTGTAAGTGCATTATCCAATGTGTATGAAATGGGCTCTTGTTGAACATGTACCCTGAAGTCATTTACAGAGTAGGAATGATATATGTGGCTCCTGAACATTCATTCAACCATCACTTTCCTCTTCAGGTACCCAGATTACCTGAACTCAGGGCTCCAGTACAGGTTGACCAAGGGCCAACCAAGTAGAACAAGGAAAGATGGAAAGGATCCATTGCCCACTTACCATGCCTTGGTTCAGGGGTAGTAAACCTGTGGTCCTCCAGATATTCATGGGCTACAATTCCCATGAGCCCCTGCCAGCAAACGCTGGCAGGGGCTCATGGGAATTGTTGTCCATGGACATCTGGAGGACCACAGATTGACTACCCCTGCCTTAGTTTATAGTGCAACACTGGTATTTTTTTGTTTTAGCTTGAGGCAATTAGAATTTCCCCTTGATTCCATTTAACAGAGTTGGTTCTTTTTATCTCACACACAATGCAAATAGACATCTTTTAAAAATAAACTTTAAAAAACACTAGAACAGCTACAGATGCAGCTGCAGAGTATATCTGTGAGAATGATGCTTCAGAGTGAATAGACAATGCCAATTTAGAATATGATTTTAAAGATCACTTTATGGAATTATAAACATATTGTTATATTATCATTCTGCATTATGCTGCTTCCTCAAAGTAAATAACGATGCTTTAGCATTTGCAACATTTTTTTAAATCCCATTTAAAAGAAACCTATTTAAAGCAGGATTTCTTTTTTAAAGCTATTTGGTGAATATCTTAAAGGTATGCCTTTGATAGAGATTGTAACAATTACTTCCAAATGGAATTTAGTTGGAACACTACTTCATTTAATTGGAAAAAAAAGTGGGTGCACTTGAGGAATCAGCTTGAAGGAATCAAAACAGCATATTGCCTTGCAGGGTGGGAGTTCCGGGCTAATAAATACGCACACACGTGTTGGCATGAAAGGCCACAACTTTATTTACCACCACCCTTACGAGGGTTGGCATGGCAGAGGGTTAGGAGCCGGAGCAGTCAGCCGACTGCCTCATTTTCCCTGGCAATGGCTTTACTCTTCCTGTTTGTTCCCATCCGGGAAACCAGGTTCCCCCAGCCATTGCCCCTCGCTACCCGGGAAGTGTTCCACCCTGGACGCCGGAGGAGGCGCAAACCTCTTCAGCACCCGTCCAGGGCCACTTGGCTCTGTGAAAATCTGTGCCAAGCCCAGCTGGGCTTGGCACCCGCTCACATCCCGCCACCTCTTTAAGGAGGTCCCTTTCCTAGGGAGTTGGCCACGCAGGGCGAACTCCCCCCAAAACCGGCTCCGTCCTCTGCCAACCCAAAGTTGCGACGAAAGCAAAAATTCCAACCGTGCAACGCACCAGTGACCATGCACCAACAAGCTTGCACAACCTGGCTCTCAAACAGCGAGAACATATTGTAGGCATAACTTGATAACCATGGGAGGGTGGGTGGGGAACCCGTCCACGTCCCCGGCCGAAGAGGGCCAGAACAGCACGAGGCGCTCCTCTGCGCCTGCGCTGGCCCTCTCCGACCAATCCAAGTGCGCCACGCCGCCGCCGGCAACGCAGGCGCACTGGACTTCCCCCCCTCCCGCGCATTTTCCCCGCCCGCCCCACCCGCCGCGGCAATGGCGGCCTCGGCTTAAGCCGAGCCGCAGATTGTGCAAGAACACTGTGGATAGAATCAAGAACATTCATTACCAATATCAGGTCTGATGAAAAGGCTTCCATGTGTTAACATGCAGGAGTTTTTTGAATATATTTTTAACTTGTCTGATACAGCACGGGATGAGACAGCCATAGTTTCTCATGCTCATTAATTTCCCAACTGTATCATCTTTCTCCTTCCCCACCTACCTGTCTAGATTAACTAAAGTGCTTTATGATTAGAGCAACCATAGAAACATGGTTGGCGTGACTGGAGGGAAAAGAAGGACTAGTCTGGCTGCCTTGACTCCATCCACGTTTTATTCTTAACATGTGAGAAAAAGCAATGTGGAAGCTAAAGTGTAGTATCTTTGGACATAAGGGATTGAGTAAAGAGCTAGGCTATAAAGAGCTAGATGATAAATATAAAGATGAATACTGTCTTTCTCCTTGCTTTCTCCTCCCCTCTCTGGTTTTGGCTAAAAGAAATTTCATGTGTCTGCAGGTTTAGAGTTTGTCAGGAGGTTCAGGAGTGCATAGAATAGATCCTGTGCCAGCTAGAGACACCAGACTCACTATGCTCTTCTACCTTCCTCCAAGTTTGGTGAGGATTGGATTTATGGGGTCCAAGTTACAGCAACCCAAAGAAGGTGCCCCCATCCTCTCGTTTCCAAAGGAAGGAACAGCAAAAAATAGCAAGGTCAATAGAAGCCCTGCAAAGTCCCAGAGAATTTCTATAGTGATACTGAAGCTGGGGGTATTTTTGCAAGCCCAGAAGAACTAGTGCCAATGTGGCACTGTAAACCCAGCAGAACTATGTTCAAGTCAGGGGAAAAGATCAGGTACAGGCTCTAAAGTATATAGAATGGACCCCTGCAAGTTACCTGCACCAAACTCACAGGGAACCTCACCCTATTGCTTGCTCCTCTACCATTTCTCTGGGGGCAGATTATATTTCTGGGATCAAACATCCTGTAGTCACAGTCCACCCCCAGGTTAAATGTCTGGTTATTCAACATATTGTAGAGATAAGACATCAGCTGTTGTGAAATCTAAAAATGCAGTAGAAAGGTATAGTCAAACTAGAGCTTGCTTGTACAGGCAAGTTTGTTGAGGTGGATATTGTTCCAAAAGGTATGTGTTGTGTTATGTTTCATGAGGTAGGTATAGTGTTATGAGACAGATGAAGGTGTTGGCAGAGATGGCCATCTTCCCATCTAACCTCAAAGGTTACAAACCTCCCAGAGAGGAGGAGGAATGGATCTTACCCTGTGAGGTCCAGGAGGGGAAGACCTAACTTGAAGAAAGCCAACTCATCCATTCTGGACAGGTCCAGATGGGAGAACTCCCACTCTCTCTGGACACTGGTGGGAGGGCAGGAGAGGAGTCTCATGGCCATGCAAGAGAGGCTGGGTCAGATGGCAGCCTTGTGTGACCAGTACTCCAGGAGATAAGCATCAGTGGGCTCTGAGGACTCAGTGAGATGCTCTCTCACCATGACCTCTGCCAGCACCTGGCCCAGCCTTTGACTCTGGGAAATGACTCACCCCAGGCTTGCCTATGGGTGAAGAGCATTTTGGTGGAGTCCTGGAAGGGCTTGAGAACATGCACCATTTGGGAGAATCAGTAAATTATGGGAGCAGGTGCTGAGCTCCTTGTCCCAGGGTAGGATGATCATGAAGAAGATGGCATCTTGCACTGCAATCTTCTACTCCACCAAATGTGCAATCATGTTGTAGGAGGAGTTCCAGCTGGTGGGTAACTCCAGGATGAGCCAGTATACAGGCTCATCTCTCTCCCTCTTCCTTTCCTGTCACAGATGGACAGACATGATGCTGCACAAGAAGGTGCTGGCAGGTCTCCAGCAATGATTGCCCCCTGAGATTGGCAGCATTTCAGGTGGGCTTGACAGTGCTCCAGAGCATCTTTCACCACCTGGTGAAGCATGTACACCAATGTCCAGCATGTTGGTGCCAGTGTCTACGACCATAGATGGTGCCAGTGTCTACGATCATAGATGATTGTTGCCACCCACTCATTTGCTTAGGCTACTCTGTATCATGATGGCAATATTTTGCACTGAGTGATCCAAATCAGTCCCCTGCACATGAAGCAAAGCCACTTTGTAGCCTGCTGGAAGGATTGTATTCTGTGAGCTGGTTCTGGTCCCTACTCTGAATTCATTAATGAAAACTATAACAAGCTATGTTAAAACTCATTCATTTTAAATTTAAACATAGTTGTGGTGAAAACAGTTATTCCTGTGCAGTAGCAATGGTGGGCTGTAAAAAATAATATGCATGTCTGAAAGCTCTCCCCCCCTCTCTGTATGAGTGAGAGAGAGAGAGAGCTGTTGTACAGCCCCCTTCCCCAAGAACTCAAATGGGTTTCTCATCAATCTGATCATCAATTAGTCAGTGACATCTCCACACCTGGTGATTATGAGGCAATCCCAGCCCACAGGAGTTCAAGCACCCCTACTGTCTACACACATAAATCTAATCCTGCATACCCTCCAAAGCTGAGGCCTGCAGCTGAGTCATGAGAAACCAATTCTCTCTCTGCCTCACCATATAACCTTCATCAGGGCAATCGTCAACTTGGTCCTGGGGTGCACCTTTTCTCCTGAGGGCAGGTTGTTTGTCAAAATATTAACAGCAGTCACCACAGCCCTTTCTTGCTGGAGTCTGAAAACAAAATTAAATCCAAGAAGAAAAACAAGTTCGCAAACTGGATCAGTTACACCAGACTTCAGACTTCTGACAAAGGGTAGTAGAAACAATCACAAAATGTCAGGGGGTTATGCTTGAGACCACGAGGAGGAGAAGAAGGAGGACAGTTGGTTCTTATATGCCGCTTTTCTCTACCCGAAGGAGTCTCAAAGCGGCTTACAGTTGCCTTCCCTTTCCTCTCCCCACAACAGACACCCTGTGAGGTGGGTGAGGCTGAGAGAGCCCTGATATTACTACTCGGTCAGAACAGCTTTATCAGTGCTGTGGGGAGCCCAAGGTTACCTGGCTGGCTGCCTGTGGGGGAGTGCAGAATCGAACCCAGCTTGGCAGATTAGAAGTCTGCGCTCCTAACCTCTACACTAAACTAGTAATTTTAACATTTCGGCAGAAGCTCTGCTGAACAGGATGCCTTTTAAATATTTTTGAAATATTTTCTTGCACCCACACAGAAATGCACTGTAGGTCCTTGTGCTGCTGGGGCAGCTATCACTGAAGCAAACTATGCACAGGCAGTCCCCTTCTGCAGTGGCCAATCAGAAGCCCTGCTGGGCAAAAGGCCCACCTGGCCTTACTTCCTAAAAACACTTGGCAGGTGCCAGGAAAGGTGTTAGTGGGAGCCACTGAGCCCATGGGAACCACATTCAGAAATCCTGCCTGAGAGGTCAGGCCAATTCTTCCCTCCTATGAAGGTACAGCTTGCTGTGATCTCAGCATTCTGTGCCTCTGTCCTAGGGAAGCTTGGTTGGCTAACATTGACTCCCCCAAGGCTTCCTGAAAGAGCTTGCTAACCTCCACTATACCATTGATTTGAGTTCCAAGAGGGATTCTCCCACAGGCAAAGCAGCCCTCCACAGCTGATAGATGCACAGTCCATACTAAAAGGTGGGGAAGTGCCTCATGCTCTCAGGAGCTTTTGGAACACCCATCTTAGGTGTATGCATGCTCAGCTCTTATGCCTTCCTGCACAGAAGAACACTCAATGAATATTGGTCACAGGTAGGTTCAGATATGTTTTCCTCATATTAGCATTGTATTTATTCAAAAGCTCCAGTCAACCTTTCATTTTGTTTCCTTGACGGAAATTTTCATTTCCATTAAGAAACGAGAGTCAATTAAGAACATATTTGTCAGAGTAATTTATTTCCAGTTTATATAACTCAACCTCAGCGCTTTCTCCCATCTCTCCCCCAGTGTGGTGAAATTGCCTGGCTCACCCAAGATTATAATTCTTCAATACACACTTTTACTTGTGTTTGTTACTTGTATGTCCTTTTTGTGTGTAGATTCCTGAGCAGCACCCAGTATCTTCAAGCTGTCTTTAATGCTTCTGGATCTTGACAAGAATAGATTACACAAATTCAGAGTGAACTTTAAAGGTTGTTTCCCTGACAAACTAATTTTGCTACTACTTTTCATATCAATAACTGAAAGTACTTTTCAGTGAATGGAACGTGGCACAGTGGAAAAGGGTAACATATATACCCCATTTTCCCCCAAGGAAAAGTGCATTGAGATTTATGTCTTCTTATAATGTGGTGTGAAATTGTTAGACTAATCCTAATGGCTGATTTTATGAGCTGCTCATATTACCATAGTCTGAAGGGCAATTAGCCGACTGTCATTATAGGTTATAGGCTTGTGCCAAATGCAAAGTTTCTTGCGACCTAAAAGGGATCCCTTTATGGTCTGGAACCTCGTGATAGCCTTTAAATTCCTCGTTGTTGTTCTTGCTTTCAATTGTTGGTGTGCAAGAACTTCAGCAAACCATGGTGCAATTTGTATTATAATCCTCGATATATATATATACCAGGAAGTGTGACTTTGCCACCCAGTAAGGCTTTGCTGGGAGGGAGGGAAGAACGATCCTGTGATTGGTTCTGATCATAAAGGTAGAATATTATATATGCAGTTCTGAACCTGGTCATAAAATGTAGCTGGGGTCAGATAGGGTGGATTTCTTCACAAATCGGAAGATGTCCCAAATTTGGAGGGGGGGGGGGGGAAATGATATCTAAAAAAAATACTTTGG
Organism: Paroedura picta; assembly: GCF_049243985.1. Classification (NCBI taxonomy): domain Eukaryota; kingdom Metazoa; phylum Chordata; class Lepidosauria; order Squamata; family Gekkonidae; genus Paroedura; species Paroedura picta. The sequence continues at coordinate 148,919,167 of NC_135369.1, forward strand.
GGATGAAAACTTTAAAATAATAAAGACAATATGAGGTAGCTTTAACCAAAAAAATACCCATTGAGCTTTCAGTGTATATATTGGAGGATGCTAGAGAGCCACAATACTGCTGAGCCTTTCAAACCTGTGGTGAAAAGGACACATATGTCAAAATAGCCCTGTAAGAGTTTCAAGCCCCTTCAACCACCAGAGATTTACTATCCATACCACTTGGCCCCGCTGAGGTCACCTTGCAGATGGGCCCACCTCCGTAGTAGCTACGATTACACAAATACCTCACCCCCAGCTGCTGCCTGGTGCAGCAGGAGGAGAAAGTGGGTCCAAAAAACAAAAGCAATGTTAGTATAACCTCTGGGGAAAAAATAGGAGTGATATCAGCTGTTGCAGGAACACTCTAGCAATCTCCTGTGACACAGGATATCACTTCCAGTGAAGCAAATGGAAGTGACGGTGCAATACTGTATGACACCCATCCTGCCCCAGAAGTTTCGGGAAATGGGCCCAACCCACAGCACAACTGGACCAAACCCATCCAGGTTCCAGGAGGAGGGAAAGGAGGATCGTTAAAGACAGACAATGGTTGGTTGGCTGGTGGGTGGAAAGCAGGAAAAAGGGAGGGGTTATGGGGACTGCCAGGGAAGGAAATGAAGAAATAGTGGGGAGGGATACATGGGGGAATCAGATGCCACAAATCCTTGTTGGTCCCAATTTGTTCACATTTGTTCCCTTCTTCCAACTAGCTGATGATAATATGTAGATGAAGGAGCCTTTCTATATATTTTTCTCGCCAATTAGGAAGGTTTGTAATTTTAACTATTTTATCAGAAAGAGACATCTTAGTACAAAATACATGAATGTCTTGTCAGTTTTAAAGATTGCATGCATATGTTTAGAACTGAAATGGCTGCTTGAAATGTGATAATTTTTGTAGAGATCAAATTTTGAAAGAAAAAATTGGATGAGAAATGTTTCATCAGAATTCATTTTTAATACACATGTTTAACCTCCTGATTGTATTCAAGTTTTCTGCTTCAAGGTTTTTGCCACCTATAGAGAGTTCTGATTTTGGCAGTCTCCAGATATATCAGTTAAAGTGTTCACTGCTCCATGTTATCTATAAGATGTTGTCAGATAAAAATATAATTACATGTCAAGTAACAAATATTATCTAATATTAAATACTATTTGATGACTGGCATAACAACATGCAATTAAAGATCATTTATAAATATGACAATTATTTCAAAGTTTCTTCTGGAGAATCATGGAATTATTTGGAAGTTTACCAGAAATTTCTCACTAAGAGCCACTAATGGCACATGAACATCTGTGAGCAACAGCTGGCCTTCTAATGCTGATTATCCTGTGCAATATCTAGTCACAGGGAAACATTGGGGTGTCCTAGGAGACACACACTTCACAGTAGTTAATGGTAAGTCCATCCAAAAGTACCTTGGGTGAACTCCATGTGCATCCAGGAATGTTTCCCAGAAACATGCAACATAGCAGGTTCTGCGGCCATAAAACGAATATCTCGTGGTAGAAATATTCAGGCAAAAAGGTTTTTCTCTTTTTAGAAATTAGAAGCATTAAAAACCATTGCAAGCCATCATTCCATATCTTCTATTTGATCTATTGGCAACTAAATATTATGACATGCTTCCCACTTAATGCTGCCAAATCAAAATCAATTATCATATATCTCATTCATATTGGGATGAAGCAACTTTGCAAGGTATGATGCCCACCCCCTATCCACTTCCCTCCCTCAGTGGCAAGACTTCCCCTCTGTTTCTCTTTCCTTTTACTGACTGAGCAATCCTAACAATATGTTTTCTTCTTTGCTGAAGAACTCTGGCTGTCCCACCCAGTCCTACCCTGGCTCTTGAGGCATTTTAAAATTCATAAATTACAAAAAAAAATTACTTAACACAGTGGTCAGGTGAAATCAGTGCTTAAAATTTCTAAAGTAAGTCAAGATAGATAACGCTGAGGTAAAATCAATACATGCACATACTGTAGTTTTTAGGCTTTTTAGTTTCTTAAACTATTCACAATTACTTATGTTGAGAGGCTTTTGTTCCAGTATTTTCCCAAGCACTCCAGGCACTTTGAGTATTATTGAACTCCCTTGGTTTCTAGAAAGTTGGAGTACTCTTTTAAGTATCCAACCCCCTTCTCTTGAAACCCCACTACTTGACTTGAGTTTTTAACTGTATCTTGAAGTCGTTAAAGGTAGTTTCTAGTCACACCAGACCAAGGAACTCTTTACTCTCCAAAGCTAAGCCACTGTTTGATGGAGTAGGGAAATTTTCCTCTTACTAGTAGAATCATAGAGTTGGAAGGGGCCATACAGGCCATCTAGTCCAACCCCCTGCTCAACGCAGGATCAGCCCTAAGCATCCTAAAGCATCCAAGAAAAGTGTGCATCCAACCTTTGCTTGAAGACTGAAGAGGGGGAGCTCACCACCTCCTTAGGCAGCCTATTCCACTGCTGAACTACTCTGACTGTGAAAATTTTTTTCCTGATATCTAGCCTATATCGTTGTACTTGAAGTTTAAACCCATTACTGCGTGTCCTCTCCTCTGCAGCCAACAGAAACAGCATCCTGCCCTCCTCCAAGTGACAACCTTTCAAATACTTAAAGAGGGCTATCATGTCCCCTCTCAACCTCCTTTTCTCCAGGCTGAACATTCCCAAGTCCCTCAACCTATCTTCATAGGGCTTGGTCCCTTGGCCCCAGATCATCTTCGTCGCTCTCCTCTGTACCCTTTCAATTTTATCGACGTCCTTCTTGAAGTGAGGCCTCCAGAACTGCACACAGTACTCCAGGTGTGGTCTGACCAGTGCCGTATACAATGGGACTATGACATCTTGTGATTTTGATGTGATGCCCCTGTTGATACAGCCCAAAATGGCATTTGCCTTTTTTACCGCTGCATCACACTGCCTGCTCATGTTTAGTTTACAATCCACAAGTACCCCAAGGTCTCGTTCACACACAGTGTTACCTAGTAGATCTATCCCCTTTCCTTGACCTAAATGGAAGTCTTCACCTAATTTCCAAATCTCCTTGTCAATTTCTCCCCAGTTCTGAGTTTGTGTTAAACTTCTCTCAGTCAGAACTGAATTCCTAAGCTGTCAGCTAAGGCTGAAATCAGACAGAATTCTTCAGCATCCTAAAGTTTTTCTCTGCTCAGGTGATGCTAACCAAACAGATCTCTTGGAACAGTCCATCACTCAAGGCTCTCTGTTTCTGTGAAGAATTAACCCTTCACACTCTCTGTACATCACAGTCACAGTATGTACAGCACTTCTAAGCTTTTTAAAAGTGCTGTCCAGCACACATGCAAATATAGATAACTGGAGAAAATTGGCGTATTTTCAAAAAATGTTTGGAGAATACTTATTAAAATTGCCCAGGAACATTTTTGAACATTTGGAAGAGAAAATGCATTTAAATTTTATTGGTTTTATTCATTACTTATGTTGTGAAACAATCAATTCCTTCTATCCATTTTTAAGGAACAGATAGAGAATAACCTATGGGTACATCTCATACGATATTATTTACTGCATGTTCATCTCTCTTGATTTGTCTATACAGTAATAGAATATCTCTACCAAGACACACATTAGTGTATGAGAAACCACCCACTATATGCATATGCATCTGTCTTGTAAATAATGCTATGTGAAACAGGACATCCATCTGTGCGAGAATCCTGGTGCAGTCCAATCAGACATATTGTTCTATACTAGTTTTAAAGAGCTATAGAATAATATATCTGCATGGGTTGTTTAAGGATTCTGGGATGAGTGGAGAGGCAGACAGATGACTGACTGAGACAGCTTGGCTTCCTTAATATATCTATAGGCTTTCACATTTTCCTTTTCTCCAAACTACCAATTCAGTTGAATAGAAATCATAGTACAGAGATTCTCTAAAATGGTGACCTCTGGGTATATATTCCTTTGGTTATCGATTCATAAGTTAGTTAAAAAATCAAGCAAAGCTTTGCATTTCACTGATGAAAGGACAATCAATTGTATGATGGAGAAGTAGGGCCCTGAAAAACAATGTAATTGACATTCTTAATGCCTCCAATCAAATCATTAGGAAAGCAACTGCTAGGCAAATGTCGGCATCATTCTTCCAAGGGGAAACAAATGCTGACATCTTGGGAAAGTGTATTCTATTTTGTGCTAGACTGTATGGGCTGACGAGAAGAACATTTGTTATTTGATGAGTTTTGACATGCTTCACCATGTAGCAAAGGGAGGTTTCTGCTAGGGGGTGACTATTTTTAATGGAAAAGCTGTATTCATGATGTGAGTTTTCTAACAGATGTCAAGTATAGTTAAGTGAAGTATAAATTAACTCTATTTTTATTGGTAGCAGTAAAATAAGTTATTTTAAAAATAAGATATGTGCACATTTTTCTGTTGTTTTCCCACCTTCAACTGAATGCTGGAAAATAATTCAACATCTCCACCTCTAAAAAATTAAAATTTATTAGACACAACCCTGGAATAGATGGATATGAATTGTTCGAAAGAAACAGAGAAGGTCGAAGAGGAGGTGGAGTGGAGCTGAATGTAAGGAGAGGGCTTGCCTGTCAAGAGATACTAGAGGAGGAGAGTGACACTTCCTTGGATAGTATATCAGTGAATATAACAGAGGGAAAGACAAAGTGTTTAGTGGTTGGTTTCTGCTACAGAAGATGTGGATGCTGCCCTCCTTAAGCAGCTTGATAGACTATATGGGAAACAGGACCTTGTAATTATGAGTGACTTCAATTAAACTCTGCTAAATGTCCTGAGTCAGGCAAATTTCTGACCCGCCTGGCTGACAAGTTCATTTATCAAATGATGAAAGAACCTATGAGAGGCTCAACCATACTCAATACTGACCAACAGGCAAGAGCTGGTGGATGGGGTGAAGAAGGCAGGAATTCTGGGGGGAGTGGCCATGTCCTCTTAGAATTTGTTATAAGGTAAATGAGGGAATAGGCTCGCTATTGGGTGAAGACAGAGAAAGCAGAAAGGCTCAGTATGTATTTTGCCTTTGTGCTTTCCCAGAAGAATATGGATACATCTAGTAGGCAAGGTATGGTGTCTAGGCAGCAGATTGACATGGACAGAGAAGTTGTTGAGAAGCATCTGGCTGCACTTGAGTTCAAATTCCCTGGATCAGATTGTGTGCATCCAAGAGTGTTCTGGAGAACTTGTGAAACCCTTGTCCATCATCTTGAGGACCTTTTGGAGAAGTGCCAGAAAACTGGAGGAGAGCAAATGTTATCTCAATCTTCAAAAAGGGGGAGAGAGATGACCTGGGAAACTACAGGCCAGTGAAGAGAAGATAATGGAGCAGATCTGCACTCATCTGGAGAACAATTTCTTGATCTGGGGAAGTCAGCACGGATTTGGCTCCTACAGGTCGTGCCAGACCAACCTGGTTTCCTTCTTTGACCGAGTGATGGGTTTATTAGATTGTGGAAACTCAGTGGATGTTGTTTATCTATCAGTAAGACTTTTGAGAAAAATTCCCATGATGCTGTGATGGGTAAAGTGCAGGACTATATATTGCATTGGTCAGACCCCACCTGGAATATTGTGTACAGTTCTGAAGGCCTCATTTCAAAAAGGACATGTACAAAATTGAGAGGGTTCAGAGGACAGTGATGAAAATGATCTGGGGCTTTGGAGATCAAGCCCTATGAGGAAAGGCTAAGGGATCTGGGAAAGTTCAGCCTGGAGAAGAGGTTAAGAGGGGACATGATTGCTGTCTTTAAGTATGTGAAAGATTGTCACATGGACCGTTTATGCACTGGAGATTTCATGCCAGGCTGCAGGCTGGAGTTTTAGTCATAGCAGGTTGGCCCACCTCTTCCTGCACCCACATGGGGGAGCATTTGGCCTGGTGCACCTCATCCGACCCCGATCTGTGCTCCTGACGGGGGTGGGGCAGTGAAGTTCCCAGTGCATAAACGGTCTTAGAGGAGGGCAGGGAAAGGTTCCTATTGGCAGCAGAAGATAGGACCTACAATAATGGGTTTAAACTACATGGAGAACAATATCAGCTAGATATCAGGGGGGAAATTTCACAGAGTAGTTCAGCAGTAGAATGGACTGCCTAAGTGAGCTCCCCCTCACTGACATTCTTCAAGCAGTAGCTGGACAGATATTTATCCCTGGTGCTTAAAGCTGATCCTGCATTGAGCAGGGGGTTGAACTAGATGGCTGTATGGCCCCTCCCAACTCTATGATTCTGTGATTCTATAATCCTATGTATTAAACTTATCTGAGTTAATTCTTTTTCCTTGGACATGAACTGTGTAATGTCTAATATCCCTTAGCTCTTGTTTGTGTTAATATTTACCTCAGTTTGGGGGTCCCCCCCCTTAATTATATTCATTCCTGTTCTCTTCTAAAAAGCAAACTATTTCCGTGTTCTTTCAGTTTCCGTCCTCATTCTAGGCTTCAGTGGGTTGATACTTTGGCCCAGATGCTGTCGCTTCAGACTTAAAAAAAAAATCCTGCTGAGAACCACAGTGCAGTGGGGTAGGCAGGAAATAGTGTTTTGACAGTAGGAAATATCCTGAGGGGTGCTTTTCTGTTCCGCCAAATGGCATCCCCTCAGCTTTAATGGACCATTAAAGGCTAACTGTTGTCTAAAAAGCCAGTTTGCAATGTCATGTTCAATCCACTCAGCAGTGAGATGAAAAAGGTAAGTATGAACTTCAGTTACTGGGACTGAGAGTTTGTGTGCAAAAGTGGAACTTAAATAGAAAGTAGTTTGTATTTTTGGGAGTGACTCTCAATAATCTCTTTCTGGGGTGGTAGCTCCTACAGAAAAAAAAAACATGCTGCTACTTTCAAGGATTGATTTATTTAGTATCTTTTTTTATTTCACCCTTTCTCCAAGGCGTTTTAAGCGCTGTGTACCTGTTTCTCCCCTCCTTTATTTCATCTGCGAATCAAGCCTGTGGTACACATTAGGCCACAAGAGATTGAGCAAGCCAGGTTCACCACGTGCATTTCATAACTAGTGTGGATATGGATTTGAATGTGGCAAGCCTAATTCAGCACTCTAGTCACTGTACTAGTTTGGCTTTCAAACTAAAAGATACAGACAAAACCACTGCAAGTTTCTGATACCCTCCCATAAAGTGGGAAGTAGGAAGAGTGAAACAATCCTAAGAGACCTGTGAGCAGTCCAAGTTCACCCAGCTGGCTGCATGTGGAGGAGCGGGAAATCAAACCCAGCTCGCAAGATTAGAAGACACTACTCCTAACTACGACACCAAGGGCATGGCAAGAGGGGAGAATGACAAGGAAGAAGGAAAAAGAGGGCAAAGGGAAGGTAACTTCACTGACAAAAGAATAATGCATTATCGCACTTCAGTAAAAATAGCATTTTGCCAGCTGAATGGCAAAGCTCTAAATGTTATCTCACTTCCCAGCCATTCCTCACCTTTTCTGATGTCTCACCTTGTCTGCTGCCATTTCACGCTCCTTGCCCTTCACATGTGCTGCTGGAAATGGCAGAAGAGAGCAATGTGCCTTATACGCGATTCTCTTCTGTCTGTCAATCAATCCAAACACAAGTGAAATCAATTGGCAAGAAGCAGTATCTTCTTCATATTTATTGAATGTACTAGCTGACGCGCCCATTGCACTCAGGAATGCAATGGGCGCCAGCGGGCAGCGGCAGGGAGAGCGGGACAAGGAAGGGGGATGTACCGAAGGCGATGGGCATGACGGCGCCAAGCAGGTCAGTGGTCGGAGGTGGCTGGGAACCTGCCTGAGCGGCAGCGGGCACATAGAGGACTAGTGTCTTGGCGGCTGAGAGGGCAGCAGCTGGGCAATGGCGGTGGGGGGGTGTCCTTGGCAGGCAGTGAGCAGGGGGGGAGTGTTGCGCTTGTAGCCAGGCCTGTTGAGAGTGCCTGGTTCAGCGGCAGGTATCCAGAGGGCAGCGTGGCCCCACTGCGGGGGGAAGGCCTCAGCTCCGTGGCGGGTGGGTGGAGGGGCACGGGGTGCCACCGCTGAGAAGGTTTTTCTGGAGTGGTTGGCTCCATGGAGGTGGGTGGAGGGCTGCAGGCCGCTGCTGCCGGGCACGTCTTGGGAGCGGGTCCCTCAGCGTTAGGCAGCCGGAGGGCTGCGGGGCACCCTGGAGCGACAGAAGAGGGGGTTTGGCCAAGCGCAGGCCGCACCGCCCAGGAGCTGTGTGGCAGCGAGGCTGGGCGAGCGCTCCCATGCAGCTTGGGGAGGTGGACACTCTAAGGGCTGTCCCAATCCGGAGGCGCTCAGCAAAGCTGGCCCCCTCCAGATTGGCCCGCTGTCTGTGGTTTCGGAGGCCCAGACAGGCCTGGACAGCGGCCCCGAGACTCAGACAGCACCGCCCAGATAGCCCTTTCAAAAATATAGAGGAACTATGGTAAGGATAAGCAACAAGAATGGGGTCCCAGGTATTCAGTCATGCTTTCTGATACTTCTTCAGTTGTTGCAAATTTGGGGACACAATAGAGGAAGTTACCCCTGTACTGAAGATCAATTGCCTATGTGACATGCTTTACTTTTGAAATTGAAATTGATGGTGATTACTAAGATATTAAGACAAAATACCGCTTGTTAATTGATTTCATTTGTGTTTGGACGTTACTTCTTGTCAAATCACAGGTATTTTTTGAAGTTTTTATAATGTATTATTTATATGGGTCAATTGACCGAATAAACATACATACAGATATTTCATTTGCATGGACTGTCAAACAATCCAGGCATCCAATCCCCTTCCTCCATGTTCTATAATGAGAATTTTGGCATTCCCCCCATTCCTGGGGCCTGGGGTTTGAGGTACAGCCTCCACATTTCAGAATGATTGGTCTAGGTAGCCCAGAAGAGGGTGCCCCCATCCATCCCACCATTATGTCCAATGGAGAGTTCGTATCTTAGCATATAATGGATGGGGGCACCCTTCTTGGGAGCCCCTAGACGTGGATCCCTTGGACCAATAATTCCGAAAATTGAAGGTACTTCCTACTTCTGCTTTCTCCTACCACTCCTTCCCATTTCCCTCCCTCTCTTTTTATTGCCCTAGTTTCACACCTGGCCCTTGAGTTAAGTTCCAGGCTCTTCTCCTGTGTTCCCTGCTTTGCCTCAGAACACCTGGGTCCAGAGAGCCATTGTTCTTCCACCAAGACTTGCTCACTGCTTGAGCGTCCCTGGGCCAGGCTGCCCAGACTGCCCTGTTGCTGAGGTGAATGTACCTGTCTGCCCTTGGTCCTGTCCTGATCTCACCCAGGTGAATCTTGTCCTGCTCTGTCAGGCAAGTTATTTGTGGCTAGTCTGCCACACCAACCCAGGACTGAGTATGGTTTATTTCCACAAAAGTTTTCAGTGTTGGTACTGAGCTTCAGTCATGTGAAATTTTAAGAAAGCAATTGTTATAAAGACCAACATGCCTTTTTTTCCAGATGAGAAATGCCTGAGGGATACGAGTGTTTTCTTCTTTTTATTAGTGAACCATTGTTTGAAGATCCAAATATTCATTGGTATATTTCTTCCATGTGTAAATTAACAGTGTTTGTGTTCCCAGGAGCATAACCTTATTTTACGATATTGATCCAGTGTCAAAGCTGTTAAAGAATTCTGGTAAGCCTGGAGTTCAGTGCCAAAAGCAAGTAGACTCTGTGCACATCAGTGTGGAGCTGACCTTTATCAGGAAAAACAATCTGTCCTTGACCTATGGAAGCTTCCAGACTATATGCAGGAAAAGTTTTGTTAACTGGCATCCACAATAAACTGGGATTACAGATTAACCAGCTTTGCCAGCAGCAAGTGAGTGGCAGACATTGACCCAGTACATACATAGCCCCCTTGGCTATAATACCGTCTCAGCACTTCTACATCAGCTATGGCTGGAACCAGGGAGGGATGTGCTGACTCCTCCTTGGCCCACCCGCTCTTTCATGAGAGCAGATGATGGAGAAGCTAGCCATACATTTAGGCTATAGGGTGTGCTTATGTACAACAATTGTTGGAAGAGCAAGCAGCACTTCCTAGCTGGCCCTCAGTCATGGGCACTGGCCACTCATACTGCTGCCAAGTCGGCAAGTGATCTTTCTTCACTTGCTGTCATGCAAGACCGAGCGGTAGAAGAACAGAGATAGCTTCTTGGCCAGCTTGCGCTGCTGCACGGGCAACACCCATGGCCAACACTTGAAACTTGTTCTCCTGTTGCCTGTTGTTCCTCAAGAGCAGGCAGTAGCTGAGCAGGCTACAGTCCAGTTTGCTGGCTAACCAACTTTGCCAGTTAATTGGGTGCCAGATAACTCAACTTTTACTATGTTGAAGAATTTAGAGCAGTGGTCCCCAACCTGCGGTCCGCAGCCCGGGGCCGGTCCCCGAAGGCCTTGGTGCCGGGCCGTGGCTTCTTCCCTCCCCCGCCCAAAGAGAGAAGCTTTCCGGGCCGCGAGCAAATCGGCAAGCTTCTTGTTTCGGGCGGGGGAGGGAAGAGAAGCTTGCCGATCCGCAAGCTAATCGGCTGCTTTGGCGGCCGATTTGCTGGCGGCCCGGAGGGGCCGGGAGGTGAAGCCGCGGCCGCCGGCGCAAATGTGCCTGCGCGGACTGCCGCGCACGTGTGTTTGCGCCCCTGCTGGGTGCAAACGCGCGTGCGCAGCAGTCCACGCACGCGCGTTTGCGCTGGGGCTGCCGCACGTGTGCGGGCCCCCGGGCCACCCTCCCCCCACTCTCCGGAGCAGCGGTCCGTGGCAGCCGAAAGGTTGCGGACCGCTGATTTAGAGAACATGTAATTATTAATTTGACTTGTATACTGCTGCTCCCAGCAAGCTGCCTCGCAGCGGTTTACATAAAACATCATATATAAAACACACCTAAAAATAAAATACAATATATAATATCCCCACAATAGCAATAAAGTCCCCTTTAAAATTATATCTTATGGTAATATTCTCACAATAGCCAAACAGCTAAGCAAGAAACAAAGAGATGGCGATAATAACATGTAACTCCTCCGCCCAGCAATATGTCTTATCTGTGTTATGGTGGTGCTTAGTATGGAATTTAAAGAGAAGAACCAAAGCAAACCATAGGCTACTTGGCACATCTCCTTCTGGAAAAGAAGAACATCTCACTTGTTTCCAAAGGCAAGCTAATGACTGTTTCCACCACTTTCCCCACAACATTAGTAGAGAAAAGGATGATATGCAGGAATCTAATATTATTACATCATATACCTGTGAAAACAACCAGGGAGCCTGGAACACCAGTATGTTTCTTTTTTTCCAGTTCTTATCTTCAGGAGAAAACTACCATATTATTTATTTATTTGATTTCTATATTGCCCTTCTGTATGGCTGAGGGATTATGAGATTATATTAGATTATGTTCTGGTTCAAATAGTTCTTACATCTTAAAATGTAAAATACATTCTTATTTGCCTTGTATGGTGACAGTATTTCTTTCAATTTTTAAATTGTTTCAAATGTTTTAATTGTTTTTAACAAAAATAGAATCCGATAGCACCTCTAAGACCAACAAAGATTTGTTCCAAGACATGAGTTTTCAAATGCATGCACCCTTTCTCGGACTTCGTATGTCTTTTAGCTCTGGTTTTAACAGCTTTAATTATGTGTTGCAGTTGTTTTGGTTAGTTAAATTGGTTTTAAAATGAGATTTTACTATACTTATTTTGATTTGTTAGCCACCTTGTTGTACCTTGTGAAGGCAGAAAAACAGGATATAAATTTTGTAAAAGAAATAAATATGAATGTAATCCACCGACAACGATCAACGGCAATCTTATTTACATATTCTTTTTTCTTTTATTTTGTCCAGAAATTGAAAAGTTCCAGAGCTCTGATGAGAAAAAGGAAGATGAAGAGAAGAAATACCTTGATGTCATCAGCAATAAAAATATAAAGCTGTCGGAAAGGGTATTGATTCCTGTGAAACAGTATCCAAAGGTACTGAGAAGTATTTTGTATATTTCTAACATAAATAGATAAGATAGGCTATGTTATTTTAATGGATATTTGATTTTATGACTATAATTAGATTAGATTTTAGGCTCAGAAATGCTGTTAGAACACTATATAAAAGGGGTTAATTTTTTTCATGACTTTCCATTGTTTTCAGTAAACTTAAGATCAGTCTTTCAGATCAGTTTTCATGAAAACAAACTAGGTTGTCTAGTTCTAGTGGGGGAAGACTTTCTCTTGGAGTAAAGCTTATACAAATGGAAACATTGGATCCAGCCCAATAGGAAGCGTCCAAATCCATCTAAACCAATAGAAATCGAAGATGAATTGGCTTTGAACAGCATCTGTGAACAGCATCTCCTCTCATAAGATCAATTTGCTCTCCACATGTCCTTTCAGGTCCACTGATCCACAGGAACTGGGTGCACAGAATGGTGTAAGGGGGAGGGAAACAGGAAAGTTGCCTTCCTCAAGCACAACCATAGTTCATGCTGGTTTGGATCCAAGCTGCTGTTTGTATGAATTGTTGATGATAATTTACCAAATTCTTATTCTAGCTGAAATTTCATGATTTTTTAAAAATGCTTCTCTGGAACAGCCTTTGGTGGATAGATGGCACCAAAATAGAAAACAGTAAAACTATTTTCTTTTTAGTTTGTCCCTCCATATCAAACAACATTCAAATTGCATCTGTCCTACAATGAAGACAGCTGGGATGGATAGTAAATGGTTAATTTTAATCCTTGAGTGAGAAAACGTGAGTGAGAACCTTGAATGCCAGGGATTCTGGAACTCATCATCTTAGAAAGGCAATTGATGGTTTAAGAACTGATAGTTCTGATTGGGAAGGAAGGCTAAGGAAGTATCTGCATTCAAGCCTGTGGGAAATAGCTCTTAGAAAAGGGGAGGTGACCCAAAGGAAGTAGCTCCTAAAAGAAGGGGTAATATGGAAAGAAATTGGAACTTATTTTTATGTTTTAATCTTCACCAGCTAAGTGTCTTTGAGACAAGAAATTTATGTTTGTGTGTTTAAGCAGTGACTCCCAAGAAATCTCTCTCAATTTTAAATACCTGTCTGAATAATACAGCTCTCACTTGTTTGCAGAAAGAATTATCTGGTGTTTATTTGTATACAAAATTGCCTCAATCCTGTTGTCTGTTCACCTCATAAATCCTACACCTAATTCCAATCTGACCATTTCCCCTCAAAGTTAAATAAAACAGTTTGTTTTCTTGGAACTATCATCAGCCTCCAATGCACCATTTTCAAAACAGACTATAAGAATGATTTTAGTCTCTCCCCTTAGTTACCTAGGCTGGGCAAGAATATATATAAATATATTAACGAGAGTGGGTGGGACAGCCAGAGGAGGAAAAAATAAGAAAAAGAAAAAAATGCGTTGCTCAGTGAAGAACAGGATAAAGGAAAATCCTATGAAGAACGGTGAAATTGTCATACCAGTGCTAGTCCGTGACCATTAAGAGAATTAACTTAAATTCTAAGCCTCATATAACCATGCTAATGACTATATCGGTTGTTTTGGGTATTCCAATTATTTAAAATACTATAGTCTGATTAACATTCTAGTTGTAGAATAATTTCTTTAGGAAATCGACTATTGGAACTGCATACTCTGACTCCACAATTGGTCTGTGAAAATTCTTCCCATTCTCCCATCTGGCAGTGTGCCAGCTGTCACTCCTCTGTATAAGTCTGCTGGGCTGCCTCTTGCTCCAGCAGTCATCCCAGCTATGGCTCTCCTTTTGTGGGTGCATCTTGTCGGTGTCATGGGCTGGGGTGATTGGGACATGGCTGGCTTCACTTGCAGCCAATCAAAGAAGAACTATTGCTGTTTTGACAGTACATTGGCTACTTGATGACTCCCTGGAACGGCAGATGAAGGACCCCTGGCCTTATGACTGATGAGTCCAGGCAGTGTCATGCCACCAGACAGGGCCATGATATGTAGGATGTACAGGGTGAAGTGCAATTATGTAAATTTCACATTGAATCAATTAAAATACGATGATTCACTACTAACACTTTCTCCTGTTTCCTGGCACTCCACACTGGCACTCCACTCTGTTTCCTGGCACTCCACACTGCTGATTAAAATGGCAGAGGGGAAGAACATGCTATACACATGACTCTCCCCCACCTTTCACTCAGAGCAGGCAGCCAATCACCTTTTCCCCCATTTTAAAGGGACAGGGATTAATTTTCTTTCTTTAGTAAAGCATCTCCATTGTAATGCCTATGCATCTAATCACAGATGCATAGTGCTTATTTTAATGCCACCCCATAGCCTTGAAGCTCAAGAACAGTAATTGCATTCACAATTTTTGTGGGGGGCTGAGAGGCATGCTTTGTGCATTAACTGGTTGGGGAAATATTTTTTGGCTGCGCCTGGTCATAGCAACGCATATTTGTTGCTCCAGGCTCTTTCCTAAAAAAAGAAAATAATCAAAAAGCTGGGTTCAGGTAGAAGGGATAGTATGCTGCCCTAGCTGGGCACACCCAGTGGCAGCTGTGCAGGAGATGCCTGGGCTGCAGAGCCTAGCCGGAGCAAAGTCAAAGTCCAGTCCGAGTCGTTAGGAATCAAAGCAAGCAGAGTTAAGGGGGAGGCAAAGAGTAGTCGAGGGAAAGCCAAGGTCAGAGTCCAGATAAGCATGTATTCAACAAAGCCAGCCCAATTACCAAATGCATAGTCAAAAGCCGTTTGCCAGAAGTCAGGGAAGCCGATGGGAGTCAGAGGTTTGTAGACCAAGGAATCCAAGCTGGACAGGAGGGTTTCTGCATAGATTTTACCCACACTGACACGCTGCTGCAGCCCTGCCTAAAAGCACTCACTCTCCTCCGAAGCTGTGTCGGGTGTGTCAGGTCTGTGCTGGCATTGAGCCAGCAGCCTTGCACTCCTTCGCCATTCCATGGCAAGTGATCTTCCCTTCTTCCTTAAATGCCCCACCAATGCCTCCTCCAGACTGTCGTCTGACTCTGGCTGTGCTGGGGCTGGGCGCACAGCCAGCTCCTTCCTCTCACTTCCTGCTTGCTCTGCAGTGTGTTTGAAGGAATCTGCATCTGATGCTGGCTGCCCAGATGATGGATGTGGAACAGGCTCGAATTGCTGTGGCAACTCTTCGGAGACAGGAGGTGGCAGCGGGGGCATGACAGACAGGGAGGCAGGTTTGAGGGCAGGCACTGGAGATGGAGATCACGCTACTTTGCCCACGTTGGTTACACATATGTCCTTGGCGTGTGGCCTGCTGCTTGCTCTCCTCCCGCTAGCACTAGAGAGTTGGGGGAATCCAGTTTTTGGGATTCCCCAACTATCACTTTAAAATGGAGGATTTAGCTGCCGGTTTGCTGCTGGGATGCTGGATACAGACAACATCATGTAAAACATTTTTTAAGTGCATCAGGTTAGTATTTCACTTTTTTACTCGAGTGTAAAGCTCAAATCTAAAGAATGGGCCCTAGTCTTCAAAAACTTGTATTGGGCTAAAACATTAGTCATTAATGTGCCACAAGGCTCCTTTTTTCTCTCTGATAAACCTTTTCACATTTGCCCTGGTACCTTTCATATAATAATCTGGCTTCTTCCCACATATTTATCATGAAATCAAAGATAATTTGCATTTTGAATTTCTCAACATACATCTGCATAACAAAGAGACTAGGAGGAGGTTGTATTTTTCAGACAAAGTAAAAGAATGCTGTTTTCCCTTGTTCAGCCTTGTATTTCACAGAAATAGTTGTTGTACTGGGTTGTATTCAAACTGACATGGTAAACACCTCCATTTATCTCCAGCGCAATTTTTCTTGCTGATTTATTGTCACATGGTATTTGGTCCCACTATTAGCTTTGATTACATTCTCCACTTTTCACTTTATTCTTTCATCAGCAATAGCAATAAATTACAGTAGGCAAAAAAGCCCATCGACCCAAATGAGGTATAAAAAAGGGAGATGCATTGATTCCAAGTTGGCATTTACCTTGTGAATTGTGAATATGAAATTGATGGAGGGTAATCATCCATGTGGTAAAAGGTACTGGAACTGTGCATAGTTAGATAACTGCCTGCTACTGATTTGTTTGCTTGTTGTGCTGTTCCTTTATTTGAAATATTAGCTAGCATTAAAGTATAAGGTTTTGCCTGTACCAGACTTAATTGAGAGGCCAGATGTCCTCCTCCTGCAGTTTTGAACCCATGTACCCTTGGGTTTCCAGCCTGTGTTTTTCCCCCCACTGATGCTTATTCCTAATGTTTAATTGGGGCAACATTTTTAGTTGCTGAGTGACACATGGTGTAGCATTTAGGTAAGTTAGGGTGAAAGAGAGGAAGTCATCTAATGAACTTCCCTAATGAACTTCCATGGGACACCTGGGTTTGAATCAAAACTACCATGGAAGTTCATTAGATGAGCCCCTCTCTTTCATCCTAACTTACCTGATAAGGTTGTTATTTCAAGGATAAAATGAGGGAGGAGAGAACCATGACATAGCTGCATTGGGAACCTATTGGGAAGAAGTACAGGGTATAAATATATGAATGAGGCTCTTAAAATTTGGCTCTACTGAAATCTGCTTGGTTGATCCTTAAAGTATTTGTAGATCGTGGACACAGGATTGTATGCATAGTGGCCACCCCACAACTTTTGCAATTCTGTCTTAGGCCCATTATGCACGTAGCGGAAGGTCCACATTTGGGGTGGAATGACGGCGGCTAAAATTACCAATTATGCATGCTGCAGGCGGCAACCGGCTGCAGAGTCAACGTATGCCACCGAAAAAGCCGCGTTAGCGAGATATGAAAGAAAGTGGAGCTTCCCGGGACCAGGACACAACCAGAAGCAGCTCCGGAGTAGCCGCTTGCATAATCAGATACTCTGGGTTTTGCCGCCGTTGCGTTCTGTCCGTGTGTAAGCGGTTTGCTTCGCTTCTTCCTCCTCCGCGTTCTCCATGCCATCGTTTCAGCGGCCGTGCATAATAGGCCTTAGAGAGATTCTATACAATTGCCTAGATTTACAAGAGCTTTTGGGGTCCTACTGCTAAATATAGTTATTCTCAACAAAGTTTAATGAACTTCATATAAAGATATATTTGCCAATATTCTAATTGTTCAGAAAATTCTCTGATGAAAAAGACAGTATGAGTGAGATTATATTTTGCAGATGAATGAAATCATGCTTTCCAATACTTAACACTGTATGCTCAAATTAACTATCATTTACTTTAATGAGGTTTTATATTAATGAGGAATGTACATTAGGAAACATTTTTGTCAATTTAAGCAGTGTTAACAGTTTGCTGCTACTTGATATGTCGTTTTTCTTAAGAATGGAGGAATGGGTACTATGCTGGGCTACCACCTTGTTTAATTAGTGATATGGTGATAAATTGGTACTTATGATGAGGAAAATGTGCCAAGTATTTCTGGCAGAATTTGGCTATTTTCTTCCAGTTGTAAGTGGAAGAAGGATTGTTGGTCATCACAACATGGTATTGCTTTATAGATCTGGTAGCTTTTAATAGTGAACAAGATTCAGAGTTTAATTCCTAACTAAAATAAGCCACACTTCTCAAATTTGAGATGGCAATAAATATGAGTGTAAAGCTCAAATCTAAAGAATATTTTCCTGGGATTAAATCCCATTCAGTACCATGAGATTTACTTCTAAATCTCTATTAAGGATTACTCCCTGAGTCAGTGGCTTTACTCAACCCTTTGTTTGTCCCATCTGTTTTGCCATTGAGTAACAGAAATGTTTTAATTTTCAATTAATTCCTCTTTCAGTTTATTCCTTCCTGAGATCCAATAATTTATTTATTTCCCTCTTTTACAGAATTTGGAGAATATGGGCAGACAGGATGGGAGGTTCTACAGAATTTCACTCTGTAGATGCTCAGATGTAGGCAGCTCAGATGTAGGTAGCATCTTCCCAAACCTTCCTGTCCTCCTACTAGAGCAGGCTTTCTCAACCAGGGTTTCATTGAAACCCTGGGGTTTCTTGACAGTCCAGGAAGGATTTCCTGAATGGATGGGAATTTTATATATGGTCATTTTGACCTGCCCACCCTCCCAAAAGGGGCAATAATGGGCCTGTAGTGGGTGGGAAGGGGAGGGGCCCCACATGGGCATATATACAGTTATGCTTCCCAAACATATGATCATGCCACTTCTTGGGTTTCTCGAAGCCTGAAGAATGTTTCAGGGATTTGTCAAGTGTAAAAATGAAAGAGGCTGTACTAGAGCATCCCTCTGTGGTGTCCAACATAAAATAATTATCAGGTTCAAAATTACAAAGGAGAAATCTCTTTTTTAAAAGAGAAAAAGATGAACAAAAGTAATCAGTGACTGTATTTTTTTAAAAAAGGAATTTCAGAAAAGGGCATTCCTATCTGCATAACAACCTTAAAATCTTTGCACTCAGTTGTGTGAACAAGATCCGATGTTCTGTGTAAAAACAATAGGTCTTCTAGCAATATATTCAGGACAAAATAAATACTTCTTAATTTCAAATAGTAATCAGCTTCATCTATTGCCAAGGATGAAGTGGTGGCATCTAGTTTAGCTGGATTTAAAAGAAGAATCAATACATTGATGTAGGATAGATCCATGAGTGGATATTAGCCATGATGACTACATGGCATTATCATGTTCAGAGGAAGCAACCATCTTCATATCAGAGTTTTGTTGTCATTGTCATCAAGTCACAGCTGATTTACAGAAACCCTACTTGGGTTTCTAGGCAAGATATGTTCGCAAATGGTTTGCTGTTGCCGCCTCCATGTCATGACCTTGGTGTTCCTTCGAGGTCTTCCATGCAAACACTAGTCAAAGCTGACCCTGCTTAGTTTCTGACAAGTCATGGCTTTCTAGTATGGTTTCTGTGTTGTTCACTGTGTGAAATAGGGTGCTGCAAGTGCAAACCTGCAAACATCACTGGGAGTGGGGTTCTTCCATCTTCCTATCCCACATTTATTTCCTCACTTGGCCATCTGCAGCACTGCCACTTTATAAGGTCTGGCTCAAACTGGGTGGGGAGCAGGTTGGGAGATTATCACTGTTCTACCCCCTTTGCATGCTTGGCTTGTCCCCCCCCCCAAGCCTAATCTACCCCAAAGGGATGACATGAGGCTAAACTGAGAGAGAACTATATATGCAGTCCTAAAATCCCCAATGAACTGACAAAATAAAAATACACTCGGCTGATATATATTGTGGCATACCCTTGAGAAAACTGCCAATCACTGAAAAGAAAATGAAGATAACCAAAAGCATAACCAATGAGATGTTATAGGTCGGTCTCTCTCTCTCTAACTCACTGAACTGTTGTGAAGACAACATGGGAGGTTGGGGACAGCTTAGGAGATCTGTTCCTCCATGGAGAAAAGATGGGATTAAAAAGTGCCCAAATTCATGCACACTGAAGTCTGCCCCCAGCTTCCTTTTGCAGAGGTCTGACACCCTGTCCTGTTTTGCCCATCACTTTAGGAAGAAAAGGGAGGTTGAGGCAGAATTCCACTTGCCCAATTTTCTTCTGCAGTACTGTGGGGAAGCGAGCAGGCAAAGGCTACAGGCGCTGTGTCTAGGAAGTCACCAGATGCTCTCCCTCCCTTGCAAGTTGAAGGTGCTGCTGCAGCAGCTCACCAGGGCTTTACAGTTTCCCTGGCCAGGACTTCCTGGCTGAGCACTTAGCCAGCCCCAGTAGGCAAGACACCTCCCATGCATCTTGTGACACTCCAGATGTACATTTTTATTATCCCCCCCCCCCCAATTAGGGCATGCTGCATCCTGGGAAACAGGTGGTACTTTTGTGACTGAAGCAGCAACCTGGCAGGGGAGGGGCAGGAGCCACCATGCAGCAAAATCTTTGGCAGGCAATCTTTTCCTGCCCAGGCAGACCAGCCTTTCAGTGAGTGATGCCAGTCCCAGGTGGGACCTGGGGCTCCCCTGAAATTACAGCTCATCTCCAGACTAAATAGTTCAGCTTCCCTGTGGAAAATGGCTGTTTTGGAGGGTGGACTCCAGAATTGTACTCCGCTGAGGTGCTTCCCTGCCCCAAATCCCACCCACTCCCATCTCATCCCCCCCCCCAAATAGTCTCCAGGTATTTCCCAATCCAAAACTGGCAACCATACTTTTAACACTGGGGATACTAAGCAGAATTGGGAGAGCCCAAGAAGAAGAAAAGTTGGTTTTTATACCCCACATTTCACTACCAGAAAGAATCTCAAAGTGATTTATAATTGCCTTCCCGTCCTCTCCCCATAACAGACACATGAGGTAGGTGGGGCTGAGAGAAGTCTGACAGGACTGCTCTGTGAGAACAGCTCTAACAGGACAGTGACTAGCCCAAGGTCACCCAGCTGGCTGCATGTGAAGGAGCTGGGGAATCAAACCCAGTTTATCAGATTAGAAGCCACTGCTCCTAACCCCTAGGTCAGTGGTCCCCAACCCCCTGTCCGGGGACCGGGACCGGTCCGTAGATCAGTTGGTACTGGGCCACGGCTCCTCCTCGTTCTCCTCCCCATCTGCTGCCTCGGGGGCTGCCCTGCCACTCTGCCACCGGCTCACCTTTGGTGCTCTCCAGCGGCCGCCATGGCTGGGGCTCCCCCTCGGCGTGGCACTGGGCAGCTGCTGCTGGCAGCGCTCCCCAGCGGGTGGAGGGAAGTCAGGGGTGTGGCAGGAAAGCAAATGGAGCAGGGGCTCAGGCGGCAGCGACGTCCCTCAGCAAAAGACTCCCCCCCCCACCGGGCCTCAGTAAAATTCTCAAGCATTGACTGGTCCCCGGTGATAGAAAGGTTGGGGACCACTGCCCTAGGTGATTAATATTTCACAAAAAAACATAGTTTTGTCCTGACTTTAAAATACCACAAGGCCACAATCCAGTGCAGGCACAGAGTTCTTTCTCCCACATGAAGTGCCTTTTCAAATACCCAAAAAACAGCTTATGGGGGAGGGCACTGTGGCTGTTTTAGCAGTTGAAAAGGCCTAGGGAGCTGGAGGTATTTGTTGCATGCCTATGCCAGATTGAGGCCTCTTGGCATTTTTAAATCAAGATAAAACTTCAATAAACAGCTGGTTCTCCTCTCCCTCCTGCTTCTAGCTTTGCGGTCTCATGGTCTGTACAACCAGTGCCCTGGCTCCTTGTACCTTTTTTTGCCTCATTATGATGGTGATGATGAGTTTCCCACCTGCAGTTTTGAAGCCTCAGTGGCGGGGTAGGGGTCATGGAGGTGGTGTCGCCTGTGCGGTTCTTGTTCTTTTGTTTTTGGGGTTGGCAAGGGGCCCCCATTCCTTTAAAAAAAATTGAAGGAAAGTCTTCAAATTTAGATATCCATAGGTGGGCCCACACTTTCATTATTAGATATATGGATACTTAATGGCCTGCTCTTATGTAATTAACAGTACTACAGAATTCTGTATTAAATAACCATCTACTCTGCGAGAGTAGGAATAAAGCTCTGGCCAGTGTTGTTGTTGTTTTATGTTCTGCTGAATCTGCTCTGAAGGCTGGATTTTCCTGTCCTTGCTCTGTTTGTCCAAGTGAACTCAGCTAGTGATGGTGCTAGTGATGGTGCTTATTTTTTTCATCATCTCATCCCTTTCAGGTGGCTCTCCTTTCTGAGCCTGACAAGTTATCCATCCTGCTTTCACAGAAGTTGCTTATCACCCCCCCCCCCCCCGGATAGGCATCCAGAAAGCTTTGTAAGTGCAGGAATATTTTAAGTGAGTCTGCATGAAGAGAAATATAGGCAGTGGTAACATCATAGAGTCGGCATTGGGAGGCTGGCTGTACTGAGGAAAGTGAAGTCCTGTTGTCAGAATTCATTGCAGCCAAGCTGAGGCACATTGCAAGTGTTTTCCTCTGCATGTCTTGCTCAGAATTAAATGAGGCCCTGGCTGAATTGTGCAGATGCTGGAATTTCTTTTCATCTGTCAATCAATCTAGCTAAAGTTCTGGTAATTAATAAAATAAAATGAAAAAGGGGGAAAGAACCCGCTTAACAAATCTCTGCTGGAATGTTTACTAAGACCAATTGTGTGTGCCATGTGAACAGCCTCATAAAGTCAAAGGGATAAAATTCAGCCCAGCAACTTCCCAGGAGACAGAAGTACAGGCCAAATTATTTTAACTGTTTGTTGCGATTCTCTAATCCAGTGTCAAACTGTCAAAGTGGTGTTAAGCATAATGGGGAACTGTCCTTCACCTAAAACAAAAATACATTTATTTATTTATTTATTTATTTATATTCACTTTATTGCCCACCACTCCCCAAAGTCTCACAGCGGGTCACAGTCGTCTGAATAAAAGCCCCAATAAAATCCCCTTAAAACAGACATAAAATCAGATTACATATATAAAAACCCTTAAGACACAGCAGCAAACTCACCCCAGCTCTAACAATACCCCAATATCAACTACGTGTCAGCCTTTTAAAGCCTCGGTTTCACTTTCCTGCCTTCCAAAGAGAAGGAAGCAAAAAAGAAACCCCTAAAATGGCTTATAGTCTTTCCAGCCTTACAGAGGACTGCCCACCCTCCTGTAAGGCTGGGAGGGAAACAAAATGGATTGCTAAAATGCATTCCAGCCATTTAAACTTCACAGCTTGACAGCAGCCATTTAAAACCTCTGTTTCACTTCCCCCCCTTCCAAAGTCAGGGCAGTGAAAGGGACCCTGGAAACGGCTTGCAGCCATTCCAGCCTTACAGGAGGTGGAATTCGTCCTTTTAATACTAGTAGTACTACTGCAATCATGAGCAGAGTTATACCTCTTTGGGATCCCAAAGGGCTTTAAAACAGTTACACCCTTTTTTAGGATTGCACTGCACCTCACTTCTGTATAAATCCCATCCCATTGTTAATATTTTTCAAACCCAGCTCCCCAACATGAAAACTTTAATTATATGTATGGTTTCCTCCCCCCCCCCTGCTTTTGACCTTTAATTATGTTGCTGTATTTTAACTTATGCTCCCAGTGATTTATATGGCCTTGCCTGTTTTAATGATGCAAAAAAAGGTTAAAAACTAAAACATCTTCTGTTTGCAACAGTCTCTAGATTCATGGGTATTTCTGACAATAACCTACAGACGGATGACTCTTCAGCATGCAATGTTGGTTTGCCTTGGGATTTGATTATAAAAAAGCAGCATAGTTATATTCAAATGAGAACAGCTATATTAAACTAGTAATATAAACCTAGAGGGGGTTGGAAGGAAGAAAATTTTACTAGGCACAATCAATCCTTAGATTTTGGAAGAGTGGTAGTATTTAAGAGTTGAAACAGATGGGATAAAAATAGGGACCTCCATTACATTGTATGTGTAACAAGTAAACGATGCCCATGCATAGCTATGATTAAGAAAGAAAAGGGGGCTTTAACCCTTGAAGTTTCACTAATCTAAACCTGACTTTCTGGGGAGGAGGAAACATGCAATTTCCCCCCTCTAAAGTGTCTGCTACATGGGCGGGAAGCCTGGTGTCAGTGAAGGAGGCTTGAAAGGTAAATCTTGACTTCCTGTATGAACTTGATCCAAACTGTGAATTGCAGCTGTTGTAGTTGTACAGACTGATCTACAAAGTTACATCTATTTTAGACATAAATTGAATGAAATTTGTTCCTTAATGGTTTCAAACAGAATCTAAAAGAAAATGAAAAAATGCTTCTCTGTGCCTTCACAAAACCAAATATTCTTCAAAGAAAGTCTGAGGTTCCACCTTGACTCCATACATCAGTATAAATGTCTTAGTCATGCTTAAATGCATGTCTTTATGCCACAGTACTGGGAGATGTGTAATGAGGTCTATACACATGAGCTTTTGGGCAAAAATGTCAAATAGACCCAAAGAACCCCCGGGAAGGGTTAGGGCCATTCCGCACCCAGAAAATACAGTGAACGGCTTACCTTTTGCTGACACCATTTTTTTTTTGCCATTTTATATGATATTGTCAGCATCCAGTATCCCAGCAACAAACCGGCAGCTGCTTCCTCCATTTTAAAGCGCTAGTTGGGGAATCCACAAAAGTGGATTCCCCCAACCATGTAGCATGAGCGATAGGAGAGCAACCAGTAACCACAAGCTAAAAAAAATGTGTGAAGTCAAAGCAGTGCTATCTCCGCCTCCAGCGTCCACCCTCACACCTGCCTCCCTCTCCCTTCTCCCGTGTTACCCAAATTGCTGGGGAATCATGAATATAGCAAGAGGCTGGGTAACGCAGGATCTTTACTACTAATTTTTACGGGGTCCTTTCCCTGGAAGAAACCCTTTTTAAATGAAGAAGACAATAGCTTACACTCAGGGGATTTATTTGGGGAAAATATCAGGGTACATTCAAAACACACATATAAGCAAAACCATACATACACAAAGTTCTACAGGGGGACAAGTTACACTAAGTTCTACAGGGGGGACAACATACTGCACCTTTCTTGGATCCAAGCAGCCAAGACACTAGGTTGATGACATCAGGGGGTGGACAGGATGCTGGGTGTGGACAACAACAACAACACACACACACCAGGTGTGTGCAAGGCTTGATATAGTGTTTGAAATTCCCGGGCCAGCCCCAGAGACTGCCCACTAGGAGGTCGGTGATTGTTGATTGGACTCTGATATTATGAGTACCTGATAGGTGGGTTTGAACTGTGAGGTCACTAGAGTGGGAGGTGTGGAGTAATCTCATCAAGTAGAACAATACTTTGGCTAGGTGTAATGTGTTGCTAATGGCCCTGTCTTTGTTTTATCAGGAAGGACTGGGGGAAGACAATTGGGGATAAGAGATGCTGCTAGGCAGAAATTACACTGGACAAGAGAGACAAAAGTTGCAGTTAGTACCTTGGAGGGATATTCCTTTCCTGTAGATAGTTTAATGGTCTTTGGCTGTGGGGGGGGGGGGAGGTGATTTAGATAATGTAGACCTGGCCTTGCTTCCTAGGTTTGTTGAGAAGCCCTACTGATTCCATAAGTCTCTGCCAGGCTGGTTTCTGTGTGTTCCACCTGCTCAGAGTCCAGTTATGGGCTTCTGTGCATGAAGGATGCTTTGGGATTTGCTTTAGGATGCTTTGGGCTGATCCTGCGTTGAGCAGGGGGTTGGACTAGATGGCCTGTATGGCCACTTCCAACTCTGATTTTATGATTTTATGAAGGTGTAACACCCGTAGATGGGGCTTTTTAAAAAATCGTCTGGGCAGAGCAAAAATTATATTTCCCTACCAGTTAACACACTAAGCATGCCTCTCTAACCCCGTCCCCCCAAAAATCAGGAACAAATTATTTTTTTAAAGATTCAAGGCTCATGATTCCAAAAGGGGTGGCAGTAAAATAAGCACTATGCACCTATGATTAGATGCATAGGCATAGCAACGGAGAAGTTTTACTTTAAAAAGATACCTTGCATTGCGGGCCCTTTAAAACATGGAGAAAGTTGAATCGCTGCCTGGCTTGATTGACAAGTGAAGGAGAGTCATGTGTATAGCCCGTTACTCTCTTCTGCCATTTCAAGCAGACATGCAGAGTGCCAAGAAGCACGAGAAGGCAGCAGAGAAGAGTGAGGAATGGCATGAGGCGTAATTTTTTATAGCCTTACGCCATTGTGCTGCCTTGACGCTATTTCTTTCGATGTGCGGAATGGTTCTTAATTTTGTTGGCAAAGTAATGAACACAGCAGAGGTGCACAATCTGATTAAAGTGTAGATATAGGTTTATTCAGAAATTACCATACTTGCCAGTGAAGATGAGAGACAGGGTCCTAGCTACATCACTGGGTTGAAAGAGAGACTGTTGCCATCTGGAGATAAACAAGGAAAAACAACATGAGAGAAAGTGCTCACCTCACCATCCTACCTTCCTGTCTTCTTGCTGTACTTTGCAGGACCTTCTTCTTGTCATCTTTGTAGACCAGACATTGCCTATTCCAACAAATTTCATGTTTTGAGATTCCTGTTGGGATCGCAAAGGAGCCAGCTTGGTGTACTGGTTAAGAGCAACAACCTCTAATCTAATCACACAGCATGTCTGCACTGGATTGTGGCCTTGTGGCATTTTAAAATCAGGGTAAAATGAAGTTTTAATATGAAATATAAATTACCTAGAGGTTTAGGAGCAGCGACTTCTAATCTGATGTGTCAGGTTTGATCCCCTACTCCTCCACATGCTGTCAGTTGGGTAACCTTGGGCTTGTTACACTCCGGATAGTGCTGTTCTGACCAGGCAGTCATGTCAGCGCTCTCTCAGCCTCACCTCTCTCATAGGGTGTTTGTTGTGGGGAGAGGAAGAGAAGGCGATTGTAAGCTGCTTTGAGACTCCTTTCACAAACCCAGCTGCATTTTGTCAGTATAAGGGAAGAAATGCATGGCTGGTAGCAAGAGAACATCTGCTTTCAACATTAGGTCTGACACTTTTTCTCTAGTATATATGTGACTCTCATCTACTGCATTTTCATAGTATTGAGAAGGCTAGAGAACCATCTGCTCCCAAATCTGTTAATACCTTAATCTGCTATATCCCTTTGCCAAATTGTTTTTCCCTTGCCCAACAAACCTCAAACAAATAAACAAACACCTTCATTATAGATGATGGTTTGAAGGTAACATGAGCTGTTTTTGTGGTGCATTCTCAAGCTGTAAATATTGGGTGATCAACCGTGTGAAGCTAAGAACACTTTCCTGGGAGTAAGCCTAAGTAGAATTCTGCATAGATCTGCACCCCCTCTCCCTCTGGTTCTTAGCAGTTCAAAGCAGATTGTCCTGTGTTACAAAAAAGTTGTGTTGTTATACAAGCAAACTTCCTTTGCTTGCAATCCCTGCCTTATTTTGACTCAAGCTCCCCATATGCTTGCACCAATGATTAGTTTACAGATCAAAATCAGCAATATTTCAGGTGGGTTTTTCTTTTTTTTTGTCTGTGCAGCTGGCAGCATTCAGAGTATCTGCTGGCTGGTTAGCCACTGCTGAAGCACACTTACGATTTATTGGCTTGCTTGGATTACATATGACCCAGGATCATTGTGGGCAGGTCATGAATTACTTAAACTCAGCTACGTTTTTAATGTATGTGTGGGTTTTGCCTCCTTGCAGCTGGCAGAAGTCATTATGTTTGCACATGCTCACTCCATCGAACGGCACTTCTAGGCAGTGGTATGAAAATACATAAAGTATTTGCAATTTAGTTGAAAATGCTTGACAAACACAATTAGCTTTTGGAGTCAAGCAGGCAAAATGAGCAAGGCTAGAATACCAGAGACAAGCCACACAGTTTTCCTCCCCTAAGCCAGCAGGATTGAGACAACTAAGAAAATAATTTCTTTTGTGAATTCCTGTTCTTCTCTGTCAGGTAAGTTGGGCAGACAATGGAGGTGGACTGCCATAAGGAAAGCAGTGCTAAAACATGCATGGATGATCCTTTGCTATACAATTTAAACCAATTTTTAGTGTTGGATCAAAAGGAAACTTATTCACCGACTTGAAGGTGTGCTACTCATAATTGGCCTTCAAGCTGCAACCTGAGTAGGGGGATTATTGCCTTCACTACATAATTAGAAGTAGGAAACTGAGGGTGACCAACAGCAGTCCATCTCAGCTGCCTGGTCTGTCCATGAACTGAACTTTCAGCCCAGATTTAGGCATAGTACTATATTTTCAATCTCACAAAGCAGAAAAAGTAAGCAATGTGCAGTAGCTCAAGTGTCAGACAAGAATCTGAAAGATCCAGATTTGAATTCGAACTCTGCCAAGGAAGCTTCATTGGTGACCTTGAGCTAATTATAAACTCTCAGCCTTACCTGATTCACAGAATTTAACAGAATAAAATGGATGAGGGGCAAACAATTCACTCCACTTTTAGTCCCTATTTAGGAGAAAGGGTCTAAATGAAATGAATAAAATGTATCAGTCCTGATCCAGATATCCTCACAGTAGTAGTTTGTTGCAGGTATATATACCTGAATGCAAAGATGTCTATGAGTTCAATCCTAAATATATTCAGTGAGATTTTATTTCACTTATTATATTTATTAGTGATTGATTATATTTCTGTACTACCCTCCCTTGTGGCTCAGTAAATAGCCTTTGCTACTACTAGATACTCTGAGGAACTTATGAACTAGGGAATATAACAAATTGTAGTCCTATCCATATTAATGTCATCGTAATCATTGTTACGGTTCTTGCATTTGCTTGATTTGCTATATTTTAGTTATTTTGTTCATTTCAATGGGGAAAGAATTTCCAGTTTATATATATATGTCTATCCTATTTATATGGAAATTTGAGAGATTGTACTTCTCACTCATGAGTTCTTCCTCGAAATATGTTGCTGGGACAAAGTGTTCTCATTTCAAAGGCTGTTGGAGGTACATTTCCCTATACAACTTGTTTTCCTCCTAATGAATCAGAATAAATGCTTAGAGACTGTATCAGACCAGGGATCCTTACTGTCAAACTTCAGACAAACCAAATAACATGCCCCCATTGTATAGGCAATTAAACTCCTCATTTTGAAGGCATGCATTGGGAAGGATTCAAAGCCCCAGAAAAGTGGGAACGCATCTAGCTCAGCAGTTCAAAATACCGTATTTGCCGGCGTATAAGACGACCCCCCAACATTTCCACTCAAAATATAGAGTTCGTTACAATACATTTCAGTACTATGGGCCACTATGGGCATCTCTGTCTATCCCAACTGAAGTGCACCCGGCGTATAGGACGACCCCCCCACTTGGAGGCATGTTTTTCAGGGGGGAAAAGTAGTCTTGTACGCCAGCAAATACTGTAATAGTAAAGTAAAATACGTAATGAAAAACTATTATACCTCAGCAAGGAGCCAGAATGGAGAGAATTAGCAAACATCCCTCAATCCTACCTGAACACCATTAATTTTGCAGTTCTAGTTAATTCCTGTGATTGTATGAAAGAGTAGGCTGTGTTTATAGGTGGGTTAATTTCTATCCAAATGTTTATCTGTAATCGTTACTGACAGTGATGACTTTCTCCTCATGGTTGCATGCCTGGTCCAACTCTGGAAACAACCATTTGCTAACGCCTCCCCCCCCGAATGGTAAGTGTTCAGATTCAATAAGCATTTAGAATACATTGGCCACGTTTTGTGGACCTAATATAAGCAACTATCTTCACTTTCAAATCTGGTACTATCTTATATGCTGTGCAAGCTATAACCACATCATTGCAGAAGCAAACATGAGTTTCACGTCAAAATGTGCATATTCAGTGAGAGGAACACTTAAAGCTAAGCAAATTATGGGAAAACTGAAATAGTTCTGTATTTGATTTCCATGCAAGTCCTGGGCAATACAAAAATCTGTGTAAATAATAATTAATATTTAAAACGGTATTTAAAATTCAGCTATGTTCCCTGAGGTACATGGATTATAAAGCATAGGCCTCTTGACTGACTAGAGAAAACCTTGTGAAGGAAAACGCCTGACTAGAGAACATTTAATAGTGACATGTGGCCCCCATCTGCGGATATCTAAATCCGTGGATCAGGGCCAGACCAATGCTAAACAAATTTTCCTGAAAACTTGGGGGAACCCCTACGCTTATATCAAAACCTTTAAAAACAATGGTGGGGTGTTTAAATCCCCCCCCCACTCAACAGAGGATTGTTGTCTGGACTTGTGCACACAGTGTTCCTTGGCTGGTTGTGCAGTCTTCACCCTCCTTACTGCAAACAACTGATACTGGAGGCAGGGGAGCTGCCACTTGAGGGGGGTAGGGGAAGGGCAGAAGCACTGTGTGCAGGAGATCTGGGAATGTATCCTTTTTTAGGGTGGCTGGGGTGGCAGCTATGGAGGTGGAAGGTAAGAAAGAGCCTTCCCACCCACCTACCAACTGACTTACTCTGGAACCATGGAGCAGTGGACACATAGCGGGAAGAGCCTCTGCAAAACTGCAGGAAGCCCTGCATACATACATCAAACCAGGTGATGTCCAAGAGATACGTTTTGAGGATCAGATCATTTCTGCATGAAATTCAACAGCTGACTGATGATCTGTACTCTCAACATCTGTAATCCCATGGAGAAAAATTAAGCAGCTGTAGCTTTACACTAATGGGAATGGCCCCTGCCTTAGGCACTATATAACCTAGTAGAAGGGAAAGATGGGTCTGAGACCAAGAGTTTTAAAAATGGGAACATCACAAGTCCAGGGATCTCAACCTTTCCAGTGCCACATCTTACACCAGTGTTTTCAGATCCCCCCTCCCCAGGACAGCTGATATTTAAGCTCGCTGGGGTGGTGGGTGAGGCAGGATGCTAGGTTTACCTCTCTACTTCAAACTTTAAAAGTAAACGAAACCCACAACATCCTTGGGAATTCCAGAAACAAAACTAAAAACTGCCCTGCTATGCACAAAATTGTAATTGACTTTAAAACGGGGATAAAACTGTCAAAGGAAGATCCCTTGGCTGAGGATATAACCTCTAGCTATCCCATCCCAGCTAAAAAAAAAGAAAGGAGACTCTATACTTAGAAATTGAAAACAGCGGAGATCACTATTGAATTAATTTTTCCATCTGAATATCATGACTTTAGATATTAATACATCTGGCTAAAGTTTTGAAATCTCTCTTTCTCACACCCCAACTTTCAGCCTAAATACCAAAGTCCTTTCAGTAAAAAGCAAGAGAAAAGCCATCTAGTGCTGTGTTGCACTTTCATCTTTAAGTAGCCAAGTTATGAAGAACCAAGCAATAATGTCCTAAAATTAAAGGCTTGCTTACAATATAAATGCTGACATCAACAGAACTCTACAGCCATGAATGGTGTCACTATAATTAGGTTAGATGTAGCATAGCAGATCATATTTTAGTATTCTTTCAGCCTCTGCCAAATGAGAAGCTTTACTTTTTTCAGACGTAATTATATTTGTCACGTATTTTGAAAATGCAAAAACCATGCTCACTCGCAAAAAAAGGCAATATGACTTTCAGAGCAATTCATGTAAACGCTTTTCATAATATAATTAGGGGATAAGATGACTGATGATAGCATGGAAAGCAGAACACTGCTTCTCCTCCTCATTTGATTTCTACTCTTGATTTCCTCCTTTTCCCCACTTATGGATAAGATAAACTTTAGGGGTTATTGGGGATTTCCCAGTTCCAAAGATGTGGCTTCTTTGTGAAAAACAATAAAGGTGCTGGAACTACTCTGATAGTTCCTGGAAAATTGGGGGGAATATTTTTGATAGGAAATTATTTCCCATCTTAGCTCTGAAGTCTTCTTTTAGAAGAAGAAGAGTTGGTTCTTATATGCCACTTTTCTCTACCTGAAGGAGGCTCAAAGCGGCTTACAGTCGCCTTCCCTTTCCTCTCCCCACAACAGACACCCTGTGGGGTGGGTGAGGCTGAGAGAGCGCTGATATCACTGCTCGGTCAGAACAGTTTTATCAGTGCTGTGGCAAGCCCAAGGTCACCTAGCTGGCTGCATGTGGGGGAGTGCAGAATCGAACCTGGCATGCCAGATTAGAAGTCAGCACTCCTAACCACTACACCAAACTTTGTCCATTTTAAATTGTCCATTTTAGAATGGACAATATGCTGCAGAATACCTAATTCGCTGCTTACCAGATAAACTCACAGTTCAGATTAATAAAGGAATTGCCCTAGTGATCCATCCATGTAGAATGGTGCCTTTTGTACAACATGGTCAAGGCAAGGAGGAGCTAGAATGGAAGCATTATTATGATGCTCCGAGATTGGCAGTCAAGAATATCACATAATACACATTGGATACATAAAATAGTTATTGTGTGCAGTAAATATCTAATTAACGGTAATAATAAAATTAATAGAACACCAGATTGTGTTCTTTGCCTTGTTAAACATGCCAGAGCACAAAATCTTCTTACCTTAAGGGTAGTTTTGTTGAACCAGAAGTATAAAAATAATTTGACCCTACTTTTCACTACCGAAATGTAAGGTACACAGACGTAATTCTGGTGTGACTGCCCTAATAATTAATCAGTCCCGGGTCCCTTGGCGCAGTGGTCCCCAACCTTTTTATCACTGGGGACCGGTCAACGCTTGACAATTTTACTGAGGCCTGGGGGGGGTGTAGTCTTTTGCCGAGGGATGTCACCGCTGCTGCCTGAGCTCCTGCTCCACTTGCTTTCCTGCCGGTGCCCCTGACTTTCCACCACCCACTGGGGGGCACTGCCAGCAGCAGCTGCGCAGTGTCATGCCAAGGGGGAGCCCCAGCCATGGCGGTCACTGGAGAGCATCAAGGTGAACTGGCAGCAGAGTGGCAGGGCAGCCCCTGAGGCAGCAGCTGGGGAGGAGGATGAGGAGGAGCTACGGCCCGGTACTGACTGATCCACGGACCGCTATGCTACCGGTCCCCGGACCGGGGGTTGGGGACCACTGCCTTGGCGTTTTCAGAAAGTCACGCTTTTTAAAAAATAAGTACTGCTGCTGGCTTAGGAGCAGCACGGGTCTGCGACAGCCTTTGAGGCTCAGCCTAGCAAGAGGGGCTGGCGGAGGGTGCCTGTTTATGGGAAGGTGAGGGAAGAGAGAAGGAATTTGCCGGCGTATAAGACGACCCCCCCAACATTTCCACTCAAAATATAGAGTTTGTTACATTACATTACAGTACTATGGGCCACTATGGGCAGCTATGTCTACCCCAATTGAAGTGCACTCAGCGTATAGGACGACCCCCCCCACACACACTTGGAGGCATGTTTTTCAGGGGGGAAAAGTAGTCTTATACGCCAGCAAATACTGTAGGTGGGACTGAGGGAGCTCTGACAGGACTGCTGTGTGAGAGCAGCACTAGCAAGACTGTGACCTAGTCCCAAATCACCCAGCTGGCTGTAGGTGGGAAAGCAGGAAATCAAACCTGACTCACCAGATTAGAAGCCACCGCTCTTAATCACTACACCAAGCTGGGTGATTGGGGTAATGTATATATTCCGAATGTTCTGGTAAAATCAGTGATCTAAGAGGACATGTTTGATGGTTTCTATAGTTCCAGACTGACATGGGCAAAGATGTTGTACATATGGGATATGGCCTTTCCCTTCAAGAAGGAAAGATGAGAGGGCATTAAATAAGTCCAAAGTGAAGACTTTGTAGTGTTTGGGGAATTTTGTTACTGTTCCCCACTGCTGTAGCAGAGTAGGCTTTTGACTTGTCAACTGGAAGGGAGGTGCCGCACGATCTCTGTTTGATCAGTGCTCTTTGGTACCCAAGATGCAGTAAAGCTGTACAGGAAAAACCAATTAGTTGCAGTTTGTCCTTTTTTGTTCTCACCCACCCTGAGTGAAAATTGTCTGAGAGGATTAATGAAATTAATCCAGGGGAGGGGGGCTTAACTTCAGCCAGGATCATGTAGCTTGGAACCAAGTGGGACCAATCCTATTTCTAGCCTAAGCACTGCATTGCATACACAATATGGTACTCCAAATAAGGATCTGAAGAATTTGGACAGAATTGCTTCTAGTTCACTGTAGTCATTGTACAGGCATGTCTATGAACCACAGGTAAACTAGGAAACCACCTTGCCCTGAAAGACTTTCAATGCAAGTGGGATATGAGAGCTTCCTTTTATAAATAAAGGTCTTAAAAGTTGCTGTAGTCGCCTTTGGGGCAGATTAAGTTACAGGGAAAGTTGAGCTGTCCATGAGCCAGACAGTTGGAATCCTATACCTAAATATCGGAATACACTAAGTTGTTCAAGCTCATGGCCGTCAATCTGCCAACTGTGTTTGATAAACAAGAATTTTGGTTTTGGAAAGTTTGATCATTAAATGCTCCTGTTTGCAGTTGACTAGCAGGACAGCATTCTCGGCCCAGCTAGACGCAACTTCGGTTTTGGCGTTAACATGGCCACAGGTTTATTTAAAACTATTTCCCTTCACTGGAGGGTTGGCCTGGCACAAGAAGAACCCAAAACCCTGCAGCTGTCTGGCTACCTGTATACGCAAGGTTCCAGCGGTGCCATGGGTCCTGCATCAATTCCAGCAGGGAGGCCATTTGCCAACTGGAACACCTAGCCCAGGAGATGACTTTATTGAGGGCTGTCAGGTACCTACCTCATTTGGCACCCTCAGTCATCTGGTTCCAAGCCCCTGGCTACCCAGCTGGGTTACCTGTGCTCGTATCCAAGCCAGTTCCTTAATGGGACCCCCACCCACAGGGGGCCAGTATGCAAACCACCCCCCTGCCAAAGGCTCCTTCTTTTGTCCCTGAAACTGCGGCTGTGACAATTATTAAAACTCAGAACGAACACTGAACTCCAAAATACCAAACAATAAAGAGTGGAATGGAGGGAAGGAAGCAGTCTTGGCCAGGAATTGAGGCAAAGAGGCCAGGGCCTCCGCACGTTAAACAGGCACCTGGCAGCCCCTCCCCTCATGCCTCCCATGCATGTGCATCAGATAGATGCACATTGCCACAGGGCCACGGTGCGATCTTGCTGGCCTACCCTCCATGGCATCAATTGGCAGCCCTCCTTTATGGTGGCTGCCATTATACTGTAAGTCCTCAGAGGGCTTTTCTGAACCCTACGTCAGTATAAGATAGAATAATCATGTCATCTGCATGGAGATTGGTCTATTTGCCATATTGCATGGATGGAAGTTGGAATTGGATCAGGTCTATGCAATGGAGTTTATATAGAAGTTAAATAATAAGGGAGCAAGGATGCAACCTTGTTTCACACCTCTCCTGACCAGAACCATGTGGAACAGAAAACCTTGTGGATTATATCTCACTGACAAATAGTTGTTCTCTGTAGTCTAATGTCTATTGTGGAAACTTCTAGTTTTAGCCATAATCTGTTGCATGAAATGCCATCAACTGCCATCATATAATAACAACTGTGTAAAGTGCCCCATGTGACCTGGCAGTATATTTGTCTGCCAGATGGACGCTTGGCCTTCCTTATGGTCCAACTTTCGCAGCTATACATTGCAAATGGGAATACCATAACCTTGACTAAACACACTTTTGTTTGCAGAGTAACATCTCTGCTTTTTAGGATACTGTCTAGATTTGCCATAGCTTTCCGCCCCAGGAGCAAGCGTCTTTTAATTTCTTTGCTGCAGTCCCCATCTGCAGTGATCTTGGAGCCCAGGAAAATAAAATCTGTCACTACTTCAATTTCTTCCCCATCTATTTGCCAGGAATTGAGAGGGCCGGATGCCATGATGTTCGTTTTCTTGACGTTGAGTTTCAAGCCAACTTTTGCACTCTCCTCCTTCACCCACATCAAGAGGCTCTTTAGTTCCTCTTCACTTCCTGCCATTAGAGTAGTATCATCGGCATATCTAAGGTTGTTGATATTTCTCCCTGCAATCTTGATCCCAATTTGTGACTCTTCTAACCCTGCCTTTCTCATGTGCTCTGCATACAAGATAAATAGGCAAGGTGACAGTATACAGCCTTCCCAAACAGTTTGAGCTGGTATTCCTTTGTTATGTGTACCTGCAGAAACTGCTGACAATGTCAGAGGACTCAGATCCTGTGGGTATGCTTTCTGGAAGAAGTGGATGGACCATTTCATATGTGAAAATTCAATGGGAAGAAATTTCAAGAGTGGAATCCTACATTTTTAGCAACATCAGAAAAATTGTTAAGCAGCCAAAGGTTAAAACTAATCTTGTCCCACAGAGGTTATTAGGGAGTCTTTCAGTTTTTATGAGGCCAATGAGATGTATTTCTGTGTGTAAAAGGTAGCTCAGGATGTCAAGGATGTATCTTATTTTCCCAGTGACCTCAATTTAAATGGTTAGAGGAGATGCACAATACATCTTGATTTGTTTGGAGACAGAGTGTGGTGCCAGCTTCCCCTGCCCCTCTCTGAGTAACTTTCCCCTGGGAAGATAATTGGGGTTGCAAGCTTCTTAGCATTTAAGTTTAAAGTAGAGGTCTAGGGGCTTACCTTTGAGAGATTTAGAGCTTTACTCCCTCGTGAAAGATTGCATATATTCTCATTAAGAACACTGAATGCATTGTTAAGTGTGTCAAGCTTGTTAGAAATATAATTAAGCTTCTGAAAGATAGCTATTACTGTTTTGCCTGTTAATAGGCAGTGATCACCTATGAACTTCAGCAAGCAGTCTTTTTAAAGTTGCATGCCTGGCTCCTTAACTCTCAAATGAATCCCTTCACTATGAGGGGGTGCCAGCTGAGAGGCTGTTATGCCCGTTGTATTAGGGGATTTATTTCCATTAGAAGGATGGTAATCTGGTGATAGATGTATTAACACCTCCTCCTCCTCTATATTCAATGTGTTAAACGTATTCGGAGAGGAATAATAAGAAATGTCATTTACTGGCTCTTTCAGTAAATGGTCATCAATGTGCAACGGTTTCGCCAACTTCAGAGGCGAGTGTGAATCCACTTCTTGAACACTTGTTCATCCCTATTTTTGTATTGTGTGTCTTTTCAGAGGGAGTGCCCAGAGGGAGAGTAAGATATCTTAAATTGCTAGAAGGATGTTAAAAAGTGCAAATAAGAGTTTGTGGAGCAACTGAAGGATGATGTCTGTCCTTTGCTGTCTTATACCCCTCCTGTCTGAAACAGTGTATACTTGAAGGTTGGCTAGAGGACCATAGTAGGTATAACTAACTATAAGGATGAATCCACAGTGATAGATGGACTTGTTTTGAAAGGCAGCATTATAGTGATCCCAAGGACATCCTGGCATACGGTGCTCTTAAAGCTGCATGAAGGCCATTTAGAGATGTAATGTAAAAAGAGAGGATGGGTAGTCATGTATTGGCCATAGATTATCCATGATATTGCAAGCACTACAGCAAGCTATTTCATTTGCTTGAAGTTCCAACCACAGCAGCGGACAGAGTCACTGATTCTACACCTTCTTCTAAAGAAATCACATGGCAAAGTAGGCCCTGATCTTTTTTATTGGCATTAACACACATATGAGCCATTGACCAACTGACAGCATTCCTGAAGGAAGCTTCAGTCCTAGACCCAGCCCAGTCACGTTTCCAGCCTGGCCATGGGGTTGAGAGAGCAGTTGTTGCCCTGATGGATGACCTCTGCCACCAGCTAGACCAAGGGGGGACCAAGAGGGGTCAGCGCTGCTAATACTGCTTGACCTCTCAGCAGAAGTAGATCACGAGCTACTAGCTCACCACCTTGCTCATGCCAAGATACTAGGGACAGCCCTTCAGGGGCTTCTCTCCTTTTTGGGGGGTCGTGGACAGAGGGTAGCAATAGGAGAGAACCTATCACATCGCTGGCAACTCCCATATGGGGTGTTGCAAGGAGCAGATCTCTCTCCAATCCTATTTGACATCTTGCCCTGCTGATATGGAGGCTCGGTCTGAGGTGCTATCAATACGCTGATGAAACCCCACTTTTCCTCATGATGGATGGCCACCCTGACACACCCCCAGATGCATTAGCCAGATGTCTGGAAGCAGCATACTCCAAGAGTTGCACTGGCCACCAGTTGACTACCAGATCAGACTTAAGGTTCTGGAACCACCTTCCAGGCCATATGCAGTTTGGGCCCTGAGTATTTGAGATCCATCTCTGTACCTGTGCTTTCCCAAAGAGAATTACACTCTACCAACACCAACAAACTGGTGATCCCTAGCCCCAGGGAAGCACACGTGATCAGAGCCAAGACTTTCTCGATCTTGGCCCCCACCTGGTGGAATGAGCTCCTAGATGACATCAGGACCCTAACAGAGCTAAAACAATCCCTCAAGACCTGCATAAAGCTCTTCCACTGGGCGTTCGGCCAGGAAAGGTGAAGCAAACCATCAACCAGAGCCCAGGGGCCCCTCCCACCATCAGCTGCAACCACAGTGGAAAAGTGAGCGCAGTAGAAACTGAGTTGTTGAGTAAAGAATGTTGAATATTAAATTATAAACTATTTTATTCAATGCAAGTTCTCATTAAAGATTTATGTATTTAAGTCAAGAGTGTTACTGTATCTGTTGTTCATGAGCGTTCTAATGTAAATGGCCCTGAACTGAAAGGAAGGGTCATATATAAATATAATAAAAATAAAATCAATACTTGATAGTTATGGATTTGCAGTGTGCGACCAGCATGTTGGTGATAACCAGTTGTGAGGCATGAATTCCAAGTGAACTGTGAAGCAACAAGGCATTCTATTCCAGATTAAGGCTCGGAATTTACTCAGCCCCATTCACTATTATTTATTTGTTTGCTTGTTTATTTATTTTATTGTGTTTATATACCGCCCTCCCCGAAGGTTCAGGGCGGTTTACATGAAACAAGAAAATGATACAGGTAACATCATTTATAGTAACAACAAGGTGATAACAACAATAACACAAACATAATAACAATAACACTAAAGAATGGTGGAAACTGTAAGGAGCCTCAGCTCAACTCTTACTGAGACCCAGTGGGTTGGGCAGATTCATAGCAGTCATAGTAGGAGGGGGGAAGCTTGGGGGCCAATTGGAAACGATCGTTTAGGTCGACCTCAACCAAATGCCTAGCAGAGGAGCTCCTTTCAGGTTCCATCAGGGCCCTGATCTCCTCTGAAAACCAAACTAGATGTGACTAGTTTGTCACATCAGTAGCAATGTGCAATGTGGGGCAACTGATTCCACTAAAGCCTCTCATGGGGAAATTTTAAAATGCCACAAGGGC
Organism: Paroedura picta; assembly: GCF_049243985.1. Lineage (NCBI taxonomy): Eukaryota > Metazoa > Chordata > Lepidosauria > Squamata > Gekkonidae > Paroedura > Paroedura picta. The sequence continues at coordinate 148,957,807 of NC_135369.1, forward strand.
CTGATCCTAATAGTACAAGGTACTTTTGTTTCCCTGCCACCATCTTTCAGAAATGTTGAAACACCTGCAGGAGGTGAAAGCTGTTATAGCACTTCAAAAGACACAGTAGCGGGACAATGAGCACTCTCATGGCATTTTAAAATTGTCCATATGAGGCTTTGAAATGGCAGTGGTGTCCCTGTGTCAGATAAATGGACATCTAGTTGAGCTCTTACTTCAGTCCCAGGATGTACTGTTTCTGGTTCAAGTGCCATGTTATTCACGCTGTAAAAATTATTAATGTTATTCACTGCAAAAAAAAAAAAATCTTTCTGATTGGGAAAAATGCAACATACGGAGACTCCCCAAGATCCATAACCATTGAAGTAACTGAAAGTATCAGACTTTCCATCTAAGCTCTTTTGTTTTCAACATAAAGAACTCACAGCAGTATTACTCCATTAGTGCTGGGAGCCCAACTTCTGGAAAATCATATTTGCAGAGAGTTGGTTATTTTCACACTCCAACTGGCAAGCAAGACACTCCAAACAAATCACCTTTCATCATGCACACATCCCCTTGCAATGAAGTAACCAGAAGATGAGCTTAAATAATGCATTACATTTTTCCCCCTTATTTTTATTGCTGCTGCAGTCTGAGCAGTGCAACCTCAAAATGCCTATTTAGTCAAACAAGAAAATGAATGCTAATAACATGTAGCATTTCTGAGAGGCTTACTATCATAAATAGGATCACAAGGGATATATTAACTAGGAACACAGGGAGCCGTCTTGCAGAAAGGGGAAAGTGCCTAAAGCTCTTCAAGTCATATCAGACCGACTTCTTAAAATTTAGCACTGAACAAAGTGATCAATCATTGGAAAACTAACAAAAGATTTCTGCAAATGCAGTGGCTGTTCACACTTGTCAAGCTGGACTGTGGATAATAAGAGAATAACGCACTCCCTTCTGACATAATCCCCCCCCCCCAAAGGCTTAAACAGATAAACTGTGATGAGTTGCTCTTAAATCAGACAGGAGTTATTGAACAGTGCCAGAAAAAAAAAATCACAAACAATTCTTAGAATAATTCAGGCTTAAATGGGGTTACCAAGTAGAAGGATTTGGACAAGAACAGCTCACTTTTAATCTAGTAGCACCTTAGAGACTAACAAGATTTGGGGGTATATGTTTTTGAGAGTCAAGATCTCCATCAAATATCTGATAAAGGGAGCTTTGACTCTCAAGAACTCATTCCCTGCCCTCGCCCCCTAAATGTGAGGGACACAGCTACTATCTGAAATAATTTGGAGTCCAAAATCTGTTCATAAATATCAAGGGTTGGGTGAGGCGGTGGGGGGGGGGGGTAAACTATATATAGTATTACAAATGTAGTTAATATATTGGACATGAAAATGTATAGAAAACATATTTTGATGTATGTTTTCTGTCATCTAGGAGAGAAGAAGGCTATCATTTGTCAGAGTAGGTTTGGACAAGCAAGTCATTCTGTTGTACTTTGCTGAGATCCATAAACTAATTATGTGCAGAAATGGTATCCTGGCATGCATGTTTATTCTGGATAGCAGTTCAAGTTACTCTGATCAGTTGTAAAACATCATCATCATCATCATCATCATCAGATTTATTGCTCGCCGCTATCAGCAAAGCTGTCTTGTGGTGGGTTACATAAGATTAAAACCCCACAAATTTAAGGTTAAAAATTAAATTCTGCTCAATAAAAACAATAACTCATCGGCAAAATCCCAAAATCCAATATCCTTGGGGGACAATGAAGGAGGTGTGGGGAATCCAAGTACATAGATGACTAAGCTTGCCTGGCCTGGAGGGGACCCTCTGATCATCTACGCCCTGGTCTCAACCAAAGACCTGGTAGAAAAGCTCCATCTTACAGGCCCTACGGAATTGTAAAAGCTCCTGCAGGGCCTTCAGCTCTTCCGGGTGCTCATTCCAACAGGTCAGGGCCAGGATCGAAAAAGCCCTGGCCCGGATCGAGGCCAGGCAAATCTCCCAAGACTCGGGTACCATGAACAGATTAGAACCCTCAGAGTGCAAGGCCCTTCGGGGGGCATAAGGTAACAGGCAGTTCCTTAGTTATGTGGGTCCCAGACTGCAACATGTTTTAACACAGCTCAAGTAGGGATATACAACGCTTAATTTGGTATATTTTTTATATCTGATGCTTAAATGTATTTAGTCCATGGGTTATTTAGTACAGTGATCCATGCCAGAAGGATTTTTTAAAATGTATATAATAATGGATTCTTTTCTCATGAGGACCTGTCCAATTACAAGTATTATTAAAAAAAAACCTTTCAGACAATCATTACATTGATAACAAAATATAACATCAGGCAATTAGTGAATGGATTACCATATATGTTACCATTTGACATATGAATTTAACAGCAAAGATTTTAGGAAGAAGAAGGGCTGGTTCTTATATGCCGCTTTTCCCTACCCGAAGGAGGCTCAAAGCGGCTTACAGTTGCCTTCCCATTCCTCTCCCCACAACAGACACCCTGTGGGGTGGGTGAGGCTGAGAGAGCCCTGATAGTACAGCTCAGTCAGAACAGCTTTATCAACACCATGGCGAACCCAAGGTCACCCAGCTGGCTGCATGTGGGGGAGTGCAGAATCGAACCTGGCATGCCAGATTAGAAGTCCACACTCCTAACCACTACACCAAACTGGCTCTCAAACCCCAAACTCTAGTTGGGGTTGTGACTGTAAAATAGGAGGGGGAAGCCCAGAACAACACAGGCAAACATATCGGTTTCAAACAAGAAGATAATTGGTGTGGGAAAGACTTTATCCCTAATCATAATAAGCTCCTGAGCTGAACCACTACACTACAATTTTGTTCCTTCTGTAAGAATGCTCTTCTGTACAATTGTCTTGGACATTTTATGAAATGACAGAAGCATGGGGGTTTTCTTGATAGCCTTAAGTAGACCATTCTGAAACAAAGAATGTGCATTAATGGGCAGTGGCCAATTTCCCCTTTTCTCAGGGTGGCAACTTCAGAAGGCTTTGCTGAGATGAGGATCCCTGAGGATTTCCACTACTTCTATGAAATGTGGCTCGAGAGAGAAGTGTTCTCGCAACCCATCCGCTGGGAAGAGCTGCTTTGCTGTCAGTGACAAAGCTGGGAAGCTGAGCTGGAATCAAATAACCGCCCTGCTCCAGGTCACAGGAGCTCTGTCCAGGGAAGGAAGGGGAGATCCTTCGGGGCCTGGCTTGGCCTGCCTGGTGAAGGGACTGCCTCAAGGGTCTGCCTTCAAACTGTGCCAGGATCTCCCCCCCCCCCACCTCTGTCCTAGTGTTAAATCAGATTGCAAGTAGCAATTGAGATGTTGACCAAGATACATGGGGTCTATGAATTTTACAGTCAAACTCATCTGGAGTTTGAGAGAGCAGATGTCTAACTCAGAGCCCCCAAGTGTGCTGAGACCCAGATATGGAGCCTCTTCACAACAGAACATAACAGGAGAGTCTGCAGGGCCTAGTCTGCACACAAAAGATAATGTACTTTCAATGTGCTTTGGCAGCTGGATTTTCCAATGCAGAACAGGAAAATATACTTCTAAAGTGCATTGAAAGTGCATTATCTATTGTGTGCAGACTAGGCCCAGGTATGTGTATCCAGTGCTTTTAAGGGCTGTGTTAGCAAGCATGTTGAATTGAACCCTGGAACTGATCAGTAACCATCGAGAGTCTGCAGAAAAGTGGTAATATGCAAATTCTGCTTGGCACTCAAGGCCATGGTGTTCTGTACCAACTGTAGTGTCTGAGTTGTTTTTGTAGGGCAGACACATGTACAGTGTTTTACAGTAATTCAGCCTTGAGGTGAACATAGCATGAGTCCATGTGGCCAATTCAGTAGAGTTAAGGTGGGAGGCATCATAAATGGAGTTGGAGGAATACCATTTTTGCAGCTATATCAGCTTGCTTCTACACCAATAAAGCTGGGTCAAAATTCATCCATGGGTCATTGCTGGACTTTATCAAAAGCTGTGAACACTGTGTCTTTTAGGGTCTTAGCCTTTCCTACCAATAATAACTCTGTGGTGCAAGAATAATCTTTCACACAGGTTCATTACACAAATGTTTGTGGAAGAGCTTGTTACTATTTACTTTCCACAAATGGTTTTCCAGATATGACCAATAGACTCAGTTGTGTACAGAAAGCAAGGTTCTGAATCGTAGAATCATCTCTTTGGTTAAGAAACTAGGAACTGTTGCAGGTCCAAAACCTGGGTGAGGTTTACTTGGGGGGTGGTGAACACAGAGACAACTGACAGAGGACTTTAGGGTGACTGGCATGGAGGCTAGCTGGGGAATCCTGCTGGGCAGTCACAAGGAGACAGTTGTTTTGTGGGTGGGAGTATGGACTGCTGAACGTAAAGGAAAGGTGCAGTATCTTTAACAGTGGGATCGCTGTTAAAATAACTTGCAAAGGACTAAGTGGGCAGAGATTGGGCATGGACTTTCCGAGGCACATGCCACATCCACTCTCTGCCCACCCAGCCGGCTAGGGGCTCTCTGATGGCATTGCCAGCAGTTTGTCTTGGACGCTCCCCATGATACATGTAAGTGCCCTGGTGGGAGCCTCCATTCTTGTTGGGTCAGGGAAGCCCGTATGCCACCTCACAGAGTTGGTGTGTGGGCTTCCTGGCACAATGGGAGCCAGCAGGGGGGGGGAGGGGAGTTTCCCTTATCCCTTGGGCTGGGGAGCCTCCCTCCTCACCAAAATGACAGGAAAGGCCGGGTGGGGGGAGGGAAGACTTCCGACCCATGGTACCATTGCAAAATGTCAGGAAAGCCTAGAAGGGAAGCCCCGGGAGCTGGCACCATTTTAAAATGACAGGAATGCCTGGGGGGGGGGGGGGGTGGCTTCCTTAGAATCACAGAATCATAGAGTTGGAAGGGCCATACAGGCCATCTAGTCCAATCTTCTATGCAGGATCAGCCCTAAGCATCCTAAAGCATCGTTCTTTCTTTCCTGCCTGCCTGCCTGCCTGCCTTTATGGCTGTCTTTCTTTAACTCTGTCTGTCTGTCTCCCCCCTCTACTACCCTGCAGCGGGCTTTTTTTTTACTAGTTATGATATAATTGGCAGCAGAGTTAAAATATTAAAGGAGGCCCATACAGGATGCTGATTTTTCTTGGACTCTGTGCTCCATTAGGGACAGCTCTACTGGATCTCTTTTATTCAGGGATCTGCTCTCAGGTCACTGGGCCATTTGCTCATCCAGATTATGATGCTGAACATGTTGATCTGGTATGTTTGGAAGGTTCAACTTCAACTGAAATCTTTCTCTTTGAGAAAAATTGGTGGTTTATAAGCATTTTAACTTTACAGTTCTAACTCCACATTATGGGATACTCCATAGCCATAACTTAGAAAGAGAGATAGTCCTAACTTAGAAAGGGCTGTAAAATTAAATACCATGTTGCCAAATGCTTACAAAAAGTACATGTTTTCTCTGGTACCTGGCACTTTGTCATACACCAGACCAGGACAATGCAAATATATTTTGTTGCCATGCATATCTTAGGCAGAGCAACAAACAAGGCACACATACTTTAAAACATTTAAAACATTAGTGGAAACTAATGACTTTTAGAATTATTATTGATGGCTGTTAATGGAACGTTCGTAATTTGCTAATACATGATATATGTTTTAGACACAGTATTTTTATACTTATGGACTGCACAGATTAGGAACAGTTTAATTTACTGCTAGATAGCAGCTCACCCATTTTACAGGATGGCTGTGGACAAGTCAGACACTAAATTAGCACATAGATTTCTTGTGAATATAATCTAGGATAACTTTTAATGATGTACATTTCCCTTAAATCTTATCCTGCCTTGGTATAATTATTTCTTGATTTATCCTCACTATTAAATAGCACTGACAATGGTTGATGAGTTAAAAATGTGACAAATAGTAGATCAGTTCTCTGCTATCTTCTAAAAACAACTTTATCTTGGCACGAGATTTGCAGAGTATTTACTGTCATATGGGTTTCTTACCTGTCTTATATTTAATTAAACCAGAGTGTACCAATGAGTAACATGTAGGAATGGGAATTTCAGTATCTACCTTCCTGTGTTTCCTCAGCTAAATATCCTCATTGCAAGTCAATCGTTGACCCCTACGCTCAGCCAGATTTCCCATGTATCAAATGGAAATTATAATGTGTGGCAGCACATTGCTAGGATTAATAAGATACTCTTTGCACATGGAACAATGCTATAGAAATGATAAGTAATAATCATAAATGACAATTAAGGTAAATGCTGACTCCATGGTAGGTTTAACTTGTGAGAAACAACCTGGATTTGGCCAGAACTGCCATAAAAATGTCATAAAAAATTCACCATGCAGATTTCAAATGAGCAATTTCCTATGAAATGTCTCCACGAGGAGAAATTTTGCTCCGTATTCACAATGCTGTGCTTCAATTAGAGCATGAACTGGCAACATCAATTTTAAAATTAAGCTGGGAAAAAAGCAAAAGTAATTCAACTCTTACATCTTGCCATTCTGTCCTGAAAACAGACTGCAAGTTTGTCATAATGAAGTGTGATGGGGGGGGGGGGAAGCATTATCTAGCATAGTGAACTTTGTTGCAACATGGATAGAAAGTTACTCACAGCAAGGGTTAGTCATGTTGGGTTGCAAAATCAGCACTGGCTTCTATCCATTATACCCAGGCAATGAACACATCTGATGTGTAAATGTTTCCCAGGTGCAGAAAGATTTCATTCATGGTAATACAGTACCAGAGACATTGCGATCTTCTTATTGCATAGACAATGCAGTTTCTTTTTTTTAAAAAACTGTAATTAACAAACTGGGGAATTGCTGGTAGTTGTTCTTTCTTTTTCAAATCATAATTTATTGTACAAGGGTAGAAAGATCTAGCCTTCCCTTAGCTTTGTCACATTTCATATGCTTTCGGTGCAAAAGAAATTGGCATGTCTATAGCATAATATTAAACAAAAAGCCAATTTTAACATTTTGAAGAAGAGGGGTTTCTAATGCAGATGTGCAAATGTAGGCAAGGAACAGGTGTGAATTAAGAGTTTTTAATATGGTATATACTCCTCTGTACCTTAACAGAAAAAAGTGACAGTAAAGCTTCAATAGCTTTATGTTAACTGGGGTTCTATAATGTGTTGAATTAATTTTTTTTCTAAGCTGGAATGGCCTTGAGCCTCCAATACAGAGGTGGCTCCATCTTCACTGAGCATTTTAATCAATCCAGGTAGGCAGCCATGTTGGTCTGATGCAACAGAACAAATCTTGAATTCAAGGGCACCTTTAAAATCAACGAAGGTTTATTCAGGATTTAAACTACTGTTCGCATCCACACTTCTTCAGCTACATTGAAACAAGACTTTCTCAGCCATTACATAAAAGTAGAAAAGGGGATAGTTGCCAGTAAGGGCGAATTTAAAAATTGCATAAGTAATTGAGTGATAAGTATAGCTAAGTTTGGATTCAAGTTATTGGTAAAACTGGTAAATAGCCACACATTAGCTTTCAGATAATAAAAGAGTTAAGAAAAAGATGTGAGAACTCAGTGAGTTCAGTGGCACCCTTAAGACCAACAAGGGGCCACAGCGCTGATAAAGCTGTTCTGACCAAGCAGTGATATCAGGGCTCTCTCAGCCTCACCCACCCCACAGGGTGTCTGTTGTGGGGAGAGGAATGGGAAGGCGACTGTAAGCCGCTTTGAGCCTCCTTCGGGTAGTGAAAAACGGCATATAAGAACCAACTCCTCCTCCTCTTCTTCCTCTCCTTCTCCTTCTCCTCCTCCTTCTCCTCCCCCCCTCCCCTTGGACTATGTGTGCCCATGGTCACCCTTCTGTTCCAGACTAGAATCTTTATAATGAAATTAACCCTGCTTATGGCCAACACAAAAGGTTGGAGTTCTGTTCCCCCCTGCTGATTCATAGTTATAATTTATCATTTGGTATTATAAATAGCCTTTGTTATGCAGTTATGGGCATGTAAATCATCCCATGGAAATCAATGGCACTTAAGCTTACAGAGCTATGTTTTGGATTTCACACCTTATTCCTACGTATAGAAGTAGCATGTGTGGAAGCTGGTGTGGTGTTCTAGCTTCATTAATATCGATTGGAATTTTGCCGCTGATTTTGTCACAGCAAAAGCTGTCAACACTGCTGTGGGGTGTTCAGTGCTCAGGATTGTAACATGAAATAGAAGAGTTAGAGACATGCAGATTTTAGCATTTAAGAATAAAAAAGTTCCCATCCCCCCATTTTCCAAGGAACTCAGATAAACATCTGTGCAGTTTATCACCCCAGCAACCATGCACTGGACTTTGGGTTGAGAAAGAGTGACAGGCCTATTAAGTGCCCTTTGAACTAAGAGCTTCAAGGCCCAAGATAAGCACACAATCCTCTAAACCAGTCTCTCTCAACGTTTTTACCATTGAGAAACTCCTGAAACACTCTTCAGGCTTCGAGAAACCCCAGAAGTGGTGCAATTGTGCAGAATATGGTTGGGAAGTACAGACCCACTCAGGGCCCCTCCCCTTCCTACCCCCTCCAGGCCCAATATTGGCCATTGGGGGGGAGGGCAGGTCAGCATCACCATATATGGGCATATCACCTGATAAATATTAAATAAATCTTTAAAAACTATATACAAATTAATTAATTCCCACCCATTTGGAAAACTCTTCCAGAACCATCAAGAAACCCCAGAGTTTCACAAAACTCTGGTTGAGAAAGACTGCTCTAAACTAAACTGGTTTTCTTAAACTTAATTCAGGACAAAAGAATATCCACCCCTTCCAAATATATATACATTCAGTCTTGATTTTTAGCTAAGGTAGGTTTGGGATTTGCTGTAAGACTCAGACACTTTCAGATCTTTCTTGCAGTCATTAGTTGTCAGACATAAGTAAATGGCCTGATTTACCACTACATTACTCTAAATTTTCTTTCATTTAATCCCCCAAATTTCATGGACCGAGGATTCTAATGATACTCTTTTTTTAGGTGTGCTGGCCTTACAATGACTCATTGGATTGGAAATAAAAAAGGGAGGAATTTATCAGGCAGTTTAATGGATTTCAAGATATATGGGAATGTGGGAAATGCCAGAGAGATTGCAGTGAAACAAGTGGTGTTTTCACACTCAGCTGGAGGTACTGTGGCACCTCCACTGGGGAATTTTCTAACACATTGTCGTTTTCCATTTCTACTTCAGATGCCTTGACTCTTGTTTTCATCTCTACCTGAGTAAGAATTAGCTATACTTCTAGACACATACCATCTCCCATGAGAGGTTTCAAAGCAGCTGTCACTCAGAGGAGTCAGTCTTCACCTTAACAGATCAACAGCCTGACTTAGTGTAAGGATTTTCATGTGCTTGTGTGTGTATCTGTTGACAGGAGTTTTTTGAGTGTCAAATGCTCATATCTTTAAAAATCTTCTTGGTCTCTTCTACTGGGCTTGAATCTTGCTGTTCTTCTGGAGACTAAAATGGCTATTCTCTGAAACTATCCTTGTGTGTGTGTATATCCCGGCTATAGCAGGGGTCTTCAACCCCCTGTCCGCGGCCCGGTACCGGGCCGCCAGCGGCCGCGCCTGCCTTCCCCCCCCCGCAGCGAGAGGGAGGGAAGAGGTAGGCGCGGCCGCTGGCACGCCAGCGACGCAAACGCGCACACGCGGAGCCACCGCGCATGCGTGTTTGCACCCCTGCTGGCGAAAACGTGCATGTGCGGCTGTTCTGCGCATGCGTGTTAGCGCCACGTAGTGGCGAAAACGCGCATGCGCGGCAACTGCGCGTGCGCGTTTACGTGCAGCTGCTGTGGCCGGGCCACCGGCTCTCTCCCACCCTCGGAGGCGGTCCCCGACTAAAAGAAGGTTGGGGACCGCTAGGCTATAGGACATATAACCTCGCTTTGTTTAAAACAGAACTAGTTGGGGGTGGGGCAGATCAGGCCTTAGCAAGTAGACAGATAGTTAACCCTTTCTTAAACATTTTTCCAATCATCACCACCACCACACCAAAGCAGTTACTTGTGCCACGATTAAAACATATTCCTCATGTTTCCACCATGAGGTACCTAGCATTTGGAATGTGGTGAGGACTGACATCAGAATATGGTGTGGTGGAAAGGGTCACCTTTCATACTGCAATCCCATTTTGGCTTGGGTCTCCAGCGACTGCTCTTAACGCTAAAAGGAATAATAGGTTTCCTGAAATTACATATAGTTTGGTTGCCAACTTCTCTGACATGATGGCACAGGCCCTCAGCAGGGTTGCCAGGTGTCCAGTTTTGTAGTAGACAGCCCACTACTGGCATGTCTAAGGGGATGGAGTTAGACAATACTGGTCACGCAAATGTCTGGTATTTTTAAGGATGAAATTTGTGAAAAATAGACTTCACACAACCTCCAAGTTATCCCGCCCACCCTGCAGGACCCTGGACCTAGCCCCCTCCCTCAGCAGCATCCTCCCACCACAGGCCCATTTGTTGTTGTAAGGTGTGAAGTCATATCCGACCCATCGCGACCCCATGGACAATGATTCTCCAGGCCTTCCTGTCCTCTACCATTCTCCGGAGTCCATTTAAGTTTGCACCGACTGCTTCAGGGACTCCATCCAGCCACCTCATTCTTTGTTGTCCGCTTCTTCTTTTGCCCTCCATCGCTCCCAGCATTGTCTGGCAGCTGTTTTTTTAAATACCCGCATATAAGCCGAGGGGGACTTTTTCAGCTTAAAAAAAGGGCTGAAAAGCTGGGTTTATATGCAAGTATATACGGTAAACTGGCCTCAACCAGGGCAAGGGCTTTCAGCCCTGATCATACTCTGGTAGAACATGCTGTCTAGAGAGATCAGGGCCCTGCAAGATCTTGAACAATTCTGCAAGGCTGCAAAACAGAGTTGTTCTGCTGATATCTGGCCTCTGAATAACATCTATAAAATGTCCTGGCCTCCCTACCAAACCCTATTTAACTTTATTTAACCCAATTTACATCCATCGGGTTTATTATGTTGCCTACTGTATCCTTCCTTTTTGTCAATTATGTGGCACTGGAGAAACTAGTTTTTTAATGTGTATGTTTTAAAATGTTGTAATCTGCCCTGATCCAGTAACCTTTAAAGCAGGGGTAGTCAAACTGCGGTCCTCCAGATGTCTGTGGACTACAATTCCCAGGAGCCCCTGCCAGCATTCGCTGGCAGGGGCTCCTGGGAATTGTAGTCCACGGACATCTGGAGGACTGCAGTTTGACTACCCCTGCTTTAAAGTCTTTCATGACATCTGTGGAACCACCTCTACCCACACAGGCCCTGGAGGCAACTCCAATGATCAAATCTCTGCATAGTTTAGTGAGAAGAGTAACTGCTTCAACTTTCTTAGTATGTGCTCTTGTTTATGGAATGGGCTTTCAGATGACCTGAAAAAAATCTGTAACTTTGCAGGTATATTGGTGGCTGTGTTAAGGCAGAGTTTTGGTGGCTTTTAAGTAGAAGTACATTAGTGAGTAGAGGGATACTGCAGATTTCACTGTGAGTATGTCTAATAATTGAACTTACCATGTTTGAAGATCACTATCAAATGCCTGATGAATTGGTTTAATTGGGTTTTCCCAAAGCTGGGTCTTCTCAAACCAGTCAGCAGCTATTAGGATCATTGACTACAGCCTAACACTGAAGGGTAAGATTTTCTTGATTTATTGATAACAGACTTACATGATTTGTGAGTGATCTAAACTGTTTGCATTGGGTTTTTACAAAACTGCACATGTACAAAGACTTCGTTGATTTGAACTGATCAGTGGCCATTAGCTTTACTCAGGAATACTAAATAAACCGTCTTGCTTTAAGGACTGTTTGAACACTGAAGGGTAGGAGTTTATTGAAGCAGATGTATATTGATGACCGATGTATAAGATTTTGAGTGATCTAATTGTCTACTTAAACAGTTGCCTGCTGAGTGGAGCACTTGTGTACCAAGCATTTGGAGGTAGTAGCCTCAATCAAGCTGTGTAAGAATACGCATGTGTGAAAAGCCACTAGAGCTGTATTACATTGTTAGGAAGGAATACAGTGAAATGATCTGTCAAAGACCCACAAACAGATTAACAAACTAGCCAACCAATTTTCAAAATATCAGGTCTCTGTTCACAAACATCCCTAGTAAGATGGGATAAATACCTTGTTTGAGTCATCTTATTTGTATTGTGTTTACATTGAAACAATATTTTTTTAATGATGTAGCAGCTTCAAATCAGGAGAAAAGTGGGATATAAATAAATAGAGAGAGCAAGTGATATCCTGTTTTGAGAAAGGATGTGAAAGGAAACAGAAAGAAGAAGCCTCACACAAGTTTTCTAAATATTCTTTTACTGTTGCTTTTATATCTTAATTTGGGCTAAGAATGTCTCAGTTATCATCTGTTCATTTGGTGGAATATTGAAGGACTGATCAATTAATTGACTTCATGCTCTATTCCTCCTCACTTTTATTTCCATTCCAAATCTCCCAATAGATCTTTTCATTCTACTTCATTAATTTGTTAACTGCCATACTCAACAAGAAGTGGCATATGTAGGATTCTGGAGATATTTGGTGGAGGGTTCATTTGTACATGAAATTGGAGTCACCATGGGTGGGCAGGTAGTTATGAATTCCTGCATTGTGCAGGGGGTTGGACTAGATGACCCTGAAGGTTCCTTCCAACTCTATGATTCTACGGTATAATAAAGCTAATCCAAATACCATTTTGCACATCTTAAAAAACACCTTATGTTTTAGCTGTAATATACAAAACACTCCTCACGCAATCCAGGGTGGTTCCCACCCACCTTCCATAGAAGTTGGGTTTATTTATTCCCTAATGCAAGCCACCAGAGCTCTTCTAACATGAAACCCTTGTAATGGATTACCTTGAAAGTGAGCTTGTTTGGCAACTTTTAAATGAAATTTTCAACACAGAATGTGTAAGGTCATCATTTGACATGTATTCTGTTTTAATCTGTAAAACAGTGAAATGTGGTTGTTATTGTAGCCATCTGTAGCGACAAAGTGCAATTTTACTGCTTTTGAATAAATACATTTAAAATTATGTACATTTTTCAGTCAAGCTTGACATCTAACTTCATGAATAAAAAAGACCCTATTAATCATGAATTGATAGAGCCACATACATTGTATTTATCATTCCTGCGAGTGAATGAGTTGTCTTCTGTTAATAATGTTTTTAACTGCTGAATAGTAATTATATAGTACAAGTTACCCAATTTAATAACATGCATTTTTAGTGCAGTATGCAGTCATTTACTTCATAGGAACCAAAATTGCCTTTAATTTTATGGGAATGATGATTTTCACTGTGTGAAACAAGGATAGGAAATGCTACTAGAGTTGATAGTTACCATTTTAGTTTGTTTAAGACAATTCCAAACAATGACAATACACTTCTAAGTTAAAACAAATACAATTTCTACAGAAATCACTCACAGAAGTCCAGATAGTTGGGGGGGATCATTTTTCATACGTAAGTATTATATACTTGTTAAGACCTCCTTTCCTTAGCTCATATATGTTTTTTTGAAACATATTTTCAAGGAAGTCAGGAAACATTATTCCATAGGTTCCTGAAGTCTACAAAGTTTAAAAAGGCAGTTATTTTTAAGGTGTTTTTTTTTTGCTTTAGGATGCTTAGGGCTGATCCTGCATTGAGCAGGGGGTTGGACTAGATGGCCTGTATAGCCCCTTCCAACTCTATGATTCTATAATTCTATGAAATTAATTTGGTTTTCTGATTTATGGGATTGATATTTCTGTGACTCTTTTATTGTATTCTGCTTTATGGAATATTAGCTGGTTCAGATAGAATTAAAGTGAGAGGATATAAATGTTTAAGATAAATAAAAATTTGCCCCACAAAGTGTGATGCCAAAGTTTGTGCTTGAATAATGAATCTAATGGAATTGGGATTCATCTTTAAACCACCCACTCCGGAGGAGCGGGAGGAATAAAGGAGTAAGGGCAAGTGGGGAGGAGTTAGGGCGGGCCCTGTCCAGGCGAGGCTCTTTCTGCGGCCGGGAGAAGGCTGCGAGTATCGGACGGGTGGGGGGGGGGCGCCTTCTGACATCCCGACGGCCGCCGCTGACCATGGACTCTACAAACGGTGAGTACTGTTCCCCAGGGTCACAGCTCTCGCCAGGAGTCGGGGCGTCTCCCTTCCCCTTCCCTTTCTCCCCTTTCAAAGCCCATTTTTATAAATGGGCTTTGAAACTCGTTTAGTTTATAATGGGATATTGGTTCATTTATATTGATAGGAATAATACAGATTCAGTTAGTGTTATGTTCCCAAAATGCTCTAAATGGGGTTTGACTTTCATACCAAAACTTTTAAAAAAGAGGCTCCATGAATTACTCTTAGTTACCCCTTTTGCTCCTATTTGATGTCAGAATAGCCATGTAGTTATTTCAGTGGGTTCAGAAGAGTGACTACATTTATTCATTAAAACATTTGTACTCTATCTTGGCTCAAGCATTGCACTGTGAGATTGTAGTAGTCCCATGCTATGGGCGAAAAGGGCATTTCTGATATTTCAGCTAAAGATGGAACTTCCTTGTAGGAATGCATGAACACAGGGGGTGATAGGCCATTCACTTTGCCAGAAAATCACTATGGCTTGAAATGATCATTCTTCTCTCTACTGTTGCCGATGGAGTAACCCTCCTTATGCAGAATGAATGCTTCCAGGTAATACTTTTTTCTTTTAAAAAAGAAACTGGACATTTCTTTTTAGGCACAAAATATTTTAATTGATTGATATGACCAAATTAACTTTTTTTTTAATCAGCAGAAATAGCCGATCTTTATTTGAGAGGGATTGGATCACTTTTTCTATGTTTCCATGGCTACGCAGCAGAAGTTACTTTCATGGGAATATGTCTGAATAACTACTACCCATGAGCGAAGTATTCTGATCCAAAGTGTTGAAAGAACAGAGGAAATCTCAGAACCCGTAGCAATTATCTTTGAGAAGTCCTGGGGAACAGGGGAAGTTCCAGTGGACCAGAGGTAGGCAAATGTTGCCCCATTTTTTAAAAAGCGAAAAAAAGAAGTCCCCAGCAACGACCTCCCAGTCAGTTAAATATTGATACCAGGAAAGGTTTTGGAACAGATCAGTCAACAGGCAGTCCGAAAACACTTAAGAGGATAATGTGGTGCTTAATAAGTCAACATGGATTTCTCAGGGATAAGTCCTGCCAGACTAATCTTCTTTAATTTCTTTTTTGACATAGTGACTAGTTTAGTGGATGCAGGAAATGTGACAGGTATACTATATTTTGATTTTAGTAAGCCCCTTGATAAAAGTCCCCCATGATATTCTTGTGAGAAAGTTGGCAAAACAGGAATGGATAAGGTCACAATCAAATGGATTTGTAATGGGTTTAACTTCATCTTGGAGGGAGGTAACCAGCAGTGTCCTGCAGGGTTCTGTTCTGGGGCCAGTATTGTTTAACATTTCGTTACTGATTTGAGTAAGGCAATAGAGGGTCAAACTTGCTTAAATTTGCAGATGACAGTAAAGTGGGTGGGATGGCTAATACCCCAGGAGGAAAGAACTACTATTCAAGGGGATCTGGATAGATTGAAAAATTGGCCAACAAAAAGAATTTTAATTGGGAAAAGGGTAGAGTATTACATTTGGGTAATAAAAATGTGATGCATAAATTTAAGATGGGAGATTCTTGGTGTGTACATGTGAAAGGGACTTAGGAGTTAAGGTGAACAATAAGTTGCACATGAGCCAGTAGTGCGATATGGCAGCTAAGAAGGCTATTCTACACTGGTTAGACTTCATTTGTAATGATCACCAGTTTTGGGTGCTGCAGTTCAAGAAGGATATTAGCAAGAAGAGTATTTACAAGTTGGAATGTGTTCAGAGAAGGGCGACTAGGATGGTAGAGGGGTTCCACGTAAATATTAGAAAGCATTTTCTGAGAGTGGCTTTTTATAGATAGAATATGCTGCCTCAGAGGGTGGTGGAGTCTCCTTCATTGGAATTTTTTACGAGGAATTTAGATGTGCATCTGTTAGGAGTGTGTGCTTAACGCACCCAAGAAGGTGGGGAGGTGGGCTGGACTGAGTGGCCCTTTGTAATTCTGATGCTGAAATGCATGGTCAGCTAACATTTCACCAGCAATGACAGATCACAATTAGTTGTTCTTGAACCCTTACAATTTTGTCTTGTCATGCTTGCCGGTCATGTCTATCACTTTCCAAGTTATTTAGATGCATCTGAACAAATTTGGTTGTATCCATTGGTATGATTAGAATGTTTTATTGCACAATTAAGATACTTCTTTGAATCTGCTGCCCTGACCATCTACCATCACTATCTTAAACTGTTTAAAAAAATCAAGTTTTGAAACTTACTACCTAGAGGTCTCATTCTGTCTTTGAGTTCTGTCTGCTTATGGACTACCTTGTCATGTGATCACTTCATGAATAGTTGCTTCTGATTGCACAGATGCAAATAGGAGATTATGCTTGTGATTCCATGCTTGACAAGGAATGTGTTTGTGATTCCTTGCTTGACAAGTATCTCAATTTAGTGACTTAACAAAAGAAGATTTGATAGATACTTTTCCATAATGGGATTTTCCCTCCACGGGTACTGAATCAGCTGTGCAGCATTGATTTTTTATTATTTGAGTTTCACTTCTATACTCTTTAGGAAGAAACAGAAATCGTGCTCAATATGGGTTTGCAAAATGGCCACATTGGGTCAAGTCCTCTCTTTCTGTCTGTACCATGCAATTTCCCATGTTCATTGCTTCTACCCGTGGCAGCCAATGATATGTAATGAAAAAGTGGAAATGTAGATGGAATAGCATCCTGATAACATGTGCCTAAACATTACAGAAAGAGAGGGGGTAATAATTTGTTGAGGCCTACTGTTTGGGGTGGCATCTCTGCCTCAAGTGTCATATCTACTTACAGCTTATTCAAAAAGGCATCTGATGTTTTGCAAATGTATACAAATTATAGAACCAGACAGGGAACCAGTTGACCTTGATTTGAATCTCACTATGTAATGCAGACAGTAAAAAGAGTTGGCACCCATGTACTGCTTTGTTTCCATGTCTGCTGACCTTCAGGTGGAGAATTCTTTTGTTAAGCAAAGATAAATGACTGCTATTCCCTACAGGTGCCATGCTGTGGGTGGCAGTTGCAGGGTAGCATTGAAGGATGCTGACCTTCATTGTGAACTGCAAGTCTCCTTGGAGATATATTCACATATTTCCACTCTGAGTGCCCCTTAACTCTAGAATGAAAACTCTGGAAAGTCTCTCTTTCCCCCTCCCTCTCACACACACATTCCATGCCACAATAGCACACATATTTTAAAGAAAGCGTCTACCTCTTGTTTACTTGATTTAGCTAGACTTTATAATGATATGTTTCTAATTTCTTTTGCAATGTTAATTCTGTAATCCCAATAATATTGGTTTACCGATATTTCTCAACAGTACAAGAATGGGAAAGGGCGAGGGATTAGCTGAGCAGCTGTAAAATCAATTAGTTGTCCAACTGAAGCTCTCCATCAGCCCTCAAGGTGTCCTCTGTAAAACTGCTAACCATGCTGATGTGTCCTGAAAGAAGAAGAGTGGCATTACTTTAATTCCCTACTCTGTCCTTTTTCAGGGTGCTTAAGGGCATCCAGGCATAGCTGTGTCTTACTCCTCTCATTCAAATTTGTAACCAAGCCCTCTGCTGCATCATAAACATTGTGCAAAATAGTACTGTAAACATGATTAATGAACAACATGAAAAGGCAAGCATTAAAGATATGTTTGCTGTTTCCGCTTTCACTCCTGTAAATAACTCACAGTCCTACTGTATGAATATTTTCTCAGAGGCAAGTCTCACTTTTTTTTTTGGAGGAGGGGGCTTACTTCCAAGTAAAAATGTGTAGGGTTATACTGGAACTGATTGAGCTGCTGATCTGACAGATATCTGTGCTATATTGTGCTTGAGGACTGGAGCAATGTTAAAATGCCAAACATTGCTTTGGCATTGCTTGGAAGCCCAGAAAGATGTTGCAGATGTGCAGCTACACAAGCTAAATGGCAGAACAGTGGCATGTTAAACAGCATAAATACAAGTAGCACACGTAGTCAGTAAAGAGCATGTTATGTCCTAAATGTTCTTCAGATCATCATGATCCTTATCTTTAACCACGGGAGCGGTATAAATAAAGCAGTAAGGGGGGTTTGGGTGGGCCCAGTCCGGGATCGGGAAGGGCAACCATTGACCCCTTTCCGCTGGACTGACAAGCGGAGGGCCCAATCGGCAGCCACAAAGCGCCTGCCGATTGGGCCCTCAGCTTGTCAGTCTGGGGCCAATCGAGCCCTTGACCGACTAATCAGGAGGCGCGACCTGCCCAATCCCCAACCTTACCTGACTTCAGGCCACTGCTGCCATTAGCGGCCCATGGGGGGGAGGGGGTCAAAAACTTTGGGGAGGGCACAGGAGCCTAGCTGCTGCGTAGGAATCGCGGTGCCTGGCCTTCTTCGCCTTCCCCGAAGCGTCCGAGGCGACGGGGATGGGGCCAGGGGGGGAAATGCTTCGGGGAGGGGGCCGGGGGGGAAAATGTTTTGGGGAGGGCGAAGGAGCCCGGGTGCTGTGTCGGAGATGCGGCGTGCAGCCTCCTTCGCCTTCCCCAAAGACTCCAAGGGGACTGGGAGGGGGGCGTGGGAAAGGCAAAGAACAGGCCAAGTTCTACCTCCTCTTCCCAAACTCCAGCCAACTCAAGTAAAGTGGTGTTGTCTGCATATCTCATATTGTTCTTGTTTTCATTCCATCTTTATCTGAATCTAATCCAGTTCTCCTTATGAAAAATTCTGCATATAAATTTACCAGATAGGGAGATAAAATATATTGTTGTCTGACACCTTTGCCAACTGGAAACCATTCTTTTTTTCCATATCCAGTCTTAACAGGAGTTAGAATATTAATCAATCAACCTTTATTATGGTTCGTAGGCCAGCACAAATCACAGATTCCAATCAATAAATTAGTCCCACGCATAAGATAAATTTCACTGGGAGATATATGTTTAGAAGGGAATATGTCTTAACAGTAAATGTAAATAAAATATTATTTAAATACAGCAATGTAAAAATAAGCTTAAGTCACCAATATTTTGTGAATTTAAAAAACTGCCACTAAGAACTTTGCAGTAAGTGCTGAATCCAGTGGGTTTCCACCTATAAGTAGCAATTTTGCATACAGTGAGTCTAATTGCCCAGGGTACCTTCTAAGAGAGGGAAAAATAAACTTGGAATGAGGCTCTTGGTATAAAGGTCAATGTGCTGCCCTAGACTGGCACATGCAGGGTTACAAAGTCAAGCAAGTTCAAAGTGCGTACCAGAGAGTAGTCAAAAGTCCAGTCCAGGTCTTATCAGGAATTGCTAGTGGATGAAGTCCAAAGGAGAACTGAAAGAGTTGTCAATTATCTTTACCAAGGTCAAGCCGGGAATCTGTGGAGCATTCAATCAAAGCATAGTCTAGTCGGGAATCAGTCAAGCAGAGCTTCGCTGAAGCGTCAGGGAGCAGGAAACCAGTCAAGGCAACGGGTGGACATGTGCACAAAGTTGCAGCCACACTGGGAAGCACTTCGGCTGTGCTTAAGAACAAGCTGAGCTACCAAGTGGCTGCACCTGGCACTCAGCCTTCCTCCAATGAATGAGCCCCACCTGAGCCCAATCTAGCCTGTTGCTGTAGTCTAAGCCGAGCACTTTGCCTGCGTGTTGCCAACATTGTCCTCCTGCATTCCCTCCTGCGCTCTGGAGATGAGTCTGGGCTGTTCAGGGGTATTGCTGCAGGCTGAGGTAATGCTGGTGCAGAGGGCATGGTGCTTGTCTGGCTGGGACCTGGTTGTGGCTCCCTATCGGGACTTGCCTCTCTAAGCAGCACCCTGCTGCTTTGCTCCAGCTCTTCCACTTCTTCCTCCGAGGGAGCTGGCAGAATGAGCTCAGGCAGTGGTGCAGAGGCACCCTCTGGAGACGGGGCCATGACAGTCAATGGAGAAGAGCATGTCCTAAGTTTTCTATGTCCCCTGATCCATGGGATCATAGCCTGTATACCTTGGTGATCTTTTGTTATCACCCCTCCAAAACCACTGAAGTAGCCAAGGTATTATTTGAGTATCAAAATAATCAGTAGTTTTGGCACAGACATTCCTTTTAAAACTGACCATAGCTTTTCATGAGCCACATAGTCAAAAGCTGTTCTGTAATCTATGAAACAAAAAGCTCATTTTCTTCTGAAATTCTCTTGTCTGCTCCAGTAACCAGCATAAATATGCAATGTGATCTTTAGTGCCTCTTCCTTTTCTGAATCCAGCTTGAATATTTGTCAGTTCTCATTCCATATATGGTAATAGTCTTTGTGTAAATTTTGGACCATCACTTTCCCTGAG
The DNA here is from genome assembly GCF_049243985.1 of Paroedura picta. Taxonomy (NCBI): domain Eukaryota; kingdom Metazoa; phylum Chordata; class Lepidosauria; order Squamata; family Gekkonidae; genus Paroedura; species Paroedura picta. The sequence goes on from NC_135369.1 coordinate 148,978,320, forward strand.
AAATCAATGCAATGGTCCAATAGTTGTGCAGGATAACATATGAGCATCGTGTAATCTTGTGACATCTGTGATCTATATTTTAACCTTTTACTCAGGCTTACCTTCTTTTATCCCATTTTTATTCCCGTTTTCAGAAATGAACATTCTTGTTTAGGCACTATGCTACCTGGATGTTAAAATTATTTTAACTCTTGAGTACCAGACCCGTTTTATATTCTGACATGCAAAAATATGTATTTACAAGAATGACTATCTTGGAAACTATAAAATGCATGATGCAACAAAATGACCCAGAAAATATGAAACTTGTAATGCATTATGAGGAGTTGATATTTTATTACAGTGTCTGGGGCTGTTACGGGGTCTCAAGTAAAGTCTTATGAGCCATTGCATATGACAAAAGAATATCAATATTCTTTCATGTCTTTAAGATGTTTTCTTCAGTGGGAGGTGATTGTGGAGCTATGTGTCTCTTGTTCAAGGACATATCAAAGCTTGAAGAATGTGACACACAGGGGGAAATGTTTGTTATAAAGGAACAGCACTTGGAGTTTGAAAGAAAGACAGAGTGAGGGCACCTTGGAGATTCTCTCTCTCTATATCTCTGAGACTAATACAGGGAATTTAGTCTTATGCTTCTTTGCTTTCCGTTATGTCCTGCTTACATATCTGTAACTAAGGTAACTTAAACAAAGGCATTGTATGTTTCAAGGTTCTCTCATCCAAAGATAATCAAACCTAGGAAGTTCTACCCCTTGCACCCTAGAGGAATGGAAATAGAAGCCACTGACATATCTAATGTCAGAGTAGAATGGATTTGCCTTCCTGGAATCCATAAGGTGCTAGTATAGATCAGTTTCCAACACCACTGCTGTTGGATCTTTAGAAGCGATTCTGAGCATACTTACTTGGAACATGGCTCCAACAAACTGAGCAAGAGTTGCATTTACAAGAGTGGTTATGCATAAGCAATAGGTGAAATGATTCTGACATCGTTGAAAAAGCCATTCCAGAATACACAATCATCCCAGCATACACTCTGCTGAAAGTAGCTCTAGTCTGTGTGTGTATAAAAGACCAATCCCGGACCAGCAGTTTAACATGCAGAATGAGAAACTGTTCAGCTTTTTGAAAAATTTGGAAGGAAATGTTTCACAATAGTTGACACACAGCAAGGGCAGAGAAATATGCAGGAGCACCAAAACCACAGGCTATCACGGAAATATTGGACCCAGAGGGAGAACAGAATAGGGGTACTGGAAATGCAGTATTATAGCAAGTGCTTAAATACTGCAGTATGAATAACAGTAACCAGTGTGGAATGATTCCTACTTCTTTTATATTTCTGAGGGCTGATTCACTTCACTGACTCCAATCTCTTTCAGTCTAAGAGCTCCCATGTAACTGGTTTGTTGATATGGCTTTCTGGTTATTTTAGAAGCGCTGGTTTGGAGTAGCTCTTGTAATCAGGTGCACAGAGGGTTCAGTTGTATTCTGTTTTCTATTTATTTATTTTTATTAAAAGCTCATACATAAAAATATTTGCTATTTTGTTATGATCTTGTAGGAGTTGAAACGAGAGGAACCATTAGAATTCAACTTGTTAATATTACAGAAAACAATTAACTGTATCCGATTCTTAACAAAATATATTTTAAGTACATTAATAAGCCCAATACTGGACTGTAACAAACTTTTTTTTCCTCTACCATTTTGACTGTTTTGAAATACTTCCTAATGAGCAGACATGTCCCCCATGGGTGAAAGTAGTCTCTCCGTTGTACCGAAAAGCAACTCCAGAATAATATATGATACGAAAATAAGAGTGAAAGTGAGCAAACACCATTGCATAGGTAGATGTGGCTATAATTCTGGGCCTTCTATGATAGACATCGCTATTTCTGAATGGGGGCTCCCTGGAGATGCAAAAACACTTCCTGCTCCAACTAGGTAGAGCAAAGCCAAGATTTGATCTCCTTTTGGAAGGAAGTGAGTGAGCACCAGGAAACATATCAGGGGCTACCATGGCCTCAGAGGGTACCACATTATGCATCACTAATGCAAATCAACAAATAGGGGAAGTATACAAAAAACTAGCAAAAAATCCCAATGGATTTTGCTACATTATACATCACTGCCATAGCCTATGGAGGTCCTACGTTGTCTGTATTCAGAAATCACTGCAAACTCCAATTAAGCCATGTATGAGGCATGGAACAACTTGTAGCTATGTCCATCTCAATCCTCCTTCTGTTCACTTTTCCCTAGCAGCCTAAGGAATCCTGATCTGAAACAAACTCCAGTTACCATTGATGTATGAATGCAGGCACCAAAGTGAATGGGAGTTTATTTAATCCTGGCTTAAATGCTCTATTTAAAGCAAAGTTCCAATTATCCCAGGTGTCTGTATTCATATGTAGCAAGCAACCAAAATTTATTTCCAACCAGAAACCCTTAATCACATTTTGAGCTGGTTCAGATATCATATGATAGCATGGTTACTGTGACAGTGCAAATATTAGATTGAAATGGGTAGCCGTGTTGGTCTGAAGTAGCACCTTTAAGACCAACAAAGATTTATTCATGATGTGAGCTTTCGAGTGCAAGCACTCTTTGTCAGACTCCTTACATGACAGGGAATATATAGCAAAAATCAATTCTGTTACATCAGTACACTGCTAATCATGATTAATTAGGATCTATCTGACCATTATCTGGAAACAGAATCTGAAGACAGTTTACTAAGCACAAGGAGTCTTAGCCATAGATTTGCATGATACTAAGTGCAGACTTAATACTAATTTAATTTTGGTTTTGGAGTGATGTCTTCTCAGGCTAAAGAGTAGAGAAAATGAAGCTTGCATTTATTAGTGCAAATCAGGATTTGTGTGGTGGGATAAATCCTGGTTTCATAGGCTTACGATAACGAAAAGAAATTACGGTTTTGGGTTAAGTCCGAATTGGGCGTGTGTGTGAGGAGGGACACAGGTGAGCATGCAAACCTAGCAACCAGCTGCGTTTGAGGACAGCCTCAGCATAACTGGAGATCGAAATATCTGAATACAGCTATTGTAATAAATTCATTGTGGTGTTATGCGGTAACCCCCTGGTTATTGTGCTACTGAAAATTATTCTGTTCTTGCAACAGGTCTACAAATAGATACATAGCATTTATTTATCAATAAACTTTAGCTTATGAATAAAGTTATATTTCCTAGGAAGAATAAGTACATAAATCACATAGATACACTTCTAAGTGATACATATATATATATATATATATACATTCACATAGGACCTGATTGCGCATGTCACTTTCCTCCAAGCTGAAGCATATAAGATCCAAGTTTTGTGTATGGTCTTTTCAACAGAGGATGCCAAAAATGAATGTTTTTGCTTCAACCAGGGCCAGGGCTTTTTCCATTCTGGCTCCCACTTCGTGGAATGAGCTCTCAGAGGAGATGAGGGCCCTGCTGGTGCTAGCACAGTTCCACGGGACCGGCAAAATAGAGCTCTTCTGTAAAGCTTTCAGTTAGGCCAATAAAACAACATCATTGGCTCCCCCACAAAAACAAACAAAAATAATGTTGTTGTTGTTATTGTTGTTTAATTTATTTCCCACCACTCCCGAGATTGGCTCATGACGGGTGTCCATCAGTCACGGCACAAGGTTACTCTTAGTCCAGCCACCCATCAAAGAATAGTTGTATATACAATTATGTAGTTAATGGTTTAAACATTTATGCTGATTATGATGATGTTATAATTATGTTATAATGTCCATAATGTTATCCTGCCCTTCTGCTCATTTAGGGCCCTCAAGGCAGTGAACAGTTAAAATGCAGTTCAGAGCAAGTATAAAAACACTCTGTGTGTGTGTATGTGTGTGTGAGAGAGAAAGAGAGGATAAATAGGAAGGGCGGTAAATAAGGGAACCACAGTCATAGAAAAGGAACAGAGAACTCTCCCTGGGGAAGGAAACCCACAATATGGGTGTCATACTTGGTGTAGTGGTTAAGAGTGGCGGCCTTTAATCTGGACAGCCAGGTTTGATTCCCCACTCCTCCACATGGGTGACTTTGGGCTAGTCACAGTCCTTTTAGAGCTGTTCTCACAGCTCTCTCAGCTTTCTCTGTCAGAGCTCTCACAGAGTGTCTCTTGTGGGGAGAGGAAATGAAGATAATTGTAAGCCATTTTTAGACTCCTTCAGGTAGTGAAAAGCAGGGTATAAAAACCAACTCTTCTTCACGATTGTGAAGGTACCCATCTAGCCTCAAGAAGATCATGCTGGTCAGATAGGTTCATATGGGAGCAGGTGGTCCTTAAAGTATGCTGGACTTCAAAGGTCACTACCAGCACTTTACCTTGGGCCCCAAAGCAAATTGGGAGCTATTGTCGGTCAAACAAGTCTGGGATGGGATGGTCCTTTCAGGCCACTCCACGCAGGATTCTCACTGCAGCATACAGAAGGATAGAAGGGGCAATGCAGGCAGCTGTGTCTTGCATGACAGCAACCGTACCATAGCTTCAGCTGCAAAAGCAATAGTATTTGCTGTCACAATTTAAGCTAATATGAACTATTTTAATCCTATGATCAGCATCAATAATAGAGACACGACAAGCTTTCTTTTTAAATAGCATCGAAATACATCCAGAAGAATATCTATTTTCTGAAAGCAGAAAGGATGCTTGTAGTTCTTAGAAAAGATCTTGTGAAAGATTTAACTGATTTTTGAGGCTTATGGGAAACTAGATAGATCAATTAACTGATGGCTTGATGGAATTATTTCCATTTTATTTTTCTCTTTGTATTTGTACACGGATTTCTAAGCAAGACTTGATTCAATTATTCATGAAGATTCTATCCTTTCCTTTAGAGAATACTGGAATTAAGATTTCCTTCGTGCCTACCGATTCATATTTAAGAACAACTCTTTCCTGTGAGTTAATAAAGATAAGTCTGGCCACCATTTCCCCTTCACCATCCCTGTCCGAGGTGTAAAACCTGAACATGTCCTTTGTCTTTTCTGACTAGCACAGACTAGCACATACTGTGCGGTGATACTTCCACATCTCCATGGAAACAGTGTATCAGCACATCTCTTGATGGCCATTATTAAACAAGGACACTGTTATTATCCAATAATAAACAGTCATACTCTTCAAGATAGCTGGGGCCATCTGTTAGAATGTGAAGTGGGTGTAAATTTATAATTTAGACATGCTTAGGGAAGCATAGACTCTCATAGTCAAGAGAGAGCGGTTGCCACATATTCAGCGGACCTCAAAGCAGAGAACCCGTATTGCTGTAGCTGCTCAGCTAAATTGTTACCATAAAATCATATCTTGCCCGTTATCCTCATCTATTTTAATGAGGTCAACACTGGAAGTCAGCAGGAGTTCGTCAAGGTTCTCTGGGGATTGACATCCAAAATGATGACAGGATAAGATACCTAAAGGTGGGAGAGAACAAGTAGTCAGATAAGTCAGAGCCAAAGGTAAATGTCATGCTCTCATGCGCTAAGACAAGTAAAAGATTTTATCCCCAAAGGGACATATGGGGCCAAGGAGTGTAGTCCAGGCCAGCAAACTGCCAGGTTCCTGAGGTGGCCACTCCTAGCAGTGATACTCAGTGGCTCATGAGCCACATGTTGCTCTTGGATATGCCATCTGTGGCTCCTCTGTGCACAGTTTCCCAATGTGGCACTTGTCCTATATTTCAGAAAAGTATTGGTGGCAGATGGTTCCCATGTCAAAACAGCTGCCAGAGCAATGAATAAGCTATGAGCCTTCCACAGAGCCCTCCGCATGAGGCCTCATGTCAGGGATAGAAGGAAATTATGATCATTCATTCATTCATTCATTCATTCATTCATTCATTCATTATATTTATATACCGCCCGCCCTGAAGGCTCAGGTAATTTCTCTGTGCAGCTCTCTGCGAACTGCAGAATGAGCACCACTGTACTACTGTGATAAATGGCTGCCAACTCTGGGTTGGGAAATTCCTGGATGTTTGGTGGCAGGGCCTGGAGACAGCAGGATTTGGGGAGGGGAAAGACCTCAGCAGGGTATAAAACTATAGAGTACACTCTCCAAAACTGCCATTGTCAACAAGGGTACTGAGTTCTGTCATCTGGATATATTAGCTGCGGGAGATCTCTGGGTTCCACTTGGAGGTTGGCAATCTGTGCAGAAATGGCAAGGCTTGCTCAATAGAAGACTGCAGGCAGGGTTTGGACTAAAGCCGAGAACATAGCCTGGTGTTTCTTTAGCATACCTGACCAGGATTTGCTTCTGGGACTGGTAATGGTGCATATTTAACACTTTAAGCAATGTAGTTCTGCCAGAAGTTCATGAGGGAATAGGGAGCCATGGAGTCAGAGCTTGACAACTAGTTGAAGATCCTAGGCTCTGTGATGATGTCAGTTCCATTTAGGCCTGGACATTTTCATGACAGTAAAGCTGGATGCTGTGCCTGCCTGCATTTTACAGAGGATGTTTGTAAAACCAAGTTGTAACCAGTGTGCTTCTCACTTCCAAAGCTCTTTAAGTGCGGTAAACCCAAGGGCCATTCTGCACATAGAAAAAAATAGCATAACACCAGCTGAATGGCGTAACACTATAAAAAAAATGTACCTCTGGCCATTCCTCACCTTCTGGCTCTCTCTCTCTCCTCTGCCACCTTCTCATGCTTCTTGGCACTCCACACACCTGCTTGAACCCACTATACACGCGACTCTCCTCTGCCTGTCAATCATGCCAGGTAGCCAATCACCTTTCTTCTTGTTTTAAAGGGACCACGATCCCAGCTAAGTTTTTTTTAAGTAAAACTTCTCCATTGCTATGCCTATGCATCTAATCATAGATGCATAGTGTTTACTTTACTGCCACCCCTTTTAGAATTATGAGCCTTGAAACTTTAAAAAAGTAACTGTGTTCCCAATTTGGGGGGGGGGGGCAGGGGTTAAAGAGGCATGCATTGTGTGTTAACCGGTATGATTTTTTTTTTGCTCTGCCTGAACGATTTAACGCATATTCGTTGCTCCAGGCAGTTTGTTTCTCCCCCCCCCCAAAAGACCCATCCCTAGGAGAAGGGAGAGGGAGGTGGATGCAAGGGCGGGTGCTGAGGGCAGAGATACTACTACTTTGCCTCCACACCTTTTCTTAGTGTGTTTGCTGGTTGCTCTCCTCTTGCTTGCGCTACAACTTGCGCTTTAAAATGGGGGATGTAACTGCCGGTTTGCTGCTGGGACACTGGATGCTGACGATGTCGTGCAAAACAGAAAAAAAATGGCATCAGCAAAAGGTAATCCTTTCACTCTATTTTCCGGGTGTGGAATATGGACAAGCCGGACAATGAGTTAGAATGGTTTAAAAATCTTGCACAATACTTTATCTTTTTGTCAATTTGGTCAGTTCTAATAGAAGGTATTACATGGGTTTTATTTTTTACTTTGAACTTTCTGGATGGATATTGCGACCTACAATGCTTTCCTGCTTTCATAATGGTCTCATAATTGTTCATAAGCTTAAGTGTTCGCACCCTGTATCTGTTGTCCCATATTTCCTCACATGCAGGAAAAAAACACACATACGTGCACACAAAAAAAGCTTCTTTTAGGGCAGTCTCAAAATAAATGTAAAAAATGGAAAATGGGTTGTGGCAAGTATATTACCTGCCGACGTTATTTTTTCTTGTGATATAATACTCTGTTAAACAAACATGATAAATGAATCAGAGTCCCTAATGTAATCTTTCAAAAGGAATTTTATTATGGCTACAAGGATAGCCAGAGAACAGTTTTATAAAAAGCCAGACAGATATCAGTGAGAGTAAGAACATTTGCTATATAACCCAGCTTTTTCATTTCTATGGAGCAGTTATAGGTCCATGGCAGAACATCTGCTTTGTATGTTCAAGAGCGTAGGTAGCATGTGGTAATAAAATATTTCTCTTGCCAAAGAGAATTTGTTAATACATAGGACAGCCAGCAAAGGTGGTTCTGGACTAGACACAGTACGAGGCACTTTATGTATGTGTAAAGGTAAAGGTAAAGGTATCCCCTGTGCAAGCACCGAGTCATGTCTGACCCTTGGGGTGACGCCCTCTAGCGTTTTCATGGCAGACTCAATACGGGGTGGTTTGCCAGTGCCTTCCCCAGTCATTACCGTTTACCCCCCAGCAAGCTGGGTACTCATTTTACCGACCTCGGAAGGATGGAAGGCTGAGTCAACCTTGAGCCGGCTGCTGGGATCGAACTCCCAACCTCATGAGCAAAGCTTTCAGGCGGCTGCCTTACCACTCTGCGCCACAAGAGGCTCTTTTATGTATGTGTGTATGAGTAATATTACCAATTCTCAACATGGCCACATCTGTGGATACTTAAATTCAGAAACTAGGAGCCATGAATTGACAAGGCGGATTTTTTTACAACCCTGAGAAAATCCCCAGGCATGCACAAAAATCTGAAAGCTAAAGATAAATACATTGGGTTGTTGCCCACCCCCCTACATATACAAACAAATCATAGCAGCTGAATCTATTTATTTATTTATTTATTTTTTAGATTTATATACCGCCCTCCCCAAAGGCTCAGGGCGGCTTACATTAAACTAATCAACAATACATGAAACTTTAGCTTTAAGAGGAAAATGTCATTTGTGGCCAATGCTAGACAATCATAACAGTAATGTCAGATAAAGCCTTAGTTTCTCTCAGTAAAAGCAGAGGAAAAAAACAGCACCCTTTCCAGGCTGTTTTGGAAGAAGATTAGTCAGGGCCAGGCCCATTAGCAACCTCTGGGCAACTTGATAACATTAAGGTGACCAGATGTTGACAGTGGTAAAGCGGGACGGCGATGACGGCGGGGGTGGGGGCAGCGGCCCTCCCTCCCTCTGACTGGGACTTCTACCCAGCCTTATTCATCCCCCTGGGCAAGGAGCAACATCTCCCTCCCCACCCAACTTTCTAGTCACTTTCCTCCTACCGGCCCCAAAGTGCTGCCAACTCCTCCCAGCGGACTTTCCGTGCTTCTTCCAAGCTGCCCATCCCAACAGCCCCCTCGAGAGGCACTGAGTATGGCGTCCGAAGAAGGGCAAAACAGAGCAAAGCGCGTTTGGCCCCCTCGAGAGGCACTGAGTATGGCGTCCGAAGAAGGGCAAAACAGAGCAAAGCGCGTTTGGCTTCTCGCTGTACAGAGAAAGAAAACGGGGGAGGAGTTTTCATTTAAAACAGACAATTTGCATCTCGTGCCTCTTCCAACCATGATGAGGTGAAGGCTAGGCTGGACTGCCCCGCCCCTCTCTCAGTGGGAGTGACTCAAAGGGCTTCGTTTGGCTGCACTGACATCTGCTGACCAGCAGCTCCTCTTGTGGTGCGATGCCAGGGGGGGGCGGTAGCAGCAGTGGCCCTCCCACCCTCCCTCCGACTTTGCTCACCGGCGTCCTAGGACTCCAAGTCTAACCGGCCAGCCAGCGTCTAAGAAACATCATATTAAAGCCGGGCCAGGCGGGACCCGGGACATCTGGCTTAAAAGCGTGATAGTCCCGCCAGATTCCGGGCCTCTGGTCACCTTAGATAACATGCATGTTCCACAGTTCAGCCAGGTCTACCTGAATGTTTTTATGCAAAACAAGACACCACACAAAAGCCAGTGTGGTATGGTGGTTAGATTTTACGGCTAGGATCTTGGAGACCCAGGTTCAAATCCCTACTCTGTTGTGGAAGTTTGCTGAGTGAACTTGAGCCAGTCACACACTCTGAAAGAACAACTTTCCTCACAAAGTTGTTGTGAAGATAAAATGGAAGAGAATTGTGTATTGGGTCCATATTGTGAAGAAAGTTGAGGTATGAATGTAGAATTGACAGCTTTGCGCTGCAAAATACTTGGAAACCTTGAGGGTAGGGCTAGCAGTGGGCAGGATTTTGGGGGCAGGGAGGAACATCAGTGGAGTATACTACTATGGAGTCCCCCCCCAAGCAACCATTTTCTCCAGGGGAACTGATCTCTTTAGTTTGGTGATGTGCTATTATTCCAGGAGATCCCCAGGTGATACCTGTAATCTGGCATTCCTATTAAAATGTAACACATAATAAATATAGGGATCATTCATTCATTCTGTTTCTTAGCCGCCACTCCTGAACCTGTCAGCTTTCAGTAGCTTACAACAGTAATTTAAAAATAAAGGGCAATAAAAACCAACCCCTAGCCATCCCCCCTCACACTAGTCCTCACCACTCCAACTCCATCATTTCACCACCCAGCTGCCACCTCCAAGATATTGTTCCAGTCAGACTTTTGGAGGAGAGGCAAGATCTTCCAATCCACCCAGACCTAACCTAAGGCCTGGGTAAAGAGCTCTGTCTGACAGGCCCTGTGGAACTCTGACAGCTCCATCAGGGCTCTCAACTCTCTCGGGAGCTCATTCCACCAGACAGGGGCCAGGGCCGAAAAGCAACATAGGTTTGTTGGTGGGTGATAATGAGACATGGAAGCAAGGAAAAGGGAAATGAGTCAGAGGAAATAGTGTGGGGGAAGGGTTACAAGGGACATGGAGATGCTCCTCACAAATCCTTGTGGATCCCTCAACGTACAACTGGGCCTGGCTCCAAGGCCAGACTGTACAACTTGGCCAGTTTTACTCGGAAGGTTGCTGCCAGGAGAGGAAAGGAGAGAAAGCTGAATAAAAAATGACAGATAAAAGTAAGTTCACTAGTGTTTGGGAAAAACAGAAATAGATCTAATTTTTAACTTGACTCCATAAATAATCAATAAATAAATTCAGCTGACTCCCCAGGTTTGCAGAAATATCTAAAAAGTTAGTCAAAATGGAGATGATAAGAGAGCAACACTGAGGGTATGGGAGCCAATTGATATGGACAGGGGAGAATGAACCACCACCACCAGCACAAGCTCTCCCATTGCTGCCTCTCCTCACCACCACTGCTGTGGGTGGGGGAACCACCAAGGGCACAGTTTCCTCCCCCCCCCATTGCTTTCTGTCCTCACCAGCCTCTTCAGAAAGCAGCCCTGTTTGCACCACAGAAGGAGAGGAGAAATCACCAGCCACCAGCCACCCCCTCTGTAGAAACTGCCCCCACTTAGCACCCTGATGCCTGCCATATCCCCCCTGATGAGGTAGTATGATGGGTGAGTGATAGGATGGGAGACAGAAACTGATAGGAGTGAGGGAGGGAGAAAGCTAGAGAGATGGGAGAGAGGAAGTAGGTATGGGGAAGGGAGAAAGAAAGACTAATTATAGGAATGGGGTAGTCCAATATGGCTGTCAGTGGTCCTGGATATATCTTGTGTCTGAATGCATGTGTATGAATGCTAAGAGACTGTGCAGAGATCTTTACTGAAAGAACAAATCTTTTTCGGTGTGTGTTTAAATAAATGTAAAACTGGCGGCAATTGAAGGCTGCATGACTGCAGCACGGCAGATAGTAAATTACCTTTAGTAATGCTTAATGTATATTTTTGTATGAGATATTACTCTTTATTAGGTCATTCTTTTCTTCATCTTTGGCTGTTTTCACACATCGTTGGATAATGCACTATAACAATAAATGGAAACAGGAAAATCCTGCTGCGAACCCTTGTTACAGGGCATTGAGAATAGTTATCCAGCATGTGTAAGAGCAGTGAAATACAAGAGGTCACACATCAATATGTGGAAAATTTTCACATAGCAACAAAAAAACATACTTTTCTATGCTTTTAAACAGCTTTTCCCAAAGGTGCCACTGGCCTCAAACTTTGTTCAGCTTTTAATCCTGGAAATGTACAGAAAGAAGCTTCCCAACCCATAAGGGCTTGTTCATAGTCTTGCCTCCTCCACACACGAGAGCACTGCTGGATTACAGTATAACCAATGCACTTCTGTACATTACAGACATCAGGCAACCTTTTGCTTGTTTCTCTTGCACATCATTTGTTCATAAGGAATTAACAAATGCGAGAGGGCTGGAGTCTTCCTGTGCGACACCTTGTCAATATACATGTTAGTGCATTTTTTTTCTGTCCGCCTTGTACATGTAATTGAGACTTCCCCCTTTCTCCTATTGCATTTGAATTCGGCATCCCTCGTGTACGAGGAATTTCTGTTCTGATGGCGATTGTAATTGAAGGAAACTAAATGAACCCCCCCTACTATCCCATTTGTCTTGAAGGCAAGATAACCACTTATGCAAGTTTCACTCCAATTTTGGTCACTGAAGCATTTTACTGGTTCTGATTAGTCCCACAGAGTGGGAGCATCATCATCTTGTCAGTTCAGAAGAGTCATTAAACTTGGGTAAGCTGTGGTGATGCATGAGCTGGGGATATGTAAATTCCCTGGTAGTGGGGTACATTCTTCATTCTGTCAATTTACTGCTACCCGCTGTTAACTCTCTTTCTATCTCCCCCCCTCTCTTTCTCTGCGCCAGGTAAGGAATAAATAAATAAATATCTCACATAAAAAAACTGCTTCAAAGCCTTCATTAAAAGTCTCCTTTGTGTTCTTCAGAAACCTTGGTTTTGTAAAATCCCATTCTGAGAAACTAACGATGGCATGAAGTGCATTCAAACATACATCGGCATTCTCCTTTTTTTTTTGGATGAAGGAGAAACTACCTCCACGTCAGATGCTCAGTATGCGAATAATATTAATAATAATAATAATGCACGTAAGCCAGGGATGCATCTCTTTGCTGTGGCGCTTTAATTTCTGCAGCTGGCACTCACAGCATGTGAGTGGTAATCCAACCTGACACTGACCTGGGAACCATTACAGAGGTAATTTTCACGTAAATGTGAACAATTCTGGGCCAGTTATTCCACACGCACAGATGGAGAGAGAGAGAGAGAGACCAAAAGGGTCTTCCGGCTCATTTATTTTCTTTGAACCAACACAGTTATTGTGGTAAATTCAAGGACAATGCTGTTTGTTGTCTACGTCTGGAGTCCCTGAAGAAACTCCTGTCATTGTTCTAAAAGAGAGAGGGAGGAACACTTCAATGCACTGCGCTTCTTAGACAGACAATAAACCAAATTGGAAAACAGAGTTCAAATGTATTATATAAAAGCCTGAGAGCCATATATATTTCATATCCACAAATTCCAATACCATTACTAAATGGTAAAAAAAGACAAATTGGTAATAAATGTTCCTGCGTGAAGCCAATCAGTTAAATTGTTGTTGTTGTCGCAGTGAGCTGCCGCCCTCTTGCTCTGATGTGAATGCCGCAAAGGAGACTACAGAAATAGCCTTTTATCTTTTCAAATTGATCTTGGCACAAAGGAGGCATCCATCTCATTCTAGATAAATGTCTCGATAAATATTTGCATAATTATTAACTTCTATATATGTTAGAAAAAAGCAGCCAAGCTGTGGCTTTGATACTGATATTGACCATTGTGCTATCTTGGCGGAGGGCTGGAGAGATGAAAGCCATAGCACAAGTTTTCAGTCTGGTGGGCTTTGGGGAGAGCGGCCAGTGGTTTTGATATTACTGATGTTGCTTCTGGCCTCAACCATGGGCTCTCTCCTCAGTATATTTTCGGAATGTTTATCCCTATGTGCGAGAAATGAAGTGGTTGTATCTTCTGCAACCAGGACTTAGCTCGGTGGAGGCTTGTTCTTTTTGCTGTGAGAGTAGTTTAGTCTATCAGCAGTCCTCCAGAGTTTTAGAAACAGCTTTTTTATTTTTATTTAACCTGCAGGCAGAAATACTGCAGCTCTAAAAAGACAGCCATGTCAGCTGTAAATGCAAAAGAAGCGCTGAGGATAGGAGAGGATGAGGTTGATAACAAAACGGAGCATGCTTTAAATCCTGATGTGCTGTACATAGCCATAGGACACAAGTTAATATGCACTGGGTTAAATTCAGCCATCGGTTTCATTCACTCAAGTCTCGTCCCTGTTACATCTCTCATCCCACATGGCTTTTGTCCATGTCAATTCCCACGAGCTCCAGCATAGGCTCTTGAGGGGGGATCAAATGAGACCCCCCACTCCACCTATTTTGGATCCAACCTTAAATGTTCCTACAGTAGAATTAAATTCAACCTGACTGAAATGAAAATATTCTGTGTCAGTTGACAAAATCACCTGTAGCCTGATTAAGCTGACATCTTTTTAAATGACTGAAGATGGTGCTCATCACTCAGTGAAGTTATATTAATATTCCAAAGCAAATGGTAGTACTTTAAATGCTTATCAGGGGTACAAGCCTCCTAGTCCTTTGTGCAGAAGCCTGCCACCAGCAAACTTGCATGCATGAAATGTTCCCAAAGGCATCCCACTGACCTCCCTTCTCACCTTCCTGCCAGCTGTCAATCAGGGCCAGTCTTGTAGGGGGGGGGGAGTGGACTGTTGGCAGAAAGCTTCTATCCTTCTCAGACTTCACAAACTGAATCTGTGCATCCAGATCCCCTGATCTCTTGCCACATGCCATTCTAGATAATGTTAGGCCCTGTGTGCTTATACAGTGCTTCACTCCACTCAACATGTCTGCCGGCTACTCATAAAGAACATAAGTGTGCAATGCTTGCATATGTGGAGCTTATTTCTTCAAAGCATTTTTATGTTGGCGTTCCATTTCATCAGGGTTCCCAGGGCAGCCACATAAAACACTAGAAGAAATAAAAACATAATGTTCAGTCATCTTTAAATTCCAGAGCCTTCCACATTCCTCAGTTCTTCCACTTTTGAATTTCCCCCGGCCTTATGCTCCTCAACATTTCTTCAAAGACAGATACAAGTGCACTAATTAAGTAAATAAAAGATTTATAGTAGTATTAGAAGAATTTTTTTTCTTTTGATAGCAGATGGCATACCACATTACAGATATATGGCTTCTTCTTTCTCTTCATGCTTACTTGTGGTAATTATAACATGCTCTGACAGCTCAACTATGTTGCGTAGTTACAGTTCATTTATTTTTTTATTTTTTAAAGTTTGATAAATAGCCCATTTCTGACACATTACATGATTTGCACATTCATTCATATATAACATGTTGCAGGGGTAGTCATCCTGTGGTCCTCCAGATGTTCATGGACTACAATTCCCATGAGCCCCTGCCAGCAAATGCTGGCAGGGGCTTATGGGAATTGTAGTCCATGAACATCTGGAGGATCACAGGTTGACTACCCCTGCAATATTGTACATTGCCTAGAAGTGTGGAAATATTACTGCTAATATTGCTATACATTGGCCTGCATCTGGCAATGGGACCCACCTTGGACTTGTGGGGACAACTCACCTTGCCTGAGACAAGCCCAAAACAACTAGCAGTGCAGCAGCCAAACCAGGAGACACCCAGATCCACCAGGATGGGGCTGCAGACTTTATGCTCAGTAATGAAGTCAGAGTGGCCTGCTTAAGACAACCTGCAGTACACCAATATTACTGCTAATATATCTATATTAGTCTGCAGTCACCCAATGACATAATTGCCTACTGAATCCCAAAGTTTGGGATGATCTAGACCTGAAGATCTAGACTCATGCCCTCACCATAAAATATATAATTAGTCCTTTTATAAGTATTATTATCTGCTCTTGAATTGGTAGAACTATTCGAGATTTCCCTGAAATTTTGTTGCTCGTTAGGTCTGTTTCGTGCAAGTAAGGGAGTTAGCATTCTTATCCATGTATTGAATCCTTGTAACAGTACATTTGCCGCCAATCAGTCAACAGTCAACTTGAAAGCCAGCATCACGAAATCTTGCAGGGACTCTCTGTTCACTTTTAGGAAGCTTATTAAATTCTGTGTAATGGTTCTGGCAATCTCTTTGCCCTTGAAGGCTACAGAAGTAGTTGAGCTGTCCATGATTTTGCCATTTTTAAATGAGTGTGTAGAAAAATTACGTGATATCTGAATGTTCCATGGAAAATTTATTGCAGCAAATAATTGCCACATTCACATTATGGGCAGGGGATGGGCAATGGGGAGGAGTAGGGTTCCCAGATCCAGGTTGAGAAACTCCTAGAGATTTGGGGAGAGAGACTGGGGAGGACTGAGACTTCAGTAGGCTACAAAGCAATAGAGTCCATCTTCCAAAGCATCCAGTTTCTCCAGGGGAACTGATCTTTGTCGTCTGAAGATGAACTGTAATTTCAGGGGATCCCCAGTTCCCAGTTGGAGGCCGGCATACCTAGATCTAGTTAATTTGCAGGGAGTATGGCCACACAAACATCCCTGTGTTGACTTAGCTTTAGTCCTCTTTTGTAATATCGAAGGAGTTAGCTTACTTTGTTTTATTACTAAACTGCACCCATGTTTCATGTAACATTGGATATATGCAATTGAATCTGCAACCTAATTAAAATGAAGCACTGGGATGGAAGATATTTTAGTCTGCCCTCATAACCAAAATGCCACGATTGCTGTGACGCAATTATTGTAGACAGTCACAAAATCATCTGCTACACAGAGCAAATGTATTCCCCTTTAAAATGTGTTTATAATGATGTAGGACCCCAATCTTACAAATAAATCTGTGTGTATTTATGGCTCCATCTGTGCAGAGATATATGGGCTAGACTAAACTATACTATTTCTGTTGCTGTTGCTATTAAGTCATCAAGGCACACAGGGTGTTTTAAAGGTTCCTCCTTGTGCGTTGCAAGACTTAGGGCTACGACTGTCCATCTCCAGGTGGGGCCTGAAGTTGTCCCGGAATTATAAGTGATAGCCAAGCTACAGAGAGCATTTTCTCCGGAGAAAATGGCAGCTTCAGAGGGTGGGTTCTACGGCATCACATCCTTGCTGAGCTCCCTCTGCAGGCTCCATCCCCAAACCTCTAGGAATTTCCAACCCAGAGTTGACAACCCTACAACTATGATTCTGTGAGGTCTCCAGGCTCTGTCTGGAGACAGGGATCCCTATCTGGAGAGATAACAACATTGCCCAGAGTTGAAAGGCTCACTGAGTTTCTGGACTGTGTTGTCTCTCTCTCCACCTCTTCCACCAAGTTTGTCATTATATGACATTGTTAAGCCTGCTGAATATAAATCCAGAAATGACTATTAATTCAGGGTAAGCCCAGGTTCTGAAAGACAGTTTAGTATTCCAGATTTATTTTATTAATGACCCCATATAATGATGAACTCAAGCAGAGGGGAGAGGGCCAGAGGTGAGTTTGTGTGCAAAAAAAGAGAGCAGTATAACACATGCAATGCCACAGCTTGCTCCTGTCCTGATCTCTTAACCCAAGGGTAACACAGCACTATGTCTGCATCATACTTAATTCTTCAGTACCATATTTTCACTTTCTGAGCCAGTCATGTATATTCATAGTAAGTGTGCGTGTGTGTGTTTGTGTGTGTTGGGGGAGATTTGTAGGAAATCTAGCAAAAGGTGTCCTGGTAGCCTAAGTTACAGTAATTAAGTTGTTTAAAGCTAGTGTCTCCTCCTTGGATTCCCACCCCCCTTTCCTTTTTTCCATTGCTAGACATATCTGCTACAAAGATATTTACTTGTAGTTTGTTCACAACCTCTATCTCCCAAGTCTCTATCTCCTAAGTCTTTCTTAGGTTTCAGCAACTATGGAAGATATAAGTATTTGTAGATGATAAACAGCATCAGTCTTACTAATGCTTGATACGGATATGGGTCAGTGCCTGACTTTTAAAGGTAGCTGCTGCAGTCTGCTGGGACCGTGCTACTTGCAATCGTATTTGTTTAAAAAAATTAATCACAGAACTGTATAAATAGGTTAATTACGCCTCTGTGAATATAATTCATTTGGTTACATATCCGTAAGTAATCAAAGTACTTTATGACAGCAGTAGCTCGGTATCCTTGGTCTGACCTTGGCTACTTAAAGTTAGTTTCATCTAATGACACACTAAATCTTTTCAGTCCTTTCAAGGTGACAGGACAACTCATCACTGTCTGTTGATAGTGTTCCACAGAGTTTGAAAACCAGGGCTTATTACTGATAATGTCAATTACACCTGCAAGAAAGCAGGCAATTTTTACGAGAATCAAGCTGTTCCTTACTTCATCTGAAAAGGGCTCAAGGGAGTCTGTATCCAAAGTACTTTTCCACGTAACGGCAAATCTGCACATGTAATAGGTAAACCTGTTTAGTCTGATCCTAAGGCAGAGAAATTAGTATTGGAGAGCGGGTTTTACATGCAAAAACTCAGAAGAGGGAGTGCAAAGTGAAGAGAATGGCAAGCTACATGCACCATGCACTTCTAAGCAGAGATACCCCAGTCTAAGCTTATGGTTTTTGATAGGCCTAGGACTCTGCATCAGCTTTCATTGTCAACCTCTTGCTGCTAATTAAACATTGATGATTATTTCTGAATGGTACTCCTGGTACCAAGAACACACATATTCTCCCTTTGTCGTGTAACTTCACTCTCTACCTGTAGGTATCTCCTGAAAACAGATAGTGTCCTGAACTATCCCAGTCTTACCTTGTTGTTCATGTAGTGTAGGCTTTCTTTTGTGAAACCCTAGGGTTTCCTGAATAGGTGGGAGTAATTTTTTATTTTTTTAAAAAAATTGTTAAACATTTATCAAGTGATATGACCATATAGGGCCATGTTGACCTGCCTCCCCTCCCAAAATGGCCAATGATGGGCCTGGAGGGGGTGGGGAGTGGCCTGGGATGGGCATGTACAGAGCTATCCTTCCCAACCATATTCTGCACAATCACACCACTTCTAGGGTTTCTTGAAGCCTGAAGAATGTTTCAGGGATTTCTCAAAGGTAAGAAAGTTGAGAAAAGCTGCTCTACGCATAGGGAGGAAAGCTGGCAGCGGCATGGAGGTGGGGCTAATCCCCGTTTATGCATGACATTGCCACCCTCCCAGCCCCAATCCGTTGTAGGGCCTCCAATGGCCCGTGGCAAGGGAATGCTGATTTTCCAGAAATTATCCCATTGGGCAAGAGAGTCACTAGTATCAGAATGTAAACTAGAAAGCCAAAAAGAAGTGGAAAGAAGTCCAGATATAATTAGCAAAATCATTAAAATTGATTATTAAACAGTAGGAAGACAGCTGAAGATTGAATTAAAACTTGTATTTAACATCACATAGCATCTGATAGCAGAAAAAGGTCTGGGATATTCATTATATTGGTATAAAATCCCCACAGGGAGCAATATATTATCTCCTTTTCCTTCTTTTTATGGAATAAATGTATGTAATTTAGTCAGTGAATATTTCATTTCAATTTAATTATTTGCATGAGGTTCCTTTGCATGGCATCTCCAAGAGTCACATCTAATCGTTGCACACACATGCACTAATAACAAGGCCCCTACATTTTTTATGCTGTGAGCCTTTGTACATGTTACTCTGCATATAGTGGGATTGAGCGCACACAATGATGTGAAGGGACCTTTAAAGGAAACCAGAAGGTATCGTCTGTTTCAAAGAGGAACTGGAAGAAAAATATGAAAAAGTCTTTCCATTGGGAAGATTGCCTTTTTATTAGCAATTGCATTATTTGGAACCTTGTTTAGTAAGAAAACAGTTCAGCGGTAGGAAGGAAAGTAAAAATGAAGTAAGAAGGAAATATGTATACTGGGATGCATATGGATAAGACAAAGCATTGCAATTGATCTTCTCAGCAAAACCACAGCACAGGTATATTTTTCAAAACAATGTTGCATGTGCTGGAAATATTAAAAAACCAAGCATATGCTCAATTACAGTACAATGTTAAAAATGAAATGCGTCACATCTGGAATAAGTACTGCTTCTTGGAAAAATCTTATAATTACTTGTTGGCGAGGGAGAGTCTCAAAAGAATACAGTGTTCTTTTATTTAGGCAGTTTATCTGCTGCCTTTTTAGAGGCTTCCTTGAGGCAGTTCAGAAGATAGGATTCCAAGTGTGATGCTGGAGCAGTGCTGGTCTTCCCCTTGGCCTCTCCCCTCGGATATTCTGCAGTATTCCTTCTTGTCCCCCATACTTGTTAACATCTACATAAAGTTTCTGGGAGATTTGGGTTGAGTTACCATTAATATGTGGGTGATGCTCAGCTCTTTCTCATGTTTCCAGCAGGTCCCAGGGAAGCTGTGGAAACAGCCAATTCAGGGCCATAGTTACAGGGAAACAGAAGGGGGTAGGGCCCGTCCTTAAATTTCCACTTCCCCCTCCCCCATAGGAGTCCAGTGATGCGAGGCCATTGATCTCCCACTGCTGAGGGAAAGAATAGAAAGGAAGCCAGCAGGACTGCAGCACAGTGGCTAATAGGTGACAATACAAATAGACAACCTGCCCTGCCTGATTGTCTTCAGTTCCTGATTGGATGTGGGAGCAGGAGATGGGGTAGGGATTCTCAGCTTCGTTATTGTTGTGTGGGGGAGATTTCAGAGACACCAGCCTTTGTTCCTCCCATGCACACTATTCACCTTCCTTCACAGCCCCCAGCTCTTGCCTATTTGGAGGACAGTACAGTACTTACCCACACATTTCTGATCCACATTGTCCTGGGGATCAATAACAAGAGACCCAAGTTGGCCACTGGCAAGCCAGATACTTTCCTTGCCGCCAGAAGCCTCAGTTCTGGCTTGGGAATCAAGCAGTCTAGAAGTCTCTTCATGAACAAGTGTCTTCCTTTGGGTTCTGTTGTCTCATCTCACTTCCCTCATAGTGCTCTGCTCTCTAGTCTAGCAGTAAGTACTAATGGCTACATTGCATCTAGGGACTGAACAAAAGTGATATACTCAAGTGCTAGGGATTGGGGGCAGGATAAATACCCCCTCAAAAGTCTTTTTTTTTTTAATTCTCCTTTTGCCGATTCAGCGAAAAGAAGTATAGTAAAATGGATAGCAAAGAGTTAACTGGGACCTGATTTGGGGTGGATGCAAACTCCACCCCCTGAATTTGTTCTTCTTCCTTAGGTTTATGTTTCTAGACATCGGGTTGAGGTTCCTGTGGGATCATAGATATCTTTCCCCATGATATTACAAAAGAAAGAAAGTAAGAATTTAATGCCATTCAAAAGTGTTTCTCTTGTGCTGAAAAGTGAACCATTAATTTTCGATATCTGAAGATGTATGTTTGCACACCAAAGCTCCTTCCTTGAGTAAAATGTTGCTGGTCTTGAAGGTACCCCTGGACCCAACCTTAGTTAATTTTATGTTTCTGTGACCCAGCTTGTTCTGCGACATGGCTCTGTGTTGAAGGATGCAGTACTTGTAATGATCCTAAGCATGTCTGCCAGTAAGTTCGTAGTGCTTACTGCCATGTTAGTGTGGAGAGGGGTTGTAGCCTTAAAGTCTGCTCTGCTGTTTCAGACCAACACAGCTACAAACCAGATAATACTCCTGCAAACATGCAGGTTTGAAATGATGCTGGTGGTAAAAGACAAAAGTGGGTTTTCCTTTTAGTCAGGAAATAGAAATCACTTGGTAGCAATTTGCATTCTTTTATGCACCATGGCTTGTTGGTCCGCTTCCTTTTAAGCAGCCAGTTTGGTGTAGTGGTTAGGAGTGCGAACTTGTAATCTGGCATGCCAGGTTCGATTCTGTGCTCCCCCACATGCAGCCAGCTGGGTGACCTTGGGCTCGCCATGGCACTGATAAAACTGTTCTGACCGGGCAGTGATATCAGGGCTCTCTCAGCTTCACCCACCCCACAGGGTGTCTGTTGTGGGGAGAGGAATGGGAAGGTGACTGTAAGCCGCTTTGAGCCTCCTTCGGTTTCCATCAGAAGGTGAGCATATTGGCAGTAGTTTCAGTGGTTCATAACTGCACAAAACCCTAATGGTAAGAAAATTGGAATATTGTGTTTATCATGTTGTGTCTCAGGTTCACTAAGAATATGTATTTTCACATATCTTGTACTGACAGGACTGCATATGGTAGCAGATTTTAAATAGCATGTCCCTTTCACAACAGTCATCAAAGATGATGCTGAGTGTAAATTGATGTACAACTCCACTTCAAGTCTAGGACAATTGAATAGAAAACAGTGTGAAATGTTTGTCAAGTAAAAGTGAACCATGGGAGAGCTCATATTTAGCTGTTGCATTTCATCTGTGGAAGAGAACCTATTGCAGTGCAAATACTATAAAATTAGTTTCTTGTGCTTCTTCAGCTATTGCTGTATTTTCAGATTCATTCTTATTTCCTGCCTTTTAAGACTATGAGAGTGCCATTAATCTGCTCCTGCTTAGTTGCTCTGTTACCCAGTCACGTTTATTTCGGTCAGCAACCAGTACAAAATACAAAACAGTAAAACACAATATAAGATTAGTTAAAAGTTCCAAAATATTTCATATATTCAATAGAACCATCCTAACCCTTCTACATTTAATTGCTAATCTTGCATATTTGGCAATAATATAGGATAAATTCTTATTTTATCTGAAAGGAGTTCCTTTAATGTGGCTTGTCTTGAAGTAGCTCTTAAGTCAGTGAAAATGGAATACAGCAGTTCCTGACGCAATTGGTTGTAGATGCAGCAATAAAAAATCACATGTTTGGTGTTCTCAATTTTACCATCCTGGCATATGCAAATATGTTCCTGTTACCCAAACTGCACCCAGAGAAGGTCAGTTTAAGTTATTACTGGCTATCTGAAAGGTCCTTGTAGTCTGTTTACACCAGGTTGGGTCTCATGAGGGATGCCCCAACATAAAATCATGAAGAAAGAGAAGCGGAAACAAATAACATTATTGTACGGAAACTAAAAGAAAATAAAAATATAAAGAGCCAACAAAAAGCACCTGGGAACTGATTCCCTAAGCACTCCCCAAGCACTCACACATAGACATACGTACACCAACAAGGCAGTGCAATGGAGAGTCCATCACATTGGCTAGAATGGAGTGTTTGGGGGGCACCCTCTTTCAGAACCTCTGGACATGGACCCTGTGGTCCAATCATTGTGAAACTCTGAGGGGGGTTCGGGAAGAGCCTCCTAGAGCTACCCTGAAAGTTTTGATGCTGTAACTGGAACCCCCACACCTCCCAGGCCCCAGGAAAGGTGAGAATGCCGGAATTCCTATTAAAGTCAATGGCTCCATTGACTTTAATGGGCGCCAAATCCGAATTGGGCCCATGGTGCACAAGCCTACTTCCTGCACCCCAAGGACAATAGGTATCCCAGTAGGTTTCCCAGGCCCCAGGAAAGGTGGGA
Source organism: Paroedura picta (assembly GCF_049243985.1). Lineage (NCBI taxonomy): Eukaryota > Metazoa > Chordata > Lepidosauria > Squamata > Gekkonidae > Paroedura > Paroedura picta. The sequence continues at coordinate 149,001,421 of NC_135369.1, forward strand.
ATGCTGGAATTCCCATTAAAGTCAATGGCGCTATTGGCTTTAATGGGCGCCAAAGCCAAATCGGACCCATAGGTCTCCCAAGAACTTGTGGCTAATCTCATCAAACCCCAGTCTCACTTCCCTTCACATATTTGCCCTAATTTAGCAATAATTAACACCTTGCTGAATCCTGATAGCTTTCTTATCTGGTACTCAAAGGGTCTTCAAGAACCACTAACACCTATAGTTTTCCTCAGGTAAAGCAATCTCAATCATTGTCCTTCTCCAGAAAAACTCATCACATGTTTCCAAAGTCATTGTCCAACTCTGGAATACTCATAAAGTCATTGTTTTGGAGGTAAAATATGTCAACATAGTCTTGGGGAGCATATTTCCTGATATCAGGAAGCATTCTGCCCCTGTCCATGCATTGTGCACTTCTTCCATGAATACTGGTCATTATGCTGCTGAATCTCCTCGTCTAGACTGGTAAATATCACCTAAAAATACTCTCTCCCTTTTCCTCCCTTATTGTGTGTATTTTAACTGTCTGTGCTGTACTCTTCAATCCCCCTTAATAAAGAAACCTCCAGTTTAATATACAACTGTCTTTTAAGTTTTTCTAAGGAAAATTTCCCATAAAATTGGTGAAGATCCGATTACACCCTCTTGTACCATCTCCTAAGATCTCCAAACCAATATGGAGACCTCCTCTTTGGGTAACTATGCCTTGCTGCTAAACATTGATTCGGCAGTTCATGTTCACTGCTTCAGTATATGGTCACTGCTTCTTTTCTTTCAACATGTATTGATCTTTCCCATATATGTCTAACATTCTGATCCTGTTAATTTGCTTCCTTGTTACAGTGCAAAAAGTAAGCTAAACCTAAATTCTATATGCAGGTAGGGCAATAACAGCCTGCTGCTCCCAATTCTGTTTTTAAAAGCACCAACTACCACAGCCCCTAGCTTTGGGAATGATGAACAGAGGTTAAGACACCTCAGAGTGGAATATTGATGTTCCTTGCCCCATCCATAACCTATAGCTGTTTATTCCACAAAAGCTGTCCAGACTAGTGCATTTTTTTGAAGTAATCAGAACTACTGGGATGTGGTCATGCTGAAGGAACAACAGTTTCTGGAGGGCATTTTACTTTATCCATCAGTCAAAACAGCAATGAAATTTCTTTAACTGGCTCTGTATTAAAAATTTTATTTTGTGCTAGCCTACCTCCTGTTCTTGAAGAAAAACTCTTAATTTTAAGGCTGTTTTTGGATGATTAATAATGAATGCAAATATTGTTTTACCTGAATGGAAAGGTAGACATGGATGAAATCAAGAAAATCTGAGGGTAATCTTGCCTTCACTACCTGCTCACTCTTTTTCCATTTACTGTAATTACTGACTCGGAGTGACATGAAACCAGCTGTGATAAACCATCCAATAATGGTCACCACTCACCAGTGCTGTAAAACAGGAACATTTTAGTGACTAATCCACTAAAGATATACTTAGCTCTTTTCATGTTTGTAATTGGTCCTATTAGAAGTGTGAATTTGTACCATTTCCATTTCTACCATTTGGTGATATTTTTGGTGTCATGGGTGTAAGAGTGCTAATTGGCTGAGCAAAAAAAAAAAAGGAATATTCTAGTGATATCAGTAACTGGGGATGAGGGAATGGAATCATGATCATAGTGGAACAGAAATCCATGGATGGATGAGAAAATCCAGGGGATAAATGATTCCAAAGGTAACATCCTTTGGCATCCATCATATGGATTCTTCATTGTAATTCAATTAATTGTTTCTTATGCTGTTATTTGTAAGACATTAACTGTATTGTTTCACTTTGTGAGTTATATCAAGCATGACTAGAGAGGCAGCATATAAATGTTCTAACAAAAATGAGGCTGCGTTAAATATATCGGTTACAGTGTCATGTTAGGATTTGGGAGACCTTCTTGTGCTGTGGAGCTTGTTAGATGATTTTGGACCAGTCATACAGTCTCAGCCTAATTGCTTTGTGAGAATAAAGTGTGAATATCTTAAACTGTCATGAGTCCTCACTGGGAAGAATCATGAGGTAATGTAGTAAATTAGTAAGTGATGTATTAATTGTGCAGGTCTGACAAAGGTTAACTAACCCGCATTAAGTGACCATGTGTATACTCCATGCATATGAAGAGGCAATGCAGCCTGCATGAAAACTAGAAGAGGGAGCTGTTTTGGATTAAAGGTATGATTATCCAGTGAAACTGGATAATCAAGACAATTAAAGAATGATAAAAGGCATGTGGAATGTTTTGTCTGATTGGCTAGAATCTGCTTTTTGACTTCTGTGTGGGACAATATCAATGTATTTTGTACACTCTGAATCAATACTAACTGGCAAATAAGAAAATATGTTTCTAAGTATGTAAAACACAAAATAATACAAAAGTATTGTAAAAAAAATTATGCTTCAGTGTTCAGTATCGTACATATATGCTGTGCTTAATAGCCAAGAATTTATTTTTCCGACAGAGTAATTTTTTGTATTTTCATATTTATGAATACATTATCTAGTTTTCTCCCATAATCTACAACGTTTTTTATTTGGTTTTATGTTTTATACATTTTCGTATGTATTTTTAATCTGTCAGCTGCCTCTTTGCCCTGATGAGGGCAGAAAGGTGGAGTATAAATTTTGTAAATACATAAATAAGTTTTCAGAAACCATATTGAAGAAATAGGCCTTCTTTAGGGCTTTTCCTGTGTTCTTGTTGTTTGGAGGGCAGATAGAGTGGTCATTGCCTCTTAGAGTTTCATTATTAGGTCCATTATTCAACATTGTTTTAGGCAAGACATTTCAATGACTCAGCCATTAGGCTGATGCGACAATGATGCCCTTAGCTGTGATAGTGATATGGTATTTTATTCAGTGATGCATGCAAGAACACTGATAACTTCACTGAGCAATGCAGTCATTGTCTCTATTGGAATTTACATCAAACATCATTAACACATTTTAACTAAACATGAGACATACTGATTTTGTCCCATGATATCCTGCATAGAGTAGGGATTTTAATTATTTGCAGGCTTTGAAAGTCTATGCAATAGATCTATGGCATAAGCAGGTACTAACAGTGAGCTCTCTTGAGAAACTGACTAGTATTTTCTGCCTGTGCAGCTGTCAGACAGCTGTACATCTTTCTACAGAAGGACCAAGGTAACAATTACTTTAATGAAATTGCACCTGGGTCATACATTCTCTAGAACCTCATGGGGCTTACTGTTAAAGCCCTAAGTAGATACATGGCTGTTGGTATGAAAATTCAATGCAGCAAACAACTTTTGTTTCCAAAGGACAGCTTGGCTTTTATGTTGGCCTGGACTGCAAAAATTAGAATTTGGCAAACACCTAAGAGCAGGCCTCGATTCAGTTTTTGGTGCCTCTCAGCATTTGATAAATGGAAGGTGTGAATTAGCCTAGCTCACTGAGTATGTAGATCCAACTTACTGGGACACTGGGCAAATAAGTCAAACATCATGTATAAATTCAAACCATACTATAAATATGTAATGTTCAGACTGGGCTCGTTTCTGCACTAGGAGACATACCTTTTTTTAGCCTTGTTTAGATTTCGATTGGATGCCGCAAGTTGAAATTTGTGTTCCTTATTTGGGCTTTCCTCCTGTCATTCCCTAGGCTGAAATTTCCCATATGTTTTCTGCATAGAGAGTTGGAGGCAACCTCCTATGATGTTTTACTCCCTTACATTTTTCAAGAAGGTTTTTTTTTTTTTGCAAAATGGTGTCTGCTTGCACCTTTCTTTTCATTGTGCTCCTACATTCCACCATTCTGTGCCCCTCTCCTCTCCTGTGGGAAAGGTGCCCAAGCACTTCCCTCTTCCCCCTGCTGTGCCATCTCACTATACCCCCAAAGCCTAATTCACAGATGGCTTGGAAAAAATGGTGCCTGCTTGTACTTTTCTTTTCATTGTGTCCCTTCATTCCAGGATTCTGTGCCCTCAGTTGCCTCCCCGGTTTCCCCTCAGAGATCCTGTATGTTATTTTATTTTTTTAAAGACTAGGTTATCACATTACAACACTGCTGTACTGTAACACCTAAGACTGGTTTTAAAAATAGAAACAGAGAAAACAGTGGGAGGCTGCTGCTGGAGGCATAACACCATGTTTCTGAATGGATCTGGGTACAGTGGACTGGCAGCCTCCCCAGAGCATCCTGTTCTCTCCCCACTCTGAGAATCAGATGCTGAGGCTGGTGAGGGAGAGAGAGGGCAGTGAGAATCCCCCCATACCTTTGGGCTGCTGCTATGGCCGCTGCATGCTGGAGCTTTCTCTGTTTCTAAGTATTTAAAAAGTAGTCTTGCACGTCACAATGCAGTAGCATTGTAACATGATAACCTAGTTGTTGTTTTTTTTAATAACATGCAGTATCTCTGTGGGGAGGGGAGAGGTATTCCAGAATGCTGGAAATGAAGGGGTGCAATTACAAGAAAGGTCCAAGCAGGCACTATTTCTTTTTCAAGCCTTCTGTGAATCAGGTGATGTTCCTAAGAAGGCTTTGGGAGGGATGAGAGTGAGATGCACAGCAGACAGAAGAGGGGAGCAATTGGGCACCCTTTCCAGGGGAGGGGGAGGGAGGACAGCAACGAGGAAAGAGGAATGCCTAAACTATTCAAAATGGTGGGCACAGGGAAAAACCCAAATACACATATTTCCGCATTGGGCAGCATCGAATTAGACTCTGCTTTGACTGATGAAATCAACGTAACCAGGAATTCACAAAAGACATGGTGAGTCAGGTGGCAATTCAATGTGGAAATGGACAAAAAATTCAGCCCTTTATAAATGGAAATAAAAACAATATTGGTAGTGCTGAAATAGTCTGTGACTGAAAAAGTCCTACAAAAATTTTTTCAACATCAGGTACAAAAAATACTCAGGAGAGGGCAGTATATAAATATAATAAATAAATTAATCAATAAATCATCTGTAAGAAAAATACTGCAATGTCCGAGTCTGCTGTGACTTTACACTTTCTCTGTGATATCCGAGAGTGGATATAATTCACTACATCTGAAGAAATCGCTCCAAAAGCCCCAGCATTTCTAATGTAGATGTCAGCATTTTGCTGGATTAACTTCATTTCCTTTCTCTGTGCCTCCAACACTGACATAGACCCATTATGCACGGGGGTTTTAGCGCACATTCGGGGTGGAATGGCGGCGACTAAAATCACGGATAACGCACGGAGCCGGCTGCAACCGGCCACAGCTTTGGTGCATGCCGCCGAAAAAGCCGCGTCAGTGAAACGCGGAAGAAAGCGCAGCTTCCGGGTGACCGGGGCGCAACCAGAAGCGGCGCCCGGATCGCCGCGTGCATAATCAGTTACTCTGGGTTTTGCCGCCGTTGCGCCCCGCCCCGTGCATAACTGGTGTGCGTCGCGTCTTCCCCCTCCGCGTTTTCCATGTGACCCGAAATCGCTGTTTCGGCGGCCATGCATAATGGGCCATAGTGAAGCAGTCTGTTGCTGATTGGTCAGGGTGTAAATTCAAAGACTGAAAGAAAACTTATTCCCGGTTGCCATTCCCTCTCAGGATATATTTTTGCCCTCCTTTTGGGATCTGTTTTAAAGTGGCTACATTCTAAAAGCCCACACTTCTATGAGCAAAGATTTGCCTTTTGGATTTACTTTCCCCTCCTTGTTCTCTGGGAGGCTGCTGACTCCCCTCCAAGGTTGTATATCCAAGTTCAAATTGATCTGAATTTGGCAGGATTTACAGTGGGAAAAAATGTAACTGCAGATATGACCACAGTCTCTCAGCTCAGTCTCACCTACCTGACAGAGTGTCTGACGTGGAGAGAGGAGAGGGAAGGTGATTGTGAGCCACTTTGAGACTCCTTTGGGCGGTAAATAGTAGAGTATAAAAACCAATTATTCTTCATCTGTAAGAATTTATCAAACTTTAACACAAGGAAGAAAATATGCGATCTGAAGAGAAACCAGTATGATATATCATATGGCTTCCTAGAAAATTTTATACTTCGTTTTCAGAAAGCTATAGTTGTTGCTGAAATTTAAATATTATCAAATTATCTACATTGACAATGACATCCATTTAATTTTACACAGAGAGTTTACTGGTAAACATCAACTTCAGAGTCTGAAAGTGTATTTCAATACCTCCACAATCTAGTACCATGGGGTGACCTGAAACTAAAAAAATATTTCTAGGTAATATGGCTCTTTAATTGAATTTGTTATAACTTTTGTTCTAATCACAAATAGCCACAAAAGTGCTGGTCATAGGGATACGTACTATAATGTACATACTATTGAGTAGGCAAAGGAAGGGAGATAGCAATCATAGTCCTATCCAAATTTAAACCCCCATTGATAGGCACTTTACTGAAACTTCAATCCTACATTAGACAAAGTTTTTAAAAATGGATATACAAATATATGTTAAGATTATATAGCTAGGTGAGATAAATGGAATTCTAAATTTTGATCACTCCTCATTTCCGTTACTTGAGACTCCTTAGTTGTTTGTTCAAAGGCAGCCAATGAAAGTGATGGGCAACAGATTCAGTACACAGAAAGGGAAGAACTACTTTACTACAAATATTTAAATTGTACAATTCAGTACCAGAGAATGCATTGGTAGCCATAAGCAGATGGCTTTAAGTAGTAGTAGAAGAAGAGTTAGTTCTTATATGGTGCTTTTCTTTACCCAAAGAAGTCTCAAAGTGGCTTAAAATCCCCTTCCCTTTCCTCTCCCCACAGCAGACACCCTATGAGGGAGCTGAGGCTGAGAGAGCCCTGATATTACTGCTCAGTCAGAACAGCTTTGTCAGTGCTGTGGTGAGCCCAAGGTCACCCAGCTGGCTGCATGTGGAGGAACGGAGAATTGAATCTGGCTCGCCAGATTAGAAGCCGGCACTCCTAACCACTACACCAAGCTGATGGTTATGTGGGGGCTTGGTCCAACAATGGCTACTAAAAAGAATGTCCATATTCAGAAGCAATAAACAGCTAGAAGTGAATGTATTGGCCTTTACCCCCCCCCCCAATATGCTGACTCTTTAGGCTTCTGGTTGGTCACTGTGAAACAAGATGCTTGAATAGATGGACCACTGGTCTGATTCAATACCCTTGATCCAGGTTGTTATGTTCTTTTTATCTCTTTGTCTTCATTAATATACAAGTCATCTCTCTCTCTCTCTCTCTCTCTCTCTCACACACACATCAGTGAATTACCTACTGTCATTTGAATGGAAAAGCAAACATTTTAATAATTTGATTTGTCATGAAAGTCATGTTTCTGTAATGGATAGAATCAATTTAATGAAGTATTTAATAGGCTGTGCTCTATTTCTGATAGACAAGGAATATTTTGATAGGTTTAAGGTATTGCAGCTGTAAATCCAGGCACTGTTCCATTAAGACTGTTTACTAAAAATAAAATTTCCTTCTTAGAAGCCAGATTAATTCTATTTGAAATCCTCACAATACGTTTGCCTTTGTGTTGCTTCTCTATCATTATGTTAATTTGAAACACTAAAATGAGTTTTCCATACCAAACTGCACTTGCTGATATTCAGCCTGTGCATGAATTCTGATGAAATACTCCATATTATAGGAAGTCATCTAGGAATGAGACAACATGGGGATACGTAATCGCGGTTACAAGTCCTGGCTAGTAATAAAGAAAGGACACCAGTGGGCAAGGCAAATTAACCTCCATAGTTTTCCAAGACATTTGCTTGTGGAGCTCAAAGCCTGAATATTTTGTCTCTGTGATATTCTTGTTCTCCTTCAGGCAGCAATTGAAGGTTAGGGGCTAATATAATTGCAGTATGATGAACAGTTCCTCAGAAATGCTATGGACACCTTTTAGCTGTAATGAATAGATGTTGATAGTGTTCACTGCATCTTGGGAGGCATTAAGAACATTTCCGAATCAAGCCCCTGAGACCTGTACCATTGTTCTAAAAAGCCAGAAAAACAAAGATTCCAGCAAAGTTCAAAATGGAGGGGAAGGTGTGCTTGTTCCTTTAATACAGAAAGCCTCTGTGAACTGAGAGACAGCGCCAGGGTCCTTTACCTTTGCATGGAGTTGTCCTCTCTCACTCTGCAGTTCACAAATTGTGCAGTTCAAATTTAAACCCTCATTGACAGGCATTTATTTCCTGCAATCCTCCTTCAGACAAATTCCCTCCCAAGTATCCCCTCTCATGGATCCCAAAATTCTTGCAGAGGGAAGGGAGGAAGCATGTTCCTGACTCTTGAGGCAGCTGGAAGCCCCATCCTTCCCAGCCATCATTTTCCTGGCAAAAATAATGGGAGTTGTAGATTTCTTAGCCTTCTGAACTAGATCACTTCTAGGCAGAAAGGAGGAAAAGGAGGCCATGTGCATAGTGAGGCAAACTTTTAAAATTTCTATTTCTTTTATACCAATTATTTCTCCCCAATAGAGACCCGAAATGGCTAAGGGATAATTAAACTATCCCTTTTCTACTTTTTTACCATCAAGAAAAACCTGAAACATTCTTTAGGTTTTGAGAAACCCCAGAAGAGGTGTGATCATGCAGAATATGATTGGAAAACACAGTTGTGTACACACGCACCAGAGGTCGCTCCCCTTCCCACCTCATCCAGGCTCATCACTGGCCATTTTTGGGGGACGGCAGGTTGACTTGACAGTATATGATCACTCGAGGCAAAGCTTGTTGCACCAAAGGAAACAACAGGCACTAGGGTACACCTGGAAATTATTATTATGTTTAATGATGATGATGGCATTTCCAGAGTGAACCTGGAACATGCTGAACTCTAAAGGAAATGTTGTTGCTTCTGGGCTCACCCCACAAATGGCTCTTTGCAATTGTTTTACCAGTCATTTCTCTAGTGGCTACTGGCAGATCTCCCACTATAGTGGGGCGATCTGGCAAAGCTATCTGAGGCTCCAGGGGCAGTTGCTGTATTTTGTAACTTGTTTATTTATGTCTTGTTGACTAACATAGCTTTCAATATGCTAGTAGCATGCTCCTCTTTCACTACCACTCTTCTCTATCCCCTGGAGGGGAGGGGAGGAGGCTGCTACTGCCAGCAGAGGCATCTGGCAGGCTCAATGAAAAAGAAGCAGGGAGGAATAGGCTATTAGACTGCTGGATGTTGCCTTTTCCTTGTTTTCCAATTATCTAGCTACTCAGTTGGTCATAGTGAGGAGGCAAAATGAGCATATGCACCATGTCTGGTTTTAATCTCAGTGTGGTGAAGTGGTCAGAGCAGGGATTCCCAACAAGGGGTCAGTGGATCCCCAGGATCTTTGGAGGGGGACACCTGCCTTAATGGACTTGGCTGCAAGCTAGGGAGCCAGCTGCTTGCATTGCTAACCTTCCTGAGTGTGAGTGAGTTCTCTCATGGTTTCTGCACCTGGGAGGGGGTGGAGTCTAGATTCCTACTCCCAACTTAAACTGCCTCCCATCTTTCCCCCTCAGTCCTTCTTGAGCCTGCCTGTTAACCTGGGTGGTGATGTCACTTCCTGTGACATGTAGCATTCAGGGGGTGCAGCAAGGAGGCCTGAAAATTATTTCACGGGCACCTCCATAATCAAAAGGTTGAAAAAGGTTAGGTTAGAGTGACAGACTAAGCAATGGCAGCTTGCTGGGTCATCAGTCTATCTCAATCTAGGCCAAGTTTCTGAACCATGGTTCTGTAAAATCCTGGGGTTGATGGATTGCCTTGGAAGGGTTTCCCAAATGGGTAGGAATTAATTAATTTTGTATATATATTTAAAACTTGTTAAATATTTATTGGGTGATATCATTAATCATCGGCAAGGCTGAATACTGTTGCCTTGCCTAGGAAGGGCTAATTAGGGTCAGATTCCCCACCTCCAAATCCCTGTCAGTTTCAGAAGCTTGTTGGGTGGAAGAGGAGACAACCTCAGAGCCTACCCTACGGCCAGTAAGTTGCCCTGGCCTCTTCAACTCAGAGAACCTGGGGGGGGGGGGGAAGCAAGCTGTCTCCTGGGGCAGCCTCTGTGTGCCTTCTGGAGGGGGAGCAATGGGAGGCCCTGAACTGACCCCCTGCCAGCCTGCTGGGAACCAGGGCAGCCAGAAAAAGCCTCTGCCCTGTGAATGTTTACTTATGAGTAAGTCATGTGAGGTTTGCAATTTGCAATCTGAAAAGGGAGGAATGCTTTCGGGGTAACCGTCACAGGCAATTGCAGCAGGGAAAGTAATGCTTCTTTGGGTACGACTGGGAGATGTAAACTTTCCTTTTCAATGTGCATGCCACATTTGTCTTGCTGCAATCTTTCCAAGACCATCACAACAACACCAAAAATTGAGACCAATGGTATGGAAGATGGGAAAACTGTATATGGGGCAAAGAAACACCATGGGGACATGTGGAGGGGGGAGACACTGTTTCCCAGTAGCACCTTCCCCATAGAAGAATTAGTTTTTATATCTTGTTTTTCATTGCCCAAAGGAGTCTCAGAGTGGCTTGTAGTAGCCTTCCCTTCCTCTCCCCACGACAGACACCCTGTGAGGTAGGGGAGCCTGAGAGAGCTCTGAGAGAAACTCTTGTGTGAGAACAATTTCCACCAGGACTGTGACTAGCCCAAGGTCACAGGGAATCAAATCCAGCTTTCCACATTACAAGCTGCTGCTTTTAACAACTACATCAAGCTGAATAGATTGTCATTGCCTTAACGAACACCGGCAGAAGAAACTGTTGCAGGAGGATGGTGTCTTTTTTTACTTGCTCACTGACTGTTAGGGGATTCTTTCCCTTTAAATTTGGACCTTCTGGCCAATGGCTTCTCAGAGCAATCCAAAACGGGAGACACTCAGGTATTTCCTACATGAAAAGGTGATTTGTGTGGTTAATAAGGTTTGCTATTTCAGAAGGAAGGAATGCTTTTGTCTTCTGTGGGGTGTGTGTGGGTAGGGGAGTAGCAACACAGCCCCCTGTCTACTCTTTCCTCCAGTGGAACTGATCTCTGCAGCCTGGAGAGGAGCTTTCATTCTGGGGGTTCTCCAGGTCCCACGTGGGGGATGGCACCCCTGACCAGGGGTGGGGATGCTAGCCTCCAACTTGGACCTGGAGATCACATTTCTGGGGTTTCTCAAAGCTGAAGAATATTTCAGGTGTTTCTCAATGGTAAAAAAATTGAGAAAAGCTAACATAGAGGCAATAATTGGGAAACCCACTGTAAGTTCTTTGCCAGCCAATGTTTTCATGTTTGATTGTAACATACAACTCTTTTTCATTTACTCTGATATTGAAGTGAACTGAAGAACGTTCAGGCTGAAAGGTTTTTAGTTCTTCAAGCACATTTTGCTGTCAATTTAAGTATTTTCATTGAAAGAAGAAATTTACAAGTTTATTGATTATTTGATTTGATATTCATTGTTACTAGCAATTACTGCTCCGCAGCATTTCTCTTTGTTTCCCACCTGAAGCCTGGCAGCCCAGCACCTCCATAGGATCCAAAGCCAGATAATCCCCCCTTCCCAGTCTGATCTCTGTTGCTTGAAAATGAACTGCTATTCCAGCAAATACCCAGGTCTCAACTGGAAACGGGGGTACAGTGTCACAGAGTTCCTCCCTCCCAAGCAAGCCCTTTCATCTCCAGTAGCCTGGAGATGCGTTGTTATTACAGAGTCTCCACTCCAAAACAGCCGGTTTTTTTCTTGGGAATATCTCTATAGTCTGCAGATGACCTCCAATTCCAGGAGATTTCCAGGCTATACCTGTAGGTTGGCTTCCCCTGGGCAGGAGCTTTTGCCCTGTAGCCAGCCCCCCCAGTAGGCCACAGTGCAGGTGTGCATCCTAGCACCCATTATTTCCCTGGGTACAACGGACTTTGCCTTTAGTGCTCTCAACATGATCATACCCCTGAATTTTCCCAATCCCCAGTCTTGTATTGCATGCTCTCCATAGGCTAGCAAACCTCATGTTCTGTAAGTATGATTGTGGGGAGAAATTTCTTTCTTTGTAAGTTATGTGTATGAGCAAGCATGAGAAATGTATTTCTATTATGTGCGAGCATATAAAGAGGTGTTGCAAAAAATGTTTCTATGAGTGCCTGCATGTGCATATTGAGGTAGTAAGAAATTGTTTTTAGGTGCTTAATTTCTTGAATATGTAATGGATACAAGTCTAGCTTAGTTGACTCCCTGCTTTTAAGGGATATACGTTGCATGAGGTTTTGCTTTCTCTTAATGTAATTTGTTTGGAATTAAGAATCACAACCTCATTTCTTATCTGAGAAATTGTCTTCAGAATGCTTCCTTATTAACATGATACATGTTCGCTATTTGCAGAGGTAGAGAATTAAATTGCTGGCTATTAATTTACAGTTGTCCTTTCCTTTCTTAGGTTTATGCTCAATCGGTATTCTTTGTAATATATAATTTACTCTTTCAATTGTTTAAAAATGTTGTTAGCTTTCTTAAGTGTTCTAATGATACGAAGATGGGGTAGAATTGTATAAGTAAATGGGTTTTGGACATGACATGATGTTTATTTTGCAACTGAACTCAAGTTGTTTGACTTGTGTTGCATGAATGTTTATTTTTATACTAGGGAGCCAGACTCCTTGGTGGGGGTGGAAATCCCCCTGTTTCAGGTCCCATCTCTCAGCCATTAGCCAGATGGCAGGTGAAATTACCCCCCCCCCCCCACATACACACACACATACATACATACGCACACAGAGACAGAGGGAAGAACATTGGAAATTAACATGACATGCCTATGTAACCTGAAAGTGACTTAGGCATGTTGGAGATGCTCTTTTTCTTTTTTGACAAAACTCTATAGTAGAAGGTAATTCCTGGACATTCACCCCTGGACATGCCTACATGACTTCCCAGTCATATGGGCCAGTGGTCCCCAACCTTTTTATCACCGGGGACCGGTCAACGCTTGACATTTTTACTGAGGCCCGGGGCGGTAGTCTTTTGCCGAGGGATGTCGCCGATGCCAACTGAGCCCCTGCTCAACACTTTCCCGCTGGCGCCGCTGACTTCCCGCCGCCTGCTGGGGGTCGCTGCCAGCAGCAGCTGCGCAGTGCCGTGCCGAGGGGGAGCCCCAGCCATGGCAGCCGCTGGAGAGCACCAAAGGTGAGCTGGTGGCAGAGTGGCAGAGCAGCGCCCAAGGAAGCAGCTGGAGAGGATATGATGTGTTACAGCTGCTGATTTGCATAGGTGTATCATGGTGTGGAGTGAATTAATAAACGCTTACACTGTTGGTTTACAACCACTGACATACCAGATAATTCCCTTTGACCCCTTTTGTACATTCTCTTTCTAAAGAATACCAAAACTGAAAAGTTTGAATGTTGAAAGATTTTCTCTTATTTTTTTCTGAATCTTATTAATATGCCAGGTTTACTGTTGCCGTTTCCCCCCAGAAATAATCATTGTAGATCCATGAAATCAGGCCTCTATAGGTAGACTACTCCATCGGTGGGGTTTCATCACAGAAAAGCCCTATCACTTGTTGTCACAAGCTTGTGAACATAGAACAGGTCTTGGGGTGAGGTTCTTAACCTGCAGCAAGACAATACAGCTATCAGTTTTGATACCCAACACTGCTTCCTTTTAAGCAGCCAGTTTGGTGTAGTGGTTAGGAGTGCGGACTTCTAATCTGGCATGCCAGGTTCAATTCTGCGCTCCCCCACATGCAACCAGCTGGGTGACCTTGGGCTCGCTGATAAAACTGTTCTAACCGGGCAATGATATCAGCGCTCTCTCAGCCTCACCCACCTCACAGGGTGTCTGTTGTGGGGAGAGGAATGGGAAGGCAACTGTAAGCCACTTTAAGTCTCCTTCGAGTAGGGAAAAGCGGCATATAAGAACCAACTCTTCTTATTTCCTCTGTTCTTTCTTTCTGTTCTTTCTTGACACCCCCGCAACACACCAAGAAATGAAATCCATTGATGAATTGTTAGTGCTGTCATTGTTAGTGCTGTCACCCTTTCTGACTAGCTATGAGAAAGAGATGGCCACCATTTCCTAGTTCAGATATAGTTAATATAGGGTCTGACTCAAAAGTCCAGCTCTGAAATGCTTTCCCAGCTCTCCCATGGGGTAACATTATAACCGTTTCTGCACAGAGGGGTAAAACACACGTGGCTTCCTGCTTGCAAAGGCAGGATGGTAAACCTCGCGTTTGTAGCCCACTATCCGGGAAAGACCTCCCGCGTTTTCCCTATGCCCCACTGTGGCTTTTTGCCTCCAGATGAGGCTGCAAGGGAAGACAAGCCAAGCATCTCCCCCCGCTCCTTGGCTTGTCAATCACAGCAAGCCATCCATCACAGCACAGCAGTTCTCTCATGGACCCGAAACGAATTTTTGTTCTTAAAAAAGGCACTTCCACGTTGTTATGGCCCCCCCCTCCACAGTCCCGTTTGTGTTTTCTGGAGATGGGGAATGAACGGTGAAAGAGGACACGTGTTGAAGCAGCCCTCTCCCAATCATCCAGGAGAGCATGCTCCTGGTTTTAAGGCTACTGTTTACACAAAATTACTCTTCAGGGTCAAGTTACCATGTCCAGCTTCTCATAAATCAGGCAAAACACAGTCCCATTTGTGTTTTCTAGAGGTGGGGAATGAACAGGGAAAGAGGGAGGGGTATGTGTTGAAACAGCCTTCTCCCAATTATCCAGGTATGTGTGCGCCTTGTTTTTAAGCCCACTGTTCACACTCAGTCATTCATTGGGGTCTGGTTACCATTATCAGCCTCTCACATATCTACGCAGACATAGAGTCCAAAACACCATGAATCCCAAAAAAGGGGGGAATGCCATATCGTTCTGGCATTTCTTCATAGCAATGCAGATGTGTTAATTTTGTATTTAAAATGCTTCTGTGTTGTGGCATTACTACATAGCAATACAGAAATGCCTTTTTCTTAAAAAAATAAATAAATTTGGGGGCTTGGGGGGGGAGAAAGTTTCAGTCCATGAGAAAACTGCTGTGTTGTGATTGGTGGCTTGCTGTAATTGACAAGGCAAGGAGAAGGGGAGAAGTTCAGCTTCTTGCAGGTCTCTGAGTAAGTGGCCTGTGAACCTAGTCCTCTGCCATCCTCCACAAGTATGTGCTTTGATTCTCTTTCATAGCCTTGATATCTGTTGTCAAGCTTTTTTTGTACACCCCATCTGTCAAATCAGCACTGGCCCATAGTGTTTTTTTTAATGTACAGACAAGTTCTTTGTAATATACTCTGTATCTTTCGTGATTGTATTGATTTCTATTCTCTCTCCCTTTCATCTTCTGTTTTTATAGCTCATCCACTAAATTCATTTTAGCCTCTTCTCACATGAAAGCTGCTCTGTGACCCAGACTAAATTTGTTGTCCTTTCTCCTACACTTTTCCCCATCTTCACCTTCTGTTTCTGGTTCCCTTTAGGATTTCCATCTGGTCCAGAAGCCTCTTCCTCTAAAATGGCCAGTTCTAACATATATGTATATGTTGCTAATGACAGACACATTTTCATTTCAGACAGGCTCCCTCATTGTTCATCTCTTTCAGTTTTTTTTGGATGGAGGGCCCTGTGGGTTTTGTGATTTACTGCAATTTAATTTATTATGCTTCTCCCAGGATTAGCAGCAGCTGTTTGAATTTTTTAAGTGTCAAGTCAGAGGGACAAGTTGTGTGGATTAAAAATATATATATATATTATCACCATTTCCATCCCAAAGTTCTTAGGCATCTTCATTGCTATTGAATTGCAGTTTTAAGTAACCTGAAAGAAGTTGAGCGCACAATCACTTCCTTGTTTAATAACAAACACCTTTTTATTCTGGCATAAACTAGCAGCCAGGCCTCTAGTTCATCAAGTTTATGCTGGAATAAAAAGGTGGTTGACTGTGTTAGATGCTGTAAGATTCCTCATTGTTTTTGCAGCAGTAAATTAACATCTGTTCCAGGTAGCCATTTGAAAATTGAACTGATTCAATTGTATGCTAAAAAACAACAATTTTATGGAGAACAATAGCAGGGTAGATGATATATCACAGTTGTGTTTTTATCTAAAATCTTTATCTGGTATACGTAGAGCCAGTTTGGTGTAGTGGTTAGTAGTGCGGACTTCTAATCTGGCATGCCGGGTTCAATTCTGCGCTCCCCCACATGCAACCAGCTGGGTGACCCTGGGCTCGCCACGGCACTGATAAAACTGTTCTGACCGGGCAGTGATATCAGGGCTCTCTCAGCCTCACCCACCCCACAGGGTGTCTGTTGTGGGGAGAGGAATGGGAAGGCGACTGTAAGCCGCTTTGAGCCGCTTTGAACCTCCTTCGGGTAGGGAAAAGCGGCATATAAGAACCAACTCTCTTCTTCTAGAATATGGAAGCAAGGGGCAATTTGGCCATAATGCTGCCCGGAGGAAGGACAAAACAGGTGTCATCAGTTACTCGTTAATGATTTGAAGGGCCTAGTGAAATCCTGCCAGTTTGGAAACATTCCATAAGACTATTGGCCTGCTACTTGGGATGATTGTGCATAACATTTAGGGTTGGCAGTCCCCATTGGCAGCCTGGGGATCCCCCATTTGGGAGCCTCTTCCTCCATTTTTGGGTTCTCAGAAACTAGGGGAACCTACCAGGTATATGGAGGGAAGAAGCATGAAGTGTTGACATCACCCTGAAGTGACACAGGCACATTGGTGACACTGGAGATTGATGCTTTGGTTGGGGGCAAAACTCTCTAGTAAGAATGTAATTTTACCATAGTTTCTGCCCCAAAACCAGAGCATTATCCCCAACATTGCTGACATGCCAACATCACTTCCACAAAATATCAACACACCATGTTAAATTTCAGTGTTCCTCCTTGCTTCCGGAATCTGCACCCTCATCCCCCACTGGCAGTTATAAGGGACCCAGCAACCCTAATAATCCAACACTTCCAGTGAAATGGTGCAGTTTCAATCCATTACGTTTTAAAAAATGTATATACATACATGCAAAATGAATTTATTTCCTTCCTTACTTAGATTCTTAATGTGCTGTAGTGGATAGTACATCAGATCAGGACCCAGGCTGAGATGCTTCTCAGTTATAAAACTCACTGCGTGACTTTGGCTAGTTACATTCTCTCTCGTAAAGGAGACCAACAACAAAGACTCTGCAGAGAAAGTGATGGCAACCCACCTCCACTTCTCACTTGGCTTGAATTCTTCTTGGTAGGGTCACCATAAACCAGGTGCAACTATCGCATTTTACACAAGCACATACAGTTTAGAGGACTGTATGTGTTTTTATGTGGGGTTTTTCCTTGCCCAGTCAGATGTATACAGTTTTCATTTGTGCATTAAACATTTTAAGAATGTGAATGTATCCCTATGTATCCCTTAAAGCCTGATCCCTATTGCCATACCATGTCTAATTCTGTCCCACTTTCCAAATATCAGTAAAGGGAGGAGCAATATGGAAGTACAAAAGTACACTAGATTGTCCCCACACTAGTTCATCTGAGCAAAGTGGGAGATGCAGCAACAAGATAGAATCTTAATTGGCATTGTAGTGAAGGGTGCTAGAACTGCAAATCCTTTTATCAGGAGATACTTTTCCAGATTTATTAGTGGCCGCAGTTAATGCTGAGACGGAGGTTGGTACACCTGGGAGTAAGGAGAAAGAAGTGCCTTCCTGGGCAGAGATCTGAGATGGCAGTAGGACCTTTCCAAGCTCTCAGATATAACTGGAATGGGGACTGTGAGAATGTTTCTACATGAAGTTTATATTGAAAACAGATGCCAGGGTTAAACTCTAGGGAATATGATTGCAACTTAAATCCCATTAAGAATCCAGCCTCAAATATGAATCTCTGTTTACATCTTATCCTAATTTCATACCAAATGGTCTTTATGTGCTGGAAAAAAAAATGAAATAGCTCTGGGTCTTTGATCCACCATGATCTTATTAAAAAGCCAGCCATGGCTGGGACCTGAATTTTCACCCCAATCTGTTACTGAGCATTGTTTTCGATGGGTTCAGAATAAGTGCTAGAACTTGAATGTCATTGAGTTGATCAGAATTGCAAATATAACAGAAGGAAGAGGACCTATACCTAATCTAGTGATACAACATAATACCACAATTCATACACACACAAATATATTTATATTTATATTTATATTTATATTTATATTTATATTTATATTTATATTTATATTTATATTTATATTTATATTTATATTTATATTTATATTTATATTTATATTTATATTTATATTTATATTTATATTTATATACCACCCTTCCGTATGACTCTAGGTGGTATACATATACATAAACATATACAAACATATATATTTCAGAAGCTGAAGGAGGGGATGAGTTATAGGAACCCATTTTCTATACAATAGACAGATATTTATGAGAGCTAATAAATTATTTTGCTGCTTAGTTTTTGATTTATAGGATTTGTTTTTAGATAGGATGTACTAAATTTTGCTAGGAGACACCAGAACATTGATTACCTTTCATCTTCAGGTCAATAGGGACTGTGTTCTACTTTCAGAGAAATCTGAAATTCCAGTAAAGCTTTCATTGATGAAGAGATCATTTTTAAATGTACCTAACTTAGTTACCATTGCGCAGGAACACTCAAGCATGCTCCCTTTTAGTAGCAACTAGAGAGGAGAAGTATGTCATTTGTCATTTTACAAAGGAGTACTTTAAAAAATATTTTACATAAGGCTCATTTTGAGCAAGCAAGCTACCTACTTTATTAGGGTTCAGTCCCATAGAGAATATGAAATGGGATATGATTATATAATGAATATATCAAGCCAATCAAAGATCAAGCCACTAAGTCCAGGATAGTGTCTCCTGAACATGGAATTCTGACTATTATTTTCTATGTAGCCTGTCTCTCTCTCATGTTAATAGAGATTTATTCAGAGCGTGAGCTTTCGAGTGCAAGCACTCTTCATCAGACTATGATCTTCTTACATGACAGGGAATATATAGCAAAAATCAATTCTGTTACATCAGTAGACTGATCATAGTCAGAGGAAGAGTGCTTGAACTTGAAAGCTCACGCCCTGAATAAATCTTTGTTGGTCTTAAAGATGCTACTGGACTCTGATTTCATTGTGCTACTTCAGACCAACACGGCTACCTATTTGAATCTATTCTCATGTTAATGATTTTCTAGTTAGTATCTGCATAAATAATACACAAGGGGAACCACACTCCATCAATATTTTGCATTCCCTAACAAAATTGACAATTGCTTACACAGTCATAAGAGTGGCTTCCTTTGACTTATGTGTTGCTACCATGCTTATAATTGACAGTAAAGGATGTTTTTAACTTACATTGTTGATACTCATGCCATAATGACAACGGATATGGACTGAAGCCATTCAGAAAAGACACTGTGTTATGAGAATGAGATCAACAGCCAACTCATAGGAGAGCAACCACCAGCACTCTGGCCATATCCAATATTTTGTTGACAAATGTCTAAAATGAGGCCCATTCCGCACAGATTCATTGTAGCAGGAGTATGGCAAATTGTAATCGCTACTAAAATGCAGTTATGCACAACGTCGTACACAATCTGCCACACTGAAACCAATCAGCAAAAATCACTTCATTGTAGCGCTTCCAGGGAAATCCCAAAAAAGTGGATTCACCCTCTGGAAAGTGCTACACTCTTGCAACCAATCTGCAACAGTAGCAAAAAAGACCTGTGCATTAACATTGTTGCGGTTTCAGCCAAGTCCCCCCTGGCTCTCTCCTCTGATCTTCCGGCGAAGCGATCACCATTTTTTTTCTCAGAGCAAGCAGAGAGCATTCACCCAGCGAGGCTTCCCCGGCTGCAGTCCCTCCACAGAGCTGTTTTAAGTCACCAAGCACCACACAGCCCCGTTTGCTGGTTCCCTTTATTTTCGGCCGAAAATCGCGCCCGTGCACGGGGGGGGGGGATTTTTTTTTCACTCGGGGAAGCGTGGCAACGATGAAACAGCAGCTCACAGGCCAGCTGCCAGCTAGATGGGTCTCTCTGTTGCAATGAATCAAGGCATATTTGTTGCAATGTGTGTGTGTGTGTGTGTGTGTGTGTGTGTGTGTGTGTGTGTGTGTGTGTTTTAAACCTGCCTTAAAGGGAAAGGGGCTTTTCGGGAGCATGATAACAGCTGCCCATTGGCTGCTCGTTTGATTGACGGCCAGGGGCGGAACAAAGCTCGGCAAATATTGCTTCCTTCCTAGCGATTTTTGCCAAGACCGGAAACCTGTGGGAAACGATTGAAACGCAACTAGATTCCACTACAAAGGCAGGTATGCATAATGACGAATTCCACTTAAAACTGCATTTTTTCTTTCCGAAACCAATTTGCCACATTGATCCTGGTGCGGAATGGGCCTGAGTCAAAGCTAGTAACTCTCTTCCACAGTCGTTGCAATAACAAATTCCTTAAATTATCTGATGGATTCTTATCAGGCTGTCCTAAAATTAATTATACAACTAGCTTTTTATTTGTAAGCTTCTGGGAACCATTGACTAGGGCTGAATCTGCATGGAGCTTTTATTCCAATCCAAGGTTGATTAAATCCCTGCCATCTACACTGAATGCGATGTCCATATTGATTTTGGGCAATTTAAATTTTCCATTGGCAACCAATCTGACTGAGCCACAGTGACCCTACCTCCCCCCCCCCATGATATCCAGGAACGGAGAAACTCGGTATAATTGAACAAGCCACTATGAGGGTTCCCAATATTAAAGTGTAGGTCTGTGTTTTTCCGGAATAATGTCCTCTCCACTGAGGTAGAGAAGCAGTCTATCCCTGATTGGCTGGGCACCAGTTATAAGACTTCCTAGTCCCTGGTTGTAAGGTTTTCCTCCCAAGATTTATTTTTTAAAGGTTCAAGGTAACTGTGCTCCAGAATCCCAGACTTCTCTCAGCAGAGATTTGCATCATTCTGTTAGAGGCTGCTGCTGGCTCGGCTCTGGTCCTCCCCCCTCCGCCCGCCCACTCACTCCTTTAGGAAAGGAAAGAGGTGAGCAGCCTCATGCTCAAGTGCAGAAAGGTTTCTGTTTCAAGTCCGTGGGGGGGGGGGCACAAAGACTGGGATTCGAGTCAATCTGAATTCAGCAGGTTCGACAGCAGAAAAAAAAAAGTAAGTGCAGAATCATCCTAGGCCTACAATTCTAAGGACAGAAGTCCAACACTTCTCCGTTTCCAAATTACACAGTAGTTTAAACTAGCCGAAGTAAGAAAATCCACGTATGCATTTGTGTTTTCACCAATGGCACATTTCCCCCCCACACACATACACCCAAAGTTTACAGGCAGCTATGATTATGCAAATGAAGTAGCTAGCTTAGTTCTACCACGCTTTTGACAAAATTCTTGACTTGCCATTTTTCTTTTCCCATTTACTGCAAATCTCTTGCTATAAACAATCATGAACCTGTTGTTATCTTTTTGTTGCAGCTCTTCAGTGTTTCTTCCTTCTCTGTTACACTATATAAGGACAAATTATGCTGGTTTTGTATTGTGATACCCAGTTATTCATTGGAGTAGGACTACTGCCCAGAAACAAGTGATCACTGAGGAATTCTCTGGCTAGCTGGAGCCTGAAGCAGATGAGTCTGTCTCCAAAGCTTATAATGATAAGAAAAATGACCAAGAAGTCTGTTAAATAGCCTAGCATTCAAAAAACACATACATTATTTCCATCTCTAGCTTCTTGCTGAATGGGTTTTTGTCCTGAGTGTGCATGATGCTTCTTAATGACAGAGTAATAATGAAGCTTTGTAAACAGTATTTCTAGCTGGGGAAAGTCATTTCCATAATGAATCATTTATTTCAATTCAGTTGTGGGAATCAATGCAGATTTGTTGGGAGGGCTGCAAGAAATCTGGAGGGCCACCCAGATTAACTCAATTACAGTATACACAAAAAACCTTATTTAGGAAGAAAAACGAGCACTCCTTTTCCATTCTGTCCAGCTTTTAGCATGCATATCATATATATACATTCCTCTGGACATCAAATAATTAATGGAAGCATAAGAGTCAAAGGTGGGGGGGAGCGATTGGCTTCTTCCTCTCCTTCATACCTTGCTGAAGCCTCTGGTTTCTTGAGAAGGAGGTTAGCAAAAGGACTCTGGAGTCCTTTAGAATTACTTGAGACTTGGCAAGATTTGAGTGGAAGAGCCTGTAGCCCTCAAATGCTAGACTCTAGAAGTGAATTCACAGATTGCCTTTACAAGAAGGATTTGTCTAAAAGAAAGACTGTTGGTGCCATTCTTAGCAGAATCATATCTTTCTGAGTTTATTGAGGTCAATGGGCTTAAACAGTCCTGCTCCACTTAAGATCTCCCTTTTTTACCACATGGTAGTGGATGCCACTGTCTTTTGAACTCTGGTGCTGGAGAAGACTCTTGGGAGTCCCCTGGACTGCAAGGTGAACAAACCGGTCAGCCCTAGAGGAGATCAACCCTGACTGCTCTTTAGAAGGCCAGATCCTGAAGATGAAACTCAAATACTTTGGCCACCTCATGAGAAGGAAGGACTCCCTGGAGAAGAGCCTAATGCTGGGAGCGATTGAGGGCAAAAGAAGAAGGGGGCGACAGAGGCTGGATGGAGTCACTGAAGCAGTCGGTGTGAGCTTAAATGGACTCTGGGGAATGGTATAGGACAGGAAAGCCTGGAGGATCATTGTCCATAGGGTCGCAGTGGGTCAAACATGATGAGGACATATTTTAAAATGCCTGTTGTGGGATACTTGTGCACTACTAAGGACTGCACAGGATCTTCATGTTCTTGTCTGCTACTAGTAGTTTAGGAAATGGCAGAGGAAGGGCCAGCATGAACGAACCCTCCGGTGGGGAAGCTGCCTAAGCCCAGGACTTCTGGTAGGCCCCCTGCAACTGACTTACTCATAGTTCTTATGCCACCCATCTGAAACTACTCCAGACTGCCTGGAGGCATTGAGGAAGGGTATGTGGGTGGTGCACAG
This sequence comes from Paroedura picta, assembly GCF_049243985.1. Taxonomy (NCBI): domain Eukaryota; kingdom Metazoa; phylum Chordata; class Lepidosauria; order Squamata; family Gekkonidae; genus Paroedura; species Paroedura picta. The sequence continues at coordinate 149,024,415 of NC_135369.1, forward strand.
TGGTGGCACTGGCACTCCTTGTTTCAGTGGCAGATGGTTCAGGAAACTGACCATGGACAGTGGGGCATCTTGCAATCAAGAGAAGGTTACATGGGCAGGTGGGGGGTGGAGGGGAGAGCATTAGCAGATCACTGGATTCTGTCTGCCCAGGGCACTCTAAAATTGAAACTAGCCCTGCTCAGAGAGCGGGTGGCCATAAACCTTCATAAACTTTTCTTCATTCAGACTTCCTGTAGAAACTGAGGGTGCTATTGATTATCTTTTCCTTAGCCTAGGTCTCAAGGATGAAGGGAATTCTGATAGTTTATTGCCCACAATTTCTTCACTGGGCACCCTGTTTCATAGATACAAGATTTCATAGCCTCACTGCCCGCCACAGGCCTATCTCATGTAGTAACATGCACTACACATGAAAATAACATATTTTAGGCCTAAATCTTTGCTCTGTGTCAGTGGAGGAAGAGCTATTCTGGGGACTGAAGTTTTATCCTGTGCCATGGTCTGCTCACTAACTCTTCAAGCAGCATTTGAATGTGGCACTCCACAGGAGCAAGGGAGCAGTTAAAACGATCTATCCACAGAGTCTAATGGATGACTTTAAGATTCTAGCTGATGACCTTGTCAAGACCTTGGATGCTGGGAATGAGAACCTCCTGGAAGTTATTAATGTGGTGGTCCCCTGTAAGCCAGTCCAGCCCTCAAGATGGAATCCAAGGTGATTTGAAGATGATGGAGAGATGCCACTTGTTCTGGCAGACCATGTTATTAGAAGACCTATGGGGCACTGGCGATAGCAACGAGTAATCTTACTTTGCAGCTGTTATTGGAGCATCCAGTATGCACCCAGATCAACTGTTTAAAGTAACTCGCTGCTTGTTGACTTCAAAGTCTGAGCCCTTAAACTCCCAGGAACTGACAGTTAACAATGCATTTGTAAAGGGTTGTGTGGGGTTTTTTTTGCTGAGAACATTTCTCAGACATGCTTTTATTTAGATGCTGAGATAGTAAAAACAAAACAAAACTCAGGACAGTATCCAGTCCCCTTGTGAATCACTGTAGGCTGGTTACTGCAATAGATTCTGCCAGGATCTGTGAAGGCCACCACTTGTGTGTTAGACCCTTGAACAGAAATAACTGAAAATAAATAATATATTTTCAATTATATCAAAGATTCTGACTTTCCAGATGGAGCTGCTTTCTCTTTTCCTATTTTGGTCTAGTCAGAAGGGAATCACTGACACATACTTTGAAAGATCCCCAGCTCTTGCTGTTAATTCTGATCTCCAGAATATTTGCAGGCAAGACCTTGACTATTTCATTTTTTTTTTCATGCAACCCTTTCTTCCAGTATTAGGAAAATATGTGATTTAGATCCTGACGAAAAGCTGTCAAGTTGACAGAAAGTAGGACCTTGAGAAGATGAGCACAATTGGGGGGGGGAGTATTTGAATGTTCCATAAGATTTTGAGAATGTAAGTGCAGTTGTTTGTCAAAGAATGCTTTATAAGAGCAACTGAATGCTCCATAGGACTAGTAGACTCAGTTATGGAGAACTCATGCTGGCTGTCTGAGACTCATGTAGCCATTGCTTTGGACTCGGGTTGCTTCTCCACCACCACATACACACAGTGCTGTTCAACATTCTGAAGCTAACTTCAGTTATTACCATGACTGCTTCCATCCTGGCTATGGTGGAACTTATGCAAATTTGGAAATCTTAACACAGTAGCATGTATGGGCTACTAGTCACATCTAGAAACTATAAAACTAATAGAAAATACTTACATTCTGTTTCCACAGGTATCTGATACAGGTTCTTTTCAAAAATGGCTCTTGCAAAAATCGGTGAAATAAGCATAAATATGGCAAAGGATGTAATTATGCATGATAAGAAAGGACACTGGGAATATTTTTGAAGTTATTATCTGCGACAGATATCTCTGCATTTAAATGCTTGAAAGGAAGCATAAAATTATGTTGTATGAAATCTAAGTAAAATCAGCTCCTTTATAAAGGTTCTGTTTCATCTCTGCCTAATGATGAAAACATAGTTGTGAATGTGACTTCATTTGAGAGAGCCTGAGTAGAGCAAGGCACTGCATGCTGAACAGATTGTGACGGGACTTGAAAAAAAATGGATCCAAGGGTTACATGAACATATAACAGGGATACACATCAAATGAAGTGCTGTTGTTGACTCTCTAGACCCTAAGCCTTTTATTTTTTTTCTTGCAAAGTGATTTCAGATCAGCTGCAGAGAACTGGTGTTCTGGGCAGAATGAGAATGGGGGAAACATGCAGTAGTCTTCTCATACCCTACTGGCTTCTAACTAGGAAGGAGGGAGTGCATGAAATGACTGCCTATTGGTGTGAACCATAGAGAAACCAGTCCTATATTGTGTAAAGATTGCCTGTGTGATTAGAAATAAGCTTTTGCTAGGAGGCATAATTTTGCTTTACATCATAATATATCACATGGACGTGTGAAGCTGCCTTATACTTAATGAGATCCATTAAGATCAGTATTGACTGTGAAGACTGGCATTAGCTCTCCAGGATCTCAGGATCTTTTGTATAATCTGTTTTATTCTTATAACTAGAGATGCTGGGGATTGAATCTGGGACATTCTTTTTGCCAAACAGTTGTTCGGCCACTCATTGGAGTGTTTGGGTGTATTAGCTCTTACCTTTACATCCAAAAGCTTGGTACAAAGGAGGCTGAAGAAGCTAGAAGGATTTAGCAAGATACTTGATGGGGATTTTTCTCTATGAATCTCAGTCCGCTATTAAAAGGAATCTGTGAATGCCCATTATCAAGTTTGAAAAAGACAATTCTTTTGTGGTGGCTACTGCCAAATGATGTGAAAAATTCCCTGAAGACAGAAGAACGTAATGTACCATTTCATGGACTGGTTGCCTATGCTGAAAATGCAGAACAACAGGTTCATCATTTGGACGCTCCATATGGAACTTTCAACACACTGAATTCCTACAAGGAAAAAATATGACTTCTCTAGGACCAGATGGCAGATTAAAAGGCAAATCACATTGTGAAGAAAACAAAGTTTACTGCAAAGGCTACTGTCTCTTAGTATGCACATTTTAACCAGTGTTTTCATATATCACAGGATAGGATTTTAATCCTGAGCATTACTTGTTTGGATAATAAGTCATTATCCTTTTCCCCTAGAAGCAGATTCTATGGTTCTCCATACCTTTTGTCACTGGGATGCTCTTAGTATGCAGCAACTTCTAAATTCAGTGCTATCAAGTATAAATTTCGAGGAAGAAAGGATTGTTATGCCATGGGAATGGAAGCTCCTGGTAATATCATTTTAGAAGCAAATTGAGTATTAACTGTATAATCCTCTTAGAAATTAAGAGCCAAGCACAGTTCTTTGATATAAAAGTTGCTAGTGAAAAGTGTTAGCCTATATTGGATGATATTAATACAGGATTTTCCTGTTTCATGTGTTTTTTCCACTGGTATTCTAGCTGCACAGCGACAGCATTGACCCATCTAGTAAAGGTTTTTCCAAACATTTGTACTCTGATAAGAACTAACTTTTTCCCCCATGCTCTGTCCTGACAGGACTGAGGAGCCACTGACAAACACACCAGTATATTACAGGATTCATACCAGATAATGTATACATGTTAAAATTGTCCCAAGGAGCACACACAAAATGTGGAGTACACAAATAGATGCCATTAGAGATACTATTTTCTGTTTTTGTTTTACTTTTGACTATTTTTGAATAAGAGAAGCACACAAACACACATATATAATTCCTGTGTATATACTACATATACAACCTGTTGTACAGTTTTCATCCTCATTTTTTCCTCCATAAAATATAACCATCTGATTTTGCACAAATATACACAATATACTTATCCATAGATATTCATAGATCCTTGCATCACTCTCTCTCATTGTTTCAACAGATTAGAACAGGCTTTCTCAACCTGGGTTTGAGAGACCCTAGTATTTCTTGACAGCCCTGGAAGGATTGTATGTATGTATGTATGTATGTGTATGTATGTGTGTATATACACACACACACACACACACACACACACACACACACCTGCATTCCCCTCCCAAAATGGCCAGTGATGGGCCTGTAGGGGGTAGGAAGGAGAGGGGCCCCAAGTGGGAGGGTACACAGCCATGCTTCCCGACCATATTCTGCACAATTGTGCCACTTCTGGGATTTCTCAAAGCCTGAAGAAAGTTTCAGGGGTTTTTTAATGGTAAAAAAGTTGAGAAAGCTGGCTTAAAATATGAAACTACTGGTATGAAGGATTCCACAGAAGACAACAGAATTTTGTCTTGTGATAACAGGTGGCTCAGATTAAATGTTCCTGGGCTCAGATCATGGTTTCAAGACCAGGAATATGCTGCAGGGTCCTCATGTCCTTGTACATGCAAGGCAATTCTCTGCCATTCTGTATCAGTGCTTATATCTGCATCAAGACTATCTCTGTGGAGAACCAACCAGGACTACCTACCACTCATAATTTGAAATCTTGTTTTAAGTAGCTTTGAAAGTGTGCTATTTTTAACCACAAACTTTACACTAAATTGTAGCTGCATAAAACCATGGAAAGCAGAAGAAAAATTGCCTGTAAAAGAGGAGGGAATTAAACCATGGTTTGGCAATAGGGAACATTGTAACTGAACCCAGGGTCCTTCAGATTAGACAATTGCCCTCCCCAGCAATTTCTGTGAAAATGTTATTGTGTGGACAGTAGTGCAGGGTGTCCCTTAAAGCCATAGATCAAGTTCAGTCTCATTAAATTAAGCATTTTTATGCTACATTGCATTCTACATGAAAGACATGAAAAGAAATACATGAACAGCATCTTTAATTTTACTTCAGCATACTGAGGCATACAAAACATGTAATTTGCTTGGGTTTACTGTGTGATTGACCGTTTATGCACTGGAGGTTTCATGCTGGGCTGCAGGCTGGAGTTTTAGTCGTGGCAGGTTGCCCCACCTCTTCCTGCACCCACATGGGGGAGCATTTGGCCCGGTGCACCTTATCCGCCCCCGATTTGTGCTCCTGCAAAGGAGCTGGGGCAGTGAAGATCCCACTGCGTAAACGGTCATTGTGAAGTTCTTAACTTGTAGCCACTCTGGGCACCAGAACTAATGGGAGAATGTGGTATTCAGGGTGACAAAAGTTGTCTATCCATGGTAGGATGACTACCATGTGTTTTATTTTGTTTTGTTTTTGTTTTTGCTTGTAATCTTTTAAGGGTTTTGTGTTGTTCTATTTTGTGCTAAAGATACATTTTATCAACAACTGCTTTTTTTCCAGTTGGAGGCTATTTTCCTCAGAATCCTAAAGGCACATATTTTCCTCACAAGTAAAGGCATATATAGAAACACATGCCAGTCCTAAGCAGAATTACACCCTTCTAAATTAAATGAATATAGAAGGGTATTACTCTGATAAGTCATGACAGAAAGCCCAGGATAGCCTGATCTTATCAGATCTCAGAAACGAAAGAGGGTTTACCAGGATTAGTACTTGTATGGGAGACCACCAAGGAAGTTTATGATTGTTATGCAGAAGCAGGTAACAAATGACAAATCATCTTGGCTGCGCCTTATTATTTATTTATTTTTATTTATTTGTGGGATTCTTCTACCACCGCTCCCAGCAAACCAGCTAGTGGTGGTTAACAACAGCTTAGCAGCTAAGAATTGCACTGCTAATTCCATCAAGTCTGCATCATATTTTAGTATTATCTTAACCATGATACAGGCTGGAAAATGAGAAATCACTATGAAAAACAAGACAGAAACCAATAAAAACTTTGCACATCCATTAGCTAAAGAAAACCATTAAAGTTTACTCCAAATTGTGTTCTTCCCATCTGGCTAGTCTAGAGCAAACTATCCCAGAGAAGAGATAGGTGAAGGGTTGCCCAAACAAGAAACAGAAGTTGTGGCAGTATTTATAGGAATGAGTAGAAAGGTGGGAAGCCCTAACCAGAACGCAACTGGGAAGTGGAAGATTAGTCTTTCTACGTAGAGTAGAAAGGTGGGAAGCCCTAACCAGAATGCAACTGGGAAGTGGAAGATTAGTCATGCATACTGAAAGGAGAAACTAAGCAAAGAAAACGGGGAAAGGAGAGCAAGGGCTTGGCCATTCTAAAATACCTTTGTGTTCATGATAATGGAAAATGGAAAATCAACTATGAAAAATGAGAGGTGGGGATTCTCTTCTTCTTCAACTGAATTTACCTAGGTGCCAGTGGATGAATCTACTGCTGTTCCAAATTCATGCAAAATGAGGATCTGCTGGGACAATGGGCCAAACCGTTGGAACTTGGTTCCTCATTGTTTGTATTCTGTTTTTTAAGATATAGGACTCCATTGGTGTCAGTACAGGATCTGAGTTCTGATATGAGAGAATAACCAGCCCATAGTTGGAGGAGCACCTGAATAAATAATCAGACAAGGTGGCATTCTTGATACAGTTCTACCTGTAGTGGCCTGGAGATAAGCAAATGATCTTTCCTGGATTGATAGTTGTATCATCCAGGAATTGTGTTTGTAGAAGGAAATTCAATAGCTTTGTTTATTATCCTGGGTTCCTGAGTCAGTATTTATGGCCAAAAGGAGTAAAGAGCTCTGGAGAATCAAAGAAGCCTTATAAATAACATAAATGAGACTATTCCCTGCTGGTAGTGCTTTAAATAGTTCATTATTTAGATCAAGAATATTATATTAGATGCTTTCCCTCACATTTAAAGGCCTCTTAAGGCCAAAAGATCTTAGAATGTATTCTTCCTGCACATTTGGCATCAGGGGACCAGAAGATCTTGGTGTCTCCACTGGGTGTGACAGGCCATACCATGACAGGCCCAATTAATTTGCCATCGTTTAATTTTTTTTTCAAATTGAGGACTTGCAAAAACCAGTTGGGAAACATTAAAGAATGGTTGCCAAACATTAAAGAATGGTTGCCAATCTCCAGGTTCAGCCCACAAATGATTGATTGCCAGGCTACAGAGACTACATCCGCTGGAGAAAATTGCTGTTTTGATTGGTGGACTGTGTGGCCTTAGACCCTACTGAAACCCCACCCTCCCCAGGCTTCAGCCTCAAATCTCCAGGAATTTTCTAGCTCAGAACTGGCGACCCTTCACTAAGCACGTGGTTGGAGCAGAGAGGTTCTTTATTTCTGAACTATTATTTATATGTAGCTATATGCATATTTAACACTGCTTAATTAGCCAAGATTTTTTTAAAAGCCTGGGCGACATCTTTATACATAGCTTCTCTTTCAAAATATAAAAATTCAGGATTGTCTCCTGAAACTGACAGGTACCAGATTTAGGACAACCAAAAGGAAGTACTTCTTTTCATAATGCATAATTCATTAACTTGTTCCAATATTATACTGTAATGGCTAGCTGTATAATGGATTTTAAAGGACTAATACATCACTGTAGAGACAAAATGTGGAAGAACATTTCTTTTAATGTAAAGAAGTCAACCACCATATTCAGCTTCCAAATGTTCTGAGGACCAGATAAGAGGGGATGGAGCTCATATCCAGATAGTAAAACTCATTAAGTAATCTGGTTTGCCACTGTCAGGAAATGGGATAATGGTCACAATGACCATTGGTTTGAACCATAGGAAAATTTATATTCCTAAATGAATTCATATAGTATTCATTTTGGCAGTAATTTGGACAGCTTAAGACCTACACATAATACAAATATTACTTTGTTTCAATTTCTTCAGACTTTTTTTCTTTTAATCCATTGGGAAGAACAGGAGTTTGTTCTTATATTCCAGTTTTCTCTACCAGGAGGCGTCTCAAAGCAATCACCTTCCCTATCCTCTCCCCACAACAGACACCTTGTGAGGTAGGAGAAGTTGAGAGATCCCTGATATTACAGCCCGGTCAGAAAAGCTCCATCAGCTCTGTGACGAGTTCAAGGTCACTCAGCTGGCTGCTTGTGAGGGAGTGGGGAATCAAACTCAGCTTGCCAGATTAGAAGCCGCTGCTCTTAACCACTACACCAAACTGGCTATACCAATGCTGGAAGAATCATCACCCTACTTAGCCATGAAGTATAATGGGTTGATGGGCTGACCCTCCTTGGATTTGTCTAATCCCCTCTTAATGCCAGCTAACCAATAGATATCACTACATCCAGTAACAGCAAAAATCAAGCGCTCATTGATTGAAGAAGTCTGAGCAAAATATACCGTCCCTCAACTTCATTGGGACCCTATAAATTCTAGTATAATGGCTCATTTTCAACTCACTGCCTTATACATATTCGCATGTTGGAAATGAGACCTTGTAAGTGGCCCAGGATTTAAGCAGAGCTGGTTTAAAATAAATACTATCTCTTTAAACCTATGGTAATGAGCATGGGCAGATCAGTCAAATTAAAATAAGTGCTTTCTTTTGAATATGAACATGACTGGAATAAGAAAATTAATGTTTGCACTGTGTTATGAACATGCAAATCACTATGTAAGTGCTGCCTTAATTATAATTGCTATTAATGATGAAATCAAAATTTCAGTGAATTATAATGCATCCTTTAATTAGATTTTGATATACAATTTCTGAAATAATTAAGTCTCCTCTAACTTGGATGTCGTCCAGGTTATATATAATACATAATGCAGGCTGATCATGTAATTAAAAATGTTTCATAAAACCATTGATAGACCTTGCAAACACATTATCCACTGACGTAAAATAGTATGATGCTATTTTCTTTCATCAGTGAATTATTTTCCAATATGGTACCCTGATTGATGCATATATTCATATGAGGCTTCTCTACTGTATTTGCTAAACATGATGTGTATGTCTGTAAACCAATTCTTTTGAAGTATGTTTCTATATAATTTCCTAGAAATTTACATAATAAAGGCCATTTTCAAACTGCCTTTGTATTCTGTTTTAGTAACTAGTTGCTAATGGATTTTCCCCCCTGTCATTTTAGACAGACCCTTTTTAGTAACTGGGTGCTAGCGGAATTTATTTACCTGTTCATACAAACCTGTTTGCATCAAATCAGCAAAGTGGAGTTGTACCACTTTTTAGAGAAATTGTTTTCTTCCATTTTCTACCCCTTCACTGAGCTTCTGAATTGCTGTGGTGTGCTGTTTAAAATGCCCAAAGTGTTAGAATATACAAGATCTACAGTGTGCATGATTCAACAGCATATGTTAAGTTTATCCTATAAGAAGCATTGGAGGAGATGTGTAGTTAGCATATTTCAATCAAGAACATTCTGGTATTTTTCAAATAATTTTCTCATGTGTCCTGACTGGCTCAACTGGAGACTTCCTGCTTCTTTGACCATACTTCCTCCCGGTTTGCCTCTTTCTCTTTACAAAGTTGTTTCAATTCTAACTTTATTCTTTAAGCAGCTGGTGCAGCAGTCCTTTGCTTACTTAAACTCTGCCAACAGCACCTAAAATGCTGCTTTTCCCCCTGCCCTTATTCACAACACAATCTTTAATGGTCTTTTAAAAAATATATTCTAAGTTGAGCCTGATAGCTCTAAACCAATATAGCACTTCAGTGCTATAGCAGCACAATTGAGATGCCTCCATGGAGTCAAGGCATCTCATTGGTCCCACTATAGTACTGAAGTGCTCTATTGCTTTAGAGATATTGGGCTTCATTTAGAACATTTAAAAAAACCCTCCAAGCAAGATCGTATAGCAAAAATGGGTGGGTCAGAAGTAGCACTGCTTAAAATGACCATAGAACTTCAGCGACAGCTCATTAATGGAAGGAAATTCGTTGCACGAAACCCTCATTTCTGTATTGCTTTACACAATATCAGCATGAGAGGAACCGTAAATACTTCATTTTAAAAAGCATTGCATGTGCTGTTTTCTTCTGTTCTTGTTATATATCCACCTGCATGTGGAAGGAAATTGAACTTTAGTTAGCTTGTGTGACCATGTTATAAATAATGAATACCTGTTGTCAAAAGAAATGTATATACTTAAATTTATTTTGTTTCTAAATAACAAATGAGTGAAAATAAATCATTACAACTTGATTGTTTCAGTACAATGTGAATTGTTTATGGTTCCCCTTATACTAGTGCTCTCCCTGTATACCCATTTCTTTGTATCACTATTTCAAAATCAAATAACATCCAGTACAGAATGGTAATGTGAAAATCTTCAAAGACTAATGCAAAAAAGGCTGAATCAAAACTATTTGGGCAGTTTTGTTTTGGTATAAATATAGTGTCATATTTATTGGGTGGTTGTTGTTGTTTTTGTGGGAGAGGTATGGAAAAGTTGAACCTGGAAATGTGCACTTCTTGCCTGAAAAATCTTTGCAATGTTTGGGTTTTCATTCTGTTGGTCCTTTTTGAACCAGTTTGGGGAATGTATATTGTTTCCATGAAGTAGCCTTTGAAAAAGGTTTGTTTGGGTGGTGCACATAATGCTCAGCTTTGGCAAAATGATTTGTCAAAAGCTACATGAGCACTTCCTACAGAATACCTTGTCAAAATTGTAAGTTCAAGCACAAAAACAAACTCAGAAAACTCAAGCCCTAATCCTGGGGGGAAACAGTTTCATTCCTGTCACTATGCCCTCCATAAGCAGCTGCCAATGAGAAATGTTACCACCTGAGCTGAAACTCTACCACCCCAAAGCATTCTAATTTAGCAGGCAAATCTGTCTATTGAATGCCAGTGGATCCAAGAACTGGATGGGGGGGTCAAGACAATAACAGAAGGTTCATCTTTGTGGTGTCTGTGGGATCTGCAGTTCACAGAGCCTGCCACAGAGAGGAGCCAGCAAGTTTATTCAGGAAAGAATAACTCCCAGGAGTGCTATCCCCCTCCCATTTCAGAGAGTGAGGACTCTTTTCCCACCAAAAGCCACCTGACCTGGGAGGGGCTAGCATTCTTCCCTCAGTTCTTTTCTTGCTGCCATCAAGAGAAGTTCTTCTGCAATGTGCTCATTGCCTCTGATTTTTGGGGTAATAGTTACCATTTGGAGCTTTAATTCCTGATGGCTTTGTTTAAGAAGTGCCATGACTGCGGTGCTAAAATGGCAAAGAACAATGGACACTCCTCATGTCTTCTCTGCATTGGTGAGGGACATGTTACAGGGGGCTATCAAGCTTGCCAAAAAATGACCCCTAAAATGAGGGGTGGTAAAGCACAATTGTTAAAGCTGCATTGTATGAAAAAGCTCTATCAGCAGCTAAATTTGGCCCAGAAAACACCCTCTATCTCCTCAGTTTCCCCTCATAGTAACGAGGGTAAGAAGGATGACAGCCAACAAAAAAAGGGCCATGTCTGAACCTCTGGCAAAGCAAGCAATGAAAAAGACCAAAAATTGCCAGGGAGGTCAGTAAATGCAGTGGTCCCCAACCCTCGTTCTGGGGACCGGTACCAGTCCGTGAATCACTCAGTACCAGGCAGCGGCTCCTCCTCGTCCTCCTCCCTGGCTGCTGCCTTGGAGGCTGCTCTGCCATTCTGCCACTGGCTCACTTTTGGTGCTTTCCAGTGGCCGCCATGGCTGGGGCTCCCCCTCGGCGTGGCACTGTGCAGCTGCTGCTGGCAGTGCCCCCCAGCTGTTCCCTAGGAACTCTGGCTGAGTAGAGTTGTCAGTCCAAGGTTGACAACCAGTGGAGACTTACCCAAGAGGAGGTCCTTGCTTGTGAATTCATGACATCACCAGCATTGATGTCACTTCTGGCATGACTCAGAAAAGATATCATAATGTAGAGGTGACATTCTACCATCAACCTATTGAATTTCATGGGTAAGTAGGGACTACCCACCTGAAGCTACCATTCAACACCATGGATTTCATTTCTAATTAAAAATGTATTTTTTCATTTCATGGTCATCACATAATAGAGGCTGCAGAACTAGCCAGAGGCAGACCAAAATGGTTCTGGCAAAGGCCCATGAGCCTTCCTTGCCTTATGGGCGGCTACACAGCCTACTGGAGAGGAAGACGGCATCACTTCATTCCTTTTCGCCAGCCACACCCCACCCAAGCCACCAGTGTGAAGATAGGCACTGCCATGTTTTCCCTCTTCAGATATACTGTCCCTTGGGTAGCACAGGTTGAAGCTAGGTGCTCTTCATTGCTGGCTTGGGTGTCGTGGGGCCAATGAGGGCAAAGACTAATGTTGCTGGAATAGGATAAAGCTGGGAGCCACTGTGCTTGTTCCTCTATTTGTTGGCTTGGACAAGGAGTAACATAGGCACAGTCTTCCCATCTTTGCCCTATGCCATAGTCTCCAAATGTGGAAGGGTCAGTGGTGCTTAGTGCAATGACCATGATTTCTATTGGGAAAGTAAATGGCTCAGTCTGCCCCTATGGCCAGCCACTCTTTGCATAAGTTCATAGATGATTACTACAGGATATACTGGTAACTCCAGCTGAAGATCTTTCTTCAAGCATGCAGATAGTGATGATAATTACATCTGTGTGCCCAAATAGTTAAAACTGACAGAAAGTCCTGCAAACAGTTAAGGAGACTTTGCATTGCAGCCAGTCGAAAGTTTTCAAATGTACAATCTATTCTTAGCTTCTTCTAATTATTTGAATAATAATCAAAAACATTACACAATACCAGCATTATTTGCACATTAGAAAGAAGATCATAAATAAAAATGCTAATATATGTAAGACAGAAAAAATAACCTGGCAGTTTTCCACCAGAAGGCCTTCATTAAATTTCTTTGAATAAAGATACATTGGAGACTGAGCACAATTATTTTTTAACCAGGAAATTTATTTTAATGCTACGACTCCTTAAATTCCTTTACTTACATGCCACAAATTGTTACCAAATTCTGACAGAAAATTAGTAGACTGCAAACAGAGGAAATAGCCTGTTATATCCATATGGACTTGTACTCTGGAATATGTTTGCTTAGAGTTACTGGCCATCTGCTCCATGGAATTGTGCCAACATATGGACTTTCTGTGTACACACTTGTCTCGAGAGTTAGGTGAGTGATGTGAGCTAATAAATAGGCCAATATTGCATCAGCCTGTGAGGTAAATATGAGTGTCCAGCTTTTTGGAGGGAATTTTTCCCCTCAAATAAAATTTTAATTGATTTCAGAAATTGTGGTGGAGGTAAAGTGCATTCTATTCAGTTATAATTCCTCTGTAGGCTAAAGATGTGAAACTATTTTGATACTGTCAAAGATCACACAGAACAGAATACAGTACAGTCTTCATTAGCTAGTTTGTATGGTGGTTTGCAGTTTTTTCTACTTTTATAGACCTTAACAATTGCAAACTTTGTTCAGTATCCCCACAAGCACCTGAGAGTCCCTTTATGGTGTTGGGGGTGGATTGTGAGTATTGTCTGGGCATTCTTTCCTCTTTGGTGGCTGTTTGGTGCTGATAGGTGTGTATTACAGTGTGCACTTCATGCCATCTATTGTGATAACTAGGGATGGGCATGAAACAGAAAAGTGTAGTTCAGTTCCATTTGTGGTGTGTCTGGTTCATGAGCCATGAACCATCACAAACCTCTAAGTGCCAAACATACTGGTTCAGTTAGATAGATTTATGATGCAGTAGACTCCCCCCCCATGTGCACATACTAGATGCTCCAGAATCACAGGGAATCTCAGGCCTCCTGTGATAGAGAATCACAGGGAATCTCAGGACTCATCTTCTCTACCTGACCTCCAAGTTTGGTGAGAATTGGATTTACAGGGTCCAAATTACATAGACACACCCCAAAGAAAGTACCCTTGGAACGTGCTTTCTGGGAAAATGACAGGTGCAGGTTCAGGAGTATATAGAATAGACCCTGTACAATCTAAAGATATCAAACTCTCATGGGACCGCCTGATACTGCTCTACATAGCCGCTAAGTGTCACCCTCCTGCTGCTTTGCAGTTTAGTAAACATTTTGATTTAGTGGAACCAGTCTGTCTGAAAATGTATCCAAACAACTTGAAAATTCATGGAAAGTCGTGCTGGTTGATCTGCCACAAACTTGACTTTGTGAAACATCAATTGGCCAAAATCTGTCACAACTTTTTTCAAGAGCCAGTTCCTGCTCATCCCCATAGGGCACAAACATATACAATCTGAAATGCGTGTGAACTTAGCAAGGGCAAAAACTACACCTGCAATCATCAACAGAATGCTTACATTTCTTTCCATTAGTCTCTTCCTGTGTCCTTTTGAAGACTATATTTTGTTGACTCACAGGGTGCAAACTGCAGCAACTGGAAAAATGCAGTTCCCTGGTTTCAGAAACCTCAGGAATTTATTTTAAATAGCAAAGGCCTTTAATCGTGAGTGATTTTGGTCCACCTAAGTATTCATACATGAGAACCACGTAATAGGAAGAATTTAAAACACTCCGGTTACTTATCTGCACTGTAATGACAATGTTTAAAATTCCCTACCTACATATTTTATGCAGCTCACTGCTCAGCTATGCAAGAGCATTCCCTCTAGAAAGAGTGTTCTGAGTAATTAGGAGAAAGTTTCTAAAGTATTTGATTCTAAATATAAATGTATCCTCTAATCCCTACTCTCTCTGGACTATGGCTATATGACTATGAGTTTAATACACATTAACAAACTAAGGTGGAGCCCAGGTAAAATAGAAATACAGATGGCTGGGAGTCCATAGGCTGAGGGTAAAGGAACCTGGCAACCAGTGAGGAACTGAGAGTAGAGTTGCCTGTTTCAAGTTGGGAAACTCCTGGAGATTTGGGGATGGAACCTAAGGGGGACAGGGACAATGCCATAGGTGCCCCCTCCCTCCAAAGCATCCGTTTTCTCCAGGGGAACTGATCTTTGTAGTCTGGAGATGAAGTGTCCCTAAGCTAGGGCATGTGTGTCACCTTATATGATACATGCCATTTTGAAAAAAAAAACACTACAAGATGTAGAAATAAGCCATCCCTTCAGGTTTATGATAGTACTTTAAAACAACAACACTTTAAAATAACAACAAAAATTTTTCCAGTACCTGTCTCTAGTTTGCCTCAGTTGCCACTCAATAGATTTTATTTAACACTTGAGAGCCCTTTTTTGGTAATGTGAACTTGATGTTGAAGCACACATTCAGTTGCATTGTGGCAAGCATGGGATTTTGACCCTGGGCTAGCTAGCTGTTGATGGGCCGAGTGGAAAATGAAAGAGCATTAATCAGACCCAGTTTAAGGATTCATGGGGCCCCTATCACCAGAGCCAATTTCAGGATCCGTGGGGCCCTAGCAGAGAACAATTGATGCTGTTACTTGTGCTACCCAAATAACTGCAGGAGCTCCCTGCAGGATAGTTGGAACTCTGGAAGCAACTGACAGCTTCACTTTGTTGAAAACATTTCTCAAACCCTGGTGGGACACACAAACACATTGTCCCACTACCTGAGGGGACCTTCACACTTATGTGGCTTGTGGTTTACACGCATGCTCAATGAGTGATGTACACACTCAGTTACTAACAGAGTATGTGTATCACCTTTTTTTTTTATCCTGGTAGCCCAGAAGCCATGTAAATTTGAAGACCCCCCTAACATACACAGTGTGAAGGCCCCCTAACCATAGAGCACTGCTGGGCCCCTTGGAACCATGGGGTCTGTAGCACATGCTCTATGTGATACTAGAATAAACCGCTTCTGGTATTAATGCATGAGAAAAAGTGAGAAGAAATGGGATTCCTGGCAGCTGGTTTGCCTCCAGAGTTTTTGCTATCTATACCAGTAACTTTATGATGTCGGGCAGAAGAAGAGATAAGGATCCCTGCCACCACTACTATGTGCAATACCAGTTAAAATAAAGAGTGGGAGTTCTGGACTGGGTCTACCAGATGTGAATGAAACAATTTCACGTCCAGATTGCTTCCCCTTCTCCTTTTCTTCCCTCTGCAGCTCCTCCAGAAAGGGTCAGTTGGAATACACGGTCACTCAAGGGGAAATCAGCAGCTTTCATGTCAACACTCTTCTCATTGGCACAAGCTGTTCTACCAACACAGCAAAAATCAAGGCAGTGCCTGCTGATTTCCCTGTTTGCTGCAGCTCTCCTCCAGTCATTCCACATCTTCTTCTAAAGGTTCTCCTGCTGTCAGGAACTGCTTTGCAGCAGCAAGGAGATTACAGAAAGAATGTGATTTTGTGAACTCCTTCCAGTCCTGGTTCATGGGATCCAATACTCTTTGCTGCTGAATTCTTCTTCTAAAATGTTTGACAGCAACTTTTTTTTGTTCTTCTAGAACATATATTTTATCACTATCATAAATATTCTGTTTATTTTTCCAGTTCAATTTTGTGGGCAAATTGCTTGGTCCAAGAGGAAATTCCTTGAAAAGGTTACAAGAAGAAACAGGGGCCAAAATGTCTATCCTGGGGAAAGGTTCTATGAGAGACAAAGCAAAGGTACGTTATCCAAACTTGATTTTCCATAATGTTCAGTATAAATGACATTATTTCAGTGTGTTTTGTATTGAGTGGGGAAATTTAGTTATGGGAGGAAACATATTTTTGACAGGATTTGTGATTTGATTATAGTTATCTTGTTACATGCATAGTGACTCCACACAATTTACATGTCCATTTTCATACTGAAAAGTTATCCTGTAACTTAAAGTACTTTTGTGCAATAGGCAAAGTGTTCACACAGCCTTCTCTCTCTGTTTTTTTGCCTTCAACTCGCAACTGACTTATGAAGACCTCATAGGGTTTTCAAGCCAAGAAATGTTCAGAGGTAGTTTGCTCCTGTGTCACCCGCCACCCTGATATTCCTTGGTGGTCTTCCATCCAAATACTTGCCAAGGCTGGCCCTGCTTAGCTTTTGAGATCTGACTAGCTCAGGTTAGCCTGAGCTATCCAGGGTGTAGTCTGCACAGAGAGCTTTTTACCCACTCCCAGATCAACGAAATTCCTGCAGTCTACACTGAATTCAATTTCCGTTTTGATTTGGGGTGCTTTTAATTTCCCCCCTGCAACATGCATGATTGATTCGTAGTGACCCTACCTTTCCCCCACAATATCCTGGAGTGGATAATAAATGTGCAGATTTTTGCTTTTTTCAAATTAACTCACTGCTTTGTGTCTCACAGCAAAGCAGTCTTCCCTGATTGGCCAGGGTGTCAGTTCAAAGACTTCCTGGTTCCCAGTAGCAAGGCTTCCCTTAAAGTGACTGCTCTCCAGAAGCCCTAACTTATCTCAGCAGAGATTTGCCTATTTTCCTATTGTTATTTCCCTCTCCTCTGCTGTCTCCAATCCTCTCCCCTGCCCCTTCAAGAAAAGAAAGAGACTCCTGCTGCAATTGGAACCCCTCCCCAATCAAGTGCAGAACACTTTGTTTCAGTGTTGCGGGAGGGGGGATAGAGTTCAAATCAATCTGAATTCAGCAGGATCCACAATGGAAAAAACAAAATAAGCTTTCCTTAACAAAGGTTCAGCAGGGGAGTTCTTAAAGAAAATATTAAGCATTGCCAGAGGTAAGTGATCTTCCTGGGTGCACATGAGAAGAAGACTGAGGAGGAGGTGGTGGTGGTGGTGGTGGTTGTCGGTCAGAACAGCTTTATCAGTGCTGTGGCGAGCCCAAGGTCACCCAACTGATTGCATGTAGGGGAGCACAGACTCACACCCGGCTTGCCAGATTAAAAGTCCACACTCCTAACCACTACACCAAGCTGGTCCATTCCTATCAAACAACTGTGTATTTTACTTATGTTGGATCATAGCTTTCAGTCACATACCATGCAGCCTAGAAGGATCAGTCAACACAGCAAGAGTGGGAGAAAATACTCCAAGTGGAGAATTTAATAGCCCTAAACAAAAGGAAAGTAATTCAACCAGAAAGTTTTGTTTATTGCTGATTACTTGATTCCGCATCTCTTCCTGCTTCTGGTTCCACAGATGTCTGATGGAGGTGCAGGTCACAAGAGTAGCATGTCTGGCATTTCTCCATCTTCACCAGGCAAGCTACTAATGTCCTATCTGTCCCCAGAGGTCCACAGTGATCCATGCAACCGTCACCTCCAGAATTGATTTCTGTAACTCTGTAGGCCTTCCCTTGTCCTTGATCCAGTAATTGCAGATGGTACAGAATGCAGTAGCTAGGGTCCTCACAGGAACACCTTGGAGGGCCCGTATCCAGCCAATGCCGAGGCAGCTGCATTGGTTAGCAATTGTGGCTCAGATCAAGTTTGAGGTTCTATTAACCTTCAAGGCTCTTCACAGTCCACATATCTGAGGGACTGCATATTGTCTTATCTTCCCACAGTGTTTTGCGCTCTGCGAATACTAATCTGTTGGTGATTCCTGGCCTGGCCTCAACCAGGGCCAGGGACATTTCAGTCCTGGAATGAGATTCTGGAAGGGCTGAGGGCCCTGCAGGAGATTTCACAGATCCGCAGGGCCTGCAGAATGGAGCTCTTCCACCAGGTTGAGGCAGGGGCATGGAAGTTCAAGGTGCCCCTCCTCATATAAAGAGCTATAAGTATGTTTAACAGATCAGATCTATCTGTACTGGAAATAGTTGGCACCCCTGGAAATCTATGCCCTGTGTTGCTGAGAGAGAGGGGAGGAGGATTGGGGTGATGGGGAGGATGGATACAGGATGGGTTTTTAAATTTTTCGCTGCCAGAGCATGTTATTTAATGTTTCAACTGATGTTGGGTTTTATTTTCTGTAACCTGCTGTGAGACAATTTACGAGAGCTGTGGGTAAGAAATCTAATAAATAAACTAATAAAATAAAAATAAATGCATTCACATTCCACTCAGAAATTAAATTGCTACAGTCTCTGGGAAGTTGTTTAACCCTCAGCTCTAGCAATTCACTATAATAATAGTAGTAGTAGCAATAATAGTAGTAGTAGTACTAGTATCCTCACGATTAAAAATATAGATTTGATTGAAATAGACAAATGAGAAAATACAGACCATCCCTAATAAGGAAGAACACTGGTGCCTGGACACCTCAAAAGGCAGAAGGGAACCATACCTGCTGATGCCTGATGCTGCAGTGATGAAAGAAAATAAGTCCTCCACAGCTCTCCATGCTGCAATGGTGGCCTTCAGCAGGCTCTCAGGTGTGAGAGCTCCTTCCCATGAGATGAAAACAGCCAAAGAGAGATTCCCTCTCCATGCCAAGAGGTTTTATTCTCTCTGTTTGCCTACCCACTCTCATGGATTAAATAAGGCTGGGCAAAATTAAATTTTCTGCTTTCCCTCATTTAGTAGCAGAGCTTTTTGAGCCATGGGAGGTATTGCTGGGCAGAGATGGTGCATCAAATGCAACCTCATGTGGTTTTGCACTGTCAGTGCTTCTTGTGGAAGATCTCTGTTTTGCAGGCTTTGCAGAGCTCACTAAGCTCTGACAGGGCCCTGATGTTTTCTAGGGCACATTCCACCTGGCTCTGGTCAAGGCCAGCGAAATTTCTCTGAGGCCTGAGACCAGTAGCCTGTTTATATTGGCTGAGCTCAAGGCTCTTCAGGATACATAATTGGAGAGGTTGTCCCATAAGTATGAAGGGCCCATGTCACGTATGGCCTTGGAGGTTAAAACCAACACCTGAAACCTGACCCAGAATACAATCGGTAGCCAGTGCATCTGCTGGAGAACAGGTTGGATATGAGCCTTCCAAGGAGTCCTAGTCAGAACCTGGGCTGCTGCATTTTGCACCTATTGCAGTTTCTGGATCAGGGTTAAGGGAAGGCCTGCATAGAGCAAATTGCAGAAGTGACCATCACATGGATCACTGTGGCCAGTTGTTCCAGGGCAAATAGGGTATGAATAGTTTGGCTTGGCGAAGATGGAAAAAAGGCCAGGCAAGCTAGTGTAAGGAAGGAACCCAGAGTCACTCCCAGACACTTGATAGGCTGTGCAGTGGTAAGCTGTGCCTTGTCTTAGTTCTATCACCACTCCTGTAGCTGACGGTGTAGAAAAGGAACACATCAATCTCAACAACACTTTACTGGCTGTAAGCTCCACTAAGGAGACCTGACGATGATTTTCAATAGACCGCCTTAGGACTGCTCTTAAATGCAACATTGTTTTAATTATAGATCAGTGCCTGTTTTTGTTCATTGGTTGCAATCAATCTCTTGTATTGTTATTTCTCCCGGCACAGCATGTTTATCAGTTAGGAGTTATTTCTGACACTGTATTCTAGAATTGTGGTTACTCCTGTCTCCCTGTCACCTCTGTTGTTCATCTCAGCCGTTAAAACTGCAGAACAGCAGAGCAAGTAATCAGTTTAAGATAGAAGTGGATCATTAAGTTGCCATTTTCTGTAGCATTGTCAGTCTATTTGATGCCGCAGCAGTCTCATATTGCTGTTGTATTTAAACAGAATCCTGCTTGTTAAAATTGTCATCAAAATCAATCAAGCAGATCCTGCTTTTGGCAGTGGGCGTTGGGAGGTTGTTGAGAGTTTGTGTCATCCCCCCCACCCTGAAACTCAAAAAGTTATTTGATCTCAGGATTTAGCAAAGGGTTGACCCACCTTAGCTGGTATCTGTGGAGTGCTGGGTACTCCTCTTAGAGAGCCAGTTTTAAGGTATGTCCTGTGAGTATAGACCTATAGGAAGTTCTGGTGTACAGGACTCATTTAAATGGATGAAAGATGCTTCAAAGCAGTAATAGAACCCTCTGCCTTCATCTCAGAACTTCAGTTGTCCATCCCAAGAGCTTCTTCCTGATTCCGAATCCATATCCAGCTCATTCTATAGGTAGCTTCCAAATTAGTGACAAAAGAAAAAAAGAATCTATCCAGTGGCTTAATAAAGCTTGAAAAGATAAAGAGTCTCTTATATTATTTATTCAGGCTTCGACTCTGCCAATGGCAGAGTCGTAGCCTGAATAAATAATATAAGAGACTCTTTATCTTTTCAAGCTTTATTAAGCCACTGGATAGATTCTTTTTTTCTTTTGTCACATTCTATAGGTAGCAGCATAGATATGAGATAAATAGTTTTAGATGTTTATTATTTATTTAAATATTAACATCCCATTTTTCTCCCTAGGCATCCTAGAGAGATGTGACATCACTTCTGGGTTTCCCTGGTAGTGAAGTCTACCAGCCCTTACAGGAAGCCGCCCCTTACATCTTTGCCCCACCCAGTTCTGTTGGTTGCAACCCGACTCTTGCCCATGATCTGGTACCTCTTGCAATTTCCAGCCCTGCAGACAGGAAGGAGGAAAAAAAGCACAGTGACATATGCAACCACAATTCCCTTCCTTGCCTCCAGAAGTCTGTTGATTACTGGGTAGAAAGACCCCCCCTTTTTCTTTTCCTTTTTTTGGGGGGGGGGAGTAGATCTGGAAATGTGTGACTATGTGTAAAACATTGACCTTTTTTAAAATCAATGAACTGCAAAACTTTGTGTCTAAATTGCATACCATATTGGGGTTTTTTTTGTTTTTTTAAAGAACCAGCTGTATAAGTTGTTTGCTTAACATAATGGCTACTGGAGGAAAATGTGCCCATCTTAAGCTAACAGCCAATTTCCACTGAGATCTTATGACAGGTGGAAATAACAGACTCTCCATCTTGAGAACTCTGATTACCCTGCTGTCTCATATGATGCCTTTAAAGCTTGTCATTCTTATACTGGGCTGGCAGTTCAAACATATAATAATAAGTCTTTTCTTCAGGAGTTAAAGGGATGGGATTAAACACAGTCAGGATGAATTGATCAACTCACAATTCTCTTTTTCCTTGGTTGTCCTACTTTACCTTCTTATCAGTTTGTAAAACAATTTCAGTAGGTCTGGAAGAAAGTGATGAAGGAGAGCAATTAAAATCTTACAGACAAGTGAAATTTGATTACAAGTGGAATTATATATAGGCATTAATTCTCAGGAACTTCATATGTGATGCACCAAGTTAGCAATCACTAGTAATTATATTTGCAACTACCGTTTCCAAGATGAAACTTTGGTTACTAATTATGTGTCATTAAATACATGCTTATGCATGCAAATAAAGAATTGTTTTCATAAACTCTGCTAAATGAGGTTGTTATGGCCTGCATGTGCAAGGTACTCTCGCTGGTTATTGTCTGCTAGATTGCATACTTATAAGGCATTGTAAAAGACGTGCAATATAGGGATAGTAAAGGGAGAAGTCCTCTGTTTTAGACTATATGTGGCTTTTTCTCAGGAGCACTAGGGATGGGCACAAACCTAAAAATTCTGGTTCAGTTTGGGTTGGCCCCTGAACTAAACTCAGCCCAAAATGCCCTGAACCAACCAATTCAGACTTTTCTTTCTCCCAACCACGGCAGTCATTTAACCTGTCCATTTCACTTCCCCTGCTTCAAAATGGAGGGGGGGGGAAAGCAAAAACAGAAGGTTTAATGGCTCCCATCCTGCAACCTGTCTGCCACAGAGTTCCCCCCTCCCAAGCAAGCTCTTTCATTTCCAGGAGCCTGGAGATGAGTTGTTGTAGAGTCCCCCCTCCAAGACAGCCATTTCCCCCTGAGGAGCTGATCTCTATAGTCCAATTCAAGTCCCGCTGGATCTCATCAGGTTAACAGCTCCCCAAGACAGCTGCATGTCATTGCAGACAGTGTCTTCAGAGGCAGCTGACAAATAAAAGATGCAATGCATGGCTTTTAGCCCAATGTAAGCTGCTTCAAGGAGATATATCTTCTTAAGATGAGGCCTGAGCTAGCAGAAGATACCTATTTAAGCACAGCCGAGAGCCAAAGTAGGTGTGGAAGCAGCTTCCAGCCACAGCACTGATCCCCACCATGCCTGATTCTTGCCTGTCTCCTGCATCACAAGTCTCCCTGAAACTCTGGAGCCTGGATTGATGCTTTGGACTATGCCTCTAGATTTGTTCTACCTATTTGACTGGAACTTTTCAGCTTTGACTCAGCTCCCGTAAGCATGATCTCACCTTACCCAGTTCAGCTTGGACTCCATCTGGCTGCTGCAACTGGACATCAGCAGCCAGAGGGAGCAGCCCTGCACATAAACATTTAAACCTAACACAGTCAGCTGTGGACTCACACTGCCCAGATACTAGATTTAAATGGCTCCAAAACCAAACTGGGTAAAAGTCCAGTAAATGTTTAGGAAAGGCACCATGGCTCCAGGCCAAGGTCAAACCAAATTTTGGGTTGTGAACCAGTTCTTGCCCACCAAGTCAAGCATGATGTACATGAGTGATTTTTGTCATCTGCAACTAAGTGGGCCTTTGTACTGAGGTTGTTTTCAGAATTCTCATCTGAATTTGGCTCTGGCTTTGAGAATTCTGAGTTCCTGATCAGGTTTCCAAAGTAGAATCGTTTTGGTATCATTAGCATCATCTGTAGTTCTATTTCTCCTTTATCCTGCACACGATAAATGAGTAAACCAAAATCAAACTATGATTTCCAATTCCAGGTTGAAGGACAAGGGCAAAGGATAGTATAAACAGTTTGGTTGTAGCTGCCAAATATGGTCTATTTACAAACAAGGGGAACTTGATGGAGGGGGAGAGTTTACAATGAGATGGAGAAGGAGAAGCAGAAGAAGAGTTGGTTCTTTTATGTCGCTTTTCTCTACCCGAAGGGAGTCTCAAAGTGACTTACATTCAGCTTCCCTTTCCTCTCCCCACAACAGACACCCTGTGAGGTAGGTGAGGCTGAGAGAGCCCTGATATTCCTGCTCAGTCAGAACAGCTTTACCAGTGCTGTGATGAGCCCAAGGTCACCCAGCTGGCTGCATGTGGAGGAGCTACATCTAACTCAACCTATATATTTAGGTTGTTAGATAACAAATAAATTCTTTGTTCTAATCATTGAGGGAGATCTATTTCACTGTAACAGTAGTCTTACAAACCCATTTTACAGAATACAAAGCATGACTACAGTCATTGTTACTGCATGATTTTGAAAAAAAGTTCACATCAACATTTCCAGGACTGAATCCTACAATTTTATTCTGCCAAATGTGATCCTACAGCATTCCCCCTAATAGTATTTCTGCATTGAAGAAAGATGTCATCTATCAAATAAATTATTTCTCCATCAGAGCAAAGAATAATGCCAAGAAACAGCCTTCATTTTATGATTCACTCCCCATTTCAGTCTTGGTGTTAAGATCAGCTTGCCTCTAGGTTTTGATCTCAGCAGTCAGTTATATTTGTCCATCATGGAGACAAAAGGTAAAAAGCTAGAAGAGGAAGATGATATTCCCATAAAAGTATATCAACACATGTCTTCTGACCAAACATTGCAATAACCTTTTTGTTTTAAAGTGTAACTGATTCTATGACGTCTATCATCTCATTTGCTGTCCTCGCTTATTGAACTTTCCTTTTCATTAATCGAAGGGAATAACTTAATATTATTTTTTCAAAACCAATCCAACATGAAACTGAGGGAAATTGCTGGGTTTTGTACAATGCTTATTGTTTCACATGTAAAGTGACAGTCAATTGTACAAATTGTCCTACTAACATTATGGGTTATTACAACCTGCAGTTTGGCATGTCAAAACATCTTCAGGACAGGAGATCACAGTTAATACAATCATCTGGATATCTTGTAGATTAGAATACACATATATAGGAAATAATATATAGTTTTTAATTTCCCTAAATAATAGTTTCTGTGATCTTGAAAAGCATTAAACAACATGATATTATTGTGGCAGAATAAAATGACAAAATACCTATTGTAGTTTTGCCTCTTACTCCCTTCCACCTGATGATCTACCCAAAGCACTGCCCATCCAGTCTCTGAGAATCTTAGCACGCAGGATTTCAAGTGAAAAATTCTTCCAGACCTTACATGGAGGCTCCATTTTAGATTCTGATGCAAATGAAAATAAAAAAAGCAAGAGTCAGCAAGACACAAAGTCCATTTTAGATTAAAATGCAAACACAGTGTTTTTAAAGAACATTAAAGAACATTTTCTGTAATTACTTTCCGATCTTATACCTTTCAACATTTTCCTTACTCTGTGACATAAATTCATCCCGTCCTGCTCATTCCTCTTCTCCTGAATTGTTAACTAAGAGAATTTTCAAAATTAATTCTAGATCTGGGGTTTATGTTATTTGCTGCTTCAAGCACCTTTGGCTGATTTGTATCTCCCCCCCCCCCCTGATTAATGTACACATGCCCATCATAGAATACTGCTGGGTTTCCATCCACTCCTTTCATCTAATTATATATAGGATTACATCTCTTTGTGCGATGCTATTCTGATGCTGTACATGCAAAGCTAATTCTGATACAGACAATTGTGTTTTTTGGTGTTTGATCAATACACACTAGTAGACATCACATAGGGGAAGAATGCATAAAAAGAATTATGATGCATTCATAGACAGTTGTGCAAAGATAATTTTGCCTTGTTTTATTAATTTTTATATGTGAGTCATTAGCACTAAGATGGGGAAGACAAAATGTGCAGCAAAATGTGCATGCACTGGAGTTCTGCTTGCAACCCCCTTGCTTGGAGTGTGTTTCTGTGCTAGACATCAATTCTGTTGAGTTGGCATTGCCATAATGACACTGGGATCTCATGGGGACTAATACATTGCATTGGTAATGCTGGGGTTGCCAATTTGTCCTCCTTTCTTTTACTTGCTATTGCAGAGATTATCTGGTTTGAACTTAGCCCCATTGCGTTTGCATTGCTACAGAGGCATTGGTTCTGCTGGGACGATTGCACTGGTTCTGCTGGGCTTGCAAAAATGTTCACCCCTTCAGTTTCTACTGCAGAGATTCTCTGGGACTTTGATTCTCTTCTGCTGGACTTCTATTGTCCTTGCTTTTTTGCTGGTTTTCCTCCTCCATTGAAGACAATGGAGGGTGGGGGCATTTGGATGCTGTAACCTGTACCCCATGAATCGAATCACTGCAAAACATGAATGGCTAGTAGAGCAGTCAACCAGAGATTCCCTGTGATATCATGCTGGGGGGAGCACCTAGGTAAAGGTAAAGGTAAGCACCGAGTCATGTCTGACCCTTGGGGTGACGCCCTCTAGCGTTTTCATGGCAGATTCAATACGGGGTGGTTTGCCAGTGCCTTCCCCAGTCATGACCGTTTACCCCCCAGCAAGCTGGGTACTAATTTTCCTGACCTCAGAAGGATGGAAGGCTGCACCTACTGCATCACAAACCTAACCAGTTTATTTAGCTCTTAGAAGGTCATGACAATTCTGCTAGTGAGGTGTTTAATGCAGTGGTTCCCAACCTGCGGGCCGCGGCCCAGTGCCGGGCTGCAAAGGCCATGGCGCCGGGCCGCGGCTGCCTCTCCCCGCCCCCCCCCCCCCCCGCAGTAAAAATCTTCCCAGGCCACAAGCTTGCAGCCCGGGAAGCTTTTTACTGCGGGAGGGCGGGGAGAGGGAATCAGGGCCGGGCCGCGCATCGCGCATGCGTGGCCCGTGCGGGTGCGGCCCGATGCACGGGCGTGGCCCAATGCCCTGCCGGTCCCCAGCCTCAGAAAGGTTGGGGACCACTGGTTTAATGTACTGCCAGCAAAAGCTCCTCTGGTTTGGTCTACAAGAGAATCCTTCCCAGCCCCTCATAGAGCCTGGAGAAAGCTTTAAACCTCTCACCAGCAAGAACCCTCCAGCCCCTTGGAAACAAGTCTGAGACACCTAAAGGGACCGGGTATTCTTTAAATGCCCTCTCCAAGCTACAAAATGGTGGTTTTGGAGTGAAAATGGACTTAGGGACAAAAAAATCAGCATTCCAGAATTTAACAGTTCCAAATACCATTCCAGTATTTGGATTCAGGAATATTGGAGAATACCAATTTCTTAATATACATTTATCATTAACAAATGCAACCACTGGTATAACTGAAACATTAATGCTATGAACAGAGCAGGGTTCTTCTCTGCCCATCAGAGAGGTATTCTGAACTGAGAAGTGCTGCCAGATTTCATGTGGGGCCTAGCAATTTCCTGGAATTACAGAGCTAATGTAAGTTCCCTCAGAGGAAAATGTTGCTTTGGAGGGTGGACTGTATGTCACTCCACCCCTCCAGGATTGCAGGTTTGAGCTGGTTAATTCCTGGAGAGTTTGGAGGTGGAGCCCAGGGTCTAATATCATGGAGTCCACCATCCAAAACAAACCTTTTCTCCAGGGGAACTAATCTGTGTTCCTTGGAAATAAGTTGAAATTCCAGGAGATCTCCAAACCCTATCTAGATATTGGCAACCCTCCTTTCCCAATCCTGGAATTACAACTGATCTCTACCCTCAAATCTTCAGGACTTCCCCAGTCCTTGAAGACAGGCAAATGCTAATTGATAGTGCCCAGTAACACAAAGAAAAGGTAAAGTCCTAAATGTTGACTTTAAAAGGAGCAGGACCTCTTCTCATGTGTGTGGTTCAATGGCTCCTCCTCTTCAAACAACTGTTGCATGATGCTTTGCTTTTCCTGGGCCTGCAAAGAAATTAGCAATTCCTTCAATCATGCCATATGCCTTTTCTCCTCTGCTTCAGGCCAGAGTTGCCAATAGATGGTGAGAAGAATACCTTGTCCCTAAAACAGAGGTTTAATGTGCAGAAATTGACACCTGGAACTTTTCACGTGACGGAAGTAAATAACATTACCTGATAAATAACATCCCATTAAGCCTCTAATAAAGGAAGAAGCATTCGTTACTTCAGGAAGTTGGTAACTTTAGGCCAGTGTACCAGCTGGAAGGAACTCTTACAGTTGGTACTGCAGGAACAGCTTTACTAACTGCTTGTGATATTTGAACTTTGCTTCCTGACTGTCTGGAGTCATTTCCTTCATTAGAATTTTTTTTTAAAAAATCATAAAAGGATAGTGACATGGGTTATACTTGCATGTGATGCCATGCAGGTGAATTGTATATGCTCTTCACACCCCCTGCCTGCTAGCCAATCAGAGGCCAAATCAGATCTTCAAGTAAGCTGGGCAGATTATACAGAAGCAATTGTCTATAATGCCCTTTTCCATGAATCTGCCATCCATTTCTTTGATGAGTTCATATAGAAAATGAGCCTTATTATAATCATGGTGTACTTGAAAATAATATGTCATTGTTAACGGGACACATTTATGCTCCAATCATGTAAATGATTGAGTAACACAGTGCAAAAAGGAGCTGATTAAAACATTTGCCAAACATTCAAATGGAGGTAGGTAAGCGAATTAGCCTATTTTTATGCTTTGGTGGGTATGGGATAGAAATACTTTGACAAGTCTCTTGGGATCATGTGTATGCTCCCAATGAAGAAGAAGAGCTAGTTTATTGGTACCCGCTTTCCTACCTGAATGAGTCTCAAAGCAGTTTACAATCTGCTCCCCTTCATCTCTCCACAACAGACACCCTGTGATATATGTGAGGCTGAGCAAGCTTGAGAGAACTGGGACTCGCCCAAGATCACCGAGGAGGCTGCATGTGGAGGATTGGGGAATCAAACATAGTTCTCCAGATTAGAGGCCACCACTCTTAACCACTACACCAAGGAGATGTAGCAATTTCCCCTATCGCATACTACCCTAGAACTGAGGAAGTACGGCTTACTTCTAGTAGTAAGAGAACATACGGTATCTAATCCAGTAAATAGTTCGTGGTAAATTGGGACAAACTGATCTGTTTCCCCAGTCAATCTCATTTGCCTGCTTACTTTTTCTTTATGAATCATATGCAAGTAGGCCCATGGGAATTTTAGATTATCGCACATACCGTAAGTAACCAATATGACTCACGTGTGGTTGAGAATTTCAAGTTAAAGGTATTAATTGAACTGATTTATACTAGTGAAGTATAGTTTAAAGCCCATGGCTTATTGGCAATATTGACAAGACTGTATATAACAGATTCCCCCGCTTACAGCTTAGTACCCAACTGCCAGCACAAGTCTACCCTTAGTGCCTGTTAGCTTAGAGCCAAATTAGGCATGATGGTGACAATGGGGCCAACCTTTGCCCAATAATGCCATTCATTCATTCATTCATTCATTCATTCATTCATTCATTCATTCATTCATTCATTCATTCATTCATTCATTCATTCATTCATTCATTCATTCCACCCTTCCTTACGGCTCTGGGCGGTTTACATAAAACATTTTGGAACATTCACATAGAACACTATCAAAATCAATATAACAGTATAACAATAACAACAACACACCAACTGGAACAATTAGAACGGCACTTCAACAGTAACTTTGACAATCTCTCAGTAGGTTCAATCCCTCAGTCTGGGGGGGTACCTGTAGATATTATGGGTCAGTTGGCCCCACCAAATGCCTGGTGGAAGAGCTCCTTTTTGCAGGTCCTGCAGAATTGTGGAAGTTCCAGCAGGGCCCTGATCTCTTTGGGGAGCTCATTCCACCAGGTGGAGGCCAGGGCTGAAAAGGCCCTGGCCCTTGTTGAGGCCCAACGTGCCTCTTTAGGGCCAGGGATCTGTAGCCAGTTAGAGGTGGCAGAGAGTAGATCTCTTCTGGGGGTATAGGCAGGGAGGTGGTCTCTCAGATACACTGGGCCCAGACCGTGTATGGTTAGAGCAGACATTAGCCATTTAAAAATTGTTGTGAGGGCTCAATCCTGATGTGGCAGCAGGAGGCAATCCTGCCCCCCCCTGCATTTTAAAGTGCTAAACAGCCATGTAAGGGAGGCTGTTTGGGCAATTTAAAAAGCACAAAGATTGGTTGTTGCTGCTCCTAATCAGGATCAGGCCCTAGCACAGGTTGGCCCTGTGGCTGTTGTCACATCTAGTTCAACCCTTAGGTATTATGATTCCTTATGTTATTAAATGATCAGCCTCCTTCAGGTAACATTCATAAGTTACAGGCTGTGAACACATTAATTCAAACTTAATTTTCCATTATATTTCCCAAGGTCAAGAGAGGAGTGATCAACTGTGATGCAGCCCCAATCCTTTGAAGGTAGAGAGAAGTATTGCAAGGGAGCATGGGCAGCATATCAGCTGATCATATCAGCTGCCTGGCTGTCATGATCAGCTGTTACACAGCCCCTGCAAACTCCCACACACACTCCCTATCAGGGTGCATGGAGAAGGCTCCCTGCACCCTGGGGAGGGGGGAGAAGGGGGGAAGGAGCTAGCAAGCCCCTCTCCCAATGCTAAAGATGTTTGCCAGCTCTTTAAATCCACACACACCACTGCCCTGGCAGGGTGCAGAGAGAATGCTTCCTGCAACCTGAAGAGGCAGCATGGGGGGGGGGAGCCAGCAAGTGCTTCTCCTGTTGGGAAAGATGCTTTCGGGCTTCTTAAACCTCGCCCATCCACCCACCCTTCCAGGTGGCAGGGAGACAGCTACTTAGCACCTGTTGCATTCCAGAATGCAACAGGCCTTAAATAAAACGTTGTTGGTCTCAAAGGTGCTACTGAACTCAAACTCTGATCTTTCAAAAATGTTGTAAATCTTTCTTAGTGGGTGTTAGGAAGCAGAAATTACGTGTGTATTTTCGTTAAACCTTGACAATCTTTAATAAGATTGGCTGAAACCCAATAGATATTTCCTCCTTAATCCAAACTGATGGGAGCTGGTGAATTTTTTTTTTGTCTCCCACATATCTTAGGGCTAGCCAAGCAATACAGCGGATTGAGCTTGATACCTGCTTTTCAATTAGCCATGTTGCTTGTGTTCTGTTGAACCATTGCACACGTTTAATCGTCTCTCCTGGTTATTCAAGGAGTTTGTTATAATAGAACTTCCTAGTATTTGTCTGAGAGATGGAAGGTCAAGTGCTAACTACCCATTTTGCCTATTAGCTCTGGGATCCTAGAATCCCTATAGTACAGACCTCAGTCCCTGCCTGTAGGGCAGGAATCTAGATTAAACCATGTGCTTTAAATGTTTCTTTCTGAAATGAAGTGGCATAGTACTTCAGGGTAAGTAGGGATGGCTTTTTCAAAAACAAATAACAGATCTCTGAAGAACTGTATACTTTGGGCAAATTATTTAGAAAATTACATTGTTTTAAGGGAATGCTTGGCAAATAATTGCATCAGGCTTGGAACAGGTGCCGTGAAATTGTCTTATGGGTGTGACTAAACAGATCTAAACATTGCCTTCTCCAAACAAAGATGCAAGTGCTTTGGTCTTATAATTCTTACATAAGCCTTAAGCTATATTTGTCATGAAATACTGGTAAATGCTTGATGATGCCAAGATTTCCAAATAAATCCTTCGATCAGCCCTGTGGCACTGGCCAAATGCTATGTCCATATGTTGGGGGGAGGGGGTGTTGGAAGACATAATAATTTCCTGTATGGCCTATTATGCATGGCTGCTGAAACGGCGGCATGGAGAACGCAGAGGAGGAAGAAGTGAAGCAAACCACTTACGCACGGGACGGAACGCAACGGCGGCAAAACCCAGAGTATCTGATTATGCATGCGGCTACTCCGGAGCTGCTTCTGGTTGCACCCTGGTCCCGGGAAGCTCCACTTTCTTCCGCATCTCGCTAACATGGCTTTTTCGGCAGTATACGTTGACTCTGCACCCGGTTGCCGCCTGCAGCGTGCATAATTGGTGATTTTAGCTGCCGCCATTCCACCCCGAATGCGGACCTTCCACTCCATGCATAATGGGCCTATGTGAAAAGCTTTTGCATGTCCTCAAATATATCCAATTCAACTTATAGCTTACCAGAATTTTTTGGTATATCAGAACTCGTTGAGAATGTTCACATTTAAAATTTCCAAGTTGATTCTTCTAGTCAAAATTGATTGTTATAAAAATGTAAACGCAAACATGTTTAAAATAGTTGGTTAGGACAAAATTGTTAAAGGTGCTGTCATTTATTAGGCCCAATCTTATTCCCATTAAAAATTCCCATTAAAAATATAATATGATTTAAACTTTGTCAGTCAATTTAGAAAAAATTATGAGAAATTTTCTGGCGGGCTCTGTAAAGTAATAATAAAAAGGAATAACTCTAAGTGTATCCAAACTGAAGGAAATAGAATATGTTGGGGATGAGGGAAAAATTTGGACAATCTGACTCTTAGTTGTAATTAATTTTGCTAACCCTGCTACTTCCACAGAATGTATAGGCTTTGTGACAGAATTGTTTCACCACTCCATTTGTTTTGTTTATAACAGGGATGCCAAAGGCATGATTAGATATTACAGATTGTTGTGGTCCAAAGGTTATCTGACTGTGCAAGCAAGGTCATTGTAGAAGCAGGCTGTAAAAAATGGCTTTGCAACCAATTATGCTGGGAACATGGTTTTCTTTGTAACTAATTGAATCTGGAGAATTCGAGTATGAAGGGAAACCAGTAGAAGATGTTAAAGGCCTAATCAGTGGTCAAGCTTCCTTCACCAAGTTTACTGAGCCTTTCAGAATAGAATAATTGAAGCTACAGAAATTTAAATAATGTCTAGCAAAGAAAAGCGGAAGATAATATTAGAGACAAAACAGGAAATAGAGATAAGGTTTGGTGGTATGATATGATAATTGCACATTTAGAGTTCAGTGGGAACCATCTTTGCCTTTGATCTGCATTTTGGCAGAACAATAATTGATCATTTGGAATGTTTTATTTATCTGCATTGATCTCCATGAAGACTAGATTTTGACACCCTCTGCAATGCTTTATGATTATTGTTTTGGTGTTTTACATATAGATAAATGCAGAAATGACTATTCTGAATTATTTGCAGCAATTATGTTAAATCCCAGTTTCCCATGTGCAATGTTTATTGGTACTCCCAAGCACCATGATAAATACTTTTAATATGCTTTAATGGTTTACTGTTACAAGAATTTTTTGCACTTGCTACTATAGAGGCAGCATTACATTAAATTACTGTGCAGACAATTAAATAGAATAATGGGGGAGGGGGAATGCCAGACTCAAAACAACAGCTATTTTGAGCTCCCTGCAATTCAATTCTGTGATCAACACAATCGGGGAAGATAGTGAGTGAAATTTAGATAGCTCAGCTAGATATGATTGTGTTTGTAATATCTCCATCTGGGATTAATGCTCCCCTATTCAGAGATATCGATTAGCTCTTAGATTATTTTTCTGATTGATTACTATTGTACTGTAACATCCCTTCTTCATATATCTAACCACGATCAATATAACTTTACAGTTTGAACTTCATCTTGGCACAGTTATGGTGCAATCAGCAGTAATTTGTGGTTCCTCAATAACAGTTTTAAAGAAAATTTGCACTGTCTGTTACTTCAGCTAGCAGTCATATATAACGAGGAGAAAATTAACTTCCTTGCATCACGTCTTGGAAAAGTGTAGCATTAATTTTACATACCCTCTGACATGAGTATTTTTCTCAGTGTATTATTTATCATTTCATTTAGAAGAATATGAGAAAAATCAAGACTTGCAAATTTAGCCAGTCTTGTGCACAATTTACATGATGATTTATTTGTCTAAAAAGGAGGTGCTTATGCTAAAACCTGGGGAAGAGACTTTCTGTTTAATAAACAAATATGTGCATCTAAACTGTAGTCACTCAATGCTAGAGATAAAGGATACCCAGGACTCAGCCCAAAATTGATATTTCAACCCTGAGCCATTAGATCCAAGGCCCCCAATCTTGTTGAGTCTGAAGGTCCCCAATGTTTCCTCTTATTTTGTCCCCTACTAATCAGAGCACTTCACATCCTTAGCAGAATATAACTGCTGTAATCTTTAAATGGTTGATGAGCGGAGCTTTCTGGGCTAAGGAGCACAGCTTAGAGGGAACCCCGTAGGGCACCTTTGGAATTCTGACACTGCTCTATGGGTGCAGCCACAAAATGGCTACCATGAAGTAGCTGAGGCAGGAGGCAGAGCCTCCCGTACAATGGCTGCCATAGCTTACTTTCAGTGGTCACGTGAAGATCTTTATGCTCTTGTGATATTTGCTCCTCAAGCAAGATCTTTAAAATTTTTCACAGCCTATCCAGTGGCCAATCAGATTTCTGCTGGACAGAAAACTTACGTGTCTCCACCCACTTTACACTTGGAGAGTGCAAGGAAAGCTCTTGATGGGAACCATGTTGTCCACTGTCAACTCACTTAAGATTTGGTGTTCACCATTAATTTAGCAGAAATTAAGTTAGTGACCCATCAAGTGGAACACACCTATGAACTGTATAGTAAAGCTTAGCTGATTTGAACGCTAAAATAGGAAGGAAAGTTTATTAGTCTGCTTGGCAAAGCAACATGGTTGATGAACTGTGTCAGGAGATAAGATGCCGGTCTTGATTTAATTGACCCAGCCCAGAAGCCTTTTAATAAAAACAGATGGTGTTGCATCCAAGACAAGAGTTGAGGGTACTAAACACAGAACATCTCAGATTCCTTGAAAAGAGCTGCTAATATTGTAAATTTAGTTTTCAAGTTTGTGGACACCCAATTTAGTTCAAGATCATGACACTGAAGAAAGAGGAGTTTAGAAGCCTTCTTCTGCACAACATTCTGATCTGAGATGGCTCTGCCAAGCACCTGTACGTCCCATTAGGGCAAACATTCAGGAACCTCATCAGTACCAATATGGTTGCCAAAGGGGGCTACTACTACTTTGGGGCTTAAATCTCCTCCACCACCACCACCACCACCTCCATCCCCTGTCCTTGGACCCAGTTGGAATTAGGTCCTTGGTGGTCTGATTCTAGGAAAATAGTGAGCGGAACTCAGTTTGACCCTAAGATTTTCCCTGTTAAAAAACGCAAGACATACCTTGTATGCCTTCAAACGCAACATGTGTTTCAGAGTTCAAAATGTATATGTCATCACAGACAACCTCTGTCATGATGTTATCAGCCACAGTCAAATTCATGACTATATCTGTAAGCCAGATAGGATGCAGGTGGGGCTCATGAGGAGAACGAACGCTGTATGTCCTGCAGATTACAGATGCTTCAAATGTTTCAATGTAAGTTGCATTTTGAATGTTCTGGTTCCCCCCTCCCCCCCGAAGAGCTCTGTGAAAATTTGCTATATGAGTAGTAGAAAACACAATGTTTTTAATGTGTATAGCCCCTAGGCTTAATTTGCAATTGTCTTGGTATTTATAAACTTTCCAGGTGAGATTTATCTATCAGGCATCATATATGTGTTCATGGTGCTATACCCAGCTATTATTTGACTGTCTCTAGACAAGTGGTCCACAGGTGACAAATAGATTTAAGGAATTAGATCTGATAGAGTGCCTGGACAGAGGTTCGCAACACTGTACAAGAGGTAGCAACTAAAGCCATCCCAAAGAAAAAGAAATGCAAGAATTCAAAATGGCTGTCTGAGGAAGCTTTACAAATAGCTAAGGAGAGAGGGGAAGTGAAAGGCAAGGAAGAAAGAGAAAGAGACACCCAATTGAATGCAGAATTCCAGAGAAAAGCTAGAAGAGATAAGAATGCCTTCTTAAATAAACAGTGCAAACAAACAGAAGAAAACAATAGAATGGGGAGGACCAGAGATCTTTTCAAGAAAATTGGAGATATGAAGAGAACGTTTCATGCAAAGATGGGTATGATAAGGGACCAAAATGGTAGGGACCACACAGAAGCAGAAGAGATTTTTAAAAGGCGGCAAAATTATACAGAGGAACTATACAAGAGTGAGCTTAACATCCCTGATAACCATGATGGGGTAGTTACTGACCTGGAGTCAGACATCCTGGAATGTGAAGTCAAATGGGCCTTAGGACGTCTGAGCAACAATAAAGCTAGTGGTGGTGACAACATTCCAGTTGAACTATTCAAAATATTAAAAAACGATGCAGTAAAAGTGCTACACTCAATATGCCAGCAAATTTGAAAAACTCAACAATGGCCACAGGATTGGAAAAGGTCAGTTTACATTCCAATCCCAATGAAGGGAAATGCCAAAGAATGTTCAAACTACCACACCATTGCACTCATTTCTCATGATAGCAAAGTTATACTCAAAATCCTACAAGCTAGGCTCCAGCAATATGCGGACCGAGAACTTCCAGAAGTACAGGCAGGATTTCGAAGAGGCAGAGGAACTAGAGATCAAATTGCCAGCATACGCTGGATCATGGAGAAAGCTAGGAAGTTCCAGAAGAACATTTACTTCTGCTTCATTGACTATGCTAAAACCTTTGATTGTGTGGAGCACAACAAATTGTGGCAAGTTCTTAAAGAGATGGGAATACCAGAGCATCTTATTTGTCTCTTGAGAAACCTATATGCAGGTCAAGAAGCAACAGTGAGAACTGAGCATGGAATCACTGATTGGTTCAAAATTGAGAAAGGAGTTTACCTATTTAACTTGTATGCGGAGCACATCATGAGAAAGGTGAGGTTAAAGGAGTCACAAAATGGGATCAAGATTGCAGGGAGAAATATCAACAACCTCAGATATGCAGATGATACCACTCTAATGGCAGAAAGGGAAGAGGAACTAAAGAGCCTGTTGATGCGGGTGAAGGAGGAGAGTGCAAAAGTTGGCTTGAAACTCAACATCAAGAAGACAAAGATCATGGCATCCGGCCCTCTTAATTCCTGGCAAATGAATGGGGAAGAAATTGAGATAGTGACAGATTTTATTTTCCTGGGCTCCAAGATCACTGCCGATGGGGACTGCAGCAAAAAAAATTAAAAGACGCTTGCTCCTGAGGAGGAAAGCTATGGCAAATCTAGACAGCATCATAAAAAGCAGAGACATCACCCTGCCAACAAAAGTGCGTTTAGTCAAGGCTATGGTATTCCCAGTTGCAATGTATGGCTGTGAAAGTTGGACCTAAGGAAGGCCGAACGTCAAAGTATTGAGACTTTTGAACTCTGGTGCTGGAGAAGACTCTTGCAAGTCCCTTGGACTGCAAGGCGAACAGACTGGTCAGTCCTAGAGGAGATCAGCCCTGGCTGCTCCTTAGAAGGCCAGATCCTGTAGATGAAGGTCAAAAACTTTGGCCATTTCATGAGAAGGAAGGACTCCCTGGAGAAGAGCCTAATGCTGGGAGCGATCGAGGGCAAAAGAAGGAGGGGACGACAGGTGTCTGGATGGAGTCACTGAAGCAGTAGGTGCAAACTGAAATGGACTCCGAGGAATAGTAGAAGACAGGAAGGCCTGGAGCATCATTGTCCATGGGGTCGTGATGGGTCGGACACGGCTTCACACCTAACAACAACAACAAGACAATGCCTGTTTTATTTTTTTTAAGTTGACATAGCTTGGAACCTTTTAAAATTTAGCATAATATGTTTATTTCAAGGTGACTGCTCTTTATAATTCCAGTAAGATTTGCATATTATTTAGGTATAAATGTACTAGTTTCTCATCAAGGTGTTTGCTTAGGGCTGTTTTGACAATCTTTGTCACGATAAAAAAAAATCATGCCAAGGAAAGAATTCTCTTCTTCAGAAAGGAGCAGCTAATGTGAGGCAAAACAATAATTTTCACCTAATGGAGCTGAATTTCACCAAGCAGCTGACAATTCACTGTAATTTCAGATTGCAGTCTTTTTATATCAAAATGTGAAGCTGTCGATTCCTTTAAAAGGGTACTGCATAATTTTAAATTTTAATTACATGGATTTCACTGAAAGGGGACTCTTCTTAACCCATGTCAAGCAAATATATGTTAAAGTTCTTTTTGATTTCTGGATTTGGCTAAAAAAAACCCAAAATACCCGCTCTGCAGGTATGAATTTACTGATTGTCCCCGGGGATATTTGCCTGGCCTCAACCCGGGCCAGGGCCTTTTGGGTCCTGGCCCCAACCTGGTGGAATGAGCTTCTAGAAGAACTAAGGGCCCTGCCGGATTTGTCAGCTTTCTGCAGGGCCTGCAAGATGGAGCTCTTCCGCCAGGCACATGGTTGAGGCCAGGGCAGAACCCCGGCATTCCAACTAGGCTCATCCTACTTGTAGGATAAGTGTTAGGAAGTGGTGCTGGGGGACTATTACTCAGTCCCTTGGCCTTTGTTCTGTTGGGTCCCACATGGTTGTATCTTGTTCCCTGTGTTTTTAAACATCTACTTAAAACTGCTGATAAATTCTTCTGAAGATTTGGATTCGGCTTTCACCAACAAGTGGATGATGCTCAGCTCCATCTTGCACTCCCAGCTGGTCCCAGGGCGGCTGTAGAAACCCCAAACTTGTGCCTGTAGGCAATTTTCAAAATGGATGCAGGCTAGTAAATTGAAGCTTAGTCCCGATAAGACAGCATCAATCAATTACAGATGACTTGTTACAACAGCTTCTTACTACTGTTTAGCAGCAACCACCCCACAAAACCCAGTATGGTCCAGCAGTTAGAGTAGACTAGGATAAAGGAGAGCTCGCAACGTTGATATCATACCACAAACACAAATAAGCTGAGTGACTGGTTTGCAAGAGTAACATCCTGTAATGAGGCAGATTTCAAAGTTTGGCATGGTTCAGAGATGGCTTATGTGGCCAATGCGCACCGGAGCCCACAACCCTAGTGGAGATGCTTCCTTAAACATTCTACAGTAAGTGATTTGGATCAGAAATTCTAAAACATTAAGCTTGCCCAAGTCTAGGCTTATGCTGGATTCCAAATTAACTCAAATATTAGAAAGAAGGGGGAAAAACATAAGACCTGATTATTGTAGCCCATGGTGAATGTGGGCAACTTGATCAGTAAGGTATGGGAAGCCATTGGTGATTTATGACAAATCTGAGAGGATATTCTAGTGGCAAGAAAAACAGTGGTTATGCACACTGAGATGCTATGTCTGTACACAAGAGAAATTTGGCTTCAGACAATGCAGTCAACCGTAACTCACCAGCATTCAGAAGGGAATATTTAGGAGCAGGAAAAGTTCCCTATTCTGAGTTTTAGCAAAGGGAAAAGAAAAGGGAAAAAGAAACAGAATCTTGAAATATCTGAGGCTCCTCCATTTTCAGGTGGGATTTCAAAGAAATGAATGGAAAATCAGTGATTTCCTCCAGGTAATCAATAACTACTGTAATCCTGTTGCCAAGCCCAATTATTTGTGTGCACTTAGTACAGGGGTTCCCAACCAGGGTTCTGGAGGACACCGGGGTTATGTAAGAGCTCCCAGGGGTTCTGCAACCTAGCCCAGAACTTTGGATAGCTGCTGACATCACTGAAGCCCACTTGCCCTGTTGCTCAACAGGTCTAATCTCTTTCTCCGTGATGGGAAAAAATGTCAAATGATCAATTGATTCATTGTCCGGCTCCTGTATCTTACTTCCCCACCCATTTTTCTGAAGGGGCCTGTAATCACTTATGGGTTCCTCAACACCTGAAAAGTGTTTCCATGGTCAAAAGGTTGAAAAAGGCTGCTTGCTTTATTTGTTTGTTTGTTTGTTTGTTTGGAGTTTCATACCACCCATTCTTTACAGCTCTTTAGTGTCTGTGTGACAGAAGTCCCCAACTTTTGTGAGTCTGTGGGTACCTTTGAAATTTAAGCACAAAATGGCTGCCACAAGAGGTGGAAACAACCACAGAATCTCAAAGAGTGAGATCATACGTAACTCTTCAACATTTCAGGCTGTTTAACAAGGTGTACTTTAATCCAGATGATAAAGCTTCTGTTGATGATATGTATTCAGCCCTTCTCTTGTATGTTTTCATTATCTCCAAGGGTAGGAACTGGTTAGACAGCCCCCAACTCAGTCAGTTTGCTTTGTTTTCCTTTATTTCCCCCTATACAATTATAGTACGAGGTAATAATCTCTGTCCAAGAAGGGTGAACAGGATGCAGAAACAAGCTGGCCTGTAACAGGTCACCCTTTTAGGTGCGAGCAAAAGTGTGGTCCAAGGGATTAGAACTTCTCCAGTCAGGACTGTGGTCTGTGAGCCCAGTACTCTGAATTTGATGGAAATGGATGGTTGCCAAAGTCATCTTTGACAATGCTAATTACCTGTTGGGTTGGAAAAGAAGAGAGTCATTCCAGGCAGTCTCTTCCCTCCTCATGACACAGACCATCTGTTCAGCCAGAAAGATGCTCATGCATATCCACAGGAATGCAACCTGGGTTATGCCCGAAGTGCTTATTTTTATCTTATTTTGAAATCATTATGGAAATAATTTTCTTTCAGCAAACAATTCCCAGTTAGTATTAAAGAGGATAAATGGATCATCCAAACACTCAGGTTTCTCTTTTTACCATCACAGTGCAGAATATTGTAGAAATGAGCTATCGGTTAGGGCTAGATTTTTGGATGTGTGCTTTTCTGCTGCTGTCTAGGTTATTTGCTGGCTCCCCCCTCCAAGAAACTGCTTTGATCAAATCTCTATCCAGCAATTTAAGAAATGTTAGTTGTTTAAAGGTTTCTTTTTTCCACTTTTAACCTTTAAGTATTTAAATGGTCATGACCTTCTCATCAATTGATGGGCTGGATGATTTTGAATGCTTGAATGGTACTTTTTTTTTTTTACAAAAAAAATTGCATTATTTTCAAAAGGCTACCTCTCAAATATTGGTGGATTCACCTTTAGGAGGAGAAAATAATATATTAATCATGACACTTTCAGCCTTTAAAAACACAAAAAGACATCGTAGGTGTCTAGGTGGTATTTTATTTTCTCCATTTACGCATTGCAACGGAGATTCCAGATTACAGGATACAAGGGAGGCAAAGGTTATAGTTTTATTTTTTAAACTGAAAACATTTCCCCTTTTTTCTACAGCAGGACTAACTGTGCACAGTGGTGGCATTTCATGATCTGCAGTTGTGGCTGCTTTATACATTATGACTCTTACATGGAGACCTCTGAAAGTTGCTTTTACATGATCTTGGCATAGCAAACACTTTTATGCTTCTTACCGCATGTCTAAGCCAGGTCACACGGTGAGCTCTTCACAAGCCACATGCTTCTAATCATTGGCATTGGTACAGTGTGATTATCAGGTCAGTTGAGCCGGCAAGTATGGCAAGAAGCTCTCAATCGTTACTTCCCTACATGCAGCATAAGGTAGACCTTTGGTATTGGCAATATCACTGAAAATGGCTTTCCTTGCTCATCCTGGTCACTGAAAGTTTGCCAAAGACCATTTTCTCATGATATGAGTAATCTGGAAAGTCAAGCTGTGCCTAGATCCAAAAAACATTCTTGTTAAATTATGTGGCAAACTGTTAAATGTCCTGGCTTCAACAAGGACAGTGTTTGCCGATTAAGGTAAGGTGACCATCCGTCCTGACTTTGGTGGGATTGTTCCACTTTTGGGGCATTTGCCCTGTGTCCCACGGCATCTCCTGCCTGTCCCGTGGCGTTCTCATATATTTTTTAATTAATTTTTTTTAATTAAAAAAATTTATTTTGCTGCGCGGCAGGCAGCTGAGTAGGCAACCCAGGCTCAGGAGGCCCCCGCACAGGCCCCCGGGCTCTGGGGCGGGGCTTTGCAGCAAGGTCTGCTGGCGCCTGCCTGGGTGGCCTTCCTGCCTCCAGACCTTGCCACCTCCCAGGCCGCCGCTGCCCTAAGGCTAGTCGTGGATGGAGGGGGGAGGCCCGACTGCCGCTGCCACCGCCACCGCCACCCTTCTAAGGGTTGTGGAGGGGGGAAGTGAGGGCCCGCCTGCTGCCGTGGCGGCGGTGCATCCCACCTTGTGACCACAGATTTCTGGTCACCTTAGATTAAGGGAAGTCCCAATAGTTGTCTAATAAGTGAGAGTGCGTACTAAAAATATGAGACTCAATTAAAGTGATTTGCTGTTTTTCAAAGGACTAAGAACATGGAATATATGGAAGAAACCTGGTGGCTATGGTTACCTGAAGAAAGTGTAGATTAAATATATATATCAATATATTGTATTGAAAATATATATAATCTATAATTTCTACAGGTAACCATAGCCACCAGGTTTCTTCCATATATTCCATGTTCTTAGTCCTTTCATATATATATATGAATATGAATATGAAATATATATATATATATACACACTAGGGGCAAAGCCCGTTGTATCCAAGAAGACAATGGGTGCTAGAGCTTGGCAGTGGGAAGAGGAAGGAGAGGAGTTGTCCAGTCTGTAAGAGCATGGGGTTGAATGTGTGTGTTGTGTGGGAGGTTGTGGTGGCATGGTGGCAAATGAGGGTATGGGTGTGGAGATATGGGTGTCAAGAACCTGTGGTGTGGAATGTTCGTTGAGTGTGGGATAGGACTGGCCTTTGGGAATTTTGGCATAGTGGTTACAGATGAGCTTTCCAGAGCCATGTCCTCAGATATGTGAAGGGAAAATCAGACTGGAGACTCTTCTTAGGGGAAGATTACATGGCAACCAATTCCCCCCAGTTCTGTGTCATTTCCCTTCTTGTGTGAATTAGGCCACATTCACCGAAGTGCCCCTCTGCCCTAATACACATGGGGTAGCCACAGTACACAGGTGTCCACCCTGTTCCTTCTGTCTCCCATGTTTTCACTGTTGGTAAAATGTTATGTGCCCACATGCTTCTTTCATGGTTGCTCCTTAGAAGAACGGATTTTTGTACCCTGTTGTTTACTACCCAAAGGAGTGTCAAAGCGGTTTACAAACACCTTTTCCATTCATCTCTCCACAATAGTCAACCTGTGAGGTATGTGGGGTTGTGAGAGATCTGAGAGAACTGGGAATGGGCCACAGTGACCCAGCAGGCCTCAGGTGTCTCAAAGCATTTTCCAATTGTCTTCCCTTTCTCTCGCCATAGCAGACTCCACATGAGGGAGGTGGGGTAGCGAGCCTCACAGGGAAGTTGGCAACCCTAAGAGGAAGACTCTCTGTGCACAACAGTCTTGACCTTAGTAAGGTTTTTTATACTGTTTTTGTTTATTTGCCAGGCCAAGGTTATTTGCTAGGCCAATAAGTCATTTCAGTTACTATATGTCTCCAGACATTTACTTGTTCTCTATTTACAGTTTCAGGCTATAAATATTTATTTAGATCTTCCTGCACTTTCCAGACTCACAGGATTGATGCTGGTCTGCCTGTCTGCGCCCCAGAATACAAACAGTTGCTGGTAAGGGCTGGCCATAACCCATAGGCCAATAGGGACACTCCTGCACCACTTCCTCCCAACTGCAGGCAAAACTGGCTCATTTGAAGGCTGGACTCTGAGGCATTGTATGATTTTGAAGTCCCACCTCCAAACCTCCAGGAATATTCCCAACCCAGGGGTAGCCAACCTACAGGTGTGGCCTGGAGAGCTCCTGGAATTACAGCTCACCTGCAGAGTATAAAGATCAGCTCCCCAGGCAGAAAGGGCTACTTTGGAGAGGGTTGTGGTAGAGAAGAAACATTTAAGGCTTCCCACACAGGTTGTTGAACTGAAAGACTTGAGGTCTACTGCACAGGCTTGTTGTGCAGATGAAACAGGAGACAAAAGAGCCAGTTTTCTCTGCAGAATAACGCTGTGCAGTGGCCTCAAATCTGCAGAGAGTTGCAAAGAAGAAAGACACATGGCTTGGCTGTGTCTAACCCCCGGCCAGAGCAGTATTTTAAGTGAGAAGGGGCTTTTCTGTGGCCTCCCTGTCAGGCAACTGTTTGGTAGAAGGGGAAAGTCCCCCCCCCCTCAAAAGGAAGGCCCTCAGGCTCCCCTGCGTTGCTCTTGGAAAGGCCTCCCTCCCCTCAGTCAGGGGCTGTCAGAGGCTCCTTCGCAGCAGGCCTGAAGGGGGGGAGGGGGAAGGAGTGCACTCATCAGTCTCCTGCCAGCTCTGTCAGGGCTCTGAGGCAATTTGCAGTTGGACATGGCAGTTAGGACAGCCTTGGGGCGAAAAGGGCTGGTGCAGCCTCTGTTCTCATCCCCCTACTGACCTCCTCTCCCTGCGGTGGTCAGGAGCAGACTGGCAGCCAGACTGGGCTGGGTGAATGGAATTTTGGTCTGTCCTGGTGAGGGGCCAATAGGAATGTGCTTCGCACGCCTCCCCATTGGCTGCTTGGCCCTGGATGGACACTTGGATTATATTAATATTAATTAAAAGAATAAGGAAGTTGGCCAAGAGGGATGCAGGAATCATGTAAAACAAAAATCTTAAACATTTTGAAACTTGTCAAGAAGCTCTTAACCTACTTCTCTCCCCCCCCCCCC
This sequence comes from Paroedura picta, assembly GCF_049243985.1. Taxonomy (NCBI): domain Eukaryota; kingdom Metazoa; phylum Chordata; class Lepidosauria; order Squamata; family Gekkonidae; genus Paroedura; species Paroedura picta. The sequence continues at coordinate 149,068,341 of NC_135369.1, forward strand.
CTAATTAAGAAGCTATCTTGCTACAGGACAAGCTAGCAACTCTGTAACGGGATACTCTGTGTAGGTACCCATTTCCACTGACCTTTCTCTCTTTATGCTAAACAAGATAATCCTGTTGGGAGCTAGGTCATAATATGATTCTCACACCTTTAGGAATGCCGGTCTCTGGGTATAACAATTCTCCAGAATTCCAACCCGCTTCCAGATTACAGAAATCCATTCTGCTGGACAAAATGAATGCTTTGGCAAGTGGACTCTGTGGCATTTTACCCCACTGAGGTCCTGGTCCTTGACAGCCTCAGGTGAAAATGCTTCCAGCTTCACAGAGTAAAATAGGGTTAAAAGACTTGTCTGAATATTTGGAAAAGTTAAGTATAAAACTAGAATTTATTCTGTTTAAAATATTCCCCAAAGCAGTGGTCCCCAACCCCCGGTCCGGGAACCGGTGCCGGTCCGTGGATCAGTCGGTACCGGGCCGTGGCTCCACCTTGTCCTCTGCCCTGCCACTCTGCCGCCGGCTCACCTTTGGTGCTCTCCAGTGGCCACCATGGCTGGGGCTCCCCCTCAGTGTGGCACTGCACAGCTACTGCTGGCAGCGCCCTCCAGCGGGCAGCGGGAAGTCAGGGGTGTCGGCAGGAAAGTAAGTGGAGCAGGGGCTCAGGCGGCGGCAGCAACGGCAAAAGACTACCCCCCCCCCGCCGGGCCTCAGTAAAATTGTCAAGTGTTGACCGGTCCCCGGTGATAAAAAGGTTGGGGACCACTGCCCCAAAGGACTTCGGCAATAGAACCTTGAAAATATATACAGTTATTTATAAAGACTTCATAATTTTATCTGAGCAGGATACTGTTACTTTGCCATACGGAGTAATTGTGCAGTTCTCATAAAGTAATTGCACAGTGGAATTTATGACAAATTATGTATTAGAATTAATGTATTAATAGGACTACTAATACTGTTGGGATTGTGTCTGTTCATTCATTTGCAATGCTGTGTTTTTTTTGCTTCAATTCTAGGATCTAGATTTTCCTCCTTTATACAAGATTAAGTATTACCTTGGTTGGAGGATTTTTTTTTTTTTGCAATTGCTTTTAGAAAGGAAAAAAAAAAACATGGCTTCCAAGGCCCCAGACTTATTTTACCACTACTTTGTACCTTGAACACTTTCGTAACTAATTAGCGAAAAGAGTAGAAACCATTTTCCAGCTATTTAGAGAGAGAGAGAGATGGGGTGTCAGAGGTTATTTTTCATGTAGAAAGACAGTCCATTCTTTTGCAACAAAGGATATGATACACTAATATCAATATTAATCTCTTTTATGCAAAAACATTTTTCATTGATGCTGAATTCATTTAGGGAAAAAGTGAGATCAAACTAAATTGGGGAAACTGCAAATACAAAGCTGGGCCAATTGGTTAGATCTCCACTAATTAAGAGGGGGTGGGGGGAAAGCAAACTGAATATTTTAGAGTTATGAAATGCCACTTCATATTAAGGATTTTTTAAAGTTCAAGTTAAACTTAGTAATGACTATGAAAAATAATTGGTATCTGACATTTGGATAGTCAGAGGCAAGTGTGTGTGTGTGTGTGTGTGTGTGTGTGTGTGTGTGTGTGTTAGATTGAGAGAGAGAGAGAGAGAGTAATCTTACTGTATCTAGACTTTGGCATGCAACCCAGATCTTTAACAAATCTAGTTCCATACTATACCAATTCCTACTAGGATTCTGTAATTTTTTTAAAGTCCATTTTGCTTCAAATCTTTAATTTATTATACATCCATTTATGACTATTTTCATTGTTTCCATTTTAGTGGGAAATTCTTTTGTTTTCTGTGACTGTTTTTTTTTTTTGCTCCCCCCCTCCCCCGGTTGGGAAGGAATGTCATCTGTCAAATTGTGGTCAGCAGAAAATGTTCCCATTTTACACATACTGAGGGCAGAGGGAAGCATTTCTTAAGCCAACCCAAGAAAGCGGATAGAACAGTTTCACAGCAATAAATAGTGAAGAAAATTCTGTCGGTTGCTACGTTCAGCAGAAATTTACCACCGTCTCTATACCAGACATGCAGGAATTTGGTAATGCCTTTGGTCTATAACAGTGGTCCCCAACCTTTTTATCACCAGGGACCGGTCAACGCTTGACAATTTTACTGAGGCCCGGGGGAGGGTAGTCCTTTGCCGAGGGGTGTCGCCACCGCCGCCTGAGCCCCTGCTCCTCTTGCTTTCCCACCAGTGCCCCTGACTTCCCGCCGTCCGCTGGGGGCGCTGCCAGCAGCAGCTGTGCAATATCATGCCGAGGGGGAGCCCCAGCCATGGCGGCCGCCAGAGAGCACCAAAGGTGAGCTGGCCACACAGTGGCAGGGCAGCCCCTGATGCAGCAGCCAGGGAGGATTATGAGGAGGAGCTGCGGCCCGGTACCGACTGATCCACGGACCGGAACCAGTCCCCAGACCGGGAGTTGGGGACCACTGGTCTATAACGTTGGTGCAGATGGTGATCCTCCTTCCCCATTTGAAATCAATTTCCACCAGTTTCTGTAGCTGAGTACTGAGTGGTTAGTTAAGGTAAAGAAAGCACTACTCCAGTGATTATGTGAGCCTTTGACCAGTGTTTTACTGAATTCCCCTCTCCTTTAATGCTCTTAATACAGCTGCCATTTCAAAGAGGAGAGTGATACAGGGAGAGGAAAGAAGGGTTTTAAAACTCTTTTCCAATGCTGTTTTCTTTTTAAAAATCACCACCTTAACATTGGGAATTTTTTCTTACAGGCAGGTGCAGATTTCAGGGGTGGCTCTCGAAAAGACTAGCCCCCAGCACACCATGACTCTAACCCCTAAATCCCCCAAATAGGGAGGAAGCTTGTCTGGCAAAGTTGGGCATCAGGCCAACCTGGCATGCCCCCTTCCCTCACCACAACAAAGCCAAATAAAGGTGAGCTGAGAATGTCAAAGTCAAAAATTTTATGCATACGATCATAGACCAACACAAGTGGGTTGAGTATGTGTGTCCCTTCATGTGTCAAGCCTTCCTTCCATACAGCTTTGGTTCATGCTTTGCCCCGCTGTCTTTTATTGGACTGGGATGACCCTGGCAGGGAAGTGGCTGGGGGTTAAAGTGGCTCATGAGCAGGGGTCCCTCCCCCAGCGTATTGGCCTATCACGATTCTTTCTAGTAGACTTAATGTCCAATCTGCCCCTGTTTACAAGTATCCTCCTAATCATCTCTGTAACTGGTTGTAGTAGTTCTCATGTGTTATTTCAAAGATGCTGTCTAGAGGCTTTGGCAAAGAGGAATGCATTACATGTACCTCTACTTCCCAAGGATGTATGGAAAATGATCCTTTCCTCTTTCCATCTCCACACCTGTAGCACTGACTTTTGTTCAGAGTGGATACAAATACAGCATTTGCCTCTATCCTCCTCGGTATGGAGCACTGCCTGTAATCCAAGGCATGCAAGCAAAACATTAACCTCAGTGTCTAATGGATCGTAAGAGAAAATAATAACTCAAGAAAACATAAGCTATTTATATTTAACTAAAGCCCTTTATTAAAATTAAGTTTAAAATCAAACCTTTCTATTCCACCTTCAGGATTTGTGGGAGTCGGATGGTCACAGAATTCAGGGGGGCATATAAGTTCTTAAAGAGCTTGTTTGGGATGGACTTTCTTGCAGGGAGGACAGAGGCCTGATATTATTTCTAAGCTTCAACCATAGGTCTGGTGGAGCAGCTGTGTCTACAGGGTCTGTAGACCTGATTAAGGTCCCACAGGGCTGATCTCCTCAGGTAGTGTTTTCCACCAGGCCAGAAACTGATTGAGGCTAGTTTCACCTCTTTGGGGCCAGGGACCATGAAAAAGTGTTGACTGCAAGATCTTAACACTCTTTGAGGGATATGTTGGAAGAGATAGTCCTGTAGAGGGTCCCAGGTCATTATGGCCTTTAAAGGTTAACATTAGAACCTTGAATCTGCGATCCGGTCTTTAGTATGAAACTAGTGCAGCTGAGAGAGCAGAGGTCAAATATGCAGCCTCCATGGGCAACTGCCCTCTGAACCATTTGGAGTTTCCAGAGCAATGATGGCCCTGTGTAGAAAGAGTTATAGTAATCTAATTATGAGGTGACCTTTACATGAATGGTGGCTAGGTCAGATGTTGAGAGATGGCTAGATAGGATGTCAAGATGGGGGTATATTTAGAAGAAGTGGAGGTTGGAAGAGTGGGGGGGATTTTTAGAGAAGGGTGAGAAATAGAAAAGGGGTAGGTTGACAGAGAAGAGGAAAGGGAGACTAGCAAAGACGGGATGGTGGTTAAAGAGCAACCTCAACTACCCTATGAAAGCAAGTGTGTTTAGAGCTTCCAAGCTGGGCCTGGAAGACCCAGGTCCAAATCACCAGTCCTGTTAGGAAAGCTCACTAGGTGAGATTGGCCAGCCACATACTTTCAGCCTAACCTACCTCATCAAGTTGTTGTGAGAATAAAATGGAGGAGAGGAGAATGATGTAAACTCCTTTGTCCCCCACTGTAGCAAAAGGCAGAGAAAGGAAAGCGGAAGGAAAGGGGAAATAAGGGAGACAGAGGAAAGTGTTGTGATGTGCCCCTCCTAATCCTTGGGGGTTGACCTTGTGACTGGTATCATACAATTGTACAATAATTTTCCTACCTAAAGGTTTCTGGGGATGGAAAGGGAAAAGACAGAAAGTCAGATAATGGTAGATTGGCTATTGGGTGAGAAGAAGAGAAGGAAGCAGAAAGAGAGACTATGAGGGCTTTCAGGGGGAGAATGGGGAAATGAGGGAGAGTGAAGTTAGATGACCCTGCAAGTTCTTGTGACCTCAACAGTCACTAGCATATAACACATTAAAGGTAAAGGTAAAGGCCCTGTGCGAGCACCGAGTCATGTCTGACCCTTGGGGTGACGTCCTCCAGCATTTTCATGGCAGACTCAATACGGGGTGGTTTGCCAGTACCTTCCCCAGTCATTAAAGTTTACCCCCCAGCAAGCTGGGTACTCATTTTACCAACCTCGGAAGGATGGAAAGCTAAGTCAACCTTGAGCCGGCTGCTGGGATTGAACTCCCAACCTCATGGACAGACAACTTCAGACAGCATTTCTGCCACTTACCACTTGGCTTTTTACCGAAAGAATAAGGTAAAAGTAAAAGGGAACTTAAATCCTTTCTTGGAAATGGAAGGATAAAAGTGTATTCCCAGGGGGATAAAGGCTGAAAATTGTGCAAGTAAATTTAAGGATTAAGACTTGAAGTAAACACAAGTTAGCAGTCCAGTCCTGATGGGTGTGGGATTTTTGCTCCACCTTTCGACTTGATTTGAGGGTGGCTTTGAATAGCAAGAAATATCATAAACTTTCAACATTCAGGCTTAATTTCCGGTAATATAACATTTCACTGTGTTTGGAGGAATCTTCTTAGCTGGATTGTTGCTCAAAACTAATTCATGCCACAAGTGTACAATTACCTGTTTTTGTCTTATGCATTCGACCTATGATATGTATTTAAGGGGAAAAGTCCCAAAATGATCAATGTGATTGGCACATTTATGACTGAAGCACAGTTACCAAATGATGCAGGTATTATATTCCTCAAAATCACTTGAAGGGCTATATATCCATTCAGGACCATCAAAGGGAAATTGAGAGAGTATGAATCATGAAGAATGATTTGGATGATGATAACTGGTAATGCTTGGTGCACTCATGTTCACTGATTTAGCATCTACAAACTGCTGATACCTATTCTTCAATAATATTATGATCTGGGGAAGTTTGGGGGTGCTTTTAAAACATCCCAGAACTGTGGGTACCATTTGGTCTAATGGAAAAGCAGCATGCCATCCAAAATACCTTAAGAAGGGCAATTTTAACTGCTCAGAAAAGTACAAAGGCTCATTAATTAGGTTGAAAGATGTTGATAAATTTCAACATCTTTAAACCGCCACGGCGCAGTGCCGCGGACTTAGTAATGGAGTAAGGGCTGTCTGGGAGGAGTTAGTGCGAGCCCTGTCTGTGATAAAAATTCAGAGGGGCCAATCAGGAGCCCCTCCAAGTGTCCATCCACAGCCAAGCCGCCAATGCCTGGCCGACCGGGGACTCTGTAAGTCCTCCGGCACCACCACTCCTCCATCTTCAGGAAGGAGCAGGGACGCCACGTCGAAGATGCGGCGTCCCTGCTCCTTACCCACCCCGGGGACCCTGCCCATTGGAGGGGAGCCGACATCGCTGGCCGCCTTCTCCCGCCGCCCTGACAACGCCGGAGCCCCGGGATGCCTCACAATCTGCCCCCCTCCCACTTTGGCCCCATGCCACAATCCATCGCCGCCATTACCTCACCGCCGCAGATTGCCGCCTGCTCCCGCACCCAGGAGGGCCTCATGAACACGCCCGTCCCAGCGCCGCCGCTTGTCGCCGTGCCCAGCAATCACCTGCCTTGCCGCCGGGCCGCACAGCCCACGCGGCTGGCAGCGGTCCGTGCTGCTGGGAGCGGCCCCTGCTGCCACTTGCCGCCGCCAGCAATTCTTCCTTCGTCGCTCTGGCCGCACTCGCGAGGCCTCGCGCGCAGGGACGTGCTGCCGCCACTGCCTCCTGCCGTGGCCTCACGGAGCCGCGGAGCCGCCCCCGCAACAGGCCACCACGACCAGCCATCCCACCCGGTCGCACCCACTACCTCGCCGTGCCACTCTGCGCCTCCTGACACCGGAGCCGCCCACACCTCAGAGCAAGGTAGGCAGCGACCGCCCGGACGACCACACCAGCCCTCGGGTCTGGCCCCGCGACGCCTTCCTAGCACCCGCTGTATTCGCACTACAGCGGGCTTAGTTTCTAGTTCCAACATAAATTCCAACATTCCAACATAAATTAATTCCTTTAATTTGTTTTGGATTAGTCCTCACTTCTACTTTTATTTATTGTATAGCATGTTTAATGTAGCCAAGGGATCTAAGGATTATCTGGCAAGCAGGCAAGGGATCTTCAGACCAGGGATGATTCTGCACTTACTTTGTTTATTCCATTGTGGATCCTATTGAATTCAGATCGATTTGAGCTCGGGTTTTCTTCTATCCCCCCCCCCCCACTGAAACAAAGTGTTCTGCACTCGATTGGGTAAGCTCAGAAGGGGGGGGGCAAGTGTAGCAGGAGCCTCTTTCTTTACTTGAATGGGGGGGGGGAGAGGGGGGGGAAACCAAGAGGCAAATCTCTGCTGAGAGAAGTTAGGGCTTTTGGAACGCAGTCTCTTTAAGACATATTTGAATTTATTGACACTCCCGGCCATGCTGGCTAGTATTGGTTTACAGTAAAACCATAAAAACAGAATAAAATAAAACATACTATTAGCAGCGTAATCCCATCTGTTTCCCTCCTGACCTTCCAGTCCAGACCCAGTTTATACCACCTAGTAGCCTCGGGAGAGGTCACCTGCCTAGATAGATGGGCATCTGGAGGGCCTTTAAGGAGGGACCCAGTTATTCTTTAGCCTGGCCTCAACCAAATGCCTGGTGGAAGAGCTCCATCTTGGAGGCCCTATGAAACTGTAATAGCTCAGCTCTTCAAAGTACTTGTTGCACCAGGGCAGGCTAGGACCAAAAATGCCCTGGCACTGGTCAAGGCCAGGCATGCTTCCTGGAGATCACCAGCAGATTCATCCCTACAGAGTGAAGTGCCCTGCAAAGGGCATAAGGAGATAGGTGGTATGTCAGATATGCTTAGTTTCTGAGATCTGATTGAATTGGGCTTGCCTGGGCTTTTAGAAGAATCTACAGTAGGATACTTCTATCCTGTGAGAATCTTCCCACACCAGTCCGACTGCCTTATGCTGTCCTAGCTGGGATCAGTTAGACTCCCTGCAAGCCTCAAAGTCAATGGGGTTCTGTCACCTAGTTCCTCTTCCTTCCCAGGACTGGCTCATGCTCTCCTTCTGTCTTTCCACACACACTCAGTCCTTCCTTCCTCCATGGCCTGGTCTGAGATACTCCCTTTTATGAGACCCAAGGGCCCAACCCCTTGGGCCCAATCTGGCCATGGTGCCACCCACCCCAACGTGATTTTGATTTCCCTTGTGTTGTCTCTTCTTTTGCCTTTTTATGTGCTTTGAGGAGGGCTCAGCTCCCACCTCCCTCTCTGGCCTGCCCATACTTGCCCCAGCATGATTCCACTACCCCACCAGTTGCCCAGTTGGTTCCTAGTAATGCCCTTTTCGCATCTGGTGCAACCTTCAACAAGCCATTGCCAGCTGATCGCATTACCAGCAGTTCTGCTACTGGCCACTTCTTCCCCATGACTGTCGCTGTCTCCAACACACCAAACCATAAGGGCCTTTTCGCACGGGGATCTTTGTTGCAAATTGGTCACTGAATGAAAAATCGCCATTTAAAATAGTGGAATTCGTCGTTATGCATACCTGGCTTTGTAGTGGAATCAGTTGCGTTTTTTAGCGTTTCCCACAGGCTTCCGGTCTCGGCAGAAATCGCTAGAAAGGAAGCGCTATTGCCAAGCTCGTCCCGCCCCTGGCCGTCAAGCAGCCAATGGGCAGCCGTTAGCATGCTCCCAAACAGCCCCTTTCCCTTTAAGGAAGGTTTTTTTTTAAAAAAAAAACACACCCATTATAACGAATCTGTGATGATTCGTTGCTACGGAGAGACCGATCCAGCTGCCTGGGGTGTTTGAGCTGTCGTTTGATTGTATGATCGTTAACACGCTGCCTCCGAGTGAAGAAAAAAAAATCCCTCCCCCCCTCTCACGGGCCCGATTTTCGGCTGAATGGAATGTGTGAAATGTGTGTGCTTAGTGACTGAAGGGGAGGGACTGAAGCCGGGGAAGCCTCTGTTTGAGCTGTCATTTGATCGTGGCCACGCTGCCTCCGAGTGGGAAAAAAAAATCCCCCCTCCCCCCCCCCCCCTCACAGGCGCGATTTTCAGCCAAAACAGTGTGAAAAATAAAGGGAAAATACATCAGCAAACGGGCTTCTGCGGGCTTCTTGTGCTTAGTGACTGTAAACAGCTCTGAGGAGGGACTGCAGCCTGGGAAGCCTCACTGGCTAAACGGAGGCTCGCCGGTGCGTTGATCTCCACTCGCTCGGGGAAAAAAAATGGCGATCGCTTCGCCGGAAGTTTGGAGGACAGGCTCAGGAGGAGGGACTTTGAAGAAACCGCAACAATGTTAACGCACAGGTCTTTATCGCTATTGTTGCAGATTGGTTGCAGGAGTGTATCGCTTTCCGGAGGGTGAATCCACTTTTTGGGATTCCCCTGAAAGTGCTACAACGAAGCGCTTTTTGCGGGTCGGTTTCAGGAGTGTTGCAGATTGTCTACGACGTCGTGGGTTATTCCAAATTAGTAGTGTTTTCAATTAGCAACCATTGTGCTATTTTGAAGCCGTGCAAAAAGCCCCCAAGTATTGTCAGTGCCCCCCCCCCCCCCCGCTCTCAAATGTGAATGCATTTTAGGTGTCTTTTGTCTAGAAGGGCAGCCTTGGCAAAGAACATACCCTCAAAAGAATTCAAACATGATTTCACAATGCATCTGCCACGCGCTGGGCTAGAGAAGGAAGATAATCTGCGTGATCTGTATAAAACTAATTAACTACATTGGGGGCAGAATCAACCAATGAATGAAAAGCATTGGATTAGATGAAGAAGCATGCACATATTACTATTTGTTGTTGTTGTTAGTCTTGACTAAAACCATTTTTGTTGACAGGGTGATGTCTCTGCTTTTTAGGATGCTGTCTAGATTTGCCATAGCTTTCCTCCCCAGGAGCAAGCGTCTTTTAATTTCTTTGCTGCAGTCCCCATCTGCAGTGATCTTGGAGCCCAGGAAAATAAAATGTCACTATCTCCATTTCTTCTCCATCTATTTGCCAGGAATTGAGAGGGCCCGATGCCATGATCTTCGTTTTCTTGACGTTGAGCTTCAAGCCAACTTTTGCACTCTCCTCCTTCACCCGCATCAACAGGCTCTTTAGTTCCTCTTCACTTTCTGCCATTAGAATGGTATCATCTGCATATCTGAGGTTGTTGATATTTCTCTCTGCAATCTTGATCCCAATTTGTGACTCCTCTAATCCCGCCTTTCTTATGATGTGCTCCACATACAAGTTAAATAGGCAAGGCGACAGTATACAGCCTTGCCGAACTCCTTTCTCAATTTTGAACCAATCAGTGATTCCATGTTCAGTTCTCACTGTTGCTTCTTGACCTGCATATAAGCTTCTCAAGATACAAATAAGATGCTCTGGTATTCCCATCGCTTTAATGATAGCATAAGGTAAAGGTAAAGGTATCCCCTGTGCAAGCACCAGGTCATGTCTGACCCTTGGGGTGACGCCCTCTAGCGTTTTCATGGCAGACTCAATACGGGGTGGTGTGCCAGTGCCTTCCTCAGTCATTACCGTTGATAGCATACAAAATGTATCTAAAATTTTAAAATGTATTTAATTTACATTTTTAAAAATGTATCTAAAAATCAGCATAGTTAGAAATGTAAGTGCAAGGAGTGGCAGTCTTGGCCAGTTCCCCTTGCCATTGCAGTCTGGTTCCTCACACAACCTTTTCTGCAAGCATAAAGGGCTTCTAAGGTAGAAGGGAAAAGCGAGGAACAATCTGCTTCCACTAACAGCAAGATGATAGGATCCATCCTGGTAAAAACAGCACTAATTTCTCAGTCAGCCTTAAACACTTGGGATCTGATAGCCATTTCACACCATATGTTGGCCCAGATCCATACCTAGAGATCCTTTCATGAAAAACCATGCCTATGTCACTTGCTGGAGCAGGAATTACCAGCATATAATCAGGTGGGTATTCAAATACCTGTCTGAAGGTATTTGCAGATATTACCTATCTGCACTGCCCTGCTTTAAGCGGATGTTTTCTCAGATATAGTCTGATGTACATTAATAGTCATGTAACTACATTAAGTGAACTGAATGGTATTATAGATGCCATTTGGGTGAAGAAATGTGTACTAATATCTGCATTAGCTTCTTACACAATGGTTGTATTGGATAGGCAGTTTACATGCCTCATGTCAAGAGCATTGCAGTCTGCTGGCAAGTGAAAAGGATTGCACATACAGCTCATCGGCAGGTACCTGAATCTTCTTTGCCTCTAGTTTAAATAAATTTCTGCCCAAATGGCATTGGAATTAAGCTGAAAAGGCGATGTTGTGGTGTTCTCACAAACCAGAAGACAGATGAAGGGAAAATCTCTAAAAACCGCTGTGGCTTTTTTTTCTCAAGTCTTGAGTATCTCTGAGTGACCCTTTTCATTATTTTAAGAGGTTTCCTCGTGAAATACAGTAGAAGTGATCAGTTCCTGAGTAAGAGTGTCACAGAAGAAGTAGAACACATCTACTGGCAATCAGGTAGAAAAGTAAGAAGCCACTTTTGTAGTAATGAAGAGTTAAACAATAGCATTGGCCACAGGCTTTGCTTCCTGCACCTTTTCCTAACTTGAAGGACTTGCAACTTTTATATGGTTCATCACAAACACCCCATTGCATTAGCATTAGCATTCAGAAAGCTCTGTCACACATGAAGGCTGGCAGAGCAACTGACAGAAAAGATGAGAAGCGAAAAGCATAGCTTTGGGCAATGTTGCACTCTCACTCGCCTCTCTACACAGCCAATAGTTGTTGTTACGCCTGCGTTGATAACCAGAAACATCAGCCTTCTGGAGACTTTTGACTCTTGATGCATTGCTTCTCTCCATCCAGTAACCCACTCCCAGAATGCACCATTACAGTTGCTGGAATGATCAACCTCCGCAGCTGGAGGTTGGTGACCCCTGGGTCAGGAATGTTCCTTGAGGTTTGGAGGCGGGGGCTCAAGCCCAAGGGTGGGCAGGAGCTTTTGCCATGTAGCCAGCCCCCAGGAAGCTCACAATCCAGGTGTGTATCCTAGTGCCCATTGTATTCCTGGGTGCAACAGGTTTTGCCTCTAGTTGTAATAATAATACTTAAAATAATAATATTAAATAATGACTAAAGATAAAATGGCCATGTTCTTGGTTGCGGAAAATGTAATCGTAACGTAACTGCAATTGGCCCTAAGCAGTAATTCTGCCGGCGCCTGGGGAATCTAGCTCATGTATTTAATTATTTGCTGTTCTTGCTTTTTACACTTTTAAAACTAAAAACAAAACAGCAATGACAAACAGTGCATTTTATTATCTCGCATAAATGAAAGGAAACTACCAAACCACCCTAGAAATTCATACAGGGGCGGTCATGTTTGGGGGGGGGGGGTAGGAAGGAAAACCTCATTTTCAAGATTAGTTGACTGGGAAGGCAGAAAGGGTGTATAAGTGTGCTTGTGTATGAACATACCAGTGTGTTTTGGGGTTTTTAAGTGGTATGGGTTAGAACTTCCAAGTCAGCTCCTGGACTGTTTTCACTTTCTGCTATACTTTAGCATATATATTCAGACCACTTAGTGTAGATGAGTTACTTAAATATCTTTCATAGTACTGTTCTTGCTGAGTCTGGAATGCAGCTTTCACTGATGTAGTTGGCTGAGCATTCTTTGTTTTGTCGCCAAAGAAAGGATATTTTGAAAAGGCTTAACCCCAAGAAATTGAGAGCATACCAACAACATGGTAGTGTGTAGCAGCACACAAACACAATTGATGCCTCCCAGTCACAGCAAAACAAGTTAGGCTGATTTGGGGGCTTAGTTGGTATTCTTACTAGGTGGTATGTGTTACTGATCATGAGCAAGGAATATGAAAGTACCCATATAGTTATCCTGGATTAATTGCAGTCTTTTATATAAATACTAGAGGCCAAGCCCATTGCACTCAGGAATACAATGGGTGTTAGATTGGGATGGGGGGGAGGGTGGAAGAACTCTGCGGACAGCCTCTCCCTCTCCCCAGGACCTGGAAAGGCTGCAGGCAGCTGTTAGGGAACTCACTGGGAGGGGCAGTTCGCACGTGGCAGGGATCTGCAGCCTCCAAGCCTCAGAGGGAAATGGAAGGAGGAGGGAGTGGTCGGGGGTGGGGGACGGAAGGCGATTGGCTGACTGCTGTACAGACAGGCAAGCTAGTTGGAGGAGAAGGCACTCAGGGACAGGGCAGCCACCCTGAGTGGGTGTTAAGTGCTGAGTGGCACTTAAGCCATGAGATGCACTCCTCGTCCAAGGCCTTACCAGAAATGTTAAGTGGAACAGATTTAGCCTTATTAGCTTTCCAAGTTTCAGCCCAATTTATCTTCCTCACAAACGTGTCATGTCTTGAATAACTACTGGTTTTGAATGAAGAAACCTGGGAGATGGCTGTGTTACGTTACTCCAGTATGGGTTTTTTTTGCCTGGAGTCTTTGAATTTTACCTAATATAGGTATCTTCTATGTTCAGTATATGCTTGTATTACAGTACAAAGGTGACCTGTTGCAAAAACAAGGAAAGAAACCTTTAGTTGAACTTGGCCCATAGTTGACTTTCGTTCAATAAAAATCAGGGAAATCATGAATTTTGTGATTTGGAGGTGGAGCCACTGGATCTGCGTATATTGGCAAGAATGGCCCAACTGAATATAATATAGGCATTCATTGATAATGAAAACTCATTACACATTTTATTACTGTGTTACTTGGAAATCTGTGATATAATGTGACATATCTATTCCCTCTAACCCAATGACATATACGATTTTCCTTATTGTATCCTATGAGGAAAATTAGGCAGGAGGTGAGTGACTGACCTAAAGTTAGTCAATAAGGCTGATGGCTAATTGAGCATTTGGATACAGTTTTCCCTGATGCTATTCTGATATACTAGTTCTCTAAGACATACCTGATCTTTCCAACACTTCCTGTTCTTTAAACAGTCCATTGGCCAAAGTGACAAGTAACAGAAAGAGAAATGAAATCCCAACCTGAAATACAGGTGAGAACCAAAAAGGTTAGGGATAAAATCCATTTTAGAAAAATATAAACAGTTTATTATAAGAGCTCATATGTTTAAAAACCATAAAAGAATATCTATTTGGCAAACATAAAACATCTACATGAGTATATTAGTAATGCCAAAAAGTTTAGACCTTCACCTAACACGTTTTGATTGAACAGATCTTCATCACAGATCAGTTATATGGATGCAAGCAGATGTAAATAACAAGTTTTTATAATTTTCAACAGGGTGTGTATAATTTTCCCACAGGGTGTGTGGGAGGGGGAACTCATCTGTTATGGCTAGTTCTGGTCCTGCAAGGTGTTTATAATAGCAGAATCCTCAGCCAGCAGATATTTCTTATTCCTCCCCTGGGTGTTGGAGAACCCTAAGGACAGGGCCATCAAATCTTTAAGAAATGTTGTGACCTATTTTTAAAAAGATTGCCTTGTACAAACTAGCAAAGGAGTTCAGGTTGATATGACTTGGGGGTTCTCTATAGCCTCTAGGCAAAAAATTTTAAAGTATGATTATAAAAATGTTGACAGTTTCCTGGGACTAGGCACCACTCAAAAGTATTTTCTCTTTCAAATTCCTGCTTCCTCCATCACACTGTGGAAATTTAAATGGGAATAAAAATGATCTCATGACAGTTCTGGGTCCTGGATACAAACCCACCCAAACTTGGATTAGTAAATGAGGGGAAAAGGTAAAAATCCATTATTCCATATGAGGAATTTTGAAGATAGCTGGCATTTTTTTTTGGGGGGGGGTTGCTACTAAAAATTGCAGCAGAGCTGCTGGCACCTGTCCACTAAATAATTCCCAAATTTCAGGTAAAGTAGACCAAGTAGTCCAATCCTATGGGCCTCTGAACACAGTTCCCTCAGCCATTTCCCCTTTGCTTCCTATGGGGGAGGGAGGGGGTTGATTCCTATGCTTTCTCCAGGGAAAAGAATAGCCAGACACAGAAGCAAGCAAAGCAACCACAGGCCAAAAGCCTCTCAAAGCAAACAGAACTAACAAGCTCAACCAGTATAGAACCAGGGGATCCCAACAGAAGGACAAGACAATGAGGCAATATAGTAAAAAGGTCAGTTCCATACCAGCAGTGCCACTCCAGGGCACAGCATGCTCCACCAATTCTTGTGTCCTCATGAGGGATGCTTTTCGGCGGTAGAGCTGGTACGCTGCTTTCTGCATCCCCTTGAGGGACATATTTCAGTGGTGCACCTCGTCTGTAACTGAAATGTGCGGAGAACACAACCATGGCGGAATGGTTCGGCCACACAAGGGGGCAACAGTGGGGGGGTGTTTGCGGGGAGGTGGGATTGTGCAAGAACACAATAGCACCTTCCTGCAGCCCCCCAATGCCCCCTTATTTGGCCCTGCAGCACTGTGAAGCACTGCATAGCCAAGTGGGGCACTTTGTTTATCCCCCCCCCGGGACTCCATAGGATGGGGAGGAGCCATGCATTGAAGGCCCAGCTCTTCCCATCCACATGGGCCTTCACCGGGCTACACCTTGTTGGGCCATGGAACACTTAAGGGGAGGCAGAAAATATCCCCATTCCCTTAAAGCATGGGGCCAGCCTGGTGGGGATTAGCCCCTCTTCCATATGAGCACCCTCTCAGCCTACCCCCCCTGTGCGTAATCCAACCCAATGTGAAAGCACAGAATCCAATGAGAACCAGAACCCTGACAGAAACCCACTCCAGCAAAGAACACAATATTGCAACATCAACAAAACCAAAACAGAATTAGCCAGATCAGCATGACAAGTGGATACCAGGCTCAGTGAAGACAAGATATACAGTAAAATAAAGTGGAAAAACATTCCCAAGAGCCTTAAAATGCTGGCTCCTACTATTTCCTATACTTTTAAAAAAATTTCTGGGACCCATTTTTCAGCATTCCAAAAAAAACAAGATACCATCCAGAGATCCAAGTACATTTTGAAAATATCAGTATGTTATTTTTGGATATAATATTTGGACCAGAATATCTGAAGACACATTGTTAGACCCTGCAGTAGACTCCACTGGAATATTGTAGAATATTCTTATATTTAGAGAAGTGAATTTAACCAAAGCACTAATTCCTTTCAAACAAAACACAGATCACGTGAATTGTGAGGACTCTGTGAAGTATGTTCTCCCCATGTTTATAAGTGTATAAATGTATAAGTCACAGGTGACTTATAGTGACCCCAACAAGGGGATTTCATGGCAACTGAGAAACAG
Source organism: Paroedura picta (assembly GCF_049243985.1). Classification (NCBI taxonomy): domain Eukaryota; kingdom Metazoa; phylum Chordata; class Lepidosauria; order Squamata; family Gekkonidae; genus Paroedura; species Paroedura picta. The sequence continues at coordinate 149,084,483 of NC_135369.1, forward strand.
GTAGTTTGCCATTGCTTTCCTCTGCAGAACCTTCCTTAGTGGTCTCCCATCCCAGTACTGATTCTGCTTAGTTTCTGAGAGCTAACATGATTGGGCTATGCCATGCTGTTTTCCCACCCATGTTTTTTTCCATACACGTGGAAAAATATAACAACTGAAAGGGGTTATGGAGAGGATCAAGTTTGAGCTATTCGTACTGTGGGTGTGAGTGGAGGACTAAAGGAGATATTTGCTTGAAGTTCTGTGGTAAATTTGTCCTGAGCTTCCCATGTGTCCTGAGCTTCCCTGGGTCCTCTTCTTGACCACTTTTATAGAAACACTCACTGGGTTAGAGAAAATGTTTTAGGTAACAGCAAGTCTTTTAAGTTATGAAGGGACTGCCCTATTTCAACTATGACCATGGGAGGGGGGAATTATCCTCAGTAGATGCATGTATTAATCACATTCTCTCAAATCTCTCCTAGAATAATTAGTAAAGGGAATTAGAATAGTAAAGGTGGTTTACACATCCAGATACATATCTTACTATGTACCATATCACATAGATTTCATAAGCATGTGTATTTGGGTATATATATTTGTTTATGTATATCCTGTGTTCCCTCATGGTTCATAACAAAAAAAAAATCTGCTAAAAGCAATTTGGATGTGCTTTCTGAACATCTGAATTTTTTACAGAGTCTACCTTTCTCAGTATCAATAATCAATATAAGAAGATTAAGCATGCTTAAATCCCAGTGAAATCAATGGAAGTTAAGCACTGATTTCAGTGAAATGTCTGCTTAATGTTTCTTGGTTGTGCTCAATATGTGCAGGCAATATGGATGCATTGAGGATTTATCTCACAGTCTTTAAGAGCCTACTGGCATGTCTCCTAAGCAGTGTGGCTGGAATCATGCTAGAGAATGGCACTTTTTCTACCTTCCTCACTGAAATTATGCCTCTTTAGAGTTACTATGTACCATATCACATTGATTTCATAAGCATGTGTATTTGGGTATGTATATTTGTTTATGTATATCCTGTATATAAACAAGAGCCTCTTGTGGCGCAGAGTGGTAAGGCAGCAGACATGCAGTCTGAAGCTCTGCCCATGAGGCTGGGGGTTCAATCCCTGGCTCAAGGTTGACTCAGCTTTCCATCCTTCCAAGATCAGTAAAATGAGTACCCAGCTTGCTGGGGGGTAAACGGTAATGACTGAGGAAGGCACTGGCAAAACACCCCGTATTCAGTCTGCCATGAAAAAACGCTAGAGGGCGTCACCCCAAAGGTCAGACACGACCCGGTGCTTGCACAGGGGATACCTTTACCTTTTAGAGTTATTAACCCAAAGGAAAAATGTGGAAGGAGGCAAACTAGGAGTTGGCAGCGAAAGGGAGATTTTGGTAGGTACTGTCTTCCTCTGCAGATAGAAGAAGCAGTTCCTTTGAAGGATCTGCTGCTGTACTAAAAGAACAGTACCAAATTATTGTGCTAATATGCATCATTCCCCCTCCCAAAAAATGTCAGCAAATATGTTTTCTTAACCAAGGGTATTTTTTTTAAAGCACAGGGCAGAAGAACAATTTTCTGAGTTGATAAACATTTTCTGGTCCTATTGCTGCGGTTCAATTAGCTTTCTGTTCTTTATTAAGATTTCTTTGCAAAGACTAGTTTTTAAAAATAGCACTTCTTGGTTCAGAAATGTGTACTTTTTGGGTGCCTGGAATGTATTTCATATAGAAATATGAGATAATGGGAAATAAGGGAATGTGAAGACATGTAAAGCAGTGGTCCCCAACCTGCGGGCCGCGGCCCGGTGCCGGGCCGCAAAGGCCATGGCACCGGGCCGCGGCTCCCTCTCCCCGCCCCGCCCCCGCAGTAAAAAACTTCCCAGGCCGCAAGCTTGCGGCCCGGGAAGCTTCTTACTGCGGGAGGCGGGGAGAGGGAATCAGGGCCGGGCCGCGCCTGTGCGGGCCACGCCCGCTCGGCCCGATCCGCGGGCGCGGCCCGTGGGCGCGGCCCGATCCGTGGGCGCGGCCCGGGCGCGGCTCGCGGGCGCGGCTCGGGTGCGGCCCGATCCGCGGGCGCGGCATGGGCGCGGCCCACGGGCGCGGCGTGGGCGCGGCCCGATCCGTGGGCGCGGCCCGCGGGCGCGGCCCGATCCGTGGGCGTGGCCCGCACGGGCGCGGTCCGCGGAGGCGCGGCCCGATGCCCTGCCGGTCCCCAGCCTCGGAAAGGTTGGGGACCACTGATGTAAAGGTTTGTTACATCAATTGGAGAGATGTAAAGGCTGTTACATCAGTTGGGAAAGTCACCCCTAAAGTCCAAAACTGTAACATTTTGTTTCAAAATAAGGGAACTTTACAAAGAAGAGATGAATAGTAAAAAGGAAGCTGAAGGGGAAATACAAGAGAGTCAGGTCCCTAGAGGTTGCTTGGAAGCGATTTAAAACCACACAAATTGAAGCCCAAGTAGAATTCATTCAATGGGTAAGAAAAGGCACTGTCAAGCCTAAAGGAAGGCTTGCATGGTTAACAACACAAGTCAAGGAAGCTGTACAAAATAAAGAGGCTTTTTAAAAAAAAGCAGAAGGTCTACTCCAATTAATTGGACAGAAGAGACAACAGGTGCTAGTAAAAATGTAGGTCAATAATTAGACTTGCAAAAAGAGATTTTTGAGGACTGTGTTGCTAAAAGCATCAAGACAAACAATGAAGATTTTAAAAAATATATTTGAAACAGGAAATCAGTCAGAGAAGCAGTGGGGTCTTTGGATGACAGAGACATAAAAGGATTGCTAAATAAAGATGGGGAGATGGTAGAGAAACTCAATGAACTTTTTGTTTCTGTGTTCAGTGTGGAAAGTGTGGGCCATGCACTCATTCCTCAGCCCCTATTTTCAGGAAAGGAGGCTGAGGAGCTGAGCCAAACTGAGGTGACCTGAGATCAAATTCTAGATCTACTGGGTAAATGAAAAAACAGTAAGTCTCCAGGTCCTGGTAGCATACCCCTGAGGATTTTTGAACTCAGATTGCTCAGTCACTGTACTAGAAGACTGTAGAATAGCAAATCTGACACCATTTTAAAAATGGGATCCAGAAAGGAACCAGAAAATTACAAGCAATTCAGCCTAATGTCTGTCCCAGAAATCTGTAGGAACTGTAATCAAAAATACAATTGTTAGGCAATGGCTTCTGCAAAAGGAAGTCTTGCCTCACCAACCTTTTGGAGATCTTTGAGAAAGTAAACAAGCATGTATACAATGGTGACCTGGTAGAAGTTATATACCTGGACTTTCAAAAGGCTTTTGGAAACATACTTCACCAATGACTCCTGAGTAAAATTAGTCGTCATGAGACAAGAGGATTAAAAACAGTTAAATGACAGGAAGTAAAGAGTAGGAATCAATGGACAGGTCTCACAATGGTAGGAAGTAAACATGTGCACTAAGCAAAAAATCCAGACCACTTTGGCTTCAGATGAAGCTGCTTTGGACCGCTTTGAAGATCTACAAAGCTTCGGAGATCACCAAAGCACTCAGGTGGCCATTAAAATCAATGGTGTCACTGACTTTAATGAGGATTTTCAGGTTTCCGCCTTTCCTGTAGCCGGGGGTGGGGGTGGGGGTGGGGGTTTAGATAATAGGCTCCAAGCTTCAGGAGGATCTTCTCTGACTCCCCTCCAAGTTTCAAAAAGATTGGACCAGGAGGTTCAATTCTAAGGGCTCCCAAAGAGGATGCCCCAATCCTCTCTATTATATCCTAAAATGAGAAAACACCATAATGGGCCCATTACTTCCAATAGTAAGAATTTCTCTGTTTTTTCTCATTGGAATTAATGGAGAGAAGATGGAGAGCCTCTAGAATTGTACCCCGTCGTCCAATCTTCTTGAAACTTCTGGGGGTACACTTCTTCGGGTACAAAAAACAGCCTGTTATTTTGAAAGTATCTTTGCATGTAATGCACACTTAAAATTGCCCTTGTTTAATATTTAATTCCTCTTTTACTCCAAAGGTATTTTTATACCAGTTTAGACATATTTAAGGTTACACAAAAGAAAAAAAGAACAGAAAATAGTTCCTTTCCCTATGTTGTCCTTGTAGCATACAATTGAGTATATTGATTTCAGTTTGTTTGATTGTATTTTTGGTGCTGGTATTTAGGTGCTGGACTTTTTGTTTCATTGTGTAATCATTCTAACATCTGCTTTTAAACATATTCTGTAGAAACATGTTTAATAAATATGGAAGATATCAGTCCTGTTAAAAGCAGCCTCTCTTTTCTGTGCAAAACCTTCACCACAAGGGACTCAACCTTTTGTGCTGGCCCTCAGAACACATGGATCAATGGTGGTCCATGTAGTTTGAGATAACTAGCCTGAAAGGATGACAAGTCCTTTTCCAGTTTCAAAGTCAGAGCACCGATGTGTCCCAAAACACCTTGACACAACTAGTAAAACTACAGCCTTGTTAATATCTGAAATTAAGAGCATCTTGTGGCGCAGAGTGGTAAGTGGCAGAAATGAAGTCCATGAGGTTGGGAGTTCGATCCCAGCAGCTGGCTCAAGGTCGACTCAGCCTTCCATCCTTCCAAGGTTGGTAAAATGAATACCCAGCTTGCTGGGGGGTAAAACGGTAACGACTGGGGAAGGCACTGGCAAGGCCACCCTGTATTGAGTCTGCCATGAAAACGCTGGAGGGCGTCACCCCAAGGGTCAGACATGACTCAGTGCTTGCACAGGGGATACCTTTACCTTTACCTTATACTGAAATTAGGCAAGTCCAATTTGCCTATATGGTTAGATCACCTCATGAGGATGAAGATGATAAGGAACTTCTATAAACATTCTTCACAGGGTTATTGTAAGGATAAGAGGAGGCAGGGGATAATGAAAGCCTTTTTGGATCCTTTTTGGTGGAATATGTGGGATACAATGTAGAACACAAAGGTTAAAATACTTGCTGATCTGTCTTTCAGCCCAGATTCCACAAGTCCAAACACTCTGCCACTTTCCCTTAGAATATCATTCAATGTCCATTTGGCAGCAAACATTCTGATATATAGGTGCTGATTCAGAACAGCAGCTGTAAGCTAGTGCCTACAGGGATCTCCTTTGCTGAATGTGTTGAATTTGATGTGATAATACCAATCAGCTGCTAATGTGAGAGAGGAAAGAAATCCTGGATCCTCCCTGATCAAATTATTTGTACTCTTCTGAAGTTAGGTGGGTAGCTGTGCTGGGCTGAAGCAACAGAACAAAGGTTGAATCCAGTGGCACATGTAACATTAACAAAATTTAATTCAAGGGATAAACTTTAATGTGTATGAACACTTTATTAGATACAGATACTGAAGAAGTGTCATGCACATGAATTAAATCTTGTTAGTCTTAAAAGTGCCACTGGCCTCAAACTTGGGCCTTACTCATCTGAAGTGTTTCGATGATTTTTTCCCCATTCACCACATGTACACGTGAAATCACACCCAGAAGGCTGTATTTCAAAGTCCATTTGCTCTTATAGATCTATTTTTGTGAAATGAAGTATTAATCTCCTTATCTTATTTACTGAGTCCATAGTACTAGATACTCTTGGGGGAAAGCTTGAACCTTCCCCTTTAAATGAAAGTTGCCACTTTATAATGAAATTTCAAAGCATCCCTGAAGTATTTAACATGTTTTTTCTTTGCTGATTAAAATCTGTAGTAGATGATAATTATGCCGGTTTTATCACTCAAACACTCAAAAGTGATTTTCAGATCTTCAAGTAATTTATAGCAGATTTTCGCTTCTCAAAGGGTCTCATTTTGTTGAAAGTCTGCCTAGATTATGCCCTTTTGTCGTGTTCTCTGTAAATGCTAAATCAATGCAAAGTGAATAGATTTCTATTTCTAAAAATATGCTATTCCACAGGAAGAAGAATTAAGGAAGAGTGGGGAAGCCAAATACGCACACTTGAGTGATGAACTACATGTATTAATTGAAGTGTTTGCCCCACCCGGAGAAGCTTATTCACGGATGAGTCATGCATTGGAAGAAATCAAAAAATTCCTTGTTCCAGTAAGTTGCTTCTAGAATTTTTACGAATAGATATTTTGATTGCTGTACAGCACCTGAAAATTGTGACTAGTGTTTTTCTAACTGTAAGCATTGTCTTGAACACAGGTAGAAAAATACCACATGCCTGCACAATGTTTATACAATCCATAGTTTACTTGTATTTAAAACTTTTTAAAAATGTCGGATGATCTAAAGTGTTCTGGGTATTATTTTATGAAACCATAAGTGGTTTGAGTCCCATCTCTGATATCCAAACAATGAGTATTATTCAATCAGTATACTTGGATTGCCTGGCAGAGCTGCCATCAAAACTTGATATCGTTGGACATTTGACAAGAATGAAGTCTTATGAGAACAGGTATTGCTGGTTAGGAATATTTGGTCTCCTAGCAGGAATGTTCATTATAACTCTAAACCCCAAACAGAAGGACTTACCTGGGCCTCCTGTTGACACCAAGGGAGACTGGCTGAAGGGATGTGACTGTCTCAGAAGCCTGGAGGTGGCACACATGCTCAATAGCAGCGTGTATAGCAGTGGGGGTTGAGGCAAGGCCCATGGTGCCTTTATAAGGTGCCATGCATGCAGGCTCAGCCTCTCCATCCCAGAATGTTGCTGGAACACCTTCCCTCCCACCTGCCATTTAAAAACATGTTGGTTAAAGTTGTGTTATTGTTAAGTGAGTGCACTTTTAGTTACAGCTGTGCTTTAGGGGCATGAGAAGGAGCCTATTGGTAGGGAGGCTAGTTTGCGTACCAGTCTCCCTGGGGATTTGGGGGTCTCCAAAGAAGCCAGCATGCAACAAGTGTGGCTGCCCCAGCTGGGAGGCCCGAGGCTCCTTTGCCAGGCAGCCTGGGAGTTAGCCAAAAGACGTTCATCCCCTGCCGCTGCCCCCCACAGGTCACTTTTCTAAGTATGGGAAGTCCATGTGGCAAGGAGCCTGGGAACAATGTGGGTCACAGGGCACCTATGGACTCCTGGGAGTGGGCAGCCCACTGGCTGCTAGGTCAGGCTCACTCTTGTATGCTGGTTCAACCCTCCAATGGGAGGAAATAAAAGCTGTGGCTAAGTTTAATGCCAGTTTGGGTGTCACTTATTATTATAGCAATAAATGTCCTCCCTGCCAGTCAAAAAATAACAAAATACACCAACAATGGTGGCAAATGTACAGGTAAGAAAAAGGTTTCCAAATATATAAATATAATAAATAAAAAAATCTAAAAATATGTCTATGCAAAGTTGTCATATATATGTGTTGCATTCAAATGTTGTTAAAGTTGTAAGATTCTCAATCCAATGGATTACTAGAAGTGAGTATTTATCTTGCCATTCCTAGCAGGCAAGCTAAAGGTAGTAGAGCATGAACTTTTTTGTGTGTCTTTAAGCCCAGTCAATACCAGCAAGACTAGGGCCCATTATGCACGGAGGAGAAGGTGTGCATTCGGGGTGGAATGGCGTTGCCTAAAATCACCGATAATGCACGGTGCCGGCTGCAACTGGCCACAGATTCGGTGTATGCCGCCGAAAAAGCCGCATTAGCGAAACGCGGAAGAAAGCAGAGCTTCCGGGTGACCGATGCGCAACCAGAAGCCGGGGTCGCCACGTGCATAATTGGTTACTCTGGGTTTTGCCGCCGTTGCGACCTGTCCCGTACATAACAGGTGTGCTTCGCTTTTTCCCCCTCCGCGTTTTCCATGTGACCTGAAATTGCCGTTTCGGCGGCTGTGCATAATGGGCTTAGAAGGAACATTAAAGAGCTGTATTCTAGTCCCCACTCTTGTAGTGTGTGTATGTACATATTTGAGGAGACAGTGTTCTTGGGGGCATTGGGGGGCCTCATTCTCAGAGTCCCCCAAAACCTGTAGTTGACCCTATTACTCAGCATGCTTTGGATAAAACATAAATAGTAAAGAAGGGACCCTGAATCTGGAAATGAGGTTCACATATGCAAGTGAATCACAAAAACAGTTCCTTTCAGCAAAAACCTTTAAGAACCAGAATTTGGAAATTTCTGACTCAGCATCTTGTGAAGCTTTTTAGGTAAGAAGATAATGGGGAAGAATGAAAGAGCCCATTCTAAAAGTTGGAACTATGTACTCATCTGATATCTTCATGCGGAGTGTTTTACAAATAAGCCCTAATATATTCTAATGAAATTTCTAGTTTCATCAAATTTTCACCTTTGAAAATACAGTGGTAAAAGGTGGGACATTTTCACCTTGATTATTCTTATTATCCCTCCAATTCCAAATCTACTACTTTAATCCCTTTATCTAGAACCAGCAGTTCTGCTGAAGAGCTCCTAGCAGTTCAGAGATGTCATCCAGATTTAACTAGTTTTCTGACCTCACTTTGACCTTGTGACAATTTTTATGCTGTTTCTCAGATCCTCTTTGCAATTTACAAAATTGGGTAACTTCATTTTGTGAGTGGAAAAGGGGCAAAGTTTTTAATGTAATGGGACCTGTTAATTTGCATCACTCTGATGTCATGGCATCACAAACCTGGAAGTGACATCATCCTGCTGGAATGACACGCTAGAATTGCACTGAAACTCTTATAGTTTTTTCCCCCCGTAGCTTCAGTTGAATCTTTGTGTTTTACAAAACTTAGTGATATCATTTCTGGGTTTTCACTGGAATTCATATTGTGATGTTGGAGTGATGGTGCACCCCCATTTCCCCCCTCCTCTGAGGGAACAGCAGGGAACTTGTAGCCCTAATGTCATAGGAATATTTTTATTGTAGATGTTAATTCAGTTGATTGCACTTTATTGCATAGTTAAATGAGTCTCACTGAATTCCTGCTGCCCCTGTGCTCTATCCTTAGAGTGTTCTGTCTTTGGTACAAGACAGCTGTGTATGCTTGAGAAAAGACATAACAGCATAAGGTATTAATAAATCCTTTGTTCTATGCCAAATATTTTATGCTAAGAAGTTTCATTAACATTAGCTTCTTGAGAAAGCCTATGAATCTTGATAAACAGCAGCCATATATAAGCTTCATACACTACCAGTAGCTTGATAAACGTGCAGGTTTTGGTGTCTAACAGAGGCTACAAAATATGATTGAGTTAAATGGCTAGCCACAATATGCAGCCTACTGGACTGCAAATGACTTGGATGACTGCATCTGCATGAGGTGGAACTGGTCAACATTCTAGTCTCCTAGGATGTCTACACTGTGACTCTACTTTTATGAGCAGTGAATAGCGCAGACCAGCTAGGTCCTGCTTTAAGTATTTCGTTTGATTTACATCTGCCGGAATTAGGGGAGAAAAAAACACATATAGTCTGTTTTGAAGCTCTCGTGTCTTTGTAGTCTGTGATTTGAGTATTATTTGATTTTTGTACTGTATAATATAACAAAACTCTGAAAGCAAACCTGTCTCAAGTTGTTAGAAGGTTTAGGATCTGGTTTACTACAGCAATAATCACCGGGAACAGAAGCAACTTTATTTTATGGCTTGTTTTGCTATCTGTATCCTTTGTGGCTTAATTTCAGATTTATACTGTGACTAACAAAGCCATTATTAACTGGCTTGTTAAAGTGCATGCCGAAGGGGCTGGACTGCAGTAGCTTATGCTAGGGAACTTGGTCTTGGTTACCTTTTTTTTTTTTTTAATACAATACATCTTTAATTTGTTTTATAGTGTTTTATAGAGTCTTGCTGTTTATAAAAACCTTATTTATTATGGCAGCAGAGAGGCTGACTTCCATCACTAAATTGAAAGAAGGTGATTCTAACACATTTTATATCTGGTATAGATAGATGAGAGCCACTTTATTTTAGTGCTCTGTGCAACTGGAATGAGACATTACAGAAGACGTGTGGCTCATGCCAGATAGAGTAGTCCTGTGTTCTCCTTCTCCTCTAAGGTCTAGTTATACGAAGTATAGGAAATGGCTTTATCATACTCCTAGGTCTCCCCACCTTCACTTCACTTCATTGATTGCTATTTGTAGGCTGCGAAAGCTCAGGAAATGTTGCTGATGTTATGTCTCCTGTTTTCTGTTAGTAGACGTCACCCAGAAAAGAATAAGATGCAGGGCTGCTGTTTATGGCAGCAGAACTGCAACTGAATGGAGAAAGATCTGTTCACAAAGGGGAAAGGGTAATTTGATCACAAACCTTATTTAGAAATGTGAAGAAGCTGTTGCAAGTTTGGCTAGAGTTATGGACAACATTTCAGAGAGATAATATGGACATATAAATAAAATGGGAAGAGGGTGCTGGGAGGAGTTGGGAACAATCAGGTAGGCTGTCCCATTCCTAATTGGCCATCTGTCCAATGAACGGACAATCAGGAGAGATGTCCCACCCCAGCCACATCCTCCCCAGCCGCATCCCCCTCCAACATATAGAAGACGTGGCAGCCCAATAAGTGGGAACTGGGATGGAGAGCAGAGGGCCTGGGATTGCAAGCCCTTTGGGGGTGGGGGTGGGGGTGGGGAAAGGAGGGAGGGAACCCCCTCCAGCACTCTCCCTCACCTCAAGCAGCCCCAGCCAGTGTACTCTTGAATCGAGAAGGTACCAGTTCAGTATGCCAAAAGTATGAGGCAATCCTTCCAATTTAAAAATTGGAATTCTAACATATCACAAACCTCCCAAACATAATTGATCCGTTTGCCTGCTACAAGTGCACGACAGTTTGTGGCTCATGAACCAAATACTCCATGAACTTAATTTGAGTCCAAAGGCACCTTTAAGACCAACAAAGTTTTATTCAAGGTCTGAGCTTTTGTGTATATGCACACGGAAGCTCACACCTTCAGTAAAGCATTGTAGGTCTTAAAGGTGACTTTGGATTCAAATGTTGTTCTACTACTTCAAACCAATGGCTACCCACCTGGATCCTACCCACCATGACCCTAACTCATTTTCCTTGTTTGTGACCATCCCTAGTGATTTTCTAGTTTGCCTTATTTAATCCCTGTGGCCTTTACCATAGAAACTAGGATAAATTTCCAGAGTTTCAGTATGTTTTCTCTGCTCCTAAGTTCTTTGGGGGCAGATGCAACAAACTTTCAAGGGTTAATGCCTCAGAGCTTGAGAACCTTTGAGTGACAGGCTGTTCAAATGGAATTCTGCAGAGAGCATCAGTTAAGAACTGACAGTTGAAGAAGAGACAGTTAAGCACTGACTGAGGACTGGAAAGACTGGGAATGAGGCAAAGAGGAGTGAAAGAATCACCGAAGATCTCCAATCAAGCAGAAAAGGAATAGGAAAAGGGAGATAACTTTAAAGAGAGGAGTGATTCCTTGGTCTACATATAGAGAAGGAATTTGGGGACTTGTGTGTTCCTGCTTTATAAACTTTAAGAAGCAGTGACATTCAGAAACCTATGCTAGTGAATTAAACTGAAAAGAAAGCTTCTCTCCTCAACATTTCTAAGACTTTGTGGAAATGCAAAACACTTACTTGTTGGCAACATATTATCTGACTTGAGTGTGATTAAAAGTTATCTCAGTTTTATTACTGGTTCACCTTATATATCCTACCCCTGATTCCACCTGACCTTTGCCTCTCCAAGTTAAGTTAAATATTTTGTTTATTTTTGAACTTTCAAAATCTTCTCATGTGCTATTACAGAAGTAGAATATTAGCAGATGATTCTGTCTCTTCCCTTAAGTCCCTGGGCTGGGCCAGCATCAATCAAAATATATAATAACATGACAGAGTGAGACAGCCATAGCCCAACTAAGAAGAAAATAGATGTAAGGTGTACCCAGCAAAAAAAGAAAGATGGAACAAAAAGAAAATCCTTTGCATGGGAGAGGGAAGAAGGTGAGAACACCATATCAGGAAACTGGTTCTGAGGGTGGGTAATTCCTAGATTGGAGTGGGTAAATGGGTAGTCTTTGTAAAAAACTTTTAAAAACTCCTTGTAGTAAGTGCAGTAGAACATGACTGCAAATTAGTCATCGAAAAGGCCTACAGTGAACAAACTTGATTATCCTAGCATTTTGAACATGTTTCTCTAGGTACCCTATGATTCTGCAAATTAAATACAGAAGAAACAAAAAACTTTGTAGCATACAAGGAACAAAGCCCATTTACAATAAATTAGCTTTTTCAGGGCAGTGGGCAAGTGGCAGAGGTGCAGTGTGGGGTGGAAAGGCTGTTGGCATGCCATAGATGGGGTGACAGGCCTTCTCGGGGCAAAAGAGGAGGGCACCCGGGCGCAGTCCCCGGGAAGGGCTGTCGCCGCATCAGCCGTGTGGCGAGAGCCCTTCCCCGCCCGCCCACCAGGTCCCAAGTACTGTGGCTGCCGCAGGGTTACTTCCCCCCCCGCGCTTCCCCCCAAACGTGAGAGGCCTTCTCTGGTCCAGCAGGGAGGGGAAGTGAGCCGCTGCCGGGCCGCTCCTCAGTAGCGGGCAGGTGGGGCGGGCAGGGCTGTTGCCCATGTTCGGGGGGAATTGGGGACGGAAGCGACCGGGCGGCGGGCGTGGTCTTCGAGAGCTGGCGGGTGAGCGGGGAAGGGCTCTCGCAATGCGGCGAGAGCCAGTGGGAGGCCAAGCGGGGAGGGAAAGGGATTTTCCCACTGGAGAGGAAGATCTGGCTGGAGAAGGCCCGGACACCACCCGGACAGGGCCCGCCCAGATGACCCTTTCACAAATATAAAAGAACTTATGGTAAGGTTTATGGAGGCCAGTGGTTACAACATGAGCATGTATGTGGAGTTTAGCTCTCAGATATGGAACTATGTGGTGCAGCATGCAGTTTTTTCTTTTCCTTCCCAAATATTCTGTTTGTCTAAGTTAAGAGAAACAGCCATTAGCGTTGGCTAATGTTAGTAGGGATTTATACCTGGCACATGCTCACTTTCCTGTTATTTTCAGGAAATACCTGCTCAGAGTATTTGTATAACAGCACCAAAAGAAATTGAACTCGCATCCATCTCTTTACTAAGGGTGAGTCCACAGGGCATTATTTCTGCATTATTAATATAGCCTTGCAGCATTCAACTGGAAAGCATACACCTCCCTTTCAACCTTTATTAGAGGAAAACCTGGCCAATGCTTATACCAGGCAGATCTTTCACTAGAGTGTGGAATGCCAAAAAATGTAACAGGGCTTTCTCAGTAGTAGTAACTCGATGTAATCTGAGGTGTTCAAGGTGTTCTAGGCCTTTCAGAAACCTCCTTACAGATGGGAACAGAATCAAAAGTCAAAATAAAGTTCTTGTTGCTTTGGTATCCAAAATATTATTAGAGAAGATGAGAGGTTCAGCTCAGAGAAGCTGAAATGTACCCAAATCAATGCTGATTCAGGAATTATTTTGGCTGCTTTGTGCCAAACTGCCCGTTCCCTGCATTCACATGGTCCGAATCAGGGTGGTCAGATTGTGATTCAGTTACAGTTTGGCTGTTTAAATGCATTCCCCTGCTTTCTCAGGTTGTGCCTGAGAAGGAAGGGAGAGTGCGTGCTTAACAGCTGATAAGGACAGGCCCCCACCCATTGCCTTTCAATCCCTCCCCAGCTGGGGAGAAGGGCTTTAAAGGGAGTGGATGGGGCACCTGCATTTCCTCATTGAAAATATTGAAGTCAGCAAAAGCTATATGCTCTATCTGTTGTGGGTGGACATCTGTGGCCTTTTTCAAAACCTACAATAATCTGTGGGCATGTTTTATATTGTGCTGAACCTCAGAGAACCATACATTTTTTTCCTTTTCTGTTATAGCGCAGAACATTCTTTTTTTTCCCCCCAGGGCTTCTGTGTATTCAAGAAAGACACAGTTTTTCCAACTGACGTTTTAATTTGCCACTCCTATGATGAGTGCATGCATTTCTCGAGTGTGTGCCACCCTTGTGTTTGCTGTTTTAGCCACTATCAATGCAATCCTGAAAAGATTTATACCCTTCTAAATCCAAGGAAGCCAATGGGTTTATAAGGATATAATTTTGTTTAGGTGACAAAATGGCTATTTTACATGATGTCACCATCATGCCAGTCATATGAAATGTGGGTTTTTTTCTTTTTCTTTTCAGTTTCTTCCATAACCTCTAAATTAAACAATATTATCATTGATAAATCTTTTTCCTGACACATAGTTAGCATTCCATTTGAGGCACTTATTTTCATACTTGAAAATAGACATGATTGGCAAGTTTTCCATCGGCTTAGAATGCAGTTTGTTTTATGGTGCTGCTCTAGAAAAGAAAACAGTTGTCTATCATCTCACTTTTGAAAAGGTTTTCTGTGGCATCTATTGTCGTAGTGTGGATATTCAGGGGAGCTATCACACAACATAGCGGCCTTGAACCAATTACAATCTAAACAGAAAAAAGTCAATCTGCCCAGAATAAGGTCATATGGATCATTTTATAATATTTTTAGAGGAAGAAATATAGAGCCAAGACTTGTAATGTTGAAAACTGGGTTCTTGGAGGACCTGAAGAACTGTACTCTAAATCTGAAGAGTTTAAGGCATCCTGTCAATGAATTTGGGCCTGGGGGAAAATATCAGCTGGATGACTATTACTGTCTTTTATTTCCATATCATGTTCAGCCAGTTGTATGTTAAAAGAATACAATAGCAAATATTTTGGGATTGGGATTATACGTGTACAGCTGCTTCAAAGTGATCAGAAAGGCCAAAGCTGAGAGTGAGCTAAGATTGGCCAGGGAAGCCCATTGTAACAAGAAAAGATTTTTCAGTTATGTGAGGACCAAACATAAAGTAAAGGAGGCAATAGGCCCACTGTTGGGTGCGGATGGACAAACTCTAACGGAGGATGCAGAGAAAGCAGAAAGGCTCAATGCCTATTTTACATCTGTTTTTTCCCACAGGTCAAAGGGTTTAGAAACATCTAGAGATGGCAGTAGCCAAGAGATAGTGTCTGGGTCGCAGGTTGACATGGACAGAGAGGTTGTTGAGAGGCATTTAGCTGCACTGGATGAGTTCAAATCCCCTGGGCTGGATGAAATGCATCCGAGAGTGCTCAAAGAACTTTCCAGAGAACTTGCACAACCCTTGTCCATCAACTTCGGGACCTGTTTAAGGACTGGAGATGTCCCGGAGGACTGGAAGAGAGCAAACGTTATTCCGATCTTCAAAAAAGGGAGGAAGGATGACCCGGGAAACTAAAGACCAGTGAGCCTGACCTCTGTTGTGGGGAAGATAATGGAGCAGATATTAAAGGGAGCGATCTGCAAACATCTGGAGGATAATTTGGTGATCCAAGGAAGTCAGCATGGATTTGTCTCCAACAGGTCCTGTCAGACCAACCTGGTTTCCTTTTTTGACCAAGTGACAGGTTTGCTGGATCATGGAAATTCGGTTGATGTCGTTTACTTGGATTTTAGTAAAGCTTTTGATAAGGTTCCCCATGGTGTTCTGATGGATAAATTGAAGGACTGCAATCTGGATTTTCAGATAGTTAGGTGGATAGGGAATTGGTTAGAGAACCGCACTCAAAGAATTGTTGTCAATGGTGTTTCATCAGAGATGAGTAGTGGGGTACCTCAGGGATCAGTGCTCGGTCCAGTACTTTTTAACATATTTATTAATGATCTAGATGAGGTGGTGGAAGGACTCCTCATCAAGTTTGCAGATGACACCAAATTGGGAGGACTGGCAAATACTCCAGAAGATAGAGACAGAGTTCAACGAGATCTGAACACCATGGAAAAATGGGCAAATGAGAACAAGATGTAATTTAATAAAGATACCGTAAGTGTAAAGTTCTGCATCTGATTCAGAAAAATGAAAAGCATGCTTACTGGATGGGGGAATACGCTTCTAGGTAACACTGTGTGTGAACGAGACCTTGGGGTACTTGTGGATTGTAAACTAAACATAAGCAGGCAGTGTGATGCAGCGGTAAAAAAGGCGAATGCCATTTTGGGCTGTATCAACAGGGGCATCACATCAAAATCACAAGATGTCATAGTCCCATTGTATATGGCACTGGTCAGACCACACCTGGAGTACTGTGTGCAGTTCTGGAGGCCTCACTTCAAGAAGGATGTAGATAAAATTGAAAGGGTACAGAGGAGAGCGATGAGGATGATCTGGGGCCAAGGGACCAAGCCCTATGAAGATAGGTTGAGGGATTTGGGAATGTTCAGCCTGGAGAAAAGGAGGTTGAAAGGGGATATGATAGCCCTCTTTAAGTATTTGAAAGGTTGTCATTTGGAGGAGAGCAGGATGCTGTTCCCACTGGCTGCAGAGGAAAGGACACGCAGTAATAGGTTTAAACTACAAGTACAACGATATAGGCTAGATATCAGGAAAAAAATTTCACAGTCAGAGTAGTTCAGCAGTGGAATAGGCTGCCTAAGGAGGTGGTGAGCTCCCCCTCACTGGCAGTCTTCAAGCAAAGGTTGGATATACACTTTTCTTGGATGCTTTAGGATACTCTGGGCTGATCCTGAATTGAGCAGGGGGTTGGACTAGATGGCCTGTATGGCCCCTTCCAACGCTATGATTCTATGTTATCACTTCTGCCCTGTCATCTTGGGAACTGATGCTCTGAAATGCAAGTGGATTATGGCCTTTTCAGAGGTATATTTGATCAATGAAAGCACTCTTTTAATAAGCCATTTCTAGCACACAGAGGAATCCATTTATGAGGAATCATTATTATCAGAGGTGGTCTATTGTTTACTCCTTACGATTGAGTGGAAATGTCTTTTCAGTTGGGGTAGAGGGAAGGAAGCAGGGTTATATGACACACTGGGCTTGAATGAAGAATTGAGCCATAGCTGAAATTATCAGAAGGACTCCTAGCCTGATCACAAGTTGAGCTTATTTTTTTTTTTAAGGTTCACTTATGCATTCACTCATTCTAGTTTGTAGATTTCCCATCAGATGACAGATCAAGGGCAATACAATACAATGTTGATGTTAAAAAAGCATATACTATGGAATGAGTCCCATGTCAATGGTCATCATTTTTCCTCAGTGGAAACAATTAAAGCCTCCATTGCAGCTTGCAAGAGGAAGAAATTGCCTTCAGCTCCTGGAAATGAACAAAAGCTGCCCATAACAGCTGGCCTTTTGTCTCTGAAATTCATTGTTCAGTCTCTCTTGTTACTTTCATCCTCGCAAGTATTGACTGCTTATCTGGCATGAAAACAGGCTTGTTATCAGTTGGTATACAACAAAGGATTTAACATGCCTTCTGTGTATAAATGGCTAGCAGAATATCCAGAAACATACCAAGGAGGCTTAAGAAAGGGGACTACCAGAGGCTGCCATCCATGGCCATCATTCCTTGTTGCTCTCCTCTCGGGGCTATCTAGGAGCTAGAGCTTCAGATGTTCTCTACTTCCCTTTTCTCCAGGCATCTTTAATTCTCTTGTTAATCTGCAGTTTTTATTGATTATTTTTTTGTTTTTATCCCTTTCGTTTTTAAAATTGTTTTTTATTGCCATAGAGTATCTTAATTAATAAAACAGAAATGAATGATATAACCTTTCTAAAATTGAAACATTTTTAAGCCTAGAGAAGAAGAAAAAGAGCTGGTGTTATAGCTGCTGCTATAGCTGGTGTTCCTACTTAATGGTCCTAAGGTACCCGCAGTTAATAGTTGGGCAGAGAGGAGGAAGTCATGCCATGACATGCCTCCATTTACAACATCTTTGTGATCCCTAGCTTGAATCCAACTGCCAGAAGGGAGTTGGCTGTCTGGCCTCAGAGTGCATCACTTTGAGACAGTTGAGAGGACTGCAAGTGATGATGAATATTGAAATGGGACTGCCTTTTAATTTCCATTTCTCTTCCCAGTGTGACCATCTTGCAAGATAAATTACTGACCAGTAGTACAGTTTCACTTATATTTGGAGAAAATAGCGTTAATCTAGCCTATGACCATTTCTGCACTAGCAATATTGTTCAGATTTGCATTTTTAATGGGCCGACTTTTCCATCCATTTCCACATTAAAATCCGCCCTTCCAGGCACAGACTCAAATCACCAACTCACTTTCAGCATGACTAAGAAATTCCTGGTTACAGCAATTTCATTTTTAATTTTCTGACTGACTGACTGATTTCATTTTTGAGTTCTAATTTAGGGCTGCCCAGTGGAGAAATGCTTGCATTTGGTTTTTTCCCCAGGGCTGCCAGTTTGAGTTGTTTGTACATGCCCCTTTCCTCAGTGCCATCCTTCCTCCCCCTTCCTCCCTCCCTCCCTCCCTCCCTCCCAGAAATCTAATTTAAACAAAAGAGGTGATTGCATTCTGTTACCGGAATGACATGTGTCAAGGACATGTGTGAAGTGGGGAATGGCTTAGCAAGAGGTTGGTAATGTAGCAAAAGGATCGAATGCCTATATTTTATGATGTAATTGGACCCTTTAGAACTCAAGGCAGACAACAGATAGTACTGCAATAATAAGCCATCTTTATTTATAAGAAAATAATAACAGGAAATATAAAAACATATAACAGGCAGACTATAGGATAGGAAATTCAAGAGGGAAAAGAGTTGCAGGGAATTAGGGAAGTTATTCACCAGTCCTGGAGAGTTGCAAGGCAGAGAGATGACACAACCAGCCAGCAGTGTGAAGGGTGATCTAAATTGGCAGAGGCCAGCATTCCTGTCAAGAACACATTCTTTTTTTTGTTTTCTGGTGGGAGGTCATGAACAGGTAAAAGGGGGCTGTGTCATGAAGCAGACATCTGTGTTCTGTGTATTTTTATTTTGTATTGTGAGCACACAAGCCATGTTTGTTTACTTCAATGGCCGTTGCTATGTGGATGCTTTGGTCCTCTAAAATGGCAGCCACTGCATGCTCCATGAAATTGGCAGGCAAAAAGATTCTAACTGCATGATTCTCAGGGTCCAATCACTGTGGTCAGCATAAGTCTCGAGCCAATCAGAAATCTACCCGAACATAAATTGAGACAATTATAAAAATAATCCCAAAAATAAATCAAGAAAAAAAAATATTGTTGTATTGGTTCCCTGTAGCTACACAGAAGTTTCCTTTTCTAAAAAAAATTGGGACTGCTGAGAGGGAAGTAGTGGTTTGCATTGATTGACAACCTGAGGAGTTGGGGGAAGCCTGCGGATTGTCTATACTTCGGTTTCTCTGCCGCCTCATCGGGAAGGGAAAAGCCACAGTGAGATGGCAGGATAACATGGCAGGGGTCTCCTGTCAGGAAGCAGCCAAACACACGTTTTACTATCATGCTTTTACCAGCAGGAAGCGGTGCATGTTGTTTGCCTCCGTGCAGAAATGTTCTTAGTAACATGACATGCATAGAACTGGGCTACCGGGCACAAAGAGCTTTTCCTGGACTGCAATGTCAAACTAAGGAGTTACATAAGGTAAAGGTAAAGGTATCCCCTGTGCAAGCACCGAGATGTCTGACCCTTGGGGTGACGCCCTCCTTTCATGGCAGACTCAATATGGGGTGGTTTGCCAGTGCCTTCCCCAGTCATGACCGTTTACCCCCCAGCAAGCTGGGTACTCATTTTACCGACCTCGGAAGGATGGAAGGCTGAGTCAACCTTGAGCCGGCTGCTGGGATTGAACTCCCAGCCTCATGGGCAAAGCTTTCAGACGGCTGCCTTACCACTCTGCGCCACAAGAGGCTCTAGGAGTTACATATAACAAAGCAAAATACTTCATAGAACAATTAATGATCTTATATTGTATGATATTTCTACAGTGAGGTACTATTGCTAACTGCATGTGTCTAGAATGAAGGAAAAGATAGAGGGGGAAAATGTTTCATGGGGAGGGAGGGAGAGATAGAGAGATCAATAGTGGCAATGACCAAGAAAAGAAGAAGGTAGCAAACTAGAAGAGTAATTTTCTAGAGAACAATGAAGACGGAAAGGGGAAAAATAGGGTTGAGAGTCAAGTGCTCAGATGAAAGAGAGAGAGAGAGAGATGCATGCAACAAAGATCATGAAGGATTCATTCATGGTCTTGATAGGCTCGTGGGTATGTTGTGTGTAGAAGTATTTATCAGCTAAACAGTAGTTGCAGGAATCCATCCTGTGCTAGTCTGCTAAATTTTGTGATTGAATAGACAAGAAAATTTTTTTTCAAGCTGGCAATGGCAAAAACTTCATTCAAACAACAGAACAAGTTCCTAGATATAAAACCTCATGTTCAGTTTTACTTCATCAGTGAATTTATTTCTTAATTTGTGTTTTCAAGGATACTAACAAAGTCTTCAACACACTACCTTATATTTATACCTCATATTTTAAGACATATGACTTGGGTCTATTAATATCAAAGGTCCATGAGGTAACTGTCTTATAAATGACCCAAATGTTGTGATTGAAGCAGATTGGATGGAAATATGGGATAGTATATGGAATAGCCTGACTTCATCAGGTTTCAGAAGTTATGCAGGGAAATGATCAAGGAAGGCTCTGTCAATGACAAATAATCTCTGCTTCTGTCTTACCTTAAAAGCCCCTTGCTGAGGTCATCATAAGTCAATTGCAATTTGACAGTTAGGTACGTACATAGTAGCTTAAATAGTTTCTTTAGGGGATGAAATGAATTCATGAGAATTAGATCTATTAATGGCCACTTTCATGATTAGTGGCCGAAAATCCCCGATTACCATAAACAGTGGCAAACAGCAGCTGATTCCTCATGATACACTGGGATTAATGGCTAACCATCTTGGGAGATGGGGGGGGGGCACAGAATAGATGGACCTTTGAGCGGGTCCAGCAAAGCAGCTCTTAGAAGTAACTACCCACAGCTCTCACAGTTCAGCGTGCCTTCTTTATTTCCATTTCAAAAGTTCTGGCTTTTTGTGTCATCTTCAGTTTCGCAGCACAGTTTCCATGTCTCTGCAGGGTCTATTTCTGTAGAAGTTGTAAAAAGCACTTGCAGGAAAAGGATTATTTTACTGCTGACACTCTTGGCAGGCGAATGAGGAAGAACTGGGAGTCTGCTTTCATAGGCCTGATGAATCATAGATCAAAATTTTTTGCCCATAGACACCTGTGTTAAAAGTCAGAAGAAAAGTAATCTCCAGGGATCCTCACCACTAGAAAGTGTGTAGATCATTTCTGGCCCAAGAGAGATTGGAATAACTTTGAAAAATAACCATGCATTCCACATCTGCAGATGTCACTATGACAGAATAAAGCATGCCAAGTTTTGGTTTGACGCAGCTTGCAATTTTTGCTATGATTTATGCTAAATCTTATTCTTTCTGAAATTACTCACATCATAACAGCTTGGATGCAGAAGGCACTTCGGATGCTGCTTTGTTCCAGATCCTCTTTTGTAGCATTTGGCTTTGGCGCAAGACATTTATTCGAAAAGCTTTAGAAGCAGAGTAGACAAGGTAACAGCTTGTGAGCCAAGCTAAAGGCAGGCATAGTTAATAGTGGCGATAGTATAAACCTTTGAAAATTGTCTTCTGCAGTCACAAATCTGACAGACCATTTTGCTGCAGCACTTTAAGAGTGCTGCTATGATGCAGATTATAAAATTGTATGAGTCCCTGTTATGCTGTTTTCTACCTGCATGAGAACCTTGGCTTAACAGATTCCATCTGTTTCTGCACCACAGTGGATGTGTTATGGTTTGTTTAGAGATAGCCTTGTTTTTACATGGCTAATCAGTTCTCCCAAGGAGCTCTTCACTTGCCATGACTAGAAACTTTATTGTTTTCTTCTCCTTGGTTTATTTGACACTGCATATCTGAAGCCAACTCCACTCTTCTGTAGTAATATCTTGCTTAGATTCATGTCCATGTTGTAAAACTGTGTGTTAAACTTTTTATTTGACCTATAACTCTCTTTCTTCTCGGATATAAGAAATGTTTAATTTATTTTACAGCATTTATATCCCACTTTTCTACCCTCTAAAGGGCCACCAAGGCAAATTATGTTATATAGTAAATCACATTTTCAAAACCATTAAAAGGAACCAAACAACAACATATAATTTAAAGTTCTAAAACTAGAACTTTAAAAAAACCATACAAAGGCATAAAAACAACCATTAAAACATATCCCCAATTATAAACATTGATCAGGAAAGAGGGATCACTGAAGGAACTCAAAAAGAAAAGAAAAAAAGTTTTGCCCCCTGATTAAATCCCACGTTTCCCAAGAGATGTCCAATGCTATGTCTTCCTCTATTTAAAATTTCCCCATAATGTTTCATTACAGCCTTTCTTTTATCAGGAGGCTTAGTGTGAAACGGTATTTCAAATAACTAGAAGACATCAAATGTAAACAAAACTATCATTTAACTTCATTGAAATTAATGAGTTCACTTCAACTACTATTCACTTCAACTACTATCTATGATTATAGAGGAGTGTGGGATACCTTGCTTAACTCCCAAGAAGGCTGTGATCTCAAGAGACAATGTTATTTTCTGGAAATGGAGCAACAAACTCCTTGGATTGTAGGCTGAGATGAGATGGGTTTTCCTTTCTGACAACAAATAGATATATTCTGACTGTGTGAAGGAAGCAAGGCAGCTCATGGAGAGACTCAAATCCAATTTCAGGACAGGTCAAAGACCTATTTCACATGAGGGGTAAAGGCCAGACCAGTGCTTGTATGACAGTAGGGCTAATCCCTGCTTCCACACAATGTTGGTGCCAGCCCGACCCTGACCTGGACCTGATGGTCTTTAGGGCCACCTTTGCCCCACAACAAGGGAATATGGCTATTTCTGCATTCCCTTTACTGCCCCAGCCACCAACGGGGCCTATCCCAGTGAAGGCAATCAGGGTCTGCCACCGAAAACAGTCACCCATGGGGACACAGGAAGCAGCAGAGCAAACAGCTCCATCGCAAACTGCCAGCAGCAGCCAGACATGGCCACTACCATACAAAATAGGTCAAAGTGAAACCTTTCCAAAAAAGAGAGGAATGAATTAAACATCTGAATCACTGTCAGAAGGCACATAAGCCAAGAAATGGGAATAAGAGAGAAATCACATGAAATCTGCCTGGACCAGCCTGTTTCAAAGTTCCAGTCTTTTTTTGTATATTCCTTGGATAATGCTAGTGACATCTCAGTTTCATGCTTTTATTTCTTTTCTGTAGCCTATATTTTGATATAGTGCTTCAAGTGCTCTAGTGAATTGAGGTTTTTTTTTTAATAAGTAAAGATTTTTTTTCTTTCTAAATGTCTCAGACTGTGGTTAAAGATCTCATCCAGGGCATATGACTTCCTGTCCCTCCATAGATCAGAAATTCAGCTACAGACAGTTAGCTGCCTAGAGGAGAAGGTGTGAAGCAGCATACATAAAAAAACAACAACACACACACACAGCCTCTAACTAGGGATGGACATGAATGAGCTCATGAACTATAGCTCATGGTGAATTTTGACCAGTTTATGGTTTACAAATTCAAGTTCATGGCAGGTCAACTGGCATGAACTTTCCAAGAATTTTTAAGCAATTTGTGGCCATTCTTCAAGACTGTCTCCACTTTATTTAAACTCAACCAAACTTTAAAACAACAGTGGGGCAAACTTGGAGGGGCATATAGAGGAACATCTGGGGAGGTGTCCTGTGACTTTGCTGTCTTTTAACTTGTACAGGATCCATTCTATATATTCCTGAACCTCCTGAATCTCCACCTGTCAAATTACTACTTGTGATTTCCCAGAAAGCACTTTCCTTGGGAGGGGTAGCAAACACACCAGAAGACAGAATCAGGGTACAAGATTACCTTGACAGGCTAGAAAACTGGGCTAAAATGAAGAAAATGCATTTCAATAGTTATAGATTAAAGTTCTTCATTTAGGTGTGGAAAATCATATGCATCACTATAGAATGGGTGAGACTCGGCAGTAGTATGTGTGAAAAGGATCTGGGGCCTTAGTAGACTATACACTAAACATGAGTCAGCATGGGACATACATTAAGTTGTGCACAAGCCACATAAGGGGGCAAGAGGCAGGCCAGGGAGAATGGGCCAAGCCCTTTCCATGCTGTGAGGGTGAGGCTGGGCTGCTGAGAAGAAAGAACAAGGTAGAGTTAACTTCCTTATTTCATCTCATTTGATACCTTGCCAGCCCCTAGTGCAACAAACCACCTTAGAGAAATCAGAATCCGAAAACCCACAGCTAGGACAGCAATAGGCACTTGACCAATCTATCATCAGCCTTGCTGCTGTCACTTGATCAGCTCAGAGTTTCTGTTTATAATGTTCATACCTGATCCTAAATTTGTTTGAAGAAATAAATGGTCCACACCAGCATAAGCTCTTTCGAAAACACAGCAAAAGAGAAAATGTCACTAAAACTAATCAGATTTTAGCCTCAAATCTTTCCAGAACAGTTATAGGCTACAATGATAAAATAAGTCCAAGAAGCCACATAGAATTGGGTTTTGCAACAGTAGCCATGAGTTACTTCTGAGTAGAATCTTTCTATAGCAAATAGAAATATGGGACCAACTGAATAGGCTTTTCTCATTCACTGTCATACCATGTCATAGTGAAGAGTAATCAGATTGTAGGCTTCTGAGGACACAGACCTG
This sequence comes from Paroedura picta, assembly GCF_049243985.1. Taxonomy (NCBI): domain Eukaryota; kingdom Metazoa; phylum Chordata; class Lepidosauria; order Squamata; family Gekkonidae; genus Paroedura; species Paroedura picta. Next base: position 149,108,969 of record NC_135369.1, read on the forward strand.
ACCTTTGTTACTCTGTATGCACAAAGATAGTGCTGTTCTAATAAGTAATTATTAAGCTTCTGGAGTTCATTTCTACAGATTTTGGAGCATGGTGTGACAGACTACATTTTTAAAAGCTTAGAAGTATTGTGTAAATAGATAAAGAACAGTGAATGGTTAATTCTTCACAGAGCCAGAGAGTCTTGAGTGACAGGGTATGCTGAGTTCTGATTGGTTAGCAGTCTTCTGAACAGAATGCTGATTTCAGCCCTAGCTGAGAGGAGTCGATTACTGACAATTTTGAAATTCAGCCCTGACTGAGAACAGTTTAACACACAGGAAAATTGGGGGAAAGTTGGCAAGGAAGTTAGGGATATAAGTGAAAACTCCCACTTGGGCTAGAGAAAGGGGATAGAACTAGTGAAAGGCGAATTTTCCTCTCCAGTCAATCAAGGAGTAAATTCAGAGATCTCTGGTCTGGTGTAATTAGAAACTGCGTTTGGAGACCTTACGGCCATTCCACACATCGAAAAAATAGCATTACGCCAGTGTAATGGCGTAACACTATAAAAAATCGCGCCTCCAGCCATTCCTCACCTCTTGGCTTTCTTGCTCTCCTCTGCTGCCTTCTCATACTTCTTGACACTCCGCATGCCTGCTTGAAATGGTGGAGGAGAGGAATGCGCTATACACGCGACTGTCCTCCACCTGTCAATCAAGTCAGGCACCCAGTCACCTTTCTCCCTCTTTTAAAGGGACCACAAAGCGAGCTAATTTTTTTAAAGTAAAACTTCTCCATTGCTGTGCCTATGCATCTAATCATAGATGCATAGTGCTTACTTTACTGCCACCCCTTTTGGAATTATGAACCCTGAAGGTTTAAACCTAGTTCCTGATTTGAGGAGGGGGGCAGTTAGAGAGGCCTGCTTTGTGTGTTAACTGGTAGGATTTTTTTTTTTTTGCTCTGCCTGGATGATTTAACTCATATTTGTTGATACCTGCAGTTTGCTTCAAAAAAAAACAAAAAACAAAGCCCTGTCCCCAGGAGAAGGGAGAAGGAGTCGAGTGCAAAGCCAGGTACTGTAGGCGCAGATAGTGCTACTTCACCTCCATACCTTTCCTTAGCATGTGTTTGCTGGTTGCTCTCCTCTCGCTCACACTACATGGCTAACTGGCACGTTAAAATGGAAGATGTAGCTGCCAGTTCGCTACTGCAAGGCTGGATGCTGATGATGTCAGGGGGTGTAAACCACCCCCTTCCCCCCCCCAAAATAGTGTCAACAAAAGGTAAGCCTTTCACTATATTTTCCGGGTGTGCAATGGCCCTTAAAATTCCAGATGAATACTGGTGTTTCAGGAGCTGGAAGCTGAGTACTGGAAAATCTTCTGGAAACAAAAACAGTCAGTGAATACTCAAAGAAAGTGTACTAGAATGTTTGGAAAATACTGGAACTAAAGCCTCTTTACATAAAGATTTAAGTAACTGTGAATAGGTTAAGAAACTCTCATTAGCCTGAAACATAAGAACTAAAGTCTCTGTGTGTACTGGTTTTACTTCAAAGTTATCTATGTTGAATTATCTCAGACATTTTAACCCCTCATTTCACCTGACCGTTAACCTTAATAATGTTAAATAAAATGTTTTGCTGTATTTTAACTTCGAAACATCTCAAGTGCCATTTTGAGTGGTTTAAATTACTGGGTGACCTCAGTTCATCCCTCAGGTTCTTGGGCTGAGCCAGCAGTAATATATCAGTTTGAAATAGGGTGGGACAGCCAGAGTTCTTCAGAAAAGAAGAAAACAGACAACAAGGGCTGCTCAATCAAAAAGGCCAATAGAAGCATAGGAAAAATCTGAGGGAGGAAAGGGAATGGGGCCTGTCATAATGGGTAATTGTCTAAATACACTGGAAGTAGCTAACAGAACACAGGGACTAAATAGATGATTGTTAAAATAGTGTACGTCTTATTTGAAGAAACTCTTGGATATCCATGTATATTTTCATCCATTTCTGTTTGGAAATAAAAATGTAATAGGCTGGCAGGCAAGAAAGTGGAACATAGGAACAGGATATCAGCATAATCTGGATGGAAATTGGGGAACAGATTTGACATACAGGAGGCAATATAACATTTAAGTCCAGAAAAAAATGGCTTCAGGCTATGCAAATTACATAAATAACAGATGGCTGGAGAATATGGGCATTACTACAAAGAACGCTATGATGACTTGCTACCGGAAACTTATTCTAAACTGAGTAATAGTTCTGCAAGTGAGGTTGATGCATTGATTCTGACAATATCCGTCAGTACAAAGGAACACAAATTCTAGGAAACTGTCACTGCTGGCCTGAGCAATGTTATACCTCACTAAAGCCGTTGAAATCAAGAGTTGTGAATCTATTTAGAATTACACTGGAAGACAGACAATAATATACCACTTCAGCACAATCAAACTGATGACAATACTTTTAATATATACGTAATGTCTTGATTTAACAGAAGTTTTCTGTATTCATTTTCCCCCAGCTTTTTAAAAATAAAGTTCTAAACCTTATTTCACGGATTCAGTTGGGTATCCATGCCTGCTAGGGAAGGGTCAAGCTACCAGGAACAACTGGAAGCTGAAGATTCCACTCTGTTCCTCTCTTCCTGAATTAGAAGGGCTGTTGCTGGGGCTGACCTCATCATCTGGCTCCCGCTTACCCAATTGTCTTCCCCACAGTCTGCATTTTGCAGCTGTGAATGGTATATGGGATTTTGTTGTATGTTTGTCAGAACATTTTCATGGGTGGTTTGAGCACCAGGACAGATCCAATTTGGGTGCATGTGGAGCATGCATGCTTGTCCCCCAACATCTCAGGACCCTCATAATGGGCCATTCCTCGCTATGTTTGGTGAGCCGGTTTGGTGTAGTGGTTAGGAGTGCGGACTTCTAATCTGGCAAGCCGGGTTCGATTCTGCACTCCTCCACATGCCGCCAGCTGGGTGACCTTGGGCTTGCCACGGCACTGATAAAACTGTTCTGACCGAGCAGTGATATCAAGGCTCTCTCAGCCTCACCCACCGCACAGGGTGTCTGTTGTGGGGAGAGGAAAGGGAAGGTGACTGTAAGCTGCTTTGAGCCTCCTTCGGGTAGAGAAAAGTGGCATATAAGAACCAACTCTTCTTCTTCTATGTACACCTCTGGGGCTGGTGCCTGGCTCTAATCCTCAGGTGGCAAGGGATCCACACAGTGGATCCACACCCATGCGGGACATCTGGACTTTGACACCCATGACTGTTCCCTCAGCAGGCACACTGTGTGAAGGCCAGTAGGTGGATTGCCCAATACTGGATCCATGCTGTATGCTATGCTCTTATGATTATACTCATAAAAGGATGTAGCTGGTTTTTCAAGTCAGTGTGGTTTCCTTGTTATTCTTCTCTTTGCCCTGCTTTCTCCCTTGTCCCCTCAACCCACATTTGCCTTGGATCCAGTGATATGCAAGTGGAAATTTAAAAATGACTTTGTATGGTTCTGCTTGAACAATATCTTGTACCACACATAGCACTGCCCCCTTATATATTATAGTGCCAAGAACCGGATGCACACAACTACTCAGAAGCTCAAGTGTGGGATATAATCAGTGTGACTTACCACAAGCAGCTACCACAGTATTTTTATTGCATTCTTGCTTTCACAAGGCCTCTAATACAGGTGGAAATGTTGTGCTGGATCCATCCCTACCCCATTCTTGAATCAAATATTAACTTTCATCTCATCAAAGCTGGGAAGCAGAATGTGGCTGGATTTTGCTTAAATGATAATAAAAAAGGTCTAAAGGTCGGCCTGCATGTGTATTGTGAAAAGTTCAGCATGCACCAGGGGTGGGGATCTTTTTATGCTTGCTAAAACTCTTCCAAATTAAGAGGCCTAATACATACAGTGGAAGGCGCAACATAGTTTAACATTGTCAGTCATCCTATTTCTTCATGGAGAAATAAGGTATTGCAGATACAGGAGAGCTATAGTAGCAGGGATTCTTCAGAGCTAACTCTTAGAACTTTGGGTTTATGAGATCAACACTTGGCATAAGATCAGGGGTAGTCAACCTGTGGTCCTCCAGATGTCCATGGACTACAATTCCCATGAACCCCTGCCAGATGTCCATGGACATCTGGAGGACCACAGGTTGACTACCCCTGGCATAAGATGATTTAGTAAAATAATAGATGGCTTGTACTTCTCCCATGAAACTGGTATCATTGACTGTAGGCCAGCATTATGGTCCCAACTTTTGGATAAAGCGAGTGTCATGTCACAATGATTATAGATTAAAGGCACACGTGACAGAAAGCCTTTTGTCTATGAGGGTCCTCCAGCTACCATTCATGCTTTTTGGGGGGAGGGATCACAGGGAGCTGCTGGAGAAATGGAAGAAAATCCAGTTCCACTTGCAGAAAGCCCATAGAATCCAACCCAAAATGGATCAGTAAGAGAAGTCCAACTCCACTGTTCTAAAGTCATAATTCTACGCAGCTCTTGAATTCATGAGTAGACTGAATGGCAGTTGAAAAAAATGATGTATTCTTTGTCATTTTATTGTATTTAGATTGATTGTATTTTAAATTCTGTATTGACTTCTATTAATGTTTATGTTCTTGTCTTCCTGCACAGTCATCTTCATGGATTCTGTGATAAGGATGGAACTGGACAAAATGTTAACTGTAAGAAGTGGCCCAGACAGAGATAATAAGATTCTGATCTAGCATTGACAACTGTTTCTTTGGGGAGAGGGTAAAACCCTATGAGGCTATATATCTGAGTACCACTTAATTGCTGCAGGCTTTCCAATTAAGTGGAATTATCATCCCAATTAACCACTGCCCCTTGCCAGTTAAATCTCATTTGGTTTAATTTTATTCCCTGGGAAATGTCCCAGTTAAATGGATTTCCCAATTAATCACATCCTGGTTAAGTCAAGTACATTGACATTGTTTGTGTTGCCAGGAAGAACGGTTACCATTTTCTCTCCCTGTCCCATTTCTTTGTAGCCTCATCTCAGTCCAAACATGGCATTATGCACTAAGTATGATTTTCTGAAGGCACAAATCCTGTTGCTTAACATTAACCGGCTAACAGTGTTGATCATGCTGTTACAGTTAATCTAAGGCATCAAAGCTTAACAAATGGTCTTGAAATAAAAGACATTTTTAAAAGCAATGTAATAAATATATCCAAACAGAGAAAGCTTTGGTTCTCCCCCACTGAAAATTCTTTTTTGCTTCCCCGGAAATCTGAAACAGTCTCTTTGGTATGAAACCACCCAGACAAACGTTTAGCACATACTCTGTTGACAGGTTGCCCTTATTCACATTGCTCTTAGCTCAAAGGCATGGTTTAGTTCCATGGCAGAGCTCCATTGAGATGCTTACTGTGTCTTCAATCTCAGAATAAGTATGATGCTGCAATGCTTGCCTTGTTCCGTGACCCTCAAGCCTCACATCAAATCCACCGAAACATGAAAATGAAATTTCTCTTATGAGGAAAAGGCAGAGGTGAACAAGAGATTCCAGAGGCTGCAATTTCTGTGCGTTGTGACTCTGTACTACAGCATGTGCTGAATATCATAAGTTAGGTATATCAACCAAAGGCGCACAGAATAACAGATGCACATGGCACATACTGACAAGTAGGGATGTATACCTGGAAAGCCCAAATCAGGTGGCAGAAATTCTAAGGACAAGGTCCAGAGTTTCATTTGCAACACTTTCTGGTCCCATAACATAGGTTGGTTTAATTCAGTGTGGCTTAACTCAAGGCAAAGCATTGTATTTCGTTCAGTCATGGCCCCTACCTGGAATGTGGAGATAGTTATTCTGGCCTTGTTTGCAGGGTGGTTTCTTTGCAGAATTTTTTAAACAAAATAAGTTATTTACAATAATTAATGCTAAACAATTTCCATACATTTTTGTCTGCATTGTAAATTCATTGAAGACTATCCCAAGAAGGATTTAGTGCTGAATGGTGCAACCAGGATAGTAGCCATGAAGGACTCTTTTACTGTTAGTGGAAGATCTCTTACTATTCATAGAAGATTCCTCTATAAGTGGAAAGTCAGCTTTGGATACCAGGACTTGCTTCAGAAATCTGAGGTACACTGCAATCCCTAAAAGCAAAACAGGGCTTCCCAGTGTGGTGTCCATGGATACTATGACACCCATAGATACCTTTCCTGGTGCCTACCAAGTGATGATTTCCCCCAGCATGGCTTTTGACAGGCCACTGATTCAGCAGCAGCTGCCCTCACAGCACAAGGATCTTTCTCTCCACATGACTCATGTTACCAGAAATGCATACACGTGTTCAAGACACGTGTATATTTTGCAGTGGGCAATTGCTTTGTGAGAGGTTTGGTAACGTAGCTAATGGCTCGCTTGCCAATGTTTATGAGGTGATTACAGCCCTTAGAACTCAAGGCAGACAACAAGTAGTTATTATAGTAAAATAATGAGCAATCTTTATTAGAAGGAAAATAATAAAAAGAAATTACAAATATATATTTGGCACACTGTTAAGCGGATAGGAAAATAAATGGGGACGAGGATTGCAATCAGTATATTTACTGGTCCTGGAGAGGGTAGAGGCAGAGAGCGATATGACCAGCCAGCAGCATGAAGGGTGTTCTGAATGGGTTCCCGATCAGAAGCACATTTTGGCTTTGCAAAGCCAGAGTTTATATATGTTTTTGGGAGAGGGGGTAGTGCTGAGCTCATGGTGGGGGTGTGATAGGGGCATGGTAGAGGAATTATGGAATTTTCTATGGGTGAGACGTTAGGAAATGGCCTGGCTGGGACCAGAGATGGGTGCTGATAAGCTGAAATAAAGGAAACTGTCATCCTCGCATCCCCTGGAATTATAGCTCATCTCCAAAATAAAGAGATCAGTTGCCCTGGAGAAAATGGCTGCTTCAGAGGACAGACTCCAAAATCCCACCCCAAATGCCACCTACTCCTGGGTCCATCCCCAAAGTCTCCAGGTATTCCCCAGGCATCACCTGTGAAGTTAAGGAAATTGGAATCAATAAATGTTGTTCTAAAATTTATCGCAAAAGAAAACTGTAGAAATGAAGTATTGACTATGTTACATCATAGTGATTCAGAAGAAGAGGAAGAGTTGGTTCTTATATGTTGCTTTTCTCTAACAGAAGGAGTTTCAAAGCAACTTACAATTGCCTTCCCTTTCCTCTCCCTGTGAGGTAGTTGTGGCTGAGAGAGCCATGATATTTCTGCTTGGTCAAAACAATTTTAGCAGTGCTGTGGAAAGCCCAAGGTCACCCAGCTGGCTGCATGTGAGGGACGAACAGGAAATAAAACCTGGCTCACCAGATTAAAAGTCAGAGCTCCTAGCCACTACACCAAGCTGGCTCTCATCACAGTAATTCAAGCAAAAAAACAATTTCTGGACAACTCCTGCAAACATAACTTCTCTGTTAGGAAATGTAGACTGTCGAATATGCTTTTAGTTTTTTTCCTCCCATTAGACAACCCCTTTAAGGGAGACCATAGGGAACAATATAATGGCACAGTTCTTCTGTTATAAGGCCAACACAAATACAATGGCATCAGTGTACTGGTATTTAATTAGTGTTCCTCCAAATAATGTGAGGGCATGCCTTGAAATCACAGCCCCAGAAATGCTTTCCCAGAAGAGCCAGCATAATGATGTGCATGATCATAGTCTGTGTTACTTTTCTCTTTTCCCACCAGAATATTTCCACTAGATGCTGTCCCAAGCTGCTCAGTCTTCTCCCTTTATTTACATATAGTCCATGTACACTAGAGTTGCCAACTCTAGAAGATTTGGAGGTGGAGCCTGGGCAGGGTGCGATTTGGCAAGGGAGAGTCCTCCGGAAAGGTATAGTGTCCTATATTCCACCCTTCAAAGACGCCATTTTTTAAGGGCAACTGATCTATGTCGTCTGGAGATCAGCTGTAATCTTGGGACAGCTCCATATTTCACCGGAAGGTTCCACCCCATCACTGCATCCCATAATAAACACTTCTGATGTTTGTTTGTTTGTAATTGTGAGAAAGAGCATTTACATGCTGTAGCAGATAACTGATTAGCTCTTTCTAGATTTTTGTGTGTTTTTAATATAAATGCAGTAGTTGGGGTAAGGGGTAGAGGCAGTGAAATGAATGAATTGGATTCCTTTTTTTTCCTTGTGCTGCACTGATCAAGATGTGACCCATCTACTTTTTCTGGTTCAGGTTCTTGTCAACATAGAGGTCCTGTTACAGTTCAGTCAGCAGAAGGTGTAGTCGGGCCCTTTATCAGATTTAAAGCAAAAAATGATGAAGTGGAAAATCTAAAGTGTGTGGTGTGACTGCTTTCATAATTTTCACTTTGTAAGGTGCATATTCATATGACAATAGACTGTATCATTCACATACTTATAATTTTCTTGCTGTGACCAGGAAATGAATATGCTTGGATGCCTTTCCCAAAATGAAAAACCGTGAACAAAACAGCACACAGATGTCCTTGACAACTGTTAGTGTTCATTGCCCAAAGTGATGTTAAAAATTATTCCAGAGTATTCTTTAATCTCCAAAAATTAGCTTTTAGAGTAAAACAAATTGCTGTAAATTTTATTACATGTAGATTGATTTTAATTTGTGAGATTTCATCTCCCTAACAACTTGATCCTCTAGCAAAGCACCAAAGGCCTTCCATCAGTAGTACAGCATTGCAAAGCAAAAGTATCAAGGTCTGAGGTCCTCAAAGAACACAAAAAGGGCCATGCTGGATGAGACCAAAGGCCCATCAAGTTCAGCAGTCTGTTCAGGAACAACTAACTGTTCTCGGAAGAACAGAGGGGAAACTGAATGAGCCAATCAGAGGCAAGAAGGGGAACTAGTTGAATGAACAGACTTAACATGGATATTCCCTTTAATCACCATGTTGACCAAACATGAAGATTCCCTTTAATCACCATGCTTAGTAGCCACAGATAGACCTATCCTCCACCAATCTATCTAATCCCCTCTTAAAGCCATCAATGTCTGTGGCCATCAATATACCCTATAGCATTTTTATCATTTACTATTTAAAGAAATATTTATTTTGGTCTGTTCTGAATCTACTGCCAATCAGCTTTAATGGATCCCCTCAAGTTGTGATATTTTAGTAGAGGGAGAAAATATATATCTTTGTTTTCTCTACCCCATGCATAATTTTATAAACCTCTATCATGTCCCCCTTTACTTGTCTGTCCGAATGGAAACGTACCAGACCCTTCAGCCTTTCCTCCTATAGAAGGTGCTGCAGCCCACTGGTCATCTTGGTTGCACTCTTCTGTAATTTTTCTAGTTCTGCGGTGTCCTTTTTAACATATTGTACCTTTCCTAATAACCTCTGACACAGAGTTTCTCTTTTTCACCCCTGCAGTACATTGAGTTGACACTTTCATTAAATTATCTACTACAACTCCAAGATAGTTTCCACGTTTAGTCTCAGTAATTTCAGACCCATTAGCCTATACTTCTTTTTTTGTCCCAACGTGCATCACCTTATGTTTACCAACAATGAATTTTTAATCTCTCTTTATTGCAGCCAGGAATCCTGAGGCTGACGGAGAATAGGTTGCCAGAGGTCTCCTAGGTTTGAGTGTAGGTCTTCTATTCTGGTTCATACCTCAGTCTGTTAACCACTGCCCTGTATTTGCTCTGATTAAAAAGTGGTTACAAAATTGAGTTTGTTCTCTGCACCCTGTTTTCTGAGGCAGTGTGGTTAGTGGTTACAGCATTTCTTTAGGATCAGGAGCACTTGGATTCCAGTCCCCACATGTTAGGAAGATTGTTACTACCAGGAAGATCTGCTTTTCATTTATCTCATCCATCATTCTGGTACTTTTATCAACAGAAGATGAATTTGTGCTGCTTTCTTTAATTCTTGTCTATTGTAAATCTAAGCACCTTACATGAGAATTTTAAATCAATCAACGGGAATTGCTTCCAAATATATGTGACTTTGATTCAGGATAGAAATGGTTTCTGATATATACAACTGCTTCCATTAGTACTATAATAGCATATAGGTAGGAAGTGAAAACACATTTCAACAGATGGCTATCATAAGCTCCAAACTGTATTTCACAATTAGTATAGAATGTAGCTTGGCACATACTACAGGATGTAATTTTCCTGCATGTTCATGCCAGAAGAAATAATATTGTCTGAATTATTATCTGGCTGTATTTACAGTCACTAGATCTTTTTAGCATGCAGACAGATAATATATAAGTGCATATACTTGAGTATTTTCACTAAAAATCTTCCCAAAATAGTGACCCAGTTGTTGTTGCTGTGGAACATTACTGGTGTGGTCCCTTCAATGACATTTGTAATCTCGCTCCCAAGGACCGCGCCAGTAGATGGGCAGCAGCACCAGAGCACTGAGGCACGTTCAGTGCTGTGGCATTGCCACCACCACTGCCAGTCTTCCAAGGCTGCTCCCACCCTCTGGAGAATGGGGGCAGCCTCGGAAGAATGGCTGGGATGGGGCCAGCTCAGCAAGACACAGTGCTGTGCATTGCTGGGCTGCCCCTGCCCCTGCCCCCACCAGAAGACATGCCAGCAGGTAAGATGGGGGGAGGGGGCAGGGAGCAAGGATTCTTGTCCCTTATGTAGATGTTCCACATAACGGGTGAGAATCCTTGTCGGCTGATTTTTTTCATTGTGTGTAGAAGTAGCTGTATTTTACCTACTGTGTGCTGCTTTGTTCGGCCATTAGGCTTCTGGTGCTGCCTAGGAAACTATTTTTGAACTTTCAGTGAACCACCAATGCTTTGGATGTTTATTGTTGTTAGGTGCGAAGTCGTGTCCGACCCATCGCGACCCCATGGACAATGATCCTCCAGGCCTTCCTGTCCTCTACCATTCCCCAGAATCCCTTTAAGTTTGCACCTACTGCTTCAGTGATTCCATCCAGCCACCTCATTCTCTGTCGTCCCCTTCTTCTTTTGCCCTCAATCGCTCCCAGCATTAGGCTCTTCTCCAGGGAGTCCTCATGAGGTGGCCAAAGTATTTGAGTTTCATCTTCAGGATCTGGCCTTCTAAGGAGCAGCTTTGGATGTTAGACTTAACTTAATCTGCCAGTGCCAAAGAACCCCTGTATATCTACCACACAACCCTAGTGCTTTGCTGCACACTCAGCTGCGGACTCAGAACAAAAGGGTGCTGAGCCTCAGTGCTGCCCTGCAGAACTGTGCACACTCCCTAAAGCACACCCAACACCCCCTTGTGATATAAGTTGCAGAGGAAGACTGTCGTTCAGGAGAGCTTCTCTGTTATCAGGGTCCCCTCTCCTCACTGAGAAACCCTGGTTAGTTTCTGAGCATTCCAGGTTTCTTTGGCACATTGTTACAACTCTATGGCATTTTCAAAGTAATGTCATTAAGACTAGAGCACTCACCTGTTGACACAGCCATGGGGATTTTGTGCATTTCAAGACGTACGCCCAAACAATCCAGTGAACCAGCATTCAGGAGAAGGGCCAAAGAATCAACTCCATTTGTAGTCCTACCAACTGAAGAACTGAGAGTTGTTCCAGGATCTGAGAAATTCTTTGATTATTCTTATGTCACACAGCAGTTCCTAGAAGTTTAGATTGCTCTGATTTTGTTTTGAGGTTAGTGATCTTACCATCTGTGCGTGTTAAGGCCCTAGAAACAACTAATGAGAGTCAGCCAATGATTGTAATTAAACAATGGCTGTTTGACAGCTTTCTCTCTGTACCAGATCAAATGGAAGTGTCCTAGGCATACCTGCCAGATAAACTTGTTTAGCAATTAATTCTTATCTCTCCCCTGTTATTTGCCAGTGGCTATTATTTCAGGAGGAAGAGAGAAGAGTCACATCATATTAATGAAACATATAATCCCTTCACTGGGTTCAAACAGGAATGAATTCTCTGTCATTTTGAAGGATTCCTCACCAAAGAATTTGTTACAAAATGAATGCCAAAAAGAAATAAAAACAATTTCTGATATTCTTTCTTAGTGGATCACTTTTCCTGCATATGACCAGAATAAGAAAATGTTTCTTAGAATTGCCATCTTTTCATAATGCTTTATCCTTCACTTAATTCATACCTTGCTCTGTATAAGGTATTTAAGGAATATATTGGGTTCCTTATATTGTGCCTTTGAAAGACTGCAACATGGCAGGTTTTTTGTGCTGTAAAAGTAGCTATCTTGAACATCAGACATATGAAGAACTTAACCAAGCACCAAGTAAATGCCAGTTTTCTAGACTATGTAGCAGTAGACTGTTTTGGCTGTTGATTTTTTGGCTGAGGATTGTTTGTGACCATTTTTGGTCGACAGATTGTTGTATTTTACTGAATTATTCAACTGTGAATAGAACTTCTTGATTCACCGTAGCATGCTAAATATCTACTGTGGGGGGTACTCAGCAAGTTAATCTCTTGATCAAGGTTCTGTCACCTAATGTGCAATTCTGTGCTTGTTCACTTAAAAGCCAGTTCCTCTTCATTTGTTATTGTTATTGTTACTATTATTTATTACTATTATTTATTGGCGATCTGAAGAGAAACCAGAGTATATTACGTATCAAATTTAGTTGGTTGACTCTTAGGGACATTTTCCAGGAGGAAAGCTCCACTGAATAACATTAGATTTGCTTGAGTTGACTTATTTAGGTTTTCTCCAAATTTATAGTTAGCATCTCCCTTCACTGAACAGGACTTGAATGAGGACATTTTCAGTACATTTTTTTCTGTGTAGACCCATCGTACTAGCAACAGATGATGCATATGCAGAATCTTTGCAGTCCCAGGTAGCAATTGTTTAATGGTTGATGGTACATGTTTCTCAGTGGGCTGCAATGAGTTTTTGGCATTAAGAAAAGTGACAAGTATCAGAATACATTGTGGCCTAATATATGAGTGGTTGAAGATTGGAGATTCTTCAACAATTTAATACAGTTGTATATTTGTTTCCAAACTGCTGAGAACCAAAATATAAAGACCCATCTATTGCATTAAGGCAGATGAAATGAATGGGAATAACAATTAATGAATGAATGCCTCTTGTTTTGGTGGTTTTTCTGGTTTTTGGTGGTTTTTATGTGATTTCTTTGAATTACCCAAACACCTGTGACTACGCTACTATCTAACTGAACTTGAGTAGGAGGACTGCTTTGTATGAGGGGCATGATCTCCAAAGATTTCAATGGAACAGAAAGGAATTATTTCCAGAAATGTTTCAAACTGAAGTCAATTGTAACAAAAATGAATGAGACTAATAACTATAACCAACAAATTTAACTTCTGAGATTAAAGCAAAAGAAATTGCACAGTCCTGGTGTTCATGTCTGTTACATTCAAATAGTTACAAATTGCAGACATATATCTAGATGATTTTTCAGCTTCAGGGAAAAGGAAATAAATAGGACTGCAAACTATGGAAGTCAATTGGTGGAGGGGTTTAGAGTGTCTGACTAGGTTCAGGAGGGTTCTGATTCAAAGCCCTATTCTGCCATGGCAGCTCACTGGTGTCTGTGGGCCAGTCACACCTTGTCATCCACACCTTCACCAGGATTTTTATCCTGGTGAAAATTCCATCCAGTGAACAGAGCTTTCCAGAAGAGACTCCTTGTGCCAGTGAGAAGATCCAGCAGCAGCAGCAGGGCAGAGTTGTAGGATATATCCTCACATAAAATCAATTTCATTCCCCCCCAACTAAGAATGAATTGCATTTTTGAAGTTAGGTGGGAATTTATGCATCATCTTATGTTGGTACTAGGGAAAATGGTGTGCACCTAACATTCTTTTTTAGTTCTCAGACATTATGAATTAGATTGGCTGCCATTTATATCAGTCAATGAGCAGCATAATTCCATGGCTCATTTTAAAATGCCATGGTGTGAATAGTGATCCTCACTGGTGTGAGCACTATCCACCAATGAAGCTGAAGCATGATTCTATTAACTTTAAAAGTATGGTGCTAATTGTCCGAGAAGTCAATAAATACCAGCATAAAGTGTTTGGAAGACAAAAAAGAAAAAGAAGTTGTGCGTGATAAAGGAAGAAGAATTAGGAATAGTGTGATAGACAAGTTAAGTTCCACCTCTCTCTAAGATAAGGTGACCAGATTTTAACATTGGTTAAGCGGGACACCATTGACCGGGGGGGGGGGGGATTCTTGATTAAAAATTTGGTCTATATGGAGCAACAGAAAGTTTCATAGAATGCAAAAATAGTATTGTAATATATATTTCTTAATTTCAACATAAGTACAATTTGCCAGGTGCCCCCCGATGTCCCTCCAAAAGTGGGACAATCTGGTCACCTTACTCTAAGAGCAACCAATGGGAGCAGATAGAGTACTAGTGAGAGAACTGAAAAAAAAAACAGTTAAGAGTGGAAGATGACAGTTAGTGATCTGAATCAGTGAGTGTGTGTATAAGAGAGAGAGATTCAGATGAAAGGGATTGAAGGGTAAATAAAGCAAACTCTATAGAATGGAAGGTGCTACCGCTGAAAGCCCAGATTCAGTCCCTGGTATCTCCAGCTCAAAACACCAAGTAGTAGGTGATGTGAAAGACCTATTCCTGAGACCCTGGAAAATGGTTGCCAGTCAGGGAAGAAAGCTTATTTTGAAAGCCCAGTATAAAATACCTTTATATTTTTTGCACGCGAGATATGAGCTTATGGTCCAGAAGCAATCACATGAAGCCACCATATGAATAAATTGCTGGTTAATATGGTTTGAGTATCTGCCCCTCTTCAACTCCAGAGATGGCCGCAGCTTGTGAAAATGCCACTGCCATGATGGGTTTCAGGATGGCTGCAGGTACACTATGCATGCTTGCTCAGACAGATGAACCTACTATCTGTTGGCTCCAATAAATGGTACCTCCATGCAATACCAACCAGATCACAAGCCAACTGGTAGCTCTGTGAACCCCTAAATTGGCCCCAAAGCACCAATTCTACTTAAAATATATGAAGCCTGACATTAACATTATAGGATTCTAAACTGAATTTGGCACATAAATTGTCTTCCTCAGTTGGTTATGAGCACTCCAGTATTCTAAGGAACTAGGTATATAATGCAGAATCTCTATAGACCAGCCTTTCTCAGCTTTTTTACCATTGAGAAACCCCTGAAACTTTCTCAAGGCTTCAAGAAAACTCAGAAGTGGTGCAATCATGCAGAATATGGTTGGGAAACATAGCTGTATACATGCCCACCCAGGACCCCTCCCCTTCTCACTCCTTCTACTTCCCACCCCTTCCAGGCCCACCTGGGGGGGCAGGTTGATATGGCCATATATGGTCATATCATATGATAAATATTTAACAAATTTTAAAAATATAGTAAAAAATAATTAACTCCCACCCATTCAAGAAACCCTTCCAGGGCTGTCAAGAAACCCCAGGCTGTCACAAAACCTTGGCTGAGAAAGCCTGCTATAGAAAATACTATTTTGTCTGGAAGGAGCCAATATTGGAGAAAGCAGATGGAAAGATAGACTGAAGCTGAGTTTTTAATATACAGATGAAGGTGTGTTTCTTTTTCCAGTTACCAGCACTGAGCATTTATACCTATCCAAAGGTATTAGCATAAGGAGAACTCTGAAGGAAAATGGTGCACTAGAAAATGCAAGACAATCTATAGATGAAAATACCAAAGGTTTGAAGGAAATAAAGGTCAGATATAATGGGGGGAGGGGAAATGTTTCCTTGATTGCTTGTTTGTTTGTCTCAGCCAAATATAAATGTAAAAGTTAGTCTTCTGTTGGACAGTTAGGAAATGACTGGAGAATCTCTCATCTGCCAGACAACTAAAATTGGTTAAAATACCAACGCAACAGATGTGCAGCCTAGTCCCCTAAGTAAGGTTTGGCAGTGGTTGACCAAAATCTTTAAATCATACAGTGTGCTCACAAAGCGGAGAGATGGAGCTACAGGGCACCTACTGTTACTAATGAGGTTGGCGATAAGAAAGAGCTGCTGGAAAAGGATACAGAGAGCTCAGCAGATGTTGTTCAAGTCATTACACAACAATGACATCCTGACATAGCGTGTTTCTCAGTAATATGCCTAGTGGCGCTCTACGATGCCTGTGGAGTCTGTAACTGCCAAAGTATATCATACTCTTTGAAGCTATGGGTACTTGCCTGACAGGTCTTGAATTTGTGGCAACTTTGTTCCTTCTGTCTTGTTTATTTGCTCCCTAATAGGTTGAACACCATCTGTTCCTCCTCTCTGCAACTTCACCCATCTACAAGTTCTCCATTTTCAATTTCAATGTGTTGCTGCTGCTATCTAAAAAAAAATCCTGTTGCTTAGAAGTTTCTGTAAGCCTAATCTATAAATACAGTAGGATACATGTGGCAGAAGTAGTAGAATAGATTGTGTCACTTCAGACTACGGATAAATCTCCCAACATCAGTAATTATCTGTGAAAAATAGCACAGTAATCAAAGAGTTGAGACTGGCCCTCTTCCCCTTATGTGCCAACCATTTGTTAAGAATTTGCATTCAGGGGAGCCTTAAAACTAGGAATGCCAGCCACAGGGTTGGACCTGGAGATCCTCAGGAATCACAGCTTGGCTCCGGACTATGGAGATCAGTTCCCCTGGAGAAAATGGATGCTTTGGATGGTAGACTCTATAGCATTGTACCCTACTGAGGTCCCTGTGCTGCCCAGGTTTCATGTCCTAAACTCTAGGAGTTTCCCAATCCTACACCTCACCCCTCACCAGCAGGTGGGGAAACATGAAAACCCTACTTAAAATATGACTATTCCACAAGATTGATATAGTACAGCTTACTTTACCAATTTTTTCTGCAACGAAATGGCCTCTAGTGATATGGTGTTGAGGGGTTTTATTTTCAAAGTAAAAGAGAGAGTAACACATCCTGCTGGGAACATGCATGAAGGCATTTGTTTATTTGTTTACATATTTATTTATTGCATTTATATGCAACCCTCCTCTGTGGCTCAGGGCAGCTCACAGTGAAATTCATGATATAATACAAAGAACATCATCATTAGAACATATAGTAATTGAGAACATGTAATATTTCTAACAGTAAAGCTCATAATAATAGAATGTTTAATATTTAATGTTTAATTATAACATTCTGATTTTATAGCTTGCTATTTTGTGTTTTTTCAGCACTGTGGTTTGACACAGCTGTCTGCGAGATGTAGTTGGTGGTGAGAGGGGTTTCTGGGCTCTGATCGGTGTATGGCTTCATTGGCCTCAACCAAAAGCCTGGTGAAAAAACTCCATTTTGCATGCTCTGTAGAACTGTTTTAATTCTGGTAGGGCCCTGATTTCTTCTGGGAGCTCATTTTGACTGTTTATGCACTGGAGGTTTCATGCTGGGCTGCAGGCTGGAGTTTTAGTTGTGGCAGGTTGCCCCACCTCTTCCTGCACCCACATGGGGGAGCATTTGGCCTGGTGCATGTCATCCACCCCCTATCTGTGCTCCTGATAGGCAGGTAGGGCAGTGAAGTTCCCAGTGCATAAATGGTCTTCGCCAGGTGGTGGCCATGGTGGAGAAAGCACTGGCCCTGGTCAAGGCCAGACGAGACTCCTGTGGCATAGGATAATACTCCAAACAAGACATACCATTGCAAACCAGTGAAAACTTCTCTTTGCAACTTCCTTTAATTCCATAAAAAGGGACTTAAGTAAAGATTACTGACACGTAAAAATTCCAAAGTATAGCAAAAGAAGGGAGGTTAAAATGTGGGGCACAGCCACAGTGCTCCAAGCCCACCTTTCAGCTCAGACTGTCAGAACTATCAATGCTGACTGAAGTCCTTCAGCCTCACATCCTACCCTGATGGCTTTGCCACTTGCTATCACAAACTTCTTTCATTTCCACTACTATCCAACTCCTCCAGATACATGATGCCTTATTTGCTTTTTCCAGTTAGATTCCAAGTAAAAGGAGACAGTAGTGGGCGGGTAGTAGTGAACAGCTAGTTCAATTTAATGATTTGGTAATATGCATGCCAGTTCATTTTCTAAGACAAGTTCTATGTAAATTTAAATGATGCACTGTGAGCTTTTAAAAATATCTTCTCTGTGGATTAAGTTTGGAATGACAGCCTAAAGATATACAGCAAACCAATGCTCTCATGAAAAGGAGCAATGCCTTAGAAATGGCATGTCTTGCAGAAAATCAATGAGACATATCACCATTCATGCATAAGACAAGACCACAAAGATGATGGTGGTGTTTAAGGGAAGCAAAATTAAATATTTGCATGTTCTTTGCTTTGGGGTATGTTTGGCAGCTATTCATTTCTGATGATAAATTGAAGCATTCACTCAAGAGGATTTAGGGAAAACTGATAGATTAGACAGTGGTAAGTCTTCAGAACAGGATGGCATTTACTCAAGAGTCTTGAAGGAATGCTAATGTGAAATCCCACAACCACAACTCTTTGGTTTTATTCTCCTGCTATTAATGATGGTCTCTAGAGCAGCTGAACAGGAAAGACCAGTGGTGACCCTGGCTGGCATAAGCACCAAACAATCTGGAATAATAAATATGAAATGTTGGGGAGAGCCAACTTTTCTTGTCTACAGTTAAACCATGTTATCATGCATTATGGAATGCTAATGGTGTCAATGTAGATTGAGTTGACACTAGGTCAGTCAGCTCATTGACATGCATAAAAATTGAGTTGACACCATGTCCATGGGTTGTCATAAAGTATTTGACAAGGTTCTTCACAAAAGCTTTTAAAAAGTAGTGGAAAGTGTTTGGGTATGGTTTCAAAAATTCAGGTGATGAGACAAAAGGGAATGTCCTTGAAAGATCAGCTTATTCTGAAAAGCTTGGAAGAGTTCTACACTTCTAATGAGAGCCATAAAGTGAATCCATAAAGAATATTCTTCAAGGTGAGGGAAACAGCAAAACAGCCCTGCTAAATCAGACAAATGTTGTATGTACTATAAGAACCTGTAGCTTACTAAATACCTCTGGGGCATTTAATTAAAGCTACTACATCTTTCTAATGGGTTGGGTGGATAGACACTTGTACACTTTGGCCTGAAACTGTCTTTTTTGCTATAACAATAGAATTCAGACTTGTACCCATATAGTTGAAAAAGGAGGACTATTTCAAACTTAATCTAGATCTTCTAAGGCCAATTTTAGGGAAGCTCTATTAATGAAGGCATCATCTCATTTTAACAGAAATTAATTTCTGAAATAGTCTACGTGGCAGTCTACCCAAATAGTAACGTCTTCCATCTCACCTACTATTGAACAAGAGACAAAAGTGGCTGGACCATTTCCATCATTAATTATAAGAGCAATTAAAATCATGAATGTTAAAAACAATTTATCTTCATCCTTGGAATATATCCTCGGGGTTGAAATAAATCTCTTTAAATAAATACTGCTTAATTCTTAGGGCTTTTCCGCACATTGGTCATTATAGCGTGAAGCCTGCTGGATGGCAAAGCGCGAGAATCACGACTCACCAACACTCCACACTTTTTGAGCTGTCTTGCATGTTTCTGGCCACTTTTTGTGCAACTTACACTCCTCACACGCTGCCGGAAAAACAAGAAGAGAGAGCAATGCGCTTCAATCTTGTTGCTTTTTGGCCTGCCTACCACCACACCCTTGCAGTGTGGCTGATTGGCATATGAACGTCTGGCGATTGCTGAAATATTTTAAAATTATACTTATTCGTTTAAATGGGTATCCGATTATTCATTGAGGTACAGACAATCTTGGGGGGGGGGGGTTCCCCGGCACCTGTAATACAGAGAATGTGGGAGAAGCACACTTTGTGTCACATCAACACATATAAAGTGCTTCTGTGTATCTGAAGCCTTGCCAAGGCGCATGTCCGCTATTTGTTGATCCAGGCAGTTCGCCATTTTTTTAAAAAATTCCCATTCCTGGGAAGAAGGGAGGTGGGTATGAAGGTGGGACATTGCGGAAGCGAATATAGTGCTTCTTTGCCTCCATACATTCCTTACATTCCTTGTTCTGGTTGTCTGCTGGTTGTCTGCTGGGGGATAGCACTTTTAGATTGGTGCATCCACTATTTGGGGTCCGCCAAGTAATGCTTTAAAATGTAGGATGTAGCGAGCAGTTTGCTGGCCAGACATAGATTGCTGGCGACGTCGTGCAGAGCAGCCAGAATAGAGCATCTTCATGAGGTAAGCATGATGCTACATTTATGGCATGCAGAAAGGCCCTTATTTTGAGGAATGTTCCTAAACCTCTGGCAGCTGGATGTTGAATGTTTCTATCAACATTTAGTTGATTTCTGTGAAGCCCAGTATATTAATAGAGATTAAACATTTGGTGAGTCCAAGATCTGGAAGCCAACCATTACTTTGTTTGATTGCTGTTTGTCATTTCTGGATGGTTGGTTGGTATTTCATGATCAGAAGATAATGCTTGGGAAATGATATCTTCATAGCTTACCACTTTGTGTGTATGGTTATACACATACACACACATGGCTGAAAAGCAATGTAAGCAACATTTGAAATTACTATCAGAAATTAGCTGATAGTGGGGACACAGCACAGAGAATGCTGAAAGAGTTGCTCACTGGTGATCTGCTGAATGATACAGAAGTGTCAATTTGCTTATAATGTGTTTTGCAAGTAAACTAAATATTACAAAAGTACCCGAAGTCTCCAATGTCCTTTCATCCCCAAGGAATTATCTTAGAAGCCTGCACTGGAATTTGCTACTAGGGAAAGTTGAGGGGCATTCAGTTATTTCATTGAGTATATACAAAGGAAAAAGCTGTGCATAATATATAATATATTTGCTCCATGAGGTACATTTTATGTTCTTTTTATGAACATCAGTAAATAAACACATATACTTCTAATTAGGGATGGTTCATGTGGAGGTTCTTTGTGAAGACTAGTTATTGCCACTGGTGGAAGGTGATTAGGTGATTGGGTTGCCAATTACCTGGTTATGGCAGGGGACCTCTCAGCAAAGCTCCTTGCTCAATGGAGTGGTGAGGGAAATAGGAAGAAATTATGTCATTCAAGGCCTAGACATCACTTCCAGTTTGGGAACAAGAAATGATATACTGACACTCCCGGAATTTCACTTAAAAAAAAATCCTAGACCATCATAAAATAACTTCCTCCTCCAAAACAGAAGGTCTCCAACCCCAATACTTCCCAGGATATCAACTAGGGGTCGGCAAACCTAACTGGAAGGTGACACAAGGGAGAAGTGCATGCACTGTTCTGTAGGTGCACAACTACCAAATGGAGAACAGATTTTGATGCCAACTACTAATGACACCAATGGAAATGAAGGCTGATGCCATCCCAAGCCTGCTGCTTGAGACCCTCCTTCTCATTGAATAAAACCACAAGGTTTTAACTTTCACAACTCTATGTGGTTTAGACATACCTTAAAGGTTGCCTTATCCATTATGAACCTTCCCAACCATTATGGCCATCTTCAGAGTGCCCATAATTTCTGAGATTAGGCAATCCAGGAGAGGGCCTTCTCGGTCATGTCATCAAATATCGGGAAGAATGATTTATATGTCTTTATCGTATTGGCTTTATAGGGTGTGCTTTTATTATAAAGGCTTTATAATATAATTTTATCACATATCTTCTGGTCCTTGTAAGGACAGAAAGGGCGGATTTGAACTTTGCAAATCCTTACCATTGTTTCCCTCTAATATTTTGGAAAAGCCTCTGTGGGTGGAGCGCTGTCTGGGGACACCTCTGGTGTCTGTCCTGTACTGCTGCTCACATGGGCCAAGCCAGCCAGGAGATACACAGCTATCCTCGCAGCCAGATGCTGACTGGCCACCAAGGATGCCGCTCCTCCACGCCCTTGCCCTTGCCCTTACCCCAGCTGGCAGCTCGCTTGCTCCTGGACATCTCGCCCCAGCCGCCACTGCCTGCCAAGCCCACTGCTGCACCTGGCCACTGGCGATGGCTTCAGCCGTGGGGAGGTGGCAGCTGAAGAGCCAACGAGGTGGCAGGGAGTCGCCAGGTGACAAGGCGGCTGGGAGGCAGTGCAGTGCCATGCAGGACATGGTAGGGAACTGGCAAGTGCTGCAGCAGAAAGTACAATGCTACGAGGAGGCGGCAGCCATGGTGGCACATGCTCCAAGAGTGGTGGTGCCTGCGCTGAGGCAGTGGACATGGTAAGGGGCGAGGATTGGAGGCCGCTTCGCGCCTTGGCAGAATCTCCGCGCGCCTGCAGCATCCCCCCCCCCAAAAAAAACATCTTGCTAGTGCCTGCTGCATTTACATGTTCAGCGGGCTTTTTGCCTAGTTAATACATATAAAATAAATGATAAGAGCCTGCTAGATTAGACCAGTGGTCAATCTAGTCTATCATATTGTTTCACACAGCAGCCAATCAGTTATCCTGATGGGATAATCAACAGTGTAGAAGCCCCAGACTTTCTTTTATGTTGCCACCCACCTCTCGTATTCACAAGTTTGCTGCCGCTTCCATTTAACAAGCAATTTTGCAATTAGTGAAGTACAACCACATTGGCCATTAAGCAAAGGCATATGGATGGATATATAAAATTGACAGTGGAACCAACACTTTGTTAACTTTAATAGTATAGATATGGAAATTACTCTCCTTGCGAATGTACCTGTGCCAATCCAAATGGCTGTGTCTGAACTTGGCTGAAGTTCTCAAGAGCATAAATTGGAAAGGAAGCAACTTTTCCCTTCACTACAAATATAAATATGTATTTTTAAACTAAAGTGACATATAATGTAGTATTCATACCAGGGCCCCTGGGAGATAATTGGAAGTCTTTATGGTAAGCAGTTTCCTTTGTCAGCTCAGCAGGATATATTTGCGATTGTAAAGATAATGTTTTATATCACTTTAAAAAGTCTATTTGATCTACAATTAAATAACTGTAATTAGAGAGCCTTTATGATGATTTTGTGAACTTTAATGATAGAGTGCCAAAAACAGTAGAAAGAGAAAGGTGTGTGATTACTTTTACTGAAGGTGATGGGATAAATATGTTTTTATTCACTGCAGGTTAAATTGTGCATTTTAAACATGGCCGTAAATAGCTCCTCCAAGGTCACTTTATGGCCACTGTTCAACAGACATAAGGGGCATAAAAATGTTGTAATTTACACAGTATTTGAATTCTAGTAATTCTCCCTTCAAAAGCTTTCTGCTTCAGTATCTTTCCTGTAAGGCAAATAGATTTAAAAGATGAGGATGATTAAGCAGTCATTGTGTTAAAACACGGAGTAACATTACAGTAGCCTCTTGTATTATCATCATCATTAAACAATAAAGCTCAAGTCGACAACTCACTCTCTACCTGATTGGCCCTCCCTGAGGGTGTGCCACCAGTGGAGAGAGAGAGAGAGCATTCTGCCAATGAGGACCAATCAGTTCAAATTGCACTCTGTCAATGAGGGTCAATCAGCTCAAATTGAATGCAGACAATTTACTCCCTGCCTATTTGGCTCCCTCAGAAATATTCCACCAATAGGAGATAGCCCTTAGCCAGGAAAGGCCTGCCCTGGTAGTCTAGCCTCAACCAGGACGGGGCCCTCAGCCAGGAAGGACAAATAAGGAATCAGCTCTCCACCTACAACTTTCTGCCAGTTCCAGAAGTTTGCTGGGTGGAAGAGGAGACAGCCTCAAAGCATGCCCTGCTGCCAGTAAGTTGCCCTGGCCTCCTGGACTTTTTCATCTCAGAGGATGGGGGAATGAGCTGCCTCCTAGCAAGCCCGAGTGCCTTCTGGAGGGAGCTGTGGGATGCCCAGAAACAGTCCCTTGCTGGCCCACTGGGGCCTGGGGTAGCCAGGAAAAGCCTCTGCTCTAGGAATGTTTACTCATGAGTAAGTTATGTGAGGTTTGCAGTTTGCAATCTGAGAAGGGTGGAATGCTTTGGGGGTAACCATCACGCTCAGTTGCAGCAGGTAAAATAATGCTGCTGTGGGTGCAATTGAAAGATGTAAACTTTCCTTTTCCATATGCATGCCAGCATTTGTCTTGCTGCAATCTTTTCAAGACCATCACAACAAAGGAAATTTGAGATCAATGGCACGGAAGATGGGGAAACCATAGATGGTTCAAAGAAGGACTATGAGGCTATGGAGGGGGGAGACATTGTTTCCCAGTAGAAGAAAGGTTGTTTTTATACTCTGCTTTTTGTTGCCCAAAGTGACTTATAATAGTCCTCTTTCCTCTCCCCACAACAGACACCCTGTGAGGTAGGTGAGATTAAAAGAGCTCTGAGAGACACTGCTCTGTGAGAACAATTTCTGCTAGGACTGTGACTAACCCAGGGTGGTGGAAGAGGGAAACAAATCCAGCTTGCCACATTATAAGCCAGTGCTCTTCTTAACCACTACACCAAGCTGTGCCAAATGCCATTGCCTTAAAGCAGTGGTTCTCAACCTGGGGTTTGGGACCCCTTTGAGGCATGGCAGGGCAAGCAGCTTGGACTGGGGGGGGGGCACCATCTACTGAACAACCTTGCAGGATAGATCAAAATAGAGCATTTGTCTGTCTGGAGCAGTGGAAAAGAGCGAGATTGGCATGATGGGACAAGAGGCAGGACTGAGAAACCCCAGAAAAAAACCCAATTTATATACAATCATGAACAATGGGTCTTCATGCAATTGGTCAGTTTTGGTTTAATTTCTGTGAAAGAACACTTGTATAATTTTATGGTTGGGGTCACCACAACATGAGGAACTGTATTAAAGGGTTGCAGCATTAGAAAGGTTGAGAACCAGTGCCTTAAAGAGAAGTAGCTAGAGCACAGGCAGAAGAAGCTGTTGCCAAAGGATGGTGAAAGTCTTTTTTTACTTGCTCATTGACTGTTAGGAGATTCTTTTCCTTTATTTTTGGACCTGCTGGCCAATAGCTTCTGAGAGCAATCTGAGGGAGGAGACACTCAGGTGTTTCCTACACGAAGAAGTGATTGTGTGGTTAATAACTTTTGCTAATTTGAGAAGGAAGGTATGCTTTTGTCTTCTGTGTTCTCTCTCTGTGTGTAGAGGGGAGTGCTACACAGCCCATCCCAGGCAAAGGAACTGATTTCTGCAGTCTGCAGTGGAGCTTTCATTCTGAGGGTTCTTCAGGTCCCACCTGGGGGATGGAATCCCTGAACAGTGGCAGGGATGCCAGTCTTCAGCTGGGTCCTAGCGATCCCACTTCTGGGATTTCTCAAAGCCGGAAGAATATTTCAGGGGTTTCTCACTTGTAAAAAAGTTGGCAACCCAGCACTAGGCACCTCAGAGTGGGTTCTGGGCTGACAGCACTGTGGACTCCTTAGCCACTGAAGATTTGCACCTGACCCTGGTGTCTCAAGAGCTTCAAGAGCTGCAGCTGGCTTTGAGTTTCTTCTGATAAAAGCAGCCTGAAAAGGGAGTGTCAGTGTGGAAGTAACTTGTCCAGAACCTATGTATGATGTGCACTTTTGTGGAGTTGGATCTTCTGGACTGTAACCTGGCTTGTGCTTTTTGGATTTGCCCTTCTGGTTTTTAGTTTGAATTTTTGAATAGCTACCTTTTGCCCTCGGACTGTTTTTGGCTAACAATCTTGCCTCAGGTACCTACATGAACTAGGGCAGTGGTCCCCAACCCCCGGTCCGGGGACCAGGACCGTTCCATGGATTAGTCAGTACCGGGCCATGGCTCCTCCTTGTCTTCTTCCCCGGATGCTGCCTCAGGGGCTGCCCTGCCACTCTGCCGCTGGCTCACCTTTGGTGCTCTCCAGTGGCTGCCATGACTGGGGCTCCCCCTTGGCGTGGCACTGTACAGCTGCTGCTGGCAGCGCCCCCCAGTGGGCGGCGGGAAGTCAGGGGCACCGGCGGGAAAGCAAGCGGACGGGGGCTCAGGCGGTGGCGACGTCCCTCAGCAAAAGACTACCCCCCCCCCCGGGCCTCAGTAAAATTGTCAAGCGTTGACTGGTCCCTGGTGATAAAAAGGTTGGGGACCATTGAACTTGAGCACATTCTGTCCTTACTTTTTCTCCCTGTCTTCTCTCTGCCAGGACTGTAGTCCCTTTTGTTCTGTCCTGCCCATCCACTGAGGTACCTTTCTCTGTTTCTTTTCCTGGAAGTCTGTGCTCCTCCTTACTCACTCACCCTTTTCTATTCCAGTTCCCCCTTTTCTCCTTTCCCTCCTCCTGCACTTTTGCCACTCCTGCACCTCCCTCCAGGCCCATCTTCTCCAGCATTTTAAGGGTTCTGGTGATGACAGGAGTGAGGCTGTAGGACTGGGGACAGGGCATTCTGGTGGTAGGCTGAGACTCCCCAGCTGTCTCCAACTTGTGTGGTGAGCTTCTGCAGCTGCTGAGGGCTGGGACCAGCTTCTTCTATCTCTTCCTCATCCAAGGAATTTACTTGATATTGCTATGTTGCTTTGTACTTATTCCCACATTCTGTGTACACTGCACTGAGCCACAAGGGAAGGCAGTGTATCAACAAACAAACAAGGAGGTGTTGGCCAGGAGGACCATGAAAGAATGGGGGAAAATAAGGCTCCTTCTCTGCAACTCCTCTTTATACTGTACAACTTTCCAAATTTATTCATTTTAGCCATCTCTGGTATAGGGATTAGGAACTTGGGATGTTTCAAGCTGATTTCAAAACAAGCACTCTAACCCTATACAACACCTTCCAGTGCAATATGCAGAATGTCCTCCTTGTTAAATTTACAGCTTCCTTGGTTGCTTGACCCTTAATTCTTTTAGTAGTCCCACCAAATTTTACAGCAGTTTTACAGCTGTCATTTTTAGCATTAGTTTGCCTATTAATTGTAATATCTACTGTTGTGTAAATTGTGTCACTTGTTGCAAAACTTGTTGTTTAAATCCTCCAGATTTTTTTTAAAAAATGCAGGCAATCAACATGCATTCCTTTCCATTCCAAGCTGTGGAATGTAGCCTGGAGCTGTTACCCATTTACTAAAAATTGGCCACTCAGTCTGAGTCCTCAGCATAATAAAAGAATGAACATCAGCCAGAAGGGGTACAGTTAGAAAAATCACACTTTAATCCCCAAACTTTAAACAACAGGCATCTGCAATGATGGCAATTTTCTTTCTGTCAAAGTTGAGCTTGCTCAGCAGCTGCAATTTTGCCTTTCACTTTAAAGGAAAACATCACAGTTTGAATCAAACTGATAAATGTGAAAAATTCTTTTATTGTAAAATTGATGGCCAGCAGCTGAATCCCTGTATAGAAAAGCCTATATAGAGTCAAGTGAGGCAAAATGAAGGTTCTCTCAGAAGGCCTTTTGTACATGTAAGCTGGTCCTTGATGTTGCAGTCCTCAGATAATGACTGCTTGTGTGAAAGAGCTCTTCACATTCCCTGGATGTGGGGCACTGAGATGTATGAGATGTATCTTTGATAAAAGTTCTTAATGGTATTTAGAACTGTGAGGGTTGTGATGTAGATCAGTGGTCCCCAACCTGCGGGCCGCGGCCCGGTGCCGGGCCGCAAAGGCCATGGCACCGGGCCGCAGCTCCCTCTCCCCGCCCCGCCCCCGCAGTAAAAAACTTCCCAGGCCGCAAGCTTGCGGCCCGGGAAGCTTCTTACTGCGGGAGGCGGGGAGAGGGAATCAGGGCCGGGCCGCGCCTGTGCGGGCCACGCCCGCTCGGCCCGATCCGTGGGCGCGGCCCGTGGGCGCGGCCCGATCCGTGGGCGCGGCCCGGGCGCGGCTCGCGGGCGCGGCGTGGGCGCGGCCCGATCCGGGGGCGCGGCGTGGGCGCGGCCCGCGGGCGCGGCCCGATCCGGGGGCGTGGCCCGCACGGGCGCGGTCCGCGGGGGCGCGGCCCGATGCCCTGCCGGTCCCCAGCCTCGGAAAGGTTGGGGACCACTGATGTAGATTGCAAACTCCTCCTGTTGTGTATGTGGAAGATGGATGGAGGGGAGCTGTTATTAATGTTTCTGCTTGTGCAAGCTAAAGTGGTTTTGTTTTGGGTTTTTTTGCATGGATTTAAATCCTGTCCCTAAAGCTTTTTACTGTCCCCTCAGATCATGAAAGCTAAGCAGGGTCAGCCCTGGCTTTCACTCAGAAGGGCAACCTCAGAGGAATACCAGGGTTGTGAGGTCAGGGCAGGCAATGGCAAACCACCTCTGAATGTCTCTTGCCTGGCAGCCAGACAATCTTAGGATCTCCTGGCTACATTACACACATGCCATACAATAAATAATAGTAATACATTTGCTGGTGCTATATTTTCAAAATGGGGGAGGTGCCAGCTGTGAATTGCACAAACCTATTTTCATTCTGTGAGGGTTTTCCTTGCCTTTACACCATTTTCACACAGTTGACTTTATCCTTACATCAATGCTCCATTTTATGTTCTTATTCTTGGACATAAAGCCCATCTTCTGTGGGATATATGCTTTTTATATGCAAATCCAGAGGTTTTATGGCACTGGACAGACATTTCTGAACTTTTTACAAATCTGAGAAAAGCCCCAAGTTTGTAGAAATATCTGAACTCTTTACAGAAATGCATGGGGATTACCTCCTGCAGTGATAAAAGAAGTACCTGTAGCTTTAAGAAACAATTGCCTTCTGTGGCAAAATGGGCCTACTTCAGCCTACAGGCCCTATTCCACCCTGCCCACTCCAAATGGTTCCCAGCTCCTGAAGAGGGCTCTCTCTCTCTCTCTCTCTCTCTCTCTCTCCTCCCCCCCTCAGGTAACCTCTGACCTTTATATGGTTTGGCCTCACAGCTTTCCTTTTCCATTCGGAGTCCTTGCCTCTGTGTCTCCTGCTCCCCAGTGCCTGGCCACCAAGGGGACAATTTACTGCGTAGCATGCCCCTGGAGGAATAGTTGCTTGCCACTGCCAGCCTTTCTCCTCTTGGTGCCTCTTTTAAAATAGTGTTTCCATGATTGTGGGGTCTGTGTGGTACGGTGAACAATTGAACTGACTTCCCCCTCCTTGCCTGGTCTGCTGAACTCAGGACTTCTCAGAGAAAATTCATTCCTTCACACCTTCAGTGGACATTAATAAATAATAAATACAGCTGACGATAGGAGGGGCAGGTAAAACTTAGGTTGATTGATGGGGGGGAAAGAGAAAAAGAAACAGGAAAAGGGAAGGATATGAGGATGCTGAAGGAGAGAAATAAGAACAGGAGGAAAGAGGAAAATTAGACGTTTCAATCAGATCCCTGCAGGTGCCTGAGCGTGCAATTGGTCCCAGGTCAACTAGCACCACACAACTTGGCCAGAGAGAGGCTGCCATAAGGAGAGACGGAAGGAAAGCTGAAGATGGGGGTCAGATAAAGATAAGTTGGCTGGTAGATCAGAAGGAAAGGAGGAAGCAGAAAAATGGAGGAGGCCATGGAGGATGCCAGCAAAGGGAAAGAAGAACTAGTGGGGGTTAGCCACTGAAGTGGCCGTTCCCACCTGTAGCAGCCAGCGCTGCGCTGAGGGGGGAGGGGAAGGCACGGATGCCGGTGCGCCAGTCAGTGCACACACGCAGGCGCAGAGTGTGTACATTGACCGGTGCGCCCGTGCCTTCCTCAGCTTTTGGCGCAGCGCTGGCTGCTACTGGCAGGAACGGCCGCTTTGGCAGCTGAATCATACAACCCTAGTGTGAGTGGAGAAAAGGAGATGCCCCTGCATGTACTTGAGGATCTTCCACTTGTATATTTATATTAATCTGGGTGGAAGAACCTTGAAATCTCATGAGAAGCACCTGACAGAACTATTACTTGATGCATTAATTTTGTTCTAATGGATTGCCTTGGAAACATCCATCCTCTTTCTATTGAAGGGACAATAATTTAATTTTTTATAAGCAGCGTTCAAGTATCTGTCAAATGTTACATTTGCACTTTCTTGTCTTCAAGTTACAGTTATATAAATATAACTGAAAGAACCTTAATAAATATATAGATGCAGTTATAAAGATATAAAAGTCTGCTGCTGTGACTCTTGACTTTCTCTTAAGAAATCATCTGGCATTTAGGGTTTCCTCGAGGTATAAAAACGTAAAGGCTACTGTGGCACCTTGAATTCCGCAAAGTAATTTATCTTTCACTACCCATGACTGTCCAAGTTAAATGCATTTTTATATGACTGAAACTATAGTAACTTTTGAGGAACAATACACCAAGTAAAGCAGAAAAACATCTTCTCTCCCATCCCACCAAATCTGTCCCTGAATTAACAGAATCTCAAACTCTGCTCAATGCAAAGGCCTGCTTCATACTAAGTATCTAATATGTAATAAGAATTTCTCCGTAAACATACGTAAATTCTCTGTCTTTAAAATATTTTATTTTAAATATGAAACATATTATATGTTGGTAGTTACTGAGAAATATTGAGCTTTGGAAAAAAAACTATTGATTATTTTCTTTGAGCTTGGTATTTTTCCTTAAGATTGATGCCATGGGAATGATTAAGCTGCAGCTGATACAAGAGCAAAAGCATGGTGTGTTAGGGGAGAAAAGAGAATATTCATTCATTCATTCATTCATTCGATCCCTGCATCCAGGCTCCAGGCGGTTTACAACATATATTTCTGCAACAGTGTTAAAATCAGAATATAAAAGTTATAATAATAAATACTATTAAAACTTAGTCACAATGCTCAGTCGCCATACAGCTGGGTGATTGGAGTGTTCTGGGGGGGGGCATGCAGTGGAATACTGGCATAATGATTTTTGTCAGGCCCTGCAGAATTTTGATAGTTCTATCAGGCCATGTTTCTCTTTTGGCAGCATATTCCACCATACTGGGGCCAGGGCTGAGAAGCCCCTGGGCCTTGTGGAGGCCAGTGGTATTTCTTTAAATGGACTGATTAAAACTGACAGCTAAAACAGATTTATTTATATATTTATTGGATTTCTATCATACCACTTCCTGTAGACTCAGATGCTGACTTTTTCTAAAGATGTTCAAGGCCAGGTGAATCTCCCGTGGGCCAGGAACCACGAACAAGTTTGTACTTGCAGAGCATAAAGCCCTGCAGGGGGCAGAAGGTGACAGGCAGTCCCTCGGATATATGGGTCCCATACTGGGAAGGGCCTTGAAGGTCAATAATAAAACCTTGAACTTGATCTGGGCTGCAACTGGAAAGCCCAAATGCAGAAACACTAGGGTAGAGGACAAACCAAATGCAGAAATGCTAGAGTCAACTCACAGCATCCAATGGAAATCCAAAGAGAGGCTAAAACAATGTGGAAACAGTCATAGTCTCTTAGTATGAAGGGTTCTTAAAAAAAACACCTCCTTATGAAAAGTTGCTTTTGTTCCTGTGGACAGTATCTTAAATAATGTCTTTACATCTCTTATACTAACCTGTAGTAAGTGTTTCAGTACTTGGCCACATCTAGGAAATTTATTATTAAACATCTGTTTTAGGAGGCAGTCTGCCATAGCTAAAAGGGTGACCATGCCGTAGTTTCCATCAGAGTAATATATTTAATTTTCCACATCAGCACTTGCTGTTAAATAGGCAGCTATTCAAATTACAGAGCTATACAGTATTCAGGAGAGGAAGATAGAATAAAACAAAGCAGCAGGTTTCCTCGTAAAACTGTTAAATTAGTGTACGAATTGTCATAAAAGCATGACAAAAGATATTACTTATTCATGAACAAAGGACTTTCCCTGGCGTTTCTTATTGATTGCTATAAATTTCTTATTTGTCTATTCCGTCTCAGCCCGTGCCAGACCCCATCCTGATTAATGTGCATACCACGCTGTTCGATGAGATTGTGCAGAACCTTGCTACCAATATGCTGATAACACCTGTTCTATCTATTCCATCTGATTCATAGATACATTTTCAAATATATCCCGCTGAGTTTGGTGGTTCTTACTAACTAATAAGAGCCCATAGCTTCACAGCATAAGTGCTTAATAATTGTTTGGACAGATTCAGGTAGGCAGCCATGTTGGTCTGACGCAGCAGAATAAGGTTTGCTGCCAAAAGCACCTTTAAAACCAACACAGTTCAATTCAAGGTATAAGCTTTCATGTACATGCACACTTCATCAGGTGCCACTGGGCTCAAACTTTGTTCAATTGTTTGAACATTATTGGAGGAAACTGGAACTAGGGCGCTGGAGATCAGCCACCAAAGAGACCACCATCTCCACCCCATGGCCAGGATGGAGAACCCAAATTTCCTCAAAGTATGCCAGGAGCTGGTCTGCTGCGGTGTTTTCATTACCTTACCCAGGAATGCATGATGAGAAGCTGGGCGGTAGCTGGTTGGGTCCCGCAGGTCCAGCAATGGCTTTTTCAGTAGAAGGCAAACCACTGCCTCCTTCAGCATCCCTGGGAACTCCCCTATAGATAGGGAGAAGTTGATGATCTCCCTCAGAGGGCCTCCTGTCCACTGGTCCCTTGTTTTGAGTAACCATGATAGACAGGGACCCAAGGGGCAAGTGGTTGCCCTCACTGACCCTATCAACTTGTCCACTTTAGCTTCTGAGAACCACCTGAAATCATCAAATGTATCCCCCCACATCGGCCAACAAGCCTCTTGTTCCCTCTCTGTATTAAAGGTGGCAGGAAGGTCCTGGTGGAGCAATCAGACTTTATCTGAGAAAAAGCTTGCTAGTGCCTCACAGCCAAGTGCCAAATGACTAGTGTCTTGGTGCCCTTCCTTGAGGGCGGTCAGAGATCAAACTACCCTAACCAATTGGGCTGGCTGAGAGCTCACAAATGCAATAGAGGCATTTATCTAACTCATGCTTAGCTGCCTTAATTGCCATCTCATAAACCCTCATAAGTGTGTGATAAGATGGTCTTGCTGCCTTGTCATGAGTCTTCCTCCACACTTGCTCTAGCCATCTCACATCCCTCTTCTTCTCTCTAAGCTCCCTAGTTTGTCAGGGAGCCAATTTGAGGTGAGGGCAGAGAGGGTGCCTGGGAGTGATTTTGTCGATAGCGGCAATATTCCCCACCACCAGATGAGCGGTGAGTTGGGGCATATTCTAGGTGTAGAAAAGTTCCATCACAGTGCTGCAGGAACTGAATGCTTATGAAGCCACTCAAAAGGGACAGAAGTCCCAGTCTTTCGATCTGTGACCATTGTGAAACAGCCTGAAGTGTAGCACTACCTGATCCTGATACCAAAACCTTCAGTTTTACTTAGATATTACATCTTTAAGGATCTATCATGAATTACCTTTAATTCCTAGCGTTGCCTTGATAGACTGAACTGATAGACTGTAGCTGTTTTTAAACAAGTATTTAAAAAGGGGACAATACAGTATAAACGATGATAGTATAACAATATCAAAAAGATAACACATTAAAACAATGTCCTCTTTAAAAATAGAGAAAACAAAATACGTCTGTTTATTTAATCAAAATCACTGTTATTATAAGGCCTTATTCAGTCCTTCCTCAAGATCTGCTACAATAGTAAGCTTACTCATGGTTCATGGAGACAACACGTGCTTAGCCCCCCTAAACTGCTGATGAGGAAAACCTCTCCTTTTTGAACTGATCCCTCCCACATACATACACCAAGCTAATAATACTGGACAAATTTAATTGGGTATACTTAAAGAGAAAAACAG
This sequence comes from Paroedura picta, assembly GCF_049243985.1. Taxonomy (NCBI): domain Eukaryota; kingdom Metazoa; phylum Chordata; class Lepidosauria; order Squamata; family Gekkonidae; genus Paroedura; species Paroedura picta. The sequence continues at coordinate 149,142,526 of NC_135369.1, forward strand.
GTTATTGGGTTAGTATTTTGGGTCAGTGTTGTCTAAAGCAAGGTGACACATTTTCTCCAACTACTAGTTAAGGAGGTTCAGTTTTATATCTCTGCACTTTATCAGTGGACATTTGTAGTTTCTGGGAAACCTTGCTAGAAGTGGAGCCTCCAGGCCTTCCTGTCCTCTACCATTCCCCGGAGTCCATTTAAGCTTGCACCTACTGCTTCAGTGACTCCATCCAGCCACCTCATTCTCTGTCGTCCCCTTCTTCTTTTGCCCTCAATCGCTCCCAGCATTAGGCTCTTCTCCAGGGAGTCCTTCCTTCTCATGAGGTGGCCAAAGTATTTGAGTTTCATCTTCAGGATCTGGCCTTCTAAAGAGCAGTCAGGGCTGATCTCCTCTAGGACTGACCGGTTTGTTCGCCTTGCAGTCCAAGGGACTCGCAAGAGTCTTCTCCAGCACCAGAGTTCAAAAGCCTCAATTCTTTGACGCTCGGCCTTCCTTATGGTCCAACTTTCGCAGCCATACATTGCAACTGGGAAGACCATAGCCTTGACTAAACGCACTTTTGTTGGCAGGGTGATGTCTCTGCTTTTTAGGATGCTGTCTAGATTTGCCATAGCTTTCCTCCCCAGGAGCAAGCGTCTTTTAATTTCTTTGCTGCAGTCCCCATCTGCAGTGATCTTGGAGCCCAGGAAAATAAAATCTGTCACTATCTCCATTTCTTCCCTATCTATTTGCCAGGAATTGAGAGGGCCGGATGCCATGATCTTTGTTTATATATATAAATTGTTTTATATATATATATATATATATATATATATATATATATATATATATATATATATATATATATATATATATATATATATATATATATATATATATATATATATATATATATATATATATATATATATATATATATATATATATATATATATATATATATATATATATATATATATATATATATATATATATATATATATATATATATATATATATATATATATATATATATATTGTTTTTCTGGCACAATTAAGATTTGCTATGCTGAGAACAATCCTTTCCATTCCAGATCATATCAAAATTAATGCTACTTCTGTATCTTTTCAAAGTTGACTTCCTCATGTATTAATATCACAAATTATTCTCCCTCACACACATGAGGATGTCAATGAGCTTTCAATAGAAGAGAAGTGGGATCTATACCTCTGCCTTTACCATCTATTCTAGATGGTGTCTATTGCTACCAATGTAAAGAGGTGAAACTCAGACAGCATGCTCCATTTAAAAGATATATGGGCAGCAACTGCTCTCCAAGCAATGACAGTGACCAGCAATGCCTGTAAGCCAGTCTTCCTCCCTTAAGGTAATCCTCTTCAACAAAGAACAGTAGAGGTACTGCTCTGGCATCATTATGAGTGTAGGTACTGTAAAAGAACCACTGATCCAGATACTCCAAGTTTCTTCATTATTTATTTGTTTATTTATTTGTTTATTTATTTATTATGCAAAAATCCCAACACAATGAATGCACAATTATGGCAATTCAGCCTGTTCTGTTACAGTATGACTGTAAAGGTGCCATGGCTGTCCATTTCTGGAGGGTGACATGTTCACAGACTGTCCTCACAAAAGTGCCGGAGAACACAAAGCAAAAGCTAGAACATGAACATAGAACATGAAAGCAAAGCTAGATTTAGTTATTGAATGATTATTCAAAACATATTTTTAACCTGTCCTTCTCCAAAATTTAGGGTACCTAACATCAAATTAAAAACAAATGCTACAGTTTAAAAAAATTAAAACACATGAGATGAGATGCTAAGACCACTGAGGAGAGAATCTGATTTGTGGTTGCCTGTCTAAACCCAGCTTTACCTGGTGCCTATGCTTAGTGTCATGTATAAAGGTTTGTTCATCTTACAAACCTTTCATTGCATTTTCTACACTGAGATTCTTCATCTGCACCTGATGGCAGCTACACCTTGTCTGGTAGGCCCTCTTGTATCATCAAAGGACTGGGACCAGCTTCTTCCATCTCTTCTGTATCCAAGGAGGCATTGGCTGGCCTGCTGAAAAATCATATGTTATTGATTTTGATAATTATGAAAATGGTACCTGAACTTCAAAGCATCCACTCTGATCCAAAGAAACATTTCAAGATTGTCTTGGCTCTCTTAGGTTCTGTTTTCACTGAAAATATGTTGACTAATCAAACAGGAAGGAAAGTGGGAGGGATAGCTAGCATATTACATTACTCTTGAAATGTTGCCTGCATTTTGGGATCAGTTCAACATCTAAACATATGTGTGGCTTGAGGCCCCTGGGTCCCTCCGAGCCACTACCAATTATGCACATAGTATGGGCCTATGGTTCAATTTGTAGTTCAGCTATGAACTACAAACCAAACTGCAAAAATGCAGTTCATGCCCATCCTAGTTACTATGATGGTTTCCCGCCTTCCTTATTTCTCCTTAGCCCATGGGCTCCTTTTTCTTACTTGTTTCTCTGTCTGCCCCTCAGTTGTTTAAATGTATACAGATATATTCTGACCCAGCCCCTCGGCTGGGGGAGCCCAAAAATCCTTTTTTGGTATATGTCTGATTATGGTGCATGAGAAGCTGGTATTAATTCAGAACACATAAACTGTTTTATTTCACTTTTGTGGGAATTGGTCATCAGATTGTCATGTAGATTTCAGTTTTAAATGTGGCAACCAGAATGAGGGACGCTTTGTATAACTATATACAATAGATAGTTTATAACTGTTGAGAGATATCACTTGGCTGTCAAATGAACAGGCATAATCGTATTAGTTACAAATTACTAAAATCTGTGGAGGCAGGCTACACAAGTTTTCAATGTTCCTTCTTTAACAGTTGATAGGAAACACCCCCTTTTCCTAGAAGCTGTTTCCCCTCAGGAAAGAACTACTGGTTCTAATTCTTTATTTCAGGATCCTCTTTGATCCTTCATTTTTCTTACCTCCCACTGTAAAATGCCAGTCCCATGGGTCAACTGTCAATCAAGGTTCTCAGACCAGTATAACATATCAGCAGTTAGCTGTCTTGTTACTGTTAATTTTGAAGTAAACCTAGTTGTTTTGCCACTGTAGGATTATGTGTTTATAAGTCATTAAGAAAATAATGTCCATGGAATCACTGCACATTTCAACAATAGACATATAATTCTTTTATCAAAGGAAACGTTCATTCAGTCTTGCTTACTGATTTAGAAGCTCAAAGTGGGCTGGTTTTAGTACATTAAAAGATGTATCTCATGCTACTAAACTTGGTAAACTGCTATCAACTAACATAATTATTTTGAAGGCAGATGCTTATTATTATTATTATGTATTTATTAGATTTTTGGCTGCCCCTCCTTGGCAACAGGCTCAGGGGAACTAGCATCAGTAAAACATGCAAAGTCAATATAAAACATTTCCAAACAGCTATTTAAAAATTTTAAAACTAAATATCCTGTTGAGTGCTGCAGCACTGCCCACGTGGATCAGAATAATTCTGGAATTGATTTTCTATCCAGATTTCCGATGAGGAGGGAGGTGAAGATGAGGGAGGTCTTTCTGATGTCAGTTTGTGCTTGTGTTGGCCTCAACCATATGCCTGGGGCAGGCCCTTCGGAACTTTGTCAGCTCCACTAGGGTCTGGGTTTCGGCTGGCAACTCATTCCACCAGGCTGGAGCCAGGGTCAAAAAGGCCCCAACTTTGGTCAAGGCCACTTACACTTATTTGGGGCTGGGAACTACCAGCAAGTTGGAATTTGCAAAGTACAGTGCTCTGCAGGGGACATATTTGGAGAAATGGTCCCTTAGGCACACAGGTCCCAGAATACGTAAGGCCTTAAAGGTTGTGATAAAAAGACATGCAGAGCTCTGTGATTAAGAAAATTATTTCAGGACATAAGTGGTTAAAGGTCATAAAAGTAATTGCCTGTACCTCTTTTAAAATGCAGTTAACTAATTTTCCATTAAAATGAGTTCACTTGCCCACTTTGTTTTTCCAAATGAGAACTGTGTAAAGGTACCCTTCACATGGAATGGAGGAATGAAATCATAACCAAACCCTTATGTACATGGACTGAAGGTCGGGGCTATTGTGCATAAGTTTCCTATACACAATCCTACATTTATGTAGGGTGCACCTCAAGTGCAATTTGTATAGGTCTACACTGGGTATTCTTGATGAGACAGGACCTTTAATGTCAGAGATCAGCTGGTATGACCAGTTTTTAGGGGCATGGAACTTTCCAGACTCAATGAAGGTGGGATCAGGCAGCAACTGGGAGTTTTAAAGAGATATACCGCCATAAGAGCACATTGCTTGCTTGGCAGTGTTGGGATGAATGTTCAGCCTCAGCTGGCATCCTGCCACGAGGAAAGGAATCCTGAAGGAGGACCAGAGCAGTCAGAGAACAGTGAGGAGGAGGCCAGTGAGGACAGCACCCAGCTACCTTCCACAGGTTTCAAGACAGAGAGCCAGCAAGTACAGGAGGAAGAAAATGTTGGGAACCCCCTCCTCTCTCAGCCCTAAGGCCACTGGGTGAAGTAAATGGGCAGTGCTAGGAAGGGAGCCAGCAAAGGTATGGGGTTCCAGGACCCTACTCACAACTCTTTAATTTCAACATGGCTTTCTCCCTAGGAAGTCAGCTAGATCTGAGTCCAGTGGCACCTTAAAGACCAACAAGGTTTTCATGGTATAAGATTAAAAGAGTCAGCTCCTTTTATCAGATACCCTAGGAAGTGTGCACAAGATTGAAACCCTTAAAACAAATACCAGGGAACAAATTTCAACTTTTTATTAGATTTGTTGATCTATGTTCTACTAAATGTATTGCATGTGGTTGAACAAAATAACAGAAATTATGAGCATTTACAAAAGGATACACTTTTCTAACCAGTGTAGTAATTTAGGCCCTTTGGAAAATGCTTCTTTGTGGAAAATACATTGATATTTCAAAATAGGTGGCCCAAGATGTACAAACAAATGTTTTGCCTTCTCGTTTTCAGGATTATAATGATGAAATCCGTCAGGAGCAATTGCGGGAATTATCGTATTTAAATGGTTCAGAAGACTCAACTCGTGGGCGAGGTATTCGAGGAAGAGGGATCCGGGTTCCTCCTGCTGCTCCCTCAAGGTCAGTTCATTGATCTTTTCAGCTAATATGTAGCTGTCCAATGGTTTTATACACATTCAAGCATACCAGGTTGATTCCCAATGTTTCTTTTGCATGGAGAAGTTATATTCCACTGCTTCATGCCTCCTATTTGACTGTTGCATGAAACCCATGAAACCTAATCCAGATACATTCTTTGGCTTATAAGAAATGTTGTGAACACACTGATGCACAAGCAAAAGCATGAAAAGTTCCATGGAGACTACATGTGATGTGTAAACTCTTGCAAAAGCATTTGCGGAATTGTGTTAGTGACTATTTTCCTTCTGCTCAAATGAAAACCTAGCAAAAGTCCTACTGCACCAGATCAGTGGCCCCTCCTGTTTCCTTCAGTGATTGACCAACGGTACTAGAAGGTCCACAGCAACAGCACGATGTCTGTCCATGCTGCTGCTCCCATTCAGAAATAGCTACCTAAGCCAGAGACTCGCCACACACTATGGCTGTGAGTTCTACAAGGTATTGCACGTTGTGTGAAGTAGTTCTTATGGTTCTTTGGAGACCTGCTGGTGTCTGGGGTTCCAGTTGGCTTGTTTATTTCTTGGTATGTTAACTCCCTTATGATGAAAGGCAGCTTACATGCTACATTAAGTCTGACAAAGGGAGCTTTGACTGTCCAAAGCTCAGAGCCTGAAAATCTTGTTGGTTTCAAAGGAATCTTGTTGGAATCTAACTATTCTGCTGCAAGCCAGCACTGTTACCTTCTGAAACTACATTAAATCCCATACAGCCACCAGAAAACACCTGATAGTGATTAAGTCTAGTTCAATGGAAATGTTATGGAAGCAATATAACCTTCTAACCCAGAAATTTCTGACCCATGGGTAAGGACTCACACATGAGCTGTGGAATCCACCTCCTGGGCTGAAAACCCATTTAGTGCTGCCATTATTTACTTTTGCTCTTTGCTGCTAGTTTGCATACATAAGAGAATAAAGTCACCCACACCTTCTGCTTCCTTTTTCATGCAAAATTATAGGAGCAGTAGAAAGTGAGCAAGGCAAAGCAACCTAGTAACAAAGATGATTCCTTTTAGGCAGGTTAAAGAATCTGGTTCCTGCTATTTCCTGTCACAAAACCTGGGAATAAAGGTGGGTCCCAGGTTTGGAAAGATCAAATCCTGCTGTTCTAACCATTTTATTTGTTGGCATTATTTTAAAGATAAGCTTGAAATAATGATGGAGCCTTTAGCATAATTGGAACATATTAAGAATTAATTGCAGTTTGCCATAGTGCATATTTAGCAATACCCAAAATGTTGTTTCATCGTTCAGCTTGTTGCATCATTTTTAGGTATGTTTGTAGGGATTGTGATTGCATATGCTGGCCCTGTCTCCCTGGCATTTCCAACATGCATATATTACATGTCATGTCAGCACAGGGACACTGTACATATAAACCCCGGCATGCATACATGTGACTCACACAAACTTTACAACTCAGTCTTGTATTGCATAATATGCTTGTATGCATGTATACACACACAATGTCCACCATGTGAACAATGAGAAAATGGGTCCAGCAAGCATAAGAAGAACATTGTTGGATTCCTACTAGTCAAGCATTCTGTTTCCCACCGTGGCCATCCAGAAGCTCAGGAAGACCCACAAACTGGAACATAGAAATCAAAGCTCCCAACACTGATACTCAACAATTTATGACTTCTGGTCATGGAGATTCCAGAAGTCCACTGATGGATCATTCTCCCATGAATTTTTCTTGTCCACTTTTGAAAGCTTCCTAGCTAATGACTAAATTCTGAGGCAGTTCCACAAGTGATTTAGGGATAGGTGTTTTTGTCTGTGTCCTGTACTTTTGAGAGAAAGGGAAGGAAAATAAAAGTTTCAAACTAGCCATGTTTCCCCCTCAGTCTCATCCTTTGTACATCCACATGACTTTGGTCCATGCTGAACCAAAGCATAGCCTTTTTTGAGTGATCCCAGGAGAACCCCACCCCCACCTTCTTTTACAAAAAAAAAAAAAGTTGGATCCAACCCAGAAATTTCTCCACAGCATAAAGATTTTTATAAACTGTTCTTTGTTTTGTTTTATCTCAACAGAAATGCACAAGCTCTCTAGTCCTTCTTTATAGGAAAGGTACCCCTGACTCATTGGTCACTTTAGGTGCTCACTTCTGCTACTTTTCCAACTTGACAATATCCTTATTGAGACAGGGGAATGAGCTATGATCAGGATTTGTACATAGCTATTTAACCCTTTGTTGGTCCACTTGTATGATACATCAGCCTTGTAATGAACCTAGGAACTTTTAAATCAAGCTGAAATTAAGTTAGAGGACATATAATTACTTGTGCAGTTGGAAAACAGTGACGGTGTTCTTATCCAAATGCAATTCATATCTATCTGTTCCTCAGCCAATATTTATTCAGTGTTTGTTCATCTAGCTCTTCCATGTTCTTTCTTCATCCCCTGGTATTTATAGGGAAATAATATGCCCTGTCAGTCTTCATTATGCTGGACTGAACAAATCAAGTTCTTCAAATCCAATCTTCAAAAATGTGTTTTTCAACCCCACTGTGGTTTGGACAGAATTCCTCAAAAATAATTCCTTTTCTGGTTGTTTCTACTTTTCTCCACTCTATATTTTAAAAATGAAACCAGATCTGGATTCATTAAAACTCACAGACCTCATGGTGATTCCAGCTTCCTGTAGCATATTGGTAATTTGGGGTAGCTCAGATGGGTATTTATCTCTTACAAAAAGAACAAATTAAAATATTTAAAGTCTATATTGTAAAATATTTTTGTATTATTTTTGGGAGTACCCTTGCAAACCTGGTGAAGAGGACTTTAAACTATAGACACAAAGGGGTAGCGAGACGTAAATTCAGAACTTGGTGTGATGGCAAGATCTGAAGATGAGAAGATCGCAAATCTTCGAGGAATGTTACATAAGCAGGGAACTACTAGCTTACAAGGAAGTTCAAAAACCAAAACCATGAGGCACCCAAAGGATGGATTACGATGTCTCTACACTAATGCACAGAGTATGGGAAACAAGCAGGAGTAACTAGTAGTCCTAATAGAGGAAGGGAGCTATGACCTAACAGGAATCACAGAAACTTGGTGGGATAATACAGTGGAACAGGTTTCCTCGGGAAGTAGTAGGTTTTCCATCTTTGGAAATTTTTAAACATAGGCTCAATAGCTATTTGACGGAGAAGCTGATTACATGGAGGTTCAAGGGGGTGGCCGGTTACAGTAGATGAGCGATAGGGATGTGAGTGTCCTTCATAGTCCGGGGGTTGGACTAGATGACCCATGAAGTACCTTCCAACTCTATTATTCTATGATTCTATGAAAAAAATTAACCAGATTTTTACATATGCTAATGCTTAGGATGAAGCTGCATATCATATTTAGGATCTGTCATTGCATCTCCTCCTCTGTACATTATTGTTCTGTCATGCTGTTTCCCCCAAAAGAAATAATCCCCAAGCCACAATTAAACTAGTAGTACAAGCAGCTACCCTTACTGTACCTTTGTTTTCATCCTACTGTCAGGGAAATAGTGTAAGATGGAGATAACTTAAACCTGCCAAAGCTTTAATCCAAACAGGGTCCCACGTGACTTTTTTATTGGGAGATCCAATTATAGATCCCAGATTTAGCTCCTTCTCTTTACCTGACATCTGTCACACAATACATGCAGTTTCTTTAAAGTTGCAAAAAATGGAAACACAACCAATAAATCCAAAAGATTTATTGACCTACCCAAGCAAGTAAAACAAACCAAAGAGTACTAGATTGTGCTTCATAAAACATGGTTGAGGGTAAATCAATGAGAGGGATCAAAGGGCTGGTGAACAGAGATGTCAACAATTGCAATATGACAAAGCATTTTTTTTTTTTTTACAATTAGGACCATGACAACAGGCATTAGGAATATTCTTCCAGTAGTGAAAAGTTGCTTACAATAGAAATTCATTGTCTGGATTCAAACTGGGATTCAGATCTCATAACCTGGAAGAATGCATGTAAATAACAGTTCATACTACATAATGGTGTGCCTCCTACTAGTATTTGGTTTGTAGCATACCCTTCTCAAGTTCTGTGCTTGTATCTCAGAGTAATATAGAATATCTAGGTTGATCACTGCAGGGATCTCTGATAAATGGACTTGCCTAAAGCAAGACTGTAATTTAGCAAGGTTCTTTCTTCTCTCCAAATGCTGTCCATCTACCCACATTGCAAACCAGATGAATAAACCCTTGTTCCAGAACCTTTTCATTACTACATTACTACACTGGTAGACACCCAGTGGTGGATAAGTAAATAACACAAATGAAGTAAGAAAAAACAAATTGATTTCTGCATCTTATTGTCACTGGTAGCAAACTAAAATCCCTATAATCTCAATGGACTATATATCCTTATTTTAGAGCACATATTGAGATTCGTGTGATTGTTCTATTTGTTCTTAGGGGACGTGGAGGTGCAATTCCTCCACCACCACCAGGGCGAGGAGCTCAAGCACCAAGAGGAACCCCTGTGACACGTGGAGTACTTCCAGTACCACCTGTAGCCAGGGGTGTTCCGACCCCTCGAGCAAGAGGAATTCCAGCAGTACCAGGTTACAGGCCTCCCCCTCCACCAGCGCATGAAGCCTATGATGAATACGTAAGTACTTGGCTTTAAAAAAAATTAAATCCAACTATTTAAATGTTGACTATCTCTGAAAAATGTTGTCAGTCTGAAACCACATTATTACAAGTGTAGTCAGTCCATGGATTATCGGATACCTAATTAAAATTCTGAAGGGTATCAGTTGTATATTCTATGTGCAAAGCACACCAGATCATTTTGTGATCACAGTATCCAAAGCACATTGTTTCATCTCAGACTGATGTGTCCTGTTTGCAGGTGGTTCATTCCCTGGCACCACCATCTGCAGATGCATGTGCAGCATTTTGAGTGATGAGGAATATTACTGTATTTTATTTACCAGTGGAAGTAATACTGACGTTTTCTTAATTTTTTCTCTGGACTAACCTGGAGGAGTCCTGCAGGGTCACTGTCTTCAGGTGGTAGCACAACTACCGAGGTCTTGCTGAGTCTTAGGTTGCACATAAAACACATATCGACCTGTGTCTCTCAGCAGTCCCAGAATGCTTTTATTTGGTTTAGTTATTGCATTTTTAGCTTAACCTTCCCCTGCACTGCTATGGGCACTGTACATCATTCTGACTTCCTCCATTTTATCCTCAAGGCAGCCTGTGAGGTAGGTTGGGTTAAACCATTGAGCTTTATGGATATATGGGGGGGTTGAACTTGAGTCTCACTGATTGTAGTCTGGAACTTAATCCCACTGGATTTCCTAAGGGGATGCCCACTCCTACAGCTATGGCAAAATTCTCATCTGCTATATCTGCACATTCCCCCACATGAGAGTACATCACAGAAAACTGTCTGAAAGATGTGCCTGTAGCTCACTCTTCATTGCTTCAGTTGTATTGTTGTATTGACTTGCAGGCAGGCACGTTGTGGCTGGAAAGAGACGTGACACAAGTGTTGGATGAAAATATGGCCATAGCTTTATTTATTCCGCATGCAAAAAGGTTGACCCGGCCTGAGAGGGAGCCTGACCTAAGCAGTCAGCTTTGAAGTATGGAAGGGAGGAATAGCGTGATTTAATATCACACTACTGCAGGTTGCAGGTGTCTTGCCATTTTGACCACTGTGCAGAAATGCCCAGTGGGCTGCAGTGCTGAAAAAAGCAGACTCTGTTAGGGATTATTTGGAAATGGACTGAGCATAAGACAGCCAGTATTAAAATGCCCTTGCATTGATCTATGGTGAAGTCTCATTTGGAATACTGTGCACAGTTCTGGTCACCATATCTCCAAAAGGTCATTGCAGTGTTGGGAAAAGTACAAAGGAGGACAATCAAGATAATTAGGGGTTTAAAGCATCTTCCCTATGAGGAAAAGTCGAAAAGTGTGGGATTTTTCATTTATGTTTTTTACTGGCTGGTCTATGACCGTAAATAAATTGATTGATTGATTGGGATTTTTCAATTTAGAAAAGAGACAACTAAAGGGGGACATGTCAGAGATTTATAAAATTATGTAGAAAGAGTTGACAAAAGAGAATTTTTTCTCCTTCCAAAATACAAAAACTCAAGGGAATCCAATTTAACAGATGGGCAGTAAGTTCAGGACAGACCTAAGGAAATACTGCTTTATATAGAAAGCGATTCAAATGTGGGATTCGCTTTCAGAAGATGTTATAATGTCCACAGGAATAAACAGCTTTCAAAGGGGATTTGATAGATTCGTGGAAAATAAGTCTGTCAGTGACACTACAGAGGCACTAAGCCTCTGAATCCCAGAGGCAGGAGGTTCATCAAGGGAAGGGCTTGGCCTCTATGCCCTGTTGTCTGTCCAGAGGAACTGGTTGACCACTATGTGAGACAAGATGTTGGCCTAGATAGACTATCAGTCTGATCCAGGAAGACTCTTCTTATGTTTATGTTCTTATCGGGGCTGTTGGGCCTTTGTGGGAGCAGCAGTTAGTAATTCTAGGTCTGCTCCTGAGCATCTGATCAATAACCTATCTTATTTTCCAGTTCAGACTATGTACTCACAGGCCAGCAGCTGTGTCAGAAGCAAAACTGTGGATGCATTTCCCATATTTCTTCATAGTTCCTCCCCTCATCTAGTACTAAACATACTGAAGCCTCTTGGTGCATGTATGTCCCCTTAGCAAGCCAGGGTAATCAGATACCCTGAAGTAAATACATTCTGCTAGTGGTGCAGCAGATTTTTTTTCTACTCCTGCAACCCTCGTGTCCTCATTTCTGTTTGGGCAGGAGGGAGGGGGGCCATCTATGATGAACCAAGCAAAGGTTCAGGAAACAGGAGAGCAGGTAAACTTCCAAGAAGATCCTCATTAAACAGAAACAGGAGGTTATAATGATCTTATAATGAGAGGGAAGTGGGCAATTAATCTGGCACGTCCAATGTGCCAGCTGTGAAGTATGGGTACTTGGAACTGGAGCACAGGGAAAGAGAGAGGGTATAGAAAGGAGTCCTCACAGGTCTGATGTTGGATCAAGGTACCTTCATTTAGGACTTAATAAAGAGCAAAGGTGAACAAACATGTGAGTCACCACATATATATTGGGACTTCAGAAACAGGAATATAGAAAACAGGATAAGTTGTGTCATCAAGTTAAAGGTCCACTTTGTAGAATGCTACCGTGGATGCAAAAGTGTGCTGAAGTATGTAGGACGCACTATCTGGCATGACAACACTGAGAGATGCCACTTCTTTGCACTGCTTCACACCAAGCACTGTGAGTTAAAAAGATGAGTTCTGACCACAGAAATACTCTACACGGGGGTATTAGAACATCTGATAGTGGCCTGGTTTTCTCATCTAGCAGTTGATAGTTGGGAGATTTTCTGTGATTCCTTAGCATGTCTCCTTTTCCTAGTGTTTGTAAGAGAGTCGGCTTGGTGTAGTGGTTAAGAGCAGCAACCTCTAATCTGGAGAGCCAGGTTTGATTCCCTACTCCTCCACATGCAGCCAGCCAGGTGACTTTGGACCAGTCTCAGTCCTGTTACTACTGTTCTCACAGAGCAGTTATGTCAGAACTCTCAGTCCCACCTCCCTCACAGGGTATCTGTTGTGGGAAGAGGAAGGGAAAGCAATTGTTAGCCGCTTTGAGATTCCTTTGGGTAATGAAAAGCTGGGTATAAAAACCCCCTCCTTCTTATTGTTGTATTTGTTCATTAAGCTAAGACTTAGGTTTTTAATTCTTCCAAGACTGAACACAGATGGCTTATTCTGGTGGGAGGGTTAAAAGGGTAATTACATATTTCAAGGTAGGGATATTTAACTGCATTGAAAAGTACTGAAAGCAAGCATATATACATATCAATTTATTTGTCAAGAAGAATGTGCCCATCTCGGAACTTGAAAAAATATATCTTTATTCATGGTTCTTTTGCTATTGTAGTTACTGCAACTTTAGTACTGTGAACAAAATGGGGGTAAACATGCAGAGAACAAAGATTATTGGAACAAACTGACATTATAGACAGTGGGGCTCGCAAGGCTGAATAGTTTATTGATTTAAAGTGATGGATTAGTTTTTATGCCTCAGGCACTTAGATAAAAGACTAAATGATGTTTCACTAATATTTGCTGTGTCTTGAAAACTCGAACTATATTTTTTTACTCTAATGACAATAAACAGTAGACTGATTATATATTATTATGAAGACTATATTAGGAGGTTTAGATGAATATTATGAATATAATAGAAAACACAGAGCGAAAAAGGGAGAAAGAATATTTGTGCTCTACTTGTGTCATTGTATTTAGCAAAAAGAGAATGTCACTCATTTCTTTTGCAGGTTTCTCTAAAACAATTATCTCAAAATAACAGTCATTAAAAATCCACAAAGGAGATTTCAAAGTTAAACATTTGTTTGCCAGTTCCTGGGATTGTCAACCTCAGCCATCAACAGTACAAAGTCCTTCTCATGGGCAACCCGTGTTGAAATTAAGCATTTGCACATCACCTCCTGCAGAAATACCATGCATTTCTGTGGGGATTGTGCTGGAGTAGCCCTTGATAGATTGTGCTTCATTCTTTTCAAATGCCAGGTCAACAAATAACTAACCTCTGTCAAGTTTGTGGTCCATATGCACATAGAAGTAGGCTTCCAAGTGTACATGAAAGAAAGCCTCTCTATAGTCACTCTCTATTCCAAACAAGGATCCATGTACTCCTCTATGGATAGTCACTCTCTATTCCAAACAAGGGTCCATGTACCCCTCTTAATAAACAATTGGTTGTTTGGAATGGGGAAAGAATATATGTTCAGTTGCTCCCTTACAGAAAGTGATGGAAAGAAGGGGTAAAGGGGGCACCTTTCCTTTTTGGGAAACTCAAGCAAAGGGTTGTCTGAAGAGAATGTAGTAATAGCTGGAATCTCCAAGGGGATTTGCTTGAGAACATTGAAACTGACTCACAAAGAAGGGTTCCTTTGGGTGCAGTACTAGACCAATCAAGAGATAGATCCCAGAGGATACTATATAGAAATCTATATAGAATCTGTGCAGTCTAGCATGTCGATGAGATATACTGTAAGCCCCCCCCCCCCCAAAAAAAACATTTCCCTCTTTCAGATGATTTCTGTTTCCACCCTCCCACAGTATAATATTTTGGCTCAAGGCTCAACCAGCAACCTGAGGGAAGGATTAAGAGCCTGCTTTAACTTAAACAACTTAAAAGGCACTCAAGTCATTTTGAAATTAAAAAATAGCAACATAATTTATTTAACATTGAGAGGCAAGGTCAGATAAAGTCAGTGGTGGAAAATTTTTGAGGGAAGTCCATATAGATAACTCTAATGTAAATCAGTACATGCATAGTTTTTATGTTTCAGGCTAATGAGAGTTTCTTAAACTATTCACAGTGACTTAAATTGTTATGATGAGAGGCATTTGTTCCAGTATTTTCCTAAGTAATCAAGTACATTTTCTTTGAGTATTCTCTGACTCTTTTCATTTCCAGAAGGGTGGTATGCTCTTCCCAGTATCGAAACTCCTTCCCTTGAAACACCAATATTCATTGTGAATTTTTAACTGACTAAAGGCAGTTAAAGGCTAACCAGACCAGGCCAAGGATCTCTGCACTTTCAGAGCTTACTCCCTGTTTGATTGGCTAGTGAGAGGAGAATTTCCCTACCCAATCTATCCCCTTTCCTTGGCCCAAACGAGAGTCTTCACTTCAAACTGTCTTGCTGATTTCCTCCTAGTACTTCATCTATGTAGAACTGCTCTGAACTAAAGCTGAAATCAGACTCAACTAAGTCAAGGCATAAATCTTACTCTCTTCTCAGCAGGCAGCTCTCCCAAGTGTTTCCCTACTCAGTTAATGGTAGCCAGTTGCATTGCTGGGAGGAGTCTGTCACTCAAGGCCCTCTTTTTCTGTAAAGAATTAACCCTTCACGTATTTATTTATTTATCATTGATTTTTTTTTGCCCGCCACTCCCGGGGCACCAACTCATAGCAGGTTACAACATATAAAATATATTAAAAACTCACAATATTAAAATCCCTTTAAAACTCCATCAAAACATTACCAAAATTAGCAAGATGCCGACAAAACCAGTCCCTCCCCCAAAATGGAATGCCTGCCACAGGGGCGGCAGAGGGCTACATCCAACCCTTTCCACCCAGGTTGTGTCGGGCCAATGATATGACTTCCTGGGGGAGGGGGGGTTGATAGATCTTACCCCTGCACTGGCCTCAACCATAGACTTGGCAGAAGAGCTCCTTATTACTGGCCCTGCGGAAAGCCGGCAGCTCCTGCAGGACCCGCAGCTTTTCTGGCAGCTCAGTCCAGTATGTAGGGGCTAGGATTGAAAAGGCCCTGTCCCTGGTCGAGGCCAGGCATACTTCCCTTGTGCCGGGAACAACCAACAAGTTGGCATCTGCAGAGCACAAAGCACTGCGGGGAGCATAGGTTCATGGGCCTCAGATATGTGGTTCCCAGATTGAAGGGCCTTAAAGGTTAAAACCCAAACCTTGAACCAGATCCAGGCTACAACTAGTAACCAATGCAGCTGCCTCAGCACAGGCTGTATGTGGGCCCTCCAAGGTGAGGGCCCTAGCACCTACATTTTGCACCAGCTGCAATTTCCAGTTAGAGGGTCAAGGGCAGGCCTGCGTAAAGTGAGTTACAGCAATCAATTCTGGAGGTGACAGTCACATGGATCACCATAGCTAGATGCTCAGAGGAAAAATAGGGTGCTAGTAGCCTCAGGCTACGTTTCTGACCTGTGCCTCCATGGTCAGTGAGATATCTAAGGTCATTTCCAAGTTCCAGGCCTGGGGCACAATGGCCAAATCCCAGCCAGTACAGGTAAACACACTTCCTGTCCTGCCTCCCTCCTACCCAGCCATAGGGTGACTCTGCTCAAGCCATCCAGCCACAACTCGCAAACACCTGGCCAATGGTTCGGGAGGGGGGGGGAGTCCAGGCAGCCATTCATGAGAAGATAGAGCTGGGTGTCATCAGCATATTGATGACAACCCAGACCAAAACTACAGACCAGCTGTACTGGAGGGTACATAACGATGTTGAAAAGAGTAGGGGAGAGCACCGCCCCCTGTGGGACTCCACAAGGGAAACTACTGGAGCACAACAACTCATCCCCCACAGCCACCCTCTGGGTCCAGGTCTTGAGAAAAGAGAGTAACCAGCAAAGTGCTGTGCCCCGTATCCCTGTCCCAGCAAGGCAGTGGTCCAATAACTCGTCATCGACCACATCAGAAGTGGCCGACAGATCCAACATAACGAGTATAGCTGACCCGCCCTGATCCATTTGGCACCAGAGATCATCCATCAGAGCGATTAGCACTGTCTCCAGCCCATGGCCAGGATGGAAGCTAGACTGGTATGAATCAAGTGCCAAAGTGTCTTCCAAGAATGCCAGGAGCTGGTCCGCAGTGGCCATTTCAACCATCTTACCCAGAAACGCAAGATGCGAAACCAGGCTTTAGCTTGCCGGGTCCCGCAGATCCAGCAATGGTTTTTTTAAGGAGAGGGCGAACCATTGTCCCCTTCAGCAGCTCAGGGAACTCCCCAGTAAATAGGGAGAGATTAACAATATCCCTGAGCTTGACCTACTATCCACTGGCCTCCGCCTTTGAGCAGCCAAGACAGACAGGGATCAAGGGGACACATGGTTGCCCTCACCATCCCCAGCAACTTGTCCACTTTGGATCATGAGAGCTGTCTGAAGCTATCCAACCTCGCCTCCAGTTCCCTTTCCATATCAACTGTGGCGGGAAGATCATGGCGGAGCAACAACACTTTATCCGCAAAATAGTTCGCTAATGCCTCAAATCCAATTTACTAACATTTTGGTGCCCTTCCTTGAGGGCAGTCAAGGACCGAAGTATCCTAAAGAATTGTGTCAGGCGAGAGCTAGCGGATGCAATCTCCACAACCAAAAAACTCCCATTTTACCACTTTCACTGCCACCTCATACATAAGCATGCAGTAAGCTGTTCTTGCCGTTTCGTTGTGAGTTTTCTGCCACACTCATGCCAGTCGTCTCATTTCTCTCTTCCTCTTCCGAAGCTCACTGTGATACCAGGGGGGCCTGCTTGTGGCGAGAGCGGGGAGGACGTCTGTTTGTATAGCACTTCTAAGCTTTTTAAAAGTGCAGCCTATCACAAGTGTACTGAAGCAACCTCCACAAAGGCCTTTATAAAAAAGAAAGGAAGGAGGGAGGATGTGTGGATTTCCAAAGGGGCAGAGCAAAGAACAAAAAACAAATTACACAGCAAAGGCATATAGTAACATAGCCATTAAGTCAAGTCTAATTTAACTACACTGTACCAGATTTGTCAAAGCATGTGCAGAAGTGGGATTGTCAGAGGAGTCTAACCCCTACTCAACCTCCTGTAGACCCCAGCTTTACATTGTTCCACTGAAGACAAGGGAATATCCCAAATGTCCAGATATTTATGGCTAATGCAATCTGGCCTAAGACAATCTATTCTCTAAGAGTAACTGTCTGATTTAGACAATCTTATGCAAAGTTCCATCTCTGATGTCAGAGGCCAAAATTACTAACATAAGAATCTTTCCCACCAAGTAGCTGTTAATCGCTCCCTAGAAAAACAGCTGGTTCCATCAAAATTGGTTTGTCCTTTTAAAAAAAGTTTACAATTATCAAGGTAACTAATGTGGAATGGGAATGAGTCAATTATTCTGATTTTAACCCCAGTGGTTCAAGAACTCCATGGCAGTCTTGAACCGTAGCAACGTTTTCGCATTTCCGTCACACAGACCAACACTTGATTAATTCATGTCTAGCATGCAAAACCAATTGCTTCATATGTGTACTATGCAGCTGTAGCTATGATTGCATGTGATAGACATAATCTTAAATTGGAAAAATTGTGTTACATTGAATTATACTGGCTTGCACGTGATGGTTAACAATATCCTTCAAATCCATTAATCTGTTTCTTTGCAATAAGAGCACTATTCTATGGAATTTTTCATATCTACTTCCAAGTCTAAAGCATTACTATTTTAAAAAAGGAAAGCTTGAATTCATTGGGGACAAGCAAAAAAGATCAAGTGACTTCAAAGATAATAGGATTATAATGCTTGTCATCTTATGGTGAGATATATTTCTTTTAAATTAGCCAGATTATGATATATCTGAGTAATACTACAACCATGAGTCAGAGAGCTAAATTCAACTTGCCATCTTGATTATGAAGAATTGAGACATTCCTTATATTTATGCTTGCATGTACATGTTGAACAGATGTATAGATTATATTTTTGGGGTTTATATTCAATTTCTGTCCTCTCACATAGTATATTTAGGTTCTTGGGGCTTATTGTATAAATATGAAAAATACTACACTGAAATAAGATTCAGGTGGATAGCCATGTTGGTCTGAAGCAGCAGAACAAAGTTTGAGTCCAGTGGCACTTTTAAGTTTTGTCCAAGTTACTAGAGGCAAAGCCGCTGCACCCAGGAAGGCAGGTGTTAGTACACACAACTGCATTGTAGACTTGCTGGGTGCTGGCCCTCCTCCCGCTCCTCCCTGCTCGATCTTGAGAGCCAGCATGGTGTAGTAGTTAAAGAGGAGAGGACTCTAATCTTGAGAGCCAAGTTTGATTTCCCATGTCCACATTTATTTGCAGTCAGCTGGATTGCTAACCTCTTCAGGAATTACAACTACTCTTCAGGTATCAGTTCCTTGGAGAAAATAGCTGCTTTGGAGGGTGACCTGGGCAGAGTCTGCACTTACTTTTTTTATTCCGTTGTCAATCCTGTTGAATTCAGATCACTTTGAACTCGGGTCTTCCTCTTCCGCCTCTCCCCATTGAAACAGGAAAGTCTTCTGCATGTGGTTAGGGAGGCTCAGAAGGTGGGGGGGGGGGAGGCAAATGGAGACTCTTTCTTTGTTTTCTTGAAGGGGGGGAGGATCCAAGAAGTCAGAGGAGGGAGGAAAAAATCCTTTCTTTTCTTGAAGGGGGGGGGGGGGACAAAGAAGGCACACAAAAAAATCCAAGGCCGACAGAAGTTGAGAGAACTTAGGGGCTTGTCCTTTAAGGCAGGCTTGTCACATGACCACCTGTAACCAATCACGGGTCCTCTACCACGGAGGGGAGCCCAGATTCAAAACAATGCGATTTTCTGAATATATTCAGGATTAAAAGCAGTCTGAGATATGGCACAATAAAGGTAGGGTCACTCTGGATCAATCCTTCTTGCTGCAGAAGGAAAATTAAAATTGCCCCAAATCCAAACAGAAATCGCATTCTGTGTAGAGGGCAGGGACTGAATCGATCTGGGGTTGGAATAAAAGCCCCGTGCAGTTTACACCCAGCTTTCCTCCTCCCCCAACTCTCCAGTGGACAGGAGGCCTAGGAGAGTGCAGTGGCCCAGCCAGGTGACCTGGGCCTCCAGGGCTGGTACTGTGTCTATGGTGCTGCAGAGCAAGGCCAGCCATCCTCCCCCCGTTCCCTGGCAGGAGGGAGAATTGCTCCAGAAAGCTGCAGCTAGGCAAGCCAGGCCACCAGGGCCAGCGTTGCACCTGCAGTGCCATGAAGCTTGGCCAGCCCATCTCCAGCAAGCAGGAGGGCTGGGAGAGCATGGTGGCCCAGACAGGTGAGCTGTGCTACCAGGGCTGAGAGCTTCAGGAGAGTGAAGGTCTCGTTTGCCAGTGCAGGGCTGGATCTCTTCCCCCTGGTCTCAAGTTGGCTGAGGGCTGTGGGAGAGCGGAGGCACCATTTCCCAGCATGACGCTGGCAAGTGGGGCAGGCCCTCAGATGCAGGAAAGAGGAGGAGAGGGAGGGAAGACTCACCTTGATTGGCCTGAGTGGGGGAGTGCTCTCTCCCTTTTGGGTCCATATCCCCCACTGGGGCAAATCTAGGGGAGTTTTAGTTAGTTGGTAGTTTATACCAACTAGGTATTATTAGGAGGAAGATAAGCTTTTCATATACATGGTATCTGAGGAAGTGTGCATGCACACCAAGGCTTATACCTTGAATAAAAAATTGTTGGTCTTAAAGGTGCTTTGTTCTAGGCTGAAATAAGACAAAGAGTATTGGGATCTTTTCAATCTGTACACCACACCACATATGACAGTGACCCTTTTCAGGTTTCAGTCATTTGCCATCCTCACACATAAAAGGATCTCATGTGCAAATACACCACTTCACATGTTTCTCAAATGTTTCTCAAATACATTTATTCCCAAATATGCATTCACAGCCTGGAAAACCAAAGATTACAGATTGTACACACAAGACTCTGTGTCCATTTGGGTATACATGCATAAACTCTTGACAGATGGGACAAGTGTATAGGTACTGGTGACTGGAACAACAGACAAAGCCCTCTTGAGATGATCATTTTTATCAAATGGATACCTAAACAGGTTATGCAATTCCATCCTCCATCCGTTAATATGGTTTCTCCTGTGCAAGAAAGGTTTACAAATACTCCCAAATCCATAAATGCTGTTCCAGTCGCAACCAAAATTGATCATTGTGTTTGTCCAGCGTCTAGTTTTAAATTCTATGTCTCACTGAAGCAGTAGTATAGGTGTTCCAGGGAAATGATTGCCCTTATATCTATGGACCTCTAAACAAAATCCAAAATCATATAATGGCCTTTAAATGCTCTCATTCTGGAAAAACTGCATTAAAGGAGGCCTGGTCAGATGAAACAGGGAGAGAAGTGATGTTTCTGTGATTCGATCCATCCATATGGGTAAATGCACTTAACTTCATTCTTTTGCACAAATCAGCATTTTCTTTTAAATGGGAACAGAAGGAACAGAAGGAAATTGGTGCTAGCACACTGAACTTTATAGGTAGGTATGGGGACATAGTTTGCCAGTTTAAGAGTGTTTACCATGTAACACATCACACGTCATACAGTGGTGTTTTTGTTAGGTCAGGTTCTTGGTTTGATATTAAATCTCCAAGGATTTTTTTTGTATAAGAGAAACACTATTTTGCAATCAGGTGTTTCTCTCAAGCAAAATCTTAGCTGGTGTTGTTTCATTTTTAAAGGAATTATCTTCATTGCCAGATAGAGGTTGTTGTTGTTTGTTTGTTTGTTTTAGCATTGGTGCAGCATAAAGGGCAATGTTGCTACGTTTAATGCTAATATAGCTAATATAACCACAGTCTAATAAATATTTTTATCAAATATTCATATAGGTATAATAATGTAAGAAAAGAGTGATTGCCAGGGAATATTTGGCCTTTGCTATCCCTTCAATGTTCATATTATCTAACAATTTTTATAGGCCTCTCCATTACATATCCCAAAATATTGTGCCATAGCAGAAGCCCTGAATTCACCTTTTTCCAATCCTCCAAAGTTTTACTGTGATCTTTCTCACTGTTTCTACCAAGTTCTATGTTGCACTAACCTATTTTTGTTCTGACTCAGGGCTGCTTTTTGCCATCCCCATTATAAGCCCCTTGCAAAATCTAATTATAAAAAAAGAGTACTCTAATTGCTAAAGTTCCCGGAACACATCTCCTATCTCAAGAAGTGCCCACAAATTGCATATAACAGTAACCCCAGAACCACATATCTGTTCAGAGGTTATCTAGATAAATTACAGTTGCTAAAACCTCAGAATAAATTTTAATTGAGTAGTTAATAGATTAGCCAGTCAATGTTCTGTTAGTGTTATAATAGAATTGTCACTAAGTTTCAACTTGGGGGAGTACTTTTGGAATATGCCCTGATTTCTGCCATATCTGAAAAGGCAACAAATCAAGTGCCATTTCAAAAAGAACTTCAAAATATTTGGTTTGTGAGCCGTTTAAAGTTTAAACCCCATGGCGTTTCATGGGAGCAAAAAGCAGGGTTTCCAAACAACCAAGCGAGGGGACTTCCGACTGCTTAGCTGTTTTTCCTGGACCTCCATTAACTGCATCAACATCTGTGTACGTTTGTGGCGATTCTTCAGTTCACAAACATCACTTTCTGAACCATGAACTGGCCAAAATTTCTGACAAACTTTAATCCATGGGCCAGTCAAAAGTTTTCTAGTGACCTTCAGCCATTAGGCTATAGGTACACAAAACGGGTCCAGAGCGCCCCCCCCAACTCTATAACTAACATGTGACCAGTGCTTTGTTGGTTAGAATCATAGAGTTGGAAGGGGCCACACAGGCCATCTAGTCCAACCCCCTGCTCAACGCAGGATCAGCCCAGAGTATCTTAAAGCATCCAAGAAAAGTGTGTATCCAACCTTTGCTTGAAGACTGCCAGTGAGGGGGAGCTCACCACCTCCTTAGGCAGCCTATTCCACTGCTGAACTTCTCTGACTGTGAATGTTTTCCTCTGATATCTATATCGTTGTAGTTTAAACCCATTACTGCGTGTCCTTTCCTCTGCATCCAACGGAAACAGCATCCTGCCCTCCTCTAAATGACAACCTTTTAAATACTTAAAAGAGGACTATCATGTCCCCTCTCAACCTCCTTTTCTCCAGGCTGAACATTCCCAAATCCCTCAACCTATCTTCATAGGGCTTGGTCCCTTGGCCCCAGATCATCCTCATCGCTCTCCTCTGTACCCTTTCAATTTTATCTACGTCCTTCTTGAAGTGAGGCCTCCAGAACTGCACACAGTACTCCAGGTGTGGTCTGACCAGTGCTGTATACAATGGGACTATGACATCTTGTGATTTTGATGTGATGCCCCTGTTGATACAGCCCAAAATGGCATTTGCCTTTTTTACGGCTGCATCACACTGCCTGCTCATGTTTAGCTTACAATCCACAAATACCCCAAGGTCTCGTTCACACACAGTGTTACCTAGAAGTGTATCCCCCACCCAGTAGGCATGCTTTTCATTTTTCTGACCCAGATGCAGAACTTTACACTTACCTTTATTAAATTGCATCTTGTTCTCGTTTGCCCATTTTTCCATTGTGTTCAGATCTCGTCGAACTCTGTCTCTATCTTCCAGAGTATTTGGTTCATTCAGTCCTACCATAATGTCAGTCTCTTCTGAGGGAGTGAGAGTGGAAAGAGTGGATGTATGAACCTGGACCATGTTACATTCCTAATTAACCGCTGGCTGGGAGGGGTGATATATAAGTCCAATAATAAATAAAATAAGTTAAAAAATAATTACACTCCCAATTACACTCTCACTCAAATCAGACCTCTAAGCCGTAAGTTTTCCATACCCCGCTATCCATGTCTCATTTTCAGTTTCATTACTGGTAGCAGTGATTGCCCTGTCTCATTGGAAAGCCTCCTTCCCTCTGTCATTTCCTGTAGCCTTGAATGTTGCAATAGGAATCTTGCAAATGGGGATACTACATTTCTCAGAATTCCTAGTACCTGAAATGCTACCATGCCATATTCCAAGACAATTGTTCATGTTCTACAGGTTCTTCCTGAGACCCTACTCAAAATTCTTATTTCCCTGCCGTGATCCTGCACACACTGCAATGTTCGAAGATCAATTAGAATGTATCCCTACGTCATTGGATATGGCACTATTGTTATGTTGCAGCAATAATTAGCAACTGGATTAGTTTATCCACACTGTGGTGAACGGCAATAGTGAAATATATCATTTTTTGTGGATGTAGTCTCTATGCAATAGCTGGAAATGAGAATGTTAGCTTGTAGGGTAAATTTTGCTTTATTTCCAGAATTTAAAACTATAAATAAAATACTCCAGCTTCAGGACCATGAGATTTGTGGTCAAGCTTTCCCTCCTCCCCTTCCATACTGCTCAGCTGCCATGTATGCCCTATATTCAAAGTTTAGGTGATGCTTAAAAATCCCTCCTTCTTTTCAAAGTGGGGAATATTTAAGCTGCACTGTCATCTTGCTTCAATTAATTTCTGAAGGTTTAAAAAAGATTATTTTAATTTTAAACCCCACATGTCTTTTTAATTGCTAGGTGAACATGTGATGCAGATCAGAGCTAAATTGGGCATAGCAGCAGGTGGGTAATAATAAAAAATGTGATTTTTCAAACAGCACTGTTCAGTTTCAGCTGACAGGGGCCCTATGTAAGGTGATGTCTTGTAAATGATTAATGAGCTCTCTTCCTAATCATGATGTGGGTGTGTGAAATATTAACAGCTTCTTCCAAATCTACCTGCCTCGGTATCTAATATTATTCAATAAAGCAGAATAGTAATATCATTATATTTTCAGAATGAATAATTGGATAAAGTCTGAATAAAAGAAATTTGGGCAGTGTTTTGACAGCTCACTAAGGAAAATGTATTCCATGTGAATTCATTTAGAACATGCACAAAGTCCCACTATGAACCCATGCTTAATGGGCTTCAAAGAACCTGCTGTTCATTGTCGTAAGCCGAGAAAAACGGGAAACTCTTTCAGTCTTTCCCACTCAGCTCTTGGGCCCGATTGCTGACATTAACATGTTTGTGCCATATTTGGCAGCAGTTCTAGAGCTAATCTCAGACAAATACTTCCATGCTGTTCAGAAGTGTGCTCATTTCTAACAGCTCCTGCTTGCTGACATTTTAACAGAGTAGCAAATGCAGTCTATCTTTTTTCGAATGCAGTTGCAATAATGTGAAAATTGACCTTGTTCAAAAACCCAGAACCTTAGAGTTGACCTGGTCTCCACTTTGAGTAATCACTGAAAATTAAAAACTGGGGTAATAACTTGGGGGCATTAAGCTATTAAGTACTGGAAAAGAACAATTCTTCCCTCAAAGGTTTTGTCAGGTAAGAAGAAAGACCTGAGGCACTTCAGCATTTTCATCAACAATAGCTGCAGCTTGCTAATTTTGCTGGGACACCCCTGGTCCTTTAATTAATATGAACAAGGAGCAGAGACTAATAATTCAACTCAGTACATCCAGGGAGATCGGTGTGGGCAGACAAACTGGGTGGTGATGTACATGAGTATTTGATCAGGTGCCCCTGTCTCTGCATTTCGTAATGTTGGTGGTAGTTGATATTAATATCTGTTGCGATGCACGTTGTGTCCACGCCCATTCTTTCTTTCCACTAGGGCAGTGAATACAGAGTACATAGTTTCAGAGAGGGGATTTAATTTTCTAAGGTGTAGACAATTATACCATTTTTTTTCTCTTTTAAAAGAGGGATTTCTCTGTGAAGAGAAATCATTGCACTCTTTTGTAATATCAGCTCTTGTGGTTGTTTTAGGCATAGAGTGATACTCCAGCAGGAGGAGAGCAAGATATAGAGAAACATTGTCTGCCACTGAGTGAAGTTATGAAAAATTGCAGAACCTGACCTTTCTCTTTTCAAATGTCTCTTTGGTTAAAGTGGAACTGGTTAGAAACAGACACCAAATTCCTGTAAAGAGGGCAAGAAGTACGCCTGGCCCCGACCTGGTGGAATGAATTCCCGGAAGAGCTGAGGGCCCTGACGGAGCTGTCTCAGTTCCTCAGGGCCTGTAAAATGGAGCTCTTCCGCCAGTTCTTTGGTTGAGGCTGGGGTTCAGGGACAACTGGGGGCCCTCCTCCAGCCAATGCTATGTTATTCTGTGAAGCCATACCTGTGATATTTGTTTGACTGCAGATTGGGGAGGATACCACTTTTTTATGGGGTTTAATGATATTAGGGGACTGTGATTGATTTTAGGGGGGGGGGGGTTAGCCTGTTGTGTAACCTGTCCACGAATCTGTGGAGAGTGGCGGGTTATAAATCAAATAAATAATAATAAATTGATTGTTCAATTTCAGGAAGATTTGGTATGGAATCAGGGAGACCACATCACTTAATAGTTTTCATATACATTCTAGTTTGTCTTTCGATATGATCTGCACTGGGTGTCCTTAATTTTGTTAAATCTGCACATATTTGAAATATTAAGAACAGAGGAGGCACCACAATAAAATGACTGCTGTGTGGTTGGAACAGTCACAAAATGTTTGCCTTGGGTCCAATTGTAAAACCTTGAGAGCTTCCTCCAACTGATGGAGACAGCTATTTCTAAAGAGATGTTGCCTGCAAACACAAAGACAATGTTTTGAAACAGCTCCTGCTACAATAAAGCAGTGGAAAGACAAGACTAGGGTGTACTCTGCACGGGGCTGTTTACCCACTGCCAGCTCAAACAAATCCCTGCTGTCTACACTGAATTCAATTTACATTTTGATTTTAGGTGCTTTAAATTTTCCCTCTGCAACAAGCATGATTAATTCATGGTGACCCTACCACTCCCCACGATATCCTGGAGTGGATATAAGCCTTGATGTTTCAAAAACCAAATTAACTCTGCCTCATTCCTCCTGCCTCCAATGCTGTCACAAAGAAGTCTTCCCTGATTGGCCAGGGCATCTATTCAAAGTCTTCCTGGTCCCCCATTGCAAGGCTTGTCTTAAATTGACTGAGCTCCAGAAGCCCTAACTTCTCTCAGCAAAGACTTGCCTCTTGGTTTTCTCCCCCCTACTGCTGGCTCCAATCCTCTCCATCCCCCCTCGTTAAATAAAAGAAAAAAGAGGCTCCTTCAATTGCAGAACACTTTCTGTTTCAATAGAGGAAGACCCGAGTTCAAATTGATCTGAATTCAGAAGGATTGCTTTAGGATGCTTTGGGCTGATCCTGAGTTGAGCAGGGAGTTGGACTAGATGGCCTGTATGGCCCCTTCCAACTCTATGATTTTTTGATTCTATAGGATCCCCAACGGAATAAATAAAATAAGTGCAGGATCAGCCCTGATCTTTGTTTGGGGAAGATATACGTTTCTGAAGATACAGAAGGGCTCTAGGAAACACTTTGGGAGGCATCATGACACTCAGAGGCACCATGTTGTTGCTCATAAATCTATACAAACGTTTTAAGATAAAATACATGTATAGGGAAATTCTGAGAAACAGTGTCTCCTTTCCCCGATCTTGCTGCATTAATTTCAGGGCAAAAAGCAGACAGGAGAAGGCTCCAACAGTTCCTGATGGATAGCTGATTTGCCCCAGGGAAAGCTTGGGCAGAAGAGCCTCTTGTGGCGCAGAGTGGTAAGGCAGCTGTCTGAAAGCTTTGCCCATGAGGCTGGGAGTTCAATCCCAGCAGCCGGCTCAAGGTTGACTCAGCTTTGCCCATGAGGCTGGGAGTTCAATCCCAGCAGCTGGCTCAAGGTTGACTCAGCTTTCCATCCTTCCGAGGTCAGTAAAATGAGTACCCAGCTTGCTGGGGGGTAAGCGGCAATGACTGGGGAAGGCACTGGCAAACCACCCCGTATTGAGTCTGCCATGAAAACGCTGGAGGGCGTCACCCCAAGGGTCAGACATGACTCGGTGCTTGCACAGGGGACTCGGTGCTTGCACCTTTACCTTTACCTTTAAGCTTGGGCAGACTGGAATTGCTGCATGCTTCCCCTTTCTTCCCTTGGGCTGAGGGTTTTCCTAGGGAGACTTTGATCCTTATACATCTACTGACTTGCCATTTTAGCGCAATCCTGGGATCAAAGTAGGTGATCCCAAAGTCGGACATGGTTTTTAGAAGATTAGGCAGTTGAGAGGATCTCATGGCTTTATTACTTTCTTTTTGTCTCCTGAAATATCTCACACTTACTGTTTGCTGAGAAATCAAACTAAACCTGACTTAAATATTGTCTGTAGCCAGCACACTTTGAAACACTAATTCAGATGACCCACTTGCCAAATGTTCTTTTGTCTATCAAATTGTCTATCAAATTTTATCTATCATATTTATATTTCATGTTTATTTACCAAACAATATGTTGCAACTGTTCTAATATATTATGCCACAATCCAAACGAGTTTTTATCATTTTAATACCAGCTTGGTCATATCTTTTGGAAGTACCCTAAAATGATCCAATTTTAGTAAAATGTGGGCATTAAGATTAATTTTGCTTCTGCATACTTTATTTTTGAGACGTATACCTGGCCTTTGGGCTCCACCTAATCATCAGATTTACTTTGGTGTTCAAATCAATGTTCAAAGTGTCAAAATGCCCTCTCCAGTGGACACTAGGTTAGTGGTATGCTGTATCTTTGTACTGAAGGAAAGATTTCACATCGTAATCGGAGAGGCATCCCTGACACCTTCATAGTTATGTGGTGATTGCTTCCATGTTATCAAGCAGTGATTCCATGTGTTACTTAGATTCTGGTGCTATACATTTACCTTTCATTTACCTCTCTCCATGAGCTCATTTCCTTTCTTATTTCTTCTTCTACACTTGATCTTCTTTCTTATTATCTCTTACTATATTTGGGTACCTCCTCTAGAACCTTCCTGCTTTTTATCTGCTGCTGTTTTTCTCTATTGGATGAACTACAATGAGGCGTGGGTAGGTTATATCTCCATCTCAATTGTTATTTTTAATGTTTTAACAAGACTAATTAAAGTCTTAATGAGAAAAAAAGAGCTGGGAAACATCAGCCAGCCTTCTAGCAGAGAACAGCCTTCTCTGTTTGACTCTACCAGTGCGTTCTCTAAATATATTTATTGGAAATTATTAATGGATAAAGAAAGTATACTCATCTCAACAAAATTCTAACTCTGTAGCTTTTTTAATGGGAATATTGCTTGCATTTGGCTTTGATGATTAGGTGGAGCTCAAAGACCATGTATTATTGTTAGATATTTTCATATCAGTGGATAGTTGTACCTTGCTTACACAAAAGCTTTGTAGGTATAGTTAATAACTAGAGCATCTTTGGCAATTTGTACAGTATAGGAAGGCATTACAGGAGCGCCAAACAAGTGAAGATGCTATAAAAAAAATAACCAACATGATTTGACCCAATCAAGAAACATATTTGCATTTCTTCCTGCTTTTATTAACTTTGGCAACAACACACTCTTACACATTGCATTTGCAGCCAGCTAGTGAATGGCAGCTAGGGATAACAGGAAAAGCATGTCCTAGCTGCCCCTTCTGAGAGGCTTCCATATGGCAGCATGGGAACAATTCTGCATGGAGGCATAAAACGCATGCCCCCTCCTGTTTGCAAATGCATGACAGAAAACCATGCATTTGCATGCTTCCTGATGGGAGACCCCCTCCCGTGTTGTCCTGCTGCCTCATCATTGCTTTTTGCCTCCCAATGAGGTGGCGGAGAAGCAGGAAGCATGGAAAATCCCAACTCCCCCCCCCCCCCGCTCTTCGGGTTGCCAATCAACAAAAGTCACCAATCCCTTCACAGTGGTTGTTTTGGGGACTCAAACTCCCTTCCTCCCCCGAGTCCTGAAATTAATTATGTAAAAAATACACTTTCACATTTCTATGGGAAACGCCACAACAGTAAAACATTTTTTTTAATTGCACTGCCACATTGCTTCGGAATGATGCCATAACAGTAAAACATTTTCTTAAAATTCCTTTTCAGGATTCTTTGTATAATGGTCTCTCTTTATGTTTGGGTAGATTTGTGATAGGTTGGCCATGGTAACTGGACCCCGATGATTGTGTGTTAACGATAAAGATTTAAAACAAAGAGCACAGACGCCAAGTTAATAGGGAGAGGGCTGCTGCATCACAGGCCCCCTCCTTCCCCCGTTCATAGGAGGACACTCTGGGGGTGATGAGCCTGGTGGTGCACATGACAAGGCCTGGGAGGTGTGGGCCTGGGGGTGCCTTAAAAGGCACCATGTGTAAGGAGCCCAGCCTTTTTGCTGAACTTCCACTAGAACAGCTTCCCTCCCACCCACCCAGTTATGTTGGCTCATACTGTGTATAATTAAATGGCCACCTTCAAATGTTTTTAATTGTATTTCATCACAGCTGGCGGTTTCGGCATGAGATGGAGCCTATTTGGGGGGAATTCGGTCTGTGCATCAGACTCCCCATGTTAGAGACCTCCTTATGAGGTGGTAGGTATGTGAGTGGGCCGACTCAGCTAGGGAGGCATGGGGCTCGCAGTGCCAGGTAGCCTGGGGTGGCACCAGGGTTTACGGTGCCAGGTGGCCTGGAGTAGGGCCAAGGGAAGTGTTCACTTCCTCTTGGCACCCCAGGTAGACACTTCCGTATGGTGTGAATCCAGCGGCAAGGGGACCTTCATTTCTAATGGGGGAACAAGGTGGACCCCAGGGCTTCTCTGGATGCTTCCCTTGGGTTGGGATTCCAGCAGCAAGGGGACCCATGTTCCCAGTGGAGGAATTTTGTGGGCCCCAGGGCGCCGCTGAGGTCCAGGTTCTTGTAGTCAGCTGACTGCAAGTCAGGCCCCCTCTCCCATGCTGCGCCAACACTCCTGCAGAGTTAATAAAACTGTGGCCTTGTTTAAGCCAACACAAATGTGTGCGCATCTTCCTTGAGCCCAAGGTGCCCTCCTGCAAGTCAGACTGCAAACAAGGGGGAAAATGCCAACCTAACTGGAAAACAACTTGTCCTCAACTATAATTAAGCAAGGAGTTGCAATTTTAACCACTCTAAGATATCACTTTATGCATATTAATTTGGGAGGGCTTTTTCCGTGCAAAAAGGGTATTGATTTGAAAGCGCAGAAGTAGTTTTGCAGTCAGAGAACACATTTAATGATGCAAATTTTTCTTCTCTCATTAGTTTATATCGACTTCATACAAGAATGACAAATTGTGCTATTATTCAACTACAGGGGACTGTAACTTGTAAACAATGAGCATCTTCTAACATCCTCTGTATTTTTTGGATACCTGTTTAATTGAGTCACAGTGATCTATAACATCTTTATAAATTCTTTATTCAGTAAGAAAGGCCCTCTGAAGAAGACATTAACAAAGCATTCCACAATAATAGAATACTAACTTCAATAATGAAAGAATACATCAGGATGATGAAATAGGCAGGGAAAACAAAGGAATTGAGAACTCTCACATATCCTAAGCTGTGACTGAAGAATGGGGCCTGTTTTAATGTAGAGTTAAGTACAGCATGTTCTCTCACTGTGAATGACATTTTAACAAGGCCCTGATCCTAGGGAGTTCAAGAAACCCCTTTTAAACCCCCCAAAAGAGGTTCCCTACCCATGCCAGAACAGCCCTAAGCTGTGACTACTTAAACAATATTTCACACAAGAATCCTAAGATTTCTGACATAACTTGAATTCTGTTAACAGCTAATTCAAACTATGAAATAGCCAGGTGGGTAGGAGAGAAACTGCTGAGCTAGGCTGCTGCGGGAGAAAGAGGCTGGGCTCATGCACATGGCACCTTATATAAGGCACTGCAAGCCCATTCCCTCTCCCTGGTGCTGTGAGACAGCACTCCATCTCCACCCCACCCCACACCACAGAGGCAACAGAGGAGCAAGCCTTCCTCCTGCCTGCCCTCCACGTCATCATCCGGCCGCTTTTCCTGGTCTTCAGGCACTTAGAACTGGAAGACACTCCAGGAGTTTATTTGAGCTTTCAGACCCCGTGATCTGGCCTTCACAATATAGTAGAATAGGAAAGAATTAATATGGCGTAGGGATAAAGATTTATCCACTTTGCTTGCCATGATGATTTGGGACGTTTGGCATAACAGGAGAGAATTAAAGCCTCCCACACAAGCCAATTGACAGGACTGCATTTATTTGTCCTTTGCAGTCCTTCAGAAAATACAAGTGTAAATAATTGCGTGATGAAAAAAGCATCTTTGCATTCAAGTAAGCAGCCCGGAAGGGTCAAATACACAAGAGGTATTTTAGGAAATCTGGAAGGGGAGGGTCGGTGAATCACATTATACATAATCTTTCAGGCTAGAAGTGTATTGAACACTATGAATTTAGAGATTGTTCCAATCAGACCTTGTAAACACAAGTTGCCCTTTTGATTTACTACACCAGCTGCATGCCTGGCATGAGACTCACAATGTGAAATTGTGTCAGCTTTGGAAACTATAAAGTTAACATATAGATAACAGGTTCAGCTTCACAATTATGCGAGTGCCATGATATGGCAATTATTTCTTTGCTTGACTATGAAATGGCAAAGGATTTCAAATGCCATGCTTTAGGTGTATGACAAATAATATCATTAATCATACACAATGAGGAAACAAGTTATTTAGCTTAAGAATCATGTATTACATTTTTCATGCATACAAGAGACATAAGACTAAGCCTACATACCTGATGGATTGGCCTACCATTCACCCCAGTCCATGCTGCTCTTCCTCACTCCTGACATCCCAAAATGCACACCTACCACTTCCCCACATTCCCAAATCTAATTCCTCCCAATCCCAACATCTGCCCTGTATTCCTTTCCATCATTCCAACTGCCCATCCATGATTCTACTGCTAATAAAAATAAGTAGCTACTCCATGAAATAATACTGTTACGTTTGATAAGATCCAGGTGAGCCACCAGCCTCTTAGATCATCAGGGGCCTCCCTGCCCAGATGGTGGGAGCTGAAATATTCTTTCTGTACCTCCTGTAGTGGAGTAGGGTGCCATCCACCATCCTTCCAGAGCAACCACGAGTTAAGACAGGAGCTGGCAGCATCTCCCAACAATAAATAGCTTGTGGAACTGGCCAAATATAGAATTAAAATAACCCAGTTTTCTAGTGTCAGTTGACAAATTTAGTTTAGTTTAGCATGCTCCTTTGAGATAACCATTTTGCAAAGCTCCAAATGTGTTAATGTGTTAATGGAAATCCCATAGGAATAGCAGATTCCAAGAGAAGACTCCCAAGTAGTCTGTCAGGAACTAGCTAACAGATGGCCAAAATCTCTGAGGAGAAGCCACCTAGGTAACTAACACTACCACAGAAGGAGGCAGTTGGGATATCTCCAGAATCTGCATGAAGCTGAATCAGCCTGTTCACCCTGGGATCAGCCCTGCCTTCTAACTCAGACTTGGACCCTGAACCCTTCACCCAGGGCCTGCTGCTGCATCAGAGGTCTTTCTCCAAATGACCCTTCAAGACTCTGAACCATCTCAGAACTACTACAGTACACACAGCTCCTTTCAGTCTGATCTTGGAAAGGAGTATTTCCACCTCCTTGCAATAGGTTTTAACACTTCAGTTCACCCTCAGCCTTTTCTGGAACAACTATTCGGTTCCATGAGTGTGACACATTCAGACTTAAAATGTACTTTTAAAGCTAGGAGAATATAATAACAATAAGGAGAGTAATTTTCATAAAGATGGAGGAGGCTAATGATCTAACACACAACAAATACATGAAGTGGCTTAAAATGAAAGAGCTGATTCAAAATCAGGAGTTTTGAACAAGAAAAAGCGGTTATGTTCTACAGAGGTTGCAGTGCCATCAAATACAGAGCTAATGAATGAGACACATCCTTGTTAATTAGCCTTGCTTCCCTTTAGGGTAAAAGGGCCCTCTTTTAGGAAAATCAATGTGGACCTCACCTTCAGGCAATTCTGTGCTTTGTACAACAATTACAAAGAAAATGATACTGCTTTTACTTGAGGACTCCAATTTCTCCTTGCAGAGGACATTGTGAAGGACAACATTAAAGAGAGATGCAGCAGGTGAACTATTTCAGATTACAGTGTCAAACTACAAGCTTCATATCACTTAAATCACAAAGTAAATTACACTAAATTTACCCTGATGTACAAAAATGCAATTAATAATGCCAATTTAAATGGGTCATATATACATTGTAAATTCCAAAGTGAGCTTATTCTATCATATGCATATCATTCCACCTAATAAAGTCATGTATGTGCTTAATACACTCACTACCTGATTGGCCCTCCAGGATGTCACTCACTCTGTGGAGAACCCATCATGTACAGGACACCCTACCCCACCCTCCTCCACCTCCTTGATTGGTCCTCAGGGACATCACTTGTCCCCCAGAGGAAAAATTACGTAGGGATTCCTCACCACCTGACTACCTCCACCTCCTCCATCCACCTGTAGGAAGAGTTGGCATTAAGGTAAGCAGTGAGTGGTGTGGCTGAGAGGGAGGAAGGAGTGGGTGGGCTGCAGACTAGCCCCAAAGAGTCCAGTGTGGCCTCTAAGGATGCCCACCCACTGGAAAGGCCCCCAAATGCCCACCCCCCAGCCCAAAGGCCCCAGAAATGTCTCCTTGTGGGCTGACCAGGCCCACTGTGGACTGCCATGGCCTCAGTAGTTCCCACATGGGTCGGGAAGGGGAAGCTAAGGAGGCCCCACCAATGCTCGCCTCCACCTGAGCAACCCCGCCACGGCCTTGCCAGTCTTCAGTGGTGCCCACCTAGGTTTAGGGGGAGCTGGGGAGGGCCCGATAACACTTGCCTCCACCCCAAGCATCCCTGCCGCAGCCTCACAAGGTCTCAGCGGTACCCAACCAGATTGGGGCTAGAGCCCGTTGTATTTTTTCCACAACAGTTTTATATATTTTACATCTATATATAGTAAGTAGTTCATATATCAAGAAAGGCCGTCGGCATCTTTCTAACCAGTCAGTCCAGAAAAACTGTGTGGTGAAGAGCCTGGCTGACTGGGTTTACAGGTCAGCCTCAGCTCACTGTGCCAAATCAAGCCCAGTGGTAGCTCCAAGATTGTTTTTGCCCAGTTGAATGATTGAGGCATCAAGAGTACGCAAAGGCCCAATGCAACCAGGCCAGCCCTAAGGACACTGGTGAGCTGGTACCTGTTGAGTGAGAGGGCAGTCTACCAAGAAAGCTAAGGTGGCCTGCTCAGGGTGACAGCCTAGCCTGGTTGAAGGACAGAAATGCAAGAATGTCCTTTGGCCCTTCTGCTCAGTTTCTGTTTTCCTGATACCAGGCAGACCTGAGAGCCCTAGACTGACACATCTCATAAACCAAGAGCACACACCAAATCTTCCCCTTTTGAGTCACCTACTAACTCCATAACCCTAAGCACCCTGAAGAAGGCCAAAATGAAAGCAGTTGCTAGATGAGCTGAGTTAGGATGGCAAACATAATAGGTCTGTGAGGATGAAAAGTCCTCCAACCCTCAATGGCCTGGTGGGTGGCAAAAGAGGTGCATGGGTCAGGAAAACCATAGACTTTGCTGAAGAAGGAAATGCTCTCCATATACAGTATTTGCTGGCGTATAAGACTACTTTCCCCCCCTGAAAAACATGCCTCCAAGTGGGGGGGGGTCGTCCTATACGCCAGGTGCACTTCAGTTGGGATAGACATAGTGGCCCATAGTACTCTAATGTAATGTAACAAACTCTATATTTTGAGTGGAAATGTTGGGGGGTCGTCTTATATGCCCAGTCGTCTTATACGCCGGCAAATACGGTATTTAACCATGGTTCTGGAGGCAAGGCCCTCTCTTTTTTACCCTGGATTTGAACCCACATGCTCTGGAGCCCTGCCATGGAATTATTATACTGCCCTTCACAGGTGCTCAGCATAGTTTACAACATAGGAATATAATAGATAACATAACAAGTAAAATATAATCACATTCAGTATAAATAAATTTAAGTTAATTTGCATCTTACATTCTTGGATTGGGCAGAGGGAATGATACCGTTCAGACTTTGGTCACCCTAATGAAAAAATGCAGAAAATCACAGGGGCATTTGTGGCCTGCATTGTACTCTTTTTGGAGGGGGACAGTCGAAAGTGACTTGCCTGGCCACACAAAGAGTATTTCAACTGCTCTGAGTGTATATACTTCTGACAAGTAATCCCAGTGGAACTGTGTGAAACCAGGTCATAGTAATACAGTGAAAACAATGTATTGAGTTTATAGATAATCAGAGAACTTTATCCTGGTTACTGCTAGTCAAAGACAACTCAATACGCATTAAACATTTGCAAGACAATCTTATATGTAGCTATACCCTGCTAAGCCCATTGGAAGGGCTTAGAACTTTAATAGACTTAGAAGAGTTAAACTCTGCTTAAGATTTCACAGTAACTCTTGGACTAACATATACCACATCTATTTGTTTTATAGGCAGTCCACTCTTAAACTATTTCTAACTAGAAGCTATAATACTTTTTCACATTTCTTGTGAATATAAAATATTTAAAGGTCTGGAAATAAATCTCTTCTTACATTTGGTCTCATCCCACATGAGTTGACATTAAATTTAATACATTTCTTGCCAGGAAAGAATTGTTTTTTGGAGTTTATGCAACAGTGAATCTATTCAAGCCTTCAGCATATATTAAATTTAAAGTCATTTAAAGTGAGAAATTTGAAATCTGACTGCTTCTGCTTATTTATGCCATATTTCTTAACCCACTGATGGGTTACATTCACCAAGTTTTTCAAACCAGGACTGTTGCATTTCCTTGTAGTCTCTGAGGTAATAAAAAACATAGTTTAATTTTAATATGCAATGAATTCTTCTTAACATTTAATGTTTGAAATATATTTCCCTAATTTTATAAGAGCTATTTTCAAAAGCTAAGCACAGGATCTTTATTTGAAGAGACAAACTCAATCAACTAATAAGAAATTGTATATATGAACTTGTGTGTTGAATACTTCTTTTAAATCAATTACATCTGCCAATCTAAATGATACAGGGATATAAATGATCCTGTGGAATTGGTACCATCTCAAGTACCCTAGTATATTTGGTAGCTGTGGATTTCCTGATCATAAGAATTATGGGTATGTAGAACCATCTCCAAGGATTCCAGTGTAAGAAAGTGTTTCCCAGATATTTGTTTTGTTCTCCATTATGAATCTGACTCTTTGGATGGCAATCAGCAATTGGGCCAGCAAAAACAGTGGAAGCATCCAAATTGTTCCCTGTTTCTGTATGGACAGCAACATCTTTGATGCAAGCCATTTGATTTTTTTTAAGTTTGGCTACACTGTCCCCATAGCTTCTGTAACAGAGAAGCAGGATCATTCTGTTTTTCCCCAGAACATTTTTTCTGGGAATCCAAGAAAACACTTCCAATACAAACGACCTTCTAGAAAAGCAAGTAATGCCTATTTCTTCTACTGTCTTTAATCATTTCAAGTGTAGAAAAACAGGAAAGAAAACATCCTAAAGTCTCAGCCAAACATAAATGATGACACCAAAAGCAAAGTCTGTGGTTGTTGGCTTTCACTTGTGGGTCAAGAATTTCAGGTGTGTCATAACAAGTTCACATGAGAGCCAGTTTGGTGTAGTGGTTAGGAGTGCGGACTTCTAATCTGGCATGCTGGGTTCGATTCTGCGCTTCTCCATATCAACCAACTGGGTGACCTTGGGCTCGCCACGGCGCTGATAAAACTGTTCTGACCGAGCAGTGATATCAGCGCTCTCTCAGCCTCACCCACCCCAGAGGAATAGGAATAGGAAGGCGACTGTAAGCCGCTTTGAGCCTCCTCTGGGTAGAGAAAAGCGGCATATAAGAACCAACTCTTCTTCTTCTTCTTCACCAGTGATTTTTAGAGCTTTTTGGGGGGAATGGTTGCTTTGGCATACAAGTAAAGAGCAAGAACACCATGCCTCCTTCCTCTTTAGAAATATACTGAAGAGCAACAGGACTGCAACACAAAGTCAGAGGAGAGAGGAATCCTCCTCTTTAGCATAGGCAGATTGAAAGTGACAAAGTCCACCAAAGCTTCCCTTGTCTTCTTTCTCATTTCCTAGCCAAGCTACATTCCAACCGTTGGTCCTCCACTGTTTGCATGTGCCCACTATCTGGACACTGGAAGGTAGCAATTCTAGTTCCTCCTACTCCTGTCACGTTATTCAGATTTCACACAGGTCCTATGCAAGCTGGACATCAAAGTTGGGGTGGGGGTTCATAGAAAATGGATGTGTGGTTTTTAATGAAGGCAGGAAAATATTAATATTTGTAAATGAAGGACTGATGAATCCCCATTGGACTTTAGTGTCTTGTCACTCTAACTCAGAAAGAATAAATTCAAATTCCAGAAAGAGAATTAAAATTGGGGGGGGGGGGGGGACAGAAGAGAGAAATTAGGGGGGGATTTTCCCACACCTTTGGGTCCTGATCTGTTTCTCACTTTTCTTTTTCAAAAAATACTTGCAGTGTGTTTTCACATCAACAGAATATTAAATAACAGCCACATTTGCAAAACAGTGCTGTTACTTACCAAGGAGTTTAAGCATATAATGTGGTAAAGTAACATGGTGCAAGGTTAATGCTCCCTTTTTATATCTTCTGCCAACAAAAGTGTGTATAAAATTTGCTGTTGTCTGTGATGAGATATGCTTTCCCAGACTAGCACTGCATTTTGAAAAGTAATCTAAATGGCAAAATTTTATAAGACAATGTAAATATAATATGCCAACTCTTAGAAATGTACTCTAGCCCAAACTGAACACATTTCATCCCATTTCTTTCTGCATCACCAGCATTAATTTCCCCGCAAGACTTGCATTATCTTGCTTTATAGCCTTGTGTGGACACAGCAATTGGTTAGTTCCCTTTGTAGGTAGCCGCTTGCTGGTGCAGCAGTTCTTTGGATGTAGCCATTAGGGTTTGATCAAGAGAGTGTCTTAAAGAAATTAAGTAAAGCCATACAGAACATCTTTGTGAGCAATTCTGATTTATGGTTCTGTCACATACCATACTGATTGCTCTTGTGCATATTTGCTGCGAGAGCAAATTGCACTTAGATTATGTTTCCTGGGCATGTGTGTTTTAAATAATAAATGGGGACTCCAAGCAAGTTTTCATCACCTGAAAATCAGGTAGATACCACAAAGTTTGAACATGTTCATGTATATTATGGACTGGTTTTGAATGATCATGTGTAACTTATGACTCGGAGTGGCAAACATTGTCAGACACACAAACGTTCAATTCCTGGGCAACTGAAACTTTTGTCTGAACCACACTTTTGTTTGACCATTTGAGGATTTGGGCTAATTTTAATCGAGTATTCTTGGATGTTGAGAAAGTGAGTATCTGCATATGTGCTAGTTTGCATGCTTGTGCGTGCTACAAACATTGTTTATATGGTTGATCATAAGATGTCTAAGAATGAAGAATAAGGCACATGACTGAGGTGATAAATGTAAAACCAGGTGAGTTATGTCTTGTAGAATAGTGATATAATTGTAGCCACTTTATATAGCTTTAGTTACCCATGGCAAGGATTAGTTCTAGCAAGGAACAAAGTTTCAGAAGCTGTGACCCTTAAGATTAGGGATGGACATGAATTGCATTTTAACCATTTGGCCAAACCACAAACCAGGTGGTTGATTTGTAAACCAAAACAGCTTGTATCAGTTCATGGCCCCTGCTTTCTGCTCCTCTACCCTTTTAACAGGGAACAGAAGATAGTGCTTTCCCTGCAGAAAGCAGGGGTTTAAATGGCTTCAACCCACCACAAACTAGTTGGTGGAACCTTTTCAGTTAATGAACAGTGTGGTTCACAAACCATCCAAAATTGGTCACAAACTTACAGTTGTGAGCCGGTTCGTCCCCATCCCTACTTAGGTTGCTGCTATCCTTCTATTGCTTCCACGCTGCTTTTCAGAGACACCTCTACAGTGAGGCCAGTTCAGCAGTTCAGTCAGGTAACATATTTTGGGAATTATCAACTATCAGCCCACCCAATTGTCTCCAGCTTCTTCCCATAATCTAGCCGCTTCCCCTGCTCTAACTACATTAGCTTTATTGATGTTGCTTCTGCCAATACCTCCATCCCTGCTTTCCCTCGGAGCTGGGGAACCTGCTTTCCTTGGCCTCCTTAAAACCAACATGGCTTGCCCATTAGGGTGATGTTTCTTTATCTTTCAACAATTTGGCCATCATATTAATGGATAGGGCAGCAGGCTGCAAAATGTCTTGAACTGCCATTGCTGATTTTATAACATTTATATTTTCTACCTACCTGCTCTGGGCTGGCTCCAGATTTTGGAAGGACCTGAGCAAGACATCTTTCAGTGACCTCTATCTACCTCCAATATAGCAGTCAGAGGAAAGGTTGACTGAGTAGGATAGACACTTGCATATCATTTCATATCTTCCAGTGATGACTTGTATGACATGATAGAGTTTGTAGAGGTGTAGCTGGGCATGGCTGATCTTCGTTATGTGTCTGTCAGAATAAGGCCTGTGATGACATACTCAATTAATCATGCTGTGCAGGTTGCATGCATATGATATTAACATTCTGCAAAAATTCCATCCATAGGGACTAAAGAACTTTTTCTATCTTGAAGTGTAAAGAGTTTCAAAAAAATATTCAGGGTAGTGCATATCCTACCTTCTTTAAGGTAATTCTAGCAGTGAGTTTCAGGTATTTGTCTGTATGAAAGCCAGAGAATTGTCCAAATACTTCTTGCTATTGATTGTGGTGCAAAAGGAAATAATCCTCCTTTTCTAATTTTCCAAAATATACTAAAAACAAATACCAACAGAAAAATCCATTCTTAATTTTTATTTATTTATTTATTATTGGATTTCTATCCCGCCACTTCTCAAATAGACTTATGGCGGGTTACAAGGTAAAAATCATTAAAAAACCCTAAGACCGTTTATGCACTGGGAACTTCACTGCCCCAGCTCCTGTGCAGGAGTACAAATCGGGGGCAGATGAGGCACACCAGGCAAAATACTCCCCCACATAGGTGCAGAAAGAGGTGAGGCAACCTGCCATGACTAAAACTCCAGCCTGCAGCCCAGCATGAAACCTCCAGTGCATAAACGGTCTAACAGCAGCGGCTGTTAAACAATTCCCTCATCCCCCTCCCACAGCCACCCCAGATGGGATGCACAAATGTAAGTCTGGGGACCTGATCCCATAGAGAGTCCCAACTGTTCTTAAGCCCTGACCTCACCCAAAGATCTGGCAAAAGAGCTACATGCTGCAGGCCCTATGGAACAGTGAAAGCTCTGACAGGGCCCTCGGCTTTTCTGGGATCTCATTCCACTAGGTTGGGGCCAGGACCAAAAAGGCCCTGGCCTGAGTTGAGGCCAGGTGAACCTTCTTAGAGCGAAGAGCATAAGGGGGCATAAGGAGACAAGTGGCCCAATTCATGAATGGCCTTAAAGGTTAATATCAAAACCTTGTACCTGATCCAGGCCAGAACTGGCAACCGATGCAGCTGCCTCAGCACCAACTTGATGTGGGTCTTCCAAGGTGTTCCTGTTAGGATCCTAGCAGCTATATTCTGTACCAGCTGGAATTTCCAGGTCAAAGACAAGGGTAGGCCTGCGTAGACAGGAGTCCAATCTGGAGGTGACCGTTGTATGGATCAGTGTGTCCAAACAGTCCTGGGGCAGATAGGGTGCTGGTAGCTTCACCTGGTGAAGATGGGAAAATGCTATGCAGGCTACTCCCATGATCTGGGCCTCCATAGAAAGGGAGGCACCCAGAATCACCCTCAAATTCCTTGCAGAGGCTGAGATGTTGAGTTGCACTCCAGCCAAGATGGGTAACCGTGCTCCCTGTCCTATCTCTTTTCTGCTCAGCCAATAAGACCTCCATCTTGGAGGGTTTGAGTTTCAAGTGACTCTGCTCTAACCATCTCGCAATGGCTGCCAAACAACTGGAAATGTATTCAGGGGGGAGTCTGTGTGGCCATACATGAGGAAATAGAGCTGGGTGTCATCTGCATATTGGTGACAGCCCAGCCCATAACTCAGGACCAGCTGAGCCAGAGGGTGCATAAAGATGTTAAATAATGTGGGGAGAATACTGCCACATGTGGGACCCCACAAAGGTGTCAAGAGGGGCATGATAAATCCTCCCCCACTGACACCCTCTGTGTCCGGTTCCAGATAAAAGAGTGCAGCAACGGAAGAGCTGTCCCCCAAATCGTGGCTCCAGTAAGGTGGTGGGCCAACAACTCTACACTCAAGCCCCAGAAATGGATATCTGCATTAGGATTTATGGGCATTGCAGACTTCATCAGATATGGTGATTAGTCATCCATGAGGACCGTGAAAACTGTTGTACTTTCCATATATTATAGTAAAATGCTGAGGGGCTTTTCGCACACCTTCAAAATCGCACAATGGTTGCCAATTGAAAACGCTACTGATTTGCCATTATGCACAACGTCGTTGACAATCTGCCACACACCTGAAACCGATCCGCAAAAAGCGCTTCCTTGTAGCGCTTTCAGGGAAATCCCCAAAAGTGGATTCACCCTCCGGAAAGCGCTACACTCCTGCAACCAATCTGCAACACTAGCGGGAAAGTTCTGTGCGTTACCATTGTTGTGGTTTCTACAAAGTCCCTCCCCCTGGCTCTCTCCTCCGATCTTCCGGCGAAGTGATCGCAATTTTTTTTTCTCCGAGCGAGCGAAGTTCAACCCACCAGCAAGCCTGTTTAGAGGCTTCCCCAGCTTCAGTCCCTCCCCAGAGCTGTTTATTCACTAAGCACAAACCACAGAGAAGCCCGTTTGCTGATGTATTTCCCCTTTTTTTTCTACACTGTTTTCGGCCGAAAATCGGGCTTGTGAGGGGGGGGGATTTTTTTTTTCACTTGGGGGGAGCGTGGCAACGATGAAACGACAGCTCAAACACACCTGCCAGCCGATGGGTCTCTCCGTTGCAACGAATCAACACATATTTGTTGCAATGGGTGTGTTTTTTTTTTAAAAAAACCTTTCTTAAAGGGAAAGGGGCTGTTTGGGAGCATGCTAACGGCTGCCCATTGGCTGCTTGACGGCCAGGGGCGGGACGAGCTTGGCAATAGCGCTTCCTGTCTAGCGATTTTTGCTGAGATCGGAAGCTTGTGGGAAACGATAGAAACGCAACTGGATTCCACTACAAAGTCAGGTATGCATAATGACGAATTGCACTATTTTAAATGGCGATTTTTCGTTCAGCAAACAATTTGCTACAAGGATCCCGGTGCGGAAAGCCCCTGAATTTGTGTGAATGCAAATTTGATCATTCACCCTGAAAAAATAGAGTTGATGGAATTTCAGATTTTTACAAACAGGAGTTTCAAACAACATTGTAAAAATAAAGAATTGCAGTGTTGTGAAAAAAGACCTTGAAATATTAAGGCTGACCGTCCACTTAGATTCAAAGAAAGTAAAGCAGTATAAGACCTGTAAGGCATACTTTGGATAACTAGTTTTTATTCCCTACTCCTCCGCATGAATTCTGTTGGGTGACTTTAGACCTTTCACAGTTCTCTCAACGCTCTCAGTCCCACCTACCTCACAAAATGCTTGTAGGGAGGGGAAAGGAATTGTAAGCAGCTTTGAGATTGGGGTATAAAGATGTGGAGTATAAAAGTCTCAGAGACAGAGTCCTGAAGATACTGGTGAAACCTGAGGAATAAAGACTACCAGGCTACAGCCACACAACCCGGAATACCCACAACCAGTTGACTCTGGCCATGAAAGCCTTCAACAGTTCATTGAACTGATCTCTGATTGTCAGGTCCCTAGTCATCTTAGAGTCTGCCATAATAGCATGATCCACTTACACTCCTGGGAGGCTCCAGAATGTCTCAGAATGGGCTTGGCTAGGCTGTCACCAATTGCTTTGCCCTGGTAGCGAGATAGTTAGCTTCACTCTCGCAGCTGTCCAGCTCCTCTCTGACCTCCCTTCTGGAGCCTACTTTTATTTCCTTCCACTTCCCCAACTCCACCCCACCCAAGGCTTCAAAGCCCTGAGCTAGCCCCACCCCCTCCATTCCACATCTCTACAGTCTCAGACCCTTGCACTGGGGCAGCCTCCAGATGTTCCCCTCCCTGCTTCTGTCCCCGGCACCTGGGGAAAAGCCATGCCGGAGTTCCTGCCCCACCTCTCCCCAGCTTTTCTTCACTGCCAGGCTTGGCTGGTGGGCCTTTCTC
This sequence comes from Paroedura picta, assembly GCF_049243985.1. Classification (NCBI taxonomy): domain Eukaryota; kingdom Metazoa; phylum Chordata; class Lepidosauria; order Squamata; family Gekkonidae; genus Paroedura; species Paroedura picta. The sequence goes on from NC_135369.1 coordinate 149,186,347, forward strand.
TGAGATGCTGAAGGAGCGTGGGGCATGTTCTTCATTGTCGTCATTGGCTTCCTTGATCCCATCGTGTTCTCCTTCCATGGAGGAATAAGCGGGAGAGCATTGGGAGGTGAGTGCCCCCAGGAGGGTTGATGAGATTTGTGGGCTTCCAGCCAGTAGGTATGTCAGTGGCCTGACACTATGGCCTGGAGATCTGTTGTAATTTCAGGAGATCTGTAGGATCCAGGTAGTAGTTGGCATCCCTACTGCCTACTTGCCATGGCTACTGCCCACTAACTGCAAAGCAGCACAGGTAACCAGCTTGTCCAGAATAGCAGGATGTCTTCTCCTGCTACTTGCCACTGCCAGCCCTCACCACTGCTGAATGATCTACAGGAGGAAGATTGGGGGTTGGGTCAATCAACCATGTGACCACTTCTTCATAAAGCCTCTGAGAAGGCTTAACATCTCTATGATTCTGGATGAAACAGCAAGCCTACATAAAAGCAACTGTGGATGTCAATAATATTGCAGAATATTTGCATTAATATTTAAGGTTATTGGAATCTTAATGTTCAGCTTGAATTCTGCTGTTTGCTGGTTTCAGCAGTAAAAATATAGACAGTGCCTTGTTAGCAGCTGAACAGTATTCCCTTTAGAATAACAGAAAATATATTTTACATAATCCCTGTGTAATGCAGAAAATAGCGAGAAGTAAGGATAAGGGGCATGCATTCAGCAGTATCAAAACCAAAAAATAGCTGTAAAATATTGTATTGGTATGTTTTAGGTATTATTTCAGTCAACTATACAATTAAGTACTTTTTCAGCTATCCAATATAGCCATGGTTAAAGGATGTTCAAAGGGAGCATGAGATTTTTCAATGCCTTCAGACTGAATGTTCAGTTTGCAGAAGGCACTTGAAGGGATTGTGAAATCTTAAAATACTTTCCCTTTCATCCATTGGAAACAATGGAGGGTGAGGGCACCTTCTTTGGGGGCTCATAGAATTGGACCCCCTGGTCTAATCTTTTTGAAACTAAAGGGTTCTTTTGAAGAGAGGCACCAGCAGCAATGCTCCAAATTTGGTATCTCTAAACAACAGTATCCCGAGATTCCTGGTTATCCCCAGATTGATTCTCTATCATACTCTATGAGAACCATTGGCTATAATGGTCCCTTTAGGACAGTCCTTTTCAACCTTTTGACAGTGGAAGAGCCCCTGAAATAATTTATCAGACTTCAAGAAGTCCCAGAAGTGATGTCAGTTGGTCACACCTCCCTGCCATACATCCCATTAGTGACATCGATTGTTTGACTGCCACTTGTTTAACAAAAATCTTCCTCGCTGTTGTTCTGGGATTCCTACAGCCACCTCAACTAGACTGGGTGACCCCAGCTTACTCACACTTGGGAGGGAGGGAGGGGAGCAAAGGCAGTGGATGGTTCCCTAGCTTGTGCCTGAGTCTGTTTATTAGGTTGAAAGGGCTGCCATGGACCAGCTCCGGGCATTTGGCATGGTAGACCATGAGTTGTTGGCCTGCCACCTCGCCAGGGCTAGGATTTGGGGGACAGCCTTACAGTGGCTGTGCTCCTTTCTTTGGAACTGGACACAGAGGGTGGTAGTGGGGGAAGAGTTGTCACATCCCTACCAACTCCCTTGCAGAGTACCTCAGGGAGTGGTTCTCTCCTCCACACTGTTTAAATCTTCACGTGCCCTCTGGCATGGCTGGAGCTTTGGGCTGGGATGTCACCAATATGTGGAAGACATCCAGCTCTATCTCCTGATGGATGGCTGCCTGGTCACCCACTGAGATACATTCACCAGATGCTTGGAAGCTGTAATTGGATGGTTAGAGCAGAGTCGCCTGAAACTCAACCCTTCCAAGATGGAAGTCCTGTGGCTGGGCAGGAAGGCAGCAGATCAGGAAGCATGTCTCCACGCCTTGACTGGGGTGCAACTCAACATCTCGCCCTTGTCCAGATTCATGGGGGTGATCCTGAATGCTTCCCTTTCTATGGGGGTCCAGGTCACAGGAGTGTTTTTCCTCCTACACCAAGCAAAGCTGCAAGCAGCCAACCTGTTGTCAGATTGCTTGGACACAGTGATCCATGCAATGGTCACCTCTAGACTGGACTTCTTTAATTCACTCTATGCTGGCCTACCCTTGTCCTTGACCCAGAAATTTCAGCTGGTGCAATATGAAGCTGATAGGGTACTCCCAGGAACATCTTGGAGGGCCCACATCCAGCTGGTGCAAAGACAGCTTCATTGGTTGCCAGTTGCAGCCCGGATCAGGTTTTGGTGTTAACCTTTAAGGCCATCTGGAGTATGGGCCCCTCATATCTGTGGGACCAACTTGCAGGGCTCTTCACTCTGCCAGTATGAACTTGTTAGAGGTCCCTGGCCTGAAGGAGGTTCACCTGGCCTTTGGTCCTAGCCCTGACCTGGTGGAATGAGCTCCCGGGAGAGCTGAAGGCCGTGAAGGAATTTTCTCAGTTCTGCAGGGCCTGTAAAATGGAGCTCTTCTGCCAGGTCTTTCGTTGAGGCCACAGTGGGTTAGCTCCTCACTAGATAGCCAGGTCATCAGGCACCCCTGGAATCGCCCCCAAAGCACTGTGCCATCATAGGGTCTGTTATATCAGGGAAGGATTTTCGCTGCCTGGGGAGATGGATTTTCATAGGGATTTTATTATTGTTTTTTTTGGGGGGGGGGGTTATTGTGTATTTATGGTTGTAACCTACCACAAGTCATGATATGAGAGTGGCAGGATATAAATAAAACAATTAATGAATAATAAAAAATTAAGGTAGGAGGGGAAAGACCACGGACCCCCTCAAAAACCCCCTAGGACCCTTGGAGGTCTAGGGGCTCTTGGTTGGGAATCCCTGCCATAGGGTATAATGGAGATGGAGGGAATCAGAATATCAACAAAATCCTGAATGCCATGCCAGTATCAGGATTTGGGAATAGAAGGGAATACCGATATTTTGGAAGTTCCGACCCCCCAAAAATACCAATTTTTCACACCCTAGAGGGGATATTAACTCCAGAAAATAACTGCTTCTCTGAATAAGCAACTTTATTAAAGTCAACAGATAACTTGAGCAGAGTGAACATACATGAAATTATGAATGTTTTGTATATTTTTGTCATCTCTGAGTTTGTTTTTCCATTGTTACTCTGCTTCTAAAGGAAGAACACTTGAATGAGCAGTTATTTCTAGGGAGTAGCTGGTTGCAGTAATCTATGCCTTCCCATCTGTGAGGCATTTAATAGGAGTTTTATTAGCAATCCAGGCTAGCATGAGATTTGTGTAACAGAAGAGACAAGCAAATTAGCATGACAGCAAGTACCTGGGTTTATTAAAGCTAGGACAAAGCGCCCTGCTGATCTCATGAGGCGTGTCTGCAATATGGACTCTTGTGCCTTTAAAGGAGGGTAAAAACAAACCTCATATACCTAGGATGGTGGGTCCTGTCAAAAAAGAAAAACAAACAAACAGCAGAAAGCAATTTGTTTTTCAGGATGTATGCCACTGGGAGCCAGCACAAATAATAGCAATTGTGCTCACATACTAAAGTTGTTTTGTGACCTTGTTCTGAGAGGTGACAGTTTTCATGCTTTTTCTACCCAGCAGTGCTTTCTGTGTAGCAAATAGGTGACAGTCCAAAAGTAGCTCTAGAAAGAAAAAAAAAAAAGCAACCAAGAAAGTAATAAGAGAGCAGTTTTGAATGCTGTTGAAGATAAGGGGCCATTACAGAAGCTACGTTTTTCTTACATGGAAAACACTTTTAACGCACACTTCCTGGACAGATGCAGCTTGAGTGTGCAAGCAACAGACATCCTTTTGTGATCGTACCGGTGAGGGGGAACCGGTTTAACATTGCTTAAAGCTCATGAACTGCAACCATAAATCAGCAAATTAGCTAATGATTGCCTCTGGGTAGCGATACATGATAAAAAAACAAATGAGGAAAGGTACTCAAGCATTGTACTTGGCAGCTCCTGGAAAAAATTAAAATTCCATTTTCATAGGAAGAGCAAGTTATAAAGGGCTGTGCCCTGATTGCAAAACAATTGCTGCTTTCAACGAACGTGCGTTGTAATAATCTGCACTCCAGTATTAACTGTTGTCAGTGGTTTATGAAATGAAACCAAGTGGAAAAAAAATTCATACATTTCCTTTTTAAGCATGTGCAGAATAGAAAACCAATCTTGTGAATCTTGCTCATAACTACTGTGCACCACAAAGTCAAGAAACCCAGTTCCGCAAATGCACCAGTAATGTCCATCATAACAAGTAAGACTAGAAATAACCGTTGGTAGATTTGCGAGGGAGTTCAATGTTTCCTTCTGACTAGCAGGCACAGCTCTAATGAAGCAAAATAGTGAGCAAACAGATCAAAGCCTTTTCCCCAAAACTGGTGATTGCTAAATCAGGAATTTATTTTATTTTATTTATTCATTTATTTATAATTTGATTTATATGCCACTGTTCCCAGCAAGCTGGCTATATATATATCCTTATCCATTGTTCCTCTTAATATTTGTAAAACAGCCTGGGGGGTGGAACGTGTCCAGGGCCAATCAGGGTGCGTCCAGCAACACTGGCCACACCCTGATTAGCCCTGCCCCTACAGCCCCCGCCCTCCTTCCCTGGACTCTAGCCACTTTGCTCTTAGAAGCCTGAGAGAGACACATAGAGACACAACGAGCCCTGCCAAACTGCAAACTAGCCCTGATTACCTGCTATGGCTCCTGATGTGAGGGAGACAGACACAGACAGACAGAGACAAACTGCAAATGAGCCGCACACTGTAAATAAGCCTTGATTTGAACGAGCCCTGATTACCACCTATGGCTCCTGCTGCAAAAAGGAGATCTGTGCCTGCCGGTGTCCCCTGGGTCCTAGCACCCATTGCATTCCTGGTTGCAAAGGGCTTTCTTGCTAGTATATATATAAATCAGTACATAAAAATATTGGTACAACAATAAAATTCTTCAATTTACAACAATTCCCAATTAATAACATCAAGATAGCAGTTATAAGCTACATAATCTCCCCAACCTCTAATGCAGTTGAATGGACTGGAACAACTGGAGATGAAATGATAAACCAAGGGTGGCTCAAACAGTGGTTCCAGTATGGTCTAATACCTAACCTAGAAAGACTATCAGTACAGTCTTTAGTAGGCAGATCTGTGTGTAACTCTTTTCACTGGTAAATATATTTGTCAGCTATATATCTACTGATTCAATCTTCCCTCCCTTTTGCCTCCCTCTGACCCTCTGAAACCCTAAGCTACCAGCCAAATGTCAGACAGTTCTGAACATTTCTGAATATTATCAACTGTCATTAATTTTTCAAGTCATATTAGTAATGATAACAATAGGGAAAAAGGTATTTTCTATTTGGGATTTAATTAGTTGTAGTATGTGAGTCTAAGGAGACGTGAGGACACAGAGGAGCTCTGTCAACAGTGGCTTAACATCATTTCTGGGGGAAACCCGAAAATGATATCACACTTCTCTAGAAATTGCCAGGAAAAAATCCGAGCGCAGACTGCTATCACTGCCGAGTTTTTCCAGGTAGTGGCATTAAACCATTGCAGCTGACACTTTTTAAATATTATATTCCTCCTCCCTGCCATAGGAGCTGGGATGAGAAGCAGAGCTGGGGGTGATGGATCTTTTATCCACATGGGAAAATGGAAGTCTTATTACTTTGCCATCCTAAGCAGAATTACATCCCTCTAAGTCCCTTGCAGGCAAGCAGAGCTACAGCCTTCTAAGTTCTTTTAAATCAGTGTTTTTAGAATAGTGTAATTCTACTAAAGAATTCTACAGGCTTCCTAGATCTTTCAGTATAATCCCAACAGAGTTTCACCTTTCTAATCCCGTTGACTTTGGTAGATTTACAAGTGTAACTCTGTTTAGAACTGAATTGTGTGTCACTTGAGTAGGGTTATTTACCACCAATTTGAAAGCTAATTTCTAAAGAATTACTGGGTCCTCTCCCTTTCTCCTGTGTTCAGTTAAAGCATATGCATACTATGCAATGGATATAGATTCCTGACAGGCTTACCATTTACCTGCTTAAGATGGGCGGGATCTGCTGGATGAGCCTGTCCTTTCTAACCTGGACTAGGGGAGCAATGCATGATGTATAAGTTCACATCTGTTCAAAAGCCTGGAGTTTTGCAGTAAAGCCTGAGTGTCACTTGATGTCACACCCAGGTAGCTGTGATACCACATGTTGCATAATGTCATTTCTGCCCATTACCACACACCTAATGCTCTGAGGGATAGATACTGTCTCGTAGCCTGGCATCCCTAGCTGTGAGGGTGAAATGGAACAGCAAATGCTGGTGGCAAAAATACAAGGCTTCTGGGGAAAATGTTTAACAATGACATGGCACCTTTTGACCAAAGAAAAATGACAGCATTGATTTGATAGGTATGTTTATTTGGAAGTAAAACGCAGGATGGTAAATCTCGTGTATGCAGCCCTCCTCATGGGGAGACCCCTCCCACATATTCTCTATGCCCCATCCAGGCTTTTTGCCTCCTGGCAAGGCTGCAAGGGAAAACAATGCAAACTTCTCCCTCCGCTCCTTGGTTTGTTAATCACAGCAAGCCACCAATCACAACACAGCAGTTCTCTCATGGACTGAAACTTTCTCCCCCCCCCCAGCCCCAAAATTACTTAAGGCACTTCTGAGTAGCAGTTGTAATGGCATAACACAGAGGCATCTTTAATAAAATCAACACTGCCCCATTGCTATGGAGAAATGCTAGAATGATACCACATCCCCCCCTTTTTTGGGGGGGTGGATTTGTATTTTTGGCACTTTATTTCTGTCTGGGTTGATTTCTGAGACACTGAACATTGTCCCTGGAGCCCAAGAAGACGTTTTGTACTAATGGTTGGCTTTAAAACAAGCTGCTCAGACCCCTGTGGGATGGGCAGAAGGAAGCCAGATCGCACACACCCCTTTCTCAGCTCATTTTCTACCTCCATAAAACAAAAATGGGGCTGTGTTTTGCCTGCCTGATCCCAAGAAGACCTTGGACACTTGAAAGATTTTTATTTCACCTTGTATAATGTAGGTTTGCAGTCCTGCTGCAACATGGACTGCGCCATTTAAAAAAAAATAACTCAAAGCTGGAAATGGAGAGGGGAGGGCAGGAGCAAGGGTGAGACAAAGCTGCTGAGACTATTCCACGTTTTTCCCTCCATACAGTCTTATCTCTGATTGTTCACTGGTGGCTTGCGCTATTTAGGGTGGTAAATCCAGTTTTCTGGATTCCTGAAATCACAATTTAAAAATGGCCAAATCACAACTCAGCTACTAGGGCACTTCAATACCCAAAGCGGCCATTCACTCCCGACGCAGCCAGCACTGTGGAGAGAGAGGGGAGGCGTGGGCGTCAGTCCACGCCTCCCCCCCCCCCCCCCGTGGCATGGCACTGGCTGCATCGGGAGTGAATGGCTGCTTCGGGCACCAAAGCACCCAACCCTACCAGCTATTAGACAACCTCGGGATGTTGGTGACATCATGTGGAGGGAACTATATATAGCACCAACATGCCAAGGCTGACCAGGAACATTTTCCTTGTGTGGAAATAGCCCCTATAACCACTAGGGATATACAACTATGCTATTTTTAATTATTTTGAGAGGTATATATACATGATAAGCATTTTCATCTCTTTGTAAGTCTTGTCATTTCTTTTAAGGTCTATATTCCATTTCCATATTAGATCCTGTTTTATAGAACTTGTACAGCATTTATGTGTCACACAAAATCAGGCACCAGTTTCAGCATGAGGTTTACTATCAAGTGTTGTTAGCTTTGCTTGCCGAAATGTTGACTTTGTTTCCAAGCCCTAGGGAACCAAAACATGAATGATGGCAACTTTCAAACATAGCTGAAGTAGTCATCAAATTCAGGAGTGTTAATATCCCAAATATCCAGCCTCTCAGGTAATAGAGAACTGATCAAGCCTCAATTGGCAGCAGCTCTCATGTTGCTTCATTGAAATGATCTCACTGACAGGGAAAACACTACCCCTTTTCTGCCTCGCATTTTAATCTGCTGGTCAGAAGACAGGAACAATCTCTGGATTTGAGGGAAAGGGCCACTCAGTTTGTCATTTCCCAATGTTGAACATTTCTTATATGGGCCACTTTCAGATCATATATACAATGAATTTTGTGGACAAGAAAAAACTGCTGATATTTTAACATTTTAATAAAACACAATCCCCTAGCTGTCAGCCGAGGTAATATGCAGTGTGATGTAGCAGAGTCTTGGGAAATAAGGGCTGAGATGATGCTGGTAATGAAACCAAATAACTGTTTTATATTAGTCTTTTTTTCCCATAAACAAGATCAAGAATCATTGTTTAACCAACTTCTAACTAATGAAGCATAAAGAAAACTGCTGCAACAACAAGTAGCGTTGACACCAAGAAAACAAATATGTATTATTATTTACACATGAAAATATAGTATCCTTGAGTCTGAACACAGCAGCAAATCCTGCAAATTTCAGTGAAGCTCTCAGACCAACCTACACATAGACTTGATTGAAATGGAATTTGCTTCTAACTGGGCTTGCAGCAAAGTACACTTGGGGCAAACTACATGTTACACTACAGCCCTGATACCCTCTTCTCATCTGCAAAGCTTAATAATGTATTGGATCCCAGGAGAAATCTCTGTTGACGGAAATGATTTCCACTAGCACAGCAAGCCGTCATCACGCTTCCCTTTCCATTGCAACCAAAAAAACCCCTACAATTCATCCAGGCCAGGGTATTCCTAGGAACAGGATAAGGGGAAAGTTAAAGGTTTGAAGCAAGGGGCAAAAATCACATGCACACACCCATCAGCAAAACTTTCTGCTGGTTTCAAGCCATTTTGGTAACTGATATTTTACATTGCCGGCTTTCTATTGTTAGTTATGATTGATATATTGCCTTCCCCCCCCCCCCCCATATCTCTCTTTTTATTTTATGGCTGTGCATTGTTCGTTGGGAGTTACCTTGAGAAACCTGGTGTGGGATAAAAATGCTTTTTAAAAATTTTTAAAATTGGTTGGAAGCAGATTATTTGATTAATGTAAAAATGTTATACTGAATAAAATATTTACATTAAACAAATTTGTCTGGGGCAAAATCTGCGTAAGAAAAGGGACAGGAGAAAGGGGCATCTTTAGGCTCTCTGCTGTTCAGGTGTTTTTTTCTGACTCTCCCACAGGTACTTTAAGCACCATCGGCTCCAACATTCAAGATCTGTGTATATATTGCAATGATGGATCTTGAGGATGAAGGTCACCTGCCCTTTAGCTCTTATATTCTTTTAGTATTATTTTTTTTTTAAACTAAGAGCCCCTTTGGGGTTCATGATTCGGCAGCATACTGCGTGGAAGAAAGTACATGCAAACAATATATTTCAGAGTCCATATAATGCAATTCATAAATGATTCACAGGTGTGCATTCTAAGAGAACCCTCTACAAATGTCATGTGATAGACTTACGGAGGAGATACACATTACAAAGTTATCCAATTATCTAAAGAAATAAGCATCTTTGGTTTTGCTGTCAAGGTAGACTCAGATATGCATCTGCATCAACCATTGCTGTGGGTTTACAAGTGAGGGAGAATTTTACCCCCACTACATATAAAGGCATCACAGAAATGTGGGATTTTTAATAATGCAGACAGGACACACAATTATTTGACATGCTACTGCTCTCTTAAGAAGACGTACTGTGAGTACCCAGCAACCAGGATTAATATTGAAAAGTGGAGGGAGGGGAAGTATGGTTGATGTTAATTTTCTTGTTTTGCTGTAAAAGTCTTTCAGCAGTGAGGAAATATAGAATTATAGCAAATAAATGGTTTATCAAAAATAATCATGCTTGCATGCATGGCAAGTCTGCTTCTGAAACCAAATATTCAAATTTCTATAAATTTGGCCCATTAGAGTGCTTATTGGTCATACTGTATAAAGGACTTCCCCATAGATAATATTGTCCCCATTCTAAATAGTGTTTCTGGACACAGGCCTCAAAATAATTCTGTGGCAGTGCCTCTGTATTGCTCTCTCTGCCAAGGGACCAAGCCCTATGAAGATAGGTTGAGGGACTTGGGAATGTTCAGCCTGGAGAAAAGGAGGTTGAGAGGGGACATGATAGCCCTCTTTAAGTATTTGAAAGGTTGTCATTTGGAGGAGGGAAGGATGCTGTTCCCATTGGTTGCAGAGGAAAGGACACACAGTAATGGGTTTAAACTACAAGTACAACAATATAGGCTAGATATCAGGGGGGGGGGAATTCACAGTCAGAGTAGTTCAGCAGTGGAATAGGCTGCCTAAGGAGGTGGTGAGCTCCCCCTCACTGGCAGTCTTCAAGCAAAGGTTGGATACACACTTTTCTTGGATGCTTTAGGATGCTTTGGGCTGATCCTGCGTTGAGCAGGGGGTTGGACTAGATGGCCTGTATGGCCCCTTCCAACTCTATGATTCTGTGATTCTGTGATTCAATCAGCTAAAGAGCCTCCCCCCCCCAAAAAAAAAACCTTACTGTAACTCAGTCTTTCCCATCCAGGGTTTTGTGAAACCCTGGGTTTTCTTGATGGCCATGAAAGGGTTTCCTGAATTAGTTGTAGTTATGTAATTAATTTTTACATATTTTTAAAAATGTGTTAAACATTTATTGGGTGATAGGACCATATGCAGGCATGTTGATCTGTCCTCCCCAAAATGACCACCCTAGATGGGGTAGGAAGGGGAAGGGCCCTAGGTCAGCATGTACACAACTGTGCTTCCCAACCATATTCTGCACAATCATGCCACTTCTGGGGTATCTTGAAGCCTAATGAATGTTTCAGAGGTTTCTCAACAGTAAAAGTGTTGAGAAAGGCTGCTGTAAGTAATTACATAACTATGTTTTTTTTTTCCAAAGCTGTGGGACAAGTTTGGGGTTTTTTTGGTGATTATCCTTGATTCTGAGAAATAGATAAAACAATAATATCTTAATTTTGTGTGTTAATTAGGATGTCATATAGTGTCCCCCCAGCCACAAATTGGTCAGTAAAACTCTGAGCTTATGTCACAAGTCTATATTCATTGCACTTTCCTTTTTTGGTAATATCTGTCTGTGGTCCTTATAATACTTCTCTATGATGGAATTGCTGTTTGTTCTTCTTATATGTATTCTGAGCTGTCCATGGTAGTTAAGTTATTCCAAAAACCAGATCTCTGCAAAATGCAATCGTGTTTCCTAAGGTTTACTTGCGCACGCACACAAAAACAAAAACAAAAAATACAACTGGCAGATTTTGTGAGAGACACAAAATTTATCCGATTTTAGTAGCTAATAAACTGACCGTATTCAGTGTGCCAATGTTAATTATGTTATATTTGGAGAAATGTGGCTTCCCAGTATAGATACAGATCACCTACACATCTATTTTAATACATATAGGAATATGAAGAGTCATAAGAGTTCTTATCATGTAGGATGGATGGACAATTTATCTTTAATTTCTTTCTGGCAATCACTTTTAAAAGCCAAAAGCAGCCACATCTATTATTGGGAAGGGATAGACAATGCTAGACCAGTCTCACCAGATCTCAGAAGGTAAGCAGAATAAGCCCTGATCAGCATTTGGATGGGAGCCCACCAAGGAAGTCCAGGGTCAGTGCAGAGACAAGCAACGGCAAACCATCTCTGGAGTTTCTTGCCTTGAAAATTCCAGGGGGTTGCTATGTCAGCTATGATGATGGCAAAAATAAAGGCCATGGCTATATTTTATGACCTTTGTGACCTCAGTTCTTCCTTTTCAAAAAACTGTTCCACTTTTAAATCTGCACCTCTTCATCATCAGCCGTTCCGTCAATTCATATTGAACTGTGAACTGAGAGCAAGCTGAGAATGGGCATGATTGCCCCTCTGCATGCCCAAGCCCCGATCTTCAGAGCTTGTGGATGTGTTTCCATATTACTTGACTGCTTCCGTAAGGATCTTCAGTTACAGCTCCTTAATCACTCTTCAGAATTTATTAAGGGATTTTAAAGTTGGACAGTTAATAACTTAAATGGATACTGATAAATAGGACATGGGCATATTTTGTCTCCCTTAACCCTATCCACCATAGCATCAACTTGCAGTTAGAAGATGAGAAAGAAAGAAAGCATACCACATAGCAATCAGCCATGGGTAGTCAAAATGTGGCCCTCCAGATGTCCATGGACTACAATTCCCATGAGCCCCTGCCAGCATTTTCTGGCAGGGGCTCATGGGAGTTGTAGTCCATGGACATCTGGAGGATCACAGTTTGACTACCCCTGCGGAATAGGCAATGATAATAATGATGCTGAGTGTTCTCTGGAATTGCTCATTTAAAGTGCCAATCCAAAAACCATTGTACTGAGTTAAATTCCATCACATGGATTAGATAGCAGAAGGCACGGTGTGAATTTCAAACTTCATCTTCTCATAAGCACGGATAGAAAAGCTTTAAAAATCCTTCCCTGAGTTCTTTCCGTTCGGATTTTTCTCCACCAATTGGGGAAAAAAATACAGAATATTTTGATTCATTAAATGAAACACTACCAACAAAGGATTGATTTATCATTAATAGCAATTTGGACGAAATTGGGACAACCCTTCCTTTATAACCAATCTGAAACAGAATACAGAATTCAATTTATGCCACTCTCCAGTCTATATAACTTTATTGCAATGAAAACAAAGCAACTGAAAACATTTAGCTTTGCATATTATTTTCATATCCATTCTGTAGTGGGGAAAATGAGAAACAAAAGTATACTTTTCCTTCATACATAGTTTGAAAGTGCACAACCATAATGCTTAGAAGGTGTGATTTTTTTATAGAATGGAAATGATAACTAACTAATACGCTCAAACTTACCCAAAGTGATTAATGAATACATCAGAGACAAAGTATCATTATAGGAAAGGAACATTACCTTTAATTAAAAGAATAGCTACCTGGCTCCCACTTTGCCTTCATCCATCACCCAGCTTTCAAAGCTATCGAACAGTGGCACCCTGCTGTTAATGACCATTCTCAATAGGAGAGCAACTCTTGGGGACAAATTAGTATGCATTTCTGGATCTTCACATTTTTGTGTCACATATCTACAGAAAATGATTTTCTGTGGACAATTTCTCTTTGGAGTAATGATGGAAATCATTATCATCCTCATGCTACTTCATACCCTTTCAATTTTATCTACGTCCCTCTTGAAGTGAGGCCTCCAGAACTGCACACAGTACTCCAAGTGTGGTCTGACCAGTGCCGTATACAATGGGACTATGACATCTTGTGATTTTGATGTGATGCCTCTGTTGATACAGCCCAAAATGGCATTTGCCTTTTTTACCGCTGCATCACACTGCCTGCTCATGTTTAGTTTACAATCCACAAGTACCCCAAGGTCTTGTTCACACACAGTGTTACCTAGAAGCGTATCCCCCATCCAGTAGGCATGCTTTTCATTTTTCTGACCCAGATGCAGAACTTTACACTTATCTTTATTAAATTGCATCTTGTTCTCATTTGCCCATTTTTCCATTGTGTTCAGATCTCATTGAACTCTGTCCCTATCTTCCGGAGTATTTGCCAGTCCTCCCAATTTGGTGTCATCTGCAAACTTGATGAGTAGTCCCTCCACCCCCTCATCTAGATCATTAATAAATATGTTAAAAAGTACCGGGCCGAGCACCGAGCCCTGAGGTACCCCGCTACTCACCTCTCTCCAGTCTGATGAAACACCATTGACAACAACTCTTTGAGTGCGGTTCTCTAACCAATTCCCTATCCACCTGACTATCTGAAAATCCAGATTGCAGTCCTTCAATTTATCCATCAGAACATCATGGGGAACCTTGTCAAAAGCTTTACTAAAATCCAAGTAAATGACATCAACCGAATTTCCCCGATCCAGCAAACCTGTTACTTGGTCAAAAAAGGAAACCAGGTTGGTCTGGCAGGACCTGTTGGAGACAAATCCATGCTGACTTCCTTGGATCACCAAATTGTTCTCCAGATGTTTGCAGATCACTCCCTTTAATATCTGCTCCATTATCTTCCCCACAACAGAGGTCAGACTCACTGGTCTGTAGTTTCCCGGGTCATCCTTCCTCCCTTTTTTGAAGATCGGAATACCATTTGCTCTTTTCCAGTCCTCCGGGACATCTCCAGTCCTTAAAGAGGTTCCGAAGATGATGGACAAGGGCTGTGCAAGTTCCTGGAAAGTTCTTTGAGTACTCTCGGGTGCATTTCATCCGGACCAGGGGATTTGAACTCATCCAGTGCAGCTAAATGCCTCTCGACAATCTCTCTATCCATGTTAACCTGCCACCCAGACACTGTCCTTTGGCTATGGCCATCTCTAGATGTGCCTAAACACTTTGACCTGTGGGAAAAAACAGATGTAAAATAGGCACTAAGCCTTTCTGCTTTCTCTGCATCTTCCGTTAGTTTGTCCATCCCCACCCTACAGTGGGCCTATTGCCTCCTTTACTTTACGTTTGCTCCTCACATAACTGGCATGCCTGATTAGAAGTCCGCACTCCTAACCACTACACCAAACTGGCTCTCAGAGATCCCTGGCAAGCATTGGAACCCAGCAAGGTACACCCACAACACTACCAGGCCTTCTCAGGCCAAAACATATAGATTATCTAGTCTCAGCCCCCCTTTGGGTTAAATTCCTGGTTATTTACTATTAGTGGAACACATTGTACTGGTGAGAGATCACCTATTGTGAATTGCAATGGAAAGAAGTGATCAAACAGGATTGCTTGTGCAGGCAGATGTTGGCTGAGGTGAATGTTGTTCTATGAATAAGTGTTATGGCCTTTCATGGAATAGGTGTCGAGCAAGAAAGATTTTTTTTGGAGGGTAAAAGTAAAGGGGGTATCCAGGTGGTTTCTCAGTGGGGGAATTTCAGTGAGAAAGGGTTGGGTGTAGATGTGTCTTTCCCCCATAATGAGCACTCTTTGCACCCACTTCCACCCTCATGACATACAGTGTTCTGAATCAGGAGAAGTGGGAGATGTGAGCAGAGCAAAAGGGTGTCTAAGAGCCCTGAGTCCCCCTAAAACCCACAGCTAATAAAACACAGAATGAACCAATCCAAGGCTTAGATTACAAGTAGAGAAGGTCTGTTTGCCATGCAGTTCTCAGCATGCCTACCAACTTCATGCATTAAATGAAGTAGAGGAGTAGTTGATTATGCTTTTCTCAGCCTTGAGTACTGTAGATCGCTGGTGAGCGATTGCATATTTGAACATTTCTAATATTTAAAAAAAAAACAGTCAGCAATTATGGAAAACCAGCACAGTGAGAAATGGCCAGATAGACTTCTATCTGACACATAGATGCTTTTGTCCCTGGGAAAGCAGCCCCCTAACCCACCCACCCCATACACACAAACTTTGAAGTTCACTACTGGAAGAACAGTCTCTAAGTGATACATCTTTAGAAGTGAAATGTGCACAGCCAGAGTTCAATGAAGAAGAGACTGTAATGCAGCCTTTCTCAAGTTTGTTACCATTGGGAAACCCCTGAAATATTCTTCAGTCTTCAAGAAACCCCAGAAGTGGCGTGATCATGCAGAATATGGTTGGGAAGTTTAGCTCTGTACACACCTACCTGGGGACCCTCCCCCTTTCCCTGGCCCATCATTGGCCATTTTGGGATGGAGGATGGATTGACATGACCGTATATGGTCATATCATCCGATTAATGTTTAACAAATTTTTAAAGTATATTAAAATTAATTCACTCCCACCCATTCAGGAATCCCTTCCAGGGCCTTTCACAAAACCTTGGCTGAGAAAGCCTGCTCTAATCTGAAGCTAACTTGAAAATATTTGTAATGGAGGCAACTGGCAGATCTGCAACATACCTAGCAGGCAATATCCATTCAAAAATCCAGTGCTTCTCTTGCAGCTTTGGGTATCATTATTAGCTTTCCTGTTCAGTTGCCTTGAATGATTAATAAGAAAAGAGTATATGCGGGTATTTAGTTTAATTTACATTTGGGCAGCATTCTATAGCTCAAGTAACCTCCTGTCATTTAATCAGCATTCCTTTGATGTAAGATATTAGGAGAAAGTATAATTCTTCCTCCCCAATAAGAAATCCAGATGAAGCCACACTTTTGCTATTTTATTTTTAAAAACTTAAATCTTGAGGCTAGCCATAACTATTGCCTTTCTTGAATTTAATCAGCAGTGCTGGCCTTCAAAAGAACCTAGAACAAAAGTGTGTCATTAATGCAGGAGCATCACTCAGGCTAGCAAGCAGCGCTAACAAATTGTCATGCCCTTGTCAGAAGTCATCACTCACGTGGGTGTCAAGCTATGAACATACAAATTGCAATTCCATAGATCCAGAAAGATATCTCATCCCACAAATTTTCCTCCTCATTTTATTTCAGGAAAGTGTAGCAAACACAGGAACACCATTCATAAGGGAAGACTTGGTAATAAAGAGCAGTATAAAAATGGATTAATGGTATAAAACCATGGATTAGCATAAATCCTATTTATCCCTTTATAATAAGGCATTATAAAGCAGATTTATATAATAGCAGTTGATCTTGTTAAATGTTCTTTTTATTTTAAAAAAATCAAAAATCTTCTTGAACCCGCAGTATGTCATACAAAGCCACATTGAAATTTTTTTCCTGTAGGTTCCAAATAATATAGTGAGCGATATGCCACTCTTTGCTACAGTAGAAGCCACTTGTTGAAAATGCATACCTTACAAGCATTCATATTGGAAATAAAGCCAGCTGAAATTATGGGAAATTATACAGAACATCCCCTTTAGCGCTGAGCCTCCTGTATAAATTTTGTTTGATTGACATTTTGAGGAATATTTTGAAAGGCTGCTGAAAGTCTCAGCAACCCAGTAAAAATGTTGTTTGGGAAGAAGCACTTTGATCTAGAAGTTGTCTACTGATAATTTAGGAGATCCTCTATCCAAAACTACTTGTCACTAAAGAATGATCTAGGTGGTGTGTATGATGGCTCTCTCTGGCAGAATAAGCTTTCTCCTAGACTTCTCTGGGGCTGCTTTTGTGGCCACAGGACCAGGAATGGGTAAAAGGGAAGGATTTCACTCCCAGCTCTTTGACTGGGGTGATTTGCCCCCAGCTATTACTGGATGCCTGTCCTGCACTGTGCCAAGGTTCAAAAAAGCGGTCACTTGGTTTTTGCTCCCTGAATCTGAGGAGCAGAATGTAACCATGTGCATTTCTGATCACAAATGGTTCAAGAGTTTTAAAACCTCAAGAGTTTCAAAATCTGTTTGCAAAGCAACATGATTAGTTGAAGTTTTGCATGTAAGAGCCAGTTTGGTGTAGTGGTTAGGAGTGCGGACTTCTAATCTGGCATGCCGGGTTCGATTCTGCGCTCCCCCACATGCAACCAGCTGGGTGACCTTGGGCTCGCCACGGCACTGATAAAACTGTTCTGACCGGGCAGTGATATCAGGGCTCTCTCAGCCTCACCTACCCCACAGGGTGTCTGTTGTGGGGAGAGGAATGGGAAGGCGACTGTAAGCCGCTTTGAGCCTCCTTCAGGTAGGGAAAAGCGGCATATAAGAACCAACTCTTCTTCTTCTTCTTCTAAACGTTTCCAGTTTCAATATCTGTTAAAATGAGAGCTTGGGTACTTGCTGGTCTTGAAAAGCCATTGCTTTAAACCAACATCCTAACTTAATATATGATCATATTAGCTAGACACATCTAGTAGTGCATTGAGTCATTCCATATCTAATGAGATCTACATTGGATTCAGTCTCAGACCATTTTCAGGAAAAAAAAATAAAGCCTACTTTCAGCTACTGCTGAACGATGGCAGAATCCAGTGGTATGTGAATGTTAATGTTGTTTTTCTGTCCACAGCTATTTTATGCTATTACAACATTATTTTTATACTATTATAAGAAATATAAGAGGAATTAAAAAAAACTTTTATTAAAGATTTTAAAAGTAACATAGAAGATAGATATAAGAAAAGAGAGAGAAAGAAGGAAAAGAAAAATTGCAAAAAGAGCAAAGAAAAGGCTTCCAATTTTATCCGACAAATATAAATCAAATTACTTATCAGTTATACTATGGTTATATAAGAGAAATTAAGTCATTTTTTTCTGTAAGCATATTTTCTTAACTTCAAGATCATACACAATTTCTTTTTTCCCTATGACCCATTATGCACGGGGGTTTTAGCGCACATTCGGGGTGGAATGGCGGCGACTAAAATCACGGATAACGCACGGAGCCGGCTGCAACCGGCTGCAGCTTCGGTGCATGCCGCCGAAAAAGCCGCGTCAGTGAAACGCGGAAGAAAGCGCAGCTTCCGGGTGAGCGGTGCGCAACCAGAAGCGGCGCCCGGATCGGCGCGTGCATAATCGGTTACTCTGGGTTTTGCCGCCGTCGCGCCCCGCCCTGTGTATAACCGGTATGCGTCGCGTCTTCCCCCTCCGCGTTTTCCATGTGACCCGAAATCGCCGTTTCGGCGGCCGTGCATAATGGGCCTATATCATGCAAAAAATCTAAGAGGTTTCCAATTAGCAACAAATACAAATGTTGGCTTTTCTCTGATTAAAGAAGTGAGTTCAGACATCTCTGTCAATTCCATCATTTTTATCAACCATTCTTCTTTTGTGAATAATATCAGACTTTTCCTATTTGAGCATATATCAATCTCTACTATAATCACATATAAAAACAAAATTCCACATCTTTTTTCAAGTTCTTTATCTGTTAGGCCCCAAAGAAAAGCCTCTTATTCCGTTTGTATATTAATCTTAAAATCTTCATGGTTAATACATGAATTTGTGTCCATTTTTTTGCCTTCTTGCATGTGCACCATAAATGTAACAGTATCCATGCTTTTCACATTTCCAACATACGTATTTTCATACATTTTGGATAACCTCTTGGGTGACATATCAGTGATACGTCATTTTATGAAAATTCTCTTTAATACTAGAGGTTAATATAAATGAAAGACCCCTAGACCAGTGGTCCCCAACCTTTTTGATGCTGGGGACCGGTGGCGGCAGAGATGGCTATTGCCCGGCCGCGCCATGCGTGCATGCACCATGCGTGGCCGAAATCGCACATGTGCGGCACTTTTGCGCATGTGCGAAAGTGCCACACATGCGCAATTTCGGCTGCGCATACGCGCATGCGTGGCCCTGCTTCCCCCTCCCCCACTCCCACAGTCAGAAGCTTGCCGGGCCGCAAGCTTGCGGCCTGGAAAGTTTTTTACTGCGGGGGGGCAGGGAGAGGGAGCTGAAGCCCGGTGCCAGGGCCTTCGCGGCCCGGCATCGGGCCACAGCCCGGTGATTGGGGACCACTACCCTAGACCACATCCATTGTTCCATTTATATATTACACCCAAAATATTTGTCCCATTTTATCATACATTCTTCAGTCATTCTTTCTCTGTCTCAAATTTGAATAAGATTTTATACCTTGGCAATAATACATTCATTATTTGTACAGAATTCTACTTCAAATTCAATCTTAGAATGTTCGAAATCATGAACTTTTAAAGCAAATTTAAACTTTTCTAGTAATTGTGCATAGAAAAAACACTAATGAGTATAGCCTTCTGTTATCAGCTCTTCTCTTTTCATGTTAGACTCCTGAGAGAAATCTCATATATCATGATATGTTAACCATATTTCTTTAAACTCATTTGTCACCTGAAGAATGTTTCTGTTATTGAAATCCACAAAGGTGTTTTCAGACATAATTTAAATTTATATTCCATAATCTCAAAATGGCACATCTAATAATATGTTTTTTAAAGTCTTTATTAACTTTAAAGTTGTCATGCTACCATATCTAGAATCATGTTCTTCTCAGTTTAGTAACCTTCTATTCTTCAACATGACCCACTCTTTCATCCAAAATGGACAACATGTCACAAGATATAATTTCAGTTCAAGCAAATCCAATCCACCTCTTTCACTGGGAGGATGGTATAAAAATCAAATAAATGAATAAATAATACCTTACTTTACTCTTGGTATTTTTGATTATTATACCATTTTAAATAAAATCTTCCTGCCAGCCTTTGTACGGTACATCAGAAGACAAGAAGGCACTGTCTGAAACAGAAATAACGTTCTGGATGAAATATTCATCTAAGGAGAAGGAGAAGTAGTTCTTATATGCCAGACCGTTTCCGTACAGAGGGGTAAAACGTGCATAGGTTCCTGCTTGCAAACACAGGATGGTAAACCTTGCATTTGTTGCCCTCCTCGCAGGAGACCCCTCCTGCATTTTCCCTCTGACCCATTCTGGATTTTTGCCTCCCGATGAGGCTGCAAGGGAAAACAAGCCAAACTTCTCCTCCTGCACCTTTGCTTGTCAATCACAGCAAGCCACCAATCACAGCACAGCACTTCTCTCATAGACTGAAACTTTCTTTTCACCCCAGCCCCAAAATTATTATTTAAAAAAAAGACATTTCTGCCACAACACAGATGCATTTTAAATAAAAGCATTTCAATAGCACCCCCCCCCCTTTGGGGATTCGTGTTATTTTGGACTTTATTTATTTATTTATGGGTGGATTTATGATATGCTGAACATGGTAACTGGAGCCCAAAAAGACATTTTTTTTTTAAATAGTTGACTGAAAAACAAAACGATCAGACCCCTGTATGATCATGAGAAGGTTGCATCTGTTCTTGTAAACTCATATTTTGTTAACAGCTTTGTTTTCTCTTTCTTAATTTTAAAACCTGCTATTCCAAAGATTTTCAATTGTCCTAATGATATTTCAAGTCCTTCTAGTAGATCCTCCAAAATTACCACCAAACCATCCACAGACACTCAATTGAAGTCTCTTTTTAAATTTTTACTCCTCCCCCCCAACCAATCCCCTGATCATGTCATTTCTCTATTCAGTGATGTAAACATGCAAAGGACTAATCATCTTTGTAGAATATGTTATAGATAGTATACTCCTAATACATTATTTTAATTATTCTACTTTAGCAAAATGCTGTGTACCCAAATTGGGTTTTGTAAACTAATCCTACTAATAAATATTTCAGTAGCTTTGGCTTTGTTGTCCACCTCTTTGATTACCTGTGCTGTTGCCTATATGTTTTCTGCTGATACTGAGAGTCCTAATTCTCATTTGCAAGCTTCATATGAATGGGATACATTTATTTTCTTCTAGTGACTGCACTTGTACAGTGGAGCAGGTAAAAATGCAAACACTGATAAGGTATCACACATTGATCTTATCAGGTCAACCAAAGGGAAACTAGGAAATGATAAGCCTATCAGATGCTTGCTATTACTCTGTTGGCTGTTTGAAGGAGAATAGCGGAGAATTTCAATTGCCAGCTGGTTTTTCAACATGCAGGAAACATATTATGTGCCAGCTACCTTTCTGGAGTAGCTTAAGAATGTAAGAAATCTGTCTTGTCCCACATAAATATAGATCAAGATGTTAGTCTGCTTGTTGCAGTAGAAAAGAGGAGGAGCCCAGTAGCCCCTTAAAGACCAACAACATTTTTGGCAGGGTATCTAAAGAAGTGAGCAGTGACTTCTGCACACTCATACCCTGCCACAATTTTTGGTTAGTCTTTAAAGAGCTACTGGACTCTTGCTCCTTTCTGTTGTCTTACATGCTCTTTCCGGTGACCAGATCTAGTTAGGTATGATGGCAATAGTATCCCTCTGTTTCAGGCATCCAGTATTGTGCTTCCTTAGCCCTTGAAGATTCTATTGCATGGCTGTGCTCATAAGCCCATCTCCCTCAAGTTTTGATAGAGTCCTGTAAATGTGTGTGGCCTTCACCACATCTTGTGCAAATGAACCAAACAAGTTGATTTTTCATTGTATGAACAAGTACTCTCTCTTGTGCTTCTGAAACCTAGTATAAAGCAGTGAGTGTCTCTGATCTCATTTATTTAAAACATTTACAAGCCTTTTATAACTGTACTATTTGTCTATTTGTTTCTGGGCACAATTCAGAGTTGCTGGTTATTATGTTTAAATCCTTTCATGACCTAGGGGCCCCCCTACGTAAGAACATAAGAAGAAGAGCTGTTTTTTTATATTATTCTTTTCATTACCTGAAGGAGTCCCAATGTATCTTACAAACACCTTTCACAATTTAATTACATGTTTAGTATATAAATATTTCATTCTGTGTGCCTTGAATCTATTGCCCATTGACTTTAACTGGGTCTCGTTTTATTCCTTTGTCATCCAAAGGTCCCACTGCTTCTTGGGCTGGTTTCCTGCTCTGGGTGCTTTCAAAAATGCTTTCAGCAGCACACTCTTCGAAATCTCTATTTTAATGTCTAATTATTGATTTATATTTGTTTTACCAGCGCCTATGGCCCCACCTGTTCAATTCAATAGGGCAAATCTTATTTTATTTTACACCCTCCTTGAATACCACCACCAACCCATCTCTTCCTGTTCTTTTAGAGCTTATACTCAAGAATGAAAGTATTCCTTAGATTTTCCTCATTTCACCATGTTTCTGAGATACCTAGTATATCTAAATTATCATTGAATGCCAAGCACACCAGCTCCCTCATCTTGACTGAGAGACTTTCAGCACTGCCCCACAGATACCTAAAATATGTTTCCCTCTCCAGGAACCCTTGCCTTGCTTGGGCCCTTAGATGCCACACATGGTCCTTAGTCACCATCATGTCCTCACTCCCAAGTTCTGTTATGCTCCTAACAATAGTACTCTCAGTCTTTACAGAATTGTCCCTTTGGACGGATTGACTCTCCAGCTTCTGGCAGCTTTCGCCCCTGGGATTAGTTAGGAACTGGCAGCACTTCTGGGAATGCTACCTTTGAGGTCTCAGCCTTCAACTTTCTGTCTAGTAGCCTAGATTTTTCCTCCAGGACCACATGAGTACATTTTGCATTGTCATTGATATCAATGTGCACTGTGACTGCAGACTCCTCCCCAGCACTGTCTATCAACCTATCTAGACAGCACATGAGGTCCGCAACTTTTGCAGCCCGCAGGCAAGTCAAATGCGGTCAAAATGCCTGTCACAGACCCAACTCGCTATATTCCTAAT
Source organism: Paroedura picta (assembly GCF_049243985.1). Lineage (NCBI taxonomy): Eukaryota > Metazoa > Chordata > Lepidosauria > Squamata > Gekkonidae > Paroedura > Paroedura picta. The sequence goes on from NC_135369.1 coordinate 149,209,470, forward strand.
GATCAAATCACATACTACCAGAAGCCCACCATTAAACATTTTCACAAAACAACCTCAGTTAATATTCCCCAGTTGTTTAGCAGTTTAAGAAAGACATAAAGAAACCACTCACCTTCCCAGCAGTTCTCTCCTCGGTTCTTTCTCCCAGCCCAGCTGTCCTGGTTCAGAGGCCCTTGTCTCCCAATACATTCCCACATGCCAACTGTATTCCTCAGACAGTTTTCTCCTTATGTTGACATATTGTTTAATAATATTATTCATGGAGTGGAGAAAGCGCAGAAAGAGAACTTTTCCCATTCCTCATAACCAGTGTATCTTAAGGACTGCCTTCCACACAAACCTACCTGTACACTCCAGTCAGGTTTGAAGGCCCTGCTTTGGTTGCTCTTGCCATCTGAGGGCAGACGACCAGAGAAAGAACCTTCCAAGTTGTGGCACCAAAACATGGCCTCTATATCCTTGTTGTGGTCCCTTTTGGCCATTGTATGAAACAAGACAGTGGACTAGATGCATCACTGGTCTACTTCAGCAGTGTTTTTCTTATGTTCAGTAGTTAGGCACAGTGTTGCTAATTCTGTATTGAAAAATTCCTTGAAATTAGGGGGTCAGACCTGAGGAAGGTGGGGCTTGTGCAGCAAATAATGGCATACAGTTCACTCTCTAAAACAGTCATTTTCTCTATGGACCTGATATTTATAGTATTACCCAGACAGGATGTTTCCAGTTCATTGGGAGGAACTAGATTTAGAGACTGTGCAAGAGGAGGCAAACAGAATCAAAACATGAATGTTTATGGAGATTGTCCCTGTGAGATCTCACAAATTAACTGGCAATGTATTCAAATAAAAAAAGTATTTTTATTAGCAAGCAAAATGAGAAAAGGGTTCATTCAGCAAAACACAACATTCAAGAGCTAACTGGAAAGGCAGGAAAGACAAAGAGGGAGCATTTTAGGAGTAGGGTGATATTTACCAGTTCTGTAGAAGCATGAGATCTAAAGAAAAACAGCCAGTATTTTGTTCTGTGAAGGAGAGAAAAAGAAGCCCACACTAGTGGGGGGGGGGTGTATGTGATCTGTACCAAGAACATACATCACAGAGTGGGACTTTGGGGCCAATTTTTAGGGGAAACTTGTATCCTGAAGTAGTGGAAAGGTAGGTGTGTTCCTTCTAGAGGGTGGCTTTTAGAGAATAATCATGATGATGGCTTTACCAGGTGAAACAAAGGTTTGGGCCATGGATTGATGGATACTAATGGCCTTGATGACTCAGGAAGGTTGAACTGAACAGGTGACACTGAGATAAAGTTGCACTTAGGCAGTAATGAAGAGGAAAAAGTGATCCTACATATGCAAAAGAAGGTTTAAAAGTACTTGCTTGTTGAGTCACTAATGACATCTTCTGGGGGTGTTTTGGATAAATTCTGAGTAATCCAGATGCTGAAATTATGCATGCTTTTTAGGGTGGGGGAAAGACATCTGTTCTGACCATCTCTTGATTTAATCAAAGTATATTTATCTCCCTTTCCCATGAAGCTCTGCGGCAGGCATCCATGTCTGAATACTATCCAGGCCTAGCCTGGCCATGGTGGTGCTTTCCCCAGGATGCTCCAGGCGTGAGGAAGAGTCCAGCTTCTAACAGTAGTCCGCGGTTGTAATTCTGGGAGATCTCCAGGCTTGACCTGGAGTCTGGCAACCCTCGCTATGTCATGAGCTTTCTCTGTGATAAAATCATTCCTCTGGAATAGCCTAACAAAGTGGTCTTGGAGACAGTCTTATCTACATATAGCACCATTGGCTACATATAGGAAGTCACACAGGATAGTATTATTTCAGAGGGCTTTTGAAGAAAGGTAGACTGAATAGCAGACTTGGCTGTCTGTTTTTAGTCTATGCATTGTTCTTATTTTTAATGGGCTCTTTCGCTTTGCATCTTTGCAGCTGGCTATTGCACCGTTAGCAGCTTTGAGTCTAAGGAAGAAAGGCAGGCTATAAATATTTTATATACATAAATAAACATCTTAAGCTCTGCCAGTGTTTATATAAAATCAGGAAATTTTAGTCCCAATATACATTGCTATATGCTTGCTTGCACTGTATTTCCTGTTGTTTTCTTGAATTAAAAAAAAAACTTATTCATGTTCTGCTTGCAATTATAAGCTCTTGAATAATTTGATATAATTAGCAGGCCTGATAAATGACATATTCAGCATTATTCCAGATTATTTATGAATAAACCCTACAGCATCACGTCCCATGTTGATGTATGTGAGACCTGACTACTTGGTCACAGTACGGCTCCAGACTTTCCTAAGCCATTCTTAATTAACCCTATATTAGTAGACCTGGTAGATAATACAGTAGTATTTCCCAATTTGTTTGCCTGAGTAGGTAGTTTTATTTCTGAATTTCAGTGTATAAAACAGAAAAGGTGAGTTAAAACGTTGAAACCTATACAATATGAAACAATCCATACAAGCTTGTAAAATCTTTACACTTCCAAACTAAAGCAGGAAAAAACCCAAGAACTAATAAGAATTTTAGTTGAATCTGAATCCACTCCCATTTATTCCAAAGACCATTCAGTGCACTTTAAACCTCACCTACCGATGACCATTTACGCACTGGAGGTTTCATGCCGGGCTGCAGACTGGAGTTTTAGTCATGGCAGGTTGCCCCATCTCTTCCTGAACCCACACGGGGAGCATTTGGCCCGGTGCACTTCATCCACCCCCTATTTGTGCTCCTGCATGGGAGCAGGGGCAGTTAAGTTCCCAGTGCATAAATGGTCCATGTCATACTGTACTGATCATTTAGAATTATCTAACCTTTCCATGCATCCTGAGAACTATTTGTCATTTGATGTCACCCACTTTGATGGACATAATTTGATCAACAAAAGAAGTGGTCCAGAAACAACACCATATTTGAAGAATCCAGTTTCTCATTCTAAACTCAGTAGACAAAAATAAATAGTATATGAATGTTTAGGTTAAAAATGTGTGAGTTTCTTTCACAAGTGGCAGATACAACATTCACCATATAAAAATGCCAAGTGACCTAAGGGTGCTTTCATACAGGCACTGAATAATGCACTTGAAATTCATTTTTAGTGCCTTTTAGTGATTGTTTGCAAATGGTTTTCATCACTCCACAAAGGCAAAGCCAGTTGCAATGAAAGTGCATTATTCAGTGTGTGTAAATGTTCTAAGAGTTAGGCTGTGAGAGCTTTTTAGTAAACATGCTGATGTCTTGTAATGATTACACAGGCCATGCTCCTGATTAGTTCTCTTCAGTGTTCCCTGACAAAGTTTTGTTTCAAGCTTTGCACCTCCACATCTGCTGAGCAGTTGCAGTGTGTGACTGCTTTTGTCCATTCTAAGAATTAAATCAGAGGAAAGTAGTATCTCCTGGTTTCAAGGCTGACAAGCCATTAAACTGAACAACTTATATAAAGTGTGAGATAATCAACTGTTTCCCACCTTTTTGCACATGCTTGGTAAGATACGTCCTTTATATAATCAACATTGGGTAGAACATATTTTCTGCTTTTTAACCCTGTGCATTCAGTCCCATCTATTTGAGAAATGATTCCAAGAACGGATTACAAGATAAGATAGGTTCATGGGTAGAAACGACAGGGTCGCAGAGACTTCTAGTAGTAAATCTCAAGTTATGTTTTCTTTTGTATTTATGATGCGCCTTTTAAAACTGAAAGCAGTGAGAGCACATGAGGGATGTTGCTGTTGTGACAGAGCCACATTTGAGAAAGTAGCAGCATCATGCAACTGTACACATCTAAATTTGCTTGAATGTATCTGACAAGTTCACCTAACAATTCGCTCTTTGCTCATGGCTGACTTACATGATCCAAGCAGATCTACAAGTATAATTACTTGTAGAAAAAACCCTTTCCCTTTAAGAAATGTTTTTAAAAAACCCGAAAATACCAGTAGCAATGAGTATTTGTTTATTCGATGTCTCAAGACCTTTTTCGCTGGCGTAGGAGCTGGCGCTTAATCATTTACACGCTCTTCAAGTAAAAAAAAAAAATCCCCCCCCCCTGATGGGTGCAATTTCTGGCTGAAATTACAGGCAGTGTCGAACAGGGGGCTGTATTGTGCTCGGGAACTTTAAAGACAATTGCAGAAGGGAGCTTTGTTTTACTGTTAAGCACTTCTGAATTGCTTGCAGAGGGACTTCAACCGGAGAAGCCTCGCTTATTCGTTGCTTTCACCGGTTTAAGGGGAAAAATGGTGATCGCGTCTCCGGAAGCTCAGGGGCGAGAGCTAGGGAGGGACAATTATTTCTACCGGTATTTTGAGAACGCACATGTCTTTCGCTGATGTGTTGCGGCTTGTGCTCAGAAGTGTAGCATTTTTTTCAGGGGGAATCCACTTTTCTGGATTTCCCCCTAAGCGCTATAAAATTCCAATTCTTGCTGGAGTTTGGCGGGAGTTTTGCGGTTTGTTTACGACATCATGCGGAACGTTAAATTAATAGCGTTTACAAAAGGTAAGACTTCGGCTACATTTAAGTTGTGCGTAATGGACCTTCGTAATCCCAGGGACAGCAGTAAGTGTAAGGTTGGTCCGTACACTTTAAAAATGACATTAGAGAAAATTATCCCTTTGCCCACTAGCAGCATGAAAAGCACATCAGTCACAGAAAACAAGCGGCTCCTTCTGTAAGTTTTGTAAGACGGCTCTAAACTTAGAGTAAGCATAATTTATAATACGAATTTCAACTAAATCTAATACATAGCCTTAAAGCTATGTAATGCAGTGGTCTGCCTGGCTCTGGAGATTTTCAAAAAATCCGATACAGGCACTACATCTTCATTAGGAAAGGAATTTAAATTCAGTCTGTTCCCTAGATTCCAACTTCACTATCATATGACCATTGTCTTGGAATTTATGAATAGAAATCTTCATTGCCTTTAAGTTAAGGTTTCCAGTTAGTGATAAAATGGAAACATATGCATACCTTAAAAAAAATCCAAGCATGACTGACTTCATAGTCATAATCTCAGAGAGTCTTTCATCAATCAGTCATCTGGAAAGCAGAGGTAGGTGGGGAAAATCTATATAATATTGTAATGAATGCGTTTTTTGGCATGTATTCTGAAGCAGGGGGTATTTAAGCAGTGTTAAATGCTAATCTTAGTATTGTATGTGACAAGTTTTCTAAAGCTAATTTTATAACGACATAAACTGCAACAGTTAAGCAGCAGAATAAAGAATTTAGGAAGTGAATATCATAATATCACACAAATTCTGTATGATTTCCCTTCTAGATTAGCCAAAGTAGAGACACGGAATCCTGTACTTCCCAGTAATCTTTCTTATAGATTACATCTTATGTGAATGCCTATAAATATGTAGATCATATCAAAAGCATATTAAATATTTGTGCTAATTTGGGAGCACAGGAACATACCATAGTAGAGCAAAATTATGTGGTAGAATACGAATAGACAGCATCCACCTGTTCTGCTTACATCAATCTTGCTGATCACAAGCAGGCAGCTGATTTTGTGATGGGCTGTTCAGCTTGTCTTGGACAACTTGAGTTCTTGAAATTGCTGCTATATTCTTGTCTATAGCTGAAGGCTCAAGATTCTTCTATGGCAACCTCACTTAGCTTCCACTGATACAGCAGCTACAACAGTTCCTGAAAAGGCATGTATGACAACCTGAACTTAAAAGTCCTGTGTAAACAGATAAAGGACTACGAAAAATTAACTGAGACAGACAGTCTTGAATGATAGGCTGTTCCAGGAAATTTGATTGGTTAGCATCAATTGAGGCAAGAAATACTTCTGAACTAAATGCTGAGGAGAATTCAGTCTGATTTCAGCCGTAGCTGAAAAGAGTTGCATACTGACAGTTTTGGAATTTAGCCCTACTGTGAGCAGTTTAACACAGACAAGAGAACTGGGGGAACTGGGTAAGGATGAGTTAATCGTTAGTTGGATTCCCTTTTGGGCCAAGGAACGGAGATACATATTCTAGGGAAAGAAGAATTTCTCAGTGGGGAAATCTCGCTGTCATAGCATGCCTTGGCCATGGTAATTCATGCTCTGATCACATCCAGGTTAGATAGAACACATTATTTGGGGCTACCTTTGAAAACTGTTTAGAAATTTCAGCTAATCCAAAATGTGGAACTCAGTTTATTTATGACTCCCAGTGTACCACTCAAACATTAATCCTCTCTGTGGCCCATTATGCACAGCCGCCGAAACAGCGATTTCGAGTCACATGGAAAACGCGGAGGGGGAAGACGCGACGCACACCGATTATGCACGGGACGGGGCGCGACGGCGGCAAAACCCAGAGCAACTGATTATGCATGTGGTGATCCCGGCGCCGCCTCTGGTTGCGCCCCGGTCACCCGGAAGCTGCTCTTTCTTCCACGTTTCACTAATGCAGCTTTTTCGGCGGCATGCACCGAAGCTGCGGCCAGTTGCAGCCGGCACCGTGCATTATCGGTGATTTTAGTCACTGCCATTCCACCCCGAATGTGTGTTATTCCCCCCGTGCATAATGGGTCTGTGTCAGGTTCAGGGATATAGGTGGGTCATACAACCATAGTTCACCACCCACTTGTCTCTAATTAACATGCTGGGAGTCCTAACACTTCTACACATATTGAGACCTCACTCTCTCCTATTTCAGAGACACTATAGATTGGACCACCCAATTCCCAGCATGTGTGTATGTGTTTCTTCCTTTCAGACAGTCCATATTCAGTCAGTGGGGTCCACTATAAAAAGTAGTTGTATGGAAGGCTTTCAGTAACATTGGAGTGATTCACGAAAGCACATATATATTTATCACTTGATCTTTTATTCTCAAACTCTATTCATGATTCCAAATCTTTGTTAAAAGTGATCTTTCTGTCAGCCAGTATCAGGCTACTGTTTTTCCCCTCTCTCTTCACCAACTTCCTCTACTGCCAACATTCCATTAGCTTCCATTGGTCATCCTTAGAGAAAGGTGGGAGTGAACCTGTCCATTGATTGGTGAGAGTATCACCCCAGTTCACATTCAGGTTGGAGTCAAAAGGAGAGAGAAAAGTCTAAGAGTATTTTTCCAGATCACAAATGGCCAGCTTGTCCAGCATCATGTGTGTGGGAGTATGACAGTACTGTCCCACTGGGAAAATAAGAGTGGATAAGCTTACCAAACAGCTACCAAGGGACAATTATCGAGGCCTGTGGTATCAACAGGAAAGACCTGAAGAAACATGTGCCTCAATGTAAGGCCATATGAAGCAAGTGACAGGACAAAACATGAAAAAGAAAATGTCAGAGAACAGCCCTCGGGTTAAGACGAAAAAGGCATCATATTCAATGCCACAGACCTTGGTAATTGTCCGTTGGTAGCCGTTTGGTAAGCTTATCCACTCTTATTTTCTCAGTGGGACAGTAGTGTAGGGTTCCTGATTCCATGGTCTGTGTGCTGATCTTTTTCGAAAGAGAGAGGACTGTACAACTCTGGTTATCTTCTAGCAATTGAACTGGCAAAGATTTCTTAATATCAAAATCCTCCAGTAACATTATAAGCCACTTTAATGATCTACATGCTTTGGAAGTGAATACCAATTCTTCAAAGGATGACAGGGCGAAAGGGCAACAATTTCTTGTTTATGACTTGCCCAACTTATACCCCCCCTCCCCCATAGAAAAATACATAACAGCTAGTGGATCTTAGGTCTGATCTTTCTCTAGCCCAGTCTGCATCAGCATATTCCCAACGGTGTGGGATTATTAGCTGCTGGCATTTTCAGTTTAAAGTATGCAGTACCCTTTAATTACCTCATCATCCTTTTAACTGCAGTCCAATCTTTTGTGGTGGGCGTGCGGTTCTTCAGGATATAATATACATACAGCTGTTCCAATGTCTGGTCTTGTCATCACTAAGTATAGAAGCTCTGTAGTTACTGTTGTCTGGCAATTGCTCATCAGATACCTTTTCTTTGTAGAAGCCTGATTCCATTGGTGTGGGCATTGGATTTACACCTTCCAAAACTATCTCTTGGTTTGGGTTAAGAAGATCATTTCCATCTGGTTCCTGTTCAGTCTGAATTCCCAAGTGAAAGTTAGCATTGCCTAGATGTTTCACTTTCTTGCTTGGGATATAATCTCAGCACAGTCATTTTGATATTTACAGTAAATAATATCATCATTATAGGTGAGAAAAAATGTCCCTATTACATCTTTGTATTTATTCTAAAGACAGAGGTCAACTTTGCCTTGTCTGAAACCTTGATTGAGTAGTATCTTGGTAATTTTATCTGATCATGCTTCTGCAGTCTGTTTAAGCCCATAAAGCCCCTATAAAAAGTTACAGATGCATATTCTTTTCACCTATAAATCCTGGTGACTATTTCATTTATAATTCTTCCTATATTTCACATGAATAAGGCAGTCTTAAGGCATGGTGTAGTGGTTAAGAGTGGCAGCTTCTGGTCTGGTGAGCTGGGTTTGATTCCCTGTTCCTCCATGTGCAGCAAACTGGGTGATCTCTGGCTTGTCACAGCCCTGGTAATGTTGTTCTCACAGAGCAGTAATATCAGGGCTCTTTCAGCCCCACCTACCTCTCAGGGTGCCTCTTGTGGGGAGAGGAAGGGAAGGTGATTGTAAGCCGCTTTGAGGATCCTTCTGGTATGACCCTAGTAGCTGTATTCTGCACCAGCTGCAGTTTCCAGGTCAAGGATGAGGGTAGGCCTGCATAGAGCGAGTTACAGAAATCCAGCCTGGAGGTGACCATTGCATGGATAACTATAGCCAGGGGGACCAGGGACAAGTAGGGCACTAGTAGCTTCACCTGGCAGAGATGGAAAAATGCTGTGTGGGCTACCTTGGTGACCTGGGTCTCCATTAACAAGGAGGCAACCAGAATCACCCCCAAGTTTCTGGCCAAGGGTGAGATGTTGAGCTGCACTCAAGGGTAGGCTGACTCACTTCCTGCTCTGTCCTTTTCAAACCCATTAACAGAACCTCCATCTTGGACTGGTTGAGTTTCAGATAACTCTGCTCCAACCATTCAGTTATGGCTTCCAGACATCTGGTGTATGTCTCCAGAGGAAAGTCCAGCCGACTGCCCATAAGGAGTTAGAGCTGGGTGTCATTCTCCACTGGTGCCTCCAATTATTCACCGGGAGGCATTGGGTCCCATAGAGCATTTAGGAATCCAGATGGACCCATTAGACTCACAGGCAGATAAAAATCCGCACACCACCCAAGCAGAGCGGGTAGTACCCATAGGTGGGCCTTCAGGGTGCAGTGGTCCAACCATGGGACATCTGTTGCCATCAGATCCAACTGTGCCCCGGCACCAAGATCAAATCGAGGGTGTGGCCAGCCTGATGGGTTAAGCTGGTAACTAATTGGGAGAACCTCAATGTTACCATGGTCAACAGTAGGTCTGGGCTAGAACCAGAGGACGGCAAATCGGCATGGTCATTGAAGTCACCAAGGATTATAAACCTGGGATACTGCAATACCCAGAAACTCACCACCTCTAACAGGCTCGACAAGGCAGCTGGTGGTGCATTTGTTGTTGTTGTTAGGTGAAAAGTCATGTCCGACTCATCACGACCCCATGGACAATGATCCTCCAGGCCTTCCTGTCCTCTACCATTCCTTGAAGTCCATTTAAATATGCACCAACTGCTTCAGTGACTCCATCCGGCCACCTCATTCTCTGTCATCCCCGCCTTCTTTTGCCCTCAATCGCTCCCAGCATTAGGCTCTTCTCCAGGGAGTCCTTCCTTCATGAGGTGGCCAAAGTATTTGAGTTTCATCTTCAGGATCTGGCCTTCTAAGGAGCAGTCAGGGATGATCTCCTCTAGGACTGACCGGTTTGTTCGCCTTGCAGTCCAAGGGACTCACAAGGGTCTTCTCCAGCACCAGAGTTCAAAAGCCTCAATTCTTTGATGCTCGGCCTGTCTAGATTTGCCATAGCTTTCCTCCCAGGAGCAAGCATCTTTTAATTACTTTGCTGCAGTCCCCATCTGTAGTGATCTTGGAGCTCAGGAAAATAAAATCTGTCACTACCTCCATTTCTTCCCCATCTATTTGCCAGGAATTGAGAGGGCCAGATGCCATGATCTTCATTTTCTTGATGATGACTTTCAAGCCAACCTTTGCACTCTCCTCCTTCACCCGCATCAAAAGGCTCTTTAGTTCCTCTTCGCTTTCTGCCATTACAGTGGTATCATCTGCATATCTGAGGTTGTTGATATTTCTTCCTGCAATCTTAATCCCAAATTGTGACTCATCTAACCTTGCCTTTCTCATGATGTGCTCTGCATACAAGTTAAATAGGCAAGACGACAGTATACAGCCTTGCTGAACACCTTTCTCAATTTTGAACCAATTTTTGAACAGATAAGATGCTCTGGTATTCCCATCTCTTTAAGAACTTGCCACAATTTGTTGTTCTCCACACAATCAAAGGCTTTACTATAGTCAAAGAAGCAGGAGTAGATGTTCTTCATTTACCAAATTTGCTGGCAAATTGAGTGTAGCACTTTTACTGCATCGTCTTTTAGGATTTTGAATAGTTCAACTGGAATGCTGTCATCTCCACTAGCTTTATTGTTGCTCAGACTTCCTAAGGCCCATTTGACTTCACATTCCAGGATGTCTGGCTCCAGGTCAGTGACTACCCCATCGTGGTTATCAGGGATGTTAAGTTCGCTCTTGTATTAGGCACATTAGGCGGGCAATATACCAACTAGATGACAAAGTTATCCACTGAACTCTACTCTACGCCAACACACTCCACTGTTGAGATTGATGGCACCAAGAGAGCACTGTCAGAGAAAGACTCCAGGATAAGGAATGCCAGCCCCCATGGGAGCTAGAAATGGTGAAGGACCAAAAACCAAGGTGGAGCCATATCTTTCAGGGTGATCCCCCACTTAGAGGGTGGTCCTCTTCTCCTACTTTCTCCCTCTGCTGTGGAACAAACCAATCACCACTGCTGCTTCTTCCTGGCTGTGGCACTGGCTGTCCCACTGCACTGGCATCATCTTTGGCTACAGCTGGGAAAACCTAACTGCTCTTCTGACTGCCAGTCCCTGGATCTAACAAGGGACCATGCAGGCAGTGTTTTACCCCCTCGGCGGCCTCAAGGCCCAACAAGGTGTTCGTAGCTGGTTCCATCATGGCAGGTGGGCCACACTTGGGCCACTGGAAGGAGTGCCATGGCCCAGTGAAGTCCACCTTGAATCTCTGAGAAGCGAGGGAGGACCCTGGAGGGAACAGGTAGATGAAAGCCGTTAGCGGCTTTGATAGAGTGGTCTCTACCCTGGGCTGAAATTCAGGATTTTTTGTCACTTGTCATGCCTATGGCACCAGTATAGCCAGCTGGGTTCCTGGGCTCCCTGTCTGGCAGCTGCTCCCAGGTGAGACCGTATAATACAAGGTGTCCCTTAAAAATCATCAATAAAAGATAAATGTTATTGTGATAAAAGAGGAAGGCATTTCCAAAGGACCGAAGAGAGAGGCGAAGCAAAGCTGAGGGGATTTTTTTTGAAATCAAAGATAGTTGGGTAATATGGGGCCTGCACTCACTTACATACTCTTCTAAAGCATGGCCTTTCTGTCCACATCTCTGGACATCTCACTGCAGTTTTTGTGAATGCCTTGTTTGTGGTCATTTGCCACCTTTAGAACATTTCTCCAAACAAGAAACATGTTTAGCTAAGAAAAAAATGAGGTTCCAGTATATTTAAACTATTGTCAGTGTTGAACACTGTAATATTCTAACTGAAAGATTATTTCTTTAAAGCAAGTTAGTAGATGCATAGTTTGACCATGTTTACTTTGAAACTACTTATGTTGAGTCCTGCACTCTTTAATCCCTGATAAGTACGCAGCCTTAGGCTGAAAGTAAGTCACTTTGAAATCATTGGAACTAACTCCCAAATCAACTGGATTAGTTTGGCATAGTGATGTCCTAAAACTTGCAATTACCTGACTCAGAATACAAATTTGCATAGCCTGTAATACTCAGAGATATTAGCAATAGTATGAATTTTCCCATGACAATCTTCGTGCAGAATTTAAAAATGATATTCTATTCCTGTATATAATATATGTGCCATTTAAATCAATTTATAGTCCTGTGCTCAGTATACAGTTCTAGTGCTGGGTTGTCATTCAGACTGCTATCCAAAATATGCTTATGTATCAGAATATGCTACAATGCTTAAGGTGGAGTATTGGCAATCATTTCATCAACAGGGAGCTCTAATGTAATCGAAAATTCAAAGAACGTTCTTCATATATAAAGTATTAGGTTTCCTATGATCAAAATCCTGTGCTGTTCTTGCTGGATTTCAACCTGTGTAGCAAGGGGGCATTAAAAATTCTAATTACTTTGGAAAGTGGAAGTTGTCAGTCTATAACACTCCGTACCATATAGTCAGCCCTGGGCACATCAGTACCCTAATTACAGAAAGTCTGGCTTTTCACCAATGTTTTAACACTTGATTTATTTCCTGTTCAACTTGTTCAATAGAGCCAGAGTTAATTGGTTTTCCAAATGAGTGTTAAAATATAAAGATCCAGCTTCATTAAGTGGAGGCTGTACTTAATATGCACCACTGAGTTGTAAGCCCATGTAAAGGTTACTGGGGTGAGATTTCAGGGCAATGTGTCGCAAACCACAGCCTTGGACCAGTCAGCCTTGCTTACAAATAACAGATAAGCACTGTTGCCATTGCTAGTGGGTTTTCCCTGCTCTTTGAAAGGGACCTTTTATTTTTAAGTAGGATGAAATATAATCAGGGTAACGAATACATTGTGTTTATCCCCAAAGTAGCTGAATGTCTTGAACATGCTGCAAATCCATGTATGTTTAAGTTACATTGGTTAGTTTTGGGTGCAGAAGCTCTACTAATCTCTTTACCTGCCTGACCCAGAACAGTGTTCTTTGCTGCATATACAGCTGTTCCTGTGGTCCCATGGTGCTTCCAGGAACAGGATTTCAAGAATGGCTCAGTGAGCTGGAGCAGGAAGTGGGAAGGGAAATTGGCAGTGGGAGGGGAAATCAGCAACTATCTCTGTCCCCTCCCAAAAATGCTGCTCCACTGCCTTAACTGATGTTAGTCCAACAGAACAGCACCTTGGATCCAACCCAACTGTATGCATTTTTCAGTGTAATGTATACATGACATTGAACTGGTGTATAAATGTAAATGACATTAAAAGAGCATTCAAGATACAGAAGCATCTTCCGTGCCAGCAATGCAAATGAAGATGACTAAAGCCAATGACAGCAGACAGAATCAAAGAGTAATGCGAATGACTGCCTTAGCTGAAGAATCAATAAACATTTTACTTTGATTCATTCTTATTTCTATCCATGTAATGAGGAAGCAGTTCTAAAGTTCAGTAGTGGTAAAGAATTAAGCCTGCTCTCCCTAAAGAAACACACTCCAGTAATTATGATACACCACAGACATAGCCTAATTTGTCTTTGACCTATTCTGTAATGTATGTAGTTCAATGGTTAATCAGCCCTCTGTACTTGCTTAATGAATGCAATATCCAAGGCTATCATAAATAACTTTGCCATTATTTTATTTTGTGTGCTTCTAAGCCATGATACAAAATAGTGGCCACCCCATATAGCTGCTTTAAGATTTGAAATTGTTAAGTAGGTATCTGTACCATTAATTTCACTGGTGGGTTTCCTTTGAGTTTTAAAAAATGCTTCTTTTTCAAAGCAAATAGTCAGCTCTGGTTTTCCTCCATTGGAACAGAAAGTGTTTCAAAAGAATTTAAGAAGCCAAGAAGTATCATGTTTGTGTCTCCAGGCATAACCTTTCAAAAACAGCAGTCTTCATCATAGAAGGATGCTTGGCTTGCAAACTGCCAACATTTTGTAATTGGCCTCAGTAACCCATTTTGTGATGATATCCACCCCTGTTCTCAAAATTACTGAAGTGTCTACAGACTCAACAAGATTGAAGAGCCCTGAATTAAATGACCACCTTGGCTATGGTGATTAACAATAGACTTGTACAAAGTTCAGCCATATTTTGAAGGTTATCTGAAGTTACATTGGAAAGTTGCATTTTTGGGATGTGTCAAGTTTTAGGTATGCCATCACCTTGCCATGGAGTTGTGAAAGGTCTGTCACATTCAGACTCCAGTTCATTTTTTTTTTGGAAAGTAGATGACAAAGTGCATATTTGGACAGCAAACTAATTGCAAAAACATATCTCATTAGGAATGCTGGATTCAGCAGTACCTTTTCTTCAATTGCCACAGCATTTAATGAGAAGCAGCACAGCACAAGTCATATTACTAGCCTGACAATTTGTTCTAGTGATTCATTATGCTTGTGTTACTGTTGCCGACATGAAAAGACTGCAGAGCATTTTGTCTGATATTACTGCATGTTGACTTCCCGGCTCCATCAAGGTAGCAATAAGAATAAACTGCACCACACGCTTGGTATTTACTCAGCATGCTTTCTTTGGAAACAAACAGCAGCATCAGCTGAACTGATATTCTTTCAGTGAACTGTACTGAAAGGATCTGTCAAAAGACACAGAGCATGTGGCAGGACCAATATGAAGACTAACAGGGAATGGGAAGCTAAAGAGATGTTGAGAGGCCGCCCTTCCTACCTAAAGCAAAGGTGGGGTATAATAAGTATCACTTAGCACAAATGGCTACCATTGTCTTTTTCTTGAGCAAGAGCTTTAGCACAAGTGGGAATTTTGCAGTTGTTGTTGTTATGTGCAAAGTCGTGCCCGACCCATCGCGACCCCATGGACAATGATCCTCCAGGCCTTCCTGTCCTCTACCATTCCCCGGAGTCCATTTAAGTTTGCAGAATTTTGCAGTAGGTCCAGTAGGTTTGCAGAATTTTGCAGTAGGTCCAACCTAATTCTTAAGCGAGCAGCTCCATTTTAAAGATATGGGAAAAGTCCACACAAACAAATTGCAGAGCATTCTTTACAGATAAGCTTGGATGGAAGAAGGCTCCCATAACATTTCAAAACATTGGCCAAGATTTGTATTGCCAGGAACTTTAACATTCTGACAACCCCCCCCCCCCCATGTATTTAAAAGACTCTGTGGGAGCACTCAGCTGTGCATACATTGTTTACAAGAGATGGTGAATCCAAAGTAGCCCTTACTAGGAAGGACACATACTCACTGCTATGATGGCATTTGTGTTTGCTGCAAGACAAAGCGGCTGCGAATCATTGGCGCAGCAGGTGGGCGAGCCAATCATGATGCAGCTGAGTCAGGACCTGTAGGAGTGTGAACACGCTGGGGAGGTGCGTTCAGGCGGTGACATAAGGGGCGGGCTCCTGGGCTCCTATTTAAGGTGCCACATGCTGCAGCTCACCCTCTTTGCCGCAGCAAGCCGCCAAGACAGCTTCCCACCCACCCACCTGCTGTTATGGTTATGGTTTATTGTTCTTTATATTTGTTACAGCAGCAGAATAAAGGAGCACGAGGTGGAGTATTTTGTTCAGGGACCAGTCTGCATACTGGGACCCTGGGTAGGGGATCTCAGTAAGAGACTGGCTAACACTGAGTGCAGCCTTACCCGGCCGGGAAGGTCAAGGGCTCAGAGCCAGGAGGGAGGGATGGTTGGATGAGGTGGATGCCTGGCAATCATTTAACAGGCCTCCTTCCAGAGGAGGTATTGAGGGACAAGGGACCCACCATCCAAGCTGGGAGGGAGGGGGCTTAGGGGGCCCCTTGAGCCCATGTCAGCAGTTGGACGGCTGTGCGGGGGGTTACTCTATACCTTGTGCCAGGCCAACCCTCAGTTCATGTTGGTTTATAAAGCTGCGGCCTTTTTGATTCCAAAGAAAATGACTCGTGTCTTGATACCACACTGCCAGTCAACTGACATTAACTGGCAGCCGCATCAAAACAATTATATTACATAGTGAAATCCAACCAGCACTGGATGCTTTCCCATGTATTCAAGTTTCCACTTAGAAAGAAGACACTTGGAAAGAAGATACTGTCCACCCGATGCATGAGAACATTTCTTGAAACATTTCTTGAAGCTATTACTTGAGATATGATAAAACAAGTGTGTTTTCTTTTTTGGATAGGCAACACTTAGGGTAAGTTTTATTTTCTGAGAAGGACAGCAAAGTACATGTTTAGCAAGGTATGCTCTTGACTCTCATTTTGTATTTTGGGTGGCAAAACTGGGTGCATAACTTCATTTTAAAAATAAAGATTTAATTTAAAATATTCTGCAGCTGTCACTATAATTATCCAAACCAAACAAGGGATGGGCGGGTGGGTCTGTCCTCTGGCTTCTAGTGCGGCAGAGAGGGCAATCTCCGGGCCGCGTGGCACTTATAAAGTGCCCAGCCCCCTCCCTGTCGTGCTGACGTCATCAGCATGACGACATACCTTGCTCCGAGCGCCGCCACGTCTTCCTTGCCTCTCCCATCCGCCACGTCAACTGCGGCCTCATCAAGCCGCAGCCGCTCTTCATTTTTAGTGGTCCTCTTGACTCCCCTTTGTACATAGTTGGGGGCCTGTGTGCATATAATTGAATATAAGTGGACTTTGTCCTTGCAGTCAGAAGATTCAGGGCTGTCCCCATGTAGGTTGTTGTTCCCAAGTTACATTGAGAGCATAGAAGGGTGGAAGTAGCAAGAGCAATCTTCATTCTCTCTAAGCATATCCTTGGAATTTTGAAGTTTATGACCAATCTTACAAATCAGCTATTCAATTTTTCATTGTTATTAAAGCTCAAGGATAAATCCAGGATATGTACTACAGATTGCCTTTTTAATCCAATACCTAAATCCAAGATATGTGCTACAGATTGGCTTTTTAATCCAATGCCTAGATGAAATCCTCTTGTTAAGCAACAACACAGTAGTATTTGAGTCACAGGAGGAGCTGGTTGTTGTCACAATCTCCCTCTGGACATCCATCTGTTACAGCAGCCTAGGCGGTCCTTCCCTTGTCACCGCTGCGGAAATGGCAACTGGTCCAGAGCACGGCCACACAGATTTCCTATTCGATTTATAGCTCATACATAGTTGTTTGTTCTAAGTAGCCAATGCATATTTTTTGTTGTAGAAAAATCAAAATTGAGTCTCTGTTACTTTGAAATTCAGGATGCTTTTTTTAGCAGGAATGTCCAAACTTCTGTCGTTAGTGAAACATCAGTGATTTATTTTAAGAGAATGTATTAGTTTATGAAGCATCCCTCTTGAGTACCGTACAGTTTTGTTGCAGAAGGCCAACCATAAGCAAAGGGATTTTGGATGTTAGCTTATTTACATAGCAGATGGAGTTAATTAATTGTTTATAAAAATAATCACTCAGTGTGTAGAACAGAGAACTGGAGATAGAGAGAGGTGCTCCACAAGAAAAATCCTTTGTGACCTGAAATCCATGAGCAGGGAAGCAGGGAACTTCTTTTCTTAAACAATATCACAGCTAAAGATAAGGAGCAATTTCTGTCATTTGGGCTAAACTTTTTTAGAGCTGCATCGCTACCTACAGAGGGTTTGTATGATATGATGCCTACCATTATGAATCCAAAGTATATTGTTTCATTTTGGCTTTGTTCATTTAAACCCCATGGAATACAAAAGCCACTGTACAGTGAATCAGAACTCTGGTGCATCAAAGTCCGTGATGCATACTCTCACAGACAATAGCTCTCCCGGAACATGCCTTCACCTGACCCTTCAAACTGAAGATGCCGGGAATGAACCTCGGACCTTCTGCATGCAAAACAGAAGGAATACAAATAATCCCCGGCCGCTCCCTTCAACCAAACCAAGCTTTGTTTTTCATCCCGTGCTGCATTTCCACACACAGGTTTTTCCCCTGTAAAATGTTCATGTTTTTCAACATTATTTATTCATCAATTATTTAGTTTTATGCTTTATACACATGCTATTTGTTTCAATGGCACACATGGCAAACATAAAAATTGTATTGGTTGATTTGTTAGGGGTATTTCTATGCAGTTTCTTCAGGGTCCTGCTCAAGGCAGCTTGCAGTTAAAATTACTACAATGTAAAAAATAAAGCCATTAGTAACAAGCTATTGAAATAAGCAGCATAAAACTTTCCATAAAATAGAAGCAAACCATTAACTAGCTCCTAATGAAAAGCCTTAGTAAAAGGATGTGTTTTGGCCTGGTGCCCCCGCCCCCTGTAAAGTAGGCATTGGGTGAGCTTCACGGGTGTGGTACCACCACAGAAAACACCCTGTCTCAAGTTGCCACCCATCTCATCTCTGAAGACACAGGCACAGACAGCAGGGCTTGAAACACAGATCTTAACTGGCAGAATGGCCAGTATTGCATATGACAAAAATATAACATCCAACAACACACAATTCAAGTTATCTACAAAGACGACAGTGAAAAGTGGAGAGTTGAAAGCACTGACCCCCCCCCAAAAAAAATAAGATTACAAAAAGTAACAAAACAGAGAATATTCTTAGTAATCCTGTAACCAGATAAACTGAAGCACTATATCAAGCAAAATAACCCATTTTAAAATTTTGATGTCATGGGGTTGCCAGCCTCCACATGAGACCTGGGCATCCGCCAGAATTACGGCTCATTTCCCGACTACTGAGACCAATTCCCCTGGAGAAAAGGCATACTTTGTAGCATGGACTCTGGGGCATTTTACGCCATGGAGGCCTAACCTGGGGCTTGCAATCCTACCTCCCCAACCTCCTGGCAACCCTACTAATGTATTGAATATCCTTTTTCCCTATCTAGTAAACTTATATTTCATACATAGTTGCTAAGCCTAAGAAGCTGATGCAAAACCTTTTCTGAAAATACTGCTTGCTGTTACAGCACAAGGATTGGCCAAAATCAGAAATTGACTCAAAAAAGGATTTAGTATGTGCTGCCTGTTTCATAGCTCTTGTTGTTTATTTAAAACAAACCTTTGCATCTTCCCTGATCCTATTTCTACTCTCATAAGCTTATAGAAAAACCTGTCCTGCCCCAAGACCTTGTCTCTGATGCCTCACTATGCAGTCCTGCCCTCTGTGTTATATTCCTATTTGCAATAGGTTGTTGCTGGTGCTAGGAAGGGGGGGGGGGCATCCTTAAATTAAGTCATAATGAATTTCATCTCTGATATTCTCTCTGCCTCTTTGTATAGAGCTCCCACTGATATCAGTAGGTGTTCTGCATATTGAAGGAGAATAGACTATCAGAACTGAGATCAATCATGCAGATCAGAAAGAAAAGATTCCCTTCAATGTGGAATGGAATAAGAAATGATGCATGTTTCAGAAGGGGGCTTCGTTATTCATTATAGATAACCTCTTTTTATAGTGCTTAAAGCTTTCTTCCTAAAAATTCAGTGGCTGTACTCCGGGCACAGTATTTTAAGACCATAAATTTTACTATTCTTGCTGAAGTTTCCTCGTGCCTAATGGTGTTATTTGTGCTACATAACTTTCCCTCCTTTTGCCTCAGGTTTGAAGAGGGAAAAGAAAAGTTGGTGGAAAACAACATTAGGCAATATTCTCTTTGAATGGGACACCTGCCGTACTGGTTGGTGCCTGTTGTGGAATATTTAGCATGGATTCATTATGGCCCAGTATCCTGGAGCTTGTGAAAGAAAAACATAACTAATTCTATCAAAGCGCAAGGGGGGGGGGGGAAGAGTTGAGAAAAGTTTTTAGTAAAACTTTTATTAGCTAGAACTAAAGCACTGGTCCTCAACATTGCTCCTAAGGTCTGGGTGTTCCCTTAAGGGCCAATAGAAGTCAATTAGTGGTAACAAACTTTAGCAGAACAGGAAGCAACGATCTCAACATTAGAACAAATCTTGAAAGGTAGTATCAATGAAGAGGTGTTTTGGGGGCGATCATTTGAGACTGCATTCCAATCTTTTCCCTTTTAAGTCATCACAAAGTACAGCTAGGACTTCACAGAGTATATCTGTGTGGATATTTTCCTCATTCCTACTTGCGGAATTCCAGAACATGAACTTACATCTATCTGGCAACCTTACCTCCTCTCTGCAATGTGTCCATTAATTCCTTGGTGAAGAGTTTGACCTGTTTGCCCTATGTAAAAAACAGAGGAACATTGTTGGCACTTGATGGCATATACTAAGTTTGAAGATGAGCAGGTGTATAAGCCTTTGATGATATACCTCAAACGCTCCAGTCTGACATCAAAAGCCACAAGATTGAAAAACCTGTACGGGAACACTTCAACCTTCCAGGACATTCAGTAAAGGACCTGAAAGTAGCTGTTTTATTACAAAGAAAGGGAGATTGCAGAAATGCAAGTAATTACAACACTCAATACTTTGACATACCCTGGACTCAACAAGGATAAAGGTTTTTTATCTCACTATACATGCTAACCTTATGTAACTTGTGTATCCACATTCCTCACAATTTATTTTAATTGGGATTATGTGACTGTTAGTAATATATAATGTAATTTTGATTTCTACTTCCTGGTCCCAGGAAAAGATAGCTGCCAGCTTAGCTTCTACTTGTAAGAAAGTTTCAAAATTGGAATGGAAATAGATGGGGCCAGCAGTAAATAGTAGGGTGTGAGCCGTGGATCACTGGCTTTGACAGTTTTATTTCTGATATGCCCTTGTGAACTACAAATGGGTTCGATTGGCTGGTTTGGCAGAGAGTTATCATATGGCTGTGTTTGGATGCTGTGACACAGTTTACTAATGTAACAAGATTAACTTTTGCTTATATATTCCTACAGTTATGATGGTCAGTTCTTAGTCTGAGGAAGAGTGCTTGCACTCGAAAGCTCACGCTTTGAACAACTCTTTGTTGGTCTTAAAGGTGCTACTGAACTCTGATTTTATTAATGGCAAAGAGGAGAGATGGAGATAGGTTCCTAACTACATCTCTCGTTCAGAGAGACTGGTACTTCCAAAAAGAAGGACATTACCCTAAGAGTAACAACTTGGAGACAGACAGGGAACAACACTTAACAGGAGAGAAAGTACAGACCTCATTATCCCATTTACTTCTTGCTGTCTCCTTCAGGCTCTTTTCTTTTCTTCGTTTTACACCAGACATTGTCTTTTCCAGCACCAACACCTTAGTAATATCACCTTAGTAATATCTTGGTAATATCACTTATTCATCTGACTTTCTACACCTCTTACTGAAGAAAGAGCAAGAAGGAAGAAAGGAAAATAGAGAGCAATCAGACTTAGCTGTGGGCTAACTAAAAACAGATTTTGGCAGTCAGAAGCCTGAGCACCATTATGTCTGTCACTTGCATTAGGAAGCCTGACTATCCTTGACTTCCACCACTGCCCTCTTGCTCTCCCCACTACAAGGCAGAGCAAGTAGAGTGAGCAGGCTCTGTGCAGGGGAAACAACAACAGGTGGGAGGAAGGAAGGATTCTGGGTGGGGGTGGGAAGGACCAGGGAGGAGGGCAAGTGAGGGCAGGGGGAATGCGGGGGAGCAGTTTGTGTGTGTGTGTATCTGAGAGAGGGGGAGGGGGGAACAAGGAGCTCCAGAGCAGGTATGTGTTCCACATACCTAGCAAGATTCAGGCTGTCACTGATTTTTAGAGATAGCCACTGATTCCTCTTTTTGTCTCTTAAAAAGGGGGAATTCTCATTTCTCTTTGAAGAGAAATCGTGCACTTTTTTTGGGATAGATCCAGCCCTTACAGTTATTTAATGTTAGAAACCAAAGGGTGGTTCTATATCATGAGAAATACAGCTGCGGCCTTCAGCAAGCGACTGCCATTGTGATGAGCTGAGGATCCTGACAAACAAAGAACCAAATGGGCTTCTGCATGTGTGCAGCCAGCTCTCACAAATTCCTGCAAGAGAAGGGGGGGATAATGAGTGGAAGATTTAAAAGGAGGCTGGCATATCCATGCAGTCTCCTTCCCGTCCCTGTTCCTGCTGGCCGGCTTCTTGGCTTCTTCACACTTGGTGGTGGTTTGTATGGGAGTGGATCCTTAGTGGGGTGCAACCTGTTTCTGCAGGCAGGTTGCTGCCCATGGGTGGGAGCTTCCTTAAGAAGCTGCACATGTGATCAGGGGGGCACTTTCCATCTGGGGAGTTGCCTACATCACATGGCAGGGTGGCTGGGAGAGCTCCAATAGAGGTTGATGCCCAGGGGGCTTTCCTGTGCTTACCTTCCCAGTTTCCAGCAAGCCTGATGGTTAGGAGGAGCTTGGTCGGCTGGTCACTCAGCCCCACAGGCAGGCCTGCTGAGGGGTTTTCCCTCCCTGTGGAACTGCTGTATGCTGGCAGCAGCAGGGGAGGGGTGGTCAGGATCTGCTCTCCTCACCTTTGGTGTGCCTTCGCTCATGTTTATTAAATTAAAACTGTGGCCAGTTTACGCCAAAAGAAAAAACCTGTGTGTTGGTATTCTTTGTGTGCCAAGGACTGCCCTCCTGCCTCACAATGGGAAGAAGACACCACAGAACGTCTATAGAGTGAACTTTTTGGGAGGTTGATTCAGCCCTTACAGTTATTTAATGTTAGACACCATAGGGTGGTCCTATGTCTTGAGAATGGGAAACAGACACCATAGAACGTCTATAGAGTGAAATCCTGACATTTTGCAGGCCCTCCCTTCCTGGCTCTCCTCTCTTCCAATTTCTTTTTTATCAAAACAAAATTGCTTAGAAACAGACTCCAGATACCAAAAAAACAGTTGAGAAAAAGAAACAGGTTGCTGGATTTCAGGGGGAAATTGGCTAAAGAATAATTAACAACACGTGTGAGATAAGATATACCACTGTTAAAACTCTTTTCTACTTGGAAATTTAGCACAGAGAAAGTTTCTACCCTCCCCATCTCCTACAGTGCTAGAGTTGAACTTGAAGGCAACTACCACAGGGGAGCATTATTTTTAACGTACAGCCTAATAAAAAGTTCTGGAGAGCTTGAAAGCTTACACTCTGTTTTGCGTTGTAAGACTTCTTTGCAAGCCATCCAGGCAGGACTGGCTGAGTTGCACCAGTGGTGGGAGAGATGGCCATAATACTCTAGTAGTATGAATGTGTTTGTGCTTGGTGTGATGATTGTCAGGATCAGTTCCTGTTCTCTGCCATTATAATTGTAATCGTACAGTGAACCTATCTGTCTCCATCTTGGTTGCCACAGATGTGCTGTGTCCTTGCTGAAATGTTCCCATGTAACCATTTCCTTTCTTGTAGTGTCCCTTTGATTCCCTGTGCTTTAATCCTTGCATTTTCACACTGCATATTCCCCCCCACTGGGATACAATGTTGCCTGGGGCTTGTGGTTCCTACAGACAGCTTATCGGCGGTCCGGCGGCGCCGGCCTGGCCAAGATCACGCTAACTTCAACACCTTTGGCAGGAAGTCCAGGATGGCACCTGGGTGAGGGAGCGCCCCCACCCCTGGGAACACTCAAGTTTTGGGCGGGAGAAAAGTATTGATAAGTGCTCGCTGTATTTGTATCAGGCAGATTTGACTTCTAACGTTTTAGTTTACTGAGCTACTCTCAATTAAAGCTTTCTTTCTACAGAAGTTTTGTTGTGAGCTTTGTCAGCACTTGACAATGATGCACAGGACGCATAGTGGCTCTTTTGGTTGACAAATATGGCTCTTCATGAACCATGAAATGAGTACCACTGCCTCAAACCTAGTGATTAATTGTTGTTCTAGAAGCTGTTGGTTAGTTGATTCCCTTCCCACCCACCCCCTGTAAGCCACAGAAATACTGAGGACTCTAATTAAAAGAGGTGTGGATATGTTTCATTGAAATTACCCTTTAACCATGGAAATAAATCACATTTTAATGACTGGAAATAGCTTAGGAATTTGGAAAAGCCATTTTCCATACTCTCCCAGCCGTGATTAACCATGTGCTTTTGAGAAGGAGTGTAATATGTTAGGGAAACATTTTGTTAGGGATTGCATTCCAGCTAGCATGGCCTTTGTGGAAACCTCTATTAGTTTTATTGGGAGTTGCATAGATTTCCTGTACAAGCCCTATTGAAATTAATGCAGCAGTGCTTTTCTTCCAGCTACATAATGCATAGTCTTTCTTTAATGTGGAGGAGGAGATTGGCTGTAGAGAGAAAGTAATAATTTCCATAAATTCTATCTGCAGTGTTCATTCATTTATATTTCTCATTCAGACAATTTCATTCTATGCTTTTTTGTTCCTTTAAGTGAGAACAAACCTTTGTCCATACTTCTTGCCATAATTTGACCTTTCTGAAATTAAAGAGACCATATTTTCTTTCAGATATATAAGCAATTTCTAAGTTTGTTCTGTCATTTTCCCCACACTCTCGATCTCCTGTAATCAGCCATTAATCTGGAAGAAAAAAAGTTTTGGGTTTTTTAAAAAAGAAATACAGAGATGCCTGTGAGTTTTAGCACAATGAATACCAAAGTCAATGTCTGCTTTTTCATGCTTTGTAAAATGTCATAGATCAAACTTCATGTTGGGTGATGTTTAGATGTCACATCAAGATGAATTTAAAGCTGAATGTGTGCATGAAACTGGCCCCTTGGCAGGTTCACATAGATATTTCTCTCACACACAGACACTTATACACACATTTATTTATTTATGTATTGCATGAACCACCCTGAAAAAATTCTGGTTTAAAAACAGCTTTGATTACCTATTGACATGTGAATGCAGTTAGATTGAGTAGGTTTTAATCCAGGTTTAGAATCCAGTTGGTGAGTGAAAGTTAACTCTGGTTAAGTTGCACAGCTGTAGCCCAGATTACATTAATACTCATAAATAAGAGCAATAATATTCATAATAGACATAGCAAAGCAACAAGTGGTGGGTCAACTTCTGCTAGTTACTCTCTGTGTTTTGAGCCCCAAAACTGAACTGTTTTATAGACAATCTGGCAATAAATCAGGTTTATGAACATTTAGTCTGCATGTTGGCTTCATTTGTTTTAGGAAATGTTCATGCTGCCTCTCAGGAACCTGTTAGACTTTGTCTTTAGCAAGAGTCAGCCACTGATTGTCATAAAAAGGGTTAACTGTATGTTGACACCTGTTGCTAGTAGAAACAGACAAAGTGGGTCATGTTAAGAGTTTACACCAGGGGTAGTCAAACTGCGGCCCTCCAGATGTCCATGGACTACAATTCCCAGGAGCCCCTGCCAGCGAAAGCTGGCAGGGGCTCCTGGGAATTGTAGTCCATGGACATCTGGAGGGCCGCAGTTTGACTACCCCTGGTTTACACCATTGTCTACATGTCCTGTTCGCATGTATGCAACTGTAAACAGAAGAGAAAGAATTTTCCTTCCTCCCTTTGTTTTCTTTAAACTGCTTTAGACAGAGAGGGTCATCCAACTTGAAGTTTAACTGTGTAACATCCATACTATTACTATCTCCAGGTACCTATTCGAGTCTTCTACAAAGTCTTCACCTGACTCACCTGTTAATGGGAACTGGTGCTGGCTGTCACCTTCAGATTGGTGTTATATTACCTAATCCCCCAATGATTTCTCACAGTGTTTTAATATGGGACAAAATGAAACCCTGTGGGATCCCATAGCATAAGTTCCATTGGAAGAATTAGCAGTCAACTAGCTCTGCCATCTGAAATTGCTCCGTCAAGCAAGAGTGGAATACCAAAGAATGATCCCTTCCTCCTGATTCAACCCCCCTCTCAAAAAGTAAATCATGGAGTTGGATGCCATATAGAAGTCCAGGACAGTCAACAGGAACAGTCAACACTCCCTCATCACTTTCCTGGTGAAGATCATCTATCAATGTGAGCAAGGCCATTTCCATCTCAAAACCAAGCCTAAATGTGGAATGAAATAGGTCTAAATCATCCGTCTTTTCCAAGACCACCTGAAAGTGCATGACCACCGCCCACTCAAGCACCTTGCCCAGCAATTGAATGTTGACCACTGGACAGTAGTTGTTCAGATCACTGTTCAGGGATGCCTTCTTCAGGAAAGGTTGCATGACTACCTCTTTTCAAGGCAGTCAGAACTACACCCACCCACAGTAAGGTATTTATTACTTCCCAGACTCATTTAACTAGCCTAAGCAGACTCAGTACCAAAGGCCCCAGAAAACAAGGTTCAAATCTAGACATGGTGGATACTTATAAGCAGCTTGTCCTCTTCATCAGGCCTATCGAATGAAAATCATTCATATAACTATACTTCTCTTCAGTGCCACCCTAAGAGTAAACTGCACCATCTGCGGAATCTTAGTGTTATGATATCTCAATGCATCCCTAGGAGCAAAGCTAAAGATCTGAACCTAAAACACTTCTCCTAGGTCAAGACCTCTTCATTGGTCCATATAGATCATGTCTTCTTCCATTCCTTCTATTAAGTGGGCTAGAAGGCCCAGTACTGTAAGAATTCCACTGAAAATTAGAGGGCTTTTTATCCCCCTCCCCCCCAAATTAAGAATTAGGTTCCAATGAGTCATCAGGAAAATACCAGGTACTTGGGATATTTAAATTTGGAAAGAGAAAATATCCGTATAGTGTGCACAAATTGATAGTTACCGAAAAATTCAATTCCATCATTCTTCTTAACTTGTAATTTCTATGTAAATATTTTCACTCTCCATATGTAAGATCAATGTAGCTGAGTCACAATAAAATCAGAGTCCAGTAGCACCTTTAAGACCAACAAAGATTTATTCAAGGCGTGAGCTTTCGAGTGCAAGCACTCTTCATCAGCTGAGTCAGTTAGGGCTGGTGAATTGCGTGTCTTCCATTCAGAACATTCAACTCCTTTTTAACCAGCCGTGATGGACAGCAATAACAATATAGGTTTCTAAGTGATGAAGTAAAAGTAACAAGAGAGTAAAGGGTTGAAAATAGTCGGCAGACAGAGTCAGAGCAACCGGCTACTCTGAGCTTCTGATTGACCAACAACAATTGAGGGTTTTTTTACTGACTGCCAATCCACATGAGGACAGATGTTTGGCAGTGTCTAGACAACTAGGTCAGATGTTTGGCAGTGGTAATTTGGGTAATGAGGTGTTAACTTCCAAACTAGGCCAAATTGGTAGGAGAGGAGAAGGATCCCTGCCTAGTTAGAAGGGGGAAATTTGGTGTCTATTTCCTCAGATTTGTGTGTATGAGAAAGAGCTTCAGACTCCTCAGTAGGTAGTGAGATAATAGCATATCTAGGAAGGGAGAAAGTGGAGGTACTAAGAAAGAGTGCCCACTTTCTAGGAGCCAGGGAAGTTCTATGAAACTCAAAAAGACCAAGGATCAACACCGTAATGAAACCTCTATGTTTTCCCTGCTTCTTTGGCCTTTCTTTTACGCAGAATTCTATGGCCCAATATTTTTCAAATCTACTAAATCCAATGCATTGTCATGCATTCATGATGGCTAGTATGAATATCTTTCCATCAGCAGTAGTTAGATACCAAAATATATCTATGGAACACAGAATATGTGCCTGCCATCTTGACGAACCTGAAACAATTACACACATTATTAGAATCATAGAGTTGGAAGGGACCTATTCATGTGCATGTTCACACTCTACGGTTTGCCTTAGACATACTGGTGGATCTGAACCAGCCCTAGAATTGTTTAGTTAAATTCATAGAATCATAGAGATGGAAGGGATCTCCAGGTTCATCTTGTCCAACCCCCTGCACAATGCAGGACTTTAAAACTGCCTGCCCACCCCAATTTCATGTCCAAGTGATCCCCCACCAAAAAAATCTCCATAATCCAGCCTGGCCTGGAGGAAATTTACCTACCGTCCCACAGTGATGATCAGCAATTCCCTAAGTGTGCAGGAAAGGCCAAAAGAGACAAACACTGGCACATCCCTTCCTGCCCATTAAGTTATCTATTATTTTGCAGGTAATAGTCCCATTTAATTGGACCTATCTTGCAAGCTCATAATGATCCAACTGTTGATGAGATTAAATATTTATCAGCTGATAAGATCCCTGTTACGACAGAGTACATTGCAGAATTTTTAGCTATTGTATATTGGCGAAAGATTCAGACTGGCTAATTGTGACCTTGGATTGTATATCATACATACTTTATACTTTATACATCACTTAATAGGAGGAAACTTTTAAAATTTTTATTCCATTATATTTGGAATTACAGGCATTTGACAGTAACTAGTATTTATTATTTAATTTTTTTTTTACTGCTGTTTTCTTGTTTATTATTATATAAAGTATTATTTAATTTTATTGTAACTAAAACTTTTTATTATGCCAATAAAGATTCCATACTCTGTATACCTCACAGCAGTGGTCCCCAACCTTTTTCAGGCTGGGGACCAGCGGCAGCAGGGAGGATGATTGCCCAGCCGCGCATGCGCGAAAGTGCCACACATGCACGCTTTTGGACCGTGCATGGCGCAGGTGCGTGTGCGTGGCCCTGCTTCCCTCTCCCCCCTCCCACAGTAAGAAGCTTGCCGGGCTGCAAGCTTGTGGCCTGGGAAGTTTCTTACTGCGGGGGGGGGGGGAGCCACGGCCCGGCACCTGGCCACAGCCCGGTGGTTGGGGACCACCGCCTCACAGTTTAAAAGAAATCTTAACAACTGAAAGAAAACCTATGAACATCTAAAAAGCCTGTAACAAAGAACTTGAAACGGGAAAATAACTGATTTGTATGAAAATCTTGATTACCTCATTCAAACTACCCTATCCCGCTTTTTAAAATAAAATCTTTCATTGGTTTGTTGTTAAAAAATGCTCAGTGCCTTTTTGATGAAGATGAAGAAAAAAGTCTCTACAGCTCCCCAAAAGTTAAAGCCAAAAGATCTAGCACTGACAGGATGGGACAGTGAGCTTCATTATGATGAAGGAACAGTGCTCAGACATTTTGGAAAGAAAATTTACCTCAGTGTAGGGAAGGGTATAGAGAAGATCATCTACCAGCTGAAACAGCTTTCCTTGTTTGCTTATAGAAGCAGAGGTATGGTGCTGCTTTCATAGTTTGAGTCAACAGGTCACCCATGACTTTGTACATTCAAGAGCTGTATTTAAGAGGCAGAAAGAACTATACGCAATCCAGGTTCTAGAGCTGGAAATCTTGATGAAAGAAGAATCCAGCAATACAAAAAGCTTTCCGCTGCTCTTTTGACTTAACTTCTAGTTTCTTAAAAGGATTGCAGTCTATCCCCTGGATTATATTTAGAGAAGCATGGAACAGCAGATACACACACCAGTCCACTCCAGAGCTAATTTGTGAAAAATGGATTATTTTGCCAGATGTTCAGCATCAGCCCAGATTGTCTCAGCTTCTCATGCAATGCCTGCTGTGAGCTATTTCCACACCCATTTTCTTAACTGACCTTGATAAAGACTAGGACAAACTCTTGCTGGATGACTAGCAATGCCTCAGTCTCCATCTGACTTCTGGGTTGCTGTCTGTCTTTTCATTTATAAATTGAGGCAAGGAATTGAAAAATTTTAACCATTTCAATGTCTTTATTGTCAACCTTAAAACTGCAGAATTCCTTAGTAGTTATTATTTTTGTAATCTTGATATTCAGCTGTAATCCTGCTTTGCACTTTCTACTTTAACCTTCATCAGGAGTTGTTTTACATCTGTGCTATTTCCTGCTAGCAACGTGGTGCCATCTGCATATCTAGAATTGTCAATGTTCTTCCCTTTAACATTCCTAATTCACTTCACCTTCATATAAATTTAATCCATCCAGCTTTCTTTATTATTTGTTCTGCATATAGATTGACCATGGAACCACAGCCCTTGTATTCAAAATAGGTGATATCTTCTGAAAGTATCAGGAAATAAGCAGATATCTAGCCATTACAGGCTGGATGAATCGTATTTTCATTCCACTCTCAGAATACCATCAACTTCATGTCAAAGCCAGTTTAGGACAATGTCTAATTTGAAGAGGACTAACATCAATACCAGTAGGGTTTGTTCGGGGGTGGGGTGGGGTGGGGAGTGTTAACTGAAAGAAATGGGCAGTTCCTTCTCTCCCCTCGTACCCTCATGTAACAGCATGAAAGCAACTTATCTAGGTTGATGTAAAATTGTCTCTTTTTATTAAATGACAGTTTCTAAGCTTAATTAGATCTTTGGGTGTCTGTCTTTGTAAACAAGTGCATTTTAAATTTGCATAAAATATGCAAGATGCATTTTGCAGAAACAAAATAGAGAAAATTTTGACACATTACATAAATATCATGCAATTAGATGTCGGGTACACACGCGCACACACACACACGCACGCACGCACACACACACACGTTTTGCTTGGGCTTACTTGAAGGACTGCACAGAATCATGCCAGTAGAGGATAAAACAGTCTTAAAATGAACAGTACTGTTGAAATGTCATGCTTATTTTTATTTTTGTTTTCTTTTGTTACAATGACAGTCCATCCGCAGATGAAATTCACACTTTAGATGGTGAAAATAAAACCAATTCAAGTGACTTACCTATGAAAAAGTCCCCAGAGACCAATGCAGGGAGAGGAACAGGGAAGTACAGTGTTCCTAGTTAATAGCATCAGCTGCAAAATAGAAACAGTTGTTACATCTCTACCTTCGCTGGACACTAGACATTCACTTTGGTGCTGAATCCTGCTGTCCCCACAGATGCAGAAGGTAAAGAAAGGAGGGATGACTCTGGAAGAACAAGTATTTGGGCAGCTATTTCCATTCCGTGGTTCCTACCCTATTTTTTGTTTGATTTTGCCACTATTTCTATACTTGTTAGTATTCCTATGTTGTTTTGTTATTCCTTGGTAACCCATGATATATACAAAACAAGAGTAATTATTTTTAACATTTTAACAGTCTCATCTAGGGAACCCACGACTTTCTGCCACAAAACTTATATGCATGACTCAGGATTGTGGAGATATTTTTCAAGTATGTCCAGGTTGTATACATTTAGGCCTCTAAGTAGTATGTTCAGATCTATCTAGGGTTGTTAAACTCCAATGGAGACTGGGGATTTTCTGGCATTGCAGTTGATCTTTTGGAAGGTGGATATAATGGCATTATACCCCACTACATTTCTGCTCCTCTCCAATTTTCACCTAAGCCAGGCTCCACCCTAGAAAAATCTCCAGGAATTTTCCGATTCAGAACTGGCAGCCTTAACACACCAAGTTCTTTTCTGTGACCCCACCTTGAAATGGGATATTCCAAGATTTTGCAGAACATTGTCGATGTCTTTAGCTCTTTCCCATTGTTCTGATAACAGTAACAAAAAATCTATTTTATTTATTTTGTGATTGAATACCCTAGATCAGTGGTTCTCAACTTTGGGGTCGGGATCCCATTTGGGGTCACCTGGCCCCTTCCCAAGTGTCACCAGGTTGTCCGCTGCCACAGTGGCGGGTGGCAGCGTGTGGTGGCAGTGGGTGTCGGCATGTGGAGGCATATGGTGGTGACGGTGGGCAGAGGTGGCGACCAGTGGAGATGGGCAGAGGCAGTGGAGCCATGGCAATGGCTGCCTCCATGCCGCCTCGATTGTTGTGCACATGCATGCGCACATGCGTTTCCAGTGCCACACTGGCTCCTGCAGCTGCCCAGCCTGCCTAGAGGGTCACACTGGCGCCTGCCAAAGAATGTGCCGAAATGCTTCGCTCAATTATTTTCAGAGCTGGCAAGAAAGCAACCCCCTCCCCACATGGGCCCAAAATCACCCTATCCCACTCGACTCTGTCTGGCAAGCCCCGCGTGCTCTGCAGCTGGACTGCTGCAGAACTCCCCCACTGTTAAAAAGAAGGGAGAAAGGAGAGAAGCGGCGAGCCAAGAGAGCAAGACATGCGCCCAAGCTCGGCCCAGAGCAGGACAGCGAGCAATGTGGATGCGGTGGCGGCGGCGGCCCCTCCTCCGGGCAAGGCCCTTGCCTCCCTCCAGTCCCCTCCTGTGAGGGGTCACCCATGGCCATGGCTGGGGGGCCCGGTGGAAGTGCATCCGCAGTGCTAGCTGGCAGCTCCTCTGGCTGGGTCCCCACTGGACTTCGGTGCTGAAGTTGGGCTCGCTGTGTAGAAAAGGTTGAGCCCTAGATAATCCTAAATGATATATCAAAGGTCACAAAATATCAGTTCTGTATCTGGACAGGAACCAGGATGTGATACTCCCACAGCAGACTTGGAAAGGCTGGTTAAGAGCAACACAAGGATTCCTGCCACAGAAATAATGCTCAGTCTGGTTACATTTAAACACACTCTTGCCTTGTAGGTTCTTTCACTCTGTATACCATTACAAATCTCAGCATCACCATTGTGATGCTCTTTTTTCTGAATCTTCTAATGCTGCTGTCAGTACTCCTATTGCAGAAGCCGAGTTGTGTAGATCCAGTAATATATTAGCCATGGTAAATTGGTGTTTAATTGTCTCCTTCAGCAGAAAATATATTTTGCAGGAGCTAGACAGTAGACCTCTTAAAAATGTCACTATTATTCAGGGGCACCCAAGACCTTTAGAAAGTCATAATTCATGAGCAATGTGCAAAGCATTGCTGGGAATTTGCAAAGCATAAGAGGTTAAACTGATAGCAAGACATGCAATGTGTATAGGATGACTGTGCCATAATGGTTTCTTCTGGTATTTGTTAGCTGTAGTTTTTTATTCACTAAAAAGATACATCATCTGTGGGAATAATTCAGCAATGCAGCTGGAAGAAAAATAAATCTTGAGTACATAGCAACAGCTGTTTTGACCTGTTGTATTCTTCTGTGAGTGGTTTAATAATTTTAGATCACCGAAGTGCATGTATACAACTCGATGAAATACATACTTGTGCCCAGGAAAATTATTAGATTTACAATGCAATCCTAAGCAGATCTTTTTAAGTCCATTAATTTCATAAATGTAGAAGGATGTGACTATTTTGAAGATTGCACTGTTAGACCTATTATTCACGGCAGTGGCTGTGCCAGGCCGCTGATGGTTCCTAGTGATGGGGCAGCATGCCCCACTACTTCCTGGGAACGCACAGGGGTAGGAATACCCTCGTGCACGTAGACTGCCCCAATACTGTGTGTGTGCACGCACAACACCGGGGCCTGAAGGGTCCACCGCACCATGCAGCAGCAGTGGCAGTAGGGGGGAGTGGGGGTCATGGGGACCCTACCACACAATGGTGGGATAGCGGCATGCTGTTGTGGGGATACCATCATGGGGTTGGGAAACCACCTGGTTCAGCTCTGCAGCTCTGAAAACCGACTGAGGCATTTGGTTCCCCGCAGGGACACCGTAGGTTGGGGGAGGAGCTGGGTCTTGAAGGCCGGGTTCTTCCCTTGTGCATGGGGCTGACCTGGCAGGGCCGCTGATGGCAACACAGGGAAGATGGAAGTATCTGCATTCCCTTACTGCAGGCTATCTGAGGCCCTGATTTGAACCAGGGTTGTGTGAAAGCTGGGGTGGCGGTGACATGCACAAGCAGGGATTAGCCCCACTGCCCTGTAGCTACTAACCTGGCTTTCCCACCCTGTTCATAATCAGTCTTAGTGACATATTCTTGCAACCCGAAGAGTTTAAGGGAAAGGTGCATTCAACATTTATTTGTTTGTTTGTTTGTTTATTTATTTCCCACCAAACTCGGGCCATGCCGGCTCGTGGGGTTTACAATAAAACGATAAAATCGCATAAAACAGAAGAAAAAATATACAATCCCATACCCTGGTGATAGAACTAATCTAATCCCTTCCTCCCTTCTTTGCACACCCAACCTTAGCCACCTGCAGTCCCAAACTACCATCTTGGGAGTTAACTCCCCTTGAAGTCAACTTGGAGACTCAAGTTAGTGCAGAATGCTTGACTATTTTCCATTTGCTATTGAACCACCTTTCTTCCTACTTGAAAATATAGTTTACTCCTGAAAATGTAAAAAAGTCTTGTCCACAGCAAGGGTGGGGGGGGGGGAGTAAGTGAATACACATACAAGTCTAACAAGATCTGTCTTGTGTAGTGTTTTATCAGTGCATAGTTGTGTATATGCAAAAGAAATCATAATACAATCATTAAGAGCAATGTTCACTATGTGGGTATGATTTGTCTCTTTTCTGATTGTACTGAGTCTCTCAAAACATGGTAGGCCCAACACATAAAAGACATCAAAATTTGGACTCAAGCATTTGCACTGATCCAGATCCATCATTACTGCTGTTGAAGCAAGCTAATGCAGGAGAAAAAAAAATGCTTTCTGAAAACTCAGTTTATCTCAGATAGCACCAACACTGACTTTGCTGATCCAGCCTCCTGGATGGTGATTTTGAGAGCAGAATAATACATTCGATATAGGTCTCCCCTTGAAGTCAACTTGGAGACTCCAGTTAGTGCACAATGCTTGACTATTATCAGGAAACAAAATGTCAATTTATTATTATATTTATATACCGCCCTCCCCGAGGGCTCACGGCGGTTTACAGGAAACAGGAAAAGATACAGATAAACATATAGTAACAGGTGATAACAGTAATAACATTATAATAATAACATGATCATAACAATAACATTAGAAAATAGAAATTGCAAGAGCCTCAGCTCAATTCTTAAGGTAAGGCCGATTAGTGTCAGTCGTAGTGGGGGGGGGGGGGCACAAAGTCTGCCAGCCAAATACAAAGGGTGGCTGTTTTATCTTCTCAAAACAAAACAGTGCTCCAAGGAGAATCCACCCCCAATGCTCATGTTTCGCCCCATCAGGCTTCTTCAAGGGGCAGAGCAGTACCATAAATCAGTATGTCTATGAATCAAATAAGGCTTCTAATGTAGTGACACACCTTACCACTAATAAATCTTGAAGAGCATGACCAGTTTTTCAAAGTTAAACAGGAAAAATGGCCTTTTTGTGGGAAGGAAACCTCAGCATGCAGTAAGGAAACTAAGGAAATCCAATAATTTTAAGTGTAAAGGGATCACGTTTTGTTACATTTGTTTGGGACATGCAATTACCTGGCTAGTGAGGAACATGAAAAAGATAACACAACTAGTGCAGGCCCCAGGAGGACTCAAAGGGAATAAAAAGAAATAACAAGATGAAGTAGAAAACACCATCAGTAAGGGTAACTGATAGAAAGGAAGAAAGCAAACACACAACAGCAACCAGCAGATACAACTATATGGGCAAAGTTCTTGAGCCACATATTATTATAAGAGGTTCATTATAGAGAGGGGGGAGGGAATGATGTCTATTCCCCCACAATACACAAGACTTAGGGCCAAATGAGATGTGACAATATCCTCATGTCCACCATGGGGCACCACTGATGTTCTAAATTCTGCAAACTGGGGCACTCTTGTTTCCTCCCCCATGCTTATCAAGTGTTGAAATGGCCGTACACATACCTCAGGGCTGTTTTGGCACTTGAAAACACAGGGTAAGGAGAGTGTCTCAGCCTGTATGCTATGGGCCCACAGTATTTTAAAATCACTTTAAAATGGCTGCAGCCCCATAGCAGACACAGGAACTGCAGTCATCAAGTCTTTGGGATATATCATTTCAAAGGAATATTCTAGAAGAAGAGTGCCTCTTAACTCTTGATACTAACAGCAGCTGGCAACTGAAGATGTTTCCTTTTGGTGTTTATGATGTAAACTGTTTTTCTTTATTTTGGCATTTTGTATGTATCATTTTGAAATCTTTGATGAGATAAAAAATTCATAAGCTTCTCAATGTGTTCAGATTCAAAGACAGCAAAACTAGCATTTTAGTAAAACTGCTTGAAATGGATGCATTTTTAAAAGGGTGAATCTTAGTGTGAATTAAAAATTCAGAACATTTGAGCAAGAGATATCTGTTGTATGAATTCATCCTGAATCACTCATGAGAGCATGATAATGTATATAGTATTGGATTCAGAAATCAGGATCCAGTAACCAAAAGCACTTTGGGGACTAAGAACTGGGAAAGAAAGCAGATGAGGGAAATTTAGGATTTTAGACAGCCCCTTTTTCCTACTCAGTTGGAGATTTTTCTATGAATGTGCCAAACCAATGTTTGAAAGCAAGTTCAATTATTAGAAAGCCAGGGTTAGCTTTTCTCATTCTGATGGGCACGTACTCATACAAAACTCTATCGTTGCTGTTTAATGTGAAGGAAAAAATCTTAGAAGCATATGTCTGTCACTGATATTTCTAAATTAAGATGTGCCAAATGCGTGTCTTTATGTGTGTGCGCGCGCGCAAGAGAGAGAGAGAGAGTGCGTTCCCTTCGGTCTCTTTTTGATAATCCTTATTCTTTTTTATTCATTCCCTAAAGCCTTTAGTATGAAATCTGAGTTAATTTATTAAGCCCCTGTGGGCCATATCCAATATGGAAAATCTCTGCTTGAACAATAGATTGAAAAATGAAAATGCTAAATTACAGGTTGAGATGAGGAGTCTACAGTCATTGAGTGCTATGATTTCCCCTCAAATTAATGATTTGAGAATAACAAGAATGTCAAGGAGCAAATCAGCGCCAAGGACAAACAGATGACAGGAACAACTAACATAAGGTTTAAAAAAAACCCTCTAGAATGAAGTTTTGCTTCATCTTAAATGCTCTAGGCCTAGATAGCTCTTAAAAATGGTTTCTTTACTGATGGAAGAAGTGTACCTGCATGACTACATTCACTGATGGCCATTTTTTACTTTTAATATTCCAAAGATTCTAGGTGTAAAAAAAAACAGCAAATATTATTCAGCAACAGTTATTCAATTCATTGTGGATTTCTGCACCCATTAAAAACAGTTAAATGCTTACCTTTCGTTGTCATTATATTCCAGCCCCTCCATATGACATCACCAACATACAGCATCTGGACAGTAAATGCCTGTGCATCGGGCGCGCCCGAGTGCCGCACCCGCGCGTGCCGCACCCGCGCATGCCAACGCCCGCGGGCCACGTCTGTGCATTGCACATGCGCAAATGCGCCATGCGCGGCCAAATCACTGCCCGATGCGCGGCCCGGCCCTGATTCCCTCTCCCCGCCCTCCCGCAGTAAGAAGCTTCCCGGGCCGCAAGCTTGCGGCCTGGGAAGTTTTTTACTGCGGGGGGCGGGGAGAGGGAGCCGTGGCCCAGCGCCATGGCCTTCGCGGCCCGGCACCGGGCCGTGGCCCGCAGGTTGGGGACCACTGTTATAGAGGCTAAAACGCACAAAAGGCACCTGCCTTGTCCTGCCCTTGCTCCCGCCCCCCTCTCTCAGGAATGGGAACATCTTTTTTTTAATGTCTGAAATCCTGGAGCAACAAATAGAAGAAGAAGAAGAAGAGTTGGTTCTTATATGCCACTTTTCTCTACCCGAAGGAGGCTCAAAGCGGCTTACAGTCGCCTTCCCATTCCTCTCCCCACAACAGACACCCTGTGGGGTGGGTGAGGCTGAGAGAGCGCTGATATCACTGCTCGGTCAGAACAGTTTTATCAGTGCCGTGGCGAGCCCAAGGTCACCCAGCTGGTTGCATGTGGGGGAGTGCAGAATCGAACCCGGCATGCCAGATTAGAAGTCCGCACTCCTAACCACTACACCAAACTGGCTCTAGGTGGACAAGTGTGCAGGCGATGCCAGAAATAATTTTATTCCCAATGTTGTAGAACAAAACATGACTCTCTAAAGCTCCCTCCCCCCAAAAAATCAGGAACAAGATTAATTTTTTAAATTATCACAACTCGTGATTTAATAAGGGGTAGCATTCAAAAAGCACAATGCATCTATGATTATATGCATAGGCATAGCAACGGGGAACTATGCATTTTTAAAAAATTCGCAGGTACCATAGGACCTTTAAAGCATGAAGAAAGGTGATTGGCTGCCTGGCTTGATTAACAGGCAGAAGAGAGTCATGTATAAACCATGTTGCTTCCACCATTTCAAGCAGGCAATGTGGAGGGTGAGAAGTGTAAAAAGGCGGCAGAGAAGAGTGAGACATCAAAAAGGTGAGGAGGGGCTGGGAGGCGCAATTATATTCAGCGTTACGCCATTTGGCTGGCGTAATACTAATTTCACAGATGTGCAGAAATATCCATTGTATGCTACTGTTATTGGTATAAGCTCTACCAGGTAATCCAGTAGAACCATTTCTAAGAATGTGCAGCACAACTGTAATTATTTGTGATTTTTTTTTCTCTTTTTCTTTCTTTTCTTTTTCTTTATTTATTTTGTTTTTTGTGTGTTTTTGTTTGGTTGGTTGGTTGGTGTTTTTTGCATCTTGGGTCTACGAGACCCTCCAAAAATTCAAGATTTCAAAAAAAAAAAACTACGATCTGAATACTTTGCTGCTAGTGGGATCCAGGATTTGGGGGGTCCAATAGATCCTAACTGACCCCCCTGGTAACGGGGGTTCCTGCACAGCTTCACAGCTTCCGATTGGCCCCTCACCTGGACCGGCCCCGTCCACTCTCCGCCCACTTACCCCTTAGCTAAATATGACAGCGAAGACTGCCTGGTGGTGAGAGGTAGCATACAAATTAATAAATAAATAAAATTAAATGAATAAAGGGAAGCAATTTACAGTGCAATCTTAAGAATACTTTCCTAGGAGTAAGCCTTAATTAAGTGTACATCGCTTAGTAGAGATGTGCATGAATATATCCAGTCCAAACCTTTTGTTGTTTGTTTATTTTTTTCTGGGTATATCCAGATCCAAATTCACATTAAAGAAGCTCTCACAAAGCTGGTAAATTCAGTCCTGAACATATCTGGGTATACACAAGTATACTAGTAAAGTAGTAGGAGCTAATAAAGTAAATTTTAAAGCTCCATGGTGTTTCTGGTTCTCTATTGGCTCTTTGGGCTGTATGGGTTTTGTACTGGTCCTTTGTCATAATCCCCCTTTTTCCACACAGAACCAGGGGGGATAACATTTTCTTCATATTCAGTTAAAGTGTCCAAGTCAGCAGAGTCAGAGGCCTTGGCAGGCAGTGGCTGGTTTTAAAGTGTTATTTAAAGTGTTATGAAGGATGCTGAGAAATCTAACCAAGCTCAAAAGCCCCTCCTCAGCACAGTACAGATTACATAGGGTCATATGAACACTTTATGAAGACCATTGGTTGATCAAAATCAACCTTGTCTCCTCTGGTTGATAGCAGCTTGCCAGGATCTCACGTTGATGTCTCTCTAATGCTGCTTCACTGGAGATGCCCAGGACTGAATCTGGGACCTTCTGCATCCAAACAGATGCTGTACCTCTGAACCCCATTTTCTTTACTGTTTGATGCCGAAAAAGCCGCGCTAGCGAAAAGCAGAAGAAACGGCAGCTTCCCTGGCGCCCAGGGCCCAATCAGAAGCGGCGCCAAAGGCGCCGCGTGCATAACCAGGGAGTTCCGGGTTGAGCACAAGAGCCACAATCGAAAGCAGCTGCTGGAACGCCGCGGCAGGCAGGTGGGCACCAAAGGGAACGGGGACAGAAAGGCGGCCGGGGAGCCCAAAGGGGAGGGGGATCAGGGCAGCACAGCAGGTAGCGGGCCGGGGCGCAGAGCACCGGCGGGGAACAGAGGGCAGCATGTCCCTATCTAGGGACGGCACAGAGGCCACTGCACCGATCACCCACCAATCCCCGACCCCTCCCCCAACCACAAACAACAGTACAGGCGAGGGGGTGTATGCAAACAGACAAACTTTATAAAACAGTAAAACAGTGCAAAACAGTAATACAAACAAGTGTGAACAGCAAGACAAACTCAAAACGCGAGGGGTAAACAGTATTAAAGGGGACGAACTAGGGGGCAGAGGAAACGGGGCAGCAAACAAGGGGAGGGGCGAACTAGGAGCAAACTAAAGGGACGGAAACATGCGGACACCAGAAACCCCCCCCCCCAAAGTCCAGCTTCAGGACAGCAGCATCCGTGGTGGCAGCTCACGTTGGCACTGAGGAGAGTCCGGCAGCAGTGGAGATGCTTGCTCCCTCCCCCTCCGCTTGCTCAGCGCTTGCTCCCTCCCCCTCCGTGCCCGTCAGACCTGGCAGGGCTGCACCTGCGCAGGCTGCAGCAGCCCTTCCTGGCATCTGCCTCCAACGCGGTGCCCGCTTGCCGACACAGCAGCGCGCTCGCCTCGCTTCCCCTTGGCTCCGCATCAATGCCTCGACACCCACCGCTCCGGATTTTGCCGCCGTTACACCCCGTCCCGTGCATAACCGGTTTGCTTCGGGTCTTCCCCCTCCACGTTTTCCATGTGACCCGAAATTGCAGTTTCGGCGGCCGTGCATAATGGGCCTAAGGGAAGCACTTTGAAGAATAAATATTTTAATTGAGACACTCCAAGAGATATATTTG
The DNA here is from genome assembly GCF_049243985.1 of Paroedura picta. Lineage (NCBI taxonomy): Eukaryota > Metazoa > Chordata > Lepidosauria > Squamata > Gekkonidae > Paroedura > Paroedura picta. Next base: position 149,249,645 of record NC_135369.1, read on the forward strand.
GACACATTTTATAATTGTTGGTGCCTCTTCATATTTTTAACCACCTTATATTGTACATTATTGTATCACATCAGTGTATTTAAATATTAGACCCCTGAAGAGGACTCCAAGAGGGGTTGAAATGTGTTTGGGCTTGGTGTTGGGGTTTTTTTATCATTCGTCTACGCATCAGTATGCTTTGGTTTTGGGCAATAGTGCGTGACTAATGTTGATGTTTTAAAATTTATACGTGCCTATGAATTGAAATAAATATTTATATTTTTATATTTAATATATTTTGCTGCTACTTAACCTTGAGGTTCCTAAATGAAACCCTGACTCAGCCATGAAGCTTGTTAGGGGTCTCTGGGCCAGTCATTTGCTCAGCCTCCAGCGACAGATGGTTTTTCTACACAGTACCATAAAAGTTTGGAAATGAGCTCATTCAACTACTTTTAGGCATACTGAATGAAGTCCAAAGAAGAGACATTCCAGAAATATGGAAGGAGGCAAACATAACTTTAATCCAGAAAGATTTTATTTACTTATTTATTTATTTATTTATTTATTTATTTATTTATTTATTTATTTATTTATTTATTTATTTATTATATTTCTATACTGCCCTCCCCGGAGGCTCAGGGCGGTTTACATTAAACTTATAAACAATACATAGAACAGTCTTCATTAATAATCATACAATAATAACAGTGGTTGAATAGAATAACAGTATAATAAACAGTATAACAATAGTATCTCATTACTAAATAATGATTACAAGTTTTTTACATTTATATTGTTGAGAAACACCATACAAGATGAGAGAATAGGAGGTGTTGAGATTAGGAAAGAAACATTTAAGTTAAGAGTATTTGCTCATGTCCTGGTGATTATACAAGAACAACCACAGAATGGAACTGAGGTTTTGATGTAAAAACTAAAAGATTTTGAAGGAGTGGCAGGTTTTAAGATTAATAAAGAAAAAAACCTAAAATGTTAGTTAGAAATATGACTCAACAAGTTCAAGAGGACCTTATGCAAATGGCGGGCTTTAAGGCTGAAAAGAAAGTGAAATATGTGGGGACAGAATTAATGAACCAAAATATAATGCTATGCCAAACTGTGGAACAAAGTAAATAAAGACTTATCTAAGTGGGGGAATTTAAATCTCTCACTATTAAGATTAATGTTTTACCTAAATTGTTATATCTTTTTCAAAATATACCCATTCATTTGCAGGCAAGTAATTTAGCGGAAGGACGAAACTTATACCATGTAACTTGGCAAAACTGGCCACAGCTTTATTAAAACTTTTACAACAAAGTATTGGCCAGCAAGGGGAGAGGGAGCTAATAATGTCTTTGGGCCATTCGGCCCTTATGCAGATAAACCCTAGCTATGCCTTGGGGAGCCAGTCTCAAACCTGTGTTTGATGTTGGGTATCCAGCCTTGTGGTGAACTTAGTAGGTGTGTACCTCCCTCAGCCCAACCAGGCACACCTGGCCTGTTGCTATCTTATTTGGGCTTTCCAAGCCAGGTTGGCTCTACTCACAACTCTTGCCTTTCCACGAGGCCACTCAAACTTGGGAGTCATTTTTCCTTTCATTGACTCCCCCCCCCCTTTAAATGGGTCCCATCCCCTTATTCCCCCCCCCCAAAAAAAAGAACAGGGCATTCCAAACCTCTTTCCACCAACACTATTAACTATTTAAGCAGCCTTGCAATGCAGCCCGGATGCCAAACAGCACAGGTCCAAACCCCAATCTGAGAGGTAGACGCTGCCCCTGTGGTATAGCCCTTCAATATTATTCTCAATATCAACATGTCCCACCACCGAACCATTTAACTATGACACCGAAGAGGTCATAGAGGAGTTAATTTTCCACACTGAGTGATTGATGCTGTCAACCCCACGTGCCCCACACCAGGCCCTTCGCTCAACCATGCGAGACCAGATCATCTGTGTCTCCAGCAGCTTGTGCTGCAATGCCCCCAAATTCTTCATCCTCTTCTTCAGCATAAGCCGCTTGGTGGCCAGAAGATCATTTTCTCTGAGATGGATGACGATCGCAGATGGGGGCCCAGCCTTTTGCATTTCTGTGGCAACCTCACCCAAAAGAGCTGACCATTGCCTCCCCCAGCGCCCAGACCACTTGATGTTAATGTAGTCTCCAAGGCCCAGGTTGGTTCCCCACCCGGTCCTGGCTGCGCAGGTTCCTGCCCAGTGCATGTAGCTGTGCCCAGCAATCAAAATCAGGAGTCCAGCTGGACTTTTTCCTGAAACAAGTCAAATGTTTGGATCCATATCAAGCCTCACGTATCACACGTAAGCCTGCAATCTCCACCATCACCTGTTATTCGTTGCTGAGAAGCCCCTTCCCCCTTAGAACTATGTACTAACATTAAAATGTACAACTTACTTTTGAAGGTAGACATGGAAAACAAACCAATTAAGGACTGTATGGTCAAATGGCACCCGAACTTTAGTTATAATATACATTTTGAGGAATGGGAAAATATGTGGAAAAGTGGGATTCAATTTGCACTTAGTATGGCTCTGAAAGAAAACTTTTAAAAGATGGTGTACAGATAACCCCTGTGACTTTAAGTAAAATACATAAGGGAATGGCAAATACTTGCTGGAGGTATAAAGACATTCCAGGCACCTTTTCCCATCTTTGGTGGACGTGTCAAGGCTAAAAGATTTTTTGGTTCAGATACATGATGGAATACAGACTATTTTAAGGTAAAATTCCAGTTTAAAGCAGAGGGCTTCCTACTAGGATTAATAGATGAAGATGTGAACAAACAATATAGAGCCCTATTTCAATATATGGTAACAGCAGCAAGGATTGTTTTTGCTAAGAAACGTTAAGACCGCAAATACCAACGCTAGAGGACTGGATATTTAAATTAAGAGAACTTGCTGAGATGGCAAAATTGACTATCTTACTGAAAGAAAACTCAGCAGCTCTTTTTTATAAAAGATTGGAATCCCCTATTGGAATTTTTGTGACAGAGAGATAAAAATGACTTACTAACTGAAGGCTTTGAAAACTAAGTTTAATAAGTTTAATAAGAAAATATAAATGTATTAAAGGATCATGTATAATATAAGTTAGAGGAGAAAATGGAAATCATGATGGTTTAATTCTTCTGCAGGAAACTGTGCTGTCAACGTTATTTTGTATTTTGTTTTGTTCGCTCCTCTTTTTTATTTTACTCTTTTTTTTTCTTTTTACTCTAGGACTTTGTTTCACTCTATGTTTTATTAATGAAAATCCTTAATAAAAACATATATGGATAGAAAGTTGGGAAAGGATTTTTACAGAGGTTCTAATGCTAGAAGAGCCGGGCGTCTTCTCCCCCCCCCCCCCTTGAGCTTCATCTGATGATAATCAGTCTTCATTCTAAAGGGTAGTTACCCTCCAGGGAAAAATGTGTGAGCAATCTGTCAGATGTGTTATATTACCTGATTGTTCGAGCTGGTTCCTTTCTGGATGGCATCCATATACCCCAAAGCAGAGTAACAGCTACTTCCCCTTTTGTTCATGTGACTGCCTGTCATCTGGCTGCATGTTGCCCAGTACCATTGGGAAAGGGGCATACATGTGACTGGGAACACAGATGGTGGATGAGCTCACGGGGCATGTGGTTAGGTAGTGGCCTACAGGTGGGTGAGGTGGTACAGGAAAAGTGATTTGGGGAAGGCAGTAGAAAAGGGGAACCTGAGCAGTCTGTATTCCCTAAAATTTAAACCAGGCCTGATGAAGCCAGTCCCTCTTCATCTCTGTTATGCTAGGAACGGTGAAATCAAAAATAGAACTAGGAATCTTGCAGTTTCCTAAGCAGAGTTATGCCTTTAAGACAGTAGGTTTAAAATGGTGTTATTCTACTTAGGATGGCATTATTGGCATCAGGCAATCTTGAGTGATTTAGAAGCACACGGCCTCACACTATAAAACTCACAGCCAGAAAATAGAATGTGTATAACATCTCCATACACCATCTGCTCAGCATTAGTAACAGGCATAACTGAGAATTTGGCATGCAGAAAGTCTAATTCCATAGAAATCAAAAGAATAATAGAAGATACTCGTTGAAAATAGTATGCTTCACAGCACTCCTTGGAACTGATAGGAGGACTGCAGATGTGTCAACGACATTAAATGAGATCAGTTTCAATACATTTCTTAGTCATGCAAGATAGGTTATCTTCCATAGCAGAAATCAACTCTGGGGGCCATGTTAGATACCCAGAAATGAACATCAGCTGAAGTCCAATTTATTCAAGATGAATTTCCTGCATTACATACATATGACAGGAAGCCATGTTGGCCCAGTTATTCATCTCACATAAGCTAATGTTGACTTAGTGCAGCTTTAGACACAGAAGTGACTTTCATGCGAGAAATAACTTTTGCGGTGATAGCTAGATAAGACATTATATTTCTGTTGTGATTCTGTAACTTTGTTTCTGTGAAATCACTGTTCTGCTCACATTACAAAGGGGTTCCCATTTGGCTATTATAAATGGGATTATTCTAAAGGAAGGAGGGCGTTTATGGAAGATGTCACCTGTTACCATATGTTATTTGTATTTTTTTTCCTGTTTCCTGTAAACCGCCCTGAGCCTTCGGGGAGGGCGCTATATAAATATAGCTAATAAATTAATAAATAAATAAATGTAGTATCAAAGTCCAAAGCAGCCCCAAATAAAACTTCTGACCCAAACACCCACCACTCCAGGCAGGAGGTAACTCAATTGTAATGTTTTAGCACAGATTTTAACCTAAGTCAAACTCATGGATTTTTTTGTGATTTCTTTCCGGATTCCCATTTTCACAAAGCTTGCTTTATCAGTTCAAAAATTAGTTTCAGCGTTATGAGAAGATTAATGTACTCAGGCAACCTTCCAATTCTGCCACCTGGGAACAAGCAATACCTTTCCAGGTCTAGCCAGGAAGAAATCTAATAAAGCAATCATTCTTCCGAGAACTTGATCCATCTTTTTAGTGCTATGAACACTCATTTTGCATAAAGAAGGATGCTGGGTCTCCCAGACTCTTGCACAGCATATTTCAAGGTTCAGCAGGGGAGAAATGATCAGTGCCTATATTCCTCTGGAACCTAACACAGCCAACAACATATAGAACTACAGTAGTGTCCCTTATTGTTAAGATGTCTTTGTCCCTAATCATGACAAATCAGAAATAAACCTCAATATAACTTTCTTCCTAAGAAATATTCTGCCATAGAAATTCTAGGGCACAATCCACAAGGATTCCCATAAGCCTCAATAGCGTCCTGTTTTTTCTTCCCTACACACTCTATTTGTGTGAAAGTGTGTGCGTTCAGGCAGTATTGCAGTGCAGCTCAGGTAACAGAAGGTTTGAGTGCAGGTCTGAATCCAACCCGAGATCTAGAGTGAAGGAGGGTGGGGTTTGGGGAAAATAGGGGACCTAAATGGTTATAATGCCATAGAGTCTAACCTCCAATCCGGCCATTTGCTCCAGGGGAATTATTTTTTTACTTTGGGTAGAATTTCCCTGATTATATAATTCAAGTACTCTGCATTGCTACTTGTTACAATGGGCAGAGCTAGATATCACACTTTCCCCAGGTTCATCTCAGGGACACCACCACCATTCTACTGCCTAACCAGTAAGATTTTTAAAAGAGTTTACAAGGGATCGCTCCTGATTGGACTTGCAGCACTTTTCAAATGGCCACCATTACTACCACCCTGCAACATTTTCAATACGGCACAAGGGGTAAACAAAATTGCCTGTCTTCACTGCACTGCGTATCCGATCAGCATCTGGCCCTATTCACCTTTTAAAATCTTCCCCATTAGGTAGTAAAATGGCAGCACGATCCGCAGGTCCAAATCGAGGACACCTTCATGTGTACTTGTGCCCTATGAGAAAGGACTTCTGTTTTTCTGAAATATCTGTGAATCCAGATACGTTTTTCAACCGCAGCTGAGCGTACATGTGTTCAGAGGTTCCATATCCCCTCAGAGCCTTGTAAAAAGGCGATTTGTGCTCAGAGGGTGCAAGAGAATGGGTGGTACCTATAATATTGATCTTTCTGAGCTTCACCCACACATAAAGTCATTGAAGATGCAAATATGTGACTAGAAAAAGTCAGGAAATAGAAGTGTCTCATGAAAAGTGACAGTCAGTGCACTCAAATGTGATTATGCTCAACAAGATCACAAGTGTATCCGTATAAACGAAATCATCCCTGCTTGGTCATTATGCCTTTTACAAAGTCCCGAGGGATTTTTTCTTTTTAATCCAGAAAAGAAACAGGGTTTTATTTATGTATTTATTTTGCTTTCAGAAGGGTCTTGGGCTGCCACATTTGCAGCTGTTTATCTAATATGGCTGTTGAAAAGAAGAGCTCCAGAGGGTGTCCCACAAGAGATTTGAATTATGATGAACATCCCTTTGCAGTGCATACCCTTTGTAGAGAGCATTATTGTCAGCAGCCTCTAAATTATCTGCAGACATGCAGCTTGAGTATCTTAAAGAAATAAAAGCTCAGCAATTACATAAGAGCAAGAGGCGAATGTGTTAGAAGGATCCTCTCATCTGCTCTGTAAAATATTAGAATGCAAGAAAACTGCTTCATACATGAGTACATTCTTTTTCTCTTGAGTTGGTCTCATTTTCAGGTAAACATGTTTCCATGATAACAGAGACCAGCCAAGAGTAGGAAAGCTTTTAACATTTTGTTGCAGCAATATACAGTGTGCACCACTTATACAGTATATTCTTGTTGGGAACAGCTGCCAACTGTCTTTAAATGCTGGCGTCTGTTTGCCATTGATAGCAATTGCTGTAGTTGTTTCTTGTAATATCCGACACTTTTATCAGTAATGTTCCAGTCTTAAGTATGCATATTAGGAAGCAAATCCACTTGAACTAGCTAGAACCTTTTTTTGAGCACGCATGCTTCGGATCAGTCTGTATCACTTCACCCGCTGCAGTTCACAAGGCATGCTGCATAATGCACCTCTCTGATGTCTTTTCAAAGACCTCTGGCTTTTTTTTTTTTGAAAGACTGGTGAGGTTGCTGGATTGCTGATAGACGTAGCGAGGCCAAGAGAGCTTTGTTGGACCTCCAAGTGCAGTGGGAAAGATGTTACTACTTCTGAATTCTCCTCAAAATGTAGTCTAATTTATCCTTGAATGTTTATAATCTTTTCTTTACATTCCCATGCTATCTATCTGAGACCCTAATCCAAAATGTATTAGTGACTGGAATTGAGTCTCTTTGAGTGCATTGGATTCTTACTTCCAAGTAACATGGGTCTGTATCAAAGTGTGCATATCTCTGTAAATATTATGTAAATACACTTTGCTGCCTTTGCCTGTCTAACAAAATAACACATGGATTTATTTTCCAGCAATGTCATCATATAGACCAGTGGTCCCCAACCCCTGGTCCAGGGACCGGGGCCGGTCTGTGGATCATTTGGTACCGAGCCGCGGCTCCTTCTCATCCTCCTCCCTGGATGCTGCCTCGGGGGCTGCCCTGCCACTCTGCCGCCGGCTCACCTTTGGTGCTCTCCAGTGGCCGCCATGGCTGAGGCTCCGCCTCGATGTGGCACTGTGCAGCTGCTGCTGGCAGCACCCCCCAGTGGGTGGCGGAAAGTCAGGGGTGTGGGTGGGAAAGCAAGCGAAGCAGGGGCTCAGGCAGCAGTGATGTCCCTCGGCAAAAGACTACCGCCCGCCCCCCCCGGGCCTCAGTAAAATTGTCAAGCGTTGACCGGTCCCCGGTGATAAAAAGGTTGGGGACCACTGATATAGACCAAGATGACCCAGCCAAATGTTAGCATTTGAAAGTCCAGTTGATTTGAATGGCAGATGAGATTTTAGCACATCAAAGCACTCAAGTCAGAGGCATTTAATTTGGGCTGCATTGTGCTGTAGCATTTCGTTTCCTTGTTGAAATGGAAGAAGTGATGATTTCAGAATAAAGGAAGGAGATGCTATTACTTTCTGGAGTTGTTATAATAGATGAAACTATGTTCTCTCTTAATTGCTATGATTCCCTAATTAAAGTACTTATAGACAACAATATTACCTATATTGATTTTACTTCATTCTTCTTAATCACCATTGCCACCTTTCCTTTAGTCTTTGATTGGCACTCTATTTTAGATTCAGCCACAAAAGTCTTTTTTTCACTCCATGTGTAACTTTTAATTATACATGACCTTTTGGCAGCAGCTCCTGTAGAAGAATGAAAAATCTTTGTCTCTAGATTCATTACTCATGCATATCTTTTAAAACCAAGACAAAATTTCTGTACCAGGTCTAATGCTTGGCCATCATTTAATACAGAACAATTTATCACGCCCAAAGTATCTTTTCTAATTATCACTTGTCTGTGTCTGTTCCAATATAATATGTTGCACAGCTACTGTGAGAATTTCTTCTTCTGAACTGTAGGCAGGGACAGGTACCTTAAGAATAGCACAAAATAATGCACTATTTTCATTATAGGGAAGTAGAGGAAATGGGGATGGTCCTGCTAGGTCTGGACTGAGTTTGTTTCTAGCGAAAATATGGCCAAAGACACAAATCTTTCTACTTTGAGGCAAAGAACAACGATGAGGCTGTGATATCAATTTTTGTTTGTCCTTGGAATTGACATAATTACCCTCTAGGAATTCATCTGTTTGTTTATTCATATTTGTCACAGAGGTTTTTATCACTTGAAGATACAAACCAGAAGTGATGTCATAACACCATAAGAATGAATTAATTCCTAGGGTCTCATGATGTCACTTCCAGGTAAAGACTGGAAGTAATGTCATAACACATGATGTTCCTCCCCACCCCTTGCTCTCATAGGAGTGAAGAGTCCCAGTAGCACCTGGATCCTGGGGGATCCTGGGGGCTACTGCTTACTTGCTGCTCTCAGAATAATGGCAAGCCTACTCTTGGTGCATGTTCACACTCTAGGGTTTGCCTTAGACATACTGGTGGATCTGAACCAGCCCTAGATTTGTTTAGTTAAACTCAGAATCATAGAGTTGGAAGGGATCTCCAAGGTCATCTAGGGTCATCCAGGGTAATCTAGTCCATACTGTACTTTAGCAACTTGTCAACCAGAATATCATGTGGAACCTTATCAAAAAGCTTTACTGAAATCAAGATAAACTATACCCACAGCATTCCCCTGATCCTGCAAAGTAGTAACTACTAATCAGTAGTAACTGGTTGTTAAATTGTATCTTGACAGCCTTCTATAAGCCACTTTGGTTTTCTTTGTGGATAAAAATATAAATATTCTTACAGACTTTACACATCTGTGATAAGAGTGGAGGCCAAGCATCATTTCTTTGTCTTCATGCAACATGAACCCCTCCATTGAATCTCATGAGTAATGAAAGGAAAATGCCTCTTTTATTCTGAAATGACCCACACACCTCCTCTCAGTGTAAGGGTGTGTTCCTGAATTCCTTAGCCACAGTAAAATATATCTATTCATCCCACTATACTTTATCCCTGGAAAAACGTTCAAAATGAGAAGGCAATGAAGGATTTAATTGCAGGAACATCCAGCATACCCCACCCTGGGGGGTGGACAGCTACAGGGATGGGAGGAGGGATTATACTGCTAATCTTGTTTTATCCTCTTTTGAACTATGTTTCGTTGCTCTGTTATGGAATGGGGGTTTATCATGTTTTATGGGGGTTTTATATTGTACTCTGCCATGAGTCACTGGAGAGGGGTGGGCTAAAAATCAAATAAATAAATAAAACTTAGAAAGCAGTCTGAAATTGGTCTCGTCAGAATCCTACACAGCTGTGTTCAGAGGATTTTGTTCCCACAAAGGTTTTTGTAGAACTGCACAGTTAAACATTTCTCCTAGTGGTTGTCTAAAGCACATCTTTAAACCACTCCGCGGTATTAAATAAAAGGGTAAGGGGTAAGTGGGAGGAGAGTGGGCGGGCGCTGTCCGGGATAAAAACTCGGAGCAGCACCCCTTCCCTGCCCAGGGAACTGCTCGCGACTTCCCTTGTGACTCCCCACCTGCCTCTCTGCACGCTGCCGCCCGCGCCGTTCCCACCCTGGCCCCGCACGTCCCTTTGCCTGCCCCCCAAGCATTCTCCCTGCCGCGACTTACTGCGTGCCCACTCGGACGCTTTCCCGGCTGCTCCCTCGCTTCGCCGCTGCAGTCCGTGGCCAATGGCGCCTCGCCTCCTTCAGGCCACCGTTGCCCCGCCGCGCACCTGCACCCCCCAGCCTGGCCGCGCCACTTGCCCGCGGACTGCCGACCACGGCCAGCCAGCCTGCCCCCACCCTTACTGTGGCCCGGGAAAACGCACGCGGGTCCCCAAACGCACCGGCCGCTGCGCGCTCGCCCACGCCCACACCAACAGACGCACGGAACACCGCCCTACAACCACTAGCGCCCGCTGTATTCACGCGACAGCGGGCTTAATTTCTAGTTACAGAAATAAAAAGTGCAGACAACATCATTACTCTTTAGAACTTTTAATAGTGGAATTCATAAAGGAGATTCAGTCCTTAGTGAAGTGCTTAAGAGAAACGTACCTTTAAGCAATGGTAATAGAGCAGTTGTGATTTTAAGGTTTTTTAAAGTCCAACTACAAAAAGTAAATTTTTGTAGTGGTATATGGCAAGGGCCAAAGGTAAGATTTTACATTTAAAGGGCAACTGTATTTAAAAAGACACTGGCAAGAGAAATGGTGAGGGGGGGGAGTAGTTGAAAACTTTAAAAATCTCAAAAATGCAGTGACACAGTCTCAGAACAAAATGCCTACCCTAAATTTAAAAAGAAAAGGTCATGGATAAAGCCAAGAAAATGAAATAGTGGGAGGGGAACCATCCTTTGTCTAAAATAGGAATGACTTTCCCATTGGCCTATTGTTCATCTGTAGCAGTTTTAGCTTTAAAATTTGTATTAGTTAATATATTACATAAGTATACTTAGCTAAATACAGTATATATATTATAATATACCATGTAAATTGAGTCAGATAGTCCAGGAAGCATTCTGAGAAGGAACTAAAGAATGGAAAGAAATCATTCAACACACTATGCAGAATCTAGGCATTTAAATAAGCTGCTGTTTAGTTCTTCTGGAGGTTCCTGAGGATTTGAGCAAAAAAACCAAAACAAATGAAGGGCTTGATTTTTAATGGCTGTGCCATGCTGCTACAGACTGCTGCCATGCTGGGGGACAGGATTATTCCTTGGTATTTCTGTCCCATACCCAAAGTTCTCCAAACAATAATTTTAAAGATCTATAACAAGCCTAAAAAGGAGATGCTGGAGTTAAGCTAATTTATAGTCTCTCTATCTCTCTCTCACACACACATACACACAGAGGGAGAGAGAGAGAGTTGTACATGGAGATAGTTTAAGAAGGCGGCCATGCTGGTCTGCAGTACAACAGCTAGATTCCAATCCATCTTAGAGACAACCATCTTGTTAGTCTCTGCAGTGCTACTGGACTGACATCTAGCCATTTAATTGCATGAAGTTTGACGACATCTTTACTCATTACCTGGATGGCCACTACACACGGTAACCAAATCACAAGTACAATAAGCCCTATTCACACCTGCAAACCTTTCATTTAAATGTTGCTTAAGTAGAAATCATATGTATGCTACATGTGTACTGCAGATGGTTCAAGGTTAAAAAATGGCATATTAGAAATGAAAAGAAGGGAAGCCAGAAAACTATAAACGATCACTGTAGATTAGAATGTTAAGTTTACCTGCTCCTAACACACAGAGAGGCCCACACATGTAAGATTTCACTGATACAGCTATACATCTCATTGGAACACTATTACTAGAGGTGGCTGCCAAGACTCACTCTACGTGGGCCTGCCCTTGACCCTGATCCAGAAACCGCAGCTGGTCCAGAATGTCTCAGGTCCCCACCAGAATACCTAGGTCCATTCCGCACAAGTTTAATGTAGCAGGAGTGTGGCGAATTGTAATTGCTACTAATATGCAGTTATGCACAACGTCGTACACAATCTGCCACACTCCAGAAACAGTCCCGCTAGAAGCGCTTCATTGTAGCGCTTCCAGGAAAATCCCCAAAAGTGGATTCACCCTCTGGAAAGTGCTACACTCTTGCAACCAATCTGCAACACTAGCGAAAAAGACCTGTGCGTTACCATTGTTGCGGTATCAGCAAAGTCCCTCCCCCTGGCTCTCTCATCTGAACTTCTGGCGAAGCGATGGCCATTTTTTTTCTCAGAGCGAGCGGAGAGCAACGAACTGGCGAGCCTTCATTCACCCAGCGAGGCTTCTCCGGCTGCAGTCCCTCCACAGAGCTGCTTAAAAGCTCAAGTCACCAAGCATAACACAGCCCCGTTTGCAAGTTCCCTTTATTTTCGGCCGAAAATCGTGCCCGTGCACCGGGGGGGGATCTTTTTTTCACTCGGGGGAGCATGGCAACGATGAATCGGCAAGTCACAGGCCAGCTGCCTGCTAGATGGGTCTCTACGTTAGGAGGAAGCAAGGAATCAAGGCATATTCGTTGCAACGTGTATTTTTCTTTTTTTTAAAAAAACATGTTCTTAAAGGCAAAGGGGCTTTTCCAGAGAATGTTAACAACCGCCCATTGGCTGCTCATTTGATTGACAGCCAGGGGCGGGACAAAGCATGACAAAAATCGCTTCCTTTCTAGCAATTTTTGCTGAGACCAGAAACCTGTGGGAAACGATTGAAACGCAACTGGATTCCATTACAAAGGCATGTATGCATTACGCCGACTTCCACTATTTTAAATTCTGTTTTTTCTTTCCGTAATCAATTTGCCACATTGATCCTGGTGCGGAATGGGCCCTAGGCTTGAACGACCTGTATATGTTCATAGAATCATAGAATCATAGAGTTGGAAGGAGCCATACAGGCCATCTAGTCCAACCCCCTGCTCAATGCAGGATCAGCCCTAAGCATCCTAAAGCATCCAAGAAAAGTGTGTATTCAACCTTTGCTTGAAGACTGCCAGTGAGGGGGAGTTCACCACCTCCTTAGGCAGCCTATTCCACTGCTGAACTACTCTAACTGTGAAAATTTTTTTCCTGATATCTAGCCTATATCGTTGTACTTGTAGCTTAAACCTATTACTGTGTGTCCTCTCCTCTGCAGCCAACAGAAACAGCATCCTGCCCTCCTCCAAGTGACAACCTTTCAAATACTTAAAGAGGGCTATCATGTCCCCTCTCAACCTCCTTTTCTCCAGGCTGAACATTCCCAAGTCCCTCAACCTATCTTCATAGGGCTTGGTCCCTTGGCCCCAGATCATCTTCGTCACTCTCCTCTGTACCCTTTCAAATTTATCTACATCCTTCTTGAAGTGAGGCTTCCAGAACTGCACACAGTACTCCAGGTGTGGTCTGACCAGTGCCGTATACAATGGGACTATGACATCTTGTGATTTTGATGTGATGCCCCTGTTGATACAGCCCAACATGGCATTCGCCTTTTTTACCACTGCATCACACTGCTTGCTCATGTTTAGTTTACAATCCACAAGCACCCCAAGGTCTCGTTCACACACAGTGTTACCTAGAAGCGTATCCCCCATCCAGGAGGCATGCTTTTCATTTTTCTGACCCAGATGCAGAACTTTACACTTATCTTTATTAAATTGCATCTTGTTCTCATTTGCCCATTTTTCCATTGTGTTCAGATCTTGTTGAACTCTGTCTCTATCTTCCGGAGTATTTGCCAGTCCTCCCAATTTGGTGTCATCTGCAAACTTGATGAGTAGTCCCTCCACCCCCTCATATAGATCATTAATAAATATGTTAAAAAGTACCGGGCCGAGCACCGAGCCCTGCTACTCACCTCTCTCCAGTCTGATGAAACACCATTGACAACAACTCTTTGAGTGCGGTTCTCTAACCAATTCCACTTAACTATCTGAAAATCCAGATTGCAGTCCTTCAACTTATCCATCAGAACATCATGGGGAACCTTGTGAAAAACTTTACTAAAATCCAAGTAAATGACATCAACCGAATTTCCGCAATCCAGCAAACCTGTTACTTGGTCAAAAAAGGAAACCAGGTTGGTCTGGCAGGACCTGTTGGAGACAAATCCATGCTGACTTCCTTGGATCACCAAATTGTCCTCCAGATGTTTGCAGATCACTCCCTTTAATATCTGCTCCATTATCTTACCCACAACAGAGGTCAGACTTACTGGTCTATAGTTTCCCGGGTCATCCTTCCTCCCTTTTTTGAAGATCAGAATAACGTTTGCTCTCTTCGGAGAGAGCTGCTCGGAGATTGGAGGCAGCAGCCTTACCAAAAATGAGGAGGGGAAAATAAATCCAAGAGGCAAATCTCAGCGTGGGCTTCTGGAGTGCAGTCACTTTAGAACAGATCCCAAAATGAGGGCAAAAATTAGTCTTGTGAGGGAAGTCTTGCAACCAAGAACCAGGCAGTCCTTGAAATGATGCCCTGACCAATTAGTGACAGACCGCCTCGCTACATCAGCGTTAGAGGTGTCAGGGAGGCAAAACACAGAACATCTACGCTTAATACTGGGGGCTCTCAAAGTGGGTTCCTCAAATATAGCGACTTATATCTGCTCCTGGATTTTGTGGAGGAAAGGTAGGGTCACTGCGGATCAATCATAGCCATTGCAGAGTGAAAATTTAAAGCGCTAAATATCAGAATGGAAATCAAATAACATGTAGATGACTTACTTTAATTTGGGGTCAAAGGGGATAAAAAGCCCAGTGCACATTCACTCAAGGAAAGCAGCAATTGGTTAGGTCAACTGCCTCTACTGCACCCCTCCCATCCCCCAGTTGACTGCCTCTTCGTGTCTCCCTCCCTCCTAGAACAGTGAAGCTATAGGAAAGTGATTCTCAAAAAAAGTATAGAGAAAGTAGTGGAGGAGTGGGAAATTCACTCTGCAAGTGATTCTATGCTCTTATTTTAAACTCCCTTTACTTATGTAGGGATGCTTCCAAAACCCTCTCCCTCAGAATTCATGCCAAAATATCTGGGTTCCAAACTTCCTGTTCTTGTTTACAAAGTAGCTTCAAAGCATTAGTGATCTGCCATTTCTTCTTTAAGTTACTTCCATCATTTTGAGCTTATTTTCCTCTTCATATTTTGGATGCACATAAGCAGTACAGAATCTTGACGCTATAGTGCATACCATTACACCAAGATTCTTTATCATTTGTCTATCAATAATGTGGAGAGACAGGAACGATGTGAATGAATGAAAAGAAACAGTGAATAATCCATGTTAAATCACAAGACAGCTGGAATGGAAAGTGAAACTGTAGAAAATCTACAGTTGCCTATTTTTGGTTGATGCTACTTTTCCAGTTGCACATCTGGTAAGGGGGGGGGCTGCAAGAATTCATCCGTTTTTGCTTGCAGACTGGCTTATGTTTGAACACGCTCAGCTGTTGTGTTCCATTTGTTATGTCATTTTATTTTAATAAAGAAACTTTTATGCTGCCTTTCCAGAGTCCTACTGGAGGCAGCCTTCAAATAACAGTACCGTGAAAATCACCTGTACATGCTACTTATCTGAAGAAGACAGCAGCTCACATAATTGGGTCCTTGAAGGGTAATAGTAGAATCTCTTACAATTCCAGATCTGAGTTTTTCCCCTGACATTTTTAGTGTGCTCCTCCACCCAGGCTTTTTGGAAAATATCACAAAATGTTCTTGTACCATTGAATGTCAGATGATTCTACTTTATATATTAGGTAGCCAAAAAATGCTGGTGAAAAATTATATTTAATGGCAAATTCATACAATATTGTTCTTGTGAAAAATCCCAACTCTCCCTGAATACGTCAATCAGCCATCACAGATAGAAGCAGGAGCAATTCCTGCAATCATGCTAGCTTAGGAAAGCGCCACCAGCCATCAATTTGAAAATTGTTGTCAAATAGAGCTGTGATCTGTCAGTGCAAATATATATTTAGGTACTTACCTAGTGAGCAGAATATCTCTACCCTTTTGATCCTTAGAATGCTATTAAGACTGTTTCACCTTGTTATAGATAAGAGTTCCAATGGTCACTGGCTATCTGTAAATTCGTTCCATTGTTTGTGTTGTGTTGATGAAGCAGGTGACTCATGTATGCATGGCCTCTGATATACATTGAACTCAAACAGTTCCACAGGGCCTGCAAAAGGGAGCTCCTCCACCAGGCATTTGGTTGAGGTCATCCTGAACCACCGCTTCCCATTGTCTCCCAAGCCACCTTCCAACAACTCAGTATGAATTGATTAATGTTATCCCTAGTATTCTTGTGGTAAGGCAGCAGACATGCAGTCTGAAGCTCTGCCCATGAGGCTGGGAGTTCAATCCCAGCAGCCGGCTCAAGGTTGACTCAGCCTTCCATCCTACCGAGGTCGGTAAAATGAGTACCCAGCTTGCTGCTGGGGGGTAAACGGTAATGACTGGGGAAGGCACTTGCAAACCACCCTGTATTGAGTCTGGCAAGAAAACGCTAGAGGGCGTCACCCCAAGGGTCAGACATGACTTGGTGCTTTCACAGGGGATACCTTTAGCTTTTTAGTATTCTATCATTTTACAGTGTTGTTTATTGTTATCCTTATATTGCTGTTATATTGTTACTGTTATCGCCACATTATTACAAACTGAGTTATCTGTATAGCTCCTGTTTCATGTAAACAGCTCTGAGCCTTCAGGAAGGGCAGTATATAAATACAATAAACAAATAAATAATGCATGGGGCTCTGGGCTAGGCTTGTTTTTCTCCTACTGATTTGATCCAGACCAATATGAGAGTGCTCCCCCATGCTGATTATGCACCTTCTTAATGTAACAATTACTTTCTCATTGATGAGGATGAGTGGGTAACTTTCTATTAACATGGTAAATATTGGGAGCTCCATAAGAGCTACTCTACTTCTACTGATATCTCTGCCCAATCCAATTTCCTGAAAGCAGTTGAATGCACTCTGAAGTAGCTACTTGGAACAGGCACTGGTGGGATCCAATAATCTTTGCAGTAATACCCTGGAGTCTGAGTAGCACATATTTTTAAAACTAATCACTACCCAATGAAGTGCATGTGATTAGGTGTTTTTTTTTTAAATAAGCAAGGGTAGATATTTGGATAGGTATTGAAAATGTATCAACCTGGAATGATGGGAAACCAGTGAAATCAGTAGGCTGTGATAAGCTGTTGTCTGAAAAAATTAAACACAAAAGACTTGTGTAGCTGTCTCACAAAATGCTGACTCGAAATATCAGGGGATGAAAGGTTGCGTCATCCAGAGCAGTTAAAGCTACATCTGCGGTGGTCTCCAGAACAAATGTTGAAGAACAGCTGTTTTCATGTACCCTGCTTTTCATTACCCAAAGGAGTCTCACAGACACCCTGTGAGGTGGGTGAGGTTGAGAGAGCTCTGAGAGAATTGTGATTGGCCCATGGTCACCTAGCTGGCTGCATGTTCAGGAGTGGGGAATCAAACCCAGTTCTTCAGATTAGAGGCCGTTACTCTTAGGCATTACACCAGTACACCAAGCTGGTGCCCCAGAAGCCTGCTGGGGAATCAGTTCCTGAGAACAGGGTGAAAAACACAGTTTGAAAAGTACAGGAAATATCCACTGTTTAAATGTGGTGACTATTTGTTTGTTATACAGACTTTTGAAAAGTCTTGTGTAAAAATATGGTACTTAAGGCTTGCCAGAAAGCCAGCATAGTACAATGGTTCACTATAAGACCGATTATGCACTGGAGGTTTCATGCTGTGCTGCAGGCTGGAGCTTTAGTCGTGGCAGGTTGCCCCACCTCTTCCTGCACCCACATGGGGGAGCAGTTGGCCTGGTGTACCTCATCCGCCCCCGATTTGTGCTCCTGCACAGGAGCTGGGGCAGTGAAGTTCCCAGTGCATAAACGGTCTAAGATAGCTTCATGTGTGTTCAGCATACAATGGGAATGTGGTGATTCAAACTATGAAGAGTGCATATGTGTATGGAACCATCATAGTGTTGCCCATTCCTGCGAGTGTTTTTCAGTGTCCTCTGCTCTAAGGCAGGGGTAGTCAACCTGTGGTCCTCCAGATGTCCATGGACTACAATTCCCATGAGCCCCTGCCAGCAAGTGCTCATGGGAATTGTAGTCCATGGACATCTGAAGGACCACCGGTTGACTACCCCTGTTCTAAGGGGTTTCTTCACTTTTTTAAAAAGGTATAATAGAAACACAGTTCTTTTAAAAAAGATTTTGTATTTATACTTTTGACTCCCTTCACTGGCTGTAATTTACAGAGGGTTAGGAATGATTTTTCTCAAAAGATGCTGCCTTCCTTACACAGCCTTGTTATGAAAAAAAATGTTTATTTCAGGCATTCAGAGGATAATGAAGTTTCAACCTAATTTTAAAAATGAATTGGCTCCTTTATGTTAATGAATTTATATACATATTGAAATGAAATTATTGGAGCAAGAAAAATTTAAACCCATTGGCTGAAATTATGTTGAATGAAGAGGACCTAACTTGATTTTCTCATTGGGCTAAGCGTATTTTCTAATATTAAAGCAGGATTCATAAGGTGAAAGGTTCAGTGATTAATGTGTAGTATTCCTTTATTGTACTGCACTGTACTTATTATTAGGTCTCTTGAGTCTTCTGACTGATGTGTAATGGTTCTGTGCAATGTATTGTCTTAAGTTTCCTGTACATTTGATTTGATATAGTCTTTTTGCCTTGGGCACATTGTAAATTGCCTTAAGTCCAAGAAAGAAGGTGTTATATAAATATTGTTGATAACAGCTTATCTGCTGTGAAAGCCAGTGTGTTTATATTGGTTAGAGTGCTGGACTAGGGTCTGGGAGAGCCACACAGCTTTCGATTCTTTGGGGCAAATCACACACTCAGCTTCAACCGGAGGGTTGTTGTGAGGATAAAATGGAGTAGAGGAGAATGATGAAAGTCACTTTGAATCCTCATTGGGAGAAAGGTGGGGAAAAAACAAAATTAATAAATAAACTATTAAGGTGGGCCACTTTGGCTGGCATTTTTAACACATTTCTCTTCTACAATGTAGTGCTTATTTCCATGTTAGTGCTTATTTCCAGTTTCTTAGTGCTTGTTTTCACCTAACATCTCCCAAAGAGCACTTCGCACTGCCAACACGAACAGGATGGTGATCCGTGGCCTGAGAGATCTGCATTCGACCAGGACCTTTCCAGTGCTGGCCCCTACCTGGAGAAATGAGCTCTTAGAAGATCTGCAGGCCTTAAAAGAGCTTTCAAAGTTCCAAAGAACCTGAACGATGGAGCTCTTCTGCCAGGTTGGGGCCAGTGAGTCACAGAACACCATCAGGGCCCTCCCTGTAGAATTTCCCACCTTGGAACCAAAAAGGGAACACAGTTATTCTGACAGCCATAGTTAATACGTTTTTAATTATTTTGAATGGTTTTTAAATGCTTTATGTTCTAATGTTATTAGTTCTTATTGTTTACTGTGACCTTGAACTGTTGTAAACCACCCTGAGATGGTTGCACAAGATGGGTGATTAAAAATAATCTATTGTTAAATTATATCTTTGTGTCATCTCACTTGTCTGTCCAATAGCTGCTTTGAAAAAACAGGCATGACTGTTGTATATGCTAGTTCACTGCCTTTCACTGCACACTGTTAGTTGCAGCAGGAGAGGTGATCAAAGCAGGAATGAATGAATGCTCATGGAAGTTAAAAGCTGTTCATTACAAAGGTTATTTATAATTATTATCTATGGCTTTCTTCCCAAAGTTATATCACATTTTTTAAAATGAAAGACTTGAATGGTGTGTTTTATGTTCGGTAATGACCTTCTTAATGGTGTAATGAGATCAATATACTCTTGCAATCATTTGTTCATTTCTGTGGCTATTCTTCACCCGCAGATATTTAGAAAAACATTTGTATATTGAATTCTAGAGAAAACGAGTTTCATTAGCATCTTCCTGAGATATTCTTCTTTCCACAGTGCAAACTTCATTACAGCAGTGAATAAAAAGAGATCTCAAATTAATCATTGATTTTTTTTTTCTCAGCCCATTCAAGCTCTTTGCTAGAGTGTAAGTTGTGCTGGTCTACGCAAATATGGCATCTATATATCATTACATAATTTCTCTTCTAGACTAATACCTTTTGTAATATATCAGCCTTCTAAATTAGGTTTTTGTTTTTACTGCAGGGATATGATGACGGTTATGGGGGTGAATACGATGAACCAAGTTATGAGGCATACGACAATAGTTATGCTACACAAACACAGAGGTAAGCACTTATTAATTTACAGATAAATTTACATAGGAGATATTTGGTCTACTGAATATTCTTCAGTATTGACTATAAACTATTTCCAGTTCTGAACTACTTCTTCTACATATGTCAATTTTTCTAAAAAGTATCACAAAACTTCTTCAACCAGTATTAAATTTGCCAGCACTGACTATCGTCATTTATGGTAGAGATGGAACACTAAGACTCCCTACAAAGCCAGGCTGGAGGAAAAGGCTGCCTACCAGAAGGGGTGTCATCTGTACCCCTGACTCAAAATTAGGAATGGGCATAAACCAGCCGATGAACTAAACTCTATCCATACCAGTCGGGCTTCAGTCCTGGCCACAGGGTGAAGACAGTGTTGGTCATCATGGTGGATGATCTTCAGCACCGGCTTGATAGGAGCATTTCAACCATCCTTGTAATGTTAGATCTGTCAGATGTATTTGACCATGAACTCTTGGCCCACCACCTTGCTGGGACTTAGATTTGTAAGACAGCCCTTTGGTGGCTGCTCTCCTGTCTTCCAAACTAAACAGAGAGGATCTCAGTGGAAGAGCTTTCACACCCCTTTCAACTCCCTTGTGGAGTCCCTCAAGGGACAGTCCTGTCCCCTATGTGTCTTTATGCACCCTCTGGCCCAGCTGGTCCGAAGTATTTGGCTGGGTTGTCATCAGTACGCTGATGACACCCAGCAATTTCTCCTCATGGATGGCCATCCAGACTCTCCCCCCAGATATATTTGCCAGATGTTTGGAAGCCATAGCGAAACAGCTAGAGAAAAGTTGCCTGAAACTCAACCCCTCCAAGATGGAGGTACTGAGATTGGGAAGGAAAGGGGCATTCCAGGAAGCAGAGCTTCACGATCTGATTGGGTACTGCTAAACATCTTGTCCTACATCAGGAACCTGGAGGTGATTCTGGATGCCTCCCTTACAATGGAGGTCCAGGTCAAAAAAAATAGCGTGTTCGGCATTTTACCAACTTTACCAGGTGAGGCTAATAGCACCCTACCTGTCCCCGGAATACATGGCCATGGTGATCCATGTGACCGTCACCTCAGATTGGATTTCTGTAACTCGCTCTATATGGACCTTCCCTAGTCCTTGACCCGAAAATTGCAGCTGGTACAAAATGTGGCTACTAGAGTCCTCAATGGAATACCTTGTAAGGCCAATATCTAGTCTGTGCTGAGGCAGCTGCATTGGTTGTCAGTTGCAGCCTGGATCAAGTTCAAGGTTTTGATATTGACTTTAAAGCCCTTCACAGTCTGGGACCCATATAACTGAAAGATCACCTGTCACCTTATGCCCCCTTCAGGGCTTTACACTCTGGGTACAAACCTGTTGGTAGTTCCCAGCCTATGGGAGATTCGCCTGGCCTCGACCAGGGTGGAATGAGTTCCCAGAAGAGCTGAGGGCTCTGAAAGGGCTTGCATGATTCCATAGGGCCTGTTAGACAGAGCTCTTCCACTAGGTCCTTGGTTAAGGCCAGGGCATGAATGATCGGGGGCCTTTTCCACACTGAACACCATCCATATTGGTATCGTTGGTACCTCCAAATGTTATGGCCCCCTGAGGTGCTGTGGGAAAGAAACGAGTGGGTAGGAATTGGGTTTTTATGGATTGTCTCGTTGCTGGAGTGGGCTTTTGGTTTTATATGTAATGGAGGTTTTTATTGTTTTATTGTAACCTACTGTGAAATGCAGTACAATAGCAGTGGGTAATACATTCAAATAATAAATAATAAATAAATAAATAATACACTTTATCATGAATTTTGGCTGGTTCATGATTCCCAAAGAAATATTCACAAACTGAAAACCTGCTGTGAACTTTCACATATTTTTAAGACATTTATGGTAGTTCAGGAAGAGCAAAAGTAGACATTTGAGCCCTTGCTTTCTGCTCTTCATGAAAACAACTGTTTGCTCTCTGGGGCTTTTCATGGGGAGCAGAAAGCAGAAACTGCTTCCATCTGTTTAAACCAAACCATCTCTGTCATTGCAATGTGACTTTATGCTAATGTGAAACTAAGATTTATCCCTTATGATGAAGATATGCTTCAAAATTACATGATCGCAAGCCTACTCTTTTTTAGAACTGTTCTCTTTGTTTTGGCTTTTCAAACTGCTTTTCATATGTAGTGTGTCAGCTTATAGCTGAAAAAATCTACTCAAAACTACTGAAACGAAGAAATGGTCAAGAAAACCAGGATCCTGTTAGCCTTTCCAATGGCACAAGAGGGAGAAGAAGCATTCTTCCCTAATTCACCTTGTCACCTCAGCCCTGTCCCAGGTGACTTTTGTTCACATGGGACCCAATATCTCTGTCATCATATTTAGGGTGATCAGAAAGGTCGCTATCTTCTTTTCGTGTTGTCAGAAATCGTGCCAGTCCAGTGCATAGTTCATTCCCCAAGACAAAATAACATGAGGCATATCTGACAATGCAAAAATTGAACCACATAATAAATGTTCTCTATTGTTCTACCCCCAGTATGGTTCAAAGAAAAATAGCAGTCAACTGGCTAGCCAATCAGAAGAGGGTCCCAGATGATATATCAGGCCTTAATCCCCTGTCTCTTGTATGGCAAGTTCAAGTGGGTGAGGGGAGACTTGCCAACCACCTTCCTGACCTGGAACCTAAATAGCTCAGTAACTGCTTAGTCATCAGTGTATACTGATGACTGCTGGCAGGGGCTCATGGGAATTGTAGTCCATGGACATCTGGAGGGCCGCAGTTTGACTACCCCTGGTGTATACAATGTTAAAATAAAAGTGCTGGTATTCATGGCTTTATAAATATGGTGTAGAATATAGGTGTTGGATGAAAGGAAGAACAAAACCTTTTCTGGTAGCTTTGGGTCATAGATGTCCAAAGAAAGCAGAGATTATGTTGACAAAAGAACAAGGACTTCACACCTTGGCTTTGGTGTGTTTGAATGGTTTTCTTTAAGAAATGTATAACTTGTTCCCCAGTGTCAAAGGCAAAATGCTACCCAGTGTTTCCATTAACATCCAGTCTTGTGTATATATATTTGGGGCTGCTCATGTTGAATGCCGTCTCTTCAGCAGTTCTTGAAAACACACATTAATAACTATGTAATAGCTTACTATATAATACATGCAGTAATACTCTGCAAAACTAAATTGTGCTGATTTAATAATTCAGTTTTATTGGAAGAGTCATGACAGCAGCCAACCATAGAGATTGAATTTACAATCAGTTATTGAGTTTGAGGGATTTTCTTCCTAGTTATTCTGCAGCCATCCTATTATTATGTTCCTGCCGTCTGCTAGATTGTTACACTGCATGTCTTCATTTCTTAAGAGGTTTAAAGCTTTTATTGAGACAACGGGAATCCTTCATTCACAGTTTTGTTCATCTAGAATCCAAGATAACTTTTATTTAATTCAGCAATAGCTCCTTCTGGAATTAAGCATAATTGCTAGATTTTGTGTGCAACAAGAGATCGTGTTGCTGTGTAGAAGGAGGTTAAGCAGGTGTAGCTGTTCTTACCATACCAGAGGCTGGAGTTTGAGCCGGGTCAGGTTGCCCTGCCTCTTCCAGATCCTGGACCTCTTCCGGCTCCTGGACCTCATCTGTCCCGGAATTGTACTCCTACACAGGAGCCAGGGGAGCAAAGTTCTCAGTGTGGAAACAGTCCATAACAACACTGGGATAGGATGCAATTCTTATAGAGCTCAATAAGCACCAAGCTGCACCTGGTAAAATTCTCTGTTCAGCACAACAAGAACAAATGATAATACTCAGAGTCATTTTCACCCTTACTTCTCCCTCTGCTTTCCTCCCTTTTCCCTCCCATTGTCAAATGTCAAATCAGACCAATACTTACAAGCAGCAAAGTGGATGTGCAGTTATAGTCTCTGCCTGTTTTGTTTATTTATTTATTTTCAGATTTCTATACCACCCTTCCCCGAGAGTTCAGGTTGGCTTACGACATATACTATATAATAAATCAATCACTTAAACTTTTTAAAATAATCAGGTTTACATGTAAAATCAGTCAGAACCTCTTGCCTTCCCTCTGACAGGGAGGGAGGGAAGGAACAGTGGGGTGCTTGCTATTATCTCTTTCAGCCCTGCATACCTCATAGAGTGTCTGGTGCAGGGAGAGAAAGGGAAGGCAATTGTAAGCCGCTTTGAGATTCCTTCAGATAGTGAAAAGTGGGGTATAAAAACTAACTCTTCTTCTATTGAGGGGATGTGCAGATGTTATACCTTTTGTTTATGTAGGGAGGCCAACTAATTGGTCGTATTTATAGGCTCAGTTGTAGGCCTGGTGGAATAGCTCTGTCTTGCAGGCTCTGCAAAACTGTTTCCACTCACCTGGAAGAACATTCTAACAGGCCATGCCAGGGCCAAAAAACCTGACTCCGGTTAAGGCCAGGAATCTTGAGCAGGTTTTGTTTCCTCAACCATAGATCTCTTTGGGGGGCATAGTGGGGAAGGTGGTCCCACAAGTAGACCCCAGACCGTCTAGGGCCTTAGTGGTAAAAAACAGAACTTTGAACCTGATTTGTTCTTCTATCAGGAGCCGGTGTAGTTAGGAGCCAGTGTAGATAGGAGCTATTTCTTTAAGTTGTGGGTGTGATCTGTACAACAGCCTCCTTTTTTCAGTTCCAAGTAAGCAGCAAAAACAACAGATATTTTGAACCTTGCTAGGTTGGTGTACATGACTGGTGAGCTATATTCCACTGGAGGATATATACCCTATTTGCTGGCGTATAAGACTACTTTCCCCCCCTGAAAAACATGCCTCCAAGTGGGGGGGTCGTCCTATATGCCGGGTGCACTTCATTTGGGATAGACATAGCTACCCATAGTGGCCTCCCGATGCCCACCCACCTCATTCTACATACCATCCAGTATCGCACGGTATCCAGCGCAGCCGTGGTGGGTCATCAGCGTGGCTGCGGCAAGCATCAGCAGCGAGACAGGGGTGCCAGCCTTTTCGGCGTGACCAGCCCATTCTGCTCAGCGGGAAGTAGCGGTACTCCAGTCCGCCCCTTGTCTACGCAGAGCTCGCACATGCGCACATGTGCACTAGTGCCAGTCACAGGGAGATGCAGAAGCGGGCCAGAGGCGCTGCGGTCATGCTGCAGCTGTACAATGGTGACAAACTCTATATTTTGAGTGGAAATGTTGGGGGGTCGCCTTATACACCCAGTCATCTTATACGCTGGCAAATACGGTAACTAAGATAATTGATCCTCAGTGCAGTGCCTTTGCATGGTGTATTTCCTGTTATCCATTCCCATCTTTCCAAAAGCAAAGAGCAAATCTAGGCTTTCCTCTGCCTCACTGGAACAGGAAAAAAGAGTAAAGGAGCTTCAAAAGAGATCTGGGGCATGATTTTTGTGTCTGCAAGAACCAACCATTCAGAAACAGCTACCTCCATAATGGGAGTGGGGGGCTTGGAAGTTGAACTTCCCAACATTTAGAAAATTTCATTTTGCAATTGGCCTCTGCCCTCCTGGCCACCATTGTGAAAATTCCAGTACTGCCCTAAGAGCTGGACAAGACTTGGGAACCTTCACTTTGGATTATGAATTCCTTGGCACAGAAATATTTTCTCTTCCTTACGCTGTTTAACAGTTACATAAAATCCTGTGCCTTGATGTTAAAAGAATAATAGTAGATCCTGGACTGAATGGAGTGGATTTTGCATTTGCTGAGCAGGTTAAGAGTTCAAGGATATGCTTCCATTGACTCAGCCTTGCTGTTTGAAAAACAGCTTGGCATAGCAGCAACAAGTGCCTTCCACTCTCTGCCTCTGATTCACCAGCACTCTGTTTTCTTATTCTTAGCTGATTGGAAGTATCAGCCAGCCAACGGAAGCACATCCCGCCTCTGCTAAAACAGCTACATCCCTGTTGTTTTGTTTCTGAGTCCAAGAGCCTGATTAGAACTTTTTAAACCTCACAAGGAATAGAACACACATATCTTGGACTTTGCATGACCTGGCTGGGGGTCATTTCTGTGTGTGTGTGTGTTGTTGTTGTTTTTTAAGCACCAGGCCAAACTGTTTACCAAGCCCTTTAAAGCAGGGGTAGTCAACCTGTGGACCTCCAGATGTTCATGGACTACAATTCCCATGAGCCCCTGCCAGCATTTGCTGGCAGGGGCTCATGGGAATTGTAGTTCATGAACATCTGGAGGACCACAGGTTGACTACCCCTGCTTTAAAGCAATATTTCTATTTGGTAGTGGTGTATAGCTGTGAGTCGTTTGTTTCTTTGATCTGTGTTTTTATACGGGGCCTGAAATTTAAAGCTGGATCTTAATAACTTTTAACTTTCTATTCATTTGTTTGATTTTAAATTTTATTTTGTAGGCCGCTTCAGGCAGGGTCCTGCAGTGGCAACATAAAGATCTTTACATAAATAAATATATTTCTGTTTTTTTAATAAAGATTTTATTCAAGATTTTAAAATATAGCATAGACAATAAATAAAAAAATACAGGATACCAAATAAGAAAAAAAAGGGGGAAAAGAAGAAAATAGAAATAAATCAATATCTTTCTAAAAGACATTCTCCTCCATTTTGTCCCTGTCTGGGGACTTTGCTGCCAGAGGATATAGTGATGACCACAGGAATAAGCAGCTTTAAAGGGGGATTGGATAGATTCATGGAGGATAAGTAGCCATGGTGACAGAGGGGAACCTTCCCATTCAGAAGCAGCCTCTGAATCCCATTGCCAGGAGACAACATCAGGAAAAGGCAGACTCTCCGCCCCATTAGCCATCCAGAGGAACCACTTGGCCACTGTGCAAGATGGGATACTGAACTAAGTGGACGATTGGTTTCATCCAGCAGGGTTCTTCTTACGTTCTTACCCATAGTAGTCTGGCTCCACCTATTAGATGTTCCTTCAC
The DNA here is from genome assembly GCF_049243985.1 of Paroedura picta. Classification (NCBI taxonomy): domain Eukaryota; kingdom Metazoa; phylum Chordata; class Lepidosauria; order Squamata; family Gekkonidae; genus Paroedura; species Paroedura picta. The sequence goes on from NC_135369.1 coordinate 149,276,827, forward strand.
TGAAGGTAGTCCACCTGTTGTCAAGCAGACCTCAAAATATTTCCATTGCAGCTCCTTCTTTGTGAGATGGCCTCCCTGAGGAGGTGAAGGGAACACAGCTGTCAGAAACTTGAAAGAGGCACTGCAAGGCTGCCTTTTGCTAGAGTTTTTAATGAGATAAAAACTGCTGTCATGTTTCTTTTTATGTGGGACACGTGTTCTGGTACGCCTCCACAAATGGATATGAATATGGACGTTATGTCCGTAGACACACCCATGGAGTGCACCAGAAGATGTAGAGGGCCCAGCCAGTAGCTACATTGGCCTGGGGGCTTAGCCAGCAGCTGCGCAATCAGCAGAGGCTTTTGCAGCAGCTGCCCCACCGTTGAGGCCTTGGTAGCAGCCATGCCAGCCCTGGGAGCCTAGCCAGCCACTGTGCAACCAGCGGGGGCCTCAGCAGCTGCTGCCCCTGAGGGCTTGACAGTGGCTAGCCAGTCACTGCGTGACCGGCAAGGGCCATGGCAGTGGTGGAGGCTGGAGGAGAAGGTAAGCAGGAAAGGGAGGGGGGAAGGGAGTGTGTTTGTGTGTGTGTGTTTGTTTGCTTGGGAGGGAGGTTGGGAAACCAACAAGTAGGGGGGGGATGGGAGTGGGGAAGGGAAGGCTGTTTCTGTGTGTGTGTTTGCAAGTGAGGGAGGCGGAGGAGCCAAGGAGGAGATTGGTAAACCAACAGTTAAGGGGGGAAATAGTGGGGAAGGGTGTGTGTGTATGTGTGAGGGCGGGGGGGAGGAACCAAGTAATAGGTTGGGAAACCAACAGGTAAGGGGGGAGTGAGAAGGGAATCTCTCTGTGTATATATGTGTGTTTGTAAGGGAGGGAGGGGGCCCTGACCAAGTAGCCTCAGAGCAGGTATGTGTCCCAGACTGTCGGTAGATTTTGGGGGGGAGGTTATTAGGGGTGTTGTTTTAATTGTCTTTTAAAATTTGATTTATTCAGTTTTGATTTGTAAACTTTCTTGAGCTGTGAGATAATATTATTTTAATTAATAAAATAAATTAATAAAAATGAGTAGACAGTCCTGCTTACAGGTGGTAACCAGACTTGATGTTCTTGTGACCACTTGTGGTCAGGACATTCCCAGTGAAAGCTCTTTTCTGACCATAGAGCCCTAGCTATTTATGTTTGTTTTTTCTCCTTTTGTGTGTTATATTTAAGAAAAAGCTGCAAATTGCAATTCTATATTCTGATGCCATAAATCCAGAGCAACTGCTAGACCTACTATGAGCTGACCCCAATTCAAATATTTATGATACTATATTTCTGCAGGGTTTTTAAAATTAATCATTAATAAGTAGTGAGCTCAATGCATGTTTGAAATATATCCTCTACTTCTCTGATTTTGGATTGGTAAAAAAGTGGGTGGAGAGGGCAGTGTTCCTAGGGTTTAATCTGCCTGTTCTGAACGGTTGTGATTGTCAGGGCCAGTGGGGAAATTAACCTTCCTCCCTTGATGTTATTTAAGGAGATAGAAAAACCCATGTTTTTTATGACTTTCAGTACTTAAGTAAACCAGAGATACTGCTGAAATTTGTATTCTCTAAACTCAGAAAAAGAGCTTTAGCTGGTAACAGAGGCCAGAGGTCTTCTCTGATTCAGATATACAATCAAAGCTAGAGAGGGGTCCCTCCCTCCATTTGTCCACTTGCTCCATCTGTCTACTTGCTTGGGAGCTTGGTCTGTTTAGCCTGGAGATTGATCTGATAGCCTTCAAGTGTTTAAAAGGGTGCCATATGGAGGATGGAACAGAGTTTTTCTCTCTTGCCCCAGAGGGATGAACCAGATCCAATGGGATGAAATTAATTCAAAAGAAATTCTGTCTAAACATCCAGAAGAAGTTCCCGACAGAGCGGTTTCTCAGTGGAACAGGCTTCCTCAGGAAGTGGTGGGTTCTCTATCTTTCGAAATTTTTAAACAGAGGCTGGATCGTCATCTGACGGAGAGGTTGATTCTGTGAAGGTTCAAGGGGGTAGCAGGTTAGAGTGAATGAGCGATAGAGTTATGAGTGCATAGTGCAGGGGGTTGAACTAGATCAGGGGTAGTCAACCTGTGGGTCTCCAGCGTTTGCTGGTAGGTGCTCATGGGAATTGTAGTCCATGGACATCTGGAGGACCACAGGTTGACTACTCCTGGCCTAGATGACCCAACTGACTGACTGTCTATGCTAAATTGCACTCAGTCAGGACTGAATTCTAAATCTGACAGCTCAGTCAAAGCTGAATTCTAAATTTGTCTGACAGATATATTAGTATTATTTGAAACATTTGGGAAGGCTGAGAGTTACACATACAAAATACTGCTATGAGAATATGCACTGAGTGATAGTACAAATGTCTGGACATACTTCATAAATAAGATAAACATTAACCAAGCCTTTGTAACATTTTATAATGTCAGTTTTAATTTTTATATAATTTTCTTACTGGATATCTGTGGTTCTTATTGTTACCAATTCCTAAGCAAGAAGCCAAACCTATTATACAAATTGCCTGTAGAACTAACAGATTTAATTTCCTATCATGCCATCTCCTAAACTATCCAAAAGACAAAGATTCATAGTGTCATTAATACATTCAGAGTAACATTTGCAAGTGAACTTTATTAATGCCATATTGTCGTTCCTTGGTAACTAACCGTTATTCAACCATGATACATTTAGAATTGTTTTCCTACATTAAACTGTACAGATTTAATACTGACTGAATATTTAAGTGCCAAAGTCAGACATACCTACTAATTTGTAGTTATACCTCATTCTAAATTAGTACAATTAATGTTTGTGCAATTAAGAGAGGCTGAACTGCAGAAGTTAACAAAATTTAAGAGAATTTGACATTAAAATGTAGACAATTTGTGTACTTTTCTGAATATTTTTATTATGTACATTTGAAATAGAACCAAATCTTTAGCATTTCATAATATTAATGTATCCATTGATTTGCTGCTGGATTCAGTCAATATGCTCCATCTTCACCAACATTTCATGTTCATCAGCATTTAACTTTTTGTAACCTTTCCTTCTATTCTTTCATGTAACAAACAATACCTTGTTCCTTTGATCTTTTGTGCAGTACTCCCATTATTTATTCTTTCTTTTTGGCCATCCTTTTACTCAGTGCTACAAACATTGGCAACTCAAAGGTCCATTCTGCACAATGACCAATGTTGCCAAATGTTTGCAGTATGCAGAAACGCTATAATTAATAGTGGAATTTCGTCATTCCGCACACCCGCAATTTTAATGGAATATTGAAGTCCCAGTAGCGGTCTATTCATTTCCCACGGGTTTCCGGTCTTGCCGGAATCACAACAAAAGAGGCAATTTTTTCCCATGCTTCTTCCCGCCCCTGGCAATCAATCAAACAGAATAGCCAATGAACTGTTCATGCTCTTGAAAAGCCCCTTTACCTTTAAAAAACTGTTTTTTTAACCCCAAAACACCAGCAGCAACGAATATTTGTTCATTCATTGTCTCAGAAAGACCTTTTTTGCTAGCGTTGAAGCTTGTGCTTAATCGTTTACACACTCTTCAAGTAAAAAAATTTTTTTCCACGATGGGTGCAATTACGGGCAGTGTCGAACAGGGGGCTGTATTGTGCTCAAAAAGTTTAAAGACAATTGCAGAAGGGAGCTTTGTTTTTCTGTTAAGCATTTCTGAATTGCTTGTGAAGGGACTTTAGCCGGAGAAGCCTCGTGCTGGCTTATTCGTTGCTTTCGGCAGTTTATTGGGGGGGGGGGGGAATGGTGATCCCATCTCCAGAAGCTCAGGAGCTAGGGAGGGACATTCTTTCTACCGCTATTTTGAGAACGCACAGTTTTTGCTGATGTGTTGTGGATTGCTCTCAGAAGTCAAGCACTTCTTTTGGGGGGAATCCACTTTTCTGGGTTCCCCCCGAAGCGCTATAAAATTCTGAATGTTGCTAGAGTTTTGCAGTTTGTTGACACCGTCATGCAGAACACTAAAATAATAGCGTTTACAAACTGTAAGACTTCAGCTACACTTAAGTTGTGCAGAATGGACCGAAGTGTTTTCCTGCATCAAAGAAGAAGAAAGAGAACATGCTTTGTGTCACAACCAATTCATGGTGACCCTAACCATGAGTGTTCCAAGCAGAGGTAGTTGGCAATTGCCTTCATGTTGCAACCCCAATCTTCCTTGGTGGAGAGCCACCATCATCTCACTCCACTTTGTGACCATGCCTTATCACTGCTGTTGTCATCCTCATCCAGGAGCTGGAGGCAGTCACTTTCCTGTCTGCTGACTTTTTGGGTTTTTTAAATAAAATAGTGTGGCAAGCCTCCAAACAGACAGAAGGCAATGTTTTTGTAAGACAGATGTAGGCAGTGCATTGCTAGATGTGAACAAAAGGTCATTTGGATAAGTGCTGTGTATCTAGCAATGGCCAACCATTCCAGAATGCTGGAAGGGAAGGGAGCATGTGAAGGGTGGGCGCTACTCAAACAAGAGCTATTGCATGCTCAATCAATGACTATCCCAGAAAGACGAAAACACTGCAGGAGCTCTAAGAAGCCTATTTTGATGAACAGAAAACTTCAAGAGGAACTAAGAAAGAAAAGGAAAATGTTCAGGAAATGGAGGGAAGGACAGAGCTCTAAAGAAGAGTACCTACAGGTTACTAGGCACTGTAGATCAATCATCAGAAAGGCCAAAGCTGAGAGTGAGCTAAGATTGGCTAGGGAAGCCCTTTGTAACAAGAAAAGATTTTTCAGTTATGTGAGGAGCAAATGTAAAGTAAAGGAGGCAATAGGCCCACTGTTGGGTGCGGATGGACAAACTCTAACGGAAGATACAGAGAAAGCAGAAAGGCTTAGTGCCTATTTTATATCTGTTTTTCCCCACAGGTCAAAGGGTTTAGGCACATCTAGAGATGGCAGTAGCCAAAGGATAGTGTCTGGGTGGCAGGTTAACATGGATAGAGAGGTTGTCGAGAGGCATTTAGCTGCACTGGATGAGTTCAAATCCCCTGGGCCGGATGAAATGCACCCAAGAGTGCGCAAAGAACTTTCCAGAGAACTTGCACAGCCCTTGTCCATCATCTTCGGGACCTCTTTAAGGACTGGAGATGTCCCGGAGGACTGGAAGAGAGCAAATGTTATTCCGATCTTCAAAAAAGGGTGGAAGGATGACCCGGGAAACTACAGACCAGTGAGTCTGACTTCTGTTGTGGGGAAGATAATGGAGCAGATATTAAAGGGAGCGATCTGCAAACATCTGGAGGACAATTTGGTGATCCAAGGAAGTCAGCATGGATGTGTCTCCAACAGGTCCTGCCAGACCAACCTGGTTTCCTTTTTTGACCAAGTAACAGGTTTGCTGGATCGTGGAAATTCAGTTGATGTCGTTTACTTGGATTTTAGTAAAGCTTTTGATAAGGTTCCCCATGATGTTCTGATGGATAAGTTGAAGGACTGCAATCTGGATTTTCAGATAGTTCGGTGGATAGGGAATTGGTTAGAGAACCGCACTCAAAGAGTTGTTGTCAATGGTGTTTCATCAGACTGGAGAGAGGTGAGTAGCGGGGTACCTCAGGGCTCGGTGCTTGGCCCAGTACTTTTTAACATATTTATTAATGATCTAGATGAGGGGGTGGAGGGAATACTCATCAAGTTTGCAGATGACACCAAAGTGGGAGGACTGGCAAATAGTCCATATAATTTGCATCCATAGTCCATGTAATTTGCAGAGATGAATATGTATGTGTACACAGAGAGGTAGTTTAAAGGCTAATACAGATTAGAGAACCTGACCAGCACCTGCACATTTGATGGCTCTAACTCAGCTCCCCCACCAACTCACAATAAATTTGCCATTGACTTTAATGGTCCCCATAGGGTATAATAGACCTGAAAAAATTCAGGCATCCCAAATATTTACTGAATCCAAATACCATACCAGTACTGGAATTCAGGAATATCAGGAAATACCTATATTTTTCAAATCCAGTATATCCAAATCTGAAAAAAATGATCTTTTTCTTGCACACCCCTATGTCAGAGAACAACATCTGTGTGTAAGCAATAGATGGAACAATGACTCCATCTTTGTAATATACCATACTCACTATTAGTTTTCTCTATTATACAGTTTCCCCCATTTTAAGTAACATTCACTGTATTTATGTGTTGCTGTATTTCATTTTGGGTTTTGTGTTCATATCTATCTGTTCATAAATAAAGATTTCCCCATATTTTATTTTGAGACTATTGAAATGAATCAAGTCAGCAAGCCTAAAAGATGACATTTTATGGGTCTTCACTGCAATCCACTTAAGGCATTCATCATCCAAAACTGTTTTGAAATGCCACCTCTCATTTATTTGATTCAATGAGCACAACTGTATCAAATACACTACCCCTGAAGTAGATAAAAGTTTCCCCTATAAATCACTTATGCCCTCTAAGGTTCTTGGAAGACTCCTTTCTGTTACAGACCTCCAGTGTTATCTCTGATGGCTTCGCTACAGAATATTTGAACAGATTTTCTCATCCAAGAATTCCATTCCTGTCTTTCCTTCCTTTCCCTTTGGCCTTGTCTGTACATATTCATTTCACATGGGTTTAATGTGCATATTTATGTCCACATATACTTTTATGAAGTATTTGTATTTGCCTGAAAACTACAGTGTTTTCCTACCTTAAAAGGTTCTAAAATGAAAGCATAAGGGCAAATAACCCAAATAAACATTGTGTATGCCCCTTGGAAATGGCCTAGTTATTTTAGAATAAGTCATTGATGTAGACATGCTGGAAGAGACATGCTCATTAACAAGGATGAGACCAAATTTCAAAAGCTCTTTGGTTTGATTTGAATATCACAATTTCAATTTTGTCTCTCTCATGTGAGAAATGAACCTGTGAGCTATTTTCCCAACATTCTCTCATTCTTTATGCCAAATGTTTTCCATTAAAAGTGACATGTTTCCCAACCTTATTTTCAGTACCAGTTGCATATAAATGCTGTAAAATTGGCGTGTGTGTGTGGAAATGGTGTGACAATGATGAAAAGAAACAAAAGAATATTCAGCAACAGAGTGGAAGGGAAAGGAACCTAAACCAATGAGAGCAACAACATACATGAGCCAAAAGAAATCGAAATGGCTGTGCCATATAAATTCAAACTTGTCTATTAGATCAGTGGTCTGCAACCTTTTTCAGGCTGCGGACCGGCGGCAGCAGGGAGGGCGATTGCCTGGCCACGCATGTGCGGGAGTGCTGCGCATGCGCGTTTGTGGCAGCGCATGGCACAAATGCACATGCGCGGCCCGGCGCAGTCCTGCGAAGGCAGGGAGCCGCGGCCCGGTGCCAGGGCCACCGGGCCGTGGCCCAGTGATTGGGGACCACCGCATTAGATGGAGGAGGGGCAAGAGATCCAAACGGTGATGAGTTTTTTAAATGAAAACTGTTTGGACTCAGGTTTCCCTAGAATTTAAGTATGATCTCTACTCAAACAAGTTATCATATCAGAGTATAATATTTCTTGGCTATTCCAGTTCTTAAAATTTATATTCAAATATTTAAACCACCACTCCCATAGTCAGCCAGCTCATGGCAGTTTACATAAAATCTAAAATCTCATAAACCAGTTAAAAATACATACAAAACCCCAGATGGTGGTAAAACCACAGCAACAGGTTAGCCTACTACAATCCCACCCCACCCCGACCCCCATATCCAAGGGTCTCCAGTCCTTCAGGGGGCAGCTTCAAGGTATGTCTCAGCAGGCTTTTACAGGCCTGCACAGGAAGGGTACAGTTCTTCCTAGCCTGGGCCTCAACCAAATGCCTGGTGGTCAGCTTTAAAAAAAATCCTGGCCTTCGGAGAAGGGAGAGCGAAGCGGGTGCAAGGACAGGAATTGGAGGCAGAGACAACAATACTTTGGTTCCATGCATTTCCTTAGCGTATGGTTTGCTGATTGCTCTCCTCTTGCTTGCGGAAAGGTGCAGAAAGGGCCCAAGAGTCCTGTAGCACAGTGATCCTTTAAGGCTGCAGACCGGCGATGGTGGGGAGGGCGATTGCCCGGCCGCGCATGTCGCGCATGCACGTCCGCAAACGTGCAAGTGCGGCCCAAAACGCACATGCTGCGCATGCGTGAAACTGCCGTGCATGCGCGTTTGTGGCTGCGCATGGCACAAATGCGCATGTGCAGCCCTGCTACCCTCTCCCCCCCTCCCGCAAAAAGAAGCTTGCCGGGCCACAAGTTGGTTCTTAAATGCCGCTTTTCTCTGCCTGAAGGAGTCTCAAAGCGGCTTACAGTCGCCTTCCCTTTCCTCTCCCCACAACAGACACCCTGTGAGATGGATGAGGCTGAGAGAGCCCTGATATCACTGCTCGGTCAGAACAGCTTTATCAGTGCTGTGACGATCCCAAGGTCACCCGGCTGGTTGCATGTGAGAGAGCACGGAATCAAACCCGGCTTACCAGAGTAGAAGTTTGCACTCCTAACCACTACACCTAGCTAGATATTGGGGGGGGGGGTCACAGCAAGAGGAGTTCAGCAGTGGTTGCCTCAAGAGGGGGTGAACTCTCCTTCACTGGCAATCTTCAAGTTTCAACTGGATGAATAATTGTCAGGGATGCTGTAGGCCAGGCTTTCTCAAATAGGGTTTCTTGATGGTCTTAAAAGGGTTTCCTGAATGGGTGGGAGTTAATTAATTTTTAATATTTGTTAAACATATTTTAATATATGGTCATGTCAAACACTGCCCCCAAATTAGTCAATTATGAGTCTGGAGAAGGTGGAAAGGGAGGGGACTCAAGTGGGTGTGTACACAGCTATGCTTCCCAACCATATTCTGCATGATAGTGCCACTTTTGGATTTCTTGAAGCCTGAAGAATGTTTCAGGGCTTTTTCAACATTAAAATAGTTGAGAAAGGCTGCTTTAGGCTGATCATTAAGAGGGGAGTTGTACTAGATGGCCTGTATGACCCCTTCTAACCCTATCATTCTATGTAAGAAGCCTTCCCCAAACCAAAGAAAATTCATATTTATCCAGTGAAGGTTGCCATAATTGTGTCAAATTCTGTGAAAGCCTATATAAGACGTATCTCAGATGTTTCCATTTTTTAAGCTGAAATCTGAACATTTCATCAAGAATGCTGGGCAAACAGCTATTTATATACCTTGTGAAAATGTGACTGTTAGCCAAGTGCCTTTGTCTCACTTGGGTGAGATTTATGTCTCCAAGCATTTGAATCCCTTGAGGCAGCATTTCCATGGAAACATAATTAAAGAGTTCTTACTAGAGGATTACCAGAGGGCATTGCAGCCAATTCACACTTCCACACAAAGCCCCCATCTACTCCCCCCCCCCCTAACACTGTAGGTATGTAAGACTTTCTAAAGCATTGAGTGGAGGTTCATATTTTGCCTAGATAAAGCAGGACCATTAGCTTCTAGAGGAACTTTCTCTTAAACTGTGGGTATTCGTTTCAGCCACCCATGATGATCCCATACAAAGTTTCTCTTGAAAAGGGTTAAGCAGCACAGCACAGCACATGCAACCCGAAATAACAAGGGCAGGTAATACTTGTCTTCCAAGAAGGTAACGGACTGTAAATAAGAGCAAGAGGGAAGGCAGACAATGAAGACATAAATCTTTCTTATCAATAGAAATGGCATTTATTGAATGATATTGCTAAAAATTTGGTCCCTTCAGATTAAGCTGAGATTCTAACTGTTCTTAAAAACGCACAATGAATTTTCTAAGCCATACAGTTTTGGAAATCATAAACATGTTCTCTGCAGAGACATGACCTTTTACTTCAGGGTAGAGTTGCCAATTCTGGATGTTTTGGAAGTGGAGCGTGTAGAGGCCAGAGTTTGGGGAGACCCAGGATCTCAGTGCTGTTCACACTCCCAAGCAACCATTTTCTCCAGGGGAATGGATCTCTGTAGTCTGGACATGGGTGGTAACTCTAGTAGATGTCAAGGTCACACTTGGATGTTGGCAGCCCTGTGCTTTCAGCAGAAATGTAATCTACAAGGCTTCTTTAAAATTGCAAGATAATGTTTTGTAGGAACCTGACCAAACAGGCTTTGGCTTCTGCCACAGTACATTTGTTAATCTTTAAGGTGTCATAAAAGGGTATCTGAAGCCATGAGTGTGCACTTGAAAACGTATCCCCAGAGTCAAACTTCATTGGTCTTAAAGGTGCCGCTGGACCAGGGGTAGTCAAACTGCGGCCCTCCTGATGTCCATGGACTACAATTCCCAAGAGCCCCCTGCCAGCATTCGCTGGCAGGGGGCTCCTGGGAATTGTAGTCCATGGACATCTGGAGGGCCGCAGTTTGACTACCCCTGCGCTGGACTCAAACTTTGTTCTTATACTCCCATTTATTTTGTTTCAGCAACGGACTAACATGGCTGCTCCTTTTATGACTTATGAAAATGCTGCTTTAAGATCCTAATTTTTTCCAGTGCTTCCTGAACACAGTTTGTGTACTATAAAAAATCCAATTCAGTTCAGTGACACAAAACAGATGATTGATTGCAAGATGTAATGTATAAAGGTAGCTATAAAGAAATAACTGGAAAGGATACCTTACAGCCCATCTACCCACCCTAGCCACTGCTTCCACTGCAGTTTAATACTACTGATATACTATTGGGCTCTTGGGGAAAAAAGATTCAGCACAACAGCCTTTTGCACAAATGGTGCTTCTCGGTCTCTTTTCAGTCTCCCACAAAGTACAATCTCCTCCTTCATACAGTCATGGTTATTATGCAAACAATAGCCAAAGGCTATCCCTTTTGACAGATAACCAACGGGTTAGACACCCATCCCAGCATCCCCTGCTGCTTTTCCCAATCTGCCCTTGCACCAGTTTTCCAAAATGGAACATAGCCAGTAGAGGCAAGGAAATAATTTACTCTTTCCCTTCAGAAACAGAGAGGCCATTTTGAATGTAAGGATGGAGAAAGCAGCTACATGTGGGGAGCTCGCGTGTCCATGTGATCAGCTGTTCGGTGGGGTCTGCTGGGCTGAGAGCCTCCTCTGGGTAGCCCAGCACAGGCCAAGCTTCTAGTTAGTATAGGTCAGAAATATAGTGCCCCATTCTGCGTTTGTGGCAACAGTGGCCAAAGTATTCACATCATTGAACTGTGCTAGGTATTATCAACTTGTGCTGGCAATACCTTAGCACAAGTATAATCAATCCAAGAGGAAATCCAGTATTCACTGACTCTCTTATAAATTCACCACTAGAATTCACTTGTACATTAGAAATACTCATAGAATTTGAGTTCAAAACAGATAATTAAGACACTCTTAAGACACTCTTGTGGCACAGGGTGTTAAGGCAGCCGACATGCTGTCTGAAGCTCTGATCATGAGGCTGGGAGTTCGATCCTAGCAGCCGGCTCAAGGTTGACTCAGCCTTCCATCCTCCCGAGGTGGGTAAAATGAGTGCCCAGCTTGCTGGGAGGTAAAATAGTAATGACTGGGGAAGGCACTGGCAAACCACCCCGTATTGAGTCTGCCATGAAAACGCTGGAGGGCATCACCCCAAGGGTCAGACATGACTCGGTGCTTGCACAAGGGATTCAGCACCTTTACCTTTACCTACTGTAAATTTACCTGAATGAACACCACAGCCTGTCACATAAATTTACTGGAACGATATTTTCATCCTACCTTGTTTTTAAAATTCTGATCACTGAATTATAGTTCAAACAACTGAGCCTGCTTAAATGTTTTTCTATGACTATTTAAAAGCATTATTAAAAGACCAATCTCAATTAATTCAGGTGATGCAGCACTGTTAACAGATCTCAGCAAACAAGGATTGCATGAACTCAGAATCAACAAAGCTGGGCTATTTAATGTCAAATTTAATTTCTATCCTATAATTTAGCAATATAGCATTCATGCATCCAAGAAACTCTCGTTTCCTTGGCAGTTGTTAATTGGAAACAAGGCAATGTTTTCTACAATTAATGTCCATTAGAAGAAGAAGAGTTGGTTCTTATTACGATTGTGTGTGGCAGCGTCCGAATCAGCCGTTCCAAGCCGATGCAGCCAGCGCCGCGGGAGAAGGGGAGAGGCACCAGTGTGTAACTCGGTGGACATATGTTTGTGTGTGCTGAGCTACGCACCAGCACCCGCATCTCCCCCCAGGCTGTGTCGGCCTGGAACGGCTGATTTGAGCGGCGCTGCGCAGAGCCCTAGTTCTTGTATGCCACTTTTCTCTACCCGAAGGAGTCTCAAAGCGGCTTACAGTCGCCTTCCTTTTCCTCTCCCTTCAACAGACACCCTGTGAGGTGGGTGGGGCTGAGCGAGTCCTGGTGCTACTGCTCAGTCAGAACAACTTTATCAGTGCTGTGGCAACCCCAGCAGGGTCACCCAGCTGGCTGCATGTGGGGGAGCAGGGAACAAAACCCAACTCGCCAGATTAGAAGTCTGTGCTCCTAACCACGACACCAAGCTGGCTGATGCCCCATAAAGTACAATTTTCTTGAGGACTTGCATCTACCAGATGGCACATTTTGTCCAGACACATACATTTAATTCATTCTCAACCTATCACATTTCTGAACTCCCAGCACTGCCTTATCTTCTCCAGCATCTCATAAGCTCTGATTAATACAACTGGAGAATGAGATGAGAATCAGGTACTGAAATGGAGAGGTGGTAGAAGGCACTGCAGCACATCTGACTACATTTTGGAATCTTCCCTTAACTTAAAAAAAAAAAACTTGCTGTAAATATAAAACCAGCACAGTAAGCAAAAAGAGGGGGTAGAAGCTTTCTTTCCACTGAAGGCAGAGCTATGCATACCAGGACTGGCCTGGCTGTCAGTGGTTCCTATTGACTTCAATGCAAGAAGGTAAATGGGTTGAAATTGGAGGGGGGGGGACAGTTTAGAGAGGGCAAAATCAAACTTCTGACCGCCAAAACTGTTATCATTGGGACAGCAAGGCTTATGAGAGTATGTGTCTATAATAAATTCCTACAGGAAAAAGTACAAAATCTGAAGCAACACAAAGTGGCAAAACCTGCTTTTGTTTTGGGAATGCCACAGAGCTGAAAGTCCCCTCCACTTCAACTCCCCTACAAACTCCCACACACATACATCTGGCTGCCCTTTTTCTTATAAATATAATAAATAGTGACAACTGAGTGGTCTCATTGGGATGCCTCCATTACATCCCAGGGACTGTCACCTATTTCCTGCCTCAATAAAGTATGATAAATGTAACTTCTGTAGCTCCTTATATGACCATAACAACATTCCTGGTGGTTCCTGACTCCTGTAATACATGGACGACAGTAACTTTTCTTTTTAGGGATAATGTGATATCTCTAAATTGTGGAACTATCAAAGATCACAACAATGTAACTAAAAATATCAACCTAGTGTCTATGGTCTCCTTGGACCGGGTGTGGCAGCGTGAGAACTGGTTTTTAAAACTTAGACTGGTCGAAAGCCTTGGGAAGAGAGGTGGGGACATCTTGGTATGATTGTGAAATCCAGTTTTTAGTGATATTATCTATTTAAAATATTTATATCCTACCTCATCTGCTCAGTCCCATGGTAGCTAGCAAAACAGCAAAGGCTTCAAGGACACAAAAATATCATAAGCATCCAGCAACAATATATACTTTAAAATTCAGTCCAGAACACAACCAGGTCTGCCAGAACATTTTATTGTCCACCAAATGGCCCCTGTAATAAAACCTTCTGGCATTCTTTCCTAAACACAGTAAGGGATAGTTGCCTCCACATCCAATCATGTAGAGGAATAGATCTACCACAGAGAAAGCCTATGATCTGAATGTTCCCAAATGGACACTCCTGGATGACGATACCACAAGAAGCATAACTAGAGCAGAGACATATACTAGGGGATAAGTCTGTTAGGTATGACATCATGACATTCTTTAAAAGTGATAAATGATAAGCAGAATTTTGAATTGGGTGCCAAAACAAACAGATAATTTTTTGGCTATTTCTTCTGAGAGGCTGTTCTGACAAACTGACCCCAGGATGAGGAATGGGCATGAACCAGAGTATATACCATGTGATCAACCGTTTGACAGGGTATAATGGACTGGGCCCATGCCGGGCAGCCCAGCACATCCCAAGCCAATCATATGGGGAGTTTACTCTGCACAATTAGCTGTTTGGCGAGAAACCATTGTAGCTTCCCATTTGGATTCCCCCCACTTTTAAGTGGGGAGAAGCAAAACGTACCAACATAAACTGGATTGGTTAATTGGGGGGGGGGTTGGATCATCAGGGGTCGGGGGGTCAGGAATTCCCTGAATGGGAAGTTTTCAGTCCGTGCCCATCCCTTCCCCAGAAGTCTTATTGCCACATTTGGAATCATTTGAAGACTTTGCATTGTCTTCAAAAGGCAGCCCTTTTTGTATAACCGTTTACACTAGCCAGTCTGAAGGATATGGTAGCATGGATCAACATGGATAGGCTGGTATAGCCTAAGTAAGGAGTCATCTTACAAGCCAGATGTAACTGAATGAAGGCCCTTTCAGCAACTGCAGCCGCCTGTTTATCCATTGATGAAGCTAATCCCAAGAACATCCCCAAACAGAAGTTTAATAAAGAAAGCTTAACCCTTTCCAAGGCTGGTGGATCAACACAAGCCAAACACTCTGCTTCCCAGCCAGGATCACCGTTTTGTCTTAGTTATATTAAAATTCCAAAAGACTAGAAGGGAGTCAAGTATGGTTTTTATTAGCTTGCTTCCAAATCTTCAAATGTAATAAATAAATATGGTTCAAACATTTTGCACAATATCAACCGTGAGTGAAGATAGTGAAACTATTTGCATCCCAGAAAGAAACAGGGTTTATATATCATTTCAGTGACCCAGATTTGGACATATGTATCTCCATTGCAGAGTCTTTCAGAGCATATCTAGGTAGTTGTCACGGTCACGATATTCAGTTTAGATTAACAGATCATGCACTAGGTAAAGATGGATGAGATGTGATGTCATAAAGACAAGAAAGCAGTAACCCGTTCCTATAGCGTTTATACTTATACTCCCAAAGCTTGCCCAATTGTTCAGATATTGATTTTACAATGCGTCTCCCCCCCCCAAAAAAAAAGTATTTCCCAACACAGTGCTGGCAATCCTACCTTTCTCTCCCTCTGCACACTGTTCCAGATCTGTTTTGACTCTCTGTCTTTTGGGTTTTTTAAAGAAGGCTGCTATGTGGCTGTGGGGGAGTGTAGGAAAATGTTTAAAAACACATGTAACATATGGCTTGGCTCTAATTCTCTCCCTGTTAAGAAATGTTTATCTACAATGAAAATTATAGCAAAATATCGTTAGAGATGTTATTTCTGTAGTATAGGGACATGGACTGAGTGAACTTCAGATTCCTTATTTTTCTAGAGTGCATTCCCAATGAGGTCATTAATTTGATCCAGAAGCATAGCTGAAGCATTGAAAGCTTTGAAAGGCAAGCAAGAATAATCTTGCAGGCTCATTTCAAAAATCACAAGCCCCCCCCCCCTTTTTTTTAATAGGAAAGGCTCGTTCAGGAGATGTTGATTGGATTGTTGAGTCCTGACTGATACACTTCCTTTAAGTTAATTGAGAGTGAAATAGTAATTGCCTAGGTCCTTTTAGAGCCATATGTATTGAAAATATCCCTTTTGTACCTTTACAGTCAAGCCTTCAAAAGATTACTCCTTAATAAGAAATAACTTTGAAGAGAGAAAGAATGCAATCTATTGTATGTTGAGAGGTTGTTTTCTTATTTTTCATTTCAAGGTTGTTTTTTTGCTTTGTGCCTTAATGGCTTGCTACTTCTCGCTTTTTAAATGGGACAACAGTATGAAGTTGCATCTTCATATTTTGTTTAGATTTAGACCTCTGAAGCTTTCCATTTGCAATAACCCTCCTTACTGTCTGAATCTATTGCAGTCTGCCTGAATATTATGACTATGGTCATGGGACAAGTGAAGACGCTTATGACAGCTACGGTAAGGCCTGTTCTATTTTTGGTAAAAGTGTGAAATCAGGAAACCAATCATTCAGTGACAACCCAAAATTACTTCTACATTCTTCCTCTCTGGCTTTTATAGAGGCCAGGCTAAGCTGATTTATGTCATTCTGAGGTAAAATGTGACTTGTGGGATTGAAGCCAGAAAACTGAACAGATCCATTTTGATCAGAGTTTTAGAGGCATTAATCACAGTAATAAATCAGCTTTTAAAAAGCAATGGTGAAAATGCTGATGAGGACCAAAACGTATTTTATAGCAACAGTTATCAATCTTTATTGTTCATGTGACAACAGTTCTCTCTCATACATCAAGTAAAACAGCAAGCACAAATCCCATAATGCCACATCACTTTTTTTGACTACTTCAATTAAAATGCATTGTTAGAAATACTTCTTTAAATATATCCTATATATTAGATAGATGGGTTCCAATGGGTCAATCCTTTCCTTGAGTTCAAACAATAATATTTTGGAGAAGACTCAACTGTTACATAAGTAACTGAACCCAGTGATCCCTGAGACCCAAGGTCACGTAAAAACTTCATCATTTCATCACGTAAAAACTTCATCACCTAATTGGATTTGTCAACCAGCCATGGAAAACCAGCCAAAGCATTCTTTGCCTTCATTTTGCCTGGAGAGGGGCAGTCACCTGGCACAAAAGCAAAGGACAAAGCCATTTCCTCATCCCAAACCAGATTAAGTTTTAGATGCATATATTAGGTGAGTAGACACATTCTGTATTGGACCCATCTCCAGATCCACCAAACAACTGGCTCCACTACTAGATCTGTACTTGGCTTTACCATCAAGCTTGCCTAGGAACCAGAATGTTGAAAATGCAAGTCTTGGCAATGTTACTCCTAAATGATTCTTTGGTTTTTCACCTTGAACTAGAGCTCCAGTTAGGAAGCAATGGTATCTTACCTCTTGACTGCCCTATTCCTTTCAAAGGAAGGTACATAAACACACACAGTTTACAATCAAATTAGCCCCCTCCTGTCCAATAAATTGCAACATAAGTGACGTACAAATGCACTAAAAGATTACTGATTCTGGGAATATAGTGGCTTTCTAATCCTAGAACTACAGAAGAAACCAATACTCATATTGCTTGTGTATTAGAGGCATAATCCATCTTAAATTAAGATCATCTAAGTACAATTGACTGCAGCAGAAAAGATTTAAATACATGCATATCTCTTCCATTGAAAGCTACATTTAACATTCATAACTTTGGATAGACTGCCAGTGTGGTTTTAGCAAACATCTGTCCAACAAACCTCTACTGTTAATAGTCCCCCGACTATCCTCTACTTAGCATATTATTTTGATTTTACATTGCCTACTTAAAACAATTCAATCATACATGAAAGTTCCCAAACTTTAACCGAAACACATATATTCAGATTAGTTCTACTGAAGTGCGTATTCATTTACTTCTGTTTATAATATGTCACAAGTAGGTCAAAAAATACAACTAGATGAGAATCACTGGAAGTCACAAAAAAGGTAAAAGAACCGAATATTATCCAAGCTGACAGTTTCAAAAATAACTGTATTTATTCAGCAACATTAGTTCAAAGAAATAATACCATTCTGTATATGCTTGGCTTAAAATCATTATTTTTGATGGCATATATTTTAAATAATGCTTCTAGCAAAAGGGAATGATATCTTTTTTCTATCATTAGTGTTGTCTTCAGTCATTACTGTTGTCATTAGTGTTGTAGTTTATGTAACCCTATTTGCTGTGGCTGAGGGGGGTGGGTGAGTGTCAGCTCCCTTCCTTTTTTTGATCTCTTAATTCCATCTTCTCCATCTTGAGATGGACACACCCTCTTTGCTGCCTTCTCAGACCCCTGCCACTTTTCCCTGTTCATTTCATCTATTCATCTATAATCCACTGGTCCATCAGAATAAGATACAAATTGTGGGAATGCCTGAGACACAGGTAAGTCCTTACAGAATTTGCTTTGGAGATTTTTGCTACTCCAAAGATTGAAAATTCTGTCCCTGTTTCTTATAGCTCAGTATCATCTATCCCATCTGTGTTTCCACACAATAGCTGGGTTGGTTACTGCTCATTTTTGTATGTACATGTATATTCATTTGCTTCCAAATCTATTAAGCAAGGCAGGTTTCACACCTTTACTTTCATGTGTGTTTTACTGGTCATTAGAGATAGAAATATATCTGAGATGAGGGTGTGAATTAGTGCTATGGATTCTAATTGCAGAAAGGTACAGATGGCTGTCCCAAACAGGATCAAATTCTGATGTTGCCATAATGTGTGGGGGTGGGGGGAGGTAGAATT
Source organism: Paroedura picta (assembly GCF_049243985.1). Classification (NCBI taxonomy): domain Eukaryota; kingdom Metazoa; phylum Chordata; class Lepidosauria; order Squamata; family Gekkonidae; genus Paroedura; species Paroedura picta. Next base: position 149,295,176 of record NC_135369.1, read on the forward strand.
TCTAGTGATTATTTCCCAGTTCAAAAATTGTAGTATTTCTCCCACTGGCTCACCAGTGTATCTCTCAGCCAGCAAACAGGGCAGGCAGACAGAATTGTACATATATGTATTAGGCATTGTGCAATCAGCACACTGCCTCTGCTGAAGTAGGCTGTGGCTCATGAAAGGTCATGCTACCATAAATGCGTTGGTCTTGAAGGGACTGCAAGGTGGTTCCTCTGCATATTGCCAGTGTTAAGTTAATGATGATAACAAAAGGGTTGGGTCCAGAGATTCATAGGAGCAAGATATGCAGATCCTTGCAACTTTCCCCTACCTCCTGCAGTCCCTACCAACCCTGGAAGAATGGAAATAACCTGGTTTATTCCTCTTCCAGAAACACAGCCGCACAATCCATGTAGCTATTAGCCCCCAGTGGGTTCTATAACCCAAGAATAAACTTTCCCAGGATCACAAAAGGCTGCTGGGTTTGGGAGACATAGCAAAGGACTTTAACTGAGAGATCCCACACAGTGTATTATGCTTTTTCTTTATTTGTTACTTCCATAGCATTATATTAAATTGCACTGAAATTAAGTAGTTTAATTTCAGCAAGAGTTACACTCTCGTACTTATGCAGACAATTACATGGGAACAAGTCCTGTTGAAAGCCATGGCATTTCTATGTAAACAGACTGAACATGGCAGATAAGGATTGCCAAGTCCCCCTTGGCCACTGACAAGAGACTGGAGGATACAGTCACCAGATCAAGAATGGGAAACTCCTGGAGATTTGCAGATGGAACCTGGGAAGGACAGAGACATCAGTGGAATACAATGCTGTAGATTCTACCATCCAAAGCAGCCGTTTTATCCAGGAGAACTGACCTCTGTAATCTGGAAATGAGTTGTAATTCTGGGGGATCCCCAGGTCCCACCTGGAGGCTGGCAGCACTAGCAGAGCATAAATGCAGAACTAATTCTTCAAAAGTAAATGTATTTAGGACTGGCTAGCTTCAGAGAAGCTAAATTAATTCAAGCTGACCAATGCTTTAGGTATACAAACAATTTCCTAGTGTGCAAGAGTCGAAGCCCCCCCCCCCCCCATCCCAGCATCTAATGGACAGGCCTGCCACAGTGCCAGTCCTGGCTATAGCAAGCTGCCACTGATGCCCTTATGCAGAAGCACACTGGCAGGGAAAACAGCCCTAGAACAGGGCTCCAGTTCTCCCAAGGAGGGAGAGAGACCTTGCAAAGGCCACATTGCCACTACAGTCTGGCAACAAGGAAGCCCAGCTGAAGTGGGAAAGATGAAAAAAGTCTCCAACAGGACAACCCATCCTTTCTTCACCGTGTTAAGTAAATGGTCATCATGGAACAGTTAGGCCTTCTTATCTGCTAATTCAATTATCTAAGCAATCTGGCCATCTCAGCCAGCCATACCTTCCCAGCAATTGATCTGTGTGCCACATTCTTCACTGTTGGCAAATTCTTCTAGCTATCCACACTTAAAAACCTTGGTGACTATAAATCCTGGGGGCAAAGAATTGGGATCCAAATTAATACAAATGATGGGAGGGGAGGCGTCTTTACTTACACTACTTTATTTTATAGGCAGGACATATATTTCTGCTGAATTCTACCGGGATGTCTGCCAAGACTGTTGCCTATTCCTGGGCTTTGCTAGCAGCTTTGCTGTCTTAATGAACGCAATCAGTAACTGAATGCAGTTCTTAGTGCTACAGCTAAAGGCTTCGTTTGATCTTGGGTTTTATAGAACACCCTATGGAACACTTGTCCTCTTTTTCACTCATGACCTCTCTTCCATCCTTTCTTCAGCTTTTCTTGGTCTTCTTAAGAAATGAATCCTTTCCTTTGGAGACTGAATTAGTGGGATCCCTAAAGACCAATTAAAACTCCTTTCTCCAAAGGTATACCTAATGGATGATTTCGTAAATCCTTTGGCATCTTCCTTTTGACAGATGTGGGGTGGGTAATGTTGTAATTTCTATAGAGACATATCTACTTGTATATACTGTTGTGTAATTATTATAAGAATGTACTGTTTCATTGTTTCATCAAAATCTAGAAGAATTCGTTACTGAGTGTGTATGCCTTACATGCCTAGTCTTTGAAACGATGCATATATCGTGTTTTATTTTTCTTTTAAATCATAATAATTTTAAAGTTATTTCATAGCAAAGGTCAGATTCTTACATTTGTGACAAGGTCACATTAAAAGCATTTTTTAAAGGGAAATAGCTGCATTTGGGCCTCAGTTTGGATTAATACTATATTCGGTGGGGTAGTTAATCCTCCTAAAAATCAAGAAGGTACAAACATGATCTAAAACTAGAGGTAATATTCCAATTAAAAGGTTTTCCAAAAACCTTTGGAGTCTTCCATTTTCTTTGGCAGACCATTAGAGAAGGAGCCAAATGTAAGGGAGTTTCAAGATCTAGGGGAAGCCATTACAAAAGTCTTTGAGTCAACCCTGAACGTATCTGAGATAGTGGGACTTCCCATACTAGAGTCTACTCAGATGATACCAGAGCACAGACACACATAGTTGCAGACAGTGCTTTATATAATTTGGGCCAAAACCATTAGCATCTTTTGAAAGTCAGACCAGCTGTTTGTACTAGGCTCAGGAACAAATGGGAACCAAATTCATTTCGTACAAAGTGGGCATTTGTGCTCATTGCAAGGAGCCTTTGTTAGCATTCTGGCAGCCATGTTCTGAACTAAGTTGACATTTCTGGGTTGTCTTGAAAGGCAGCCCCAAGCAAAGTGCATTAGCAGTAGTCTAGTCTTGATAGCGCTGTTAGGAGACCTTCATGTGGGTACTCACCAAACATATCTCAAGAGATGGGGGGCAGGGGCACATGGGGATGTAGCAGTCATTAGAAATAAGCACATATTGAATAGGCTAAGTCAAAAAAGACATGGTTACTACTACATTCAAATGTGAAATGATCACAAAACAAGAAACTTGATTTGAGCCTAGAACTTAACTGGATGTCAGTGCAAAGACTGCTGTTAAGTCAGGCAATCTGTGCACTTGAGGATAAAGTGATGACTTTACAGCATCTGTCGTGTCTCAAGGGGTTTCACACTCACCCTGATAAAGATATAAAAGAATTAAGGCCACTTTTAAAAAGACCGTCCAAATGGGAGGAAAAGTAGCTGATGACATTTTATTCTGGCTGTCAGGTGCTACACCTATAGGAGATATAGGCCTTGTCTGCTCATTACATTAGTGCATGATCTCTTTCAATGTGTGTTACAGATGGTGCATAAAGAAAGTGATACTTCCAGCATCTTCAGGAAATTTACTCAAAGCCCAACGAGGGCAATGGCAAAGAGCCAATGTAAATTTTAAGTAACAGTTCTGAAATAATAATAAGTAGCTGTCAATTGATCACAACCCAGGAAGGCTGGCAGCTAGTGATAATAGCAATTCACTTCCTATCCTCCTTTAATGGCAGATTGCTGTATTGATTTAGTGGGAAACACAGCCAATTGGAAGTATTCAGATTAATAAAAGATTTCGCTCATGCAGCTAATATTTGTGGCTTTAAAACAAAATCACATAACTCTTGATTTTGGTTGCCTTTGGGCCATTTCCTCCAGCCTTCCTAAAATTCCCTTGTTCGCTGGAAAGAGAATGAGCTTTTAAAAAATGGCAAACTTCATGGAGCAATGAATAGGTGGACACGTGTATAGCCCAGAAATAAAAGAATCATTCAACAAAGCATGCCTCTTGAAAGTTTCTTCCCTTCCCCCCCCCCCCGCAAAAAAAATCAGGAACTATATTAATTTACTAATTTTTCAAAGAACTCAGCCACTTTGGCTTCGGCGCCCATGGAAGTCAATGGCGCCATAGACTATAATGGGAATGTTGGCATTCCCGCATTTCCTGGGGCCTGGCGGTTTAAGGTACAGCCTCCAAATTTCCAGGGTAGCTCTAGGAGGCTCTTCCCTGACTCCCCTCCAAATTTCAAAATGATTAGTCCAACGGGTCCAAGTCTAGGGGTTCCCAAAGAGGGTGCCCCATCTGCTCCATTATATCCTGTGGGACAGACTCTCCACTGGATATAATGGAGGGATGGGGAGCATCTACAAGAGCATCTCCTCTTCAGGAGCATCTACAAGTGGACCCTTTGGACCAATCATTTTGAAATTTGGAAGGGAATCCGGGAAGAGCCTCCCAGAGATACCCTGAAACTTTGAAGGCTGTATCTCAACCCCCCACCCCACAGGCCCCAGGAAAGGCTGAAACGCCAACATTCCCATTATAGTCTATGGAATCATTGACTTCCATGGGCACCAAAGCTGAAGCGGCTGAATCGGGCCCTTCCTGCACAAGCCTGCTCGTGATCCCGTGAGGGGTGGCTTTCAAAACACTATGCACATATGATTCTGTGCATAGGCATTGCAACGGAGAAGTATGATTTTTTTTTTTAAACGCAGGCATCGTGGGATCTTTAAACAGTTGGAGACAGGGATTGGTTGCCTGAGTGGATTGACAGGCAGAAGTGCAATATGTATAAGGCGCGTTGCTCTCTTCCGCCTCTTCCCACAGAAGGTGAGAAGGGTAAGACAAAAAGTGCAAAAAGAAGGCAAACAAAGGCGAGACAGCAAAAAGATGAGGAGGGCCAAGGGGGGGGGGCGTGATATGTCGCACTTTGCCATTCCGCGGGCATGACGCTATTTTTACTAATGCTAATGTGTTGAAAAATGACCAAAGTGGTCATTTTTTCCAGGCAAACTGATCTCTGTCACCTGGAGATCAGTTGTAATAGCAGATCTCCAGCTGCTACCTGGAGGTTGGCAAAATAGGTTCCCCTTCAGATTTCCCAGAATTTCCTTACTCTGAAATTGGCAACCCTAGTGGGATTTACTTTCCTTCCCTGCTCTCTCCTGCTTACTGAACCAGGGAGAGGCACAAATTAACCCATTCTTAAGAAGGAGAGCAAGCAAAGTCTCTTTAGGGTTCAGATTCCCTCACCTGAACCATTTGCTTGACTGGAAGCATTCTCTGACTTCTGTTTTTGAGGAAGCTGATGGTTAAAGTTACTTCATGTTCACTCATCTGCTTTAAAGATTTACATTCCTGGCTGCCTACACAGGTTCCTTGTGTGTTTTGACTGGAAACATTAGCAAGTAGCCTCTCACTGTGACTTCCAGAGAAGCAGAGGGTTAAAGCAAGTGCTTATGGATCCCTCAAGTGACTTCTAGGATGCTGAAACCCTGACTCGGGTCCAGCATCTTGGATGCTTTAGGATGGTTAGGGCTGATCCTGCGTTGAGCAGGGGGTTGGACTAGATGGCCTGTATGGTCCCTTCCAACTCTATGATTCTATGATTCTACAACATATTGGTCTCTCCCTTGACTTCTCAGGAAAGTAAACTGAGGCTTGTAGGCTTTGTGGTCATCCCAGAGCAACTCGGAAGCTGGGAATGTTGTTCCATGGGCTCTGTCAGTGGGCCTGCTCCTCTCCCACCTCTCCCATTAAAAATGACTACACATTTATGGTGGGGGAGAGAGAGAGCAGAAGCAACACCATAGTCTGTAATGTTGACAAAGTATAAATTTAATCAGCTTGAAGCACTGATGAAACCTAGTCATGGTAGAGGATAGCTAATCTGTCTTGTGTGCCCTTACATTGTTGTGTGACTTTTGCATCTGCTGTGCTTTTCAAGCAGAACCTACCACATCTGTTCTTTACCGCTGACCCATGTGAGCAGACGTCATGCACTCTCTTGTTTTCTAATTGGTGTCTTGGCCGTAGCCTGCTTGCTAGTTGGGAAGTGCAGGTGCACAACTTAGATCATTGATTTGATTCATTTGGGAATGAGTCCTCAGACATAATTGTGCATATTTTTACTTCCTTAACTTACTAATCACGGAGCTGTCTTGCTCACGCAGGGTTGTTGCTTATCACCAAAGCAGTTTCTCCTAGAAAAATACTGAAGAGCTAGTCATTAACAGATAGTCACCGTGACCTGAAAAATGAAAGTAAAGAAAAACCTTTCTCACTTCAATGACTGCTAAACATCTAATTGCTCTTCATATATAATACATGCAACTAGCACCTCTGGAGGATACCCCAAGAAACAAGGAGTTATAATTGGAACTAAAATAAGTCAGTCAGCAACTAATCCAGTATATCACAGTCCTTTTAATAAGATTTCTTTGTATGTTTGATATAAATTAGGTTATGCTGCTGAGATCTGAGACCCACCAGTGCTTTTTGTCATTTTAATCTTTGGCCTGTGAGTGAAGCTGGTCAAGTTGATGGAGAAGCCTAGGTGGTCATGGAGCTACCATTTTCAAGGGGTGGAAGGAAATGACATTTTAGTAGAAGATAATAATGACTAAGGTTCTAGAACACTCAAGATTCAATTTTTTATGGTATGTTTTGAAAGTAATCATTGGTTTGAACCTACATACCTTTTAATAGGTGCAAGAGGGAGCCAAGCTGATGAAGTGGCTCCAAAAAGATGTGATGCGAGTGTTCTAAACCTCAATGCTAATCAGCAGCTTCAATGTATGACAGGACCCAGAGATCATACCTCCAGTCATCCCCCCCACAACCAAACACCTGGTGGAAGAGCTCCATCTTGCAGGCCCTTTAGAAGAAAGGCTTTCATAGGAGAAAGGCTCCTTAGGTCAGAAGGAGGCTCCTTGGAGGAAGTCTAGATCCATGCCGCCATAATTGTTACTGCACACATAGAGCAGAGGGTGGATCCAAAATTCATCTTAACAGTTTTTGGTCTATAGAAATATTGTCGTGTAGCCCCGTCAAGGGAGGGGCTATAATCATCTGGTCTTCTATAAAACCACCATCCCTATGCCCAGTGGATGGCTTCTTTCTGACTTTTTTGTTTAAATAGCTAATTGCTATATTGTTGTAATGCTGATACTGATTTTTAAGTATTACCAAAAAATAAAAGCTCTCCAGTGATGTAATGAGAGGAATGGTGGCCATGGGAGAGGGGGGCTGAGACAAAGAAAATGGTGACAGTGTGGATGGGGCCTTCCAAAATTACCATCTGCTAGGTGTGCAAATATGCTTAGACTGTGCTTTCCAAAAAGGTCATATAAAATCAAGTTTTATAAAGATCAGAGCAAACCAGGGGAATATATGAAAGAAGGGTGATTAGAGGGTGCCACTTGTTTGTTTTTTTTTAACTCTTGTTTGGACGCCAAAGCGGAATATAACCTCCATGAATACGGATGCCAGCTACAAATTCCTCAGGAGGAGGGTCCTATATTACAGAAATGTGTTCAAAGCAGTGTTGCTTTGACTCCGTTGTTCTGGCTCCTTCTCCAGTTCATATGAGACACCAGCTGAGGCTGGTGTTCCAGACAATAGGCTGAGAAAATAGATCTCTGCTCCTTCCATGCAGGCACGTCATTATGCTGTTACCCATTTTCCCACCCAGTGGGATTTCATGGGATTGCTGATCATTCTGGAGTCATAATGGAATTTTGGGCATTCCCCTAATTGGCATTTGGCAAATCTTATTTCATCTGTTTCACAATGTCTCCAAACTGACCTGACCTTTGACTGGTGAGACTATAACTAGTTTAGCAGTAATTGGATGAGTTACTCAAAATAAGGAGGAAGAATTGGCAAGCACACAGAGACATCCGGTATGATGAAGGGTAGTTTCCTGGTGATGAAGTAGGTTGTAATGGAGTGCCTTTAGTGCTAAGCAGCATGGCCTAAATCTGGTGGTGGCTTATGGTGCAGCAGGGAAGGGTGATGAAGCTTGGCATCTCTTGGCATGCGCTATGTGCAGGTGATAATAAACAAAGCTAGCATAATAGCTGGCTGTGTGTGCAACTAGTGTGGATACAGCTGCAGTTTCCTGAATAGTACATTACTATATTACAGAGCTGCAGTAGCTTTCATGAATATAACAGCTTCTTATTTGAGTGCAAAAGTTTCAAAGAGGCAGGACATCAAATGCTTCTGATGCCTTCCTAAGACATCAGTCCTCATCTTTTCACCCCTTCCCTTTTCCCACACGCCAACAGTGGGATTAAGGCAAGTGTTCATATAAAAGAGTTTTGATACCCAACATGGCTTCTTAGGGAACCATCAAGCAAATGAAAGCTACTCCTGAACCATAATATACAGCAGTCTTGAAGTTACCATATGCAGGTACAATTCACAATGGTGAGAATAAATCTACTAAGAGCAATTATGGCTCTGACTGCTGCAATAAATCAATATATTCTTGTTATTAAAGTGATTAATGTGTATATAGTAACTAATTTATTTTAATGTATATTCAGAATTATCCACAAATACTACAAATATCAGTACTAATGCCACCTTAGATCCAAGTGGTTTCCATTCTACTTTCTTCTTTTCTTTTTCAGCTGAATATGGAAGCAGAAAATCATATGTATTTCAATTATGCACTTCTGACTCAATTCCTGATCCAGTTAATGTACCAGCTGCAGAAAATGATATCCACTTTAGCACTTTAGCATAGCATGTTAGAAACTCAGTTATGGAATAGGTTTGGAGCAGGCAGACTTAAAGCCTTGTGTGTGTGTGTGTGTGTTTCTGGAGCTGATTGTGTTACCAGTAAATTGGATATTCATATCTTGCATAAAATGGAGGGAAGAGGTTTGTCAGCCTTTACTGAGAACTGCCGTGGCAGACAATTGAATCTTATAAATAAGGTTTAACGGAAGGAAACAAAAATGAGGCATAAAGCCATCCTCATATTTTGTTTTCTAAATGCACCAGAGGGAATTGCATGATCTCTTGCATATGCATACCTATCAAAATAAAGCCAATCCTTTCTTCTTATTTTGTCTGTTTTAGCACAAGAAGAATGGGCCATAACCCGGCCAAGCTTAAAGGCACCACCTCCCAGGTCAACCAGAGGGGGTTACAGGGAACACCCCTATGGTAGATATTGAAGGTCCTCCTCATCTGTGACCTCATCTTAAAGACAATTAATAACCCATGGTCTCCACGTAAACAGCAACGAGACAAGTAATAGCCCATTTCTTTTCTATCCTAGGAATTACTGCTTATGATTACCCTAGATATACTTCTTGTGTTTCTACATTGGAGTGACACTGGCATTAGTATTATTTTATAACATGGACTTGACAAGACCTTTGGCAAGCATTGTCTGAACCATTCAGCAAGATGATGTTCTCTTGTTTGTGCCTCACTGTTGTGTGTAATTTTAAAGCAGAACAGGAAAAAAAAGCATGAAGCAGTTACACAACATGCATCTGTCCCGTTCCCCCGGATGCCACTAAAGCTGAGTTTGATCAAGGGTTGCTAAAAATGTAACATGACCTTTTTGAACCAGATGCTAATCAATATGTAGATAAGATGTTTTAACCTGTCTTTTTAATATCTGTTAGATAGATTTAAGATGTTAAATATTAAGTTTGTAAATTTCATTTTAAATGCTGTTTTAATGGGGTTGGCAACAAAGCAGCTACTGTATGTATGTAGCTAACTGAATTTTGTCCAATGTTTTAACCTGTATTTGCTTTGGGTTTTTTATTTTTATTTTTTTTTTAAAAATCACATAAAGTTCCATGTGTAAGCTTCTCTAAATAGGAACCATAATTTTGTCAAACATGTTTGCCATAATTTGTCAATAAAGCTGAAATCTTTTGTAAGAAACTAAATTTGGGATGACGTGTTTTTAGCTTTAAATGCCTGCTTGATTTCTTCTTCAAGAGATGCCTAAAATGTTTTCGATATAAAAACAATTTTTTTTTCCAAAAAAAAAAATCTATAAATGAACCCAAGTTTGTTTTAAGAATATGTGCGAGACTTTAAAAGTTGTATTAATAACTTATGGTTGTTAAATAATTTAAAAGCTAACAAACTAAACTGTGAAATGAATCATGGATAGCGGACACTAATGTATAACGTGTTAATGGGAAAAAGTGGCTTTAGACGAATAAATGGATTTTTAAACTATCCTCTAAGCTTGATTTTGCTAAACACACACACTGATTGACTCGTTTGTATTGACATGTCTCTCGTGAGAATGTAATGGAGTTTAAAGAGGTAAGATTACTGCTTACCAGTGTTAGAGTGTCTAAATGCTAGTTCTTCAACCTTTGAGTTTCCCCACACATTAAATATCCCATTCAACATGTAAGCATTGCATAGACTCACCTTCTTGTTTTCACTCCGAGGAGTGCGTTGGCTGCATTTGCGTAGTTCTCTAATAATTTGTCTTGACAAACCAATCATCAGTGTCACTGCCCAGTTGTTGCTCTTCAACTTCAAAAACTTTATTTGTAATTTTCAGTGCTAATTATCACCTCCCTTGAAAGCAGTTTAGAGGGCTGTTATTCCTTTTTGAGAATATCAGACTTGATGGCTGATGATTATTAAGGAAATATGTCGCAGGACTCAAAGGATGACTAAACGTTAAACAGGTAACATTAATAGTAACTCTGTAATGTTGAGTATGCAACAGCAATGTTAAATATTCCAAGTGATTAAGTTACTGATAGTTAAAAAAGTAAACCTGCCAAAATATAACCAAATAGGTATTCTAGGCTATTAAAACAACTAATTAACATTAACTAGCGGCAACAAAATTATTTTACAATATATAACCCTCGAGGCAATAAACAGAACTAAAATTAATAATAATAGTAATGCAACTCTTGCTAACAGTGAATACATAACCTAAATTGTTATGACAAAAAAAAAAAGGAAGACTATGTAGGGATACCAAAACTATGAAATCTTTTAAATACGATTTTTTGTTTCTGGTGGCTTTTTGTCAATGTGATTGGTTTACTTTTTTGATGAGAACAGAGCATAGGCTGGTTGCTGTTCAGTTTGTGAACGAAAAAAATATATATCCTTTGCAGCTGGAGTTGCATGCTAATGTTCTTGGCTAGTTTTCAAAACATATGTCCTGTTTGTTGAAATGAGCACTGAAAGCTTTACCTCTGTCACACTGAGTGTCCTATCTCACTGTTTCAGGGATGCCAATTCAACGGACAGCAAACCAGCAGATGTTTGCAGGGGGCTCGGGTAAGTCATATATTAAATCCTTCGTTTAGCAAAAAGAACAAATAACAATTCTGTTTCCTCAGGGTATTTATTTATTAATATCCCACAGGAATGGTAAGCATTTTTTTTTAATCATATCTATTTCAGTCAGACTTCGGTGCTGCATCCTATGCACACTTTCTTGGAGAGGACTTGGGGGAATGACTTTTGAGTATTTGTACAGTGCAGAGAAACTCTCATTGTGCAAATAAACTCTTACACATAAATGTGGACGGCATCCAACACGAGATGCGAGAGATTTCTGTCAGAAAAGAAGAGTGTACTAAGTGGAATGTCGTTGTCAGCATAGAAAAAACTGGGAAGGTCTGTGTGGGGGGGGGGACTGTGGTGAGGCAGTTTCTGATGTCTACCAGTTTTATGACCATGATATATTGAGTCATTTTTCTTTTAAAGGCAGGAGCCCTTCTTTGAAAATCATCATATAAATTCTATAAATAAACTATCCATTGGAAGCAAAAAGGCACTAAATGTACAAATTGTTTTTCAGAACTTGCATAGGTAGGTTTATGGATTTTATTATTGGTTACTTTATCCATTTTGTGTGTTGGGTTTATGTGTGTTGGATTTATTACTATAGATCTCTATCATCTTGTTGATTCCTCTTTGCAGGTGAAGCTGCCATTTGAAGGGATTCAATAAAGTTTGTGGGAGGAGAACTGATAACTTCTTCCTTCCTGCTGACAGATTTTGAATTTTGGTAGAACTTTCTCTCGTGTGTGTTGCTCTACAGGAATTACTTCATAGAGGAAACACTGGAATAGGCCTAGGAAACAGATTCTGAGGGGTGGAGTTTTCATTCTTTCTTTTCATAATGTCTCTGGTGGCAATCTTACATTATTAGAGTGGAGAGAGATAGAGACTTCGGTGCAAATAGACTGTATAGTAGTAAACATTTTTTTTTCTCAAAAGAAAGATTGACTTGTGGTCCTGCAACACAAGGAATAACTGCATTAACTGGACCTCTATGAAGCTCTTTTCCATCGGTGACTATAAAAAAAAGGGCCTCCCCAGATTCATACATAGCACACAGTGGTTAAAGAGTTTTAGTTTGGGGACTGATACAGTTATGTGAAGTCAATTTACCTCATTAAGTTTGGCCACAGTTTAGGGCAAAAGTACTCAGACCTCATTCAAGAAGTCCCATTGATTTATCATTTGAGGAATTGCTGTATAATGGACCGTTTCCACACAGAGGCATAAAAGCTTGCCATCTCCTGCTTGCAAATGCATGATAGTAAAATGAGCATTGGCATGCGTCCTGATGGGAGACCCCGCCTACAATCTCCCACCATCTCATCACAGCTTTTTGCCAAGACAACAGAGAAGCAGGAAGCGTGAACAACCCAAAGTTTTCCCCCAGCTCCTTATGTTCTAAATCATCGCAAGCCACCCTATCCCTTCATAGCAGTGGTTTTGCGGACCCTACCGCCAGAAAATACGAACAGGAATGTGTCTTGGATTGGGTTGCTGTCTGATCCCAATATTACTGTGCACACTGAAGAGAACATTTTATTTGAACTGAGGGCACATTGCGGTCCCATAACAACAAGGACCATGCCATTAAAAAAATAATAATCTGGAAATGGATAGGGGAGGCAGGTGTGAGGGAATGCAAAATGCTATAGAGACTGTTGCATGTTTCTCTTTCCAGACAGGCTTGCCCCAGTTTGCTCCCCAATTTGCAGCACGACAAGAAAGGGGAAAGTGGGTTTCTGTGATTTCCCTCATTGCGCAGCAAAAAGGATGAAAACCCGCACTACCCACTGGAGAGCTCTGGGTTGCTGCTGACATCATGAGGAAGAAGCGTTAAAACCTGTGAACAAGGGGAAGCTGAGCAGGGGCAAATGCCTTGTGCAGAAATGGTCGTTGTTGTGGAAACCTGTTATCAACATTTCTGGAATACACTCTGGTAAGGTATAGTCAGTTCACACAAAACCCTAGCTAAGCCCCTGGTCGTCTTATGGTGTTACAAGTTGAAAACACAGTATCCACTGCCAGTGTGCATTTCTGTCACAGCTTTCCTAAAGTGTGACCTATGTCACGGAACAGTTGTAAGGCCAAAGAAGATACAAATTCTAAAACATTTACTAACTTTAAAAATGATATGCTGTTGTTAGGTGCGAAGTCGTGTCCGACCCATTGAGACCCCATGATGGGTTGGAGACGACTTCGCACCTAACAACATATCATGTCAAAATGATATATTCACAACAAATAATAAAATAGGATGAAATATTGCATTGGCTGCTGTGAAAGGACTCTACATTTTCCTCCATCACCAGGAATTCAATTTTGCTCCAGAATTAGAAATTGAGTGTTCCATTGCTATATGTTTGTTGACTGGAAGGAAAATTGAGAGAAGTCAAGGAAAATTCAGGACATGACTCAAAGATGCATCTTCTACTGGTTGCATTAACTGGGTCTGGTTTTATAAGCTGCTTGGATAGGAAGCCATCAGGGAGGCATATCCGAGCTACTCTTCATTCTTTAGAAGACTGTACTATAAATAAACATTGCAATAGGCCCAAAGTCAGTTATGATTGTTATGAGGTTTTATTTATTGTTCCAGTTTTATATAAAGCACAAAAACCATGTCTTAACAGGTCATTGAAAGGTAACCTTCAGCACAAAATATTCACTGATTTATTGTCTCTATTCTTTCATAGGATTGTTATTGTTGCCAGAGAAAGGCTTTGGAATGGACCATATGTGTCACACAAAAAGCAGGCACTTGATTTAACACAACAAACAAAGCAAGGTAGGCAGCCTTCATGCCACAAGGAACCTTGGCATTTCAATAAGGATTAGAAACAAATTACTATTAGTTAGAAATATTTAGAATTAAACATTTGCCAATGTAATGGTGTTTGATGACAATGTGGTAACAACGTTGGTTAAGTCAAGATTTTTTAAAAAAATTATTTGACTGTGATTTCATCTGGCTTCTGATCCCAGGAAAGTGACAAGACCCAAGTGGAATGTGAGGGTGTAGTGAGGAGGCAGAAAGAGATGAAATCACCCTTTATGTCTCTTCCGTTGATGCAGCTCTGCTAAATTAGCATTCCCACAACTTCCGACCCATGCAAGGGGTCTTCCAGCCCTAGGAATAAACTTCCCTAGGGTCAGAAAGGACTGCTGGGCAGAGGGGGAAATTCTCAATTCTTCCAGAAATCAATCCATTGTGTTCAATTGTACTGAGAATTGGGCTTTACAAGTTCCCCAAATCAAAGATGAACCTTGCAGGCCCTGTTTATCTGATGCACTGAAATTATGTCTGCACATTCTGTTTTGAAAATGTATTTTAATTCTACAAATCTTGTTAAAAGAAACCATTCACTTGAAAAAATGCTTTACTTCTGAAAATTGAATCACCTTTGGCATTTAACACTTCATCTTGTTACTAGGAATGTGCCATGCTTAAGATTCCGAAAGCATGAAGGCAATTTCAGGCTTTCATTCTTCAATCTGTAAATCATGAGGCAGATTGCAGAACAAATGTCAATTTCTGACCTAAGCATGCAATGTATACAACAGACATTCATGTACTAAGTTGTCAAAAGGAGTAAAAACTTGATCAACCATCACAGTCTAGCCATCCAGAATGGGGCCACTGGATTCTTTATAAGCCCTTTTAGAGGAAGGTTCTTGTCTTCAGGAAATCTGGAATATTGAAAGAGGATAATGTTATTTTTGAGCACTTTAATAATACAGTTATATGAGATCTAAAGCCTGCAAGCATAGATGTATAGTATTGCTGACACTTTGGATATGTTTCCTGTAATGGACTATAGTTGCTGACTCTCTCCAGGACTGGACTTTCATGAGAAAATAGGAGGGGTATACAGTCATCCCACAGAAGATACCTTCAATGAACAAAACAAACAAAAAAGTAGAAGTCATGATATATAATAGAATGAGGCATTTCACATAAAGTTATAAAGGTTTGGCTCCTTTAATAAGAATCACAGTCACTTGACAATAGGAGAAGAAGGATCTTCTAATATCAAGTGAGATTCTGAGAGTCCAACAGGTAATCAGAAGACAGAATAAAGTCCAAGAAGGGTATGAGCAGATTATGTATCACAGCCACCAGTAACCAAGGGACACAAAACATCCCCCTCAGTTGTAGACCATGTACATCAGTAAAGAAATTCTCTAAAGCTTAGAGATGATCTAATTTTTTGTTTTGCCTTTTCCTGATAGATCCTAATGACAGTCATAGACTAGCATAAATAAATGGGATGCAATCAAAACAAAATTTTAAAATGGCCTAAAATGCATAAAATACTAGATAAAACATGCAATAAGAATGTAAACATACAGTTCAAGCATATGATGAACAACTCTAAGGGATCATAGCTCTCAGATTCATTCGGTACAAATCATCTATATACTACAAATTTTCATTGTTCCGGCACTGAACCTGGCAACTCTATATGTTATAGCACAATTTGTATATTTGAGCAACAAGGAAGTATAAAATTGACTTGAATACCCATAGAAATCTGCATAACTATGGTGAAATGAAACTGGTATATATCATAATAATGACATTCAAAAAGTATATGGTCCATTGTTTCTATATGTCGAGAGCCACATACCTCTCAGGATAAGGTATTTTCCTATATCTTCTTTCTGTTACAGATGGGGGAAGGGTATTACAACATACTAACATGAAGGCCCTCCTATGACTAAGTATTTCAAGTTTTGTCATAAAGGAGGACAAATATTCATTTATTTATACATACATACATACTGCCTTCCCCTTGTGGCTCATGGCGGTTTACAGGGAACATGAAACAGGTATAATATAAATTCAATAATAGGCAGTAGAAGCAGTGGTAGGAGTAGTAACAGTCATAACAGTGACAACCATTAGTAACAATAACAGGAATAATAATAATAGAAGAAGAAGAAGAGTTGGTTCTTATATGCTGCTTTTCTCTACCCGAAGGAGTCTCAAAGCGGCTTACAATTGCCTTCCCCTTCCTCTCCCCACCACAGACACCCTGTGAGGTGGGTGAGGCTGAGAGAGCCCTGATATCACTGCTCGGTCAGAACAGCCTTATCCCAAGGTCACCCAGCTGGTTGCATGTGGGAGAGCACGGAATCAAACCCGGCTTGCCAGAGTAGAAGTTCGCACTCCTAACCACAACACCTAGCTAGATATTGGGGGGGGGGGGAGGAGGGGTTACAGCTAGAGGGGTTCAGCAGTGGTATCAGCTGCCTCAAGAGGGGGTAAACTCTCCTTCACTGTTATCAGCGGTGTGGCAAGCCCAAGGTCACCCAGCTGGCTGCATGTGGAGGAGTGCAGAATCGAACCTGGAGTGCCAGATTAGAAGTTTGCACTCCTAACCACTACACCAAACATATCAACGTTAACTCCATAGATTGGTCAACTGTCCCTTGATGTCTTTTATGGGCATATCTGTATAGGAGGAGAGGTTCTGGGGGCCCAGTAGGACTGATTCTACATGGAGGCGTAAAACGCGTGCTGCCTCCTGCTTGGAAACACACAATATGAAAACACATGTTTGCATGCTTCCTGACGAGAGACCCCTCCCGGTTATCCTGCCATCTTGTTGTGGCTTTTTGCTTCCCGGTGAGGCAGTGGAGAACCAGGAAGCATGGACAACCCAAAGTTTTCCCCCAGCTCCTCGGGTTGCCAATCAACAAAAGTTACCAATCACTTCACAGCGGTTGTTTTGGGGATTCATTCTTACTTCCTCCCCCGTCCCATAATTGTTTATTTATTTATTGCTTGGATTTCTAGACCGCCTCTCTCAGCCAGGCTGGCTTCTGGTGGTTTACAATAAAATATAAAACATTAAAAACTCCAATTCAATTGGGTAATACAATTGATACAATCAACAATTATTGTATCAATTTGCAGCCATAAAACAATACTCTGTTCCCTCCCTGAGAGCCTCCACTCTTCTGCTCACAGTCTTTGTCCTCAATAGATGACACCAGGTGATGTTGGCCTAGGGGGAGGATGATCATGAAAAGGAGGGGTGGGACCTGATCTAACTACCCTGGTCTCCAGCCTGGCCTCAACCAAATGCCTGGCAGAAGAGCTCTGTCTTGCAGGCCCTGCAGAACCCAGAGAGCTCTGTCAGGCACACTTCCCAGGAACCCAGACAATCAGTAGATTCATACCCACAGAGCAAAGCACCCTGCTGGGAGCATAAAGAGATAAGCAGTCCCATGTATAGCCTTAAATGTCAAAACCAGAACCTTCAATTTGATCCAGAAGCTAATCAGCCAATGCAGCTGCTGCAGCAATGGCTGGAGATGGCCCCGCCATGATGACCTAGTGAGAACCCTCGCAGCTGCATTCTGTACCAGCTTCAATTTCCGGGTCAGGGACAAGTGTAAGCCCGTGTACGTTGAGTTACAGAAGTCTAATCTGGAATTGACGGTTGCATGGATCACTGTGACCAAGTGTTCTGGGGATAGGTAAGGCGCTAGTAGCCATGCTTGGTGTAGATAGAAAAACACCATCTGGGCTACCTTCATGATTTGAGCTTCCACAGACAGGGAGGCATCTAAGATCAGCCCCAAATTCCTGGGCACAGGTACAGGTGTAAGTTGCACCCCATCCAGGTAGGGTAAGCATGCTTCCTGCTCCTGTTCCCGTCTTCCCAGCCACAGGACCTCCATCTTGGAGGGGTTGAGTTTCAGATGACTCTACCTGAGCCATCCAGCCACTGTTTCCAAACAACTAGCAAATGTTTCTGGGGGGAAGACTAGCTGGCCGTCTGTCAATTCGTCCATCAGGAGATAAAGCTAGGTGTCATCCGCATATTGGTGACATCCCAGCCCATAGCTCCGGACCAGCTGAGCAAGCATATAGATGTTGAAAAGTGTAGGGGAGAGTATCACCCCTTTTGGTACTCCACACGGGAGAATGAAAAAAATACACTTCTGTGTTGCTATAGGGAAACACCACAACATTAAAACTTGTTTTTTTAAGGTTGCACTTTTGCATTGCTTAGGGATCACACCACAATAATAAAATATTTCCTTAAATCCCTTTTCAGGAATCTTTGTATAATGGTCTCTCTTTATGTTTGGGTAGATTTTTGATAGGCTGTCCATGGTAACTGGACCCCAATGATTGTGTGTTAACGATAAAGATTTAAAACAAAGAGCACAGATGCTAAGCTAATACGGACAGGGCTGCTGCATCACAGGCTCCCTCCTTCCCCTGTTCATACCCCACTGCCAGAAAATACAAACAGGAATGTGTTTTAGCTGCAAAATCTCAATATTACCGTGCACACTGAAGAAAACATTTTATTTTAAATGAGGGAACGTCGCTTTGTGGCCCCATAGCTACACGGACTGCCCCGTGTTTTTTTTAACTTAAATTTTGATCAGGAAATGGAGAGGGGAAGGTGGGTGTGAGAGTGGACAAAACGCTACCAAGACTGTCACGCGTTTCTCCCTCCAGACAGGCTTGCCCCTGTTTGCGCCCTGATTTGCAGTGCGACAAGAAGAGGGAAATCGGAATTTTGCAATTTCTCTCATTGCGGAGCAAACTGGATGAAAACTTGCACCACGCACTGGAAAGCTCTGGGTTGTTGCCAATGTCATGTGGAAGCAGTGTTAATACCCGCAAGCAATGAGAGGCTTTCTAGGGGCATATTCTTCATGCGGAATTGGTCTAGATGTTGCAGGTTCAATTGACCTCAACCAAATGCCTGGTGGAAGAGGTCTATTTTGCAGGCCCTGAAGAACTGTGCTACAGGTTCCAGATCTCTTCTAGGAACTTGTTCCACCAGGTGTGGACCAGGACAGACAATGAGCTGGCCCTGATTGAAGCCAAACGTGCTTTCTTGGGGTCAGGGATCACAGGGTTGACTGAGCATAGAGCTATTTGAGGGGCGTAGGTGGAAGGTACTGTTGGATTCAATAACAATAAAGGTTGAGTTACTGGCTAGGTCATGTTGATGTTCAATATCTGTTAATCTCTGCTTAATTATTTCCTTGACCTGATCATATCCTATACTCAGCAAGAGTTCTGGAGAGACCTTTTCCTGATAGCCTTTCTCCACCACTGTCTTTTTTCCTCCTGGGGTCCAGTCTTGCAATTATGGAACTCCACAGGGGGTGGATAAACATTTGGGAAGACTTGGACAAGTGATGAGTTTTAAATCCCATGGCAGTGATCCTGAAAGTTTTCTGCTGGCTTAAGCGTTTTGAAAATGTATTCCCCTGACCTGACCCTTCCCATTTCCAATAAACTGGCTGAGGATGCATGATAGCTGCACTGAATAGTTACTCTATTTTAATATATTGGCTAATAGGTTTTATAAAAGTCCTCAGAGCATCCAAAAATATAACACTGACTGTGATTCCTAGTGTAATCCTATGCAGAGTTCTCAATTGTCAGTTAAATTTAATAAAATAAGACTAGAGTAATGGGTAGGGAAGGGTATGAACCAAACCCTAAATCAAAATGTGTCATGAATTTTGCCCTATTAGCAGTTTGCAGACTGAAGTTTGTGATGCTACCATCACAAACTTCCATGATTTTTTTAAAGCAATTCAAGGCTGTTCATGGATAAAGCAGAAATCTCATTTAAAGGAACTCCTAGTCCCTTCAAACCTCTACTTTGTATTCCCCATGAAACCCTCATAAAGAGCTGAGCACTGGACCCTGCACAAAAAAGCCCAAAGCAGCTGATCACTGGGGAGCATACCACTCCCGACTGCTCAGCTGTTTTCTGGGCTATTTGCACACCCTGTTTAAAGGGACTGCAGTTTCTTTCAGTGAGGTTGCAGGGTCGTGAACATGCAAACAAACCTGATTCAATTTGTGGTTCATTTTCTGGTTTGGCTTTGAACCATGAACCAACACAAACCAAATTGTATGAATTTGTGCCCTTCCCTACTAATAGGATAATCCTAAATGGAGCTGCACTCTCCAATGGTGTAACTCTATTTATGATGACATTTTAACTTTGCAATGTTTAGAATATTCCATTGATTATAGTCCACAAACTGTTGGTTTAAGGTGGTGTTCAGAAATGCTTGCTTGCCATTTGAGGACTGCATGACATCATAGAATGAACATTCCAAAGAGAACTTATCATTTTTGAAAGGAGGTGGATCATACACATTAATATATGCAGACAGCAGTGTGGGAATAGAAACTTCAGGTAAGGGATGCCATGTTTGGATGCTCTTCCATGCATTAGAACTAATTTTCTACTATCAGACCAATTCCACAAGGGTGGAAAAGGCTGGGAGAGTGTTCATATGGAAGCAGGGCTAATCCCAGCTTCCACATGACATCGCCACTTGGCCGATCCCCTCCCGCATTCCCTTAAATGCTCCAGAGGCCAATGGAGCCTCGCTCAACTCCTCCCCATCCTGAAGGAGGCCTGGAGGAGATATGAAATGCCCCACACAGCTTTGTGTTACTTCATGGCAGCGCAGGGCTAAATGGGGTATTTGTGGGTTTTTGGCAGGAAAATGCAACACCCCCTCCCTGCTGCCCCCGCCCCCATGTGGTAGAAACTTTCTGCCATGGTGGAACCAGGTCTGCTGCCAAAATGTGTTCCCCATGAGGATACAAGAAGCGGTGGAGCATGGTGCTCCACCACAACGCACCAGAGTGACGCCGCTGGTGTTGAATTGCCCTCAGGGAGCTTTTTACATCGGAGGTTCTTCAAAATATTCTCTAAATTATTATTTCCTGTCACCAACTGATTATGTTCCTTGATATTTTTTCTTGGTCTTTCCAGTAGCCATGCCTTGTCACCACCCTAAACCAATGAGTGGTTATTGTCCTTTTAAGGTGCTTGCATGGAAAATGGAAAATTCCTTCATTCCCCTAATTGCTGAATATAGTCAGCGGACATATTCATTCAAATGATGTGATACCATTCCTTGATAAAATGTAGACAGCAAGCTCTAATAATGTCTTAAATTGGTTTCTTTTAAAATTCTGTTTGACAGTTTCTTTATTATAAATATCCATAACAGCCATATTAGAATGCATGAAGTCAAGATGCAGACGCAACAATACTTTATGTTGGATTCTATCTACCAAAGATTACTTCATCAGTCAAGATTCAGAGTTCAATCTCAGACCTGCACCTTGACATTTTCATTGGAACAAAATGATGCTATCTGTTGACCTTTCTATCTGCACTTTAGACATTTTACAGAAGTGGAGAGAAAGGAAGTGTAAATTTATACTTTCACAGCCATTTTTAGGCCTTTTGTGAAGGGTCAAAGATATGTATTCTGGACCTGAATTAGAGTTTCTAATGCCCTCTGCCCTACCTCTCACCCAGAAGTACTTTCAGCAGTAAAATTCAGTCCAAACTCCTTCAGATGCTTAATCTGCTAGTAGGGATCAATTAACATCCATATTTGGTCCTAGGAATTGATAATCCAGAACAAGGTCACCTTCATTCAGGCCAATATCTGCCTGGAATACAAAGCTTGAGCCTTGGGAAGAACTTTGTTATAGGACATTTTCATCTGTGTCAAACTGAATTCTGGATTCCCTTGGATTATTTGCCTCTAAAACTCCTTTATGTAAAATATATTAAGCTAAGTAATCTTAAAACTCAATCAAATGGACGGTAATTGTGGAATAGGAAGAATAAGAGTACCTTTTTTGTACCCAGCTTTTTACTAACTGAAGGACTCTCAGATCAGCTTACAATCACCTTCCCTTCCTGTCCTCAGAACAAATACTCTGTGAGATATCTGAGACTGAGAGTGCTTTGAAATTGGTCCAACGTCACCCAGCTGGCTACATATGGCCGCCATTTTTAACCACTTCATAAGATACAGCATCCAGGTTATAGCACTAAATGAAAACAAAATACTGATTTGCAGAAATTGTCAAACTACTTCATTAATTTGGCATGGCAGCAAATTAAATGGTATGTTAAATATCTCTGATTGAATTTCTCAGCATATTTGTAAAGTTTAAAAAGCAGGCACAGTGGGAGGACATGATAAGACAAAAAAAAGTGCTCTATCAAGTCCAGCATCCTAACACAAAGGCCAACTACTTTCTTTGAAGATCCAGCAACGGGGCACAGAGGCCAAGAATTTCCCCTGATGTTACATTCTGGCACTGGGATTCAGAGGCTGTCTGAATGTTGAGTTTCTGCTCAGTCACCATGGCTAGTTTTCACTGATAGATTTATCCTCCATGAATCTAGCTGTTTCTCCTTTAAAGCTATTGTTTTTATCACTTCATACTCAGGCAGCAAATTCCACATTTTAATCACTGTGTACAGAAGTGTTTCCTTTTGTCTCTCTGGAATCTACTGCCCTTCAACTTCATTTGATGCCCTTGAGTTCTAGGATTTTGGGAAATGGAGAAAAAGTTCTCTTTGCAAAACCAAAAAAAGGAAACCGAAACCCAACCTGAAGTCAGGAACCCAAAAGTTGAGCGGCAAAATAATTTCAAAAAACAATTCAAAATATTTATTAAATAAAGTGTACTGATACAATGTATTAGAAACAAAGTAAAAACAACACATATCTAACTGCACATGACAGAATAGACCAAACACATGTCGACCCCCAGGGGTCTTCCTCAGTGGTCAAATTATTGTGTGAAATGCTCTTTTGTATAAGATCAAAACCTAAAGGCTTGCTGGTTGGCAAAGAAAAATCCTGAAAACATAAATGTTTAAGATGTTAGAATGAACATATATATATTTTAAAGGGATGTCTAATTGAATATATTTTTATTTATTCATATATTTGATTTACGTAAACATGGTGGTAACTTACAGTTAGGTGTAGCTCTAACTAGTGTTTCTAAAATATCTGATTTGGATCCCACTTTCTAAAATATGTATCATATGTATTATATGAGGCCACCACTCTGTAAAGAAGATGGAAATAAAATTATACAATCCAAATATTCAAAATGTCCATATTTCAAACAAAATATTTCTATACATACCTCAGCTTTTGCCTAACTACATCAAGAGTGCATTTCCATGTGTGCCAGAACTAATTAAGTTCCACGGGGGTTGTAAAACACAAGCATTGTTTTATAGGCCCCATGGAACTTAATTAGTTCTGACAGGGCCTGGATCTCAGCTGAAAACTGATTCCACCAGGTTGGAACCAAGGCTGAGGAGGCCCTGGCTATAGTCGGGGCCACACACACTTCTTTCGGGCCAGGGACCACCAGCATGTTGCTATATGAAGATGGTAGTATTCTTCTGGGAGCATATTGGGAAAGGTGGTCCAGACTGCATAAGGCCTTGAAGGTTCAAACTGAGATCTTAAACTTGATCTGGAATTCCACTGGCAACCAATGCTGCTGCTGAAGATCAGGTCGAATATGGACCCTCCTTGGTATCCTGGTAAGGACCCGTGCTGCTGCATTTTGTACCACAGGACTCAAACTTAAAGGTGCCACAGAATTCAAACTTTGTTCTGCTGCTTCAGACCAACATGGCTACCCACTTGAAGATAATCAGATAATTATGATATTGGGCAACAGAATTAATCTATGCAACAATGGCCTACAGACTGGAAATGCCTTATCTACATCCCAGTTCTGAAAAAAAAGGAGTTGTCAAAGATTGCAGTAACTATTGGACCGTCACATTAATTTCTCATATAAGTACAGTGATGCTCAAGGTCTTACTACAAAGACTGTTACCGTACATGAGAAATGTCAAATGTTTAAGATGGATTCAGAAAAGGAAGAGACACTAGAGATTATATTGCAAATTTATACTGGTTACTGGAGCATAAGAAAGAATTTCAGAAGAAAACCAGGCTGGGGCTCATAGATGACAGCAAAGCTTTTGACTGTGGGAATCATAAAATGTTACGGGTGGTTTTAAAGGAAATGGGTGTGCCACAAAATCTTATTGTTTGGATCCACAATTTCTACTCTGGCAAGAGGCTACCATTAGAATAGAATATGAAGAAACAGAATGGTTTCCAATTGGCAAAGGATCTGATGACAAGGATATATTTTAGCTCTCTGACAGTTCAATCTATATGCAGAACATATCATAAAGAAAACTGGATTCAATTTAGATGAAGGTGGAGTGAAAGTTGATGGACTGAACCTTAACAGTTTGAGATATTCAGGTGATACCACATTACTGGCAGAAAACAGTGAAGACTTGAAATGCCTCCTGGTGATGGTTAAAGCAGAAAGTCTCAAAGCAGGATTATAGCCGAACAAAAGTAATGACTACTGGGGAATTACGCAACTTTCAGGTTGATGATGAAGGAATTTAATTGTTAAAGACTCTCTATTTGTCTTAGGCATCAACCAAAAGAGAGACTGCAACAAAGAAATCAGAAGACTGGGAAGGACAGCCAAGAAGGGCTAGAAAAGATCCTTAAGTGCAAGGATGTGTCATTGGGGACCAAGATCAAGATAATCCATATCACAGTATTCCCTTTTACTTTGTACAGATGTGAAAGTTGGTCCATGAAGAAAGCTGACAGGAAACAAGTGGATTCCTTTGAAATATGGTGTTGGTGAGTTTTACCGATACCATGGAGTGCTGAAAAAAGATAAATAAGAGAGTTCTAGATCGAATCAGGCCTGAACACTCACTCGAAGTGAAAATGACTAAACAGAGGTCAATTGATGCAGTAGAGAAAGCCATGTATCTCAGTTTGCAAGACCTGAGCAAGGCCATTAATAATAGCACATTTTGGAGGTCACCATTCATAGGGTTGTAATAGATAAGAAGCGACTTCACACATGCATACACACATCCAGCAATGGATATATTTCTGATCCACAGATTGCCCTAAATTTACTTACAATAAATTATTTCAGATATTGATGCCATCTCTGTGTATTATGTATGTCATTGGAATACATTTAAAGAAACTAGAACAAAATACCTAGGAAATGAAAAAGATAGGTTGCTTTTATTTCAAGGAATTTGTAAGAAAAAATGTACTTGGATGCATGAATCCAATAAGTCACTGAGCTCCTATTTTATGTACCCACTGAAGAAGAGAAGTCAGGGTTATATCCTTGACTCTTATGACTTTAAACTTCTGTTTACTGGTGTTCTCATACAACTTAACCTCCATGCCTGACTCTCTGAGAGGGCTTCAAGTATATATCTTAAAGAACAAAAATATGTATCTTTACCATATATGATGGCTTATAAAATGTTATGATTAAGTTGCCACAAAAACACACTTCCATTCATTTGTCAATATTTCTCTCATATGCAGTGGCCAAGCAAATCTCTTTATATAGCAGAAAGAACATCTGTTCATTCAAGAACTACATTCTCAATGGACAAGAGTAAGTCATGCGTAAATCAGTCATTCAAATGCTTGGCTAGGTAAATCAGGGAGGTGCCAACCAATTTTCTGAAACAATACAACAGTATCTGTGCTGGCCTCTTGAAAAGGAAATTCACATCCCCTGTTAGATGGCATATTTACAGTTTGATATTCTTACATTGTAATGGTTAATGCTACAGTGATTGCCTTTGCGAAGGAAATACATAGCAATACAATCAGAAAATAAAAACATCAGAGCACTGAGGCATAGAATACAGATTATACTGATATCCACCTGCCAACACATGATGCAAAAAAAAATGTAATCTGCAACAAGCAAGGTTTGTAAGGTCCTGTTCATGTATTGCATCAGCTGCAGTATTGTTATATACAGCTATTCACATTAATTGAACTGTAGTACAGTTGCAATTATGTAGAATTCCTTAATCATAAATAATCATGATCTCACTGGAAATTATCCAGGCTCCAAGAAATGTCCACACAGAATCTTTGAACATGAAAGTAATCATAAGGATTTGTAGATCAGATTTTGTTTAAGTTGTGTCAAAAACTGAGTTTATTTTTGTCCACTATCACACATGTTCTGTTTTGTTATGCCATTTATTTCCACATTCATTGGTTTATAAAAGAAGCACATTTGGGATCTGGCTCCTTAACTAAAGAGCAGGAAGAAGTAGCAGGTAAGGCTGTTGCAGCCCTGAGTGGCTGCTGGCTGGCTAGCAAGGCCTGGTGTGAGCACAGCTGTCCTTGGGTAATGCCAGGAGCTGTTAGCCCATTCTACACCCAAGACCTACACAGGGCTATAAGAGTTGCCCTACTGCCTCCATCACCTCCTTTTGCTGCCCTGTGGATCATTGCTGGCTTATGAAAAGTGAGTAACAAATAGCATTCATTCATTCATTGGTAACTGCCACTGTAATGACAGCCAGAGTGGTGTAGTAGTTAAGAGCAGCGGCCTCTGATCTGGGGAACCAAGTTTGATTCCTCGCTCCTCAACATGTAGCCAGCTGGGTGACCTTATGCCAGTCACAGTTCTCAGAGCTCTCATAGCCCCACCTACCTAACAAAATGTCTGTTTGTGGGGAGAGGAACAGAAGGTGATTGTAAGCCACTTTGAGATGCCTTCAGGTAGTGAAAAGCAGGGTATAAAAACCAACGCTTCTTCTGAACACTTTTTTGTTGTTTGAGTTTTCATTTGTTTGGAAATCAAGGCATATCAAAACTCTGAATGTTGCTGTCAGGACACAGATCACTTATCATAGAGAGGCTGTTTTCTAAAACATCCCAACGCTGACTGTGCATACTAATATCTCTCACTGCAGTATTTACTGTGGAAGTAAAAGGTCTACTTTTTTTTTGGGGGGGGGTTGTTTGTTGGCTTCAGTGACTCAACAATTGGGTGTTGACTGATTTCCACATAGTGCAACAGAGCAAAAAAGAATGTTGTGATTCTCCAACGGAAGAACAGAAAATAAATCCCAAGAACCTTCAGGAAGAGACTGGTGTCATATACTAAAACCTTTCCCTAAGTAATCTAAACAGTAAAAATCAATACATGCATTCAAAGGCCAATAGAGCAAATGAACCAAACAGAACAAGGAAACAACTACCTTGTTACTTAGTGGAATGGCCATTTGTACTTCTTAACATGGTGTATCATTTAGGAAGAGATTTTCCCTCTACTTACGTGGTATGTTCCTGACAGCCTAGAAGTATAACGTTTCTACCACCTCTCCTTTTTCCTGCAACCACCTATGCAATCAGAAAGGACATTGCCCACTACAGCTCTTGGGCAACAAGATGATTTAGAAAATTGATTGAGTTCACCTTACTGTGAGATGCGGAGCCTATAGAATATTGTGATATTATTATTATTATTATTTAGATTTATTTCCCGCCACTCCCCGTAGGCTCGTGGCGAGTCACAACAGTCCTATACCCATTAAAATACTTTAAAACAATCCCAACATGGCGGAAGTTCTTATTATTCCCACCCCTGCTATCAGAGCGGCAGGGAGGGTGGGGAGGAAATCTAACTTACTAGGTCCGGGGGGGGGGGGGGAGTGTTGGCACTCATTCGCTGACCCCGGCCTCAACCAAAAACCTGGCGGAAGAGCTGAAAGAAGATCCATCAGAGGATTCCACAAACCCAAGTCCAGGAAAGCTATGAGAGGAAGGGTTGTCAGATTTAGGAATATCAGGAATCATTCAGGTGGGTGTGGGGGAGAGGCATTGTGAGAGGGGGAAAGTTCTATATTCTGCCTAGACTGCCAAAGTTTTCTCTGTGGCTATGTATGCTGTTAGTACCATAAAGATTATTTTTGTGGGGGAAAGGAGAGAGGGACATCTACAACTTTTTAAGTATTAAATGCCATGTTGCATAGCGAGTTCCTCTCTGCATTAGATATTTTCTGGCAGATATAGGGCTGGTACTTAATTTCATGGCCAAACTGTTTTGATAAGGAAATTAAAGTTTCTGACATCTCCCATGTGGGTTCTCCCCACAGGACAAAACAGAACTTTTTTTTTTACAAACCACGCTAGCAAAATGCAATTAAAATGTCATTGTTAAAATTAATGCCTTTTGAAAATAAATGGCATGAAATAACACATAAAAGAAGCAGATTAATTGGGAACATCAGCAGTGAAAAAGAGCAGAACAAAAAGATATGCAACAACATGCAAAAACAAAAGAAAAAAATTCAATGTCCAGACCTTTAGTGTTTCAGTAGTTACTTCTGTTTTTGTTAGTAAAACATACTAAATTATTTCATTACATAGCCTTAATTCCATTCTCTAACATTTATAAGAAAACCATCAGAAGACTCTGTAGTGCCCCATAAAATGTTTGTTAACAGCTGTATCTCCTGGACCTCAGAAGTAATTACCTACCCCAGGTGTGCTTTTCCTGAAAAATTTCCAAAGTTAATGGCTCTATCATTTTGCTTTTTTAGAACACTATTACTGGCCATCTGTTTGCATTGGCATGTCTTGTTTCTGTTGCCCTAGAAAAAAAAATTGGATTTTTCCCACTGGGATAATTTTGTATCCCAGACCATGCTACCCACTGGGTTCAGAGTTACCTCAGGTACCTCGTTAGAAACTTAGCTTTACAAAAGAATTAAATACATGTTTTTATTTTATAGAATTATAGAAGTTATACTGAATTGTCATTGATTAATGAACCTGCATGTGGACTACAAACATAAAAACACTACAAAATCAGTCTGGAATAGCCAGTTGCCCCCTCACGCAGCAAACATTTCCCCCTCTTTCTGGGTTAAACTTCATCAATATCCAAATAAATCATGATTTATGTAGTGATGATAGAAAGTACCATCAAGTCACAGCCAACCTTTGGGGTTTTCCAAGCAAGAGAATAGAGGTGGTTTGACATTCCTACCTCTGTGTAGCAACCCTGAAGATCTCCCATACAAGTACTCACCACAGCTAGCCTTAATCCAGAATTCTGGCTAACCTGACCATAGCAAAATCCAACGCCAGGACTAGCTTTTACCCTGTAGGATCCACTCTTACCTTTATATATTTAATTTCATTAAATTGCAATATATTTTAACACCACTGAGTATGTGCTATAAAGTCATAGTTCTCCAATGTGTTCTATGATGGTTCTGCAGAAGTAGATGAACACATATTTCTATCCATTATTTACAACAGTTAGTAATAACAAGAAATTCCATGTTTTCCGATATCTAAATAAATACTGTTTAGAACAAATTCAGTAAAAACAAATAGTTACAACATTTGATGAAGTACTAAACTTATAGCACTTTTGAGGTATAATATTTATGAATTTGGATACATGGCTGCAAGAAAGATACATGCAGGAGGCAGGGCTGAAAGAAATTCAAGTTTCTTGCCCTCTTCACCGTTTACATAATTATCGGCAACAGCCACAACTGTGAAGACTCCAAGTTCTCCCTAGTGCAGACTCATTGGAGATTACTTCCAACTGTCTTCCCAGAGCTCTTTTTTGCCTGAAGCTAATTACTATCATATTTACACATCCAACATACTGTCACTGGCATATATTTTCCTTCCTTCCTTCCTTCCTTCCTTCCTTCCTTCCTTCCTTCCTTCCTTCCTTCCTTCCTTCCTTCCTTCCTTCCTTCCTTCCTTCCTTCCTTACTTACTTACTTACTTACTTACTTACTTACTTACTGTGTCAATTTTTAGAACACTCCTCTTGGACTAGAAATCTTGGGGTAGTGGACACCATTTTAAAATTACAATAAAAATAAAAAATACATTATTAATAAACAATAAACATCTAAAATATTAAAACCATAAATTAGACAGATATCAGCACCCATAGAAAATTACAGTGATAATAAAGATAATAATGTTGCTAGCACGATATTACTAGGAGGCAGAAGTTGGCGGGGGGAATGGGATGGGGAGAGAGGCCTGTGTCATTAATATATGATGATTGTTCAGTTGGCCTCAGCTGTAAGCCCAGCAGAATAGCTCCATTTTGTAGGCCTTGCAGAACTGGACAAGTTCCACCAGGGCCCTGATTTCCTCAGTTCATTCCACCAGGCAGGAGACAGGGCCCAGACTCTGGTTGAGGCTAGGCATATTTATTTAGGGCCAGGGATCTTTTATAATAATGAAACTTCTTCACGCCCTGGCAGAAGGCAATGATAGAAGGGGACAAGCTGATCTCTCAGGGGAGAGAATTCCATAATTTTGGTCCCACATCCAAGAAGTTCCCTCCCATATTCCATCCATCTAGCCTCCAGTGTTGGGGACACTGAAAAAAGGTTTCTCACATTACATTGATTAGCCATACAGTCATGTTTGACTCTTGGTGATCCTGTGACACAGCTGTCACCACATCTTTCAGTCTTGCACCTCTTCTTTTAGTTGTATGATGCTCTGACCAGTGTTCATTTTGATCGTGTCTAAGCATCGTGTTCTTTGATTTCTTTTTGCCATTGACCAATCCTAGCATAACTGCTTTCTCCAGTGACCTGGATCGCATGATATGGCCAAAGTAAGTGAGCCTGAGTTTTGTGATTTTGCCTTCCAGTGATATATCAGGCTTTATGCTTGATACATTCTAGTATTTCCTTAGTTGTGCTCTCCATGGAATCCACAGAAGCCTTCTTCAGCACCAGAGTTCAAATGACTCAATTCACACTTCCTTAACATCTATTCAGTGTTCTTTCTGGAACTTCCACCTGTAGAGATACCTTTTGACAGTGAGTATATTCCTTATGAGCCAGAAGAGTCACACATACTCATATATTCTTACTATGGAACCAGCATTACCATTATGCATAACATGAATCTATACTAAGTTGATGTGAAATTTTCCTCCCTGTTTATTTTCTGATGTAGGGTTTTTAGAATGTTGTCAACCATTCTGAGTTAACAGAATGGGACAGTAAACAAAATATTTCATTTTTTTCCAGCTTGGTGTAGTGGTTAGGAGTGCGGGCTTCTAATCTGGTGAGCTGGGTTTGAATCTGCGCTCCCCCACATGCAACCAGCTGGGTGACCTTGGGCTTGCCACAGCACTGAGAAAACTGCTCTAACTGAGCAGGAATATTAGGGCTCTCTGAGCCTCACCCACCTCACAGGGTGTCTTTTGTGGGGAGAGGAAAGGGAAGATGATTGAGACTCCTTCGGGTAGAGAAAAGCGGCATATAAGAACCAACTCTTCTTCTTCTTCCTCTTCTTCATTTTTCATTTGTTTTCTTTGAAGTCAGGGTTAAAAAAAAAGGAACTGTTTCCCCAAAATTGTTTCTTATTGAAACTATAGTCCCTGAGTTAACGCTGCTCCAGGAATGCTCTGAATTCTTGGAGATAAGGGAACCAATGCTAATCTAAAAGGCCTATACTTAGGTTAGCTCTCTGCTTGGCCAGAAGATAATTGTGCCAGCCTCCCTTTATGTGCTCTGTTTATAGATTCCCAGTATTCAGCTTGGTTGTAGTGGTTAGGAGTGCAGACTTCTAATCTGGCACGCCATGTTCGATTCTGCACTCCCCCACATGCAGCCAGCTGGGTGACCTTGGGCTCACCACAGCACTGAGAAAACTGCTCTGACTGAGCAGTAATATCAGGGCTCTCTCAGCCTCACCCACCCCACAGGGTGTCTGTTATGGGGAGAGGAAAGGGAAGGTGACTGTAAGCTGCTTTGAGCCTCCTTCAGGTAGAGAAAAGCAGCATATAAGAACCAACTCTCTTCTTCTTCTAATCTGGTGTGCTGGGTTTGATTCCATGCTTCCCCCACATGCAACCATCTGGGTGACCTTGGGCTCACCACAGCACTGATAAAGCTGTTCTGACTGACAGTAATATCAGGGCTCTCTCAGCCGCCCCTCCCTCACAGGGTGTCTGTTGTAGGGAGAGGAAAGGGAAGGTGAATGTAAGCCGCTTTGAGACTCCTTTGGGTAGAGAAAAGCAGCATATAAGAGACAACTCTTCTTCTTCTTCTTCCTCCTCCTCTCTCTTGCCCTCTCCATAGTCACATGTTCTGGGTGCATGACGTCTTGAATAGACTAAGAACAGCAATTAGAGATGCCCAAAGGGCCGAAGTTAAGCTCTTGAAAACAGATTTAAATGGTTTCAAGAAGTCAACTTTGGCACACA
The DNA here is from genome assembly GCF_049243985.1 of Paroedura picta. NCBI lineage: Eukaryota > Metazoa > Chordata > Lepidosauria > Squamata > Gekkonidae > Paroedura > Paroedura picta. The sequence goes on from NC_135369.1 coordinate 149,327,161, forward strand.
TCATAGAGGTACCCGTCCCACATAAGCGCACGGAAGGAACATTACTGACTTTACATGTGGGGGGTCACTTGCATTCTGAGTGTGAAAGAAGAATTTGTTCACTGAGATTCTTAAACGGGACTTTTTCTTCTCCTTACGACAAAGAATATCACTTGAAATAAAAACAACAAAAACAACCCTTGCTCCAGAGCCCATTCACATCAACAATGCAGATCCCTTTCAAAGTGAATAAAAAAGCATGGCATATGTGTCAGGCATAGTCAGCATAAGTGTTTTTACCTGTATGTATACCAGTTCCATCCAGTATTCCATCATACCTTGGTATGACCAAGCAACGGGACACACAATAGAACAGTATGAATATGAATTCTAGGAGAGAGAGCAAGAGGATTAGTGCTGAAACTAAATCTGCCCTAAACTCAGAGACTAGCCCCCTTCAAGGGTATGGAAGAAGCCACAGCCTAACGAACAGATATCCTTGCTGTTTTCAATATACTCTTCAATACTCTTATCGTACAAATTAAAAGAAACTGTTATAATGTGGCTAGTGGGTGGACTCCCATTAACTGAGCGCATACCATGTCACTACCCTGTCACAACATATAAATATATAAAGACGCTCTCTGCTCACCTGTCACAATAGTGGGTGTTATTCTAGCTCCTAACAAAAAAAAGTAATCTGGGGAACTCTGAAGATTGGGTACATTCTGCGGTGCTTTTATTCAAGATGTATTTGGAGCACCCGGAGAAGATCTAAGCCTGTAACTATTACAATGTAAATAAAATGGTAGTGCTAAACTAATCATCTGTTCTAAAGCATCTGTTCTAGCACTATCATCTACCAACTTTCCAAAATGGTGATTACACCCTTTTACAGAATGACATGCTCAAAAACTCAGTAACTGAATGCAATACTACTGAATAATTACATGTATTCTTGTTTTCTTGGATTTTACTGTATGGTTTTTGTTGGGGGGGTTTATGTCTTGTAACTCGCCTTGAACCTCCTGGGTGAGGCGAGTAAGAAATCCAAATATTAATTAATTAATTAATTAATTAATTAATTAATTAATTAATAAGAGAGTTGAGGGGTTTATTTACAAAGGGATTTCCCCCCCCCTCAGAATAAACACAGGCCTGTTAATCAGAGACCTTAATGTTTTTACCCACATGTAGTGTGTACTATTTGCTATCCACAAGACTCTCCAGTCTTCCAAACAGACCTTTAGAATGTGTATGTATCTTGTTGCACTAAATGAAACAAAATGCATCTGTGTGGCAGCCTGCTCAAGACTCCATAAACCCGTTAGGGGTTGGGGCTGTGGCTCCATGCTACAGAAACTGCTTTGCATAGACCAGGTTGGAGGCTCATTACCTTGACAGCTGCAGTTAAAATAGGATCAGGTAGCAGGTGTTATGAAAGACCTCTGCCTGAGACCCCACAGAGTTACTGGTAGCCCCAGTTGCCAGTGTCCTTAAAAAAACCCTGGTCTCACTCAGGTCCATTCCACATGACTCCAGTGTTGCAAAAGGCTTGCAAATTGTAAATGCTACTAATTTGCAGTTCCGCAAGACGTCGCACACAATCTGCCACACTCCTGAAACAGTCCCGCAAAAAAGCGATTCATTGTAGCGCTTAAAGGGAAATCCAGAAAAGTGGATTCACCCTCTGAAACACTAGCGAAAAAGACCTGTGCGTTCCCATTGTTGCGGTTCCAGCAAAATCCCTCCCCCTGGCTCTCTCCTCCGAACTTCCAGCAAAGCAATCGCCATTTTTTTTTTCTCGGAGCAAGCGGAGAGCAACGAACTGGCAAGCCTTCATTCACCCAGCGAGGCTTCTCCGGCTGCAGTCCCTCCACAGAGCTACTTTAAAGCTCGCCTCAAGTCACCAAGCACAACACAGCCCCGTTTGCAAGTTCCCTTTATTTTCGGCCGAAAATCGCGCCCGTGCGGGGGGGGAATTTTTCTTTTCACTCGGGGGAGTGTGGCAATGATGAATCGCCAGCTCACATGCCAGCTGCCAGTTCGATGGGTCTCTCCGTTGCAACGAATCAACACATATTCGTTGCAACGTGTTTTTTTTTTTTTTACTTAAAGGGAAAGGGGCTTTTCCAGAGCATGATAACAACCACCAATTGGCTGTTCGTTTGACTGACGGCCAGGGGCGGGACAAAGCACAGGAAAAATCGCTTCCTGTCTAGTGATTTTTGCAAGACTGGAAACCTGTGGGAAACGAATGAAATGCTACTGGATTCCACTAAAAAAGCAGGTATGCGTAACGCCGGGATTGCACTTTTAAAAATAGCGTTTCCGCTTTGTGTGACCAATTGGCAACATTGATCCTTGTGTGGAATCAGCCTCAGTTTAAAGCAATGCCATGTATTTGTGTGTTTCTGGGAGGATCTGCAAAGCAAACAAGGGAGTGGGAGAAGTCAAGCACAGGGGAGGCCATTGGTGGGCAACATTCACTCTGGTGGGTCACTGATTCTCCAGATCCATTTCAGAACAAAACAGTAGCACCATCTGAAATAGCAAAGTCTGTATCAGGACAGAAGTAAAACACAAGCTGCAATGTTTAAGTATGAACTTTCCTGTAGGATTTTTTTTAATGGGAGGCAAATACATAGGAAATAAAAATGTGTTTTGCGCCCTGCTCAGTGGGTCCTTTAAGTGCTACAAGGCCATAAAAACTTACTTTATTTATATTTATATTACTCATAATAAAACAGTGATGTTAAACTAATCAAACACCAATTGCATCATTTTGGATGAATAGGTGCTTAGAAGCAGCAAAACGAACTCCAGAATGGCTCATTGCCTTCTAATCACAGAGAGTTGGCAACAAACATCAGCTAGTCAGGTGATAATTTTGTCACAACTCTGCTGCTGTCTTGGTTGGAGGTTGTCAAAAAGACTTGGCAGCTTTTAAACCTGCCATCTCATTTGTCCCTGTTCAGGATCCTGATGATCTATGGGTGTCTCTGGAAGATTAGAGAGTAAAAGAGTACTACATTAATATAGTCATGCTATTAAAATCAATTTGCAATGTGCATATCAAGGAGGATTTAAAGATATAAAAATACTTGTAATTCTGATAAAGTCGTGGGGTTTTCTGGTCAGCTTTCAAATCTGTTTTTTTTTTCCTTGTCTAATTTTGTCCAGCAATTTGGGAGGGGGGAGAGACAGACATAGGAATATTAATGATTAATTGCCTTGGTGCTTCTGAAGCACTGGCTTGTAATATATCATTAGAAGCCAAAGACCAGGGAGAGCGAATGAAAATATTCGGAATGAATACATTATTACTCGATGCTGTCTAGAAATCACTTGTGTTCAGAATCTGCAATGGTGCCTCTTCTTTAATATATATATATATATATATATATATATATTAGGATAATTTTACCCAGCCCACAAAAACGTCATATAGAAAGGAAGGCTTTTAATTAATTGGCACCAGAGCAGCAACAGCAGTAGAGAAATTTGCTTTTGAACACTTATTTTTAATCAGTGTAGCCACTTCTAGACAGGATGAAGTAGAATGACAAAGAGGTGTAGATGCCCCACCTTAAAAAGGACACGTCAACAGCAATTCCCTAATAAAATCCCACCAACCAACTTTAAGTAAGCCACACTTTGTTTTGGATGGTAACAATTCTCTCAGGAAGGACTGAGAGAAAATATTTTTGTGTACAAACAACCCCCAAATCTGAATCAGGACAGATTGATTCAGAATGAAGGGTTTGGATCCACCGGAAATATCAAATGACAGAAGGTATTTCCGTTGGCAGAGCATCAAAGGATCAAGGCTCAGTGGTAAGTAAGTATCACCTTTCCATGGTTGGGCTTTCACAGGTCAGTTCTATTTTACTTATCAATAATTTCAAGCAACCGAGTAATGCAGAGACCAGTTGTCATTGTAGAGCTTCACCATGCTTCGACTATGACTCTTAGTGGACATGCCCAGGAGGGGTGGGGTCTCATAGGGAGAAATTCTTGCACATTTGTACGCAACAACATCTCACTTGGGATTTTTTCCCTCCCCCTTCTTACCATCAGTTGGGTTATCATTAAGCTTCAGAGGTTCTTAAATTGCTTCTTGGAGTTTATTTGTCAAATAACTCAGGGTATAAAAGTAGCACCATAAACATTAATTGAGCAGCCATTAAGCAGGATGGCTGTTTGTTTTTGGTGGATAGAGAACATAAAGCTTCATACCCTGTGGTGGAAAACAATTAGACGTGATGATGAACGTGCTATTAAATACTGCTTCTACCCACCCTTTTGATGTCAGTTTAGCTGTGCAAACTAGCAACCAGCTGTAGTCAAAAAGGATGGGCAAGTGATGGGAAGTCGTATTTTTACTGTCATGTCACAGTCTGTTATGAATGGTGTAAGGTTTCTAATGCTTTATGCTAATGGCAATGACTAATGATAGTCATTATCTCCATTTATACTCATAAAAATCTTTCTCCAGGGAGCCAGATCATAACTAGAACACTATTTAAAATTAAACTGTGTTTTGCTATAATGTGGGATATAAAAATTGCTTAAATATAAGAGGTTGGCTGCTCAATTGATGTTGTTTGGCGCATGCGCAGTGCATGCAGCTGTTACCTTTACCACATGTTGAGTTTGCTGTTCAAAATGTGTCTGATAGACTTCTATGTAGCCATGTGCAGCCTGTCCTTGGGAAGCTTTTGTCCAACAAGCAATGCAGACAAACCCTGCAGCAAGAAACCCACATGCGGTATAAATTTGCCATTGTCCATGCTTGAGATTTCAGTTTCGTTTCTTTTTTTAAAAAACAGGACAGTAGATTTCTTCATCCATTTCTGATTTCAGTTATGAATTCTACTTCCCTGACAGGTACAGAGCACTCCATTATGTGCATGCTCAGAAACCCTTAAACGGATGAGGCAGCTATTTGCATCTGATAGGAGCTAAGTGGGACATTAAATTAATGCCAAACAAGTGAGAGCTCATTTTGGTTTCATTATAAATGGCTGCAGTACAGCAGTAATGTGTTGACTCTTATGTGCTGACAACTTCTATATTTCTTCTAAACTTCCCTGAGAGCTAGACGTGGAGGAATAAATTGCCACTCTAGATGATAAAATTAGCAGAAGATATATTCACAATAATTTGCACATAGGTTTCCCAAAATACACCCAAGCCCGTGAGTGACTGGTTTTCATGAAGGTTTACTGCTCAGTGCATTGTCAGCCTTCAGCTTTAGGAGAATCTCCTCCTTTGTCAACTGAGTCATTCTGATTTGAGGAAAACATGAGCCATGCATCAGTCCTGTCCACTTGATGCCTTCCTTTAGCAATATCTACTACTGCTGCTTAGGCATGACCTATTTATTGTGGCAAATATGCCTTGTAAACCCAGCAAAGGTGACAGGAAGGTCACTTAGGACACAGGGTTGGGTTTTTTTTGGGTTATTTTGAAGAATGGTGGCCTAGGAAGGGCAATTCTGTGCCAGCTGTGCTACTCCAGGCCGCAGGCGGTGCTTTGTGATGGAGCTGGATTTCCACCCCTTTCTGTTTCCCCATAAGGCAGGGGTAGTCAACCTGTGGTCCTCCACATGTTCATGGACATGTTCATCTGGAGGACCACAGGTTGACTACCCCTACCATAGGGGACACATTTTAGTAGCAGACCCAGTCCACCCTGGATTTGTGCATCCCAACAGATGCAGCCTTACCTTCCTGTAAGTAAAAAAAAAATGACCCATTCAGCCCCACTGTGTGACAAAGTGCTGCAGAGCCGACTGGGGCAGCTAAGGCAAGGCAGAAAATATTCACATTCCCTTAATGCAAGGTGACAGCACCCTGAAGCACACCATGCCCGGGAGGGGGCCGGCCCAGCAGCGGCATCATGTGGAAGCAGCCCGTGCAGAATTGGCTGAAGAGTCGAGACCCTGGCATTTCTCTATTATAAATTGCACTCTTCCACAGTTGCTTTTAATGTTTTTTAAAAATGTGATGTGTGAGTTTAGTTACCCACATTTCTATTAACAAGTTGTGTTGGCCATCAGTTTATTTATTTATTTATTTAGTTTATTCCTCACCCACAGCAAGCTTACATCATTAACCCCATTGATCAGTCCATCCGCAGACAGAAGAAGGTGAAGATGTTCAACCTAGCCCTGAAATAATCTAATATTTATCAGAATTTCAATGTTCTTTAAAAATAATACTAATGAAATTACAGAACTTCACTCCATAGTCAAAGCCAAGAAATGGAACACCTTCTGTTCCTTTCCCATAGTTGTAGTTCCTGCCCTGCAGGGACTTCTAGCAAAAGTAGCATCCACACGTGTCTCTGAAATAGAACAGGGCTGCTTGATGCAAGAAGAAATTCAGTGAAATGGAATCCACACATGTTTCTTTACATGTCTTTCATTACATGTCTTGTGATTTCTTTATTGTCTAATATGGGAACTAATATCTCCTCCTATAGTACTGCACTGGGTAAAATCAGTCATGAGCATTTAATGACTTATTAATTGAGAATGTATTATTTGCATCGTAAGCTACCTTAAGCAGGAATCTGTTGAGATAGCATAGAAATCTCTTAAATAAATACAATAAATTGTACTTATTCCCATTACATCCACTATAAAGGCAGATATAGTCGCCGTACCAGCTACTCTAAACAAATGTGTTCTTTTCCAGATTCTGTTGAGCTTTTTTCTCCCTTAGTCCTCACCTACAATTAATTCAGGTTTATGGACAGTCCAATCATTGACAAACACATTGGCTTTCTGGACACCACTCTATGATAGGCATATAAAAAAAGCAATTGCAGTAGAAACCCAGCAGTAACTAGATTTACAGCTATGCTTTCAGCCACCACCAAGAGCACATCTGCACTGCCCACAGATTTGCTTTGCACCACAAACAGAAACAAGTACCATATGCCCTTTCAAACCCTGTAATATCTTAACCCAGGGCAGTGAAAAGTCCCATTGAAATTAGTACACAGCAAAGATCTACTACAGTAGTTGAGTGGAAGAGTTCTGGACTTTTCTTCTGACCATTCGCTAATAAAATCCCACCACCCATTTTAAGTAATCTACACTTGATTCTGGAGAGCAACCATTTCCTCAAGAAGGACAGAGAGGAAGTATATTTGTATGCAGACAGCCCCCAAATCTGAACTAGGACAGGTTAAAGCAGGGGTAGTCAACCTGTGGTCCTACAGATGTTCATGGACTACAGATGTTCATGGACTACAAGCCCCTGCCAGCAATTTCTTGAAGGGCTTGAAACCCCTGAACATATTAAGTGCAGAAGGCATTTCTGTTGGCAGAGCACAATTTTCTTCTTCCCCTCTTCCAGTGCCCCCTAAATGCTGATCCTAGGCAACAGAAGACACCACCACCACCCACACAGGATCAGCACTGGAGAGTCAGACATCTGCATGTGGAAGGGGAGAATTGGTGAAAATCCCTCTCTATCTACAAAAATCGTCCAGGGGATCCAAGCCAAGGCTTGCAATAAATACTGTCACTTCATTTACATTAGCAAGTCAAATTCACCGTCAAGTCTCTCTCTCTCTCTCCCCATAATTTGTTATGTTACTAATTTGTTATGTTATATACTGCATAATGTACCAGATTAAATACTAAAAATGGGGGGCCTTCATCTGCTGCCCCATAGCCCTCCTCATATCATACTTGGTTTGGTGTACATATCACCAAGCAAAATAGCACCCCACATTGGTCATTGGCTTGATAAAGTTCAATATTTTGGTTGCCTACCTAAGATTGGCAGCCTAGGGCTTTCATGTACCAGAAAAGCCATAGCTGATGCCATATGTTTGGTTCAGTGGACCCCAAGTAGGCAGCACTAGTTGATGTCCTCAAGCTATTATTTGCTAAACAGACAAAAAATATATATGCCTGAGGAATTTAAGTTTCTAGCCCTCTTAAGATCCTGCTGCTTTCAGACTAAACTGGAAGAACCAAAAGCATCTTTCATAAATACTCTCCCAGATGCATTGGCTTCAGATTGGAGACCAAATAAGGTTCAAGGTTTTGGTGCCAACATTTAAGGCCCTAAATGATCTGGGACCAGCATATGTGCAGGATTGTCTGTTCCTTATATTCCCCCAAGAGCAGATCAATATCTGCTTAGGATCTCCAGCCAGGTGGAATGTATTCCTGAGAGAAGAGGGCCTGCAAGTTGGAGCTATTCTATCAGGCTTAATAACAACCACCAACAAATGTCTGGCCTTGCGACTGGAGAGAAAGAATCATAGAGTTGGAAGGGGCCATACAGGCCATCTAGTCCAACCCCCTGCTCAACGCAGGATCAGCCATAAGCATCCTAAAGCATCCAAGAAAAGTGTGCATCCAACCTTTGCTTGAAGACTGCCAGTGAGGGGGAGCTCACCACCTCCTTAGGCAGCCTATTCCACTGCTGAACTACTCTGACTGTGAAAAATTTTTTCCTGATATCTAGCCTATATCGTTGTACTTGAAGTTTAAACCCATTACTGCGTGTCCTCTCCTCTGCAGCCAACAGAAACAGCATCCTGCCCTCCTCCAAGTGACAACCTTTCAAATACTTAAAGAGGGCTATCATGTCCCCTCTCAACCTCCTTTTCTCCAGGCTGAACATTCCCAAGTCCCTCAACCTATCTTCATAGGACTTGGTCCCTTGGCCCCAGATCATCTTCGTCGCTCTCCTCTGTACCCTTTCAAGTTTATCTACGTCCTTCTTGAAGTGAGGCCTCCAGAACTGCACACAGTACTCCAGGTGTGGTCTGACCAGTGCCGTATACAATGGGACTATGACATCTTGTGATTTTGATGTGATGCCCCTGTTGATACAGCCCAAAATGGCATTTGCCTTTTTAAATGTCCATGGTCTTTTTGGGATCAGGCAGGCAAAACACAGCCCCATTTGTGTTTTCTGGAGGTGGGAAATGAGCTGGGAAAGGGGGAGCGGGTGATCGAGCCTTCTCCTGGTATGGGAGTTTCAGCGCTTTTTCAAAAAGCCAACCATTTACCAATAACGACTTTTTGAGCTCCAGTTACCATGTTCAGCATCTCAGAAATCCACCCAGACATAAATAAATTCCAAAAGAACACGAATCCCAAAGGGGGGGGGGGTGCTGTATCCTGGTGTTTCTGCATAGCAATGTGGCAGTGTTGATTTTTATTAAAATGCATCTGTGTTGTGGCATTGCCTCATAGCATCCCTCGTTTGCAAGCAGGAGGACACTCATATTTTGCCCCTCTGTGCAGAAACAGTCTGATGATTTCAAACATTGAAACATATACTTATACTATCATTTGTTTATGAGATGTGGTCCTCTCCACATGTAAGGCCTGGGGTGACTGCCCCCTCTTAAAGGGGGCTTGGCCATTTCAGTTGCTAGCTTCTTATGAATGTTTATTTGATGGTTCTTCTGCGTGCCCCAAAAATGCTAGCATGATGAAGCACTTCTGGCATGTACTGACACAGCACCAGAAGGGTTAAACCCATTCACCAGGCTGGACCTTTCATGGATCTCCAAGATATGGCAACTGCCAATCTTCTTGCAACATTCATTCACCCCTCGGAGCCATGTTGCATTAGCTGCATGGAAGCTGGGTTTTGTTTGTGTGTATGTTTTGAGCCAGTTGCCAGTATCAGAGGCTGCACGTAGGAGAGACTCATGCAGTCAGTCACAGAAACAAGGCTCACAATATTGGTTTTGACACTTTTTCAATCTACGAAAGATTTGGACAAGATCATTCCTGGAGAGTCACATTCATGTAATCCTGTAACGTCTTTCAGGTTGAATGTGACTCAGTGAAGGAAATTTGTAGTAATTCTTTCCCTTTGTCGTGTCACAGCATTCATGCAAGCATTCCAGATCAATGAATATCAGACAAAGGAATCAGCATTCTAAAAGGCAACCTTCTGTGCCTGCCTGTTTCAGCACAAGTTGTCCTACAGGAAACCACTCACCAAGATGCTTGACCTGGGCTTGTGCCCCCTCTGTTCTGCCACTCCTAGTACATTCACACACCACTTTTGTATATAAATAGCTGAAGCAAAACAGAAAAGGTGAATGTATGGCCTTAATGAACAAAGAATGGGTAAATATTCTCAGCATGGTGAACATGGTTTCGTCAGTAATAATTTCACTCACATTATGTATTTATACTACAAAAGAAGACTTGATCTTCACAGGGGGATCCAATGATTAAATCTATTAGATTGCCAGCAGCCAGATGGACCCTGGAGTTTCCCTGGAATTAAAACTGATCTCCAAACAACAGCAATCAGTCCCCCTGCAGGACATGGCAGCTTCAGAGGGCAAACTCTGTGACACCACACTGGACTCCCTACCCAGGCATTGTCCCCAAATGTCCAGGGATTTCCCAAACCAGATTTGGCAACCTTACAAGGATAGTGCCTTAGTGCAGGGGTAGTCAACCTGTGGTCCCCCAGGTGTCCATGGACTACAATTCCCATGAGCCCCTGCCAGCAAACGCTGGCAGGGGCTCATGGGAATTGTAGTCCATGGACATCTGGAGGACCACAGGTTGACTACCCCTGCCTTGGTGGACAACAAGCTATATTCATTCCACAGTGTGATTTCCTCTCGTCTATGCCTGTGATTGTGCCAGAATAGAAATCTCCACAAATCTCTCATGAATTGTTTTTGGCTTTGATACTGCTGCTTCCAAACTCATTGCTGTTTAGGCAAAAAATTGCATGGAAGGTGTTTAAACACTGCTTCTGATCTCTCTAGTGACTTTTTCCATACAACAGAGAAAACACCCAAAGGGTCCCTCTGCTGATGCATCTAAAATATCCTCTTGCTGGAAGGATGCCTGCCAAATCAGAAGCTTTATGTGCTACACTTTGGTCCTAGCCTGTGTCCCTCACGTGCATCTTCGCTGAATGCTTAATTCGGTTCCATGCTTCAATGGTAAATTATTTCAGAGTTTATCCAGAGGTAAATGGATGTAGGGTAGAAGGGTTGATTAGCTATACACAGTCTTTTGCATATTACTTAGCAGGTAATCACTGTTTCACAACCTTAATGGAAATTCCAAGACTTCTTGATGTACTAACCCACTAGGATAGCCTTTCTTAACTTTTATACCATTGAGAAACCCCTGAAACATTAGTCAGGCTTTGAGAACGCCCAGAAGTGGTGCAACTGTGCTCTTTGCGGATATGAATTTACAGGTTGTCCCAGGCCGCTGAGACATTCGCCTGGCCTCAACCTGAGCCAGGGCCTTTTCGGTCCTGGCCCCAACCTGGTGGAACGATTTCCCAGAAGAGCTGAGGGCCCTGCTGGAGTTACCAGCTTTCCACAGGGCCTGCAAGACAGAGCTTTTCTGCCAGGCGTACGATTGAGGCCAGGGCAGAGTCCTGGGGTTTCAACTTGGATCCCCAAGGTCAATCAAACCAGCTCCCACTCTCACTGGAAGGGGGTGTTGCCCTGGCTGAACAAGGTGAGTTAGGCTGAATATAGAGGATGTGACCACTGCTGTCTTGTTGTTTATTGTTTAATAGGGTAAATTATGGGGTTTTATTGTAGTTTAATGTTTTATCGTGTGAACTGCTGCAAGACCTGTCGGGGAGAGGCGGAATATAATTTTATAAATAATTAAATAATATGGTTGATAAGCATAGCTGTGTACATGCCCACCCAAGGCTCCTCCCCTTCCCACCCACCCAGGTCCATCATTGGCCACTGGGTGGGGCAGTTGATGTGACCATATATGGTCATATCACCCAATAAACATTCAACAATTTAAAAATATATATTTAAAAATAATTAACACCCACCCATTTGGGAAACCCTTCTAGGTCCATCATGAAACCCCAGGGATCCATGAAAACCTGGTTGAGAAAGCCTGCACTATGTTGTATCCTCCATGTACGTCTTGCAAACTTTACATATATTTTGTATAGACAAAAATTTTACAATCCTAAATTTAATTATGTCACTCATCCCACATGAAAGTGTCAGGCCCCTCCTGTGGCTCTGGGTCCATCCCTTCATCGCCCGACCTCTGAACCACTTTCCCCGGGGCAGGAGCCTGCGGGTCCCTCCAGACAGGCGGGGGTGAAGGGTTATCCCACTCTGGCCCGGAGTCCGAGTCACCTGGGCTCCACTCGCTCTCACCGGCAGCCTCCTCCAGAGTCAATAAAGCACTAGAACACTTTCCAGATGCTTGGGTGCTCTTTTATTGTTCCCATCACACAGCCGACCGCTTCACTTCCCCTTTCTCTCCTCCCCCCTTTCCCAGCCTTTCTCCTCCTTTTATCTGTGATTCTTGCTCCCCGTTTCCTCCCCTCCACTGCGTGCCCGAGGTGTCATAAACCCCACCCCTTTCATAAACACTCCCTCAGATAGCCTGCCAAGCCTTCTGGAGGTGGTGGTGGCCTGGCCTTTGCAGTTTCCCAGACTCTTGGTTCTGGGGGACTTCAATGTCCACGCAAGTTTGCCTTCCTCCAGGTCTGGCCCATGGCGATGCTAGGGCTGCCCCTGTTTGTTACTGGACCCACTCTTCAAGCCAGCCATTCACTCGATCTGGTCTTCGGTGCTGTGGTAGATGTGGATCTGGTGGCAACTAACCCCATTCTATGATCAGACCACGATGCCCTGAAGGCCTGACTCAAGATACCACCCCCTTCCTGTGTGGGTGACAGGCGTATTTTAGCCTGCCCATGGAGACTTATGGATCCAATTGGATTCCTGAATGCTCTGTGAGACCCAGTGCCTCCCAGGGACTCTCTGGCAACACTAATGCGGGACTGGCAGTCCCGTTTGATGGCCACCATTGACGATATTGCCCCTCCGCGCCCTCTCTGCCCTCATCTCAAGTTGGCTCCTTGGAACTGAGATGGCTAGACCGAGTGTGGAGGAAGACTTGTAACAAGGTGACAAGAACATCTTATTGCAGGCTTATGAAGGCATATGAGGCGGCACTTAAGGTGGCAAAATGAGAGTTTTATGCTGCCTCTATCGCATCTGCAAGCTCTCGCCCAGCCCAATTATTTAGGGTAGTTCAATCTTTGACCATCCTCAAGGAGGAGTGCCAAAATGTTAGTCTATTGGCACTTGGCTGTGAGGCATTAGTGAGCTATCTTGCAGATAGTCTTGTCACTTCACCAGGACCTTCATGCCATTCTCAGTACAGAAAGGGAATTGGATGCCCCCTGGCCATTCCAGGGGGGTACGTTTGATGGCTTCAGGTGTCTCTTGAAAACTGAATTTGACAAATTGCTGGGGTCCGTGAGAGTGATCACCTGCCCTCTTAACCCCTGTCTGTCTTAGTTACTCAAAATATGGGACCAACAGATAGGAGACCCTCTGGGAAATATAATCTATCTCTCTCTATCTAGTGGGGAGTTCCCAGAGGTGCTAAAGGGGGCAGTTGTTTGTCCCTTACTGAAAAAAATATATTGCGGGACCCACGGAACATGGCCAGCTATTGCCCAGTGTAGCATCTTGCATTCCTAGGCAAGGTGGATGGAAACACCGCAGCAGACCAGCTCCTAGCATACTTGGATGAAACTTTGTGGTTCAACCCATACCAGTCAGTCATGGGGAACAGTGCTGGTTGCCTTGATGGATGATCTCTGAGGCCAGTTGGACCGAGGCAGGTCAGCCATACTCGTATTACTCGATCTGTCATCCACGTTTGACATGGTCAATCACAAGTTGCTGGCTCACCACCTCACCGTGGTGGGATACTTCACATGGGAAAGCCCTCCAATGGGTAGTGGTGGGAGAGGAGTTATCATGGCCCTGTCAACTCCCTTGTGGGGTTCCACAGGGAGTGGTACTCTCTCACACATTGTTTATACACCCTCTAGCCCAACTGGTTCAGAGTTATGGGCTGGGTTGTCACCAGTGTGTAGTTGACACCCAGCTGTGTCTCCTCATAGGCGGCCACCCTGATTTCCCCCTGGATACATTCACCAGACATTTGGAAGTGGTTGGAGCAGAGTCACCTGAAACTCAGCCCCTCCAAGACAGAGGCCCTGTGGCTAGGTAGAAAGGCAGCTGTATAGGAAGTGCAACTATGCACTCTGGCTGGGGTGCAGCTCAACATCTCTCCCTTGGCCAGAAACCTGGGTGCATCCCTTTCAATGTAGCTGCTAGGGTTCTCACAGGCACACTTTGGAGGGTCCATATTTGGCCTGTGCTGAGGCAGCTGCATTGGTTGCCAGTTGTGGCCCAGATCAGATTCAAGGTTTGGTATTAATCTTTAAGGCCATCCATGGCTTGGATCCTGCCTATCTTGTCTCCTTATGTCCTTCTCGGGGTTCTTTGCTCTGTGGGTGGTAATCTACTTGTGGTCCCTAGTCCCTGAGAAGCATGCCTGATCTCTACCCAGGCAAGGACCTTTTTAGTCCTGGCTCCAACCTGATGGAACGCGCTCCCAGAAGAGCTGAGGGCCCTGACAGAGCTGCCTCAGTTCCGCAGGGCCTGTAAAATGGAGTTCTTCCGACAGGACTTTGGTTGAGGCCAGGGTCAGGAACAACTGGGGCCCCTCCTCTGGCCAACACGATACCATCATGCAAGCCCCCCATCCTGTGATGATTGGCTGATAATAGGGGTGGAAGGGAGACTATGCCGTCTTCTTGTGGTTTATGTTTTAGGGGGGGGTATTGGGGATTTTATCTGTTTTATGAAACTCGCCACAAGTCTTTGGAAAGTGAAGGGATAGAAATCAGAGAGAGAGAGAGAAAGAGATGACTGGTCCATTGTCAAATATTACCAAATGTCGAGTCAAATTTCTTTTTAATCATGAAAATCATGGCAACATATAGATAATTATGCTAGTTTGGTCTGTCTCACACGCAGGTTTTGCAGAATGCCATAGAAAAGGGGCCTCATACCCAGATCAAATATAATAGAGTCTGTAGGCTCTTGACTACTAAAAATTTGTGGTCTACATTGTGTAGCCACTCTTAGGTTTATAGAAATTCTAGCACTTAAGACCCAGTGCCTTTCCGCTTATGTACCTATGAACAAAGCATTCTTCTGTGTGGAATGTATGCCTCTCCTTTGTGAATGGAATGGTTCCATCAGGGGTCTCCTGTCCCACTGAGATTTTCCGTACCCTACAGGATAAAGGAGGAGGATAAACTTTACCTGAGAAGTGGCATATGAAAGGAACAGGAGGCAGCTAGTCAACTGAAGAAACGTTCTGAAATTAGAGATATGCAATTTGGATTTGGAAATATTCAAAAGCACTGAATAATACTAGATTCAGAATATTTATGAATAATTCCATATCTGGATGTTTTAGTTCTGGTTATTTGTAAGCGTTCCTAATATTGGAAGTCCTGTTGACTCCAAAAGAAAACAGACTGGGCTGCTCCCAAGAAAAAGACAGTGAAACCTATCTTTCAAATAGCTTGGCCTGGTTCCTGCAGAAAGGGAGCTGTAACCTCCCTCACACAGTCTGGCACCAAATGTTGTGTGAACAGGGAGCTCAGACTGGTGTTGCTGTGTTATTGTCTGAGGAGGGTAGGGTTGGTGAGTGCCGGACAGTCCACACACCAAGGCAGCCATTTTCTCCTGAGAAAGTGCTCTTTGTCCTCTGAAGATCAATTGTAATAATAGGAGATTCCCCCATAACTGGAGATTGACACCCATACTGATGCTCCAATCAGCCTGAGAGAGAATCTGCTCACTTCTCATCGCCAGTGGTCTGCCTCACTGTTCCATGCCCAGTACGGCCCTGCGGGCATTTGCGGTGTCACTGTCATGCCATTAGCAGTACTTGGCACTGCACTACTCTCTGGCAATAGCGGCTGTTGCTGTTTATATCTGCCACATCTTCTCAACGGTTACGGGTTGGCATAGGCACCGGGAAAGGGCTGAAGAAAGTGGGTTGGCTTTTTGTGTCTTTTAAATTGAAAATGGCTATTTCTGTTTGATTCAGTGGAGTTCCAGATATTGGGAACTTTTGGATTTTCTAAATGTTTGGATTCTTAATCTGAGGGGTCCAAATTCCGAATCTTGATTTTGGTGGTAGCATTGGCAGAGCTTTGAATTTGGAAAGAGGAGCAAAGCAGCAGGTTGCTTAAAAGAATAAAATTGTTTTGTTGAGAAGAGAAACAACTGTGTAGAAAGGAGAGAGAGAGAGACATTGCTCACTGTTTAACTCTTGTCTGCAGTCATTTTCTGTTCTGTTCTGGGGGCAAGCAGGGTGGGAGTATATTCAAAGGAGCAAGGACACACCTATTGAGCCAATCAAGTCACTGGAGGAGATAATTTGAAAAATATCAGGAAGTTCCTGATCTAACTATGCAAAATGCACATTTTCTCATGTCCCCTGCAGAATCATGCACACTACAGATCTGGCATATTCCGACAGATCGTTTACATCCCTAGTGGCAACCTTAGACCTGTGTTGCTGTGATGGCTCTTTTGTGTTTCCTTCTGTATCAGAGAAGCCAGCAATTAAAGAAATAGACCATAAATTATGCGATGTAGCATATTTGGGAGGGATGCAACAGATCCGGAGAGAGGTGTACAGCATGAGGTACACCTGCTCCTAGGTAAGGCATACTTGATGTTAAATCCTGCAGGGCTAGAAAACAGTCATGTCATTGCTATTTTTTGTTCCCATCATACAATAAGAGAAGGTAGGTTTCAGTCAATACGCCTGGGAGTAGCCCGTCAAAACCAAGGTTCCATAAAACCAGGAAAGTCAGTTTGGTCCCAAATCTCTCATTCTATACAACAAACATATTCACTTATCACCAGTTGAAATATGAAACTAAGCCAGGACATAAAAATAACTTCTAAGGGGAAGGCACCGGGGAATGAGGGACTTGTAAGCTGCTAACGTATCTTGCCATTTTCAAACTCTGGTTCTAGAGGGCCTGTCAATATGTCTATTCCTGGTGTATTTGTCCATATAAGTTTCTTATACTTTATAAGCCTGGATTCAGTAGCCGGAATAGGTCAAATTGTATTTCATACTTCTTTGTATTCAAGATTCCTCAGAGTTTTTATATTCTGCTGTGTTTTCTCTGCCCCCATAAAAGAGTTTAATGTAACTCTTTTATGGAAGAGAGTAAAAGAGTAAAAAAACTCTTTTGAAGAAGAATTCGGTTTTATATGCCGCTTTTCTCTACCCGAAGGAGGCTCAGAGCAGCTTACAGTTGCCTTCCCTTTCCTCTCCCCACAACAGACACCCTATGAAGGAGGTGAGGCTGAGAGAGCCCTGATATCACTGCTTGGTCAGAACAGCTTTATCAGTGCTGTGTAGAGCCCAAGGTCACCCAGCTGGCTGCATGTGGGGGTGTGCAGAATCGAACCCGGCATGCCAGATTAGAAGTCTGCACTCCTAACCACTACACCAAGCTGGCTCTTA
Source organism: Paroedura picta (assembly GCF_049243985.1). NCBI lineage: Eukaryota > Metazoa > Chordata > Lepidosauria > Squamata > Gekkonidae > Paroedura > Paroedura picta. The sequence continues at coordinate 149,344,529 of NC_135369.1, forward strand.
GTATGGGGCACTTAGTAAAACTGGGGCATAATCAATTGAACATTATTCTTATTCAAGCACTTTGGGAGGGGACTTCTTGGGACAGTGGACAGTAAAATATTGTTCCCATGTGAAACACGAGGCCCTAGAAATCCCCTTCAATGCACTGGTTTAAATAATGTAGGCATTTTTATTTTTATTATTCATTTAGGTACTGTTGTTACTATTGTTGCTGTTATTAGTACCTAGAATTGTGTGAGTTCACATTCAAGCTGAGGCCTAGATCACTCGTGGATATATTCTTCATTCTTCTTGCTGATTCCCTGATCACAATCTACATCTTCCACACACCCATCAAGAAGAAAATAAAATAATTGTAGGATTAGCCCTGGATAGATATAAGAAGTTTTGAGCAATTTGCATCCAGCAGAGCTATAATCCCTGCTGAGCTTTAAAGAAAACAGTAATGTAAGTGTTTGGATTAACCAAGAATTTTTTTTAAAAAACAGGAAACCTAAGACTTTGATGTTGACCTTTAGGCCTCAATTTTGGAAGCTGTATATTACTTTTCCTGCATTAGATTTGCAATGAGAATGTTCAAAATATGAAGCCTCGTGCAGGTGGAAGTATTAAATTCCAGCGGGCTTCACTCATATTTTGGCCCTCTTTGAGCCTCAGATACTTTGCAATTGAAATGAATGATGATGAATGATGAATGGTGATGAATGAATAAAATCACAAAACAATAGAAAAATAATGATATCCCACAATTCCTTATAATTTATAGAGAATGCTGTCTTTGCTTTTGAAATAAAAAGTGCCTGAGACTTCCTGCAGCCACTCATTGACACCTGCAGAGGGCTGGCTGGAGGTGGATGTGACTGCCCCAGCAGCCTGTGGGCTGGGTGCGATGCCAGCACGCAGCATGCACGGCAGCAGGGCGAGGCGGGACTCACAGCGCCTATAAAAGGTGCCGCATGTGCAGGTCCCAGGCCTCTTGCCTAGGACACCAGGGAGAACAGCTTCCCTCCCACCTGCCCTGCGTTAATGTGAATACAGCTTTGTTCTGTGTCTTGAGGGATTGTTTCACGGTCAATAATTTGTCACAGCTGCGGGTTTGCATGGGATGGAGTCTGCTGGCAGGGAGTCCCATGGGCCATCGGCCTCCCAGGGGTTTGGACCTCCCTATGAGGCAGCATGTAAATGAGCATGGCTGACCTTGCTGGGCAGCCAGGGGCTCGTTTGCCAGGCAGATGGGGGGGGGGTAGCCAAATGAGGTGGGCATCTGTTGGCTCCCCCACATAGGTCGCTTCCTATAGGGCAGATTTCAGAAGGCAAAGGGATCTGCTATCCCAGCTGGGAATGGTGCAGATCCCCAGGGCACCTCTGGACTCTGTGGGTTTTTGGTGCAGGCCGCTGACTGCTAGGTCAGGCTCCCTCTCCCTTGCTGCGCCAACCCTCCCGTGGGGAGGTGATAATGCTTTGGCCATGTTTATACCCAACATTGTTGTGTCATGCCTTATTCCAGCCTAAATCCCCTCCTGCAAGTCAACCCAGTTTGCCTCACTTGTGGCAGAGGCCACATCCCAAATCAGAGATGCTTGTATGTACACAGTGCCATGTTAAGGACATTTACAGCTTTTTAATCCATTGTAGTCTGTGGCCTCAGAAGAATTTAACTTTGCCTGGGATGACGTTGTTAGTTCCCTTGCATATAGCTACCATAATTTCTCTTTCACTTGTGATCATTTCCAAAAGGCAAAGGGGTGGATTTATTTTTGTTTGGAAATATAACAGGCCATCATTGAAAAAGCTGATGTTGTCATAAGAATTATTTACACTCGATTTTGTGCTCTTCCTTTGTTGATCTTTTTACAGTTGATAGTTCTATGCAGTCATGTTAGTAGAATGAAAAATCTAGAGACCTAATTCATGAAATATTTTTAGCAAAACCATCTAAAATTGCCCCAAACTGTATTGCAGAGGACTTAAAAGTTTGCTTATTTTTCTGTATCATTTGGGTGTGTGAGGGGTAAAATTTTATAATCAGTTCTCCATGTATTAGTTTCTCTTATTTTTCTTTGTTCAAAGTATAAAAGGAATTACACATACAAAAGTCGGTTTAAAAGGTGGTCGTTTTAATGGGGGGATTTAATTTGACTTTGTGGACTTATGTTACCCGTCATGAACCAGCTTCGGGAGTGGCAGGGAATGATGATGATGATGATGATGATGATGATGATGATGATGATGATGATGATGATGAACTGTAGCCCTTTTGGTAGATTATTTTCACATATCTATCTATGTGTAACACTTAGTAAATGTGCTAACTGGCCATGAGCTTCATGGCTGCCATTATATGACTGGCTGGTTTTACAGCACCTGTGAAGAAAATGTGTTTTTTTAAGCAGGCATAGAGAACTTGGTTTAATTTGGGGTTTAGAAAAACATTTATAGTAACCAGAGCATGTGGCACTAGGCCCTCCTTTCTACTGCCTCAGTAGGGCTAGATACCCATTCCTTCTTCCTGTGTTGTAGTCGTAAGTGTCCAGGGTGGCTTCACACAGCCCAACCCAAGATAAAATGCTTGGTGTTGGGAGTTCTTTTTTGGCACACAGATAGCATGTTCATCAATTGAGTCCAGGTTGTTTTAAACTGTGTGTTAGATCCTTGACTGTCAAGTGTTTGAGGGTCTCATTCAAACTTCAAAAGCAAGTTAGTTTTAGGAATGCCATCTCCAGGTGGGACTTGGGATCCCCCAGTTTTAGGGTTCATTTCCAGACTACTTTGGACTACCTGACTACTTTGGACTACTTTGGAGGGTGGGCTCCATTGAGGTCTCTCCCCATCTCAAACACCACTCATTCCCAGCTCTACCCCCAAAGTCTCCAGGTATTTCTCAATTCTGAGCTGGCAACCCTGGTTAGCTTATTTGTTACAGTGACCAGCAAGAGGGAGGTAACTGTATGTTGTCATTTTCCTTGACAGTAAAAATTGATTATTTATTCTATTGCCTTCTGACCAACTTTTAAATATCCACTCATTGTATTAATCTCTTTATGGGTGACTTTCCCCTGCTGGGTGTTTGTTTGGGTGGTAATGGCAGATTATTAATTATATTATTTTATGTATATCCTATGTTTCTATTACAAAGTCTTTGAAGTGGCTCAGTTTCCTCACAACAGTCCTGTCAGGCAGATGACAGTGAGAAAGTATGAGTGATGCATCAATCTCCTGGGAATTAAGCAGGGAGGAGCTGGCTGTTACTTTACTGGATGATACGGAGGTGGCAATTGGTGGCCCAGTTCTTAAGTGACAAGGCTCAATCTTTATCTGTTGTTGTTTACAGCAGAGCCTAATCCACGATCTAAATGGACGTATTGTCTGCCTTCCCATCACAACTGTGTACATAATGGAACAATCCATACATTACCCATGCTGTGACTTCAGTGTATCCATCAGTGTCTTGTTTTTATCCATTGGTGCTGAATTTATTTTTGTACTGTTCTATGACTTACTGCCATTCAAACACTGGAATGGATGCTCCCAGGGATTTCTTTTTCTGCCTTTTGTTCTAGATGGGCCTATATTTTCTTTAAAATTGGGAGTATTCAGTTTACTGATTTCGACCTCTGATAAACCTACTCAGTACATAATTTGGTGACACAAGCAGAAAGAGTTTAGATATGGCTGGAGTGTACATGGCAGAAATCTTGCTTAAGCCAAGCAGGTATAGGTTCATTCAGTGCTTAGGAAGCTTCTGGAAACTTGTGTGTACCCCCTTGAGTTCTATATTACAAGACAGGTAGAATATGAATGGAACAAATGGATGACCTGAAAAAAAATGTGGGTATATCTTCCTTCTCCTTTGTTCCTGCTCCTTTTTCCTTCACTTGTCCTTCTTTTTCCACTCCACCTCCCCATTCATTCTCCTTCCAGTTTAAGTTGGGAAGAAACTTCATCATCTAGCTGAGTTGCTTCAGAAACTCAAAATGGTGACTAAAATCTTGCAAGATGTGAGACTTCAGGAGTTATTTTGTGTTGCCATAGAAACCAGACAGATAATTATATGGGTCCCATTGTGCTTCAAAGCTTGTCTACACAGTAAAGGTGTTTTTAGTCAAGCATCTAACATACTTAACCCGCAAGCCACTGTACTGTGCAGCAAGTCCTTATGTCACCAAAGATGCTGGAGGCTTTTGTATTGCCAAGGCAACACAAAGTGGTACCCAGTGTTTCATGAGATGCCTAGCACTATTTCAATTGTCTTTGCATCTTTGATCAGTCTGTGGTGTGTTTTGAGTACATAACAAGACCATAGAAACTTCTTTGGGGTGTTATATTAGGCACTAATGTTATGTGTAATTGGGGCTTCCTTGTTGCCCCTTCATGTCTGGCCCATATGCACATGGTAAGAAGCACTTCCAAATTATATATAGTGACTAGAGGCAAAGCTCATTGCACCCAGGAAAGCAATAGGCATGCACACCTGTCCTGTGGTCTTCCTGGGTGCTAGACCTCCTCTCCCTGCTGGAACTTGAGATCCAGCATGGTGTAGTGGTTAAAGACTGGAGGAAACTAAACCTGAGGGAGGGAGGGAAATGTTTCAATATAGTCAAGGAAGAAATCCATGCTTCTTGTTAATTCCAACAGAAAACTCTAGGATTAAGGACAGAACCAGATATCATGACAAGGATCCATCAACTGATCCTGCACTATTTATCAATTTTTAAACTGTAACTGTACATGTTCCTGATTCATGCTGAGGCTAAATAGGGATGCCAGTTCCCAGGTGGGACCTGGGGATCCCCTGGAATTATAAATTATCTCCAGAGTAAAGCAATTAGTACCCCTGGAGAAAATGGCTTCTTTGGAAGGCAGATTCCATAGCATCGTATCCACTGAGATCCCTCCCTGCTCCAAGCCCTACCCTTTCCTGGCTCCACCTCCAAAGTCTCCAGGTATTTCACAACCCAGAGTTGGCAATCCTAGCTATAGAATTGGCAGGGAGGCTGTCCCTCACCACATATTTTTGTGGTTTTAAGTTCCCTGTGGAAATAAAGCAAATAATATTGGGGGGGGTGCAGAGAGGTTCTTTGCAAAAATGAGGAGTGACAAAGAGGTACAATCTGGAGTTTTCCTAGACCAATTCCACATGAGGAATCTGCCTCTGGTGGCTGGTGGGTTTTAGAGCTACCTCCACACGATGTCATCTGCATTCTGAAGCTGTCCAGGGGCTGGCTCAAGTTTTGACCAGATTTGCCTTGAGATTAGGGAAATTGCCAAAACTGGATTTGCCACTTGTTATCAGGGAGCAACCAGGGGCAAGACTGCGAGGAGGGACAAACACGCAACAGTCCCTGCACGCAATTTTGCCTGCCTCGCACCCACCCTCCCCTCTCCATTTCCTGCTCCAAGAACTTTTTTTTTATGATGCAGTCCATGTTGCTGCAGGACCACAACGCTACTTTGCATAAGTTAAAATAAATTTTTCCCTAAAGTGTCTATGGTCTTTTTGGGAATGAGTAGGCAAAACACAGTGCTGTTTGTGTTTTCTGGCAGAAGTAAATGAACAAAAAGGGGGGGGAGGGCATGATGAAGCAGCCTTCTCTCACCAGCTAGGTGTCCATGGTCTTCATTTTTAAGCCTAATGTTTACACCTAATCACTCTTTGGGGTCCAGTTACCATGTCCAGCCTCTCACAACTCTACCTAAACATAGAGTCTGAAACACCATGAGTCCCAAAAAAAGGGGGGGAATGCTTTATCATTGTGGCATTTCTCCATAGCAATGCTGAAGTGTTGATTTTTTTTATTAAAATGCATGTACATTGTGGCATTACTGCACAGCAATGCAAAAGTGCACTTAAAAAAAAAAATTCAGGGCTTGGGAGGGGAGCAGAAGTTTGAGTCCCTAAGACAACCACTGTGGTTTGATTTGTGGCTTGCTGTGATTGACAAGCCGAGGAGCAGGGGGAGAAGTTTGACTGCAGTGAGGCAGAGGGAAAACACAGGAGGGGTCTCCCCTGAGGAGGCTTGCAAACTTGCAGCTTATAACCACATGTTTGCAAGCAGGAGGCAGCGCAAGTTTTGCACCTCTGTGCAGAATCGGTCCTAGAATTACAATTGATCTCCAGCCTGCAGAGATCTCCTGGGGGAAATGGCAGCTTTGGAGCATGAACTATACTGTAGCATCTCTGCTTAAGTTGTCTCCCTGTGCCAACTCTGTTCTCCCCAGGAACTGCTCAAACCGGATTTGGTGACTCTAACCTCACTGGCTGCAAAGTAAAAATGAGAAAACATCACATCATCCATTCATACATCTTCTGTCATCACATCTGGTTTGGCTACAAGTCACATTGTATTTCATAATATGCCAGAATGATGATTTCCACATATCACTTTCAATCATTCCTTCTGCCTATAACAACCCTTACCTTTTGCATTCAGACATACTGCTTATCACACAAAAAACTTTAAAGTATTTTGATTAAATTATGAGACTTATGCGAAAGACCTTAAAGTATTTTAATTAAATCGTGAGACTTGTGTGAAAGATTTTTGGGTTAGACTTTTTTCAACATAAACCATTCCTTGGTGGATAAATAGTGGTTTCCTGCCTCTTTATTTTGAGTGGTGGGGGAAATTCTCTAAATATTTGCATATTTGTTTAGTTTTCATCATTTTCATATAAGATATAAAGCCAGTTCTATCACTCTGTCCTTACATGAGATGTCTGAGAAAAGTCTTAGGACCTTTCCTCTGTGCCCTTTATCTTATCAATACAATTCCAAACTAGTGTTCAAGAAAGAGCTACTGAGTGAATAGTACAATCATGATTATTTTTTCAGTTGTGCATTAGGAAGCCAATTATATATCCTGATGATGCTTGTATCAGGAATGAAAACAATGCTCACACTACCATGCAGATACTACTAATTTCAGTTTTCCTAAAACTATTGTTAATCATAGGTACAAGAGCTATTTGAAGATAAAGATGAATGCTTATATAGGACTGCAGAAGCCATCTGAAGCAATTCTGTGCAAAAGGATGTTGTTCAATGGGACTCCTCGGAAAGGCTCCCTAGGATTGCAGCCAGTGTAACATTTGAAGCCACTATAGCAGGAGGACTGTAGATTCATCTTGCCTATCTTTCTGTCTCTTCAAATCTCTTTCTAGGAGACACAGGAGGAAATTCCAATGGGCAAAGACTGGAGACAGAAAGTTACCTGTTTCTAGACGTCTTTATGTCTAATTCTGGAAAACAAGGATGACTCAAGGTGTCCAGCCTGAAAAGCCAAAGCTGCTACTCAGATTTTGTTTCAGGTACTTGAAGTCATTTTTAAAATACAATACAATTAAAAATAGTATGTTTATATTACAATTACACCTGGTGCTCTAAATTTTAATTAAGTGATTTGTTAAGCAAGTAAGTGTGGCCGTGACTTCCCAGGCAGTGGGCAGGTGGAGGAGGAAGGAGCTCTTTGCGGAGCACCGAGGCAGGGGGATGCAGGGCGCGCACACCTTGCAGCAGGGAGGAGAGGCACAGGCATGTGGGGGTTGATAAAGTGCCACGTGAGCCAGGGCCGGCTTCTTCTCCCGCGGCAGCCAAGCTAAGAGATCCCCCCCCACCCTTGTTTTTGTGGTGGTTTACGAACGTGCTGGAAGACTTGCTGTTACCAAATGGAGTGTTCATTTGCTGTTATGCTGGTTGTTCAGGCTTTGATAATTTGCCACAAGTGTGAGTGGGAGGGCAAGGGAAAGGGAAAGGAGCCTATAAAAAGGGTGGGGGAACATGGAGGGGGGAGTTGAAGTATTCCCCAGATAAGGTGCCTTATTGGAAAGGCTCAGTTTGGTGTGGGCCGACCGGGATGGGAAGGCCACAGGACCGTTCCAGTAGAGCAGATGAAAGGGGATGTGCAGAAGGAAGTCTACGCCTCCTGAAGCATTCTGAGTCTCTCTACTGGGGGGATGCCCAGCAGCAAGGGGACCCGTGGGCCTGGCTGGGGACCAGGATGGGATCCCCAGGGTGCTGCTGAGATTAGAGAATTGGGTTGGATGACCGAGAGAATTATGGTGTGGGCTCCATATCTCCTTGCCAGCCAACACATGGGTGTCAATAATGTTGTGGCCTGTTTGCCAAAAAATAGCATTGAGTACGAGCCTTATTCCTAGCCCACAGGCCTGCCTGCAAGTCAATCACATTTTATCCTGTCCTTTCTGTATAGACATAAGCGCCTTACCCCCTCTCTGGTTTCAGTGAGTAGCTGTGTTGGTCTGAAGTAGCACAAGAAAAATTGAATAGCACTCATTTGCCACTGATTTACCATTTATATATGTACCCTTATCATTCTCGTTCCATTTTATCTGAAGAAGTGTGCCTGCACACGAAAACTAACGCCTTGAGAATAAATCTTTGTTGGTTTTAAAGGTACTACTGGAGTCAATTTTTGTCCCTCTCTGGTTTCACAGAGAAAGAGAACTTGCCAAAGCAGTGACTCTCATTGCTGTGGATATTAGAACCTTTATCCCTGTTGTCTTAACCAGGCACCTTAACTGCTCTACTATGTTCTCTCTTCCTCTCTGTCTCCCCCCCCCTTAAATCTTGTGACACCCTCATTCTTAAAGAGTATTTTGGAGACATAAACTTTCACGAGCCAAGGGCCACATCATCAGATGCCTGAAATGTTACATTCAGTGGGCAGTATATGTTTACAAGGATGCAAGCTGAAGAAAAATGAGGACAGTCAAAGCAATTTATCATGAGCACAGTTTTATACAGAAGGGATTAAAATATTGTAGATAATTTTGATTTGTATCCCTGGATTTTTATTTATTTGCACTGACATACATGATGCCAGAATATGAATTGATACAATGATTTCCAGAATTTAAAGGGCTCGCGAGTAGAGAATTCTGCAAGCTTGAGTTCTGTTTCTCCCTTGTTCAAACTGAACCTCTGAGTCTATTAATGTGTCATTTTCTGTTACCCTATATTGAAATGTCCCCATAAATGTTAGCCGTGCATCAATACATCAGCGGTATGCATTATATTTATGTCACATGCATAAATTGCTTATACAGAAAATACAAGAACTTAATGAATCATCAGAACTAGCAAAAACAACAAAAAAGTTTTGCAGTGGCAATGTATGGAAACAAAAAGAAATGAAAACGGCATCTGTATCCTTCCCTGCTTATTAGGTTGCATCATATCTTTCTAATGGAACACTTAAGCAGTTTTAGCCAAGATCCAGAGAGCTGCCCAGGGGCAACACCAGAAAAAAAAAATTCTGTGGAGGCCACAGAAGTATATTTCTTGGTAGGCAAGTTTTAAGGAAATGAAAAGAGATTTCAGAAAGAAATATAAACTACATTTCATGGCAAAACTGCAATGCTAAATATGGTTTCTCTGAAATAAACCATGCTGTTAGGCAATATTGATTTGTATATAGCATGTATTAGTCACATTCAAATTACAATAAGGAAAAGGGCTTTCAAACAAGTTTTTAAGTTGCTGCATAAATATTTCCATAGTACGTACCTTAAACAGACAGAACATTCTCTAGAAAATGGCTGCCTTTTGAAACAATACAGGCAGGACTCTCTAAACCGTAAAGAAAGTAAGAGCAAATGAAGACACCTGGTCCTTGTACACGGAAAACCCCAATGAATGTCAAAAATATGGTATGCAGATATAAAGGAAATGAATGCATCCATTTTTACGCAGTTCTGCAAAATAATATCATTTCCAAGGTTTTTGCCCCTTTTTTCAGTTGCCTGAATTGCAGTGCTGCTTAACTGTTCCTGACCCATAAGTAGGGTGTTCCGTGAGTAGGTCTTAATTTGCCAGAGACATGAAAATGCCCTTTCTCATCCAGCACTTGAGGGCTACGGCACACAATCTGTGGAGGTTCACTAAAAGACCATTTTAGTTCTTCAAGAAGATTAAGCATTTGGTTTATTGTATCAATCTTTATTTGTCCTTCTTGTTCACACCTCTCTAGAACTTCTGGGGAAAGACTGTGTTTTGCGTCAAAACCATCTGTCGCAACTATAATGTCCTGCAAATATTCTGAGGGTTTATTTTTCTGGATCAAGAAAGTAACAGCCCCCGAGATTGAAAGCACTGACCCCATTTAAAAATGCAATTAGATCGTCTCTTAAGTTCACTTATAAGGTGATATAGAAAAAAAACACCTTAATTTTACAATTATGGTCATTTTGGGGATAGATGCTTTTTTTTTTTTTTTTTTGCTGTGCTTAATTTAGTAACGTGTTTTGGCGACGCAGCTTATTCTCTTTTCCTTTTCTTGCATTTTGACTGAATTTTCTTCTGCGGACATCTCCACCTCTGCCATCATTTTGCTGAATTTCATCCTGATCCCTGAGATCTTGCAATTTATCAGTAACTAGAACACAAGCGTGAGCCATGTCACATTCTGGGTTTTTTGCAAATAGTCTGCTACCACTTTAAGATCCAGAAGCACTTCACATAAAAAAGCCAAGCAGATCATGAAGTTGCAATCTATTTGATTTAGAATTCTACGAGCCTTGACTTCTTTGAGAATGTGATTCATTCACTGATTATATTCAGAAGCAGTAAAATTACAGAAAGTGTAGATTTAACAGCTAAACACAATGCATTTGACACACCCAAGGTGTGTCTGACAATATTATTTATCAACAATTGTTCTCCATTTGTCTTTGCAATTTGAGGAAACATAGATACACAAATGGGATCCAAACACATATATTTGTTGAAGTTTTCAGCAACATCAATATTTTTATACACATCAACAATAGCGAAGTTCAGCCTGTGGTTGAAGCAGTAAACACAGATAGCTTTGGGCTTTTCTTTCAAGAGCAATGTCTGTCCCATTTAATTTTCCACTCATTACACTGGCTTTATCATAGTCTTGTCCTATGCAATGCTTCATTCAGGATGGAGCAGCTTCTAATACGGTGAGCAGGGTTTGATTCTCCACTCCTCCTCCACATGCAGCCAGCTGGCTGACCTTGAGCTCATCACAGCACTGATAAAGCTGTTGTGACTGAGCAGGAATATTAGGGCTCTCTCAGCCTCACCCACCTCACAGGGTGTCTGTTGTGAGGAGAGGAAGGGAAGGCAATTATAAACCGCTTTGAGACTCCTTTGGGAAGTGAAAAGCAGGGTATAAAAACCAATTTTTCTTCTTCATCTATGCCACTCACTACTAAAGGAGCATCCAGAGAATAACATGGCTGGAAATCAACAATCCATTCATATATATTGTCATTGGAGCATTAACACAGAACTACTGAAATTGGTTCCTGTTTGCATATGTCCTTCGTTTCATCAGCAATCAGTGCATCGAAAGAACAGTCTAGCAGAAATTAACAGGAACTATTCCAGTTTGGAGTGGACGTTACCTTCAGATGCAAATATGAGAAACATGGAGCACAGGACAATCTCTTGAAGCAGAGAAGGGCGGTCTGTCCCAGCTATCAGAGTGAAACAAAATGCCAGCTCTCTGCAAAAAGGAAATGTGACTCTAAAGCCAGGCCGCTTACCCTGCCTTACTTCAACTTTGGATATCATGGGATCCTTTTACTGTCAAAATCATGGTACTTGAGAGAAAAGTGGAAAAGCTGTGAAACTGGAAGTTTGAGATCTTGAGGGTAGATTTGCATCAGTTGCCGGGACACAAGTTTGCCTGGCAACTTAGAAGTCAAATGGTCAGTGCTGGCAGCAGTATCCTGTCAACCCACTGCAGGAGCAGTGAAATTTTAATTGCCTTCTTGTCTGATGGGACTTAACTGTCTTTGTCCTGTTGACGCGAACAAAGCAACACATTCTAGCCTGGTTGGTACCAAGGCGGGTACAGGAAAATCGACACATGCCCACCCTTAGGAATTCCCCTTTCCAAGACTGCCACCGGCCTGCTGCCATCTTGAAGCATATGTCCATAGTGCCTGCAATATATATATATATATATTTCTAGACTTAAGAGCTGAAGGTGAACTACATCAATAAAATGTAGATGGTCTTGTACACGTGAAGCTTGCCCTTCCTTCAAGTGAGTGCTGCGGGGGAAAGGTGGATGATTCCAGAAATACAACAAAGAAAAGAAAGAATCTGTCCAGTGGCTTAATTAAAGATCAAAAGTTTAAGAGTCTCTGTTATCTCTTTCATTTACAAATTGGACTGTGCCAGAACGGTCTCTAGGTTGTTTACCGTTTTCAGTGCTTTCGTCAGTGGCAAAACGAGTCAGTTCTTAACAAGAACCCTCAACAAGAATGGACTCGTTTGCCATTGACAAAACCACTGAAAACAGAAAACAACCTAGAGACCGTTCTGGCAGAGTCCAATGTGTAAATGAAAGAGATAACAGAGACTCTTAAACTTTTGATCTTTAATCAAGTAAGGACATGTCCAGATATAGGGGCTGACTGGTGAGCTCCTTATTTGGGGTAGAATCACAGAATCATAGAGTTGGAAGGTACCTCCAGGGTCATCTAGTCCAACCCCCTATACAATGCAGGAGCTCACAACTACCTGCCCACCAATAGGGATCCCAATTTCATGCTCCAGTGATTCCCCCCCCACACTAAAAATCTCCAGATTCCAGCCTAGCATGGAAGAAATTCACCTACCATCCCAGTGCCGGTCCTCTTGTCCCCCCCCCCCCATCCCTGGAGCTGCCTACCCATGTATGTAAGCACATTTAGTCTTCTGTTTAATTATATTAGCATAATTGCACCCCCCCCCAGAATTCATTTAACTGCACGTGAATGTATCATCAAAATACCACAAAATTTGAGGAGCAGTTATTAACTAGATATAAGGAGATGAAGAAAGAGGAGATTCAAAAGCCCTACTGCACTCAATGAAGGCATTATACCAGGGGTGAGTAACATACACACCCACGTGTGTGTGTGTGTGTGTGTGTGTGTGTGTGTGTGCGCGCACGTGCTAAACTGTGACACATCAGAGCATTCTGCTCAGCAAGTCAGGATGCTTTCTGCACAAGGGATCAAAGCAAGCCTCTGAGGCATCACAATCCTGCTGGGTCTTCACTTTCTCCCACTGCATCTGGTCCAATATGTCTCTTGTCCTCTTCCCCCCACCCCGTGCACTTTAACTTGACAGTACACCAACATTTTTGCTTGGGCTACAAAGGCTGCCCATCCCTGCACCATACAACTCTTTGACTGGCCAGTCAAGAATGCTGTGTGAAGGTACTAGAAGAAGAAGAAGAAGACGACGACAACGTCAACGATGAGTTGGTTCTTATATGCCACTTTTCTCTACCCAAAGGAGGATCAAAGCGGCTTACAGTCTTCTTCCCTTCTTTCCCCACAACAGGCACCCTGTGGGGTGGGTGAGGGTGAGAGAGCCCTGATATCACTACTCGGTCAGAACAGCTTTATCAGTGCCGTGGCGAGCCCAAGGTCACCCAGCTGGTTGCATGTGGGGGAGCACAGAATCGAACCCGGCATGCCAGATTAGAAGTCCGCACTCCTAACCACTACACCAAACTGGGATACCCTATAGTACTTGAAGTTTCATGGTATGGAGAGAGGATCTTGGCTGTCTTCTGAGCTCCTACTCTTCTTCACAGCCTACACAAAGCAGAGCCACCATAGTAGTAATAAGGGTGGGGAGTGGGTAGTAATGCCATTTCTAGGGGGTGTGTCCAGCTGACATCACTTCCAGGGCTCCTTGAAGTCATCCATGGTCAAAAGGTTGAAAAAGATTGAGGTACTGGTAGGAACATGTGAGCATTCATATTTCCCCTCATGCCTACAGAGTGACTGCTTAAGGAAATGTGTGTACCATCCCATCCTCAAACCAATTCCTTTTTGTCCACGCTTTATCACTTCTGAGAGCACTGGAAGTGTAAAGTGAAATAAATTGCCTCTTTAATTGAGGGAGGTTTTATCTGGCATATAATCAAGCATTTTTCCCCCCGCTATTGCTTGATGAGACTTAACAATGCCACTGATATTGTGAACGATTAAAATTTTTACTGGCAAAATAAAAAAGGTCAAGGTTAGTAAGCCCTATTAGGAGAGAAGATGCATTAAACCTTGTGCTTGCAGAAAGAGAGAGAGAGAGGACATGATGAAGAATCGGCAAGATTAAAATAGGCGATCCTAACAACCTGGCATCCTTTTCACAACCGCCCAAGGGCCGAGACAGTTGCTGTATATACTTAACTATTATTAGTATTTATTTTATTATTTATTATATTTGTTTCCTGCCACTCATGGTAACCGTCTCATGGCGGGTTACACCCTATATAAAACAACAAAACCCATTAAAACCCCATTAATATTAAAACAAGCATGGCAGTAAAAAATATCCTCCCTCCGCACAGTCAGTAAGCCTGCCACTAGGTGTGCCTCCCAACGGCTGCCAGTACAATCTTCCAAAATTTAAGGTGGAAGTCTCTTCCAGGGGTAGCCCGTCCGATCTTGCCCCCTAGCTTTTAGTAATTCACTGTGTTTTTTTATCTGCTCATTTTCAGTGCATTTTCTGCTTGTATTGAGTATTGTAATGTTCATCAAGATCTGAAAGAAATTCTTTCAAAAGATACTCCAGAGTCACTATTGGGTTACTTCTTAAAAATAATAGTGTATCCCTTCCACCGAGAATAGCTGCCCCGTATCTTATCTCCGTCTTTCGCCTGTTGTGTTCACAAAAGCAAGCATGTGCTGTGCTGTCATTAATGAAATGTAATCCAATTAATTGGTTACTGTCTGACCTCTGGACCAATACAAATACCATCAGTGTCATGGAGGCCTAATGAGACATTAATTTTGCATTCTTTATCTACAAATAAAAATGTCACATGAAACAGAGGATTAGGGGGGAAATCCTGCTTAAGGGTCAAAACATGTAGGATCCTGGGTGATTCATAATTAGATCCTCCTATCATCTTTAAAAACCACACCACTGACTCTCAGGGGTGCACTGAGAAGGAACAGAAAATGTATCCCCTTCCATCCCTGTGCAGTTCCACTATCCACAATCTCCACAGCCACCCTCAGACATTAAAGAAAAAATACAGTTGCCTAGCCTTCCATCCTTCCGAGGTCGGTAAAATGAGTACCCAGCTTGCTGGGGGGTAAACGGTCATGACTGGGGAAGGCACTGGCAAACCACCCCGTATTGAGTCTGCCATGAAAACGCTAGAGGGCGTCACCCCAAGGGTCAGGCATGACTCGGTGCTTGCACAGGGGATACCTTTACCTTTATAGTTTTCCCTTAAGGGGTAAACTACATGGAGAAGGTGGTGGCTTCAGTTAGCGAATTCATGCTGAGATTTTTCTCTGTGTCTGTGCACTAACATCTCTTTTACACCCACTTTTTTTTTCTGCATCCCACACATTTCTACTCTCCATGCATCATCATCCTGTGTTTCTGCACCACTGTGTTTCTGCATCCCATTTCTGTTTATTCCTATATTCATTCATTCATTTATTCAATTTATATACTGCCCCTCTCAGACTCACCATCTTAGGGCGGTGATCATCATACTCAATTTACATTCATCACTGTATAAAATCAATTAATTAGTTTAAATTTTTAAAATTACATTTAAAAGCTGTCAGCACCAGTGATATGCAGTATTTATACCACTGCAATACAGAAAGGAAGTAAGAGGGGTCGAAGGGAGTGGAGGACTGGAGTGGGGGCCCAGTAGTTGGTCTAATGTCAGTCCTAATTGGCCTCCACTGCAGGCCTGGAGGAAGAGCTCCATCTTGCAGGCCCTGTGGAACGTGGCCAGTTCCATCAGGGCTCTGATCTTCCCAGGGAGCTCATTCCACCAGACAGAAGCCAGGGCGGAAAAGGCCCTGGCTCTAGTCAAGGCTAAACAGACCTCTTTAGGGACAGGGATCCTCAACTGATTGTTGTTAGAAGATCGAAGTGCTCTCTGGGGTACATATTCTGACAAGCGGGTAATGTGACACAGATCACCCTGTGACCTGATTTCTCGGCTACCCTGTTCTTTTTCTCTATGTACACCAAAACATCACAATAATACAATATTTCTCTAGTGTGCCCCTATCTGTGGATATCTAAATCCATGGATCAGAGACACATTGACAGAACATAGACTTTCCTGCCAAACTTGGTGTACCCCCCAGCTTTCAGAATAACCCAAAAGCTATTAAAGGTGGGGTGCAAAGAAACCCCCTCCAAAAAAGAACAATGGACTGCACAAGCACAGGGAATGGTTATCTAAATGCAAAGGGGGACTTGACGAGGCAGGCAGGAAGGGCAGAGGGATGGTCACTCATGCCAGGCTGCCACAGACAATGAGGAAGATGGTAACAATATTGCTAATGGCTACTGTTGCTGGGTCCCCCACTCTTAGCCAAGTTTCAGGCAGTCAGAGAAGAGTCCCAGCTCACCTGGCTGTCTTTTTGCTTTGGCAGAATAGATCTTGTTTGGTTTCAGTTTTCAAAGGAAGGGGATAGCTTAAAGGGTGGTCAGTGGCAAGCCAACTCCAAACCTCTGTAAGGGAATTTTTTTGATGGCAAAAATACAAAGGGAGGTGTCGAATAGGGTAGGCACGTCACTGCTCCAGACTTACCTGGCATGGCTTAGTCCTGCTGATTTCATCCATCCACTGATGTAAAGGCAGCTCCAAAACAATATAGATTAAAAAAAAAACCACAGCAGAAGCAACAGTGTTAAGATGCCCCCCTTCCTCCCCATACGATGCTCTGGGGAGGACTGAAGCCTTCATAATCCCTTTTAAGTAAAGGTAGGGACCATTTCAGCAGAACTAGATGTGATTTATATCATAGGTATTTTGAACCTAATTGTGGTTCATTTCATGCTTTGATCAGTCTATGATTGAAGGATCTCTTTAGAAAGAGAATAAACACCAGTGCGCAAGTCACCTTAGTAAATACTCATTTGTATTCTTTTCCTCTGTGAATCTTGTCTAGGTTTTTTTTTTTAATAGTCTATAAATGACTGTATTTGAATCATCTAAACAATGAATAGAAAAAGGACATTAAATATTTAACTATTAAGACACATGACTTTGTCATTCTAGTGATCTGGGTGTCTTTGTGGCTCTGTCAGCTGTGATAATGAAATAATCATGATGTATAAAAATGTTAGTATATCTTATTGGTATTGAACAGCACAGGTGTATCGGAGCCTTCTCTCCAAGTCCTATATAATTAATGACGACTGAATCTCATTCCACTGTTTCCACAGGCTAGTGACAGCTGTAAATCGGGAAGAAATGCAATGGCCAGCAAGTCAAAACATTGTGTTTGAAAAGGTCAAGCTGATATTTACCTTCTTAGCATTCCAAGGAGGGATAACTTGAACATCTTGGCAACATCTTGCCCTGAAGGAAATAAAAGATAATGACAAAAGACCTGTAACAAAGTAAAAAAAAAAGTATAACAAATAAATCTTTTGCAAGTGTTAAAATGAAGTCAGTGTGGATTACTCTCAGCAGGGAATACATCCAGGTGATGAGAACTGTAGTATCCAACAAATGGGGGTCTGTGTCCTACAAGCTGTACAAACCCCACGACCCTTTCAAACATCTTTGTCCATTTGTACTGGTTTGGTTTTCCTTCTAAATTGGTAAAAGTCACACACATCACTGGCCCTGCTCATGTACACAATCACTTTATTTTAATATTACACACTAAGATCATAAAGTTCTTTCACTCTTGCACTGTATTGACTCCACACTCTCATATTTTGAAGCCAGCGCTGAATGTTAACAGGAGAGCACCGTCATTCTCTAGCCCCCCTTGACAACTGATTAGAGACATCTTGAGGACTCCTCTTGGACAGCATGATGAATAGTGTGGACCTTAGGCTTGTTTAGGAAGGCTATTCTTACGTTCTTAAGGGAACTGCTGTAAGTCATGGACTGTTTCTGCACTGGAGCCTTTGTGCCAGGCAGCAAAGTGGAGTTTGAGCCGGGGAAGGTTGCCCAGTCTCTTCCTGTTCCAGTAAAGGAGAGCATTTGGCCTGGTGTCCCTCATCTGCCCCAGATTTGTGCTCTGACACGGGAGCCAGATCACATGCGAAAGCATCATGAGTTTTGCCATGGCAGAACAGATTTAGTTCTTCCTGTAGAATAGGTTTAGATTCTTGCTCCTCAGCTGTGTTCTGAAGGATCAGACATTAGAGACACAAAGTGGGGAGGATGCAAAATTTCAGTGGTGGGTAAATCTATTTTAGCTTTTCGCCAATATTCATGTTTGCAGACATGTTTAGAGTTTAAGGGCCTCTTTGCATGTCTCAGAGTTTTTGGGTTTGTAGGGTGATGCCACAAGTAGTCTGAGAGTCTTGTCCTTCCCAGAGGCATTAGAGCCCTTTTCTCCTTGTGACCAGGACATTCAAGCAGAAGTAGTGGCTCTCTCCTCCTGCTCCTCCTCCTTGAAGCACTTCACAGAGCTGCCCTTGGCTCTAGCACAAAATTTACAAGCAGCCATGATTTCTCAAAGAAAGTCTATAGCAGCTCTGCCCCTCTGCAGGAGACAAAAACAGTGCAGAATGAAAGGGGAGTGCCTGCTTCTGCCTAAATGCCCTGTTTGCAACAAGGGAAAGGGCTGTGTGCATCTCGGAGACACAAAACTCTCATTAAATGCCTAAATAGAAGCCTTCATTTTATTGGCCAATCACTGCAAGGCCTTTGTAAAAGAAGAAGCCCTATTCATGGGAAGATTTTATAATTTCCAATAAAATAATTATACCACGTGATATATTGTATTTCTCTGCCTCCTTTCTCTACCTGATACTTCCAGTGCTGTGGAAATGCTGAACAGGATTCCCTCATAGGTTTCTTTCACTAGCTGTTACCAGAGAGATACAAGAAAGTCTTGATTCAGTAGCAACTACAGATCCTTGGGATCAGGCCAAAACCATTATTGGGAATTTGAGCTCTGATAAATTGTCATCCCAGTGGTAAATATTGTTGCAGCAGGGAGATCTTAGTTAATTCCTAGAAATAGATATTCCCAGCCTTTCACAAAATATTAACCACATTGGCTCTGAACAATAGAAGAAACAGATTTCACTCTTGGTTTACTTTGTTATAGAAAGGATCCTTTCCTCCTGGCTTGGGTACCTGAGGTATTAAGACCAACTTGCAAGCTATCTGAAACAAACGTTATAGTTACAGAATAATTATTTCATAACCACCCTCTACAAAATGATAATGGCTTCTGTATTTACTAAGCTACATTCCATTCCGATAGTTCTTTTTGGAAATTTTCCAAGCCAAGAGAATTCCAAATCACCGCAGCTTTTATAGGACTTCTTCGTGTCTCAAAGTAACAAATTCATACACAGTAATACAATCTAGAATAACTGCTCTGCAGATAATCATGCCTTGACTGGCTGCAGATGATTTTCCTTTTACTAGTCTTCAATTGTTCTAGTTCAGTGTAATGTTAGGAGCAATAAAATGTTAGGAGACCCTGAACAGTCAAAAGTGGTTCTGAATATAGCCCCAAAGTTTCAGCTGTGAACATCAAAACAAATTGGCTTTGAAAAGCTAGAAGACTTGGTCAAACAAATATTTTATTGGAAGAAATGCTCTTCTGTTCACAGCAATAAGATCAGGCCTGCATCAGCATGTTAGTCAGAGGAAATACACTCCTTTACTCATTTATGTTTTACATAGTTTAAAGAAAATGGCTTTGTGCTATTTGATATTTCTTTGTGTGAACTTTATCTGGGGCCGGTCCACGTAGAAAAAAAGAGGTCATTTTTATAATGTGCGCTCAGCTGACCATAATTTTCTGCAGACTTGCCTGTAAAAGTTACGCTGCAACTGTGAATAGTAAACCTATGGGATGATCGTTCAGTCGGATTCACGAATACTAAAAAAAATATATATAATCTTGTGCATGCATCCCTATTTTTCTCTGTAAAAATAAAAGGCATGTTGACGGTGCTGTGGAAAGTATAACTAGGCAACAGGGATTGTTTTATTTTGTCTTCTCATAGAGTTTTAGTACATCCCTGTGAATGGTATTTCTATGACATTCCATTCATTTCTGAAAGTCTGGGTCTTTTTTTAGTTTTCTGTTGTGTTGACTAATTTTTTAATATACTTGGTTGTCTATAAATAGTTTAAATAAGTAAGATGGGTTACAAGACCTCTACCTGCCACAAAGCCTAATCTTTTATCTGAACCCCTAGAGAACTCTGTTCCTGAACATCTTCCTTGAAGGCTTACTGGAAACTGGAGATGTTGTGAGAGCATGGAAAGCAGAAGGGTTGCACTGACAACCATGCCAGGCATGTGCACTCTTAGGCAGCTTGCCTGAGAGCTTCACCTCTCTCACACACAAACACAGGAAGCTGCCTTGTGGTCCATCAAAGTCAGTATTGTCTACGCAGACTGACAGTGGTTCTTCGGGGTCTCAGGCTGAGGTTTCTCACATCACCCCTTGCCTGATCCTTTTAACTGGAGATGCCAGGGATTTAACCTGAGACTTTCTGCATGCCAAGTAGATGTTCTGTTGGTAAGCCACAGCCCTTCCTTAGCATCAATTCACCTGGCAATCCTGACATCATCAAGTGGCCCCTCCTTGGAGCTGCATACAGATGCTGTTGGAATGTAGGAACTGCCAAGGCACACACCACATGTGGTGGCAGGCCGCGCATAGCCCCCTGGGCCATATGCTTTGCACCCTTGGTCTAACAGTAACAAGGTTTGGATTAGGTTGTCTCTTTTGCTAACAGAGAAGGGAGAGGAAGAACCAATGAAAAACTACCTTGTGAGAAGAAATCAACTATTGCATCCGGTTTATTTATTTATATTGTATATTTATTTATATTTCGTAAAACATGTATGCCCTACCTTTCCTCATGGTTCAGGGTGGCTTACAGTTCCAGTTCTCAGAATGAAATTATTTTAAATCTTAGTTAATGTTACAGAGGTCCCAATCTTGTTGAACCTCATGCTGATCCCATGTTTCAGCTCTCTGCTGGAAGGAAGCATAGATGAGATGACAGGACAGCAGGGAGAATTAGTATCCAAAAAACAGAATGCCAAAGGGACAGACAGAATGCAAGATCAGACAGTCCAATGAGGGATTGGTCAGGCAGTCCAAGGGCATCAGCAGAAGAAGCAGGTAACTGCAAAATTACATCCACAACCCAGGCCCCCTAGCCCCAAGTTAATATAAGTTGTCAGCAGCCTCTCTGTCCTCACTCTGTGATCTCACAGGCTTCTGAAGTCAGGAACTATCTTGCTAATCTGGCATGGTGCATTTTAAACTGGAGATCTCTTTGAGCAGGTAACCCGCATTTAATTAATTGGCTCAGGTGAGCCAAGTGGCCTGACAAGACTGGGAACTGCAGCTGAGGCCGGGTAGAGCAACAACTTTAGAGTCTGAGCCCTGGTTTGTTTGCTAGGAGCGCCTGGCAAGGCTCTTCCTCCAAGGGGTCCCCGCTACCAGGACCTGGGCTCTCAACAAATCTGTAAGTAGTTTGAGAAATTTGAGAACATGGCATGGGCACCACAACAAGATAGTTGCTATGGATTACCAGGGCCAATCACAACATGTTGGGAAAGTTGCAAGCCAAGCATCCTCCTACAATGAAGTGTGATGTTTCTGGGATCTCTCACTCCAATGAGTTGGAGGAAAGCTAGGATTGGCTATTTGCTTTGGAGTAGAGATGTTTTGGGAAACACTCTAGGGCAACAAGAGCACCATGTTGAGGATCACTGTAATATTTCATGAATGGCTTATAGGCTAGAGTTGTGACATGCCTGATTTTAGCAAACTCTGAGGAAGAGATGTTTTTGGAAACCCACTGGGAGGCACCACTGATGCCAATGAGTGACATATAATCATACTATTGCGAGCATGGCTAACAGTATGCCTGATTCCTGCAATCACTTTCAAATATTGGAACCAACAAAAATGGAGGTTATTCAGCAGATTTGCATACATTGATCCAGTATCTCTCTTACCACTCTGTGTCACATCCAGAACAATATTAGAATCGAGGAATGAACCAGAATGTGCTGTCAGATTGGATACTCACTGAGGACCTATATTTAAGAGACCAGCTACAACACTGTTAGGAAGTCCCAAATCATGTAACTATTTCACATGGCTATTAGTGCTGTTTGGTGTTAAAATTTATTCTGATGAGACATTCTCAGTATGAGTGGAACACCATGACTACTAAGGCAGCAACACAACTATTGATGTGCACTTTTTGACATATTTGCTGACTTGTCAAATCTTAGGCTCAAAGAATGAAGTAGCACATTGGCCTGACCTTTAACTCCCTCAGCTGTGATGTGGGGCTGACACCGTTGGCCAACGCTGTTGAGATTGGGTAGGACTTACATTTTTAACTGATGCATTTGTGAAGAACTTTAAACATTTAAAAGACATTGTTACAATATAATCCCAAATTTTGGGATAGATGTGGAAAACTACAATTCAGAGTTTTTAATTTAGAAAAAAAATGTTCCTCATTATAAAATAAATGTGAGCAACACATGGATTGTGAAAGGTGAAACTACTGTAATGACCAATTTGCCTCTCTAGGATTCTGTCTGTTAAAATATTTAAGTGGGATACAACTGAGCCTGAGTCCCTCGTTTTCCTATCCACCTGTACTTTTCAAAGTGTACTTCTTTTGAACACAAAAATGGGCAATTTTTGTGATCTATTGACTGGTGTTTCTATGGCTTAAAAAGAAGGTTTAATTTTAAAAAGGGAAACCAAGAACAAAATTTAGCCCATCGACTCCTTAACTGTTCACACATTTGGGGTGAGGGGAAGGGAGAGAAACATTTCCCTTTATTTGTCAGCCACCTTGCAGGGGATTTCATTCTGCCTGAATGGCTCAAGCCAGCCCAACAGGTTCTTACATTTCAGGGGATGTTTTCCCCATCAACGTCAAAGTCTCATGCACATATAAATAAACTATAAGGTTAAAACAGGCTAAATACTGGCAGAAGGAAAGCAATTGCACCCTTGTAAGACAGGTCAAAAAATAATGTGACAAGAAAGGCGATTTACAGACAATCTATTCTGCCTGAATCACCGTTGTGTGTCTGGAGCCTAATCTATCATTCACCATTACTCCCACCTGGCAGCTGCTTGGCATCCTTTGGGAAATACACTGGTGGTCACATGGTTTAGTTCCAAATGGTCAGGCTTCTACCTCAGAGAAATCATCACTGCAGCCAACACTAACAGGCCCGTCTGTTGGCAGCTTTGACAAAGAATCGTCTCTACAAAGACAGCCACGGGGTTGTGGCCACACAGCACAGCCTGACAGAAACAGAAGATCTACTTCCTATGAGGTGCTATGAAACTGATTAAGGGAAAGTCACAGCAAGAACCTGCTTCTTTTATACAACGAAGACTGTTGCCACACTGGAGGCTTCATGCCAGGCCGCAAGCTGGAGTTTGAGCTGGGACAGGTCGCCCGGCCCCCTCCTGCTCCCACACTCATCCACCCCAGATTTGTGCTCCCGCACAGCAGCAGGGACAGTGAAGTTCCCAGTGCGGAAATGGTCTAAATGTGGCTTCTTGGTTTGGCTTTTATGGTTACAAATGTAACAACCCTTTTTTCTCCCCAAAGAAACACAAGCCTATTTCCACACCTGCAATGCGGTTTTTCCTTATCTTCCTTTTACAACTCCTTGTCCACTGAAAAGTGGCTACTGTTGGGTGGGCAGCCTCTGGAATCCTGTGATTTAGTATGGAGGCTTGGCAGCTAACAAGGGGGAATCAAAGTCCCACCGTGTTAAGTAAACTAAAGCACCTTCTATTCACACTTTGGATTCCAGCACTTTGGATTCCAGCTTTAAAAAAATTGTCCTTAGTGCTAAGTATGAAAGAAAGCGCATCTGAGATTTTAATCTGCCATTTTAGAAGCAGGTGGGAAGTCAGAACAATAGGGCCAGATAAGAATTCCCTTTGCAGCAGCCTATCACAGGGACCTACAACCTTTTTGATCCTACAGGCACCTGTGGAGGTTTGAGACAGGGTGAAAAGTAAAACCACCAAAAGGATGACACAGGAGGCAGAATCATCCACAAAACATCAGGGAATGAGGTGATATACAACTCTAATAGTAACCTGTCTGCATGAACAAATTATTTAAAGATATATTTAGGGTTGCCAGCACTGGATTGAGAAATACCTGGAGACTTCGGAGGTGGAGCCAGGAGTTGGCAGGATTTGGGGTGGGGAGAGCCTCAATGGAGTATAGTGCTATGGAGTCCACCCTCCAAAGCAGCTGTTTTCTCCAGGAGAACTGATCTCTGTCATCTGGAGGTGAACTGTAAAACCAGGGAATCTCAGGCCCCATCTGGGAGGTTGCATTTGAGTGATAGGTTGTCACCATGGACCTCCATCAATGTGATGGGCCAGTGGCCAATGGGATACTCAAAGGTGTTAATAGAAAGTGAATTCCACATTGGGAAGGTTTGAAAGTACATGAAGGCAACATCACTTATGAAGACATTTGAAAACGAGTATTCTTTAATATGGAACCTCATTTTGGCATTTTATCTGACTGCCACAATTGTTAGACAATAAAGTAACAGAAAACTTGAAAAAATGACCTTTATTGCACAGCCACATATCCGTTCTTTTCTTTGTTGTGGATCTTCATTGGACTGATTGGAACTCATTTGTATCCCACCTGGGCATCCCTAGATATAGTTATGCCTACACACAGCCTACAGTCATGCAATGAAGAGCCTCACACTGTGGTTGCAACTCCTGCCAAATGAATGTTTCTAAAGAGCCTGCACAGCCAATCAGATCAGCAACGGCCAATCAGAAGACATGCTGGGCAAAAGCCCCATCTGGTCCCACCCACCTTCTATGCAAAACCAAAAAGGGAACAGAAACCCAACCTTAACAAAATCAGGAACTCGAAAGTTGAACAATAAAACAATATAAAAATTATATTTATTAAAGTGCACCAATATAATGTTAAAAACAAAGTAAAAACTAAACAGATCTAACTGCACATGAACAGACCAAATGTGTTTCGACCCTCATGGGTCTTCTTCAGTAGTCAATATTATTATACCATGCACTCCTGTCTAAAACCAATTCTGAAGTTTAGCCGGGTGGTCAAAGGAAATCCGTTTGGTGTAGCCCCAACATATACTTTTATAGTGTTTCTTTTTGGAGCCCACCTTCTAAAACATATAATGTCTAGGACCATCACGCTCAGCTATTATCTTATTTTGCATAGATAGTACATCTCCTGTGTGTCAGAAAAAAGCTTTCTAAACACACTTGGTGGACTCCGGGCATGTTTTATGGGATTGCTGTAATAACTACCAAAATATCACTATACAAATGTTCATATTAATGTTCATCCAGAAGCTACTTTATGCCATTACTCTGTGTAGTAATGAATCCGAAACAGATAACCATAATGGAATGACCAACCCCACCCCTCGCAAATCCCTGTCGTTTGAATAATACTTCTTCCATTCAAATAAGAAAGTAAATGGAAACTTGTCCTGTGATGAGCACACCCCCTATCAGTTGAGGCGATAAATCACATGACAACTTTCCTTGCTTTAAGTCAGGGGTAGTCAAACTGCGGCCCTCCAGATGTCCATGGACTACAATTCCCAGGAGCCCCCTGCCAGCGAACGCTGGCAGGGGGCTCCTGGGAATTGTAGTCCATGGACATCTGGAGGGCCGCAGTTTGACTACCCCTGCTTTAAGTAATTTAGTAATAGGATCCCATTCAATAATGTTGCCGTTAGTCACCTCTTAGTTCTTGTATACAAGGCCACACACCAGCAAACTAATGAAACATCCCGGTTTATTGATTTAAATGTTATTAGCTCTAAATCATGCTATATTTGTGAAACGCAACAGATATATAGTGATTCTATACACACACACACAAATACATACACAACTCCAAGTACACTGTTGTTTTTGAAGACTAACATAATTAACTCATAAACAGAATTATTTCTTCAAATGGCCTTGTAAAACTCATATTCAAAAAGTTTGGCCATTTCCACATGAGGAAAATGTTTCTGGACAGCCTTCAAATATTGGTGGCTCCACATGACATTGCCAACATCCTGAGGCTGTCCAGTAACCAGGCCAAATTTGGCCATTTTTAAGTTGTGATTTCGGGATCCAGAAAACTGGATTCACCACTCTAACTCACGTGAACCACCAGTGAGCAACCAGAGATAAGACCGTATGGAGGGGGAAATGTGTGATTGTCTTGGCAGCTTTGTCCCGTCCTCACACCTGCCCTCCCCTCTCCATTTCTTGTATGGAGTATTTTTTTTTTAATGGTGCAGTCTGTGTTGCAGCAAGACTGCAAACCTACATTGTCAAAGGTAAAATAATTTTGACGAATTCCTCATCCTCGTTGCAGCTCCCTCCTTTGCATGGTTTTTGGGTGTCACCAAGTGGGAGGGAAATGTGAGGGAAGGAAAGATTCTGCTTCTTTCAGTCACTGCCGCCTGCCCAGACCACTGCTGCACGCGACTGCTGGCAGTGGCCACAGCAGTGCAGAGGCGGCAGCCAAGGAGGCAACACGCCAGCAAGTGCTGCAGCTGCAAGCATGAGGCTACGAGGAGGTGGCCGCCACAGTAGCAGCTGCAGCAGCAGCCGCAGCAGCACACGCTTTGGCAGCAGTGGTGCCTGCACTGAGGCAGCGGACGCAGTAAGGGGCCAGAAGGGGAGGCCACTCCGTGCCTCACCATGCTGGAACCCCCACATGCCCGCACCATCCCACCCTTCCCCAAACACCACCCCACTAGCCCCTGCTGCATTTATATGTGCCTAGTACATACATAATATGTTTTGTGTCAAGCTTTAATCGAAATAATATTGCTCTCTAAATTAAAAATTAAATGTTGAATTGCATTTTCTTAAAGCAAGGACAATCTCTCCACTCAGGATAAAAATTAAATGACCCAGATTTGTCCATATGTTACAAATATGGTCTTTAGAGCTCAATGTCAAAAGCTTCATCAGCATTTTACTATAGGTATGACCATGCCATAGCTCTTGTTATCTGCAAAAATCGGTATTTTCTCTTTTTCCCAGTTGTGTTTCCTTCAGAACAGGAAGAATATACTTTCAGTTATACCTACTCAGCACTTACTTTTAACAGGTACCTGCTATTTCTGATTACTACCACATACTAAGCAACTATGAGATACGCTTAGAACTACTGTGGAATCAAGCATAAGAGTTAGCTTTGGTATTCAGTGTTTGTGCAGGAATAAGCCACACTGAATTCAATTGAATTAATAACTGAGTGGGTATACACTTGCAGTCTTGTTTAGCAGCACTTAACAGGGCACACCTAAGGACATGTTTCTGGGAGTAAGACATCAGTAGGATTCTGAGTTGGTTGCTTGATTCTGTCATGAAATCTGTGTTGGAATATGCAAGATCTATACTGTGCTTGATTTCACAGCATAAGGATATCCTGCACAGGGTATCGGAAGAGATATGTAATTAGGATATTTGAATTTGAACTTTCTAGTGTTTTTCAAATAATCTCATCCTGTATCCTGATTGGCTCAATTGGAAACTTTCTGCCCCTTTGAGCATACGCTCTCCCTGATTGCCTCCAGAACAACAGTTCCTCAGTTAGACAGTTAGGTTTATCTCTCTTCACACACAAAGCTGTTTCTTTTCTTAATAAAACTATTTTATTATTTTAAGCAGCCTGTGTTTGACACCTTTGCACATTTAAACTCTGCCAACAATCTGATCGTGGCAGAAAACCAGAGTAGTTTCTCTACATTCAATACTATCAAAGTGACACTGAAAATTGCATTGGCCCTTACTGTTGTGGGTATAAATGCTAGAAACGATGCACTGGAAAGGTAATAACTCACACAGGACCACAATTGTTCAGCAGCACACACAGTACAGTCACCTCATGGGCTGAGGTTTTGTAACTTTCTACAAGGGAAATCAGCTGTTTCTTTCCAAGCATCCTTATCTCAAAATCTTCCTACGAACGCAAAACGCGGAGGGGGAAGACGCGAAGCATGCCGGTTATGCACAGGACGGGGTGCGACGGCGGCAAAACCCAGAGTAACCAATTATGCATGCGGCGATCCCGGCGCCATTTCTGGTTGCGCCCCGGTCACCCAGAAGCTGCGCTTTCTTCTGCGTTTTGCTAACGTGGCTTGTTCGGCGGCATGCACCGAAGCTGCAGCCGGTTGCAGCCTGCACCATGCGTTATCGGTGCTTTTAGTCGCCACCATTCCACCCCGAATGTGCATTATTCCCCCCGTGCATAATGGGTCAAAGTGGCAATTTTGTCCCTGCCTCCAGGGCACATATGAAATAATATAATCTCGTGTGCCCCATGAAAGTTGAAATTCACTCACAGTTTTAGTCAATAAAGGAAATACAGAGCGTGTTGTTATCATCTAACAATAAATTTTACCTTTTAGTATCATACATGAGACAGATTGCATTCTTACAAAATTGGAAAGTTAAAACTTGGGCCATTTGGATCCCATTTTGCCATGACATCCCATCTGCCTTTGAACAATATTAGTGTGCCTGAGATGACCATCGGGGACCTTCTAATTCTACACTAGCTAATAAGGAGCTGCCTAGACTGTCTTCCCAAAGACGCCCTGGAACAAGCCATTGTCATTGCCTCAATGTTAATCTAATGAGGAGAAAGAGGGAGAGATTGTTAAATGTTTCCTTGGTACTTTAGCAGAAAGGAAAAGAAAAGAGCAACTCTGCCTTGGGCTAACATCTTCTAGCCTTTTGTGAGAAGGGCATTCTCATTAGGGAGGACTGAAAGAAGCAGAATAATGCCGTATAAAGAGTAAATTACGGTTTCTAGACATTCAGGACTAGGCAGGAGAGTAGTAAAATTGATTGTTTTGTCTAGAATTAATGATGTTCCTTACTTCAGGTACATATCCAGACTTGTGCATAGAACTAAATCCACATATGCTGTTGAGTTTCTGGAATTCTTTTTTTTCTTCCCCAACATGGCAGCCACACTGAATTTTTGTGGCAGCAGAAACACGAGATGGGCTTTGTGGGCTGCTATTATAGCAATGATTACTTGCAATACTTGAGAAACTAACTGGAGCAATCTGCAAAGAAATAATAATAGTGTTACTGTGTTATATACAGTAGTGTAGCTTAAGTCTTTCTGACCTCTCTTATAATCACTTTATGGAATGACACTGGTCTTTCAGGTTGGGCATACTAGCTCTTATCTTGTATTTCATAGCTTTTGACCTTGTTGTTGACACTTTTTTCCCTATCACTATTTTTGAATTACTAACCCAACCTGCAGATATATAAATCTGCAGATCAGGGCCACATTTGCAGTCAACAGACTATGTGGCAAACTTTACACTCCAATACTGCAGAAAAATCTGATATCTGTTATTCTCTAGCATAAGGAGCCACAAAGCAGTCTACAATCACCTTCCCTTCCTCTCACAAGAGTGAGCACCTTGTGAGGTAGTGGGGCTGAGACAGTTCTGAGAGAACTTTGACTGGCCCAAGATCACCCAGCAGGCTTCATGCAGTGGGGTGGAGAATCAAAACTGGTTCTCCAGTTTAGAATCTGATACTCTTAACCTCTATACCATGGGGGGGGGGGTGCTTTAAATCCCCTCATGGGTGAAGGGCACCAAAACATTAGTCAAACAGATATTAGCTGTGAGGCATTTGCAAGCCACTTTGCTGACAAAATCTTGACACTCCACCATGACATCCCTACGTGGAGGTCCCACATCAGGCCTGCTCTCCAACAACTGCACTGGCTCCCAGTTGAATTCTGGATCAGACTTAAGGTCTTGGTAAACGCCTTCAAGGCCATATGCATTCTGAGCCTGCAAAAGGAAGCTCTTCCACCAGGCATTTGGTTGAGGCCACCCAATCTAACAGCACTTGCTTGGCCCCCCAGAAACCCTCCTCCATGATCTGAACCCAAATTGACCATCTACAGCAGCGGTCCACAACCTTTTTCAGATTGCGCATGTTGCCAAGAGGTGGGAGGAGAGAGCGACCCGGGCCCCCGAGCATGCATGGCAGCCCCGCACAAGCGCGCATGTGTGGACTTGCCACATATGGCAGGGGGCGCAAATAAGCACGCATGGCAGTTTCGTGCATGCACCTGCCTGCCGCACATGCACGTTTGCACTCTCGGCAGGTGGCACAAATATGCACGTGCGGCGGCTCTGAGCACGTGTGGACCTGCCACACGTGCGCATTTGCACCCCTACCAGGCGCAAACGCACATGCGTGGCAGGTCTGCACATGCACAGCAGGTCAGCACATGTGAGTTTGTGCCACCGGCACGCCGGCAACCGCCCTTCCCTCTCCTCCCCCTTTCCGCAGCAAGAAGCTTGCTGGGCCGCAAGCTAATCGGCCACTTCGGCGGTCAATTTGCTCGCGGCCTGGCGAGCTTCTCACTGCAGGTAGGGCGGGGACAGGGAGCCGCAGCCCACTGCTGAATCCCTCGCGGCCCGCTACTGGGCCGTAGAATGGGGGTTGGGGACCACTGATCTACAGGAGCATGGTTAGAAGTTAATGTTGTTATAATTCTTGCTGTCTTCAGTTCTGGTATCCACTGTTATCATCGTTTCTGATCTTATGAGGTTATGAATTACACTGTATTATCCCTACAATTTGTGTAAACTGCCTTGAACCTCAGGGGAGAGGGACAGAGATATGACAGACAGGCAGACAGAGAGACAGACAGATAGCATTCTTGGCACAATCACAGATTATGCAACTACCTCCAGTGGTTGCCATCAGAGTCCGGGAGCTCCACTTGGTCCAGTGGCAGCAGTGGCTGCACGAGAAGAAAGCAATCTCCACATTCTAAAAAAGGAGTGAAGAGAGTAGTGAAGGTAGGCAGGTCACTTCCTGTCCAGAGTCTGCTCTTGGGAGCGTGGCCTTTGTTCTTCTCATGCATGAAGCAGCCTCAGCTCCTTCATCCTGGGGGAGTTCTGGGAGATCCTGGAGCTTTGGGGGCAGGCTGCAAGACTGGGAAATCTAGGGTGGGTGGAAGGGAAATGGAAGGGACATCAGAGTTTGAAGCGTCTGTATCTGTACAAGAGTCACAGAAGGTCCTGACATTTTGGATCAATGGGGAAAGCTTTTTTCCTCTCCTTCCCTTTCCATTGGCTCTGGGTAGGATTTGCAAGTGTCTACCCCACCCTAATATAATTCCACAATCTGTGCTAGTGTCTCTCTTTCCTTTACCCTACCCTCTGCCTCCCCTTTGTATCTGGGACTACATACTAGAGAGAACTGGGGAAACCCTGTTTCTCCTCTCAGCCCCTCCCACCCCATCCTCGAATCTCTGTGGTGCATATATTCCTTGCTTGATGTCATTTTCTCCACACACACCCCATCTCTTCCATCCCAAATTCCAGTACTAATGAAAATAAAACCATAAGGTTGTAGATCCCCACTTGTGAACATATATCTGCCACTTGAGGATGTACATCACCCAACCAGACTATGCAGCCTAGTAGTCCCTAGACCATGGCAGTTTATGTCACAATAAATCTATTAATCCTTGAAATACGATAAGAGACTCCCTTGGATAACTATTCGGCAAAATGCAGAATCCATATTATGGGATTCAAAGTGATATGAATTTTACCTTTTGTTCAGAAGTTACTTATATTTTGACTTTTTGCTTTCCTGGAATTATTTGGACTGTGAGTCAATTTTTCCCCATGTCCTACATAGAAATGCTTGTTCTGAAATAACAACATCGCTCCAGACATTTACAAGGACTGAGCACTAAGCTCAATTTGATTTAACAATAAAGTTGGCTGTTTGGGGAGCTATAACTTCTCTGTAAATGAAACTGTGAAAAAGGTTTGCTTACTAATACTGTCCTGTAAAATGTCATGTTTTGGGGAAATTCAACAAATCTCCCTTGTTAATAATGCTTCCACACTGAGCTTAAGAATCTATGAAAATGAACAGTAGGCCCAGATCTCCATTTATGATTAAACAATACATGGTCTGAATTTTCAGTGTTCCCCAGTTTATTACTGAAATAAAATGTTTTTTTTTTTTTTTGTCTTGGAGATTTCCTCTGAGACTTTGCTCATCTAGCCACAGGATTAGGCCACAGATATGATGGAGACCATGGCTCTTGATCCATCTGTGAAAAGGTAAATGGCATGCGTGGGCAGCCTCAGTCCAGGTTGGCAACACATGGGAAGGGGAGGGGATATCTGACCTTTCAACCTCCACTTGGTTTTGCCATTAAAGCTGGGCTCCCGGTGGAGCTTGATTCAATTGTGAAATCCACTCTAATTAGATAACCATAATTATCCCTAATATAAAGCACTGCATATCAGTATTATCAAAAGCTAAATGAGGTTGAATGTCACATATGCCATCTGTCAATATCTAAACCTGAAAGCACATATCAGTGTCAAATAGAGACTTACAATAGTCAAAGAATGTTCAGCCATATAATATCCTTCGAATATATTTGTTATAAAATATGCAAATGATGACTGTTTGGAGCACATCCATTTCTAGCCCAACTTCCATCTCTTAGCAACAACAAAAACCACCACAATAATAATAATCACCCAGAAAAACAAAGAGAAGCTTCTGGTTGAAGTGTGCAAGGCAGACACTTAAGGTTACAGAAACCAAAGACTACAAAAAGATTGATATGAAAAAATCACTTTGACACTTGGAAGGAAAAGCACTTGCATGGGCAATATTTGAAGGACCTGAAGAGCAAAGTTGATAGTGCAAACACCTGGAAGGGGCTCCAAAATGCTCACAAGGAAACAGAAGGACTCTTTCTAGCTGCACAAGAGCAGGTATGAAAGCTAAGATTCGGAAGCCCAGTGATGCCAGAAATGCTGACCTTGCAAGACAAAGGAGAAAGAAGTTGACCTCATGGTCAGTGCCTGCAGTAAAATTGCTCCAACTGACTGTAAAGAACGTCATGAGAGAGTTGCAGCTATGGATGTTATACCAAAAGTATGGCTTACCATCAGCCAGAAATTCATGGAATACAAACCAATGCTGAAACACATATTTGGGGGGACCTCCAATTACATACAGATACACACATGTAGCATAACACACTTGATATCACAATTGTAAGGGGGGGAATGAGAAACAGAGAATGGAAGTAGCATACCTAGCCTATTTATTTGTTTGTTTGTTTGTATTTCTATACCACCCCTTCTTTGCAGCTCTGGGCGGTTTACATTGAACATTGTATAAGTCTTACATGGAACATTACATAGTCTGCAACATTGAGCAACCTTCAATAAAACATTATAACAGTTCAACAATTATACAATAGATAACAACATTGGGAGGTGAGTTATTTCAATCATGGGAGGGGGTCTGAGGGGGGACCAGTAGCTGTTCTGAGTCAGTCGGCCTCAAACGAATGCCTGGTGGAGGAGCTCCCTTTTGCAGGCCCTGCGGAACTGTGGGAGTTCAGGCAGGGCTCTGATCTCCTCAGGGAGCTCATGCACCAGGTGGGGGCCAGGACTGAAAAGGCTCTGGCCCTTGTTGAGGTCTGACGCGCTTCTCTGGGGCCAGGGATCCGCAGCCAGTTTGAGGTGTCAAAGCGTAAGACTCTTTTGAGGGTATAGAATCTCTCAAATACACTGGGCCCAAACAGCGTATGGCCTTCAAGGTGATTACCAGAACCTTAAGCTTAAATGTTTTAAAATGTTTCTCTTTAACCACCTATATATGGGCTCCTGAGGAATAATATGCTCTGGAACAGGGGTAGTCAAACCTCGGCCCTCCAGATGTCCATGGACTACAATTCCCAGAAGCCCCTGCCAGCATTCACTGGCAGGGGCTCCTGGGAATTGTAGTCCATGGACATCTGGAGGGCCGCAGTTTGACTACCCCTGCTCTGGAAGACAGGAAGGGCATCCTTCACTTTCCTTGGACCTCTAATATATCCTCTGGTCACTTCAGAATTTTTTGCTCCTAGTACATTTTTAGCCTTCACAGATGAGCAGCCATGTGAACTCATCTTCATTTAACACTGTAGCTAGTTTCACAGTCTGCCTAGACTCAGTATGCTCTGCTAGTTATATAAGTTGCATTCTAAACAGCCCCTGAAGGAATCCAGAGGAGTATTACAATTTTGTTTCCTCTTAGCCCCGAGTCTACATTAAATAAATAGCTGCTGCTGTGATCAGCAGAATTCATATTCTCCTAACTGATTTCCCCTCCTCTTCCACGGATCAGTAAAACTTTATTACCGGGCTCAGTTTTTTAAAAACCATCCAAATCCACTTGCATTAAGTTAACAAAAAAGGTCACTCCAGCTATTTCTTCAAATGAGATTGATAATTTTGAGCTGTCTTGAACACTAAACAAAACAATTTGGTTTTGCATATTGGAAAGGAAACTACTTTACATCTGGCATACAGATTCCCCTACCTTACTACAATGCTTCATTGGGAGGAAAGGTCAGCCATGTTAGGTATCAGTGAAAGTTGAACACTGTTCAAATACAACGTTTTATTTATTTATTTTATTTCACAAGATGTGCTGTGCGTTCTTTTTTATAAGCACCAGCACTGTTGAATCCTGTTTTCTGTGCTACACTTTTTGGCCTTGAAACATGGCTTTGGGTGCCACATCAAAAGGGTCTTTAGTTATCAAATAATAGTTCTATAATTTGTGATATGTAGTATTTTTCACATTTGTGAATTAAAAAATGTCTATATCTTGAAAAAGGTCTTCAGTTATGACAACATAATTCCTAACATTGCTGCTCTTTTTGTCCCTAAACGAGCATGACGGATGATCAGCTATCTGAACCTGGCATGGCACCATAAATTCAAAGCTGACATTCAGATGCTGAGAAGAAACAAAGGTCATAAACAGTGGTTTATAATCAAATCCGCGCAGACTGCAATTTGTATTGTGTTTGGAATTGCCCGGTTCCCCCTGGCCACCAGTGAGGGATGGGGGGGGGGGGGGGGGGTTACCAGCTCCAGGTTGGGAAACTCCTGGAGATTTGTGGATGGAGCCTGGAGAGAACAAGGATCTCAGTGGGGTCCAGTGCCATGAGCCCATCCAGCACAACAACCATTTTCTCCAGTCTGGAGATGAGCTATAATTCCAGGGGATCCCCAGACCCCACATGCCGGCTGGCAGCCCTATTACATATGATGGGGGGGATGCTCTGCCTAAGTCTCCCACTAAGGTACCATTTTCCGCTGGAAATTAGCCCTACCCTCGGAATCACACTTCTGTTAAATAGACCCAGCTCAGCAGACTGGAATTTTCTTTCTTGTCCTGGACTTTGAATTTTCATTGTTTTCTCTCAAATCTCTTCCTTTCCTTTCCTTTAAATATCCTGTTCTGCCCTCTTCTTCATAGTGAAATTTCCAATGCAGCAATATGGCCAGCTTGACTTTCTCCTTCTCATCTTTTATATAACTCCCATCCTTCTAGGCACTGCTATTCTTATGCCTCTATTCCTCTATTCCTGTATTTCCATAAATGAAATCTAAACATTACTTTGGAAAGGATCTGTTTGTTTCTTGTTTACTGTAACCAATTAGCGGCTCTTTGGTCATACTTTGTTTTTGAGATTTCTAACCCAATCCTCTCCAAAGGTTTTGGGGCAGGGTACATCACTAAAGTACAAAAAACAATAGACATAGAAATCGAGATAAAATTCTAAAATTTAGGCTAAAACAAATATCATTTACTCCTGCTATCCCGCTTCATTCTGGACAGGAACATATCAACAGGCCAGGCAAACTTTATCCAGGTAAAGATTCTTAAACCACATGTTCTGTCCTCCCTAACTGGCAAGTGTGTCCGTCTTCTAAGCTGACCAGACTGTGAAAGTGGAGTTTCCCCCCTGAAATGCATCTAAACTGGTCATAGTTATATGACAGTAATCAACCCAAGTAGGAGAATCCACTCATGTCTAAGGATATATGTAAAAGGAGGAGTATTCCACCACATGTCATCTGTGATGTTCACCTGTTCCCTGACTCCTTGCGGGGGTAGGTGGTGGGTTGGTTGCCACTGTCTTTTGGTACTTGTATTTTGATTATTCGTTTTAGCGGTTATAGCGGTTTTATGGGATTGTATTGTTTTTATCGTATAACCCACCACGAGTTAGCTTTGCCAAGAGTGGCGGGTAATAAATCCTAATAGTAATAGTAATAGTAATAGTAATAGTAATAGTAATAATAAAAAGGGCGAAAATCTGTTAATAGCAGCACCATAGAATGACAGCCACAGTGGAAATCATAAAGTAGAGTCCCTAGAGGTGTGATGGAGCATCTGTTTTGCATGTAAGGGATCCCAGGTTCATTCCCCAATGTTTCCAGCTAAAAGCTCAAATAGCAGATATTTTATTATTGTATTTGTTGACTGACACCTCCGGGCCATGCCAGCTCATGGCAGTTTACAGTAAAATGATAAAATCACAAAAAACAGAGAAAAATATATAATCCCATACACTGGCAATAAAACTAGTCTAATCCTCTCTGCCTTCTTTGCACACCCAACCGCTGCCTCTCACAGCCCCCAACCACCATTTCAGGGGGTAACTCCTGCCCAGATGACTGGCAAATAGGGCCTATAGTGAAAGATATCTACCATAGAGCTTGAAGAGTCACTGTCAGTTATAATAGACAATACTTATCTTTAGACCAATTATGTGACTCGGTATAAGGTAGCTTCATGAGCTCATGGGTGCTAGAGTCAATCACGAAATATTGGGAGTTGCCAAGCCAAGCATGGTTCTGTGATGCAGGCAGCTGTTTCTAAATGAGGCTTCTGGGAGATATAAAGGTGATGCCTCCTAGGTTCCTCGGAAGCATCTTCTCCAGCTGAAAACGAAGCTGGGCCTTTGCTTTGTGGAATAGATGCTTTGGAGCAAATAGGAAACCCATTGATGGCCATCATGTCACTCACAGGCACTTTGTAGGCATCACTGTGGTTGCCCAGCCGGGGGGGGGGGGGCAGTTGCACCATTTAAACAGTTTATGGTTGCTCTGCTGTTTGAATACGACTGATATATTAGAGGAAATATATATTTAGCAGAACAACAGTGATCTTTCTTCAGTGTTATGTTTCTGTGGCCCGACAAACTCCTCACTGAAACATTTTTTTTAAATCCCTTTTGTACCTAATGCTGTTCGAGACCAAGACCAGGAAATCTGGTTTTTGTAACAAGCTATTCCTTGTTCTTTTAAATATATCTCAGTCTTCCAGATTTTGAACTTCACTAAGGAAAAGATGCCACAATAAGAAAAATGTGGTCTAGCTAAGAGTTCCACGGTGAAACAGAACCCAGTGCTGCATATTCTATGATCACAGTATGCCTCATATAGATAAAGTAGCACAGTCCACAGTTATTTAATGGCTGCTGCCATCATCACACTTTATGCGGGATGACCCATATTTTGGGCCCCGGCATGTTTATCTGCAGTTATTGCTGCTACAATGAACAGGTTGGATCCCCTTCATGGTTTGTAAAGCGTGCCCTTAGCAACTGATTTAATTTGTCCATGTCCAAAGCTTTCACACTTGGGAACCTAGAGGAATGCAATTCTTTTCATATTGGGGCACCGAAACAAGTTATATGATTATCAAAACTTCCAACAACCTCTATTTCCACAGTACTGACCTTCAGTTCATCTTTAGAAGAAAGCAAGGGGGGAAAGGTGGGGGGGGCTGACTGGTCTCTGTACTCTAGAGCTTGACTGTGTATGCTTGAACAAGAACCATCTTAAGGGTTTTGAACAGGGGCAAGCATTGCTGTTCCTGAATATCCATTGCCTCTTCATTAAAATCAGGGCCCAAGCATCATTTGTCTGGGCTGAGTATAAACCTGTAACAATGCCTTGCTCCAGCCTCATCCTATGCATACACTGTTTTGTATGAAGGAAGACAAATTCTGCAATTTCTGAAATGACAAAATCTTTATACAGCTCTCGCTGTATGAACATAAAAGTCTAAGGCCTAAGTGGGCGGAGAGTGGGAGGGGCCAGTCCAGGTGAGGGCCCAATCGGAAGGCACAAAGCGCCTTCTGATTGGGCCCTCAACAGAACAGAACAGAACAGAGTTCCAGCCAGCTGGAGAAAATTTATCAGAGGCCAGAGAATGCTGGCTTCGGTTAGTCCACTGAGATGTTACAACATGACAAACTATGAAACGGACTTACCATACAGCTCTATGCCCAATTAATCCACATTTCAATGGATTTAGAGTAGAGTAATTCTACATAGGATTGCACTGAGTCTAAGGAACAGTGCTTGCACTTGAAAGCTCACGCCTTGAATAAATCCTTGTTGGTCTTAAAGGTGCCACTGGACTCTGATTGTATTTTATAGGATTGCACTGTTAGCTAGTCCTGTAACTGAGCATCAAACCAAAAATTCTAAAGTCTTTGCAATGTGCTCATGACCCACACATTTCCTCAGAATAGGAACATAGGGAGAACCCCCTGGAAGCCTGCCGCTTCCTTTTCAGGAATCATACCATCTATACACACACACATGCATGCACAAACATACCCCCACACCTCCGATACCTGGCATGGTATAGTGAACAAAGGCTCATAGTAGGATCCCAGGAGGCACAGATTCGTATCCCCAATTATACAATGGAAGTTCGCTGTGCGACCTTGAGCCCATCGTATGCTACCTCATAGAGTTGTTGTGAGAACATGGAGGCATGGAGAACAATGTTGTGAGGTGCTCTGAGTCCCAACTGGGGAGAAAGGCAGCATATAAATAAATATATGCAAATGCAAGTATCTGGCCTGCTCCCTCCCATTTCAGGCATTCACTTTACCTCAGCGGATTTTTCTGTACTTTGATAAACGGGTTGAAAATAGGCATATTTCCGGAGTTTAGTGTTAGTCAGTAGGAACTTTCTGGATAATTGTAGTGTCATGTTTACCATCTGCCACTAAGCCAAATGTGCCTAAGCACAAAGTAGTGCCGTTTATCTTCAACTCCTGCCGAAGCCCAGATCAGGCCATTTTGCCCTAATGATGGAGCCTATCGGGAGAGGCAGGAAATAAATCTAATAATAATAATAATAATAATAATAATAATAATAATAATAATAATAATAATAATAATAATAATAATAATAATAATAATAATAATGAAGAAGAAGAAGAAGAAGAGGAGTTGGTTCTTATATGCCGCTTTTCCCTACCCGAAGGAGGCTCAAAGCGGCTTACAGTCGCCTTCCCATTCCTCTCCCCACAACAGACACCCTGTGGGGTGGGTGAGGCTGAGAGAGCCCTGATATCACTGCCCGGTCAGAACAGTTTTATCAGTGCTGTGACTAGCCCAAGGTCACCCAGCTGGCTGCATGTGGGGGAGCGCAGAATCGAACCCGGCATGCCAGATTAGAAGTCCGCACTCCTAACCACTACACCAAACTGGCACCAAATTTCACTTACAGGGAGCAATACTCTTTTGCACCACAGTCCAAAACAAAACATTATTCATTGTGTCTATACTTTGAACTAAATTTGATAGCAGAAGTTGTTAAGAGTTGTCCTTTTGAAACTGGGAATGCACTGGACTACCTAATCTGTTCTTTAGAAAGTGCCTTCTGGAAGATATAAGATTTTACTACCTCACAGCTGCATTCTCAAATCATATGTAAGTGGAACAATGATAACTTTTAATTGCCAGAGTAATCGAGAAGTGCCCAGAGGGAATTCCATTAAATTAACATAGCCTATACACTAGAATTTTTTGTCCACTTCCTTTGTGCATATGTCTATCTCAGCCTTTCTCAACTTTTTTACCTTTGAGAAACCCCTGAAACTTTCTTCAGGCTTCAAGAAACTCAGAAGTGGCATGATCATGTAGAATATGGCTGAGAAGAATAGCTGTGTACATGCCTACCCAGGGCCCCTCTAGGCCTATCATTTTGGGAGAGGAGGTGGATCAACATGACTATATATGGTTTGTTAGTTGCTAAGTCGTGTCCGACCCATCGCGACCCCATGGACAATGATCCTCCAGGCCTTCCTGTCCTCTGCCATTCCCCGGAGAAACAAATTAGTCTCTCAGTATTGCAATTAGTACCTATACAATAGGATTCAGTGATGGTATGGAGATCTGGGCAGAGAGAAGTTGTGATCGGTAAGTGTGCTCATTTGCCATAAAACCCCTGAAAAGAAAGCATTTTACTGGTTAATCACCCTGTCCTAAAGGCTAATCAACCTGTCCTCAAAAGAGACTATGGATGGTATTATCCTCCATTGAAAGATTCATGCCTTAATGCTGTACTCCAGCTAATTAAATCGTATTTCAAATTCATACAATGCATTTGGGTCAGCAGCTTCCTCAGTTCAGCTTGTTTGGGGAAATGTGCTATATAAATCCACACATTCAGGAGTACGGTCAGCCGCAACTCCAGTATTTATAGTGCTGGTTTATTTCCTGGGCCACCTTGATCACAGATATTGCTGCAGACCCTAGCTGAGATCAGCTGGTGAGATTGTTTGCCCAGGCGAAGGCAGATTGCTTGTACAGATGATGTGTGAATCAGCCCATGGATATTTCAAGGCAGGTCCAGAAGGAGAAATTGTTTAATAAGTGTGGAGAGTAGTGGCAACAGAGGGGTAGTGAAAATATTAAAATTACGATAGGACACAATTTAATGATGACTGACTTGGGCTTCGAATATTTAGAATGCTGTTAGGAGCTGCTCCCTTTGGAGTTTTTGTTTACCAAGCTTGCTGATTTTATGTGCCCTGACAGTTTTGCTGGGGGGGGGGGGAAGCCGTGTGCAGAACATGAAGCGCAGCTTGCAAATACGTGGTGGGTATTGTAAGACTTTTTAATGTTAAACTTGTGACTTCTGTAAAAAAAAGATGGAAAGGATCTGGGACTGGCTGTTTTGAACAAAAATGCACAAGGACAGGAAGGATTCAACGTAAGGTTAGAGGAAAGGCCAATCTTGCCAATAGCCTCACAGGCATTTCTTATGACAGCCCATTCCAGAGGAAAGGGCCCTAGCACGGTAGGTGTGAGAACTTTCATATGGCACATTCAGGAAGGTGTGCAAAACTGTTATTAGGTGGAGATTATTTATTTTAAATATTTATATCATACATTATCTTTGCAAACTCAAGGTGGTCGACAAAACAGAGTTACATGCAAGATACATATATTACAAGTGTCCAAAACCAATACATGATTAAACACAGTTAGAATCCAGGACACAGCCTAATTAAAGGTAAAGGTAAAGGTGACGCCCTCTAGCGTTTTCATGGCAGACTCAATATGGGGTGGTTTGCCAGTGCCTTCCCCAGTCATTACCGTTTACCCCCCAGCAGCAAGCTGGGTACTCATTTTACCAACCTCAGAAGGATGGAAGGCTGAGTCAACCTTCAGCCGGCTGCTGGGATTGAACTCCCAGCCTCATGGGCAGATCTTTCAGACGGCTGCCTTACCACTCTGCGCCACAAGAGGCTCTACAGTCTAATTAAACAGTCTAATTAAACACAGCCTAATTCTGTTTTCATATTCCTTTCACATGTATAAAAAAAATTTCCATGGCTTTTTTTATCTCATAGAAGCCATGGAACAGTATTTCCCAAAGTTTCTAAATTGCAAGCTCAATGAAGTACACCCCCCCATGTTTTCCATTGGTACTGTGTGGTGTTAAATGTGGCCTCATGCCAGTGGATCCCTTGTGCAGCATCCTGCCAGCATCACCTTCTCATAATTTTTGCCCCCTTGTCTTTACAAACAATCTATTTATACATGTCTTCTCCTTCATAGACTCCAGCAAACTGGCACCACATGATTATCAACCCCACAGGCTGCCTTAATACCTAAAGTCCCTGAGCCCCACTCCAATGTTCTGAAATAATTGTGTCTACTGTTCATGGAGTCCAACTAGAGCAATCCAAGAGAGTCCTCTCAGCTGTGTCTGCTGTGCCTTTAAAGTACATTACCCTCAATCAGTCATCCAGCCACGCCAATCCCTCCTTCCTCCGACTGAGCAGGGCACCCATCCTCTAAGACCCCCTTCTCCTGCCACTCTGGCTTCTCCAAAGCCCTGATGCATCCTGGTCAGCATCCAGTCCTGCTTTCTTGTTCCTGGTGCATTGACTCCTCCCCACTCTTGTTCCTAATGCCAGCCTTTCCACTGTCATGACAGCTCCCTGCTATGTCCTCCTAGCCCCCCTACCCAAGGATTCCTAGGTCAACTTGAAATCTCCTCAGTCAGACATCCTGCTACTGGTCTTTCAGCAGCATCAGCATGCCTTTTCTAGTCCAACTATCTTTACTCAAGGTCAGGCTTCCGGATGCCCCCTCCTGCTGCTTAGGCCTTGTGTGGTAGAACAATATGTTTTAGGAAAAAAGTGAGGCCATCAGAACTGAGTGAAGGGGAGAAGTATCCTTGCTCTGCTCCTGCAGTCCTTCTTAATTGAAGTTCAGCATTTTAAATGGAGGATCTTCAAAAGTAGAGAGGAATATAACCCTAAACAGAACATATTGGTGGGAATTTTGTAATTTCTAATATGGTCTGTATTGGTTGATAGAGTGGAAGGAATGGCTCATAAAGGCTCTAAAATAAGGGTTCATAGGTTTGATTTGCACAGAGCGGGGAGTGACACCAAAGTGGGGGTTTTCTGGTTGAAACAGTCAGGGATTAGAAATTTGAAAGCCTCACCATTTCACTTCACTTGTGTCTTTTTGTGTCAGGTAAGTAGTAACGTCATGCTCCACCCCTTCACACATGTTAAGAAGGAGTTGCTTATGCATTTAGGACTGATTCCCACCCCATTCTCCACAATTTTTATTCAATTAATTCATGGAGATGTTATATGGGTTTTTGTTTTAACTTCATAAACCTTCCAGGAAAACACACACACACACATGCATTCTGGTATTCCAGATTTGTGTAACTTCCTCCCTGACAATTACAACGAGTCCTTCAGTTGAGACGAATAAGAAATGTCCAATTATTACACTACATTTCCAAGAGTCAAAATCTCCAGGTGAAATAATGAGATTTGAGAGCCCTTTTATTTATTAGGAGTAATAAAGAGAGAGACAATGCCAGATCTGACACTTGAACTAATGCCATGAGCCTACCAGAGAAAAGCACAGAAAATGGGTCTCCAGCTTTCTTTCCAGTTTAAAAATAAAAAATAGCAATAATTGTATTATTTTAATAATGAATAACTATAGAACTAGTGTAAGTTAAGAACTCTCCACTCTGATTCACATGGAGAGTTTGATTGGAATC
The DNA here is from genome assembly GCF_049243985.1 of Paroedura picta. Classification (NCBI taxonomy): domain Eukaryota; kingdom Metazoa; phylum Chordata; class Lepidosauria; order Squamata; family Gekkonidae; genus Paroedura; species Paroedura picta. Next base: position 149,387,771 of record NC_135369.1, read on the forward strand.
AGGGTGAACTTAAACTGGGTATACTAGGCACAATTATGAGCATGGAAATTGCACAGCATCAAAGAGTCCAGAAGAGTGATCCATGCATGAAAATAGACTTCTGCAGTGGGAAAGGAAGAATGACACTGGGACCAATAAAATAGGATATTCAAGTCAGGGCTTTCAGACAATAGTGGAATATTAACAAGATACGCAGAATTTAGACAGACCAGACTTTCTCAACCAGGGTTTCATGAAACCCTGGGGTTTCTTGATGGTCCTGGAAAGGTTTCCTAATGCGTGGGAGTGAATAATTTTTTTACATTTAAAAAATGTTAAATGGCCAAGCTTCAAAGAATTGAGGCTTTTGAACTCTGGTGCTGGAGAAGACTCTTGCGAGTCCCTTGGACTGCAAGGCGAACAAACCGGTCAGTCCTAGAGGAGATCAGCCCTGACTGCTCCTTAGAAGGCCAGATCCTGAAGATGAAACTCAACTACTTTGGCCACCTCATGAGAAGGAAGGACTCCCTGGAGAAGAGCCTAATGCTGGGAGCGATTGAGGGCAAAAGAAGAAGGGGATGACAGAGAATGAGGTGGCTGGATGGAGTCACTGAAGCAGTCGGTGTGAACCTTCCTGTATAGAAGAAGAAGAAGAAGAGTTGGTTCTTATATGCCGCTTTTCCCTACCCGAAGGAGGCTCAAAGCGGCTTACAGTCGCCTTCCCATTCCTCTCCCCACAACAGACACCCTGTGGGGTGGGTGAGGCTGAGAGAGCACTGATATCACTGCCCGGTCAGAACAGTTTTATCAGTGCCGTGGCGAGCCCAAGGTCACCCAGCTGGCTGCATGTGGGGGAGTGCAGAATCGAACCTGGCATGCCAGATTACAAGTCCGCACTCCTAACCACTACACCAAACTGGCTCTAAAGTTGAACATATCACCACTCTACTACCCTTTCCCATAGCAGCCTTCTACAAACCCACAAAGGGATCTGTGGAGGTTGAGTCATGTCCTGTGGACAAAATGGCAATGGGCGGAGGGGGGGGAGGTTAGACAAAGACGGTTTAGACAAAATCTCTGCTCCTCCTTCTTTTGTCAGATTATTGTTTATTGATGGAAGATAATTTTCCACTTATTTCAGTTGTATGTTCATTGTTTTCCACAAAGAATCCTGGGGCCGCAGGATGGAGACGGTTCTGAAGATCCCTACCAACCCCCGCTAAGCCTCAGTTCCAAGTTCCTTTAAGAGGGCATGACTCTTCAGTCGTTTGAAATGCAGAATATTCTCCATCATCCCTTTAAAAATAGTCTCTCCCAGCCTCCACGTCTAGATAATTATGGTGCAAGGGCTTTAATTTGCCCGTACCTGTGCATAACTTCTGCCAAGGGTAGATTCAGGTGGGTAGCTGTGTTGGTCGGAAGCAAACATGAAGTCTAGTGGCAACAAACCTTTATTCAAGGTATAAGCCTTCACGTGGCTAAAATTTTGTTGGTCTTAAAGGTGCTGCTGGTCTCAAATTTTCTTTTGCAAAAGGCCAGGTGATGAGAGGAAAAGGTCCTTTGTACACTGCAGCTCTTATCAGTTTACCAATTTAGCATCGATTGTCTCTAGGTCTGGTAAAATGAAGCACTGCCAGTGATCCCACTCTGAGAATTCATATGGCATTCATTGCAATTTCTATCCTTCCCACCTAACATTGTGCATTAGAAACCTGGCAAAGGCTGCTGTCAAATTGAACTATTGGACTCTGAGTAGGAAGAGTCCCTCCCCAGGCAAGAGATTTAAATCACTTCCAGAGTTAATTTCCTGCTCCCAGATGAAGAACAAATCTAATCAAGTTGACTTCATTCTTCTGATGAACAGGAAAATGTTGCTTGCATACTCAAAAAGGGTAATCTCAAGTCACATATCATGGCAGACAAAGATACTACTTCTGAGATCCAGCTAATGTAGATTTGAATGTTAATTGAGAGCTGGGCTTGACAAAGCAAATCTTTGTGTCCTGGGAACTCTACTCTTTGTCACAACTAACTCCAGTTTATGCTATATTATTATGTATATACAATCTAAGGAGAAACCCCTTACACTCAGAGTAAATTCCAGAGTAAACTGGCCATGATTAGAAAGACTGATCCCGGGAGCATGCCTAGCCAGCCAGAGGTAGGACATGCCTAATCAAGCAACAGGGATGAGTAAGGTGAAGCTTGGCCAAGCACATTCTTTGATGTGGCAAGGCTGGACATGTGTCTCTTGCTGGGCCAGGCAGACACTCATTCTTCACCAGTCTGGACTGGGTGGACATATATCTCTGACCATGTTCAGGCCAAGTCCAGCCAGGCATAAGATAGGCTGCATGTATTCTTTTCCTCATTTGGCAAGGTGAGTCCATTTTTGGTGATCTGTTTTGTTGCAGCAGGGACTTGTTCTCACCCCTCTATTGGCCGGGGGGGGGGGTCATTGGCCCACTGGAGGTTTTCCCAGTAGCATTAATGACCAATCCAACCCTGAAACAGTCTATCATGCTATAACAACCCAATCCAATTCTTTCCATCAGAGGATTTTCCCTTTGTTTTTCTTTCCCTTTACTGATTCAACTGCCCTAGTAATGTGTTTTCTTCTTTCCTGAAGTATTCTGGCTGCCCCTGGCACAGTATGATATTTTGGCTGTTGACTCAGTCCAGGAACCTGAAGGAAGGATCGGGAGCCCACTTTAAAATATTGAATAGTACTCAGGGTGTTTTGAGATTCAAAAATAACGAAATATTTTATATAACATAGAGGGGAAAGGTCAGGTCAAATCAGGGTTTGACATTTCTGAAGTAAAACCAGTACATGCATAAACTTTAATTCTTATGTTTCAGGCTAATGGGAGTTTCTTGAGCTTTTCATAGTGAGTTAAATCTTCATGCTGAGAGACTTTTGTCCCAGTGATTTTTCTTTGAATATTCTTTTTGTTTCCAGAAGATTGGTACAGTGTTTTCAGTCCCAACCCCCTTCTCTTGAAACACAAGACAAATACTCTTAAGACAAGAGCCAGCTTGGTGAAGTAATTAAGAATGGAGGCCTTTGATCTGGTTTGATTTTCCACTTCCCCACATGCAGTCAGTAGGGTGACCTCAGGCCAGTCACAGTTTTCTCAGAGTTCTCTCAACCTTACCTACCTCACAGGGTATCTGATGTGGGGAGAGGAAGGATAGGTGATTGTAAGCTGCTTTGAGACTTGTTTGGGTAGTATTGTTATTTAATACCATCTACATAATGAAATTCAAAATCAGCCAGTATCATAATGCTGGCAAAACCATGCCTGATTTTGTTATTTGTTCTAATTTGCTTTTCTCTGATCTCTCTCCATGCCATTAATTACCTTACATGTCTTAGATGTGAATTATTGCAGTAATGGGCTAGCTAGTTGGTGGGAGAACCTCCGGTCCTGTCCTGTTGCCATGGCACTGCTATCTCTTACGGTGGCCTTGAAGGGTGGTTATATCTCTTCAGCTAACTGAAGGATGGCATCCTGGAATCTTCATACCCAAATGAACTGGTGAAGGGAACAAGGATGATTTGGAAGTTGAAGCAGGGCAACAGACAGAAGAAGCTAGTCTTAGCAAAGCTTCCAGGTAGTAAGCATTGTTGTTCTTTTCAATGAAGAAACCTTCCTACAAATTGAGTTTTCTTATTGAAAACAATTAGCTGAAACCTCATAAATGCCGTTATGGTCCAGCCTCATTTTGAATATTGTGTGTACAGTTCTGGTTACTACAGTTCAAAAAATATTATACTGTTGGAAAAGGTGTAGAAAAGGCCAACTAAAATGATTAAGGAGATGGAACAGCTTCCCTATGAAAAATGGTTGAAGAGGTTAGGGCTCTTTAGCTTGGAGAAACAGTGATTGAGGAATGACATGACAGAGGTATACAAGATTATGCATGGCAGTCAGAGAAATAGTATTTTTCCCCTTTCTCATTAATAAGCAATAAGCTTAGAAGAGATAAAAGGAAGTACTTCTTCACCCAAAGAGAAATTGACACATGGAATTCACTGCTACAAGTGGTTATGGTTATAGGAACAGAGAGCTTCAAGAGGAGACTGGATAAATATACGTGGCAGAGGACCATGGGTGGCTATTAGTGATAGGGGACAGATGGAATGCTATGAAGCAGTGATGCTTTGTATTCTTGATCTTTTAGGGGGGGCAACACTTGGAGGATTTCTGGAATTCTGGTCCTGCTGGTAGACCTCCTGATGACACTTGGGTTTTGACCAATGTGTGGCACAGAATGTTTGGCTGGATGGGTCATTGCTCTAATCCAACATGGCTTCTCTTATGTTCTCTTAAATCTGCTGTATGGATGTTTCATGCCAATCTTATTGGGCTTTTTGGGGGGTAGGGGGTTACTTCCATAAGGCTTTAATAAATTATAGTGTGCCCAAAGAATCAGTTCCCCTACCATTTCCTGACACTTCCTCCCAAGAGAAGCACTAATTAGCCTGTACAGCAAAATTTTCAAGGATCATTAAACAAAGTGTTGAGTGTGTGTTAAAAGGCTTGAGGCACTGGAGAAAACTGGCATTAAAATAAATGCCCAGGGCAAAACACTTCTGGCCTTTAATTTCCCACACATTCAGAGACTATAGGGAATCTTTCCTCAGGAAAACAAATAATAGCAGCAGGTCCAAATCAGTGGATGGGGGGAAGAGAGAGGCAGAGAATACTGTTCAGATAATTTTGTTATTGAAAGACAGCATCCACTGGGATAGGTCAATAGGCACTCCAGAGAAAATACACAAAATTATTCTGGATGGATAGATGAGAGAGAGAACTCTTTTAATTCATGGGAAACAAGTGGGTATTTTAAATAGAACTAGAGAGAGAGCAGAAGAAATAAAGAGAAAGACAGCGCTAGTCAATACCTGTGGAGGAGACATTGCCAAGAAAGAATCTAGGGAGAAAGGAGAGATACCAAAACATGAGGGGATGGGGAATCCTCTTCTCTCTGAATGTCCTGAGACTGGGAAGATGGCTAGGCCTGCTCTTAGCACAGCAGTGACAGCAACATTAGAAACCATCTCCTGGCCACTCAGCACTCTACATAAACCCATCCACATAATACCAGCAGCACTTAGTATGATATTGTGCTTCAGGCTGTTCAAAGCACTTCACATACATGATCTCACTGTTTTTACAAGCCTCAAATGTAGTTCAGATAATTGTGCTACCATATTGCAGAGGGATCAGGCTGAGTCTGAGAGATAACAACTTGCCTAAGGCCATTGAGTGAATTCATGCCTGAAGTGAATTTGAATTTGGAATTCACATGCCTAGCCACTGCATTACAGTAGCCATCAATTATTTAGTTAACTTTAAATAAACACAGGCTTGTATCCATTCTTACACTTTCCCTGAATATGTGCAGGGAATGTGTATGCAAGTTTATTCACAATTGTCTTTGGTTCTCTGGTATTTTTAATCTTCTCTAACTATTAGACCTCTTGGGGTTTTTATAGAATCACAGAGATTGAAGGGTCCATACAGGCCATCTAGTCCAACCCTCTGCTCAATGCAGGATCAGCCTAAAGCTGCTAGGATATGTCCAGCCATTGCTTGATGACTGTCAGTGAGGGAAGCTCACCACTTCCTTAGGCAGCCTATTCTACTGCTGAACTACTCTGAAAAATTCTTTCCTGATATCCAGCGGATATCAATATATTTTAAACCCATTACTGCAGGTCCTATCCTCTGCTGCCAATAGGAACCTTTCCATGCCCTCCTTTAAGTGATAATCTTTCATATACTAAAAGACAGCAATCATGTCCCCTTTCAACCTCCTCTTCTCCAGGTTGGACATTCCCAAATTGCTCAGCCTTTCCTCATAGAGCTTGGTTGCTCTCGTCACTCTTCTGTGAACCCTCTCAATTTTGTCCACGTCCTTTTTGAAGTGAGGCCTCCAGAACTGCACACAGTACTCCAGGTGTGGTCTGACCAATGCCGTATACAATGGGACTATGACAACTTGTGATTTTGATGTGATGCCTTTGTTGATACAGCCCAAGACTGCATTAGCCTTCTTTACTGCTGCATCACACTGCCTGCTTATATTTAGCTTACAGTCCACAAGTACCCCAAGATTACATTCACAGACACTGCTACCCAAAAGTGTATCTCCCATCCAGTATGCGTGCTTCTTATTTGTGTAGAACGCTACACTTCTCTTTATTGAATTGCATCTTGTTCTCATTTGCCCACTTTTCCAGCATGTTCAGATCTCACTGAACCCTTCTGGGATGTTCACTACGCCTCCCAATTTGGTGTCATCTGCAAATTTAATGAGAAGTGCCCCTATCCCCTCGTCCAGATCACTGATAAAAATATTGAAAAATAATAGACCCAGTACCAAGCCCTCTGGCACTCCAGTGCTCCTCCTCGCCCTTTGACAAAATATCATTGACAACCACTCTTTGGGTGCAATTTTCTAGCCAGTATCTTATCCATCTAACGATCTGAAAATCCAGTCTACGGTCCTCCAGTTTACACATCAGAACCTTGTCAAAAACCTTACTGAAAACATCCACTGAGTTTCCATGTTCTAATAAGCCCACTACTTGGTCTAAGAAGGAAACCAGATTGGTCCAGCAGGACCTGTTGGAGACAAATCCATGCTGACTGGATCAACAAATTGTTCTTCAGATGACTGCAGATTGTCCCCTTTAAAATTATCTACTCTGCAATTGAGGTCAGATTCACTGGCCTATAGTTTCCCAGGTCATCTCTCCTTCCTATTTTGAAGATTGGGATACAATTTGCTCTCCTCCAGTCTTCTGGCACCTGTCGTCCTCCAAGGGGTCCTAAATATGATGAACAAGGATTCCACAAAAATTTCTTTGAGCAATTTTGGGTGCATGCCACCTGGCCCAGGGGATCTGACCTCATCCAGTGCAGCCAATTGCCTCTTAACAACCTCTCTATCCATGTCAACCTGCCACCCAGACACTACCATCCCTAGATGTGTTCATATTCTTCTGGGAACACACAGAGGCAAAACAGGTACTGAGCCTTTCTGCTTTCTCTTTGTCCTCTGTCAGAGTCTCATCATCTTTACCCAACAGTGGGCCTATTGCCTCATTTACCTTACATATTTGAACAAGCTTTTCTCGTTATAGTGGGCTTCCCTGGCCAGTTGCAGCTCACTCCCAGCTTTAACCTCTCTGATGGCTGACCTACAGTGCCTAGTACCCTGCAGACTCTCTTCTTTAGAGGAATGTCCTTCCCTCCATTTCTTGAACATTTCCTTTTTCTTCCTTAGCTCTTCCTGACATTCTCTGTTCATCTAAATAGGCTTTTTGGATCCCTGGTCATGGGTCCGTCCTGCTGGAATAGGCATGGCTTAAGCATGCAATTGGCTCAGGAGTGAGTAATATCTTGTTTCCTATGACTGTCAAATGGGTGATGAATATATTTTTAAATGAAATAAAAGCATGTCAGGGACTGGAGCTAAACATTTCCCCCCCCCCACTCCCTTCCCAACAGCTTTCCTCCTATATTTTGTTGAACTATAGCATTCTGGGTGAATTAATGATCTTTCTGACCTGCCTGGCTGAGGAGAGGACACACAGTAATAGGTTTAACCTCAAGTACAATGATATAGGCTAGATATCAGGAAAAAAATTTTCACAGTCAGAGTAGTTCAGTGGAATAGGCTGCCTAAGGAGGTGGTGAGCTCCCCCTCACTGGCAGTCTTCAAGCAAAGGTTGGATACACACTTTTCTTGGATGCTTTAGTTTAGGATGCTTAGGGCTGATCCTGCATTGAACAGGGGGTTAGACTAGATGGTCTGTATGGCCCCTTCCCACTCTATGATTCTATGATTCTAATTCTGGCATATGTAACTCACTGGCCACTAGAGTAAGGCTAGATTCACAAATTATTGGATTTGAGCCATTGTAATCATTCACCTCTTGGATTTTCACATTTGCAAAGTAGATCTATCATAAATGGGAGTAAAGCCATGGCCTTGGCCATGTCTCCACATTTTAACTCCAGGGCAACAGAGGTTCTGTTGTCCCACCTAAGCAGATGCATTGATGATTCCCAGTCTGCAAAGCAAAGCCAATGACTCTTGCATGTATGGCTTGTCTGAAGTCACCACATTCTTTGATAAAAATTGCTTCTATATCCTGGCAGAAGAGCTGATGCAGATCTGCAGTACATGGACAATGTTGCTTCGAGATGACAAATCCAATGAAAGATTAATGCCGTACATTAAGAAGCCAGTAGGAGTGAACTTTAGGCATGACTTCTGTAATACCAACTGTTAATCAACTCCTGGGCTCCCTGTGCTTATGGTTTTCATTGGCGCCTCAGAAATGTTAGGAAAGATGGTGAGATGGATGGTAGGAAATAGTATTTCCAGTTACCAAAGGAGAGGGAAACAATATAGAAACACAAGCCATTTATTCCATTCGTTTCAGTTAATAATTTATTTACTCCACTAATACGATAAGACTTCGTCGCTGTGTGCAGGTTATGCATAAAAGACCAAAGAATCATCTGCCTACCTCTTCCCCAGACATATTTATAGTTATTATTCTGAATGGAAATATCAGAGGGCAAAGAACATAAATTGGACGAAGTGGCAGAAATAGGCACGAGCGATTGAAGGGGAGGGAGCAGCAGCCGTTCCATCACACGTTGTGGAAACAGAATCCCCAGAGAGCATCTGCTGAGAGGGGCTGCTCAGAATTCCATCTCTCTTCTAAACAACAACAAAGAAAGTAAGTCACATTGGAAGAATTTGACAAGTCAAGGGAGGATTGAATCTGGGATCGTTTCCCTCAATGAAATTATCATTAAAATAGCCTGGGGAAATGCATCTGTCAAAGTGACAGCTTGCATATGGCTTGCAAATTATAAAATTCCTGCCAGTTTCAGAGACACCCATGTTGACATTCCAATCAACCAAAGCCAACTAGGATGCAGAGCACTCCGATCTTTTCCTTTGGAAAAAAAAAAGAGAGAATCTACTAAAGATGTCATAAAACATTTTGAATGAGAAGGGTATTGGTAATATACTGAAGTGCCTCTCAGCCTGTTAAATATAAAAACTGTGCTTTTTTTTTTTTGTCTATGAAAACTTTAGATACTGATCCTAATAAGAAATGTGCGGCCCATATATTCTGAGTGATTGCCTATCTGCTTAATTTACTGGTTTTGAAGCGAAGGAAAGGTTACAGGCAATACAGGGGGAGGTCAGGATTGCACCCGTTGCCCTTCCCCCTCCTCTTTCAGCAGAACCCTACAGGTATAAAACAGGTGTGCACTTAGGCATATTTGTCCTGCTTTAAGCGGGAAATCTTGTGAATTTTTAAAGGGGGAAAATTAAAGCCTCTCAAAGTGTTATTATACATCTGCAATGGGGGGGGGGTTCATAATTTATAGGTTCACAGGACACATTTCCAAAACAACCTGCTATGAGTAATGAAACCCAGTGCCATAGTTCAGCCACTGAATATCAAATGCAGCCACAGGGGCTGATTTCTAAATCATTGCACGCATAATGAGGGTGCAGCAGAGTTTCTACTCCTCGGTGGTAAAATATAGATGAAACGTACAACATGAGCATCAGTGAAGCATGCAAAAGTCTCACGGCCTGTGCCTGAAGCATCCTTCAGTCTGATCTTCTCACCTCTTGCGACCTTCCCTCTCCCCTCCAAGGTCGCGCTAGAGTACATGCTTTTCCCATTTATATCTGCCAGTTTGGGCTACTGGAACCAACCAACAACACCAGATTTTCTCTGTGGTGTAAACAGGTTCTATAAACCCTGCAACTGTAGAATGCAGAGTTACAGGTTTGCTGGTCAGTCAGTCACATTGTTCTGGTACAGACAAAACCCATCTGAAAATGTTAGATTATTTGAAAACATATTTGTGCAGGAGAAGCTGGCAAATGCCAACTTAAATCAATTTCCTCACATGCAACCAAAACAAATTTAATAAAAATGTCTGACTAGAGCAATCCTTAGCCTCTTCAAACAAGTCTTTCTCCTGACTTCTGAAAATAATGAAGCAGATGGACTTATGTTGTTGACATTTTATGTAAAGCTCTACTAGGAGAAAACCTCAGTGACCTCCTTCGCCAGCTCTGAGTCAAGCACATCTACAGAGAGGAAAGCAGGACATAAATCGAGATCCCCTACTTTTCGCAAATGAGGCTGATCGTGGACACATGAAATGGCCCGGGAGGAACTCTAAAAGGAACTCTTCAGGGTGTCACAGGCCACTTTCCCATAAGCTACTCCTGTTTCTGGGTTCAGTACTGAACCAGGACCTTGTGGTTACATTTCTCAAGGGAATCCTATCCCTAAGAGTTTTTCTTATAAACGAAAGCGTGGGTTCCCTCTCCCATGTAGTAGGGAAGTAGAAAGTGTCTTGATTTTTAATTCTTGCTTGCTTGCTTACTTATTGCCTGCCTCCTGATTGGACAAATATTATAAGTGACTATGAAGGAAACTGAAGAGTTCGTTCTGCTGATCTCTCTCAAAGCTCTCTGATTAGGAGGGAGGCCCAGGAGCAGTGCCAACAAGCCTTAAAGTCAAGGTCCCATTCTGAAGCCATTCAAACAAGACAGAATCATAAATGATGGCGTGTCTTCACACTCCAGAGTACCACTGGCACCAGCCCCTTTGCTACTATCCAGCCAGCCAGAGATCCCCTAGCCCTCCTGGCCCTCATTTTTACATTCTGCTTATTTATAAGTATTTATTAACTGTCCTATCTTATGAGACTAAGATTGGTTTGCAATAGAGATAAAGCATATCAAATTAGTCTAAATATATAAATGTAAATAAATACATTAAATTATAATATTAAACTAGTATTCCCAGTTGCAATGTATGGCTGTGAAAGTTGGACCATAAGGAAGGCCGAGCGTCAAAGAATTGAGGCTTTTGAACTCTGGTGCTGGAGAAGGCTCTTGCGAGTCCCTTGGACTGCAAGGCGAACAAACCGATCAGTCCTAGAGGAGATCAGCCCTGACTGTTCCTTAGAAGGCCAGATCCTGAAGATGAAACTCAAATACTTTGGCCACCTCATGAGAAGGAAGGACTCCCTAGAGAAGAGCCTGTTGCTGGGAGTGATTGAGGGCAAAAGAACAAGGGGACGACAGAGAATGAGGTGGCTGGATGGAGTCACTGAAGCAGTCGGTGCAAACTTAAATGGACTCCGGGGAATGGTAGAGGACAGGAAGGCCTGGAGGATCATTATCCATGGGGTCATGATGGGTCGGACACGACTTCGCACCTAACAAATAATATTAAAACAGATATCACCATGGTAGATAAAGAGGAAGCTCATAAAGATGGTCCATTGAGATTGGTCTGTGTGTTCTGACAGGGAGGTCTATAGATCAGATTGTTTTATTCCTCAACTATAGGCCTGGTGGAATAGATCGGTCTTACAAGCCTTATGGAATTGTGTGAGATCCCATAGGGCTCTGATCTCAGTTGGCACAGCATTCCACGCAACCAGTCTGATCTCAATTTATGACATGCACAAAGTACACAAAGTACAGTCCCTCTTCGGACAACTGAATTTTGCCTGCAGGGTGGTTTTCACAGGGCAAGTTTTCAGCACATGTCCAGCTGGATCCACCAGAGGGGCCACTCCTCCCCCATCATAGTGACTAAGGTTTTGAAGGACATCCTCAGGACTTGGCTTTCCTCCTTAGATACGTTTAAAGGTGTTTCCCCGTGGCAGGATCCCCTAACATTGGATTCTAGCCTCCTAGCATTGGATTCCAGCCTCCAGGTTCATTCTAACACTGCAGTCAGCTTAGATTTCAAGGTTTACTTCAATAGTCTCTTGACCTTGGCCATCACTAGGCAGGGTCTGATAGCATGTACAGCCTCACCTTCTTGGTGCTGTTGCCTGTCCTGGTGGTAGTCATCTTATGGCAAGAATATTTTATGGAGAAGTAGATATGGTTTTTGTTGTGACAACCAGGCCATAGTGTGGGTCATCAACAAAGAGTTGTCATGCTCTGAGTGGACCATGTATTTGATGCACAAAATTGTTCTGGTTTGTTTGCCAGCTAACATTACATTCTCAGCACAGCATGGTTCAGGGACAGATAGCAGCAGCATGGACACCTTGCCTTCCGGAGGAGAGGCTCCAGAGTATGACAACCCATGCAAATTGTTATCTGGACCCATTCCCTGAAGATCTCTGGCTCTTGGGAGCACCCTATAATGCAAGGAGCTTTCAGATGAATTACTCGACACTGCGTGCCTGCTCTAGAGCCACAGAATCCTTCATTGCCTTCTCTGCAAGGGGTGACCCAGAACCTGTCAGTTTTTGAAAGGACTGTTCTATGGTCTTGAAGGATCTAGTCTTTGCCCCCACAACAATGGCAGGCCATCTGACAGCTATTTCACTTTTTTTTTTATCAAGGCTTACAAACACCAGGGCACCATATGTCAATCAGAGGGGCTAGGCCAGGATCAGGGTCAGAGCTAAAGCTGACCTGTCAGCTTGGTGCCCAGGCTCTCCAACCCTGCTGGGGCTGGCTCCTTCACTTGACAGCTGGGTTGACCCACTGGTCAGTCAAAGAAGCCAGGTCAGGATGGGAGGACTGTTTGTTACGGTCTGTTGGACTGCCCGGTTCAACCCAGTCAGCCCAGCAGACCGCAGTCTAACCCTGCTGAGAGTTGGCTGGGGGGGGGGGGGAGACAATTGGAACAGATCTTCTTCCACAACCCATTAAACACTTGATCCGTGGAGAGCAGTCTTGCTGCTGGATTGGCTTGGGCTGTGCAGGGGGGCCAGTTTGAATCGCCTCCTGCATAGCCCAAAAACAGCTGATGCAGCTGTTTTGTGGCCCTGGAGGCATTTAAAGAGACTAGGTCTGACATTTTTCAGCTCCATGGCACTTAAGGAGACCTAGGTCCCTTTAAATGCCTTGGAGTGGCTTTCCTAAATTAAGTTGAACCCAAATCCCAATACAAAACTGTGATTTGGGTGATTCAGGATATGCTGAATCTGATTTGGGTCAATTTGACATGAATATAAAATTTACCAATTTGTTTAGCACATCCCTAGTAACAACAGTGTGTAAATATCAAAATATAAGATATTCTAAAGCATAAAATGCTAAAACAAAGGAAAACCAACATTATATAATCTCACATACAAACCTTTATTTAATTTGACCTTCTTAAATTATATTCTATACTAGAATTAAAGCCCGTTATAGCTGATACAACAGGTGCTAGGGAAGGGGGAAATAGCAAAGATAGAGGGAGGTAGAAAGGAAGAGAATGCTGAAGATAGAGAGATACAAAGAGAGAGAGAAAGAAGATAGAGAAAGAGAAAGGAAAGGAAAGAAAAGAGAGAGGGAAAAGAGTGGTGGCCAGAAATATAGATGGAAGGGAAGAAACTAAAGAAGAGAGAGAGAGAGAGAGAGAAAGGACAGAGCAATATAGGGAGTAAGAGAGTGAGAAGAAGACAGAGAGTCATAGAGAAAAAGGAAGAATGTAAGAGAGAAATTAAGCGAGGGAGAGAGGGGGAGAAAGAGGGAGAAAAATACAGAGAGAGAGGGGGGAAAGTAGAAGAGTGATAGAAAGGAAGAGAGAAAGAAAGGGTGAGAGGGAGAGAAAGAGAGGAAGAAAGAGACAGTAACACAGAGATATAGAAGGAGAGATGTAGGAAGAGGTAGAAAGGAAAGAGAGAGGCCACCCCCTCCCCCTACGCATCCTGTTAGGCCCGGAAGCCATCCCTCCCCACTACACTCACGACTGGGCTGGGGTGGCCAGGAGTGCAATGGTGGCGAGTTTGCCAGAGCGCTCCTGACCAGGGCTGTTGGTGGCGGGGACTGTCTGGACTTTGGCCAATCAGGATGCATTGTGCGCATCCAGACAGTCCCCGCCCACTCTCCACCCACCTACCCCTTACTCTTTTATTTAACAGCACAAGCTGTTATTTACTATGGGTGGGGTTATTTGCACTCCAGGACAACAAAAACTAGGTATTTGGGGTGTGAGAAAATGGCATGTATCTGAGCTGCTCAAAGGCTGATCTTAAAAAACCATTTATATGGTTCCCATGCCAAATGATTCCACCCAGCAAGGTTAGCATTCAGGGGCTTACCAAAGTGCTAAAGGAAGTATCTCTCACAGTTCCTGAAGGCCACTGCCTAAGAATTGCATCTGCAGCAACAAAAAACACATCCCTTCACAATGAAAAGGCCATAATAATGTAATAACCAAGCATTCTGTAAACAATTGACATTGATGCTGTGGTCTTTCACTGCTGTAAACTGATAAGGAAATGAGAAAATCAGGTATAGTGACAGATTTAGGGTTCAATCAACTCCTGGGCCATAAATTAATTCCTGATTCTTATTTTCTAGTTCCCCCTGCTGGAAGAAAATTGAAATGTTTGAGAAAGCAGCTCGAGTGGATTATTGCTTCCTTTCAAGGCTGCTTCATATTTTATCTAGCAAGTGTAGCTATATTCATATATTAATCTGATGGGACTCACTTGATAAGCTGTCTTAGTTCACTCAAGTAGTAGATGATGTGGTGTAACTGTTTCTACACTATACCATTTTAGAGACTGGTCTTGTCTAATAAGATCTCAAAGGGTTAGCTCCAGAGTTCTTGGATGGGAGACCACCAAGGAGATCCAGCATAGGTATCCCAGTGCAGGCAATGGCAAACTGCCTCTGTTTGATTCCTGCCTTGAAAACCTCCTGAGAGGTTTCCAAGTCTGCTGGACCACTGGTGGTGCCTATCCCCTCCACACATCACAGCAAACACCTCACAGTACATAGACTGAAAAAGGTGCTACATGACATGTGAAGCCACAGGGTCAACCTATGCTTTCAATAGCTTTTCATCAAAATAACAGCTGCTGTCAAAACAGTTTTATCTCCCATGGCTGAATGAATGGATCAAGGTACCCTCAGCTGAATGAGAGGGGAAAGACCTCTGGAGTGCAGGAACCCCATTCTCTATGAACAAGTTACTGCCATAGGTGCAGCCCTGAGACAATCAGATGCACAGTCTTGGGTAGCATGCTGTTGTTATTTTTTATTCTTTTGTAGCACGCTGTTGTACACAGGTTGCATTCAAAAAGGAATTAAATGTTGACACCTGCTTCCCTTGATACAGCAAGGCACTACTATCAAGAGCAAAGGGGGTTCAGACACTTTCCTGGACCAATGCCCACATGACAAAAGTGGTATACTGTTGATATTCAGGAAAATACAGTGTCTTGGATTCAGTAGAATAGCTTTTGCAACAAATAAGTTCTTTACCATCCATCTCCTTTCAGCAACTGATCATTTGTCAGAAAACATCTCTGTACCTTTGTTCACATTTTACAAGGAATAAATGTACACCCTACATCCTGCACAAATCTGTTTGGAAGAGAGCCAGCTCTCCATCAATTTCCAAATTAAACTAGGGACCAGTATCTAGATAAACATTAGGTTTAAATCATGCATTAATGTATTTATGTGTTTGCTTGTTTGTTTATATGCCACGTTTCGATCTTATAAGAACTCAAGGCAAACCACTAGCTAAACCAAGTATTTAAAACTGCTGGTAGGCAGAATAACTAATCAAACACCTTCATGAATAAAACTGTCTTCAGCTGGCTCCTAAAGATCAAGACTGAGAGATCCAGGTGTGCTCCTCTGGGGAGACTGCTCCATAGTTGTGGGGCTGCCACTGAAAAGGCTCTCTGCCATGTAACCCCAAGAGAAAAGAACAGTCAAGAGAGCTTCTCTGTTATCTTAGTACTTAAGCAGGAGTTATGGGAAAAGATGATGCTTCGGAGACCCCTGTCTGAAGCCACATAGGGCATTAAAGGTCAATAGCAACACCTTAAACTGGAGTCAAGATGCCAGTGTAATCACTGTAACATAGGGGTCACATGATCCCAGTAAATGACCCCAATCAGAAGTCTAGCTTCAGCATTCTGCCGAACTTCTGGGCAGTTCAAAGATAGCCCCAAGTATAGTGCATTGCAATAGTCAGGTGTAACTAAGGCATGGATCACTGTGGCTAGAAAACCAAACTGAACCAGGAATGGGTGTAACTGGAGAACAAGGCTGCTGTGTAGATTTGGGAGGGAAAAGCAATAAATGTGGAGTGTTTTGCCCATGACAATAACAAGGCTTTTTGGAACAAACAGCTGGTTGCTAGAGAGAGCTAAAGGTAGATCATGATCGGCTTGATCATATTGTTCCATAAATTTTCTGCCACATGTCTGTGCAATACCGTGACTTTTCTCCTTCAGGAAATATGACTAGGTAAAAGTAGAGCTACGTCATTGATATTGCCTGCCATGTTTGAGGCCTTAATTACTGGAAACACACTCTGCATTATTAGGTTCGGATCCAAATCCCCTGCGCATAGGCACAGAATCAAGAGCAATATCATCTATAAGAATCTCATGGCTCTGGTCGCTCGGGGTTCTCCCATAATTAATCCTCTTGTTTTCACAGGAGTTATTCTGGCTTTACACCAGTGTATGTAAGATCAGAGTGGATTTTTTCCCCTTCCCTTGCCATTCTTCTTGAAATGCCATTAACTGTAATCCTCCATTTTATTTTGCCCTTCCACATATCCAGCTGACACCATCAGCCTAACAGCCTAGCCGAGGTTTTCCTTTGAAGCGCCTTGTCAGCACACTGGGTGTCTGTATGTTTGATTAGCTAATCTCAGAGTCGATCGGTCCTCTCAGGAAAGAATGCTAACCTACTCCCTAGAGCAGGGGTAGTCAAACTGCGGCCCTCCAGATGTCCATGGGCTACAATTCCCAGGAGCCCCCTGCCAGCGTTCGCTGGCAGGGGGCTCCTGGGAATTGTAGTCCATGGACATCTGGAGGGCCGCAGTTTGACTACCCCTGCCCTAGAGAGTACAGTGGTCATTACACATGCTGGTATAGGCGTCTATCTGCAGGCTGCATCTGTGCGATTCTAGTAGAACAGATTAAGCCGATAGCATCAGAGATGCATTTGTGCTTCTGTCACCACTTTCCAGCAGTAGATCCCGAAGCATGCTGTGGGCATTAATGAGAGAAATCAAATATGTCAGCCAGGTAACTATGACGATCACCCTTATAGTCTTGGACAAAGGATGCCAAGGAAGCATAAATGCCATAGCCAAGGTCAAACAGCAAGCAAGTCAGTTTTTCTAGATTTCTTTTTATTCACAGCATTTCTATCCCGCCTTCCTGCCATCAGGCCACCAAAGCCCTGCTTCGAATCCAGTCACCCTAACTCCGGCAATAATTAATCTATGTATCAGAAAAAGATCACTGAAATCCTTGAAAACTCCTTTTATTGTAGGGGGAAAAATCCTTAAGCATTTTAATGTTATAGTTTATTGGGCTCAAAGAGCCAGCTGTTGTTGGATTAGAACCAAGAAGACCTGAGTTCAATGGAACTCACCAAGCAACCTCAAGCCAATCACGCTCTCCCAGGTCACAGGGTCACTTTGTGGATATGACACATTTATTAATTTTATTAAAAGAAGTATTCAAGATGGCTGGAGAAAGGGATTGTGTGCTGACCTCATTCTAGGTAGAGCAGCAAGATACAAATGAAAGAATATATCAAACCTTCTAGTGTTCCTGGTGTTTCTAGAAGTTTCTAGAAGGCTGCACTCATCAGCTACATAATAAAGAAGTCCTAGGTCTATTTTTTTTTAAGTTGATAGATAATTCTGATCTCCCTTGCAGCTGGCACCTGTCCTTTTGGTTTATAGAACTCATCGACATTGATGGCAATATGTAAATAGACACGACATCTCCTGTGTCGGAGAGACAGATGAAGTTTCTTTTATTACATTCAGAAAATATGGTTGACACTTTTGGTGCTATATTACCCAGTCGAGCCATCATTAACCTTTGCCTTGCAAACGTGCTCTTGAAATCTTATTTAAAAGCCAGGGATCCGAGAGAGGCAAATCAGAGTGTGGAAACAGCTTTCCCTCAGGAAAAGTTTATGTGCCCACGCTATGTGCTTCTGTGCTCTCAACTGTCCCGTCCTGAAAGAGGCCGATCCGAAAAGGGACAGACAGCCTTAAAACACATATCTGTGCTTCACATCTATAATGCAGCCTCTTTTTGCCCCTTACAGCATAAAGAAAACACAGCCAATCTGGATCTGAATAAACAAGGCTGTTATTTACAAAGGGTTATCTTCAGGGGGGCTCTGGGAGCTGTACGTCTCAAATCATCAAGATTCCCAGAATGTAGCTCATGCCACCCACTCTCACATAGCCACTCAATTAATTAAATAAATGAACCTAGATTCAATCCCACCTTTCAGGCCGCGCCATGTGGAAAACACAGCCGTTTAATCAGACACCTGATTGTACATTTTTGGATGTTCCCCGGATCAATTAATTAAAAGGATGAGGTGGCGTCAACATAAAAAATGCACAGAAAAGAGGGAGGAGACCCGTTATGGAATGCCCACACTTGCGGCGGCAGGGCATCGGGGAAAATCCCTGATTATGCACACCGCTGCCTCCAGCACAGGTATGGCCCAGCATAGGGCCATGGAAGGCCCGCATTAAAGGAACACGGGAACTTCTGCAGTTCCCGGGATACCACGGGTGCTGGCAGGGGCTGGGGACACCACAGGGGCAGGGGACACCACATGCCCCTGCGAGCTCCGCAGAGTCGGCAGGGGCATCCCCCTTCCCCCACCGTGGTGGGAGGGCAGCATGCTGTTCTCCGCCAGTGTGCGGTGAGGGCCTGGCCCCTTCCCATTCCCCCCCCCCCGGCTGCTGCCACTTCCATACAGTGTCCCGGGCTTCCCAGCCCCGGCGCACAGCGTGTGAGCGCACGCTACACCAGGGCATCCAAGTACGCAGGGGGAGCCCCGCCCCCATGCGTACACAATAGCACAGCGGCCGCCCAGTGTAGCGGCCACCATGCATAATGAGTCAGAATTGCAGAAGGCTAAGAAAGCAATGTATCCTTTACTTAGATTTTTAGCCTCCTTCAGTCAGAGCTGCAAGTTCAGTAAAGGGGTGGCAAGATTCAGCACGGACTAGTGGCTCATTCACGGCTAGTTGCAAGAAACATTTCTTTTAAGCCATGCAATGTAACCAAAGCTTGTTTTATGTTGGCAGAAGGAGATGTCTTCCAGCGACATCCCTGGAAGCTGTAGTGTGCATGATTTGACAGGATACAGGGCGCATTGTAATCTGCCCTGCGGCTTTTTGGAAAAGGGCAGAATAAAAATGAAAACACAAATGTTTTGAATGAATGAATGAACGAACAAATGAACAAACTGGAAGAGATGTGTAGTTAGCATAGTTAGGATAGGAACGATATTTTTCAAATACTCTCCTTCTATGTCCTGATTGGCTCATTGTAGACTTCCTGCTCCTTTGAGCACACTTCCTCCCTGGTTGCCTACAGACAGAATGAACAGAACAGACTGCTAGACAGTCAGGACTATTTCTCTCTCTCCTCTTCCTACACCAACTAGGTTCTCTTCATAAGAAAACTATTTTATTCTTTTTAGCAACCTGGTATTTTGGATTCTTGCATATTTAAACTCTGCCAAAACACCTTCAACAGTGCAGCATTTCAGGGGGCAGGGGGAAGTGCAGCCCAAAGGAGAGGCAAGAAAAGTCTCTCTTGGGAGCAAAGCTCCACATGCAGTATTTTGGATCCAAATCAATTAATCTAAATAATCTGCTTATAATTCTTTTTATACCTGACAATGGCCCATTATGCACGGGCCATAATGCCTGCGCTGGCAGTGGCAGTGCTTCGGGGAAAATCCAGAATAATGTTCGCCACCGCCGCAGCTTCCTGGGTACGCCAGGGGCTGGCAGGGGCTGAGGCGGGCCAGTGCTGTACATAATTGCCAGTGCCAGATCTTTCAGCCCGGCCAGCCCCAACCTGCGGTGTCCCTTCAGGGACACTGCACGCCCCTGCGGGCTCCGTGGAGCCACAGAGCTGGTAGGAGTGACCCCCTGCCCCCACCAGTGCGTGTGGAGGAGGCCTGGCCCCCCCACTCCCTCCCGGCCCCTCCCCACCTCTCCCCCACCACTTCGCTTACCTCAGCTGGCAGCGATCCGGCCCTCCTGTAAAGCGTGTGCATACATGGGGAACGGCGGGGCATTGTGCCCCGCCACAACGGCATGGCAGCAGCGCGGGGTCAATTAGAGCAGTGGTCCCCAACGTCCGGGGACCGGGACCGGTCCGTGGATCAGTCGGCACCGGGCCACGGCTCCTCCCCCCTGGCTGTTGCCTCAGGAGCTGCCCTGCCATTCTGCTACCAGCTCACCTTTGGTGCTCTCCAGCGGCTGCCATGGCTATGGCTCCCACTCTGCGTAGCACTGTGCAGCTGCTGCTGGCAGCGCCCCCCAGAGGGCGGTGGTAAGTCAGGGGAACCGATGGGAAAGCAAGTGGAGCAGGGGCTCAGGCGGCGACGTCCCTCAGCAAAAGACTATCCCTCCCCCCCCCCCCCCCCGGGCCTCAGTAAAATTGTCAAGCGTTGACTGGTCACTGGTGATAAAAAGGTTGGGGACCACTGAATTAGAGGACAAAGCAATAGAATTTGGGTAGAATCATAGAATCATAGAGTTGGAAGGGGCCATACAGGCCATCTAGTCCAACTCCCTGCTCAACGCAGGATCAGCCCTAAGCATCCTAAAGCATCCAAGAAAAGTGTATATCCAACCTTTGCTTGAAGACTTCCAGTGAGGGGGAGCTCACCACCTCCTTAGGCAGCCTATTCCACTGCTGAACTACTCTGACTGTGAAATTTTTTTCCCTGATATCTAGCCTATATCGTTGTACTTGAAGTTTAAACCCATTATTGCGTGTCCTCTCCACTGCAGCCAACAGAAACAGCATCCTGCCCTCCTCCAAGTGACAACCTTAAACACTTTAAGAGGGCTATCATGTCCCCTCTCAACCTCCTTTTCTCCAGGCTGAACATTCCCAAGTTCCTCAACCTATCTTCATAGGGCTTGGTCCCTTGGCCCCAGATCATCCTTGTCGCTCTCCTCTGTACCCTTTCAATTTTATCTACGTCCTTCTTGAAGTGAGGCCTCCAGAACTGCACACAGTACTCCAAGTGTGGTCTGACCAGTGCCGTATACAATGGGACTATGACATCTTGTGATTTTGATGTGACGCCTCTGTTGATACAGCCCAAAATGGCATTTGCCTTTTTTACCGCTGCATCACACTGCCTGCTCATGTTTAGTTTACAATCCACAAGTACCCTAAGGTCTCGTTCACACACAGTGTTACCTAGAAGCGTATCCCCCATCCAGTAGGCATGCTTTTCATTTTTCTGACCCAGATGCAGAACTTTACACTTATCTTTATTAAATTGCATCTTGTTCTCATTTGCCCATTTTTCCATTGTGTTCAGATCACTGGTCTGTAGTTTCCTGGGTCATCCTTCCTCCCTTTTTTGAAGATCGGAATAACATTTGCTCTCTTCCAGTCCTCCGGGACATCTCCAGTCCTTAAAGAGGTTCCGAAGATGATGGACAAGGGCTGTGCAAGTTCTCTGGAAAGTTCTTTGAGTACTCTCGGGTGCATTTCATCCAGACCAGGGGATTTGAACTCATCCAGTGCAGCTAAATGCCTCTCGACAACCTCTCTATCCATGTTAACCTGCCACCCAGACACTGTCCTTTGGCTATGGCCATCTCTAGATGTGCCTAAACACTTTGACCTGTGGGAAAAAACAGATGTAAAATAGGCACTAAGCCTTTCTGCTTTCTCTGCATCTTCTGTTAGAGTTTGTCCATCCGCACCCAACAGTGGGCCTATTGCATCCTTTACTTTACATTTGCTCCTCACATAACTGAAAATCTTTTCTTGTTACAATGGGCTTCCCTCGCCAATCTTAGCTCACTCTGCATGCATGCATATGAACACATGCATGCATATGAACACATGCAACTAATGCTTTTGTATTTATCTGTTAAAGTCAGTGAGCAAAAGAACACTTAATTTTGGATTTAATTATAGAGAATGTGTAGAATTTGGGTACTAACTAGAATTACAGATCCCTCTAAAAACTGATAACATCAAAAAACAGTAGCTGCAAACAGAAGGCACAACAATCTATTTGCATTAAGAACAAGTCTCTTAAAGCCTCTTAGTCCTTAGTGAGCTCAGGATAGCAAACATCGTTTTCCATTTTTCCATTTTATCCTCATAATATGCCTGTGGAGTAAACTAGGCTAGAAACGATTCAACGGGCTTGGCTCCAGGGCAGAAGGAGAATTTGAACCTAAGTCCAGAACTATAGTAGGCCATGTGCATCCTCCATTCTGTCTTTTCCTTAGACATGGGACAGTACTTGAACATTTCTTGCCCTATGCTAATAGGGATTAAACCACAGTTTAATCCCTATTAGCATAGGGCAAGAAACAAACCACTGTTTGATATTTTGCCCAGTTTGGACAATACAAAGAGTTGAAGACTTCATCAAACAAGGAAGTCTTCAAATCTCATTCCACAACAGAAGGCAAGGGAGGGATGAACATAGAAGTCCCAAGACTTAAGATGATTGTGCTCAATGTGAACAAATCAATACGCCCAACCAGCCACCAGCAAGTCCTTGAGGATCTCACACTTGTAGACGCCGGTTTGTGATATCTGAACAACCCATTATGTCTCACAGCAAATATAAATTGTGAGTTTAAAGTTCCCGTGGTTGGATTTCCCAGCACGCTGAGCAGTATTTGCCAGAGAGTATTTTGTGTTTAATCCAAAGGTGCTGTGATTTCAGGCAGGCACTGTATTTTGTTGTGCCTAGGAAAAAAAAAATTGCCAGCCCTGGGTCGATATCCTGTCCATTGTTATAAACACAACTTTGGGATTACAGAAGTAAAAATTGCTTTCTCTTTTTGGCTCGCTGAGTTCATGAACCAGTCTGTCTGCTGATTAGAAATCAGATCAGGCTTTAGTTGACGTTTATCCAGTGGCTGTCTGGTCTGGTATGAAAGGTTACATGAAACTCACACACACACTCTTCACATCAGTGAAAGTAGCAGAACCAGCCATGAGTATGGAATCCTGAGAATGTGTGGAGTGGAAAATGCTACTTTCTTCTTTGGGTTGCTGTCTACATGCCATAATCTACAAGAATACTAGTCAAAAAGTCATAGTGTTTTTGAAGAGTATTTTAATCATTCTCAGTCAGATGCTCTCAATGGTTTAAAGATATGGAAAAACAGTCTGATATGGGAAAAAATGTTCGTAGTGTGTTAACTACCAGGGGCTACTGAACTTGAATGAGAAACCTCAGTGGACATGCTAGGAACTTGGTAAAAATGCCATTATCTTCAATATTACAATGCCTAAGAAGTAATGTTATATACTCACAAATTATCATGACCAGATCATGAAGACTGAAAATCAGAAGGGTCTTTCTGCTTTGTGCCTAGAATCATAGAATAACAGAGTTGGAAGGGACCTCCTGAGTCATCTAGTCCAACACCTCACACAATATAAGACACTCATAACCCTATTGCTCATTCACTGTAACCCTCCACCGCCTCGAATCTTCAAAGAATCAGCCTCTATGTCAGATGGCTATCCAGCTTCTGTCTAAAAATTTCCAAAGATGGAGAACCCACCACCTCCCGAGGAAGCCTGTTCCACTGAGAAACTGCTCTGTCAGGAACTTCTTCTGGATGTTTAGACAGAATTTCCTTTGGATTAATTTCATCCCATTGATTCTGGTCCATCCGTCTGGGGCAAGAGAGAACGACTCTGCTCCATCGTCTACATCAGGGGTAGTCAACCTGTGGTCCTCCAGATGTTCATGGACAACAATTCCCATGAGCCCCTGCCAGTGTTTGCTGGCAGGGGCTCATGGGAATTGTAATCCATGCACATCTGGAGGACCACAGGTTGACTACCCCTGCTCTACATGGCAGCCTTTTAAACAGTTGAAGATGGTTATCAGATCCCCTCTCAGTCATATCCTCTCCAGGATAAACAGACCAGGCTCCCCCAACCTTTCTTTATACATCTTGGTCTCACCAACTTTGTTGCCCTTGTCTACATCCGTCTTCAACTGTGGTGCCCAAAAGTGAACACAGTACTCCAAGTGAGGCCAAACCAGAGTGCAGTTGCCTGTGCTCAACATCCCCACCCCAAGAGTAGGAAGGTGGTTCGTATCCCAGGAAGAGAAACTCCAGTGTCCCTACCTCCAGAAAGGAAATCATCCAGGTTAAAATCTGCACTGAGCTTTTTATCCCAGTGATCTGAATTAAATAAAGTCATCTACATGTTATTTGATTTACATTCTGATATTTAGTGCTTTAAATATGTTAATTGTATGTACCATATGTTAATTGTATCTCCTCCTGTTTTCTGTAAACCGCCCTGAGCCCTCGGGGAGGGTGGTATATAAATATAATAAATAAAATAAATAAAATAATAAATAAATTTTCCCTCTGCAACATATATGATTGATCTGCAGTGACACTACCTTTCTCCCATGATATCCAGGAGTGGATAGAATTCACTATATATGAAGAATCTGCTCCGGGAGCCCAAGTATTAAGTGTAGATCTCTTTACTTTGCCGGATTAACTTCCTCCCTGGTGCCTCCAATGCTGACATAGCAAAGCAGTCTGTCACTGATTGGTTAGGGCATCAGTTCAAAGATTGCCTGGTTCCTGGTTGCCATTTGTTCGCAAGACTTATTTTTGCCCTCATTTTGGCATCTGTTTTAAAGTGACTGTGCTCTCCAAGCCCACACTTCTCTGAGCAGAGATTTGTCTCTTGGATTGCCTCCCCTCCCTCCCCCTACCCTAAACAAGTAGGCTCGTGCTCCATTTGCCCCTCCCCTGCTTGCTTTGGCTGTATTGTTGGGAGTCAAAAGGCAGGGAATAAATCACTCTCCAGCCTTGTGCTCCTTCAATGCTGGCTAGAGCTTCACCCAACCCCCAACCCCCAATCAAGAGGGAAGGACACCCCATTGGGACAATGCAAATGCAGAAGGGTAATGTGTTTAAACTCAGGGGGAAATGAAGGCAGCAGATATGGGTTCAAATCAACCAGAATTCAGCAAGATTTACAGTGTAAAAAAAGTAAGTGCAAAACCAGACTGAGTCAGCTAGCACGGACAACCTCTGAATGGTCCCCCAGCACCTCTAGAAAGACCACCTAACTCTCAGTGTGAGAATTGCCCTTCAGTTTCCCTCTGGGAACAACCTAATGGAATAAATGGGCTGTATTATTCAAACAAACTATTAAAAGAATTACTGCACTGTTTCTCTGGTACTGTCCCCAAACATCACTGGAGGGGCATGAATCCCAAAAGCATCAAAGTTTCAGTTCTTAGGTTTTATTTCTTTTTTTTTCTTTCTTTTTTTCACCCACTTGCCCTTTTTCCATTTGGCAGTTTCTGCAGCATCTTTGGCCACCACATCCCATTAAAGGAAACTCCTCTAAGGTCACTAAAGGTATTCATCACACTGCTAGAGAGACAAAATTCACCTTCCCTCATCCCCACAGGATTGGTTTTAACACATAACAAAGATGATACATGAGGATGGGGATGGGAAAAGCAATGAGATTAGGTATTTTTTAATCAATTTACAGACAAATTTTGCCTCAGACAAAAGACCAATGGAGTACTCTTGAATACTGGTGCTTGAAGCTGGGATCTTGCTTAGAGGAATAAATAAAGATAGGAAACATCAGTGCCTGCCTGCAATGGGTAAGCAGTATGTAACTTCTTCATTGGCTAGAGATGATATAAGTACTAGGAACCTGATATTATGCCTCTGCCTTGTACCTTCTGTTTGCTGCATTCTTCATATATCCAGCCACAGAAGGAAAGTCCTCTGTCTAGATTTAGATATGCCTTTGAACTGAAAAGGGGACAGCATAACATCTGAAGACATGAAATAAAATAGAATCTGTACCTGGAAACACCAGTATGGTGAAATACAATTTACCCTCACCCCCTAACCCTACTCATGTTCCTTGAGAATAGTACTTTTTATTATTTAAAATCTGCCAGGTTCTACCAGTCCCCCCTCATGATTTGAAAGAGCCCTCCAAAAGGTAAAGGTAAAGGTAAAGGTATCCCCTGTGCAAGCACCGAGTCATGTCTGACCCTTGGGGTGACGCCCTCTAGCGTTTTCATGGCAGACTCAATACGGGGTGGTTTGCCAGTGCCTTCCCCAGTCATTACCATTTACCCCCCAGCAAGCTGGGTACTCATTTTACCGACCTCGGAAGGATGGAAGGCTGAGTCAACCTTGAGCCGGCTGCTGGGATTGAACTCCCAACCTTATGGGCAGAAAGTTTCAGACAGCATATCGCTGCCTTACCACTCTGCGCCACAAGAGGCTCACCTCCAAAAGGTGCTGATGCTCAATACCAGTGAGTACCATTACCAAAAAAGCTCTCTTTGAAATTATCCCTTTTCTTTCCCACATAAAATTTCATGGATCCATACAGTTAATTGTGTAAAATGCTAGCACTGTCTCTGAGGTCAGAATAAGCCAGAGGGCAAGGGAAGGAGGCATTTTGTAGAGAAAGCCAGACTACAGACTACAGACCTATGCACACCCTAGGCTCAAACCACCATCACTTTGTGTAAATGTCACTGTAAATTCCATGTGAACAAGAACTTGAATTCTGGAGTTAACTTTATATAATGACTGCTGATTTCATTGAATTTCACGCCAGACATGTCAAACAAAAAATTAGGATCCTATTATTATTATAATTATTATATCTATTTTCCCCAATCTCGTGCTTTTCAACAAGGGCAATTGTTTGTGTTAGTGATTTTTCCAATAATGTCCTCTATTCCTTAAGTCATGAAGCTCTTAATTAATGGCCAACCTCATACTTCCACCTCAAATGTAGTATAAGCATTAGTGTTCTATTTAAAACACAATAGGTTACCACACTAGAGCCTCTTGTGGCGCAGAGTGGTAAGGCAGCAACATGCTGTCTGAAGTTGTCTGTCCATGAGGTTGGGAGTTCGATCCCAGCAGCTGGCTCAAGGTTGACTCAGCCTTCCATCCTTCCGAGGTCGGTAAAATGAGTACCCAGCTTGCTGGGGGGTAAACGGTAATGACTGGGGAAGGCACTGGCAAACCACCCCGTATTGAGTCTGCCATGAAAACGCTAGAGGGCGTCACCCCAAGGGTCAGACATGACTCGATGCTTGCACAGGGGATACCTTTACCTTTAGGTTACCTTTTTTTTTGGGGGGGGGGTTAACATTTCTTCAAAAGAGTACTCACAATGTGTAATTTTTAACAGATCTTGGATCTAAATGAGAATTAAGCTATGTATGATAGTGGTGTGTCCTTTGATTTAAGCCTGTACCGGTCATTTACAAAATAATCATTTTTGAGAAAAGGCAGTAAGTATACTGAGCCCTAAAGAATCCTTGGTTTTCTTTTCCATAACCTCTCTCCTTCTATCACTTCTCCTCTACATGGACTCTGATATCATAAATGAGCCAGTCTGGGGGGAAAATATACCAGAGGGAGGGATATTCTGTTTCCCTCCCCCGTGTACCATTTTTGCTAGTCACACAGAAATAAAATAATATGAATGTATGTTCTACCCCTCAAAGGTCCATTTCACCATCACGGGCAAAGTGACGCACAGCTCCTTGGCACATTCATTTGTTATGGTTCTCCAAATATATTTAAGATATTTACATATACTCATTAAACAGTAATGCATCAAACAGCCTTCACAGGAATTGCATCTTTGAAGTAATTGCAAATTCCCCCGTGCAGAGCTTATATTCCCAGCTACAACTCTGAACATAACACATTCTGTTTTCTTCCTCCCAATTTTAGCAATGCTCAAAAATAGCAGTGGGTAAATCCCTGCCAAATGATCTAGTACTTGGAGCATTCATTTTCATTAGCCTCTCCCCCCACCCCTCCCATTCTCTCCTGTTTTCACGCATATGGCACAGCTGTCTGTTCCTTTTCAAAGTCTTTTCTCCCCTCCAGACTCTCACTTAGACAGACACAGACACTTTCCCTTTTTGGCAGCCCAGGTATCTGTAGCTTGTTCTCTCTCCCTTCCCCAGAGCCATACTGGTCTCTCACTTACCAATCCAGTCATGCGTTGAACCACTCTGCTCTCACACAGCTTACTCAAAAGGAGGACACGGTGAAGGACAGATTCAGAGGAGAGGATAGCGGAAAGATCTCGGCAGTGCGGTTCTAAGCACAGTTACGCCCTGCAAAGTCCATTGAAGCCAATGAGTTTACAAGGGTTGAATTCTGCTTAGGATAACATTGTAAATGTAGAGGAAGCAAAATTACCAGTCTGCTAGGTACACCGCCATGGAAACTTTTGACAAGCCGGATGCCTGCCACAGAGGACTGCAGCTTCAAACGGCATCTGAAGTGTTTCACGGGAAGTTTTCCACCATGAGGACACAAACCGGACAGCCACTGACCCAACATGAATGTCCCAGCACACAAGCTTACCTTCACCGTGACCTAGTGACACTGCCAAATACATTTCCGAGAAGTTGCTGCCAGTCATATTGCCAAGGCACCGTTCTTTATCGCTGTCTCCAAGCTCAGAAGTACCTTGCGGCTCTATTTCTGCAGTGCACCATCTGTGTGAGGGCCCTTGAAGACAACTCAGTAGTTTCAGCTAAAAGAAAATGCAGTCACTCACTTGCTGCCTGGAAGTAATTGTTCCGCATGAGTAGATGAAGCACATTGGCTGCTGGTTTGTTTCTGGGCACCATGGGAGACCATGCACTACCTGAATTTTCCCCTGCAGCTTCTGCTTTCTTTCCTTTGTTGGAGAGTTTAGATTAACCACAGCCCTCATTAGATCTTTTCGAGTAGTGACTCCATTTTTTGGAATAGACAGCCAACTGGGGTGGGAGTTGCCCCATCCTTACTCTCCTTGGGAGAGCCTAAAAGAGTGTCCTTTTGAAGGGCTTTCTGCCGGTTCTGACCTTTTAAGATTGATTGTTGGCCACACTGTTGCTTTAGTGAGTACGGTGTGATTTTATGGAAACTCTGTTGATCATAAATAGATTTTACTGTCGTTTGTGTATGCGTGCACATTGTAAGAAATGACTCTGAACCCCAAGGGAAAGACAGTCTGCAATGTTATAAATAAATACTTGTCTCTTTCATTCATCCTGAAGCAAGGTGCTAGGAACTGTGTGCCCTTATTTTCCGTTTCCTTTATTTCAACAAAGAAAATCAATTTATACATTATGGAGTACACCTATTGGGTCTGGAGTAAAAAACAGGCTTGAGTAGTTGGGTTCTCCTCAGTTGCCATGCTTACAGTGCCCAGTTCAGATTGGGACTGCAGTGCAAGTGGGAAAAGAGAGGCTGATTCTGTGAAAGTTCAAGGGGGAGGCAGGTTACAGTGGATGAGTGATAGGGTCCCTTCCAACTCTATGATTCCATGAACTTGTTGGGGAAACGACAGGACCATTTTAACATGGGAAAATGGCATGGGAGGACAGGTGAAGCAGTTCCAATCTTAAATTGGCACCATGTGTACAGGAAGGAACTGTACTCCTGCAACTCATATCCAGCTCCTAACAAGGGATACCATTTAGAGAAGATAAAGGAAGAAACACCCCATATTGGAGAATCATGGGGGGGGGGGAGAACCTCATGCTCTGCTCTTGTGCTTTGAACTGCAGCTCGATTTGCAGGGATAGGCAAGAGCTACTTAAGAGATCGAAATTATCATCTGCTAATGTCTGCACATCAAGCTGTGTCAATGGCACAGGCACTACAAGGATAATTTAGAAGTTGGTGATTTCACAGACTGCATGCAATTACTCTGCAGGTCAATTCACTGGCTCTTCACATTGAGTAACCATTGTGATGGCACGAACAAAATATGCCATCTTGTTGAAATATGTTTTTGGTTACTTCAGATTTGTGATGGGAGAGGGGAGTCTCTTACCTGGGCTACAGAATAGTTTTATTTTCCTTTGTCATTTTAATTTGGCCTGGCACATGATAGTAAAATGTTCAGGTATGAAAAGGAAGGCTAAAAAAGCATCTAATTCCGCTTGCAATGGGTTTTACAGGCCTCAATGGAATTAATTACTGAGAACTTGCACATGTAGTAATTAATTTTATGCAATTCAGCACCATCTGCAGATGCATTAGTTCCTTTCAAAGCTACTTTAATTTGATGTAAAACCTGGAATTGTTAAGAGTTTTTAAGAAGCCGAAACCATTTACATCCTGTTTATGTCAAAACAATTAGATAAAGAAGTTAAATAGTACTTTAGAAAGCAAACTTTGTTTCCTTACTGACTAGAAAGGGGTTTCCATGGGTGGGGAATGAACCAGCCTACTCTGGCACAGACATGTCAAAGTAACCGGTTCTAAATGTCTGAGGAAAAGATAGCACAGAAATTAATGAACTGATCTATCTATCAATGTATGGAAAACTAAGCTCTGAAGTTCATTGTGTTGATGAGATAGTTCAATTTTAACGTTGAATCTTTCCAATAAATGTACTAATACTAATTCTGCAAAATTCTTATGATGGCTTTGATATAGGAAAAAATATTTTTTATTATTATATTTACATACCGCCCTCCTCAAGGACTCAGGGCAGTTTACAAAAAACAGGAAAAGAAACAATTAACATATGATAACAGATAACAAGAGCCTCTTGTGGCGCAGAGTGGTAAGGCAGCGATATGCTGTCTGGAACTGTCTGCCCATGAGGTTGGGAGTTCGATCCCAGCAGCCGGCTCAAGGTCGACTCAGCCTTCCATCCTTCCGAGGTCGGTAAAATGAGTACCCAGCTTGCTGGGGGGTAAGCGGTAATGACTGGGGAAGGCACTGGCAAACCACCCCGTATTGAGTCTGCCATGAAAACGCTAGAGGGCGTCACCCCAAGGGTCAGACATGACTCGGTGCTTGCACAGGGGATACCTTTACCTTTACCTTTAACAGATAACAGTAACAGTAATAACAATATAACAATAATAACTTGACAAGATCATAACAATAACATTATAAAATAGAAATTGTGAGAGCCTCAGCTCAACTCTTACTGGGACCCAGTGGGTAAACTCATGTACAACAATTACATGCCTCTGTATTTCGCAAGTGACTGTATATGCACAGAAAGCTGAACACAGAAAAATATTACATGCCTCTAATTAGTACCTGTGACCATATACAACTGAGCTGCATGTTACTTCTAACATGGTATTCCTTTATATTTAGCAAAGCCATAATACATGAAGTGACACCTGGACCAAGTAAAAGGCCAAAGAAACCCAGGATGAAATTTAACATCTGAAGTCCAGATGGATTGGTTTAAATTATCCCTTCCAAAGATGACACAGAATGCAAAGGTGCCATGTCCTTCCTGCTGGACCACAAGATCATGTCTACAATGGGACCTTAGCGTCTCACCCCTGCACACAAACAGTGCAATCATAAACTCACTTGTAACGTGGTTCACACACACACACAAAGTCTTATGAGTCATGAAGGAAACTCGTCATTCTGAACTGACATCAGCCGACCACAGCATGACAATTGCCAGTTTAACCCAACAGGATGCAGTCATGCACATCCATTTCTCCCCTGTGCCTGAGCCCTACAGCCAAGAGATGCTCAAACTCTGTATTTTGGAAGATGAATATGTCACTCCTTTCTCTCTCCCAAGAGACCCCAAAAGGGATGGGCTGTCAGGGAAGGCTTAACCCTTTCTCCCCATGGCCCTTCAGCTATTTAGACCGACTGCAGAATTACTCCCTTCCAAGGCAATAGACTTAGAAAGGTGTAACTCTGCTTAGGACTGCAGTATGAATTTGCGTTAGCCCTCCCTGCATCTGCAGCCTCCCTACAGAATACCTCTTGGTTTCCATTGGGAATTTAAACTTTAATATAGTTGGCACTTTTGGGGTGTATTCCTTTCTGACATCTTTTTGTTTTTTGACATGTCCACCATTATTTAAGAAGTTTCCATCAATATCTTCACATTTCCAGCATATTCCTTTGTAGTTGTTATATGTTTTCTCAGCATCCTTTGGAGTTATATACCATTTGAAAAATGTTTTATACCAGTTTTCTCTTATTGTTTGGCTGAGTGCAAATTTGATATCTTTTTCACATAGTCATTCCCGTTATTGCATAGATATCAGTTCTTTAAGGTTTTGAATCAACTTAATTATGCATTTTTTCACATGTTCATCTTGTGTTTCTATCTGGAGTGAAATCTGATATACATTTTGTACTAAATGCTCTTGTTTTATAATCGGTGGCTCAAATTCAGTTATGCCTCTTGCAACTCCACCTTCAATATTCCTTTAGTCTTGAGTCTAATGTTATTAGACATTGAATGTTTACATATTCATCTTTAATACCTTGCCAATACTTGATTTTCCCCTGAGTGTTTATCATCATACCATAAATTTAAAAATTATTTTATTCCTCATATTCTTATCATAATGAGCTTTGACTGAGCAAAGTATTTGAGGGGCCCAAATTCTGGTGTGTAAACCAGTGGTCCCCAACCTTTTATCACTGGGGACCGGTCAACACTTGACAATTTTACTGAGGCCCGGAGGGGGGTAGTCTTTAGCCAAGGAACGTCGCCACTGCTGCCTGAGCCCCTGCTCCACTTGCTTTCCCACCAGCACCCCTTACTTCCCACCACCCGCTGGGGGGCGCTGCCAGCAACAGCTGCACAGTGCCACGCTGAGGGGGAGCCCCAGCCATGGCAGTCGCTGGAGAGCACCAAAAGTGAGCTGGCAGCAGAGTGGCAGAGCAGCCCCCGAGGCAGCAGCCGGGGAGGAGGACAAGGAGGAGCCGCGGCCCGGTAGCGACTGATCCACGGACCGGCACCAGTTCCCGGACCGGAGGTTGGGGACCACTGGTGTAAACCATATTCTCATTATGTGACTTCTCTGATTATGTGACTTCTTTCTTCTGTTATGATCTTTTTAGAATCATAGAATCATAAAATAAAAGTAGTGACAATCTGACTCTCACAGGTATGTGGAACTCATACCTGCTCCGGAGCTCTTTGGTCCCAGTCCCCACCCTCTCTCTCATAGACAAACACACTCAGTCATGTGCACGCACACAGAGATAACTTCCCCCCACTTCCCCCTCCCCTCTTCCCTCCTTGACCTCCTCACTTGTACTTCTCCCCTCCCCCTCTCTCAGACACACACACATGCTCACACGGACTCCTTCCCCCCTTCCCCTGCCCTCTCCTTTCTTCCTTCTTGTCTCATGACCTCCTCCCTGATCGCTCCCCTCCCCCTCCCTCCCTCTCTCTTACACACACACACACACACATACACACACACAGACTCCTTCCTCCCATTTCCGTTTCCTTCCCTCTTGCTTCCCCAACCTCCTCCCTGGTGCTTCCACCTCCCTCTCTCTCAGAAACACACACATATGCACACACAGACTCCTCCCCCCCACTCCTCACTCCCCTCCCCCTCTTGTGGAAGGATGGCAGCCCTCTTCCATGGAGCATGTCAAATATCTGCTGGCTCTGCCATAACCTCTGCCAGCCCAGCCCTCTGGCGCTGGCACATACACCACCTTAGCCCCCAGAGATGGTGTGGGCACTGCTTCGGCCCCCTCCAACACTGCAGCTGCTGCCTTGGACCCCAGCAGTGGCGCAGGTGCTATTTCAGCTACCTCTGGCACCGCTGATGCCCCCTTGGCCTCCACCGCCGGCTGCCTCCCTGACTCTTCTGGCGCGCTTCCTGGGGTGGGACTATGGATGTCATGCCCGTACCCATTTTTATCCCAGGGGGTGTGCCAGAAGATGTGTTCCACATCAATAATAGAGCTAGAAGGGGCCATTCAGATCATCTAGTCCACCCCCCTGCTCAATGCAAGGATCAGCTTAAAGCATCCCAGATAAGTATCTGCTCAATTGCTACATAAAGACTGTCTCTGAAAGGGACAGTCTCCTTTGGCAGCTAGTTCCACTGCTGCACTTTTCCAACAGTGGGGGGGGCACCTGATATCTAGTGAGCATTGTCCTATACAAAGTTTACTATGGGTTCTATCCTTTGCTGCCAAAAGGAACCACTCTCAGCTCTCCTCTAAGAGACAAGCTTTCAAATATATAAAGATGACAATCATGTGCCCTGTCAGCTCCTCTTCTCCAGGCTGAACGATGCTAAGTCCCTTGGCCTTTCTTTATAGAGGTTTGTCCCCTGGCCTCGGATCATCTTCATCACTCTCCCCTGTACCCTCTCAACTTTGGCCATGTCCTTTTTGAAATGAGGCCTCCAGAACTGCACATAGTACTCCAGGTGTGGACTAATCAATGTGGACTAATCAACAGGATTATGACATCTTGTGATTTTGATGTGCTGCCTCTGTTAATACAGCACAAGACTGTATTTGCCTACTTTGCTGCCATTACACTGTCTGTTCATATTTAGCTTACAGTCCATAAGTACTCCGATCTTATTCACATACGCTGCTACCCAGAAATGTATCACCCATCCAGTAGGCATGCTTCCCATTTTTGTGACCCAGATGTAGAACTCTATACTTATCCTTATTGAATTGCATCTTGTTGTCATTTGCCCACTTTCCCTGTGTGTTCAGATCCCTCTGAATTTTATCGCTATCTTCTGGGGTATTCGCTACTCCTCCCAGTTTGGTGTCATCTGCAAATTTAATGATCATCCAGATCAATTATAAAAGTTTTGAAAAATATTAGACCCAGTACCAAGTTCTATGACATCCCACTGCTCACCTACCTCCAATCTCATGAAATACCACTGACAACTACTCTTTGGGCGCAGTTTTCTAACTAGTTCCCTATCCATTTAACTATCTGAAAATCCAGTCTGTGGTCCTCCAGTTTATCCATCAGAACATCATGGGGAACTTTGTCAAAAGCCTTTATTGATCTCCAAGTAATTTCTTAATCCAGATGATTTCTTAATCTACAAGTAATTGTGTAGGCCTTCATCAGATCTGCTGATTCTAATTTTACTATTCTTTGTCCTGGGTTTTTAATCCAGTCCACAATTTCTGACAGTCCAACTGATATCTCTTGACATACTTCTTGAATGCTCTTCTGGGTCCTTTCCTCAGATTCTTGAATATTTTTCTCAGCACTCTGGATATTCTTTAAGGTTCATTTCTCTGAATTTTGAATGGTCTGTTGAATTCTTTCTTCAAATAGTTACATTTGGTGCACCAATATTCATGATAATTTTTCCACCATTTCTTCAGTTCTCAGGTCCTCATCTGTTTTATCTGTACTCGTTTTTTCTTTGTCTCTTTGATGTGTTCCTGTTGCCATTTTCATTTTCACTCATATATTTTATTTTTCACACATGCTTATATCAATATATCGATATGATGGCTAAATTGTTTTGAAATTAAATGGCACTAAAATATTGATACATTGATATATCATTGCAATAACAGGTTTATGTAGTTTCCAGCTTTCATTTAAAAAAGTAAATCTCTATTCTCCTCCCTCATGAAGAGATAAGGAGAAAGACAAATCTTTGCAAGGGAAGGAGTCAGAGCCTTTTTTAAAAAAGAAAGCTGCGCATTCAGAATCTGCTAAACCTATAGTTATAATGCAAGATATATTAATATTTTAGGGGCCTTAAAAACTTAAAACCAAACCAACGTGTCTTCAAAGCAGAGAAGAGGTAAGGGAATAGTTTGATGATGATGGCTGTCCAATCATTAAACAGTTCTGGTGGAAACCAACAGAAACATTATGCACAAGGAAAAGGCTGATTAAAAATCTGCTTCCAGAAAAAGATTGGGATAAAAACAGTCTCAAAAGAAACAAGGGGAAGCAAACTAGAAAAAGAAGCAAAACCTAAAAGCACAAAAATGCATGCAGAAATCAAGGGATAAATTGAAGCACCAGCAGGCCAACATCAATAGGGAGGGGAAAATCCCTATGTTTTGGAGGAGAAAGAGAAAGAGAAAATCCCTATGTTTTGGAGGACCCAGAACTTTACATCTGTACAGTAAGCATTGCTTTATCCATTATGCTGCTGCACAGGAATAGGAAACACTTCCCATTCCATCACAATGACACCATACTGACATTCAGCTTTTGTACTTCCTCAGCCCAGAAGCAGCTTGAGCATCTCTTGGCCTCACTAGATAAAACCGTATTTCTTTGCCTCTGATGCTATTGGGTAGCATTGACTGTATAGGGGATATTTGCCTCCTAATCCTGACTAAGCAGCCATGGCAGATCTGATGCTCCTCCAAAGTTTCTTGAGCTGCAGATTGGTCCCCATTGAGCTGAATATCCTTATGCTTGAACAGTTGCACAGCAGGAAAACATTATTCTTGTTATGAATTAAGGACCCCAAAAGGAGCAATAACTCAGGTTTGTAAAACTTCCAGTTCTCTACTCACGGAAAGGGAGGGGAAGAATATGGCAAAACTAGGTGGAAAGTTTCAAGGGCTTCATGTCATAGTTGTTTGATAGCTGAATGGAAAGGAGATACCCTAATAGCAGCAATGGCATAATGCTTCCCAAGCAGCTATGAATTTACACTTCTTAGAGTGTTATGAGCACTGGCTATTTTGCAGCTATTTCCCTTTGTCATTACAGACACAGCAGAGAGAAGGAAAATATGACTGCTCGTTTTTCAGTGGGGAGACTTTTGCCAGATAATTTCATCTGCCTCTGGATAAAGTGCAGTCTATTTGATTATATAAACTTCATTAAGCTTGTTGGAGAAAGATCAGTGCATGGGGAAAGGAAAGAACAGGAATGAATATAAACACTACTGCCAGCCAGAAGAAACTAGGCAGATCCCAAGAAAGTTGGATAGAGTGCTCGTAAGGAGAATTTCTGAAGGGCAAGTGAAGAAGAGGGATAGTTCAGAGTCCCCCATTATGGGTTCAGTCATCAACTGGATACTTGCCAGCCACCTTAATGAAGGGAAAATTGTATGGCTTCATATCTGCCACCTCTAGTGAAGCAAAAGAGACAGCACAGGCAAGGAGAGAAGTTGACCTGCCACACGTACAGTCAATAATTCAGTAGAAGAATATGAGTTTCATGCTTGATATATTTATTTCAGTACATCATTTTGTGGCAGACAGCTGGCATAAAATTCAGTGCCCTAAAAGAGATTCCATTTGTTTTTGAAAAATCTTAGGGCTGATCCAAATTGGTGACAAGCTCACACCTTGGGCAAAGAAAGAGCCCCCAAGTATTGTTTCAAAAGAATGTTGAGATGCTTTACATGCATGAGCATTCGGGCCGCATGTTAGCTTCAGCTTTAGGTCTAGTTATTCTTCCAACAGCACTGTAGTGTTCTAAAAACTGCTATGGCTTGTACCACATCAGATTGGAGGTAGCAGCTCAAATGATATCAATTATCCTCCTTCTGAAAAGGCCTGCACATAGAGAATTTGCATGTCAATATGAAGGTGACGTTCTCCCTACTGTGCCATATTTTCCATTTGAAATTATACAGCTGAGCTGTAACAATTGTTTACCACCAGCTGTACATGAAAACTGGACCAAACCATCTAGATGTCTTCATAGTTCAGTTGTAAAAATAGAAAAGCAAATTTGCTGTGTGAACACTTGGAATAAACACTCTCATGCAACAACTGTCCATGAGTGACTGGGGGTTTATCCCCCTCTGAAATGTAATCCATAGCTGGCTTTGCTCTGTTATGCCATTTGCTCTGTCCTGGCCTTCTTGTGTTTACCCACCATCCACAGTTGGTAGGGTTCCCAACTCCATGTTGGCAAATTCCCGAGTTGTCGGTGATGTACCTTCCAAAGCTATCATTTCCTACAGAACCGCATCTCAAGGTCGTTAACCAGAATTAAAAGAAGAAAAATTATTTTCTGTTCTGACCAAGTTTATGGACTGTCCCTGTAAGGGATGTTCATCTTGCCCTCTCAAATATTCACACATGGATAGTGGGGAAAGAACTCTTTGCCATTTTCTTTCTCTTCATCTGAAATGTGACTCTTAGGCCACACAGTATTAAATCTATCCATTTAAAGCATTAGGAACAAGAGCCTTGCTCTGTTCTGTTACCCTTATTTAAAATCTGTACCACAGAACTAATTCAATTATGCCATAATACTCAGTTGTCACATTAGGCCCCGTATTTCAGAAATTCTTGCATTTTTCACAGCTAATTTGCTTCTCCAATTTCACAGAGGATTCGAGTAATAGCACTGCTTCAATTGTTCATTGCAAGCACTGGGGAATAAAACCCTAAAAGGATTGCCTTCACAGCACTTCAAGGAGAGTCTGAAAATTGCTCCAAAGGTCTCCAGTATCCACCGAAGCAGAGTGTTTTATTCACACTGTGATGCCTGTGCATCACAATAGCAAACCCAAAATAAACAAGTCTGGAATGGAACCCAAAGTCATAGGTTGTTAATTGCTTTTATTCATGTACTTTTCAAATAGATGCCAAAAATTGTGGAATTCTAAACTTTCATACTTACTGACACCTTAAGTTATAGGCTCAAAAGTGTGAGGCTGTAGAGTCAGGTAGGATGTCGGGATGGGCACAAACTGACTCACCATTTAAACTTTGTGAAGAATTTTGGGTAGTTCATGCTTTGCAAAGTCAGATCAACCGACACAAACTTTCCACGAACTTTAAAGCTGTTTGTGGAGGGTCCTTGAGGTTTGTGAACAGATACGTTTCCAGACGGACTATTTCTCCTCAATCAAGATGTTTACCAAATTTCAAAATGAAGGGGGGGGTGTCAGGAACCAGGCTGAGCCTAGCCTGCAGAGTCTGTGATAAAGACACATCCGAGATCCAACAGGCAGTTGTAAATCCAAAGAGAGCTTTATTAGACAGAGTCCACAGAACGCTAAAGCAAGCCAAGATCTTCCTAAGCAAAGATCTTGATAGGGCAGATATAGAGCCCACCACATAAGGGAGGGGGTACATAGGCATTTTGGCGGGAGAGCGAGAGGACAGCAAAGGTGGGTTGATTCCCAGGCGACCAGATGGCCCGGAATCTTATCTAAGCAGTTGGCACTTTGTTGAGACTTTGAGTTGTCTCCGCAAGGACACTTACAGTAAGACTGATACATCAGCATGGAGCCTCTCCCATTGGGAAAAGGAAGGGAGGCTGGGAGTTAGCTGACAGGTTTATTGCTTTATGGCCTTGGCTGGGGCCGGCTAGTGGGAGACCAAAAGGTTTGTGAGAAAGCGAAACCTAGCTGGCACTGGGAATGCAAGGGGAGTCTTGGAGCCAGAGAGCAGATTTATAGAGTTATGACGGCTGGGCTTGCCAGGGCCCAGGAAATGAAAAAGTCATGAATGGGGGTTCATGACGGGGGGGGGGCAGAAGTTTCCCTATAAGTTTGGGGGCACTGGCTTGTCCCTGAGCTCTTCCATCCACTCCTGCAATTGCAGCAAATCAAATTAAAGAGGACTAATGTCAGACCACAGAATTCCTGCAGCACAAACTGAAGGGGAGCACATATTTTCAAGATGAATACAAACAGTTCAGTGAAGAGAATGCCCAACAGAATCCAGTAATGACGCACGCTTAAAAAGACTGACTAATCTCAAAGAACTTTGTCAAAAATAATCCATTTGGGGGGGAGTGTTTGCAAGCCCAGTACAACCAATTCAGTATACAGAATGCCTATCAGAATCCAGTACCACTGTGGCAATGCAAACTTAAAAGACCTGATTGGTCTCAGTTTCCCAAGAAATCTGGGCAAGGAAATGGGAGCCCAAAGGTGTGCTGATAAATGTGGGGGGGGGGAGTTTCCCTCTGTCAAGAGCAGCAGAGAAACCATGAAAATTAAGGTGGGGGGGGAGAACTTTCTGTACCTGTACCTCTCATTTCCCCAGAAGTCACTTTGCTGGGGGCACCTTCTTTGAGGGCCATAATTCAGATTCTACAAATCCAATTCTCACCTAACTTGGAGGGTGAGTAGAGGACAGTCAACTAGAGATCCCCTGTGAGTGTCGTTTCTATAGCACACTAGAGGGGCTATTCTATTGAGTCACAAACCTCACAAACCATAACAGTTTGTTCAATGCCTAAATGTTTATGAACTGAACTAAACCACATTCTCCCACTTCATGCTCGACCCTAGTCATTATTCAAGAGTGACTTGATTAGGGTTGCTAACTCCAGGTTGAAGTAATTCCTGGAGGTTTGGGGGTGGAATCTTAGGGGGAGACCTCCAAAGCATTTTCTCCAAGGGAAATAGCCTCTATAGTCTGAAGGTTAGTTCTAAGTCTGGGAGATCCCTAGGCCCCACCTGGAGACTGACAAGCCTGTGCTTGATAATAAAGATATGAAATTACCTGGAAGAACTTCAAGCTTCCCAAAGCTACTCATTACTGGTGTGCAAAATTGGTATTTTGGGGTATACTGAACCTCAAAAATATTGGTATTTCCCAGTGTTCCCATATCCTGGGTATGGTATTTGGATTTGGTGAATATTCAGGAATGCCAATTTTTTTCCAGCTCCATTATAGCCTGTAAGAACCATTCTAATCAATGTTTCCCATAGGTTAAAATGGAGAATCAATTTGTGGGTATCTGGGGCTCTGGGAGACTGTTTTTTGAGATAGAGGCACCAAATTTGCAGCATAGCTACTGGAGCCTAGCCTCAAAAAAAAAAAAAAAGTTTGAATAAGAGTGGACCAGGGGATCAAATTCTATAGCCCCTCAAAGAATGCACTCCATTGTTTCCAAATGAAAGGGGAAAGGCATTTAAAGGTTATGAAGACCCTTTAAAATTTAAATGTCTTTCACAAGTATGGTGGGAGTGAATTCCTGAGAGTTCACTCCAAAGAGATTGAGAGCCCTTTAAATGCACTAACTGTAGCTATCTGTTGGTCCAGGGCGTGGCCATTTTGGATAGCTGAAAAATAGCAGCTAAATATATACAGCTGAATTAATACCTGGAAAATACCAATAAGATGTTTGGGGGGTGTTTTTTCAGTTTATATTATTTGCTTGTTAGTTTGTGTGTTTATTCAATTAGCTTATATACTGTGACATCTCAGGACGGTAAAGCTAATACTCATACAATATGGGTCAAGTCTTTGTACATCAGCACTTCAGAACAGAATTGATGGAAGATGATGTTAACAATGAAAAGAGATGAAGGCTCATGTTAATTAATGACATGCTACTGAAATATTAAACTTTATTTACGAAGGTAGCTGGCAAACTTCCAAGGTAATGTAGCTGGTGAGATCTTCACATGTCTCCTCCACTGGCTAAGCAAAGGAAAGGATCAATTGTGATGATTTCAGATATGGTGGATGAATACCAAGTTCTATTGGCCTTAACTCACTGTTTTGGATTAGTAGGAGTTCTCTTCCGTCATTTTCTTTTCCTCCAGCAACAGCTGCCAACCGATAATATCTGGAAGAAAGAAATCATTAGCTTTTAACCTTATAGACAGATCCTGAAATTAATACCTTTTAACGTCATAGCCTGGGTCATTATCAGTTAATTGTTAACTATTCCAGGCATCATAGAGAGATTCTGTTCTGAAGAATGGAGGAGTTGGAAAAGGCACCCCTGGTTATGTAGCTATGCATTTTGTAACATGTTTATTGAAAGGAGGGGAAGGGGTAAATGTGATCTTATGCCAGTCAGTTACACTAACACACTACAGAGCTATAAGTTTAAAATGGGAAGGTGGTGTATACTTGAACTTCATGAAAGAGATATCATGAAAGAGATATCAAGGAGGAACAGAATTGGAAAGTATGGTTAAATAAAGAGAACAAATTAATAGCCTATTCATGCTAGCAATAAGTCACTTGATTTGTTGTGTTCTTTTGTCATAGAGGAAATTATGATCCAGAGCATCTTGATGGCTCTTAGCAGCCCTGTGTGTTTAAAATGAATATATATGTCAGGAAGAAACCCACAGTAGATCTCCTCGGTGCTACCAGTCATTTACATGATCAAAGATCCTCTTACTATGACCATCATCTTGTTTTCTCACCAATATAGGAGTAAGGAACGAGTCCCGTTACCAGTCTAGATGTTGCCATGGGAGAAGAAAAGCTAAGGGATCAACAAAAGTAACCAGGAATAAATGTGAACAAATGCACTTACACAACCTTAAGCTTCACCTACATGCACAGGGAGCCTCTGGGGAAAAAAAAAAAAACAATTAAATAATCCAGCAGGACAAGCAAGTGACAAACAGTACAAGGATGCATGTAAACATGGAAGAAACGTTGTAAAAATAAACCTATGGCCTAAATGAAAGTTGTACTGCAGTAAAGGAGAAATAAAGGTTGAATGCCAAGATGATTGTAAAGCAAAGAGATGAAGTGAAAGAGATCACAGTACTGAGAGAGAAATGATTAAGGTAACAGGAGCTGGAGGAAAAGAAGTGTGAAGGATACCACAAAGAGAAAAATAATTCATGTGACAAAGATAGATACAAAAGGTGTGGGTTTTTTTCCAGTGGTGAAGGAAGAATGAAGAGACCAGCTCTAAAAAGATAAACTGAATAATTAAGGAATGAGAACAATGTACTGAGAAGGGAGTATGACCCAAAT
The DNA here is from genome assembly GCF_049243985.1 of Paroedura picta. Lineage (NCBI taxonomy): Eukaryota > Metazoa > Chordata > Lepidosauria > Squamata > Gekkonidae > Paroedura > Paroedura picta. Next base: position 149,430,294 of record NC_135369.1, read on the forward strand.
GCAGGAGACATGGATTGTCACAGACACATAACCTGTGATTGACAAAAGGCCAGAAATGGAGTAGGAAATGACCACAGCTACCTTGGGGACAGTACAAAAATAGGAGAAAAGATAAAATATGATTGTATGTATGTATGTATGTATGTATGTATGTATGTATGTATGTATGTATGTATGTATGTATGTATGTATGTATGTATGTATTTATCACCCTCCCTTGAGGTGCAGGGTGGTTTACAGGGGTTTTCCATACTGATTAATAAAAATTATACCCAAAAATATTTCATTGAGGAAAAACTGACACATTATGAAATAAATAAGTGATAGTAATAAAATGATGCTTGAGAGAGGCATAGTATTTATTGTATAGAAATATTACAAGAGGAGGATCCCACAGTCATCTAGAACAGTGGTCCACAATCCCCGGTCTGGGGACCGGGACCAGTCCATAGATCAGTCAGTACCAGTCCTCGGCTCCTCCTCGTCCTTCTCCCCAGCTGCTGCCTTTGGTGTTCTCCAGTGGCCAACCTGGCTGGAGCTCCCCTTCGGTGTGGCACTGCACAGCTGCTGCAGGCAGTGCCCCCCAGCGGACAGTGGGAAGTCAGGGCACCGGCAGGAAAGCAAGTGGAGTAGGGGCTAAGGCAGCAGCGGCGACGTCCCTCGGCAAAAGACTACACCCCCCCGGGCCTCAGTAAAATTGTTAAGTATTGACCGGTCCCCAGTGATAAAAAGGTTGGGGACCACTAAAGGTGATTCTGCTGGGACATTTTCTCCACCCCTTTTCCCCTTTATTTCAGGAGGGAGGGGCAGGGGGCACCTTATGAGGCCTAGAAGGCTCAGCCCAAACAACAACCCAGTCTTATATAATCTGTCATTTCCTAGAAATATACCCCTCACAGGATAAGATGGGAAGGGCTGGCATTATAGGTTTGCACCGGGCCTAAATAATGGATGTCCATGCCCTGTTTTCAAGTCCTTTGCTAGAAGGGGCTTGCTTTATTTCACACACCTTTGCCTTCACTATGTAAGCACCATTATTTGACTCGGAACATTCTGTTGTGATCCTGGAGGCTTGCACTAAAAACCAAAAGCAAGTTTCAAGTGAAGGAAAAGCCAACAAAGCACATCATGCAGAACACAACCCATGGGCATTAAGCAGTGTATATCTCTCTCTTAACATACTGTGACAGATTTTATGTATAAAAATTAGCTCCTCTTTTATATGGTCTTCCAAAAGAACTCCATCTAAAAAACTGAGAACAAGCAACCAGCTTTGGAGCAAGTTCAGTTCCATTCCCTAATATTTGTTTCATGTTTTTTTTAAAAAAAGGCGGGGGTTCCAACTCACCAGGCCCTGTGCCACCTTCTCTTGAGGCTCCATTCCCAAAGCAATTTATAGTTAAACTTTAATTGTCTGGAAGGCCAATTCAAATAGAGACCTGATAAATTACAAACTTGAGTTAGTGGTTTCAGTAGGCAACAAATTCGTTTTCCTCCCACAAGCGGAAAGCAGCTCAGATGAGACATTTATTTATTTATTATATTTATTTATTATATTTATTATATTTGGAACTAAGGGGGGGAATGGAAAGGGATCACTTCTCTCCTGACACCATTTCTATGTTCAAGCTATTTCCTTCCAGTTTAAAATACAAGGGAAAGACCTTCCTAATAGTCTAATAGTCTGATGGAGTTTACATTAAGCTCATACATTTTTAACATGCCTGATCTTGTGAAAAACACCACTTTTCTGAAAGGTCAAATAGCTAGCTAAAGGGCCTCTATGGATCACACAGTGTCTTGCAGTAATGAACCACAGCCTTAAAAAAAAAATAGATAGTAGGAATCCACTTACAGGTTTTCAATATTTTTAAAATAACTTGTTCCCTGTAGATATTGTCTTTTTCATGAAATAGAGAAACCAGAAAATAGCCTTTCAAAATACTCTAGCATGATTTTTTTTTCCAGCTTCTGATACTTTCTAAGTCCAAACATTGTAAAACCAAGTTATAAAAATGTGCACAACTAGAATTGCCATTCTGTCAGACTACTGGCCCTTTTTGCCTAGTAATTACTCTCACCCAGCCCTTTCCATTCCATTGCTCTTTGTGTTCCCTTATCTGGACCAAGCACAGATTTGATTCAGGCTAAGAAGGTTCTCTATCACTAAGCAATGAGTCCTTGTCCGTAGCTCCAGAACTTCTGCCAGACAAAAGGGGAAAGTGAAAAGCAAAAGATCATTGTATTGATTTCAGGTTGAATGGCAGGTTTAAAACATGCCAATTAAATATGCAAACAAAAGCCCATTTTCACCATATAATCCTTCAAAACAACCATATGAACCTATTAGAAGCAACCTTATATTGAATCTGACCCATATTTTTATTTTAAAAAATCAACCATCAAGGATTCTCATCCCTTGTGTGAAACATCTACATAAAGGATGAGAATCCTTGTCCCCTGCCTACTCCCTACTCCCCTCCACCCCCCTCTCCCTTTCCCTACCTGTGTGCATGGCTCCTGGCGCAGCCTTGGCGGCTGGAGCCCATCCTTGGGCGCACTTGCCGCCACAGCCCCCACCAGTCTCCCAAGGCTTCTCCCGCTCTCTGGAGTGCAGGAGCGGCCTCAGAAGCCTAGTGGAGGCAGCGCCAGCCCAGCGAGCCACAGCTCCGAGGCACGCTTCCTGCCACCAGCCCCATAAGTCTTCCAAGTCTGCTCCTGCTCCTTGGATGGGGGGAGCGGCCTTGGAAGACTGGCGGCGGCCCAAAAGCAACGAGTGCAACTCAGTGCTAGGTCTCACTGCTCGGGCGCTACCACCACTGCTGCAGGCCATCCATCCATTTGCGTGCTCCCTAAGGCGGAATAGTGGACATCACGTCCATCGACATTTCCATTTGAGGGAGTGTACCAACAGATGTTCCACATCAATAAGTAAGTATTATGTGCTCAGACTAGTAGAAAATGCCCACGGTCATAAGCAGGGATATTTCCCATTACTTACTACTTTATCCTTTTAATTTCCATTGAACTATGAGTACTGAGAACTGAACCAGGGACCTTCTACATGCATATTGGATATTCGAATATTGAGCCACAACAACTGATTATGCATGGGCTGGGAAAGGCAGGCCAATGCCTGCATGTCAGTGGGGCTAATCCCCGCTTATGCACGACGCCGGTGCCATCTGGGCCCCCTCCCAGCCCAGGTCCACTTTAGGGCCTCTGATGACCCAGGACAATGGAACACTGATGTTTCTGTGTTCCCTTTCTTGCCATGATGGCTCTCAGAGGCCTGACTGGGCCAGCCCATGCGTACAAGAGGAGACGGGCCTTCAAAGCCCATCTCTTCCCTCCCCACCTACGGCATCCACAGCAACAGCAGTTCTGGGACTGTCATTGTAGCTTAGTTATTCTTGAATTGTGCCATTGCGAATAAACATTAAGTGATTTCCACACCATATAAGCATGCAGTGGCACACCACCCACAGATGAATGAGATTAGGATCACATGAGACCAAAGCCTACTTGAATAGATCTGGAAATAGATATATAAATATGGAACACATTTTTCTGATACTCCTGGTATACTCCTACCAAACAAGAATCAAGCAGATTGGGTTAAATCATGGCTATTTTCATGCCTGAGTTTTTTTTCTCTGTCGGCATCTAAACTGGAATGTTTTCTTCAGAGTTTTCACATGACACGAAATCTTCCTGTTTCTAAGTTTTCCCTATCCTCAATGCACCCTTTCTTAAATCTACCTTACTCTAAGTGAATGAACACTGTCTGTGTTAGCACATGACCTGGAAGGAATGGTGCATATTTCCCTGCCTGGCAAAGGTCCCATCCACATTAACATCAGTTTCCAGTCATCAGCTCCTTGCAGACACCAGTTTCCTAGCATTCTTCTCATCTGTTTTTTTTTTCATGGTAATTACTATAGCACTGTAACCATCTATTACCATTTAGCTTTTTCCAGTTTTAATAGTGCTATAGCACATGCATGAAAAAAGAACAAACAGAGAAAGAACAGTGAGTCTTCATGGCAGTCCTAACAATCATACCAATGAGGAGTTACTGCAGCACACATATGAAAGGAGAAAGTAGCCAAAACAACTTGTGAAAAGTATGCAGAAAATTCCCTGCATAGAAGCTCTGGTGCCAGTTTGCATGCATCTGCATCTGCAGCAGTAGACAAAATAACAAAGCAAATTCTTACCATGTGGAGTCAGTCCATGTCTTAAACATAGACACAGTAAGATCAGTGGGAAGGGCACTTGTCATGCAATAAAGGAGCCACAGATAATTATTTCATGACAGCCAAGAAGGTTATTCTATTGGCCACAGTACCATTATTCACCTGTATAAATAGTAATGTACAGAACCACAAATGGCTAGTATTCTGGTACAATCTTCAGATGAAATCAAAATACAAGCTGGGCTTATTGGGGAAGGGAAAGCCTTGCCTCTCCCTCTGAATACTCTTTGTTTCCACAGTTAGACTTGTCTCATTTCAGCCTTATTAAAGGTACTACCTAAGCATACAAGGATGGTAGTTATGGTGTAGTGTTTAAGAGTAGTGAACTCTGATCTGGAGAACTGGGTTTGATTCTCCACTCTCCCACATGAGGCCTGCTGGGTGACCTTGGGCCAGTCGGTTTGCTCAGAACCCCCTCAGCCCCACCTAACTCACAGAGTGCCTATTGTGGGGAGAGGAAAGGAAAAGTGTTTAGAAGCCACTTTGGGTATAATAGGGTATAATAATCTTTTCTTCTTTAAAGAGCTATGAAGAAGTTTGCCTCTTATTGTGAGAACCATAGGAACATTTCCTGCCATTCAAGTTGTTTCTTTTGGTTTGTAACAATGGGAATCAAATCAAGTTACTTGAATGGACTTCAAGTGTTATAAATTACTCAAAGTCCATCAAGTATAAGTGTTATAAATTACTCATAAGAAATCATTTATATGCATACTTTTCCCTTCTGCTTTAGTCCACAGAACTCAGTCCTTGTTTCCTTACATACACATAGCTCTCATTAATGTCATTAGAAATTTTCAATGGGCCCTCTTGTAACAAATGATTATCACATACGTTAATGCTATGACTCTGTAGCTAAACAGATCCCAGTGCTTTCAACTGGGCCTTCTGCAGAAGGTAGACTCGAGGGAGAAGCACAAAACTGATGTAGTCAACATGAAAACTTTAATAAAGGTATCTTTAATATATGCTCTTCTTTGAATCAAAACATTGCATAGCAAACACCCCAGGCTTGAATTCCTAAACCAGTTTGCTATGCCATCTGTACCAATAAGTGTCTGTTCAAGGAGGAAACTTTCATTTCTATGCATGCACAGGGCTACATAAGCAGCTGAGTGTCATGTAATCAGACAACTCAAGCTGGAAATAAAAACATCAAGTCAACAAATAGCCCATCCTCATTGTGCAACATCCATCTACAACACATTCAAATTAATGAATGCCTAAGGAGTAGTTCAAAGACTGTCACATTAACTATGCATTCATTGCCCATTGTCAGCATGCCTATGTAAAAATGGCTTAACAGAGATCCATAAACCCAAGTGATGCACCAACCTACCACAGTAATAAGTGAAACTACTTTAAGGTGATGTAGATACTCTGGTTTTATTTTTACAAATGGCCCTGCCAGTTTAAGCTTCACTGTTCTTTTCATAGATATTTTAATTTTTTGCCTCTTTCAAAGAAGGAATAGGCTCCTGTTTTCTCTGTCTTTGATAAACAGACAGAAAGGGTGGGGGAGGGAAAAAAAGGCTTAACATAGTCGCCTTGTATTGCAGCTCTGGATGGTGTCCTGCTGTGAATTATTCAAAGATGGCATTTAAGCAATAACCAGGGCCCATCAGTAGAAACGCTTTTCTCAGGTATACCTTCATTTCATATATCTGCAAGTGGTTGTAAAGGCTGATTCTTTGTATTAAAGGTTTGGTTACCCTTTTCTAATTTATGTAAATTTACACATGAGTGTGTACTAAGAATAAATATTGTTACATTTCAATGAATAACTGTTTGAATACACTTGGCTTTAATTATTAATTGTTTTTTAGCAATGCAATGTTCAGACTATATGGAAACAATTATGAAAAAATATTGTATTTTCATTTAAAAAATATTTCTATATAAAGAACAGACAGATGGAGAGAGCACCCTCTTTGCAAAATGGGGGTTTCAGCTTGCATCTGTCACTTCTGCCAGTTTGGTGTAGTGGTTAACAGTGTGGACTTCTAATTTGGCGTGCCGGGTTCGATTCTGCGCTCCCCCACATGCAGCCAGCTGGGTGACCTTGGACTCGCCACAGCACTGATAAAGCTGTTCTGACTGAGCAGTAATATCAGGGCTCTCTCAGCCTCACCCACCTCACAGGGTGTCTGTTGTGGGGAGAGGAAAGGGAAGGCAAATGTAAGCCGCTTTGAGCCTCCTTCGGGTAGAGAAAAGCAGCATATAAGAACCAACTGTTCTTATCCTTCTTCTTCTCCTCCTTCTTCTCCTTCTTCTTCTTCTATATAACCATAGAAGAGTTATGAAAAGAAATAACTGAAAAAATATATATATTGTTATTATGCTATTATATTTGTTCCATGACTGCTTTGAAGTTACGTTATAATATAATGTGCTTATGCCATTAAAGGTATTCTATGTCTATATCATTGTCTATATAGACAATGTCTATATTCTGAATTATTACTGAGTGTTTATTTTGTGGGTACACTGGGATTATTCCCTCCTCTTTTTTGCTCCTTGATTATTCAAAGACTACATTTAGGCAATAACCAGGGCACATCTGTAGAAACTCTTTTCTCACATATGCCTTTATTTCATATAGCTGCAATCTTTCTGCACAAGGTAAATTCACACATTCGCACAGTGACATGGAAACTGCTTTCCCATAGTTACTTCTGATAGGAGTCTGACAACATACTGATGAGAATAAAAGAGCCAGAACCAGAAACTGATTTATTTTGCTTGTAAGTAGAGAATCACTCACATATTTCTTACTATAAACAACAGGAAATGCTTTTACAATGTCCACACTTAATCCACAAATTTAAGATCGTGCACACACTTTTCACTGTTTGTTCTGGAAAGGAAAACCATACCTGCTATAGCATCCTGTTCATAATACTTTGAATGTGTGATATTAGAATTTAGTATAAAAACACTAAGAACAACTAATTTAAACTCAGGTAGCTAGTCTCAGGAAATCAGTCCACAAAATTAGCTGCACAGCTTCAATTACCTGTTCAGGAAACTCTATGGGCTTCAGGAATAGTTTTGTTCTTGACCAATTAATTATCTCATTGAGAATGGCTTACCAATGCAAACTGTAATAAAACATACAGGCTAGGATAGGTTTTAATTGATTCCCATAGTAAACTACAGAAAACCCGCTTTCATGGATGTTATTCTTGAGGAGAATAATTGGCTCATTACCCATAGCTGTATCCACTTGTTCTCATTACCAAGGTCAAGCAAATAAAAGGACGTTGTTCTGAGGCACACAAAGGAGAGCAACTGCAGCAGATTCCATGAAAAGGTTCATCAGGGCATATCGGGGAGGGAGGTAGTAGCAGAATATTCTGGTGCCCAATGTAGTTCATTCGAATGGTAATTTAAAAAATTACACATTAAATAATTCACAAGTTGTTTCTTCACTGTCTCTTAAGAACTGCCTCCTAAATTATAACTCATTTTTTAAATCTCATTTTTCCTTTCTTCCATCCTCTCTTCCTTCCATCACATTTCTTCCTGTGTGGTCAGATAGGTTAAACTGAGAGGTGTGACTTGCCCAAGTCACTCAAGAGGTTTCATGGCAAAGGGGTGACTGAAACCAGGAGTGAGAGTTTTGGATACTGGAGTTCAGCCCAGGAGGCTATAGCACCTTGGTTTTTAACCTGGGGGTCGGGACCACTTTGGGGGTCGGACAACCCTTTCACAGGGGTCGCAGCAGGGCAAGCAGCTTGGCCGGGGGGGGGGGTGCCATCCACACAACAGCCTCACGAGGTAGATCAAGATAGAGCGTTTGTCTGTCTGGAGCACTGGAAAAGAGCAATATCGGCATGTTGGGACAAGAGGCAGAACTGAACTGAGAAACTCCGGGGGGTGGGAACCAATTTATATACAATCATGAATAATGGATATTCCCACCATTGGTCAGTTTCTGTGAAAGAACACTTGCATAATTTTATGGTTGGGGGTCACCACAACATGACGAACTATAGTAAAGGGTAACAGCATTAGGAAGATTGACAGCCACTGCTATAGCATCTTTAGGCTTTGGCTGGTATGGTATCTGGAAAAGCCAATAGAGGAATGATAAGCATTTCTGAAAGGTTTCTTTTTAATGTTTCTTGAAGAATTAAGTTATGAAATGTCACGACAGAACAGTATCCTAATATTTTGAAATATAGATTTTGAACTGAAAATTTCTTGCTGTTCTACCATTTTATCTGCACTGCTGAAGGGCCTCTTCCACAGTCCTAATGCAACAAAAAATTATACAAAATAAATTATACATTTTGAAGAAACTTTGTATTAAGAAACTTTGGCATTAAAGATTTATTTTAGTTGTCACCTCCTTCCTAGACTGAATTTCCAATGACTTCAATTCCATGTTCTTGAGTAGCTCTTTTCTTATGGCAATGTCACTTGTTTCCTAAGCTTTTATATGTAATAATAATAAAGTAAGCAGAAGTGTCGTCACATCAGACAGATACCCTGCCAGATCAATCATGCACTAATGCAAACACTCGAGACAAAAAAATGAGTATAACTCCTGCTTTCTGTTTTATTTTCTAACTGCATTTTCCTGCCAGATACCTGGTCCACAGAATAAACAACACTCCATACAAACACAGTTGAAAAGAATGGCTGTTAATCTCAGAGACACCTGCAGCTGTTGTGCTCACCAAGAAACACTGCTGTATATCTTTGGGAGGGTGTCTGACTTCTTCTTTTATTTATGAATGTAGTGTCTTTTTGCTCGCTCGTCATTATTTTTGGTGCACATTTTACAGTCTGTTTTTGCAGATGCTTTGTATATAGCCATAGCCCTCGAGCTTGAGTTATATGGTATAAAAGCCTTCCACAAATATCCCTCTCCGAGGAAGGGATATGGTACTCCAAGAAAAGGTGGCAAAGGCCCAAATTTAAGAAACTACCTGGCCTTTAAACCTGAAGCAAAAGGTACAAACAACTTTATCCAATTATTACTCCGTTATGGCACTTTCGATATATGAACAAAGCAATTCTAAACTGAATGATACCCTTCTAAGGCAATTGTAGTCTCTGGCCTTAGAATGGTGTGATTCTGTTTGGGACTGCACGCCCATCTCCGTTGTCCTCACAGCAGAGTGATGTAATTGTTCACAGTTGCCACTCCACAACTAGGGACACAGAGAAGCTAAAATGATAGTGCTTTGCCTTGATTTGTTTGAAACTAGACCTATGATTAGCATGCGAGCCACTGTTTGCTTCTAAAGGATACAATCCCTTTTAGACTCGGGGGTGGTGGTGGTGGTGGTGATAAATTGAAAGGATTCCAGGATCAGAAAAAATAGAATCTTACTATATAACCCCGTTTCAGAAGATGAATGTCTAGTTGTCCTTTGAATGTCCTTTGGCTCTTCAATATGGGGATGCTAGTAATACCAAAGGCTGATATATATGCTATATTATTCAACAGAGGTTGAATTGCACAATTTGGATACTCATGATATTTACATTCAAAGGACAGTCATTGATGAAAATTTCCATTTGAAAATGGAACATATCGAGAAACCGTTCTGGTTGGATCCTACACAACAATAAACAAACAAGAACGAATAACCCTTTACTTCATTTATTCTGTAACTAGAAAGTAAGCCCACTGTGTGTTAAAGACAGTGGGCGCTAGGGGTGGGGATGAGTTGTGCGGGGTGGGTAGGAGAGTTGGCGGCGGCGAGGCGGGGCGGGGCAGTGGAGGGTGGGGATGGGGCGGCCTGTGTGGGCGCGTCGTCGTCGTGTGGGCCTGGGGATTGTGGAGCAGGTGCAGGACGAACCTTTGTGTCGGAGGCTGAAGATGGCGGTTGGGACGGTCGGCGGCATGCGAGAGGCGAGGAGGTTGTCTCGGAGGGATCAGTGGAGGGTCCGGCAGGCTGGACTTGGCTGGAGGGCTGTGCGGGCGGTAGCTGGGGTGGCAACGTGCAGCAGGCGGTTGTGGGGTGGTGGTGGCCATGGCGAGGAGCGGCCTCCATGAGTAGGGAGGCCGGAAGCGTTTGGGGCGGCGTGGCGCCTTGCGGCGTCAGCAGAGGCGCGGGGGGAAGGGAGCACTCGCTGGGTGGTTGTCTGCGGGGTGGGCGGACGCTCGGCCGCAGGTTGTGTTTCGCGGCGGTGGGGAGGCGGCATGGTCACGTCGGGGTGCAGCTCGGTGTGTTCAGGGCAGCGCGGCACATGGGCAGCGCGCGACCTTCTGTGGCCGGGGCTAGGGAGGGAATGGCGGGCAGCCGCAAGCAGCTGATGTGGGGGTCATGAGTCCAGTGGCAAGGGACCAACAGTGCGGCTCGCGATTGGTCCCTTGGTGGCGGACTGACACTCGGAGGGGTCAATCGGCAGGGCCCGCCGCCATGGGCCTTAACGAATTATTTAATCCGCGGAGCTTAATAAACCAATTAGATCATAAGTATTAATCATGTCTGGGTTTGTTGCCCAGCTGGAATTCTGAAAGAACCTGATGTGTGCTGTAACTAGTCTTAATATAAATAAGTAGAGAAGGCATGCCCCCCAAGGAAACATTGGGAGAATCACTGAAACTTGAAAAATTGAAGATAGCCAGTGAAATACTGTGGTAGGTTTATGCTATGAGGACTGGTATGTGAATTCCATGGTTGGTGACATGTCTGTCCACAGGGTTAGCTGCAAGTCACTGTCACTTTTGGCTACAGAATCTATCCAAATCTCTTTGCTCACTTAATGGAAAATGCCTGGACTCCCTAGCCAGTTATGAATGACAACGAACAGGTCATGGGAAGCAAAATCACTGCTGCCATACACTTTTAAAACCCCAGCATTTACTGCAGCCTTATTCCCTTTGCCCCGCAACGAAGGATGTCAGTCTGCTCATGCTTTACATTGTGATTGTTTCCTAACTGTTCAGTTTCCAGCTGTCGTCTTCGATCAGGAAAAATCAAAGAGTTTGAAAGCCTCTGGTAGCCATTACCAGAGGCAAAGAAGAGCAACCTTTCCTCCTGCAATTCTCAAGGCATTCAACCATAAGTCTGTTGACAGATGAATTGACTAGCTCCACTGTTCCTTACCTTGTGTTACTTGTACACATGTACTGTTCATTATCTTACATTCTTGTACAATTTCCCCCAGCCCTAGTCCTTTCTTTGTGTTCTACAAGTCAACTATTGATCTGGATCAAGTTGTTAACATGCTCAGCTCTCCTACAATATAATATATATATATAATATCCGGACACTTAGACGTGTGTATTATATATTTATTTATATATATATATATATATACACACTTGCCATTTGTCCATGTTTTCATTGTTACAGATTGTGGCAATTTTTTGGCCTAGATAGAGCTGTTCCTACTCGTCTCCACATTTGCAGTTCTCTCTTTCCCAGATGAAGTATGTGTCGTCAGACTCACACATTACTTTGTGGCAAGGGATTAGCTATTTCTGGAAACCACTCTGTTTCCTGGCTCAACTAGTCTTTTGTACTTCAAGCAGGGCGTCTCTTTGCAGCTATTTATATAGCTCTGATGTGTACGACTTATTGAAGGCTAGGACGACAGCCACTACAGGTGTCACAACAACCACACAGGCTCCATAGGTCATAGATTCTCATATGTGTTTATCGGTTCTCCTGCTAAGGGGGGAAATGTATTACAAGAGAATTCTATTTGGAAGATTTCATAGTTGCAATCAGATTGCTTGAGACGAAAGAAATAAATGATTCCGTTTATATACCCCAGCAGAGGCACAGATTTTCATTCTGTAAGGCTAACATCACACGATCACTCTCGCTATCACTGGTGAATAATAGCTTGGCAGGACACAAATGCCTGATAAATCTTACCTTCTGCATGAGTATCAATATAAACAAGGTGCTTACACATGGTCCTATTCATTCTTGTGTCGATTTCAGACTCACTCTTAGACAGGGGAAACATTTTTGGCACCACACCTAAAGAAAGAAACTTATTATTTGAAGGTGCAACAAGAATATATGAACTTTTTCCCCTCTTACCTAAAGGGGCACAGGAAAACTCCACACATTTAGCCAAGTGGATGTTTCGACAGTTTCCCTAACAAGCAGTAGGAAATCTCCATTGAAATAACGAGAATTTTGCTGAGTGCTACAAATACTAGTGCTACACCTGCCAGTAGTGCCAGTGGAGTAAGGATGATGGATGGATTATAAGGACCCCAATGAACTACAATATGACATTGTGACCCTGGGTCATGGTCAGTACACCGTGGTGGAGCCAGTATGGTAAAGTGGTTAAGAGCAGCGGCTTCTCATTTGGTGAGCCGAGTTTGATTCTTCACTCCTACACGGCAGCCAGCAGGGTGATCTTGGGCTCATCACAGCCCTGATAGTGCTGTCAGGACTGTCTCGGCCTCACCTACTTCACAGGGTGTCTGTTGTGGAGACAGGAAGAGAAGGTGCTTGTAAGCTGCTTTGAGAAGCCTTCGGGCAGTGAAAGGCAGAGTATAAAAACCAACTCCTTCTCTTTTACCATGATATGGCCCTCATATCATTCTAAAGCTACCTTAAAATAGCGATGTCATCCTCACAGCAGCTGTGAGTACACCTTCTCATTTATCATAGAATCATAGAATAATAGAGTTGGAAGGAACCTCCTGGGTCATCTAGTCCAACCCCCTGCACTATGCAGGACACTCACATCCCTATCACTCATCCACTGTGACCTGCCACCCCCTTAAGCCTTCACAGAATCAGCCTCTCCGTCAGATGGCTATCCAGCCTCTGTTTAAAAATTTCCAAAGATGGAGAACCCACTACCTCCCGAGGAAGCCTGTTCCACTGAGAAACCGCGTTGTCAGGAACTTCTTCCGGATGTTTAGATGGAATTTCTTTTGAATCAATTTCATCCCATTGGATCTGGTCCATCCCTCCCGGGCAAGAGAGAACAACTGTGCTCCATCCTCTATATGGCAGCCTTTTAAATACTTGAAGATGGTAATCAGATCCCCTCTCAGTCATCTTCTCTCCAGGCTAAACAGAACAAGCTCCCCCAGCCTTTCCTCATACGTCTCGGTCTCTCACCATCTTTGTTGCTCTCCTCTGGACATGCTCCAGTTTGTCTACATCCCTCTTCAACTGTGGTGCCCAGAATTGAACACAATGCTCCAAGTGAGGCCAAACAAGAGCAGAGTAAAGCGGTACCATCACCTCCCGTGATCTGGACATGAAACTCCATCTGATACAGCCCCAAATCCCATTTGCCTTTTTAGCCACTGAGTTATACTGCTGACTCATGTTCAATGTATGGTCTACTAAGACTCCTAGATCCTCTTCACACATGTTACTGCCAGGACAAGTCTCCCCTATCCTATAATGGTGTATATGTTTTTTCCTACCCAAATGCAGAACTTTACACTTTGTCCCTATAACATTTCATTTTATTTAGTTTAGCCCACTTCTTGAGCCTATCAAGATCATTCTGTATTCTGATTCTGTCTTCTGTTGTGTTTGCTACCCCTCCCAGTTTAGTATTGTCTGCAAATTTAATAAGTAATCCCTCATCCAAATCATTTATAAATGTGTTGAACAACAAAGGCCCCAGGACAGATCCCTGGGGCACTCCACTTGTCACTCTTCTCCAAGGGGATGCTGAACCATTAACAAGTACCCATTGGGTACGATCTGTCAACCAGTTATAGATCCATACCACATTTTACCAACTTGTCAACAAGACTATCAACGTGGAACCTTATCAAAAGCTTTACTGAATGTCCATAGCATTTCCCTGATCCAGCAAGGTAGTCACTTTCTTGAAAAAAGAGATAATTTAGTATTACAGTAACAAAGTTATTGGAGAGCTGAACCCTGAGAAAAATGTGGCCATTGCAAAGCAGGCTTCTTGTTCAACTGATTCAGACTTAGAACATAGAACAGAAAGACTTAACTTTTAACTGTTTTTGACAAGAGAATACCCAAAGCATACCTATCTTCAAAATACCTAAAGTTCCTAATGGACTTTAGGTCCCTAATCAGCAGAAAGGGCTGCCATCTCCAGGTTGTAGCTAAAGATCTCCTGCTATTACAACTGATCTCCTGGTGATGAAGATCCATTCACCTGAAGAAAATGGCTGCTTTGTTAGGTGGACAGTACTAACTGAGGTCAGTTCCCCAAGCCGGCCCTCTCCAGGCTCCACCCCCCATCATTCCAGGTATTTCTTATCCTGAAGCTGGCAGCCATTCTACCAAATCACCTAACCCGTCTCCCACCAAAATTCTACCGTCCTCTGCTCCATCAGATGACCAGCAGTGAAACTGCCAAACTTTTTTTTCTTTGAAAACGATTGGCTGAGGCTCCCAGAGGGTGGAACTTGAAACTCCCCATCACACTCCGTCCCACGGATTTTATAGCTTGTGATATTAACTGCTTTACATTTTATATTATTAGATTTTGTACGGCTGTGTGCTATCCCACAGACAACAGTCTGAAGGCTGAATGACAGCATACAAACTGATACAATTAAATAATTTATTCAGAAAGTCAGGTCCAATTTTATTCTTATCTCAGCAATGTCATAAATATAACCTTTGTCATCTATTTTGGACTTATAAATGCCAAATGGACTTATAAATATTAGGTGTTATACACGAATTCTACACACACACACAAACATACATACCTTACGTTTACATCAAAGACCAGGGAGACCAGGTATCCATAGAGAAAGTGACAGCAGTAGCTCTTCCTTTATGGCAGATCCCTCAAACCTGAATCTTAACTATCCCTAAGCGAGGAAGGCCTTGTTTGTCTTCTATAAATATTACTTTGACAGTGGCCCAATTTAAAACTTCCTGAAAGGAATATATATGTCATTTATCATAGTTGAACAATTTCAGCAATTTCCCAGGATTGTGTTATGATCTATTTCTTTGACAGCAAAGACAGAATGATATCACAAAGTGGCCACTAACACTCAAAAATCACCACTTTGTGTTTCAAATGCATGAGGTCAATGTAAGCCTTTGAAAGTCACATATTTCTATATTTGAGTCAAGTCAAGTTTATTACCAGTTATCTTAGCTGTAGCGACAATAACAATAGGGTAAAAGAAATATTCAGAATGAAAAAGTAAATCATATTACAGGCATGTGGCTCAGATCACATTTAGTGGTAGTGAATAACATTAAAGCTCACAAAATCCTCCTTAGCTTTAGATAAAGTTTGCAATTTGTATAATAGGCAGGCTTACCAAGGCAGTACACAAAAGTTAACCAAGCAGTATTGGAAACAACCTGCCTAATATTAAATGCATGAGAAAATAACACAGTTTCAGTTTGGTGATTAAAAGAAAGTAGATGGTAGAAATACACATTTATCACCCACTGTTCTTTCTTTGGCCGTTTCCACATTAGGAGACAGACATACCTTGTTTTAGTCTCGCCTTGGATTTCCTCTGGATGCTCCAAGTTGACTCCAGCCTTTCTGCATTTGGGCTTTCTTCCCCTTGTTTCCCAGGCTGAAATTCACAAAACGCTTTCCGCATCTGAGTCCGACAGAGACAGCCTCCAATCATGCTTTGCTCCCTTTTCAAAAACAAGTTAAGCAATTTAATGCCTGCTTGCACCTTTCTTTTCATTGCAACTCTCAACATTCTGTGCCCTCGATCACCTCCACCCCTTCCCCCCAAAGTGTACTGAATGTCACCTCCACCCTTTCCCCCAAAGTGTACTGAATGTAATTTTTTAAAAAAACCCAAAAAACTAGGTTATTGTGTTACAATGCTGCTGTGCAAGACTGCTTTTTTATATACTTAGAAACAATGTTGTAAAGCAATCACCCCTTTTTTTAAAGGCAGATATTTTGGAGGGGAGAGAGGATGCTAAGAGGAACAGGGTGTGCCCAAATGGCTCAAAATGGCGGGCATGGGAGAAAAACCCAAATGCACGCATTTTCCCATTGGGCACCCCCAAATTAGATTCCATCTTGGCAGACGAAATCTCTGTAACCTGGAATTTCCAAAATGCACAGTAAATCAGAGGGCAATTCAGGACTGTATCCAGAAAGGTGGATTTCAGTATGGAAACAAATGGAAAAGTCAGCCCTTTAAAAATGTAAATCCAAACAAAATTGCTAGTATGGAAATGGTCTTTGTCTCATGTTCTGTAGCAATTCTCCCAAGAAGACAACTCTGAATCTTACAGTTAAGAATGTTCAGTAGTTTATTTGAAGAGACATGCTAACAGATGCATCACAACTCTATGTTTCCAAAGCTGTATTCATAAAAATTAATTATAGGATAAAACTCCTCCCATACCAGTTGGTTTTCCCACACTCTGTGAACTTACAGAAAGTACCCCTTAACATCAAAGCAAAAGTACAATTTACATACAAAAAAAATTGAGTCCAATGACACCTTTAAGACCAACACAGTTTTATTCAAGGCATGAGCTTTCATGTGCTTTATAACATTCAAAACAGTGGAATCCCCCAGGACCCAACAGGGATATTGGTTTCTTATCTCACTACGTATGCTAACCTCATTCAACACTTATATCCACTTATATCCACATTCCTTACAATACCCTCTTCTTTTTATTTTATTTGGGACAATGAAATTGTTATGTGATGTAAGTAAATGTGTAATGCTATTTAGAATCTAACTCTCTATTCTCAGGACAAAACAACAAACTCATATTGGGATAGAGGCTGGCTGGCTTCTTCATCTGGCACTGCTCCTGAAGGGTTCAGAAAGGCTTGTCTCTGCACTCTGTGTGTGTGGGGGGGAGGGCTGGCAGCCTCTCTCCTAATTGGGAGAGGTGCTATTTGGTTCTTTCCCCTGGCTCTGCCCCTGCTGGGTACAGAGAGGCTTGTCTCTGCACCCTGAGGGTGGGAGAGCCAGCCAGCCTCTCTCCCAATCGGAATAGGCACTGCTCGGTTCCCTGGCCCTGGCGCTGTTGTCACGGGATGCAGGCAGCTTCCTCCCTGAACTCCGCTGTAGTGGGGAACTCTGGGAGCCACGCAGTATCCCTCCCCAGTGAGAGAGGTGCTTCCCAGCTCCCTAGCCCTGGTGCCATTACCACAGGACACAGTGAGCTTTCTCTCTGCACCCTATGAGGGCAGGGGACTTCTCCTGGTGCACTCCAAATGTATGGAAGCATCCTGGCGGGTGGAGCACGCTCTGGAGCCTTTTGAATATTCAGCACATTGTTGGCAGTATGTATCACTCTTTATGTATACATACATGCGTTGGGCTCTTTGATTTCTGAATAACAATTACTTAGAAGCAGTCCTGAATTAACCATTAAGCAAAATAAGCATGTGCTTAGGGCACCTTGAAGACTAAATATTTTTCTCAGCCATTCCTTCTGTTATGGCTATTTATAAGAAATGAAAGGCAGTGGAACCACTAGCCCTGAAAAGGGCGGGCAGCGGGGGTCAACTATGCAATAAGACAAGCTGAATACTTCATCTCTGCAAAGCAGAAAAGCAGATGTGTTACAACAGATGAGCTTTGAGAACTTGATCAAAGACCTGACAAGATAAAAAATGTAGGAGAAAACTTTTTAAAGTATAAATAAGGTTATAAATAGGCAACAAGTAGTATTTTTCATCTTTTGGATTCATGTATATTAAAATACTATATATCTCACGGTTAGAAAGCAATGGGATAAAAGATGTTTTGTTTCATACAAATAATATTTCTCCATTAGAATATCTTTTCTTTAAAAATTGCTCACCAACATTGACTCCAATAGAAAGAGGATTTTCAAAATTGAAAAGTATGCTCTGGAGGCCACATTATTTGACTAGAGGCAGTGTCAGATCATATTTTGCCTTATAATCTTTGGGGAGGTGATCAAAAATATATTTCAATAATTTTTTGTACAGTAAATTTTTACATTTTTAAATGTGTTGGACATTTGCTTTTTTCCAGTTTGCTTATATTGCTTACTGCTCTTTATTATTAAATAAATAAAAATACAAAAAGTTTATATTTAGTATAGTTGTGGGGGATGGCCTGGAGGATGGCCTAGACGAGAAATTAATTTTTAATCTCTTATTTCACCTTCAGCACTTATTGATTCTTAATGCCATGTCAAGTTAGCAATGGGAGGGCCAAGGGACATCGTTGCTGGGTTGTGCTTCGGGCATCCGTCAGCCTTAATCCAGCCCTGCTGACAAGGGTTGTGTACAGCATCTCTGACCTGCCTTCATCATATGCAGGGAGAGGGCAGAGAAGGGAAGGGTCAGTGAAGCACATCCTGATATCTGTAAGCAAAGCAGGTATTTTAGTTGCTACTGTCTGTCATAGCAACGATCAGTTTAGTGGAATTTTAAAAAATTAAGATTTGTATCTTGAAGACAAACAGTGTGGATTTCAAATTAAGAATACATAAAGGGACATTGAGGATGGAAATATTATGCCAGGAACATTCTTTATTAATTCCAAATAAACTTACTGCACTATTTAAAAAGTCTTCAGAACATACGAAAACTTTTAAACTTCTCAATAAAATAATATGATTTCAACCGTCAAATCTAATTGTACGTATATAAACTAGCACTGTGTTTTCACTTAGTTGTGTGTTTCAAACACCATTGATTAAACCAATTCCAATTATTTCATAATTAATATTTTTAAAGCTATGTTTTTTTCCCATTAACATGTTCCAAACGAGAGCTCCATGAACACTTTAATTGTGTTTTGCAGGCATGTGCTGTCTCATGAATTTTAACATTGAGAGATGCAGAGAACCTTCCTCTCCTGGAATTACCGGAGCAGCCCTTCAGAGAAGCTCTTTGTGTGCCTAATTTTTTTTCCATGCAAGCAGTGGACCATTGAAGCAGAGCAAGCTGTAAAGTAGGGGAGACCAGTGGGTGCAGGAAGCCCCTGCCTCATCCTAGTCCCCTTGTTCTTTGGAATGCCCTGTGACAAGGGACTCTTTGGGGAAGTCCTATCATTGCCACACAGCTCAGGATCCTGGGAGAGGAATGAAAGCTACTATGCACAGAGGTGCCACAAGCAGCCTGATTTAAGCTATCTACCAATAATGACCACTTCCATCCATTAATATGTGGAATAGAGAAATGGGAGGGGATCTAACCAAATTCCCAGTCTTTACTGCAGTCTGCCATGCCTTGTGCTGTTTTGTCTTCAGACACTGGCACTAGCACAGACAAGGAAGAGGGGGTCCATAGGGTGCTGCTGGGGGAAGGCAAAGGCAGAGAAATATCTGCTTCCAGAAATGCCTTGCTTGTAAATTTTGTTCTTCTCATGGTTGTAAAGTTTGTTATGGTTCTGCTCATTGTCCTGCTCATAGTTCCAGAGAGGCATGTCATAAAGGTTCTGTCTGTCTCCCTGGAAGCTGAAACACTTTCCTAACTGGCTAGATTTACTGAATTCTTGGGGAGGGCCAGTTGTTCCCACCCTCTCCCCTGAAAATTGTCTCATCACTCAAGTCTGCGAATTATCACCAGCACGGGGGCCTCCTGAGCCCAGGCTGCTTGTTGGGCTGCCACGCACTGCGTGGCCAAATAGATATATATACACACACACACACATATACATATATATATATACACATATACATATACATATACACATACACATACACATACACATACACATACACATACACATACACATACACATACACATATATATATATATATATATATATATATAAAATTATAATTAATAAATCAGGACAATTGGGTGACGGGCCAGTACCCAGAGCAGATGCTGAAAAGGCCTGCCAAAGGCGGCACATCTGGTCACCTTATCCTTAGTGCCCTACATGTAGTTCTTCCTTATGGAGGACCTCCCAAGGTGTTTCCTGCTATCAGCAATCACATTTCATGCAAAAATATATTTACCATTTTTCTTTCCTTTCTCTGTGATCAGATGTGTGGAGGGACAATACAAATAACAAAAATATATACGGTAGCATTTTCTTTACAGGCTCAAAAATCATTGTTATACAGCATACCTCGGAGGTCCCACTTCTAGCCCATCCTCCAGCAGCTGCTGGTAGAATTCCGGATCAGACTCAAGGTTATCACCTTTAAGGCCATACGCAGTCTGGGCCCAGTGTACCTGAGGGATCGCCTCTCTGCTTACACCCCCCAAAGAGTCTTACACTCCAGCACCTCCAACTTTCTAGTGAAGGTTCCAGGGAAGCTCGCTTGACCTCAACCAGCACTAGAGCTTTCTCCATCCTGGCCCCCACCTGGTGGAATGAGCTCTCTGAGGAGATCAGGGCCCTTACAGAACTTGAACAATTCCACACAGCCTGCAAAAGGAAGCTCCTCCACCAGGCATTTGGTTGAGGTCGACCTGAAACACCACTTCCCCTGAGCCTCCCCTCCTATGGAACCCACTATGGAACCCACTATGGGTTCCATATGGAACCCACTACAATTCCGCCTAACCCGCTGGGCTATCAAGTACGCATTAATTTAATGTTCTCTATATTTTTCTACGGTTCTATGTTGTTTGTTATCACTTTATTATTGTAAAAATAAGTTACCTGTATTGTTTCACTTTTATGTGAACCGTCCTGATCCTTGGGGGAGGGCAGTATATAAATGTTTAAAATAAATAAAATAAAACAAATAAGCTATGACAAAGGGAAGCACATGGATAATCAAAGATGCTTGGAAAGATTTCACCTGGCTGACAGGGCAGGCCAGAGGTCAACAGCAAATGGTTTGCCTGTTCTCTTGCACCCTTGCCACCAACTGGAAGCGCATGCATGCATTTCATTCACTTCAGGATTATTATTATGTTAACTGCATTTATATGTACTTAATCACATGGTTGCAAGCCACAGCTCAAAAGAAACATAGCAAAATATCCTCTAACTGTAATAACGTTATCTGCTGTGTCCCATTCCAGCCACTGTTTGACACATCATGATTAATCACAATCTCCTTTTCCAAGGCCATGTTCCAACTCCCCATGTAAATGATAACTTCTGTATTTTACTGTCTTCAGATATACTTCCTAGAGTTAAGACCTTCGCAAGCAGCAAACTGATTTTTTCTGTCTAATAATTACAAAGAGACACATCATTAATAAACATTTTTTAAAGATTTAGTGCAATTGCTTATGCCCAATGTAAGTTTTATTTATTGCATGGGGAAATGTATCAGATGTGGCTGGATATTAACAAATTTCTTGTCACCGCATGGCCTAAGACCATTGGAATTTACAGGTTTCAGCAGACAACTCAGATGTTCATATTTGGATGTGAAATAAATGCAGAACTAATTGACTCAGCAAATAAGGCATCAGTCAGCAGTTAATAAGGCCCAAAGTTATAAAAAATTATAACAAACATGTCCAAGCAGCTGGGCAGGGAGAAGGAGGAAGAGCCAGCTCGGGAGCTACTGATGAGTGTGGTTTTCTTTCTTACATTATGTGAGGGCAGTGTGTGAGGGTATATATCAGGGGTAGTCAAACTGCGGCCCTCCAGATGCCCATGGACTACAATTCCCAGGAGCCCCTGCCAGCATTCGCTGGCAGGGGCTCCTGGGAATTGTAGTCCATGGACATCTGGAGGGCCACAGTTTGACTACCCCTGGTATATATGTTGCAGGAGAGTGGGGGCTGTTTGTTGTTTTTTGTCTGTTCCCTGGCTGAGTGGCAGGAGACCGCAGCTAATCGCATTAGCTGAACTGCATTAGTTCACAGTTTTCTCTGGGGCTGACTACTTGCTCCACCCTCTGCTGCTGGGTGGGCCTTTGTGCTATAAAAGGCTCTTGGCTCCCCAGAGGCACAAGCCTTTGCAAAGCACCAAATGGTGAGAGCTAAAAGGCTCTTGGCTTGCGGATCAAACCAGGGGACTCTGTAAGTGTCCCAAAGTTTGCAGAAGGCGTCTGGTTTTTCCTGCAAAGGATCAAAGCGGCATACTTGGTGATGGGACCTGAGGCTGTGACATGCACTGTCTGTGGCATGTTTGTATTTTTATCTCAGGATAACTTTAAATACACATAAACCAAGTGCAAGTAAGTAGCTCTCCTAGAGGAGAAGATACTGAAGCTAGAAGAACATTTTATTCTCTAAGGGAAGGTGACGAGTTCCTGGCAAGAACTTATGGAGCACTTTGGGAAAGGCAATTGGGAGAGGTAGGAAAGGCGTCTCACTAATAAGAGGAGAACCCAATACAAGAAGACAGCCAATGGAAGAATGTTACTCAGAAGCGTCGAAGAATAAGATGTTCTGCCCCTCTGATTCTCAAAAATTGTTTCCAAGATCTGGCCATAGATAGTGACTCTGGAAGACAGGGCTGTTCCCCCAGCTCCCCCGAAATGCAGAAGATGTTTCACAGGACTCTGTGGATGCAAGGACTAGGTCTTCTGCTCTCCAACATATTAAGACTAGGAGACACGTGCTAATAATTGGGGATTCCCTATTGAGAGGAGGAGTAGCCAAAGTATGTCAACTGGACTTCTTGTCTCGAGAGGTATGCTGTCTACCTGGTGCAAGAATCAAGGCTATCACAGAAAGGGTAGAAAGACTTATAAAGCCCAAGGACAGATATCCCTTCCTGCTCATTCATGCGGGAACAAACAATACTGCACAGTGCAATGTGGAGCATATGAAATGAGGCTACGTGCCCCTGGGGGGGAAGGTGAAAGATTTGGGAGCGCAAGTTGTGTTTTCTTTGGTTCTTCCTGATAATGGCTGAGGCTTAGGAAGGGAAAGAAAAGTAATGCAGATAAATGACTAAGTCACTGGTGTCATCAGAAAAGGACTGGGTTTTTGGATCATGGACCATGCTACCATGATGAGGCTCTTCTATGGGGTGATGGTTTGCACCAGACGAGGCTGTCATTGTGAAGAGTCTTGTGGAGGACTCTTAACCAAGTCCAATGGGGGAGTGAGATGTACTTTCAAAACCTAGTTCAATGATGATAACTGTAGATGTAAACACAGATTTAAAGGGAATGGCACATATGCAGGGAACTATTAATTTACAGGAAAGTTCAAAAACTAAAAGCCTGGGGTACTCATATGGAGGATTATGATGCCTCTACACTACTGTGCAGAGTATGAGAAACAAGCAGAAAAAAGTTGTAATAAATGAAGGGGACTATGATCTAATAAGCATTATAGAAATCTAGCGGGATAACACTGACAACTGGAATAATAGCACTGAGAGGTAGAACTTATTTAAAAATGGACAGGCAAATAAAGATGGGAAGAAGTAACACTATATGTTAAGAATATATATACTTATGAGGAAATATGTGTCTGAGCATAAGAGTTCAGCTTAGAGTCTTTGGGTAAAAATAAACTAAGTAGGAAATAATAGTGGTATTACGATGGGGGTCTGCTAGGCGGAGGAGGACTTGGATGAGATACTCCTAGACCAGTTTACAAAATTCTCAGAGACAGGACCTAGTAGTCATGGGAGATTTCAATTACCCAGATATCAGTTGTAAGACCAGCTCAGGTAAAAATGAAAACTCCAGTAAATTCTTGACTTCTCTTGCTGACAACTTCATTTCCCAGAAAGTGGAAGGGGCAACGAGGGGGTCTGCTATTTTAGCCTTGAGTCTCACTACCAGGGAAATGGTGCTGATCACCACTGTGGGATGGTAGGTGAATTTTCTCCAGGCCAGGCTGGATTCTGGAGATTTTTGGTAGGGGGATCACCTGGGCATGAAATTGGGGTCACTGTGAGTGGGCAGGTAGGTATACAGGGGCTTGGACTAGATGACCCTGGATGTCCCTTCCAACTCTGATTCTATGTGAAGGTAAAGGTAAAGGTATCCCCTGTGCAAGCACCGGGTTGTGTCTGACTCTTGGGGTGACGCCCTCCAGCGTTTTCATGGCAGACTCAATACAGGGTGGTTTGCCAGTGCCTTCCCCAGTCATTACCGTTTTACCCCCCAGCAAGCTGGGTACTCATTTTACCAACCTCGGAAGGATGGAAGGCTGAGTCAACCTTGAGCCAGCTGCTGGGATCAAACTCCCAGCCTCATGGACAGAACTTACCACCCTGCACCACAAGAAGCTCTACATGATTCTATGACAGGTGTCTAAATTCTTACAGTCTAGTTCATAGCCATGTGTCTCACATAGTCTCACTTCAGAACAGTTTTCCTTCTGTTATTTGTTAGTAAACATCCCAAACATCTCTCAGGCACCTCATAAACACAGCACCCTTCCAAAGAGTTGTTCACACATTCAACAGCCAAACATCAAGGGATGAGAAGAATGAAGCACATGTGTGAAGTAGCCCACAGCACATTCAAATATGTTGAAAGGGTTGCCCATTAAAGAAGAGGCACAGAAAGCAGAGATCCAAAAGCACAGTCAACTCACAGGGCCTTTTCGCACAGGGATCTTTGTTGCAAATTGTTTGCGGAATGAAAAATCGCCATTTAAAATAGTGGAATTCGTCGTTATGCATACCTGCCTTTGTAGTGGAATCAGTTGCGTTTTTTAGCGTTTCCCACAGGCTTCCGGTCTCGGCAGAAATCGCTAGAAAGGAAGCGCTATTGCCAAGCTCGTCCCGCCCCTGGCCGTCAAGCAGCCAATGGGCAGCCGTTAGCATGCTCCCAAACAGCCCCTTTCCCTTTAAGAAAGGTTTAAAAAAAAAAAAAAACGACCCATAGCAACGAATCTAGGTAGATTCATTGCTACGGAGAGACCCATCCAGCTGCCTAATGTGAGCTGTCGTTTGATTGTATGATCGTTTGCACGCTGCCTCGAGTGATAAAAAAAAAATCCCCCCCCCCTCACGGGCCCGATTTTCGGCTGAATTTATTTGTAAAAAATAAAGGGACTTTATTTCAGCAAACGGGCTTTTCAGTGGTTTGTGCTTAGTGACTAAAGGTGAAGGACTGAAGCCAGGGAAGCCTCTAAACAGAAAGAGGCTCGCCGGTGCGTTTATCCCCGCTCGCTCGGAGAAAAAAAAATGGCGATCGCTTCGCCGGAAGTTTGGAGGAGAGAGCCAGGGGGAGGGACTTTGAAGAACCAGCAACAATGGTAACGCACAGGTCTTTAGCGCTACTGTTGCAGATTGGTTGCAGGAGTGTATCGCTATCCGGAGGGTGAATCCACTTTTCTGGATTCCCCTGAAAGCGCCACAACGAAGCGCTTTTTGCTGATTGGTTTCAGGATTGTTGCAGATTGTCTACGACGTCGTGGGTTATGGCAAATTAGTAGCGTTTCCAAATAGCAACCATTGTGCTACTTTGAAGCCGTGCGAAATGGCCCACAGAGAAATTTTCCATTCATGGAATTAATCCTTTCATCACCAATAGTGGAATACTCCATTCAGGAATAAGGGTGGGAGGTTTGCAAGCTGAAGAGGAACCTCTCAATCCAGCCCATATGTTTGAGAGGGATCATCTGTTTAGAAGAATACACACATGCTCCAGTGTACATGTTTACTAGTGCTTGCTGTTGTGGTTTGTAGTCACTGTTAGAAACATCACAGTTCTTATCTTTCTTTCTTATGTGCAGATATAAAATACACATGTTTGAACATCAAGGGCGGAAGCTTTCTATAAGAATTACACTGAAATAAAAAAGGATTATTAGAGTTTAAGCATGACTGAGCATCTCAGTCTGTTGTCCATTATTATTTTGTATTGATGGCTGTAGTACAAGGCTCCCATCTGATTTTATAATAGGTACCGTCAGTGGAGCTAAGTGAATACAAAAGACCTTGGGCTATTCATGCTTGATTTCTCTCCAACTTACCACTGATTCGAGCTGCTATTCAGATTCGGAGGCTAAGAATAGAGACCTTGCTCGTTCCTGCCATGAAACTGTAGTACATTTGAATTGGCAACAATGCAAAATGACATGCACAACTCCACCTTAGCAGACAATTGTGAACTAGGGAGGCTTAGAAAGTACTGTAGCTTCCATTAGGATTTCAATCAATGCATTACATTCAATATTCTGCAGCCAGGTTTGCCTTTCAATTTTCCGTTCCAAAAGGAACAAAAGCACATAAATCTTTCTGGATCCCCCTGACAGCTACATGTCAGCATCTGGAATTTTATGTCGCCTGTCTCGCCAACCTTTGGACCGCTAGCAGAAGTGTGTGCAAGCGTTCTCTTGCTTTTGCTCTCGCTCTCCAGACATATCCCTGAAGGGGACATATGGTGGCAACCTCTTTAACTGGAACTGTGTGTCCTAATGAATGCAGATCTCCAGCTGGGCTCAGAAGTCGAAACACCAGCAAGCAAAAGGTGAGCACATACACAGCAGGTTAGGTCAGTGTCTCTATCGCTTGCTGCCTCCTCCCACTGGGGGGGAAAAACCTTTCTCTTAAAGCTTTCTTTCTTAAATTGCTTAAGGAAAATGTCCTCAAAAGGTTAGCCTGGGGACTTTTATGAAGTTTCAGGAAGGCTTTTTGGTTTTGTTTTTCCTCTTACCTACTTTTCACTTGATTAGATCCTTGCTCTCTTCCTTTGACAAGAGGGAATATGAAGATGCGAAGTCCGCTTTAGCTGAAAGTGGCACAAGAAAAGCAAAGGGCCTCAGTTGTCTCCAAGTATTTGTTGAAGTTACTGGGTGAGTATCTCTTAAGGAGCTAGAACCAGAAGCAGTTTTTTAATTGCAATCCTTTAAGTGGTGGATTACTCTTTCACTTACATTTTTAAACACTTTTGCCCAGGGTGGGTTATGCATGTAAAGGTTTTCATCGAAGCCAGCACGCTGACCCTTTTAAATCATCATTTTTGAAACGGTCGCGTTTTTCCACAAGGATGATGCATTTGAGACAGACTTAAGACAGCAAATAGTGGAGGGGGGCAATTCCACCGTTGTGCTAGATGCTAATTGGCAGGCCATGGTCAGCTGAAATGTCATATGACCACACTTTGGCACATGCTACTGTCAAGGCCTTATGGGAATTGTAGTTCATGGAAACGGAGACCTCATTAAGAAATTTCCGTGGGGGTAGTCTTTTGAAAACACTACAACCTTTCCCCCTCAGAGGTACGCGGTTCCTTGTAGAGAGTAGATTGAAATAATTGCAAATACCTCTGAGGGAATGAACAAATTAATTTTCTGCTGGTGTAATGTTGTCACAGCAGAGGTGGGAGGGTCTATGCCGAACAAGGTGTATCTCAAGCTCCCATTGGTGGAAGAGGGTCTAGAGCAGAGGTTCTCAACCACTGCTGCTCAGTGACCCCTATAGCAGGGGTAATGGCATGCGCACTCACACGGTGGCATGCATGCGCATATGCCGCTGTTGTTCCCACTGTAGGGGCATGGCGCTGTCTTCCTACGTACCACCTCGGAGCTTACAGAGGCAGCGCCAAGTAGGACAGCGTTACAGGAGAGGCATCAGCAGCGGCTGGGGTGGTGGCGGCATGGTGCTGGCCTCCTCCACGCTCCATGGTGGCGTGGAAGAATACAGTGCCATGATGCTGCCACAACCCCCTAGGAAAGGCCAAATGACCCCTCAGAGGTCACGACCCCTGGGTTGAGAACCGCTGGTCTAGAGCAGTGGTCCCCAACCCCTGGGCTGCAGCCCAGTGCTGGGCCACGAAGGCTCCCTCTCCCTGTCCCCCCCCCACAGTGAAAAGTTCACCAGACCACAAGCAAATCGGCCACCAAAGCAGCCAATTAGCTTGCGGCCCAGCAAACTTCTTGCTGCGGAAGGGGGGGGGGGAGAGGGAAGTGCAACCACTGGCATACCGGCAGCGCAGACACACATACGCGAACCTGCTGCTCATGCATGTTTGTGCCCAGCAGGGGTGCAAACACGCACACGTGGCAGTTTCATGCAAGCGCAGAACCGCTGCATATGCGTGTTTGTGACCCCGGTGGGAGCGCAAACACGCATGCGTGGTGGGCGCACGCATTTGCGCATGCATGACGCTGCTGCGTGTGCACCTTTGCGGCCCTGCCAGGTGCAAACGCGCATGCACGGCAGGTCCATGCATGCGCGTTTGTGTGGTCGCCCTCTCCGCCCACCCTTTGGTAGTGGTCCGCAACACAAAAAAGGCTGCGGACCGCTGGTCTAGAGGCTGTCCATTTTCCTAAATGGTGTACAGTGGCACAGGGAATGAGATCAAAAACACGTTAGCATTTATGCATGGAAAAACAGGCATTTGTTTGACCATTGTAAATGAAGGGTCATTTTAAAGCTAGTTTTAAATACTGCATTGAAAAGATGCAGTGGCTGCTCTGAGGTGGGAATGCTGTTCATAATCAAAAATACAGCAATGGCTTTTTCTTGGTGAAGCCAGCCCCAGATGCAGAAATAAAAAAAAACAAATCATTTGCTCCAGCTCTGGTCACATGCTACTAGGCTTACACATCAAGCAATAGCCTTTGACAGAAATATGCACAGTACAAAAGCATATTAACTCACAGACTCCAAGGAACACAACAAAAGTACATCCAGATGCGCATCTACAGCAGCTGTGTGTTCACAAGCCTGCTTGTTATGTTCCATAAGTGAGTCTATACACTACTGCAGATCTTTTTTGATACAAGCTGAGCATGTGCAAAAGAACATCAAGACAACTGTGTTTTCAACAGAAGGTCCAAGTAAAGTAACAAAAGCCCTTAACAAAAACAAAGAAGTGAGGAAACTGAAAATGAGGAGGGGATATTAATCTAAATCCTCCTCTTACGTTAATCCTTTCAGTGCTGGGGTGCTGAATTGCAGCTTCAGGCAGGGTTTGTTCCCTTGTGCTGTTTGGATCCCCGCTGAAATTCTGTAAGTGATGGGTAAACTAAAGTCCAGATTGAAAGGAAAACTAGTTTCTGGTAGCTTGAATTGTTTTATAGAAGGAATTTGGAAAGCTTGAAGAAGAAGAAGAATTAGTTCTTATATTCTGCTTTTCCCTCCCCAAAGGAATCTCAAAGTGGCTTACAATTGCCTTTGCTTCCTCTCTCCACAACAGACACCCTTGTGAGGCTGACAGAGCTCCGAGAGAGACTGTTTTGTGAGAACAGCTCTAACAGGACTGTGACTAGCCCAGGGTCACCCAGCTGGCTGCATGTAGAGCAGTGGGAAATCAAGCCCGGCTCATCAGATCAGAAGCCATCGCTCTTAACCACTACACCAAGCTGGCTAGCCAGGAAGGCACGGAGAAAGCAGCCCACAACACCCATTCCTTCTTCTGTCATTCCTAAGACCTGATCAAGACTAGCTGGCTGGCAGCTGCAGCAATCAGCCCTGTCTCAGCCCCAACCTAAACAACAGGAGACGAAGACACTGAGCAGGTCAGTTATATTACCTCTCCCCACCACTATCACCACCAGCATGATTTCTAAAATAGACAGGTGCTAGAATACTTGAGAGATATTAATATTAGCCAATACTAATTGATGCAATTCATTAATATTCATTTTCATTACAATGCTTACGTTACAAATAAATATATATATAAACTATAAATATATAGTGATTTCATAAGTTAATATCAGAAGACACATCCCTGATTTTCCACATAGCCCTGCAATAATCCCCAGTTTACACACCCAACAGGTTTTTATTTATGGACTGAGAATCAGTGAAGTATTACGTTGGCGTTGGATCAAGGAGTCCAAGATTCCAGTGCACTTGGCTTGGAATTCATTGGGTATCCTTAGTCTAGTCTCCATCCCTCAGTGTACACTTACTTCCGAGATGTGGTCCAGGCATCTAGGCATGCCATTCTGCGCTTCATAGGAGATGGGGTGTAAGTGTAAAAGAAAACTTCTCCCAAGTAGAAGATGCTTGTGTACAAATACACGCTTTCGGAATCTACTTGATTCTTACATTCTTTATTAGTGAAAATAGTGAAAATACAAAAATGGCTTCAATGTGTCTGCACATGGGTTGGATTCAAAGACCTGTGCCATTAAGGAAAGAAAACTTCCAGCTGAGCAAGGCACAGTGTTGACTGATTCCTCCACCTCTGTGCTGACAGCCAAATTACATCCTCCAATTTACAAATTACATCCAATATTCTTAGGGGATCTTCCTATGAATGAATTTTCAGGAAGGCCAGATAGCTACCCTTATAAGACCGGCAGGCATCCATTTCATAAGTGGCATTCCACTCATGGTCCTTTGAATCCAACCCACTGTGTTGTTTTTTAATGGAACTGAACCGATTTTAGATACTTGGGAACTGCTGGTAAAGATATAAAGTGAGTTAGGTTTCTGAACTAACATGCAATAGTCATGGAAACTGATTGCTTTTCATCCTGTAACATACTGATGGTATTATTTTAGTAGACAGGGAGACCAAGTCTCTGCTCGTGCTGTAATTCCTCTTGAATCTTCTTTTAACAGGATAGTTACTTCCATGGTCTGTTTCTTCATGTAAAACAACCTGTTTAGTGCTTTTGGGCTCCAGAGAACCTGTAAATCATAGGCTGAATGTTTTTCCCCCGTATTGCATTTCTTCGCTTTCAATTTATGTTCCCCTAAGAAAGAGTGCTAAAGCTACATGTGTAGAGATTAAAGGCAGGTCTACTGTGGCTTACAGACATCAAAAGCCATGAGCTGTACGCGACCGGAGTAAATTGAGAGGGACTGGGGTTTTGTTCGGCTATGAAAGCCTCTCATTATCATGCCTGTTGTGAATGGCTTTACTAGTGATTTTAGTTGCCCACCAGAAATAATATAGAATTCCAAAAGAAGACAAGGGATTATAGGAAGATTTTTGGCCATATCAAAAAATGGCTGGAAGACAACATCAGAGAATTGCTAATGGAAAAAGCGGATCTCTGTTCACGGTATGGATTCTGTTTTGCTTTCTTCACCATCATGGAGCAGTAAACCGCTGGTATGCTTTCTGCTATAAGTCCTCACAGATCAAAATCTCAAACACTGACCCAGTGCCGTATCTGAAGTATTCATTCCTGGAGCAAAGTTGAGCTGCAAACCTACTCGCCATCTTACCAGTTTGCTGGATCAATGCTACCTCCATCTCCAGACATCCCCGATGCTTTCTTGCCAAGAATAAACCTGCACAATCTGTGGAGAAAGGAAGAAATCCAGATTTTCTTTCTCCTGCCCCACAATAACAAAGTTTCAAAATAAGAAGAATTAAATAATAATGAAATGTTGTGAGATTCTAGGCTACATCCTATCCTTATTAATAACTAACTGCTATTCCACCATTTTTTCCTCTGCTTAGCCATTTTTTCTGTTCTGGTAGTGTCACAAAGATTGATAGCCTAGGTGGTATTGACTACCTAAAATTGCTCATTATGAAATTTCCTGGCACATATATGGACTACTGCTGTGAACAGGACTTCTTTTGTAATGGTCACTCTATCTTGGAATTCCACATTTCCTTCCCAATAGAAGTATGACCGATATCCATGATCTGACATTTAACAAGGATGCTCAATACTTTATTAGGCAGATCATGTAGTATAGTCTTCTGGAAGCCGCACTGTAATATCATTTTCCATTTCTGTCCATTCTTCTGATGTTGATCTTTTTAAAAAGATTTACATTTTTATATTGCAACATTTATACTTTAAGAAGAGCTGTGGTGAAGCTTACAAGTCTAATGAACAATCGTTCTGTAGATGAATTCCAGGAACTCTGGAGCTATTATATCTACTATCTAAATAGTTAGTTAAGGAATGTATTAGAAGATGGCAAGGCATAATTGATTATATTCTATGTTTTATGTATCTTTCCTGTTCTATGTAAACTTCAATGAAAGCTGGTTTTACCAGCACCTTAAAAAAGAGCTGTGGTTAGTTTTCATTAGTAGTGTAATTTGAGGGGTCCACATTTCTGCACTGCTTTTGATATTGTTACGCATTAGAGTACTGCTTTATGAAGGTTTTAGGGACTTATTAGAGCTGTTAATCCCATTTGATAGATGGAGAGGAGATACAGAATGGATAAGAGAGTCTTTCTTTAAACTCTTCCCAGATGCCATGGCTGGAGAAAGGTGGAAGCCCTATGAGATCCTTATGCGAGGAGTTTTCTGAAGTGTGCCTCAGCCCCTTGCTTCAGGCAAAGGATTTACAGTGAAGATGTGCTTTTACTTCTGCATAGCAGTCATCCTCCACCTTAGGAGGAGTGGGGCCCAACTCCATCTAGGGGTGAGAGTGAGTTGCAATTCCTCGTTCCCTCCCGGCCACTCTTCACTCCTGTTTAAAAAGAGTTGGTTCTTATATGCCTTATCTCTCTACCTGAAGGAGGCTCAAAGCAGCTTACAGTCGCCTTCCCATTCCTCTCCCCACAACAGACACCCTGTGAGGTGGGTGAGGCTGAGAGAGCCCTGATATCACTGCTCGCTCAGAACAGCTTTATCAGTGCTGTGGGGAGCCCAAGGTTACCCAGATGGCTGTATGTGGGGGAATGGGAAATCAAACCCGGCTTGTCAGATTAGAAGTCCATGTTCCCAACCACCATACCAAGTTGGCTCTTGCACTAGGTAAATAAAAAGCAGCAATACCACATCCTCCCTGTCTTCTCCCAGTCACTTTTTGTCTGCCTTCCCTTCCTGTTGAAGGAAAGAGAATGTTGCACTGTCTCTTTCTTGCTCTGGCCACTGCCTTTCTGCCTGTCTAGACTCATTTCTTCTGAGCAGCAGAAATACAGGTCGTCTTTTTCTGACCTCCAGCTCTGCTCCCTTGGCTGCTCTCTCTTCTCCTTTTCATCAGCTGCTATGCCATGTGCAGGGCAATACCTGGCGCTTTTACTCTTCTCAATGCAAGAGATGAGCAAGGTCAACCAACCAGTCCAGAGTCAGGGAGATGATGATTCAGTTCAAAGGTCAGAGGAAATTGAACCAAATTGGGAGGACTGGCAAATACTCCGGAAGATAGAGACAGAGTTCAACGAGATCTGAACACAATGGAAAAATGGGCAAATGAGAACAAGATGCAATTCAATAAAGATAAGTGTAAAGTTCTGCATCTGGGTCAGAAAAATGAAAAGCATGCCTACTGGATGGGGGATACGCTTCTAGGTAGCACTGTGTGTGAACGAGACCTTGGGGTACTTGTGGATTGTAAACTAAACATGAGCAGGCAGTGTGATGCAGCGGTAAAAAAGGCAAATGCCATTTTGGGCTGTATCAACAGGGGCATCACATCAAAATCACAAGATGTCATAGTCCCATTGTATACGGCACTGGTCAGACCACACCTGGAGTATTGTTTGCAGTTCTGGAGGCCTCACTTCAAGAAGGACGTAGATAAAATTGAAAGGGTACAGAGGAGAGCGACGAGGATGATCTGGGGCCAAGGGACCAAGCCCTATGAAGATAGGTTGAGGGACTTGGGAATGTTCAGCCTGGAGAAAAGGAGGTTGAGAGGGGACATGATAGCCTGCTTTAAGTATTTGAAAGGTTGTCACTTGGAGGAGGGCAGGATGCTGTTTCTGTTGGCTGCAGAGGAGAGGACACGTAGTAATGGGTTTAAACTACAACGATATAGGCTAGATATCAGGAAAAAAATGTTTCACAGTCAGAGTAGTTCAAGCAGTGGAATAGGCTGCCTAAGGAGGTGGTGAGCTCCCCCTCACTGGCAGTCTTCAAGCAAAGGTTGGATACACACTTTTCTTGGATGCTTTAGGATAGGGCTGATCCTACGTAGAGCAGAGGGTTGGACTAGATGGCCTGTATGGCCCCTTCCAACTCTATGATTCTATGATTCTAGGAACAGGATGGTCTGGAGTCCAGGGTCCAAAGCATAGAAGCTGGGACAGGAGATGGGGTCAAACCATCACAGATTAAATAGGACAGAGAGCAAGGCAAGGTAGTACTCTGCTTGCTAAGTGGATCAGCTCACAAAGAGGGTGGCAAGCAAGGTTGCTTCCAAGTCAAACCTTGTCCAGGGTGTTCCTTTTACCTGCCTCCTTAGCTGACTCACCCCTGAAGCCCAGGTGTTGCTTCTTACTGCTGTTTCCATCCAGGTGCAAGCCCTTTGCCTTCCCACCGGCTTGTCATGCCTACTCCTGTAACACACTGATCACTGTTGTGCATTTAACGGGCACCTCTTCATCTCTCTTAAACTATCAAGCACTCTCCTGTTCATGAGAAGCTGGCAGTGACTGACGCTCTGTCCCATTCCTTTCATCTCTTGCCAGAATAAGCAGCCTGGCTGGAAAGTGTTTTCACTTCCTGATGCTTTTTTCATTGGATTTGCTTCTAGACTCAGCTGCTCAGGCAGGCATTCCACTAGTTCAGGGCCTGATTCTTCCATTTCTTCATCCTCGGAAGAGGAGGAGGCCGCTGGCTGGCCCATGACATGCTGTTACCTTCACCTGCCACAGCTTCCTGAGAGCTGCTTCTCTTGTTATCTGCAGCTGCACAGGCTACAGTTCCCACATTTTGGGGGGGGGAGGTTACTCAGCCCCCATTTTCCTTGTTTTAAGATTTTTCTACAAACTTGGAGCATCTCCTAAATTTACTGAAAAAAATATCACTTCTACATAAATAATACCAATCCACAGATCCAGGTATCCACATATCAGGACACAGTTAGCTATTGGGTATATCAATATTGTTTTAATCTACTGTGAGCTGCTTTTGAGGTTTAGGATTGCAAAAGAGGACATAAATAGTTAAATCACATACACAGCAGAGTGTGAAACAAGATCACATTTTACAACCCACAAACTGCCTTTGGAAGTGGAGCCTGCATCTGAAAATGTAATCAAAAAGACTTCTAAGTGAGAC
The DNA here is from genome assembly GCF_049243985.1 of Paroedura picta. Taxonomy (NCBI): domain Eukaryota; kingdom Metazoa; phylum Chordata; class Lepidosauria; order Squamata; family Gekkonidae; genus Paroedura; species Paroedura picta. The sequence goes on from NC_135369.1 coordinate 149,465,165, forward strand.
GGTGTTGGTGTTTAAGAGAGCTAATCAGCAGAGAGAAGCAGCTGGTTAATACACATCCTTTATCTGCTGTTTGCTGCTTAAGTATGTCTTTCACATATGGTGCTTATAAATGGCAGGGAAAAAGGTTGCCGTAACGTAATGTGATTTTTTTTTCTGACTTGCAAAGTTGCTGAGGAAGCTCAATAAAAAGAAATCTGTTGGGAAATATTAGTCACTCACTCTGGAAATCTCTCAGTAACTGCATTCTTATGGAATACCCAGTGCTAGGGCTATTTGGGAATCCAAGAATTGGTTCCCATATGTATTAAGTAATGGGAAAGTATTTCTCCAAGTCCTCTCTATGTCTCAAAATATGGAGATGGGAAGTATGTATATTCCCTACTAATATCAGTTATATAATATACCCATATCAGATCAGAAATATTGTTGAGGTATACTTCTTGTTAGGGATAAAGTGATCTGCTATAGAAAATTTAACTAGACCGTAGGGTTTCTTGTGCATACCTATATCTAAATCAGGCCTGGCTAGAATTATCCAGAACACTCAACAGTGACAGAGTAAGAACAGAGAAGCCCTGTGTTCACTTTAATGTGAAACTCATTGGAAATTTTTAATTGTCCCTTCTAAATACATCCATAATCCCATAATTTAGGATTTGTGAGAAATATACTCCAATTAATTTCCCAAGTTTACTTGTGTCAACTGGTTGGTGTAGGTTTTCTGGGCTGCATGGTTGTGGTCTGGTAGCTTTAGTCTCTGATATTTTGCCAGTAAGTGACTGGCATCTTCAGAAGTAGGACACAGCAAGATGGAAATCTCTCTGTGCCAAAGTGTGATGGGTTTGAACGGTTGCTGGGCATTTTATTTACGTGTGTGCGCGTGTAAGCATCTCTGTGTAATGCATCGCATTCCTGACTTATCTGGGAGTCTCGCAGGGGATGGACTCAAACTAGGAAGTGCTAATTTAGGTTGTTGTAGTCTGCAGTGACATTCATATTCACTGCAGACTAAAACAACCTGAGAAATCAGCAGTAACTGAATATGCTCTAAACCAATATAGACAAGGAATCCTATCTGAAGATAAAGAAATACTGGACAACACCAACAGTGACTATTTTAGACAATACAGGGAAGCCATTGAACTTCAGAAATACCAATGCAATTCCAACAAAAAAGAAGAGAGTCAGAAAATCAATAAAATCTGGCTACCGGCCCTAAAAGGAAAACAAGAATGGGAATTTAAAAACACCTTGCAATGATTAGTCAAGTAAGATGGGCAAGACCACAACTAATGGACTTTCTAATGAATTCCACTCAGATACAGGAAAACACTTCCTAATGGGCTTGCTAATGAACTCTACTCAGACACAGGAAAGGTGCTTCCTAGTTCCAGTCTATCTCCTGGGAGATTCCCATATAAGACAGGACTGTGGTGTGTTATAAACATACACACACACAAACACAAGTAAATAAAATACCTAGCACCTGTTCATACTTTGGCATGTAGAGATTCCCATCTTGCCATGTCCTACTTCTGAAGATGCCAGCCACAGTTAGTGGCAAAATGTCAGAGACTAAAACTACCAAACCGTCAACTCTGGAAAAACAACAACTAGTTGACTTGACTGTGAAAGCCTTCAGCAATTCATTGACACAAAACACAAGTGGAGGGGGGGGGGGAGACATATCTTTCAGGACATGGTGTTGCTAACTTCTTTCTATAGATCTCACAGGATGTCAGTAAGAAGCTTTTTTCAATGGTCATATAGGGTGTGACTAGCTGGTATCAGAATATGCCCTGGCATACTGAGAGAAAAGAAACAAAACCAAAACCACGCAAAATACAGAAACTACAAATATCTTTCTAACACTGTACATGACACCGAGATCTCTTGCAAGGCTGAGAGCAGTGGAGCAACAAGCTAGCCCTTGCATTAACACTGCTGAAGATTAATTTTTGTTGGTGCACAAGCATGTAAGTCTGCTAAAGCAATGCCTTTAATTCCAATAAGCCTTACATCTTCTTTCCAGCCATGTCTACAGAAGCTGTAATAATGTGCCACCACCCCTGCTGCAATCAGTTGTACAGAAACGGCAGTGTATTAAAGCTGCCTCGTGTTTTCTCATACATCTTTTGAAAAAATGGGTCAAGTGGTATCTTTCTTTTCTCAAGATTTCATCTTTAAATCTACTCAGAGCCATTATAATATCACAGTGCTATTTAGGCTTTTGCCACTAGATCGTCAGTCTTTGGACTTGGACAAAGATCAATTTCTGGTATTTACCTGACATCTCTACAAATCACATTCTTTAGAAATCAGAGAGCATCAGCTATTAATAATCCCTTTTCTTTTGCAATAATATAGAACATCTACAGTTTAGCTTTGATTCTAGCTTGACAACTGTGGCCAAAGTCCTTTCTTAAAATGCACATTCTTAGAATTACACGGGATAAGAAAACCATTTTCGCTTCTAAAACTAAGACAAACTCTACTTCCATGAAACAGAGACGTTGACTTCAAGGTCCCTGTGGAGAGACAACTTTTAACCTCGGTGTGTCTCAGTGAATGTTTCTATACTAGCTGTTTCCCAACCCTTGAATATTCAAGGAGATTTTATGAGACTAAGGTTGGTTTACAATAGAGATAAAGCATATCAAATTAGTCTAAATATATAAATGTAAATAAATACATTAAATTATAATATTAAACGTATTCCCAGTTGCAATGTATGGCTGTGAAAGTTGGACCATAAAGAAGGCCGAGCATCAAAGAATTAAGGCTTTTGAACTCTGGTGCTGGAGAAGACTCTTGCGAGTCCCTTGGACTGCAAGGTGAACAAACCGGTCGGTCCTCGAGCAGATCATCCCTGACTGCTCTTTAGAAGGCCAGATCCTGAAGATGAAACTCAGATACTTTGGCCACCTCATGAGAAGGAAGGACTCCCTGGAGAAGAGCCTAATGCTGGGAGCGATCAAGGGCAAAAGAAGAAGGGGACGACAGAGAATGAGGTGGCTGGATGGAGTCACTGAAGCAGTAGGTGCAAACTTAAATGGACTCCGGGGAATGGTAGAAGACAGGAAGGCCTGAAGGATCATTGTCCATGGGGTCGCGATGGATCGGACACAACTTCGCACCTAACAACAACAACAACAACAACAACAACAACAACAACAACCACAACCACCACCACCACCACCACCACCACCACCACACACACACACACACACACACACACACACACACATACATACATATCTTTTTTTTGCATTGTATTTCAGCACTCTGTGCTCTGCTACGGTTGATCTAAAAATACAAGTGGCCAAATGGTTCTTTAAAAGTACATCTCTATACCTAAAGATGTTTTTTTTTTAATGATAGCTCAAGGAAGACCTCTTATCACAGTTAATAGTGGCGTGATCATTTTATCTCTCGAAAACATGAAGTACAAAGAAATCTGCCAGCTTTTAAAGTACCCCGAATCAGTCATAGCCACAAAAACCTACTTTGAGAATATCTGCTGTGCCTGATGTTTGAGAACTAGATACTGAAGTTCAAATTGGTTTCCTAGCATTAGCTTCAAGATGAGAGTCCAAAAAATAGATTAACTTACCCCAACAAATCCTTTGTGATGGTTTATCCTTCATTGTAACTACCTCATTCTTTCCCCACTGGTACAAAAATTATATTGGGTTTTAGTAGGATGGAGAAATAAATGTTGTTTTCCCCAATAAAATTGGCATCTATTTGTCTTTAGTTTTGAGAAATGTTAGCTTTTTTCTAAACTAGGGAGCAAAGATACAGATGGATTTCAATTTCATTTTAACAAATCTTCACTCAATTTGCAAGGCATGTCCAGAAATACTACATCCTATAGAGCTGTCTGAAAGAAGCTAATGTTGGCGTTGTCTCTAATGGGTTGAATCCAGCCATCCAATCCACATGGAATGCAATATTTTTCACTACTGTAATCAAACTACACAACAATAACATTCCTTGTAATGATTGAATTGTACATTTCTATTCTTTGACTCACCAGATATTTAGAAATCCTACACAAATTGATGTACATTCCATCAGACAGCAGGAAAATATTTTGTTTAGGGATCAAGCCCAACTAAATTTTACAAGACCCAGATGAGATGAGAAACAATTTACTCTGTTATTAGTTAAATTGGTTTTGTTACAGCTACACCATGACAAGAGTAAGTCCATGTAAAAATGATATTTTTTCCAGAGATTTGGAGATGGTATTAGGGGGTACCTGGGACCACATTCAGCTATATTAGTTTCACAGGGCTGGGACTTAAAAGCAACAAGATGTCATGAGATATAGTCAGGTAATGGAGTCAATCCACCAGAACCAAACAAATCCAGGGTGCAATTGGAAAGAAGAATGGCTGTAATCAGGCATTAGGTTGTTTCCAAAGCACCTATACCAGGTCAAGAGAGCTAAAGAATTCCAGCTTTGGCTACCTGGCTACCCCACTACTCATAGCCCCCCTGATCCTTGGACAGAAATGAAGTCCTTGAAGTGTCACTTGCAAGATGGCACTGTCGCTCATATTATGCCTAGATTGCACAACGTGATCATAACTATGAAGGAGCTGGACTTGGGCTCTGGTTCCCAGAGTTTTGCATTCAAGATGTCCAGAGGCTTACATGGAGCCGTCAGTGCTCACAGTATGCAACTTTTTAATGTCTTCTCAGATTTTTGCTAAAACATGCTCTTTTTCATGCTTCAAGATGTTCTCATTTAAAAGCATAAAAGGGTCTATCACTGCTGCAACAGACATGTACAATTCTGGTCCCTCATTGGGCACTTATTATGTATTACCCACACAGATAACCCTCATTGTCATCCTTTATGCACAGAAAAGCACTGAAAATACATTTAACTAGAAGCAAAGCCTGTTTCACCCAGGGATGCACATCTACATTCTGGCCTCCTGGGGGCAAGCTACATGGCAAAAGCATAAATCAAGGAAGGAAGGAAGGAAGGAAGGAAGGAAGGAAGGAAGGAAGGAAGGAAGGAAGGAAGGAAGGAAGGAAGGAAGGAAGGAAGGAAGGAAGGAAGGAAGACCACAGAGGCCAAGCTGGGTCCCATGGGGCTGGTGGGCAGCCTTTATTCTCCTGCCGCCTCTTCCAGACCATTGAGATCCTGCCTCCAAACATCAAGAAACATTCCTAACCCAAGGGTCACCAACCTCAAGGTGTGGCCTGGAAATTTCCTGGAACTGGAAGTCATCTGCAGAGATCAGCTCCCAAGGGGAAAATGGATGTTTTGGAGGGAGGACTCTGTAGCACTGTGCCCCACAGAGGTTGTGGGATGCGAATCTCCAGTTGGGACCTGGGGATTTGCTGAAATTGTAGCTCATTTCCAGGCTGCAGAGATCAGTCCTCCTGGAGAAAAGGACTACTTGGGAGGTGGGACTCTGTCTTCAGGTCCCATGAAAGTGCAGGGATGACAAGCTCCAAGTGGGAAATAAAGAAAAATGTTGCGTGATAATAATTGCTAATAACAATAAACATCAAATAATTCATAAACATCACACATTCTTCCTTCAATAAAAATATTTAATTGATAGCAACAATTGCTTGAAGAACTGAAAACCTTTTAGTCTGCACATTCTTCAGCTCAGTTCAATATCAAAGTAAATAAAAAACAGTTGTATGTTTCAAACAAACATGGAAACATTGGTTGGCTACTTACAGAAGTTTCTCAATTACTGTCTCTGTCAGCTTTCCTCAATTTTTTTTACCATTGAGAAACCCCTGAAACATTGTTCAAGCTTCAAGAAACCCCAGGGGCTTTCCGCACCGGGATCTTTGTAGCAAATTGGTTGCTGAATGAAAAATCGCCATTTAAAATAGTGGAATTCGTCGTTATGCATACCTGCCTTTGTAGTGGAATCCAGTTGCGTTTTGTAGCGTTTCCCACAGGCTTCCGGTCTCAGCAAAAATCACTAGAAAGGAAGCGCTCTTGCCAAGCTCGTCCCGCCCCTGGCCGTCAAGCAGCCAATGGGCAGCCGTTAGCATGCTCCCAAACAGCCCCTTTCCCTTTAAGAAAGTTTTTTTTAAAAAACTTTGTTTTTGAGTGTTTGAGCTGTCATTTATTCGTTGCCACGCTCCCTCCGAGTGAACCCCCCCCCTCACGGGCCCGATTTTCGGCTGAATGAATGTGTAAAAAATAAAGGGAAAATACATCAGCAAACGGGCTTCTCTTGTTTGTGCTTAGTGACTGAAGGGGAGGGACTGAAGCCGGGGAAGCCTCTAAACAGAGGCTCGCTGGTGCGTTTATCCCTGCTCGCTCGGAGAAAAAAAAAATGGCGATCGCTTCGCCGGAAGATCAGAGGAGAGAGCCAGGGGGAGGGACTTTGTAGAAACCGCAACAATGTTAACGCACAGGTCTTTTTCGCTAGTGTTGCAGATTGGTTGCAGGACTGTATCGCTTTCCGGAGGGTGAATCCACTTTTGGGGATTTCCCTGAAAGCGCTACAAGGAAGCGCTTTTTGCAGATCGTTTTCAGGTGTGTGGCAGATTGTCAACGACGTTGTGCATAACGGCAAATCAGTAGCGTTTTCAATTGGCAACCATTGTGCGATTTTGAAGGCGTGCGAAAAGCCCCCCAGAAATCTCCAGGTCCCAACTGGAAGCTGGCATCCTTGCCACTGTTCAAGGATGCCAGCCTCCAGTGGAACCTGGAGAACCCCCAGAATGAACTCTCCTCTCCAGAATGCAGAGATCAGTTCTCCTGGAGGAAAGCGTTGCTGTGTGGCACTCCCCTCTACACACACTCAGAAGAGAGAGAGAGAGAAAAAACACGGAAGACAAAAGGATTCCTTTCTTCTGAAACTGCAAAGCTTATTGACCACACAATCAACTCTCCATGTAGGAAATACCTGAGTGTCTTGCCCCCCCCCCCCGGATTGCTCTGAGAAGACATTGGCCAGAAGGTCCAAATTAAAAGGAAAATAATCCCGTAACAGTAAATGAGCAAGTCAAAAAAGTCTTACACCATCCTCCTGCAACAGCTTCTTTTGCCTTTGCTCTTTAAGGCAATGGCAATTTGTACAGCTTGGTGCAGTGATTAAGAGCAGCAGCTTCTAATGTGATAGATTTGATTCCCTGCTCCTCCACATAATGGGTAACCTTGGGCTAGTCACAGTCCTGATAGAAACTGTGTCACTTTTAAGCCACTGTGAGGCTCCTTTGGGCAGTGAAAAGCAGAGTACCAAAACCAACTCTTCTTCTACTGGAAAGGTGCTACTAGGAAAAAGTGTCTGCCCACTCCATGTCCCCATGGCTTCACGGTGCTTCTGTGTCCTCTCTACAGTTTTCCCATCTTCCATGCCATTGCTCTCAAATTAGCTTTGTTGTGATGGTCTTGGAAAGATTGCAGCAAGACCAAGGTGGTCTCCATATGGAAAGGAAAAGTCTCCATCTTCCCAATCCCACCCACATCAGCATTAATTTCCCTGCTCCAATTGCCTGTGATGGATATCTCTTCTCAGATTGCCAACCTCATGCCTTACTCATGAGTAAACCTTGCCAGGGCAGAGGCAATTCCTCAACACCCTGGATCCCAGAGAGCTAGCAGGGGGCCTTTCCTGGGCTTTCTACAGCCCCATCACCACCGGAAGGAGCACAGAGGCTGCCCCAGTTTCCCCCCTCCCCTATGTCCTTTGAGTTGAAAGAAGGCCAGGGCAACTTACAAGCAGCAGGGCATGCTCTGAGCCTGGCTCCTCTTCCACCCAGCAAACTTTTGAAACCAGCAGCAAATTGGAGAGCTGATCCCTTATTAAGCTCTTCTTGGCTGAGGGCTGCATCTTGATTGGGTCTAAACGACCTGGGCGGGCCATTTCTGGATGAGAGCCAATCAGGTAGTAGGTGAGCAGTCAGTTTGGATTTTATAAGGTAAGGTTTACTGATGTTATTGTTCCTCACGTTATCTAAATATGAAAGGCTGGACCCTTGCTGATCTATGTTCTCACATGGCCCTTAAAACATGGCACAGATATCTATGTTCTCATAAAAGTGGGAGCATAGAAAAAAAACATTTTCTAATTTGTCAGCAACCACTTGGCTGGTGTTATATATGGCAGGACCCTCCCCTCCTGAATGGCATGTTGTACTCAACAACCAGTGGCACTCCCCAATAATCTAGGCTTAAGCCAAAACCAGACATAAAGTTTGCCAAGACCCTGTTGGGCCGGACTCCATCTTTTTCTCAGCCACAAATTCGAATTGACAGCTATAGCCTGAAACACGTCTTACTCACCTCTCTTTCCCCCACCCACCCGTTGTCTTGCTGCTTAAGTGAGCAGGCAGAGTTCAGTTTGCTAAAAAGCTTTTTAGGTAATCCCTTTTTCTATTCTAAGCCTATCTGCCAGGGGAAATGACTTCCGAAAACCAACTGCTAGACCCAGCGAGACATGATGGTTTACCAATTAACGCCCATCTCCTAACCTGGATAAGACAATTTTCAACATCCTGCCCCATACCAAATCCCATCATGTGCCCACCTGGTTTCAGTCACGTCCACAACTCTACTTGATCACCCAAAAACATATATAAACAGCCAAGCCAAAATATGCATTTGATTTGGATCCATTCAGATCACACTACGCGCCTGTCGTGTTTCCCTGTCTGCTTCTACCCTCACCAAGACAAATATATTATGTACAACAGTGGTCCCCAATCCCCAGTCCAGGGACCAGTACCGGTCCGTGCATCAGTCGGTACCGGGCTGCGGCTCCTCCTCGTCCTCCACCCCGGCTGCTGCCTCAGGGCCTGCCCTGCCACTCTGCCTCCGGCTCATCTTTAGCACTCTCTGCCAGCCGCCATGGCTGGGGCGCCACCTTAGCGTGGCACTGCGCGGCTGCTGCTGGCAGCGCCCCCCAGCGGGTGCCAGTGGGAAAGTAAGTGGAGGGGCGCCAGCGGGAAAGTAAGTGGAGCAGGGGCTCAGGCAGCGGCAGTGACGTCCCTCAGCAAAAGACTACCCTCCAAGGGCTCAGTAAATTTGTCAAGTGTTGACCGGTCCCCAGTGATAAAAAAGTTGGGGACCACTGATTTACAACACTTTCCCCACTTTATTTTCCTACCCGCTCGAATGCTACTGTGCTAGATATATTTTTGCCTATTTCTTTTTGTTATTTTCCATCCAATAAAAATTGTTATTATTTTACTATAAATACTGTTGTCTGCCTTGAGTTCTAAAGGGTGCAATCATAAACATTGGCAAATGATCCAATCGCTTCCCTTCTCTTTCTATACCACTTTGCTCATATCAAGTTGATAAGGAGAATAGGAGCTGTGCTCCAGTGAGAATGAAGTTACTCTCACTGCTGCATAGAAACCACACATATCTCTTTACACATCCATGAAGCACTCTCCATGTTCCTGAAAAAGTACTCTTGAAAATTGCTAAAGGCAAGGCAGAAACTACACAAACTCTGGAGAAGCTCATTGTCCATCCAGAGAAAATATAACACTAGTATCTATTTATCTCAGAGATTAGACCATTCTGCTTTAATGGCATAAGTTAAATCTGTTGTGTCTCAAACTTCATTTCTTACTCCGCCAAGTGTTGTCTGGGGGTCCTTGGCTGTGCCCTTTCTAGTCACTCAGATAGCAGATAGGTAATTCTCTGCCTCCGTTTCTAATCCCAGTCCTTGTCTGCTTCATCTGGTGTAAATTTGGATTCAAAGTTCTTTCTGAAGTTTTTTCAAGAAAATCTGAGAAAAGATCAACCAATGGCACCATGTTGTCCAATGCCAGGCCAAGCAGATACAGCCACAGGACACCCATTAATCATTAACAGATTCTAAAGCAATCACCATGCCAAGTCAGAGGAAGAATCAATTCCAGTGACAATTAAAGTATCTAGACATCAAGTGTGAAAGACCAGCAATTGATAGATGCTCTGATGCAAGATAACAAAGGTCCTTTGTTCTAGCAGGGAGACAACAAATCTCAATTCAGAAACTAGATTTTGACCAGAAGAAATACAATTGCTCTCAATAGCTATTATTAATATACACAGAAATTACCCTAGTCACCTGACCTCTTTCCCTTTGGGAAAAAAAATGTTTCACAATGACCAAAGCAATTAAGAGATGATAATGATTGTCGTAACTTTTATCTCCAGCTTGGTGTTCAGGAAGATGAGAATCTGAGGAAACTGCAACTTTAATGCCATTCTTTAATATAATCAAAGCAAAATTAAAGCAGTCCTGATTCATTGTGAGAGACGAAATGAAATTGCCCTCATACCACAAACACTTTGTTTTGCCAGCACTCCTCACATTGTACATTGTCAGGGAAATCTCTTTTGTTTGAGGCCTTTTCCTCATCCTTCCCTCCTTCCCTTTGTTGTTTTCTGCATTGTCTGTTTTAAATTATAAACTCACTGGAGTAGAGCCCTGTCTTCCCCCCCTCACTTTTAAATTCTGCAAGGTGCCATCTCTTCTGCTCATGCTGTTATTTATTTATCAAGATTTTATTATTGTTATCACAGATTCAGTACAGCGAAGAAATTTAGAGATATGTCAAGATTTTTAACAACCTCTACCAAACAGATTGCTGTACTACAGCCATGCTTTTTATTTAAAAAATGGTCAAGGGTATTAAAAAAAAAAGAAATCTTGCAGATTTTAGGTTTTGTCCCCTGGTATGAGAAAGGTGACCTCTCTTTGTATAGAGAGAACTGAAGTAAGAAGACCACATGCTTGTTCTTGTGTAATTCACACCCTCTGTAATGATATTGCTGATCTAATCGTCTTCTTTTTGTATGTGGTGGGTCAATAGATGGAATTAAAAGAAATGAACAGATTTTACTGTCATTTCCTCTACAAACTTTGTCAGGACTTATCTTTACCAAGCTTTTTTTTTTAAGTGTAGTGAAAAAAATCCATCTTTAACTATATTACTTACTACAGAAAACTCTATTCCACTAAAATCAAAATCGATTTATCTAGCATAGGTCAATTTTGACTTTTAATGAAATCCACTAGCACAGCAAGAACAGACAAACATTTCTGAAGTCTTTGTCCAAGACAACTGTTCTTGAAACTGCTCACACAGCACAGTTAACATCAATGATAACAACCAGTAAATGGAGAAAAGGGCTGAGGTAATTTCCCTCACAGTCCTAAATGGTTTGTGCCGACAGTGCAGACCACTGGCTCTTGTGACAAGGTAGTTGTTCTGGAGTCCATGCAGGAGATACAGAGATTGCTAAAGGTTTCTTTCAAAAACCCTCAGATGACAGGTTGCCACCTTGCGTGCTTCAAGAATGTACAAGGAGCAGGTTTGTGTTTTAGCTGCACTGACCTGACGTTTTGTAGCTTCATGGCAAGTGCTGAGCAAATATGCAACTGAATTCCAGATGTGATTTATAGTCTCCCAGCAAAAAATTATACCCATTCATTTCTTTAAACTGAAATCAGTTTTCTTTTAGAGTTTTTGAGACCTGATTGCTGTTTGGATCATTTTCCCCTGGTAGCAGAACTATAGAAAACTTGTAAAATCCTCAAAATTATACTCAAAACAGCAAAATCTACTACCTGTTCAGGCTGAGTGCCACAAACACACAGCAACTGTTTGTCCCTGAGCCTTTCTATCACAATCCTGACCCTCTGCAATGAGATTCTAGCAGGACTACGTATGATTTCTTCTTTTCAGGCACTTGAATGCAGGAAATGGCCTAATAATGAATCAGACCTTTGGTATATCGAGGTCAGTAATGTCTACTTTGACTGGCAATGGTTTTCCAGAGTTTCAGGCCTGTCTACCTTTTAACCAAAAATGCTAAGGATTGATCCTGGGACCTTCTACATGCAGCGCAGATGTTCTACAAGTAGACCATGGACTTCCGAAAGGAAATCAACACCATTCTCTGTCAGCAAGTGTTTTTGTTGAGGTGGGTGGTGAGAGGCCAGGGCTGGCCAGAGCACTTTTTCTGTCCACTCTCCTTCCCCGACTCTGTAGTGTAACAAGAAGCTGCTGACTACCCTCCTCACATTATCATCCTGACATGGATGTGCAGCCCACTTTCCTCATCCCTCACCAGCCTTGTGGTGAGGCAAGACATGGAGTCGGTGAGCTAAGATGGCATGGCCACCTCACCCAACAGCTTTACAGACACTGGGGCAGCATCCACCCCACCACAAACTAAAAGCCAGTTTGGTGTAGTGGTTAGGAGTGTGGACTTCTAATCTGGCATGCCAGGTTCGATTCTGCGCTCCCCCACATGCATCCAGCTGGGTGACCTTGGGCTTGCCACAGCACTGATAAAACTGTTCTGGCTGAGCAGTGATATCAGGGCTCTCTCAGCCTCACCCACCCCACAGGGTGTCTGTTGTGGGGAGAGGAAAGGGAAGGCGACTGTAAGCCGCTTTGAGCCTCCTTCGGGTAGGGAAAAGCGGCATATAAGAACCAACTCTTCTTCTTCAGGCCCCACCTTATGCGAGGACATTACGAGAAACCACCACCACCACCCCCTCATCCTCTTGTGTGGTGGACAGAGAGTAAGGGAAGGAGGAAGCAAGACACATCTGCCCCCATGATAGGTGGGAGAAAAAGAGCAGTCTTGTCATGGAGGTCCACTGATTCAGGAGGAGGGCATTTGCCATGGCCAGTGTGGACACTAGAGATAGCTGGGGATCATAATGTACTGCCCAGAAATTGAACATGATCATGGGGCCTACTGTGGTGGTTTGGGCTGAGTTCCTGTGGAATTTGTTGTTCGTATAATGTTGTTTTATGTTTCTTCTAGGAGCTAGACTGCTACAGACAAATGAGTGATCGGTGGTTTAAGTGGCTCTGGAAAGCATCACTGAGTCACAGACAACTCTTGGTGATCCTGTAGGGTTTTCAAGGCAAGAGACAAGCAGAAGTGGTTTGCCATTGCCTGCCTCTGAGTAGTAAACCTGGACTCCCTAATCAGTATTAACCCTGCTTAGTTTCTGAGATCTGAGAATATCAGGCTAGCCTGAGCTATCCATGTCAGGGGAAATGTTTAAAATACATTAAAAATAAAAGTCATGTGAAGTAAATTAAAAAGTTTAAAGTGTTCAGTCTACCTTCCTATGGCAGGAAACAAAAGAAATAAGGCACAAAGGCCATTATAGCTCATCAAAACAAAGTATGTTCTTCCAAATAACAAAGTCTGATGGCAGAATGAAACTGCTGGTTATAGTTGTTCCCCTAACAGTGGACAGGAAATGCTCTAGGGTGGTGTCAAGGTTTTAGCACAAGCAAAGAACACTTTGATTCTTCTTATCAACACAGAGATGGGCTCACACTGCCAAATCCATGTTTGCAATAAGTATCATCAATTGGGTTCTGAGCTTATACAGGGCCACCGTTTGTTGCCGCTATTTGTAAGGACATGCTGCAGGAGAGGATGCATAAAATAACAAGGGTACCAGGCCTTATAAATGTGTGTACAGCACACTCCCCTCACTTTTCACCAGATCTATACACATTTTACAATAAACTCCTGTAGGTGGGTATGACAGACAAGAGGATGTCCTGCCCTGAAGAGTAGAACAACTACTCAGCTGTTTTACACCTGAGCCTGGGAAACCAGGGAGACCAGGCAAGAAACCACATGGAAATTCAAATAAATGATCAATCAATAATGCTACCGCATCCAGGGCAGCCAATATGACAGCAATAGGAAACCAGGGTGCTGGTAAGAAGTGGACTACTGGCCGAGAAATTAAACTTATGACACCAAAATCAGAAATTCACGAACATACGAACTGGACCTCATGTTGGATAGAAAGAAATCATAGCTATGGAGTTGTCAAAATGCAAAATTTCAATTGCCAGACTACCTGAACTGTGCCTCACTGGATCTGGAATTCTGACCATCAAAACACCAATGATTGATGAAACAATGATGCTATTTTACTCCTGGGGAGAAAACTGAGAAGCTGGAATTGGCTTCATGGTGTCATGAACCCCGATTCATGCCATCCAGGGCTCCATCCGTTGCTGCATTTTTTCACACTTCTCTGTTCTTCCCAGCCGGCTCTGGCCAAGGCCGTAAAGCAATAAACCTGTCCTCTGGGATCCTCACTCCCTTCCTTTCCCAGCGGGAGAGGCTCCATGCGAATGTATCAATCTTACTGTAAGTGTCCTTGCGGAGACAACTCAAAGTCTCAACAAAGTGCCAACCGCTTGATAAGATTCCGGGCCATCTGGCGGCTTGGGAACCGATTCTCTTCTGTTTACTTTCTGCTCTCCCGCCGAAATACCTTCGGCCCCCTCCCCTATTTGGTGAGCCCTATAACTACCCCACTTGTTCCCCTCACACTTTGTTATTATCAAGATCTTTGCTTAGGAAGATCTTGGCATGCTCTAGCGTTCTGTCGACTTTTGAAATTTGCAACCGACTGTTGGATTTCGAATGCGCTTTTACCTGGGGCTCCACGGGCTGGGCTCAGCCTGATTCCTGACACATGGTAGACAGACAGGCTGCTAGGAGCGTAACTGTCTTCCAACCAATATCAGATCACCAGGCAGTCCTCACCATCAATGGTACAATCAAGACCTACATCTTGTCCACTTATGCTCCTACTGAAACCAGCACAGATGCAGCTAAGGACAACTTTTATGTCCAGTTCCAAGATGCACTTGATTCAATCCCACAGACAGATTTGACTATTCTGGCTAGAGATTTCAATGTCCATATTGGTACTGACAGGTCCGGTGGGGCGGAAATAATGGGCAAATTTGGCCATGGGAAAATAAATGACAATGGACTGCACCTCATGTCTTTTGCCACATCAAATTATTTTATCATTTGGAACAACCACTTTCAACATCCTGCAAAACACCAACATGGAGAAATCCATCAGGCAAGGACTCAGCAATACAGGACTATATCCCGGTCAACTCTAGGTTCCGTTCATCACTCAAAGATGTCTGGGCCAAGAGAGGATCTGACTGTGGATCTGATCATTACCTTGTATGAGCCAAAGTACAACTGTGACTACAATGAGCAGTGCAGCAAGGCACATACAGCAGCCAAAACGAATTGGACATGCCTGGGAAAACAGGCAATCAGACAAAATTTTCAAATTGCTTCACCAAATAAATTTTCCCTTCTTGAACAATCAGATGATGTGGATATAGATGAAAAGGAGCTCACCGAAACTATCCTAGAATGTGCCCCCTCTTTATGTCCACCTGTCAAATGCCGAACACAACTATGGATTTCAGATGAATGTATAAACCGCGTAGAAAAAGTTAAGTGAGTCAAACATGTTGACTTTGAGCAGTACTGATGACTGAACAAAGAGGTTAGACAGAAGATGAAAGAGGAGCGAGATGCCTACTGGAACAATATTGCAGCAGACCTGGAAGAAGCTGGATCCAGGCATGAATAGAAAACCCTGTATTAGGCCCTCAAAGTGGTAAAATTAAGTTGACAAATGATAATATTAAGAAAGAGGTGCTTTTGTGATCTACTACCAAATACCTGCAACGATGGAAAGAATTCTTTAACCAGCAATACAACTATGATGCACCTCAGGGACCACCACCAGAACCACCACTTATTGACTTGCCAGAAAATATATTCATCAGCAGTGAGCCAATTATCAATGAACTAAAAAAGTGCAATAAAATCACTGAAGAAGTTATTGCTGAAATGATTAAAGCTGGGGGAGACATTCTGCTACAGCAGCTCCACACCCACTTAACACGAATATAGCACATTCCATCAACATGGAATAAAGCCATCATGGTGCCAATCCTGAAGGAAGGTGACAACTGAGAATTTAAGAATTATTGTTGCATCAGCCTCTTGTCAGTTATTAGCAAAGTGGTCATGAAGATCATACAATCAAGTCTACGGGAATATCATGAACAGACTAGTAGAGAGCAGCAAGCAAGATTTAGACCACATCGGGGTTTTAATTTTCACCATCTGTCAGCTAGCAGAGGAAATAATTAGGTGCGGAAAGAGAATTGTCATTGTCTTTTTAAATTTCAAATCCGCTTTTGACTGTGTCCAATGGCCTTCTCTGTGGAAGGTACTAGAAAGTGAAAATGTGCCCAAAAAAGAATCACAGTCCTCCAAACAGCATAAGATGGTTTAACGAGCCAAGTGTGAATTCGAAATGAGCTATCAGAGGAGTTCACCATCCAGACTGGAGTGTGGTGTGGAGATCAGTCTGGCCAAAACAACTTCCTGACAGATCTAATTGCTTGCAGATGATAGTGCCGTATTTGCCAATACAGATGCAGATGCTACTAACATCCTCTCTGATACTGCCTGCACTACCCAATCTTACGGCTTAAAAATAAATGTGGACAAAACCGAAGTCATAATCACAGGTGGATCACCAACAAATGTATTCCTCAATGGAGCCCAAATTAAGCAAGGGAAAGAATTTAAATACTTAGGCTCATTAGTGCAAGAACAGAAAGTGTCATCTACCACTGAAGCCCACAATAGGATTGGCCAAGTAACATCAGCATTTGCTACAATCCAATGGTGCCTCTGGAAGAAGACAAACATCTCTCTGAAGACCAAAGTTCATCTCTTCCGGACGCTAACCCTGCCAATCCTCCTATACGGATCAGAGACATGGACCTTACTAAAACCTGACAGAAAGACCTTCCAAATGAGATGCCTGCAGCAGATTCTGGGTGTCTCTTTATGCAATCATAATCAAAATGAGACAGTTTGGACAAAATGTGACAACCAGCCAAAAATTAAAGAATAAATCCAAAAGGGCAGACTGTAATGGTTTGGCCATGTCTGCAGAATGAACACCAGTAGACTGCCTCCTAAACTCCTGTGGCAAGAACGACCAACTGAATGGAAAATCCAGTGACTGGCACCAAAGAAAACATGGCTTAAATAGATCGAGGAAGACCTTAGAAACTAGTGATTGAGTATCCACATGGCCAAAACTACTCCCACCAATCGCCAAGACTGGAAACATATTATGAACAAAGCAAAAAAACCCAGCAGCACCTACAGCAGCATATTGGCTGAGAGGACAACCTGCTCCATCAATCACCAGCTAAAGGATAAAAAGAATAAAAGAAAGAAGACACCTGAGCATATGGGAGTGCTGCTCCAGCAACCAATCAGGTTGGAATCATGAAGGGAAGCACAGCAGCTGTCAGTTTTGAGGTCTGCCTCAGCAAGACAACAGCCATTTTGAAGGGTAGGTTAGCTTGGTAGTCTAGCAGAATTTTATTTCTGAAAAAGGAGGTGGTGGGTTCTCCTTTTTTGGAAATTTTTAAACAGAGGTTGAATAGCCATGTGACTGAGAGGCTGATTCTGTGAGGGCTGAAGGGGGTGGCAGGTTGGGATGTGAGTGTCTTGCATAGTGCAGGGGGTTGGACTAGATGACCCATGAGATCCCTTCCTACTCTATTATTCTATGATGCTATGATTCTAGGACAGAGTATCCAGTTGTGAGGCCTGTCTCTGGTGATGAGCAGACCTCGTTGCACTTAATCTCACTCTTGGGAAGGGACAGGCTCGTGTGGGTAGAATCCTGTGTGTCTATGAGGACTTATCACATAATTTGTACATAAATAAATCTTCTTTGTTGTTGGCCACTATGTGAGACAGGATGCTGGACTTGGTGGACCATTGATCTGATCCAACAGGGCTCTTCTTATGCTCTTATGTCTTGTGAACTTCATACTTTAGTAATCTCTATGCCCATGGTGGCGAACCTATGGCATGTGTGCCAGAGGCAACACTCATAGCCCTCTCTATGACTGCATGTGCACGGTCACCCCAGCACAGAGTTCACTGAATCAGCCTGAACAAGGTCTGGCTTCCTGGCACCCAGAGGATGGGGAGGACTCTTCCCCTGTGTTCCCTGGCTTGGGAAGCAATTGGCTGGCTTGGGTCCTTCAGCTGGGCTGGCATCTGCACGCATCGATGGGAGCAGGAAGGCTGTGCCAAACGGAGCCCAGGGAGAGCAGAGCAGGGACAGACGACGCCACACACCACTGCCCGCACGCACACCTAGCCTCACCGCCTCCCGTCAATGGAGCAAAGGTGAAAAAGGAAGGGAGGGAAGGGAAAGGTATGGGGAAAAGGTGAGGAACAAAACCTAAAAATAAATGACCCAACAACAATGGGCTGTGTTATTGTGTTTCTCTTTTTTAATACAAAAGATGTTAATGTGTGAGTTGTTTTTTATAAACGAAAACTTCAATATTCGGGTTAAATTGCTGTGTTGGCACTTTGCGATAAATAAGTGGGTTTTGGGTTGCAGTCTGGGCACTCGGTCTCTAAAAGGTTCGCCATCATTGCTGTATGCTGTTCACAAAACGTACTTCACAGCAGCAACCCAACACCTTTAAACTTGCTACCATAAGAACATCTTATAACTGAGGGGAAAGTTCATATTTCAAAACCAACAATTCCTCAAAATTATAAGTGGATGTGTGTAGAACTCTCCAGTTTAAAGGGCCTGCCCAGTGGGAGTGGTATTTGCCCCTGCAAATCCATCCATCCTACCATACATATTTGCAGTGGATATCTAAAAAGGGCTAAACCTTTTCAATCACACTACATTCCCCCCCCAGTAAGTGTATTCCTAAGAGCCTCTTGTGGCGCAGAGTGGTAAGGCAGCAGACATGCAGTCTGAAGCTCTGCCCATGAGGCTGGGAGTTCAATCCCAGCAGCCCGCTCAAGGTTGACTCAGCCTTCCATCCTTCCGAAGTCAGTAAAATGAGTACCCAGCTTGCTGGGGGGTAAACGGTCATGACTGGGGAAGGCACTGGCAAACCACACCGTATTGAGTCTGCCATGAAAACGCTAGAGGGCGTCACCCCAATGGTCAGACATGACCTGGTGCTTGCACAGGGGATACCTTTACCTTTTAAGTGTATTCCTACTTCCCATTTTCTAATATTTTAAATCTCACTCTGTTTTCCTTTCCACGGTTTTGTTTACTTTGTCTTTGTTAGAGAAAATTTTAGGTTATGCAGTTTGAAATAAACAACAGAGGCCTTAAGCTTTACAGCTCAGAGTAAACAATATACAGACAATAGAAATTTCCTGAGACAGGGGACAAGTTGGCCATTAGCTTTTTTAGTTTAAACCAGAAGAAAAAGGGAAGTTAATCTTTAGCTTACAAGAACCATAGACAAATGCAACTTCAGCTTTAAAAGTTTCATGCTTGCTGGTTGAACATAGCAAAGGGAGGGGTGAAACTTAGAGCACAAATGTATACATCATTTCAGGGAAATGAGGGGCTATCAGGGAAACTGAAACTTAAGATTGTAACGGGATAGGTGGAAGAGTGTGAACCCATGGGTCAACTGACCAATGGGGCAGTATTAGGTGGGGCACGGCTGTCTTAAAATTGAGCTATGCTGCGCCACAGACTTGGAAGATCTTTGGGTGTGATCCTAAGGCATCTTCCCATGATTTACAAACCATGAAATAAATCTGCTTATTGCTTTCATAATCTTCCTTGTCAGTGGCATTCATTTGCAGGCCCGAGTTTGTCCGTGACATCTTCTTTAATGTTCTTTGTCATTTCCTCTTCTCCTCTAAGGGCACTCTTTTTTTCTTCCCCCTTGATTCCTAACTCCCACATGCCATCCACATTGTTCTGCCTGTAAAACAAACAACATGCATGTTTCCTGGGCAACGACTTCCTTTTCTCTAAGGCCAAGGCTCATTTGAGTTGAATGCCACCAACACTTAGATGAGGAAATCAAAAAGAATTGATCCTTCTTCCAGTCACTAACAAAATGGAGTGAACAAAATAGATAGCAAAAACTGGAAATCAATTAATGCAAAACCGCAGCACAGAAATGACCAAAAGGGATTATCAGGTCAAATACTATTTTTGTTCATCCGACTGGAAAAAGAGGTGTTTCTCCAAGCCAGACAGACCACTGTTCATATCTAGTGGCTGCTGGATACTTTACCGTCATCCAGAACCTCATGAAAAACAAGATGTTTATCAAGCCCCTGCTGAACTGCCATGCATGGCTGGCTCACTACATTAAGTCTGGTGCATCGTAGGTTGTTCATACCTGCATTACATTTTTATCAGTTCAGAAACATTCAAACTGAATTCAAAACCAGGACTTCTGAACAACTGCTGGGGATAAAGCAAAGCAGCTCTTAGAAACCCATCAGGTAACAAGGAGCCAAGCCAAAGCAGGTCCTAAACATTATTCAGATCACAGTCTTATTAACAGGTCATAGCAACCGTCCTCCAAAGGCACCTACCACCTTAACCTGCACTGACTGGTAAGTTTCTGGGGGGAAAGTTTTCACTTTATGTCTCATTCTGTGAAGCACGCACTTTTAAATGTGTCAACAAAGGTCCTGCAAATCATAAAGAAGAAAATTCAGTGGCCACGGCTGCTAAATGAACAGTGGGTAGCAACCTCAGATTTAATTAAAAGTTTACATTATTGCAGCTCCTAATGACATTTGTCCTAATTGAATAAATTCATTTGGTTGCATTCTGCCCCAAACTAACAAGACTTTGCCCACTTGCTCTTCTAAGATTCCAGACACCTACAAAGTGGTTTGCTCACTTCATTAAAATCATTGCTTGTTTACTCATTTCACCACCGTCACTTGATGAATCTAGGCATGGCATGGCATGGAGAGAGAGAGAGAGAGAGAGAGAGAGAGAGAGAGAGAGAGAGAGAGAACATTCCAGCCATCCAAATTTTCTAAGGGACAAGACAGATTTACAAAATGATAGGAGACCCTCAACAGAGACAGAAATAATGCATACAGCTGTAGTAGCAGAAAGGAAAATATATACTTTGATTTGTAGCTGTTTTGCTGGACAGAAGAGTAGGGATGTAAGGGAAAAATAGGAACATTTGTAGGAATGGATGGGCCTTGGACAGGATACGCTTTGGACTATCGCTGGGTGTGGCAAAGGCAGAACTGAAGGATTTTAATGGATAGATGTACCAGAAGACTCATTGGTTGGGATGGCAGATGAGAGGGGACATCTATATGGTATCCTCATCATTGGTACCCTACTGTCTAGGTCTGGGCCTCTCATGAAATCCTGCATGAGCAAGATGGTGTTCAGTGTAATCATGACAGTACTCATATATGGGCAAATGTACCAGTACATTCCGTAGATCTTAATCCTGATTCCTTTATTTCTGTACTTTAGTATCCTGAATTGTCACTGAGGAGGAAAACAAAGAAAGAATAGCCACTAACCAGTGGCATGGAGCAATTTTAATATCGGAGCTGCCCTGCAATGCCTTTCCGAATCTACCCAATCCGCAAGTCCATTCTGCCTCTCCATGAGTTATGGAGATTCCAAAAAGCTATGCAATTGCAGAGTCCTCACTATCTTAACAGGATTTGTGCATTCAGACACATAGCAGACTAGGGTTTTGTCTCTCGTTCCGCAAACTTTAGATTTCAGCAACACATGAAAAAGGACTTCTGAAAGTTCCTTATCTTTAAAAATGTCCTCAAGTCATTCAAAAAACAACAACAACATAAGAAGGGGAGTTGGAAAACAGGAGCACAAATAGAAGCAGAAAGCTCATGTTCAGACCTACAGACTAGTCAATTAATCTTTTATACCTCAGCCTTAGAACATATTCTGAGTTCCAATTATACAGTTACAAGGCCTTTGCCACAACTCTGTCCCAAAGAAATGAACTAGACTTACTTCTGTCATTAATGATTGATAGATGTTTTGAGAGCTCAATTTTCAGACCTCAGCTGCAAAGATATTACTAGAAAACATAGCTATTAAGTGAAACAAATGTCGTGCCAACTTAAATGTGTCCACACATTAATACATACAGAGCAGTGGCATTTGCCTTGACCCAACAAGCTTGTGGTCTCATGTTCTTAGGAAACAAGATGAGCCGCTTGGGATGGCATTCATTTGATAGATTAAACAGAGGACGGCAAGGTGGTGGTAGGTGGGGGGGGGGGATTATTCCGGATTTTATTTTGTTGGTTTTAAATTATGTTTTTAATATCTTACTGGATTGCCCCTTGTTTACTGTCCAGCGAAGGCATGTTATACCTTTTATACTGAAATGGAGAAACCATTCAAAAGACCTGATCTGCCAGTTTTTACCGAGTGATAAAGATGCTGATGTCACTTTTATTGTGGCTGAATTTCTGTCTTCAGTTTTTAAATCCAAACTGATTGATGTATCTTGACTATCTCTGCTTATCTTGCTAATCTGCTTTATGCCAATAAAGGTATTGTGTGTGTTTATAATTTGTAAGCTTCAGCACTGGCTGAAGTACCAGAAGGTACAGGCTTTCTCTTTCAAGAACTGATCAGATCTGTTGTGCCTCCACATGTGCACACCTGTATATGTTAAAAATAAAAGAAATACTACAGACACCGTAAGATTTATAGGATTCTTTGTCTCCTTCCAAGAGAACCAACCCAGGTAAACTCTAGCCCCTAGAACCTCTACCACTCCAAGATGTGGGGGGAGCATAAAATTATTACAAGCATGTCCCAGGGTTACCCAAAGGAGGCAGTTTCCACTGAGTTTGTGGGAATTAGCTTGGCGACAGAGTGAGAGTGCATCTATGACATATGTATATATGCATATGGGGATTCTCTCTATGAGAGCTCTCCTAAATAAACAGGCTGTAATTTATGGAAAGCTTTTCATTGGAACAGAAAGACAACAAGATAAAGCCAGTATTGAGGAGTTTTTTCTGGCTTTTAAAGCTATAAATAGCCCTTCAGTGGCAGGAGGGGTCCAACTGCTAACCCCAGGGGCAAAAGACATCAAACAATACTCATAATAATCCAAGTCCCAGTCCTTGAACTCTGCAAAGTTTCGTTTGAGCACTAATGCCAATAATAATCAAGTGAGAAGGAATTAAGTGTAACACTTCATATACGCTCCTGATTAACAGGAGGAAAGATAAATATTGACTGTGTTTCAGCACAGACTGGCCTATGCCTACAGGTTTTATTCCTGCAGAACTATATCTGTTTTAAATTGCAGCGGCAAAACTCAGCGGCCCCGTTCCCATGCCATTTTCAAAAACAACAACAGTCCATTGGTGTCCTAATTTGCAGTCAACAGCCATTTATGGATGCAATTAACGAAAGGTCAGCTGCAGCCAAACCCAATACACAACAGTTCAGATTTTCGCCTTCCTTCAGTGTTAGAAGGACTCCCTGTCACTTAGCTGGGGGAATGCAGCAGCTGAGCTCTGGCCCCGGTTTGCTTCTAATTCTGCTCGTTACAGAGTCCTTGCAATTAATACTGCCCTGATAGGAGCAAAAGCTAAAAGCACATCAGCAGCTCTTTCCTTAACAACCAAGCCTTTGGGGCACAGATCCTTTATGTTGCTTAATTTGAGGAGACTCACTAGGAGTCTAAGATGAAGTTGAAACTACGGACAGCATTACTGTCAGTATCTTCATGTTCTGCCATGGGTGTAGTCACAGTACATCAGTATGGCAAAGTGAGGCAGAAGTCTGTGCCTTGAGGCCAGCATGAAGTATAAACATGCCTAAGAAAGTTAGGAAATTCGTGCAAACAAAAAGCACCATTTTGTCTTTTATTCTAATGTATTCTTGGTATAAGCGATATTGTACTCACAATCCTAAAAGATTTTTTTTTAAAGAAAAGGCTCAGTGTGTACTTGGGGTTGCCAGGTCCCCACGGTCACTGCTGGAGAATGAGGGGCTGGATGCCAGATCCAAGCTGGGAAACCGCTGGAGATTTGGGAATGGAGCCTGGGGAGGACAGGGGCTCAGTGGGGCACAAGGCCCTCCATAGCACCCCTTTTCTCCAGGGGAACCGATCTCAGTAGCCTGGAAATGAGCTGTAATTCCAGGCCCCCCCCCCCTTGGAGCCTGATATCCCTAGTGCATATATATATGGGTGAACTGGAGATCCCAATATGCATTCATGATTGTGACGATGAACCCAAAGCAGTCAAAGCAAACAGGAATGGTGTCATAAGTAGCCCAAGATATTGAATAGAGGGTGTTAGGAAGGGTTTTTTTTTTAGTTGTGCCACAGCCACGCAGGAGCTTAAGTTGCTCTAGAAAATTAATCAGACTCACAGCTTGGTATGCTTGCAAGTCTACAAAAGGTAATCATTTGCAATGACTCCATAGTGTTCTCTTTGCATGACACACCTGTTCCATTTGTTTCTGCATTGAGGATATCCTATTCAAATCCTCTCCCCCTCTTTCTCAAGGTACCCTGCCTTGCACAGCAGAGACCTGCTTTTCTTGTTACAATTTCTGTACAATAGTGTTTGAATGCCCAGAGCTGTAGCATATGGAGATTACAGAAGCCACCCCTCCTGCACCTCCTCTACCCCCCGTGCTGTGGTCCTGGCTACATCGAGCGGGAACGGCCGCTTCAGCCACCAAAGAGCCCAGCCCATACTTTTTAGTGATGATAGAGATGATTAGTGATAATTGTTGGAATGGAATAAATCAGCAACACACCACAAACTCCCTTAAAATGAAGGCCAAATCAAACGGCGAATAACACTCAGCCGGAACGCAATGTTAAGCATGAACCAAATATGGAAAAGTAAATATTAATACAAAATCATGGCTAGCCAACGCCATTGTCTCCCCCATAACAAGCTATGGATGCAAAAGCTGGACCCTAAAGAAAAAAGACAGGGGGAAAAAAGATGCTTTCGAATTATGGTGTTGGAGACGAATACTGCGAATACCATGGTTTGACTATGTTTTTATATGCTATTATAGGTTTTCTGAAATTTGAAATTTTGAGTACCATTTTGAGTGCCAAAGTTACCAACAAGACAGTTTTAGAGAGGAGCAAACCCAGAAGGCAGGATATTATGGCTAAAGCTCACTTACTTTGGACACATCATGCGATCAAACTCATTAGGAAAATCATTAATGCTCAGCATGGTCAGCGGCAAAAGGAAACGTGGTCACCAAAGGATCCGCTGGCTCAACACAATCAAACCGATACAGGAGATGACCATGACCCAAGTAAAAGAAGCGGACATTGACAGAGACACATGGCGGAAACTTTCCTATAGAATCGTCGAGGGTCGGACACGACTGAACAGATGACATCATCATTATCAAGGTCATCATGACTATTGATTTGCATTCCTGAATAAGCTGTCTCAGATCAAAAATCATTAAAAAAGCATTCATGTTACCACAAACAGAGTGCTTTTTAAAGGAGTCCATCCAAACACTCTGTTGCAATTCATCAAGTATGAGTTTGCATTTGAGATGCAATCAAGTGATGTCTCATGCATGTAGCAGCTGATCCTAAATTACATAACCAATTCTAGTATTGCATGGTCCTATAAAATCAGCACCATGCCATGGTTTGTAGTTCTTATTCTGGCACCTTTCTCTGCACAATTCCTTGCTGCTTCAGTAATTCTTAGGATGAGGCTTTTTAAACATCAGTTTATAATTGAAATATCTGTTGTAATCTCAAGAGAATAAGGTTCAGTTCTCCTCACATCCCAATTAAATTTGAACATCTCTTGGCTTTGCAGTGATAGGCACCGAAGAGGTGATTTTGTTTGTGACGCGGACTTTGTCAGAGTCAGCATTTGTGTCATCCACAAACCGCACTCAGCCTGCGGAAGGTCTTCAGTGAGCTCTCTGGCACTCTGTCAGAAGCAAGCATTTTAATGAGTTGCCAGGGATTACAGTCATGGAGAAAACAAGAGAAAAAATACAATAGTATTCTTCAGAGTGCACTAAAACTCTACAGTAATAAGAATATTTGAGGATTGCCACCTCTTCCCTGTTTCCCCTGCACACAAAAAAATCATATATCCAATCAAAAGATGTCAAAGAAGTTTCTCCTTGCTCATAAATTTAGTGCCTTCAAAAGTTTTTCGAAAGATATTCTGCAGTCCCAAGTAACAGCATGGGATACTATCTACACTTCATCAAAATGTACCTTCCAGTTTATTTTGTACACCTAAGCAACAAAATATAAGACCATCTATTACTGAGTTTTCAGGTCTAATAATTTCAAGATGGTTCACAGGTTAGAAATTTCATTTCTGTGCCAGTTCTAGTCACAAACCGAGCATGATTGTATAGATGAGGTTTGGAGAGAAATCAGAGCGCCTCTGTAAGAGTCTATAGCATGGATAGTTAACCTGTGGTCCTCCAGATGTCCATGGACTACAATTCCCATGAGCCCCTGCCAGCAAATGCTGGATTCAACTTCTACAGGAAAGCATGGGCTTACTAGTCTACAAAAGGTAATGATACACAATGGATAATCAGTTACCAACTCCTACTGAGGCCAGGCAAGAGTGGCCCTTACCCTGTGTAAGATAAGTGGGAGCTGCTGGAAGATAGTGGTCCAAGCCACTATCACCAGTGACCCCATTGCACAAGCCCCAGATGGGATGGGTGAGAGCAGCAAACCTGGCTGACTGAAACCCGGGATAGTGCAGGCCCCAACAGCATCAGGAAGAACCTGCTGTTCCCCCCACCCCTTCTTAACAACCAGACCCCTCCTCACATTGACAGGAAACACCCTCCAACAATAGCGTGTGCACCTCACCTTTATATTACTCTGCAGTCACCTCACCATGGTGGAAATGCACAAATGCATACAAAAGGAAAGGGGAAACAAACCCAAGACCAAACTATGCTGAAATTGCCAAGAGGGTCAAGTTATTTCAAATAAAATCAAATATCTATTATATGGTGGTGTTTTTTAGGTGCGAAGTCATGTCCTACTCATCGCAACCCCATGGACAATGATCCTCCAGGCCTTCCTGTCCTCTGCCATTCCCCAGAGTCCATTTAAGTTTGCACCGACTGCTTCAGTGACTCCATTCAGCCACCTCATTCTCTGTCGTCCCCTTCTTCTTTTGCCCTCAATCGTTCCCAGCATTATATGGTGTACACATGTGCAAAGTAAAAAAAAGAAACATTAAGCATCTGAATTTCAGACTGTATGTTGTACATAAGCAGCACAAATTCCTGTACAAAGTTGATGAGTTCTTCAAATGACCGATACAGGACCATACGTGTTTTAGCCTCACAGACCTTCCTCAGTGGTCAAAAATACACTAATTAAAAAGAACACACATTCAGAGAATATTATATATTAATCTCAACCAAGTGCTGCTTACTGCAAATTATTTTTAAAGAAACAAGCATCTGTTTAAATAGAAATTGACATCATTATACTGGGGAAAAATTTCACCCTTATTTTAATTTTTTTATTATAAAACAAACCATGGGTACCTCATAGTAACTCACACAAATATCTTCCATCTTTAAAATAAAAAACAACAACTGTATATTCTAAAGGTACAAATTAACAATAAAAACTGGAAACATTACGATCTATAAACAAACCCCACTTTCTTTCATTGGTTCCCCCCCACAGGTGATTATCGGCAGAGGTCAGCAATTGGGCATTAAAACTTGGAACGGAGGAGTTGAGGCACTGGGGTTAGGTAAAGGGGGTAATTGTTTGCCACCATTAATTGCTGTGATTGTACTGTACGTTGTTTGTAAGTATATTGTAAAGGTAAAGGTAAAGGTATCCCCTGTGCAAGCACCGAGTCACGTCTGACCCTTGGGGTGACGCCCTCTAGCGTTTTCATGGCAGACTCAATACGGGGTGGTTTGCCAGTGCCTTCCCCAGTCATTACCGTTTACCCCCCAGCAAGCTGGGTACTCATTTTACCGACCTCGGAAGGATGGACGGCTGAGTCAACCTTGAGCCGGCTGCTGGGATTGAACTCCCAACCTCAAGGGCAAAGCTTTCAGGCGGCTGCCTTACCACTCTGCGCCACAAGAGGCTCAAGTATATTGTAGGGGTTTTTTAAAAAAATGTAAACCGCTACAAGCCAGCCTGGCTGAGTGTGGTGGTATATAAATCAATTAATTAATTAAATTGCCAATACTTATATCCATTTAAGTGTGTGCTAGATGCCATGCTTTCCAAGAGCCGTCTGGATTCCTCCGGTGACATCATTATGGACCTGCAGGGGTTGCCTGGCCTCTGGCTTTTCTCTCCTCCACTCTAGGAATAGTGCCCATCTGTGGGTGAATGGCACACTTAAGAGTGTTACTAATCTCCTCAGCCCTTAAGTGCTTTTCCCCCCTCGCCTCACCTATAGAACCACATAAATCATGACTAACAGCCAAAGTTATCCAGTCCATTTTCCATCCTCTAATCTCAGAATCATCAAGAAGCCATTTGCACTTTTTGTCTGACTCAGGTAATGTAACCCAGGCTTTGTTTCTGTTCCTGGGAAATATCTCCAGAATCCACCCAGAGTAATCACAGGCATGATCTCTGTCCTGGGAAACCTATGAGAACCTGCCCAATGTTTTGTCCACACAAGACCATCACCTGCTTTGTAGGTTTCTTTATTACATACACACAATTTCATGAAGTACACTGTTTTAGAAATCATGTTTCCAAACCCTAGCCTAAGGATAAACATTTCCTATAAAAACTGGACACCTAGACAGTCTCTGTGTATGTGCTCCTTGGATGCCACCCATACACCGCCTGCTCTTGGAGGCTCTACACTCTGACTGTTTCCGCACAGAAGCACAAACCTCACACTCCCTCCTGCTTGCAAATGCGTGGTTGGAAGCCTCCTCACAGGAGACCCATCCTACATTTTCCCTCTGCCCCGTTGTGGATTTTTGCCTTCCAATAAGGCTGCAAGGAAAAACAAGCTGAACTTCTCCCCCTGCTCCTTGGCTTGTCAATCAGTCTGGAGCGCTACAGTTTGGAACGCCACAAGCTAAGTTTAGCTATTGTTAGTATGACCTTATACTCTGTCAAGAGATTCCTTAATAAGTTGAAGTTGGTCCTTAAATATAAAAATCATTGTCCCCTGAAAAAGCTGTAAGGCGAAACGCGTCGGGACTTGTGTGAAATTATAATAAAGAATTACTGAAGAGAGATGACTCTATATAAGTCCAATATGGATATTTTATTGCCATATTGGTTTCCCAGTGCATCTATATTTTTCTATATTTGTTTCTTCATAGAATAGAATCATCCAGTTGGAAGGGGCCGTACAGGCCATCTAGTCCAATCCCCTGCTCAACGCAGGATCAGCCTCCCAATTCATTATTTTTACCAATCACAACACAGCAATTCTCTTGTGGACTGAAACTTTCTTCTCTCCCCTGAGCCCCCAAATTAATTTATAAGGCACTTCCATGTAGCTATGTGGTAATGCCACAACACAGAAACATTTAAAATAAAAAATTAACACTTCTGCATTTCAATGGAGAAATGCCAGAATGATACAGCATTCCTGTGTTTTGGGATTTGTGGTGTTTCAATCTTTATTTATGTCTGGGTTGATTTGTGAGAGGGTGGAAATGGTAACTGGACCCCAAAGAGTGATTTTGTATAAACAGGGGGCTTAAAAACAAAGTGTATGGTTGCCTGCCTAATCGGGAGAAGGCTGCTTCATCACGTGCCCCCCATTCCCCATGCATTCCCCACCACCAGAAAACACAAATGGGACTGTGTTATGCCTGCCTAATTTCAAAAAGACTGTGGACACTTTACAGAAGATTTTATTTTACCTTTACATAGTGGCTTTGTGGTCCTGCACCATTTGTTTTTAATTCTCAGAGCAGAAAATGGAGAGGGGAGGGTGGGTGCAAGGGCAGAACAATGCTACAGAGACTATCGCATCTTTCCCCCTCCACACGGGCTTGCCCCTGGTTGCTCCCTGATGAAAAGCACAATAGGAGGTAGCAAATCCAGTTTTGTCGATTTCCATCATCTCAAGGCAAATCTGGCCAAAACTTGAGCCGGCACCTGGACAGTCTCGGAATGCAGATGACGTCATATGGCAGGGGCTCTAAAACCGATCAGCAACCAGAGGCTGTCTAGAAATGGTCTCTCTTCTAGAAGCCCTGGCCATCCCTTCCATGGACTTCTCCATGTCCTGAAGGTAGCGATACTTTACTTTCCCCTTATAATCCCCGAATGTCAACTTTTTCTTCTTTTGTGTTTGTGTGTGTTTAATTTGTGTGCAAGTCTGGTAATTTACTCCAGTCATTGTTTTCAATCTGGTCTGGTTCATTAAAAGTTTCTAAGGGTACATTCTGGTGTACACTGGTGGAAATCCCATTGTTACTTCTCATAGTAGCTAAATTCTCCAACGCAAGTCTAATTTGTGTTACACTGTTGAGGGAAGGGCTGTGGACAGTCATCCCCTCAAATATAGAGTCAGAGGTGGCTGTTCCAGTTGCTCATTTTCTTCTCTATGTAGAATCCGTCATTTGTTAGGCTCTGCGGGGAAGGGGATGTTTGAACTGCCCTCCCCCCACAGCCCTATACCTGATCCTGCAAAGAGAGGATCAGATGTCTGGTGGGCATTTAAATAGCTCTGGGCATTTAAATGCCTGGGAGTCAAATATTTTCTGCCAATACTGGTACAAGAAATAACAGATAATTCCAAGATTTTTCAGGTCCAATATAGTTGAACCTGAAAAATACCAGATTGTTTTTCCCCCACATACCTAGTCACAACACAGCCAGCTGTCACAATGCAGGTGTAACAGAGGATTTCTCTTTAAGATGTTCCTAGGCTGAAGGAAAGATAACCTAGAAAAGCTGGGTTGTTGTATTGTTGTATTTCATGCAGAAATACAGCAAAGTAGAGTTACCTCAGCAGGAGACCAACTTCTGTACCTGAAGAAATGTATACAAAAGCTCTTAAGCACACTTGATGTCTGCTGTGGTCTGTGGTTTCATGAAGATTAAATACTGAGCTACTACACTAAGAGCCATTTAAGCATTATTGCCCTGCCATGTTTGATTTCCTGAAAAAGCAGAGAGGAAAAGTGCACTCAAAAGAAATCTTAAGCGTTTGATTTAATTTTGAGAAATCAGGCTTCAGAAATCTATGACAGAGATGTAGGTAGGCAATTAATAAATAGCCCCCTTTTCAGATTCCACTATAAAATGGATGAACATCCACGAAGATAGGCATGCATACCCATTATATTGATAATAGTTGGTTTTTCAGCTATCTAAAGGGAAATTCTGCAGTTTCCAATCACCGCTTTGGGAGGGTGTTAAATGAAGGTATAAGCAGACTAACAAATAATGGGTTGGATCAAACAAGCCCTTCTGCCAATGGAAAAAGAAGAGATCCCCTCTCATTTAAAAAGAAAGCTATGATGGGCATCAAGGGTCTTGCATGTATAAAAGCCATGTGGGCTGAGGGGCTATACTATGGAGGGGAATTGAGCAAGAGTGAGTGATCCAATAATGCTCTGCCATACCCTGGCCTTTAAAAGAGGGTAGCAACCTGTGGATTCCTCCCTCTCACTGCATTATACTGAGTCCCTCTATGTTTTGTTCCTGGTAGACTCAGTATAATGCAGTGAGAGGGAGGAATCCACAGGTTGTGAGCCCCAAGAAGCATGACAACAAACAACATGGGGGTCTGCAGTGGGGAGGGAAGCAGTGGAAATTATTGCCCCCAAGTCTTAGGGAAATGTGACTGGATGTAGGCTGATGATGGTGCAATACACCTACACAATTGGGCACTGAGTCAACTTCTACTTTGCTGCTGTCTACATGTCTTAAGATGACAAAAGGGAAGAATGAAAATGAAAACAAACCAGAGAAAGTGTCCAAAGAGAAAGCATTATCCCTTCACAAACAACAGGATTCATATTTTGTACTCCAAATATGAGCAAGCTAGGATAAACATAGTAGGTGGTAGTGCTGGCCAAGCATAGAGCCAGGGAAGTGTTGCCTGAAATACAGACGCCACGTGGGCTGCCTTACTTTCAAGGCATGCTTTGAATCTGAGAACAGTTAACAATGCATATCACTCATTCTGAATGTTAATAAATCCCAACTAAATAGCATTGGTGCCTCCAGCTTTCATTTGGATAGGAGTGGGGGGAAGGGGCTGAACACCTCCTTTGCTGCATTCCAAGCCATTTGTTTTCACAGAGAAAATGTGTTCAGATCACTTCCCCTATGCATAAAATGTATGTTTTATGCTTTGTTTTCTCAACTCCTGGACTTTAGCACTCAACCAGCACGTTTCCTCCTTTTTCAAAGCCAGTGTGAGATTTCAGAGTCCAGTGGCACCTTTAAGACCAACAAAGATTTATTCAAGGTGTGAGCTTTCGAGTGCAAGCACCCTTCGTCAGACTATGATCTTCTTACATGACCTTCTTACAGATCATAGTCTGACGAAGGGTGCTTGCACTCAAAAGCTCACACCTTGAATAAATCTTTGTTGGTCTTAAAGGTGCTACTGGACTCTGATTTACTCATTTGAATCCATGTTAATACCTGTGACATTTTAGTGGAACCTGCTCAGGTGCAAATATGTAGGAAAATTCTGCGTGGAAATTTGGTACAATTAAAATGATTTTTCATAGAAAGGAGCATCACATTTGTCACCTGTGGTTTTTATAAGGATTTTTTTTTGAGGTTTTCTAATTGGCAGAGGTTAAAACCCACTCATTGCACCTTGGCATTTAAGGGCCAATTGAGATTTCCATATTTTCAGGATATTCTTGGATCGTGAGATCCGGCTGCCGCAGAAGCTGTGATGAAAAACGTACAGAGTAACAGGGTTAAACAATCATTGCTCTCCAAATACTGCTGTTAACACCTTTTTATCTGGTGGAGGTTTTCATGTCTTTGAGCTTCACTGCACGAGTGTTTCCCTCTGAAATAAATTACAGACCATCTCGATAATGCAGGCGGTTAAAGTAATCACTCATCAGCCCAGCTTCTCATCTGCAGCCAAGAACATTTATATTAGGATTGATTAATCTGCGCTGACATTCGTTGAAATACAGAACCTCCGCCAGGATTACAGTAGGTCAAAACATTAGGCATATTTTTCTTTAAATGCCACAGTCTGCCTACCATTTTTTGCAAAATGAGCCTCTCTTCAGTGGGGACAAAGCATCCCACGGCCCTACTTCCCTCTCATTATTAAACCCTTGTCAAAAGCCAAATCTTGACATGAAGCTTATAAACCTTATATTTGCTTACCCTGACAGAATTAATTTTAATAAAGGAGGTAACTTTTCTCAAGTTTACTGTCTCTTTGGGTCACAGAATCATAGAATCATAGATTTGAAAGGGAAGCCCTGGATCATCGAGTCCAACCCCATGTTAAAATGTTGAGGCTTTGTGGTCACGTTAGTGAGAGAACCACTTTTCTATGATGCAATTAAAGGGATTTTAAACCTGAAATGTATTGTACTGGTTTTGAAGGCCTCGAGGAGAGGGGCAGCCTATAAACTGAAACATAGATATGTACGTACATACTTACATAATTGAATGAATCACAAGAGCTCAGTTTGCACCTAAATACTGGGATCATGTGCACACCCTTTTTCCCTCTTAAAAACAAAACTTAAGCCTTCTTCAGACGTGATAACCATGAGAGTAGACATCCCAAGAAAGATCTATGGATATTCCAATCATTGTCTATGTGGAGCCTATGCACATACCACTATAACTATCTATCAATCTATGTTAGAACCTGTGATTATGGAAAGTTGGAGTTTCTGATCATGTGGATAGTCATGCAGACATCTGGGACAGGAACAGGGCCTTACTTCATAATTCTGCTCTAAAAATATTCATAACATTGGTAAAGGCATTCCATTTCCTTTAAAAAAATTTGGAAAAGGGAACCGGCGTTATTGGATGCTGTACAGCTTGACAGGTTGCGCCATTTGAAAATACGGCACCTTTGTGTTAACAGAGCTGGACAAATAAATGAGTCCCACGTTTGCAGAACCATACTATTAGCCACGTGGCCATGATCTGCAAATAGCTAATCCACAGAGGCTGTGAGATTATTCTGCACCTTTAGGGGATTCCCCAGGTGAGCAGAAAAATCTCATTTTTTTTAAGCAGTGGAGGCTTAAATTCCTCCCCCCCCCCCCCCCAATACAAATCTATTCCCTGCACAACCACGGAGAACACACTTACCTCAGGCCTGTGTTGATGTTGGTATCAGTAGTGCTAGGCCTGACACTGGAGGCGTACCGGGCCCAGAACCACATTGAGCACAACAGCAGCAGATGCCACCAGGCCTGGCAAGAGAGATGAGGGAGGGATGGGATTCAGCCCAGCTGACGGTAGTGGAGGAGGCCTGGCAGCCACAGTGAAAGACACTGCCAGCCATGCTGGGCCCAGCAGCGACACACAAGCATGCATGGCTGTCTCCCACACAAGGAATCTGCCCCTTAGAGGAATCAGCAGCAATTCACAGAGAGATACCCCCACCACAAGTCTCAACCTGTAGCACTTTATCACTGCAAGGATAGGCCTGAAAGAAGCATTAGCGAAACGTAGGCCTCACACAACAAGAGTAGGAAAACAAGAACTTTTTGAACAGAAGCATAAATTACAGCACCGCCTGTAGCGAGAAGAGACTGTATTGGCATGTTATTAATCAAACTGCTCTCATGTGTTCATCTTTCCAACCCGGAACAGTATGACTTTCTTGTTTCTGGTCATGTGAAAAGAGTCCGTGTTTCCTGTACCGATCTCTCACTTCCACACAGGCTGATTAAATTCTATGGAGAAAGCATTGTTATATATCTTGCAGTGGAACTAATATCTATTAAGATATGGTTTTGCACTTTCATTAATCATCGAGTCTCTCATTATGGAAAATGAGCCATTGCTAATATTACAAGCTAGAAAGGCTGGCGTGATATTGAATCAACCATGACATTTTCAGAGTTGTGCAAAATATAATTGCTGTCTGTGTGCCTCTAGAATAATCAGAAATAGCCCTGATTATTCTTCGCATACTATTTAAGATACGCTAAATAGATTGGAACTATATTTAATGGGATATGCTGAGTTATGTTTAGGGTGACCCCCTGGTGGATGTGCTTTTGTCCTAATTAATCCCAAACCCAAATTAGAAAAGAATTCAATTTCATATTTTAATATACCATTACTGTACTCAACAGATTAGGTGCAATGATTCAGGGTGAAAGTGCTCCAGGTCAAACCGCCACCGTACAAAAATGCATGAGGTACCTTTAACAACTAGTTAGCATCTGCACATTCAGAATCTTTTTGAAAGAACATTTTCAGTGCATTGCATGGCATTTGGCTGCATAAAAATCATTAATCACAACAGGAGTCACATTACTAATTCTCGATTCAAAATGCTATAAATGTAGCATATGAGTAATAGCTACTGCAAGTCTGCAAGGTTGTAAGTTGGATTTTTAAATGTTCCGTTGGAGCTTTAGCCCAATGGATTCCCACATATCACTATGAGAATAATAAATTTGAGATTATCTAATTCATTCTTCCAGTCCCTGAAAATATATCAAAATACATTTCCCTTACTTTAGGTGTGTTAGGTAAAAATGTGTTGCTGAACTAAAGCACAGTCGTTGGTTACTAGCTGAGTACGTCTACTCCAAAGATCAGACTGGATGTGGAAGTGGCAGAACCAACTCATTGCATGTAAATCCCAATTTTGAGGGGGTGGGGTAGAAGGAGACAGCACATGGAGCCCACATATTCAGAGCAAAAAATGCGTGGCAATGTAGTCCTGCAATGTTATCGTGCCGTCCACTGGGCTCCAGTGCTAACAATGATGGTGGCTGGAAGAAAATCCCACTGGGGCAACAGACAGTAGTGAGATAAACCACAAATACCTACTGCCATCATCATCACTAAATTAGCCCATACATAAGAGAAAGACAAATAACTAAAAAGGGCTCAGTCCAATTCAAAGAGTTTCTTCTGGGAAAAGGGCCAGAGAAAGAGATTACTATTGAACAAAACATCGTAATGCATTGTGTTGTGTATGCAGACTTTCAAAGCTTAGAGCCGGAATCCAATATCAGAGACTCTTAAAGGTCATTTGCTGATGCACAGGATCCAGCCTACCATTGGGCACTTTA
Organism: Paroedura picta; assembly: GCF_049243985.1. NCBI lineage: Eukaryota > Metazoa > Chordata > Lepidosauria > Squamata > Gekkonidae > Paroedura > Paroedura picta. The sequence continues at coordinate 149,501,068 of NC_135369.1, forward strand.
ATGGACCTATAGGAAGCCTCTCCTTAGGCCAACCACAGGCTTTAGCAGGAACCTCAATATATATATATAAGTTCTGTTGTTCCCATTGTCTTATAGCTAAACAACAAGCTGCTCATGTCACAAGTGAAACCACCATCTAGGGCAGGGGTAGTCAACCTATGGTCCTCCAGATTTCCATGGACTACAATTCCCATGAGCCACAAAGAACCCCACAGGATTTTTCTCAAGTCAGTTTAGACAACACAGAAGAAGAGCTATGCTGGATCAGACCAAAGACCCATAAGGTCTAGAGCAGGTGTAGTCAAACTGCGGCCTCATGGGAATTGTAGTCCATGAACATCTGGAGGACCACAGGTTGACTACCCCTGGCACATTGTATCAACAGAGTAGTCACACACTGCATCAATGGGATTAATTTGAGCATGTCTGGAATTCAGTTTCCTAGGTGAAGTCAAGAATTTACTTAGCCACGCTGAAGACACCGTGGGAGACGTTCATAATGACAGCATACGCTATTTTAGTGAAGTTGTACCAAAGTCAGTGAATATAAGGGAGTGGGTCCTACCCCTATCCTACCACTCAGTTGATCAAAGTTTACTGATTTATGTATTAATTAAAATATGTATACCCCAGCTTTCCATTTGAAGGCTAGCCTTCCTCTGAGTCTAACCTAAGGAGCCTTCCTGTAAATGCAGCTCCTTAGGAAAGAGGGAGGGAGGGAAGCTGTTTGAAGGATGGTTGGATCTACCCCATTATTATTAAGATTGTCTGGAGACCAGGGATGTTATTACAAGCCAACATCACTTTCAACAGAGACTAGCAACTTGAGTGAAAGAGCTAAATACCCATGCGGATTCTTAGCTCATTGCCAGGACAGAAAAAGGAATGGATTTCACTTGTGTTACCTGAGGAAAAATACAACACAGGTATGCACCATGTATTTTCACTGGAGAGTGGATACTCTGGGAGAATGTATCACAGTTTACCCTGGCTTTTATTCAAGAAATTCAGGACAGCCAGTTTGCTGGTCCTTTCTCTTAGCCTTGTCATAACAAGCCTATGAGAGAAAATGACTGGCACAGTATCACTCAGTGAGCTTTGTGAATGACTGGGAAACTGAACCAGAATCTCCTCCAAAACTCCAACCCCTACACTACAATACCCTGGCTGGCTGTACTTTCCTTGGCCTATCACTTTCTGAGATGGCTTTATTCAGCCCATTAATTCACATTTGGGCTAGAACTGTTAAGAAGCATACAATAAATATGAGTGAGACTACCTATTGCTTTAAAAATTAGTCATAACTAAAAGCACATGTTGTATATACTACAGCTCTATCAGCCATCATGGACAAATAATATAAAAATCACTCTTCTGGACAGAAAGGCAACAAGATAATTTTATGAAACTTAATTGATTTCAGGATATAATTGTTAACAGTAAAGCAAAGCGGTACACTGGTGATAATAAAAATGCAATGTTCTTCCTGTGATAAGATATAGGATTTACCTTTTTAAAAAAAGCTCAAAGAATTGAGGAGATTACCTGAAGATGAAATGGACTCTAGGTTGGTTGAGGGGTTTTTTGTTTGATTCTTTTGTTTGATTCTTTTGTTTGATTCTTAAGAAAACAAACTACTGTTTTCCCCATGAAGTAACATAAATGCATATGGTAAACATACAATTTATTATTTATTTTGTTTAATTACAAAATATATATATACTTTTACCCTAACTTTCCATGTGGCTTCTTGCTTTTTTTAGATTGGCACTATATTTTTTAACAAAGAAAGCATTGTATGGAGTCCAAGAAAAACTGTGGATTCACAGTTATGGGTTGTTTTGTTTTTGTGTCTGTCAATATGAATGCCTACTACTACTAAATGATAGTTCAATATTGAAAGGCAACGGAGTCATCAAACACTAAGAATGGATCCATGCATCTTTGAAAATTGTCTTACAATCATTCACCTCTTGGATCTAGTCTTAATTGGGTCAATGGATCATGTTAAGAGTAGCTAGCATATTACTTTAGTTCCTCCTGCTTGTTTGAATGTATATCTTAAAGCAAGGTGGTCTATTGTCAAAAATAACCTGTAGACAAACAAATGTTACAAGCTATATCTTGTTGGAGAAGCATGTTAGACTCCCAGGACTTTCTAGGTAATTTCTAGCGGCCAGTTTCATTCCAAAACTATTGGGGGGGGCATAGAACACACTTCATTAGACACAACTATTGATAAACCATTCTCTACTGTGTAAAACAGAACTTGTGTTTATTTGTCTTAAGGTGCAGCTAAACCTGGAAACAAAGATACCATGGGAATATTTCACATACTAGAAATTGTTTGCTTTCTTCCAAGGAATAGATTCGAGCCAATGTGAGGTGCTCATCTTGAATCTATGCATTTTGTCAGTTTGTTTTCCTTCCGGATGCCTTTGGGGATTGTGTATTAGTTCCATCAGCATCACTTTGAATTAAACCCTCCTGTTACCCATTGCAAAGCAGGCTAAATAGCACCTGGCAATTTTCAAGAGGTTAAGTGGCTATGATCTGCGAGCTGCCCATGCCGCAGCCTGACGAGAAGATGCAATTTGACACAATGTCTAATCTGCTGTGACATTCAAGTTTTAAGTGATGTTCAAGGAGACGGAAGGGCTGGCGCTTGAATGTATCCCAATGTGCACTGGTATTCTGTCTGTTAACTTGCTAATGAAGCATGATTGAGTAAAGTAATGAAGAGTTTACAGAGAGCCCCAGGAAACCAATTTCCAATTTTGCGACCAGCAGGCTTTAAACTTCACTGCAGCATTTGCTAATTTCGTCTAGAAGGGGACTAGGATACTAAATGCCATTTCTGCTTTGTGAGTCAGACAGACTTTTCTAATCCCCATACACTTACTTACTAATGAATGTCTCCTTTTCCAGATCCATTTTCTCTCCATCCACAGTTGTTATATATAGGCCAAATGGCTCTAAAAAAAAAAAAAGATTACTGCAAGAAATGAAATTCTAATCACTTCAAAAATCAGAAGTATTGCAAAGCTTCTACACAGACAGAGATTTTAATCTTCAGCCCTGACCTTGCTGAACTCTGGTAAGAAAAATGTAAGAAGGATGTGGCAGGACCATTTTTAGCGATGGGGGGGGGGGGGGAATAGCACGCATCGAGCAAATATTCTTTGCTTTAGTTCTATGTTGTTAAAAGAAATGTTTTTAAAAATTAAAGAGACGTATTCCTTATTCTGTTCAAATAGGTTTGCTTCAAATTCATTTATTAGCAATACTGGCAAATGGAAAAATCTGCATTCTGTTAACTCAAACATAAACATTAACAGGCAAGTGGCTTTCAAACTCTTGTTATAGAGATCCTTGGCATTTTTCAGAAGCTTATCAGGAATTACTCACTGGTAGTAGTAGTGGACAATTACCTTCCCCTGCAATATGTCACTGCATGAGCGTATTAGAAGTGTTCTAGACTCTGCTCTCAGTACACAGAGGTCAACAATAAGATCTACTTGCTGTGTCCTTAGACAGAATATGCCCCATCATTTAGGAACCTCAGGGGCTCTTATGCAGTGGAAAGAGTCCCTTGAGGCAGTAATATTTACACAGCACTATGAGAGGATAGGATCAAAGAAGCCTTCCACAAAATACAAGACATAACTTCATAGAGATATTAATCATAGGTGTTTGTAAGGTTCTCAGGGCAGAAATATTAAAAATATTAAAATATTTGAACTGGGGGTGTGCATTTGGATACACCTGAGGTGAAAATATACATGGAAAATACCTTATTGGTATTTTGGGGAAATAAATCTGGAGATACCTTATTGGAATTTGGGAGATATGTTCAGCATCCCAAATATAACCAGGTTTGTTTGGAATTTTTTGAAAACCAAATAATAACAACAACAACAGCAACAACAACCCTGAAAAACCTCAGAAATATTCAGGAATTGCCAGGAAGATCAGAAGCCAGCATTTGCAGGCTCTGGGAGACTGTTTTTGTTTTACTTTTCTTTCTTTTTTTCAGGATTTTGTTCCTGTGTGTGGAAGATTTCTATGGGTTGCTTTTGTCAATTTCAAATGAGTCTTGTCAGGTTCCAGAGGGTTTGGGGGAGGCATTCCTTTGTATTCCCTTCCCGTTTTCTTTCACAGAGTTTGCAAAATCCACCCTTCCTTTTTCATGAATCTGTTCTGATTCCATGCTTTGAGGTCTTAAAACAACTCATGTACACCATGGCTGCTATTTGTATAAATTTAAATAGATGTGATATCTGATCACAGATCTCCAAAATCTCACCTACATACACAAAATGTATAAGGGGCTTATGATACATTCTAGAGCAGCCTTTCTCAATTTTTTCCCTGTTAACAAATCCCTAAAATGTTCTTCAGGATTCAAGAATCCCCAGAAGTTGCGCAATCATGCAGAATATGGTTGAGAAGCATAAGTGTGTACATGCCTACCTGGCCCCTCCCCTTCCCACACCCTCCAGGCCCATCGTTAGCCCTTGGGGGGGGGGCAGCTGACATGGCCATATTTGGTCACATCACCTAATATATGTTTAACAAAAAAAAATATATTTAAAGATTAACTAACTCCCACCAGTTTTGGAAACCATTCCAGGGCCGTCAAGAATCCTCAGGATTTCAGGAAACTCTGGTTGAGAAAGCTTGTTCTATAATAATACCATCGTACTATCTTCTTGCAACAACACCAAGTGATTGATTGGCCAAATGGCCAAATGACTGAACTTTCCTGCAGACCAAAATTTGTGGTGGAAAAATTACATCAGTGAGAAAAACTGCAAAACTGGAGTTCCTGTGATAAATTAATATTCTATTTGGGTACATATTTGTGAGGGGGTAAATAGGCATGTGTGCAATCTCACCACATACAACTACATTCACAAATGACGCTGTCCCATGCAGGCTGTGCTGTGCCATATGATATTTCTGACTGTGGTCTAGCTCTGGCAAAGTGGGTATGATGAGATAACAAAAATGGAGAGAGACACTAAAAGAAAGCTGCACAAAAATTTAAATATTTCATATAAAAGCAGGCCAACCAACTTTCACTCAAGCGTATGCCCTAGGCCTATTACTAATTAAGTTTCCACTCCCAATTTAGCAGCCAGACCACTTCGGAGGTTTTCAAGAAAGTAATGAACGGGTCACAAATATATTCTTTATAGGTTATTTTGCCTCAGGGCGAAGGTTGGATTAAGTTGCCTGGAACCTTGAGGCAGCAAACTGTCAACTGTACTTCATGAAATGCAATGTACATACCTACCAAAAAAGAAAGAGCAGGGGACTTTTTTCTTTATATCTTAAGTAAAAGAGAAAGATAATGGCATTACCCGCTTGAAAATCAGAAATCACCATCTCCCGCTGTAGTGCTGCTATCTTACATCCTTTGACTTGCTGAAGATGAATGAAAACTTGCTAATTTATGTGAAGGATTTAACGACTTGAATAATAATTTAAATGTCACAAAAGCACTCCAGCAGAACTGGATATTGTATCACATCTGATTTTTTTTAATGAACTAATCCCCTTGTTTTAAATAAAAAAGAATCCATTATGTTTGCCTATCATGCTGTGTTCCTGTCTCAATACTTAATTATTTTTGGCAATTTGTGTTTATTCTGTAATTCTAAGAAACTAGGGGTGTGTCAAAAAACAACATTGTTTTTCAGGTTCAGGGATATTAAACCTGAAATATATCAGTATTTCCCAATATTTCTGAATCCCAATACCGGTATGGTATTTGGATTTAGTAAATAATCAGAAATGCTGAATTTTGGGGCTCCATGACTCCAAGGCATTTAAAGGGACCAAGATTCCTTTAACTGCTTCAAACTCAAATTTTACTCCAAGCTGCACAACTTCCAGGCTTGGAGCAGAGCACAGCTTGGAGTGAACTGACCCTGAGGAAGTTAAAGGTACTGAGATCCTTTTAAATGCCTTCTCCACTCAATGCTGTAAAGTCATGGATTGGAGTGAACAGAGTCCAAGGCATTTAAGGGGATCTTGGTGTAGTAGGTAGGAGCGCAGACTTCTAATCTGGCGAGCCACGTTTGATTCCGCCCACCCCCACATGCAACCAGCTGGTTGACCTTGGGCTCACCACGGCACTGATAAAGCTGTTCTGACCAAGCAGTGATATCAGGGCTCTCTCAGCCTCACCCACCTCACAGGGTGTCTGTTGTGGGGAAAGGAAAGGGAAGGCGACTGTAACCCGCTTTGAGAATCCTTCGGGTAGAGAAAAGCGGCATTTAAGAACCAACCCATCTTCTTCTTCTTCATTAAATGTCTTGATATGCCAATAGAGCTGTCTTGAATTTTGAATCTTTAAATGCCTTAACTCTGGCTATCTGGCAGTCCCAACATATTCCATATATTTTCAGGATTTTTCAGACTCGACTATTTTGGAAGATTAAAAATGATGAAAAATATATCCAGCTGATATACTATCCCCAAAGCAACAATAAGGTATTTGGAGATATTTTTGCCACAGATTAGTGAAATGCACACCCCTATGAGAAATAGTATTTCATTTCAACCAACAAGAGAAATAGAATTTTGAAACTGGCCAATCAGAAAAGATTTTTAATGAGTCTGTTGCTTTTAGGTTCTACTGTTGACAATCTCCAGGTGGGGCATGGAGGTCTCTCAGAATTATACCTGATCTCCAGATTACAGAGATTAGCTTCCCTGAAGAAAATGGATGCTTTGAAGTCTGGACATTTCAGTTCAGTTTATTTTTATACAAAATCAGCTTGAAAAGTATTAGTAAAACAATAAAAATGTCCACATATAATCTCAAAACAAACCAAAAAAGAGATTTTTATGTGTCATTATAATCCAACATTTCAAAATTCTGGCACACATTTCACACTAGAGAGGGTCAGTTATTTAAAAACGCAGCCATCTGCTTTCATATTGTACATACAAAATGTTCCATTACAAATAATTTTTTTTAGAAAGTCTGACAGGAAGATGGAAGTGTAGCATTGCCCTGATCTTCCTATGGAATGTATTAAAATCAGCTTAATATATTGGGAATGTTTAACATTATGGTAAGGACAGCATAATAGTATGCAATCAACTGTCTCACCCTTTTCCATTCTGTTAAGGGCAAGCCCATTGGGAATTAGGAATTTGAAGAAAAACTGAGGGCAAGGTATTGAAATATGCCAAAATGAAGACTCTCTGGGATGTAGTAATCTCTAAAGCAGTGAGATAGTCTGCTGGCAAAATAATTCTTAGTAAGGTGCAAGATTGAAGGGCCAGGCCCCAGATCTGTTGCTTTCTGGAAGCCTAGATGTAACAATGTTGATGTGGGGGGAGAAATCATACCTTTGACAGTTCTCAGCCATTTTGAATGGCAGTTATCCACAAAGTCTGCAATTTAGTTTTAACCAATAGATGATAATTTAAACAAACAACTGTGCCTTCTTGCAACCAGCCTGAGGAGAGCATTTGAAATGCACAGAGGAACAAAATTGAGAGAGTTTAGAGGAGAGCGACGAGATTGATCTGGGCCCTGCGGTCCAAGCCCTATAAGGAAAGGCTGAGCGACTTGGATAAGAGGAGATTAAGAGGGGACAAGATTGCTGTCTAAGTATATGAAAGGTTGTCAGAGGAGGGCAGGGAAAGGTTCCTGTTGGCAGCAGAGGATCGGATTCACAGTAAGAGGTTTAAACTACATTGTAGAACAATATCAGCTAGATACCTGGAAAAATTTTTTTCACAGAGTAGTTAAGCAGTGGAATCGACTGCCTAAGTAGGTGGTAAACTCCCTGTCACTGTCGATCTTCTAGCAGTGGCTGGACAGATACTTATCCTGGATGCTAGGCTGATCCTGCATTGAGCAGGTGATTGGACTAGATGGGCTATATGGCCCTTTTCAACTCTACAATTCTGTGAAGGACTCTGTTAAAGAATTTTGTATGTCTTATAATTAGGAGCCTAAGTTGGTTTGCCAAGTTTTACAAATGTTTTGTTTCTGGCTGACTCCTCCACAGTGGATCTGTTCTTTTTGAGCTCTGTTCCCTTAGTAGCATTATCTTAATAAAAGGAAGAGTTTCATGGTTTGTTTTTCTTTTTGGAATGTTGAATGTATTCTGAATAAAGGTTAGAGAAAGAATTATGTTTGGGAGCAGAACTGATGAACTCTCTTTAAAATTCTAGACTCTGGCCTTTTAGTTACTTTATCCTATAAAAGGACCCTTGTTCAGGGTTCTTGCATGATCAGCTCTTTCAGGCATCAGGATAATCAACCTTAATTGAAAAACAACCTGTCTGCTCTGTTAACCAAAAACCTTGGGTAAATTTCTGTTTCTTAGAGATTTTACTCAAAGGGGGAGGGACCTATTCTGGGTTCTCCAGTTAGAGACTCCAAATATTGATTGGAAGAACACTCCTTCCAGGGGCAAAGATAAAGGCAAAGCTGGGAGCCCTATTCCATGACATTATACCCCCATTGTAGCACTCCCCAACCCTGCCCTCCCAGGCTCTACCCCCAAATCTCCAGGAATTTCCCAAACCAGAGTTGGCAGCAATAGTCTGATTATGATCTGGGAGATACAGTTTAAAATTTCTGCTTGTTGATTTACCTTGAGTGGCTGCTCTCTTCCCATCTAACCTACAGCACAAGGAGTGCTGTGATGATAAAATATGGAAGAAAGAACCACGTACAACACTCTGAACTCCATGGGGAAAGGGCAGAATGACTACGTGATAGAGCTGTTTTGCCAGCTTACTCAGATTTAATTCTGTGTATGTATGTATGTATGTATGTATGTATGTATGTATGTATGTATGTATGTATGTATGTATGTATGTATGTATGTATGTATGTATGTATGTATGTATCTATCTATCTATCTATCTATCTATCTATCTATCTATCTATCTATCTATCTATCTATCTATCTATCTATGTCAGTTCTTAAAACCTCTCACAAAATTCAAAGCATGTAGGCAAAATAATGCACAGCATAAAACCTGTGTGTCTGTATGTGTGTGTGTGTGTGTGTGTGTGTGTGTGTGTGTGTGTGTGTTAAGAAAAATCACATTGCAACTTTTCAGGAAACTCTGAAACAGGGAACATACATTTTCACCCACAAGAGCAGGTTTTGTGAAAAATGCCTGTATAATTGGGCTCAATTTGAAACTTATTTATTCAGTGAGTGCCATACCTGAATTATTGGTAGTTATGCCACCATTTGCAGCACTGAACATCTGTATTTTGAGTAGGACTACAAATCCTTGCATCTCATACTCTAATTATAGAGCTCAGAAATCTTTTGGACTAGCATATGCAGGGAAGGAAGAGGTAGTATTTTCTGACATAGGATCCAGATTTTACTATTAATTGGGCCAATGGACTTATGATATAGACAATTCTGACAGCTGGCACTTTTAGAGATAAAAAGATGTCAAAACCAACTGCAGCTTTAAAACCTGACAATAGCTGCTTCTCACATGAGGAAAGAAAAGAATTTGACCTGTTGCTATCTAACAAACCTTCATCATTAAAACCCAAATCAGTCTAAATCTCCAGTCTAGCCATATCGTAGTCTCCTCTGTAGCTTCAAATACAGTATTTGCTGGCGTATAAGACTACTTTTCCCCCCTGAAAAACATGCCTCCAAGTAGGGGGGTCGTCTTATATGCCGGGTGCACTTCAGTTGGGATAGACGTAGCTGCCCATAGTGGCCCATAGTACTGTATTTTGAGTGGAAATGTTGAGGGGTCGTCTTATACGCCCAGTCGTCTTATACACCAGCAAATACGGTATATGCTGAGCAAGAGGCAGTACAATGATGCAGTACACGGGTGTTTCTTGGAAAACAAACATTCACTCTTCTCTGATCATTCTGGTATGTATGAACAAAAACACTGAAGCATAAATAATAGCTTGTGACCAATGTATGCGAAGACTGGGCCCAAATGTATAGTAAAATAAATATATAAAATGAAAAATATTTAATATTTGGCTTTAACAATAATAAAAGTTAGTGTGGTGTCGTAGGTTGAATCCTTCACTATGTGAAGTTTGCTCAACGACCTTGAACCACCTACCTTTACAAGCTCGTAATGTTAGGGATGGACGGACAGACAGATCCATATCCTCTACCCTAATCTCCTTGGAGGAAATAAATAAATCCTCAGAGTTTATGGAGGCTGGTGAGTCTTCTAGTTGGAAGACATGGAAGAGGACGTTACACATCAAAAGAATGTCAAAGACGTTTTACAAACATATAATAAATTAATGCATATCTTACCAGTTAACATCAGCTGAGCAGAGAGAGACTTTGGAACTGAATGCTGAGGAAGAGAATTCAGTCTGATTCCAGCCCTAGCTGTAAAGAGTCGACTAATGACAGTTTTAAAATTCAGCCCAGAGCAGTTTAACACAGACAGGAGAACTGGAGAAAATTGGCAAGGGCAAGAAAGTAGTCAGACGGAGAAATGGGATAAAGCTACTAGAGAGAGAAGGAATTTTCTGTCCAGTCTAAACAGGATGACAGCTCTGTGGAATATGATCTGGTATGATGTGGTTAGAAATTGCCGTTAAAGACCTTAAGAGTCAGTTAAAAACTCAAGATTACTAATGTTTCAAGAGAAGGAAGTTAGATACTGGATAGAGTGTACCAGCCTTCTGGAGAATAGATAGATGATAGATGATAGAAAGACAGATGGTCCTCGCCCCAACCTTCTTGGTCCTGGCCCCGACCTGATGGAATGAGCTCCCAGAAGAGCTGAGGCCCTAACAGAGCTTTCAGGATTCTGCAGGGCCTGCAAGATGGAGCTCTTCCACTAGGTGTTTGGGTGAGGCTGGTGTACTAAGATCAGGTTCCTCCTCCTATAACCCTGCAGGCCCTAGGCCAGACTTCGCCTGTGAACATCTTCCAGGGCAACAGTGACTGCTATTGGAGGTTTGAGGAGATGGTACGGAGGGTGATATAGATTGTGGATTATCTGCAGCCAATATTGGTCTATGGACTGGGTTTATTTATTCTAGTTTTTAACGTTTTTATGTAAACTGCCACAAGCCAGCCAGGCCAAGAGTGGTGGTCAATAAATATAAAAATAATAATTAAAAAATAACAGCTAATAGAAATAGCATATTTTATTTTTATATATGTTTCTATATATCTGTATCTGTCTCTGTGTGTACACACAACAATTTTTTTCCCCAGGCAAACTGCAAGGTGGGCATTCTCCATTGAATATATCTCAAAATCTGCTTGTTTTACTAGATCAAATCAAAGTTGTATTGACATAATTTACTCCGCTTACACCAGCCTTGCAGAATATGGCATTCCCGGTCAAGGCATCTGAGTTTCTGACTTCAGATCACATAAATCTTTCACCTTTCAGAACAATTTATATAAGGTCATACTTTCAGGTCCATTAAGAGGGTATATGGTTCTAGGTATAAAAAACAAGAATGTAATGGTTGACAATAAACTTGAAATTTGTAAATTCAACACGAAAGCTGTAATAAAGTTTCTGAAATAAAATTCAGAATTGCTTGAAGTGTTGCTTGAAGTGTCTTGCTTGAAGAAATGTGCATATGTTTCAATCAAAAGATCTTCATTAGTGCAAGCAATACTCACTAAAGACAAGTCTTTGTATGTATTGACATTCAGTGTGGTCAACACCGTAAATTGATCGCAAAAAGAACCTGTGCTCTGGGACTCTAAAGTGCATTTCCTTTTCACACAGACACACATCTTCTGCATCCTTTCCTCTCCCCCAGAGCCTAAGAACTTTTGGACCAGAGTCATTAAGGTCCATTGAGGGAAGACACCTAGAGCTGTTAAGAAATATTGTTTCCATTTGTCGTGTAGAATAGTCTGACTACAATTATCATGCTCTAAGCTTGCTGTGTGTTAAGTTGCAAAGGCATGAAGGGGTTAGTCCTTCGTTCGGCATTATCTTGATCTAAAATTTCTCCCTGCTCTCAGATCGCTACTAGCCTTGCAGGTGGGGGGAAAGTAGCATAAAGCAAACGCCAGCCTGGGAAGCAGCTTAAGTCGGAAAATATTCCCTTTCCCAACTCTGATCAAGTTCCCTGTGGTTTTTAATGTAAAAACAAAAACATCAGGAGCTCTGCTTGCCGATCTGCAGCCTCATAGCATAGCTTAGCTCTCAGATTGCAGCAAAACATGCTGGGGGTGAAAGAGCAATCACTGCTCTCTGAGGGTTATGATTCGGCTGTTTAAAATGGCTGTTTCCTATATTACATGCCACATTAACCATATTCACATCTAGAAAATCCATACAAATACGACCATTTATTTGAAAAAGCAGCATTAGCAATGAGCTGGCTTTCTATGAGCTTTGGTAAGAAGGAGCCAACTTTGTTTGCCTATGTTCATGCAATGGCATTTTGGTGAGAAACGGAATGAGGAAGACATTTATTCAACACATGTAAAATTTTAGAAATAACAGTACAGTAAAAATATTATCATACTTATTTTAATTTTAAAAGATATGGTCCTGCTGGGAAATCTAAGGGCTGATTCAATACATCAGTAGGGAATTAACAACCATTAATGACTTTAGCATCCAGAAGAAAGAAACCAGCTCTAGTGATACAATTCATGATTTAGAACTGTTCCACTGGAGGTTTGAAGACATGCCCTAAGATCACATTACCTTATTTCTAGAACAAGGCTTGTTGTAGAAGATGCCCTAGTTTCCATGCTTATGCAAGTTGTATTAAGCCATTCTCTATTCTGGTAGTGTTTATCTTGGACATCAAGATCAGCTGAGGTCAGGCTGCTCCACCTGCCTTCTTCTTCTCTTCCTTGGGACTCTTAAAAGACCAACAGTCCTGAGAGAAGGTCCTAAAGAGCACTAACCTAGGAATTGACCATCCCATTGTCAGAATTCAGCGGAATGGATAAAAGGGCATGCAAACAGTTAGAAAGAGATGCCACCCAGGACTGCTGCTGAAACTCGGCAATATCCCCAAATTAATTGCAATTTATCACTTTATGTAAGCTTCGCTTGGGAGTCATCTGTCTCAAAAGGCAGGGTAGAAGTCAAATAAATAGATATGAATGGTGCTGGGCAGCAGTTCCTCCACTTGCCTTGCATTTCAAGCATGAAGAAATTCTCACTCACATACTAGCTGCGTCTGCTGATCACTCTGAAGATGGCTGCTCCTCTCCCCAGCACAAAATGGGCCAGCTCTGCTTTCCCACCAGTTGTGGGAAGGGAACCTGCCAATTGTTTTCTCAGGAGGCAATTAGAGTTAATGAGGATTTTCTGTCAAAGGTGCTGCTAAAGTAGTCAGGATATGGGTGAATGTATGACAGCTAGGGTGCTAGCTGGAAGAGCATCTTTAGCAGCTGATGCTTGTACTGGGTACTTGTAGGAAGGTTCATGGCCATCTTCTTCTCAATGTCAGGGTAGGAGGAGAGTTTGATTCAACGTCTTCCCTCATTCCAAAGAGAACATGAAATTCTATATTCCTACAATTAAGAGCCCAACAATCCCAAAGACCTGTGGTGAAGGGTTCTTCTCTTCTTCCTCGTCTTTTGTTAGCAAGCTGCATCCTTTTCAATGATTACAGAGGAAGGAAAGAATCTGCATTGTTCACAGTCCCCAAGCTGCTAATTGGAAGAAATTGTTAAATACATGGCTGAGATGCTTACATTCAGTGTCATTTGCTGTGTTACTTCTCCGTGCTGTATTGGCTTGATAAACTTAGCGGAAAGGAGTATATGGGGAATGGTGAAAACAAAAACAAAAAAAAATGGAAATAATGAACCTTTAATGCAGCACAAAAAAAAAGTGAAACAGATGTAATGCCATAAAGAGTCATTAACTACTTCCCAATCAATTCTTTAAAAAATCTCTCTCGTCCTGTCGCTATCAATTATTCCCACCGTTTCTTCCTTTTACTGCTAAACCTAGGGAAGCAAAATTAATTTGACGGGCTTGCTTGTTATCTCGATCTCAACTGGCTACTGGCATTTTTACACTCAGCAGTATAGACGTTTCCTAGTACAGAAAATTACGGCAATTCAATCTAATATGACATTAGTCATTTAGTGTTGGGGGAGTCTTTCTTATTAACAATTGCTTTTCAAATCAAAAAGCAAAGGGTAGAGTTCCCAGCAAAACACTTTCTATTCAACTGGTGAATGTAAGCCCCAAACGTATCCTAGCAGGAGAGCCAAGAGAAGGCTCCTTGCACTGGTTGGGGGAAAGCACCAGGATTAACAGAATAGATCCCCAGGATCCTACCCATACTTCAGTATTCTTAGGGGAGAACAGTGCGTGTGAAAGAATCCCCAGGCCAGTGCTAGTTTACCCCTTGTCAAACTTTGTTCTCCACCAAATAGAGCTAAGAAATCATATTACAATGGAATAACCTTATCTTAGCAGCTTTCCTTAAAACAATAAGTACCATTAGGCCTAATTTTAGCACAAGTTGGCATTGGCATGTTATCACACTGTTAAAGGAGGCGGCGGCAGGGGCATGGCTGCTTTCCAGAAGGACCTCAATGCATCCACATGGGGTACTTGCCCAGAAAGCCCACATCGTTGGTTACAAGAGGCCCCTGCTGAATTGTCATGACCTAGAAGTGCTTGTTATGGATCATTTTCTCTTAGTCGCCCTCCCTTTTCATAAAAGAAGGCCACTCAAAGGCTATTCCAGTAAAGCAGCCAAAGCATTTGGATTCTAATGTCTTAGTAGAGGGATTCCAGCAGAGGTTCCAAATGACCTTTGGAGTTGATTCCACACTTGTCAGAGTGATGAATGATCTGTGGGTGTTAGATTTGGGACATTTGGTCACTTTTAGTCACACTGGACTTGTACAGCAGCATTTGATGTGATGGGTTATAATCAGGCTGCTTAAGCAGCTGAATGTCATTGCTGCCAGGACAAGCACTGCCAAATTGGTAGTTCTGATCATATCTACAAAATTGGAGTCACCTGGTGATGATGGATAAGTTACTTGTCATTGCCAAGATTGTGGAAAGCAGAATCCCTCAAAACTGTATTCTATTTTCCACCGTTTTCAATGTCAACCCCACCACAGACATGCAATGGCTACAGGCAAGAATGAATGTCATTAGTTAGCTGATTATGCGATTAGCTTGTTTCATGTCACCCGCCCAGCACTTCTGCTTGTTGCTTGGAATGATGTCTGAATAATATAATCAATTGACGAATCAGGACTGTATTGCAAGAGAAGCCCGAAGTAGATGACGGTAAGGCAGTGGATATCAGAACTGGAATGCCTTTTACTTTTGTGAACCCTGCACATTTCCAGAAGGTCCAAAAACTAGTAGTCAGCCAAAGTAAATGTGCCTGCAGTGAACAAATACATTCAGATTCATAGCCATAATCCGATTCTAAAAGCTTGAGAATCAGCATTCCCCAAAAGCAGTCACCATATTTGGAAGAGGCTCTAAAGCATTCTTATATATAGCTCAAAAATAAAATTATTTACAAGTCAGTCAGTCTCCCTCTCCCTCCATTAAACAAAGGTTTTGTTTATTTTTATTATTTTCTTATATTTATATACTGCCCTCCCTTGCGACTCGGATCGGTTTACCGACTGCTGTAGAATTTGAGTGGCATCCAAATATTAATCTTCCTACATTGTATACTGAGTAAGTAGCCATCTTACTTACCTCCAGTCACCTCCAGAATAGATTTCTGTAACTCGCTCTACACTGGCCTGCCTCTGAGCTTAATCCGGAAACTGCAACTGGTCCAAAATGCGGCTGCTAGGGTCCTCACAGCTACACTGTGGAGGGCCCACATCCAGCCAGTGCTGAGGCAGCTGCACTGGTTACCAGTTATATTCCAGATCAGGTTCAAGGTTTTGGTTTTGACCTTTAAGGTCATCCGTGGTCTGGGCCCAGCATATATGAGGGACCGCCTTTCGCCCTATTCCCCTCACAGGGCCTTACACTCTGCGGGGGCTAACCTATTGGTCATTCCCGGTCCCGAGGAAGCTTGCCTGGCCTCGACCAGGGCCAGGGCCTTTTCGGTCCTGGTCCCGACCTGGTGAAATGAGCTCCCGGAAGAGCTGAGGACCCTGCGGGAATTACCAACATTCCACAGGGCCTGCAAGACGGAGCTCTTCCTCCAGGCTTATGGTTGAGGCCGGGCAGCGAGGAAGATCAGGCCCCCCCCTCACAAATTGACGGTAGTGAGTGTCAGCTCCCCTCCACCTCCTTACAATTGAGGATGCGGAGACGGGATGATTAGGACTATGCCATCACTTTGTTGATTTTCATTGTTGATGGATTGGTTTACTAATTACTGTTTAATTTTTATTGTTATTGTTATGGATTTTAAGGGATTGGGGTTTTTATGTGAGCCGCCTCAAGCCATCAGGGGGAGGCGGGATACAAATAAAATGATGATGATGATGATGATGATGATAATGATGATGATATTGATTTAAACATAGCATATTGATTCTGAAATACATGCAGGGAGTCAAAGCTTGATTTTCCAGGTAATATATCCTTTGTATTTACAAGTAATTATGACCTCTTGTTTGTTACCTTTGATTACAAATCTTAAATATGATCCTGCCATGGAAGTTGTTGCTGTCATGATGCCCTGCCTAATCACTTCTCAACTGCTAAGTTACTTTACTGTTTCTTCATTCTGTTCTGATCATCTTTTCTTTCTTCCCTTCATTAAGAGATATCCTTTGTACCAACATTAGGGGAATATATATTGGGCATATGTGAACTGCTGGAAGGAAGAGGGAAGTGAAGCCATGTTCTCTTTAGCTGCTGTGCAAAAGCCCAATAAAATTTAGTTTTAAAAAAGATTGAAACATCAAACACATTCCAGAGATCACCCTTAAATGCACCAGAGCTATTTTGGGCATCACTTGACATCAAAGGACCTTCCTTGACAGGGAAATGGGATTTTTTAACTGGTTGACAGATCTCTGCCTTGATCTGGACAGAACAGCTTGGTCATTGACACATGCTGCTGACAGTCTAGGCTGTAGTGGAATAAAAAGGGCTTTCTAATGTGATCGAGATAAATTTAGGGACTTTTTATTTCTTAGGTGCTGAGCGATGGTGTGTGACATTCTAATATGTATTGCTAAAAGTCCTAGTTAGAAGCACAAAATAGAACTGAAGATACATATTATGCAGGAGATACATATTATGCTCAGCATCCCTAAGGTCATCATTAAAGCACAGGGATAATTTCGATTGGGGCCATAACTAGGGGAGAAATTTAACATTTCACCACAATGCCATTTCTCTGATAGAAATAACCCACTGGTAGTCTCCCCCCCTCCCCCTTAGCAGATTGCAGCTTCTCCTATGGGAGAAAATGGGAGAACCCACAATTGTTTTTCAACAGAACAGTGGAAGATATAATTATGATTCTCCCATATAACATGTAGTTTGGCTCTAATAACCCTTAATTTGTTATAATTGGCAGTGTGTCACCCAGACTCTGCTGTCCTTTAGAAATGAGTCATCCAAACAAAAGGACTATTTCCATAACAGAAATGATAGTGGGGGAGAGTGTTAAGTAAATTTTGAGTCTAAATTCAAAGAACAGCAATGTTTTCAGAACAAATATCCTGCCACTCATTATTTGTCATGATTAAAAAGCTTTGCTTTAACTGTACAAAGAGAAATAATTTCTCAGTTATTAATTATTATTTACATTGAGGAAAAAGAGGTAATGCATGCACCTTCACACATTAGATAGAGTGGGTTTGGGCTGATAGACAAATATGATCATGCATAAATTCTGCATTCTCTACACACGTAATGCCAGATTAGGATCAAGACTTTGGTGCATGTGGTTTACCCTCATGCCATTTTCCCAGCTTGAAACAGTCCTAGGCACTCAGGTTCCCTCACAGTAGGCAGAAGGCCTGCAAAGGGCTGCATTATCTTTTCAATGTCTAATTCTTTTTTGGTTATCTTGGTACACTAAAGCAGATGTACTTCTTAGCATTATTTTTATCAAAGCCTGTGGCTGTTAGCCATCCCCATTTCTTTTGGCCTGTCCATCCTTAAAAGTCATGCACTGTTTTGTCTCCTTCCCAGACTTTTTGCTTTTGGTTTCCTTATCATTACAAGAACAAAACAAAAGCCTAGCATGCAAACCTGGAATCATAGAAGCAAACCAACCACAAAGAAAGGAATTCATAACTAGGAGGTACTTTTGATAGACTTTCTCTGTGTCATTATGTTTTACCACCATTAACTATAAAAACACAACTAGATGAGATGCTAGAGATCCATGATCAGACACACAGATGTCTTTAATTTTCTGCTACAGAGAAGAATTTGTACCGGGATCATGACATGGAAGTATTAAACCCTTCACCATGTTGCTTCCAGATAAAGTCAGGTTTCCCAGCACTGCTTAAACAAATACCAGGGCATTTGGGAAGCAGAGTTTGGGGAGGATGTGATGTGACTTGTGAGTGATTCTGCTTCCTCAAGTCTCTACTATCCTTAACACGCCCGCGGCGCCTTGGGCGCCGCGGACTAAATAATTCGCTAAGCCCTCAGGCGGAGGGCTTTGTCCGTGATGAGGAAGGGGCCGGATTGGCCCCTTCCTCCTGACAGACCATCGGCCGGGCCAATTGGCCCGGCCGACTCTTAACCGGCTGAAGGAAGCAACTGCAAGCCGCGCTCCGCGCAGCTCGCAGTTGCTTCCTTGACGGCGGCCTGACGCGTCGAGAGGCACGAAGCGCCTCCGATGTGTCAGGCCGCCGGCAAGGGAGCCCCTGGCAGCCGTGCTCTGCGCGGCTGCCAGGGGCTCCCTGCCCGGCGGGCTGAAGCGGCGAGAGCTGCAAACAATAACAACCACCCCCCAAACTCTGCCTGGCCTAAAGCTTCGATCCTGTGCGCCTTGCTGTAGGGGTTGCCGTAACTCTGGAGTCCGGACTACAAGAGACAACAGACCAGGACTATAACGTGAGCGATTCGGCCTGGCTGCGCGGACACGAAGGCTGTACTGCACGTTCGTGCAAGAAGTTTCCGCCCAGCCGAGGCTTCCGCCCAGGCCCTGCCAGGGAGGGGACGGCCGTGAAGCCGCGGCTTCCTTCTGTTCCTCCCCCCAGTAGCCGTCCTGCAAGAGGGGCCGCGCGTTGGCGGACTCCACGTCCCCGTGCGCCGGAGGAGGGAGAGGGGGGATGCCTGGGAGAGCCGGCCAAGCGCCGCGGGGGAGAGGAGGGACCTGGGGCCGGCGGGGCGGAGCGGCGTCGCTTCGGGTGCGGCTTTTCCCCCCCAGCGAGGCGGAGGAGGGGGGATTAGTTGTGTAAGGGCAGCAGTTCCGGCAGCCGGCTGGCGGGGGGCGCGAAGAGGGCAAAGCAGCATGGCTCAGCCCCCTCCGCCCTGACCGTGCCTCCTCCTCTGCCGCTGCAAAGCGCCTCTCGCAGCATCAGCCCACTGACAAATGGAGCCCCGGCAGCCGCGCAAATGCCGGGGGCTCCGTGGTCTAGCGCCCGCTGCATTTAGCTGCAGCGGGCTTGATTGCTAGTGTTTACCATAAAGCCTAGGAGAACTTCCTAAAGTATCATTATAAGGAGACCATTTCCCCCACTTCTAAATTCCTCAAGTGCAAGAAATTGTGGGGGGTCGGTAATTCCCACACAGCTAGCCTAGCGAGTGGACTAAAAAGGCCATTTCTGTACAGACACTTAAAGCGTAAGTGGCTTTCTGCTGGCAAACGCAGGATGGTAAATCTCCTCATGGGCAGACCCCTCCCACGTTTCCCCTCTGCCCCATCAAGGCTTTTTGCCCCCTGACAAGGCTGCAAGGGAAAACAAGCTGAATTTCTCACTCAACAACTTGGCTTGTCAATCACAGCAAGTAACCAGTCACAGCACAGCAGTTCTCTTGTGGACTGAAACTTTCTTTCCCCCACCCAGCCCGAAAATTAATTTTTTAAAAGCACTTCCACATTGCTATATGGTAATGCCGTAACATAGATACAGCATTAATAAAATCAACACTGCCCCATTGCTATGGAGAAACAGCAAAAATATATAGCTTCCCCCCTTTTTTTGGAATTCTATTATTTTTTGCACTTTATTTCTCTCTAGGTAGATTTCTGAGATGCTGAACATTGTCCCTGTAGCCTAAGAAGGCACTTTGTCCTAATGGTTGGCTTTAAATCAAGCTGCTCAGACCCCTGTATAATCAGGAGGAGGCATCCAGATCACCCGCCCCCTCCTTTCCCAGCTCATTCCCCACCTCCAGAAAACATAAACGGGGCTGTGTTTTGCCTGCCTGATCCCAAGAAGACCTTGGACACTTGAAAGATTTTATTTCACCTTGGATAATGTAGGTTTGCAGTCATGCTGCAACACAGACTGCACCATTAAAAAAAAACTCAAGGCGGGAAATGGAGGGGGAGGGCAGGAGCGAGGGCGGGACAATACTGTAAAGCAGGGGTAGTCAACCTTTTGCTGGCAGGGGCTCATGGGAGTTGTAATCCATGAACATCTGGAGGACCACAGGTTGGCTACCTCTGCTGTAGAGGCTATCGTGCCTTTCCTGCTCCGTGCAGTCTTATCCTTGGTTGCTCAATGGTTGCTCATCGGTGGTTTGCGTGATTTAGGGTGCTAAATCCAGTTTTCTGGATTCCTGAAAAATGGCCAGATTGCGACCCAGTTGAAAGTCTGGGGGAAAGGAATTTCCTGATGGGCCTCAGCAACTGGGAAACCTAACAGTGTAACTCTGTATAGATTTGTACTATACCTGTCTCCTTAGACAAATGGAACTAAAAGAAGCTTAAGGGAGACACTTTCTATGTGGAAAGTGGCACAAGACTGCTTTTAATAAGCTTAAAGACTTCTGGACTTACATCCTCAGCTCCCCAGCATTTTACCTAGTTGCAACCTATTTATTTACCTTATTTTCAGTCCACCTTTTGCACTGAAACTCAGGATGGATTACACAATGTTTGTCAATGTAATCAATAAAATCTGGTATCTAATAAACAACATAGACTAGGATTACATAAAATTTTAAACTAATAAAAAGTAGAAACAATACATTAAACATATAATGGTATTACGTATGTTGAAGACAATTTGATCGGAGTATGATTATATAGCAAAAAAAACATTTATCCTATGAATTTTAAATATTTTAATGAAATTATACCTTTATGATTTCAAGCCCTTTATTCTGCACAGCCATTTCTGAAATAGAAGTTAACTTCCAAGTCTTTTTAAAAAACATTCCTTAGTGGGTAACATAAAATATAGCCTGCAGGATTCCCTAATAAAATTTAGATTAGAAAATTGCTTCTGTGCTAATTTATGTTTGTGATGGATTGTTGAGTGTGTAAATTATTTGACAAGCACATATAACAGGCAAAGCTGCCAGAAGAACCTCTGTTAAATCCAAGCTGACAGCATCTCTCAAACACGGAGTTCAAATTAACCTTGGGCTCTTTGAAAATACATCCATGTTTCAGTGGGTGTTTTGTTTTGTTGAAGTAAGTTTGGTAATAATAGTTTAAGGTTTTTTTAAACAGTATTATTTATTTTTAAACCTATAGTCAGTTACTGAATTATCACCTTTTCTAGTCAACAATTTCAGTCTTTGAAGCTGTCATTAGTTCTCAAAAATAATTCAGGTCGTCTTCGTCTTCGTCTTCGTCTTCGTCTTCGTCTTCGTCTTCGTCTTCGTCTTCTTCTTCTTCTTCTTCTTCTTCTTCTTCTTCTTCTTCTTCTTCTTCTTCTTCTTCTTCTTCTTCTTCTTCTTCTTCTTCCATAAAGCTTATTTCATCACATTCATTTTTGCTTCCCCAAATGTAATTCTTATTTATAATCTAATGGTGTCAGTGGTGATTTGGGACAATTGCAGACAAATTTCTGCTATTGTTTATAGCTGTTTATTGGGGGCTGCAGCAAAGAAATTAAAAGACGCTTGCTCCTGGGGAGGAAAGCTATGCTGGGAGCGATTGAGGGCAAAAGAAGAAGGGGACGACAGAGAATGAGGTGGCTGGATAGAGTCACTGAAGCAGTTGGTGCAAACTTAAATGGACTCCGGGGAATGGTAGAGGACAGGGAGGCCTGGAGGATCATTGTCCATGGGGTCGCGATGGGTCGGATATGACTTAGCAACTAACAACAACATTAGATTTTTCTTTCCTTCATCTATATAGGAAAAATCAGAAGTTTTCAGGTCACTGCCAAAAAGCCCAAGAAATTGGCTTTTATTGAACATGAAGCCTAGAGAATTCATCGTACATTCACAATGAACCACAGCGAAAGACCAGAGGACAAAACTAAGTTCAATCACAGTGGACTCTGGAGCCAAGTACTTTTGAGCCAGAGAGAATTCTAGAATTATGGACAAACAAGGTGAAGATGCTGAGAACCTTTATTTTTTAAATAAGGTACATATTTACAAGTGCTCCTTCAAATTCCTTTTCTAATTTTCATTTCAAATTGTGTCATTGATCCCTAAAATCTCCCAAATGGCTTAGTGAAGCAACGCTATCCTTTTTGTGGTCTCCAATGTATAGATCAACATGTCATTTCTTCTGTGTTGAATCTTGTAAGTATAACAAGGCACCGTGGAATGTTCAACATCGAACTGCTTTTATTTAACCCACTAAGACTAAGGGAAAGTACTTATGCTGTTGCCTTTTCGATGCTGTCGTTATTTTTAGTAGAAGGATGATCTGCATAGTCCTGACCTGGCTCAGGTTAACCAGATCTCATCAGATCTTGGACACTCAGCAGGACAGAGCAGAAACTGGATTCAGAAATTGCATTTATGTTCCAGTAATGTGTGTAAGCATCATTAGCAGTGGCAAAAAGTTAGATTTGTTAACTGGCATATGATAATACAGCAGTTCTCATACCTTAAGCATTCAAAGACTACCATTCTGACTTAACAATCTCCACAGACCCCACATTTATGGATATTTTACAATTAAAGGGAGTAAATGTATATATATGCGCAACTCTGAAGACCATTAGACCATAAGTCTAATTCTTTTTTAAAAACCAGTATTTTCACTCTGCCATCAACAAATATTGCCACAGCTACCCCTTGTGGGGTCAAATGTAGAGATCTCTAAACCTTGTTTATTTTTTTGCCAGGGTGCTTTAATAACTGCACAGAAGCAGAATTTCAGTAGGATTTGTTTACCTTCCAAGAGAGTGATACAGAAATCTGTACTTACTGAATTCCTCAGAAAAGCATGGAGGAAAAACAGGGATGACCACCTGACTGCATTGTCTACCATAAACCTTTAGATCCCAGTCAGAGGAGGAGGAGGAGGAGGAGGAGGAGGAGGAGAAAAACAAGTTTATAGCATGGTCCTTGTACTATGAAGAAGAGCTGTTTTTTAATACCCGAAGGAATCCCAAAGCAACTTACAAACCTTCCTCTCCCCACAACAGACACCCTATGAAATAGGTGGGGCTGAGAGAGCTCTAACAGAACTGTTCTATGGGAACAATTCTAAGAGAACAATGTCTAGCTCAAGGTCACCCAGCTGGCTGCATGTGGAAGAGTGGGGGAATCAAACCTAGTTATCCAGATTAGAGTCTGCCCCTCTTAACCACTATACCATACTAAGCATTGTGTTGGGGATTTGGAGGAGGGGGAGTAGATATTCAGCAAGGGAAGCCATAGACAAATAAAAATATGGAGAAGTAAAAGTTATAGACAAAATGTTGGTAAATAAATACAGTTGGATAAATTAAGCTGAGGAGGTTTGAAACATGGAGTTCCTGCTAGAAGAAAAAATAGAAATCAGATGGCATATAGCTTCTTGACTATTCTGGGATTCGTGGATCTGGAAGCTAAACGTTGAACTGAAAGGTAATGTTCTCCAGCCATTGGGATAGTTAACTTCTTTAAAGTAAGAAGAGAGGGTTTTTTACCTCTATATGCTCTGCCACACAGAAATTGTACAGCTGCAGATTACAATGTAAGGTTTTTCCTAAAACTTACCATGACCATTTATGCACTGGAGGTTTCATGCCAGGCTGCAGGCTGGAGTTTTAGTCATGGCAGGTTGCCCTACCTCTTCCTGCACCCACAAGGGGGAGCATTTGGCTCAGTCCACCTCATCCACCCCTGATTTGTGCTCCTGCATGGGAGCTGGGGCAGTGAAGTTCCCTGTGCGTAAATGGTCCGTGTAATAATTAATGAGATTACATCTAGGGGTGACTACTACTTACCCTCACTATTTAAATAGACGTTGCAAAGGTGGTATAATTGTTTCAGGGCTTCAGGAAGTCTGTTAATTGATAATAATGGACTCCCTTGGTCCCAGCAAGCCAGCAGCACAATAGATGATCCATAGTTCATTTGCTGACTTTTTTCATACAATGGAAATAGGCTAGTCAAAGTGATTTATTTGTCTAGCTTGAAGTGCTTTAAAAGTCCGGTGCAAATTGATGTTATACACCATAGTTTGATCTGACTTTTATGCAAATTCTCTGCCTACTATAAAGTAGTTCTGAACCATTTCATTAGCTTGCTACAGAAAATCCTTGGACTCCTTTGCCACAATAATTCTGGGCGTGAGACAGAGAAAGAATGAGTTATGCAGGATCTTGAGGATGTTCGGTATTGAAGCTTAGTAGAGAGCTTACTATCTTTGCAGGTAAAGGAAGGATGCTAGGCTAATCTATTTCCCAGCTACACTCAACTCACCCATCAAATCCTGCATCATTTTCTGGTGTCATTTCATAACATCTTAAGCTATCATCAATGCCTGGCAAATAAGCCCAAACCAAAGGAGAGTAATACCTGTAATTTTAAGGAAAGCTTGATTCTGCTTTGATTATTTTGATAAAGCTGGGCATTTCTTTCCCAACCACCAAGACAGCTGGTTTTGACCTTGTAGGCCCTTTGTGGTTTGGGACCCACATACCTGAGGGACTGCCTGTTGCCCTATGCCACCCACAGAGCTTTGTGGGTACTAAATTGCTGGGTACGCTCTGTGGGTTCGCTCTGTGGGTACTAACTTGCTGGTCATTCCCGTCCCCAGGGAAGCACGCCTGGCCTCGACCAGGGCCAGGGCCTTCTCGGTCCTGGCCCCTACCTGGTGGAATGAGCTCCCGGTCAAGCAGCGGGCCCTGCGGGAGCTTTCGGCGTTCTGCAGGGCCTGTAGAACGGAACTTTTCGGCCTGGTCTATGGTTGAGGCCAGGGTGTGAGGAAGATCTGATTGGGTCCTTCCTGGTGCTATGCAGCGTTGGGCCATTTCTCATTGATGGCCACCTCTCCCTATTCCCTTATTTAAATATGTGTCTGGGGGGAATCAGAGAATTCAATAATACTGCGATGTTTTTGCCTGTTTTTATTGTACTTATGTTCCATATTGTTTTTAATACAGTTTTATAGGGGTTTTAGTGGGGACAATTTGTAACCCACCATGGGCCATTCTTGGGAGTGGCGGGAAATAAAATTTAATAACAATAACAATAACAACAACAACAACAACAACAACAATAACAATAACAATAACAATATTTCCAGAGAAATGGGGGGAAGTGAACTGGAATTTCATTATTCTGGAATTATGTTACAGTACAATTCCAGCCTTTCCTTTAAAAAATTAAACTAGATTGATTTCAGCCTTGGAAGGGGGGTACTCAAATGCCACAGAATGCTGCTGGGATGTGATTGGGAGTTTCTGCCATGTGACATTGATTGACAAGCCAAAACAGGGGGGGAAACTGGCAGGAAGTCCTGACTTCTGGTCCATCAGGTGACTCCCACAAGAGCACAAATCAGGGCAAAACAAAGATTAAGTGTGTCAAAGGCTCCCATTAGGAAGTGGAAACATCAGAGCAACTACCACAGGATCCAAAACCAGGCAGCAGCGTGGCTTTGCACCCTCCATGCAGAAAAGGTTCCAGTGAGCTACCACGGCAGCCCAGACAATCTCTTCTGAAACATTAACCCCTGCAAAACACTGGCTTGTGTGGGGTGGTTGCTGTTGATTTTCATTTTTAGGAACTTAATCTCTTTCATACAATTAAGATTTCAGATTTTTCTGCAAACCTGGGGCATTTTTTCAGGTTTGTAGAAAGATCTGTTTTGTCTTTCTATGATTCCAGTCTCTGGACATAAGTATATATATAAGTATATTTGGCCACACTGAGAATTACGTATGATTATAAACAAAATGTTCTTTAAATAAGCTACATCTTGGCCTACTGCTCAGTCCATCTGGCTTGCTCATTCAGGGCCTTAGGCTGTGAAGCAAGGGGTACACCAAAAGGTTCTGCCTGCATGCAGGAGAGGAAAATGGAAACTCAGCTCGAACCTTTTACATGGGGAGAGGCTGTATCTCACGGTAAGGCAACAACTTGGCAATCAAAAGATCCCAGATTCAATCCCCAGCATCTCCAGTTAAACGGATCAGGTAAGGGATATGACAGACATGAGACCCTGAAGAGCTACTTGTCAGTCAGAGCAGACAACACTGACCTTGATGGACCAGTTGAACAATTTAGAATAAGATGGCTTCAAAGATGTTCCCAGCATCCTTCTCCCGCCACTGCAGCTGAAGCTGAAAGTTTTCTGCTGGATAAGAGGTACAAAAGAGAACTCATCATAGAAGGGACGAAAAGGAGATGGGATGTTCCCTTCTATTCTCCATGTTATAAGACTATACTATATTCATTGGGACAAAGAACTGTGTCCGAAGACTATATCTACAAGCACACAGAGGGATCTTTCCTAACAATGTAGGCTCCCTGTAACATGGTGAAAAATAAAGGCTAAAAGAATTGAAACTGAGAACCGTGTTAGCTGTTCGCCTTATTGAGAGTAATGACATTATGCATGAATTGAATGGTAATGTAATCATGGACCATGGAAAGACATGATTCAATTACATCTCAGACAAACATCTGGAAACAGTTTGATCCATTTTATACCTTTTTAAGAACTCATCAAAGATGATTTCCGTCCAAACGATCTCCTACTCTTTAAGGCTTATACATATTTTTATGAAAAGATTTTAAAGGGCAGGCTAGATAGGCTGCTAACTATCCTTGTTCCGAGCCTGTTCCATAAAATGAAATATTACAAATTCCTCATGGCTAAACACTGGGTTTTGCCTTGGCTCCACAAGCCTAAGCTAAGGGCACCTTTGCCCTGAAATCATGATTCACGTCCACCTCTTCAGACCAACCATTGTGGAAACCCACCAGTTCATCAGTCTAGCTTCTAGCACTCTAACTGGTGTAGATTATTATTTTCATTATTAATGAAGTTCCTAATTCACTACATGCTGTCGAGGTTAAGGCAAAACAAGTCCCTAACAATGTAATGTAAACCACAATACTATTCATTGTGTGTTTTAATTAAACAGCTGATCTCTATATATCCAAGCTAAACATTTCTGCCCATGGCTGGACCCACCCATAGATGCATACACACATGTAATAAACAAAATAATTGGCAATTTGATCCAATTTTTCCAAAAAGTTGCAGGAATAAGGAGCGGCATTACAGATTGACTTCTATGGAACCCAAAATTATCGCTTATTTTAGCTATGACTAGTTATTGCAAGCAGCACTGGGCCAGCATGTGATCACTGAATCAGGGCTTGTCATCTTCGCTTCAGTACTATCAGTCTCCCCCTTGCCTGCCTGTGAGAGATCTGGCTGCCCTTCCATCCGGCCTCGCTGATGGCACTGCCTCACTACATTGCTTAACATTGGCTGCCAGCAATTGGAGGATGAGGAAGCTTCTCTTGGGAAGCTTCAGCCAAACTTGGAACAGCAATCAGACATCGAGCCATGCCACCCCGGGTCAGAGCCTTGCAAAGGAAGTTGGCAGGCTTTCCTGTTAAGCTGTTCTGCATGAAAAGAGAGAAAAAGGGAGAGAAACAATCTCCTGCTGCTGATTTCAATGTACCGCAATGTACCGCCCACACACAAACACCACATAAGACCCCACTCAAGTGTCCCATCTCTGTTCCATACCCTCCACAAGGCTTGCAATAAATACAGTGTCACTTCCCTACCTGATTTTTCACTAATATTCCCAGGAGAGTTTTTGACATCTATTATTACCTGGCAACCAGACGGTTGGATCCTGCGGCTGTCTTCAAGCATAACTTCCTTCAGCAAAGAAAGATTTTCAACAAAGATCTTTTGCCCTCAGAGGAAGCCAGTTTTCTGTCAGAAAAGTAATTCTCCATTGGACTTTCCTCCCTTGAAGGAAGATTTAGAAGAGTCATAGAATCCAGCACAAAATTCTGAGTCCCAAAAAGCCAAAATAGACACCCGAAAAGCCACTAGAAGAGCCATAGTGGAAGGGGTCATCTCATGGGTCATCTAGTCCGACCCCCTGCACTATGCAGAACACTCACAACACTATCGCTCCTCCACTGTAACCTGCCACCCCCTTAAGCCTTCACATTCCACATCACTTTCCACTTACATAATAAACACAAATGTGAATTGTGTTACATATACTTTCCTGAGTACCAGAGAGTAACAACTAAGAATTCTAATTCAATAAGGGAACTTCGCTGCAGGAAACCCAAGGGAGTTTGCTTTTCTTCTGTCCTTCCTGAAAGTTGACTGCCTCAGTGTAATTAATATGAAATAGGTCCATGTGTAAACCTTTTTGCTGACAGAACACAAGCCCTTCAGATATCCAAAGCTCCCCTCTGGATGGTGACATTTTTTCCCTTTCCTTAGTACTGCACTTAAGGATCTTGTTGCTCTGTTGCCTTTAGGAGAACAGAGGCAGAGACTGAGAGAAAACTCCATCGCAAGACAAACTTAGAGCCTAGGGTAGGGAGATGCTTCATGTCAACAAAAGCTGGTGGAAGACAAAAGTTCTTTTGGTTCAGAGTTGCTCTAGACAGACAATTCTGTAGATCCTACAGATATGGCATTTCAGCAGGAAAACAAGCCAGTAAGAAGTCAGGATACTTCATTTGTATGCAGTGCAAAAGCACAGTTAAAGTTAACTGCTGTTAACAAACCAGGGCTGATTCTGCACTTACTTTGTTTATGCCGTTATGGATCCTGCTGAATTCAGATCGATTTGAACTTGGGTCTTCCTCTATTCCTCCCCCCCCCCCCCGCCACTGAAACAGAAAGTGTTTTGCATGTGATTAGAAAAGCACACATTTGGGGGGGGGGGCGAGGAAAATCTCTGCCGAGAGAAGTTAGGGCTTCTGGAATTTCTGCTGGGAGAAGTTAGGGTTTCTCCTTTAAGGGAAGCCTTGCTACCTGAGAACCAGGAACTGACGCCCTGGCTAGTCAGGGCTTTTCTATAGCACTGGAGGCTTGGCAGCAAGTTATTTCGGGGAAAGCAAACAGCTGCACGCTTACTCATGCCAATTTTTCAAATATCGAGAGTTATATCCACTCCAGGATACTGCGGGGGAAAGGTAGGGTCACTCGGGACCATTCATGCTTATTGTAGATGAAAAATTTAAATCGCCCAAAATCAAAATGGAAATTACATTCAGTGTAGGTGGCAGGCATTGAATTGATCAGGAATTGGAGTAAAAACTCTGTGCAGATTCAGCCCAGATTTAGATGCCTTCAGCTCCTAGTTTGATGTTTTCCAACTAGCCATAGCTAATGTGATAGCACATGTCTAGACAATCAATTAGCAATGATTAATTGAATTAAACCACAGTTTCACATTACAAAAGCACCAACAACATATATTCAATGTAGAATGGAAAGGAATAATAGACCAAGGAAAGTGACAACAAGAACAGGGATACTTTTGAACTAGCCATTCTTTTTCTCCCAAGATTTTTGCTTTACGGAATGTAAAAACTATGCAGTATGTCAAAACACTAGTCTGTACTACTGCTGGAACAAATTTGCTAAAACTTAACACAATACTACCACATATCATTTGTTTTATCCTCACACTAAATACATCATTATTTCAGGAAGAACTGCAAATACACTTTTTTCTCCACCATCAACAGCCCCTTGGTATCAAGTACAAGTTAGTGTAATTAGTTGCAAAAATTAACATTTAAACATTTTAAAAACTTGAAACTGTAAAAAAGTACTGTTCATATTTTTCTTAATTATCATTTATTCTTTCTTTGAAAATGGTTCTGGATTTTTGAGACAGCAAGAGAACAGAAGTGAACAGAGTAGAAGTCCAAAATTTCAGGTTATATCATTCTAAGCCTATGGAAGACAATTGTTTTAGGAGTAACTATTTAGGACCACATTGTTGGAATACCTGGAATGGACAGATGTGATACAAGCTGACTCTTCAATTCATCAGTCCCCTTTCTCTGGCCCATATTAATCGGATGGCTTCTTTTGCCAAACAAGGGAAAGTTGGGGACGAAACATTGTGGAGGTAGAAAGAGAAGGTGAGACCTGTGGCTGAGCCAGGACCGCAATGAGCCAAGGTTGCTCCATTGTCATTCCTGAGTTGTTTTGAGGTTGTTAGCTGTCTTGAGTTCCCATTTTGAAAGAAAGGGCAGGTGTAAAAAGAGGGAAGGAAAGAAATGAATAAATTAACATGGCATTGGAAGTGACGGGCAGGGAAAGTGTAGCAGAGCGGCCAAGCATTAGTTGCCATTGTAGTCTGTGCTGCCAGTCTCTTTGTGAATGCCTGCCCCTGTACAGAGGGATCAGAGGGCTGCTATCTCCATGAAACATTCCATTTAAATCCCCTTTGTAGAGAGGACTCTTTGACAGAAGCAGCAGCAACAAGCAAGGAAGGCCCCCCAAACCTGCCATGGTAAAGCTTGAGATGCAAGCTAGAGGTTTTGATGTATGAATGTAGAGAAGAACAAAATCCCACTCTAGGAGCCTCAAATAGAAGGCATTTTAACATCTGAGGGAGGGGTAAATGCCAGGGGGAGACACAGTTGCCAAGAGAAAGCAGCCCTTATGGCCAAAGCTAAAGAAACACTGAGGACTGTAAAGAGTGGTTTGGCTCCTCTATGCACATAAAAGCAGAGTTAACTGAGGGTTTTCTTTGAATGAAATGAATTGCTTGAAATCATTTCATATGGGAAACAATATAAGCTACAAACTAATTCTCCAAAGCAAGAGAACAATTTTGCAATAAAGCCCTGCTGTTTTATTTGATCCGGTAGTACCAAGATCGGTGACCATTGTGGAAGAGAGAACAAAACTAACCTGCCTTTTAGGGAAAAACTATAACACATTAACCTACCTATTCATGTTGAATTTTAACACAACATGAGAACATAAATCCTACTTCAAGACTACAAAACTTTTTTTTTAAACCCTTCTCTCCTGGTCTTAGCAAAACTTCCTAGTACTCCTTTTTTCCCCCACTACCAAGTAGTTTAATTTTTCAATTTGAAGAGCTATTGGTATAAAGCATGCCTCATTAGCTTGTGGGAGGTAGCTGGTCTTCATTAATTCAGTTCTTCGCACTTCATTTGCTTTGCACACAGCCATAATTAGCTTCAAAATAACTTGAGCAACTTCAAGAGATTTACTGCAACAATTTTGCTCTGCAGTCCTGCTTGGCCTCCTGTTGTTTCACTGTTTACCATAAAGTGGAAGGGATTTGATTTTCAATGCAGAGACGCCACTAGAACGCCACGGAGAACAGAGCTCTTGAAAAGGGCAGACGGTCATCGCATAGCCTTCTAGTACACAGCAGCATGATCAAGGCATCCTTCGTGTTTTGATCTATCCTGTGGCATACAGGAACCTTGTTCAGACATCTTGTCTCTTTTAACAGCATGTGTTTGTAAGAGGCTGTCCTCCTCCCCCACCTTGCCAAATAAGGGATCAGACGGGAGCATAAGATGTTCTGATGAGGTGCACCAGGCCAAATGCTCCCCCATGTGGGTGCAGGAAGAGGTGGTGCAATCTGCCACAACTAAAACTCCAGCCTGCAGCACGGCATGAAACCTCTAGTGCATAAACGGTCTATGAGAGCTTCCAGACAACTGGCAAAATGGTTTGTCTTTTTAACTGAAAGCTCCTTGTCTACCTCTGCTGTGGAGAGGCTGCACCCGAAGTTCTGTCAGTGCTCATGGCATAAAGAGAAGCTCTCACAGGCTCAAGGGGCAGACAGCACTATGAACCTGACTGCATCTTCATTTCCTTCTGCAGCAAGAAGGATTGATCCAGAGTGACCCTACCTTTATTGTGCGATATCTTAGAGTGCTTTTAACCCTCAATATTTAAAGGCTGTTTTGAATCTGGGCTCTCCTCCCGTGGTAGAGGACCCGTGATTGGCCACAGGTGGTCATGTGACAAACTTGCTTTAAAGGAGAAGCTCTTAATTTCTCTCAACTTCTGTTGGTCCTGGATTTTTTCTCCCTTCTCTGCCTTTTTTGATTATCTCCCCCCCCCCTCCAAGAAAAGAAAGAAAGAGGCTTGGCTCCCCCCCCCCCCTTCTGAGCCTCCTTAACCATGTGCAGAACACTTTCCTGTTTCAATGGGGAGGGGGGGGAGAGGAAGACTCGAGTTCAAAGCGATCTGAATTCAACAGGATTAACAATGGAATAAACAAAGTAAGTGCAGACTCTGCCCTGGAGGGCCACAGTTTGCCCACCCTGGTCTAGGCAGTGGATAGCATACCAATGGATCCACAACTGGAAACACAGGTTGAAAATCAGAAAATATACTAAAGTCTAAGTTAAGTCAAAGAGGAATCCTCTCTATCAGTGAATGAACTAGTCTCTTTGAACCACTGTTCCTCACAGCACATGTGCAAAGATGTGCATGAGGGATGGCACCCATCGTCCCGATGAATGCACACTAGGATGAGGTCCTTCCAAAGAACCCTCAAAAAGACAGTTGTACAGAATTTACAGCCCAGCAATGGCCCTGAAATCACTTGTCACTTGGCTACACCAGGTCCCTGAAATTCATTCAGTAATTTCACATGCCCAAACTTCACACAAAGTTTCTGAATGTTCTTTTGAAAAGATAAGCAATCCTGATTTCAAATAAACCAACTCAGTCTGCCACTAGATAGGCAACATGACAATAATCAATTATATTCGCATTGCATTTGACTGTCTGCTTGGTAATATAATTTTGCATTCATTTAAATGGAAGGCAGTCCTGCTTATAAGGAAGACTATCAGCATACCGATTTCATGCTTTTAAAAGCTGCTTCATGGATGTGTATGGATTTTAAAAGAGTTACCAATAGGGTTTTTTTCCCCTTCCTGGGGAAATTAATATCAGTGCAAACAACCCAAATGTGTTTGCTTCTTCTGGAAATTATCTTGCTGATATCATATACAGTTTCACAAAGGCAAGAACCAAGGCAACAACGTGGGAATCAGATCTGAGGTCGCCCAGATTTCCTGTTCTCCACACATTACTCTCCACTGACATCCACTGAAAGCCATTAGGAGATACTAAAGTCTATTCCTAGGCCTAGATTGAGCCCAAAGCTGAAATTCCCAAGCATTTATTTAAAATTCACAGTTTTCTGTAATTCATTGTAATTTCAGTCCTGAACTAGAATTCTTGAGGATTCTTATTTAGTTAGCTATATTCTACCCAATTCTGATTAGCAGGTAAGTTTCCTATTGTAACAGAGAAGGTGACTGAATTTCTGACCAGAGCTCAGGACAAAACTTGCATCTGTAGGGACTGATGTGCTCTTCATATCCCCTTGGGATGTTTGTTTCGTATTACAGGTTCCCTGTTAATTAGCCACTGGTAGCTAATTTTTACCTTCTGTTTTAAATGTTTATTTATATATTACCTTAATCTGTTTGATTTATGGTTTACATCTAGGTCCTGTCACTACTATTACCTTGGTGAGCCAGTTTGGTGTAGTGGTTAGGAGTGCGGACTTCTAATCTGGCAAGCCAGGTTCGATTCCCCTCTCTCCCACATGCAGCCAGCTGGGTGACCTTGGGCTCCCTACAGCACTGATAAAACTGTTCTGACTGAGCAGGAATATCAGGGCTTTCTCAGCCTCACCCACCCCACAGGGTGTCTGTTGTGGGGAGAGGAAAGGGAAGGCGACTGTAAGCCGCTTTGATCCTCCTTCGGGTAGGGAAAAGCAGCATATAAGAACCAACTCTTCTTCTACCTCAAATAGCTGACTTGTTTTGAACAGACAGGACATACCCATTAAAGGTCCAAAATATGAATTTTAATTAGCTATAGCCAACATTTATTGTATATAGCCAAAGGCCATTACAAAACATAATTAAAAACAATATGGTACAAACACGAATAAAACAATCTTTCTCCAGTACTGCATACATAAAATTGCAAACGAGGGCTACTGAGTTACAATAAGAAAAATATGGTGTATCAAGGTGGGGACTCCTGTAAAAAAGCTTTGGCTCGAATCTTCCTGGCGGACAGAGCGAAAGGTGCCACCCTATAAGAAATATAGGGGTCGACATCTGATAACAGATAGGTGACTTTGTCAAAATAAGAAGAGGGGTATGAGTTGGGTAATAACTTGGCAAGGAATTTGCCCCTGGGTTCAGAGTACAGGGGACAAGCCAAAACATAGAGAGGCAGGTCCTCCACAGATGAGTTTCCACATATACACAGGTGTTGGGCTGTATTAGCTATAGCCATACTTCTTGCTTCCCCAAATGGCCACAACGAACCCCACAGGATTTTTCTCAAGTCAGTTTAGACAATACAGAAGAAGAGCTATGCTGGATCAGACCAAAGACCCATCAGGTCTAGAGCAGGTGTAGTCAAACTGCGGCCTCATGGGAACTGTAGTTCATGGACATCTGGAGGGCCGCAGTTTGACTACCCCTGCTCTAGAGCATTCTGTTCAGACAGCGGCCTCTGAGAAGCCCACAAATAGGAAGACTGCAACAGCATCTTCCTGCCTTTGCTCCCCAGCAACTTATGCCTCTAGTACTGGGGGGGAGTAGATATCCAACAAAATTAGTAGCCACTGACAGCCCAGTCCTTCATGACTGGGTCCCCTTTTAAAGCCTTCCACATCAGCAGCCATGACTACATCTTGTAACAGCAAGTTCCACAACTTAACTGCATGCTGTGTAAAGAAATACTTTCTTCTGCCTGTCCTGAATCTCCCACTCTTCAGCTTCAGTGGATGATCTGGGTTCTTGTAGAGGGAGAAGAAGTATTCAGCTGGCAGCTTGAAATGCTAATACGTTTCTTTAAAATACCTCTCCCCCGCTCACATCATTTCAGCACTAGGGTTGCCAGCTCTGAGTTAATTCCTGGAGATTTGGGGGTGGAACCTCAGCAGGATATATTGACCAAGAGACATTCTCCCAAACTTCCCTTTCTTCAGGAGAATGATCTCTGCTATCTGGAGATAAACTGGATTTTCAGATGTCCAGCCCCACACCTGGAGGCTGGCAGCCCTATGCTGCACAAATCTGGATGAAGTATCTTCCCACTGACAGACGGAGCTGAACAAAAATAATTCAGCAAATACATTTTTTCTTCCTTCTTCCATACAATGCAGGCTCCCACACCACTTGGAAGCTAGGATTTTTGTCTGTGCTGATATAACATGCTGTGAAAAAACGAAGGCGAAACAAAGTATTCAATACCAGAACCTTGTTGCCTATTGGAATAAAAGAAGACAACTTTAATATGCATCCTTTTAAAAAAATTGGTTAGTTTTTGCCAGTCAAGCCACAGTGTCTTTTGTTTCACTGATGCTGTTTGTGTATCAGACTGTTACCCTTAAGCCAAATGCTTACGAGGAGCTCTGCTGATGTCAATGAAACTAAATTGACCCATATCCCAAGATGAGTGGCTGTCTACATGGTCGACCAGACACCACTGTAGCACAGCTTTCCATGTGAATCTCTACTCTTTCATGCAGAGTCTCCATTTCACCGTTAGTGGCCAACCGGAAAACCTCTCAGCAGCAGCAGCGATTCATGTTGCAAGCCGCTGGTTCAGGCCGCAGCTGCAATTTGTTCTTAGGTGCCCCCCAAAGCTGTCTCAGCCAGCCTTCAACGGGACCCTGCTTAGCTGACTGGTGTCTCCATTTTATATATTGACGACATTTCTATGCCCACTCGTCCAGAGTCCTGCTCAAAGCTGTTTGCATTCAAAAGCCACGGTATTCTAGAAAACCCATTTTTTAAAAGGCTGTTGCTAACATCTCTGCTGGATTTGTAGATCAGACTAACAGTGTAACGCTGTTTACTCTAATATGGGTCCCATGAACAAAGGAGATTTGACTTATAAAATAGGCCAGAACATTTTAAAAATATAGTACGACAGAAGCTCACAGAAATGAATGTTCCTTAAACAACAACAAAACGGAGGTAGAAAATAAACATGTCAATGAGAAGAATAGTAGCTGAGCTTGGCATGCTAATTTTCTGTACTTGGAGATAACAGGGGATGAAGGAGGAACCTTGCACCTGCGCATTAAAGGGCTACAAACCGGACACAAGTCTGACATATCATTTGGTGTTTGCAAGACCAAGGTCTAGGGAAGGTAAGAAGGCATATAGACTGAAGCCACTGAAGAGGGTGAAAAGAACCCCTTCCACTATTACCCCTTGAAAGATTATGCCTATGTATCTAGTAAATATATCTAGTAAATATAGTAAATATATCCATATATTTACTATATATCTATATTACTATATATTACTATTTATTATACTATATATACTATATATTACTATTTATATTACTATTTATATATTACTATATATTACTATTTACTATATATTACTATTTACTATATATCTAGTAAAAAGTGGGGTATAAAAACTAACTCTTTGGGTAGTGAAGAGTAGGGCATAAAAACCGACGTGGCTTCTTCTTGGCTTCTGAGATCTGATGGGAATTTTTTTGAAGAAGAAGAAGCCAAGAGAGAACTAGAGGTTGAATCCAGTCTTAACCGGCCATTTCCACTGATTCCCCCATTCCCACTGCAGACCCTGCCCTCGTGCGGTTTGTAAGGGTTCTCTATTGCTTAGTTGCAGCATTTCATGGACCCATTATACACGGGGGGAATAACGCACATTCGGGGTGGAATGGCGGCGACTAAAATCACCGATAATGCACGGTGCTGGCTGCAACCGGCCGCTGCTTCGCGTCTTCCCCCTCCGCATTTTCCATGTGACCGGAAATCGCCGTTTCGGCGGCCGTGCATAATGGGCCATGGGGAGGCAAGGCAGAAGAAATGCCATACAGAAGAAAATCCCTACCAGCACTCTGAGAACTCCCAGCACCTACCTGTTGCATGCCTGCAAAGCTGCCTTTTATGCCAGGGCATAAATGCATTAACATCCGCCCTCACGACAGAGCTGATTCTTGTCTATTTTGCTTGCTCATGAAAGCATTCTGTCAGCATTCTCCTGCCACAATATGACCTGTTCTACAGGCGAATATTCCGTTTCTTGGAGCTTCACCTTAAAACCTAACTGCAAAAAAGTAATTAACTCCACAGCAGTTGCCACTTGGCAAAGCAATACAGCATATACGAATGAAATATTCATTAGTAATTGACTCTTATGAAAACTGTAGTTAAACTAGGTTCTGCTAATTTAATAGCTAACAGCTATAAGAATGCTGAGGGTAAAAGCTCTTTGTGTGAACAAAAATGGCAAAAAAAAGAGGATAATTCAAGGTTGTTAGAGCCGGAGCGCTGGGTTTTTGCGAACTGCTGTGGTAAAATTCTAAAGGCTCGATGACAAAGGGAGGGTCCATGAGAGAAGGTAGGAAATGAAGCCAGTGTGTGCCAATTCTGTTACATACGTGCAAGAAAAGAAGATTGACAATATTCTCCTAACATGAGGAATATTTTTTTCCTGTAAAGGTGTACATCAATGACCTATTTTCAGTGAAAAATCTAATTGTAAGGGGGAAATGGAAAAGCATGCATTATGAGTAACAAAACCTGATAGCATCCTATGATGGAATATCCAATTAAGCCCACTCTAACTGTACATCAAATCAAGGTCCTTGTTTCTGTGGTAAAGCTCAAGTTTTATCATTTTACAGCTGTCTCTTCATAGTCCTCTCTAATTGAATCTGCTGTTCCTTAATGGGAGCCCAAAGTAATGCTATTTGCCATGTTCCTGGCTTGTGGTGATGCCCCCCTCCTCTCTCATTTTCCATACAACAAAACTTGCTAAGTGGTTTTTTTTGTCTAAATGGAAGGACAAAGCTCAAAGGAGCTAGAATGTCTAGCATCTGATCTTTCATCTGCAAAATGTCTGCAAATACGTTTTGTGCCAAAGAGGGGGCAAAAAACCCTGAACAACGAGGGGGGATATTCTCTTCCAGGCTGATTATTCTTCACAGTTTCTCACAGCTTTGATGGTGAGGAGTATCCATGAGAACTACCTTTTCTTTGGAAAGAAAAAAAGAACCAGAAGTCAGATGTCGAGAACTAAAAAATAATAAACAGTTTGGGGTATATGAGAGAAACAGCAGATAATCACATCTAAGCGAAAGAATAAAAGGGAACAGCAGAAACAGGGCTTCCATGAAATAATTGGAATGGCCACATGCAATATGTTCTGGCCCCAAGGAGCTAAGCAACACTTTTATTTGCCAGGAAGAAATGGTATAAAATGTAGCAAGCTGCCATTTTGAGTCAAGTCAGCCGCCTCTTGGATCTGTTATTCATACACTTTCCACTGTTGTCCTCTCTGTGTTCTCCCTTTCCCAGTTGCAGACTGCAGTTATGCAGTCTGACCAGGGATTATGTCAGGTGTCTCCTAAGGATTTCTCAACTTTATCATTGTTTGATATTTGCTGAGAGCAAATGAGATTTTAGAACTTCCATTTCACACAGATGCTGCCTTGTTAAGCTTTATGGTTTTGCATCTAGCAAAACAAACTGTCCTTTACTCAGTTTTTGCACAGGGGGAAATCCTTATTTTATCTATTGTGTTTTTCCCTAAGTGTGTAAACTGCTTTAGACCTGCCAACCCAGAGACTGGGCTGCATTATAAAGCTGGCACAATTGTTAAAGTTTACATACAGGAAGTTTGTGTCTTCCTCCCAACGAACAACCAAATTTAGCTAGGGGAAGGACAGAAATTCTCCTTATGGAAACTTTAGAAGATCTTCATTTGCTTTTTTATCTATTTTATTTTATCACATTTGTATTTCACTATTCCTTTGACAAATGAGCCTTGGGTTGGCTTCTGTGACTGTCTTCAGCCCCACCAAATCAATGTGGGAGCATTAAAAATGAGATATACTCATTTATTGGCATTAATCTTATTGCCAGTTGTCCCTGTACACACAGTTAGCTCTCCACTCTCACGTCTCCTCCGTTAAACAAGAAGGACAACAAACACCCAGAACCAACTCTATAATTTTGGTACCTCTAATAATAATGTATTATTGATTATTAGCTAAAAAGTTAATAATCAATAATACATTATTATTAGAGGTACCAAAATTATAGAGTTGGTTCTGGATGTTTTAATTGTATTTTATGAACGTTATAAATCACCCAGAGGCAACTAGTTCAGTAGGGGCAGTCTAGAAATGTAAACAATAAATAAATACAGCTCAAAATTCATCCCAATATCTCAACATTCAGGGGAGATTTGCATAACAAACAGACAAGCTTGTTCTAGGAATTAAATCTAAAATCTTTGCTTTTTGCTGATAATTTTAAAAGACATGCCCTGTACTGAAGTGGATGGACTGAAATAGCCACGAGTAAGTCAGCTCAATGATTACCAACTGCGTTATATAGCAGGGGTAGTCAAACTGCGGCCCTCCAAATGCTGGCAGGGGCTCATGGGAATTGTAGTTCATGGACATCTGGAGTGGCACAGTTTGACTACCCCTGTATCACATGGCTTTAATGGAGCTTACAAAGTCACTTTGCAGAAGCCATGTCCAATACAACCGCTATTATCCAGAATGCCTGAGTAGTAAATGTATATTATGAGGAAACAAATCAAACAATTCTAAGTCAACAGGATACCTCCAGACTGGGCTCCTTGTTCACAGCATCTGTGAACAAATTTCTACGTCCGCTTTGTCAGGCAGGATTCCGCAAGGAATTAATCTAGATATAAAAGAACACTTCAACGTGGCATTTCATTTATCGTAACCATTCATGTCGGTGCATTTAGAACAGCAACATAATCAGAGTAATTGTGCACATGTCATCTGTTCCTTTAAAGCAGAGGTGTTAGGGTATGAATCAGTGTGGCCTCATATTCCTGATACATTTCAAAGAACCCATTAGTCAACATTGACTGTTTCAGAGGGAGTGTAGAAAAAGCTAGAGCAATTATAAATTTGAAAGCCTCCTCCTTTAATTCAGTGCTGTTCCTTGGTATTTCAGAAACTACTGACATGCCCATTTTCCAAAAAAAAAAATGCTTTGCTTATTTACTCAGCAGCCCATTCAGCTGAGCTCTTATTTCAAGCAGGTGCATGTAGAATTGCAGTATTATCCTATCCAGCAATACTCCAGTGGACTTTGACATAGGACATCAGGGTTAGTCTATGAAGAGCAATTACCCATCAACGTTTCAGATGTCCATAGGGCTGTCTTGCACCACCTTAAATAACGTGTAGATTTGTTCAGAAAAATAGGTCTGGATCAATTGGCACCCCTTTCTTTCAGAGGGGACTGTGTCCACGAAAGACTCTTCTACGAGCAGAAGTTGTTCTTAGAGCCAACCCGTATTGTTCAAATAGAACAGCCCCATTTTTTTTTCATGGCAAGCAATTCAAAATGTAGACAGTGATTGGAGAAATGACAATTGTAATCTAATGTTCTATTTTAGACATCAAGATTCATACAGAAAGGCAAGGAACCATTTCAAAATCATTGTAACCTACCATTTTCACTTACTCTGCATTTTTTGAGGGATACATCATTTTTAACCAAAAACTCAAATTATTTTTCCATACGCAAATCTGAACCAGTTAAATTTCTCTTAGACTACAGGGGAAAGGTGTGAAAAAACCCACAAAAATTTATATTTTGATGAACCAAAATGCAACTGCAGAACCTGAGAGTTAAAGCATAAGCATCCATTTCAGCTGCGCACAACATTTTCATATGGCACTGGAGCCATATAAATACCTGCACGGCTGGTTAGTTTTCATGTATTAAATAGAAGCATATACGATCATCCACAATCCTCATCCCGCAGGGATAAAAAGTCTATAAATGAAGGAAACATTCTAGACAGTGAGAAAAATCGCCTTTGAGTTTAACAAGGCAATACAAATCTCTTGAACGTGGAAAAAGCAACCCTCTGGAATCTTTATAGGAATGCAAGCAGGTGGGCAGGAATGGTTCACCTAACCCAGCAAATATAGCCAAGAACTTTCCATGGCACCCTTATGGGCAGAAGGTAATTACCTAATAGGAAAGAGCTATGGGTTGATTAGAGCACAATGCAAGAACAGACAGTTAGCAATCTATAGTGCATTCACAGGGGGAAAGGGAAGGCTGGATTATTGTGGCACCGCAGCTGTTTGCAGCTGTCTTATGGATTGACTAGAGCTGCAGACAGACCGCCTTCTAAATCTTAAAACAGTTTTCAATGGGGAGTCTGGATGATGAATTTCTCTCGAGTCAATGGGCAACGCAGAACTACCCTTCCATGAGCTAGAGGCAAGCAAATAATGATTTCCATGCACAGAGGGTCCAAAGAGAAGGTCTGTTGTGCCAAGCTGAATTATGAGCCCCAGTGAAGCCCTCCTATTGGCCCTTTCAACATTAGACCCGTTTAACACAGCTGTGGCATTGTTCTTCTGCTATCAGCTGGAGCCAGCATTATAACGGTGTTTCCACACAGCACTTAGCACTATATTCCCATTAAAATTCTGCAATGCCCATCTCTATAAAAAGGGCAAAATTGGATGGCACACCACTGTGCTCTCTTGCAATTGCCAACCGGAAGCCAGAGGGAGAAGCCGCCAGCTTGCTTGACCGTCTTCTTTCTGTGCAAGTTCTCCCCATTCTTGATAGCAGATTAGTACATGAGGGTTCCCTGCATGCCAAAATCCTTTTGCCCCCCTTCTTCCTTCAAATATGAAAAGGAACAACAGTCTAGGCAATTTGTGCTGCTTGACCAACAATTCATGGTCAATGATGTCAAAAGCAGCAGACAGATCTAAAAGAACCAGCACGGCTGAACCGCCCCTATCCAGCTGGCGCCGGAGATCATCCAGTAGGGCGACCAGCACCGTTTCTACCCTGTGGCCAGGATGAATCTTAATACAAAATGCTGGCTAGTCAACACCATTTTCCCCATAACAAGCTATGGATGCAAAAGCGGAACCCTAAAGAAAGAAGACAGGAGGAAAATAGATGCTTTCAAATTATGGTGTTGGAGATGAATGCTGCGAATACCATGGACAGCCAAAGTTACCAATAAGTTACCAACAAGACAGTTTTAGAGAGAAGCAAACCAACTATATCATTAGAAGGCAAGATATTACTGCTAAAGCTCACTTACTTTGGACACATAATGCGATTAAACTTGTTAGAAAAATCATTAATGCTTGGCATGGTCAACAGCAAAAAGCAACAAGGTCACCAAAAGATCTGCTGATCAACACGATCAAAGCCAACACAGGGAAGACCATGAACCAACCAAAAGAAGCAGTCATTGACAGAGATGCTTGGCAGAAACTTTCCTATAGAATTGCCAAGGGTCAGACACAACTGAATGGATGACATCATCATCAGTATATACAATCAGAGCTGCCCTATATTTCACTGGGTATGACAGAGAAAGAATAACATGAAAGAATAACACACACAGAGAAAGAATAACACCCACACTTTTCAAGTACTCCAGATCAAGATCAGTAAATGACCATCTACTCAGCTAGCATCAGTTACATCAGTGGTTCCCAAACTTTTTTGGGCTGCCAACCACTTGACTATCAGGCAACATCCCTGCCCCCCACCCCAAATATAAATACATACATTTTTCCTGGTGTTAGTTCTACTGCAAATTCAAAACATACTATATTGCCAACACGGCTTATAATACTCTGGTTTCTCTTCAGATCGCAGATTGCCAACACTTCTTGTTTTTGAGATGGGGATGGGGGGAAGAAACAAGCATTGAAAAATCCCATGGCCAAGAGCAAGCAGAAGACTTTTCCAGCCTCCCAAAGTTGGAGACTTCTGGGGAAGAGTTGCCAACCCTGGGTTAAGAAATTCCTGGAAGGCTAGCACCCATTGCATTTTTAAGTACAACAGGCTTTTTTGCTAGTTATATAGAAATCTCATTTTCCCCAGACCTGACCTTACAGCTTGGTGTAGTGGTTAGGAGTGTGGACTTCTAATCTGGCATGCCGGGTTCGATTCTACACTCCCCCACATGCAACCAGCTGGGTGACCTTGGGCTCGCCACGGCACTGATAAAATTGTTCTGACCGGGCAGTGATATCAGGGCTCTCTCAGCCTCACCCACCCCACAGGGTGTCTGTTGTGGGGAGAGGAATGGGAAGGCGACTGTAAGCCGCTTTGAGCCTCCTTCAGGTAGGGAAAAGCGGCATATAAGAACCAACTCTTCTTCTTCTTCTTCTTCTTCTTCTTCTTCTTCTTCTTCTTCTTCTTCTTCTTCTTCTTCTTCTTCTTCTTCTTCTTCTTCACAATACCAAGGTCAAAGTGAAACTATTCGAGAGACTCACCACCCATATTTCCATGGATAGAATGAAAATGAGGCTTGCAGCCAGAGACACACACCCCTCTCCATCTCCCTGCATTCCACCTAATCTCTAGTGGTTACATCTCAAAGAAGGGGCATCCCATGACTTGCCATTTCAGAGGCTGTAACAAATGGGAGTTTTCAGCCAAAATGAACAGCCACAACCTCTAAGTGTTCATGACATAGTAAACATGGAAAGTCCCTTCCCTTTCCTATTTATTTATTTATTTATTTATTTATTTATTTATTTATTTATTTATTTATTTATTTATTTATTTATATAGCAACCTTCCCTTTAGGCTCAGGGTAGTTCACCTGGAACAAGAACAATACATAAAACTCAATGGCTGTGTCAAATGAATAACAACAATAACAGTAATGAACGGGGAAGATAAAATTCTAACAAGTAACAATCTAACAGACCCATGGCTGGTCAGTTCAAGTGTATGGATTCAAGGGGTTGAGATTCAGGGGCCCAGTCAATGTTGATTAGCTTTGTCTGACCTCAATCCAATGCTTGATGGAGTATCTCCCTTTGGCAGGCCCTGCATAATTGTTTTAGTTCCGTCAGGGCCCTGATCTCCTCTGGGATTTCGTTCCACTAGGTGGGGGGCAGGACAAAGAAGGCTCTGGCCCTGGTGG
Organism: Paroedura picta; assembly: GCF_049243985.1. NCBI lineage: Eukaryota > Metazoa > Chordata > Lepidosauria > Squamata > Gekkonidae > Paroedura > Paroedura picta. Next base: position 149,545,300 of record NC_135369.1, read on the forward strand.
AGGTCAAGCGTACTTCCTTGGAGCCTGGGATCACTAGCCAGTGGGAGTTGGCAGAGTGCAAAGCTCTTCGAGGGGAGTTAGGCAGAGAGACGGTCCTTCAGGTACACTGGGCCCAGACTGTGTACGGCCTTTAGCCTGATCTGGAATTCAACTGGTAATCAGTGCAGTTGTTGGAGAACGGGCCAGATGAGGGACCTCCATAGTGTTGCTGTGAGAACCCTGGCCACTGCATTCTGGACCAGCTGCAGTTTGTGGAACAAGGGCAGGCGCAATTGAAGGCATTCTGGTTTTAGAATCAAACAGCAATTTGTCACAACACCTGAAGTGTAGGTATCTGGGCAAACAGAGATTTATTTCTTCCACACACATCAGGATTCTTCCTGAAGCAGAAAGCTTTCATTCAGCCGCAAGATGTGAGAGAAAGGGCAGGAGCACAGCAAGCTGTGTTGGTGCCCTTCATAACAGAAGTTGGTCAAGACATCTAAACATGCCCTATGATCAGGCAGGGAACACAGGACTGTCCTGACCAAACTGTAAACCATGACCAGAGATCAGGGTGGTTATAAATGCTTAAGAACATCTCTATTTTAATTATGACATGTTGACATATATGTATGAAGCTATTACCCTCTGTATATTCTAACATCCCAACTGGCTACAACAATTGAGGCATCAGAACTAAAGTGTGCATTCATTCTTGATTTTATACCTGCAGTTCATCACCCTAAAATATCCAAGTTCAAGACCTTGCATACTAACTTTTTTTTTGCATATCAATTGTTTTTTCTACCATATCTCTTTTTTGTGTTGTGATAACTGGATCTATGTGGTTTTATGTCTGGGGTTTGAATAGGAGTCTTTATTGGGAATTTTATTCAGGCTGTTGTAACCCGCCACTCGCCACTGGGGAGTGGCAGGTAATAAACTGAAATAATAATAAGTATCCATTCAGTTGTGATTCAACATGTGTCCTGGTACAATGTACATACCAGTACGATGGATCCCATGGGACATTTTCATGGGCATGAGGAAGACAGTGATTTCCACTGATCCCCATTTCCATGACAAAGCTCCAACTCTCCCCTCCTGCTGGTCCTTGGGGGGGGGACTGTCCCCCTCCCCAAACAGCATGTCAAGATACTTTGAGATACAGCAGAAATGGCGAGATGAGGAAGTTGAGCTCTGAAGACAAAAACAAATCCCTTCTGTTCATTCAACTTTCCATCTGATCCAAGACAGAGTTACACACCCGTATGCTGTGTGTATAAGAAGGACTTCAGGCCTGACATGGCCTGGCCACCTCCCATAAGTGGACAAGTATTTTGCCCATTGAGGGAAACTCTGCATGCCAAGCTGGGTTCAGTAATCAAAGCAAGAATGTTCCTGGAGCAGAACAAGCGGGCCAGGCAACACAGGTGTTTAGCAGCACTTGAAAGGAACAGCTAAAAGACAGCAGAAACTGAAAGCAGCTGTTCCAAGAAGCCTTGCAGAGGGCTGAAGGGAGAAGTGATTATTCAAATCCAAATGTGACCTTGTCACAAGAGTAAGCATTTTTGTAATGAAATCAAGCAAAATGGAGATTTAGGATTATTTCCTTATCAGCATGTTTCCTGACCTTCCTTTTGGCTGGCTTCTGGCTGTTCACGCTTGAAGTCAAATACTACTAAAGCCATTAAAAAGCAGGAGACTTCCTGGCTCATTAACGAAAAGCACAACCCAGCCACCCACTGCAGAAGCTTCTCCAGCTCACAGAGCAGGCAAGCAACCTTTCTGAGCAACAATGGAGCTTGGCAAAATATTAAGATAACACTTACACAGCCCCAGCACCAAAGGAGATCATTCCAGAGGAATCCAATCTTTTTTAAATATTACAATTCATAATTCTGCCCCATAGCCTTCTGAGGAAATGATCCATCACAGGAATTTTGTGTATTATGCTATATGATAGGATATCAAAGACCTGGAATAAAGGAAAGTCATTCTATGTGACTTCTGTGCTGACTATTTCAAAGGATTCGGTGACCTTTTATCTGGGCATTCTTCTCATTGCCAGGGTTTGATCATGCCGTCAAAGCAGGCAGAGATGTCGTGGTTTAAAGCTCTGAAGCCAGAACTCACACATCTTCAGCACCTTTTATAATTGGGGAACTCCAAGGGGTTCAGGAAGGTGTATGTAGTTCCTACCCTTCCCTCCCCTCCCAAGACTCAGCCAAGTCGGTTAGGTTAAGAAAGAAGGATTGGATCAACATCCCAGGATGGTTCGGGTGGGGAGCTGTGTTGATCTGAAGCAGCAGAACAAAATTTGAGTCCATGACACCTTAAAGACCGACAAGCTTTCCTGCACAAACACACTTCTGTGCATGCATATGAAAGTTTATACCTTGAATAAAACTTTGTTGGTCTTAAAGGTGCCCTTGGACTCAAACTAACATCACAGAAAGTCATTCAGCAAGTTTCATGGTAAAGAGAGTTTACCAGGCCTAACACAACAATCTAATCACTAACCACAATGAACAGTGTCAAGTAACAAGTAGATGCACACCCAAGTTATCAATCAGAGACTAACTAAACTCTGTACCTGTCTTCTCTATGTAGATCTCTTGGTGAGAGAGCAGTCAGTAGCCCATGTGGAGGATGGAGTTCAGCAGTTTGAGGGTTGCATTAGTATTGCCCATGGAAGACACAGATAGAATATGTATCCATTGTTCTCTATCAGGTTTATTCTGCCTTCACTCTAAATCCTGGACCAACGTTCTAGCTTCTCTAGCTCTCAAGAGCTGTTTTTTGTCTTCTGAGGCTAGGGAGATAAAAAGAGATTGTGACCAAATGTTCTGTGCCATTTAACAGGCCCAGCTCCAAGGACCTCCTGAAATGCTCTACTAAACCAGCTGCGTGACCTTGGGCTCGCCACGGCACTGATAAAACTGCACTGATAAAACTGTTCTGACCAAGCAGTGATATCAGGGCTCTCTCAGCCTCACCCATCCCACAGGGTGTCTGTTGTGGGGAGAGGAATGGGAAGGTGCTGTAAGGTGCTTTGAGCCTCCTTCAGATAGGGAAAAGCAGCATATAAAAACCAATTATTCTTCTTCTTCTTCTATTCTGCTCCTGGAACCTTTTCTAAATTCCATGTTTTATCCATTTCAATTGTAAAGATATGGTGCATAGGGGTGAAAACCATCAAGATGCCACTTCCTGTTTCAGAACAGGAAATGAAATAAGAACACTCTAGAAATGTCCAAATCACTGTGGCGTTTATATATGTTTTAAAAGTTACAAAAGCATTGTGATGGCACTTCCTGTCCCCCCCCTCCCCAATTCCCCCTGTAGTCTCTTTAAGCTTGGGCTTAATCCCTGGGAGTATCACTGGGAGGTTTCCCAGTGAAACCAGGTAAGTGGCAACCCTATGTAAAGAGAGGAATATGTGAGAGTACAGAAGAAAATCTATCACTGAGCATAACACAGTGCATTTGGCTCATACCTGAATATCAACTAAACCCATTCCTTGACATCTGGGTTTAGGAGGATGAAATTCTAGACTAGAGGATAAATTTAAACTTTTCAGAAAGGCTACACCTTGCCATCATTCCTTTTAGAAATTAACTACTGTCTCTCTTTCAAATCCAGAGTTTACAGAGGGAGCCTCACAACATCGGGTTAACCAAATCCCTTTCTCTTTCCAGATGTCTCTTCTCTAGGGTGACCAGATTTTACTTATGTTGAAATTAAAAATATATATATTACAATACTATTTTTGCGTTCTATGAAACTTTTTGTTACTCCATATAGACCAAATTTTTAATCAAGGACCCCCCCCCCCCGGTCAGTGGTGTCCCGCGTTACCAATGTTAAAATCTGGTCACCTTACTCTTCTCACCGTGCTCTAACCTAAGATCTGGTTTAGCAAAATTATTGCCTTTTCCAGCAAGGGCTCTGCTCTTTTGTAATAGGCTTCCTGAAAGGTACCAACCTTGGCAGTTTGGTGGGCATTTGAGGGACATTAACTTTTTTTCTTCTGGCTGCTTCCTGCTGAATCATTTTGGATTTAAAACCATAATTTCTGATTTAAACGTTAGTGCTGGATTATGCCAAGATTGGTCAAATGGGGATGGGGGTTGTAAGCTACCTTGAGTCTCACTGCAGGGATAAAGACAGGATGCAAATATTAAGTAAATAAGCCTATAACTGTAAACCTAAAGTCCTATGTGGATTTACATGCCTGCCACCCCAGGCGGATAGTTTTCATTTATGTACGGCAGCTGGTGCCTGAATCCCCATACAGTTCCAAACTAACATATTTCCATAAGTTGCCACACTTTCCCTTTCCTCAAGCAAATGTGCTCTCAATGCCAACACCTTGCCAAAGTTTGGAAGAACTACAAATGTGTGTGTTTGTGTGTGTGTTATTTTAAAACACCTTTTCACTTGAGCGATTGTTGGGAACAGATGTCGACTCCCAGCATGCAGGCCGAATGGCAAAATGACAAGGCCCAGGGTGCTGATTTACTGCTCTCGAGGTTGCTTTTTCCAGCTGATTTATGGCAGTGCGGCGGAAATGCCTTTGTAAGAAGTCAGTTCACCTTAACAAGTAAAAAAAAAAAACCACTCATCTGCCACTTGACCAAATAAAAGGAAGGGAGAGCCTGTACTTAGTATTGTTTTAAAGGCTGGCACAAAGATGGTTGGAATATTATGTTCAGTGTCGTTCAGACTATCTCTACCCATCATATATCTTTAGCTGACATAAAACTCAAATGAACTTAATAAGTGCTCTGTACTCCAGGTGAGAATCCTCCCAGCAATTGCAAGGAGTCCCACCAAGATGTTAGACTTTGTCTGTGAGCAAGTCAGCCACTGACTGTCAGATGAAGGGTTAACCGTTTTGTTGACACCTGTTGCTGTGGGAACAGGCACAGTGGGTCATGCAATATGTTTATTGGTATGCAAAGTGTTTACTACCATTGATAATGTGTCCAGTTCTCAGGCATGCAAGTGATCAGAAGCAAAGCACTTCTCCTTCCAGCCTTTGTCTTCTCTGAGACTGCTTTAGGCAGAGAGGGAGATCCACCTTGGAGACTGGCCATGTAACAGCTCAAGTTGTAGAGCTCCATTATGAGCTATCAAAAGCTATGCATTTGTTGTTTTATTTCCAATTTCCCGTATCCTTGCTATACTGCCTTGTCTGGTCTCATCATTTATATATTAACTCTGCTAACTTTAATTCCATAATTTACCCAACACAAGAGCTTTTCAAAATCTTACTTACCTTCCTTTGGTGAGACAGCTGTTGCCTTCATGAGTCTACACAGGTGATCAAAATGGTGCTGACCTGTAGAATCCACTGTCTACAATGAGATACCCTACAGCAGGGGTAGTCAACCTGTGGTCCTCCAGATGTTCATGGACTACAATTCCCATGAGCCCCTGCCAGTGTTTGCTCTCCTGTTTGCTGGCAGCGTTTGCTGGCAGGGGCTCATGGGAATTGTAGTCCATGAACATCTGGAGGACCACAGATTGACTACCCCTGCCCTACAGTATTTCATAGGGCCCTGGACATGATTAATACCAATGCCAATGAAACTATCCCCTGATCTTCTCTCATAGCCTGCTTATTATGACAGTAAATGCCAAGATATTGTTCAATTTTAATCAAACTAAAATATTATATTTTGATAGATATTTGCATTTTTGCCAATGAGCAGTAAAAAAAGCCTCCTTAGAATTGTGAACCTTCAGGGCATTGTATATGAAATAACTGAAGACTATTGACCAGAATCCTGGTTTAAAACTTTTGCCACTGATGAAGAAAGGATTGAAAACGGGATATTAAAATATTGTACATATCCAAAACTTGTTTTAGTTATTTTTGAGTTTTCCAGTATAAAATATATGACGCAAATATCTATTAATATATAATATTTTTATTTTGATGAAAACTGAACAATACATTGACAATTACTAAAATAAAAGGAAAATCAGGATCACCAACAAGTCAAAGTTTTCTTCTTCTTGGATTTGTGATTCGACTAGCCCTCTTTTGTATGCTTATTATGACAGAGCTCAGTGACCTCTTCTACATGTGTGGAGTGGGCATCCCTTCTTCTGTGGGGTTAAACATTAAGATGACTGGTTATCTTTGTAGATACTTGGGCTCAAGTCTGGAGAATTGCTGTGGATCGCTAACATCATAAACCCTTACTTCTGGCTTCAAATTCAGATTACAAAAGAAGGTCCTATGAGAAAATGTAAATAATTATTTCAGAAAAACAATTTGGTAAAGTCAAATTAAGGGTACACCAAAACCAAGGGAGTTTGCGCAGCCTTAATATTCCCCTTGAGAATTGAGGCTTTTGAACTCTGGTGCTGGAGAAGACTCTTGCGAGTCCCCTGGACTGCAAGGCGAACAAACCAGTCAGTCCTAGAGGAGATCAGCCCTGACTGCTCCTTAGAAGGCCAGATCCTGAAGATGAAACTCAAATACTTTGGCCACCTCATGAGAAGGAAGGACTCCCTAGAGAAGAGCCTGATGCTGGGAGCGATTGAGGGCAAAAGAAGAAGGGGACGACAGAGAATGAGGTGGCTAGATGGAGTCACTGAAGCAGTCGGTGCAAACTTAAATGGACTCCGGGGAATGGTAGAGGACAGGAAGGCCTGGAGGATCATTGTCCATGGGGTCGCGATGGGTCGGACACGACTTCGCACCTAACAACAACAAATATTCCCCTAAGTCATTTTAAATAAACTTCTACTTCAGTTATAGATTTATAATAACTATGGAGTTAGATAAAGTAGATATTGTTTCATTCACCTTTATGAAACTTATGGTAATATTCATTCTTCATCTGCTGGTTATTACTATAGCTTGGTCCAAAAGATTGAATCTCAACAGCTGTATGTCAGTCTTCCTCAGCTGGCGGGGTCTCCTTTTTTGGAAGTTTTTAAGCAGACACTAGATAGCCATCTGAAGGAAATGCTGATTCTATGAACTTAGGCAGATTGTGGTGGGTGGGCAAAAGGGATTGTTTCAGTGCTCAACTATTATGGTCCTTTCTTGCAAGCCCAGAGAAATGCCATTTGCCACTTTCGGGTCAAGAGGCAAATTTCCTCCAGGCCAGTCTGGACAGGGATTCTGGTTTAGTGGGAGCATCATCTGGGCATGGAACTGGGGTCACTGTGGGGGGCAGGTAGTTGTTAATTGCCTGCATTCTGCAGGGGGTTGGACTAGATGACCCTGGAGGTCTCTTCCAGCTCTATGATTCTATGGTACAACTGATGAAAAGAAAAAAAGCTAACAAATTTGCTGCCTCTCTTGAGTCCAAATGCCTTCCTCTGTTCCTCTGCCTTTATACCAAAAATAAAAGGTATGTGTGCTCTTGCTTTCATCAGAGAAAGAAACGTGAGCGAACCATTAGGATTAAAAACAAACAAATGTAAATAGCCCATTACATGTTACCAATGAATATTTCATGTTGCCAAACAGAGAACATTGATCTAAAGTTAATTCCACATAATTTTTAAAGCATAGGAATCTTTGCCTACCTGAGCTGATACGCTAACAGAGAAAAGGAGGAGATCCATCACTTAACACTAATTATAAAATAGAAAATTCTTAGCATCAGCCATCAAATGATTACTGTGTATTCAATAACTTTTTATTTGATTAACTCCTTTGGTTGTAAATGTGACTTATTGCTCTTCTGTTGGGCGCAAATGTTATCATTTGGAGAATAACATATTGCAGTCCAGAGGATCTGTGTGCTCTCTTTAAGGTATCTCAAGCAAACTAATGATTTTCATTTCAGATTCTCATTTTACTCTCTACTTTTCATTGCTATGAGCGTTTTGTGGCAACCACAAAATGCCTACGAAAGCAAAATGCAGTTTTAATGCAGTGTGAATCAAATATAACTAGGCCTAGAAGGTATATGTATTTGAAAAATCATGCCATTAGGTGAGCCTCAGCAAATTATAAAATAATGCATTTCTGTAACTGAACCTATATTTTTTGCACTTTCAGCTTCTGCTAATACTATACTACAAGTTATGAGCATAACTCTGACTTCTTAAAACCTTGAAATAACCACACATACTTTTTTTCTTAAATAATTTGTTTATTCTTTAACTGTAAAACACCACCTATAATACATAGAGGGATATCATCCAAGCCTTCCCACACGCAGTAAAAGTGAAAGGCATCTCTGTCAAGCCAATTGTGTTTTAGCTTTTCTAAGTTCCCAGGCACCAAAGAGGCCCAACTGGTAGGTATTACAGTGTCCCCACATGGTCCTCACAACACTTTGAAGGCAAGCCAAAGCAAACCCCCAGGGTACAAAGGAAGAAGGGGGACTTCAAATGGACATTAAGCTCCCGGGCCACTCAAAGACATAAAAACAAGCCTGCTTGATTTATATCTTCCTCTAGAGCAGTGGTCCCCAACCTTCTAGTAGTTGGGGACTGCCTCTGAGGGTGGGAGAGAGCCGGCGGCCCGGCCGCCGCCGCTGCTCGCAAACGCGCACATGCAGTTGTCGCGCATGCGCATTTTCGCCAGCAGGGGCACAAACACGCATACGCGGCAGCTCCGCGCGTGCGAGTGTGCGTCGCTGGTGTGCCGCCGGCCGTGCCTGCTTCTCCCCCCCTCTCGCTGTGGGGGGGGAGGAAGGCGCGGCCACTGGCGGCCCGGTACCATGGCCTTTGCGGCCCGGCACCAGGCCGCGGCCCGGGGATTGAGGACCCCTGCTCTAGAGCAGTGCTTCTCAACCTTCCTAATGCCACGACCCTTTAATACAGTTGCTCATATTGTGGTGACCCCCAACCATAAAATTATGCAAATGTTCTTTCTCAGAAATTAAACTGAAACTGACCAATGGCGTGAAGATCCATTGTTCATTACCTTTGATAAGAAGCATTTTCAAATATGCGAGAACACTATAAACAAATTTCATAGGGAAAAAAAATTACAAAATCCTAGAGTTGGAAGGGCCCATGCAGGCCATCTAGTCCAACTCCCTGATCAATGAAGGATTAACTAAAAGGATTAACTAAAAGCCTAGGACTGGTCTGGCGGCGAGTTTGGTCTGGAGATGGCCGCTTCACGGGCTGGCCCAGGGCGCATCCGGATTGGCCCGCTGGAGTGACAGAAGCGGTGGCCAGACCGTAGTTTTCTGTCCCGGACAGCACCCAGACAGCAGGCTGCTGACCCAGACAGGACCGCCCAGATGGCTGTTTCAGAAATAAAAAGAACTGTAGTAAGGATTGTTGCATGATAGTCTGATTTCTAGAATTAATTTGAAGCAATCATTAACATTGGTTTTAAAAAAAAGTCTTTGTACTCTTGCTGGACAGTATCAAATTAATCAAAGACATGTTTTACATTTACATTTCACTTTCTGCTAATGTTTCTTGATGTTTGTCTTTCTGAATCTAAGATTCTATTGGCTTTAGCTTGTTATACTATCCATGACCGTTTATGCACTGGAGGTTTCGTGCCAGGCTGCAGGCTGGAGTTTTAGCCATGGCAGGTTGCCCCACCTCTTCCGGCACCCACACTGGGGAGCATTTGGTCCGGTGCGCCTCATCCACTCCTGCATGGGAGCTGGGTCAGTGAAGTTCTTAGTGCATAAATGGTCCATCAGATGCTTTTAGTGCTGTTGATCATTCTGAGTCCATTGATTCCCATTTTATCCTTGAGTTTCAATGTCACCAACCTCTCCTTGTTCAACCATGCTCTCTAGCATTTCTTTCTTTTCTCATCTCTTCTGTATTTTCTCCACATGCTCTAGATATCCTTTAGGGTTCTGTCATTTAATCCCTGTTTTTCTTCACTCTATATATTCTTACCTCTGAGTATTCTCATTCAAGTCACAGATTTAATTATGAGCTTTGGGAAACAATAGCTGCAGCAACAAAAGCTCTGTTATTATCAATGTTGGCATAAGCTCAACAGCAAAACTTGGATACGTAAACAACAAATAGCTGGCAGCCCTAGTTGGCAATTCTTTCCTATTTGCAATAATCAGAGTCACTGAATAAATACCCCAAAAAGACAGGAATTTATTTGGAAGTGGGAAGAGATGGTGGAATACCAGCCACCTGGAAAACTAGGGTGGGGAAGAGATCTAACTTACTAGGTCCCGGGGGGGGGGAGAATGTTGGCACTCACTCGCTGACCCCGGCCTCAACCAAAAACCTGGCAGAAGAAACCTGGTAAATCCTGCAGGGCCCGCAGCTCACCCAGGAGCTCGTTCCACCAGGTAGGGGCCAGGACCAAAAAGGCCCTGGCCCTGGTCGAGGCCAGGCGCACTTCTCTAGGGCCAGGAACGATCAGGAGATTCTCCCCCGCTGAGTGTAAAGCCCTGTGGGGGGGATATAGGGCGGTAGGCGGTCCCTCAGGTATGTGGGTCCCAACCCGCGTATAGCCTTAAAGGTCAAAACCGGAACCTTGAACCTGATCCGGGCAGCGGAAACACAAAACACTTCCATGCACACCCACTCCATTAATACTGGATATTTCAGTTAGCACCAACAAATCTAATATGTCCGAAGTCCTCAGTTTCCCTTGGGTTTATCAGATAAACTTGGCTTTATCAGAAGGAATGTCCCCTCATGGATGATCTTCTGAGACAACTGGACCTAGGTAGCTCAGCGCTGCCGTTATCATTACATTTGACAGTCATGTTCAATATGGTTGATCATGGACTTTTAACCCAATGGATAGCTGACATGGGAATTCAAGGTGCAGCCCTTAAATGGCTGCAATTTTTCTTTGAGGACAGAGAGTGACACTAGAGGACAGAGCCTCCCAACAGTATGTACTGGTGTGTGGGGTTCCACAGGGAGCGGTTCTCTTCCTGATGCTATTTAACATTTATATGCATACCCTTGCCCAACTGATCCAGAATTTTGTGCTGATGACACTCAGCTATACCTGTTGATGGATGGCCATCTGTCAATACCTCCAGACTCCCTGGCCAGATGTCTGGAAACTGTGGCAGATTGACTCAAGAAGAGTCAGCTGAAGCTGAATCCAACTAAGACAGAAGTCCTCTGACTGGGCCAGTGTGCCTTAAGTGGGCTGTTACAACTCCTGATCCTTGACATGGTCCAGGCAACACCAGAGGAAACCATCAAGAGTCAGGATGTGGCTCTAGATGCCTCTTTTCTATAGATGCCCAGGTCACAAATGTTGTGCATCTGGCATTTTATCATCTTCACCAGGCACAACACTTATCCCCCTATCTATTGACATCCAACCTAGACACTGCAATCCATGCAATGGTCACCTCCAGACTAGATTATTGCAACTTGTTCTATGGAGGGCTACCCTTGAAGTTACTTCCGAAACTCCAACTGGTCCAAAATGCAGCTGTGCAAGTCCTTATGAGTAGCGATCCCCAACCTGTGGGCCACGGACCACATGTGGTCAGTCAACTAATTGGAGGTGGGCCGCGAAGGACGCCTTCTCCCCCCCCCCCGGCCCTTTACAACACACTTCAGGTGTCATTGTCTCCCATCACTCCCAGATGGGACTATCTCGTTGCAGAGAAACAAGCTCAGGGTTCCCATTGATTTGTCATTGTCATGAGTTAAAATTTCCATGAAAATAAAATGTTCCTTATGTTCATTGTTGTGGCGTGGCTGTATCTTATTTTGAAGGGATGTTTAAACATTACCATAGCGATCAGGGAGCGTTAGGGCAGTGGTTGAGAGTAGAGGAGTAAACTACCCCCCCCCACCGGTCTTCAGTAAAATTGTCAAGCATTGAGTGGTCCCCGATGATAAAAAGGTTGGGGACCACTGCTTATGAGGATTCCATAGAAGCACATATATGCCCTGTGTTTACCCAGCTGCATTGGTTCCAGGTAAAGGTAAAGGTATCCCCTGTGCAAGCACTGGGTCATGTCTGACCCTTGGGGTGACGCCCTCTAGCGTTTTCATGGCAGACTCAAGACGGGGTGGTTTGCCAGTGCCTTCCCCAGTCATTTTACCAAACTCGGAAGGATGGAAGGCTAAGTCAACCTTGAGCTGGCTGCTGGGATTGAACTCCCAACCTCATGGACAGACAGCTTCAGACAGCATTTCTGCAGCCTTACCACCCTGCACTACAAGAGGCTCTTCGCATTGGTTCCAGATTGGAGACCAAATCAGATTCAAGCTTCAGGTTATGACCTTTAAAGCCCTAAGCAGTCTGGTACCATCATACATGCAGGACTGCCTCTTCCTGTATTCCCTCTAGATAGAGTCACAAATTTTGCTTTGGGCCTCCTACCCCAAGGAGATCAGACTGGCCTGAACCAGAGTGAGGGCCTTTTTGGCCCTGGCTACAGCCTGGTGGAACCCTCTTCCAGTGAGATCTCAAACGGTTCTGCAAGCCTTGTTCCTCCAGACCTATGGTTGAGGCCTAAAAACATTGCTAAATTGAACTGACCTCCCTGGCAAAGCTCAGTTATACAACACCTGGGGCTGGTAAGAGTCTTCTGCCTCCTCCTGTCTTCCTTTCCCTTGCCCTTATCAGGATAGGCAATTGATCATTCAACTGAGAAGAAGAAGAGGAAGAGAAAGAAAAGTTGTCTGTTGTGGGGAGAGAAAAGGGAAGGTGACTGTAAGCCAAAACTCTACTTCTTATATGCTGCTTTTCTCTAACTGAAGGAGTCTCAAAGCAGTTTACAGTCGCCTTCCCTTTCCTCTCACCACAACAGACACCCTGTGAGGTAGGTGAGGCTGAGAGAGCCCTGATATTACTGATCGGTCAGAACAGCTTCATCAGTGCTGTGGAGAGCCCAAGATCACGCAGCAGGCTTCACATGGAGGAGGAGCAGGAATCAAACCTGGCTTGCCAGATTAGAAGTCCACGCTCCTAACCACTACACCAGGCTGGCTCTCTGTTTTTAGATGTTTTAGACTATTTAATGTGTATTATATTTATATATTTTTAAATTTTTGTATGTTTCACTATGACATACCCAAAGAAAAGGGGCAGGCAATAAATACAATAGATTGTGATTGATGATGATAAATAGTTTGCGGGGATTAGGGACATAGAGATATAGGTATATAGGATTGTCTTTGAAATGAAACCGTGCAGGAGCAGCAATCCAGTAAGAATGAACTCAACAGCTAGATCAGGAAGGCCACTCTGCATATAAATGTCCTCAAGAGAGATCAAAATAGCTCACAAGCACATGCAGTCTGCTCAACAGAAACAAATAATCACAATAGCACAGCACATTAGTCAACGTAGGCTGCCCGTTTGATGTCCAGAATGTGAGAAGAAAAGCTAACGCCTGCCAGAAATCCACTCCACAGTTCCCTGTCAGGAGTTAGCAACTCCACAATATTCAAAAACGCTCAAAAGGTTTCAGAGTAGAACAAAATCAGCAGTGTCAAAAGCAAAATGGCTCAGTGAATATAAAGATCTGTGATCTCCCAGCTCCTTAATAGCCTTCTCTTTGCCTTCTAAGGCAGGGCTGCTGAGAGAGGGGAGATTAGAAGTACAAAATTCCTGGGCCTGGTTTGCCCTGGTGACCCCTGGAAGGCATTGCTAACAATACCTGGTCAAATCTAGCTCCTTGTGTGTGCCCCACTTTATATGAGGAGGGCAGTATCATCTTAGAGCCCATAGAGAGTTTCAGCAGCCCTGTCCCATGGATATGCAAGCAAGTTTCCTCGCTGCAAAAACCACACAGGTAGAAGACTGCCATATCAGTGTTCTGCTAACGCAGCCATGAACAAAAAGGCTGTCAATCTATTGGTTGAAAAAATCATTTGAGGAGAAACATGTAATACGCTATGCGCCGGATTACAGACTACACATAATGGCAGCTACACAAAACCAAGGAGATATACAAATAAAGCAATTTGAGCAGTTAAAGCATATTTTATAATATATTATTACTATGTAAAGAATTTTAAATAGTGGCATAAAAACGCATTTAGTATTTTAATGTACTTCCAAACAAGGCCAATATTCAAACAATGTTGACGGATCATAAATTTCTCTGTATTCTGGGATGAGTTAATTTATCAATTTCTGTCAAATTTTTATAGGTTTTTTTCGTTATGATCAGATACCAAAATTGATTTCCACAATCTGACATATACAATATTTGCTGCTGCCAAGATAGTCATCGTAAAATGTTTGCTTTTTTAATATGATGTGCAGATTTAAGCATTATTTAAGATGGAAACAGTGTTAGGCTAATACCAAAAGATACTAAGTCATTCATAATAACTTTCACTCTAACAGAGCAATGGGGGGGGGGACTGAAATTGGGATCCAACTGAGAAAAAAGAAACCTGTAGGAAAAGACAAAAATTAAAGATTATTTCAAGTTGATCAGGCCCACTGAATCATTAAAGGACCATTATAGGCAGTCCCACTCAAGTAGAGGAAATTATAAACAAAATAAATAAAATTGGTTGAAGCTCCTGGTCCTGATGTATAATGAATTTGAGGAGCACCCTTCCCAGGTTTTAATATTCCCAGGAGGTCCTTGTTCCAAATTCGATTAAGTCACATTAATATTAAGAGCTGGGAAGGATGGTCCTCAACTCTCAGTTACAGATTAATCTCATTGCTTAACAAAACTGGGAAGTGTCAGAGCAATTCAAATTAAATGAAGATCTGCATGACTTGAAAATATTCTAGCCCATCCTCCACTAACATGAGTGTCCTGCATAATTAGACCTCTACGGCAGCAACTACTATGGCTGCAATCCTATGCTCATGTCCCTAGATATTCTAGTGAACTCAACAAGATTTATGGCAAAATTAGTATGCATAGAACTGTACTGTTTAGCCTTCTGTATCTCTTTGATTGAAAAGCATCAAAAATTTTTCCACTTTTCAGAGGTTTAGTATAAAAACAGAACAGGGGAGAGTCTGCACTTACTTAGTTTATTCCATTGTCAATACTGTTGAATTCAGGTTGCTTTAAACTCGAGTCTTCTTCTCCCCCCCCCCCATTGAAACATGAAAGTCTTCTCACATGGTTAGGGTAGTTCAGAACGGGGGGAGGGGGGGAGCCAAGCCTCTTTCTTTCTTTTCTTGAAGGGGGGGGAGAGGAGCCAAGCAGGGAGCCTATTTCTTTTCTTGGAGGGGTGGGGGAGAGGATCAAAAAAGGCAGAGGAGGGAGGAAAAATCCAGGATCAACAGAAGTTGAGAGAAATTAGGGGCTTCTCCTTTAAGGCAAGTGTGTCACATGACCTGGTGTAGCCTATCAGAGGTTCTCTACCACGGAGCTTTCTTTCCCAATCCGGATATTGAAGATTAAAAGCAGTCTGAGATATCGCACAATAAAGGTAGGGTCACTTCGGATCAATCCTTGCTGCAGAAGGAAAATTTAAATCGCCCAAAATCCAAACGAAAATCGCATTCTGTGTAGAGGGCAGGGACTGAATCGATCTGGGGTTGGAATAAAAGCTCCATGCAGTTTACACCCAGGATAGTAATTATTCATTTTGCAGTTCATTTAGAGATAACTGAAGACAAAGGTTCGCATTTAGCATTTGTAGCAGCTTATTGTATCTCCGTGTCATTAAATTCACAGGATGTCAAATACCTGGCCATACCTTTCCTTGATGGAAGAAGTTCTTCCTCCAGTAGAACAGCCTCTTGCCTCAGAGGAATGCTCTTTTTCCTGGAGGAAAGTACCATTATGAGCATAACTCTGACTTCCCAGGTTTCCTCAAGGGTTCTTTCACTACATTTTTCCTTAGTGGCTTTGGGCACCATTTTATCACAAATTTTTGGTATATGCTAAAAATGAAATTAGGTCTGAGCTAACAGAACACCAGTCCAGCTGGAAGAATGTATTATGCTAAAACAATGCCATGCATTGCATAAAAGCGATGAGTTCTATGTTCAAGATGATCCCAGTGTCACCTCTCAATGCTAGAACATTTATCTTACATCCAGAAGTTCTCAGGCTCAATCCCTGGCATCTCCAAGTCATAGATCTCAGGTAGTTGCAGTTAGAAAAGATCTCTCTCTGTTTAAGAGTCACTACCAATTTGATTAGATAATACTGAGACGGGAAAGTAATCCTACTCAATATAAAGCAGGGGTTACCAGCATTTTCTTTTAGGAGAACTAGTTCTGAGCAATGAAAAACATCCCAACCTACTTCCTGTTAGAATATGCAAGATCTGCAGTGTGCATAATTGAGCAGTATATAAAGGATGTCCTGTAGGGGGCATCATATTTAATGTAGGTAGGATAGGAACTTCCTATTTCAAATTATCTTCTCTAGTGTCCTGCTTTTTGAGGACACTTCCTCCCTGCTTGCCGCTAGAACAGCAGTTGAGCAGACAGAATGACTGCAGACAACAATTAGGACAGTTGGTTAGGTCTCCTCTCCTCTTTCTGTACATAGTTGTTTCTCTTCCCAATAAAAACTATTTTATTCTTTAAGCAGCCTGCTGTTCTGCCCTTTTGCATATTCAAACTCTGCCAACACTTCCCCCGCCTTCTAACACGTTACCAACTTGGACACTGTTCCAGAAACAAAATATAGACTAGGCAGAACTATCAACGAAGCAGCACAAATTAAAATCCTAAGAAATATAAAGGGTTTTTTTTGTTAAGATGTATACAGATCTTTTCCCATGTCTCCTATGACAGATGTGGGTAGCAGGGCAGTTGGGAATGACCAGTGACCCTTCCAGCAATTAAAAATTGCTCTCCATCTTTTCTCCAGTGACATAGTAATAAGGTTATCCTTCAAAGTTACCACAACAGGTTCTTTCCTCTTTCTCTTTAATTATGCCAATAAAGGTTTCTGAGTTCCTCTTTCTCTTTCATGCCCAGGAAAAGGCAGCACATGAAAAGATGTACCTCTGCTTTGAGTAGGAAATTGACAGCACCAATACCCTCCCCCATCCACCTCCTTCATACACATGTGCATGCAACCTTGCTCTGAACAGGAAAGGTGCGTGCTGTTGACCCCCCATGCACACACACACATCAAATCTGCTGTTTGGTTCTTCCAAGAAAAACAGAGATAATGCAATATTTGCCCCCCTGCATGACAAGTTACAAAATAGAAGCTCATACAAAACTTAAAATATTCTGGACCAGTCTGCAGTGCCTGAGTGGGGGAAATTTTCCCCAAAGCAAATTACCCCACCCCAATTTGTGACTGGCTCCGCCCATCAAGCTGGCATTTGTGCCAGCTCCACCAATGGAGCAATCTGTTTGTGGCTGGTAGCACGGCAGAGGTCAATCAAGCAATGATTCCCAACAACAAAGGCTGACCCTCCCCGATTCATTTCTGTGCCAGCCCACACTCTACTGGTAGCTACCTGTCGGAGACCCCTGCTGTAAGCAACCTCCTGTGCTCTATGTGGTCGGAAATGCTGTTCAGTTGCTTCAGTATATTTACTAAACTCTACAAACCGTTTCAGTTTCATATATTTAAGGTTAAAAGCAATGCAGAAATGTTAATGAAGAGAGCTAGACATATATTTCGAAGCTGTTCCACACCTCTGCTTCTAGATGGCTCCCCAACTGAGAATACTCAGATGGCTTCACTTTACAAATGGGATGCGTGTGCGTATCTATGGGTCTTTCCATGTGAAATCGTAACAATTTTTTATTATGGTGCACAAGCAGGTGTTACCCATCGTTTCATTATTGCTAGCTGCCAAGATGAGTTTAAAATCTAATAGTGTATTCACTTCCTTCTGTGATATTCAAAAAATCGCTAACCTTCAAGAGAAATATGATTTTAAAACATAAGTGTCTTGCAGGAGTCCTGGAGCTGACAAAGTTAATCAGATCCACAATCAAAAACTGTTTTCATTCAGAGTAAAAATAACTTTTTATTCTGTAGTAACAAAACCTGGAAAAGTCCTTTTGAACAGCAAGAGCAAAATGGAATGGTATTCAATGACCATCCTTGGATGAAAGAAGAGATTCATGGGACTTGTGTTTGATAAGTATATTGTTCAACAATTACAAAAATCAAGAAAACCAGGTTAAGATCTCTAAAGGGTAAAGCCAAATACTGTAAAAGTTAGAGTGCAAATCCAATTATTGTAAATTCTACCTATCTGTTTATAGTCTGCTCTTATCAAAGTAAAACTGATTGACTGATAACTGAGCAATCAAAATGTGTGTACACTCACACCCTGGGGAAGACAGCTAAAGTAGACAAATTTGAGATGCTTTCAGTGTTCCAATTACAGGAACTGCACTGCCTTGGAATCTACAGAATTAGGACAGCACAGCAGGCCAACAGAATTTGTGGATTAGCAAATATCTACTCCAGATCTGTTACGTAGGATGAAAATACCATTAAAATATGTCCATATAATAGTCTGACTTTGGACTAGATGTGATAATTTAGCTACATAATTCTTTTGCCGTCATCAACAGCAACCTTTCACCTAGCCATTTTCAACTAATGATGACTGCCAACTCAGTAGCATAAGAGAGAGATGGGCTGATCAAATGTTTTTCATGGTGAGTTTTTTGGTACTTAGCCTCAATCGATAGGATTAAACGTTTCCTCATATATGGAAGTATTTTCATTTAACTAATCTGGGGCAAGTCTGCACTTTGTTTTTTATCCTCTCCCAGGCTGAATAAATCCCTCCCCTCTGCACTGTATTCCATCTCAATTTTGATTTTGGACACTTTAAATTTTCCCTCTGCAACATCCATGATTGATCTGCAGTGACCCTACCTTTCCCCTGCGATATCCAGGAGTGGATACAACTTGCTATATTTGAAGAACTGGCTTTGAAAGCCCCCAGTATAAGTGTAGATGTTCTGCATTTTGCTGGATAAACTTCCAATGAAGTCTGTCCCTGATTGGTCAGAGTATCAGTTCAAAGACTTCCTGGTTCCCGGTTGCAAAACTTCCCTCCCAAGATTTATTTTTGCCCTCATTTTGGACTGTTCTTAAATGACTGTGCTCCAGAAGCCCACACTTCTCTCAGCAGAGATGTGCCTCTTGGTTTTATTTTTCTCTGTGAGCAGAGCACTTTCTGTTTCAGTTCAGGTGATAGGAAGGAGGAAGACCGGGGTTCAAACTGATCTGAATTCAGCAGGATCAACAACAGAAAAAAACAATGTATGTGCAGAACCAGCCCTGTCTGTTAATATATTTTGTGGCTTCAATTCACAGTATTCACAGTATTCAGAATAATTATAGAAATATAAATGAATGTACAGGTTGAAGTAAATATTGCTATTTCTTGTCTAATGTGACACAGCTCCCTTGCATTGGAGCAGTAGCTGATACATCTCATGTTTCCAAAGGTTGGGCCATAAACAAGTAGACTGGTTACATATTATATAGTAGCTGATGGGCGCATCACCACTGCTCAGCCTGCCTATACAGCCCATTATTTATTTGCAGATCCTACGCAAAGTCTGCTTTGCAAATTTTGTTGTTGTTATGTGCGAAGTCGTGTCCGACCCATCGCGACCCCATGGACAATGATCCTCCAGGCCTTCCTGTCCTCTACCATTCCCCGGAGTCCATTTAAGTTTGCACCTACTGCTTCAGTGACTCCATCCATCCACCTCATTCTCTGTCGTCCCCTTCTTCTTTTGCCCTCGATCTCTCCCAGCATTAGGCTCTTCTCCAGGGAGTCCTTCCTTCTCATGAGGTGGCCAAAATATTTGAGTTTCATCTTCAGGATCTGGCCTTCTAAAGAGCAGTCAGGGCTGATCTCCTCTAGGACTGACTGGTTTGTTCGCCTTGCAGTCCAAGGGACTCGCAAGAGTCTTCTCCAGCACCAGAGTTCAAAAGCCTCAATTCTTTGACGCTCGGCCTTCCTTATGGTCCAACTTTCGCAGCCATACATTGCAACTGGGAAGACCATAGCCTTGACTAAACGCACTTTTGTTGGCAGGGTGATGTCTCTGCTTTTTAGGATGCTGTCTAGATTTGCCATAGCTTTCCTCCCCAGGAGCAAGCGTCTTTTAATTTCTTTGCTGCAGTCCCCATCTGCAGTGATCTTGGAGCCCAGGAAAATAAAATCTGTCACTATCTCCATTTCTTCCCCTTCTATTTGCCAGGAATTGAGAGGGCCGGATGCCATGATCTTTGTTTTCTTGATGTTGAGTTTCAAGCCAACTTTGGCACTCTCCTCCTTCACCCGCATCAACAGGCTCTTTAGTTCCTCTTCACTTTCTGCCATTAGAGTGGTATCATCTGCATATCTGAGGTTGTTGATATTTTGCAAATAACAAGTACTTATCATATAGTGACAACCATGCATGGATAGACAGACCGATATACATTCGTTATCCTGGCAAATATTAAAAAGGAAGCCCGAACAGCTAATGTCAAAGATGCTACTTTATTCATTACCAGCCAGAGTGTAATGAAGTGTTAAACAGACTGGCCAGCAGAGGTATCTAACTTTGTATAGAAAGTGTCAAATCTCACCATAATTTATCTGTGGTGTTGATGAGATGTGGCATGCAATTTTGTACACTGACAGCTCAGTTAGCTAAATGTCATTGGCTGTATAAAAACAGAAACCGTAAGGGTTAACACACCCACAATTTCAGTCACTTTCTGTACTGTAAGGAACATATACATACTTCTGTTTTACAGAATGTTTTTTGTTGGGGGGGTTGGAGGGAGGGGGTGTTTTTTTTTTAAGTAATGACCAGCAAAGAGATATACAACTTTTGATTGTCTAGGAGATTAAACCATTTGTAAAATCAATAGGATGTTTCATGAGCTTCTACATAAACAATAAATCCAGTTGGGCAATGGACTTTGGCCCATAATAATTAAATCCTCTAATCATTTAAATAGAAGAGTTAAGGCTCTCTTTACATAAATAAATAACATAATTACAAAACAAATTCCAGAAGAGGAGCCTAGTAGACATCACTTGGTGTCTCATCCCCTCTTAGGACTAGCTTTGTAATGCGGGCTTTCTTGACGGGCCTGGGTTTTCCAAATGGGTAGAAGTTAATATATTCTTTATAAATTTTAAGAAGAAGAAGAGGAGTTGGTTCTTATATGCTGCTTTTCTCTACCCGAAGGAGTCTCACGGCGGCTTACAATCACCTACCCTTTCCTCTCCCCTCTCAATGTTTTACAAACATTGAGCAGGTGATATGACCATTAATTTTAATATATTTTTAAAATTTGTTAAACATTCATCAGATGATATAATATATGGTCATGTTGGCCTGCCCCTCCCTCCCAAAATGGCCAGTGATGGGCCTGAAGGGGGTGAAAAGGGGAAGAGCTGTGGGTGGGCATGTACACAGCTATGCTTCCCAACCTTATTCGACACAATCATGCCACTTCTGGGGTTTCTCAAAGCCTGAAGAATGTTTCAAGGGTTTCTCAATGTTCAAAAATTTGAGAAAAAAGTTGACAATGTCTCACAGCTGAATATGTAAGCTACCTCCCTTGAAAAGTATGATGCTTAAGGGGATGTCCAGTTAAGTCACAAGAAAGCCAAGTGTATAAAGAAGGATCCACCATTTCATGTAGACCAGTCATCAGCTGACATTGTAACCACTACATGAGGAAATGGATATGTGTGAACTCAACCTCTGAGGTGCTCTGCACATTACAGCCACCACCTAGTAGATTAGTAAAACTTCTTCCATGACTTGGCTGCTCCACAGGATAGTTGTAAAGTGAATTAGTAAGCCATATGGATTGCCAGGACTCCACAGGAAATTCCTTCCATAGCGCTGGCATTCATTCTTGAAGCCAGTTGAAAATGGCATAAGTCATTGATGGTTTCCTACAATGTGAAATTACTTCCAAAACATAACAGCTCATCAGATGCATAGCAAGCATCATGCGTATGTATGCATGTGTATTACAGTACATAAAGCCGCTTGAATCTCAATCCCCTGGAGATGGAGGTCCTGTGGCTGGGGAGGAAAGGCCCCCGTGGTGGGCCCATATCTGACCTGTTCTCCAGCAGCTGCACTGGTTGCCAGTTGAGTACCAGGTCAGGTTTAAGGTGTTGGTTTTAACCTTTAAGGCCTTACACAGTCTGGGGACCTGAGGAACCACCTCTCTATATATGCCCCTCGAAGAGCACTTTGCTCAGAAAACACCAACTAGCTGGTGGTCCCTGACCCCAGAGAAGTGCACCTGGCCCAGGTGCACCTGGAATGAGCAACTAGTAGGGATCTGGACCCTCACAGAACTCCCAAACCTCCGAAGGACCTGCAAAATGATGCTCTTCCACCACACATTTGGTTGAGGCTGAGGTTGTACCCTTACTATCTGAATGCCCTCTCCCCCAGTCCCATGCCAGGGCTTCTGCCTAGGCCACTCTTCCCCCATCTGAGCTGAGCTAACAACTGGATTTTCAACTCCCCTGATTTTAGGCTCATGGAGGATGATTATATACTGGAGAGAGTGACCAGTATACATTTTAACAGATTCATTTTTAGGCTTTTTAAATAATTTACTGTATGGGGATTTTATTCTATATCTGTTGTAAGGCACCCTGAGCCCTTTTTGAGAGGGGTGGTTCAGAAATCCAACAAATAAACAAATAAGTAAAATGATAAATGTCTTACCAATAGGAAAAAAATAGGTCTATAAGGAAATATCAGAACACTCTGGCATTTATCAGTAGCAGTGACATCCAGTTATATAGGTGGGATAGGTTTTGAAATGCAATCCTTGTTTCATCTTTTGCAGGCAAGACATTTAGCATGCCAAGTGTGTAAATGTCAAAAAACAAGTCAGTGAAATGCAGATTTATGCCATGTCCTGTTGGGATTCATATAACTTTCACTTACTGGTAAGTGTCAACATTAACGAAGTTCCTGGCATTTAGATTAACACATATGCATTTGGGTGAGGTGCAATCTAAGCAAGTTAAACTGAGAACTTCCAAAGTAGCATGAACACAAAAGATGCATATTAAGCGGCTAAACTTCAAGTGCAGAAAGGGATGCAACTGAAACTGGCCAGTGGCAGAAAGGTACTCACATAGGGAACCATTTCCCAGAATACGGATGTTGACATTGATATTGCTCAAATGCACTAGTCTTCTGTGATGCTCTTCCATCACCTGTTTAGCAAGTACCAACAGCAAATGATCAAGGGACCACACAGGGAAATTCACTGTAGTCAGAAATAAGTTATTGTAGAGAAAAGTTGTAATTCCTTGGGGCCAATGAGTGCTAAATCAGCTACACGTCTATTCCATGGCAACATTATTTACTGGCTTGAAACTAAACTACCCCACAAAGCAGCAAGCAATTAAAATAAAACAATGCACCAAGAGACAGCAAATCAAGATTGATAAATTCATCAATGACAACTTTACAAAGCCAGGAATAATCGGAAGAAAAATCTGAATCGAAATTAAAGGAAGCTAAAAATCCAATGCTGCCCATTACCTGCTGGAGATGGATAGCTTTATCCACAGATCTGAACACCATAAAAAATGTTCCGAATGAGGCAGGAAGTCCAGAGTCTAGGAGCTACTACAGAAAATGACCTACCCTCTGTACTCACCTGGAGCAGTAGGTGAATACTGATATCCACAGAAGGTCTTGGCATGTAGATACTTTGATGTTGCCACCACGATTACCAGCATAGACCACTCAGCAAGCTGGAAACTCCTTTTGCCAGAGGTGGTAGGAAGTAGTACTTGGACAAACAAGGACTGAGAGGGAAGAGGCACCATTCCCTTCCCAGGAGGTATGAAGAGAGGTTGTCATATGTAGGAGCGGCTGCTGAATGGTTACCAGCACCCAGCAGAAGTACAGAATTTTACCTGAGCAAAAAAACTTAAGGAAGCTTTGGCATGTATTTTATATGGCCGTGTTGGTTACTGGTATTCTTTTCAAGTCAAGAGGATAATTCTTGCATGGAAGCTGAACATTGCTTAAATCTAAACATGGATCATATCTCTTTTCCATATTGCATGGACCATCTAGGCACACACAATCTTATTGCCCAAGTCTTATACTTCTTTATCTGATAATAACATACAAAAATGCAGGAAGTATTTGGACTCCTGCAAGCCAGAAAGAGCCTCTATATTGGTTGCTTTATTGTGGTCGTGAAGTCACTGCTCACAGACTCAAGCACACCTGTTGGTTTATTTTTTATCAAATATATGTTCTTGGAAGACCTGACAGTGTTCGGAAATATCAGCCAATGTTTAAAGATAATTTATTGCACTATTTCAGTCTTCTGTATACTTTTTCACTTGCAATTACAAACTTTAGGAAGGTTGTATTGTTTCGTTAATACTGTTAGCTTCAAAATGCCAAGGAGCAGAACAAACAGTCTTTCTGCTACCTATAGGCCCTGTAAAATCCAGGGCAGCTTTTTAAAAATAGAAATCAGGGTGTGATGTGAAACATTTGTGTGACTTTCCTTCACAAACCAGAAGAAAATAAGTGCAAGACAGACAAAAGCTAAAGAAACAACTATGATTCTAGTTCTCACATTCATATTAGCACAAACGTTAATACATTTATAACCTGTGAAACCAGAACCAGTTCCCAGCTGTTCCATAGGATTTCTTCCAAAACCATGAGAATAGGGGTTAGGAAAACATTTCACTTTATTTTGTGTTGGAAAATAAACACCTGCTATCAACACCAGGAGGAAAAAAATAGATGCTTAGATCCAAAACTGCACAAGTAGCATTGTGCTAGGGGAAGGCAACTTTTTTGTTTCCGGCCTCCCACTAAAGCCTTCTGTGACTCCCAGAACTGTGAGCAGGCAGGTCAGAAGAACTGTATGACAAGCACATTGGAAGTCTGCAGCAAAAGCGGGAATTGGCAGACATCTCCCTCCTCTACTCTGCAGACAGAAGGAGCTGTTGTTGGGTTGATGGAACACCATCATAGAATCCAAGACAGAATTATGAATCATGGTCAGAATATATTGCCAGGAGCAAATGGCTTTGGAAGCATTTTTATGAGCTTTGACTATTTGGGTTAATAGCACTACAACTCTTATCCCCAATTCACCTAACAGTGTGGCTTCTATATTAACAGTAACAATTTGCTTTTTTGTTGGTCTCACCTGTCTTGTAAAGCATCCTAATCCTGGGGACAAAGTTATCTACTAGAGAGAAATGTATTAAAGCAAAAAGTCTATTGATAATGATGAAATCTGAACATAAGAATTTCCACAAGTTATCTCACTACTTTCCCCTTTTTTTAATAGGTGAAAATACAAGTGTCTTAATTTGTTCTTTCCCAAGTAATTATTGCTCCCAAAAGCCCAGTTCTGTCTACTCCAATAGGAAGCCGTGTCCTCCACTACTGCTCCACCCATTCTGCTTTTGTAGTGGGAGCTTTCCTCGCCAGGCAGGGCAAGGAAAGGTCGATCCCACGCTGGGCATGTTTCTCGCCACACTGGACCCAGTGAAGCTGGCCCAGGCCTGTTTGGCACTATGTCAGGTGGGATGACACTGAGCCAGGCCCATCTTTTGCTGGGTGGAGAACAGCTGGGAGCCTCTTCCCCTGAGCTTTGCAGGGCAAGGGCCACCAGTTTGAAACAGAGGAGCAAAGCATCCACATCTCTCTTGAGGTTAGATGGTTTTGGAGGGGCATGATCCCTGGATGCCCCTGGTAGGCCTGGCCCTCCAAATCATGAACCCTCAGGGAATCTTCCCAGTGGCCAGGCCTTTTCTGACTTGCTCTCTACTTTGAGTGTAGGGCAGCACTGTGAAAAGGGAAAACATATCTGCTTCTGCGCTTCTGAACAGTGTAACATATGAAAGCACACAAGACACTGCAAGGTGAACCACCAGTTTTGTTTTCGTCTCTTTGTAAGGCTGCACACTTTGTAATCCACGAAGTCATATGCAGGCCACTAGCCATCTATGATCGCCCATTAAAGTTTAATAAAACTTCTATTTTTTCTGCCTCCATGAATCTGTGAAAACAAATTGTCAAGTTTTGGAGAGGCTGAAGTACATTGCCACAACAATGACACCTGTCCCGCTGACCCTGCAGCATTCACCAGTATCCTTTGGATACACCCTTATGAAAGCTCATTTTCATTGCACGGTATTCCATTACGATAATACCACATTTCAGCAATCTAGGAAGTGGGTAGCCTTCTAAGTAAGACTGCCTAAAGGCACAGGAAAAGGGTATTTTGGGGCTATTCTAAAGCCCTTCTGAATTGTCTCTTACTTGCTCAGCATCACAGATACATATGCACTTAAGTGCATTAAGTGCAAAGAGAAGGAATTCACAGAATGGATCTCTTCCCGTCCTCCTCCTCCTATGCCCCCCTCCAAAAGCCCCTTCTCAGGAACAAAGTGGGATGCAGTGCAGGGGACTGTAGCAAGAGCAGAGAATCAGCATGAAACCAGCCACTATGCACACGCCCCTCTTAGGTGACCACAGGATCCATTCACAGAAAAGCTCCCATATGATGGAACAGAGTGATTTCTGCCAAGTTCATCTACAGTTGGATCTTTCAGCAACTTTTGGAAACTGTAGGACACAAATTCCTTTTCGTTCACAGGATCCATCCCAGGGGCTACATACTGAATTTCAGACAGCTTGCAAAAAAAAAAAAAATCAAATACTCACCGACGAAAAACAAAACACCAAAACAACAAGTCTGGACCACCCCAGCCTTATTCCATATAATCCTTTCATAAATCCTCTATAACTGCAGGAATCAAACCTGAAGGTCACTCTTGAATATTCTTATCACAGCTCTTGGAGTAAACATAGGCTTTCCCTTGTTATTACAATGCAGCTGCATTTGTTGTTATTCCCTGTTCATGTGAAATCTAAAAGCCAGCAAGGGACTTTAGAAAGATAAATGTGACATTCAGGAGAAAATCCAATATAATGTGGGGGGGGGAGAGGGGGGGGCTGGCACCGAACATTCACTTCACAGGTATACCTGGTAATTTAGACAGAAAATATAAGTAAATTCTCACAAATGTATTTTAGAAAATGGATGCTTTCTTGTCATCTCCCCGGTTTTATTAGTAGCATTACTCTTGTTCTAATTGCAGAATATGAAAACAAGGCACGTTACGGACCTGCTGAGGAACAATGTAATGCCCGCAGGCTGTATTATAAGGGCAGCCTTACACATTTGTACAGTGCAATGTGCAATCGTTTTATCACTCTCCTGGCAATGCAAAAAAAAAAAGCCACAGTGGTAAATCAATTAAAAGTGTTTGCGCTATTGGCAGGCTAACAAGTAAATACTGACAGTATGGCAAATTGAAAAAGCACCTCTTGGCATGAGGGAGGGGAGGATGGCATAATTTAAGAGTAGCAGGAGGTTGCAAGCTACAGAGCAAGGAGACCAGGAGAGAGTCACCGTGTGTGCAGGGTTTAACAGGATGTTAATTGTGCATTATGAGGCCATAAATAGGCAAACCTGTGGAGTAGCATATTGGGGGGGGGGGGAGATTCCCAAAACAAAGCACAACCTCATCTCTGGAGTCAGAACTAAAAAGACGAACCAAATGTTATTCCATTCTGCCTATTCCTTTACAGAAAAGGTGAGCTTCCATAGTCTCCGTTCATTATTTTTTGAAAGACTGAAGAAGTATTGGGCAGGGGGCCGATGGAATCTGCCCAAGGCATCTGGATGGCAAACTCAGTCTGCCACATAACGAAGCCCTTGTTGGGAGCCAAGCAAGTTCGTCCTATGTTAGTCTGTCTTATTCAGTGGCTTTCCCCCCCAATTTTCTATTCATTTTCCATTTGCACAAGTATATTTAAAGAGTTCTATAATGCAGGGGTAGTCAACCTGTGGTCCTCCAGACATTCATGGGCTACAGATCCCATGGGAATTGTAGTCCATGGACATCTGGAGGACCACAGGTTGACTACCCCTGCAATGGATAACTTTACATCCCTTCCTCTCCCTGGTCCAATATGCAGCAGGGAAGGCATTTTACTTTGATACGTTCAACTTCTACGTTTGTTTATTTTTAGTGGGGTGGGGGATAAGCAGAGAGAAAAAAGCTTACATCCAAGATGCTCTCAACAAGCGTTGGAATCATGATACTTACAGAACAAGATTCAGTCTCCCCACCCTGAATTTTAGTATGTGAACCACAGAACATGTCAGCTTGCCTCTACTGAAGAAAGGTTTTCACTTCACTCTCTGGCTGGGGCGTCTTGCAGTCTCCTTACTCATGCAGTAACTTGCCCCTGCTGGCTGCTGGCATACATTACAACAAATCCAATGCATGTGGTTTCAAGTGGCTGTACAATTATTCCTTTAAGACACTGTAACCCGCCACAAGCCATTTGGGAGTGGCGGGAAATAAATCGAAATAATACTAATACTAATACTAATACTAATACTAATACTAATACTAATACTAATAATAATAATAATAATAATAATAATAATAATAATAATA
Organism: Paroedura picta; assembly: GCF_049243985.1. Classification (NCBI taxonomy): domain Eukaryota; kingdom Metazoa; phylum Chordata; class Lepidosauria; order Squamata; family Gekkonidae; genus Paroedura; species Paroedura picta. Next base: position 149,573,632 of record NC_135369.1, read on the forward strand.
ATAATAATAATAAAAGTCACAACAGCCAAGCTGTTATTTTCACTGACTCAAACCTAGTATTTGAATTCACTATTAACTGAGATCTTGCCATCCCACCAAGTGCAAGATCACATATGGTGATTTTTAAGAAGCCCTTCCACACCCAGGAGGAAAATCTGATCTTAAATCGGGCTGTACTGTTCTGGGAATGGTCGCGGAAGCAGGGTTCTAGCTGCTTCTTGTATTTTTATCAGAATTCATACCGAAGCAAGAAACACAAACTAGCAGTTAAGCCAACTCGAAAGCTCACGCCTTGAATAAACCTTTGTTGGTCTTAAAGGTGCTACTGGACTCTGATTTTATTGCGCTACTTCAGACCAACACGGCTACTCATTTGAATCTAGCAGTCAAGTGTAGGCTTTCCATGGGATTACTGCTGAGTAGGATCCCAGTCACTTTTTTTGTTTTAGTTGCAGCAGGAAAATCTTTCCTGTTCCTTGGTGGCCTCATTATGCAGATGGTTTGAACTGCACAATGGTATCACAGTAAGGATCAACACATGCCTACGTCATGATCACCATCCCAATGGCCACATGTGTGGCTGGTTTTCGAGCTGAAATTCTGGGAAATCCAGTCAGAGGCATCACATCAAAATCACAAGATGTCATAGTCCCATTGTATACGGCACTGGTCAGACCACACTTGGAGTACTGTGTGCAGTTCTGGAGGCCTCACTTCAAGAAGGACGTAGATAAAATTGAAAGGGTACAGAGGAGAGCGATGAGGATGATCCGGGGCCAAGGGACCAAGCCCTATGAAGATAGGTTGAGGGACTTGGGAATGTTCAGCCTGGAGAAAAGGAGGTTGAGAGGGGACATGATAGCCCTCTTTAAGTATTTGAATGGTTGTCACTTGGAGGAGGGCAGGATGCTGTTTCTGCTGGCTGCAGAGGAGAGGACACGCAGTAATGGGTTTAAACTACAAGTACAACGATATAGGCTAGATATCAGGAAAAGGTTTTTCACAGTGAGAGTAGTTCAGCAGTGGAATAGGCTGCCTAAGGAGGTGGTGAGCTCCCCCTCACTGGAAGTCTTCAAGCAAAGGTTGGATTCACACTTTTCTTGGATGCTTTAGGATGCTTAGGGCTAATCCTGCGTTAAGCAGGGGGGTTGGACTAGATGGCCTGTATGGCCCCTTCCAACTCTATGATTCTATGATTCTATGTGCCTTGAGTACAGTATGTGCTCATGGAGCAAAATACCCCCAGCTCTTTCTCCCTGCAGGCTATTGTGCTCCCCCAAATCCCATGGAATTGTGGGCCTTGGGAACAGCAGAGACAGGAACCAGGGAGTCAACAATGAGAAAGAGGAATCTGAGGAAATTCTGCATGAGCAGAAATGCCTCTTATGTGAGTAGAATACCTCACACCTCTTTGTGGTCATTACACCTGTAGATGTTTATAGTGCTATAATACCTAGAGGCAAGGGATAGCCTGCCTCTTACTAGCCTATTTCAAACATGGCTGCTACGCTGTGTAGATCTCAGCATCTTGATTAGTCTAAATAAGTTCTCACAGGCACATATACACATGAGCACACAGTGTCTTCTAAGATGCCTTTGAATAGAGTTACCGAATCCATTATTCAGCTACTGCAAACACAATGGATTTTCCCTACATTTCCATAATAATTATGCTAATGAGTTCACCTTTGTAGCAATCTGTGTAGAGTTTATGGAAATAATTCTCCCTGAGATATGGGATGTCCTTGAAACTAGAGTACATGTTAAGATACTCATGTTGTCGATGGAGAAGATTGTGATGGGCAGGTGCAGATTCTGCCTGTCCCAGAAGTCCAACTTCTCCTCCAGGACTCTAAACTAATCCTTGTGATTTTGGCTTCATGTAAATCCAAGTTCTTGTCATCCAATCAGAGCCCAAGGAACTCCAGTGGATGAGAAGGGGCGAGTCAGCCTCAGTTTTAGAACAGGGTGGGGGGAATTCCTCAGACAGGAGATTTTGGTGGCTTTGGATAAGAGGGTCAATTTAGTCAGATTTTAATTTGGCCTTTAGTTAGGGATTGGAGTAATCTGTCTCTTGTCTGTCTAGTCAAATATCTATTAAAAATGATTTCTAGTTACTAAGGATGGGCATGAACTGGAAAATTCTGGTTCAGTTCAGGTTGTTCCCAAACCCCAGCCCAGATGACCCAACCCCCTTCAGAGAAACAAGGCATTCAGACCAGTCATCTCCACTTCTCCCATCTTAGAAGCAGAGGGAAGCAAAAAGTAGGCTGAAATCAATTTTGTTTCCTCCCATGGTGCCAATTGGCTTGCAACCATTTCAGGCTGACAGCAGGGGGAGAAGCAAACCAGTGTACTGAAATCTCTTGCAGCGATTTTGGGCTGGCAGCAGGGCATATGCACCTCTCAGCTGTCAGCCTGCAGTGGCTGCAAGCCATTTCAGCATGCCAATTCACCTCCATCTCTTTGGAAGAAGAGAGTGAACCAGCACACTGAAATCTCTTGCATTCATTTCAGGCTGACAGTGGGGTATGCATGCCTCTCAGCTGTCAATCTGCAAGCCAGTTCAGCACATTGGTTGCCTTCCCTAACTTTGGAAGGGGGGGGAAGCGAACAAGTGGGCTAAAATCTCTTCCAGCCATTTCAGACTGGCAATAGAGATGCACACATGGTGTCAACACAAAATTATTGCAAACAATTCAGTGATTGATTTTGTTTCCTCCTGCTTGGAAGCGGGAAGAAGCAAAATAGATCCCTGAAATGGCTTACAGCTTACAGCCATTTCAGTCTTACAGCAGTGCACACACATCCGTCTGCTTCAATCTGAGATGGATGGCAGGCTTCGCTGCTATTTTAGCAGCCAGTTTCGTTCCCGCCTCCTTTCCAAGGCTCAGAGCCATTTAAAACTAACAGCTGAGGGGTGGACTGCCTTGCTCAGCTGCTAGGTTTAAATGGCCTGAACCCAACTGAACAAACAGTCCATGAAATGTTCGGAGGGGGGGGGTGCCTCCTCCAAACCTGGGTTCAGGGGCACGAACCAGCCAAATTCATAAGGAATTTGATATAGCGAACTGGTTCATGCCATCCCTACTAATTACCTCATAAATAATTACAGTCTTGGTCTAGCAAATGCCCAAATAAGAGAACTTTAGGGAATACATATTTTACACATTAAAGGTATCCCCTGTGCAAGCACCGAGTCATGTCTGACCGTTGGGGTGACACCCTCCAGCATTTTCTTGGCAGACTCAATACAGGGTAGCCTTGCCAGTACCTTCCCCAGTCATTACCGTTTACCCCCCAGCAAGCTGGATACTCATTTTACCGACCTCGGAAGGATGGAAGGCTGAGTCAACCTTGAGCTGGCTGCTGGGATCGAACACCCAACCTCGCTTCAGACAGCATTTCTGGTGCCTTACCACTCTGCGCCACAAGAGGCTCTATTACCAACCCTTTAATCAAACCTTGTGGTTTTGGGAGATCAGGGTTTTAAAAAATCATAGGAAAGGAGAACTGGACATTCTTTAGTCTTGTGGGCAGTTGCCTCAGAGTCTTCTGTTCCTCTCTCTCATATGCACACACATACACTCCATAGCCCTGATTGGCCAGGGCTTCAGTTCAAAGACTTCCTAGTTCCCAGGTTGCAAGGCTTCCCTTAAAGGGAAAGCCCCTAACTTCTCTCAGCAGAGATATGCCTCTTGGATTTATTCCCCCTCCTCTGCTGCCTCCAATCCTCTCCCCCCCCCCCTTCAAGAAAAGAAAGAGGCTTCTGCTGTGCTGGTCTTCTCTCCCCGCTTCTGAGCTTCCTTAATCACATGCAGAACACTTTTCTGTTTCAATGAGGAGGGGGGTAGAGGAATACCCAGATTCAAATCGATCTGAATTCAGCAGGATCCACAACAGAATAAACAAAGCAAGTACAGAATCAGCCAAGGAGTCTAATAGTGACCTCAAATAATTATTTAAACAAGTAAGGTTTCGATACTGTCCCTGCATAAAAACAACAAAGTATTAAGACTTGTTTTATTATCTTATGTTCTAACTAGGGGCCAAGCCCATTGCATTCAGAAATACAATGGGAGCCAGCTTGGTGTAGTGGTTAGGAGTGCAGACTTCTAATCTGGCGAGCTGGGTTGATTCCTCACTCCCCCACATGCAGCCAGCTGGGTGACCTTGGGCTCGCCACAACACTGACCGACCAGTAATATCAGGGTTCTTTCAGCCTCACCCACCTCACAGGGTATCTGTTGTGGGGAGAGGAAAGGGAAGGCAATAGTAAGCCACTTTGAGATTCCTTCAGGTAGAGAAAAGCAGCATATAAGAACCAACTCTTCTTCTTCTTCCAGATTGGGGAGGTGGAAGAACTCTGTGGATGGCCTCCCTCTCCCCCCAGGACATGGAAAGGCAGCATGCAGCTGTTCTCTAGATAGCCTCTCCCTCCTCCCAGGAACTGGAAAGGCTGCATGCAGCTGTTCTCTAGATCAGTGGTCCCCAACCTTTCTGAGGTTGGGGACCGGCAGGGCATTGGGGCGCGGCTCGCGGCCCGCGCACAGGCCACGCCCACACATCGGCCGCGCCCGTGGGCCGCGCCCCCGCATAGGACCGCGCCCGCGAGCCGCGCCCGTACATCGGGCTGCGCCCCCGCATCGGGCCGCACCCGCGAGCCGCGCCCACACATCGGGCTGCGCCCGCTGGCCGCACCCCCGCATCAGGTCGCGCCCGCGAGCCGCGCCCACACGGGCGCGGCCCGGCCCCAATTCCTTCTCCCCGCCCTCCCGCAGTAAGAAGCTGGGCCACAAGCTTGCGGCCTGGGAAGTTTTTTACTGCGGGGGGGGCGGGGAGAGGGAGCCGCGGCCAGGCGCCATGTCCTTCGCGGCCCGGCACCAGGCCGCGGCCCGCAGGTTGGGGACCACTGCTCTAGATAGCCTCTCCCTCCTCCCAGGAACTGGAAAGGCTGCATGCAGCTGTTAGGGCGGCATGCCCCCAGCCAACGCTGAAGCCAGGTGGCTCGGTCATCTAGGGGCAAGGCACCCTCCCACAGGGCCCCTGGGCAGGGAACTCACTGGCAGGAACTGCTCTCACATAGCAAGGATCTGCATCCTCTGAGCTTCACAGGAAAGTGGAAGGAGGAGGGGGTGGTCACGGATGGGGGATGGAAGGTGATTGGCTGGCCACTATACAGACAGGCAAGCCAGTTGGAGGAGGCACTCAGGGGCAGGACAACTGCCCTGAGTGGGTGTTAAGCACTGAGTGGCACTTAAGCCATGAGACCATACTCCTCCTCCAAGCCCTTACCAGAATTATTAAGTAGAACAGATAGTGGTTAGCCAAATTTTTGTATATTACAATTCACTGACTGGAGCTGTGAACAGGCAAAACAGATCTTTCTACAAACGTGAAAAGGGCCCCAGGTTTGCAGGGGGGGAATGAAATCTAATATATAAGAAGTGCTGTATAAACTGACAAAGGACTGAGAAGGGTGAATTCTTGACAGAGCCAGAGAATCTTGAGCAATAGGTTGTTCCAAAAGATCTGCTTGGATAGCATCAGCTGAGCAAAGTAAGATTTCTGAACTGGGTGCTGAGGAGAATTTCCTTACCCTAACAGGAAGTTAGCTCTGAAGAGTACAGAGATACTGATTTTACTTCAGAAATTTCAAAGCCTGATCTCACCTGATCTTTCCCTTCTATGTTAAATAAAATATTTTGTTATTTTTGAATTTCTGAACTCCTCAAGTGCCATTTAAGTTGTTTAAATTAAACTGGGCTCCTGATCCGTCCATCAGGATCTCAGACTGAACCAACAGCCAAAATATCATACTGTGACTGGGTGAGGCAGCCAGAGTTTTTCAACTAAGAAGAAAACAAATTACTAGGACAGCTTGGCCAATAAAGTAAAAGAAAAACATACAGAAAATCTTGCCTCTGAGGGAGGGAGGTGGATAGCGCCATCAGAGAGGAAGTTTAAACCATCAGAAAATGATAAAAGAAGTGCTTGTAGCTTTTTTTAAAAAAAGATTCCTTCTGTGGTCCCTGCTAGGCAACCACAGTACTCAAAGCTTGCTGCTGTCAGTTAAACTCAGGGAGAAGGGCCTGTTCCAGGCCCATTTTGGCATTTGAAGGAGGACTTATGAGGGCCAGGCCTAGCTAAGGTTGCCAGCTTTAGGCTGAGAAATTCCTGGAGTTGTTGTGGTGGATTCTGAGGAGGGCTGGGTTTGGGGAAAAAGAGGTCTCAATAGGATTCTCTCTCCAAAGCGGCCATTTTCTCCTGGAGGATAGTTCTCTGTCATCTGGAATTCAGTTGTAATTTCTTTTAGGGAGGGAGAATATCCATGTACTACCTGAAGGGTGGCAACCATAGACCAGGAAGGAGCCTCTGGGTGACTTGATACCACTTGTCTTGCATGATGCAGCTAGGCCTGGCTTTTTGCTGTTTAACAGCAGCCACCCTGTGAAATCAAATGTGGTGCAGCACAGCTTCAGAGTAGGGTCTGAGAGGTAAAAGGTAAAGGTAAAGGTATCCCCTGTGCAAGCACCGGGTCATGTCTGACCCTTGGTGTGACGCCCTCTAGCGTTTTCATGGCAGACTCAATATGGGGTGGTTTGCCAGTCATTACTGTTTACCCCCCAGCAAGCTGGGTACTCATTTACCGACCAAAGGATGGAAGGCTGAGTCAACCTTGAGCCGGCTGCTGGGATTGAACTCTCAGCCTCATGGGCAGAGCTTTCAGATAGCATGTCTGCTGCCTTACCACTCTGCGCCACAAGAGGCTCATAAGGGTTTGAGAGTCCCAGGTTCAAATCCCCATCTTGCTGGGGAAGCTGATTGGGAGATTCTGGACCAGTCACATATTTTCAGCCAAATATACCTCACAAGGTTGCACAGATAAAAAGGAGAGAGAATAATTTATGCTACTTTGGTCCCCACTGTGGAGAAAGACAGTAATTTTCTTAGCTAGAGGCTGTGAAGGCAAAGACATGGAAACTTTGTCAGAGGGGCAGATAAAGGTAGGTTGCCTGTTGGGTGGGATGGATATAGAATGCCAAATCCAAGTCGGGAAATTCCTGGAGATTTGAGGGATCAAGTCGGGGGCAGGTAGGGCTTGAAGAAGGGAAGGGCCTCAGACAGGTCAGAGACTCCGCCCTCCAAAGCAGCCGTTTCCTCCAGGGGAGCTGGCGCTGACAACCAGCTGAAGATCACACAAGATTACAACTGATCTCCAGACAACACAGATCATTCCTCCTGGAGACAATAGCTGCTTTGGACGAGATCTCTGTAGTTGGGAGATCTATTGTGATTTCTGGAGAGCTGCTGCCAACCATTGCTGCTGTGGGGGTGAGGAAGCAGACAGGAGGCCAGGAAAGTGATACGGGGAAGAAAGAAAGAGTGATGGGTTTGGAGGCAGAAAGATAGAAAAGACAGGCATGGAGAAGAGGAAGAAGAAGAAAGGAAAAAGGGGGAGTAAAAAAGAAGTAGCAGGAGAGGGGAGAAAGCAAGGGGTGGGGTGGGATGAGATAGCCACTCTGGCAAGTCTCTTTCAGGTCTCCACTTACAGATTCTATGAGATTGTTAAAGCATATAGTTTGTAATTATTTTAGACAGTGTCTCCCAGTTCTGGTAACACTCTCCTCCGACAGTTGAGCAAAACAGTACAATTACTGCACACCAAGATGAAGTAGCTCTTAATCTCTCTAATCCTCCAGTATACCAATTTTGAGCCCTTCACTTACTTTGCTCTCATAAACATCCCCTTTTCTGCGTTTTCAAGAGAGCCTGTTCATTGTGAACATCCAGGGCCCTTGCCAGAGCTCCACAATGTTTTAAAGAGATTATGCATAAATAATTAAACAATAAACAAAAGCATGTGGCAAAATGGTGGGGCACCAGCGATCATTTAGCTGTTGGTATCATGAAGCTCTACTTGGGACGGCTGTCACTGAGGTGGCCAGATGGCTTGTCACTGCTGCTGGCAAACACATAATCATCTCCAAGGGCATGCACAGAAATGAATGCTCCAGTGCAGTTTAGGAGGCTGAAGGCAAACTGGATGGTTTTTGTTTTTTTCTGGAAAGTAATTGGAATCATAGAATCATAGAGTTGGAAGGGTCCTCATGGGTCATCTAGTCCAACCCCCCTGCACTATGCAGGACACTCACAACCCTTACTGTGAGGAAATCAGCTTCCAGCATGGTCCTTGTCCAAAGGAGGAGGTGGAGGAGAAACAGAACAGTTGTTTTTTTCTACCCTGCTTTTTACTACCAGAAGGAGGCTCAAAGTGGCTTGCAACTGCTTTCCCTTCCTCTCCTCACAACAGACACACTATGAGATAGATGCTGTTGAGAAAACTCTGACAGAACTGCTCAGTGAGGACAGCCCCACAAGAACTGCAACTAGGTCAAGGTCCCCCAGTTGGCTGCATGTGGAGGAGTGAGGAATCAAATGCGGCTCTCCAAATTAGAGGCTGCCAACTATTGTACCATGCTGATTACCACTATACTACGCTGTAATTGTGGGGCTGACTATAATTATGTAATTGTAATTGTGAGGCTCTCGTGATCTGCCTCCTTTTCATGCCCACCCAAGTAAATCTAAAACCTGAATCTAAAACCTGAATCTAAAACCAGGATTTATAATGAATGAATGCATGCAAAGTAATCAGAAAGAGAGGGTTCTCTGGAAAGGATCCCTAAAAGTTCCTGGAAAATAGGAGGTACGATCCCAACTCTTGTCAAACATAGGAACAAGGCCATATAATTCCCCAAGTTTATTTTCCACCCAAATAGGGTCGCCAAGGTAGTGAACATTAAATCATTTCAACATGAAAAACATTCAAAGTATAAATTCAATAATTCAATTAAAACATAAATAGACATAACACCAAAACCCAGAGAGGAGGCCTATAGCAGTTATTCAGTTGCACTGAATATAATAGTGTGGGCATGGTGTTAATTATGGATCCATTTCATATCTTAAACCGAGTTCCAGAATATCCTAAGTAATTCCAGACAAGTCCATCCCAGGATTTATAATGAAACTAAAAAACAAAATGCATTGTGAAAAGGAAAAAATGGTAGTTAACTATTAGCTTTTATTTAGGTATGAAAGTCAGAAGAGACATTCCCCAGTTCTTCTGGGACTTTAAAAATGAAGGCCTTGTCTAAAGTGGAATTTGAATTTCACCAGTTGCCCAGACGACTGGTACACTGTGAAAAGTAAACTTAGCTTCAACAAACGGACCCTAGGTAACACTGATGGCTGGCGACTGTAATGCACTGAAATGCCAACTGTGCTTTCTCAGCACATTGTGTTAATTGGTTCTAATGAAAAGATGAAAGCAAATGGAAAGGTCATCTCTCAAAATAATGAAATTTCCTTAATTAGCACATTGTTGCATATTCTCCCTTTTTTTCAGCACAGTGAGAAATTCCAGGGGGCAGATTTGATTTCCTTTGGATGAGAGAGCATTGAAGCACAAGAGGGTTTTGTGAATGAGATACTTAAAAAATTACCACAAGGCCCTCTAAAAGAAGGGATGGACCCCAGGTAACAGTTTCAGGTAATTCCAACTAGAATTTCTTATGCACTCTCTCATTGCTCTTTGTGCATTCCAACTTTGTGCACTTGTGGAGGGTGGGGACGCTTTTGTGCTGCCTCACACAAACAGCGCCTCAGCCAGAGGTGTCTTCTCTCTAAATTCTGTTATTGCAAATACAGAGAAAAATAAACAGGAAGAAATTCTCAGTCACCAAAGGACTACGCCATAACCATTGGCTTCTATTCATGAATTTCCATTCAGCCATCATGATCCATTAAGTAGCAATCCTAGTCACAAAAGAATCACCGGTCATAACCACAGGACAAGCCTCATTGCTATACTGAAATGTCTGCATAGTCTCCTCCCATAGACCCATGCTCATCCTCCTGCCCTTGTAATTTCTTAAATCTTACTGGATCTTCCTTTCTGATTTGTAATGGATCAATGGATCCCTTTAAGTGGACCCCCCAATCCTCACCATAATTCATCACCCTAATATCATTAACTTCTAAAATCAATTTTAAGTATAAGCTTTACAACAGAGCATCTCTACTATTTTGTACTGTAGACCAAAGATATAAGAAAAAGAAGACAATGAATGTTTGCAATGAAGCAGGCATGCAACTCTCTCAGAGCACACACACAACTCACATTATCCAGGCCCAGCAAAAACAGGGAATGATCTTCAAAAGGTACAGTAAGTACAGTTTTCAGAACTAATTTATACTGTAATCCTTCTTTTATTTCAGTTGTGAATCACAGATCAGCTCTGAACTTGCAGCAAATTCAGATAACACCTATAAATACAGTAGTCCTCAGTTACGCAGTTCTCCTTAAGGATTGAATTCAAATATGGTGGAGGATGCCTGGCTGTGCCTGTTTGGCCTCAGCTAAGATCCTTGGTAGCAGGTAGGTAACTCTCAGTGGGAGCAGGATGGCCACAACTGGATGATACCTAGCTACTGCCTCTTCCCCCTCTGGGTACCCTCCCATCCCAAACTCCACTCTACCATGGTCCCACCAACAAATCTATAGAAAATTCCCAACAGAGCTGGAAACTCTGAGTTTTTCTGTCATTGTTTTGGGCAAAAGCATGTGTACCATAGGCAGTACCACTGGGATGCAAACAGAGTGGCCTTCTATAAAATGGCTATTCAACACATGCAAGTCTAATTTGTGTCAGTCAGCAAGCAAGGAACATGAACATTCATTCATTCATATTGTTTGTTTAGGGCAGGGATGGCTAAACACTGGCTCTCCAGAGGTCCATGGACTACAATTCCCATGAGCATGTGCCAGCACGGACCCCTGGTTTAGGATACAGTTAAAAGGCACATTGAAATTGTTATTTTGCTGACATAAAACAGGTCTGGGATTGGATCTTGCCTGGGTGGCTGACCAACTAGGAAAGTCGATGTATGCTATCCTGAGTACCAAGGTGTAGGAAAAACTGGATATAATAAATAAACATAAAATACAAGAAATAAAATTCATAAACTAATCATCAGAGCAGCAATGCGGTCCTATCCTTGTCTCTGACCCGGAAATTGCAATTGGTACAAAATGTGGCTGCTAGGGTCCTCACGAGGCCATCTTGGAGGACACATGTCCAGCCTATGCTGAGGCAACTGCATCATTACCAGTTGGCTTCTGGATCTGATTCAAGGTCTTGGTTTTAAACTCTGAGGCTATATACAGCCTGGGTCCCACTTATCTGAGGGACTGCTTATCTCCTTATGCCCGCTGCAGGGCTCTTTGCCCTGCAGGTATGAATCTGCTGGTTTTCCCCAGCCCCCAGGAGGCATGCCTGGCCTTGACCAGGGCCAGGGCCTTCTTGGTCCTGGCCCTAACCTGGTGGAATAAGCTCTCAGAAGAGCTGAGGGCCCTGACGGAGCTATCAGTGTTTCACAGGGCCAGGTGTTTGATTGAGGCTGGGCTAGAAAGATCACGCCCCTCCCTCTATAGCCCCCTAGGCCTGATGCCGCCAGTGAACATCCTCCAGGGTAGTGGTGACTGCTGTGGCAGGGTTGAAGAGATGGCACGGGGGATGCAGTAGATTGTTGTGGTAGATTGTTTCGCCACCAATATTGGTCGACGTACTGGGGTTTTATGTGGCTTTTAATGTTTATATGTAAACTGCCATGAGTCGGCCAGGCCATGAGTGGCAGTCAATAAATATAATGATAAATAAATAAATAAATATTTAGTTAATGACCTCGTTTAATTGAGTTAATAAAACTGAGAAGCCAGAAAGGTATCCTGAAGCATCAGATTTGTTTTTAGGAGAATCCTGGGTGGAATACTGAATATCATTAGATAAACTCTGTATTTTGAGCATGTGTGTTGTTCTTCAAGGATAGCTCAAGCTGCAGAGGCAGATTTATGTCATGTCACCACAACGGTGAAACAAACCACGTGGATCCGACACGTAGCCAATTGTATCCACCCCAAAGATAGAGAGAAATATGCAATTTCATCCTGGGAGTGGCTTCCAAACGGCTTTTCCTCAAATCAGGATACATGTGTCAAGGCCATAACATGCAAAGGCATCCCCTGCTTGCGTTGGGCAAATGCATTTATTTGGGGCACCTATGTATTTTGGATCCCAGCCTATTCACGTCAAGGTCCAGATTCAAATTAACACTCAGAAAAATGAGAGGTAAAAGACTGTTGAACATATGGGCCTCAGCAAACAGGGGGGAAAGATGAAATTTACCTATGCAATATAGAAAAGGTAGCCTATATGGGGTACAGGCATCAGGCATCGCCATTCAAAAGGCATCAATGAAAAGTACGCAATAAAAAAAGCTTCTATTAATGCAATAAAAAGCTATGTGGTAAATAACTCATGCCTCTTGTGGCGCAGAGTGGTAAGGCAGCCGTCTGAAAGCTTTGCCCATGAGGCTGGGAGTTCAATCCCAGCAGCCGGCTCATGGTTGACTCCGCCTTCCATCCTTCCGAGGTCGGTAAAATGAGTACCCAGCTTGCTGGGGGTAAACGGTAATGACTGGGGAAGGCACTGGCAAACCACCCCGTATTGAGTCTGCCATGAAAACGCTGGAGGGCGTCACCCCAAGGGTCAGACATGACTCAGTGCTTGCACAGGGGATACCTTTACCTTTAAATAACTCATAAAAACCTTTTCCTATGAAACTTTCTGCCTCCCTAAAGGACAAATAAGCCTACAAAGGCAAATGAGATATACAAGTCTGTTGTGAAGGAAAGTGGGTAAGGGGGGGAGGAGTTATCCATGGCAATCAAGAAGCAGTGCCAGGAGCTGAAATTGACCAGGCAGGGCAAGGTTCATAGTGCAGAGTGTTGGGTTTGGATGGATAAAGGGCCAACCGTGAGGCTTATCCAAAACCAGCTACAAAAACTGGGACTGAAAGATAATTTTTTAAATATATTTTTGCCTGGGATGAGGAGGAGAAGGGGAGTCGCATTGCAATATGAGGATAATAAAAATGCAATCCCTCAAGGACGGACAAGCCTGAAAAGAGATCCTTTGTCTATATCATACAGGGGAGTTTTCATTGCTTACAATGAGAGTGTCATAAATTTTCCCTTGGGGAGATTTGGAAGTTAGATATGCATGTATCTATGGGTTCTCGTGACTGGAGAGGGGATTTGTCAGCTTGTTTAGATGGGAAGGAAATTGTTGGGATCAGCCTGTTGCTTATTGTTTTAGAAACCTGAGTCACTGGTAATCAAATTATTTTGGAGAAGACTCCAAAGTCCTTGGGGGAATGGTCCTCAATTGAATCCCGTCTTTGGTTGGGTTTAAGCCTGACTGATAGAAGCTACCCTGCATTTTTTTCCTCGTTTGACATGATTCACTGCCTTTTCATATCAGTTTAAGTCGGGCTCCTTCTATCATTTCTAGGCTCATATTCAGGTATACATGTATAAATAAAGGAGATATACACTATACAGAAAAAAGGGTCCTCCTGGGGTGAGGGTCTCAGGGGCAGCACTACAGGCTGTGGCCATACTCTTAATACATCCGAGAATAGATAGTAGGGACATTTTGATGCCTCTACAAACATTATGCAACAGCTCATAACGGAAAAGGCACATGATTTGCAAGCATCATTTGTTTGTTGGATATGCTTTCTCTGTCTTGTACATACTCCTGAAACACTGTTACTGTTTTGCATTTTTTTTCTGTGTAACCCCTTTAGATACCAGCATGCCACCCTGTTTTATGAACACCTGGTATTGCACCTGCGTAGGTGTGTATATCCATCTGTGCTATTGTTTATTTTTAACCCAAAAAAAGTCCACAGCCCCAAGAGGAGGAAGTCCATGGATGATACAAGCTAAATACATGAGAATCTATACAGACTGATGAACAGTAAAGGATAAAACAACCTGTAAAGACCCATAGTAAAGCAGAGTTATGTTCTGGACATATCTCACACATATAATTTACTCAATGAGAAGAGCTCTCAAGAAGGCATTTTCTCTTTATAAAAATACTTTCAGACTGATGCTAGACCTCTTAAACTCTGACACATCACACCACAGGGATTCAGTGGGGGTTTATCTGTCAGCACTGTGGGCACTTTGTACTACAAAAGGAAATTAATCCTATGGAAGGAAAAAGAAGAGGACACATAAAAGTAGGGTTTAACTTTTGTTTTAGCTCACAAAAGCCTTTTGCTCACCCTTAGTGATCTTAGCTTGATCAAATGGGAAACAAATCTCCACAGAAATAACTTGACTATCTTGTCAGTCTCTCAGATCTTTGAAAGGTAGAAAGGGTAGTTTTGTGGTTCACTCAATCCATCTTGCCCTCCAATCTATTCCATTTTTCTCCTCAGTACCTCAGAAATTGGAGAGGAGAATACTTAGAACTAAAAAAGGCAAAGGTTTCTGGATTCTCAGAAAATCTGCAAAGTTAAATAAAAGCAAGCTAGAAAATCTTGGCAATAATAATAATAATTATTATTGTTATTGTTGTTGTTATTGTTATTATTTGGATTTATTTCCCGCCACTCCCAGCAAGCTGGCCCATTGTGGGTTACAGCAGCGGTCATGGAGGTACATAAACATCATGACAATCAAATAAGAAGGAATACCAGTTCAGTATTTTCACTATGGTAGAGGTACCACAGTATCACCATGGGATGCTGCTAAAAAGTACAGAGACTCTAACAGATTATTCTCTTTCTTCACAGACACGGCGGGACTGTCCTTTTGCCGGCCCCGAAACACGAGGTGCTCTGGGAGCCGGTTGGGGAGGTGGAGCTTCGGGGCCAGCCAAAGGACAGCCCCGCCGTGTCACAGACGCGTCACAGAAGCCAATATGGCTTCTCCAAAACAGCAGATAGTGTCTGTCATAATGAACTCATTTATGACTGACAACACTTTCTGGGAAAATGTCCAAGGCACACATTTAATAATATTCACAAAATCAATCAGTTTGTCAAATGGCACTGGGCTTTTAGGCTTAACTATTTCACTTAGGAACATGTGGTCAGTAGTTCCACACGAGACCTGAAAACAACTACTGGAGAACCAAGGGACTTCTGAGACACGTGTTTTAAACAGGCCATTGAAAAAACACCTAGAAAGCTTATGAGCAAACGCCAAGGTACCCTCAACCTCCAGGTGAAAGAAAATATGGCTGCAAGGTAAATCTTAACCGAAAAGCAGACCAAACCCCTGGATCTGAGACTTAGTAAAAAATATTAACAACAATGTAATTGGCCACCGTAGGAGAGAAAATTTGGCACATAACAGAAAACTTCTCCTACTCAAGTCTTCCTAGTGGTGGGCAGTAAAATTTCCTGTACCTCAGAGGAAAATTTCCCAACCCAGAATTGGCAACCCTAAGATGCACAGAAAGCTCCGTCCAATATAGAAAAACCAGTGGGAAATTACCAAGAACCATGAAAACAACATGTCCTCCTAATCTTTCACTCAGAAAGGACATCAAAACTACTGTACATAAAAAGGTTTTGTTGAGAGCACAAAAATAAAGAACACAGAAACCCCAACACACACACACACATCACAGGGTGAGCAGCTACTGACTCTCCCCTGCATGGCTCTAAGGTCATTGAAGACGCTAATTAAATAAAGACACATTGAGAACCAGAGTGATGTGTGATTACTGTGTTGAATGAAGGTTCTGGATCTGGGAGATCCTGGCCCAGATTTGAATCCCCACTTTGCCATGGTAGCTTGCTGGTGATCTTGGGCTAATCACACACTCTCAGCCATTAAAGTACTGACTTCAGATATTCCAGAATATTTCTAGGAATATTTGGGATCAGGATACCAATACTTCTGAGATTTCTAAATATTGATCCAGATCCCAAATATATCCAAAAAATACAGATTATCTGAATGTGCACTACTAATGCACATATATACATGTGTTAAGTACTTGTAGATGAAGCCAAAGTATATAAACCCATATGAATATTGTGACGGGGAAGAGGTAGAGAATAACTGTGACAAGTGATAGATAGCATAAAAATAGCTTCTCTAGACTCCTAGAGAAGATGACTTGGGGGGGGAAACCTTCCCCCCCCACTGGTAAAGCTGCTTTTCTTAACTGCAGTTTTTAATAGATATCTTATTGTCTCTCACAGCAAGCACTAAAATAAGAGGCCTGTATTTAGCAGCACAAAAACCAACACCTAAGGCCAGAGATAGCCTTTTAAACTTCCATCTCTCTAGCGTCAGTCTGTATAATGACACTGCGTCATTCCTCAGCTGCACTGCCAACAGCTTCACTCCCCCCCCCCTTAGCACTTTTATATTGCAGTTATTTTAGCTTTACTTGATGAATTGTCTAGGCCAACCATTCTCGATCTTTTTTTTAGCCACAGCTCTTTTAGGAATTGTTCCAGGGCCCCCTACAGTAGGTTTGCCATTGATGCAATGAGCTAGGCTAAAAAAGGCCTAAGCCAGGAATGAAATAACTATACTTGACATACCTCACCTTATATATACGTGAAACAGATTTCTATAACATTCAACCAAGAGAAACATGTACATTATTTTTTTCTTGAATGCATTGATTCAAGTAAATACACAGGAATGGATTAGATTATTTCTTTTTCTTTCCCTTGATGAAGGTTAAATTTTTTAGCAATTAATGATATATAATAAAAAGGATATTTCATTGGTTCAATTACCAGGGGCCCCCATAAACCTCATTGTGCTCCCCTCCTCACATTTTTCAGTCTGTAGCTCCCTTCAAATGTGCAAGGTAGACTCTGCAGCATACTCTGAATGAAGGTTGCCTACAAGACACTTACTGGACACTGAAAGCGTTTGCCTTGACCACGGCCTGTTTTTGAAGCATTTAGAGGCCTTGAATAGTTTTATCTGGCTTTCTGGTTCACAGAATTTACTATAGGTCCATAGAGTCCTGAATATATCTTTTTATATAAAGGAGCCAACTGGCTATAACAATTATTGTATATAGTATATCTTACATATGCTGGTTTTATTTCATGCCTGACCATTGAGAAAGGATCCCCCAGTTTTACAGCTCATCAGCAGGTGACCAGGATCAACTCCTCAGGAGAAAAGGGCTGCTTTGGAGGGTGGACTCCATAGCATTATATTCCACTGAGGTCCCGTCCCACCCCCAAATCCCATCTACTCCCAGCTCCTACCCCAAAGTCTACAGATATTTCTCAGCCCAGAGCTGGCAATCCTAACTGAATTTATTCCTTGTTCTCTCAGCCCAGGGTCCAGCTGCAATAATATTACTAGTTCATCATACAGGACCATTAACAGGATCACAGGATATGAAAAGCGCTTGGGACAAAGCATTGTGCAAATGCTAAGTAGCATTAATTATATAAATTTATTTCAATACAGCTTAACTACATTCAAGGCACATTATGACAGTAAAACAAATTGCTACAAACTACTGCAATAAAATATAGTAAAATCAAGAAAGCATGAAAGATAAAAACAATAATAGATAAAGGGAAGCAATAAAATAAATTGCACCAGATCAAAACAGGATAAGAGCTTCAATCTCGTAAAAACATCATTACAAAAACCTCTTAAACGACAGCCTAAATTAAAATAATAGGACAAGGTAATCAAAACTGTACGGAGGGTTAAATGTCTTAAGAAGAAGATTTGGTTCTTATATGCCACTTTTCTCTACCCGAAGGAGTCTCAAAGCAGCTTACATTCTCCTTCCCTTTCCTCTCCCCACAACAGACACCCTGTGAGGGAGGTAAGACCGAGAGAGCCCTGATATTACTGCTCGGTCAGAACAGCCTTACCAATGTTGTGGCAAGCCCAAGGTCACCCAGATGGCTGCATGTGGAGGAGAAGCAGGGAATCAAACCCTGCTTGCCAGGTTAGAAGTCAATTCTCCTAACCACTACACCAAGCTTGAAAGTAAACATTGGTTTATGCCTTTAAAAGCACATATTTGGTGCCTTCGCGTTCCAGGCACAAGTACTGAGAAAGGCCCTTGGTCTGGTGCTCACCCACCTAACTCCAGAAGGTAGAGCGGACAGAGCATATCCATGGATGATGACATCAGCTGGCAGGCAGGCATGTAATGGGTGGTCCATAAGCATTCTCGGATGGATGGTGAACAGTTTTGTCGGGAGGCTGAGCAGTGAAAACTAGAGAAGAAGATAAAATAGCTGTTTTTTTATACCCTGTTTTTCAGTACCCGAAGGAGTCCCAAAGCAGCCTACAAATGCCTTTCCCTTCCTCTCCCCACAACAGACACCCCATAAGGTGGGTGGGGCTGAGAGAGCTCTAAGAGAAATGCTCTGCAAGAACAACTCTAATAGGACTGTGATTAGTCCAAGGTCACCCAGCTGGCTGCATGTGGAGGAGTGGGGAGTTCAACCCAGCTCCCTAGATTAGAATCTGACACTCTTAACTACTACACCACTCTGGGAGTCAGCTAGGCCATCAGAGAATAAGGCCATTCTCAAGCATGCACCACTTTAACACAGAAAGAAAAGAGAGTCCCAGAAATCACAGAAATCCCTGCTACCGTTAGTGTCTAAGGCTGAGAAATGGTGTAACAGAGTAGCCAGGCCCTGTAATTCAACAGAACTCACCTTTGCTCTCTTGAGCATATTTCCAGAGTGGTTCATTTGCTGGCACCGGTAGAAACATGCTTTGCTACAGCACTAGGTAACAAGCTCACTAACACCACTGCAGTCTGGTCATGTCGGAGTAGCATGTGATTTTACTCATTTATCTTCTGTGTAATTTCAAGGCAGCATGAACCCAAACTGATATGCAATTGCTGGCCATTCTTTTCTCAGGACTCCAACTTCAGGACCATTATGGTAAGATTATTATTTCTCTTGTGAGCTCAGAACAGCTACTTGGTTTCAGACTCAGCGGCAGAAAAATAAAGACAACTCTCAGCCGCCCAAGGTCATAGCAGAAAAAGTATAGTGTCAAGAGACATGCACAGTTTTTCCAGAAACAAGACTACACACCAGACACTTCAGGCGGACAACTCTCTCAGCTGAGTTCCAAAAGACTGTAACACAGCTTTGCTGTCCTGTCAACGTCTTTATATACAACTACAAGGCAATCCTCAAGGGAGCTACAAGACATTGTAATCTGCAAGTGTGGGAGAAGCAACAGCCTGCTAAGAGTTTAGTAGTTAAAGTAAATACCGCTAAAAGAGTGGTTGAGTCCACTTGTGCCTTAGGGGGAGCTGTGGTGCATTCTCTATGGCAGGGGTAGTCAAACTGTGGCCCTCCAGATGTCCATGGACTACAATTCCCAGAAGCCCCTGCCAGCAAATGCTGGCAGGGGCTCCTGGGAATTGTAGTCCATGGACATCTGGAGGGCCGCAGTTTGACTACCCCTGCTCTATGGCTTAGGGTTTGCTGGATGTTTTATTTTGCAGTTCAGGCTCCCTCTTGTCGTTTCTCAGCTGCATGGTAATATGCGCTGCTGCTTGTGCTCTGAAGGCCTCTCTGTTGTATTAGTAGCCTGCAGTCAGTTATTGTCTTTCTGCAAAATCTTGTTGCAGTCGATTTATCAAAAAATAAAAACTCCTAAATATGGATTGGATTCTTTCTTGAATTCTGCTAACACCAGGCACAGTATAAAGGCTAACGCCTCAACCCCATTTGGAAAAGAGCCTGCTTTAGTTCAATTGTTCAATTGACCACCTGGCTGGAATTATGCAGACAGGTGGGTTATCAATCACCCAGTAAGCCAAAATAATGGGCCTAATGAGTTGCAAGTTATTAAACCCCTGCGACTGTTTATTTCAGTGTCCTTCAGAGAAACTAGCCCACTATTTAAGAACAAGCATGAGACCTGCAAGGACTTAGTGGGGGAGGCAATTGGGAGCCAGTTTGGTGTAGTGGTAAGGTGCAGACTTCTAATCTGGCGAGCCGGGTTCGATTCCGCCCACCCCCACGTGCAGCCAGCTGGGTGACCTTGGGCTCACCACGGCGCTGATAAAGTTGTTCTGACCGAGCAGTGATATCAGGGCTCTCTCAGCCTCACCCACCCCACAGGGAGAGGAAAGGGAAGGTGACTATAAGCTGCTTTGAGCCTCCTTTAGGTAGAGAAAAGCAGCATATAAGAACCAACTCTTCTTCTTCCTCTTCAATCTCTTTAGGTGTGTGTATTAGGTGTGTGAATACATGAACTACACAGATGGGATCAACTGCATGGATTTTCCCCAGCTGATCATAACCCAGATGGGAAGGATGGTACCAATTTAAACAATTGGCTTCACCCAAGTTGTTCCAGTATTTCATGTGTGTACTGGGGTCATGTTGGTCATTGCCCAAGAGCTGGGACCAGAGGACATTTTAATTCAAGCAGGGCAAGGCAGAATACCACTGCCCAACTTTCCAAGTAAAGGATAGGCTTTAATTCTAGGATTATAAAGTCCAGCAAGTAAAGATCATCAATAAGGTCATGCTGATTGAAATAATAATAAAAGCCATGTAAGATGTGACAACTTGGTTCCCATCGGTGGGTACTGAGATAAGAAGACTCTACCTGCAATAGTTATTCAATGATTACAGGAGCAGAATTTTCAAAGACTCCAGAAATGTACCAGTTATTTATTAAATTTATACTCTGCCTCTAGGCCCTAGTATTACATGACACATACCAGCTGTGAAACACATTATATGAGTCCCAGCTGGTACGTGTCATGTTTTCTTATGCAGTTCTATTTATCATCCATTATTTTGTACTTAGAATAGAAGTCCTGGCCAGGAAAAAAAATAATGGTGTTCAGTGTTATGAATTTCATGAGAGCCTTTAATATAACATTAGAGGTTGTTAAGGCCAAAATAATATGGATTATTTCATTATTTTAAAAGTCCCATTGCAACGTTCTAGATGAGCCAGCATTGATCATGGATGCAGTACAAATATAGGCAGCAACGGTGCTTGTCCCATTTCAACCGTGTATTCTGTAGCTACATCTGTTCTCCTTTGACCCATGTTAAAAGAATGCACCACCATATTGCTGCTCTCAAAAAAGAGTTTTGTGCTAAATTTTTTTGTTCTCCCAGAGAAAGAGCATTACGGCCTGAAAGTGCACAGCGCACATAAACCGGAGTTAATTGTGCACATAACAGTTCCTGAGCCATAAGGTTGGGAATCAAATATATAAAAAATAAACAAATTGCAGACAATGCACGGCACACTTTAACTGATGCAACACCATGTTCAGCATTTCCTTCAAACGAAAGAATGTCAGTAAATGAAGTGTAGCAAAGAATACGATATGTTACATGAAACAGCAGTGGGTGCATTCATTTGATAAAGTAGACTTGCAACAGTAGGCATTCTTTTCCAGAGAGCAAAACACCTAACATAGAATTCATTTGTTGAAAGCAACTGGATTCACATAAGGCCTGGGGCAATTATGAAGATGTTATGTGATGACCAATTATTCTGTACGGTGTTAGCAATTACTCTACTGAAAATCTGCAACATTTATTTGTTCAAGAGCGCTAAACACTTTGGCCCTAACCGGGGACCTTTATGTAACAGATGGGCTGTACGACTGAAACGCCTGAAACAACCAAATCATAGCTCCCTGCTTTTCTGCCCTTTCCTCATACGCTGGATCCTGTCTATTTTGGGACCTAAATCTATGTCTGCTCTTCATTTTTTGTTAGTTGCAAACCTGAGATGGCAAAGAAGTGCAACATAACAGGCTTTCATATGGGATTGTTTTGTTGCTGACAAAAATGTTCATGACCAATTAAAGGTAGAACCTTTTTACTTACCCATTCACTTCTTAAGACAGAGCTGTTGACAGCTCTGCTTCACAGCTTGACGTGTATAAAATGATGTTCACATACTGAAATTTGTGATAACCATCCCTTGACTATTTCCACTGTTTTATCTTGTAACTAACTCTGCTTGCTGCTCTGCACCTCATTACTTTCTGGTTACAATCTGGCTTATTAATTGTTTTGACCTACTTATTAAAATAAATACTTCTTTCGCTAGAATTGGTTTTATTTAGCTCTGTCGTCTCTGTTTTTGTTTACATTTAATTGGGATTGTTTTGTATTTAAGAATTCTTCATAAAATTATAAACTTTATAAAGAGATTATTTTAAGAAAATAATGCTTCTCATTCATTACTGGAAAAGTTTTGATTAATTCCGTTCTATAAATAACTTGCCTGAGGCAAGAATTTGAAACAGGCCTGTGCAATTTGAGATTGGAGGCTGCACTTTATAAAGTCAAGAAAGAGGTTCGTGCTACAGCCATTTCAGCATTCCCAACTCCATGCACTATAGCAATGTTCTGTCTATGCAGCTCACGTGTCCTACCTACTTCTACTTCTACCACCACCACCCCACATCCTCTCCACAATCACTGATCTTTTTTAGAGATTGATGCAGAAGGGGCTGGAAATGATCAAGAAAGCAGCCATCAAACCCTATCATATTTTAGCCAGCAACAACAACCAGAAAACGTACTAGGGCTAACAATGAAGGCAAGACATATATACAAAACAAAGCTCAACCCCCTCCATACTAAAGCACCCAAGATGGGATGTGATCACTGCTCAGAGCATGTGGGATTATAAGGGGAACCACCCTGGGCAGTTATTGAAAATGCCAGTCTTATTCCAAGTCTCTTTGGTCAAGCCCTGCTGTCATACGCTTCCCAACTCAGCTTGCTGAAGCCAAGCCATTCTTCTCATTAGCTTCCTTAAACACCACCAGTCCTTGCTGAGAAATTATGCTGGAGCAAACAAAAACAATAAGTATCTTGCAGCTGACTCCTCTTTAAAAGAATAGATAACGAAACTGCTCTTACAAGGAGAAAGTGTAACAACAGGAACCATATAATTGTGCCGCACAAGCATCATTACAACAATGACATCTGCCATGATCAACCGGCACTTGATACCATTAAGCTAAACAACAAAGTCTTACAGACTTTGAATTATTAATTATTTTTAAATGTCTTAATATCTCTGTGTGCGTCAGCCTTAAATGTCTGATTCAATAGATTTCTTTTAAAAGAAGACAAGTTGGTTCTTTTATGCCGCTTTTCTCTACCCAAAGGAATCTCAGTGTAGCTTACAGTTGCCTTCCCTTTCCTCTCCCCACAACAGACACCCTGTGAGGTGGGTGAGGCTGACAGAGCCCTCATATTACTGCTCCGTGAGAACAGTTTCATCAGTGCTATGGCAAGCCCAGGGTCACCCAGCTGGCTGCATGTGGAGGAGGGGGAATCAAACCCGGCTCACCAGATTAGAAGTCTGTGCTCCTAACCCCTACACTCTGAAAGGAAGGAGAGGTTGAAGCTATCATTGGGTGTCATGCATGATGCTGCATGATGTGTGAAGTGTCTGTGAAGGACAGCTATGGCTCAGTAATACCCAGTGTAAACACTTCATATGAAAAGTAAAATGTAAACTTCTACAGTATGAATTGAAGAGATATGTTTGCATTAAAAAGGAAAGCAGCATGGATTTACTTCACTAGGGAGTCTTGAGAACTACAGCAAGATTAGAAGTGGGTCCTGCTTCAAAAAGTTTACTACTGTCCCTAAACACTTTGATATAGTGGCAGAAGTGACCACAAGTTAGTCAAAAGCCAGTTGTTGATCCTCTTGCATCCTTATAGATACTTCCAGCCATATTCCCTTCTTAGTCCTTCAGTTTGGTGAGGAGTAACGTCATATTGGTCAGCATCATTATGCAGGGACAAAGTAATAACCACCACATTACATTACGGGGAAACAAGAAGTTTAGTGGTGTTCCCTTGCTTTGACAGAACCCCTTAAGGGTAAAGTATTCACTTGAGTTTATGTTCACACTTTTTCTACTAGGTGTTAGATGGAAGTAGTTATCCTCAAGCAAGATCTAGGTGAGGCCCTGCTTTACTTCCAATAAAGTTCTTTATCCTTTCTTCCACTGAATACTCATGGAATGATTACACACAATATCAGTCAATAGGAATTGTCTCATCAGTGGGCGGGTTGTTCAAGCAATTCTATATACGAGATTGAAATTTCCTTTGAGGAACACAGAGGCAACACTTCCTCTACTTTCGAATGCTACAAAATGACAAGAGATAACATTGGCAGGGGTGCTTTTTCGTGGTTACAACCTGTCTTCCTAAGGAGATCTGACTGGCTACAAGAATGCTGGTCTACATCAGCCCTTGGGCTGAGAAATACTTCAGATTTTGCAGATGCAAGCACTTCTGAGTTAATGAATCAACACTATCTGAACAATATTCTTCCTGCAAATAAAAGAGGTGTCTTTGCATTGCCTGTTCTATTCCTGTCAGCTGATAGAAATGCAAAGTTAAACAACAGAACCCTCCTTTAATTTCACAGTCTGTGATTCCTTCATGAAACTTTTAAAGATCAATTATGTCCTATCAGTGTTGGATCCAGGCTGAACTAAGTGATTTATGCACAAATAGCCCCAACACACTGCACTACTGTAGATTGAGTAACTTATCTATATTAAACGTGAACCTGGAGGGTTGTTATTTTTGGCACTATTTAAACCTTCAGAGTTTCTGCTCATTTTTCTCCGCGATAACATACTTTTGTCTTCTGAACATAGGCAATTATAGGTGGTGGATGTGTGCCATTGTCTGACTTTCAAAAACGACATTGTTGCAACCAATCTGTTAATTACAGGGCCACTCCTAACTGATGAGGCTCTCTGGAAAATAATGTAAAAAGACAAATAAGTGAAGGGGCATTTTCTAAAGTAGACTGAGGACAGACCTATACATGGATGCTGAAGGTCCATTTGTTCAAAACTGGCTTTGTCACAATAGCATATCATAAACTGATCAGCAAGCTGGCCTAACCCTGACCAAACTGAGGCCCAAGTAATTCATGAAGTCTGATGTCATAGACTGTCTGTGTTGAGTCTGTGTAGCCTCAGGGAGGCTTCCAGATGGAAGTTTCACCTGTGGTGATTCTTGGAAGCTCTGCCTCGGTCCACAATTTACCTTAATGAATTGGGATTTATTAACATGGATTTAACTAGGATTTGTGTTCTTCTCTTAGGGTGGGGCAACTGTACTATCCTTTCTTTCTTTCTTTTTATTTATTTGTTTATAAGATTCCTATGCTTCCTCTCCAGAATCAGCTGACAAATTAAATAATTAATCAAAATTATCAAGATAGTACAAAATACAAGCCATGGGATGCTAAGTGCAGCATTAAACTATGCATAAGAGAACTCAGACCAGAAGCAGACCATAATACTTCTGGAAAGCTAAAAAAAAACTTAATTAAAACCCTTGGTAAAAAGACATGTTCTGTCCTAGTGCCTAAAAAATAGTAATGTAGGTGCCAGGAGAACCTTAAAGGGGTAGGTGTTCCAAAGGCAGGTGTCACCAAATAAAATGCCCTATCTCTAGTTACCATCCACCTCACTTCAGAAGCAGATCTTAATCAGCAGGCTAGATAGTATGGGAGGAAACAGTCCTTTAAACCAGTGGTCCCCAACCTTTTTTATCACCGGGGACCGGTCCACGCTTGACAATTTTACTAAGGCCCATGAGGGGGGGTAGTCTTTTGCCGAAGGGACGTTGCCAATACCGCCTGAGCCCCTGCTCCACTTGCTTTCCCGCAGGCACCCCTGACTTCCCACTGCCCGCTGGGGGGCGCTGCCAGCAACAGCTGCGCAATGCCACCACCGAGGGGGAGCCCACGCCATGGTGGCCACCAGAGAGCACCAAAGGTGAGTCGGCAGCAGAGTGGCAGGGCAGCCCCCAAGGCAGCAGCCGGGGAGGAGGGCGAGGAGTAGCCATGGCCCGGTACCGACTGATCTACGGACCAGTACCAGTCCCCGGACCGGGGGTTGGGGACCACTGCTTTAAGCTGTTTAGTGCCTTAAAAGGTAAGAACCAGCTCTTTGAATTGACTCCCAAAACAGATGGGTAGCCAGTTCAGATCTTTTCAGCACAGGAATGATGAGATGCCTGTAACCAACCACAACATTTTGGACCAGTTTCAAAGCTGGTTGTGCAGAGAGCACAGCATCTATTCATAAATATTTGTAGGGCTGAATAGGAAGGGAAGTATTTTGGTATGTGTGTTTCTTTAATGGGAAACCAGATTGTTGTGTTAGTTACAACTCAAACTGTTGCATGGTGGAAAGAAAATATAACAGAAAAGCAAAGACAGATCAAGGGAAAGCAGTGAGCAAACCAACAGCCAGCTCTGCGTGACATCTACATTCCTAAATCCTTCCAGAACTTAGCCCCGCTGTCATACCGCAGCATAAATGACTTGAAGTGTATCTCTAAAATCCTCATGTAGAGACAAAGCAGATTACTGGGAACATACACAGCAGAAATAATAAGCTTACTGTACATAGCCACATATTATCCACAACCACAAGGAGGAGGTGAAGCAAAGGAAATCAGCCCTGAATAAAACTACGCAGAAGAAAGATGCACAGTTAATTGTGCCACTAGATTTTGGTTGACAAAGCAGTTGGCAACAAAGCAGTGAGCATAATTCTATTATCATCTTAAAACATGGTTTTAAACTGGAGCTTGGACTCCGCCACATGCGTGTGAGTTCCTTGCCCAGCGTTCTTGCCTATTGCATACACGTACATTAAGATCCCAAGATCCTGCAAACCTTTTAAAGCATAACTCTACCTTACCAACCCAACTCGGGTTGGGAATATGAAGGCACCAAGTATAATGTGGCTTGGATTTCAGCTACCTGGCTTTTCACACTGCAGGCAATTATTACTTGTTCCACAGATTTCTATTCCTCTGTCTGATCTGCTGCCGTCTGTCTCTGTTGTCTTCTTCACCTTTTAGCAGCTGAGAGTCTCACTAAAACAGACTCTGCCACTCTATACATTGTCCCAAACTTCTTTTCCTTCTCTAGAATCCATTCCCAAAATAAAATGCTCTTCTACAAAACATTCCCTAAACCATGATTAGATTTGGACACAGATATCCAAAACCTGATAGCATGCAAATTAGATTACTGTAATGTGGTCAACAAGGGGCTGGCTTTGAAGACAGTTCAGAAACTTCAGTTGATTCAACATGCAGCCGCAAGATTCCTGGCAGCTGAGATTTGAGTGACCCTGTCTTACCAGTATTTTTAATGACATTATCACTTTGTTTCCTCTTTAGAGCCCTAAATTTTGATTGTTCTCTCAAGTTTGAGACAAAGCCTTAAGAACAACCAGCAGCTGCCATATGAACCTACCTGACAACTAAGGTCATTCAGAGGTCATTCTTTGTGTGAACTGTTTTCAGAGGGGAGGAGGGTGGCTATCAGAGACTCATCAGGTGCCTTGTTTTTTGGAATTCCCGCACTGTAGCTTGGCACTAAATGAAATTATTTTTAAGTCCCAGGTGGAAACATTTTCCCTCCCAATATTAGTTCACTGAGATTGAAAATTTCATTATTCTTTTGACTATTAAAAGTGTACTGCCTTGGCCAGTAAGCCAGAATGTAAAATAAGTACCATTTCCACATGAGGAACCTGCCCCTGGATAGCCTTCGAATTCTGAAGGTTTTTAGACCCCTCTCCATATGACATCACCTGCATCCCAAGGATGTCATGGAGCTGGATCGAGTTTTGGCCATTTTAACTCATGATGAGGGAAATAGCCAAAACTGGATTTACTGTGCTCGATCACGTGTCCCATCAGTGAGCAAACAGAGGCAAGCCTGTATGGAGGGGAAAAGGCACAATAGTCTCTGCAGCATTGTCCTGCCCTTACACCTGTCCTCCCTTCTCCATTTCCTGTACTGAGTAATTTTTTTAAATGATGTGGTCCATGTTGCAGCGCAGTCACAAACCTACATTGTCAATGGTAAAATTAAATCTTCTTTAACGTGTCCACCGTCTTTTTGGGATCAGGCAGCCAAAACAGCCCTGTTTCTGTTTTCTGCAAGTAGGAAATAAGCTTCGAAAGAGGGGGGGGGGGATCATGATCATACAGGGGTCTGAGCACAATGTTTTAAAGCCAACTATTTACACAAAATGACTTTTTGGGCTCCAAGGACCATATTCAGCATCTCAGAAATCCACCCAGACAGAAATAAAGTCCAAAAGAATGCAAATCCCAAAGGGAGTGGTGATGCTGTATTGTTCTGGAGTTTCTCCATAGCAACACGGTAGTGTTGATTTTTATTAAAAATGCATCTGTGTTGTGTCATTACTGCATAGCTATGTGGAAGTACCATTTAAAAAAAATTAATTTCAGGGCTGGGGGGGGGGGAGTTTTAGTCCATGAGAGAACTGCTGTGTTGTGTTCGGTGGCTTGCTGTGATCGACAAGCCAAGGAGCAGAGGGAGAAGTTCATTTTGCTTTTCCTTGCAGCCTCGTCCGGACGCAAAAAGCCATGATGGGGCAGAGGAAAAACACAGGAGGGGTCTCCTGTGAGGAGAGCTGCAAACACAAGTTTTACCATCCCATGTTTGCAAGCAGGAAGCCACTCACATTTTATCTCTCCATGCAGAAATGGTCAAGATTTTGTTACATGCACAGGCCATATGGAGGCTGACCCTCCTTGCTTTGTAAGCACATCTGCAAATGTTGTCCTCTTACACTCAATAAAGCACTCACTGATATACTCACCGGTTGCTATGAAATCATAAGGACTATAAGGTCAGCTGCTTTGAAGATACACAAAGAGACATTTTCTTGTTAACACGCTTACTCATCACTAAGAAACGAAGTGAGCAGACCACCACACCGGCCTTTGGAAGTAGGCAAATGACCTCTGTGTTTTGGTCAGTTCTCTTATGTTAACTTGAGATATTAAACCTCTGATTGTTTCTGTGGGAAGTGTTGGAGACACTACAGTCATCACAAGACTGTGTGCTGTGGTACATATTTGCTGCACCATCTGAGTGCTTAGATCGACATTGCGAGCCGGAAAAGAACTCCAAGAAAAGCATGCTTTGTGTCCCCTGAGATTTCTTTGAGAAAGCTTGTAAGTACCTAGCCAATTCCAAGCTGAGCAAATCACCCATCATTATCTACCACCAGCTAGAAAGCTATAAAATCCATCCTGACCTCATTTATCGGCAATTTATCCTATCAAACCTTCTCCTTTCACAACACATACTCCCCAAATCCTGCAGTTCTGTGGGATTTTCCCCCTTCTCTCTGTGAGGTAAGAGAACACTAAACATCTCCAGTGGGGTTTTATTTTTTTATTTTTTTATTTTTATTTTTTTTTTAACTTTAAACCTTCTGAATTGAAAGGACCTCTGGGCCAGGTGCCTGGTTTCTGGAGGCTGCAAAAGATTTGATTCTATTGAATTACAATCTACTGCAGTTGAAGGAAGCAGCAAGGGAAATGCCAAATTGTTCTCTGAGAGCACAGCTGCCAAAACATCCTTTTGCAGGCCTTAAATGTTGGCAGCTCCCTGTCTCATACGCCGAGTTATCTTTTTATCAAACAGCGTAGAGACTTGTTGCAGCAGATGAACTTCTGAAAACTCACCATCCGCTATACTAGTTTGCCCTTCTCACTGGCACACAGATTCTTTTAAAAAGGGATTTCCACAACACAGCATACATTAAAATTGTTGGGACTGCATCTCCTCCCCACCCCTCCTTCCCCCAAATCTCACCTACTCAAAGAGGATTGTTGATTGATGACTTTTTAAAAACAGGATGCCCCTTTAGCTGAGCAAAGTGAAGCCCTTTGC
Organism: Paroedura picta; assembly: GCF_049243985.1. Lineage (NCBI taxonomy): Eukaryota > Metazoa > Chordata > Lepidosauria > Squamata > Gekkonidae > Paroedura > Paroedura picta. Next base: position 149,603,311 of record NC_135369.1, read on the forward strand.
CCTCCTGTGGGACTAGCTTGCTCTTCATTTTGTTTATTTTGCTATTCCGCACTCTGTAAAAATAGCGTTACGCCAGCCGAATGGCGTAATGCTAAATAGAATTGCACCTCCCAGCTCCTCCTCACCTTTTTCCTGTCTCACTCTTCTCTGTCGCCTTTTCATGCTTCTCACCCTCCACATTGCCTGCTTGAAACGGCAGAAGAGAGCAACCTGGTTTATATGTAATTCTCTTCTGCCTGTCAATCAAGCCAGGCAGCCAATCCCCTTTCTTTATGCTTTAAAAGTCCAGTAATGCCCACTAATTTTTTTAATGCATACTTCTCCACAGCTTCATGAAGATATCCAGCAAAAACGCAGCATAATGAAGAACAAATAATTATAATTAATACCTCACAGGATGTCTGTTGTGGGGAGAAAAGGGGTAGGTGATTGTAAGCCGCTTTGAGACTCCTTCGGGTAGTAAAAAGTGGGGTGCAATTATTTCTCACACCTCTTAGCCACAAAAGGCATTCCTTTAGAAAGTGCAAATTCTTATTAAAGGAAAGGTTGATAACTTTTATTTGCAAAGTGTTATCTGAAGAGAGTAGCCTCAGACGTTGTGCTTTACTAATTAGGCTTACGCAATGGGTTTATTCAAAATGTATCACATTTATATTATGCTGATAGATATCAACAGTACGGATCAGTACTTGGAGTCAAGATCTTGCCTGCTGACCCCATTCCTGACCTCTGTATGCTTATGATACTGTTAACAGAGGGACAGAATTGTGTGCATCCAAGCACTTGGTGCCAAAATAAATAAAGTTGCTTGTGTAAATGTAACCTTGAGGCATAGGAGAGTCATATAAGGGACCAGACTAATCAGATATGGCCTCTTTCCCACACCTGCTAGTATTCTTTTGTTTCTGCATTTAGTGAATATCTGCACAGCAATCATAATATTTATACATCCGGAGCTGGGGAAATACTCTTTTCCTCCCTGGCTGTGCTGGGCACAAAGCTTAGAGTAGGTAGCAAATATATGAACATCAATATTCCCATCAAATCTGCAGAGCCCAAATGGAACTATTTACTTGGAGGTTTCTCAGCTACATCACAAGAACTCTCATGGCCATGAAAAAAAATGTAGAGTAGTTTAAAAAAAACCCTACCCTGATCATTACTAATTCATTCAGTTGTGTGAATTAAATCATCCTTATGTGCTAGGCTGTGTATACTTGTGCAAATTGGGCTTTGATTCCCCCAAAATTACTCCTCAAGTAGAAATTCACGTATTTAGTACACTTTTACCCTGTTTTCTCCTCCTACAAAGCAGCTAACAAAGTTATTTAAAATACGTATCAAAGAAAGCCAGACAATTAAAAGCACAAATATTTTAAAACTAATTTGAACAATTGAAAATCACACCTCTTAGTCACAAAAAGTACTCATTTAGGAGGGCAGCTGCAATATATAACATAATAAAATCACAAAAAGGAATATACAGTGAAAGCAAAAGCTTATTTTCGAAAGAAATATAAATTAACGTAGACTTAGTACGTTAGTTTAAAACCACCAGCATTAAAACTGGGGGGAAATAGTATTTTTCACTTTTGGATATATTGAACTTGGAAAATATTGGTACCATATATACTCGTGTATAAGCCAAGTTTTTCAGCACAGTATTCACATTGAAAAATTTCTCCTCAGCTTATATGCAGATATATACGGTAATTGAACTAACAGCCTGCTCCCAGTCAGCCAATAGTTACATTGCTTCTGCAAACCTGTAAGTTTAAACTTGCTTGCTCTGGCTGCTTGTAGGACAGCAAGGGTTTGAGTGAGGGACTCTGATCTTTTTTTTCCTTTTGCCTTCACTTCTTCCAAACTATTCTTTTGGTTTCGTTGGGTGGGGTGAGGTGGGTTTTGGGGGTGCTTTGGGATTTACTGTTCCTCCTAATGTTTATTTCTTCTTTTTTCTGAGGGGCAGCATTGTTTGCCTTTTCTTCTTGGGGCTGTGTTTCTTTTAAAAGTTGATTTTTACAGCTCTTTCTTTCAGTGTTGAGTTTTACAGTTCTTTATTTCAGTGTTTTGTTTGGGGGGGGGCACTGTAGCTGTAGTTAAAGTAATCCATTCTCCCAGTTTGGTAGCTGTTGTACATGTTGAAGTTGCCAACTTCGGGTACTGTTGTTCTGCTCTGGTTTGCTGGCCTTCGTTTGCACTGACAGAGCTAGTTTACTGCTTTTCTTTGAAATAAATGTTCAAAAACATTTAATAACAAATAATGTAAATTTACCAGTAACTGCTGCATTTCACCCCCCCCCCCCCGGTTATATGCGAGTCAATAAGTTTGCCCAGATTTTGTGGTAAGATTAGGTGCCTCGGCTTATATCCAGGTCGGCTTATATGCGAGTATATATGGTATTTCCTGATATTCTCAAATCCCTGGACTGGTATGGTATTCACATGCAGTAAATATTGAGGATTCCTAAACAGCTTGTGGTCCCTTTGAATGGCTTTTCCAAGCTGCCAGTCCACTGGGAAGGCACTTAAAGCCACTGCAATCCCTTTAAACACCTTTTAACTTCCACTATCAGATGGGCCTGAAAAATCCAAAATATTTTTGGGGTTTCTTAGGCTTAGCTATTTTGAAGAGCTGAGTAAATACCCCAATTTTTATTCAGTTGAAAAAAATATCTAGAAAATACTGATGAGGGGAGAATTGTTATTTTTTTCGCTCGGATGTACCAAATGCACAGCCCTAATTAAAACCACAGTAGGCAATAGATGATACACAGTTGTACATACATAATATTTACATTTATGAATCAGAAGATGGCAAGGAAAGCACTATCCATATGAATCAACCCATCTTAATCACAAATTAAGACACAGGGTACACATTTTAACTGGAATCGGGAGAGTTTAGAAGGGGGAAACTTTTTCCCCAGCTTCATGTTGCCATTTTACAAGCACATTCTACTTCTGCAGCATCAGGTATATATGCAGCTATTTACTCTTCTCTAGGGAAGGTGCTGATTACCTAATAGAGACAGGAGTATTTCTTGAATCACAGAGCAGGAAGAGAAATATTTTATCCCGCGGGACAACACACAGTGCAAAGACAACACATAAAACACGTTGAGTTATGCAGTGACAATGAAGATGGGATATATGGAGTTGGGGCATTAAAATTCTTTGCAGGTTGTCTTGATAAAAAGTAGGAAATGCGTACATAGTATAGTACTGCATGATGCCTTGCAATGATTGCTGAACATTTCTGAACGGCACCTTTATTGTCATCTTGTTTTGTAGCTTCTCTGTGAAAACATGGGGGGCTATCATCAATGCAATCCATCCAGCATTTATTACGCAGTCCAGTTTATTATTCAGTTAATCAGTGAAGCTGACAAGCAAATTATCAGGTGTGGAGCCACCACAGTGCAGGCTACACAGATGATAGGCGTGGGACACCAGCAAAGTTCATAAGCCCATTCCATTATTTTCTAATATAGGAGATTTTGCATGCCAATTTAGGCTCTCTGGTCAAGCTGGTCAGCCAGCCACAGCAGCCTTCACCCAAAATAGTGGTTTGTACCATTGTTATAATTATTTGGTATATAGCTTAGTTAGTATAGGAAAGTTCCACAATCAGGAAAGCATATCACAATGTGCTGTAATCACCCTTCAAGCTAGAGTAAAGAGATGTAATTTGTTTTTATGGAGGTAGATTTGAATTCACATCCATTTTCTAAAAGACAGGAGACAAAAGCCTAATCTAAAGAATACTATTCCCTATTACAAGTGGGCAGCTTGTATGGTTGCATGATTCCAGAGGAGAAACCTGTAGATGGGTCATGCTTTTTCATCTGCACAAGGAGAAAGAGAGCAAACACAGTGCACAAAGGGGAATCAGATAGAAATTCTCATCTTAGAAAAGGTGAGGCATCCCCCTCCTTAAGAAGATAATGCATCCAGACATCTGTTTTCTAGTGCAAAAAGCAGCATAGCACACATACAAATTGTCTGGACATGCTGAGACACCTTTATTCAAACACTAATAATCCCAGACCTTATCTTCCAAAGCTATGCTACATTTTTCTGCATCTATGAAAATCTATATCCATCAAACTGATGACTCAGAAGATGACCTTTCCTCCTACTTTATATCCAGAGGTAACAAACAAGTTGTCTTTCAGCGTGATCCATGATGAAAGAGACCCTAGAGTGCCCGGGTACGTTGCAACACTAGGCTGATTGTGTATTCTGCCAGGGCAGAATAAAATGACACCAACACCAGAAATACTTTTTTGGCAATAAAATGTGCACAGTTTATTGAAATACAAATGAGCTTCCGCACAGCATGGAAGGATCCAGCCAGCTTGTGGCCAGCAGATTGCAAGGAAGACTCCCCCCCCCTCCCCTCTGCAGGCAGCAGCACATGGAAACATGCATGTGCAAACAGCGGACCCATAGTTTGCTGGGCACCTGGGAGGTAGCAGTTGATGGAGGGTCCTGCAGGTGGGGGGGGGGCTCTGCCAAGATCCCCAGCTTGCCATCCAGACATGCAAGCCAAGCCACTGAAACCCATCACCGACTGGGGATAGCACTGTGGCTGCATGTACACATGGCCTCCTAAGGAGGCCCCCCATAATGGGGGAATCCAGTGTGCAAACCTGGTCTCTCCCCATATATTATTATTGTTGTTGTTGTTATGCAATTTATTTCCCGCCACTCCCAAACCAGCTCATGGCAGGTTACAATAGTCCCTCATAAAAACCCAATAAAACTGGACATCACATCACAAATTACAATTCAACTCAACAACACACATGGCGGTACACACATAGTACTCATCCCCCAACCTAATATATGTAATAGTGGGGCCAGCGATGTCACATTGGCCAGAGCGCAATAGCACTGGCTCGGGGAGGGGGGGCAATGATCTTCCTCGCCGCCCTGGCCTCAACCATAGACCTGGTGGAAGAGCTGCATTGTGCAGGCCCTGTGGAATGCAGAAAGCTCCCACAGGACCCTCACCTTGACCAGAAGCTCGTTCCATTAGGTCTGGGCCTGGTCGAAGCCAGGCGTATTTCTCTAGGGCTAGGGGTAACCAACAAATCAGTATCTGCAGAGCGTAGAGCCCTGCAGGGGGCATAGGTCAACACGCGATCCCTCAGATATGTGGGGCCTTAAAGGTCAAAACCGAAACCTTGAACCAGACCCAGAAAAGCTACTGGCAACCAGTGCAGCTGCCTCAGCAGAGGCTGGATATGGGCCCTCCAAGGTGTTCTATCTGGGCAGCCATACATCAGGAGATAGAGCTGGGTGTCATCAGAATACTGATAACAGCCCAGCCCAAAGCTCCACATCAGCTGGACCAGAGGGCGCATGAAGATGTTAAAAAGCGTGCGGGAGAGAACCGCACCTTGAGGGACCCACAAGGGAGTCACGTAGGCATGCAACAACTCTTTCCCCACAGCCACCCTCTGGGTCCGGTTGTGGAGAAAGGAGCGTAACCAGCTTACAGTTGTGCCCCGTATCCCCATCCCGGTGAGGTGGTGGGCCAGCAGTTCATGGTGGACCACATCAAATATGGCTGACAGATCTAACAGAATCAGCAAGGCTGACCTGCCTCAGTCCAGCTGGTGCCAGAAGTCATCCATCAGGGCAACCAACACCGTCTCCACCTTGTGGCCAGGACGGAAGCCAGACTGGTATGAGTCGAGCACTGAAATTTCCTCCAAGAATTCCAGGAGTTGGTCCGCAGTTGCCCTTTCAACTACCTTGTCCAGCAACACATGTGCAACCACCACAGGTTGGGGGGGGAGAACCCCCAGCTTGCTTCTGCCAAAGCACATACTGCATCCTCCAATGTCCAAACACAACCAAATGTCCACATAGTCCACCAAGCGCACTGCCTCTTCGGCTCAAGTCAACTGCTGTGCAGCACCCAAACTGGAAAATAGTGGTATTCCAACACCTAATTCAAAATCCATCAGTTCAAGCTGCCTATTGGTGCATGCACTCTGATCCCTTCCGCTGCACCGCTGCACCGCTGCACCCTCAAAACCAAGGTGCTTATAAGAACTGCAGTGTGATGACATTAAGAAAGCCTAATGTCCACTCCAGGTCCACATGGGAAGTTTGAAGAAATGGAGGGGTGATGCTCCTGGCCGGGAGATGTTCTAGAAGACCTTCCCTCAAAGTTTCCCCAGGAAACCTGTAAGCTGACCAGACCATACTGTCATCCACTGTCCAATGCTGCCCATCTCAAGTTGAGCAGGACTTCCTGCAAGAAAAATACAAAGCAGAGAACCACCTCTATACCAACAACCTGGGCCTAACATCGCCCTTGCATGCAGAGGAACACCAGCACACCAGAGCCATGATAGGCTTGGCAGTGGCACCATTGGCCACAGCCTGCATGGCTGCCCCGATGCAAAAAGAATGGATACCACGCTGCTTGGCAGGAAGCCCGAGATTATGCAAACCGAGTCTGAGCACTGCCGCAAACTGATGTTTAGACAGGCAGGTCCTGTCCTGATGGAGAAGGAAAGGAACGGAAGTGGCAAGCCTCGAGGCTAGGCTAAGTAAGCAGAGACACTGTGAACTGGACAGGGGAGCTTTCCAGAGGATGCAGCCAATATGATAGGCACACCCTACCCGAACTGGTGAGTTTTGGACCTGCTCAAGCACACATGCAATTCTGGGCCCACAACCCTCATGTCAAGGACTACCAGCAACCCCCCCCCCCCACACACACACACACACACACGCTGCCTGAGTCATGCCTGCTTGTTGAAAGCAGCTCACTACCATGAAAGGTGCCCCAAAAGGCCAGGGCAAAATCACCTGGAAAAGCAGATCCTTTAAAAGCCTCCTCCCTCCCCCCCCCCCGTCTTCTCTGGCAGCGGTTTAGTGCAGGGGGGGCACAAAAGGCAGGGAGAAATAAAAACGGGCTGGCAGGAATGCAAGAACAGGGAATCCCTACCAAAGCAATCCTGAGGTAGGGTGGGGAACACTACAGCCTAAGCCAGCGCAAACCTGCCCCCCACCCAAAGGCACAGCCCACCTAGGGAATCCCCACAGGTAAACAAAAGCAATCCTGGGAGTGATGTAAAAAGCATCTTCTTCCCCCAGCCCCCACCCTCCAAAAAAAGGCACACAGAACTGTCAGCCAGAGATTGCCTACCTTCCAAGAGCAGGCTATAGCAGAGGCTCCGCGCCACTCCAAGCCCAGGCTAGACTCCCAAAGAAGCACTCTATCCACATGGTCTCCTGCAGGAAGCCAAAGATGCATTGTAGCCGCATAAGCTCTAGTAGAAGGGGAGGAAAGAGGCCTGAGCAGACCCTTTAATTAAGAACTCGGCCCATCCCTCCTGCCCCCAGGATAGGCAGGCTAGCCGATCAGCACAGGGGCTTTTCCTGTCAAGCAAAAAAGTGGGAAAGCCACAGCGAGTCCCACACAAACTGTGGGCATGGCACCACTCACAAAAGCATTGACCCACAGGACCCCTTCCAGCTCCAGTATTCGCTGCTGCTACAATCAGTGGCCTGCATGAATGGCGGCCACGTTTATGTTGACTGTGCATTTCACGTTCCACAAATAGCAGTTAATTCAGAGGCCCATTGACAATGGGCATTCTGCTTATCTGTTGGACCAGGAGGGGGACTGAATTCTACCCTCTCCTATATCTGTTTTTTGTCACTCGCCATTGTCATGTTTAGATCAATGTGAGCCCATTTCCAATTCCAATCAAAGATACGTAATCAAATTGACTATAGCAATCCATAACTTTTTGCTGATATTCTTGTATTTTCCCCTCTTTTAGACCTTATAGTGTCCCATTTTTAATTCTATATTTTAAAAGAACGGTTTCAAAATCAGTCAATCTATTTTAAATAACAATATCGACTGCATTGTCACCAGCTCAGAGCACTCCATCATTCTGCTAGTAACAGCTGTCCTTACAAAGCAGATGGCTCTCCCAGGTTTATTCTGCATTGATCAAGTCACTGCTTGAAATCCACCAAACTGAATCAAAAGGTTTTCTCAGAGCATCTCTCCTAATAGACAGCCAGAGGGGCTACCGTATGTGTAACAACGAGACCCCCTTTCCTTGGAATATGCTGTGTGAAGAGTGACAAGTGTAATCCCCCAGGGGTTGGAAGAGAATGACAAGTGGAGTGTCCCAGGATCTGTCCTGGGGCCTGTGTTGTTCAACATAAAATCCTAGAATAATAGAGTTGGAAGGGATCTCATGGGTCATCTAGTCCAACCCCCTGCACTATGCAGGACACTCAAAACCCTATCGCTCATCCACTGTAACCTGTCACCCCCTTGAGCCTTCACAGAATCAGCCTCTCTGTCAGATGGCTATCCAGACTCTGTTTAAAAATTTCCAATAATGGAGAATCCATCACCTCCTGAAGAAGCCTGTTCCACTGAGAAACCGCTCTTACTGTCAGGAACTTCTTCCTGATGTTTAGACGGAATTTCTTTTGAATTAATTTCATCCCATTGGTTCTGGTCCGTCCTTCTGGGGCAAGAGAGAACAACTCTGCTCCATCCTTTATATGGCAGCCTTTTAAATACTTGAAAATGGTTCTCAAATCCCCTCTCAGTCATCTCCTCTCCAGGCTAAACAGACCAAGCTCCCCCAACCTTTCTTCATATGTCTTGGTCTCCAAACCCCTCACCATCTTTGTTGCCCTCCTCTGAACATGCTCCGGTTTGTCTACATCCCTCTACAACTGGGGTGCCCAAAACTGAATGCAGTACTCAGTATTATAAATGATTTGGATATGGGATTAGAGAGGATACTTATTAAATGTTCAGGTGATACTAAGCTGGGAGGGGTAGCAAAAACAACTGAAGACAGAATCAGAATACAGGATGATCTTGATAGGCTCAAGAACTAGGCTAAACTAAATAAAATGAAATGCAATAGGGACAAATGTAAAGTTCTGCATTTAGGTAGGAAAAACCATTTACACCAATATAGGATAGGGGAGACTTGTCTTGGCAGTAGCATGTGCAAAAAAGATCTAGGAGTCTTAGTAGATCATACATTGAACATGAGTCAGCAGTGTGACTCAGTAGCTAAAAAAGCAAATGGGATTTTGGGCTGTATCAAACAGAATATCGTGTCCAAATCACAGGAGGTGATGGTACCGCTTTACTATGCTCTGGTTCGGCCTCACTTGGAGTACTGTGTTCAGTTCTGGGCGCCACAGTATTTAAAATGGTGCCATGTAGAGAGGATGGAGTACAGCTGTTCTCTCTTGCCCCAGAGGGACGGACCAGAACCAATGGGATGAAATTAATTCAAAAGAAATTCTGTATAAACATCTGGAAGAAGTTTGTGACAGAGTGGTTTCTCAGTGGAATAGGCTTCCTCAGAAGTTCTCCATCTTTGGAAATCTTTAAACAGAGGCTGGATAGCCATCAGACAGAGTGGCTGATTCTGTGAAGATTCAAGGGGGTGGCAGGTTACAGTGGATGAGTGATAGGGTTGTTACCTGAATGTCTATGCAACAACATTACCTGAATGTCTATCTAGAGTCCATAACAGATTGAATGAAACTAAATAACCTGAAACTCCATCAAGACAGAGATGTCTATAAGAGTGCTAAGAAGTCTTGTGAATGCTGGTAATGAGTGGACACACTCCCACCAAAGGATTAGGTTCACAAACTGGGGATCCTCCAGGTTGCCAAGTTAGCAGCTGTAGCCAGCAGAATTTTAATTTGTATTTCTGGTGTTGGTCCAAGGCTGTACCCCTTCCTGGAAGAAGGACTCTGCTAACAGTTCTGAACCCTCTTTGACTTGACGACTGTAACGTGTTTCATATGGGACAATCCTGAACTCTGAAACTTTAGATGACAGCAGAAATGACTGTGCAATAAGTATTCAGAGCTGCCACACAAAGTGCAATTTGCCCATGCAAGAAAAACTCTACCATTTACCAGTTTATTTTCAGGCCAGAATTTCTGGCAATGGCACAATCCATGCAGTTTCAGGCCCAAAATGCAGACTGAAAGACAGTCTGGAGTGGGTCTAAATGACAACCCTGATTTAGAATTGTCTGGCGTTGCTATGTAATTTTTGCTGGATTGTACATCTCAGACAGCAGGCAGGGGGGTTGAACATTTTCTCCATGTGTAAAAACCCCTCTGTACATACACCTCCTTATGCTCTGTAGAAGGTCTCCTAGCTAGCCTCCTTCTGGGATGCTAGGACTTTTTTTTTAATGTGCAATGTTTCATTTTGCTTGCACCATGAGAGCTTTCAAACATTCAATGCTCCAAAACACTAATATGTAATTGTGAGACAAGACTGCCAGTCACATGCTTCAGCAATAATGTCCCAAATAAGCAGAGTCTCAGTGGGTATTAGAGCGGTCCAGAGTGGGTCTCAGATTGCCCTTCCTGGAACTGCCCCCTTGTGTAATGCAGCAGAGCTTGTCTTGCTTGAGTTTAGTCTAAGTCAGTAATGTGTATATTTAAAGAAGAGGCATCAGAAAGCAAGGAATAACTATTAAGCACATTATAGAGAGTTTTCTTGTACCCAAAGTAATTGTGCTGCTGCAAATGAATCACCCATCCTAGCTACTCCACCTGGAAAAGTGGCCTGCTTGCCCTCACATCCCATTCCTGCAAATATATCTGGCCTTTCTGCTCTAATGCCAATTCTACTGCCCAGTTTTGTGAAGCGAGACACTTAATTCCTCCACTACAGTAATAAGGAAGCCACAAAACACTTCCCAGCATATTCAAGACAAGAAAGTACAGGGAAAGAGTTTTATAGTTGCCTCTACACTGCCATCCAGTGTTGAACTGTGGAAAAGGTTATTTCCAAAACCAATGATCATTTTTCATTCCTTTGACATGCCAAAATTTTAGAAATTCTTCTGTTAGTTTTTCTGTGCAGTACTAATTGTTGAATGTTTAAGGATGATATATACTGGCACCAAACCACAAAAAACAAAGCATCACTCAGTCTAGAGTTGCCAGGCTCCAGGTTGTAGCTGTAGATCTTCTTGGATTACAATAAGTCTCCAGGCAACAGAGATCTGTTCACCTGTAGAAAATGGCCACTGTGGAAGTAGACTTTACGGCATTATACCCCACTGAAGTCCCTCCCATCCCCAAACCCCGTTCCTAAATTCCCAGGTATTTCTTAACCCAAAGTTGCCAACTCTAAACCAGTCCCAAATTAAAACATTACACAGGAAATCTATGCATGGATCTCTGCACATTATTTAAAAGATGCTGGAAGGGGCTCATAATTTGACGATGACAGTGGTGCTGGCTTTGTGCAGATTATTTAGCACTTCTCCCCATGCTGTTTATTCAATCGAAATTGCCCCCAAAGCTCCCCTAGCCATGTTAAGGGGAGAATAGCAGTATCTGACTTAAAGATAAAGGCTGAATACAAAAGGTCCAATTTTTTTCCATTCATATCGGGGAGGATAGGTGCAGGGTTCCTATGCCTCTTCTCACTGATGCAAACCAGCAGTCATATTCTAAGGTAGAAGGGGAGAAAGGCACAGAATTACCTGCACCTCCCTTCCTATATACAAGCTGGCTCTGTGCTTGGTAGGAAGGCTGGCAGGGGGCTAACCAGCTGATCAGCTGTTTGCAGGTCTTTTAAATTAATACCCCCAACTTTCTCAGGCAGCAAAAACTGCTGCCCGAGAAAGGGGGGTATTTAAAGGTTGTGCAAGTTGATCAGCTGCTTCTTGGACCCTTTAAATGCCTCTCCCCACTTCCTTTAAATATCTTCCTCCATGTACCCTTCATGAGCCAGCTGCCAGTGGGGATTGGAGAGAGTGAGGTTAGGGTGGACAAGTCCACCCTGCTCCTACTGTCTCCGATCTCTGCTTGGCATGCCCTTTAAATGCCTTCCCCAGCTTTCTATAGCACCAGAGAACTACTGTACTGCCAGAAAAAAGCTTGGGGGAAGGCATTTAAAGGGTGCATCAAATAGCTGATATGTCAGCATCAGCGACTTGGTGGAGCCATTAAATGCCTCCTTCCCAACCTTCTCTGTTAGTGGAAATCGCTCTCTGCTGCCAGAGAAGGCTAGTGGGGGGAGGCATTTAAAATGCTCACCAAGCAGTTGATGCTAACACATCAGTTGCCTGGCGGGCTCTCTTCTCCACCTTCTCAGTTGCCACCTAAGAAAGTGGGGGGGGGGGGAAGCATTTAAATGGTGTGCCTCCTCCCAGTCTTCTCTGGCAGCTGGTTAGCACATACTTTAAATGACTGAAAAAGCAGGAGAAGAGACACAGCCCACCAAGCAGCTATTATGTCATTATTAGCTGCTTGGTGGGGCCTTTAAATGCCTCCCCACCCCGTCTTCTCTGGCAGTGGAGAGTGTTCTCTGCTGCTGTTCTCCACTGCCAGGGAAGGCTGGGGGGAATAACTTAAAAGGCCCATCAACCAGCTAATGATGACACATCAGCTGCTTCGTGAACTCTCCCTTCTCAGGGGCTTCCTGAGAAAGCGAGGGGAGGCATTTAAACTGGCTAATCAAATTTGGCCACTGCTGGTTCTGCTGGTTTTATTGCAGGGATGAGCAGTTCGGCTTCAATAGGTCTGAAATGTACCCAAATCAACATTGATTTAGGTCATCTTCAGCTCATCCAAATTGCCCATCCCTAATCTGCATTTACCACCAAGGCTGTACAATGTATTGCTTTTTGTGTTGTACTGTTTATAGAATTTCTGGGCCACTTAAATAATCCACAAAGTGGATAGTATAACTCAATAAGTAGTGCTCAAGTTAAAACAAATACAACAGTAAATGATAGAAGGAACAGCTAAAAGCAATAAGAATCATAGAATCATAAGAGTTGGAAGGGGCCATACAGGCCATCTAGTCCAAGCCCTTGCTCAATGCAGGATTAGCCTAAAGCATTCATGGTAAGTATCTGTGCAGCTGCTGATTAAAGACTGCCAGTGAGAGAGAGCTTACCACCTCCTGATTCCACTTCTGAACTATTCTGACTATTAAAAAAATTCCTGATATCTAATTAGTACCTTTCTGCACATAGTTTACACCCATCAGTGTGTCCTATCTTCTACATCTACATAGCTATGCTTCCCAGCCATATTCTGCACAATCACGTCACTGCTGGGGTTTCTCAAAGCCTGAAGAATGTTTCTAGAATTGGTAAAAAGATTGAGAAAGGCTGTTTGAGGATGTCAATAAAATTACTTTCTAGTTAAGGATCTGTCTACTGCTAAATCGAGGAACCAGCCATAAGCAGACTCAGACAAGCCCTTTTTATCCCAGAGCTCTTCATGTGTAGGGGACACACTTCATCTGACTGCCCTAACATGTGGGCTGATTTGGGGGATGTCATAATGCACTTACCAAAGCTGTCTGGAAAGGGCATTTCCACCATTCAGAGCACCACCATAGAAAAGGCCTCACTCTGGCCTTCCACACCTCGATCAGAAATGATGTGCAGGGCAGACCCAAAGGAGTGTCTGTGCTGTAAGATCTCAAGAACAGACAAGAGCATCATGTGCACATTCACAGTGAGGCACTCATAACATTCTAGGTCTTTGTTGGGTGTATACCTTTTCCACAAACTGTAGAGAAATATTTTTACATTTCTGACGGTGTGAGTAAATTCATTGGGCCTTCCCAACAGGATTAATGTTTCCTGATCATGATGGAAAGTGTTCACAAATCAGGCATCTAATCCCATCCCCAGCACATGCTTGTTTCTTGGATATCCACCTGGAAGACAAGGGCGGCTGCGGGATCAACAAGTGCTGTGACAAATACAGAGCCTGCTTTTTCTTTCCAGTATGAGCAAAGTATTTACCTTTTAAAATTTGTTTTTACTGTGTGTGTTTTTTAATCATAGCATTCTTCAGTGCAGGTTGACAAAGTGATATCAATCACAATATGAAATGTTATAGTAAAGCCAGAGAAGCAGTGATCCAACAGGAAAATCAATGCAGCAAGAACCGGCTCACCACAATGTATTACATCTACCATAACATTACAGTGCTTGGCATAACTTTTATGAAGACCAGAAGACCACTTGCTGCGAATGCATATGAGTGAAATCAGTCTGTCAGATCAGGTGCCAAATTTCTTATTTCATTTATCACAATATTTTCAAAGAACAGAGGAAAAAATGGTCCTGAAGAAGTGCTACACACATGCTGGCAGTCTTCCAGCAGTGGCTGGACAGATCCTTATCCTGGATGCTTTAGGCTGATCCTGCACTGACCAGGGGGTTTGACTAGATGGCCTGCTTGGCCCCTTCCAGCTCAACAATTCTGATTCCAGGTATGTGGGCCAGTTCATAAATGCATGCCATCACTTGGATTTTGCAACAATTCACTGATGATTGGATACCTGAATGTGCAACTGATACTTGATATTGTCCTGTTTAAATAATGATTATATATATATATACACTAGTATCAAAGCCCATTTAAAAATGGCTTTGAAAGGGGCGGCAGATAGGAGGGCATGAGAGGGCAGGTGTGATTCCCTTTGGCTCGCAAACCGGTCTAAAGGGAGTGGAAAGCCCCTCCCCGCCAGTGACTCTGCCCTGGGAGGCTCCCTTTGGCCCGGCAAGCACTGTCACTGCGGTGAAAGCGCTTCCTGGGCTACAGGGAGTGGAAAGCCCCCCCTCCCCACCCACGGCGACAGGGCTTTGGAGCCCACAGAGAGGATGCAAACTCCCCCTCCTGGCTCCCTCCAAGCAGGAGCGTACCTGTGGGCCACAAAGCCCTGTCCCTGCCTCTTTCCTCATGGGCGACAAAAGAGGCTGCAGCCACAAGGCTTCTAGCAGGCAAGGAGGGAGGGTGGGAGCTGGAGGGGGAGGGGGAGGGCCAATCAGGGTGGGCCTGGATGGACAGGGCGCCATGCAGTTTCATCCTAGGAGGCTGTTTCCCAAATATATAAGGGAGCAAAATATGTTAAGGATGTGAGCATCAGCCCAATGATTTCTCACTTGATGACTTGCACCTGAACAGGTGAAGTTCCTCTGTCAGTCAGGTAGTATCTGAGGACAAACAAAAAAAAATTGTCTGTGGCATTTGAACTGCAGTAGCCCTTTCCCCACAAACCAGCTACACTGGCTCCAGAACAGAGACTGGATCAAATTCAAGGTTTTGACTCAGACTTTCAAGGCCCTAAACCAGGGGTAGTCAAACTGCAGCCCTCCAGATGTCCATGGACTACAATTCCCAGGAGCCCCTGCCAGCATTCGCTGGCAGGGGCTCATGGGAACTGTAGTCCATAGACATCTAGAGGGCCGCAGTTTGACTACCCCTGCCCTTAACTATCTGGGACTCCTCTTGTTGTTGTTCTTGTATTATGTGTTAGCAAGAAAGCCGTTGTATCTAACAAGACAACGGGCAGTAGGCCCCCCTCCCCCACCCTGGGAAGACCAGTCAGGGCCTCCCGCCTGCTGTCCCCAGAAGGCCCGCCGAGGCTTCGGCAGGACTTTTAAGGGGCCTGAGGGTGCAAGTTAGCTTTTTTAAAGGTGAGCATATCCTTTTGCAGATTTCACAGGAACTTGTGTAGTCTAGTCTAGCTCTACACTTCAGCATCAAAGTTCACAGCATATATGTGCAGTCAACACAGATGCATGAAAAATGCGGAACTACAACAGCTATTCAGCACAACGATCTGACAAAATAAAAGATGTCTACTGTTATTTCAGCGCATTTCCACAGCTGAACAGTTATATGGCAAAAAAAAAGATTTATTGATCCACCCAATTTTAATTATTCCCACCCATTTTTCTATATGGGTCAAAGTATTATAATGGCAAGAACTAAGGACATTGAATTGTCATCAGTATTTAGTGAACGTAATAGACTTTGCTGATTTATTTCTTTTCTTACAGGTCCATCCGACACACCATGTCTGTGAGCTAAACGATGCAGATATTCGAGGCAAAAAACCAAAATATACGAGCACAGAGCTTCCTGAAGATGAGCTCGTCATTCTTTCCCCTAATAACATTGATTTCCTATTCATTCTCGCTGCTGAGCAGAAAGGGAGAACGGTAAATAAGAGAATCATGCTACTTCCACACTAGCATACAGTGATGAGTAGCCCGATAAAGCATGAATGAAAAGCACAGGAATTCTCTTATGGGGAACTGGTGGCCAGAATACCAAACTGATTGCACTTAATGCAGGAGGCTCCGTCATCATTGATCTGTCCGATAATGCATGGTAGCCAGTTTGCGATTCCAGATCTATAAGTAGCTAACAAGTCCTCGTCTTTCATATCCGAATTGGTGTCGGCGTGACTCAGCATGCCTCGACATGGGGGGGGGGGCTCCATCACTCTAAGTGTGTATCGATGTTATCTCCTTCTATGGGATGTCTCTATTTGTCTTAACCTGGGAGCTGCCCTCTGACCCTTCCCTTTCCTTTGTCCTCTCCTTTCCTCTTCACATGTCCTCCCTGGGAGACACCAGTCTCTCCTGTAGAAACAATGCTCCCTCGTACTCCCAAATACATTATGCCGGATAAGCTAGTTGTTTGTGATCAGGAAAGTACTCATTTGATTAGGCTTCTCTCTTCTTTCAATTGAAATCTGAATGTGAGCTGAATCTTTCTTTCTTTCTTTCTTTCTTTCTTTCTTTCTTTCTTTCTTTCTTTCTTTCTTTCTTTCTTTCTTTCTGCAATATACTCCTTGGGAGATTTAGTTACTGCACTCAGCATCATGCTTCTGATAACTCTGCCATCTTAATCAAATATCTGAATACTCAGAACTGTAAGCCAATGGTTAGATCCCCTAAAAAAAACAAATTAGCAAATGTTTGGGAATGATCCAAAGTAGTGAATATGAAGATTGCCCATTCTTTTGGTAGGTTACTTACTTTTGAAGTAAGGCTGTGGACATATTTATAAATCTACTTTTCTCCCTAATGGTAGGTAACAACGGATTAAAACACAAACATTGCACATTTTAAAAATCATAGAACCATAGAGCGGAAAGGGGCCATACAGGCCATCTTGTCCAAACCCCTGCTCACTGCAGGATTAACCTTAAGCAGCCAGGATAAGTATCTGTCCAGTCACTGCTTGAAAACAGCCAGTGAGGCCAAGCTCACCCCCTCCTTAGGCAGTTGATTTAACTGCTGAACAACTCTGACTGTGGACATTTTTTTCTGATATCTAGCCAACAACATTCTCCACATAGTTTAAACCCATTACTGTGGGTCCTATCCTCTGCTGCCAACAGGAACCTTTCCCTGCCCTCCTCTAAGGGAAACCTTTCACATACTTAAAGACAGCAATCACGTCCCCTCTTCACCTCCTGAACATTCCCAAGCCCCTCAGCCTTTCCTCATTGGGCTTGGTCCCCAGGACCCGGCTCATCCTTGTTGCTCTCCTGTGAACCCTCTCAATATTGTCCACGTCCTTCTTGAAGTGAGGCCTCCAGAACTGCACACAGCACTCCAGGTGGGGTCTGACCAATGCGGTATACAGTGGGACTATGACATCTTGTGATTTTGATGTGATGCCTTTGTTGATACAGCTCAAGACTACATTTGCCTTCTTTACCACCACATCACACTGTCTGCTTATGTAACTCTTAGCACAATTTATCTTGAACCCTTAAGGGCTGCACGCTCTTACTGTCTTATGCTGGTACTATGGTGTTTTGTGCTGCCAGGTCAGTGCAAAATGAAACATCTGTGTTGCATGCTTTAGTCAAGGATTATGTTATTGATAAGGCTTATTTGACTAATGCTCTCATGGGGGAAATTGACTATATTATTCGGTCCCAATCTGGACGTTAAGGGCCACTACACTGCCAGGGTTCCTCTCCTTTAGCACGAAGTTGGCAACACTTGATTACATATTCCTGAAATTGGGATTATTACAGTTGGGCTGATGTCATACTTTTCACACAGCTACCCATGGCTCAGAAAACACTCCTGGGCCTCTTCTGCATGATGGATAAGTTGATGAAAACTCACTAAATACACTGTTGTTTTTCTGATCTCTGCACAGAAGAGTGAATTTACTCCACAAAATTGATTTTGCTCTGCATGGTGAACTGCCTCTTCGGTGCTTTAAATGTCTTTTAAGCGTTTCTGAAAGATGCTTTTCACCGATTCATTTCTCTCCTGCTTGCCTGAAATGGACTATTAGTCATGCAGAGAAACTCCTTAGTTATGCAGATTAGTGACTGCATTAGAGAAAAAAGGGGACTTGGCAAAACTACAGGGGGCAGGGCTATGAATTGTTTTATGCAGAGAGCATTGCAATGTAGTTTTTCAACAGACTATATTCAATGCAGAACAACGATTGTAATATAATAAAGCGGTCTAAACTGGTTGTTTTTTAAACTGTTTTATTTGGCTCCATGCAGAATACCTCCAAGAGGAGGGCAATCAGTGTGAAGGAGGGGGAGTGAGACACTCCTGTTTCGGCCATGTTTCCTATCAGAAATGTATAAAGGATCTTTGCCAACCCAGGAGGAAGACAAGAAATATCTATTGCTGCAGTTTGATGTTTCCTTCAAACAGTAGGAAAATATAACTTCATCACATTTGATTGAGATTGGAGGTTTATTTTTTAAAGCTGAACTTTCCTGTTTCAGAAGAAAGCTTCAAACTTTAGGGGGAAAAAACTTTGAAAAACTTAATAAGAAGTTCTTTGAATCTACAGAGTGGCTTTTAGAGACGTATATTCAGAAGTCTAGAAGAATGAGTGTTTTTTCACGAGTGACTGAGATTTTTTTTAAGAACTCTCTTTCCTACATAATAGTAAAAAAAAGTCTTAAAAGCCTGCAAAAACACAGGGCAAAATTCATTTTTGTTATTGTTTTAAAAGGAGCCAATTGAAAATGTATTTGTGGAAGTTTGCAAACTCTTATAGAACAAAAACCCATCATTTCTCTCCATTATTAAAGTAATTCCCTTTGCTGTCGTTGGCAACTTGCCATAAATGGTTTGATCTCTATAAAGAGGTTTAATTGGATTTGGGTTTATTGAAGATTTTTAAAAAGTCAACAGGGGTACTAAAGATTTCTTTAGCCAGTATAATAGTCATTGCTGGTTCGTCAAAAGCTAAAGTATTATGGGCCCAGGAACATAATGGTGGGTGTGCAAGTGAGGAATGCTACAATGAACAACTGATAATGTTGGGTGTAAAAAAAGCCACAGTTTTATTGAATAAACCACAGGAGCATTGGTGCAGCGTGGAGATGGATCCTGCCTCAGACAACCCACCTACTGACCAATTAACCCCTCACATCCCAGCCTACCAGATGGCAGTGCAACTGATCAGTGGCAAACCACAAGGTTAGCATGATCATCTGAATGTGGTTACCTCATTAACTATGGTGAGTTAGCAGAACAAAGTCAGAGTACAGTGGCACTCTTAAGACCCAAAAATCTTTATTTTGGGGATAAGTTCTTGTGTGCAGGCATAATACCTTTCTGATGAAGTGTGCAGAATAACACTTTGTCAGTCTTAAAGATGCCACTGGACACAGACTTTGTTCTGCTGCTTCAGACCAACAGGGCTACTCCCCTGAATCTGTGCTGAGTTAGAATGGCCTAGGATGGGGCTGAAACCATGGTTAGAAACCAGGTTAGCCTTAACTATGGTTTCACATGATACTTTGTTCTCCAGCAATGGGAAAAGACCTGTTCCACTGCGGTGAACCAGATATACCACATAATATTACTTATAAACTAAAACATAGTTTGATATTTATGAAAAGTGTAAAAAAATCTGGAAATTTTTGCACCATTGGGAATAAAAACCTAATTTCTTTTCAGGAGAAAGTTGCATTTGGGGGGAACCGAAAGGAGGTCCGATAGTGCTTTTGGAAAACACTCAAATCAAACAAGCCTCCAGGTGGCTACCCTCCCCACAAATTATTCAGGAACAAGAATCATTCAGTGTTCACAAAACAGTCATTCCAAATGAAACTTACCTCGATAGCAATGCCTATTCACTGTTGAAATGAACATTGCTGACAACAACCTCAATGTTTCCAGCAATCTGAATTGTTTTGCTAGCTGAGTAGTCACTATTGATGCAGATTCACAATTTACTGGCTTGTATGGATTATTTTTAATTTTCATATATATTCTTCTGTAGCGGGACACAATAACTTCTGCAACCAAATAGAGAATCTGGACTAGACAATTTTAAAAAGGGCTATACCTATGCAAACATTCAGTATTAAAGGCCGTTGATCACCTTTTGAAGTAAATAAAGAGTGAATTCTGAATCAGGCCAAAAACCCTTACATTTTTTTCCTTTTATTTAAAAATTTTAAAGTTATCATTGTTATGCACAAGATTAAGAAATACAGGCATGCAAAAATTGACCCTACATGCACCAAAAAAATAAGTGATCAAATTATCAAAGTTCCTAACATTGTTTAATCATATTATAGTGAATAATATTTTTTTTTAAGTAAACCTGGTTTCAGGTTCTTATCTCACCACTTTTATGGATTATCAAGAAGCTCAATCACACACACTCTAAAATCTCTCTTAATCTTCTTCTGAGACTTCAGTCCAGAGAAATCTGATTTGCCTATCACAGTGGTGCATATTTATAAGAAAATATTACCCTTATATTTTTCTAATTTTCTTCCGTCATACTCACGTGATAACTAGCTAGATAAATGATTGGTTCTTAACGAAATATGAGATAACTAAAGCAAGGGCAAATGAGCCAATCAGGAAGTGCATGAGAGTTACATCTGATAAAGTGAGATAAGAAGGCCAATCTTAACTCTTAACCTCTATTAAAAAGCAATTAATCTAACTTTTCTCTAACTGCTTCAATTAACAGGAAAAGATTAAAATAACTTCAAGCAAACAGAGTTCATTGACAGTTGAAGAGTGTGTGAACTCTGTTAACATGCAAGAAAAGGTGACCAAATCATCATTCATTTTGTCCATATACTTCCTTTCTTCTCAAAGGGGACCCAGAGCAGTTTAAATCATTCTCCTCTCTCCATTTTATCCTATGGTTGGTTAGGCTAAAAATTTGTGACTCATCTGTGGTGACCCAGGAGACTTCAAGGTAGAGTGGAGATTCAAACTTAGGTCTCCCAGTTCCTGATTGGACACTCTAACCACAACACCACCTGACTCTCACACAGGGTTATACATGTCCCAAGGTCACTGTTGGATAGATCAGGTTGTATTCTTAATTCAGAATAGATTTGCTGCCATCACATCTGTGCAGTTGGTGGCATTCATCAGTCAGTAGCATGTTGGTTCATGCTCTGAAGACAGCAGGTCAGCCTGCAATTCCCAGGCAGCAGTGCAGGACTACATAAATGGAATTCAGTTCACACATGGCTTTGACAGGCAAAAGGGTAAGACTGGAAAACAAGAGACAAACCATTAAACTTTCCCCAGCCCAACTCCTCCCTAATTGGAACAACAATGAAAAGCACCTCTTTTGTGACACCCCTCCCCCCTTATGAGATGTATAGAGCAGGCAGATTGGGGAGGGAGAAATAACTGTAGGAAAAGTCGTATGAGAGGGTACATGCACATAATATTTGTGATCCGATGCGAACCCTCCCAAGGACTGTATATTAAAATAGCCACAGAAATGAGAGAAACGAATCATTTATCCCCACCAAACATGATCAAAACACATCTTTTGTAAATCAAACAATATATGTTTGGCTGGTGAGGAATGAAAAAGCAGACAGGCACAGAAAAAGCAGTGCAAGAAAGTGTTTGTGTAAAATATTTGCAGTCAGAACCCCATTTTTCCGTGAACACATACTAATTCAGCCATTAACTCACGAAAATGCTCAAAGCTAGAACAGAAAGGCAAACTACCCCTACCCAGCAAGATCAAAATATCCACTCCCCCCACAAAAACACAAAACAAGAAATACATTCAGGAAAGGAAGCATGAGAATGCAGGCATGAAGAGCATTTATGATCCAACTCACAAGACTAAAAAAACCAAAAACATATGTCCTAATAGACCCCCATGGTCCCCATCTGCAGATAGCTAAATCTGCAGATGAGGGCCACGTGGATGCTAAACAGATTTTTCAGCTAACTTGGGGCACTTCCCAGTTTTGAAGAAAAATCTGAAATGTTCTTAAAAATACATGGGGGGGGGTGTAAATCCCTTTAAAAATTCTTTCATTCTTACTTCAGTGTGCTGGAACCTGGAAGCCATGGCTAATGTGGTGATAGCAGCACCTGTGGTGGAACAACCCAGGGGCTTCGCCAGGCAGCAGCTGCAAGGGATCCTAACAGTGATGTAGCAACCTGAGAGCCAGGCTGGGCAGCAACAGCTGAAGACCCAGAACACTCCAATGAACAGTGGCTGCCACAGAGTTTAGGGGCTGCAGCAGCAACAAAACAGCCCAGGAGCTACCTCAGACCACATGGCGGCTTCTGGAGAGCCCAAGGGCTCAGTGAGAGAGTGGAAGGATGGCATTTCCCTCTGCCCATGAGCCTCATGGCCCCCCACTTTAACTTCCTGATTATTCAAGGGTACTGCTAACAAACTGGTGAACAAATTGCAATATGAAGAGAAGAGTGGTTAAATATCCCTAGGTTAAGAAAAAACAAACACTAGACTTGTCAGTAATGCTTGAAAACACTTATCCCTTTACAAGCCATGTGTTTTACAACACTGGCCCTAATAATTTTTTTTGCCATTCACCAAGTCCCCATTCCCTGTTTAGTCAATATGCAATTGCTGCCCACATGAGATGAAGTGACAACATCTAAAACAAGTATTGGATAGCTGTCTATTAATATGCTGTATACTTTACATCCCAACAAAACTCCCAAATACAAGTTAAGAGTTTGTTCTGGCCTAGAGAAGTCCAATAAGCTGTACCACTTGGGAGCTATGAAGCAGAAACCTGATATCACCTCTAAAGAAAGCGGCAACCGCTTCCAAAAATGGAGAGTGTAAGGTATTTGCTTCCACCTGAAGAAATGCCAGATATTGGGCCATAAAACCGTGACATTTCAGGCACCCCCCCCCCCAATCTATTTTAGATCATTTTTAGATTAGTTTTCCATTCCATCTGAACTTAGATTTAAGCAGAAATGAAATGAAAAATAAACTCTCACACTGGTAAACTCGTTTGATTGGAAAAGAACACACGCTGACACACCAGGGTATAAAAGTTTTATGAGCCTGTGTCTGACTTTGAACTCTGGCCAGGAAGAAAGGGTACCTTCTAAGGCACTGGTCCCCAACCTGAGGCTCACAGGTCACATGTGCGGCCCTCCAACCTGCTTGCCTGCTGCTATCACTCTCAGGGTATTTTCCCTCAGACCCATACTGTTCTTCCTGCCTCAAGAGGTACCATCTACTGATGTTCATACTGTCCCTTTCTTGCAAAAAAGACAATAGCAACATTGTTTGTTTTGGTCTCCATGGTTCCTTTAGTCAGCACCCTCTTCTTCTTATCTGTACACCGCCCGTGGCGCCGCGGGCGCCACGGACTAAATAAAACAGTAAGGGGTTCTGGGGCGGGATGCGTCCGGGATGAGGAAGGGTCCGGCTTTGCGCCTGCCGATTGCTCCCTCTGATTCCCAGCCCCAGCAACTGCGAGCCGCGCGCAGCGCGCCTTGCAGTTGCTCCCGGCCTGATGCGGCGAGAGGCGCGAAGCGCCTCTCGCCGCGTCAGGCCGCTTCCTGAGAGAGCCCCCGCTACAACAAGGAGATCGCCGTCGCCTCCCAGCCCCAGCAACTGTGAGCCGCGCGCAGCGCGGCTCGCAGTTGCTCCCGACCTGATGCGACGAGAGGCGCAAAGCGCCTCTCGCCGTGTCAGGCCGCTTCCTGAGGGAGCCCCTGCCACAACAAGGAGATAGCCGCCGATGCGACGAGAGGCGCAAAGCGCCTCTCACCGCATCAGCCCGTTGCCTCAGGGAGCCCCCGGCACAACAAGAAGATGGCCACCGCTCAGAAGACGCCGCTCTGGAGCCGCCTGCCTCCGCTCAAAGGAGCCCTTGGCAGTCGCGCGGAGCGCGGCTGCCGGGGACTCCCTGCCCAGCACAACAAGAAGATGGCCGCTGCAGAGAAGATGCCGCCCTGGAGCCGCCTGCCTCCGCTCAAGGGAGCCCCCGGCAGCGGTGCGGAGCGCCACTGCCGGAGACTCCCTGCCCCACACAACAAGAAGATGGCCGCTGCTGCCCCGCACAACAAGAAGATGGCCGCCGCCGATGCCGCCCGAGGAAACCAGCCGCCGCCCAACACTGGGAACAGACGGGAAGCGCCTGTCGCCGCGTCAGCCAGCCAACAAGGGAGTCCCCGGCAGCCGCGCACAGCGCGGCTGGCGGGGGCTCCCTGCCCGTCGACCTGCCCGGCTGCCTGGGACTCCCTATAGAGCCGCAGCCCAACATGCCATCAGGAACATTCCCGCAGCCTAGCTGCCGCCGCACACGCCGCCAGAACGCCTGGGAGCCGCCGCCCGAAGCAACGGCCTCCCTTCTCCACTACTTACTGCCCCGCCGCCGAAAAAAGGACGTCCCGCCGCTGCTGCTGCCGACCGCCCTTGACTATGCCTCCGCTTTCAGGTGCTCTTTCTTTCAAAACGCTGCCCTCGCCTTTCCCCCCCTCTACCCCCGCTTTCTAGAGCCCATTGTATTTTGGGTACAACGGGCTTAATTACTAGTCCTCCATAATAGCATTACATTTGGCCATTCTAGGTGCTTTGCTAGCCAGCAAAGATCAGGCACCCAAGCCACTCAGATTTTTAACTCCCCCTCTCTATGAATTACCATGTTGAAGCTATGTATGTATATAAGGAAGGTAAAGTCACTGTGTGAATGAGTTCAGGACATGTCAAGTATGACATTGCCCTTCTTGCATCGTCCTCCAGCCAAGTTCCCCTCCCTCTGGTTGCCATTTTACTTCTCATGATTGAGGCTTAGCTGGCAAGCAGTAATGTGTGTGTGTGTACCCTGCATATAATTTGAAGTCAACTTAATGGCATATCCTCTGTTCCAGGTAGAAGGCTACCCTCATTCACTCATTCTTGCCTTTTTTTTTGAGGGCCCCCAATTTTAACATATTAAAATTAAAACGCATTAGCAGGTGTATATTTACACTTCAGTGGACTGTGTTTATTACAAAATAAATCTCATAGTATTCAATGTACTTAGGATTGCAACTCTACCATCTGGTAAGCCAGATTCACAATCCATGTTTAAAAAATTATTCCTAGCCTGTGTATATAAGCCCAGTGCTTCTAAGAACTGTAGAGGATAGGGAGGCAGGGGTCTCTTCTCTTCTTTGCCATGGTCAAATTGAATATCCCTAGATAATAGCAGCTAGAGTGGAGTGGATTTAATGGGAAAGGGAGTAGTTAGGCCCCTAACATTAGACTGCTCATATTTTATATATATTTGAGGATAACACTGAAACTCTGTAACTGCTGCTCTGCTAAAAACCATGTAAGATGTCTGCAAAAGAAAGTTCTGTTTCAAAGAAACGAAAAATTGCAGATAAGCACTATGTCTTTAATGACAAATGGACTACTGAGTACTTCTTTGTTTTAAACAAGGATAAAGCAGTTTGCCTCATATGTTATGAAACCATCGCAGTATTAAAGGAGTACAGTATTAAAAGGCACTTGAATTCTGTCACAAGAGCTACTCAATATATCAAGGAGAGGCACGAGTGAACAAGATAAACTCTTTTTTAAAAAATCAATGTTTTTGAAGTAAAATAGTTTTCGAAAGCATGTTGAAGGGAACCTGTCTACTGTGAGGGCTAGTTAACACGTTACTAATTGTATTACTGAGAATGGTAGACCATTCTCTGATGGTGAATTTGTTAAAAAGTGCATGGTTAAAGTAATAGGTAAAATGTGCCCTGAGAAGATATCTTGTGCTAGTTGTGTCAGTTTATCTGCATCTATAATCACCGGGTGTATCGAAGAACTAGAAGTGCTGCATATGTCACTGGTTGTCAAGGGAAAAAAATTGATTTTTTTCCTTTAGCATTAGATGAGAGCAATGACATTACAGACACTGCTCAACTACTAATTTTTATCAGGGAGATAGATTCCAACTTCAGAATTACATAAGAGTTGTGTGCACTGCAGAGTTTGAAAGGCACCACAAATGCAGAAAACATATTCTTGAAAGTATGTAAATCAGTAGAAAACCTTGGTCTGAGTTGGGATAAATCACAACTGATGATTCAAGAAATATGGTGGAAAGTAACACTGGTATAGTTGCAAAAATCAATGAAGAAATATTGAAATTAAATGGTACACTTCCCATGCAATTTCACTGCATTATCCATCATCAAGCCTTATGTAGTAAGATTCTTCAGTGATAAAGTATGATGCATATTGTTGTACCCACGATTAATTACATCAGGCATCATGGCTTTGCTCATTGTCAGTTTCATAATTTTCTCTCACAGATATATGCAGAATATGGGGATGTATTATACTATGCAGAAGTCAGGTGGCATAGCAGAGGCAAAGTCCTCAAATATTTTTTCAGTCTTCATCATGAAATTGATGTCTTTCTTAAGGAGAAAGGAAAAGGTCAAGAAGCACTTTCTGACCCTGAATGGATTTTTGATTTGGCTTTCTTAATGGATATCACAAAGCATCTGAACACATTGAATCTAAGGTTGCAGGGGATATGAAAGCTTGTGTGTGACATGTATACTGAATTGAAAGTTTTTGAAACAAAACTAAACATTTTTGTGAAGCAAGTTAGTGAAGGTAACTTTTGAAACTTCTCATGCTGCAATGGACTAAAATTTGCGAAGTATCAGAATTTATAATTCAATGTTGAAAGACACATCAAAGCACTCAACCTACTTGCAGGTGGAATTTCAGAACAGATTCACTGATTGCCATAACCTTGGAAAGGAAATAAGAATGTTTCAGAATCTATTTGAAGTAGCACCAGAAGTTGCAAGTAACTTTTTTCAGATGGAACTGACCATTTTGCAAGCCAGTGATCATCTCAGACATATTTACAAAGAAAATAGTGTGTTAGATTTCTATTCTGGTCTACCTGATATATTTATCAACCTAAAGAAATTTGCAGCAGGCATGTTCACAGTCTTTGGCACCACATACATCTGTGAACAAACCTTTTCTAAGATGAACACTGTGAAATCTAAGTGTAGGTCAAGGCTTACAGATGGACATTTACATGATATTTTTAGAGTGTCTGTCACAAACGTTGACTTGGACATCTATGCCTTGGCTAACAGAAAACAGTCACAAAAATCATGCTGACTCGGTAAGCTTGTGTAGCTAAATAAAAGGATTCCACAGTAAAACTTTATTCCAAAATGGATTGCATTAAAGTTAACATTTCTTCAGTTACCTTTGAATGTTTACTTTTGATCTTAAAAAGTAGGTTAATAATTTTATTTTTGGTTTAAGATGTGGCCCTCTTTAAGCACTAAGCAATACTAATTGCTCTTTTTAAAATATGAATGTATCAGTCATTCAAGACCACTTTTAAATGACTTCACAACCCTGTGGAGGGGGTAATTATTTCACTTTATACCTCCTCCAAGGCTCCCACACCAAGTCCTCAGTTTAACTGAGGTTATTGTCAGCCCATTTTCTCCCAAACTCTGCACAATGTTGACCCTCTCATGACAGCCTGTTACATCCTGCAGGGACAGGTAGACTTCAAAGTAATTCTGATCAGAATTCTCCCTTATGTTACTGGAGTCCAGAAATACTTACACACCCAGCATTAGAATAGTCCTTTTTAATACATTTGTTCATTAAAAAAATAATTTGTGGCTCTTTAGGAAAAGGTTATACATGCTAACTTGGACACAATGCCATCAACAAGTATGTTGCTTAAAGAAAAAACCCTAGTGCTGTTCTCCCGATAAAAAGGTAATTTGTAGTTTTTTTCGTTTAATTCAAACTGCGCTTTAATGAATAAAATATAAATAGGCAGCAAGGTAAAAAGCATTCTCACAGCGAGAATAAAAACCTGTCATGAAAGGGATCTACCTCACAGGGGCCTGCTGTTACTACTACTTTGCTCTGCGGGCTTCTGCAACAATAAAGCCCATGATTGAAGCCTTGAGCCTTTTGCTGGGGGAAAATAGAGGTGTGAATTATTTAGCATATGAGACGGCAAGGGGGAAAGTGCAAAAGACCAGTAAATGAGATCAGTTACAGTGTAAAGTTGCAACAGTGGCTGAACTGTCAGGGATCTCTTGTCCCCTAAGGCATTTGCCAGTCCTGTGGTTTCTCAGATGGCCTGGACTGGGCCTGCCTACAGTACAAATGGTACTTTATCCTCACTCAAATGTAGTGTTAAAAATTGTTGGGAAGTACCGGCAGCTGTATTATGAAGAGATCTGCACACTATAGTTTTACACCTGTGTTTCAGCCCAAGTGGTACTGCTCGCAGGAGAGAGGCCATTTCCAAGCCTCACCAGGGGTTGTGGAACGGATAGATCCATCTCCTCTGACAGGCAGCAACTTTCTAGGATCTCACAAAGAAAAAATGGGTACTTTCCACATGAGGGACTTTAATTGGAGATGCTACGGATTGAATCTGAGAAGGGTTCTGTTATGGAAACGAAGCACATATAGCTTTCCTTCTGTAGTCGTACTCTTGTTCTGAATAGAGTAAATCATAATTATTAGCAGTCTGCTTGGGTTCTCCATCTTATCATCCCTACTCACAGTCTAGAGCAGACTGAAGCTAATCGACCCATTAATCACATCGTTTTGCGAATGAGTCCATTCGCCCATTTCTGGTTACTGTGCTACCACTTCCGCTCTGCCCCATGGCCTTTTCTTTGTTCCCAAAGTTTCAACTCATCCATTGTTTCTTTAGCCTTGTTTTTCACTGAGTGGTGGAAAGAGCCTTCAGGTCACAGCTGACGTACGGCAACCCCAAAAGATTTTCAAGGCAGAAGATGTTCAAAGGTGGTTTGCTGTTGCCTGCTTCTGCATAATGGCCCTGGGGCTCCTTGGTGATATCCCATCCAAAATCTAACCAGGGCCGACCCCATTTAACTTCTGATGAGACTGGGCTAGCCTGGACCATTGAGGTCAGGGAAGAATAAGAACTGCATACGGTAAAACAAGGCAGAGAAGAAAATAATTTCCACCTGCTTGAAATTACTGTCCTATCAAACTATCACTGATAGTCACCAGCTCCTAAGTTTCTTGAACCAATTATCGTGAAAAGCATTGCACTGACTCTCATGCTGTCAATGGGAGGGATGGGGTCTCAGTAGAAGAGTCTCTGCTTTGCATGTGGGAAGGTCTCAGATTCAACCCCCAGCATCTCCAGTTAACAGAACTGTCATGGGCCAGCCAGCAGCCCCTCCTCTGAGGAGTAGGAGGAAATGGAAAAGTCAGGCCTCACACCAGTGGAATACCCGCCTGAGCAGCTGGGTCGAGAAGCAGGCCAGCAAGAGCAGCATCAGGAAGCAAGAATGCTTTCCAGCCATAGCCAGCAGGCCATTTTGGGTGCCACAAGATCTTGCGCCTTCTATCCTGGGAATTCTGGTGGCCCTGGATACAGGGAGACATCACCAAATATGTGCAGTCCTGTGAAGTCTGCAGATAGCTGGCTGGGAAGCTAGTAGGCCTATTGCAGAACCTCACCAACTGGTCTGTGGGAGACAGTATTCCTAGATTTCATCACAGACCTGCCCTCGTCCCAGGGACACATCCGCATATTAGTCATATTGGCCCACTTCATCCTATGTCCGATCCTGTGGAACAATGGAAACTGCAAAATGCCTCTGTCCTTCACCATTAAAGCAACCTTCCACTGCACCGCAAAGGAAATTTTGTCCCTTCTCCATTACAAAGAATTTAGGATACTTGTCTCAAGTCTACCTTGAAGGATTTTCTTTTCAAGTGAATCAAATAAAGATACAGTTGCTCTTTTTGTTCATCACCCCATATTTAGAGCCAATGTATAGTGGTTAAAGAACAGCAGACACTAATCTGGAGAACCTGGTTTGATTCCCCACTCCTCTACAGGGAACCAGCTGGGTGACTCTTGGCTAGTCACAGTTCTCTTAGAGCTGTTCTTGCAAGCAGTTCTCTTAGAGCTCTTTCAGCCCTTCTGACCTCACAGGGTGTCTGTTGTCGGGAGAGGTAGGGAAAGGTAGGGGAGAGGTAGGGAAAGGATCTCTTGCACTCAATATAGATGAATATTCAAATAAACCATACTATAGGACAAAATGTCAAGAAGCTCATGATATTTTGCAGCATCAAAAACATAACTGATGAATAAATATATACTGCATTCCATGAGAAAAAGAATATTTCAAGGATAGCCCAATTAATTCTACTGATTAAGCACTTTGAAAATTCTAATTTATTCTAAATCCAAATAAACTGAGCAAAATAAAAATCCCATTAACTCTAAATTACAATGCATAGTGCATCTGAAAGTCCCATGTGCTATATATCTGAATAGGCCTAACTGAATCTGCAGTTCAGTGTTTCATTTAGTAGCTGGTTATGTTGAATCTACAGTTTTGTTCTATTAGTTTTTCTTTCTGCATTTGTTATTTAATGGAATATGTTTTATCATTAACAGAAGCTTGTGTGAGCCAACAAGTACGTTAAATGATGCACAACAAATATCTTCCAACAGGCAATGAAGGAAGTTTTCAAGAAGCTTTTCATGGTACAGAATTGTAACTACTGTGAAACTATGTGAAATGGAAAGCTATATTTGACAAATAGTATTTTGAAGGGATTCCCAGAAAAATGTATAGAAACATTTCTGAATATTATGGAAGGGAAAAGTTAAAGTTTTGCGCAAAATTTCATCACTCCAGAGAAGCCTGCAAGCAAAACAATAAACAAAAAAGCAAATTGTCCGTCAACATTCACCACTCAAACTCGTTAGAGCAGAAAGGTTGAGGTTTCACAAGCTGCACCAGCCAGAAAATGAATTTGTTTCTTCATTTGCAGCAGAATTTAAAAACATTCAGAATACTGTGGTTTCTAGAAAGGGGCTTAATGATGCATTAAGATAAATTTGTATGTGGACAGCATAGTGTGCAAAGGAATTTTTTGACTGAGGAAAACATGAAGCTGAAACTCACAGTAAAATCTGGAGTGGCAAATGAAACTAGGGCAGAGTCTGCACTTACTTTGTTTATTCCATTGTCAATCCTGTTGAATCCAGATCGCTTTGAACTCGGGTCTTCCTCTCCCCCCCCCCCATTGAAACAGGAAAGTGTTCTGAACGTGGTTAGGGTAGTTCAGAAGGGGGGAGGAGCCAAGCCTCTTTCTTTCTTTTCTTGAAGAGGGGGGAGAGGAGCCAAACAGGGAGCCTCTTTCTTTTCTTGGAAGGGTGGGGGAGAGGATCGAAAAAGGCAGAGAAGGGAGAAAAAATCCAGGACCAACAGAAGTTGAGAGAAATTAGGGGCTTCTCCTTTAAGGCAAGCCTGTCACATGACCAGGTGTGGCCTATCAGAGTTTCTCTCCCACGGAGCTCGCTTTCCCAATCCGGATTTGAAAAATATTGAGTGCTAAAAGCACTCTAAGGTATCGCACAATAAAGGTAGGGTCACTCCGGATCAATCCTTCTTGCTGCAGAAGTAAAATTTAAATCGCCCAAAATCCAAACGGAATTCGCAGTCTGTGTAGATGGCAGGGACTGAATCGACCTGGGATTGGAATAAAAGCTCCGTGCAGTTTACACCTAGAAATGCCGTGGAATGTCAAAGCAAAGCTAGAGAGGGATGAACACAATGTCGCTGCTCTGTTTTTTTCCCATCCTGCATAGTTAAAAACATTAATTACACTGATAATTCAAACAGTCATCGCTTTTCATTATGTTGGAAACATGGTTAAGGCAGGAGCTGAAGACTAATGGACTCGACCAGAGGTAGGCTGGGCCAGCAGCGCTGGAGCTTTGCACTAAGCTACTTATTCAAGGTAAAGCACATTGGTTGATAGGAGATGTTGAACCAGCAAAGGCTGAGACTTAATGGCAGGATTATATCACGAACTCTGAGCCTCACCCCATTCCTTCTAGTTAGGGCTAGGTTAATGATCCTGCCAAAATCTAGAGTTGAGTCCATGATCCCACTGAGATGTAGAGAGTTCCATCTTCTTCCTGAGCCAAGAGCACATATCTGCTTGGTCCTGGCTTCAACTCAGGCCCTCTGTTTTTTCTGTTCCTGGGGTTCTTGAGACTCTGGAGGGGCAAATGGTCGAAAGATCTGTCCAGGGGGCTCCTGACTGGCTGGTTCCAAGGGAACTTGAAGGGGAGCCTGCTGTTGTAGAGGAGAGGGGAGGTGTTCTGGAGTTTCTGGAGTCCATGAAGCCTTGGGCATAATGGGAACCATGGGATGCTCCTTTTACTTGAAGTCTTCTTTCCGGATGCAGACCGGGATAGAGCAAGTCTTGACATTCATTATCCAGCAGATACACCTAAGCTCGTTCATTTCTGTGCACCCAATGCATGCGGTAACTTGGGCCCAATTTCCTCATTATGGTCTAAAGTAATACAACACCTCTAGGATGGCAACCATATCCTCTAGAGCAGTGGTCCCCAACCCCCGGTCCAGAGACCGGTCCCGGTCCGTGGATCAGTTGGTATTGGTCTGCAAATCCTCCTCGTCCTCCTCCTCGGGGGCTGCCCTGCCACTCTGCTGCCGGCTCACCTTTGGTGCTCTCCAGTGACTGCCATGGCTGGGACTTCCCCTTGGCATGGTACTGCGCAGCTGTTGCTGGCAGCGCCCCCCAGTGGGCGGCGGCAAGTCAGAAGCGTCAGTTGGAAAGCAAGTGGAGTAGGGGCTCACGCGTCTGCGGCGACGTCCCTCGGCAAAAGACTACTGCCCCCCGGGCCTCAGTAAAATTGTCAAGCATTGACCGGTCCCCGGTGATAAAAAGGTTGGGGACCACTGCTCTAGAGGGAGGCAAGGTGTCCATTCCCTCAAGTCAAGTAGTTGTGGTTTCTTTGGAGGGAAGCTGATCCCTCATCCCATGGTGGTGGTGAGTCTGGCCTACAGGGATCAGGTATTAGCATAAGCGTAGGCATTAAATCAGCCAATTGCATTAGCCTGTAGAGTAGTGATTCTGAAGTAACTCTTCCCATTTTTATAACCTCTGCTATCTACTTGACTGTTATAATATTTTTAAAAGACTGTTTCTCGTTTACTCTGCCTGGGTCCTTCATGCCTCTCATTCAGTCATACATTGGGTCATACCATGGCTAAAAAATGGGGTGGGTAGAGAGCCCTAGAACTAAAGCTATGATAGCCAGTTAAGGCCCTTGCCCGCTTCAGGGGGAAGGAAGAAAGTAGGGCGTGTGGGGAGAGGATCCTTGACTGGGAAGTCCCTTTCATGGCAAACCCTATACAGCCCCACTCCTTTCCATGTCACCATGATAGATAAAAACGCACACATATGAGACACACACCAACAGTAAATCGGTGAGGCAAAAAAAAAAAAAAGACAAGGGACAAGGGAAAAAGTAAAGCATGAAGAATTGTAACAAGGAATGCTGGGGCTGCCATACCCTGGGAGTGATTGATAGATCACACCATAATTACCCTTTCATGTCTGGCACATTTTTTTCCTCAATCATCCAATATTGTTCATAGACAGACATTGGAAAATGGCTTAGGGAGCCATTAATCTGACAGATTTATGATACATTCTGTTCTCTGATTTGTAAGTAGATATCAAGACCTCCTCTTGACTTCTCCCTGTGCATTTTAAGTTAAACTGTCGTGGTTTTCATTCACAGGGGAAGAAACGAATTAATCTCAGGTTCAAAATGCAGCAGTACAAAAATTCAAATGAATAAGAAAGCACTGATAAAGTACAAAACTGCTCCATTACTATCCTCAGTGTACACCAGCTCACATCAACACAGGCACAAGATATTTTCATTGATTTGTCACCAAGCAAAGCCGGAAGCCCAGTGAAAGCAGAGATATTATAACTATATATTTCAAGCCTGCCCTTGGTTGGATTGCCAGTGACAACTTCCATGTCCAAGATTTGGAGTATTTTTTAACATATACACCCAAAGTCTCAAAGCCATACATTAGTTTAAGGAGAAGTGCATATACAATGCATTCTGTAAACAAACAGCAAGTAAATAGAATTCCTTTTCCCCTCCAGCATTGATAACGTACTATGTGTTAATGGCAAATCTGACCTTATAGTCAAGAAGTGGTTTAATATATTTTAAGTAATACTTTTTCAAACCACTTAAACTTTGCTAATGGATTCCTAATCTTTGATCCTGCATTTTCTGAGTCAAAGAAAGGCAGATATTAATGGGCAAATATATGTCTTTATTCCATAACAATCTATAATACCATAGCAATTTGAAACATCAAATGCCATCTCGAACAGGCAAGCCAGACAAGCCAATGGGTTTTCTTAGCTCACTACGGCACAATACCCTCTCTACTATCTTTTTAATGCAACCAGAATGAACCGGTAAAGCTTTTTCTTGGACTTCACAGTCAGAGTAGTTCAGCAGTGGAATCGGCTGCTAGGGAAGTGGTGAGCTCCCCCTCACTGGTGGCCTTTAAGCAATGGTTAGACAGATACTTATCCTGGATACTTTAGGCTGATCCTGCACTGAGGAGGGGGTTGGACTAGATGGCCTGTTTGGCTCCTTTCAATTCTATGGTTCTACCATTTCAGCCTGAAGATAGGAATGGCACTTAATGCTTTCCCACAAAAAATACTCCCTGCATACAAGCATAGTTCTCATTGAGACAGTAAATCTGCAACCAGGCTGTACTTATTTGGGTGGCACATGGGGGTTTGTGGAAATGCTCCTCCATGCAAAAAAACAAACACCCCACAATTAAAACATCTTAGGAAGATGGGAGTTGAAGACTAGACTTTTCTTGTGCATGAGAATTTTCTCTTGTAGAGGCTTGTGGGCACTCTCTCCCCAGCCTTCCCAGTAAGACTCTCTCACCAGCATGCAGCCCTCTTAGGAAGCTGGGGTGGGAAGGTGCCTCTTGCTCTCTCTATCACCATTAAGAAGAACACTGGAATCTGACTTCAGGAACTTGCCACCATTCTGTTTAGAAGAGTACCTCAATAAATCAACATGTATTTTCTGTGGAAAGAGATGAAGAGTTCTGATTTTTTTTAAGGACTTTCACTTGCAGAACAGCAATCAAAATTTATTTCCCACTTTACAAAGGAGTTATCTGTCAGTTCAGGAAGAAGCAAAGTCAATGGTAAATTTGTTAATATAAATATAATTAACTCACTCTTCTTTGTTTAGATCTTACGACAGAATTGCTGGCCAGCCTGGTGACATTACAGAACTAAAATACTTCATGTAAGACACTGGGCTTCCACTGATTACGACTGAAAAAAGCCAATTAAAATTGTCCACTGCAGGTTCTGTTGCTAAGAGACAATACCCATGCCAACAGAATGTTGAATCTTAGCTCTGATAAGAAGAAAACTATGAATGAACACCTTGATGAAGCAAAAAATGTCTTATATCTGAGGCCAAGCTGAGCAATTATACCAAGGTTTGAGAAAGAGCACAGTGATTTATTAGCTAAACTCAAAGGTTTAATTTATATTATGGAGAAATCTACTACTACAGATGTCCAACTAAAGTGCATTGTAACATGGTTCAGAAATGTGGCTAAATTAATTTCAGAGCATAAACCACAGTCCCTTAGTTTCCCTCCTCCTATTTAAATTACTGCTATCCTGATGGATTCTGACAATTAACTTCTTGATCAACTACAGCCTTAACAAAATAGATCAGCTAGGTTAAGAAAAATTAAGTGCAATTATTAGGCATAAACATCTCTTGAGCACTGCTATTTCACTGAAATTTACTGTAGCAACTGAAGTATATTAGGCTATTTAAATGCCGCCTCTCAGCCCCATCTGGGGCTCAAAGACACCTCACAGCAATTTAAAAACTACTTAAAATATTTAACACACACATAAGAGGACATAGTGACAATCAAAGCAGGCCTGCTGTATCAGACTAGAGTTCCATCTAGCCCAGCATACTGTTTCACACAGTAGCCAACCAGCTATCATAACAGAGAATGGGGGCCAAGGCCTTCCCATAATGTGACTTCATAGAATCATAGAGTTGGAAGGGACCTCCAGGGTAATCTATTCCAACCCCGTGCAGAATGCAGGAAATTAACAACTACCCATCCACAGTGATCCCTATTCCATGACCAGAAGATGTACCCCCCCCCCAAAAAAAACCAGAATCCCTGGCCAGTCTGGTCTGAAGGCAATTCACCTTCTGACCCCAAGGTGGCGATCAGCATTTCCCAGGGCATGCAAGAAAGGGCCACAAGACCCCAGCACAGACACAATCCCTTCTGCCCACCCACTTACAATCTGCCTAAGTTCACAGTGTTTTCTTGCACTGGTATTCAGTGTTTTGCTCCCTCTGAATATAGAGGTTCCTTTTGGTCAATATGGCAAGAGCTCTCCTCTATGAATCTGTCTAACCCCCTGTCAGAGCCATTCATCCTTATATAGATCACAACATCCACTGGCAGTATGCCCCACAATTAAATTACTCTTTCAGAAGTACTTTCTTTTGTGTATCATAAATTTACTGCCCACCATCTTCCTTGGATGGTCCCCAAGTTCACAAATATACAATAAGAATGCAGAAGATGCCAGTCAATCAGTTAACTTAAAGGCATTCCAGAACAGATGTAGTTTTATCTGGAAAGCTGGAAGAGATAGCACCAATTTCAGAAAACCAAATGGACTCTATGAAGCAAATGAAAATGTCACGTATGTTGCATATTGGGCAAAAGAGAAACATGGCTTGCGATTAAAGTCTGACAAGCATAGGACCTGCAAAAAAAGGAGATGGGGAGTCCTCATCCTTCTCCCTCATCCACTAACCAGCCAGCCAGCCAGCCTTCACCCACTAAGTCAAGCAGCTGACTTGCGTGGTGGTCACTTTCAAGTGCAGCCAAGTTGCATAAGTTGTACTGTGGCTACCACGGGGCACAGGACCACCACTGCCTCGAACCACATTCAAGAGGTGAGTTGCGTGATGGTCACAGTCAGGCCCAACCAAGTCGCACAAGTTGTGCTATGGTTATCAATGCGCCAAGGTAAGTTGTGTGGTATTCAGTCATCCTGTACACTGCCAGTACCGAGGACAACAAAGATGATTAGCAAGTGGAAGCTCTGAAGAGTATGGGATTCTTTTAGTTTAGAAAAGAGATTATTAAAGGGAACCACGATAGAGATTTATAAAATTATGCATGGGGTGGAGAGAGTTGACAAAGAGAAGAACATCCAACAAAACTGACGGGTGGTAGATTCGGGATGGACAAAAGGAAATACTACTGTATAGTGATTAAAATGTGAAATTTGCTGCCAGGTGATATAGTGATGACCATAGGAATAAACAACTTTAAAGGGGGATTGGATAGATTCATGGAGGTCTATTAATGACTATTAGCCATGGTGACTAAGGGAAGCTTTCACATTCAAAGGCACTCTTTGAATCCCTTAGCCAGGAGGCAACATCACTGGAAGATTTCAGCCCCATTGTTGGCCACCTAGGCTGATTCTACACTTTGGTTTTTTTCCAGTGTAGATCCTGCTGAATCCAGATCAATTTCAACTCTGTCTTCCTCACACACACACACCCATTGAAACAGAAAAGTGTTCTGCATGAGGTTAGGGAGGCTCAGAAGGGGAGGGTAGAGCCAAGACCAGACGGAGCCTCTTTCTTCCTTCCTTTCCTTTCCTTTCCTTTCCTTTCCTTTCCTTTCCTTTCCTTTCCTTTCCTTTCCTTTCCTTTCCTTTCCTTTCCTTTCCTTGAAGGGGGGAGTGGGGGAGAGGATTGAAGACAACAGAGGAGGGAGAGAAAAAACGAGGCAAATCTCTACCCACAGAA
This sequence comes from Paroedura picta, assembly GCF_049243985.1. Lineage (NCBI taxonomy): Eukaryota > Metazoa > Chordata > Lepidosauria > Squamata > Gekkonidae > Paroedura > Paroedura picta. The sequence goes on from NC_135369.1 coordinate 149,641,157, forward strand.
GTTACTGCTTCTGCAGCATCTGGGGAGAGAAAATTAGGATTTCCCCTTTAAGAAAAGCTTACAGCCTGGGCAGCCTTGGCCAATCAGGGCTTCTCTACCATGGGAGTCAGCCCTGACCAATCAGGGCTTCACTACCATGGCAAATGCGATGCAGCCGGAGATCCACATGCTTTTTCAGTCAGATTCTGAAAATATTGAAGGTTATTTCCACTACTAAATATTGCTGGATAAAGGTTGGGTGACTCCAGATCAATCATGTTTGTTGCAAAGGGAAAATTTAAATCATTCAAAATCAAAATGGAAATCGCATTCTGTGTAGATGGCAGGGACTGAATCAACCTGGGATTGGAATAAAAGCTCCATGCAGTTTATACCCTAGAGGGACTTTGTGAGGCAGGATGCTGGACTAAATGGACCACAGGCCTGCTCCAGCAGGGGACCTCCTTATGTTCTTATCCGGGTGAGTCACAAATTGTATAGTAGTTAATCTCCTGGGCAAACTGAAATTACAGTAGCAAGTCACAAGGTGGTGTGTCTTGCTACTGGATCTGCATAAGCCATGCAAATTTCATCACCTGGGGATGCTGCTAGGCCTGACCCAACAAGTCTGCTTTCCAGGGCAGGGGAGGGCGGAAGTAGGGTGCATTAGGAGACCAAGCAGTCCTGGAAAGAGTGGTGCCCTCTCCCGTCTGCTTTCTCCAGAAGACACTAAGGCTTGAAGTCTTGGCAATATTGCTCTGGTTGCCTAGCAACTTCCACAATGGCACATGAGATCTCAGAGGCCATTCATTTCTCAAAGTTTGATGTGCTGCTTTTATTGTTTGTGAGAGGTTATTTCAGATTTTTCTGCAAACCTAAGGTCTTTTTTGGTTTTCAGCAAGTGTTCTCCTGTCAGTTCTGGTTTTAAGGATTCAAATTTCAGATCATATTGAGATTAGATAAATAACAAGTGGAGATTTATGAGAACCTCATGGAGAAACCTTTCCTCTTTCATGCTCCTATGCAAACTCCTTTTCTTCTTCATCCTTCATTCTTCCTGATGCCCCTCCTCCATATTACCAACTCTGCTACCACCACCAAGAAGGGGAAAAAGAAGCCTGTCTGGGAAAGCAGGTGCTGAGTGCTGGAGGTATTCAATTTGGGAGGGAGCCCTGAGCCACTTGGCTGCCAATTCAGGCATTCTGAAGGCACTCAGCACTAGGCATCTGCTTTCCCCAGGAGGCATCCTTCCTCCTGGAGATGGCAGCTACTCTGCACTGCCACTCTAGCCCCCCAGTCCTTCCAGTTCCTTCCACACAACTCAGTTCTGACAGTTTCCCCCTCTGCCCATCAGCTCCAGCTGGCTGCTAAGTCACTGTGGGTGGGGAATGGAAGAGGAGACAATGACACTCATTTCCTGCCTCATTATTTGTTTGGGCTGAGAAAGCAAATGTTTAAGGTGACAACTGGATGAACAGGTGTGTGGAGCAGTACCGTTACCCAAATTGGACCCAACAAAGGGGAAATTAGCTTTAAAGGGGTTCCAGAAAGGAATAACATGAAACCTTGTAGGCTCTGTGTACAAGGGTGGATCTTGACTGCGGTACTGCAAAATAAAATTATGAAGTGAGGGTGTTATTGCATCTGAGGACGTGTGTGTGCACACAAAATCTCATTCTTTGAATAAAACTCTGTTCACCTTAAAGGTGCCACTGGATTCTAAATTTGTTCTAGTGTAAACATAAATAACTTTATTGCACACAATAATTTTTAAAAGGTAAAGAACCTACACTAAGTACCTGAGAAATGATTCTCTCATGCACGCAAACATATCAGCAAGAAAAACAGCATGGTCCATGTTGCAGCTGGACTGCAAACCTGCATTATCCAAGGTGAAATAAAATCTTTCAAGTGTCCATGGTCTCCTTAGGATCAGGCAGGAAAAACACAGCCCCATTTATGTTTTCTGGAGGAGGGAAATGAACTAGAAACGGGCGGGGGGGGGAGTCTAGCAGCTTTCTCTCAATCATTCAGCCATGTGTAAGCTTTGTTTTTAAACTTCCCATTAGCACAAAATGTCTTCTTGGGCTTCATTCAAATGAGTAGCCGCTTTGGTCTGAAGTAGCACAACGTCAAGTGGAGACAAATTGCTTGCACTCGAAAGCTCACGCCTTGAATAAATCTTTGTTAGTCTTAAAGGTGCTACTGGACTCTGATTTTCTTGGACTTTAGTTACCTAGCCAGCCTTCACAACTGGGGCAGGCAAAAACTGACCCATTTGCATCTTCTGGAAGTGGGAAATGAGCTTAGAAAGAAGGGGTGGGGCGGGTGGTCTCCCAATCATACAAGGGGTCTAAACAGCTTGTTTTTAAACCTACCATTAGCACAAAATGTCTTATTGAGCCCCAGAGACAATGTGCAGCATCTCAGAAATCCACCCAGACAGAAATAAAGTGCAAAAAAAAAAAAAACACACAAATCCAAAAAAAGGGGTGGAATGCTATATCGTTCTGGCATTTCTCCACAGCAACAGGGCAGTATTGATTTTATTAAAGATGCATATATGTTGTGGCATTATTACATAACAATGAGGAAGTGACTTTTTTTAAACAAATTTAATTTCAGGGCTGTTGGAGGAGGTTTAGTCCACAAGAGAACGGCTGTGATTGACAAGCGAAGAAGAGAAGGGAAAAGTTCAGCTTGTTTTCCCTTGCAGCCTCATCAGGAGGCAAAAAGCCTCCAATGGGGCAGAGGAAAAACGCAGGAGGGTCTCCTTGTGAGAAAAGGTGGAAACACGAGATTTATCATTCTGCGTTTGGCAGCAGGAAGCCACTCGCGATTTACCCTTCTGTGTGGAAATGGTTTAGAAGTTCAATGTTGTAGTGGAGTTCCAAGAAACAGAACACTGTGGAGGCAAAGAGGCCTGACGGGGTTTCCTGGTAGTGAGAGAACCAGGCACACTTCCACCGACTTGAGATATTTTTTATAGGAAAGGATCCTGTAGCTAGAAATGAGAACCTACCTTTCTAGGAACATAATCAGTCCAAGTTATGAAGCTTGAAAGTGACTGGGCAGTTTGAGGATAATTATCAGTCAAAATCTGATCAGAAGAGTAGTAAGAAAATATTCAACTTTCTAAGGTGCAGCGATGGTTTTAGTATACTGACGAGTGAGTGATCAGGTTAAACATACTCTTGGTGGCTCATCCTGGGTGTTAGGCTGCCTTTATTCATTCATTCGTTCCTTCGTTCATACCACCCTCCCCAAAGGTACGGGGTGGTTTACATAGAACTGAGAACTATACAAAGAACCATACTGTAATTGGAAATGGTTCACATTTCCTTGATGACATATCCCTTAGAATAGCGATCTCCAACCTGTGGGCCGCAGACCACATGTGGTCCTTCGACTAATTGGAGGTGGGCCCCGAAGGACGCCTTCTCCCCCCCCCCCGGTCCTTACAACACACTTCGGATGTCATTGTCTCCCATCACTCCCAGATGGGACTATCTCGTTGCAGAGAAACAAGCTCAAGGTTCCCATTGATTTGTCATTGTCATGAGTTAAAATTTCCATGAAAATAAAATGTTCCTTATGTTCATTGTTGTGGCGTGTCTGTATCTTCTTTTGAAGGGATGTTTAAACATTACCATAGCGATCAGAGAGCGTTAGGGCAGTGGTTGAGAGTAGAGGAGAAAACTACCCCCCCCCACCGGGCCTCAGTAAAAGGCGTTGAGTGGTCCCCGGTGATAAAAAGGTTGGGGACCACTGCTTAAGAGCAGGGATTCCCAACCAGGGGTCCATGGGAGTTCCAGAGGGGGTCTGTAGCCTTTCGTGCCTAAATGAACTTGGCCACAAGCTAGGGATCTGGCTGCTTCCAGCTGGAGGGATCAGTTAGTAGCCGTGGGTGTAAAACAGCAGGGAGGGAGTCACTTGTGGCATGGTATGTCTTCTTAGATCAGGGGTAGTCAAACTGCGGCCCTCCAGATGTCCGTGGACTACAATTCCCAGGAGCCCCTGCCAGATAATGCCCCTGTCTTAGACTACTCCTGTCTTAGATCCTGCCCTTCTTTCCACCTACATGAGTCAAAGCAACCCTAGTAGTAGTAAAGGTTGGAGAAGGGCGTGAAAGAAGGGCGAATGTTTTAGATCGGTGGTCCCTGGCACCGGGCCGCAGCTCCCTCTCCCCGCCCCCCGCCAGTAAGAAACTTCCCAGGCCGCAAGCAAATCGGCTGCAAAAGCGGCAGATTAGCTTGCGGCCCAGCAAGTTGCTTTTTGTAGGAGGGGGGGGAAAGGGAAGCAGGGCCGCGCATGTGCGTTTGTGCCATGTGCAGCCACAAACGCGCATGTGCGGCCGCAAACGCGTGGGTTTGTGTTTGCGGCCGCGCATGGCACAAACGCGCATGCGCAGCCGGGCAATCACCCTCCCCGCCGCCACCGGTCCGCAGCCTGAAGAAGGTTGCGGACCACTGTTGTAAAAGGTTATGACACATCCGGGGGGCTGTGGCAGGGAGGCGTGACCAGCAGTTGTCACTTCCAGGGTCCTCGAAGCCTGAAAATTTATTTCATGAGCTCCTCCCTGGCCAAAAGCTTGAAAAAGTCTCCCTTAGAACAAAGTATAGGATTGTATTTAGGTATGCCTTGCAGTTGGGCAGACACTGAAGCATATGTCAGGATATTGGGTAATATTGCTAGCATTTAAGTCTTTCATTCTTGAGTAAGATGTGCCATAGAGCAGGAGCGGGAGATGTATGTATGTATGTGTGTGTGTGTGTGTGTGTGTGTATGTGTGTATATATATATATTTTCCCCCAGCCTTCCATCCTTCCAAGGTCAGTAAAATGAGTACCCAGCTTGCTGGGGGGTAAACGGTAATGACTGGGGAAGGCACTGGCAAACCACCCCGTATTGAGTCTGCCATGAAAACGCTAGAGAGCGTCACCCCAAGGGTCAGACATGATTCGATGCTTTAACAGGGGATACCTTTACACACACACACACACACACACACATATATATAAAGCCTGACAAATATTCGTTTTGTCATGGCCCAATAATACATGCCTGCAAACTTTAACACCAACTAAAATCCTTTCATACATAAAACTGGCTCCTCTGTATTTATTCACTACATTACTAAACATTTTGCCTTGAGCAAGTGACCTAGATTCAGAGTTATGATACCTCTCTGGACAGAACAGAGTGCTATGATTTTATTAAAGACAGGAAATTTAATTCAATGCAAGGACTTTTGATCTAAAATTCGGGTGTCTAAGAGAATAAAAACTCATCTTTTTACCTTCATCTTCTCCAGCTGGGAGAAGATGGCTTTGGTGCTGAAGAACACTCTGTCAAAGTAAAGTATTGATGTTCACACAAAAGTTACCTGAGCACAGGAATTGGTCTCCTGCTGAGGCAGAATTACATGCTCCTGGAAAATATAGGGCACAGATATTAAAATAGCTCACTGGCAAAGCTGAGTCTTTGAATGTAGTCTGTGTGCATGATGGCTACAGAGAACATTTTAACCTTTCTCTAAAGCAGCAAAGTCACATGATCAGTTTTAAGTGGTGATGTGTGGGCTAAATTAATGCAATCTGAAGTTTCCCCCCTTTCAGCAGAGACTTCAACAAGACATTGTACTACACCACTTGTTCAGTCCATAATGCACACGCTTGTATTTGCAAGGGATTGGGCTTATGATAAAGGCACCTGTGGTAAACATGCCTTTATTTATTTGGGAAGAAACAGCATAACCTAGGGACAAGAGCTGAAAAGGGTATGACCACTTTAAGCTAAAGCAGCCAGCGCAGGGGAATTAATTGGTTCAATGAGCTTTTACTGCAAATGCTAATTAACTGTTTACACCTCTCAATCAAGGACTCTTTCAGAAAAGCTGGAACATGCTGGCTGTCTAAAGAATGCCTATATGCAGATTTGAAAACTGTACCTTTCTGTCAAAGTTGCTGGAAATTCACCTGATGGTGTGACATCCATAGCTTGGTTCTTGTTTGCTTTGATCTAAAAGCAAGCAGAGCTGCTGTGAGAAAGACAAGCATGCTGCATTATCTCCCAAACAGTGCCACTCACTGCATAATGATAGTTTATTGAATTTGATCCTTTTCCCTGAAGATATAAGGTAAACGTGCAGAGCACTGATAGGAGGGCAGTCAACCCATATCTGCCTCCAGAGACCCCAGCAAAGAGTCGTACACAATACCTGGGGATAATTTATTACTGGTTAGATCGATTAGTGGACACTCATGCCAAAGAATCTTGGTTTTTTCCACCCTACCTTGCCAGGTGATACACAACACAGAAAAATCAGAAACAATGTAGATAGCATTTGATGTGCACAAGTGAGGAATAAACGGGGTATGATCATAGAACTCCTGTTCTCAGGTTTCTTATGGAAGTATCCAGTATTAAATTCTATCTTTGTTTGGAACTCATCCAGGCATTTGGTTCCAATTTGAAAGCATAACCACCTTCTGCCTTTCTTCTGGTTCAGCAGTGGGCAGCAGCATCAATCCCCCTCCCCCCAAATATATCTCCATGACACTGCAGTCATCTGCAAGCAACCCTTGCATATACATATTGTCTCTGCATAGGATACAGCTATATGCACAAATATACAGAAATAAGCACATGGATACACACGTGGGGCTGATTCATCACAGGGCTGTTCACAGTAAAGCATTTCTATATTCATAAAAAATGTGACTCCAGTACACATGCAGTCCACAGTTTAAGTACAGGGGACTCTGAAAAGGGGACATGTCTACCACCCTTAAAAAAAGTCCGGTATGGGAGATGTATCACAAATGGGCTGAAACACTTCCTACTAGGTAGAAAATGCTGTTCAGTAAATATGTAAGCTAAACAGTCTGTTTACCGGGGTCATTTTAAATGGGCATTTGCAAAAGTAAACCTAAGAGCACTAAGCTAATGTCATCACAGAAGTGAGCATTCCCCTATGCCAGGCCATTCATGAAGTTTCAGAAGTGCAACACTCTTCTATTATGGTTTTGCTTGTGCCAAGTTTTTTATCTTTGCTTAGGAGGTAATTAGTATAGAATGCATCTATATCAGGGGTAGTCAACCTGTGGTCCTCCAGATGTCCATGGACTACAATTCCCATGAGCCCCTGCCAGCAAATGCTGGCAGGGGCTCATGGGAATTATAGTCCATGGACATCTGGAGGACCACAGGTTGACTACCCCTGATCAATATGATGTTGTCTCGGCTTCTTAGGCCAGCAGCAATAAAAGCATGATCTCATCAAATGGTTAGCTGCAGGATCTGTTTTCAGAACTAGCTTTGAAACAATAAAAAAATAAGCAAGCCCTCCGGATCAGTGCAGAGTACCTTACTTGCTAAGTTAATATCGCATCCAGTCTCCACACCACCAATATTGGGAGGAAACAGCTTCCAAGGCAACTTCTGGACTGACTTCAAGACACTGCAAAGTACACATTGATTTGACCCTAGAATTTCATTAGCAGTCTGATGTGTCAGTTAGTTTTGCTCTTCAGCAACACATTTACAGAATATGTCAAGCATAAAATATTAAATGAAAACAGCACCTACAGAAAATGAAAGAATCACTCCTTAAGGAACCCCCCCCCCTTTCTCCCTATACAGCATCAGGTTATCACTGAACACAAGATATAAGAATTTCCCCCAAATCTTTTGGTATTACAACTTGGGGATGGGGTCAACATCTGACCATCGCTTTTCAAAGCACCAAAGGCTTAAGACAGTGGTCCCCAACCCCCGGTCCGGGGACCGAGACCGGTTCATGGATCAGTCAGTACCGGGCCACAGCTCCTCTTCGTCCTTCTCCCTAGCTGCTGCCTCGGGGGCTGCCCTGCCACTCTGCCGCTGGCTTACCTTTGGTGCTCTCGAGTGGCCGCCATGGCTGGGGCTCCCCATCAGCGTGGCACTGCACAGCTGTTGATGGCAGCGCCCCCCAGCAGGCGGCTGAAAGTCAGGGGAGCCGGCGGGAAAGCAAGTGGAGCAGGGGCTCAGGTGGCAGCAATGTCCCCCGGCAAAAGACTACCCCACCCCTGGGCCTCAGTAAAATTGTCAAGCGTTGAACGGTCCCCGGTAATAAAAAGGTTGGGAACCACTTAACAACAGTCATACGGATCTACTCCAGAAATCAGAAGCCAATGGTTTCACTTTCACAGTGCACAATTTGCAAACATTACTCCTTGTATCTAACTTGCGCCTGAAGTTTGCCAAACCTCAATAAATAAGAAACACGGCCAAGACATTACCCTGCCTTTCTTCCATACACAAGACTGTAATTTCAACATACTAAGAAAAAAAATTGCTTGGCCATTTTGAAGCAGGATGTTTCATAACATTGTGCATTTCCTTGTAGCCCATCAAACTGCGAGTTGTGCTAGAAAACGTGTTTTAAGCTGATCCCATATTTTCTCCTTTTTTCAAAGGCCAGATGATGTTGGACTGGAATCATATGTCACACATTAAGAAATTCAGTTCCAGATGATCAAGATAGAGAGTTCTTTACAATGTCAATGTAATAAACCCCCCAAAAAACCCACAAATGCGGACAGGTTTTAGCACACTAAGACATTGCATGTCTATGCTTTACAGCATCAGGACCTACTGCCTTTGATAAAGAAAGTTTGCTTTTCAAATGGGGGTGGGAAAGTGCCATTAGGAATAATGGCTCTCCAGGAACACAGGGGACTATTCTCTATGAAAGGCTGTACCTGCTATTCTTCAGCTGGGTCGATTTTTCTCTTCAACATGCACAGCATCATCTTGTGGGATTCCTAGAGCAGGTGGTTGATTATGGGCTCTGGGAATTGAGACTCCAGATTTTATTTTTCAGTAGGAGACCAATGACTTAATGAAGGACAGCACAATGCAAAAAGCTTCAAAAAAGTACATCTCTTGGACATACATCAAACAGATATATGCCCACCATTTTAACCTTGTAAGACCCAGCAGTCATGAACCAGAGAATAATCTAATGACCTATTGGTTACACTGTTGAAGGTAAACAGGTCTTTCTATATACACCTGTCTGGGATGGAGGACTGACGAGAAATCTCCTCTGATAGTACAGACAGCTTAAGGAACATATGTTTTACTTCCGGGAGAAACGATGAGGGAAATACATGAGTTATGCGTATTTTTGCCAGCTTGATAAGAGGAAGATGTAGCACTGAAGGCTACATATTAGCTAGTGTCAATAATGTCATCCATAGACCTCCCTCTCCTCCTTGCACAGCTTTGGTTGTTTCAGATGTTCACAAATGACCTTCATCTGTAAAGTCAAGTATAAATGCATATATGCATAAATGCAAGCAGCTCTCCTGATAATCAAGACTAGGGGTCACACCATGTTTTCAAAATGCAAACTTGAACAATTCAAGATGCAAAGCTGAAGACAGTTAACAAAATGATTTTAGGTGATGATGATGGTGCTGAGGGGATTACAGCCATTACAGGAAACATTCATCTCTTCCCCCCAACTGAGAAAGCACAACTATGTCTTTCAGTTTTAAATTATACTTTGGGCTTTACTTTTGCTTATCAGAAGAAACAGACATTACTCAAAACTGGTTCTGGATTTCTGATTGTTAGCACTTAGTAGTGCATAATCAGCGGACAGTTCGTCTATTCCATTCTGATTTACCTCATTTTTACCTCATTTAGGAGTCATTTTAGGAAAATATGTTCAAGAATAGCAACATTGCTAATCTCGGGTCCAATGAAATGGGTGCTGCAGATACATTTCCCAGTGGAGTTCCCAATAATGCAAAAGGCAGACAGAGATAGATGAGGATCCCTAAGAAATATTTTCTTTGAAGAACGCTGGGGGTGAGGTTGTTACTTATGAACCCCCTCGCATGACCCCCCAAGGGACATCCGGCTCACATTCCTTTGAGTAAAGTCTACTGTTAGAGAGCCATTGACTAGTAAGTAGGCTTAACTGTACAATTACAGATATAAAATTGGTATTAAACTCCTTAGGATACTAGCTAGTCATGGCTTTGATGGTTATTTTATTTGAAATGGTATATTCTTTCTTCTTTTAGACGCCTAAGTTGAAGTACATGGAAACGCAACACCTTCAAAAACTGCTTGTCAACAGCAAAACTGATAATATGACAGTTCAGTTATTATGTCCTCACTACAAATTCACTGAGGACAGAAAAAGCTACTGAAAGACAGCAATGTGCCATTAACTTTTCTTTTTAAAAACACAAAAACATAACTGGGAACTTCTAAAGTGTCGGGAGAAGAATGGGTCTGGATATTGAACTGGAGGAAAGGTCCTGGAAATCAAAGAATATGAAGGCAAAGCTGCATGAAGCAGACAAATGCAGAGCCAATACAGAAAACATATAACCAAATCAGAAATGCTACTATGTAAAGTTCATTCAGTAACAACATTTTAAAATCTGTACAAACGCTATTTGTACAGTTTGGTTTAGTGAGAGCCAGTTTAGTGTAGTGGTTAGGAGTGCGGACTTCTAATCTGGCGAGCCGGGTTCGATTCTGCACTCCCCCACATGCATCCAGCTGGGTGACCTTGGGCTCACCGCGGCACTGATAAAAATGTTCTGACCGAGCAGTGATATCAGGGCTCTCTCAGCCTCACCCACCCCACAGGGTGTCTGTTGTGGGGAGAGGAATGTGAAGGTGACTGTAAGCCGCTTTGAGCCTCCTTCGGGTAGGGAAAAGCAGCATATAAGAACCAACTCTTCTTCTTCTATTGTTGTTGTTATGTGCGAAGTCGTGTCCGACCCATTGCGACCCCATGGACAATAATCCTCCAGGCCTTCCTGTCCTCTACCATTCCCTGGAGTCCTTTTAAGTTTGCACCTACTGCTTCAGTGACTCCATCCATCCACCTCATTCTCTGTCGTCCCCTTCTTCTTTTGCCCTCGATCGCTCCCAGCATTAGGCTCTTCTCCAGGGAGTCCTTCCTTCTCATGAGGTGGCCAAAGTATTTGAGTTTCATCTTCAGGATCCGGCCTTCTAAAGAGCAGTCAGGGCTGATCTCCTCTAGGACTGACCGGTTTGTTCGCCTTGCAGTCCAAGGGACTCGCAAGAGTCTTCTCCAGCACCAGAGTTCAAAAGCCTCAATTCTTTGACGCTCGGCCTTCCTTATGGTCCAACTTTCGCAGCCATACATTGCAACTGGGAATACCATAGCTTTGACTAAACGCACTTTTGTTGGTAGGGTGATGTCTCTGCTTTTTAGGATGCTGTCTAGATTTGCCATAGCCTTCCTCCCTAGGAGCAAGCGTCTTTTAATTTCTTTGCTGCAGTCCCCATCTGCAGTGATCTTGGAGCCGAGGAAAATAAAATCTGTCACTATCTCCATTTCTTCCCCATCTATTTGCCAGGAATTGAGAGGGCCGGATGCCATGATCTTTGTTTTCTTGATGTTGAGTTTCAAGCCAACTTTTGCACTCTCCTCTTTCACCCGCATCAACAGGCTCTTTAGTTCCTCTTCACTTTCTGCCATTAGAGTGGTATCATCTGCATATCTGAGGTTGTTGATATTTCTCCCTGCAATCTTGATCCCAATTTGTGACTCCTCTAATCCCGCCTTTCTCATGATGTGCTCCGCATACAAGTTAAATAGGCAAGGCGACAGTATACAGCCTTGCCGAACTCCTTTCTCAATTTTGAACCAATCCGTGATTCCATGTTCAGTTCTCACTGTTGCTTCTTGACCTGCATATAAATTTCTCAAGAGACAAATAAGATGCTCTGGTATTCCCATCTCTTTAAGAACTTTAAGAACTCTTCTTCTATTACATCTACATTAATCATCCCAAAATTATCAAAGTGCAGCACAAAACAGACAAAGGATGTACACAGGGTCTACTCAGCTGACCTTATCTCTCAAAAAATATCCTATAGTATCCTTGGCTATGTATATCAATTCCCACAACAGGATTCTATGTGAAAACAATCAGAAAAGTCATCATAATCATTTTACCAAGTTGTGCTTGGTGATTCTATGGGCCAAGAAATGATCAAACCATTACTTAAGTGTAGATTATAGCTCTGTCACAACATGTATCACCACAAATGGAAGCATTGCAACAATAATGTGACTTAACTTTCATGGTATGTCAACACTCTTCACTCATGCTATGCTATTAGTAAGCCTCTATCATCACATGTTTCTTTGCATAAAGATGCTTTTCTCAAAAGATTGAAGAGATGGATCTCACCTTGTGGCGCTGATCTTATATACAAAATATACACATAAAAATAGTCCTAGCCATTGATGGAAACCTGAGATGATCCAAGATCTCACTACTAAGAGTCCCAACTGGAAGAACTACTTACTGTGCTTACATTACGGCAATTTTAACATGCAAATAATTGACATACAAATAAAAAATCAAAAGCAAGGATAAAAGCGTTACCTCCAAATTCTCATGCTGACAGCCTCTTAGGTGTTAAACATCATTCACTGAAATACCCCAATTACCTTTGCAGAAACTAATTGAGCTATAAATCTAAATGACCTACTCTTGAAACTTAAGATACATGGATTTCTAGAAAAATTTTAAAAGACAATTGTGTAATGACAATATAGTCCATTAAAAAAATAGTTTCAGGGCCTCTATAAACAATTCTCTTCAACTTCTTCAGGGTACAATTTAATCTAAAGAACTATAAACCAACTCTATCACATTTATAAACCTTCATCTTTCATAAGTGGAACTCCGCTTGGGCAAGATTAAAGAGCACATACGATTTTGTCTAGATCTCCTCTCCTTTGTGCTCCGTAGTGTATCACTACAAAAGATTCCCCTGTCTCTAGCAGTGATTTTATGGGAGGGAGGCGATACAAGAGGAAGAAAAAAAGAGGAAGATCAGCTTCGGAGAATTCACTATTTTGGACATTTTGCATCAAACATAATTTAAATGAACTTTTTCCATGGCACAGAACTATATCCTAGCCGTTAGCATTCGCTGGTACAAGCTGCCATCCAGCAATGATGGCACAGTTCTGTAACAAGTGTGCTAAGGCAAAAGGCAACAAAATACCACATATAGCCAGGAAAAGGCTGTGTGCAAGGAAGGCCTATATACAGGATCAGGCTTCTTAGTTACATACACATGTATAGGAGATTCCATTGTGGCAATGGCAACAATCAGTTTCTGAGGCTCTTATTTAGTCTATGACCTTTGAATTTGTTCCATCAAGCAACATGGATGCCAATAAGAAACCATTTATGAAGACCAGAAAAAAACAGAAGACCAAAATTTGAAAGAGTTGGTGCATCTGTGATTTCCAGGCTACTGATAAAAAGGCTCCTTTCTATTAAAAACCTTACTAATCTTTCAAAACTCGCTGCTTATAAACAAATACTTAAAAGGGTAATGAATTATGAACACCAAATAAATAATTTTTGTGCCTCCAGAAAAAGTATCAAGATAGCCATTTCAATATCTGGGTGGAATGTACTCTGAATAGGTATTCTGATTCATCGAAGCAACACCTGAGTTTGTCCACTAGAGAGGTAATGAGAGAAAACAAGCTATATTACAAAGCAGTTCAGCTGGTAACAGAATTAATTGCTGGAGCATGTTATTAAAGGACGCAAAACTATTGGAAAAATATACCAGTGGTAGAGAAGAAAAAAAGATTTTTAATGCTTTCAGAGACAAAAATTCCTACCCATAAAAGATTTTCTCATTAACTGTGAAACAAGTTCTTAACACCTCCATCCAAAGTAACTGTTATTTGAATTCTGTTCTTGATTTCCTCAACCTAATTTCATTTGGTTGGTATAGCAATCTAATGTAATAGGAACAAAGCAGATCACTTTTGAAATAAGAATGCACAGTGAAAGCAGTCCTTGGAGATGGAAAATACATCTCTAAAACAGATGCAATTTTCTATAATTATACAGCATTCTCCTAAGTATTCCTACCTCCAATGGTGGGAAACTCCATTGTTCTTCAATTAAATGTTCTCTTAAGGTTCTTGTTCTGTTTGATATTTTGGGATACAAAGCTTTCTTACTGTACTTTAAGAAGTATAATTGATGGAAGATCAATAATATTGTGAAACCCTTAGTCCAGGCTAGTGTATACACTGAAACATCTCTCTCACTCTCTGTGTGTGTGTATACATGAATTATGAACAGCAAATAAATACACACAGACACATTTTCTCTCCAATGGAGATGTAATGCAGCTTAAATTGTTCTCCACACCAGGGGTAGTCAAACTGCGGCCCTCCAGATGTCCATGGACTACAATTCCCAGGAGCCCCTGCCAGCATTTGCTGGCAGGGGCTCCTGGGAATTGCAGTCCATGGACATCTGGAGGGCCACAGTTTGACTACCCCTGCTTTACACGATCCTCCCAACTACCACCTCCATGAGGCAGGTTACGTTGAGAATGAGTGGCCCAAGGACACTTATCAAGCTTCCATGGCAGAGTGGGTCTTCAGGATTCTAGCCTGGCACCCTGCTTTATATTATAGCTTGTGTCAAACAACTACCTTCACAATATGAATCACAGCAAGAAACTTTTCCATGATTGCAAGAGCAGTACATAAACTATTACGAGCAGACCCAGCAGGTACTCTTTACACTTTAGAATGATTTATTTTTTTAAAAACACAATCAAGTAAAAAAGATGAGTAACACGATAATCACATGATGGGAATGCTAGCAACTAATATTCAGCCAAAACTAGAAATGTGACATACTGCCACAGAAACCAGCCTTGCAAGTGACTTTGCAGTTCCCATGCCATAATGGGTGGCTACTTTTGAAAAGAGAAGCAGCTGTTATTTGGCTGGGTGCAATCACAAGGCACTTTTCTTTATTAGGCAGATTTCCCTTTAAATGCAACAGACAGACACACCCACAAACCCACACACCCACCCACACACCCACTCACACACTGCTCCCCATTATCAGAAGAGGGCAATTTCAAAGGGTGGGAAATGCCAGAAAAGACATGTTGCAAATGGTAGAAAATGCTCCTTAATCTTCCGTAAAGCAGTCATCCAGTCCCTCCAGCTCCATTTCTTCTATAGGGTTTAAAGGGGAGGTGGTGGAGGTGGTGGCAGTAGCTGTATTCAGACTTTTCTGGCTGTTCTGCTTTGGCTGACAGTTGTCAGGTTGCTTTTGTTCTTTCTTGATTTCCTTGATGCCACTGAGTAGCTGTTGGCTCTCTATAAAATACTGATTTGGATGATTCAAAGACCATCCGATATCACTGACCTGTGCAGGGAAAAGAAAAACAAAAGTAAAAACGTCATTGTTATTATATTTTACAGCCTCTACAGTTGAAATACATATTAAATTTTCATTTTGCTAAATTTTTTGACAGTCATGTTTCAGAGGATAATTTAGCTGAACTCTTCTGCAGAGCCTTGCAAGTGTATTTAATTAAAGCCCCTAAGAGTAAAAAAAGAAATGTCTCAATACTTACAGTCCCCTGTCACAATATAAATGCCAACAACTTTCAAAAGTGGCAAATAATTTGGCCTGGATTCAAAACAAATATCTTCCTCCCACATACACACCCTTGTTTGCTGCAGTCTTCCATTTCTCCACAGCCATCCCTCCAAAGCCTCCCTCCTTTGAACCCATATGCTTGAACTGACCAATCATGGGTCTGTTAGATTGTTAACTCTGTTAGAATGTTATTTTCTCTGTTTATTGTTATTACTAGAAGTTAAGCCTGCTGTAGGCTAAATACAGCGGGCGCTAGAATCCTCTCCCCCCATCCCCCTCACGGCCGTGTGCCCGGGCTCACCTGTTGGGCTGCTGCCAATAGAGAAGGAGGGGTGCACGGAGGAGGAGGAGGAGGAGCTGTGGCAGGGACTGCGAGGGGAAACACGCAGCAGGCAGCCTCGCAAAAACAGAAGAGTGCGATGGGGCACGCAGCTGACCTAGCCCCGGGCTCCCAGGCCTTGCACAACATGGCTGGGTGCTTCCTCCCCCCCACCCCCTCACTGTTTCCGGCATGCATTGCGTGGGATGCAATGCATGCTGGGGCTGGTAGTCCAGCCGCCGCCGGAGCACAACAGACGCTTGTGGGAAGCCATGGCGGGCGCTGGGAGCACTAGAAACTGTGGCCGGCCTGAAAGCACTCCCACCCCTCGTGGGCACCAGCTTCAGGCTGGGCACAGCAGCTGGGTCACTGTGTATCCGACGTGGCAGCGAGGCTACTCTGGCCACCCTGAAGCCTCTCGCAGCTCCACCCCCCTCCCGGCTGATTAGCTGGCTGCAGGGCGGGCACAGAAGCCAGGCCGGAGCATCCCCAACGCGGCAGCCAGGCTCCTGTGGGTAGATGGGGCGGTGGAGAAGGCGGCGCAGGAAAGCGGCAGCAGAGCTGAGCGGCAATGTGGGGGCAGCTGGGCACAATGCACAGGGGAGAAGGTGGGGCAGGGAAGCAGAGGCGGAGCGCGTGAGCGAAGCAGCGGCAAGGAGGTGGGCTGAGGCCAAGGATCCGGTGGGCGAGGCATGCCCCCCTCGAAGGGCCGCATGGCAGGGTAGGGCGAGCGGCTGCGCACCTGGCTTGTCGGCAGACAACCATGAATGGCGGCTGGCAGGCGAATGCGGGCCAGGTTGGGGGGTGGGCAGGTCAGGAGGCGGGCTGACAAGCAGAGGGCCCAATCTTCTGGTGCTGTGCGCCAGCCAATTGGGCCTTCTGCTTGTCAGTAGGGGGGCAAGGCGCCAATCGTTGCCCCCCCATCTCGGACTGAGACCTCCCACACAGCCCTTAGCCTTTTATTTATACCGCTCCCGCGGAGCAGTGTAAATATTATTACTGTTGCCTTTCATTCAATATATTCACTGACTTTGATATGTTCTTCTTGTTTTCATTCCATGTGAACTGCCCTGAGCCTTAGGGGATGGCAGTATATAAATATAATAAATAATATCTGTTCCAAGTAATATATTTCTGGTAAGGGCTTAGAGAAGGAGCTGGTCTCATGGCCTAAGTGCGACTCAGTGCTTAACACCCACTCAGGGCGGCTGTCCCACCCCTGAGTGTCTCTTCCTCCAACCAGCTTGCCTGTCTATCCAGCGGCCATCCAATTGGCTTCCATCCCCCACCCCTGACCACCCCCTTCCACTTCACTCTGAGGCTGCATGAGAGTTGCCCTTGCCAGTGAATTCCATGACAGCTGCCTGCAGCCTTTCCAGGTCCTGGGGGTAGGGGGAGACCATCCACAGAGTTCTTCCACCCCACCCCACCCCAATCTAGTGCTCATTGTATTCCTGAATGAAACAGGCTTGGCTCCTAGTGAATAAATAAGTCTTAGGAGGCAGGGTAGCCTTAGGTATAGCTTTTGTTATGATCAGGGGGAGGGGACTGCAGTAAAAATGGTGGGCATTCTCTACTGTACAAACAAAAAGTACCCTTCAAATCTAGTCCACAGAGGCCATGGCTCAAGACAAGACTTTTGCTGTTGTGAACTGCACCTTGTTTCTTTACACATGCACAAATGGTGCTTATGAAGTTTAACCATAGGTTGTTTTTGTACAGTGCTGCGCTACCTTTCCTCCTTCCCATTCAGCTGTCTTGAAACAAACTGCAAATCTAAACATTTATACATCGGAAGACAAATACCACACTGGAGGCTTTAACAATCAAATATTTCTCTGAGAGAGACAGTCTCCAGGACATACCACTATCAAACTCTTGCCCATTGCACCTAGGCCAAAGTTTGCCATTTGTTTTTGTTTTTTTAAAATCAGAGCATACCACCATTCATCAGTCCTACATGGGACCCAGCTCTACTTACTTTATATTAAGGATTCATTACTGTTTCTATACAGAATAAAGTCCATAATAAATTGTTAAATATGAATATTCTGTTGAATTTCAAAAAAAAAATGCTGCCTGCCTTTTATTTTATCTTTTATAGTTTATTTAATCATTTTAAGATCTGTTTGGTTATGTAACCCCATGGCCTATTTTATTATTCTGTTGAAATTTTAAACCCTATTTTTATATGTCTTATACATATTTTATGCCAATAAAAGGTTACTGACTGACTCATATTCTGTTGGTAAACACTAAGCTGATAAGAAAACATATTGAAGACTAGTTTCAAAGCCCCTTTATAAAAACGGGCTTTGAAAGGGGAGAAGGGGGAAGGGGAAGGGAGACGCTTGCACGCACACACCCACCCTTCCCCATCTCTCGCAGCCACCCCCCCAGAACTTGTAGCCGTGGGCACGGAGGGCAAGGCGAGGCGGAACCCGCGGGCCACTCACCGGCCTTGGTATCCTCTTCATTGTGAATGGTGTGGCCATGGGGCTGTGGCCGGGAGAAGGCCGAGGCAGGCTGTAGAGGCGGGTGATTAGGGGCGTCAGTCGGTGTCCTCTCCCCGCACATGGGGGGGAGACGGAATCGTGGAGGTAGGGGCCTGCGGGAGAAGCGGTGCGACATGGGGGGCTGGTGCAGCGATGGAGAGGGGGAACACGCATGCGCGGAAGGCCACGCATTCGTGGTCGAGGGGTGGGCCAGTGCTGCATCGGGGCCCTGGGAAGGGCAACCAGGCATGTGTGGGAGTCCACGCATGCCTGGTTCAGTATAGTGCCGTGGCGGCGTAGTGGCCATCGTGGCGTGGCAGCAGCGTGGGAAGGGGTCTTGGGACCGAGGGGGTATTTAGCGGTGGGTGGGTGCGTGCATGTGTGTGTGTGGGTGTGTGTGTGTTGTGCTGGAAGCGGTGTCGGCAGCGTGGAAAGGGGTCTTGGGGGGTAAGGGTGGTTATTGAGGGGTGAGTGGGTGCGTGCATGTGTGTGTCTGGGTGTGTGTGTGTTGTTTTCGGAGCGTCGTCGTTGTGGGAAGGGGTCTTGGGGTGAGGGGGGTTATTTAGCGGTGGGTAGGTGCACGCATGTGTGTGTGGGTGCGTGTGTGTTTTGGGAGCGTCGTCATCATGGGAAGGGGCTTGGGGGGAGGGGGTAGTTGGCGTGGGGTGGAAGTGTATGGGGGGGAGGGAAAGGAGCAGGGACGCAGCGTCGTTGATGTGGCATCTCTGCTCCTGTCCCTAGGACGAGGGGAAGGTGCCAGGAACTTTGCGGTTCCAGATTCGCCCCTCCAAGTTTTTATCACGGACAGGGCCCGCCCTAACTCCTCCCCATTAGCCCTTAGGGCTTTATTTTATCCACTCCGCAGGAACAGTTAAAGATAGCAGCAGAATTCCTTTCTTGGGATCTTTAAAACATTTCTCAGTATTCTCACTGATCAATTAAAAATCTATCTATCAGAATTTTTATGCCACCCTCCCATACAGCTCAGGAATGACAACAGTAACAGAACCCCCCAGGGAGGTTAGACTGGTTCAGGTCATGGAGGGGGTATCTGAGGGGAGACCAGCAGATGTTGTTAGGTCAGTCAGCCTCAAGCAAATGCCAGGTGGAGGTGCTCCCTTTTGCAGGCCTTGCAGAATTGTGGGAGTTTGAGCAGGGCCCTGATCTCTTCAGGGAGCTCATGGGGGCCAAGACAGAGAAGGTTCTGGCTCCTGTTGAGGTCTGATGTACTTCTTTGGGGCCAGGGATAACTAGCCGGGTGGTGGCGGAGCAAAGGACTATTATTATTATTATTATTATTATTATTATTATTATTATTATTATTATTATTATTTGGATTTATTACTCTCCACTCTCGGCAAAACCGGCTCATGGTGGGTTACAAACTCATACACTTTCATCTGCATTTTATAAGATGTTCCCAATTCATCAACAGGAGATGAAATTCGCTCCAGTCGTCTCAGTTCCTGTTTCTTCATGAGGAGCTCCTTGGTTAAGGTGACCAGATTGTCTCACTTTTGGAGGAACATCTGGGGGTACCTGGCAAATTGTACTTAAGTTGAAATTTAAAAATATATATTACAATACTATTTTTGAGTTCTATGCATTCTGTGAAACTTTTTGTTGCTCCATATAGACCAAATTTTTAATCAAGACCCCTCCCCCCGGTCAATGGTGTCCCACTTTACCAATGTTAAAATCTGGTCAACTTATCCTTGGTATACCAGAGGGCCCACTTGAAACAGGCAGAGAGGACGTCTGGGAGCTATCTCATTGATGGCAGCCAGCATTCTGTCATACCAGTCGCTGACCAGTCCATCTAGAGAAGTGCTGGTAGGCATTGGGTCCCGCAGAGTATTCAAGGAACTAATTGGATCCAAAAGTCTCTGCAGACTAGCTGAAATCTGCTCAACGCCCAACTGAGGGGGAGGTGGTAACCTTAGCCGGGTCTTCAGAGCATAGTGTTCCAACCATGGCATGGCATTAGCCATTACTGGATCCACATTCAACCTGTGCCAAAAATGAAGTCCAGGGTGTGGCCTGCTTAGTGGGTAGGGCCAACAACACATTACGAGAGCCCTAGCGTCGTCATGGCTGACACAATGTCCAACCCATTTCCAGAGGATGGCATCTCTGCAAGAACATTAACGTCCCCCAGAATTAGTAGTCTAGGGCAGTGGTCCCCAATCTTTTTATCACCAGGGACCACTCAATGCTTGACAATTTTACTGAGGCCCGGTGGGGGAGGGTAGTTTACTCCTCTACTCTCAACCACTGCCCTAACGCTCTCTGACTCTGGTCGCTATGGTAATGTTTAAACATCCCTTCAAAATAAGATACAGACACGCCACAACAATGAACAAGGAACATTTTATTTTCATGGAAATTTTAACTCATGACAATGACAATTCAATGGGAACCCTGAGCTTGTTTCTCTGCAACGAGATAGTCCCATCTGGGTTATCAAACAGCGAGTAGTGGATATAGAACGCCAACATGATCTAGCGAATACCTCTGCCTTCGTTGTTAGTGAAGGCTACAGGTATGTCACAGCTCCCTTGGCTTATTTAAAGAATCTTGAGGTGCCTAGCCACCGGAGGGCCTTCACTTTAGCTCGTTGCAATGCCCTTCCCTCAGCTGTACTTGAAGGGAGATACAAGAAAACTCCCTATGGTGAAAGGAAGTGCCCCTGTAGCTCTGGTCAGATAGAAACATTGGAACATATCCTTTTGTATTGTCAGTTTTATGATGACATACGTTCCATATTTATCACATCATGGTTACATAGAGTCCCAGGGTGCTCAGGACAATTTTATATCTCCCTGCTGCTCACAGACACAAATTGTTCCATCACATATAGTGTCGCCAGGTTTTGTGCTGCAGCCATGAAAAGGCGGTGGAAGTTGACTAAAACTTAACAGACCCTGAGAGCATTTAGAACAATTTCCTATATTTCCATTTAATTCTAATTTATATTTTAGCAGACTCATAGTCTAAGTGTTTAACATAATGCTATTTTAGGAGTAAAACTGTGTTTTAGCCATATTATTTATGTAACTGTGAAATTGTTTTGATTTTGCTGGTCTATGACCGTAATAAAGAATACTACTACTACTGAGGCCCGGTGGGGGAGGGTGGTTTACTCCTCTACTCTCAACCACTGCCCTAACGCTCTCTGACTCTGGTCGCTATGGTAATGTTTAAACATCCCTTCAAAATAAGATACAGACACGCCACAACAATGAACATAAGGAACATTTTATTTTCATGGAAATTTTAACTCATGACAATGACAATTCAATGGGAACCCTGAGCTTGTTTCTCTGCAACGAGATAGTCCCATCTGGGAGGGATGGGAGACAATGACACCCGAAGTGTGTTGTAAAGGGCCGGGGAGAGATGAAGTAAAGGGCCGGGGGGGGAGAAGGCGCTCTTCGCGGCCCACCTCCAATTAGTCGACGGACCACATGTGGTCCGCTGCCCACAGGCTTGGGATCGCTAGTCTAGGGAACTGTAATGTCCAGGCGGCAACCACCTCTAGCAGGGTGGGCAGGGCACCTGGAGGTGCATTGGGCATGCAGTACACCAGCAAGATGGCCATGCTCTCAGTTGAGTCCCACCCGAGGCCAACACATTCAATTCCCAGAACTGACAGCACAAGGAGAGCCCTGAAGGAGAACTCATCATGGATCAGGATCGCCACTTCCCCTCCCCCCTACAGTCCGTGACTGATGGTGGACGGAGAACCCGGCAGGAGTGACTGCTTCACCATCCCTGGTCCAAGTTTCTGTCACACACCCCAGGTCCTCCCCTTGCTTTGCAACATAGGCTTGAAGAGTGGAGGC
Organism: Paroedura picta; assembly: GCF_049243985.1. Classification (NCBI taxonomy): domain Eukaryota; kingdom Metazoa; phylum Chordata; class Lepidosauria; order Squamata; family Gekkonidae; genus Paroedura; species Paroedura picta. The sequence goes on from NC_135369.1 coordinate 149,663,289, forward strand.
TTTTTGTTAATTGACCTGGCATTGCACAGCATCAGTGTCGGAGGATGGTTGTTCACCTTTGCCTCCACCCTAGTAGCCCAAAAAGTTTTGTAAATTTTGAAGGGAAAATTATGTCATCTTGGCACTTAGACTGAAACTGATTTCCCCCACCTATATGTTAATAGTAAAAATATTATTTATCATGCAAGGAAAACTAAAAATTTTGCTTGACACAGGGCAAAAGTCACTGGATTAAAAAAAATCAGGTCTCTTCATTTCATCTCCACTGAATTTCAAAGGTCTCTTCAATGCATTTTGAAGCCTGGTAATGACTTTGAGCTGTGTTGTGTGCTTTTTAAAAAGAAGTTGAAGTAATAATGTTGAAACTATGTGATCTTAGAAGTTTAATCAAAAAGTTCCAAAATGACAAGTGATAATGAGGCTAGTTTTTACACATAGGGGGAAAAAAGCCATATGGATCTTTTTTTAGATAGGGCCATTTGCTCTTTAGAAAACTTGCTCTTAACTCAGGTTTGATCATGAAGAAATTGAAAAGCCAACCCAATCTGCTCCTTTATAATCAAGATGTGTTTTCTTCAATAAAGGAAAAATACCAAAATCCAAAATATTAGCCTTTGCACAACTACATTAAAGGAGCAATTTTCCTTTAGAAATGGGGTACTCAACTCTGCATATTTTAATGGAAGCACTCTAATTACACTGCCTGCAACCTAATGGTCTCAACTGTTTACCAAACACATCAGCACGTCTATTTAGTTGTGTTTATCATATATTCTGGCTAACTCAATTAATTCATAGTGGTAAACATTTATAGCTATTGAGTCATAAAAATATATATTTGGAAATAGTATGTCATTATTGAATTTAAAGGATTACAGCTCAAGGAGGTTGCCATGATAAGATCATCTTCCTCTGTGCTGTCATTTTGAAGGAAAACAAGCAATGTACATATATGTGTATGCACATGTACACCCAGACTTTTAGAGCATATCTAAAAACTAGTCTCATTCCCAAAATGAATTTGCCTGGGACTCCACTACAAGGTGCCTACAATGTTAAAAATTTTAGGGTTGATTGCTGAGTGAATGTATTTCATTCACAAACAGCATATTACTTTAAGATAAGTTTCATTTCGTAAACTGAATCCCCCAAATTGGGATGGAAGGGGAAGAAGAGAGAACATAGGACACCTGGAGGGTGACACAGAGGGTGACACAAAGTAAATACTGAGAGAGAAGAAGTAATCCAATTTACCAGTTGAAGCTAGCTGAGTAAAATACTGGCGGGGAATGTGGGGGGTGGTTTGCTACAAGTACCAGGGAGAGCTCATAACTTATTTCAGGATAGAATATTGTCTGGTTTTAAACAAAAGAGCTATGTTGCTTAATTATAGAAATCCTCCTGTAGGCCTTGGAAAAAAGATACAGTCTGAGGGATGAATGCATCCCTACACAAAACTCAAAAGAAAGTAGGTCAAAATAAGCTACTGCTTTATTCTAATGAAGTTTCCCTGTGTGAGGTTTTAGAAGCGGATTACAATTGCCAGGTTTAGTGCCAGTGTTGGTTTGACGCTCAATTCCACAAATCCATACCCACAGTAGCAGGCAACACACTTGCGATTATAGTGTGTAACCACAAAACTGGTGGCCGTTTGGTTTGGGAGATAAGAAGCTAGGGCTTAGAAGAGGAACTCAAATTCAAATGTTTTGAGGACCTCTGATTTAAACAAAACAAAATGATGGCACTTCTTTTGTTTAAAACATAGCTCAAATAATAGGGAGCAAGATATTGATCTAACCATATTGCAGATCTTGTCTATCTTGTCTACATGTTCTAATGCCAAATAATAAGAGGGGAGGTAAAAGCACCCCAAAAGAACAAAGAGAAGCACAGACATTCCAGATCAAAATTTAAAATGTCTAATAACACTTTGCAACACTATGCTGTGAGACTGCCTGCAACAAACTGGTTGGAGTAGCTTGTGAGAATGCCTCCCTCATCCAGCCAAATGATGAGGGGAGGCTACGCTTCTTCTCCAAATACCCTGTCCCCCACCAGATCACTGATCTAAGCAGAACACTCACAGATTAACATTACTTTCTATTTAAATTCTTCTATGATGCCCTTTACATACAAGGCAGAAAACTATATGTGTTTCCTTCCTATAGTTCTGTTGGCAAAACAAAACTACACGTATCGCTTTATGTTAATGAAATGGTGACATTATCCCATATGCAAATTGGGATGTGTTGATTAGTAGCTGCATTGGGCAAATATTATTACAAGAGTGCTAATTATGAGAAAACTCAAGTCTTGTACACAAAGCATCTTAATTAACTTAAGATTAAACAGGTACATCATCTTGCTATTTAGGGGTCATGTTTACCAGCATGTGGAGTAAGTATTTTGAATCAGCCATGCTAAACTAATCATCAGTTTTAGGTCTATTAAGATTTTGGAGATCCTATGGAAAGGTTTGCCTGTTATGGAAATCTTAGCATCAAAATTAGATTCTTATTGTCTGAAAAACACACACCTGTAACCTTTGTTCATTGTCTTCTATGCAGACATATGATGTTTTCTCTCAATGGAGGCCCAGGCTTGGTGTTTTTCCATCTACATCAGGCACAGCTACTAACACTCTACCTGTCCACACATCGTGTGATCCATGCAATGGACACCTCCAGGACTGATTTCTGTAACTCGCTCTATGCGGGCTTTCCCTTGTCCTTTACCCAGAAATTGGAACTGGTGCAGAATGCAGCCACTATGATCCTCACTGGGAGCAAAAATAATGAACTAGGAGGGGTGGGTCCCAATGAAGAAACAAATATAGAAAAATACAGATGCACTGGGAAACCAATATGGCAATAAAATATCCAAATATCTCTTTTCAGTAATTTTTTATTCTTATTATTTCACACAAGTCCCGACGCATTTCACCTTACAGTTTTTTCAAGGGACAATGGTTTTTATATTTAAGGACCAACTTCAGCTTATTAAGGAATCTCTTGACAGAGTATAAGGTCATGCTAACAATAGCTAAACTTAGCTTGTGGCGCTTCTGATCTTGCAAAGTACAGGAGCTCAGAAAACCAAATTAGGTGTGGTCACAAAGGGCTATCAGAATAAAATCCAAGCTCTCTTTTATCAGCTTCCCAATAACCCTACTAACAAGGGGTAAGGCACAGAACAGAGTCCCCAACCAAGGGACTTGGAAAGCATTTCCCAAGGGTGGATTACTGCCTAGTAGGGAATAAAACTGTGGCACCTTCCTCATCTTGTATGTGGCAAAGAGGTCCCCTTTCCTGAGGATATCTGGGTTGAATCAACCACTCATGGTTGGTAAGCTAGACCCTGCTTGAGCTGTTAGACATGGTATTCAGGATTCCACTATATGAACTCCTGGAGAACATTTTGTTTATTGAGGTAATGCCTGGTAGCTATATTGTTCATTTGAACAAGTACCCTCTTGTCTTAGAGCAGTGGTCCCCAACCTTTTTATCACTGGGGACCACTCAACGCTTGACAATTTTACTGAGGCCCACTGCCCTAACGCGCTCTGACTTTGGTCGCTATGGTAATGTTTAAACATCCCTTCAAAATAATATACAGACACGCCACAACAATGAACATAGGGAACATTTTATTTTTATGGAAATTTTAACTCATGACAATGACAAATCAATGGGAACCCTGAGCTTGTTTCTCTGCAACAAGATAGTCCCATGTGTGCCTGCCAGATCATGGATGAAGTAAAGGGCTGAGGGGGGGAGGCATCCTTCGCGGCCCACCTCCAGTTAGTCGACGGACCACATGTGGTCCACGGCCCACAGGTTGAGGATCATATCTTAGAGGATATCTGCAAGGGAGGTATGGGAGAATCTGACTGTGTGTGTAGGTTGATCATGTTAACGCGAAGGCCTCTATTGCATATCGATCACCTACCCTGTACTGAGAACATTTCACAATGAGTACACCAGCCTGTTAAGGAAGCATCAGTAGTGAAGGTGATCTATGTGACCCAAAACTCAAATTAGACTCCTGTGAACAGATTGGCATCCTCTGTCTGTCAGCTAAGATATATCCAAATTGATCTAGGAATACAGAAATAGTTTCCAGGGGGATGCTTTACAGGATTATACTTCCTAATGAACCACAGCTGGAGATTATGCATATGTAGTCTTAAGCCAGGGGAATGACAGATCCTAGGAGCGGTAGCAAGGCCAAACTGGAGGGCTGAGTACGGAGAAAATTATGTGCATTGCCTGAAGTAAAGTTACTTTCTGTGTGAGAGGTGAATAGCTGTGTGAAAATAAGAGGGTTTTTATGGTCTAAAATGGCAAACCAGGAGTTGGAAGTAGGAAAATCAATTACAAATGAAAGAGAAACCACTCTGAATTTAGAAATCTTTAATTTTCTCAAATCAAAGATTGGCCTACAGTCTCCATCTTTTTATCAAAAAGAACCTGCAGTGAAACCCCCTTGGCTGCAAGTCCATGGGAACTTTCTCAAGTGCACCTTTTTGTATGAGCTCATTAAGTTGAAGTCAGAGCTCAGGAGGTGGGCCATCCATTGCCACTGATGCGAACAGACATGGGGGAAGTGGGATAAAGATACCTGAGGACATCTGAATGGATACTAGGAATTTTAATTGCTGACTGCTTCCTGTGGGGATGTTACTGGCTTGCAGACCTACATATCAGAGCACTCTTTCTGCTTTGTAAGGAGGTTGGCTGATAATGATGCTGAGAATACTATAGGGGGCCTGCTGTTGCTGGTACCTTTGGCCCTTATAAAAGAGTATTGCTTCTCCTGATGCCTTGGAGAAAAGCACTGCTGGTGGAGTGAAGGTAAAGGAAAAACCTGAGGGATTTTGCAGTTTCATTATTCTTTTTTATTGTAGATAGAAATGCATCTGTATGAGTAAGATCAGGCTAGATCTCTCGAAGGGGAGGTCCTCAACCCTACAGTGCATCTCTAAGGGGAAAAGAGTTGTACAGAGCCAGAAATGTCATCTCAGGACAAAGGCTGAGGCTGTGGACCTTGCTGCTATGTCGACCACTTGTCTGCCTGCATTTATCTCCAGTTCTCAACCCTGCAAGAAGTAGCTGGAGTAGACGCTGGGTTTTTTTCAGATTGATACTGTCAGAATAGCAAGTACCTTTAAAACAGGAAAAACCACAATACTAGGTGAGTTAAGAAAGAGGCAACTCAAACACATATCCTTTGTCCTATTATCAGACATGGAAATGTCAATATACAGTATCTTAAGCCATCCTGAGCATTTCCTCACTATAAAGTATCAAATCTTCATTTGGGGGAACAGGAGACAGATCCCCAACCCTGTCATCTGGATGGTTCCAATGCGCTCTCTGAGCTATAATGAGACGACACCATTCATCTTCAAGGTTCACATCAAGACAATCGTATTTTGCTCTTTTCTGTATCTAGCTTATTAAGAGATATTTCCTCCATATCTTGGAGACTTTATCCAGCCGTCTAATTGGGTGGCAATTGCTGGGACCCAATTATCCCCAGTTTTAAATACAGGGACCACAATGCTGCATCTCCACCCTATGGGGAGGATCCTGTTGTGTTGATCCGGGTGAACAGCTTGGCTAAAATTGGAGCCCACCAGTCAAAGACATATTTGACTAGTTCTGGGAGGACTCCCGGCCACCAGCAACTGGCAACTGGTTTCCAGATCACTGGGCCAGTGTCAAGAACATGCTGTGCACATGGGCAACTCATTATGGTGGTATGAGCCATGGCACCCTCAGATGTGAGTTGCTGTGGAGTCCTAGTCTGTGATGGCCAAGGGCAGCCCTATTCAACCTTTTTACCATTAAGAAACTCTGAAACATTCTTCAGGCTTCAAGAAACCACAGAAGTGGCATGATTGTGCTGAATATGGTAGGAAAGCACAGCTGTGTACATGCCTACCCGGGGCCCCTTCCCTTACCATCCCCTCCAGGCCCATCATTGACCATTGGGGGGAGGGGGGATAGGTCAACATGATCATATATGGTCATATCACCTGATAAATGTTTAACAAATGTTAAAAATATATTAAAATTAATTAACTCTCACCCATTCAGGGCCGTCAAGAAACCCCAGGTTTCACAAAATCCTGGCTGAGAAAGCCTGGCCTAAGGAAATGTATTGAAGCCATGCTGGAAGGCTCCTCCATCATGCTTGTATATGCTTCAAGCCCTACATCATGCCCATGACAGCTGCTCCTCCCTCCTCTACAAATGATTGCCAGTGTTGAACTATGAGGTGTGTTAATCGCATTGACTGTAAATCCCCTCTCAACTTAACTGAGATCTGCTGGCCTAGACAGAGTAAGCTGCAAGGTAAAAGAAACTCTGTAGAGATCTATAGCATTCTAAGCTAAGGATTCTGTCCTAAATTTTAATATCTGATAGGCATGTATAGAGAGAGGGAAAGAGGAACTGAGTTTTATCTATTTCTTTCGTATCCTTTGCTCAATCTGGTACTGTAGTAAAAGAAAGCTTTTGAAGATTTTCTTTTAAATAAACACTTCATCACTTTTGATGCTAGTAGTGGTTCTCTGTATCACATAGATGTCTACTGTCTTAGACACACTATTTAAAAAGGCGTGCCAGGGGTGAAGGAAGGCAGTTGGCAAGTGGCTATTCCTCCAGGGTCAAATAAGGCAGTAAACTGTCCCTGTGGAAACCAGATGCTGAGCAATGGGAGACACAGAGGCAAGGTCCTCTGTGCAAGGGAACTTGCAAGGGAAGTTGGGAGTCTAGACCCTCCCGGCAAGCAATTCCTTACAAAGGTCAGGTGGCGACAATAATTACTCAAGAGAGAAGGAAAAGCCTCTCCGGGTGTTGGGAAAACCTTGCAGAGCAGGGTGGAACAGGACCTGCGGGCCAGAGTGGGTCCAAAAACCTATAAGTGATGAAGAATACAAGGACAGCACCAGACTGCTTATATATTCAATTTGAGCAGATGCATTCTTTTTCCACAAGGGGGAGAAGTCAACCTATTCAAACTATAAGTGAAACTGTAAAATGAATTGCTCAAGTATACAAAATTCAACTATTGCCAGCAGTAAAGTTTGAACACAAAAGAAAAGTCTGTGTATTGTCATTCAAAGGCAACTTGGAATTATATTGACATTTAACTTGTAAGAAGTCTGGTGAAGTTTTCTCCCATTGTGGAATTATTACTTTAGGACCACAATTTCAATAAAAATATGTTACAATCTAATATTGCACAGCCTCGCAACAATTATACGTAATGTTTTAACACATATGGAATGTCAACTGGTACATGAAATTAAACTGACCTCAGGTCATACTTATCCTTATCCATGGTTCCTCTTAATATTTCTGAAACAGCCCGGGGGTGGAGAGTGTCCAGGGTGTCTGAGATGGAATAGGGCCAATCAGGGTGTGGCCCGCCCCATACACCTCCCATCCTCCTGCAACTGCTGCTTGCCCCTCACCTCAAACGCGCCTGGCTGGCTGACACTGGAGTCTCTCTCTCTGCCACTCTGCCAGTGCCAAAACCCCTCCCTCAACACTGCTGCTCACCCACCGCTGGCAGCGGACGTGATCCTGAGCCTGCATCGGCCACTACGAGAGGTGCTCAGACGGAGGGAGCCTTTTGTGGGCCTGAGGGAAGTGGTCGCGCTGCCAGCGGGCCAGGGGAAGGGGGCACATTCCCTTTGGCCAACATCAAGACCCAAAACACTCACACGCACCCAAAGGCAAGCATTGCAGTTTCACCCAGAGAGAAGGAGTCACCCAACAGGCTGGCACCACCAGCCCTCTCACAGACGCCTTTTCCAAGCCGGGACGCTCCCAGCTCACCTGTGCACGCAGGCCGCACTGGCCCTTCACTGCCCGACTTTGTGACACCGGAGCCAGAGGAGCCACCGCCGTCCTCCCCCTCATGCCCCTTCCGAGACCTCGCAGACAGTGAGGCTGCAGCCGGGTGCTCCTTCTCGGAACGGCAGCTTCACTTTCCTTCTGGGGACGGCATGGGGGGGGGTGGTGGCGCGGGCCCTTATTTCCTCACCTTACTCCCCTTCCTTCGCCCCTCTTTACCTTGCAGTGGCCATGGAGCCGGCGGGAGGGGGGGTCCCTTACACTTTGCAGCCCAGATGGAAGCCTGGATGTATGCAGTCCTTGAAGTTTTACTTAGCATTGCTACAGTTGTTCTGGAAACACTGATTAAAGAAGTATATTAAAGGGAACTGAAAACATGAACTCACATTGTGTGTCAGTTCAAAGTATTTCTGACAAGCCAGCTGATAATGCATACCCTTCACCAGGTCCAAAATCTAGAAAAGAGAAAAGGAAGCATTTAATTTAAACTATTTGTAACAACAAAAATACTCCTTTCCAAGTTGTAATACAGCTGTCAGGTACAAGAATGTATATACCATAACATTCCTAAAAATGTTAGGATAAATGATCTAGAGCAAAACAACAAAAGGGAGTGCAGATGAGGTTCTTCCTTTTATCCTCTGTGTGATGGATTTATATTCCCAAAAGATACTCAAGTATTGAATATAGTATAAGAGGCCCCAGCTGGAAAGAAGAGTCAGCAGACTCCCCTGCACTAGAACCTGACAAAGTTTCACTCTGCTTAGAAAAAGACCCCGACACAGAAGCTTCTTGCTTTACAGACAGACAATTAGAAGCACTGTTTTACAACAGTTGGTGGTAGAAAGTGCTGTAAAGTCACAGCCAGTAAGGAACCTCTAGAGCAGGGGTAGTCAAACTGCGGCCCTCCAGATGTCTATGGACTACAATTCCCAGGAGCCCCTGCCAGCAAATGCTGGCAGGGGCTCCTGGGAATTGTAGTCCATGGACATCTGGAGGGCCGCAGTTTGATTACCCCTGTTCTAGAGGTTGTTTGCCACTGCCTGTCTCTATGTAGAGACCTGGAGTTTCCTTATTGGTCTATCCAATTCTAACAAGGGCTGACACTACTTAGCTTCCAAGATCTGATGAGATTGGCCTAGAGTTTTACAGCAATAATCAGCATAAAATCTCATCTGTGACTTCAAATTTAAATCCAGGACCTGTACAATGAAAAAATGACTTAATAAAGTATAATGTCACTATTTGTTTTAAACATACAAATTGTGCTACCATGTAAAAACACTTAGAGTAAATTGGGAGTGTTTCAAAAAGCAACTAATAGTACAAGCTATATTTTTAAAAAATTGTTTCTACTAGTGCTCCTCAGAATGAGAAAGGGGACCTCCTGTTTTAACTACTATTAGAAGCATGTTCTTATCTCTGGTAAATACAGTTTGCTTTCCAATTCTACCTCATGTAATCTCTTCTGTCCTGAATAAACATTCTTATCAGCAAAATGCAATGCCATTTGAAAATTCAAGTTGTATGTCATTTTCACTCCACCATTATATAATTAAATTGTATATTCTCTGCTTATCAAACACACAAAATTGCTGGAACTAAGAGATAACCTCGGTGGAGAGAAAATTCTTGAGCAATGCAAATTTCCAGACACTTTTCCAAAAGCTGACCTTTCTGTGTCAAGTGCAGCAATAAACTCAGCACAAATCTCTACTGTCCTCATTATTGAAGGCTGCCTTATAGTTACTGACAGATGTTTGTTGAATATATTTGCTGAATATATCAAAACACAATGCTGCCAAGGAAGCCTTTACTGGTTCTCTTTTGGTGTTACAAGTGCCACTGATTAAACGTCAGCCTTTCCTGTCACTTTTTGTTCAACAGCATGTGAAGAGCATGGCAGCTAACCAATGGAGTCGAGAATTTGTCAATTTCCTTTGAATTTTTTAAACATTTTTCAGATTTTTGCTTTAACTCAGGTTAAGGTTGCTAGTACAGATTTAAACAAAGCCAAAAGAACTTACAAGACTTCAGATGTTATAAGGATTGGTGCCTTGTTTCGAATAACTTGTTCAAAGCTTAATGCCCTAATGTAAAAAAGAAAGCTAGCATAATAACAGCATTAAGCCTCAATCTCGAGAGGCCAGTGATGTGGGAAAGAAAATTTGGTGGTGCTGTATATTTTCCACAAAATACTTTTCTGTTCGTGTATATTTGTCAGGGCAGTTGTGCTACAAATCATGATGTCAGATGGGCTAAACATGGGATGTGAAATCTGAGGAAACCTCAGTATTTATACATGATCCAGACATGAGCAAGGTCTATTTGCCTTCTTTTGTTGGCGGTTTAATTTTTACTAACAGAATTTACATATGGAGATACTTGTTTGGGTTTAAATATACAAGGGTATCAAGACTCTGCAGGGATGGAGGATTAAGATGATCCACCCACATATCCTGGTAAGATCCAATAAGGTGTCAGACTGATCGATTGATTAATTACATTTATATACCATCCTCTCCTGAGGCTCAGGGCAGTTCACATGAAACACAGCGGAACTGGTAACAATACAGAGAAATCAATGGCTATAAATAACCATAATAACAGTAAATAGTAAATAACAATAGAACAATAGTACAGAATAGAACAATGGTGAGAACAGTAATTTATAATGGCAGCATACTGGTGGACCCATGGTTGGTAGGATAAGATGTTGAGTTTCATGTGACGGAGGCTCAGGGGCCCAGTGGAAAGTGTTGGTTCTGGTCGACCTCAACCAAATGCCTGGCAGAATTGTCCTGGTTCCATTGGGGCCCTGATCCCCTTTGGGAGCTAATTTCACCACATGGGAGCCAGGATAGAGAAAGCTCTGGCCCTGCTTGAGGTCATGCGAGCTTCCTTGGGGCCAGGGACCACCAACCAATTGGAGGTAGCACAGGGTAAAGCTCTTTTGAGTGCATGCAGAGCGGCAGTCCCTCGTGTAAATGGGCTCAGACTGTGTATGGCCTTAAAGGTGTTTACCAGAACCTTAACTCTGATCTGGAATGCGAATGGTAGCCAGTGCACTTGTTGAAAAATGGGTCGAATGTGAGACCTCCATGGTGCTGCTGTAAGGATCCTGTCTGCTGCATTGTGGGCCAGCTGTAGTTTCCAGATCAAAGTTAAGGGCAGGCCTGTGTAGAACGAGTTGCAGAAGCCCAGTCTAGAGGTGACTGTCACATGGATCACTGTAGCTAGGTGTTCTTGGGCCAAGTAGGGTGCTAGTAGTTCAGCTTGGCGAAGATGACAGAATGCCAGCCGTGCTACTCTCATGACCTGAGCCTCCATTGAAAGGGAGGCATCAAGGATCATACGCAGATTCCTGGTGGAGTCAGTCACTGATAGCTGCACTCGGTCCAGGTTGAGTAGGTGCACTTCCTCACTTGGACCCCTCCTGACTAGCCATAGGACCTCCATCTTTGGCATTGGGGTATGGTCTGGTATACTGCTGATATGGTCACCACTCCTCTCGATGCCCTAATTCAGAGTTTTCAACCACGAAACCCTGGAGTTTTTTGACAGCCCTGGAAAGCTTTTCCAAATGGGTGGGAGTTAATTAATTTTTAGTATATTTTAAATGGGTTAAACATTTATTGGGTGACTGACCATATATGGTCATGTCAACATGCCCCCCCTCCCAAAATGGCCAATGATGGGCCTGAATGGGATGAGTAGGAGAGGGGCCCTGGGTGAGCATGTACTCAGCTTTGCTCCCCAATCCTGTTCTGCACGATCAAGCCACTTCTGGGGTTTCTCAAAGCCAGAAGAATGTTTCAGGAGGTTCTCAATGGTAAAAAGGTTGAGAAAGGCTGCCCTAATTGATCTCTGGAATAGGGAAATGACCTGGGCAACAGACATAATTGCATCTAGACAACCTCTCTCCAGTTGAAGAGCCTGGGCAGCCCCTTGGTTTAATGAGGGGCTGTGAGCAATTAAAAGAAAGCAGAGGCAACTACACTGATGGCGGAGAAAGATATATCTGACAAGGCATGGGCTAAGCTCATTTAAAAGCCTCGTTGTTGTTCAGTGCGAATTCGTGTCTCTTTGTTTTGAGACTTTCAGGGAGAAATTTTCTCTATTTCTATTTAGAGTCCTGGAATTAGCAGGTGCATTTCCCTCTATGTTGTTGTTAGGTGCAAAGTCGTGTCTGACCCATCGCAACCTCATGGTAGCTTCTAGATTTGGGAAGGCAAAGTTATAAGATAACTTTTTTAGACATTGTAATTCATTTCATTCGCTAGCAGACCTTACAGCTAGACAGCTTTTGGCATATGATTTGTTGTTGCTTTTTGGCATATGATTTGTTGTTGTTGTTGTTGTTGTTGTTGTTAGGTGCAAAGTCATGTCCGACCCATCGTGACCCCGTGGACAATGATCTTCCAGACCTTCCTGTCCTCTACCGTTCCCCGGAGACCATTTAAGTTTGCACCAACTGCTTCAGTGACTCCATCCAGCCACCTCATTCTCTGTCGTCCCCTTCTTCTTTTGCCCTCAATCGCTCCCAGCATTAGGCTCTTCTCCAGGGAGTCCTTCCTTCTCATGAGGTGGCCAAAGTATTTGAGTTTCATCTTCAGGATCTGGCCTTCTAAGGAGCAGTCAGGGATTATCTTCTCGAGGACTGACTGGTTTGTTCACCTTGCAGTCCAAGGGACTCGCAAGAGTCTTCTCCAGCATCAGAGTTCAAAAGCCTCAGTTCTTTGACGCTCGGCCTTCCTTATGGTCCAACTTTCGCAGCCATACATTGCAACTGGGAATACCATAGCCTTGACTAAACGCACTTTCATTGGCAGGGTGATGTCTCTGCTTTTTAGGATGCTGTCTAGATTTGCCATAGCTTTCCTCCCCAGGAGCAAGCGTCTTTTAATTTCTTTGCTGCAGTCCCCATCTGCAGTGATCTTGGAGCCCAGGAAAATAAAATCTGTCACTACTTCCATTTCTTCCCCATCTATTTGCCAGAAATTGAAAGAGCCGGATGCCATGATCTTCGTTTTCTCGATGTTGAGTTTCAAGCCAACTTTTGCACTCTCCTCCTTCACCCGCATCAACAGGCTCTTTAGTTCCTCTTCACTTTCTGCCATTAGAGTAGTATAGAGCAGTTTCAATCTAGTTTCAGGTTAGTTATGGTACTGAAACAGCCATGGTTACTCTGGATAATGTACACTAGGAGACAGATGGATGAGCTCTACACTTTTAATTCTCTTGGAATTCTTGGCAGCTTTTGATAAAATAATTAAAAGCACTAAACGATACTAGGAGGGCTAGTAAACATGACACAAAAGGTAATCAAGGAACAACTGCCTGGGTGTATTTTGAGACATTTCCCTAGCTCCAGGTTATTTTTTCATCACTGAGCTTATTTGCGTAGAACTTTACAAACACCTTCATTTACCTCCTTGCACAGAAGAAGCAACTTCTCTCTAATTTTGTTTTATTTTGAACATTCAGCATCAACAATGTACAGCCATCCCGTTTTTATATCCTAAAGAAACTACCCAAATGTTTACAAAATAGCTCAGTTTTTGTCTGCAAAGATGCTACACAGATATATGACTATGCCTTCATAGTCATAAGATCTATAGCCCATATATCTATACATATGAAGAAATGCAGACAAAACTGGCAATGTTCATGGGAAATGGTGGTGTATCTACCCAGCTACAAAACAACTGAGTGCTAGCAGAGATTTGTGAAGCCTTCCTAGAAGAAAAAAAAATGTTTTTAAGAACAGGCCTAAAACTTACAGCACATTGCAAAGCGATTTCCTATATTGAGGTCTGTTTATGGCAGTCCAGTGTAATAAAGCATTTCAAAGCAAACATGTACATGAAATTAATGGGTTATTAGAACTGTATATTATATAAGACTATTACTAATGCATATCACGGTACCCATTCTCTGCAAAACATAATTTTTCAATGTCAAATAAGATTAAAAAATCCCAAGAAAAATGTTGTCATTAACTCCCACTTTCATTAAAACCCTGAAGTTATAATGAGCAGCAATAAACCAGAGCCCCTCATTGTCCTTGATGAAATACAAAAAGAGCATTATATTCCAAGGAAACAAAACTATCAATCCATTTGTCATTATTGTGAAGAGAAAACTTCATGGGAGAAAAGTTTCAAAGCAAATATGAATAGCTGATTTACAGGATATTTTGCATGCATTGTGACACACTGTACATAATCATCACTCACAAAGTCAACCAAAAGAAAATGCCTGATGCCACATTACTGAAGTATCAGAGGAAAATGTTCTCTACCTGACTGACCCCAGTGGAAGGAATTTTATACGCCTGCAGCTTCTGCTTCAACAGCTCGGGATCACTGTGGCGGAATGGGCATCCTAACAAGCAAAGTGCACAAAACAAGGCTATTTACTCAGAAGTTAGTACAATAACACACTTGAGAGACTGGCTAAGCAGTTCCTAATTGTCTAACAGCTTATTAATACAAAAGTTAATTGCCCATGTGTTAAACTGCTTTACTGTTCTTCTAAATGACTACTTCACACTATGGTACTGTGAGACTATAGGCTCAAGAATTATACCAAACATTACAACGAGCAGACCAAAATTCTCATTAATCTGACAAAATTCAATTAAATGCCTTACTACCAACTATAAAAATACACAAAGATCTGTAACGTACTATACAAAAAGACTATAATTGGGCAATATTGCACCAATGGCAGATAAAAGGAAGATAAAAGTAAAATGTTAAATGTGGAAGTGAACGATGAGAGCATCAGATTAAAACCTGGGAAACCCTTAATTTTAATCTCCACACCACCATGGAAGTTCACTGGGTGAACCTAGACCAGGCACCTACTCTCAGCCTAACTTACCTCACAGTGTTGTTGTGAAAATAAAATGGAGGCAAGAATGATGTTGTAAGTCACCTTGAGTGCCCATTGTGAAGAAAAGCAAGGCATAAATAAGTAATCTGACTTTACAGGATCCCAGGTGGGAGAAGATAAATGCTGTACACAACTGTATACAAAATATTTATTTTGGCTATCTGAAAATACTTCACTGCAACTCCATTGGCTTAAAATCAAAGTGTCACAGATTAGCTGGTATATGATCAACAGTTTGTCAGCAGAAACCAATTGTGTGAACTATGTTATTTCAAATAGATGTAAAATATAAAAAATACTATTGAAAATTTAGATCCACAGCTCTTACAACACATTTGGTACTTGTAAAAGTCTCCCACGCAGTTGGCTAGAGACATGTAGGCTGCACACTACAGCATGAGTGACACTGGAGAACATAAAAGGTAATGAGAATGAGGCAAGGGAACTGGTATTTATTTTCTTTTACCCCTTCAAAGCATATCCTCTTGTTTTCAATACAAGTAACAAGGGGATTTTCAGGCAGCCAATATATCCCTTTATTAGCTTTATCAGCTGGGAGGGACTGGAAATGAGAGTAAACACAACACCTGAACTAACTGATGGCCTGCTTTGAAGCAGCTATTCCATGGGCTCCTGTTGGGCAAAACTGGGCTGCACAGGCTAACAAAGTTGACCCACTTTAGCAAACTGAAGGTCGTATTTTTTTCAGAGACCTGCAAAGTCATTTGTGCAGAGAGAAAAGTATTTTGCTTATCATAACCTGAGAGCAAGTATGTGGTAGTGGTTAGACTGCTGGACTAGGACTGGGGCGAACCCACTGTGCAATGGAGCTCACTGGGTTGACTCTGGCCCTGCCATTCTCCCTCATCCTAGCTTACCTCACAATGTTATTATGAAGATAAAACTGAAAGAGAAGAACTCACATTGGGACCTTGCTAGGATTGAAAATGGGGTGTTTTAAGTGCCATCAAGTCATTTTCCCTTTCTCCCTCTTCCTCCCCTTTTATTTCCATATTACACTCTCTTCCCCCCTCTGAGGGGACCCTCTAACAAATAACCAACCTAACAACGGGTATTATTTTATGGAAGTTTTATTAATGTTTCAGTTTTATTTTAATTTTATATTTTTATTTATTTTATTATATTTGCATTCTGCCCTTCCTTGCAGCTCAGGGCAATAACATCTTGGTTTGAATGCATACCATTTTTAACAGTAAGAACTTGTATAAACTTTCATCATGCAGTATAGTACAGAACAACTTGGTTTTGCTGCTTCAATTTAACATTCAACAATGGGACTCAGTTTTACTGCACTGTGGATTCAGTTTTTCTTCAGTGGGTGCAGTTGGAGGTGGGAGAGTCAGAGAGTAGCGCTCTCTGTAGGGCATAGATAGAAAGGTGGTTTCTGAGGAAGTCAGGGCCCAGACTACATATGACCCTGACAGTGATTACCAGAACTTTAAACTTGATTCAGTAGTCAACTGGTAGCCAGTGCAGCTGTTTGGAGTGCAGGCCAGATGTGGGCCCTCCAAGGTGTTCCTGTAAGAACCTTGGCTGCTGCATTCTGTTCTAGTTGGAGTAAGGGGCCATGTACAGCGAGTTGCGGAAATCCAGCCTAGAAGTGATCGTCACCTGGATCATTGTGGCTAGGTGTTCTGGGGCCAGATAGAGTGCTAGTAACAATCCTGACGTAGGTGAAAGAACACTAAGCAAACTACTGTTATGATCTGTTCCTCCATGGAGAGGGAGTTGTCAAAGCTGACACCCAGGTTCCTGGCTGAGTGTACAACTGAAAGTTGCACTCCAGTAGGACAATCACGTTTCCTCACCTGGACCTTTCCTACCAAATCACAGGACTTACATCTTTGAAGACTTTAGCTTCGGACAATTTTGAGCCAGCCTGTCACCGTGAACCGCCCAAAACCCATTCGCAGGGAACGATGGCAGAACATTCCAATAAATAAATACATAAATAATGGCGACCCTATGAATTAATGACCACCAAAATATCCTCTCATTAATATCCTTGCTCAGATCTCACAAACTGAGGGCAGTGATTTCCTTAATTCAGTCAATCCATTTCATGTTGTTTTCCTACTGCTTTCAAATTTCTTAGCATCTTCCTAACATCTAAATAAATAAACCTGTGCAACTCCAATATTGAAGAATTATTTTGAAAACAGATTCCAAACTAGATTTTCAGCTTGGGGGGAAATCCTGATTTCCTACAGTTTGTTTTTAAACAAATCATTGTGCTGTTACCACCCCAGAATTCTTATTCTAGAGCATGGCACAAGCGTTAACATATTTAATAAGAGTCCAGAATGCTTATCCATATAAAAATATTCAGATGCTTTATTACTATTTGAGAGTTTTCAGGCAAGCGCATTAACGAACTTTACTGTTTGTCTTGAGTCACTGCTGGGGGAAAAATAGAAAATCTTCAAGAAGAAAAGAAGAGAAACAGTAAAAAGCTCAGTGAAGCATATATTGAAGCGCTGTTGAATGAATCTCTCTTGCTTGACCTAGTTCTGTAATAAGACAAATCACCAAAAGAGTAACAGCACACCAGTTTGACAGTGATGACTGGCATAAGCTGCAAAACTAACTTCTGCCAGTAATGTGGGCAGCCAATCAGCTGGTTTCCAAATCTGCTGGGTTCCAAAGCATTGTGAACATGTCAGGTGTAAGCACTCACCATGATAATCTCCTTGGCCTGGTGGATTGGACAGGATAATTTTCATGCAGCTGAATGGAGTATAATCAGTTCGCTTTCCTTCTTTTCCATAGCTATGCCGGATGTTGTAAGCATATCCTTTGTCAAACTGAACAACCATAGTTTTAAAAAAGAGAGAAAGAGTTTGCCTTTTAATTGTAACTGAGACCTGCACTTTCACTACTATGATATATAAACTACTGGGACTTCATTCAAAAGGTTGTATTTGAGAAAGTCCTCCTCTTAGAGCAAATTTAGCAGTGAAAATTAAAATATATTTTAGCAGCAAATATTCCTCTATTCTTACAGTGGAATCCTAAGCAGACATATTCTTCTATGGAAGTCCCACGGTTTAGAACAATATAACTCTGAGCAGGATTGCACCATTAGTTAGCTACCACCAGATTTTTAAATGCAGAGTAAAGGAATAATCTCATATTATAGGGAAAGGGGAAAGGCAAAGGCACCCCAAAAGCAGGCCCAGAAATTGCAACTCCCCAAATATTTGGTGGAACCTTGTAGGTCTGTTCTGCAATCAGGAGCATTTTCATTTGGCACAACTGGTGCAAAAGATTCTATATCACCACTAGCTGGGTGGATCTGCAGGTTTCAACCCATTATATTTATGTCCTACATCAGTGGTCCCCAACCTGCGGGCCGCGGCCCGGTGCCGCGCCGCGAAGGCCATGGCGGCGGGCCGCGGCTCCCTCTCCCCGCCCCCCCCGCAGTAAAAAACTTCCCAGGCCGCAAGCTTGCGGCCCGGGAAGCTTCTTACTGCAGGAGGGCGGGGAGAGGGAATCAGGGGCAGCCGCGGCCATGTGGGCGCGGCCCAATGCGCGGGCGCAGCCCACGGGCGTGGCCCGTTGCATGGGTGCGGCCGATGCGTGGGCGTGGCCCGCGCGGGCCGCGGGCCGCGCCCCGATGCCCTGCCGGTCCCCAACCTCAGAAAGGTTGGGGACCACTGCCCTACATCATGCCCCTCCAGTACATTCTCCATGGAAAATCATGTTTCCCTTCTATAGTTCCTTCTGATTTTCATAAGATACCAGGACCACCCGCTTTTAACTCATTTATGGTGAATTATAACCTACTTTTCATCCATTATCTTATTGCCCTTTTTGAGACCAGAACTCTCAGATACTATGCATGGTCTGGAAAACGAGCAACAAGTCACAGAAAAGTGAAGAGCAACAACTATGTCTCACTGTCCCATCAGGGATAAGCCAGCACTTTCTGTATAAGTCACTCTAGAGTATTTGACATGATACTGCAAGACAGTGGATATTTCATACCTGTAAGTACATAAAAATACACAAAGCAAATGTACCATCAGATGAACATCAAACAAACCCCCACCCTGAGGTGAACAGCTGAAGATCGAGGAGAATTGGGGACTATGCCGCTGTCTTGTGTTTAAATCTTTTAGGGGGTTGATTGGTTTTTTTGCGGGGGGTAATGTTTATATGTAAGCCGCCACGAGTCCCATCTTGGAAAGTGGATAGAAATCAAAAGAATAAATATAGTTGCCAAGCAGTCATACAATTTGAAGACTGTCCAACCATCACACACTATGTGATGAGAAGAAAGCAAAGGAGATGCTTCATACATAATAGCCATCTACTTATGACCACATGAACAGTTATGAACAACTGCATAAGAAAGCCACATATGGTAGTTAAAGGGTAAAGGGTCACAAAGGCTGATGGTAGGAGTTTTTTGACAATGTGATGCTAGCTTGGTGTAGTGGTTAGGAGCACAGACTTCTAATACGGCAAACTGGGTTTGATTGCCTGGCCATGCATGCGCGCATATGCATGCGCGGTCCTGCTTTCCTCCCCCACAGCCCGGTGGTTGGGGACCACCGCTTTATGTAATTGACAAACTGATCCTTCCTAGAAATATCGGGGACTGATCCTGGGATCTTCTGCATGCTCTACCACTGAGCTACAGCCATTCAAGACTGAGGACTGAGCATTGACAGGGATATTAGTTTGTGATCAAGATTTACATTATTGTAATATCACTAGTGGCACTAAAATCTATATATATGAACTTTTTAAAAAGCAACCCTTAGAGACTGACTTTTTAAAAATGTTCACTTTATCATTCACAACTTCAAAAGTACCAAGATTAATTTATCACAGATAAGTTCATCATTTCAAAAAGCCCTAATATATAGTAGGGGGAGGGGGAGCAATCATAAATTACAAAGAAAGAATTTTTGCACCTTTTAACACCAGGCAAGTCTTTGTTAAAAGCCTCACACAGATTAATATTTGACTATATCCCCAGACAGATATGTGACATAACCCTCTTCTGAACACTATTTCACACTGGCTCTTAAACTAGAAGGATGATTTTGGTGCTCAAACTATGCTGAGATGAGAGGACCCATCCCCCATTGTAACGTCTTCATGGGGATTTGGAAATTTACAGCACAATCCTAAACATGTTCACTCAAAAAGTTACATCCCACCGAATTCAACCAATAACAACTTGGCACAGAATACAAATGCTGTTGTAGGGTACTTTATATGCTGTTAATAAGGGAGAGAAGAAATAAGAGTGCACTATGCAGAATTATACCCTTCTAACTCTGAAGACTGCCCTTGTTTTTAACATGGACCTTTTCTGCACTGAGGACTCACCCAGCCATAATGTCATGAAGCTTCCTGTTTTTAAAGTTCAGCATTGCACCCCAGAACATTTCACATGTCCGCATTGGGAGCCTTTGGCCCCCCTTTGCCATCTGTTTGTCTCCAATTTGAGCCCCCATATCTGCCTCCACATTGAAGCTAAGGGAGAGGAAGTTCAAAGTTCCCAGCATCCTTTTTTCCCCCATCAATCTTTGTCACGAGATGAAAGCAGCCAATCATCTTTTGTGTCCCAAACATTACAAACAGAACTTATCCAGGGCAGAATTTGATGCTTTGAAAGGGTTACAATCTGACAAGTCCATTATAATAAAGCCAGCAGACAAGGGTGGACGTGTGGTGGTCTTAAACAAACAGGATTATGATACTGAAGTTCATAGACAACTGTCTAATTGGCATCACTACAGGAAAGTTCATTTTGACAGATTAAACACTATTTCAAGAAAGATCAGAGTGGTAGGTCCTGAAGGATTGGGCCTGGACTACATTTCTAGAGCTGAGGCGCACTTTTTTAGAAAGGAAACACTCTAGAATTCCACACGTGTACATTATACCAAAAATCCATAAAAATGTGCAGCCAATTCCAGGCAGACCCATTGTTACCCAGTGTGGCTTCACCTTGGAACCTTTATCCAAATACTCAGATGTTTATTTTCAGAAACTGTTGCCACATTGCAATTCAGTATTTCATGATACTACCCACCTTTAGGGGCTTGCTTAATGATGTTAGATATCAGTGCACTTTATACTAATATCCTCCATGAAGAGGCTCACATAGTGGTTGAACCGGGTTTAAATGAACGTTCTGACCCTCATTGTCCTACCCATTTTATTTTAGATCTGTTTGATATAATTTTAGGAAACAATTGTTTCTTATAGGAGGGTACTTTATACTTACAAACTCATGGGAGCAGCAATCACCCCTGTTGTTGCCAATCAGACAGACAGATCTTTATTACGGAGCGGATTAAATAATCAGTTAAGGGCACCTAAGGAGGGCCCTGTCCATGATGAGGAAGGGTGACAATAGGCCCCTTCCTCATGACTGACAATCGGAGGGCCCAATTGGCAGACGTGAAGTGTCAGTCTGGTGCGGCTCCCGATTGGTCCCTGGCCGCTGGACTGACCACTCGGGAGGCCCCCCCACTCGCCTACATCCGGCCAACCAACGCCATTGTCTTGCCTCCTGCCCGCCCACACACGACGCTTGCTGCCTTGCCGGCCGCAGACGAGGAACTGCCGCCGCCCTCACACGCGACCGGCCCGCCTCGCGAACGCCCCACGCCCCTCCCTACCTACTGCGGCCGCACCTCAGCCTCCTGCCACAGCCGCAACAGCGCCCGACCTGGCGCCGTCTTCCCCCATGGCACTGGCCCCGCCGACAGCCGCGCCAGCACCGCGCCCGCCTTCGCCTGGAGACAGCACCTCCACGCCGCCCCGCGAAGCCTCCAGGTGCTGCCGCGAAGCCTCCAGGTGCTCCAGGTGCTCCAACGGCGGGCCCGCCACCAATAGCAGTCGCTGCGGCAACAGCACAGCCTCCGCCTCTGCTGCGAGCGCCTGGCGCCGGCACAGGCCCCTGCCGCAACGCCGGAGCCACCGCCTCAAGGACATCCACCCGTTCGACTCTCTGCCACTTACAAGCACGCTCCACAGGACGCCTCAGGTAGGGCCTGCCCCAGCAAGACTTCCACAGAAGCCGCCAGCCAACGCGGGACAGCCTCGCCCCGGCCCATCCAAAGCCTACGGTCCACGCCCGCCACCAGGCCCCACAGCCACCCCCCCATCCCCATTACCGCCCTAGCACCCACTGTATTTAAACTGCAGCGGGCTTAATTACTAGTAAAATTATATAAAACAGTTTAGACCATAAAACTGCTAAAATATAAATCAGATTATACATATTGGAAATACAGGGAATTATTCTGATCACAGCTCTCTGGGTCAGTTAGGTATTAATTATAAATTGTTGCCAATTAATTTATATTATTTATAGAACAATCCTGGCTATGCATCCCAGAGGTTAATCCTTTTTTTCAGCATATATTTTTTGCCAGATTTCTTGATGACATATTTCCTCTGATCAGAATTGTACTCATACATTTGAATTATGGCTTAATTCCCAACATCGCATTATTAAATTCTCAGCTCAATTTCATCATGAAAAAATCGCATTTCTGTATACCATGGTACATCACTGATGACAGAAGTTTAACTGTTTCTTCATGCCATCAGTAATACTCTGTTGCACCTCAATTCTTTCCTCCCATGGCATTTGAAACAAATGTACCAACTGGTCATTTTTTATGTTTGAAACGTAATAATACTTCAAGGGAACAGTATGGACTTGCATGTAAATCCTTAAGTTTAGATTTAAAGGAGCAGGGTACCCAGACTGTTCAATTGTGTCAGCAAAGGCACAAGCCACTCAAACTGACAAAAAAAAACTTACAAGGAAAGTGTCCTTTCTGGCCATGTAACACATACATTTGAATTTTTTGATTTCTCTTATGATTTAAAAACCATTCACTACGGTACGGGCATTTGGTCTCTGAAATTCCAGGATGTGGATTAAATCTCCTTTTGGCATGGCACTAGGGACAAAATATTAATGAACCATTAACACCTCCCCAGGCGGCTCCTAGGAACCTTCCACCAGGCAATCATAAATGTGGAAATGGCTCCATTTGTAAGAATATTCTGGAGATCTCAGATTATACTCATTCCAATCATTTTAAGATAAAAATTAAGGATTTTATTAATTATATATATGTAAAAAGAACGTAATTTACTTGGTCCATTGTACATGTGATCTGGGTTACGTTGGAAACTCTACAATACCTCTAAAGACTAGGATCATGGAACACAGGTCCAGAATCCGCAACCAGGTCCAGGAAGCTCCGTTGGTGTCCCACTGGATTGCACAACAACATTCATTGGAAGATCTGACATTTTTCCGCATAGAGTCTGTCATGACCAGTCAACTTCAAAGTGGCAACATTCAGCAACATTTACCAAAGCGCAAGTGCTTTTTCATTTTCCAGTTGGATACCATCACTCCTAATAGACTTAATTCCTCTTGGGATTTATCTTGCTTTCTATAAACATGATGAAAATATTATAGGCCATAGCCCTTTAATCACATTAATTGACTACACCTGTGAGGCACCTGCTCATCAGCAGTGGGTCTTGAAATATACTGGAATTGTTAGCAGGAATTGGGTTTCTATTTGAAATAACTCCGGTACATGGAGAGCTGTACACCATTTAATTATTTTGTTTAATTATACTGCTTAGCAACAACTTGAGACAGTTTACTTAATAATTATTCTGTTCCATTTCAGATTAAAATAAATATGATCAAGAACTTGTATACTATCACCATTACTGAGGTAGGTTGCAATATAATGTTTAAATTTTATTTTATATTGTATAGTGTTATTTCACAATTATAAACCAATATTATTATTAATTTATATGAAGTAACCACTGAGGAAGGTTTCCTTCGAAAAACAGTTATTATACCTAGGAACTCCTTTGGTTACTTCCTTGGTTACTTCTATTAATTTCTGCATGGATTCTTTTCTATTCAGTTTTGACTGCCATTTTTCTGCCTTCATATCCAACATATTTGTGGCTTTTAAAAAAAGAAACTCTGGCACAACTGCATTTTAACATGATCCAACTATATCACACTAGTTTCTCCCCCACCTGCTGCCCCCTTTTATTCTAACCGCCACTTCATTCCCTGTATTCTAACCTCTCCTCTTCCCTGCTGCCTTCTGCCTTCCACCGTGGCTGTGGAGGAGAGAACTCCATTCCTTGCAGGAGACAGGGGCTAAGACAGGGGCCTCCCTCCTACATGGGGGCCCAGGTGAGTTACTTGGGGCTGCCAAGCCAGGCTTTGTTCTCCAAAAACAGATGCCCAACTTGAGCCCACCAGGAGGCCTTTCTCTTGCAGCTCAGGATGCCAGCTGGGGCTGCCCAGGGATGACAGAAAGCCACTCTGCACATGCTCAAAGGCATTTTTATTTACACTGCCTATCACATTAAAATGGTTTGGATGTGTTAAGTGCTATCAAGTTGCTTCTACCTTCTGGTGACCCTATGACCTCCAAAACATCCTATCATTAACAGCCTTGCTCAGACTTGAAAACAGAGGGCTATGGCTTCCTTGGTTGAGTCAAAGCATCTCACGGTGGTCATCCTCTTTTCCTGCTGCCTTCAACTTTTCCTAGCATTTATATCTTTTGCAGTGACAGTACTTTTAAATAAAATTGTGATGGAACATATACTATATGTAGAACAACAGTTATTCAAAGCAGATACTACCATAAAGTGTTTTGAACAAATATTTCTCCATACCATATAGATGCTGCTACTACAAGAGCGTCTCAAGGGCTATGAGATAATACAGCAACAGTTAAACTCAGCTACTGATATGCCATAGAAATACAATATAAAATGTAGTCTGCCAATGTTCCACTAGTTTACTTAACCTTGTTGAGCACCAATGTGCTGATTAGTAATTTAAGGCCTGAGAAGAGGGAAATTTCTGAGGGAAACACAGAGGCATGATTTAGTTTAATATGCATCTATATTGGCTACAGGGCATAATTAAAACTACATCACTCCTTTAAATCTACATAATTATATCCCAGAGACATTCTCATTAGTATTTTTTACTTTGCAGCTAAACCAAAAGAGGCCTCGGGTCTACAAGGTCAGACTTCTTAAAAACATAATACCGTAACACTAAAAGTAAAACAGTTAATCTGAAATGGCAAAGCTGGTTCTAGAATGTGATTTATTGTGAAAATCCAAAATTGCCATCCATGAATATCCATTACAAATTATCAGAGAGCCAAAAACTTTATTATACATTAATTAATATGGAATTATTGAGTGATTTATTCATTTATACATTAATTTATGGCAATAAGATTGCAATATTTATTTTACAGTGTTCTTCAGACACCTACTTAGGTCTTAATTTATTTAAAGAATGCTTGTATTGGGTTCTCTAACACCACACAACAATCCTTCCCAATACTAATCTAGATTTTAATTATGAGAACAAGCTTGTGACAGCAAGTCAAGGACAGTGGTGTTTGAATAAATGAAACTATAAATTCTCTAGAGCTTTAGCCCCTTACCCGGCTCTTCACACTGATAGACATTATCATCTGCCTACACAACTCCCCACAGTGGCCTCTATGAACCTGGGCCTTCCATACAGAACATTTTAGTAAATACTGAACTGACCAAGTCACAATATTCACTAACTACTTCATAGTTTAGGACTTCATAGTTTAGGAGCAGGGAAGATTAAGGTCCCCCCCCCCCAAAAAAAACCCTTAAGATCACTGTTAAAGCTAAGCTACAATGAAAAGTATTTCGAACAAGAGTCTCACATGCATAGGAGGGCATTTTTGTAAAGGGAACAGGGCTGCGGGATAACGGAATGATTCAGAGGATACTTTTATAAAGAGAATAGGAGTCTATCCCACTGCTTATGTATGTTTGCCTTCTAGTTCTGTAATTCTATTTTCTCCATTATTTATGATAGTCAAGTCATGTTTTTACATTGTTTCCTAATTCAGTACTCCTAGCCCCATTGCATTGTTTACTGGATGTCTTATGTATTGTTTTGTATTGTATATTTTATATTTTATATTTGCCTCCAGTCTCACTGAGAAAGGCTGTGGGAAGGTGGGCTATAAATGAAGCTAATGTTTTTGCAGTTATTGATGCTTGCAACTAAAAGAGACACAATGAATAACAAACATGTGTTTTCTAGTCTCAGTTAAGCTATATGCAACATGGGAGATGTACAACATCCCTAATATTTTAAAATTACTGGGGGGGGGGGCTGCATTAGAGCCAGGGTACTGGGGTAGGGTAACTGCTACAATACCAATGAAGGGGGGGGACAAAGACTTGTACAAAAATTGGAGTCTTCAGCAACTGCTATTGAAATTAAACACTAAGAGATTCAGTGACACTAACTAAATCATATTTTTAGATCAATAGATATTAGGGGCGATTCCAGTTGGCTAGAACCTTAGAGGGCTAGAATATCTTCAATTAATTTATATTAATACCAGCATTCAAGATCATCATACATGTGGATTACCTCCAACCAGTCAACCATCCTGCTTTAAAAGAACTTACCGGAGAGAGGGGGGATAAAAACCCTGCTCATAAATAAGGCTAGATGAGTATGCTACACTAGTGTGGGTTAGTGGCCAGCAAATGCTGCTTCATATAAAACCCTGAAACAGAGGAATTAGGACTTAAAATTTAATAAAGACAGTTTCCCTCAGTTACAAAAGACCAACAGGAGTCTACAGGGGGTGAAACATTTTCATGTCCACAAAAGGAAACCTCATTTATAAACATCTGGATAAACAGGTGCTGTGGACTTTTTCAGCCCGATCTTTGGTTTTCCCAACCCCTTCCTTTAGAAATCTCTTCCATCTACCCTCCATGCTAAGGGGATTAGAAGCAGCATCTGTGGAATTAAATTTATAACAAAGACATGCAGATCTTATAGATACAGATGCGAAGTTAAAGCCTAGAAAACCAATTTACTTGCATATTAAAAACCAAACATCTGTGTAAAGAGAGAATTGGCACCTTTGGATGATACACCATTATGTCATACTAGAAGATGACACAAAGCACCAAGGGGCCGGAATTAGGGTATACATAAATTCCCAACAGTTTCCTTGGTTGTCTGCAAAAAAACACTTCTGAAAACAAGGGGATGTAACATTCCTTATACGTTTTATGTCTACAAATGCATGGGAAGAAATAAGAAGTTATATTTGTTTTGGGACACTGCAGATAAGCAAATTAAGGCTAATCCAGCTTCAACATTATGTGGGCTTTCCAATACCCCGAATAGCTTTTAGATCAGTTGGGCAGGGGGAGAACTATTTATGTTATTGTTATTGTTATTGTTGTTGTTGTTGTTGTTGTTATTGTTATATTTATATACCGCCCTCCCAGAAGGCTCAGGGTGGTTTACATAAGAACAAAGAACAATACATAAAACAGTCTATAAACATGTTAATAACCTTACAATAATAATAATAGTTGTAACCATATAACAATATAACAGTATGAACAATATAAACAATACAAAAAATACAGTGCAACAATGCAAACAGGTCCAGAGCATATTGGTGGAATTTTGAGGGGGGGCAGGGGAGGAGCAGGAGCCCTTCAGTTGATTATGTCTGGCCTCAACCAAATGCCTGGCAGAAGAGCTCCTTTTTGCAGGCCCTGCGGAACTGTTTAAGCTCCGTCAGGGCCCTGATCTCCTCTGGGAGCTCATTCCACCAGGTAGGGGCCAGAACAGAGAATGCTCTGGCCCTGGTCGAAACCAGGAAGACGTCTTTAGAGCCAGGGATCCTTAGCTGGTTGGTAGCGGTGGTGCACAGAGCTCTTTTGGGGGCATAGGCAGGGAGACGAGCCCTCAGGTACACTGGGCCCTGACCACGTATGGCCTTGAAGGTAATTACCAGAACCTTTAGTTTGATCCGGAATTCAACTGGCAACCATTGCAGTTGATAGAGAATTGGCCGGATGTGGGACCTCCATGGTGTTGCAGTGAGGATCCTGGCCGCTGCATTTTGAACCAGCTGTAGTTTCCGGGTCAAGACTAAGGGCAGGCCTGAGTAGAGCGAGTTACAAAAGTCCAGTCTAGAGGTGACCGTCGCATGGATCACTGTGGCTAGGTGTTCCAGGGCCAGGTAGGGCGCTAGTAGCTTGGCTTGGCGGAGGTGGTAGAATGCCAGCCCCGCTACCTTTGTGATCTGGGCTTCCATTGTGAGGGAAGTGTCCAGAATCACGCCTAGGTTCCTGGCGGAGTGAACCATAGAGAGCTGCACACCATTCAGGGCAGGCAGGCGTGCTTCCTCACATGGGCCCTTCCTACCCAGCTACAGGACCTCCGTCTTTGAAGGATTGAGCTTCAGACGACTCTGCTTGAGCCATCTCGTCACTGCTTCTAGGCAGCTGGCTAATGCTTCTGGGGGAGAGTCAGGGCGGCCATCCATCAGGAGGAGGAGCTGGGTGTCATCTGCATATTGATGGCAACCCAGTCCAAACTTCCGTACCAGTTGAGCAAGAGGGCACATGAAGATCTTGAACAGAATAGGAGAGAGGACCGCTCCCTGTGGGACTCCACAAGTAAATTGTTGGCGGTCTGATGTTCTTTCTCCTATTGCTACCCTCTGTCCACAATCCCGGAGGAAGGAGATCAGCCATTGAAGGGCTGTCCCTCATATTCCGGCATCGATGAGGCGGCGATTTAGTAGCTCATGATCGACTGTGTCGAACGCTGCTGAGAGGTCTAGTAATATCAGCAGTGCCGACCCACCTCGGTCCAACTGGCGACTGTCTCTACCCCATGGCCAGGCCAGAAACCTGACTGGGATGGGTCTAGGACTGAAGCTTCTTCCAGGTATTCCGTAAGCTGGTTTGCGACTGCCCTTTCTATCATCTTCCCCAGAAACGCTAAATGCAAGACGGGTCTGTAGATCTAGAGATGTTTTTTTCAGCAGTGGGCGTACCACAGCCTCTTTCAATCCCTCCGGGAATTCTCCCGTTGTGAGAGATAGGTTGATTATCTCCCGGAGGGGGCCCTTTATCCTTATGCTAGCTGTTTTTAAGAGCCAGGATGCGCAAGGGTCTAGTGGGCATGTGGTTGGCCTTGCTGTTGCTAGTATCCTGTCCACTTCGGTCAGCGTGAATCATCTGAAGTTACTCATAGTTTTCTCCAAAGACGGCCAAAGGGCCTCTTGTTCACTTTTTGTATCTAAGGTTGGTGGGAGGTCGTGGCGGAGTGTCGAGATTTTATCTGCAAAATGACTCGCAAATGCCTCACAGCTGATGTCCAATTGGCTACTGTTTTGTTGCCCTTCAACCAGGGCAGTGAGGGATCGAACTACCTTAAACAACTGAACCGGGCGTGAGTCTGCAGATGCGATGGTAGCCGAGTAAAAATTACGTTTTACTGACTTCACCACCATCACATAGGCCTTCATCTGCATTCTATAAAATGTTCTTCCTACAAACTCGCTCTAGCCGTCTCAGCTCCCGTTTCTTGTTGCGAAGCTCCTCGGTGTACCAGGGTGTACTCGGTGTACCAGCTTGAAACAGGGCCGGAGAGGGCGTCAGGGAGCTATCTCATCAATGGCAGTCAGCAGTCTGTCATGCCAGTCATTGACCAAGCCATTGAGAGAAGTGCCGGGAGGCATTGGTTCCCGCAGAGTGCTCAGGAATCCAATGGGATCCATAAGTCTCCGCAGGCGAGCTAAAATTTGTTCGGCGCCCAACTGAGGAGCGGATGGTAGCCTTAGCCGAGCCTTCAGGGCATAGTGGTCTGACCATGGCACGGCAATTTTCGTGACCAGATCCACATTCAGGCCTATGCCAAAAATAAGATCCAGGGTGTGGCCTGCTTGATGGGTGGGGCCAAGAACAAATTGCGAGAGCCCTAGTGTCGCCATGGTTGACACCAGGTCCTGCCCAATTCTAGAGGACCAGAGGAGGGGACCCTTTCAAGGCCCATTCTTAGGAACGGGCTTTGCAGCTAGTAAAGAGAGATAATAAGCAACTACCACGAATCCAAGAGAGCTTTAGATTTATTTTTCTGAACTGAACTGAAGCCTTTGATGCTGTACCACAAGCTGCTTAGGAAACAGGTAGTTTCAAAAGTACAGTAGATTAATTACTGCTCCCCCCCTCAAAAAAAAAAGAACAAGAATATGATGAAAACAAAGCAACCCTTTGGATTTCAGCCAATATGCTTAAATGTTCATTCTTGGCATTCACATTCAATTTATTTCAAGGTTGATTATTTCATTGAAAAATCCATACAAGGTATTATCTTTGTGTAGTTTGTCACTGTAACATGAAATATAAGACACTAAAAAGGACAAAATAAGCCAAATAAAATACAAATAATAGTCTTAAGCTAATTTATACAGTCAGTGGTGCCCATTTCATTTTAATAATTTCCCAACAATGAAAACATAATTTAATAAAAAGGTGACTAACTGGCCTCTTGATGATTAATGCAAGTAAAAACATTCCATTTTAGCAAAATATTTAATTTTTATGCTGCGGTACTGTGCATTACTCTTCCTTTTTCTACAAGTTTCACAGTAACAAAAACTACAACATCACACTGCAGTTTGAATGAGCATTAAGGAATAGTGCCCAAACAAGACACTTTCAACAAGATGAGGGGTTCCTTAGTTGACTACTGTTGATCCTATGTTTAATCCCATCCTCTGCTTCTTATTCTCCCACCACTTTTGGTGGGAAAGCCATTACTTTACTCAAAATATACAGGCAACATGATTATGAGCTTTCTGTTAGCAGATAAGTCCCTTGAAATTATGGAGCAGTTCTTATCAATTGTTATTTCACTTGGATCTATTACAGTGGTTCTCAACCATCCTAATGCCGCAACCCTTTAATACAGTACCTCATGTTATGGTGACCACCAACCATAAACTGAAACTGACCAATGGCATGAAGATCCATTGTTCATGGTTGTTGTTTTTTTCCAGAGGCGCTGCTGGAGTGGCTGGCAGCCAAGCACAGACGCCTGCAGGAAGAACAGCAACAGTGGCGGTGCCCTCGCGGCCAAGCTGCTTGCCCTGCTGTGACTCCTGTGAAAGGGTCGTTCGACCCCCAAAGGGGTCCCAGCCCCCAGGTTGAGAACCAGGTCAAAGCATTGAAGGTCTTATATTGTTGCTCTCTCTGAGCTATTCTTATTAATGTTGTTAGTCATTGAAATGTTTTATTATATATTTTAACCTGTATGCTTTCCTGGTCCTTAAGGTCATTAAGGGTCTCTCTCTCTCTCTCTAATAGTAAAAAATATAAGCTCATCTGTGTCTCATTGCATTTTACAACAGTATGTGTAGTTTGCAGATCACAGCAGCAAGGCAAGCATGTAACTCTGCTTCTACTTGAGCCACATTACACAAAGCCAGGCAGCCGTCTTTGGAAAAGCCTGTACAAGCCCACCTTCCCCAGAAGCATTCCTAGTCCAACAGCCTTACAACAGTATTTGCCACTTTAACTGTATTTACTTATTTACTTATTTTGTTATTTTTAATGGATTTATATAACCGCCGCTGTCAGCTAACTGGCTCGCAGCAGTTTACAATCATGTAAAATACATATCAAATGCATAAGCATAGCAACAACTTAAAACAATCCCCATTAAAATGCAACTTTAATACTCTACTATTCAGCTGATGGCAGTAATAATTAAATTAATTAAAAATTAATAAGCACTGAGGGAAGGTGGGTGGGGCAACAGGAACATATATCAAAGTATGTTTTATGACCGTTTACAGCAGTGTTGCAGCACTGTGGCTCAACAAAAGACACACTGTTTTAAGCTGAAGCCAGTTTTTAGTTTTAACATAAAATACTGAAAAGCTAGACCCAAGATGAACAAGAGCCAGTTTGGTGTAGTGGTTAGGAGTGCGGACTTCTAATCTGGCAAGCCGGGTTTGATTCTGCAGTCCCCCACATGCAGCCAGCTCGCCACAGCACTGATAAAGCTGTTCTGATCGAACAGTGATATCAGGGCTCTCTCAGCCTCACAGGGTGTCTGTTGTGGGGAGAGGAAAGGGAAGGCGACAGTAAGCGCTTTGAGACTCCTTCAGGTAGAGAAAAGTGGCATACTAAGAGCCTCTTGTGGCGCAGAGTGGTAAGGCAGCTGTCTGAAAGCTTTGCCCATGAGGCTGGGAGTTCAATCCCAGCAGCCGGCTCAAGGTTGACTCAGCCTTCCATCCTTCCGAGGTCGGTAAAATGAGTACTCAGCTTGCTGGGGGGTAAATGGTAATGACTGGGGAAGGCACTGGCAAACCACCCCGTATTGAGTCTGCCATGAAAACGCTGGAGGGCGTCACCCCAAGGGTCAGACATGACTCGGTGCTTGCACAGGGGATACCTTTACCTTTACCTTTAAGAACCAACACTTCTTATATAAGTAACAGTTTTGCTATTTGTTTTGATAATCTAAATAATCCTCTTGTAAATTGTAGATAGTTTAACCTGAGAATACTTGTGTTATACCTTTGTTGTGCTCCTCTCATTACAGAATATTACTATTTCAAGGGAAGGAAGCATACTACAAAGCACAAGTATTTTAAAAAAGCAATACAGGGACGAACCAATCCAAAATGACAAAATAGCTGCTGAAAAGAAATGATATTGGCCTATATCAGCATATATCAACAAACTTAGCATGCATGGAAATCATAAATAACATCCACAGAGTATTGTTCATTTCTAAAATACAATAATCATGGAAATCTAGTATACGTCACATAATGAAGCTTCATAAGTAGCAAGACTTATTAAAATGGCTGCTGTCTGGCAAGCTCAGACCTAAGGATCTCTTCTTTTTGGCAATTATTCTTATGCAGTACTTCAACATTCTCCCAAATTATTTAAAACAGCAGTTATCCTGGCTGCTTTAAAAATCTGAGTTTATAACCTATTTTGACATGCTTTTCCTTGTTTTTTCTTCCTCCTTGCCTTATTCTTTAAATTTATCATTCAGCTCTAGTATTAGAATGAATCATTAAAATCATCAATTTGAAGAGTTTTGACAGGCTTTTTTTGCTCAGCATGATTATTGCTTCCTTTAACAGTTCTCAGTGATTAATTTGTCTTGAGTTTGACATATGGAGTTATTTAATATTTACAGCAGAAAACTACAGAAAACTTTGTGTTATTTATGTCTATCAGTTTTAAAGATTGCTATTTAAAAAAAAACAGTGAGCTAAAACCATTCTTACTGATTTACTGAAAAGGAGGACAAGGCAAAAGAAAACAGGCAACCTACAGGCTACCACAAAATTCAATTCTGGTGTCACAGATACAGAAGAAGAAAGTACTTGTACTTCAAGTTATCTTATGCCTTCCCAACCACATATTTATCAAAGTGAACACAAGAATGCTTCCAGATTTGTCAACAAATTGAAATCAGATAAATGCTGTCCTTCCACATTTGCGTTTTTCTCTTGCAACAGTTTGGACATCAGACCGGATTCAATTTTGGAAGAAGGCTGAGCCTATGTGCCTGACTCCCTTGGTCTGGAGACCCCCAAAACATGTCTTGGAAGTTAGGCCATCCAGCCCTGGGGCTGTCACTTGGCTCTAACCTTCAGGTGGCATGGGCTCATACTTGAGTGGAACCACAGTGCTGGATCCAAGCCTGATGTTGCACCAAATGCTCCTGTGATTGAACTTAATAACGCCATGTTATGTAGCCATTTTACCAAACAAGGTTTCTGTGGCCTAACCTCCCATGCCCCTACGGCTGCAATCAGCATTTCCAGATTATTTTTTTTCTTTGCAACATGGGGCTCCATGATCCACACTTTGGCTCCCAAATCTTCCTAGAATGAAACTAGCAATATAATTTGTAAAGAAAGGGGACTCTACTGAGAGAAAGGAGTGGGAAAGCAGCTGTTTTTGTCTTTATCAGCTTTAATCTGCCTACACTATAAATGTTCAACATAAATTAGATAAACAAGTGCCCCAAACAGAACCCCGATATTTAATTTAGCCAACTTACCTTGTCTGCATCCACTTTTCCTTTGATAAACTCAGATTTCCAAAACTGCAAAGCTTGTTCTAGTGTCAAACCAATTCCCTTTAGAAACAAACCATATTGCATACGGCCTCCATGGCGGAGATGATGATTCTCACGCAGAGTTTTGTGCAGCTGACGCATGCAGAGAGGGAACGATTTAACTGAAAGCTGTAACAAGAAAACTGGTATCAACTACCGTAACTTACAAGCTGATTGTGACCACTAATTAAAATCATTAGAAAAAAGATGAATGCTCATGATAAAAAAGTATGCAAAGCCTATAGGCTCTACAAATTAAAATTACTTTAGAACTAAAATGTGCTAAGTCCAATAAATCTTATCAGATACATTTATCCTTATATCACATAGGTACTTTTAAATAATCAACAACAACAGCTTTATTTTTATAGGCCACCCTTCCCAGTTGGTTAATAAATTATTTTTATTATTCCTAGCCAAAGCATGAATCAATATGTTTAGTCCTGTGTTTAAAGTATTGATTTTGACTGGGGAAAGCTACAATATAAATACAAAGCATGTTTTCTTTTTATGGCACTGACATTAATTATCTATGTTCTTAAATCTGGAAGTGGATTTAAGTTTATTTCTACATTAATTACTTACTTGCATTTCTAAGATCTAAGCTGCCAGCTTAACTAAATAGTGTTCAAACTATAACCTATATTAAGGTAATAATATAATACATTATTAAGAAAATAATACAATAAACAACCTTTTAATAATAACGTCTATGATGTAACATTTCAACATTGCTAATTCCAGGTTTAGTTATAAAAATCCCTACTATAAATTTTGTAAAGTGCCCTGAAAAATGCTCTAAAATGCACTTATCAAACCACTATCCCTTCAAATCAGTATATAGATATATATATTGATGGGAGATTTGAATGAAAATCTATACCCCCTTTTTTTAAAAGTTCTACTATGCAGTTAAATTGTTGCAGCCTTGACAGCACTTAATAAAACAGTAACATAATTGCTGGTACTATATGGAATACAGGCATCCAAAAAAAGCCCAGGTTTTTTCTGGTTGGATCTATTGGGCGCCCCCCCCCCCAAAAAAAAAAACAATTTGGTATATCTGAAAAATTCGGTGTTTCCGAAAAATACAGGATTTTTCAGAAACACCTATTTTGTGTGTGTGTAATAGACCTTAGGAGCCTCTTGTGGCGCAGAGTGGTAAGGCAGCCGTCTGACAGCTTTGCCCATGAGGCTGGGAGTTCAATCCCAGCAGCCGGCTCAAGGTTGATTCAACCTTCCATCCTTCCGAGGTCGGTAAAATGAGTACCCAGCTTGCTGGGGGGTAAACGGTAATGACTGGGGAAGGCACTGGCAAACCACCCCCCATTGAGTCTGCCAAGAAAACGCTAGAGGGCGTCACCCCAAGGGTCAGACATGACTCGGTGCTTGCACAGGGGATACCTTTACCTTTACCTTAATAGACCTTATAAGAGAAAACCCAATGTTTAAAAAGCCAGCCCAATCCTTGGCTTGGATTCACCTACAGTGAAGTTTTAAACCCCGCTGCAGAAGTTGTCCCCAGGTCCTGTTTGGGGTAGGCAGGTCTCTCCTCACCCCTTGCACACCCGGCTCTGAGGCGTCTGCTGCCTGGTAGCTTTAAACTGCCAGGAAACAAAGGAAATTTGCAGATTCTGCAAGGCAGTGGTCCCTACCTGCGGGCCCCGGCCCAGTGCCGGGCCGCGAAGGCCGTGGCGCCGGGCCGTGGCTCCCTCTCCCCGCCCCCGCCCCCCCCCACCCCGGCCCGGTAAGCTTCTTACTGCGGGAGGGCGGGGAGAGGGAATCAGGGCCGGGCCGCACATCGCGCGGGTACGGCCCGATGCGCGGGCGTGGCCCGCGGGTGTGGTCCGCGCGGGCACAGCCCGCAAGCGCAGCCTGATGCGCGGGCATGGCCCGCGGGTGAGGTCCGCGCGGGCGCGGCCCGATGCCCTGCCGGTCCCCAGCCTCAGAAAGGTTGGGGACCACTGCTGCAAGGGACTAGGAGACATGTCCCTGCATCCCCACCTGGCAGCAGAAGCAGTCTTGCATCTGCCATGAACTGGGAGAAATCTCTCTCTGCCAACCCACAGATATGAGAGAATTAACTGGAGTGGCGGAAGCTAAGAACTCCTGCCACTCCATCTGATTTGGTATAGCTAATATCTTCCAGTAAAATCCCCCCAAATGGCTTTTATTTGGGGCAGCTATACCAGTAGGCAAAGATTCTCTAATATGTATTCAGCTTAGGAAATACTGAAACATCCTGATAAGGTATTTTTTCCACCTTGGTTTAACCAACTGCACTCCCCTTTCTTCACACAGTCATAGAAACTAAGTACATTACAGATGTATAAATACTTACAGCATCCATTTGTTCTAATGAAATTTTTCCAATATTTTTTTGAATATTGTAATCTGGACCAACATATGCATGGCTGTAGAGTGGGGGAAGAAGAAAGCTACTTATAGAACATAAAATTTCCACAGATTCAGAAAAGAAATCTCACTGTTATCTGTGCAAAGCTATGCAAAAAAAACCTCTAAAGGTAACATTCCAAAGATATTTATAATAGAAATAATATTCAACAAGACAGTTCAGCAAATATAAATGAGCAACCAGTATAAATTCTTTGCACAAAAGTTAGCAGTGGTACCTTAATATTTCCAAGTAAGTGTTCACTTAATTAAATACAATACATTAATTTTCAAAGCAAGAACAAAATATTTGAAATCTAATATTTACCATGTGATTGTCTTAAGGGGGTTGGACTAGATGGCCTGTAGATTCCCTTCCAACTCTATGATTCTATAATTCCAATACTAGCTTCTACTCAACAGTGCATCATTGAAAGTGCATTTGTTTTATGTTTTATACAGGAGAAATACTGCAGGAAAATATGGATTATTTACCTCAGGTGACCCAGCAGAGGTTGGAGTCTCTCATCAGCTTGTACAGCAGGCAAAGATCGTGCTGTTATCTAAAGGTGGAAGAAAAACTTGCTCAGATCTAATGAAATTTTTCCAATATTTTGATCTCTTGGTACACAGCTGCATAAGGCTGAATCTAAAGACTCTGTTG
Source organism: Paroedura picta (assembly GCF_049243985.1). Lineage (NCBI taxonomy): Eukaryota > Metazoa > Chordata > Lepidosauria > Squamata > Gekkonidae > Paroedura > Paroedura picta. The sequence goes on from NC_135369.1 coordinate 149,700,163, forward strand.
CTAAATGAGTTTTCAATCAAAGGAAGACTTTCTTGTTTCTAGAACTCTCCTAAACATCTTCATTTCACTATTCATTGAGCCCAGCATAATATATACATATATGTATGCACACGTATATTTATGTGTTTTATGTTATTTTCTTCTACAGTCCTAAATCCATTTACTGTTCCATTTAAGTACCTTCCCTCTACTGGTAGAAAGTGACAGCTAATCCATTCCCATGCCAAATCCACTCCTGATGAAGTACTGAACTAGTCAAAATTCCCATAGCTGTTCTCACAATAACTGTTCTCTCAATAACTGAAACCTTATGAAAATATTTGTCAGAAAGGATTCCCAGAGCACTTTTCTCAGATGACCATGGTGGTAGTGGCAAAGACCAAGACACAAGTCATGCGTCCTGACTCAAGCCTGTTTTCTATCACAAATTTTCAGCCTCAGGCCTCCATGTGAAGTATGGGAATAATATAAAATCCTTCCTCACAGGGCTGTTATAAAGTTTGTGCTAAAAACATACACAAACTACTTGGAACACTCAAATTCTATACAAACAAATGTTTAGTTAGTTAGTCAGAAGACAACTTCTTTCCTGCATTATATTTAATCCTACAAAATAGTGTAGAGGGGAAAGTGGAAAGGAGAAAATTTTAGTTCAATCCTGCTACAGAAGAGTGAGAACTTATCTATTCACATTTGTAACTGCCAGTGAATGGTTCATGCTTTAACCCAGCCTGAGAACCTTGAGTGACAAGAGACTCAAATTGAATTCTACAGTTGAGAGTAGGGTTGTGCGCAGTGGCATCAGAATCGGCCGTTCCAGGCCGATGGAGCCACCGCCATACCGCGGGAGGAGGCGCAGGCGCCAATGAGGCGCGCACATGCAGGCATCGGCCTGGAATGGCTGATTTGGATGCCGCCACACACAACCCTCCCCCTTCAAGGATCGCTGCCTTGTTGTGGCAAGGGGGCTTGCGTAGTTCAGTGAAGCTATGAGCTATGCCGTGCAGGGCCACCCAAGACGGACAGGTCATAGCTGAGAGCTCTGACAAAAGGTGATCCACTGGAGAAGGCAATGGCAAACCACTCCAGTATCTTTGCCATGAAAACTCTATGGACAGTTCCAATAGGCATAACGATATGACGCTGGAAGATGAGCCCCTCAGGTCGGAAGGTGTCCAATATGCTACTGGGGATGAGCAGACGGCTAGTACGAGTAGCGCCAGAATGAATGAAGCGGCTGGGCCAAAGCCGAAAGGACGCTCAGTTGTGGAAGTAACTGGTGGCGAAAAGACAGTCCGATGCTGTAAAGATTTTTATTCCATAGGAACCTGGAACGTCAGATCCATGAATCAAGGCAAGCTGGACGTGGTTAAACAAGAAATGAGAAGACTGAACATCGACATTTTAGGAATCAGTGAACTAAAATGGACAGGAATGGGTGAATTTAATTCAGATGACCATCAGGTATACTACTGTGGACAAGAATCTCGCAGAAGAAATGGAGTAGCATTCATAATCAATAAGAGAGTAGGAAAAGCAGTCTTGGGATACAATCCCCAAAATGACAGAATGATCTCAGTTCGAATCCAAGGCAAACCATTCAACATCACAGTGATCCAGGTCTACGCCCCAACCACTGCTGCTGAAGAGGATGAAGTTGATCAGTTCTATGAAGCCCTACAACACCTTCTAGAAGCAACGCCCAAAAATGATGTGCTTATCATCATGGGGGATTGGAATGCTAAAGTAGGAAGCCAAAAGATAACCGGGATAACAGGCAAGTTTGGCCTTGGAGTACAAAATGAAGCAGGGCACAGGCTGGTAGAATTTTGTCAAGAGAATACAATGGTCATAGCAAACACTCTTTTCCAGCAACCCAAGAGACGACTCTACACATGGACATCACCAGACGGTCAACACAGAAATCAGATTGACTATGTGCTCTGCAGCCAAAGATGGAAAAGTTCTATCCAGTCAATAAAAACAAGACCAGGAGCTGATTGTGGTTCAGATCATGAGCTTCTTGTTGCAAAATTTAGGCTTAAATTGAAGAAAGTAGGGAAAAGCACTAGGCCACTCAGGTATGAACTAAATCATATCCCTGACGAATACACAGTGGAGGTGACAAATAGATTTAAGGAATTAGATCTGATAGACAGAGTGCCTGAAGAACTATGGACGGAGGTTCGCAACATTGTACAAGAGGTAGCAACTAAAACCATCCCAAAGAAAAAGAAATGCAAGAAATCAAAATGGCTGTCTGAGGAAGCTTTACAAATAGCTAAGGAAAGAAGGGAAGTGAAAGGCAAGGGAGAAAGAGAAAGATACACCCAATTGAATGCAGAATTCCAGAGAAAAGCTAGAAGAGATAAGAATGCCTTCTTAAATGAACAGTGCAAACAAATAGAAGAAAACAATAGAATGGGGAGGACCAGAGATCTTTTCAAGAAAATTGGAGATATGAAGAGAACGTTTCATGCAAAGATGGGTATGATAAGGGACCAAAATGGTAGGGACCTCACAGAAGCAGAAGAGATCAAACAAAGGTGGCAAAATTATACAGAAGAACTATACAAGAGCGAGCTTAACATCCCTGATGACCACAATGGGGTAGTTACTGACCTGGAGCCAGACATCCTGGAATGTGAAGTCAAATGGGCCTTAGGAAGTCTGAGCAACAATAAAGCTAGTGGTAGTGACAGCATTCCAGTTGAACTATTCAAAATCTTAAAGGACGATGCAGTAAAAGTGCTACACTCAATATGCCAGCAAATTTGGAAAACTCAACAATGGCCACAGGATTGGAAAAGGTCAGTTTACATTCCAATCCCAAAGAAGGGCAATGCCAAAGAATGTTCAAACTACCGCACCATCGCACTAATTTCTCATGCTAGCAAAGTTATGCTCAAAATCCTACAAGCTAGGCTCCAGCAATATGTGGACCGAGAACTTCCAGAAGTACAGGCAGGATTTCGAAGAGGCAGAGGAACTAGAGATCAAATTGCCAACATACGCTGGATCATGGAGAAAACTAGGGAGTACCAGAAGAACGTCTACTTCTGCTTCATTGACTATGCTAAAGCCTTTGATTGTGTGGAGCACAACAAATTGTGGCAAGTTCTTAAAGAGATGGGAATACCAGAGCATCTTATTTGTCTCTTGAGAAATTTATATGCAGGTCAAGAAGCAACAGTGAGAACTGAACATGGAATCACTGACTGGTTCAAAATTGAGAAAGGAGTTCGGCAAGGCTGTATACTGTCGCCTTGCCTATTTAACTTGTATGCAGAGCACATCATGAGAAATGCGGGATTAGAGGAGTCACAAATTGGGATCAAGATTGCAGGGAGAAATATCAACAACCTCAGATATGCAGATGATACCACTCTAATGGCAGAAAGTGAAGAGGAACTAAAGAGCCTGTTGATGCGGGTGAAGGAGGAGAGTGCCAAAGTTGGCTTGAAACTCAACATCAAGAAAACAAAGATCATGGCATCCGGTCCTCTCAATTCCTGGCAAATAGAAGGGGAAGAAATGGAGATAGTGACAGATTTTATTTTCCTGGGCTCCAAGATCACTGCAGATGGGGACTGCAGCAAAGAAATTAAAAGACGCTTGCTCCTGGGGAGGAAAGCTATGGCAAATCTAGACAGCATCCTAAAAAGCAGAGACATCACCCTGCCAACAAAAGTGCGTTTAGTCAAGGCTATGGTCTTCCCAGTTGCAATGTATGGCTGTGAAAGTTGGACCATAAGGAAGGCCGAGCGTCAAAGAATTGAGGCTTTTGAACTCTGGTGCTGGAGAAGACTCTTGCGAGTCCCTTGGACTGCAAGGCGAACAAACCAGTCAGTCCTAGAGGAGATCAGCCCTGACTGCTCTTTAGAAGGCCAGATCCTGAAGATGAAACTCAAATATTTTGGCCACCTCATGAGAAGGAAGGACTCCCTGGAGAAGAGCCTAATGCTGGGAGAGATCGAGGGCAAAAGAAGAAGGGGACGACAGAGAATGAGGTGGCTGGATGGAGTCACTGAAGCAGTTGGTGCAAACTTAAATGGTCTCCGGGGAATGGTAGAGGACAGGAAGGCCTGGAGGATCATTGTCCATGGGGTCGCGATGGGTCGGACACGACTTCGCACATAACAACAACAACACACAACCCTAGTTGAGAGTGTAAGTTAAGAGTGGGAGTTAAAATAATTAAGTTCAGTTAAGCTGGGTGAACGGATTGAGGAGAATCATGAAATACGAAAGTAAGACCCGTACTCCTTCCCTGATGGAAATAGCACCTAGCAATCTGCATCCAGACTTGAGTATTATCAATATGAGGATAATACCCAGTTATATCTGATGATGGGCCTCACCCCCAGAATCCTTGGCCAGATGTTTGAAGGCCATGGTGGATTGGCTCAAGCAGAATCCACTGAAGTTGTATCAAGCTAAGATAGAACAGGCACAATTTATTTTAAATTATAACTTTAATTTTACTGGAATGTTATATTTTATATGTATATGTATATATGTGTGTATTTTAAACTCTGTGAACTGCCCTGTGTCATGGAGAAGCCGTCATATAAATAAAATAATAATTACTAGACTGGAGATCCCAGTACTGCTGAGACTGTGAGATCTGGCTGATTTGAAGAACTAACATGAGAGTTGTCAGATGCTGGTAGACTGAAACAGTTGTCAGTCAAGACTGAAAGGGAATTTAAGCTCTGGAGGGATTTGGGTTATCTTGTATTTAAACCCTTTTTGTATCAGTAATTATCTAACAAAAAAAGTTTTGCCTCAGTCAAATGTTATTGTAGTAATATTCAAGCAGCAGCTGTTTCAAATATGCGTGTTCAAACCTCACTAAGAAAGTAAACAAATCCAGTTGTTCTTTTGTCATACTGCCTCCTGTTCTTCAGTTACATTTACAAATAATTCATCATTCCTAGTATTGCCAGTTCCCTCCTGGCAAACAGCAAGGGGTGGGGGATAGGGTTGCCAAATGCAGGTTGAAGATGGAGTCTAGGTTGGACAGAAACCTCAGTGGGGCAAAATGTCACATAGTCTGTCCACAAAGCATCTGTTTTCTGCAGGGGAACTGATCTCAATAATCTGTAGATGACCTGTCATTCTGGGGGATCTCCAGGTCCTACCTGGAGGCTGCGAGCGCTTATCATTCCTCACAATAACAAACTCACATTAATATATCCATCAAAATAATGACTGGATCACATTATTTTAAAATCCATTGAAGGGGAATTTACGTCACAATTAACCCCCAAAATAAAGAGGATGTCACACCTATGTATAATCTTATATCACATACGAACATTAAATTATTTCTGATCATTCTTCACCACCCAAGCAGAATTGTTGCCAAGGCTAGTTTGTTATCATCTTTCATCTCTCCACCAACTCCAAACTGACTTCTACAGTAAGCCATGTTTCAGGTAGCCAACCTAAGAATGTAGATTCATGGCTTATTACTTAGTTTCCTTTATCATCATAAAATTATTTTGTTTATCCTACTCTTTGAGAAGACATTCTTTTCTGATCTGCATCCTTCAAAAGGAGCCAGGCTGTGCAGGGAAGACTGATATCCCCATTCTGATTACATAGCTGTATCCCAGTCATTCTGCTGCCTCTTTGTTTTGAGACTTTCAGGGAGAAACCTTCTCTATTTCCCATATGAATTTAGAGCCCTGGAATTAGCAGGTACATTTCCCTCTATTAATACAATCAAAGGATTGGGAACTTTTGAAGACATTTTAACACATAGATCAGACCTTTTTTCTTAGTGAGGCTAGTAGATGTGTTAGAAATTTAATTTTTGAGGATCTATTATGGCTTCTGTTATCTTTGCATGTATTTGTTTCCTATGCTTATTTGCTCTATGTTTTCCCTTAGAACTGTAATTAACAGTCAATCAACATGCATGCTTTTACATAAAGAGTGACTCTCACTCCTGTGGATAACAGGATCCTTTACAACAGTGGTCCCCAACCACCTGGCCACAGCCCGGTGCCAGGCTGCGAAGGCCTCTGTACCGGGCCGCGGCTCCCTCTCCCCACCCACCCCCGCAGCGAGAAACTCGCCAGGCCATGAGCAAATCAGCCGCCAAAGCAGCCGATTAGCTTGTGGCACAGCAAGCTTCTTTCTGTGTGTGGGGGAGGGTAGCGCGGCTGCCGGCATGCCAGTGGTGCAAACGTGCATGTGCGGCAGGTTCAACTTACATTTTTCATCATTTTTATACCCTTTGTCTATACCTCTGTTATCTGGCTAGTGACTTCTTTTAGCTCATCAATAGAAGCTGTCCCAGGAATAGTGCAGAGAGGCCCTAGATGGCAATAAGCAGAGTACTCCCTAAAGAATCCTTGAAGATTCTTGATGATCCTCATGTTACATGGGCTTGCTAGTATTTGGATGGGAGACCTCCAAGGATTTGGATAGAGTTCTTCCATGATGTGGGTCATGATGTGTCATGATGTGGAGGGGTCATGATGTGGAGGCAGGCAATGGCAAGCCACCTCCAAACATCCTTTGCCCGGCTGGCAGACAATCCTTGGATCTCTCCTGGCTACACCACACATGCCGTATGAAAAATACATAAACGTAGGGGCAACTGAGAAGAAATCCATTCATTAACTTTATGTAGTACTAAGAAGTTAAGAAGTTTAGGGAAAATACAGCGGGTGCTAGGAGAATTTCCCCCCTCCGCCCTCCCAGTCAATCCCGCGGCTTCAGGGCCGCCCTGAAGCCTCTCTCCCACCCCACTCCCGCCCGATCGCCCCGGTGTATTTTCAGCCGGCTCCTTTGGCCACCCTGAAGCCTCCACCAGGCTGCCCTGGCCGGGTGGCTACCTGTTGTCGTGGGGGGGGGGGGCAGCCTGGCAATGGCGGCAGTAGGGGGAAGGCGGCTGACATTGGGGGGTGGGCGGGTTAGGAGGCGCTTCCCAATTGGGCAATTGGGCCCCCCGCTTCTCACTCCCAATGGGCTCTCTTCCCCATCCCGGACTGGGCCCACTTCAAGGGCCCTTACTGTTTTATTTATGCCACTCCCATGGAGCGGTTAAAGATTGGGGGGGGGAGGGTGGATAACAATTTAGTAATTTTATGTAGTTTATGCCCCAATTAGTAAAGCCTCAGTGAACTAATTCAGATTATATTTAGTGAAGCACCATTGCTGTCTTGCAGTATGTTACTCTTCCTGCTGTCGGGCTTCAGTACTGTGACCTTGGATGCTGTCTAGAACTTGCAAAGCATCCCATCACTGTATAAGTCTGCTTAAAGAAACGACTGAGACACTGGGGAGATGGAATGAATTCTAATCAGGGACTCTGGAAAAGTGAAGTGTCATAGCAGCTGCATAACTGAGTGTTGTAAACAGAGTGCTGTACTGAAATTGCAAAGGAGAGTGGTAGACTGCCATCTTTAGACATCTGTATGTCCTAATCACAAAGTAAATGCTGAGGAAAAGATTTAAAGTGCCAAAAGGAACACACATGCAAGGGATGCTGAACCTTGCCCTGCCTCACATTCATCCATCCTCTCTATAGCCTATTCTCTGGGTCTTTTTTCCCTGCTATACCCTGTTTAATCCTTTTATAAAAAGAGACCTCCTATAATACATCCGTTGATAAGCAATTCAACAGCAAAAACAATGTGACATGGCTAACTAAGTGTGGAAGATATATATGGACTACTGTTCAAAGTGGAACAAGGCTATTGTTTCCTGAGAACAAAAGCACATAAAAATCCAATCTACCTTTGGCCAAATCACTTCTTTTTTTAAAGCTTACTTCTACAACACCTACTGATTTCCTGTGCTCCTCCCCTTAAGGGAGAAAAGAGGTCTTTACTTATTCCTCAGATTAGAAGATGACACTGGAAGGTAATAGGCTTTATAGACAGACAAGAAAATCGAAACTTTACTTGAGACTCTAAACATGCTTTAAAAAGACTATTAGAAAGCCCATAGTTTTAAAAATGAACACAAAACAATATTAGTAATTTTGTGGCTTCATATTTATTGCTTAAGCATCTACAAACTAAATTCAATACCAATTTTAAGCTAAAGGAAACTGCTCTCAGTATCTTGGTTCTCCTACCCCTAAAACACACAGAAACACACACATGTGATATGTAAAAATATCCTTTTGTGCATTAGTTAACACCTGATTTCAAGGAGGTTACACTTACTCAATCACCAGATCAAGAAACAACCATTTTGCTAATGCTGTAGCCAAATGTCACAATACAAATGTGCAGCCGGGGAAATCAATAATAAACCAGTGTTTGCATTCTAGCAGAATGCCATAACTAAACAGTTGACATTTCAATGCTGAGTGATTGGGGGGGGGGGGGGCTTTTGATCTTTAACACATTACAGTACTCATAATAAACAATCTTAGCAAAGATGTGATTATATTTAAGTGCTATACAATCTTCGGCAGATTTGTAACATTCAACAATACTCTTGAATTTAACTCTTATCTTACAGGTACGGCAGCAACCAAGTTGCAAAAATAAGAAACCTATCCCTGATTCTGCCATGAAATTCACTGGGTGTACTTGGGCCAGTTACTTTGTTTCAGCCCAACATAACACATGGAGGTATTATGACAGCAAAATTGAGAGGGTGAAACATAGAACCCAGAGCTCCTTGTAGCAAAAACAGGGTAACAATATCTGGGTAGACATAAGAACAGCCATATTGGATCAGACCAAAGGCCTATCTAGTCCACCATTCTGTTCACATAGCAGTCTACCAGGTACTTCAAGGAAGCCCACAAATCGGAAGACAATAACATCATCATCCTGCCTTTGCTCTTCCGCAACTGATTTAAAAAGCATACTACCTCTGGGACTGGAGGGAGTCCATCACAATTAGAAGCCAGTCATGCGCGAGTATGTCCACACCCATTTTAAAGCCTTCCAAGGTGGTAGCTCTGACCACATCCTGTGGCTATGAGTTCCACAAATTATACACTGCATGAAGAAATACTTCCTTTTAACTGTCCTGAATCTCCCACCCTTCAGCTTCAGTGTATGACCCTGTATTATAGTATTACTAGTAATCAAGCCTGCTGTAAAATAAAGACAGTAGGCGCTAGGCAAGGGAGCCCCCGGCAGTCGCGCGCAGCGCAGCTGGCAGGTGCTCCCTTGGCGGCGGCCTGAAGCGTCGGAGGCGCAAAGCGCCTCCCGACACATCAGGCCGCCGGCAAAGAAGCAACTGCGAGCCGCACTCTGCGCGGCTCGCAGTTGCTTCCTTGTCAGCAGGGCGGGAATCGGACGGGCCAATCGGATGGGCCTTATTCCTACCGTCTATGTAAACCTTCCTGAGCCACAAGGGAGGGCAGCATATATAAATATAATTAATTAAACTGTACATAGTATTCCAAGTGCATTTTCACCACAGATTGGTATAAGAGCACTATGACAGCAGAGAGAGAGAGAGAGAGAGAGAGAGAGAGAGAGAGAGAGAGAGACGGCTAGCCAGAGACCAGGGTTAGGGTCAGGGGGACGTCTTGGCGGGGCCGGCCCCTCTGGCCCACCGCCCCGCCCATCCCCCCCTTCCCATTCCCCCAAACCCATTTATTGAAAACCATCCTACCTATTTACAATGTGTGGCATCAACATTCCGCCGTGTTGCGCATGCTCTGTACAGAGTGTCTCTACTTCCACACCCCCTTCCCCGTCACCCGTCACCCCCCTTTCTGTGTTCAGTGTTCAATGTCCCCATATCGCCCAGTCCGTCTGTGCCCTCCAGGCTTTCCAGTGTTACTTGTCCAGGAAGTGCCGTGCTGTCTCTGTTGGCCGCCGCCCTTTGGCGCGGCTGCGGCGTTGCGAGGGCAGATAGCCTCTGCGTGGTCCACTTGATGCTGTTCACGTGGCCGCTCCCGACCAGCTCACAGCTGTAAGAACTGCTGGTAGGCCCGACAGCGGTCCTTCCACAGAGCGAACGGCACCGTGCACTCCCGCAGCCAGCAGGCATGGCCCGACAGCGTCCCCGCCTGCCGCTCTCCCTGCTGCTGGCACTCATGGGCGGCCTCCTTCACCGCCGCAGCCAGGTACTCCGGGAACGTGTGCGGGTTTTGAGCGTTGCGAGCCGCCAGGCACCGCGCATAGGGCTCGAGGTGGTGCTGTCTTCGGATGGCCACGTATACCATGGCGGCCCCCGTCCTCCGCCCGTACGCCCCACGTGAGAGAGAGGGCTAGTCCAGCCCAAGAGGTTGGGAGCCATGGGAGACAGTGTACACAGCAGGCAGGGCTGGGAGTAAACTCAAGCTGAGCTAGGGTTGAAAGCCCGGGACACAGCCAAAAGCCAAACTGGAATCAGGAGTCAGAAGTTGAGATAAGAGTCAAGAGCTGTAGCATGGTCAGAAGTTGAGCTGACTGTCTGGAGCTGGAAGCATAGTCAAAAGCCAAGCCAAGGGTCTGGATCTGGGAGTCAAAAGAGCAGAGCTTCACCAGGGCAAACTGGAACGAGTTGTCTGGGAAGACAGGCAGGGAAACGCACACATTATTTCCATGAAGGATCATGTCTTCAGGTCCTATATGCAGAAATACGCAGAATAGGGTAGAGCAGCCCTCAGCCAGAGGGCCTGCAGTTGGAGCTAGTTGCAGCTGGGCCCCATCTACCTTGGAAGGAGTTGCAGCTGGGCCCCATCTACCTTGACAGAGAGCTGCTAAGTGTGCCAATCTTCTAACAGCTGTAAAGGTCAATCGACACTGCTGTTGTTGTTGCTCTGGCGAACGTCTGAGGCTTGTGAGGTTCTTGGCCTAGTGGTGCCAGAGCTGCTCCCCCTCAAGGCTAGGTGGGGTCTTGTTCCGGGCCTTTATGCACACTGAGACGCACAGCTGGGACTCTAGCTGGCTTGCGCTAGGCTGCTCATTATCCAGGGCCACACTGGTTGGGTCTCCTGGTGGCTCCAGGAGACTGCTTGACCCAGGCTGATCCAGGTTAGCAGCCACCTCTGGAGCGGCCCCTGGTGCCAGGGCTGGTGGCTTAGCTGTGGTGGGCATGACAGTTACCATTTTAATGCCTATTACTCAAGTTTGAACAGGTCCTTTTGGAGCTGTTTGCAATCTGTTTTTGTCTTAATCATCCCCAAAGAATTTGGCATCTATAAATCTGGCCACCTCCGGACATTTATGAACCAGTTGAAAAACACTGGTCCCAATACAGGACTCTATGGGATCCAGCTGATCACATCCTTCAACTGCAAGAACTGACCATTTATTCCTATTTGCTACTTCCTGGCTTTCAGCCAATTTCAAATTCATAAGTGGATTTGTCTTCCTATTCCATGTCTCTGAAGTTGCTTCAACAGTCTTTGGTGATAGACAATGTCAGAAGCCTTTTGGAAGTTCAATAAATAATGTCTACCAGCTCATTCCTATTTACATGTTTATAGACACTTTCAAAGAAATCTAAAATATTAGTGAGATAAGGTTTGGCATTGCCAAAGCCATGCGGATTTTTATTCAGCAAGGCTTAGCCTGCTGAATTAAAAATGCTCAACAATTTGATCTTTAATAACACTTTTCATCAATTTACCTGGAACAGCCATTAAACTAATTGGCCTGTAATTTCCTGATTCACCTTGGTTACTTTTTTTTAAAATGGCAGTTACGTTAGCCATACTCCTGTGCAGTGATACAAAGTCTGATTTTAAGGATATGGTCAGGGCTTAGAAGATCAACAATTTTACATTTGAGTTCTCAAAAGACTCAATCCCGGTGATTTGTTAGTTTGCATTTTGTTTAATAATTCTAGAACTTCCTCCCTTGCCCCCTCTAGTTGTCACCTCCATACCCTTCCCTTCTGAAAACATTAATTCAGAAATAGGTATTTGCCTTACAGCTTCAGCAGTGAAGATAGATGAGAAAAATTGAGGTTCTTAGCAATCACTATCTTCCTTTAGATCTGCTTCAATTCCAATGTCATCCAATTGTCCAATTACTTCCTTAGCTGGTTTTCTGCTCCAAATGTATTTAAAGAATTCCTTATTGTCGGTCCTTATGCTTTTAGCAATACGTTCTTCAAAATCCTCTATGGTATCCCTAATTGTCTGCTTAAATTTCCTGTAAGTTTGTGCTGGCTTTTGTTTCCCTAATTTGGGTAAGACTTCCAGTTTCTGAAGAAAGCCTTTTGCAACTAATAGCTTCCCCCACCATGCTTTGTTCTTCTTTTCCTGACCTCCTACACTATGTTCTTCTTTTTCTGGCCTGTGGTATGCATTCTAACTGAGACCTAGGATTAAGGTTTTGAGTTACCCAAGCCTTTTCAAAATATTTTATCGTATTGATTGTTTCTTCCAACTTCTTTTATTCTACCAGATTTCTTTGGCACTTATCCACATACATGTATATTAAATTAAACCTGATACCATTTTGATCACTGTTTCCAGTTGGTTCAACTACAATGATTCACACTAGGGACTGAATAGCACCACCTAGGAGTAAGTCCAGGATTGCTTCCCTTATGGTCAGTTCTATGAGCAACTGTTCTATTGAACAGTCATTTAGTGTATCTAGAAATTTTACCTTTTTAGCAAGACTGGAACATGCATTTATCCAGTCAATGTGAAGTTAGTTAAAAGTCACCCATTATTACACATCCCTCTCCTTTGGATGCTTCCTTGTTATCATTTCCTATCTCAAGATCATCCTGAGAAATTCTGTTGAAAGCCAACAGTACATCCCCAGCCCTAAAATATTTGGGGGGCCTGTTATTGTTTCCCACAGTGATTCTGTGGAGGAGTCAGCCCTTACTAAGGTTTCTAGTTTATTAGATGCTATGCTTTCCTTGATATGCATAGCAACATCTCCTCCAGTACATCCTTCCCTTTTCAACAGAGTTTGTACCCAGGGATGACTGCATCTTAAGGTTCTCTCCCTTCTACCTACTTACTGTTATGCTCACTATATCTATGTTTTCCCTTAAAACCAAACACTTGACTTCCCCCATTTATAATCAGAGGATTCTGTCCTTTGTGTAGGAACACCTTCACACTGTGTTTCTCTCTAGACATCTCTGATGTGGCCCTTTCGCACTCCAGCTGTTTGGCCTCTTTGACTAGCTATCGTGCATTACTTTTACTTCTCTTTCCTTATTCCCTCAATCCCCATTTGCACAACTGGAAGTATTTTCCTTTGTCCTTTTGAAACCAATCTTCCCAAGCCAGATGATTCTCAACTCCTGTTGGCTTAATCCCCAGGTTCAGTTTAAAAGCCACTCTGCCAACTTTTTACATTATGTGCTAGCAGCCTGGTTCCATTCTGGTTCAAGTGAAGCCCATTCTTTTAGGACAGGTGTCACTTGTCCTAAAATGTTCCCAGTGTCTAATAAATCTAAAGCCCACCTCCCTACATAATCATTTCATCCATACATTGAGTCTGTGCTTGTCTTGCTGGCCCTAGGTGTCAAAAGCTACTTTGAAGGTTAGTCTCTAACCAAGCAGCATAAATGATGCTTCCAGAACCTCATGATGACACTCTTCCACATCATCAGTGCCAACATGCACCACAAACACTGACTCATCCACAGTACTAGCTATCTAGCTGACAAGTGATCTCAGACTTCACACCAGGCAGGCAGTACACTGTGCAGTCTACATCCCTGTCACAAACCCAGATATCTATATTTCTAATGATCGAGTCTCCCACTATGACAAACTCCTCTCCCTTCAGAGACATATCCCTAACACAAGAGAAAATCTGTCCATCCACCAAGAAAGAAGGTCCCTTCTAAGAGATCACAAGGCTGTCGTTATCCATGACTGGCAAGGAGCCATCCCCCCAGAATTAGGATGCCGCTGTCTCATCCATGAAGACCTTGTTAACTATCCTCTCTGCCTCTCAGAGCTTCTCCAGCTGAACTACCTTTGCCTCAAGAAAACAAACTTGTTCCTTGAGGGCAAAGAGCACCTACCAACAAGCACACACCAACAGCTTCTGTCCAGCAGGCAGATAATCATACATATGACACTCCATGCAATACACTGGATAGGTCCACAACTCCTGATGGCTTTCTACCTGGTATTTTAAATCTTATTTTGTAGTGTGTTCATCCAGATGAAAACAGGTTGAGTGCCCTTCATTTATAACTAGTACTTCTCCTGTGTTAACACAATATGGGTCAAGTGCTTAACCCACTAAGTGTCTTCTTTTTATGAAAGTTTTGTCATTGTGATACTTCACCACTGAGGCTCTCTTGCCCAAAGAGTGGGCTCACTCAAAACTACCCCAAAATATATAGATGTGTCTATCTTTCCTCCCTCCTGTCTTAGCCAATCATACTATCAAGGCCTATTTAGTAACGCAGGGTGTATGAATCAACTATTAAACTGGCTGAACAATGGGCATTGATACATATGAGTAGAGAGTGCTCTCCAGGACAGAGAAATCACTCTGCTCTTAATTAAATCCTTTAAGCCTACCTTAAAGGTAAAGGTAAAGGTATCCCCTGTGCAAGCATCAGGTCATGTCTGACCCTTGGGGTGACGCCCTCTAGCGTTTTCATGGCAGACTCAACACGGGGTGGTTTGCCAGTGCCTTCCCCAGTCATTACCATTTACCCCCCAGCAAGCTGGGTACTCATTTTACCGACCTCGGAAGGATGGAAGGCTGAGTCAACTTTGAGCCGGCTGCTGGGATTGAACTCCCAGCCTCATGGACAGACAGCTTCAGACAGCATTTCTGCTGCCTTACCACTCTGCACCACAAGAGGCTCATAAGCCTACCTTAGATTTAGGTTAACTGCTATAGCAGTGTTGAGAAGACATAAATTGCTAGAGGATTCCTTCTTCACCCTCGAAAATGCAAAGCCCTTTAGCTTAAATTATGTTAAAGATTAAAATCAAATAGACATAAAGACATACAAGGGCATCAGCAGAGATTATAAAATGTTTTAGTATTCATTTACATCATTTTTATTTGCACTGAAATCCATTATTATCCAGTACTATTTGTTTAAACTAGCTCAACGGAGGACAAATGCTCAAAACAGAGCACATCCTGTGGGTGTAAGGGACATAGTTCAGTGGTAAAACATAGGCTTCATGTTTAGAAGATTCAGTATCCTCATCTTTACTTAAAGGACCTTCGGTAGCAGGGCTGGGAAATATCTCTCAGAGCCCGGAAAAACTGCTTCTCTGTCAGAGCAGAAAATAATGATCTAGATGGAGGAAATTTTTCATTCTGTAGACCAGTGGTCCGCAACCATTTTCAGGCTGCGGACCGGTGGGGGGGAGGGCGATCCGGGCGCCACGCATTCGCGCTTGCGCTTTGGCGGCCAATTTGCTTGCGGCCTGGGAAATTTCTCACTGTGCGGGGGGGCGGGGAGAGGGAGCCCGGTGGTTGGGGACCACTGCTGTAGATGGTTAGTTTAGGATGGATTCATTGAGCTTTTCCATTGATGAATAGAGAGAAGGAAGCCTCCTTCAACCATCAACAAGGCTATGCTGGGGGAATTTTAGGATTCTGAATGGAGAAAGGCCATGTGTGATAAAGACTGCAACAAGGAAGGGGACTGGGCATGTCTTCCATGACCTATGAAAACGCTGGTGAATGAATGGACAGGAAATCCTGTTTTACTCTGTATAAATTCTTGAACTTGTGAGGTGTAGCTTGCATGAAGGCTGGTTTCTGTCAGATTGGAACAGTGAGGCCACACAGGCACTTCAAGTTTGGAAAAGCAACTAACCCTCAAGTGTTGGAATAGAGTCAATTCAAAATTCTGTCCTTTAGATGGTTCTCTAAAATGGAGCCACTGATTTTCAGCATCTGTTTTCCATAGAAAATGAAGTCTTCGCTAGGAGTTGCTGGATCACCTACAGTATTAATAAGGTAAAGGTATCCCCTGTGCAAGCACCGGGTCATGTCTGACCCTTGGGATGATGCTCCTTTTGAAATATCCAAAAACTAGCTTCAAAGCCCGTTCCTAAGAACGGGCCTTGAAAGGGTCCCCTCCCCTGGTCCCCGGCCAGATAGTGTAAGGTGGCTTTGGGCGGCAGCTCGCAGCCGGATCAAGTGGGGTGGATGGGGGCTGGGCAGCTTGTTAGCAGGCCTGGGACAGAGCTCCTTAGCAGGCAGTCAGCAGGCCGGGAGGCCCTCATTAGCAGACCCAGCCTAGCAGGCCAAGAGGCCCTCGTTAGCAGGCCCAGCCAGCAGGACAAGAGGTCCTCATTAGTAGGCCTAGTCTAGCAGGCCAAGGGGTCCTTGTTAGCAGGCCCAGCCTAGTGGGCCAAGAGGCCCTCGTTAGCAGACCCTTCACCACGACCCTTTGCCCAGGGCCCTCTCCCCTGACCTGCTGCTGGCTCCAGGCACTGAGGCGCGTCTTAGAGCAAAGAGGCTAGAGTCCAGGGATGGAGGGCGGGAGCTGCAGGGGCTGGGCTAATCAGGGTTACCCTTATTGGCCCTATTCCAACTTGGCCCTATTCCAACTTGGCCACCCCCCAGGCTGTTTCACAAATATATTGGGGAACCATGGCAAAAAAGGATTATTGAGGAGATGGGTTATACAGGGAACCAGGATAACTTCCTGGTCTGGCTCTGGACCCTTAGGTTTCATGTATGCCAACTTGGACGTGAGCTCAATCTCCTCACTGTGCTTTGATTTATTGTTGTTGTTGTTGTTGTTGTTGTTATTGCTTCTTCATAGGAGATTCTGAATGCAATTGGACTTTGGTCAAAGGTTCTGGAGAAGGTGAGTGCAGATGCCTAGATTCTGTCTCTGGGGCAACTGAAGTGGCACTTTTGGAAGTGATAAAAGCTATTCTGATAGTTGGACCTATAGATATCAAAAGGACTTATGAGTATCCCGATGGAATTCAGTAGTTCGAGCTGAAGGAAGCAGAACGGAAACAGTCGGACTCAAACTCAGAATCACTCTGGATCAGTGGTCCCCAACCCGCGGGCCGCGGCTCCTTCTTCCCTCCCCCCCCAAAGCGAGAAGCTTGCGGCCCGGCAAGCTTCACGCTTCGGGAGGGGAGGGAAGAGAAGCTTGCTGAGCCGCAAGCTAATCGGCCGCTTTAGCGGCCGATTTCCTCGCGGCCCGGAGGGGCCGGGAGGGAGAGCCGCGGCTGCCGGCATGGCGGCGGCGCAAACTCGCATGCGCGGACTGCTGCGCACGCGCGTTTGCGCCCCTACCGGGGCGCAAACGCGCGTGCACGGCAGTCCGCACATGCGCATTTGCGCTAGGGCTGCCGCTCGTGTGCGGGCCCCCGGGCCGCCCTCTCCTTCCACTACACCGCAGCGGTCCGCAGCAAGCGAAAGCTTGCGGACCGCTGCTGTGGATGGAGCCAAGGAAGACAACACCTCCTTCCAACGCTCAGTTTTTAACCTAGGGACCCCATCCAACTGAGTCTTCAGGGTAAAGTGCTAGCAGATTGCAAAAGCAATTACATTGTGGGCCTCTCCTAAGTACAGGAGGCAGAGCTCATGCTTATCACTCTGTCTCATTTTCCTTCCACATTTAGAATGTTTCTTGAACAGAGCCTTGGATGCCATGACAAGGGGCCAAAAGCATAACAGATAAGGAGAGTCCTCCTTGTGCTGGGACTTGCCTCCATAAGATAGATTTGCAAAATGTGAAAAACAATTATCATAAGGACAAAGCAGAGTCTGATTTATCCACAATGACAACAAATATCAACAGAGCAAGCTAGAAAGCTTCCTATCCTTGTGGTGGCAAAAACAGAACTGATGGAAGAGGGTCCCACTATTAGAACACATTATGCATTGGGTGGTAACCCCACACATAGACAGCTCCAAAAGGGGCAGGGTGCCCTGTCTTTGGAGTTTTTAAGCTAGAAAGTGTCCATGCCCAGCCTTCACAGGGGCAGTCCCAATGTGGGGCTGCACAATAAGAAGTAAGATGAACAGTGCTTTATGCAGACAGGAATAGAGCTCGATAGCTGTAGAAGCTGTTACAGTCAGTAGCTATAATAGTCATCTGCAGATTCCAGAGACATGATCCCATGTCACTAACCCAGTCACTCAAAATTTAAGAAAGCTTGCTTAGTCTTTTATGACTGTTTATATTTCTCTATCTTCTTTTCTCAAATAGTTATTCTCATCACCTCCATTTCTTCTTCTATTTCAGTATTTACAGTAGTTCCCCAAAGCCAAACAATGAATATTTTTAATTGTAAATCAAACAACTCATTTCTCTTCAATATGCTTGACATGCTACAGACTGAGACAGCAACTGTAAGGTATCAGAATTTCCCTCTATATCGTTTGTCACAAGTTTAACACTTCTTGTATTGAACTTGCTGCTTCTCTGATGGACAGTCAAGGAACACAATTTACATTTAATTGATTTAAATAAGGCTAGATAAATCTTCACCTTTATGTGACAAGCAGTCAAGACTGACAAGTGATGGTAGACAGGTAAAAGTAAATGAATAGAAATTTGAATTGCCCTTGCCATTTATCTTGGTCTTGTGTGTCGTAAATCCAGTTTGGGAGAAAGACATTCTAAATTTCACTATTCAAGCACTAAATGAAACTGTCTCCTTCAAAATGATAGTTCCACTAAAGCAGTGATACATATCCTCATTCTAATTAACCTAATGGTCTACTCATCCACCACACTTGGAGGCCTATTTCATTACCCTAAATTAACATTTTCTTTCCATTAAACATCAGATAATAAAAGATACCATTCATAAGCCAGCTTTACTATACATTTAATCTGTAACATTCCTTGCTTAGTGGTTACACAGTGCTTAAAAGAATTCAATTTCCAAAATATATAATGGCCATATTATTATTAACAAGGAAGACACTAGTAGTACGTTAGGTATGATGTTTCACATTTCAGGATGCCCTTTTATTAGCTAACGTGATATGGAGACTGACCATCCAGAAGTCATAATATAAATTATTTGCACCATTCCCATAAGTCAGGAAAAGAACACAAGATTTCTTGAGTTGGGAGGATTTCTATGGGATATCTAGAGAAATATATACCTCCTCATGTCTAATGGAAGGAGCTGTGAGATGTGGTATATCTAACACTTAGAGGTGTGGTATATCTGTTTCAAATAAATAATCAGCCTCCATAATCAAGTAAGAAACTTTAGTTTGCATTGAGGAAATCATTCTCACCTTCAAGGACAAGGGGAAATCAACTCTCATTCTGCATACTTTAGCTGTAAGAATACTTTCAGAGGAAGACCCAAGCACTGGGAAACTTTCTCTGTGGGCAAGGTAGAATACCTACATCGATAAAAGCAGAAGGGTAATTTAAAATGTAAATGACAGCCTCTCCACCACAAACTGCCTCAAACCCACTGCTTTGCTGAGACCTAATCTACCAATAAGCATTCTCTTTCAAGACAAGTACACAGACTTTAGACTAGGTCTAAAAAGAAAAGTTTTCCATCTTCTTTTTAATCCTATACTTTCCTTTATTAATAATAAGCTCCCTCGGACTAAGGTCTTGAGTTATACAACCAAGTCATAGTACAAATATCAACAACAGTTAAAAAATGAAGGTAAAAGAAAATGATGCCACTATATCACTGTAAAATTATAAGATGATCACATTAATAAGTAGCAAGCTCTGTGAGGTAACAAGCCTCACTCCAGTACCAACGTATTCCAGCTCCAGTGAAAAAGTGTCTGGGGCAAGGGAATAAGCAAGCAAGTTTAGCAGACAAGTGAATTCAGCAGTAGGGTGAAAAGGCCTGGGCACTAGGCCTTCCACATCACTAAAATGGTAAACACAGTTTCCACAAACAGATCTACATAAATATAAATAGGAAATTTATATTTTAAAAAGATTTTAAAAAATAATTCTAAAAGCAGAATACCAGCATGGGGTTGGGGGCTATCCAGTGTATTGCACTGAGTGCAATAGTATAACCATCTGCCAGCCAGCCATGGGTGAGGGCTTGGTGCAAGGAGTTCCTGGTTCTCAGGGAATGAGTTCACACTTTCAAGTCAGCTAGGCACATGGATAAGATTCTTGGGGACTTGTTAGATGTGTACCACTCTGAGAATGGCAGCCCTGGAACTGTCAAGGAGCATGAAGGGCAGGGGGAAACAGCACAATGCTGAGGAAAGGGAGAATGTTCCCTCAGAAGGAAGCCTTTTACAGTTAGTGAACTTGTAACCTTTTGCACCAAGGAACCATCCCTGGGTGGAGAGGAAGGGGGGTTCTTGGTAACTGATGATTTAATCCTTAGGCATGTAGATAGATGGGTTGCTGTCTATTCCTGAACAGCTAGATAGGCACAAATTAGGGGTCTCGATCTATGGATGAGAAGATGGTGTAGAAAGGAAGGATTTAAGTTTGTTAGACACTGGGATACTATTAAAAAGAGTATACCAGATCTTGTTGTCCTGAGAAGAAACCAGGTTGTCATCTACTTGTCCTGAGAAGAAACCAGGTTGTCATCTACTTGTCCTGAAAAGAAACCAGGTGGTCGTTCTTTAAAACAAAAAGGTGGCAAACCAGTTTTTAAACTAAATCCTGCAAGAAAGCCAACTAGATTGTCCCTGATTTTAGATGGCTCATCTCTATGAGATGAAGGGAAGTGGATTAGGACTGACCACTGAGAGGGTAAACAAATGATACTGACTTCCCTGTAAGGTCTAACAACCAAAGGACAATGGTTGCAGGTTTAAATTTGGAAAATTATAGCTGCTGGACAGATACTTGCCAGGGATGCTGTAGGTTGATCCTGCATTGAGCAGGGGAATGGACTATATGTCCTATATGGTCCTTTCAAACTCTATGATTCTATAATATGAAGAAATGCCACTAGGGGAGGGAGAGGGGCCAAATGAAAAGCCATACCCTAGATATGTTGGTCCCTGCCCACAGCTGAAAAAGTTCTTTGGTCCACATCCTCCATTCAGGTATGGATATACAAGTTCCTTCAAAGGAGGATACAGGCTGTGATACACCCCCCAGTTAGTGTGGGAGGATGTGGACCAAAGGATGGTCCAGAGGATGTGGATGTGCATCAATCAATGCAGATGACCTGCCCCTGAGTCCCATCCTGACAAGTGAAGAAATATCAAGCTGGATGCTATGGCAAAAGTTTATTCAATTTTTAATCATGATAGAACAAGATCCGGTATACCTCCTTTTTGGATACAACCATCTTCCTCAATAGTTTATTAACTTTTAGTAATTCTTACTCCCCCTACTGGTAATATAATATGCCATTTATAATTATCACCTTGCCTAAAAGGTCTTCAATTTATTATCTATACCGGTGGGGATCGTGGTCTCAGTAGTAGGCTCACTGGCCCTTAAGTACCACCAAGGCCTTTGCCTGCCTGCCTGACATGACCACCTCCCTTCCTCCTCCATCTTTCACAAATCTTCCACGATGATGATGGATGAGGTCAAGCCAGTGCTGCTGTCAAGACATAGCCCTAGTCACCAAATTTAAGGATCTGCAGTTGGCCCATAGTCAGCTTTAGATGTAAAGATGATACTTACATTACTGAAACAATGTTACAAAGGCACATTACCACTTTAGGGAGCAAACCCTAATGGCTGCCGGAATTCTGAAGCAGAAAAATTATAAAAGTTCCCCCATTAACATTTTGGATCTAATATTAAGAACTAATATGGCAAAATATACATAAGCATTGTACTTTATATTTTGCATATTAAAGTCGGAAGAGGAGGAGATGGGTGCAAAGGATGATGGATTGCAACACTGAAATTAATTTTGCCATTTAAGTTGATATGCTGCAGGTAGGTTTCAAGCATACAAAGCCTCCTATAAAGCTTCTTTCAATAATAGAAAGCCTTGAAAATGAAAGGAGAAAAATCACTCGCGCACCTCCCATATCAGCTCTAATATTTTTGCATTCAGTCAGATCAAGTACACAATGTACTAGTAAATCAGTGAACCAATGTAGTGTAAAATATAACTGAAGTACTTCCATTTGCATGACATTAGAATAGAAATAGGATGATATAAAAGTGTAGAAACATCCATTCTTTAAGTGAATTTTGATTTAAAACAAAATTGACTTGGCTAAAGAAAACTCAATGAACAAAATATATTTGATCAGAATTCTGAATCCGTTTAATGAAGCTATTCCCTCTTTTTTCAATCTCATCCAAGAGATACTTAAATGTCAATTGCATGTTAAATACTTGTAATAAAGTCTGTGTGCTAAAGGTTACAAAGTTAACCTAAGGAAGGTGAGCATAACAAAGTCAAAGAGGGAGCAGTATTGGGAAGAGAAGGTTTAAACTGCGATATACAGATATACAACAGAAAAGTTGTTCCATTTGAAGTGGGTTTGCAAGCCAAAGATGCCAGCGTAGTTATGACTGGCATCTCCGACTAGGACAGCCACATTCAAATTCCCACTTAGGGCTTGGTTATGCAATACTCTGGGAGTTCTGTGCACAAAGCACACAGCTTAAAAAAAAAAGTAATGGGGCACGGGGGATCTGATTTGGATCAGGAGGGGCTCAAAGAGGAGGTGCTTTATTTCCCTTCCATCAAAAATGGCCCCGTGTTATTTATGCTAATGCAACAGGACAACTAGTTCTTTGTGAAATTATACCAGGGGAAGGGGAGCTTTCTATCCTCCCAACACTATCCCAGTCAGAATCAGGTATCCACAGGGCCTAGAAAGTTTCTAACAACAACAAAATGCTGAGACATGGAACTCCCAACACATCACAATAAATGTTCACTAGGTGATTGCTAGCCAGTCATCCAAAGCCTAACCTGCCTCACAATGTGGAGAGGATAAAATGTAAGAAGGAAAAGCGCTATATTTCCTTTATATACCATAAAAAAACTTTCACTTGTCCGACAGTCTAAAACTAGTTGAAATTAAATATCAAAATAATATGCAGGAATGAATCAGTAAAGGTCACTAATGCTACCACATTATGGGAGGAGGGGGGACATTACAAACTTCATTCTGGCATACCTTCATACTCCCAGCCAAGTTCCAGTATGTTTTGGGGTAGAAAATATCCCACCAAAATTGTTTAGTATGGCAACTGACATTCTGCTTCACAATACCTGAACAGCCAAGAGCCTGAAAACACACTTTCACAAACAGTGGGAAATAAATAATTCAAATTTTTTTGTATCTGGGAGTACCTGGGGGGAAAGTTTTCATGATACAATATTTCAACATTAAAAAATATCCTCTCAAATACTTTATGAGCTCTCAAAAAGAAAGTAGCCCAAATGTAAGCCTGAAAATATTTCAGGGATTCTTCTGTATCCTACGGACTTCTTGGTTAACAGAAAGAAAATTGTAAGTAGATGTACTTTAGGAACACAGTTTACAAATGTGTAGGTGACAATGTCTTAAGTCGAAAAACTTGAACAGTCACTTCCCTACATACTCTGCCAAAGAGAAAAAAAGTGTAGCTGGGTTGTTAATTCACCCTAGACAACTATAACAAATTAATATGGTTCAAGTGTTGCATTCAAACAAATTTACACACTTGGAAACTTCTTTTATTAAAATACTTCTATAATCTAGTATTTCTCCTCCTTTCTTAAATGGCGCCACACCCAAGATAATGTAACTGAGATTACCCTGGGTCAGAACCATAGTAAACAAACAACATAAACCTAAATAAGCTTTACTGATGTGGAAACATCTTTAGTGGCTTCCAGGGGGAAATGCAATGGAAGTCATTATGTAAGTGACATGGCACAGTGGGGAGAGAAAGAAAGGAGTGAGCAGAGAAGACAGCCCCCCTTCCCCATATCCTTGCCACCACAATCATCTTAGGCCAGTCACCAGTCACCACTGCCACCCTGCTCCAACAGAGTCTCTACTGGTCTTCTTGCCACCTCTGCTGCTACTGCTGCTACCTCTGCATATCGCAGCGGGGCTCACATACATCCACAGTGGCAGCAACCCACAAGCAGCTATGACTTGCCTGGCCTTGGCACAGCAAGCTCTTCCACCCCTTTTAGGCTGCTGCTGCAGTGGTTGTGTGTGGACCTGCTGCAGGCTGTGTGTGGGGGGGGGGGGAGGCAGCAGAGAGAGGGAAGAGGCAGAGAGAGGACAAGCAGAGATCCGCCATTGCAACAGGTGGGTGGTGGCAGAGGAGGCAGCAGCCACTAGTTGCTGGCTTAAGGCAAAGGCAGTAGCAAGAAGAAGAAAAAGTTTTGAAAGCAATACACTTCTGGTGAGAGTTCAAAGCACATAAAAATAACAAAGCTAACTTCCTAGATACACTTGCTGAAGTTTCTTACAGCACAGATATTAAGTATTGAAGCACTGGCAAATTCAGTTGAAAGTTAGCTGGCATAATTCAGAGTAGAACATATGATAGACAGAGTAACACATTGGAGCCTAGAGGCATTTATTTATCAGATTTATACCCCACAATTCCCTCAGCAAACAAGGCTTGGGATAGCTTCCATCAAAGAAAAATACCATTTAATAAACAGCCTTAAAAGCAATTATAATAATAATATAGAACACAATTTCAAACTAACTACATAAATCTCTTACTGAATATGGCCGCCCTGCATCCAAAAACACAAAAGTAAAATGATCTGGGAAAACAACTCATTAATAATAAGATGTAACACAATGACTAATTAAAACCCTATTGAAAGATTTCTGTCTTACAAGTCTTGCAGCAGCTATCAAGGCCTTGCAGGGCATGCCACAGGCCATGAGTAACCTATGATAAATTATTCCACCAGTACAGGGCCACCACAGAGTTACTGAAGGACAAGGTAGAAAGGAACAGTAACTCTAACAAGAACAGCTCAAGCAAGCCCAATGTCATCAGATCCTGGAAGCAAAGTAGGGTCAGCCCTGGCTGGTATTTGGATGGGGGACGTCCAAGGAATGCAAGGGTCATGATGCAAGTGAAGGCATCTTTTGCCTTGAAACCCAGTGAGGTCACCATAAGTCAGCTGTGACTTGATGGCATTTTCCTCCACCATCACCAGAGAGGAAGAGCCTAATCAAGATAGAACACTCCCCCCCCACACACACACACACATACCCTTGCTTTCTTCCAACCTACACACACACACTTACTGCTCTCTCCAACTACCTTCCAGTGGGTTAGCAGTAGGCTGCTGGGGAGGACGGGATGGGAGGTACAGGAGGGGAAATCACATACCCCATGCTGTGCTGCTGCTGGGCCCATGCCCTGCTGCCATGCTGTGCTGCTGCCCAATGCATATCCCAAACAGCTGTACTGCCAACACCGGGCCCAGCATTGTTCCCAAACTGCTGTGCCTCCACCACTGGGCACAATGGGGCTTCTGCTGCATCTCTGCTGCCAGGCTCAGTGCAGCTCCTGGGTTGTTGTTGTTGTTGTTGTTATTATTATTATTATTATTATTTAATTTTTAGACCGCCCTATTCCAATAGGTCTCAGGGCGGTTTACAACATAAATAGTTAAAACACCATAAAATCCCCATAAAAACCCCAATTAACATCAACAAAAGTTACATATAACATATAGCGGCGGTGGTCACAATTCTGATCTTAGTTGAACCTCCAAGTGTGATTCCTGACCTGCTGGGTTGAATCAAGTAGATGCATTCTTTAAAACCCCTACTATTGGGGGGAGCTCAAATTTTTCTGCACACTTGGGATATACCCCCAGTGTTCAGAAAAATCTCTTTAGTCCTTGTGTGGCCCAGTGCATGGATTTAGATATCTGCAGATGGGGACCATGGGTAGCTATTAGACATACAAGACATCTATTTCTTAAAAGAAGAACGCCACTGATTTAATGAGATTTCAGTGGCATTTTTCTTAAAGAAGCAAATACTGTTTCTGCTGGCCATTTTGGAGATGGTTAGTAAGTTACCAACCAACTTTGTCAGGGCTTCCAAGCTTCAGTTTGGGTCAGCATGAGGGAGGACAAAGAAATACAGAATTCCAAATGTAAATCATAGAAGGGGGGTGAGCTAAAACTGGACAGAGAGGAGCAAGGTAAGGTAAGAAGGGAAATCTGAAGATTAGTTGGGGGGGTGGCAACAGGAAAAAAAGTGGGTGAATAGGTAGCAAAAAAGTAAAGCAAAAGGTTGAGTGGTAATAGAGAAATGAGATACCCCTACTTCCACCTCCACAACTCCTAATAGGTCCTCCCACTTATTATGACTACTACAGCTACAAGCCTCTAATATTAATGCTGGGGAGCAACAATACTGTGAGGTCTTGGGCTCCTTACCCTGATTGTAGGATTTCTAAGGCTATCTGCTTGGCTACTGCATTAGAATACTAGACTAGATGGAACTGATCCAGCAAGGCTGCTGCTTATATTATCTCATGCAAGTTTTAATGGCAAATTGAGGAATGGCATCAAGATGGTTCTTACTCAAAGGAAGTAACCTCAAAGTTAAAGAAGGCCTTCCCGTTAAGTATTATTTTGGCCCTCTTCACAAAAACATTGAATCTGCACTTAAAGTAATCTTCCCTAGATTCTATATTCAATAGCAAGGTAAAAATGAAATGAGAAAAGATTAATTTGCTTGATGCTAGCCTTGATTCAGCAACAGTGAATGAGAGACCTTTTAAATCATTACACAATTTAGGCTTTCAAAAGGTTTTAATCATAAAGGTTTGGGCAATGAACTGCCAATAACGTTTGATATATTTGAGATGATTCTTCTCTCCTTGCATCCAGAATGTGATGGCATTAAGCAGGTGGTTATGGGTGAGCTCATTTCTTGGGAAGTTGAATATGCTACTTATCATGAAAGATTCATATTAATAGTATGCCCCACAGTTCAGATGAAAAAATTGTCCTCCACACACTTACTGTGAAACAGATTACAGAAACACATAGTTCTGAAAAGCTGAACACAATGATTCTTGAAGTTTTAAGTAGAAATGGAATATGAAGAAGAGTTGGCTCTTATATGCCACTTTTCTCTACCCGAAGGAGTCTCAAAGCGGCTTACAATTGCCTTCCCTTTCCTCTCCCCACAACAGACACCTTGTGAGGTAGGTGAGGCTGAGAGAGTCCTGATATTACTGCTCGGTCAGAACTGCTTTATCAGTGCTGTGGCAATTTCAAGGTCACCCAGTTGGCTGCATGTGGGGGAGGAGTGGGGAATCAAACCCAACTTGCCAGATTAGGAGTCCACACTCCTAACCACTACACCAAGCTGGCTCTTCAACACATGGCTCTTCAATATCTTCAGCACATGGTTGCAGTACTGCCACTGAGGATAGAGCTAGCTAAGTTTATAATCGCAGATCAAGAAGGAAAAGATGGTAAGAATAAAGAAACCCCACAAAATCCTACAATATAAGATGAGTAGCATCAAGTGCTGAAAGAGACAGAATTCAGTATACTAGGTTAATAATGTTACTCTGTGATTATTTCTCTGCTGTATTCATAAAAGACAACTTGCTTATTAAGATACTATGAAAAAGTAGTTCCATTAACAATATAGTAGAGAAGACAAGAATGATTTGCAAAACACTTAATTAGGAATCCAGTCTTCTGATAATCACAAAAATGTTTAAATTTCTATAAATCATTCATAGATTGTCCAGCTAAACTAGCATTCTACATGAGATATGCTTCAAATAATCTTAAGGATTTTTGAGAAGATGTAACTGTTTCAACTCCAGAATAAGTCTGAAAAGAAATGAAAGACTATTGAACTTTAAGAAGCTTGCTGAACAATGGCACTTCCTTCGCAACAACTTATGGTATGTGGTTTTCATAAAGCTTGACCAGAAAGGCAATCTGATGCATTGATGTTTTGTCCACCTTTTACAAAAGCACTAGTAACCTCAATGAAACCATGAGACAACATCATTGGACAGCCATACATTTCAATCCTACATTAAACTTGATTCAAAGGATTAGCTGCTGATTTTGGGGATAGGGGAAACAAATTCATTTGATTAAAGGCCAGGTGTCAAAAAGGGACTTCTGAAGTCAGCTATTCCAAAAGAAACTCAGTGCACATATATCCTCTTCCCTTAGAAATGTTGAGCTAATCACATTTCTCAAAGCATCATTTTATACAGTCATTATAGTGGTTATAATACAACTGATCTAATGTCTTTAATCATGAGACAGTCTCTTCTTTCCTTGGTACCACTCCTTTTATATATGTCAAAAGGACTATTGTAAGGTCTACAATCAGATTCCAACATAAAATTTACATAGAAGGTTTTCTGGTCACAATACGATTTCATTTATTAAGCAGCAACCAGCAATGCAATATCTGCAATGACACAGCACTCTTTCAATAAAAAGATTCCTATGTAATCTATACAGTTTATGAGTTGGGCTAAGTACCACTATGCAAATATCTTAACAATGTTCTCTCTGTCTAAGAGAGCCAACTTGGTGTAGTGGTTAGGAGCACTGACTTCTAATCTGGTGAGCTGGGTTTGATTCTCTGCTCCCCCACATGCAGCCAGATGGGTGACCTTGGGCTCACCACAGCACTGATGAAGCTGTTCTGACTGAGCAGTAATATCAGGGCTCTCTCAGCCTCACCTACCCCACAGGGTATCTGTTGTGGAGAGAGGAATGGGAAGGTGATTATAAGCTGCTTTGAGACTTCTTCTGGTAAAGAAAAGTGGCATATAAGAACCAACTCTTCTTCTTTTATTTGTATCCACAGATTTGTGAAGGACTGAGAGGCAAGTTAGGGTACAGAGGGTACAGAGGAGAGCGACGAAGATGATCTGGGGCCAAGGGACCAAGCCCTATGAAGATAGGTTGAGGGACTTGGGAATGTTCAGCCTGGAGAAAAGGAGGTTGAGAGGGGACATGATAGCCCTCTTTAAGTATTTGAAAGGTTGTCACTTGGAGGAGGGCAGGATGCTGTTTCTGCTGGCTGCAGAGGAGAGGACACGCAGTAATGGGTTTAAACTTCAAGTACAACGATATAGGCTAGATATCAGGAAAAAGTTTTTCACAGTCAGAGTAGTTCAGCAGTGGAATAGGCTGCCTAAGGAGGTGGTGAGCTCCCCCTCACTGGAAGTCTTCAAGCAAAGGTTGGATACACACTTTTCTTGGATGCTTTAGGATGCTTAGGGCTAATCCTGCGTTGAGCAGGGGGTTGGAGATGGCCTGTATGGCCCCTTCCAACTCTATGATTCTATGATTCTAAGTTACCCCTCTAATTATTTTCTTTTCAAAGAAAGAGTGAGAGTTTGCTATGGACTCTCAGCTGAACTAAGCTGGAAAGTTTGTAGAGAAATTAAAAGAAAACAAGGGGAAACATATGCACAGATAATTTGTCAAAAAAGAAGATGGGTTGAGGGAAGCAAAATAAAGACATTTGAACAGCTAAAGCAGTCAATTGGTCTGGAACAATTTTCTAAATAAATTCCCTCAAAGCTAAGATGGTATATAAGAGATATAAGAGATAAAAAATTAAAAACTGCAGATTTACATATATTTGATGAAATAAAAGGTGACTTGGGAGGATCTCTTTCCTAACTCTTTGTAAAGAAAAACAAAGTTCAGGAACCTTCAGAGAAAACTGAGCCAATGAAACCAAACTTTAAAGAGCAGAACACTCCAGAGCCAAATAAGGGCTGACTTTTTGTAACTGCCAGGAAGAAGGACATCTCAAATCAATTGCCCAAAATTAGAAAAAGACACCAAATCCCAGCCAAAACTCTTAATATAGTTGAAAGGTCTGAAGCAGCTATAGAATTCCATCCAGGCCCTGAACCTGCAGAAGTCAAATCAGAGA
Source organism: Paroedura picta (assembly GCF_049243985.1). Classification (NCBI taxonomy): domain Eukaryota; kingdom Metazoa; phylum Chordata; class Lepidosauria; order Squamata; family Gekkonidae; genus Paroedura; species Paroedura picta. The sequence continues at coordinate 149,729,832 of NC_135369.1, forward strand.
GACCTGCCAGAGTTTTACAGGTATGGACAGTGAAGAATAATTTCCACAGGGAATATATGGAGCTGGTGGAAATTAACAGTGAAGTAGTGGGCTGGAGAAACACAGGAGCAGACATTACATTAATAACTCCACTGTTAGTAAAGAATGTACAGTACCCACCTAGAAAAACATATTAAATCACGGGGATCAGTGGCCCAGAATTTGATGTGGACTTGGCAGAAATCCCAATCAAATACAAAGGATTCAGAATTGCCTGCTAGGCCAGAAGCTAGAGTGGTTGTTATGGAAACCGAATGCAGCAGCTCTGCAGAGCAGACCCAGGCAATGGCAAGTGTGAGTGAACCTGAAACTTTGATGCAGGACATTCCTGCTCTACAATTTCGAACTGAGCAAAGGCCAGATTGTTATTGTTATTTTATGGTTTTAGGGGACGGGGTTATGTAAGCCGCCTCGAGCCTTTGGGGGGAGGCGGGGTATAAATATAAATATAATAATAATAATTATTATTATTATTCTTTACAGGAACCATGGCAACAAACTGAGCATCTTCCCAAGAACAATAAAAAATTCCTGTTCATTAAAAGCCGTAGGTCAGAGACATTGTCGAACATTTATGAGGCAAAACCATGCTGACCTATGGGAGAAGTATAAGCAGCTGGTTATCCCAAGGAAATAGATTGCAGCTTCTATATCTTGCCCAGGAAACACCCATGTCTAGATATTTAGGAATTAAGAAAACTAGAATAAGGTTGCAAGCTCAAATTTATAGGCCCAATATGGGAAGGATATTAAGAACTTTTTGCAAGCCTTGCCAAGCATGCCACCTAGTCGGCAAAGCACAGGACAAAACAAAAGGACAATTACAACCTGTTCTAGTCATGACTGACACGTCCTAAAAGACAGGTGTGGATATTCTAGGACTAGTCACTAGAGTAAACCAGCATGGGAATAAATGGTCATAGATTTGGGAACAATATTCATGTTCCAGGTATTGAAGGATCTGCAAACTTGTGGAAAGAAACACCTCACCACCACAGCTTATCATCCATGAACCAACAGACTAAACAAAAGATTCAATGGCATCTTGAGTCATATGCTGAAGATATATGCAGTGAAACATCCTAGCAACTGGGATCAAAGACTTCAACATCTTTTATTTGGATATCGAGACATGGCACAGGAAAGTTCCAGATCTGAGCTACTGTTCATGTGCCATGTAAGAGGAACAATGGGCATCTTCAACAAAGCATGGGCAGAGAGAACATCAAAAACAAAGATTTAGTCACCTATCTACAGGAGTTACAACCGAATCTTCAGGAACTTAGAACTGCTGCTTCAGCCAACATATATCTAGCTCAGCAAAAGCCCAGAGAGAGATTAGCCAAGTCAAGAGACCAAGTCCTTGTTCTGAAACCACAGAGGCACCAGCTGGAAGTAACATGGGAAGGACCTTTCAAAACTGTAAATCAGGTTTCTAGTGTAAACTGTTTAATGTGAATCCTGGTGGGGAGCAATGTAAGTTATAATCATAGAATCATAGAGTTGGAAGGGGCCATACAGGCCATCTATTCCAACCCCCTGCTCAATGCAGGATCAGCCCAAAGTTATTGCATGTCAAAATGTTAAATCCACAGGTAACCTGGTCCTTATGACCAAAAGATAAAGGGGAAAAAACAAGCTAAAACCACACTTCAACAGAAAGGAATTTACATTATGTGCTGACCATTCTCCATTATGTTGGTTGAAGTTAAAATTACCAATAGCAAATGAATTAGATGGAGTCTGTTACAGGATTTCAATTTTGGCATTGTGCACGTAAAAGAGAACCAAATGCACTCCTGAGAAATACCTACAAGTACAGGTGGTAAAATAAGGGCAGATTGTATACAGTTATATAGGAAGTTTGACTTGTTGGGATTTTAAAAATGTAAACATCTGATATGTCCCATCGCAGAGAAGAAGCTTAAAAGAACCTCCCTTTTAGCAATGAGAAACAGGGTGAAACATATGAATAGTAAATGGTTAATGCTTCATCCTGATCTGAGAACTGAGAAATATAAAATGTATGTTCTTGTTTTTTATAGCTTGGATGTCGGCACTATTTTTTAGATTAAACAACCCTAAATTGTGAGTCCCATTTGAGGCCTGTATGCTTCTATTTAGGATTTTTGCCATAAGTGCAACCAATGGTTTGTAGGTATCTTCTATATAACACTACTTTGGTAAGTGTTATATGATTTGCCTTTCTATGTATGTATTTGTAATAAGCATCTAATGATTACTCTTATATTATTTTCTAGAGAAAATAAGAAAAATATCATCTTCTTTCATAAGCTGATTGCTTTACTTTTGTTGTACTCTATTCAGCCCCTGTTCAGGATTCTTTGTGATTTCAGCCTCCAGGTAGGGTCTGGGGATCTCCAAGAACCACACCTAACCTGTATGGTTAGGGTTGCCAGCCTCTATTACAAGTGATCACCCAGTGACAGCCTCAGCCTAACACGAGGCCCTTTTCAGTCCTTGCACCCAACCACACAACAGCAGGCATCCAGCTGAACTTCCAGAAATGGCCGCTAAACCCCTGAGGAGCTCTCATGGAACCCCAGAGTTTCCCAGACCCCCTGCTGGGAATCCCTATTTTAAGGACCTGTCTGGATAACTGAACAGCTACTCATATGTGACAAACTATTATTTGTAGAAATACAAAATTAACTCATTCCTGTTGCCTGTGAATTTGACAGTGGATCTAGGAGCAAAACTGAGAGTTCCCCTTGACCTTCCTGGCTCCTAGTCAGAGCAAGGGCTCCTAATACCATTAGTAGTAATAGATAGCACTGATGATGATGAACCACTAAGCTTTTATATTTATAGCACATTATCATATCCCAAAAAGCAACAGCTGTCTAGCTGTAAGGTCTGCTAGCGAATGAAATGAATTACAATGTCTAAAAAAGTTCTCTTATAACTTTGCCTTACCAACTCCAGAAGCTACTTTAGCTTAAATCTTCTTTAATTACAGTTGCTGTTTCCTTTAATTTTGAAACATGTTTTAACACAGTTCTTATCACAAACACTCCTTGGCTGTCAGCATCCTCCAGCCTGCTACTGAGTCTTGAGCTCCTAAGTTGACCAAGAATCAAAGGGGTCTACCGTTGACAACTTTATTTTCCAGCTCCCCCAGGAACTCCACCTCCCCTGCAATTTGGATTTCTTTTTATAGCTGCCACTGTAAAAAATATATATTTATCTGTGATGATTCTGGCACTCTTGAACACTAAGTATATATGAATATGTGTTGGGTGAAGATGATGCAGGGACTTGTTGACTTTGGTATCTGTCATGCTGACCATTTCAACCTAGCTGAACTCTCATTAATGTAACAGAGCAGGTGGCAAATGGCCAGAATTTTACTCCTGTCAGTTCAGTAAAGGTTGTATTTAAATAACTAAATACTGATATGAAAAAGCACTGATTCTTGGGAATAAGCAGTAGAAAGCTAGTTTTAGGGAGAACTCTAGAAAGAAATATGAAAACATGTTTTGCTAACTAATTCTATTTTTACAAAGATCCTCTATATTAAGCTTTCTGGCAATGGGCCCAACATGGAATATCTTGGAACAGCCTTCTTCCTGGTAATCAATCAACATAGAGCATGCACTCCAGTCTTACATAGAACTCCAATCCAGACTAACTTTTATAGATTTTTTTGGCAGCGTTCAGATTTCCTAACCCAGGCATAATTTAATGTGCCCATTCAGCCTGTCCATGCAAGCTGGAGTCTCATTCAATCCTTCAAAAGTTCTAAGTTCTAAAGGAGTTCTAAGGCATCAAGGAAGAACCAGTAATGATCCATAATGAGACCCTCCAAAAGTACAGCCAAATGGTAGAAAGCGAGGCTGTTTAAAGGAAAACAAGTTTCCTTTCCTGTCTTAATTAATGTCACTAAATCTGTCTCCGACTTCCCAGGTTATAATTTAGGGTTTAACTGAATATTCCCACAAAGAACTATACTCTTTTGAAATATGGTACCATGTAGAAATAACGTCTGTACCTAGCAAATAAGAGAATATCGAAGGAGAACATTTTATTATTTATAAACTTTATACTGTTTTTCTGCCCTCATCAGGACCATCAAAATGACTGATGAATTAAATACACATGTAATAAAATCACATCTTGCAGACAATTAAAACTAACCAAAAAATCCACACATCATTAAAGCCAATGCTAAAATGCACATATGAAAACATAAGGAAGGAAGGAAGGAAGGATCAATGATTTAAAAACCAACAAAATTTTTACATACTGGTAGAAGATAACAAAAGTGAACAGATGAGTCTCCCTGGGAAGAGTTTTCGTGCCTCAACTGAGAAAGTCCTTTCTTGGGTTATCAGACACCTAACCCCAGAAGGAAGAGGGTACCTGAAGCAGGGCCTCAGAAGATGACTGCAGTTGTCAGGTAGGTTCATAAGAGATTAGGCAGTCCTTTAGGCAGATTGGTCCCAAGCCATATTAAGCTTTAAGGGTCAATACAAGCACACTGAACTGCTCCCAGAAACAGATTCAGAGTCTTCAATAAGAAGGGAGAAGGGAGAAGGCTCAAAGCGGCTTACAGTCGCCTTCCCATTCCTCTCCCCACAACAGACACCCTGTGGGGTGGGTGAGGCCGAGAGAGCGCTGATATCACTGCTCGGTCAGAACAGTTTTATCAGTGCCGTGGCGAGCCCAAGGTCACCCAGCTGGTTGCATGTGGGGGAGCTCAGAATTGAATCTGGCATGCCAGATTAGAAGTCTGCACTCCTTACCACTACACCAAACTGGCTTACCACTACACCAAACTAGTCCTAAAGCCCACTCCAGTCAACATCCTGCACCAGTTAAAATTTCCAAACACTTCTCATGTTAGCTCTACATAGATCACATTGCAGAGGCAACCAGGCATGTACCACAGTGGACATCGCTGACTAAAGCAGTCAAAGCTGGTAAAAGGAACTTCTGGATATAGCTGCCATATACTTATCCATCAGTAAACTTGAGTAAGAGTATATCAAAATGACATAGCTGTTCCTTCAAGGATAGTGCAATCCTGACCAGAAAAGATGACACTTTAAATACTGGGGTAGACCTTCCACTCACCACTTCCCCCTTGTCAGGACTCAGCTTCAATGTATTAGCCTGCATCCACTCCAAAACTCCCTTTAGGCACCGGCAGCTTTCTGAAATCTCCCTAAGATTGACTAGAAGCATGAGGTTTAGAACTGTCATCTGCATATTGATAACAATCCAGCTAAATATCTGGTTAACCTCACCCAATGGTTTAATGTAGATGTTAAAAAGCATTAAGGAGAAGATGGAACTTTGCAGGACACCTCAGGCTAAAGGCCCCCAGAACCACCTTCTGAAACCTATCCACCAGGTAGGATCAGAACCACTGCAGGATAGTGCCTCCCAATCTTAACCCAGAAAGGTAGTCCAAGAGGATACGATGACTGATGGTACTAAAAGTCACTGAGAGATCCTAGATAATCAACAGTATTGCATTCCCTCTATACATCTCTCAGGTAAAGGGCATCTAGCAGGGTGACAAGGCTGTTTCATTCTCATAACCAGGCCTAAGCCCAGAGAAGAAAAATCCAAAAAATCTGCTCATCCACAAATGCCTAAAGTTGTTCAGCCACCACCTCTTCAATAACCTTGCTCAAGAATGGAACAGCATTTGAGACTACTTAATAGTTATTGGAAGCCCTTGGGTCCAGAGTAGGTGTCTACTACACTTATCCAGAGTAAGTGTAGACCGACCACTGCTTGTTTCCTCAGGAAACTGCCCTTGTCTTAAGGAGACCTTAACTACCTCTCGTGTGCACTGCTATTCCATCATTTAGCAACTACACAGCTCTAATTTCAGTGGTTTCTACTTATATTAGGTTCAGATTTTGACACTGAATAAATGCACTAGTATGCTATAACAAAACAAATTTTAAAACTTAGTTCTGTGGCAAACAAAAGTACTTTTTAAAAAGGTACTATCTGTGAACATTTTCACCAGTTATATGCATGGTTTGCACAAAGTAATCAATTAAAATTTAAATTGGTTGTGTAGAGCAGATGGCTTTTTATACAACAGTTCATTAGACTATATTTGTTAACAGCTCCTTTGTCTAAAGTTGTCTAAAGGCACAGGTCAGTTGAGGAAATCATCTTGGAATACAGGCTATATCAGTAACCAACATATTGTTTTCACACAGCCACTACCTTGTTTGTTTAACCTCACACTAAACATCTGACAGCTACCTCAGCCCTAGTCCTGCAAACACTCATCCTCATTAGTGACATGGAAATGGTGTTGTGCTGCCCATCTGGCACTACACCTTCTGCCTTGCAACTTCCGTATCTTCTTCCTATGCACCTGAGGCTCTGGTGACAGGAGAGGTAAACTGGCCAGCAGATGACTCTCAGGGGCTTTCCGCACCGGGATCCTTGTAGCAAATTGTTTGCTGAACGAAAAATCGCCATTTAAAATAGTGGAATTCGTCGTTATGCATACCTGCCTTTGTAGTGGAATCCAGTTGCGTTTTGTATCGTTTCCCACAGGCTTCCGGTCTCGGCAAAAATCGCTAAAAAGAAAGCGCTATTGCCAAGCTCGTCCCGCCTCTGGCTGTCAAGCAGCCAATGGGCGGCCGTTAGCATGCTCCCAAACAGCTCCTTTCCCTTTAAGAAAGTTTTTTTTTTTAAAAAAAAAGCACACACCCGTTGCAACGGAGAGACCCATCCAGCTTGCAGGTGTGTTTGAGCTGCCGTTTCATCGTTGCCACGCTCCTCCCAAGTGAAAAAAAAAATCCCCCCCCGCACGGGCGCGATTTTTGGCCGAAAACAGTGTGAAAAATAAAGGGAAAATACATCAGCAAATGGGCTCCTCTGTTGTTTGTGCTTAGTGACTAAACAGCTCTGGGGAGGGACTGAAGCCGGGGAAGCCTCTAAATGGAGGCTCGCCGGTGCGTTGATCCCCACTCGCTCGGAGAAAAAAAAATGGCGATCACTTCGCCGGAAGATCAGAGGAGAGAGCCAGGGGGAGGGACTTTGTAGAAACCACAACAATGGTAACGCACAGAACTTTCCCGCTAGTGTTGCAGATTGGTTGCAGGAGTGTATCGCTTTCCGGAGGGTGAATCCACTTTTGGGGATTTCCCTGAAAGCGCTACAACGAAGCGCTTTTTGCGGATCGGTTTCAGGTGTGTGGCAGATTGTCAACGACGTTGTGCATAATGGCAAATCAGTAGCGTTTTCAATTGGCAACCATTGTGCGATTTTGAAGGGGTGCGGAAAGCCCCTCAGTTGCCAACTCAGTATTGGGGGGGGGGCATTGTACTGGTACCTGGTTGTGGATTCATCTCCTTCTGCAGTGTCTCTGTTACTAGCCATAGATCTGGGTCAGGTCTGCTGGCTGCCTCTTCCTCAGAGGAGTCCTCTGTATAACTTGACTCTGCTTGAGTTGGCTGGTCTACAACAGTACTTCAAGTGAATCTGAAGTGTTCCATGTAAAGACTAAGAGCCATTTGTATAGCACAGAATAGCAGGACATACAAAAGTTTGTTTTAAAGTGGGTTTCATCTTTGTAGTCAGCAAAAATATAGAAACAAAACTAAGGGAAAATGCTGTTTCATTAAAGTGTGAAATATGAGATTCAGTAGTAACTTGGATAAATGAGGAAAAATGCAAAAGTGAAGAAAGAGGCAACATTAACAAATGTGACAGGCCAAAGTACAAGGCTTTCCTTTTCCCAAAGCATCATGGGACAAGGAATAGGGCAAATTCTAAAGAGTGTGGAAGACTATCATCCCTCTCTTCCAGCTCAAAGTCTGTTTCATCTGTTGAGGGTTTGAAAATAAGAACAGAATAGATATTCCTTACCATCCTAACTCTGGGGAACTGTAATTGTCTCCCACATGTATACACTATCCTCCTGCAGTCCCTTGAGCCGCAGATGAAGACAGTGATTCACCTTACACTCTATTGGCAGGGGGATAACAAAGTTTCTCAGGACACTGTGGAAAGTCACTAATTCACAGCCCTTAAGAGCAGAACATGTGAGCTGGCACTCTAAGAACAGCTGGTCAAATGAGATGAACGTGTGAACTTCATAAGAAGTTTTATTAACAGCCACTGGGGCTGCTTAAAGTTAGGAAGCTAAGCCACCACACTCTGCATAGCAAGTTATCATAACCTCTTTGTTTTGGAAGAGAAAGTTCCCACAGACAGCTGACTCTGCCAGTTTAGTCCCCTTCAGAAAGGCATGGGAGTCCAGAGATAGTTGAGCAGCAGCCCTGGCTTCCTTTTTTTGGCATGTTCCTCCCTACTTTCTTCTCACAGCTTCATAAATGTAAGCGTAACATACATCTCCACCAATCACCCCACGATACATTCTCTTCCTTTTAATGAACTTTGGATGCTGCATAAAGCAGAATTTATCTGATGGGGGGGGGGGCAAATCTACAAATCACTTTCAGGGGATGTAGGAAATTACCAAACTCAATAAATTAATATGCATAAGTTTAGCCAGGGTGTGTACCATTTTGATCATTTATGGTACTCTAGAGCCTGATTAATTTAAACTTCTGTTAGATCCATCCTCCTTAGAAATTACTTAGACCAGGGGTAGTCAAACTGCGGCCCTCCAGATGTCCGTGGACTACAATTCCCAGGAGCCCCTGCCAGCAAATGCTGACAGGGGCTCCTGGGAATTGTAGTCCACGGACATCTGGAGGGCCGCAGTTTGACTACCCCTGACTTAGACACTCAAACCTAAGAACCAATATTAGCAATTCATTAAGAAAACTAGATTTCTGTCATCCTATCCAGTCACTGCCCATGAAACTTTTAACTTTTAACTTCATATGAACTTTAGGTTCTCTGCTTACTCAAAACAGCTTACTACCAGCTTATGATAAGCATACAAAGACCCTGTCAGAAGCATTTAATCCAACATAGAGACGCTCCAATTTTTCAGATCCTCAAGAATTCAAGAGAAAAAGGAGTTTTCACTGAAGCTGAAATCTGGCAGTACTCCTGGGTTGTTTCAGCCCATTCTGATTGCCTTCTCTGTGCAAACACTACCATGTACTTCCATCTCTTTAGCACCTAGTTTGACTTTATATTGATATAAGGACTTGTAAGGATGTACCTCAGCCATTGGCCTTGCAAAAATAATATTTATGCACTCCATTGCACAGCGACTGAAATTGTTAAAAGTATTTCATAAAAATACTCTTGAGCACCTTGAACTAACAAGCAATGCCAAACATATTGCAACTGCTCCACAGTATCAGAAATGGAAAACATAATAAATGGCACAGAAATAATAGGAAGACATTAAATGAAATTATACTAAAATGAAAGTGCTTTCTTGCTGCACTTCAGCATGAAGCATCTAGAGGACAAAGTCATTTTAATCATGTTTTATACTGCACTGTCAAAGTTATTACCTTACTAACCTTGTATATGCATATTATAAAAATCATCCATTTATGTTACAGTGAATTACTTTAGGTTAACACTCAGAACTCAATACCTGAAACGAATCTCAAGTGACAAGACCCTCATTAATCATAATTTTCATACATTAATACCACAACACAAAGCCTCCTTGTTCACAGTTTGAAACTTCAGGTGATCAAATGTTATTGAACACCACCTGCACAAAATTGCATCCTCCCCACTCCCAATTTCAAATAGAATTTACTGGCAGAGAACTGCAGTGATAAATGGTGTTTACAGAACTGAGACCTGGGGAAGAGAAGAACCTTGATAGCAAGAAAGGAAAGTATTTTCCGTTATAATCACAAGCACCAATTAAAGACTTTAGTTACAGCTTTGTTTTAAGATGCACACAGAAAATACTTGCTTTATAAGGCTTGCCTATATTTATAATTTTGCTCTGAGGCAGCAAGTTTCCCCTCCATGTTACAAATTTGAATTGAGACCATACAAGTCTATGCCTAGTCTGGGATCTGAAACTAATGTCCCAAGTATATATAAAGCAAAGTCACATTACTCTGCATAAAACATATCAATCACCTTCCCCTTCTCCTCAGCCACTCCACGTCAAATTCTCTGCAAATGCAGGGCCTTTCTCTTTCTTTGACCTGAGCTTCTGGAATAAAGAAAGGAAAACTAAGTAGCACTTACCTGTTAACTATTGATCGTCAAGAATCTTCTGTATATGCACATATGGGGACCACGCATGAGCAGGTTTGTCATCCAAGAGGTTTTTACAGCTAAAAGCCTTCAGGGGGCACTAAGTGCTGCAGCCAGTAAGTTTGCTCCCACCCAGGAACACATGCTCCCACACAGCAGAACTCTCACCTTTAGTACCTTTAGTGCCACCAAAGCAGAGCATGCAACAAGGTAGCAGGGAGGTTTTATAGGGTTCTTACATGTTGTTACCCGTCGCGAGCCTCAGGGGAGCGGTGGGCTAGAAATCCAATAACAACAACAACAATAATAATAAAGGTAAAGGTAAAGGTATCCCCTGTGCAAGCACCGAGTCATGTCTGACCCTTGGGGTGACGCCCTCTAGCGTTTTCATGGCAGACTCAATACGGGGTGGTTTGCCAGTGCCTTCCCCAGTCATGACCGTTTACCCCCCAGCAAGCTGGGTACTCATTTTACCGACCTCGGAAGGATGGAAGGCTGAGTCAACCTTGAGCCGGCTGCTGGGATTGAACTCCCAGCCTCATGGGCAAAGCTGTCAGACGGCTGCCTTACCACTCTGCGCCACAAGAGGCTCATAACAATAATAATATATGTGTACAAATGTTACTCAGTGAATAATAGTTACAGGTTAGTGCAACTTTGTTTTCATCATGAATCTTCTGTACAGCCCCACAAGGGGATTCTAGCAACCTGCTCACCAGGCAGTGGTGAACGCTCTCCTCACTTTAAAATGAATGCAGTACTGCCTTTCCCACCTAAGCTTTTTGCCTCACTTACAGATCTAACAGCAGCTGTGAACAAATGTGTCGGCTGATGGCCAAGTAACAGCCCAACAAATCTCTGTCAGTGGTACTCCATAAAAGAAAGCTGCTGAAGAAGCTACAGCTGAGGAAGAATGAGGATGAATCTTTAGTGGGTACGGCAACCTAACTAAATCATAAAATTCCCTAATAGTAGAGACAATCCACCAGTACACACGCTCTTCCCTTTATTACAACCAACAAAGCATTTAAACAGTGCTTTATCCCTGCAGAACTCCAGGGTTCTTTTCAGGTAAAACAATAAAGGAGTGCAACAATCACTCATTTATAGAGCTGAGTGTTGGGAAGAAGAGGGGCAAAACAATATCCTGGGATAAGTGGAAAATGGAGACTATATTAGGAAAAAACCTAAGACTGAGTCAAAGGATTGCCATCTTGGGAAAAATCCTCAAAAACAGAGGTTCCCCCTAAAGTGATGTTAACTCCCTTACTCTTGGCTGATGAAACTGCCACTAAGATGCAGACTTTCATGGAAAGTTAAGCGAATGGACATGTGGCAAGGGGCTCAAAGGCCTTATGCATCAATTGTGTCAAAACAAGTAAAAGAGACCACCGGGGAACCAATGGGTCCTGGAGCAGGCAAAGACTAATGAATCCCATTTTAAAAGCTTTTGAACAAATGATAGGAGAAAACTGACCCTCTCCCCATCAACTTCCTTGTGATAACAACAGCTAGCACCCAGAAGGACCTTTAAGGATGAAAAAGCCAAACTTTATTTCTCATGTGCAATAGATATTCAAATAAGATTTGCAACTAAGCAGTCAGAGAAATTTGCCTATCACTAACCACAGAAAAAAATTGCCTCCATTTATGTGAATAGGACCTTCTAGTATTGAGTTTGCATGAATTCAAGAGTACATCATTAAAATAACCACTTTTGATATATATATATACTTGGTTATAAAAATCCCACTTTTCTTTCTGAATCTCATTTATATAATTATCTGTTTTTCTAAATGTATATATTTATTATTATCTTTAAACCGCCCGTGGCGCCACGGGCGCCACGGACTATATAATTCGCTAAGGGGTCTGAAGGTGGGATTAGTCCGTGATGAGAAAGGGTCCGGATTGGACCCTTCCTCATGACAGACAATCGGAGGGACCAATCGGCAGGCGCGAAGCGCCTGCCGATTGGTCCCTCCGATTCCCAGCTCCAGCAACTGCGAGCCGCGCGCAGCGTGGCTCGCAGTTCCTCCTGACCTGACGCGGCGAGAGGCGCTTTGCGCCTCTCGCCGCGTCAGGCCGCCGCCTGGGGGAGCCCCCGGCAGTCGCGCGAAGCACGGCTGCCGGGGGTTCCCTGCCTGGCGAGCTGACGCGGCGAGAGGCGCAAAGCGCCTCTCGCCGCGTCAGCCCGCCCACGCCGAAAGAAGCTCAGACCAGCCTGCAAGAAGGCCGGACCTCCACCGCCGCCGCCGCCTGCCGTTCCCCCGCCGCCGCCGCCCGGCTCTCCCCGCCCCGCCGCCGCCGCCGCCAAGGGGCCGGGCCCGCTGGCCAGCAGGGGAAGGAGCGTCGGCGTCGGCGGACAAGCGCCGGCCGAAGGGGACGCGCAGGCGGCCGGCAGGAGCAGCAGGAGGAGGCGGCGCCGGAGGAGGACCGAAGCCCCGGCTCGCCGCCGCCGCCGAAGGACCCGCAGACCAGCACGCCGAAGACCATGGTAAGGTCCTAGCGCCCGCTGCATTCCCCTGCAGCGGGCTTGATTACTAGTTAATTATAATTGCATTTATTACCCACCCTCTCTTTTCAGACTGCATTATTAACTTCCCTCAAGAATATTAAGTCTGTATCCCAAGTCTCCAAGCCAGCAGGCTGAGAGTTTAAATTGTGTTGAAACACCTGATTGATACTGATTAAGTCTGACTGTTTAGGCAAGGGGAACTACTGGCCCTGGGAGACCTCCATAAGGAACAAGAACCAGATTTGACAAAGCCAAAAGGGAGTCACCTCAATCATATTTCCTCTTTTTTCCTGGCCTTTTCTATCACCCTAATCAGCAGCAGAAATGCATAAAATAGCCCTCTCCCAACAAATCTAGACTGCATCCCCTAGGGCAGTGGTCCCTAACCCCCAGTTCGGGGACCGGGACTGGTCCATAGATGGTTGGTACCGGGCCGCGGCTCCTCCTCGTCCTCCTCCCTCCCTTGGGGGCTGCCCTGACTGCCACCAGCTCACCTTTGGTGCTCTCCAGCGGCCGCCATAGCTGGGGCTTCCCCTCAGCGTGGCATTGCACAGTTGCTGCTGGCAGCGTCCCCCAGTGGGCGGTGGGAAGTCAGGGGCGCTGCCGGGAAAGCAAGTCGAGCAGGGGCTCAGCCGGCGGTGACGTCCCTTGGCAAAAGACTATCTCCCCCCCCCCCCGGGCCTCAGTAAAATTGTCAAACGTTGACCGGTCCCCGGTGATAAAAAGGCTGGGGACAACTGCCCTAGGGAACTTATGCCCTTCCCTGCTCAAGAGCAGAATCTCACAGCCTTTGCATTTTCTCTTGTTACAAAAAGATTGATCTCTGGGACTCCCCAGAGAATGAAAATCGGTACCTGATACAAGGACTCTATAGACCATTTGTGAGAAAGCATTCCTGCTCTTAATCTGTCAGCCTCCATGATTAGATTTTCAAGAATATGGATAGCTTGAATGGAAGCATTGAGCTTCAACACCATGGACTAGGTCAGGGTAGCTCCTGGACCCTGTGCCCCTTTGTCTGTTTGGACCAGTATGGACTGATTCCCCAGGATATCTGAGAAATAGCTAAGGGCATTCAAACTGCCTGTATCTCTAACAGATTAATATGAAGTTGCCTCCCATAATCTGATAACATACCCCAAGCAGAGAATCTCACACAGTAGGGCCCCCAACCCAAGAATGAAGCATCTGTAGTAAGGAACTCTAGAGGAGATGCCCTGGGATAAACTGTCATGAGAGAGCCACAATAACAAGGAATGGACATGTCTGGGAATAGAAAATCTATGCCACTGGGCATGTAAACCCTCTCTCTAACAGCACAGAACCAGAGCCATAGAGGCCGCACATGCAGTCTGGCAAGGAGCAGAACTGCCACTGTAGAGGCCATATAGCAGGGGTAGTCAAACTGCGGCCCTCCAGATGTCCATGGACATCTGGAGGGCCGCAGTTTGACTACCCCTGCCATATAGCGTAATAGATGAAAAAAATTATGAACTGACTGGAACAGGCTTGATCTAAACCAGCATTTGCTGGCAGGGGCTCCTGGGAATTGTAGTCCATGGACATCCGGAGAGCCACAGTTTGACTACCCCTGATCTAAACTGCCTAACTAAAACAGAAATGGTTTGTACTCTCCCAAGGGACAAGAAACCTTTTCCTGTTATGGAATCCAACACAGCCTTTACCCTCTGGGATGGGACTAAATGTTATGAATTTTGGGACTTATGTTCTGCCCTGTCTTCAAAAGTTCAGGGTGAGTTTTGTAAAAATGTTCCACTCTTCTAGACATGGGCTGAAGAAAAGGGATTTCTGCCACAATTCCTGTGTAAGGTCCAACAGGCCTTCTTCTAACACTGGGAATGCAATAATACTAGTGGAGTCTGAATAAAGATGACTCAAAATTTTACTCCTTGGCTTGTGATCAGAAGTGATGAATTCTATGTGTTGCAACATGGAACCGAGAGAAGGGGCTGACTGCGTCAGTTCCAAGGACAAGGCAACAGATTATTTTTCCGGGATAAAATTGGATGAAAGGTCCAAGGCTTTGAGGACTTTTTCACACAATGCTGCTTTAAGTTTTGATGCCCTATCCCCTCAGAACAGCTCAGTAATCAAAGCCAAAGATGGAAAGGGTTTTTTTTAAGTATTTCTTCTAGAGCTGCAGTTCCATAAAAAGATTAATGATATATTTGAAAAGTACAAGACTTTGGGTTCAAAATCCTCAAATGTAATTTCTAATTATGTAATTAATTCCTGAAACAGCAATGCATAAAAAAAAAACCAAATCTCCATACATCCAGTGAGTTTAACAATATATTCCTTTCCCATAATTAACTGATTACAGTTAATTCTTTGGGTACTCTGGAAATAAAATCTGTGCCACTTTATGCCACAGTCTCACTTTAGATTCTCAAGCAATTTTCTGAACATATTTTATGCTTTTTGCCCCCAAATCCTATAGCCCCCAAAAATGAAATTTTAAAGCCCAGTATCAAAATATCTATTATTTTTACATTCACTTTTTAGGAACTCTGAAATTAAGCTCCTGACAACCTGATAAGATGCTGAAGGTTTGGAAGCCTCACCAAGTTGTCAGTCAGGTCCCCTAGAAATACAGGCATAAGTTTTAAACAGAAAAGTATATGTTTTAAACTTCAAATCAAACATATATGCCACTCAGTTCCCCAGTAAAATACTTCTGCCAAGATGAGGGTACAATATTCACTCTGCCTATTAAAAAGACTTCTATTCCTCCATCGCAGCCCATATATTATAGGCTTACTGATGGCCCAGTAGCTTCCCATGGAAGCTGGTGCGGGGCTGCAAAAGACTGCTTCCCACACACCTGCTAGCTTCTGCCGAGGCTACCTGTGCTATTTTCCCCCTTTGATGGAGAATTCTCCTTGCCTTCAGTCTGCTGCCTTTCCCCTTTGCTCCTTATATACTCTTTGCAGGAAAGTTCCATCCAATCAACTGCTGACACTTTTTCAGGTCGTTCTGACAGGTTCTGAAATTCCAGGTATTATGAGCACCCGCAAAACATCCCTCCTAACAAAAATGTTCTAAGTTTAAAAGCTCTTCTTCATCAGTGAACTTTTAACCTTCCCTACACAACAGTCTCTTGCTTTACCAGCTGAAAATACATTGTGACACTTTGAAATGCTCCAGCAGCAGAATCTTCGTATATGAACAGAGATAACAACCTATTCTGAAATTACAAACAGTATTTGTTCTCCTTGTTAGGGAACTCCTTTCTCCACAAAGCCCACCACACCACTTTCAAGTATTCACGGAATACATTGTGCATAATTTTATAATTGAAATCTATAGGGATCTCTGCAGCCTCCAAGTAATGTTTTGATGTATTAAAATGTCAGAGTTTCCAGGCACCAGAGAAGTTATTTAAGTGTTCATTGGTTTCCTAGCAACTAGAATCTCCTGATGTCTTATCATAAGGAAGCAATTTGTATAAAATCTGTAGTGTGTCAGGGAATTAGTGCTGCGTAGCAAAGGATTTCCATGTACAACTAATATCGTGAAAGCATTTTTAAGTACGTAAATGTAGAATTGAGTTTACAAGCCTAAAATCATTAGTTTAATAAATAAGAGCAGCGCATTGATATTTATGAATGCTTTATATTATATTTTACATAAAGCTTTACATAAGCTGTTAAAATTTCCCAAACAAAGTTGAAGAATCAATCCTGACCACTGTACTATTGTCCTATTGACCACTAAGAAAGACCTTACAGGATAAAATGCAAATCATAGAATCAAAGAATAATAGAGTTGGAAGGGACCTCATGGGTCATTGGGATGTGAGTGTCCTGCACTATGCAGGACACTCACATCCCAATTGCTCATCTACTGTAACCTGCCACCCCTTTGCCTTCACAGAATCAGCCTCTCCATCAGATGGCTATCTGGCCTCTGTTTAAAAGTTTCCAAAGATGGAGAACCCACAACCTCTCGAGGAAGCCTGTTCCACTGAGAAACCGCTCCAACTGTCAGGAACTTCTTCCGGATGTTTAGATGGAATTTCTTTTGAATTAATTTCATCCCATTCATTCTGGTCTGTCCCTCTGGGGCAAGAGAGAACAATTATTCTCCATCCTTGGTCTTGTGTTGGTCATTTGATATGTTCATCAGCTTCAAAAGGGAAATTTTAACAACTGATGTAAAGCTTTTCTGAACTATTCTTAATGTAGACTGATATTCAGTTCTATATTTTTAACTATATAAACATGCACAAATATGATTTCTTTTTATATAACTTTAATTGGCTGTAGCTTGACTCTTGTAGTGTTCTCTGATTGTCTAAAACTACCCACAACATTGTTCTGGCTCAAAAGGTAACAGAATAGCCTATAATATTTTGGACACCATGTCTGATTAAATTCCAAGATTGAGTCAGGGAGTGGGGGTGCTAGTCAGGAAAAGCCACCCTTCAGCCCCACAGGGGCCAGCAAGAACTTATGGCACACCATCACAAACCCTCCTGAGGGAGGGGGGAACAGAAGATTAAGAAAATGCCGTCCATTGGCTCATAAAGTTCAGGTCGGCCTTAGAGCACTCCTTGGTTGTGCACCCTCAATTGGGGGGGGGGCTCAGGACAGTCTATATCTCTTCCTTCCTTCCTCTTTCTCCCTCCTGCTCCCTTCCTTTCTCTCTTTCTCTCTTTCTCCCTCCCTCCTTCCCTCCCCCTTTCTTTCATTCTTTCTCTTCCTTTCTTTCTCTCATCCTTTCTTTTTCTCCCTCCCTCCCTCCTTCTCCCTCCTTCCTTTCCTTCCTTTTTCTTTCTTTCTCTCTTCCTTTTTTCTTTCTTCTTTCTTTCCCTTTTTCTCTTCCTTCCTTCCTTCTCCCTCTCCTTTGTTTCTTCCTTCATTCCCTTTCCTTTTTCCTTATTTCCTACCTTCCTTTCGCCTTCCTTCCTTTTTCTTTCTCCATCACTCAGCCTTTTTCTTTCTCGTTCTTTGCCTTCCTTCCTCTTTTTTGTCTATTAATTAATTTGAATATATATATATTTTAAAGTTGTTAAACATTTATTAGGTGATATGACCATATATGTTAATGTTGATCCATTTCCCCCCCCCTCCAAAATGGCTGATAATGGGCCTGGAGGGGGTGGGAAGAGGAGGGGTCCTGAGTGGTGTATACCCAGCTATGCTTCCAAGCCATATTCAGTATAATCATCCCACTTCTGGGGTTTCTTGAAGCCTAAATAATGTTTCAGGGTTTCTCAACAGTAAAAAAATTGCCTCTAGCCACTGCAGAGTAAATGGCAGTTGTGGGCACCAACTGCCATTCTGAGAATATTCAAACACAAGTCTCAAGTCCTTATATTTGCACAGGTATAAACATGTAGGGACTATTCCAGCTATTGAACAAGCAATGAAAGTGTTCCTCCTTTCCCCTGTTCTCCCCATGGAGAGGGAAGGGATAATTACCTCTAAAGTTTGCCACATGCTACATTTTCCACCATCAGCTAAGCAATTACAACACTGTCTTACTGACAGGACAAATTTTTAAATTGTCATTAGTATTTCCCCTCTTTACTTCCTAAAGTAAAATTTTTCATGAAGTGCATTAGAATAAAAGGAAGATGGGAACTGTATGATTAGAACTGTAGGACAGTTGACAAAAAGTTATTGGGAAATAGCCAGTTTCAGTTGCACTTAATGAGGCTGGACGTAATAAGTTGTTTATTCTTCTAAACATTTGAAATACCTTTCAGTTGTTACAAACTATGAACCTTTACCCTAACTCTGATAAGCTTTTGCAGGTTAGCCGCAAGATTACCATTTATAAACTGCAAATAAAAAAGCATAAAAGCATATCACAAATTAGAAGACTTACTGCAAGGGCTTTTGACAGCTTCGTTCTGTAATTGTTCAGGACAATGGTAATGATATCTTGGTGAGGTACATAAGCATAGCCACCATGGAAGTAAACTCTTCTCACACGAACTAAATCCACAGCATCACAAAAAGGAACCTGAATTTGAAAAGAAGTTCATTTAAAAAGTAAAGGCCAGGCCAGAATGATAAATTATGCTGTGACCAATAAATACAAGTCCAATAAAACAATGAAGCACAATAAAATCATTTTTGAGAGCGTTGATAGAGGAACCAATTTTTAACTTAAGGAAATGACCATGACATTTTCATCGTTTTTATGAATTAGAACAATTGTTTAGACTACCAGAATTGCTTAGATAATGTTTCAATTTGCTGGGTGCACATTGATTGAGCCAGCCCCTAGACGGCCCACCATCACAAGACTGCTGCACGGCGCTCCAGGAGCCTCATGCCCAGACACAGCCTGGGCTATGAGGCAATCAGAACTGCAGTGCCTAGGCCAGTCCTCTGCTTTGCCCAACTGAGGCCACACGATGGGAGGCCAGGGCTCTGAGCGCCTGACCTCCTGAGCTGCCGAGCCAGCTGCCATGAGTGCTGCACAGCCCCACTGCCCCCCGCAGGATGCTGCCCTACAGCAGCACCAAGCCAGCCGCCATGAGTGGTGCTAGGCCCCACAGCAGCCGCCCTCCTGTAGCCCCAATCCACCCGCTGCCAGCACTGCTCGCCACCACTACTGGATGGGAGCCCACACCTCGAGGTGCCCGCCCTCCACAAGCCCCCAGCCACTGCAGGTACCGCTCCAGTTCACACACCCCCTCTAGAGCCCATTGCATGCCCCTATGCAACGGGCTTTCTGGCTAATTTTAGATAGAATCAGTTTTTGAAGTCCCCTCTTTCTGTTGTAACTCTCTTTAGCTCTGATATTTACAAACTGTTATTGAGGGGCTGAGAGAACCTTAAATACAGGGAAGGGAGGTGCATTAGATGGAAAAGCCAACAGAAATTAGATGGAGAGGCCAACAGAAATCACACTCATCACTCCTTGTACAAGTTGAAGAAAAGCTTGCACAATGAAAGGGGAATACTTCTGCCAGTTCCCACTTCTACTTGCGCCTTATTCCATGCCAGACTATTGTTCCCAACTGTCATCAAGCCCTCAAGCGTGATTTTGCGTGGAGAGGTATATTGCGAAAAGGAAAGCAGCAGAAATCCTTCCCATGACCATGCTCTGATGATTGTACTATAGATCCATCCCATGTACCTAATAAACATGAGCTTTAGCAAGGGTATTTAGCACTGTGGCGCCACAAGGAACTGAAGTACCACTTTCAGTTTATGCGCAAAAAACAGGGCTGAAGCAAATACTGTTTTGTGGGGAAATATGGTCACTTATCAAGCCCTCTTAAAGTCAGCAACCGCGGGGTGTCCTCAGTCCTTCCAACGCCGCCGGAAACACCACCAGAAACCCCGCGGGCCCATAGCTGATGAGCGGGTAAGCCAAGAGCTTCCCGCAGTGCCTGCAAACCCCCACGCAGATGCGGCACCATCCCGCCACCTTTGGGGCTGGAAGGTGGCCGAGGCAGCCAGATAACTCTCCGTGCCTCTGGCAGCCTGCCTCTCACCACCACCACCCACCCCACTTTGCTGCTGCTAGCGCCCACTATCGGTTTGTGTGCGTGTGTGTGTAGCCAGTTTTTAATCATTATATTTTGTGCCCAGACAGCAGCCACATAAGTTTGGTCAGTCTCAAACAGCAAATAACTGACTCAAGGCCATCCAATTCAGTTTCATGGCAAGCAAGGATTGGAACCCTGGTCTTCCTCATCTTATCCAGCACATTGACAATTGCACCACAATAGCTCTTTTAATCGCTATTTCTCTTGAAAAAAATATTAAGCAAGAACTCCAGTTAAAATGAATTACAAAATGAACAACAGCACTCTGAAGTTATAACCATTGGCACTACAGTAACATGTAGTGTGCCTTTACCGTCTCACTCACCTTATAGTATACCATTTCTTCCACTTTAGTAAAATTTAATCCTGAAGTTGAATTTACTAACTCATCTGCAATATTGGTCTTTTCAGTTGCTTCAATCTGAAATAAAAGCATTTGTATTTTTGCATCACTGAAAATATTTTCTGTGGTTTTAGATAACTATTCTAAAATAAGCAAGGCATTAACTCTGACAGAAGACAATCATGCTACCAAGGAAATATTAGCAAGATAAATTTTAAGAAGTACAAATGAAAGGTGTGTCTAAAATGGAAACATCATTTGACGTGACACTGTTTTCAAAACGCACTGATCTCAAATTATTAGGTAATCAAGAAGCTCAACCCACCTTCCCATTTGTTTATTTATTTATTTGCCACCCTCGCCTGCAGCTCAGGGGGTTTACACAGAACACAAGAGAACATAAGGACAGTACAGTGTAATTCAGTTGTAGTCAAATAAGCACTAATAAATAACAGTAATAACATATAACAATGGTTTTCTAACATTCTATAACTGGTGGAATCAACATCTGTCATCAGTAAACCTTACAAAAACCAAACTGACAAGTCACCTACTATCTGATTGGCCCTCATCCACGAATGGCCCGCTCAAATCCTTGCTTGCCCAGGTAGTTTAAGACACAATCAGGAGGCAGCCCTCAGACAGCAAAGGCATTATAAGGGTTCAGCTCTCCACCCCCAATTTCCTGACAATTCAGAAGGTTGATGGGTGGAAGAAGAGCCAGCCTCAGAACATGCCCTGCTGCCAGTAAGTTGCTCTGGCTTCTTTCAAGCTCCCTCCTGATGCAGCCTCTGTGCACCATCTGAATGGGGGGGCATGGGAGGGAACAATAATGCCCCTCTGCCAGCCCTCAGAGACCCAGGACAGCCAGGAAAGGCCTCTGCCCTGGGAATGTGTACATATGAGTAAGCCATGTGAGGTTTGCAAATTGCAATCTGAAAAAGGAGAAATACTTTGGGAGTAGCCATCACAGGCAATAGCAGCAGGGAAAATAATACTGATGTTGATGGGACTAGGAAGATATAGACTTTTGCTTTCCATATGGATATCACTTTGGTATTGTTGCAGTCTACGATCATCATAACAAAACAAATTTGAGGCCAATGGCATAGAAAATGGGGAAAGTGTGGACAGGGCTCAGGAGCACCCTGAACCCATGGGGGAGGGGGAGACACTGCTTCCCAATAGCACCTTCCCAGTAGAAGAGTTGGTTCCTATATCCTGCTTTTCACTGCTCAAAGGAGTCTCAGAGTGGCTTATAATAGTCTGCCTTCCTCTCCCCACAATGGACACTGTAGGAGGTAGGTGAGGCTCTGTGAGAACAGTTTCTAACAGGACTGTGACGAGCCCAAGGTGACCCAGCATGCAGGAGCAGGGAATCAAATCCAGCTCAGACATTAGAAGCTGCTGTGCTTAACTACACCAAACTGTACAAATTGCCATTGCCTTAAAAAGATGTTGCTAGAGCACAGGCAGAAGCTGCTGCAAAATGGTGGTGTAAGTCTTTTCTGACTTGCTCATTGTCTGTTTGGGGATTCTTTGCCTTTAAATTTGGACCTTCTGGCCAATGGCTTTTCTGTGCAATCCAAGGAGGGAAGTGGTGATTGTGTGGTTAAATAAGGTTTGCTATTTAAGAATGCCTTTGTCTTCGGTTCTCTCTGTGTGTGTGTAGAGGGGAATACTACACAGCTCCTCCCCCCAAATCCCCATCCCAAACAGCTCTTTCCTCCAGAGAAACTGATCTCTGAAGTCTGGAGAGGAGCTTTCATTCTAGAGGTTCTCCAGGTCCCACCTGGAGGTTGGCACCCATAACCAGTGGAGATCCCACTTCTGGGATTTTTCAAAGCCTAAAGAATATTTCCAGGGTTTCTCAATGGTAAAAAAGTTGAGAAAAGCTTACATTGAGGCAGTAATTGAGAAACCTTCTGTAAGTTCTTTGCCAACCAATGTTTCCATGTTTGATTGTAATATACAACTGTTTTGAACTGAACTGAAGAACGTAGTGACTGAAAGGTTTTAAGTTCTTTAAGCAAATTTTGCTATCAATTAAATATTTTCATTGAAGGAAGAAACTGTGACAAGTTTATAAATTATTTGATTTTTATTGTTATTAGAAATTATTGCCGCCCAGCATATCTCTGATTCCCACCTGGAGCCTGGCATCCCTGCACCTCCATGGGATCAAAAGCCAGGGCTTTTCTCTAGGGGGAATGACCTGCAATTTGATTATTCCAACAGATTTCCCTCAAGCCTTCAGAATGAATAGCCAAAACATTATTAAAGGTTGAATTATGTTAACAGTTCATGTGTAGGTATGTATAGATATAACCACAGGAGTGTTTATCACAGGAGTAGACATTTGTACGTATGATAACAAAGAAATCGGTCTTGTCCATCTTCCCTGTATATTTTCCACAATCACTTCCTAGTGGCCAAAGATGGGAAAAATTCAAATTTATTTTTAAGTAATCTAATAAATGAAATGATGGTTCTTTCATTGCTACAACTGTCTAATAGTAGCAGCTCTTCTGTTTAAAACATATGCTCTAAAGAACATTAATCTGTTTTGTAGTAGTCCGATTTGTAGGCATCTGATAAGCCAACTTTAGACTAGAAAGGATAAAGCTTCACAAAATTGGCACACATGCATGAAATAAATCCACTGATATTGAATTAAGTGCAAAATATACCAATTAGCATTCTGCCTCCAAGCAATGGATGCAAGAACTAAGTTGTGAGAAGTGAAGGAACAGGCTTTTCACAGCTATGGCATAATGAGTTGAGCTTTACTCTGCTCCATAGAATACAGAAGAATCAGACCTCTATCAGGCTCTGCATTGCCCAAGAATAACCATGAAGTTATTACTGAGCCTGAAAGATGTTATAAGAAAGTTGTGAACATCACTGCATTCATCCCAAACTGCCCAAAGGTTTATATCGGGGTCCCCAGTGGGGTTCCTGTGGGCCCCAAGTTATCTGCCAACAACTTCCTTGGTGCCTACCGAGTTTTTTTTTTAGAAAGTAGCCAGGGTCAGATGAGGCATTTGACCAGTAAGGCGGAAAGTAAGCTGTTTGTCTGCGAGAAAATATTTTAAAATAGGTTCATTTTTAAAAGAATCCAGTTAAACTGAATTTCTGCCTGCAGGAACCATTTTACAGTGTCAGAACCCTGTGACAGAATTCGAAAGGGCTTCAAAAGGGACAGCAGACTGGAGGGCTCCCTGGAGAGCTGTTTCGAGGCCAGGAGTTTGCTCAGGGCCCCCCCCCCCACAAGTTGGTTGGAGGCCAGGAAGGCACATAACACTCCCCCACCCCGTTTGGAAGCCAGGAGGGCATACAGGTCTCCACACCCTGCAGTGTGGAGGTCAGCAGGCCCAGTGCTACCCCCCAACAGCTTAGAGTCCAGAAGGGGGCACAGAGGTGCATCCAGTGGGCCCAGCTCTCCCCACCCTGGCTACTTAGAGGCAAGGAAGGAGATGGAAGAATGCCCAAGTGGGCATGAAGCAGTGCCACTGCAGGCCTGGCTTTAATTTGTTAATTGCCACAGTTTCATTAGACCCAGATGCTGATTATTAGCGGAAAAGATAATAGACCCTTCCAAGATAGTTTTTAGTACTTATAAACTTATCAAAATTATTTATTTATTATATTTATATACCACCCTCCACAGAGGCTCAGGGCAGTTTACATGGAACATATGAATAATACATGAAACATGGAACATATGAACAATACATGAAACAATTTATAACATGAATAATGGTACAATAATATTAATGATAGTTGTAACAATATAAACAGTGTAAACAATGCAGCAGTGCAAACAGGTCCAGAGCGCTCTGGTGGAGTTCTGAGAGGGAGGGGAGAGCAGGGGCCCTTCAGCCGCTGTTGGTTATGTCTGGTCTCAACCAAATGCCTGGTGGAGGAGCTCTTTTTTGCAGGCCCTGCGGAACTGTTTAAGCTCCGTCAGGGCCCTGATCTCCTCTGGAAGTTCGTTCCACCAGGTGGGGGCCAGAACAGAGAATGCTCTGGCCCTGGTCAAGGCTAGGCAGACTTCTTTAGGGCCAGGGACCATTAGCCAGTTGGTGGCGGTAGAGCATAGAGCTTTTTGGGGGGAATAGGCAGGGAGGTGGTCCCCCAGGTACAATGGACCCTGACCGCGAATGGCCTTGAAGGTCAATACCAGAACCTTTAGTCTGATTCGGAATTCAACTAGCAACCATTGCAATTGAAGGAGGATGGGTCGGATGTGGGCTCTCCATAATGTCGCTGTGAGAATCCTGGCCACTGCATTTTGGAGCAGCTGTAGTTTCCGAGTCAAGGCTAAGGGCAGACCTGCGTAGACCGAGTTACAGAGGTCCAGTCTAGAAGTGACCATCGCATGAATCACTGTGGCTAGGTGTTCCGGGGCCAGGTAGGGCACTAGTAGGTTGGCTTGGCGGATATGGTAAAATGCCAGCTGCGCTACCTTTGCGACCTGAGCTTCCCTTGTGAGGGAAGTGTCCAGAATCACACCCAGATTCCTGGCGGAGTGAGCCATAGAGAGCTGCCCACTATCCAGGGTGGGCAGGCGCGCTTCCTCGCATGGCCCCTTCCTATCCAACCACAGGACCTCTATCTTTGAAGGATTGAGTTTCAGATAACTCTGCTTGAGCCAACTTGTCACTGCTTCCAGGCAGCTGACTAATGCTTCTGGGGGAGAGTTAGGGCGGCCATCCATCAGGAAGAAGAGCTGGGTGTCATCTGCATATTGATGACAACCCAGCCCAAACATCCGTACCAGTTGTGCGAGAGGGCATATGAAGATGATGAATAGGATAGGAGAGAGGACCGCTCCTGTGGGACTCCGCAAGGAAGTTGTCGGCAGTCTGATGTTCTTTCTCCTATTGCAAGGAAGAAGGAGATCAGCCATTGAAGGGCTGTCCCTCGTATTCCAGGATCGATGAGGCGGCAAGCTAAAAGCTCATGATCGACTGTGTTGAACGCTGCTGGGAGGTCTAGTAATATCAGCAGTGCCATCCCGCCTCGGTCCAACTGGCGATGGAGGTCATCCATCAGGGCGACTAGTGCTGTCTCTACCCCATGGCCATGCTGGAAACCTGACTAGGATGGGTCTAGGACCAAAGCTTCTTCCAGGTATTCCATTAGTTGGTTTGCAACAGCCCTTTCTATCATCTTCCCTAGAAGCTTTACATGCGAGACGGGTCGATAGTTATTAGGCTCTCGCGGATCTAGAGATGTTTTTTTCAGCAGTGGATTTACCACAGCATCTTTCAATTCCTCTGGGAATTCTCCCATTGTGAGAGATGATTATCTCCCAGAGGGGGCCCTTTATCTTTATATCAGCTGTTTTTAAGACCCAGGATGGGTCTAGTGGGCATGTGGTTGGCCTCACTGTTGCTAGCATCCTGTCCATTTAGATCAAGAGTGTAATGCAACTCATATGGCAAAGATTCAAAGGTTTAACTTTTTAAGTTCAATATACTCATAAGTAGTTTACCTGAGTGTCTAGAAATGATGAAAAGAATCCAGTACAGATCTCTTACAGCACCTCTGGTCAGGTATATTTCTGGCCTGCTCAGGAGAAGGGCAAGAAGGAAGGAAGCCTTTGATTGGCTCTCAGTGGGGCATATCCCCCACTGAGGGCCAACTGGGTAGGGTGTGCATCATCTGCACACCAACTCAACATTACAATGGCTAAAGATGACTATGTGATGTTGGAATGACCACCATCAGAATAACCACCTATGGCCACTTGGCACCCATCACAGTGGAGTAGGCATTTGGACCACCGAAGGTGAAAAGCCTCAGAGGTTTTTTTTTTAATCACTAACTTTTAAAGATTATGCAATATGCATAGTTCAGCTAAATTAAACATTTCCCTTTTCTCTTTTAGAATAGTTATTTTTTGGGGGGGGAAACAAACTATACAGGTGAAAATATACACAAACAGAGCCCCTGTAAGAGATCTGTACTGGATTCTTTTCATCATTTCTAGACACTCAGGCAAACTACTCTGACTCATGAGTATATTTAATTTAAAAATTTGAATCTTTGCCATACGAGTTGCATTACACTCTTGATCTAATTTTGATAAGTTTATTGCAAGTACTAAAAACTATCTTGGAAGGGTCCATTAAGTTTTCTGCTAATAATCAGCATCTGGCTCTAATGAAACTGTGGCAATTAACAAATTAAAGCCTTTAATTAGCATTGTGTGTATCCGCTCTCAAATTGCTTTTCATTATGTTTATGGAAGTGATAACTAGTTATTCTTCAATCACATTTATTACTTTGTTTTCACAAACTTGTGGAAACCAACACCGAACACACCATATGTGCCAAAAGCAACATGCAACATGCAAAGTACACTGAATTCTATGGGATTGTTTGGCTGTTTTGAAAATGGATTATCATTGGCTGTATTTGGTTGTGACACAGTCTACTGATGTAACAGAATTGATTTTTGCTATATATTCCCTGTCATGTAAGAAGATCATAGTCTGACGAAGAGTGCTTGCACTTGAAAGCTCACGCCCTGAATAAATCTTTGTTGGTCTTAAAGGTGCTACTGGACTCTGATTTTATTGTGCTACTTCAGACCAACACGGCTACCCATTTGAATCCAAACATGGAGTTCTTGAAGCAAATTTCACAAAGATGTTCTGCAGATAGGACAGACAAAACTCAAAGAGACAAAAAAATCTAACGATGAGGATTCTCACCCATTATGTGAGACACATCCATATAAGGGAGGGGGCTAACATAGATTCTTTCCCTCTCCACTCCTCCCTCACCTCTCCCCCTTACCTCATCTTCAGACACAAACACACATACGCACACACACAAAAAAGACAGTGATTCCTCCCCCCCACTCCCCCTTACCTTTCTTCCTGGTCCCCCCTATCTCACTGTCCATCTTTCTCACACACACACACAGACTCCCCCCTTGCAGGCTGCAACTCTGCTCTTCCAGCAGCATCTCCACTCTTCTCAGGCCAATCCCACTCTTCTAAGGAAGGGACGGGCCTGGGAAGATGGGTGGCACCCCGGCAGAGCTCCGAGGCCCAATTCTGAGCCTAGCAGCTTTGCTTCCACTGCCTCCTTCTACTGTCACACTCCCTAAGACGGGACAACGGACATCACATCTGTTATCATTTCCATTTTAGTGAGCGTGGCAGTAGGTGTATTCCACATCAAAAGGAGATGATCAGAAAATCAATTCCATTGAAGAGAGATTGGTTTACAAATCAGATACACTACCAATCTTGGGTGCCTTGTGCTTTTGTTCCCACCAAACCACAGACGAGAACCGAAACTACTATTTCACAGAAAAGGAGAACAATCTTGGAATGTAAAACCACCCTCCCACGGAAATCAAGGTGATTACTGGACAGGGCCAGCCCTCCAGATGGCTGTGATTCCCCACGCCCACCCTCCCTCCATGAACAATATGACTGCAGAACAGAACCAATTCACCCACCCTACCAGGGAGCCACCCACACAGTTGTGGGTGACTGTGTCTCCCTGAGCTGACCCTCCACCTGCATTCAAGGTGATTACTGGGCAAGTCCAACTTTTCCACTCTGCGGTGCCTGAGGCCCAGGAACCACACACACAGTCTCCCGGGGCACACCCTCTTACCACTGACAAAGCACCGCTTGCTCTGCTCAGGGACTGGGAATCACCTACGCAGTGCGTGATTGTTTCTCCATGGGCCCACACTTCATCTTCCTTCCTGCCTATGTTTGTTTAAAAGCAACTGTATGTGGCCATCTTTGATAGAACAGATCACAAAAGTAAGGAGTTGTTCCACCTCAAGCCAACAACATTCTGTTTCTGAGAAGAGGTGGACATATCCTTTTGCAGTCACTTTGGTTTGCATTACCAATTTTCTGGATTTAACACTTCCCACCCACTGCAAGGGAAACCTAGAGTCCCGGTTGCATGTGGCCTCTCCTGGTTTTGTCTCACAACTGCCAGCTGGGAAACCACCACTAAACAGTAAATACTTTGGAACTGGATTGGATTAACCTTGCACTGCAGTTGCCTTGCCAGTAATGAGAGTGAAACAGGACTGAGGTGCCTAATGAAGAGAAAGCCTGGTACATGGCATGTACATGGTACGAAGGAAACGAAAAGAAGACACTCCTGAAACAAGGCCCTTGGCCATGCTCCCAGTTGAGCTCTGACTATGTAAATTTCTGTATCCTATTTCTAAAAACCTTTGGGTATACATATACATGTCTTGCCAGTCTTCTTTTTAATTTAACTCTTATTTCTCTAAAAAAAATACTGAAGATTGGAAAGCGTTCATGGAGGGAAGAATCCCAAAGGTATACTCCTGGGATCAAAGTCAAGCAGACACATGGCAAGTGGTATCTGTCGCTACGAAGGAATAAAGCCAGGGAAGGAAATAACCCAGCTGCCTTTAATCAATTTGGCATCCCTCAGCTAAGACAACAGGTTTGAAAAAGACTTGGGGGGATAACATGGCTCTGTATATGCTTGGGGGACATACAGCAGTGCTTCACAGGACACTAACAGTGCCCCCCTGAACAGAGCTATACTATTCCATGTCCAATGAACTCAATGGGCTTCTGAGCAGAGTTACATCCTTAAGTGGCCTCAGAAGGGAGTAAACTCTACTTAGTATTCCAGAGTAAGAGTAGTATTCACTTTCTAAAATTGATGCTAAGGTTCAAGTCTGCTCAAAAATCATACCCTTACATGCTGAAGACCCATCTTAACAATTAATGTATTGAGGGTACTTGTGGTTCTTAAGAAAAAAGCTATGCACACCTGTTCAAAAGCACTTTTTTATATACAACTACAAAACCTTTGGGAAGGAAAGAGCAGGACTTTGGTTTAACACACGTTGAATTCTTGTGGTACTTTCAATAACCTCAAGGAGGTTTTGATAACATTCACATAAACTTACCAAGTTCTCCTGCCCAATGCAAAAAATTCCCACCCTCAAAAATGAGCTATCAACTACAAGACTAATTACGGCACATTAAGTATATACTTTGCTTTTCATGGTGGTTTATATTACAAAGGGCAGCCACTTTGTTGTTACAAGGTAACAAAAAGTAAAATTCAAACATGCCAATAAGATCACAATTAACCCAAGGTGCAACACAGCTGTGGCATCATTGAACCCATAAAAGTAATCAGAATTCACATTTTCTTCTGACTGAAAATGTTGTCTTAGCTCTTTTTCACTTCCTACTTCATTGTAATGTCCTCTTGGGTTACCGAAATGAATATATCTTGGCCTGTTAAGGGAGTGGGATCAATGGACTAGATTCAGACTAAATTGGCAATTTGATTCCTCTCTACCATTGCAGTTGGTCTTCACGTCATTCCATGCCAGACGGGCCTTAATCAGAATTTTCCATTGTGAACACTGATAAACTTTCTTGGTCCTATGACCCATATTACCTTGGAGTGCAAAGCATAAAATCCAAGCAAAGACCTGGATATCTGAGTGTGTGCCAAGGTCTGGATGCCTTGCTGAGAACTAAGGCCTACTAATAAGGACTGCACTCCTTAGTTGAACTAAGTGATGTTGCTTTGTTATTAAATATTGTTTCTTTATCCTATAAAAGGACAATCACAGAGTGATGTGAAAGAACTTGAACTTGCTTGCCATCCTCAACCATGCTTGTCATATTTTTTTTACTTTATTCCTATTTTTAAAATGTCAAAAATTGCCTGGAACTTTTTTTTTTGTCTGTGAGAGAACATCTCTCCTTTCAGAATATCTCTCCTTTCATCAGACAAAAGGTTTTCAGCAGATGCAGTTTATCAGGCACAGTTTTAACCAGGGTGTCCTTAATCCTGACTGTTGAGCTTCTTCCAGTTCCCCCAGGTACCCTGTCCCCTGGGAAGAGGACTTCACACAGGTCAGTGGGCGGCAGTGGGAGGGGAGAGGCAGGAAAGGTCCATTCTGCCGCTGGAAAATTTAGTCTGGATACCTAGTATGAGGATCCTTTACTCTCTCCCCACCCAAAATTGTTCCCCTTCTTCCCACTTGGATCAAGCACAGTCATAGGGTTGTTGTCCATAATAATGTGGTGGGACGCTACTTTAGTTAGACTGATATTTGTGCTTGGCTAGAAGTATTTGCATGGGGAAAAGGAAGCATGTTATCTCATATTCCATACATAGTTCCTTAACCATGAAGCAGTGCTTCTTCATTATCTGTGTTTTATACAGGGGGACATAGGCACAACTACTTATACTGAAAGCTCAACATCTCAGAACGGTTTGTCAATAAAATAACTACATTTCTTTCACAATCAGAATTTAAGATAGGTCGGATCTGCTAAGACTGCAGTGATTTAATCATAAAAGTATATCAAATTTCACCCCCTGTATTCCTGAGCAATATCTACACTTGAAATAAATTCTGCATATGGATTTTGTAATTTTTAAAAAGTCAGAGTAGCATTTTAAGAGTAGCATTTTAAATGCTTGCTCTCACAAACAAGCCTAGATGGAAATAAGTGCAAGCTTTTCTTCCAAAGTAATAGTCAAAGCAGAATTTGTCTAAACACGTCTAAGAAAGACTTCTATGCAGAACTCTGGCAACAGTTACAAGCTTGACTTGCGCCAACCACTGTCAAACTCTAACCACCAGGACTTTATAAACCTCAAATCTAAACAGAGACGTTTACTCCTTGTCTTGTTTTTCTCATCTGAAATTTAGAAACAGGATGATCAGTAATTTAAGAGTAGAGGAAATTGAGCATTGTATAAGGTATACCCCAACCCTGCCCATTAAAGAGACATCATAGGTCTAAATTTTTATAAGCCCTATCTGAACAAGAACACATATTACTAGTCCATTTGTTATAGTTAAGATGAGTCTACCCTGCTTCACACAAAGGAATACTGAAGTTCAAAAGGAAAAGCTGCAATGCTTTTTTCCTATTCTGTTGGGATGATAGAAATTGTATTATGCCATCGTCAAAGGCTTTGAACTGCAGACTCTCATAGATTGTTTATCGAGTTGTCCGCTATTGGAGCTTTGACCTTTTCTTAGGAAACAAAAGTGTAACTGAAGAGAAGCCTTCATACAAATCTTGTTAACCTTTGCCATTCACTTGTATCACAATATAACAACTTTGTCAGCCATGCTGACCTTCAAACTTCATTTTAACCCAGCCCCTCCATATAGTTCTTCCTTCAGAACCTATAAAAAAGCAAAAAAATTAGCAAAGCTCCTTCTTCTTACAGCAGATCACAAGGCCTATCAGCTCCACCTCCCTCTCTCTTATTCAGGCTCCCATTGTGAAAATGGCCACAGTGCAAGTATTCTCTACACTTCCAATGTAGTCATTTGTTTTTAAAAAGAAACTGCACAGGACACCAAATAAGCTTTACTCTAAACCACGCTGTCTAATGTACAATTCAAAGTAGACAGAACAAGTTTTTGTATGGGAAGTTAACCATTGGCTGGTTAACTTCACATACAAGCAGAAGCTGTTCAGCCTAGATCAAGGCAATGGAACCAAATAATTCAGCGAGATTACCTGTTCCCACTCAACTCACACCAAATACAGCAAAATGTAAAATATTGTAAACAAAAAAAATATTTACATTCAAGGTACTTACTTTATCATATGCCAAATTAATATATGCGAGGAATTTTTCAACCAACTGGTCATTTAACTGGTTGAATCTGTAGCGGAAGAGGTCCATTTCTTGTTGGATAAACCACCGCCTGAGGTCCTCCCTAGAGTAAAATATTTAGCACATTTCGAAATACATTTAACTCAGCAATTGTGATTCAAAATGCACATGTAAGGATCCAGAAGGCATCTTTCTGTTTACAAAGGAGTCTTCTAAAAATGGAATGAGGTCCTGCATTCATTCCTTAGTCAAGAACATCTCCCAATTTAACCTATAGCATAGTTATCTAGATATCATTCCCCTGAAAGATTAAGCATAAATGAACAGTTTACTGCCATGTTTCTATTCTCAGAACAATATTTGCTACACAATTTATTGTTGCTTTAAAACAAATTATTTCCAGCATTCCTTTCTCAAGACCTCCTTCCGCACTCCTCCTGTAGAAAGGGGGGGGGGGGGTTCCCACCATGTTGGAATCTTTTTTGTCTTTTTAATGGGATTTTTAATGGGGGTTTTATAAGACTTTGTAACCCACCGAGTCGTAAGTGGTGGGGAATAAATCAAAATAATATTAATAACAACAACAACAACAATTTAGTTAAGTTGGTGTTTTCCTTTTATTTCATTAGATATGTATTCTCCTACTATAATAGATATTTTCCATGTATGTGCTCTAGTTTAATTTAATCTTTATTAATATTTTCCTGTTTAAAAAAGCAAACTGTTTGAAACCCCATCCACTCCCCAAAGACCAATCTTACACACTAGGGATGCAGACCCACAAGGGCAAGCTAAAGTAACTGCAAGCTCTACTCTTTGTAGTTACTCAGAGGCAGCCTTATCAGAGCACCCCAAGGCCCTGGTTGTTTATTAACTTGGGGTGGTGGGAGGAAGAGGGAACATGCTTTTAGACGCAGGCAAACACACAACATGTACATGTGGCACTGCCTTCCTCCCTTTGCAGAAGAATTGCTGAAGGGGATTAAAACGATACAAAGGAAAGATTGGCAGAGAAAGAGATAAGAGGGAATCAGAAGAAGGTAACTCAGAATGGATCTATAATCCTGGATGCTTATTAGTCCCCCTAATCATCCTATGGCAGACACTGCATCTCCGGAAAACCATTCCCTGGGAACACAAGTACCCAATAACAAACTATGCCTTGCAATAGCTCTGTCCACCTTCTGAAGAGCTCAGCGGGCTCTAGAGAAAATGCTGATGGGCACTGGGGAACCCTGATCTAAGGGATTTGGGCCTAATGAATTCCATTAAAGACTTGTCAAAACAAAAAATGAGCATACTGAAAAGCCTCTAATTAATTAAAGCAGCTAACAAACAATATGCAGGCATACAATTGACTGGAGAAGACGCCAAAGGCCCATGCATTTAACAGAACGCTGAAGAGCTTAGCAAGAACTCTGGTGTCACTGCTGAGCCAAGAGCCTTTGCCAAAACAGAGATACTCTGAGTTCTTTGGCCACTCTTAGTTCAGTTCTCCAAGTGCTAAGTTAATGCTGGATCATGACACCAAAATAAGTTTTCCTATACTGAGAATCCAATACCAAGTTCAACATATGATATGCCATCAAAAGCAGTTTTCCTATCTTCTCCTGCTCAGACCCCAGCCATTAACACCAGGTGTCAATACTAAAGCACCTGATCATTTACTCCTCTGTTATGCTTGAAATCTAATCTTAGTATCCCTCCCATTAACTCTCTGCTTGAGTTCCTGAGGTTCTAACCCACAGAGCTCACCAATTCTATTTAATGAAAAATACCCTACAGCAGGGGTAGACAACCTGTGGTCCTCCAGATGTCCATGGACGACAATTCCCATGAGCCCCTGCCAGCGTTTTTGGCAGGGGCTCATGGGAATTGTCATCCATGGACATCTGGAGGACCACAGGTTGACTACCCCTGCCCTACAGAATGTATCAAATGCAGCATATTCTTTTAGAAAAGTCTTTAAATATATTTCTCAAGTGTTATATAAAGCATGGGAACATGAACAGAACTGCAGCTTTAGTCTAAAGGTAAGTATATACACACACAATAAATAAGACAAAACAGTTTAATCACGCATATGGACAAATAGTCTTCTGAATGAAAAATGTTTGTGCACCAGAGCTATGGCTGACAATGCAAGCTTTTGCCTCTTGATGGCACTATTGAACCACTAAACAGAGGAACAGCTTTTCATTTTATTTAACACTGCCGCTTTAGTTCAAGAATTACCCCTGACATTGTCCTCGACTTGAAGGCTGCCTCAAACAGACAGCGGGACATTTATAGCTATTTATTTTAAAAATTAAAACATCTATATTTGCAGAGATACTAGGAATAAATACTCAGACAGCGCAGCTAGCATGAATTAAAATATCTGTTCAGAAAGCACACGTGTCGGAATCCACCAAGCTCTGAGTGCCTCAAGGCAGCAAATAATTAAAACAATGTTTAAAATGTATATGAAAAACATATATTTGAACTCCATTCTTATCAATCAGCTTGAAAACAGAGTCATTATTAAAGGCATCACCCTTTGATGGTTTCACTCTTTTCTGTCTTACTGAACACAAAGTCTCCACTGGAGGTACAGAATCAAGTAGATGGAATTTATCTTGTGGGGTCTCCCTGTGTGCATATACCCAGCTCTATATTTCACTATCCAAGCCCCCAGATGTGTTCATCTCAGTCCTAAAACGGTGCTTTGAAGCCATGGCTAAGACAGAACAAGCTGAAACTGAATCCATATAAGGCAGAAATAATACTGGCTGGGATGACTGATATTCTAAAGGGATTGGATGCACTTGTCCTTGATGGAGTAGCACTGGATGGAGCAGGCTGGGTGAACTTATGGACCCTGTCTTGCAGTTTGAAAAGTAGGTTAGCATGGTGGCTAGAAGCACCATCTATCAGCTGCATCTTATTTGCCAACTTTCTTATTCTCTAGATTCAGGAAATTCATGCTTCTGCAATCTCATGGATGGATTATTGCAGTGTGCTCTGTATGGGGCTGCCCTTGAAGACAACCCAGAAACAACAACTGGTCCAGAATGTGGCAACCAGACCACTGTCATGGGCTAACCCCAGGGAAAATATGTTGCCTATTTTGAAACCATTTCTTTAGCTGCCAGTCTGTTTCTGAGTTATAACCTTAAAAGCCGCTCATGACCTAGGACTTACATATTTGAAAGATCACCTTCCTCCATATCTCTCTGTACGCCAACTGCAGCAATCTGCCAGCTATTCTACCACTTAGAGTGGAACATGCCTGAGCCTTTTCAACCATGGCTCCTGCTCTGTGGGTGGGGAATGGCGCTTCATGGAGATATCCAGGAGATACTGCGAGGCCTGTCTGCTTTGTCAATGCTTTTGAAGGAGTTTGATTAGCAGCTGTCTTTTTAGAGTGAGTGGAGGGAGGGATTTGGAGCTTGTCATTTTATCCGTGGTTTTAGCTGGAGATGTTTTAATTATTCTTAACTTTGATTTGTTAGCATTCAGACATCCTTGACTGTAGTTCAACAAGATGTCTGGAGTGAACCGCTGAACTTTTCATTCCATAATTGCTGTCATGTAAGGTTGTCTTAAAAGAATGCTACCCAGTAAGGTAAAGGTAAAGGTTTCCCCTGTGCAAGCACCGAGTCATGTCTGACCCTTGGGGTGACGCCCTCTAGCGTTTTCATGGCAGACTCAATATGGGGTGGTTTGCCAGTGCCTTCCCCAGTCAATGCTACCCAGTAAATGGTTCCAAATATACACATTTACAAGCTTTAAAACTCATATATCACTGTTGCCTATGTCCACCTTATTACATGCGAAATAGGATACATACGATTGGCAGTAGGCAAGACGCAGTATGAAATGAGAAATGTGATCTTTTCTTCTTGCTTCATAATCATCTTCAACCAATGCCTAATTACAAAAATACACAGTTACTGATATGCCAGTACATGAGGGGGAAAGAGGGAGGAGCCATAGAAGGTTTGGAAGCCACCATGCCACAGCACACTCTAACAGCATCATCAAAACATATGCCAAGGCCTCTGAGCACATCTATTACTGCCTAGCATCAGAAGCATTCAACACCTATCAACAAAGACCCTTTTCTTACTCTAACAACCACCCTAAATTTCACAGAATGGGAAGGGGGACTATTCTTCCTCAAAAAATCACCTTCCTATCTGCAAAATACTGTGAGTATCATAGGCTTCAGCAGAACAACATTTTCACCCAGATGATATTTCAGTGAATCACAAAATCTGTATTCAGTGCCTTAAAATATTTCAGTTGCTCTTACTCTGTATGGAAATTTAAGTCTTCGAAGTTCTGCTTCCAGTTTTTGCTTGTACTCTGGAGAATTTTTCACATAACTCACACCCAGATTTTCAACTAATTTAAGCACTGCAAAACAAAAACAACAAGTCAACATTCGTGCTGTAGTGCGACAGTGAATTAAGCTCATATATGAAAGTACACTGAATGAAAGGAAACTAGACTGCAGTCATTTTACATTGATAATTTTATTTAAAAAAAACAAGTCAATTATAAAAAATTCTCTTCAGTATGACTACATCAGAGAAAACATAAAACACTGCCTCCTTTTCTTACTTCAAAAATTGTTGTTGTTGTTAGGTGCAAAGTCGTGTCCGACCCATCACGAGCCCATGGACAATGATCCTCCAGGCCTTCCTGTCCTCTACTTCAAAGATTAAAGGTAGAGGTAAAGGTATCCCCTGTGCAAGCCACCAGGTCATGTCTGACCCTTGGGATGACACCCTCTAGCGTTTTCATGGCAGACTCAATACGGGGTGGTTTGCCAGTGCCTTCCCCAGTCATTATCTTTAATCTTTGCCAAATTAGATTAGATAACTTGGGCACTTGATCCCATAAAATTCCTATCTCAAAAGGGGTAAAGCAGGGTTGTGTATTAGCCCCAAGCCTGTTCAATTTGTTCCTTACCGATCGACCTCTATATCTGGCTACAGTGGATGGACATCCCCCTAAATTAAAATCAGCTGCGGTTCCTATATTATGATATGCTGATGATGCAGTGGTTCTCTCAGTCACAAAAAATGGTCTTAAACATTCTCTACATAAATTTATCTCCTTCTGTGATTGGAATTCTTTATATGTTAATTTAGATAAGACCAAAATATTAATCTTTTCTAAATCCTGGAAGTATGCCACTTGGAGAGTTGCAGGCAAAAAGAGTGAACAGGTTAAGTCCTTCAGATATCTGGGGCTTCTTTTTCATTATAACCTAAAATGGTATACCCACCGTAATACTAGTCTTTCCCTGGCCAAGAATAAGTCACAGGCCATTAGTCGCTTCCACTTCCAGAAGGGCAACCCATATGTGCCCATGGCTCTTCGGGTTTCTCAAGCCTCTGTGATCCCTCGACTGCTCTGTGGGATTCCTATATGGATCCAGTCTCTAAGTAAAGAAGCTGACTGTATGCCTGTGGCCTTCTACTGCAGAATTCTAGACTTACCGAATTCGGAAACCTATTTGACGCTATGTGCCAAGCTGGGTCTACACACTATTGAATCACGTTATTGGATTTTATCCATCAAATATTGGCTCCATCTTTTCTTTAGTCTTCCTCCAAATAGTCTCCTTGCACTTCTTCCATCTGGATCATTATACTCTGAAATGGTCTCAAGCCATTGCCTCAAAAATTAAATCCATAGGTATTGACCTTGATTCTTTAGCTAACTCTGGAGAGGACCATATTTTTCAAACCATCCAAAGAAGGATCCAGGATATTGATCTTCAGATAATTTACGTTGGTGCAGAGGGGCCGTGTTCTCCACAAGCTCTCAGTCTATCCTATACCCCAAACTCTATGGCACATTATTTTTCCAACCTTATAATACCTTCAAATTGCAGAGCATTTATGCTAATCAAACTAACATATTTTCCTCTGCAATGATTGAAGGCGGGTATAGGAGAATTCCCCACAATGAAAGAATTTGCAGGTATTGCCATACAGAACCAGACTTAATTTGCCATATTATTTTACATAGATGTATAACAACCATGGCAGAAAGTGAAGAGGAACTAAAGAGCCTGTTGATGTGGGTGAAGGAGGAGAGTGCAAAAGTTGGCTTGAAACTCAACATCAAGAAAACGAAGATCATGGCATCCGGCCCTCTCAATTCCTGGCAAATAGATGGGGAAGAAATGGAGATAGTGACAGATTTTATTTTCAAGATCACTGCAGATGGGGACTGCAGCAAAGAAATTAAAAGACGCTTGCTCCTGGGGAGGAAAAGCTATGGCAAATCTAGACAGCATCCTAAAAAGCAGAGACATCACCCTGCCAATGAAAGTGCGTCTAGTAAAGGCTATGGTCTCCCCAGTTGCAATGTATGGCTGTGAAAGTTGGACCATAAAGAAGGCCGAGCGTCAAGGAATTGAGGCTTTTGAACTCTGGTGCTGGAGAAGACTCTTGCGAGGTCCTTGGACTGTAAGGCGAATAAACCGGTCAGTCCTAGAAGAGATCAGCCCTGACTGCTCTTAGAAGGCCAGATCCTGAAGATGAAACTCAAATATTTTGGCCACCTCATGAGAAGGAAGGACTCCCTGGAGAAGAGCCTAATGTTGGGAGCGATCAAGGGCAAAAGAAGAAGGGGACGACAGAGAATGAGGTGGCTGGATGGAGTCACTGACACAGTAGGTGCAAATTTAAATGGACTCCGGGGAATGGTAGAGGACAGGAAGGCCTGGAGGATCATTGTCCATGGGGTCACAATGGGTCGGACACGACTTTGCACCTAACAACAACAACAACATAACAACCAACGTTCTGATCTGATCTCCCCACTTTTACCTTTTCCTAATGTGACAGATGCCAGGTCTCCTGAATTGCTGCTTACTGATAATTGCTCAGAGACCACTGAGCAGGTAGCCAAGTTTTTATCTATAGTTATGACCCACAGGGTAAATCAGTAAACATCACTGGATTTATCTTTTTGTATTAGCTGCTCCTTTGTCTGCTGTAATTTTTCCAGCTTTATAGATCTGTATTACAGAACTAATTTGTATACTGTTATATACTTTGGATGCCATTAAAGTTTTTGCATTGTATTGTATAGTATTGTATTGAAAACATAAAACAGGGTTGGTCCAAAATATAGAACAGTGACAGAGCACAAAGTTGCATTCATTCCTACAAAATAAAAATGTTACTCACATTTAAGTCTATCAACAGCAAAACTTTCAAATTCCACTAAAGAGATATTTTCAGTAGGAGGTTGCAGGTAAAATTGAAGGCTATGAGGATACAGATCTCCCCTTGCATCACCCGCCAGCCTTGACAACTTCCGTCTCCCTCTTCCAGTGAACTGCATTTTCTCCAAGTAACCCTATAAGAGATACAAAGAGGCACATGCATGTAATTTGCTATACATCTATCCTGTTCTTTAATTTAAAAAACATCAAGAATGTGCCTTGATCTGGATGTCAGTTATAACATAGGCACAACAGAAAAATACAGTTCCTAGTCTATTTTGACCCAGTTTCCTCGCTGGATGTTAAGGTACTGGGATTGGTAAAGGCCACTATTGTACCCTTGGATCCTTGCCCAGTCTGGCTGCTAAAATAATGTAAGGACCACTTCAAGAAATCCATCGCAAAAGCAGTCACTATCTGGGAACACCGTCCGCTAGTGGCTATCTGTCCACTAAAAAACAAACATCCTTACAGAAAAAAATTACGTGGACAGTTCTCACCTGGTCTCTAATCTGCCCTTTCTGAGTCTTCTTGGGTAACTCATCTGCTGCTTTTCAGTTTGCCTTCAGGCCAAACCTTGGAACAAAGACAATTCTGCTAGTTTTAAATGATGACTTCTGTCTAAGTGTACACCAGGCTTTCTCAACCAGGGTTTCATGAACCCCTGGGGTTTCTTGACGGCCTTGTATTTCCTGAATGGGAGTTAATTAATTTATATATATTTTAAATTTGTTAAACATTTATCAAGTGATATGACCATATGTGGTCATGCCGCCACCCCCTCTCAAGATATTCAGCGAAGGGCCTGGAGGGGAAGGGGAGGAAATATGCTTCCCTACCATATTCTGCACCATTGCACCACTTGAGGTTTCTCAACAGTAAAAAGTTGAGACAGACAGGTGTACACAAAGGTAAGTCTCTTTGTTGATCTTATTTTACTTATCTGCAGCCTTCGAAACAGTAGCTCAAACCATCTTGCTGAGGTGGTTGGAGGCACAAGTGATATCAGGGCATGTGCTCTAAACCAGATCGGACTCAAAGGGTTAATATTAGAAACCAGTTATATAAATGTGGGACCTATCCTGTGGAGTTCCACAGGGTGCAATTCTATCCCTTGTGCTTTTCAATTGCTACATAAAGCTCTTAGGACAAATCTCTCAAAGTTTTGGGGCCTGCAGTGCTCAATATGCAGAGAACATTTAGCTCTACATGTCCTTATCCAAATATCCTGGGAATGCAGAAGAAGCTACTGTGGTAAATTGGCCAAGCGTGAACAAATTTGAAATTAAACCCTGAAAAGACAGAGGTGATAATGGTTGGGAAAGCAGAAATCTAAAAGGACCCTATGCTTCCCACTTCTGATGGAGTTCAACTGACTTAGTTAAGTGCATCATAGTTATACAACCAACATTATTGCTGGTGAAACAAGTTAACAGAGTTGCAAAAAAGACTTTCCTTTAACTCAGCCTAGCCTGTGAGATGGCCCCTTATCTTGATAGAGGTGATCTGGCCACCTGGATCTACATTACACTACATCATGGCTTGACTACCGTAACAAACTGTGCACTGGTCCCCCTCAAAATCAACACAGAACCTGATGCCAAACGCCACAACTCAGTTATTCTGAGAAGCTAGATGGACCATGCATATTATTTCCATTCTGCAATCATGTCACTGGCTACCCATCAGTTACCCAGCTCAGTTTAAAGTGTTGACTATCATGTACAATGCTCTTCGTGGCCTTACACCCTCATATTTGTGAGTCGGCTTCTCCTCCTATGCACTGCCACAACAGCTGAGCATGGTCTTCTGAATGTGCCAACCAACAAAAGATCAACAACTGCCCATACACATACCTTCTCCTTGAATTGGCAACCTGTGGAATGGCCTGCCCAAGGATGTAAGCAAGGCTCCCACTCTCCTGGTTTTCCACAAGCTGAACTATTCAAAAGGGCTTTTCTACACAAGCAATCAGACTGCACTCTACAAAAGGATCCACAAAGTCACTTAAATTAAGGAGTATGGCCCATACACCTATGGGTAGCTTGCTGTAAGGGGGATCCTGCTATGTAATTCTTGCATCATTTAATATGTCATGTTAATACTTAGATGTTGGGTCAATTGTTTTCAAGTTTCTAATTGGTCCTACAACCCTAATCATCCTGTTGACTGTATTGACTCTTTGCATATTCCACCTTGTGGCCAAGTGAGAATAATGGACTATAACAAAAAGAACGCATGTCCATGCAGGGCATATAGGCACTAATTTTACATGTGAACAGGATTTATATTCAGTAGCCTCACACATTATGACATTTTCAGTACTCTCTTAAATGTTTAAAAACGTGTAAAGGGAAAATTAGCACCTCAAGGAACAACCTGTGTTGCATTGTCAGGGAGGTTACAACTTGAAGGTTTTTTGTCTGTTTTAAAGCAGAGCAGATAAAAAAAGTTCTGTTCCTCATTTGTAACATAAACCAGCATGGTGTAGCGATTAAATGACAGCCTCTAATCTGCAGAACGGGATTTGATTCTCCACTCCTCCTCCACACGCAGCCAGGTTGGGCCGGTTACAGTTCTCTCAGAGCTCTCTCGGCCCCACCTACCTCACGAGGTGTTCGTTGGGCGGAGAGAAAGAAAAAGAGGTCTCTGTAAGCCTCTCGGCGACTCCGTCGGGTAGTGAAAACGGGATATAAAAGAACTTCTGTCGCTAACAGGCACCGCCCGCTTTACTCCCGCAGGATTCTGCCCCTGCTGCCTCTACAACCCAGACCAAGGTCCCCGGAGAGGAGGACTCCTCCGCCGAGGGAGAGAAGCGCTCTCCTACCTGGCAAGTCCAGCGCCCCCAACTCACGCACCGCCGAACCCAATTTCGCGCGCAAAAACAACGCGCGCTCCTCCGCCGCCCCCCATGCTCCGTCACTTCCTGCCCTGCCCTCGTGAGTGGTTTGGACTCCGCAATGGGCTCGCTTCCGGCTTCTGCGGTTGCCATGGAAACACCCACTTCCCTTCTCGGGATCCAGGGGATAGCCTTCCGCTCTTCAGTCAACGGACGGGAGGGAGGGGAGCAGCGGCAAAAAGAAAGCGAGTAAGGCAGGGGGTAGTAGTCAAACTGCGGCCCTCCAGATGTCCATGGACTACAGTTCTCATGAACCCCTGCCTGCGTTTGCTGGCAGGGGCTCATGGGAATTGCAGTCAATGGACATCTGGAGCCGCAGTTTGACTACCCCTGGAGTAAGGCGTTATTAAAAAGGGGGCAGGAGAAGGATCTTCTCTGTTTCCTCCAGCTGTTATTTGGCGGCCCTGGCCATAGAGAAAGGAAGAGGAGCACGCACAGCATTCACTTCCGTTGCGAACTGCAGCGCTGCCGCATGAAACACGGTGGAGCATCCGCACCTGAGGATAATATTGCAAACGACGAAGTCGAATTCGGCTTCCAAGAGTTTATCCCATAATGAGTCTTTAACATGCTGCCAGACTTTAGTTGAATTTAGGCTTGTTGGTGACAAGCCAGCACGAATGTAAAGTTTACATTTTGTGAAGTGTGTTTTTCTAGTTAACCGAGGGGGAGGGGGAGGGGGAGGGGGAGGGGGAGGGGGAGGGGGGCTGCCATAAGATCAGCCGGGGACATCCCTCTACAAAGTTTCAAGTAATCTATTAAGAGCAATGTTGGCCCCAAATTAAGTAGCTTTGGCTTGTGAAAAGCAACGAGGCATATTTAACACTCAACTGATATAGAAAACCAATATAAACTTTTCAAATAGTTTCTGCTGCGATTCTACTTCTACAAGCAACTGTATCGTTTCTCAGAGCTAATCAGGTATGCTATCATGAAAACATATGTTACAGTCTGAAAATGTGAACATTTGAAGAAGAAGAGTTGGTTCTTATATGCTGCTTTTCTCTATCTAAAGAAGGCTCAAAGCGGCTTACAGTCACCTTCGCTTTTCTCTCCCCACAACAGACACCCTGTGAGGTGGGTGAGGCTGAGAGAGCCCTGATATCACTACTCGGTCAGATCACCTTTATCAGTGCCCTGGCAAGCCCAAGGTCACCCAGCTGGCTGCATGTGGTGGAGTGCAGATTCAAACCCAGCTCCCCAGATTAGAAGTCTGCACTCCTAATTACTACACCAAAGCTGCCTCTGGCTGGCTCTCCTAATCACTACACCAAGCTGGTTTGAATCCAGTGGCACCTTTAAGACCAACAAATTTTTATTCAAGGTATAAACTGATGTCTCAGCCATGGACATTTCTCTGGTGGTTAGCTGATTGCTGTGGCTGCTCTGTGAAAAAAGCCTAATTTATATGATTTCTCACTTGTCTTAATTCTTTGAATTTACTAATCTGAAACACTTTCCACAAGCCAGAGTTTGCATCTCATGTGAGACTTACTCCATATTTGAAGCATTTATATTGTTTATTGAATGTGGATTATTTGGCATGCATTAAAGCTGTTCCACACACATACATTCCCCATAGCTCTACTCTGAATTTGTTGGTCTTGGATTTAATAGAAGCCTCTGTCCTTACATGCCACAGATTTACATCTGTTTTCCTCCTCTGCTGTTTCTTCATCTTGATTCCCAGTACTGTTTTCCATCATCAGATCTTCTGCAAATTCTCATTTTCACGTTCTTAATGAAGTAGAGAAGAGAAAACAGGCAAAACCTCATGGAAACAAGCACCAGACAGTTTGGACATTCATCAAGTTACTGAGATTTATCATCTATACCTAAAACACTAACAACGGTACATAGTGAAACCCAAAAACGTAGACAAAAATTCACTATGTATAAAAGGCAAATATATCAAAATTGCAAAATTCTTAAACCATCTTTTATATAACAAGAACCATCTGTTCATTTAATCTTTTGAAGGTACAATAAATGTGTAAAACAAGTAACAAGTGCAATTAACACTTCCAAAACATTTGTCATATGCTGGCACAGTGCCTAGCAAATTGGCAACATGCCCAGTTTCCAATCAAGTGCCTTTAATACTTCCAAAACATTTGTCTTCTCCTAGTACAGAACCTAGCAAATTGGCAACCTGTCAAGTGTACAATAAATCAGTTTTACCAGCTAAATGCTGTATTGGCTTAAGAAGCATTACTGCAATTACGTATACAACAGAGAGGAAGAGCCTGCTGGTCACATAACTATTACTATGTTTGTCAAACTACTTTGATGACTGTGCAGTGCTTTTTTGACATTTGAAAAAGCATGGAGTGAAACAGGAGACTTATTCAGAACCCTGTCTGCCTTATCAAGCCGAAGGTTCTACAATGTTCCAGGGATTATACATAGTGGATTTTTATCTATACCTAAAAGGCAAGGGTACTCTTGGAAGCTATAGGGAGAGTGATTTAGTTAACCAAACTTTTTGTTTAAAAATCAGCTTTTGGGGGAGGGTGTATTAAAATGAGACTCCATAACCTAT
Source organism: Paroedura picta (assembly GCF_049243985.1). Classification (NCBI taxonomy): domain Eukaryota; kingdom Metazoa; phylum Chordata; class Lepidosauria; order Squamata; family Gekkonidae; genus Paroedura; species Paroedura picta. Next base: position 149,774,733 of record NC_135369.1, read on the forward strand.
GGGAATATAAATGTTTACTTTGCTAATGCTCAAAAACTAGCTTAAAATAGTCTTCCAGGCAGGCTATAGATGTAGTTCAAATTGTTTGAGGTATTTTCAGTCAGTACAAAGGATGATAAAGTTAACTGGGAATAAGTCACAAGGCAATAGGAGTCTTTGCTAGTCACATTACCAATTAATCAGAGTCAGCAGATATGAAAATGCCTGTGATTGGTAAATGAATTCAAGTACTTAAAGAGAGATTGTTGAGTTAAATATCATTGACTTCTATTTGCTCTTGTTGCTGGCAGGGGTAAACGATTCTTGTCAAGTCATTCCAATTTATACTGGGTATAGGGCGAATTCTGGGAACCTAACTTTGAATCCAGGCAAAAATATCTCCAGCTTCTCTTTGTACCTTACAAGGCTAAAGAGAGGTTTGATGACTTGGGACCTGGACCATCTGGATAAATTCCACATCCTCCTGGTAGACCCAAGATGCCTTGAAACCAGGGGACATTATCTGTAAATGGTGCTCCTTTGAGCCAGCGTTGTGTCATGGATAAGAGCAGCAGACGCTTAGCTGGAAAACTGTATTTGATTCCATGCTACTCCACATGCAGCCAGCTGGGTGATGTTGGGCCATCTACAATACTCATAGAGCTGTTCTTGCAGAGCAGTTCTTTTAGAACTCTCTCAGCCCCACTTTTGTGTGGTGAGGAAGGAAAAGTTGAAAGCGGCTTACAGTCGCCTTCCATTTCCTCTTCCCACAACAGACACCCTGTGAGGCAGGTGAAGCTGAGAGAGCCCTGATATCACTGCTCAGTCAGAACAGCTTTATCAGTGCTGTAACGAGCCCAAGGTCACCTAGCTGTTTGCATCTAGAGGAGTGTGGAATCAAACATGGCACACCAGGTTAGAAGTCCACACTCCTAACCACTACACCAAGCTGGCTATCAACCAAGACATGGATAATAGAATCTATGTTGTCCAAACTGAACCATCACCTGGTGTGCCTCACTCCAATTCAAGACATAACAGAGAGATTCTGATAAAGCAGAGCAAAACTTTTATTGCAATAAAAGGTAATCCCAGAAAAAAACAGCCAGGAGATGCATTTAAGGCACTATGGCATTAGTTTTTATAGTATACAGCCTTTATACATACAATAATATAAATATTCAAGTCAAAATCTGAATTATTGTAACTTTTAAAATCCAGAACTAAATAAATTTGTCTAGCCTGTCACCTGTTTTAACATAACTGATACAGTCTGCTCTGCTTGTGTGCTTGCTTCAGCTATTAGCAGCCATCTACACTCAAACTAAAATGAGTCTAAAATGACTACACTTTGGCCTGTCATCTACATAAGAAGAGAAGGGGAAGAAGGAGGGCACAAGCTCAGGGTGCTGCTTTTGATGCACAAATACATGCAAAATGAGGTATTGTACTGAAGATGCTAAAAAGAGACCTACAACAGGGTTCAGGTTATAGGAGAATGGCAGCAAGATAGAAAGACTGGGAATCAGAAGATTTATAACAAAGACCATCTGAAAGAAAATATTGACTAATGTGTTTTAATTCCTTTGAATGAAAGTCTTGCTTTTTATATTTAGGATATGTTCTTAATATAATCACAAGCTTGTTTAATACAGAATGTCATCTGTCATAACATGCATCTGCTTCCAAATCACTGGTGTCAGTGTTGATTAAAATATGTATCTGTGTTTAAATCCTCTTCAATACATCTTAAAGGAAGAGTGTCCCTTGCTTTCCCTTGCCTAACTTTCCCCTCTCCCAGTTATCAGAGACTCCTGAGGCTGGGTGGAGGATCTCTCTGCTGCAGAAACTTGAAAAATTCCACGAGGATCTGGCAACTTGCAATTAACAGTTCTCCTCACTTCTTTAAATTATATTTTAGGAACAGATATAATGAAATTTGAGATTATTGTCTTTGGAGAGTCCAGGAAAAATGTTCTCTCTCCCATCAATAGAAATAATTACACTGCTGCATAAATTAAGTATTGCTGCTTAAATGTTAAGTAAGCCTTGTTCACTGTGGCATTCCTTTCCCATAAATGATATTTAGTCATGAGCATGAGTCATAGGCCATGGAATCTCTCTCCAGTGCTTATTACTGTTAATAATAGTTAAGATTAGGAATAATGGCATTTGTGCTTAGCCAAGTTAATGCTAATGATCCCCTCATTTAAACAAAATTAATGATTTAAACATGTAACACTGTTTGCATATACACAATATACAAATGGAATATAAAAGTAATGTTCGTTAGTGAGCAAATGAATAGATGTTGTATATGTTTTAAACTGGAGTGATTCCTGATGGTAAGTGATTTTTTTTTAAGTGACATCCCAGAACAACCCCTCCAGGAATAGGGAATGCCATTGTCAAATAATTTTATCTTGGCTTAGGGGTAGGGATGTCATACCCACCCTGGTTGGGGTACAGGTTCACCACTATCAGGCTGCACCTCTCCCCCACAAAAGGGGAATAATGCTGGAAATGAATCCAACATGCATATATAACCTAGAAGTGATATGGTGACGTGGGGGTTTACACTCTAGTTTGCAGGCAAAACTCCATGGTAGAAACTAATTCCACCATTGAGTTTTTGCCCAAAAGCCAGATTGCATTCCTCCAATGTCCTCAGTGTTCCTACATCACTTCTAGGTTACCCAGGTATGTAGGGCTTTCTGTCATTACTGCCTGTTCCCAGTAAATGTGTGCGCATACACATAAACTGCTCTAATAGAGCCTAACAACCCTACTAAAGGCATATTTGTAACTAGGTTCCATCAAAGTGGCTGCAGGACCAGTTCCTCCTAGACTTTAGCCTTCCTAATAAAGGAGTGTTAGGTGCAAGCCTTAGAACTAACTCAGCTGGTTAAGAAAGAGGCTGTACTTAAGCAGACTATCTGAAACCATGATCATCTAAATAAAAGCAGTAAGGCATCCTGGGAGGAGTTGGTGTTAAGCGTTATGGGCCGATTAGGTCCATCACTGGTGCCTGTAGGCCTCTGATTGGCCTCCACCCACTGGCTGCCCAATCACATTAGAACTCCCACCCCCAATGGACTTCCCATAATTCTGCCACTTCTTCACAGTCTCTAGCTCCTCAGACACTCTCCTGAGGTGAGTGAGCTGCCAGGGTGCTTCAGCTTTGCCGTCCTGCCTGACATGGAGACTGCCAGCACCTGCCTCCTTCCTGCCAACTTTCAGGAATGGCTGCAGGCCGAGAAAAGCCCAAAAACAAACAGAGGGGAGGGCCAAGGGGAACACCAGGGAGAGGAGAGGGCCCCCTAAAATTACAGCTCCAGACTAAAGAGATCAGTTCCCCTAGAGCAGGGGTAGTCAACCTGTGGTCCTCCCGATGTCCATGGACTACAATTCCCGTTTGCTGGCAGGGGCTCATGGGAATTGTAGTCCATGGACATCGGGAGAACCACAGGTTGACTACCCCTGCCCTAGAGAAAAATGGATGCTTTGAAGGGAGAACTCTCTGGTACTGTAATTGGGGATGCCTATCTCCAGATGGGACCTGGGGATCCCCTATAATTACAGTGTGCACGCTTGCCCCAGTGTTCTCCTGGTTGTTCTAGGGCAGGGTTGGCCAAACTGTGGGTCTCCAGATGTCCGTGGACTACAATTCCCATGAGTCCCTGCCAGCCCCTGCCAACAGTTAAGGAACAGTGGACTCTAAACTGGAGAACTCTCTCAGCCCCACCTCCTTCACAGGGTGTCTGTTATGGGGAGAGGAAAGCCTTCCCACCTCTCCATCCATTACCCCCCCCCCCGAAACCAACCTGACTCCTACTTGCATCTCCCCCCCAAAAAAAATAAAAAACCTTCTCTAACCAAGCTCACCTACAAGGCACCTAAGCAACCAGGCCCTTGACCCCTTGCTCCAATAAAATGCTGCCATGGCCTCCAAGACCTTGGCAGCCACATGCTGCCCTGTCCTGCTGTCCCCCTCTCTGCAAAAGCCCTCTCCACCCAGCCCCTTCAAAGCCAGCAACCATTCCATCTAACCTTCCCTACTACACTTTCTTCTCACCCATGTCACCACTACCATGCCTCCATTTGCCACAACAACGCTACAACTCCCCCCCACACACACACACACAAAACACCCTTTCATCCCCATGCCCTTGCATGCAGGACAACCCTCCCCCTTCCTCTACCCACCACCAAGCACTAGCGCCCATTGTATTCCTGGATACAATAGGCTTTAGCCCCTAGTAAAATATCAAATAGACAAGTCAGCCATAGCAATAGGCCTTGTCTGGAGCTGCAGGAGGTCCCCTGTGACTGAGTAGAATTTTCAGGAAATGGAGAGGGCCAGGGGCAGCCTGTGCCCAGCAGGGCCTTTGGTTAGCCAGAAGAGTTCTGATTGGCCCTGCAGATAGAAAAGAACATTGGTTCAGAGACCATGGCAGCCACAGCAAACTGATCTTCACTTCTGAATGCAAGCTTCCCCAGGCCTTGGCCATTATTCTCCTTCCCATACAAGGGGAAGGGGGGGATGACTAGCTGTCCTGTACAGGAGAAAGGAAAAAAGGAATCCTACCCAAACTGCTGTTTGGCTCTTGTCCCCAATTTTGCTGATGCAGTCTGGGGCAAAAAGTAAGATGGCTACCTTGAACCACAAGCCTCTCCACTCCGAGAATCATTGCTATAACCAGTAAGAACTTTATGACCAGCCCATGTGGAAACAGTAAAGTCATTCCCACTTGAACCTGCAGGCACTGTCTTGTTCATGTCCTGCTGCATGGCTGCCTGGGGAGCAAAGCAAGTTTTCTGATTTGTATGCTGGTCAGCTATTCTCTGATCAAGCAACATTACCTGAGAGGAAAGCACACTGACTGGCTTGGGGGGGGGAGCCCTTTTCTCCAGTACTGGATGGGAAACTGTCAGTTGTTCCTGAATGGTGTATGTGTGTGTAAAGATCTTCTTCCTCCTGAGAAACATAACAGGACTGAAGGCTTTATGGCTTTGGATGTGAGAGGGGACTCTACTCTTTTTGCACGCCTTCAAAATCGCACAATGGTTGCCAATTGGAAACGCTATTGATTTGCCATAACGCACGACGTCGTAGACAATCTGCCACACACCTGAAACCAATCTGCAAAAAGCGCTTCCTTGTAGCGCTTTCAGGGGAATCCCAAAAAGTGGATTCACCCTCCGGAAAGCGCTACACTCTTGCAAACAATCTGCAACACTAGCGAAAAAGACCTGTGCGTTAACATTGTTGCAGTTTCTTCAAAGTCCCTCCTCCTGAGCCTGTCCTCCAAACTTCCGGCGAAGCGATCGCCATTTTTTTTTCTCCGAGCGAGCGGGGATAAACGCACCAGCGAGCCTCTTTCTGTTTAGAGGCTTCCCTGGCTTCAGTCCTTCACCTTTAGTCACTAAGCACAAACCACAGAAAAGCCCGTTTGCTGAAATAAAGTCCCTTTATTTTTTACACATTAATTCAGCCGAAAATCGGGCCCGTGAGGGGGGGGGATTTCTTTTTTTTTCACTCGAGGCAGCGTGGCAACGATCATACGATCAAACGACAGCTCACATTAGGCAGCTGGATGGGTCTCTCCGTTGGAACGAATCTACACAGATTCGTTACAATGGGTCTGTTTTTTTTTTTTTAAAAACCTTTCTTAAAGGAAAAGGGGCTGTTTGGGAGCATGCTAACGGCTGCCCATTGGCTGCTTGACGGCCAGGGGCGGGACGAGCTTGGCAGTAGCGCTTCCTTTTCTGCCGAGACCGGAAGCTGTGGGAAACGCTACAAAACGCAACTGGATTCCACTACAAAGGCAGGTATGCATAACGACGAATTCCACTATTTTAAATGGCGATTTTTCATTCAGTGACCAATTTGCAACAAAGATCCCGGTGCGTAAAGCCCCACACTGTTCACATCAGAATATAATGGAGAGAGAAAAGGACAAGTGTAAAATAAACAACATCTCCCTACAATCCTCCTTTACTTGCATATTAAGATCATTCTTATTTCACAACCAAATGAGAATTTCCTACCTTTACTTATTTAGTGTGTAGACAGTATTAATCCAGTACCTTTATGGCTCTGAATTGGCCTAGTTACGGCCTCCATCTTTGAATAAAATTAATTTCAAATCTTGACTCTGTAATTTGCTGTCACAAGCTGTGACTTTTGCTGAGACTATAATGCAGGCTTTCTCAACCAGGGTTTCATGAAATCCTGGGGTTTCTTGATGGAAGGGAGTTAATTGTTTATATTATTTTTCCTAAATTTGTTAAACATTTATTGGGTGAAATGACCACATAAGGTAATGTCAACCCACTCCCTCTTCCCAAATGGTCAGTAATGGGCCTGGAGGGAGTGGGAAGGGGAGAGGGCCAGAAGGGCATGTACACAACCATATTCTGCATGATTGTAACACTTTTGAGGTTTCTTGAAGCCTGAAAAATGTTTCAGGGGTTTCTCAACAGTAAAAAAAATGAGAAAGACTGCTATAATGAGTGGTTGCTATACGTTCCATGAGGGACATCTTGTTGGAATATGCAAGATTGGCAGTGTGCATGATTAAGCAGAATACAAGGGGGGCATCAGAGATGTGTATTTAACATATTTAGATCAGGAACTTCCTGATATTTTTTCAAATTTTCTCTTCCAGTGTCCTGATTGGCTTAATAAGAGACTTCATACTCTTTTGAGCACACTTCCTCTGAGCTTGGCTCCAGAACAACAGCCAAACAGACAGAATGACTGCAGACTACTGTTAGAACAGTTTGTTCAATCTCTCTCCTCTTTCTATACAGACTTCTTTTCATAATAAAACTATTTTATTCTTTTTAGCTTCCTAGTGCTTTGCTTCTCTTTTGCAAATTTAAACTCTGCCAAAACATCTAACCACAAGCAGCTGGGAGAACACCTCTTAGTATTAGGAGGAAGTTTTCATTAAAGGAAACAACTTTGCCCAAAATTTGCCTAAAGCTTGTCCAAATGAAACAGGAAGACCCCCTCCCATGAGAGGACCTCAATAATGTTTAACTCTACATAACACTATGGGGTGAAGAGAAACATGGTTTGCTGGATTTTTGATCCTATTTTGTATGGTTGTATCAATGATGTCAGAAAATTTGAGGTTTCAGCTGAAGGAGCCCAGAAACTGGTGTCTTAACTTTGCCTACAAATCTAAGATAAGCAGCTGCCAAGATCCGATGAGAACCAGATTGCACAGGAATGGATTTCTTGCGTGGGGGAGGAGGAGTCCCCCCCCCTGTTAGCACACCATCCTGTTCTTTTCTTTGAACTAGAGTCTGAAAATTTGGAAAACCCCAGAATATGCTGCTTAGCTGAGAAAGCAAAAACTTCTGGGGATACAGGTGAACATGTGCAATTCTGACAAACAAGACCAGTCTCATGACTGATAACAAGAGATCAAGCCAACATGTGTTTTTTGTTGGTTTGTTTTTTTGGTACTAGGAAGATGGTATGGATATGGGGTTCTGGAGGCCCTTAAGTGCCAAACAATGAGAGAAAAATTAAGTTACACCTCTGTCTCCAGCTCTTAGAAGTGACATGCAGCCCTGTCCCAGATAAATATTGAAAAGTCCAGGAGAAAGACAGGTTTGGTGACAGCTTTACTTTTTGAGCAGCTTTTGTTTTCAGGCCAAAAGTAGCATTTTTGCTTCGGTCCTCGTGCATTGAGGATGTCTTGAGGCCTCCAAAGGCCTATCTTCACCTTGTCCTCCTCGCCTCCTCAGAGGTCTACGGGGTTGAGGGGCTGACAAACCTGTGAAAACCCTTCCTCTTCAACCTTTAAGGATCTTTGGGTGGCAATTAATGATTTAACATTTGGGTTGGCTAATATATGTTTGCTCTCATGTTTGCAACCTTTTGTTTCAAATGTGTTTACAAGGTTTATAGTTCATCTTTCTACTATTTAATGTGTCATTTACTGGGTGTAAAACTGGTTCCAAATACACTTATGCTTCAGGATTGCCAATGTTTCTGCTCATATTATTTCTTTAAACATCTGCACCTTATTGATGCTTTTGTATCCATGCCTTTTTCTTGTGTTCCTGTATCATGCATCTGATTCGGTTTGCAATTTGCTTTTGTAGTGTATGATTCAGTAACATCTTTCAATAAACCGGTTTCTTTTGTATCAGTAGCATTTTGAAGTCTGCATTTTCCTACTGACAGTTGGGTACCTACCAGGGTGAAAATCCATCAAATAAGAGAGGCCTCTTGCTTAAGGAGACCGAACTAATGTGTAAAAAATGGTTTTAAACAATATTAATTTTACAAGGCACCTTGTTAAACAGAGATTCTGGTTGAAACGCAGCAGGCCTATTTTCAGAGTTATACATAACCTCAATCCCTGACATTCTGTAGTTAGTGCAGCCTCCCATGCCAGTTATTTTGTGGGTTCCGCTTCCTGTGGAAGTAGGGTTACCAGCTCTGGGTTGTGAAATATGTGGAGGGGGGGGAGGAATGCCTGGGTGGGGGTTGGGTAGGGAAGAGATCTCAATCAGATACAGCCCACCCTCCAAAGCAACCATTTTATCCAGGGAAACTGATCTCTGTTGTCTGGAGACCTAGAGAATGGCAACTCTGTGGAAGGCATTTATGGTTGCACCCACTATGGAGTAAGGCAACCAACCATGCTAATCTGGACCCAGTCAAATGTGCCCACAGGATGCAAAAAGCTGAGGATTCCTGAGCTAGCCTCTCCCCATTAACAAAGATGATTGTGTGTCTGTGCATGTCTAAAAACAACGGTGCTGCCGTACGCCAATTCCTGCTGTCAAAGTCAGCACAGACCTTGCAGCACAAAGGAAGCAGACTAGAAGCAACTGCATGACATCAGTCAGATCCAGCTGGGTTGCGCTCCTTGCCAGGAGCCTTGCTGATCTGCAGTACTGACTCAGCTCCTCCGATCTCCACCACAGCTGTGGCTCTGAGAAATACACCACAGGGTGCAAAAGTGGAAGCAGCTCTCTAGGTTTAATCAGAAATAAAGGTGAAACTCCACACAGCTTTAGTAAATGTTTGCTTCCCAAGCTGATGTTTACCTTTTAGGGGCATCTTGAAGGGGAGAACTGGCCAGTATTCACCAGTCCCACCACTCCTTTTCCTGCCCCTTCCCCCCCCCAGATGGTTTGATCTCAAAAGCCTGTTGGAGGAAAGGGGATGGGGAAATTATGGGGAAGACTAGGGAAAGGACTAAGGTTCTCCTCACATCTCCCACCATGCATGTGTGTTGGGAGACAAAAGAAGATAACAGTACTTGTTTGGCCCACAGTATATGGTTCTGTCCTAGTAAATGGACTGGGCTGCATATCTGAAATGTTATTCAAGTCAACCAATCTTTCTTGTCAATATCCCTTCAAAATGCAAGACAAACTGTACTTCCCAAATCTGTTTTACCAAGCTTCAGACATTTCTGTGGTATTACACAATTTATGTTTTCAAATTTTCCCTTCCTTACCATGGCAACCAAGCACCAACACTTACTTTAATAGGAAACTCTGACCCTGATGTAACTGCCTGAATTTAACAGTGGGAGTTGTAGATTAATCCTGAAGTATCTAATTTCTGAGACAACTTTAGAAAAAAGTCAATAAAGAAGAGCAGGTAGGTGTATGCAGTTGAGACCACTCAACATATATTGTTATCCCAGAGCCACTACTTACCTTTTTGTTGTAAGACACAATCAGGGCAGTTAAATAGTAAATTTTTTCATATTTGGTGCATTCAGAATGAATACAGATTAGCATTGCTTGGTCCTTCGCTCAGTAGGCGAAGGGACTGTTATAATTCAGTGCTATGACAATTTTACAGTCTGTTCTAAGCTGGTTTCAACAGCCGAAGACAGCATTAGAGGAGGTGGGTCATTAAGTGGTTGCTTGGGCTCAGTCTCCGTCACTTCACGGCCAGTATCGGAAAACATTGCTTTTTGTTTAGGGTTGGATCTTTTTAAGAAGAGCGGATGTATTATGTTCTTAAAGGAAACTCTTTGCACATGGGTGTGTGAAAAGGAGCGAAAGCGTCTCCTTGCAAGGTTATCTGGGGTGACACAGGAGCAAAAAGAAAGGAGCTTCACTGAGGCTTTATTTTGAAGGAGCTGCTCTATGCATGATTTATTTCTTTTCATTAATTGACTTCAAGAAGTGATAATTGGGAATTTACCCAGACATTTATTTATATTTCAGGGAAGATTATCAATTTTCTGAATTATTTTGTTTCTCTAGTTGATATGAGGAAGACCAGGAGTTTAAGTTTTCAGACTCAAGGCTGCCATCTGTTTTCCACGCAGCTTCTCATTTGTGGTAGGAGGGTGGGGGCTGCTGCTGTTTCGTTTATCTTGTGTACATTTTTTATTTGATATGCAAGCTGGTCAGGGCAGCTAGCATCGTCCACTGTTTTTTGTGAGTGGAGCTCTGCATTAGACATAACAAGGTTCCTCCAGATAAGTCTTTGATAGGAGATTTATCCGTGGCAGCATATGATGGAGAATTTGAGTGCACGATGGGGATTGCGAAAGAAGGCAGAGCTGCTATTAGTAGTTTCTCTGAGTTCGCTGGCTCGCTCCCCATGGCCTCTTGTGGCTTTTCAGGCATGCTTCCTTCCATAGCCAATCTTAAAGGAGAAAGAATGGAAGCTGGAAAATCTGGACACTGAGCAAGCAGTACATCATCAATTCAGGGTTGTTTAGATTCAGTAGACGCAGTGCTCGGCTCCATCATATCTTGAGTGTGCTTCTTTTTCTTCCACATCTTAAAGCAACAAGCGCAAAACTGGTACTTTAAGATGGCTTAATTAACTTCTGCTGCCAAGTTTCTATAACCTGCTTTGTTTATTGAAGTTCATATATCACCTAAGGTTAGGTTTGGTGGTTCCAAAAATTCCTCTCTGTACAGTAATTTATTGATAGGGGAGTCCTGGTTTCCCCTATCAGCTGGTCAAAAGGTAAAGAAAACAGGTAAAACACTTTTGAGCCAAGCAAAAGGTAAAATATGACTTCAGGCTTTCTGGAGGCATAAATCATCCACAAGACAAATAGTTTGTCAGCAAACTAAATATGAGGTAGAACAAGGAGGACTGTAATGGTTTAAGACAAGATAAAAACAAATTCCAACTGGATGGAGTTGAAAAGCGTCTGCCAGAGCTGTGCATAAGGCAGGACTTTAAAATAGTACAGCTGCTTGTTTGTTCCACAAAACCAAAGCTATACTTCCCAGACCTATCTCAGGTATAAACAAATGTCATTCAGAAGTCCCATACATGGATCCTGTGCTTTTTAATGTATTTATTTACTTCATTTATATCCTTACCTATTAAGTCCTATTGAAATGGGAAAAATAATTAGGACACTAGAGCCTTTTTATATTTCACTAAAGGCTACAATCTTAATCACTCTTTCCAGATGGTGAATCCTATGGAATACAGGGAGCCTCATTTTCTAGAAAAACATTATTAGGGAGAGGTATTCATTTTTCAATGCTGTAATATTTGACTTTGAAACATGACTGTGCAGTTGTATGAGTCTGAATACTACATGAAAAGCTTTTATCTTTCCTTTTGCATCAACCTGGGTTTGGATACTGATGCACAAGGTTACCAGGTAGCACCCTTACACAATGAACCACAGTAATGTAAGAAGACTTTACACCCAGTAGCCACAAACTGTTCTGCTTACTTTCCCTTATGAAAGCTACTGCTTCCTTCCCATGCCTTGGTATTATATGTGTTGCCACACCTAGGGTTGTTAATCTTCATGTAGGACCTGGAGATATCTGGGGAATCCCCTGGAATTATACCTAATCTCCAGGCTACCCTGGAAAAAATGGACCCTTTGGAGGGTGGTCAGGCCTGGCCCAAAGAGACAAGGCTCTGTCTCTGGCAGTTTTTTATTGAGAAACCCAAGCTTAATCTTTACTCAGCAGACAAAGGGACCATTATAATTCAGTCCTATGCAAATTTGGTTGCCTAGCAGCCAGTGAGGGAAGCTGTTGCTTAAAGCCACAGGAACTACTTTTATCTCTTTTTTAAACCTCCAATGTATTTTTTCACTTTTTTCCCCCCACGCAAACCCAGGGCCATTTTCAGTTTTGTAGAAATATCTGTCTTGCCCATTCACAGCCAGTTGCTGGATTTAGGCATCCAAAACTTGGCTGACTTCACTATTTGTACATAGATTAAATAAGCAGAACTTTAAGGAGCTACAAGATTTATTTTGCTGTAACAGATCAATATTGCTGCCCATTTGAAATAGTACTTACAAACCCATGAGTACATGGTATGTCTATGCTTGTCAACTACCTAGAGAGAAAAAAATACTGTTTCTCTAAGAGCAGAATGTTATTTACTACCATGTGTTAAAATTATCCAGCTGCCAACTTTCACACATTAGCTCTCTGTTAAATGGACAAGACATTTTTCTTCAGGCGTGTTTGGTCCCCTTATATCCAGCATTAACACCATCCCACATATAGACATTAACAATGGGAGAGGCTTTACAACTCAGTCTGGACTATTTCAATATAAAATCCCACCATTTATTTTAGTGGGATGATTGTGAGTAATCTAGCTGGGGTCTGATTCACTGCAAAAGTTCCAGACCTCAAGGCCTCCTGGGTGTAAACCAGTGGTCCCCAACCCCCGGTCCGGGGACCGGTACCGGTCCGTAGATCAGTCGGTACCGGTCCGCGGCTCCTCCTTGTCCTCCTCCCTGTCTAGTGCCTTGGGGGCTGCCCTGCTACCCTGCCACCAGCTCACCTTTGGTGCTCTCCAGTGGCTGCTATGGCTGGGGCTCCCCCTCGGCGTGGCACTGCGCAGCTGCTGCTGGCAGCGCCCCCAGCAAGCGGCGGGCCTCAGTAAAATTGTCAAGCATTAACCGGTCCCTGGTGATTAAAAGGTTGGGGACCACTGGTGTAAACTACACGGAGCTTTTATTCCAACCCCAGATCGATTCAGTCCCTGCCCTCTACACAGAATGCGATTTCCGTTTGGATTTGGGGCCATTTAAAATTTCCTTCTGCAGCAAGAAGGATTGATCCGGAGTGACCCAACCTTTATTGTGCGATATCTTAGAGTGCTTTTAACCCTCAATATTTAAAGGCTGTTTTGAATCTGGGCTCTTCTCCGTGGTAGACGACCCGTGATTGGCCACAGATGGTCATGTGACAAACTTGCCTTAAAGGAGAAGCCCCTAATTTCTCTCAACTTCTGTTGGATTTTTTTTCCTGCCTTCTTCAATCCTCCCCCCCCTTCAAGAAAAGAAAGGATTTTTCTCCTCCCTTCTCTGACTTCTTCGATCCTCTTTCCCCGCTTCAATAAAACAAGGAGTCTCAATTTGCCTCCCCCCACTCTTCTGAGCCTCCCTAACCACGTGCAGAAGACTTTCCTGTTTCAATGGGGGGGGAGAGGAAGACTCTAGTTCAAATCGATCTTAATTCAATAGGATTGACAATAGAATAAACAAAGTAAGTGCAGACTCTGCCCTAGTGAAGAAGCTGTATCTTGAAAGGTTAGGCATGATTAGAGTTTTTATTATTCATCCTTTAGATTCAAGTACTGCCCCTAAGTACATGTATAAAAGTGAAGAATTTGTATATTATTGTGTCTCATTATTCATAGTTTTAACAAAAGCATGACATGGACAGCATGGTTACATCTGAATTCTTTTCCAGGCCAAACAAAGGAAGGTGAGACCCTTGTGGCATAGGCCCATGTTTAGCTGACATGGCTCAAGATCTGTGAAAACTGTTAGCCATTAAGCTAAGGCACCATTTCAGGCAGGCTGTGTCAGTACTCTGCATTCTTTTAGCTGTTTTGCATTCTTCCCTGTGTCTGAAAACACTCCCTGTTTTTTATTCTTCTTCTGTAACTAATTACATATGATTTGCCTGCTTGTTCTGCTTTCCCTAAGTTAGGCTTTCTCAAACAGGGTTTTGTGAAAACCTGGGGTTTCTTGACAGTTCTGGAAGGGTTTCCTAAATGGCTGGGAGTTAATTAATTTTATATATCGGGCAATAGGACCAAATATGGCCATGTCAAACCCCACCCCAAATGGACAATGACAGGCCTAGAGGGGGTGGAAAGGTGAGGGCCCCCAGATGGGTGTGCTTCCCAACCATATTCTGCATGATTGCACCACTTTTAGGTTTCTCTGGGCCTGAAGAATGTTTCAGTGGTTTATCAATGGTTAAAGTCATTGAGCCAGCTTGGTATAGTAGTTAGGAGTGCAGACTTCTAATCTGGCAAGACGGTTTGATTCCTGCTCCTCTTCCACATGCAACCAGCTGGGTGACCTTGGGCACCACATGGCACTGATAAAGCTGTTCTGATCGAGCAGTAATATCAGGGCTCTCTCAGCCTCACTTACCTCACAGGATGACTGTTGTGGGGAGAGGAAAGAGAAGGCAATTGTAAGCCGCTTTGAGACTCCTTCTGGTAGAGAAAAGCAGCATATAAGAACCAACTCTTCTTCTTCTAAAAAGTTGAGAAGGGCTGTCTAAAACAACACTCGTTGTGTTAAGAGAATGTGCATCATCCCCACAGTGTTCAGGTAGAGATCCTGAAGGGACACGTGACAAACAGCTACCAGATGAGAGTAGATGGGCAAACAATAGCAAAGCATCTTCAGAAAGCCCATTATAACCTCTGCCCTTCCTCAAGTAACAGTGACAATCTTACAAATTAACAACTATTTCATCCCAGCATATGCTTTTGTGGACTCAGGCCCACTTCTTCAAGTGCAGTCAGTGGATCCCTTGCTATGCAATCATTTTACATGGAAAGTATTAAAATTACTTAACAAAATGTATTGCTTATATTTTACTGGTCTTTATAGCATGGTTTTATAACTCTTCTTTTTAATGTCAATGCAGAAGACAAATGAGAAATAAATAAATGCAAGTGTTATAAGCAAAATGCAGCTGGGTAAATTCAATATAAAATAAATAACATATACTAAATTATCTGACATCTGTATTAAGTGGGATTTATTTATTATTATAGTATGTGCGTAATATAGCCAGGAGTTCCTAAAATTGTCTGGCTGCCAGGCAAAAAATGTTCAGGGCTGGTTTGCCATTGCCAGCCCCCATATCATGACCCTGGTATTCCTTAGAGGTTGCCTTTCCAAGTGCTAGCCCAGGCCGACTCTGTTTCGCTTCCAAAATCTGACAGGACTGGGCTTGTCTGGGCTTTCCAAGTTGGGTTATTAGGTGGGAAGTCGCATGTTTTGTAACACAATTTTTTTCAAAGGTTTCTGTGCTGTCTTTCCGCAAACATCAAAACAGCCTTTAAAATAAAAAATGTAAAATAATGTGATGCCAACATGTATCAAAAAACACACTAGGGAGGCCAAGAACAGTTATTGGGGACAGGACAAACAAAACAAGACAACCATAAGAGGAGAAAGCTGAATCTCCCTGGGGGAAAAAATCCGGAGTTTTGGCGCTGCCACAGAGAAGGGGCTTCCTACAGCAAGGGCTCCAGAGACAGGGTGACCTATGGCGAGATGAAGAATCTCTAATCCCTGTTCAATGGGGGGAGGAGAGGGGAGCCTGGGCAGCCTCTGCACCATCCCCATCCGCAGTTTGACGGTGGAGGCTCCCTTCGACGTTCTTTGGGCTGAAGGCAGGGCCGCTTTGAGACCCTCCGCCCTCCCTCCTCGGGAGCCAGCGGTTCCCTCCTGGCGAAGAAGCGCGCGTCGTGTCGGCCCCCTTGGCCTTTAAGGCTGGGGCGGAGACTCCCTCCCGCACCGACCCAGCCGGGCTTTGTGCCTCCGCGCACGCGGCGCTCCTCGGCGTCTCGCCGCAACCCTGCCTCTGCCTCCGCCCCCGCCCCCGCCAGGCGCCCACCCCGGCCAGCGGGCCTGCTCCCCGCCTCCACAGGCGCAGCGGCGGCGGCAGCGGCAGCAACAGACGGCGACGGCGACGGCGAGGGCGACGGGTGGTGCCGGCGGTAAGCCAGCCTTGTCTTGGCTGCTCTGGCCTCGGTCCCTCGGTCAGGCTGCTTGCTTTCCCCCGCGGGTCCCTCGGCGGCCCTGACGGCGTTTCCGGGGCTGTGCATGTGGCAAGCGAGGCGGGATGTGCGTCCGGGTTGGGCCGGCTCCGCTCCTCCGGGCTGCCGGTCTCCGCGGAGGCGACTCTCCCGCAGCCTCCCTCACGCGCCCGCCGGGACCCGGGCCAGGGACGCCGAGGGTTAGTGAGACGGCGGCGGCCGGGTTGGGCCCCTGGGACGTGGGGCGAGGCGCCGCTTGCAGGGCTGCCGGGAGGGTCTGGCGGGGCGCGGAGGCTACGGCCTGGGCGGGCGAGTGCCGGTGCGTCGGGGCTGGAAGGAAGGGGGGGGGGTCTGGCCCGTGGCTGCGCTGGCCCCGGGAAGAGAAGGAGCCGGAGCGCCGCCGCCGCCGCCGCCTGTGCTTTGCGCGCATGGGGATGGCAAGAGGGTGCTCTGCTGCCCGGTAGCCCCCGGGGATTTCCCTTCAGCCCTTGGCCCCACCTTCATCTGTTATAAGGACCGAGCGGAGGTTGCTTGGACGACGCTGGCGGAGGGGCCTGGAAGGTTTGACTTCTCCTGAGAACGCTTTCTTCCGACTGAGCCCTACTGGGTGGGGTTCCGAGGAGACCTATTGAGGATGGCTTTTCTCAGTCTGATACTCCTGGTTAGCCGTTGCTGGTAGGAGAAGGCATTTCAGGCATGCTCAGGGGCCCTCTTCTGTTATGCTTTTCATAGGGACCATGACCGTCTTCTGCCAGTCTTCAGCTTTGGTCCCCGATAGAAATGCTGCATTTGGGGGTCTCTAGCAAGTTTGGTAAGGAAGACTGAAGGTGTGGACGTTCTGTGGCCGAGGAAGCCTTTCAGATATATTGATGAAGGCTCTCTACCTATCTCTCATTGGGCTGTGTGCACCTATGGCTTGCCAGGGAGTTTACCTGGAAGGCGGTGGATATGTATCGGATTGGCTGACTGCAAGTTCACGGGAAAAGGTTGACAGGTCCAAAATGGTAGCTGATTCTAATTGACCATCTGTTATATCTCTTCATAGTGTCTCTTAATACTGAAAATGCAGTAGGTGGAAAACACAGCAGGAAAAAAAGTATCCAGGAAGTGTTGCTAACAGGTACAGAGTCAGCTGTGTAGCTGATGGAGACCACTCACCCAGGGTTATCTTCTGTTATTGTCTGTTTGATTTAGCAGCTCTGAGCAGTTGGGTCATCAATGCAAACACTAGGAAAATCCTAATGTATGGGAAATCCCTGAAGCTGGGAAGGAAGTGCTTGTCTATGCACTACATTTGTTGTTGTTAGGTGCGAAGTCGTGTCCAACCCATCGTGACCCCATGGACAATGATCCTCCAGGCCTTCCTGTCCTCTACCATTCCCCGGAGTCCATTTAAGTTCACACCCACTGCTTCAGTAATGCGGTACATTAAGAGTTCCTAAAGGGGTGGTATGTCATCCCCCTGTAGGCAGTCAAAGAATCTAGGGGGTGGTGAGGACTTTTGAGGCAGTACAGGGGGGGTGAGAAATGTTGGGGCATTAGGGGAGGCCAGCAGTCTGACTCTTACTGCAGCGGTTGTGTTTTCCTAGCAAGAGACATTCCAAGGTGCTTGCCATTGCCTCCTCCTGGGTAATAGTGGCCCTGAATTCCCTTGCTGGTCTTCCATCGCAATGCTGACCAAGGCCAACCCTGCTTAGCTTCCTGAAGAAGGTGGGGTGGATGGGATCCTATTCCTGCTGAGTTCCTTCCCTCCTCCTCAGACTCTGTCTTTTCCAGGCTCCACCCAAGATCTCCAGGAATTTCTTAACCCAGGGTTAGCAACCCTTCCCCCAAAGTCTCTATCTTTGGGAAGCTGGAAAAGCCTTTTGCTTGCTTCTCTCCCTCCCTTCTTCGCTTTCTCCCCAGTGAGGAGCCAAAGTAGCTTTTACAAACAGGTTATATATATAAAATTCCAGACTAAAATATGGCTGCTGCCCAACTACCAAAAAAGTATAGGAACATAGTGTCTTTTGTATTTGCAATAGACCTAACATTGGGAAAGAAATGTGAATTCATATATGGGGAAGGTACTAGGGATATGTCTTGGCAGTCAAGGGACAACAGCCCAAAAAAGTTGGGAACTGCTGCTCTACATCTTCCACAGGTTAGCTTTTTAATGTAATGCTTGTAATGTGTAGCACACTTTACTGTGCTTGTCCTGCGTGTTGCACAGAACATCACCAAGCTAGCCATGTTCATTTCTGTAGGCAAGATGGGGATTGAACACAAAGGTATAAGACATGTTGCAAGCCTGTATGGTGTTCCCATTGATTACCACAGTGGGGCAATATAACATGTAATTTTGCCATGAGTTGCCTGGAGAGTTGTGACTTTAGGGATTTGTATTCAACTGAAGAGCTTGGCTATGTCTTACTCTCAGAACCAGCACCTCAAGTCAATCATTAGTGGCATAGAAGCCTGTTTCCTAAGGCAGCTAAAATATGTGGAGTAGGAACCTTAACTTTTGTGTGTGTGTGTGTGTGTGTGTGTGGTAAGGATGAGTGGGAGGGACACAGCATAGATTTATGGGATTAAATTGGTATTGGAAGGAACTAACAGGGTGGGGAAGGAAAAGAGTCAACAGATTGTACTGAATGGAATGAGATCAAATCCTCAGAGAGAGGCGAGGAGCTGCCTTGACATCTGGGTGTATCTTTGAAAAAGGTTTTTTTTCTTTTTGTTGAATTGGAGTATGCATAGAAAAATGACAGCAATGGATAGCATACAGATTGCTGGGATGAGGGAATGTGCGACCATAAACTATATATTACTGCATTTAAATTGCAACTGTAGATGGTGATAGTTTTTATATTTAAATATGAGTTTCAGATATTCCTGTTTTAGAATAATTGTTTGTGTAGTACAGTGGCAAAAATACCATGCAAATGTAACACAAGTTAAAAAAACAGAACTTGGCTGCGAACCGTCTTTTTCCACTGTTGCTTCAAAAAGTTGTCTACTTTTTTTAGCGTGTCATATCAGTATTTGAGTAGTGCTTGAGCCTGCTTGAGACTTGTTCTAGAAGTTGTTCTAGAAGTTCTAGAAATTGGTGTAATGGACTGTAATTTCAAAAATCTTTAGGGCTTCAAAGTGCATACCCACATTTCACTCTTATGCTCTCTAGATATTGCTTTAGGATGCTTTGGGCTGATACTGCGTTGAACAGGGGGTTGGACTAGATGGCCTGTATGGCCCCCTCCAACTCTATGATTCTATGATATAAGTTAGTATCCTAACTATGATAGGCCAGATTGAGGTGTAAATGTGCAGTGCTGTCCTAAAACAAATAGCTATTACCAAACCAATTTACTTCAGTGGATTTAGGTTTATAACTCAGATTTTAGGATTATACAGACTTTCAGTTGAATCTAGATTGTGGGAATTAGATATTGGTTATCATTCCATTTCAGTGTCTCTCAATAAAAAAAATTATAAACTTATTAAATTACATGTATGTCTCTAAAAGTATTTGTATCAATCAATGGTTTATTACGATCCAGCATACAGAAAACACCATAACAGAATTACACAACAGTCATTCAGACTATATTGTTTGTATAATGACAGATGCATTTCCTTTATACTGGGCTTTAATATTTTTTTTCTTGGGGAGGGGAAGATTGTTATAGAAATTAACATGCACTAGTTGTGTGTTCTGCAGCTCCCACTTTTAAACCATAAACACGTATTGTAATCCTGATTCAGGAGTTGTATGTATTGCAGGAACAAAGAGTATCAGCTATGTGTCAGTTGTAAGCAAGGCCTGTTCAAATATTTCTTTCACCAAGAGACTGCCTTCTGCACCTGCAGTTTGGGAAAAATCCTGCTGATCTTGTTGAGAGACTACTCTTGCTTAGCCATTTCTTGGCCTTTTAAAGTTTGGTTCATGCTTTTGGGTCTAGTAAAGTTACTGAAGGCTGCTCTCAGGGGAGTGATCACACTGATTTGCAGTTTCCAGAAGGGGATGAGATGGAGTAGAACATAGATTCAAGTGAGAACATGGACCCATAAGTTTCAGGGCAGAAACTAAGAGGGAGTTTTGCACATATGTTCAATCTCACTAGCACAAGGAACACTGGACACCAGAAAGCTGTTTGATTGTGATTATATGTTCAGCTGCAGAGGTACAGGGTAGGCCAAACAGAATCAGACCAGCTGTGGGCAGTAGGGCATAAAGAAAGAACATTCATTCTAGCTTGGAGTTTCTAACCTCCTTTTGATGGTCAGCTAAGTCCTGTGTGAATGAAAAACCTGCTTTTGGGATTTTAGACCTTGGAGTTCTGTCTTTACTTTGTATCTTCAGTCCGGCCAGGTGATAACTGGGTCAGATGACAGTTCAATTATTTTTCCTTATTTTGTGCTGCTTCTATATAACCCTTATTAACCATACTCTTTGAGGAATGGTAGACGACAGGAAGGCCTGGAGGATCATTGTCCATGGGGTCACGATGGGTCAGACACGGCTTCGCACCTAACAACATCAAACCATACTCTGGGGTGTTATTTGGGTTTTGAGGCTTCAATCTAAACCAACCACCTTGGTTACAGTTGGCAAAGTAATTCCAGAGATAACTTCTTGATTAACACCCAATAGGGATGGAGACTCCGTCCCAATTGGTGGTGGCATGTTACCCTGGACAGTAAGGATTCACTCCCCAATTCTGTGCATTTTGATCTTGACCTTCACCCCAAAGCCTTCTTGTGGGACAAGGGAGCTTTGACAGATCTACATTATTGAGTTAATGTATGTTCCAATTATGCTCTATAAATGCTGTATGCTGGTATTTATTAGATAAAACCCAGTACCTAAAGGTAGTATATATATCTTTGTAATCACAATATTAATAGTGAATCTTATATTCCCATTACTAGTGTTAAAAATATGGTATTTTTCAGTTTGGGTCTATTGACAGCCCCCTGCCCCCCCCCCCCCCAAATGATATTTCCGAAAAGTCCCAGGTGCTGGACAAAGGAGCATTAGTCAGACTGGATGGGATTTGGAATAGGAAGACAAATTTAAACTTTGAGTTTGTAATTTAATGAGAAACAACCTGAAGAATAGTGTAGCAAAGACAGGCCATGCTCATTGCTCTCCAAGAAACACTGAACATGGAAGGTAATTGAATTCAAAAGAAAGAGAAAGGTCAGTCAGGGGGAAATCAACATGATTGGGGGAAATCAACATGATTGTGATAGCATATAGCATTTTAGATGGCAAGTATTGTGGGATGTCCACTCAGGTAGGCATTCCCCAGCCAAAATTCTCTCCCCTCACCCCAAACTAGGATACTGTAGCTCCTGAAGGCTGTGACTATTTTGAAGCTAAAAGAGCCCAGGTAGGGAGACAAATTAGGATGGGAGAAAAAGAGTTCTTAATTAGTGACATGTTCCCCTTTGAACCATAAATGGGGTAGAGCTCTTAAAAGGTTAAGAAGTGTCCTGTAATGGGGGGAAGTGTGAAGATAAGGCTGAGGAAGCATATCATGAAGCATTTATTCTCCCAGTACAAATTATCTTCTCCCACCCACTCTAGCTTACAGAAGAAGAGGAATAATGCTTCTATAACTGTATTTGAGGGGATTGATTGGCTGTTTTAGAAAATATATATATATAGCTGTATTTTGATGTGACACTGTTTACTAATTTAACAGGATTAACTTTTGCTTATATATTCCCACTGACATGATGGTCAGTTCATAGTCTGAGGAACGGTGCTTGCACTCAAAAGCTCACACCTTGAATAAATCTTTGTTGGTCTTAAAGGTGCCACTGGACTCTGATTTTGTTTTGTTGTGCTTCCTAGACTGTTTAACAAGCCAAGGGGGGCCCCCACCTGGACATTGCATCTCTCTCTCTCTCTCCCTTCTATCCTTCCATCCATCCCTTTATCTCCTTTCTCTCTCCCATCCATCCCTTTCTCTTTCTCTTCTACTTTTCTTTCTTCCATCCCTTTATCTCCTCTATCCCCTTCTCTCTGTCTTTCTCACTTTCTCTCTCTCTCCTCCTCTCTTTTGCTATGCCTTCCTTCCTCCCTTCCACCCACTATTCCGGACATTGTGTCTCTCTTCCTCCCTCCAGTATTCAGGACAGTGCATCTTTCTCCTCCCTCCCTCGAAACCCAAGCCTTCACAGCACCACACTACACCATGCTAGTGCCCGTTGTATTTTTTGTATTTTTTGCTACAACGGGCTTCAGCTACTAGTAGGCATAATAAAACAAGCAAAAATTGCGCTACAATATTGAATATTGTTCAAGGAACCCTTAAACACAGCTGGGTTTTTCATACTTGTTTTGGCACAACAGCCATATTGCAAGCTGCTTTGGACTCTTTCTAGCCAAGGGGAGTATTAAAATTCTGTCAAATATTGTGAGATTACATTAGAGTAAGGGCAGCACCTCACTTCTTCCTGCTTGACTCCCATGATATTACAAGATTTCTGTTTCTAGGAAGAAGGGGCTGAAGTGTATGCAATGTCAATGGAAAATTTATCTTTGTGTCCACCAATGGTGGTTTAGATCAGTGGTCCCCAACCTTTTTATCACTGGGGACCACTCAATGCTTGACAATTTTACTGAAGCCCGGTGGGGTAGTTTACTCCTGTACTCTCAACCACTGCCCTAACGCTCTCTGATCGCCATGGTAATGTTTAAACCTCCCTTCAAAATAAGATATAGACACGCCACAACAATGAA
Organism: Paroedura picta; assembly: GCF_049243985.1. Lineage (NCBI taxonomy): Eukaryota > Metazoa > Chordata > Lepidosauria > Squamata > Gekkonidae > Paroedura > Paroedura picta. The sequence goes on from NC_135369.1 coordinate 149,797,463, forward strand.
CATAAGGAACATTTTATTTTCATGGAAATTTTAACTTATGGTAGTGACAAATCAGTGGGAACCCTGAGCTTGTTTCTCTGCAACGAGATAGTCCCATCTGGGAGTGATGGGAGACAATGACACCCAAAGTGTTTTGTAAAGGGCCGGGGGGGGGGGAGAAGGGGGGAGAAGAATGTCTGAGTCTGTATTCACTGAACCTGCAGACTTAGCAGCTTGTTTAGAGCAATGTGTTATGACAGCATGTGTAAGGAAGGCCTACGACCGTGTCAAAAATATTATACACCTAGGCTGGAAGCCTCCTAGATTTCAGGCCCTAGGCTTCAGACCAGTTAGCCTAATGGTAAATCTAGCCCTGAAAAAAATAATTACTGGTGTGGAGTCTCCAATGTCACAAGGAAAGTTTGTGGCAGAATTAGAAACTGAAATCAAATGTCCTTGTCCATTGCCTTGATCCCCAACTCATTTATTATTGCTTTGTCTTTACAGATCTGGGAGATCTACAGTAACACTGTGAAATAACTGCAGCCTTTTGTCAGTGGCTAAGATGTTGGAAGAAGATATGGAAGTGGCCATCAAGGTGGTGGTGGTGGGGAATGGAGCTGTTGGGAAGTCCAGTATGATCCAGAGATACTGCAAAGGAATTTTTACAAAAGACTACAAGAAGACTATTGGAGTTGATTTCCTGGAAAGGCAAATTCAGTATGTATTTAACAGGAACACAATGTCTTGTTTCTTTTTTGATTAAAGCTTTTGTAAGTGCTGAATTAATGTTCTCCCAGGGAAAAGTGCTGTGACAGTATTCCCCATAGAACTAAAAGTGAGGCATTCATATGCTAACTGCATATGATTGCCCGATTTATCAAGTTGAATAACATGCAAAAACTCTTATGGTTTGTTTGTAAAGTAACTTTCAAGAAAACAAAGTATCATCAAGATGAAATAAGACAGGATAAGGCAGGAAATTTTTATATGATTAGAAAATATGGTCCATAGTGGATATGAACATTATGACAAAAGCAAACAATTCTTCTTGCATAATTTTTCACTGTCAACATGTTTCAAGTTCTTGAAATCCTGTGTGCTGTTGATTTTAGAGTCCATGATGAAGATGTCCGATTAATGCTGTGGGACACAGCAGGACAAGAAGAATTTGATGCAATTACAAAAGCTTATTATAGAGGCAAGTAACATTATTGGTATACATTAAATCAGCTGGTTTTATAGCGCCAATCAATTTACTGATAGGGTTTTATGTTGATAAGTATATATTAAAGCTTTGTTTGCTATCATCAACATGAAATGAAAAAGTCTGTAAGCTATTTAATTATCTTCTGATTATCACAGAGATTTTGAAAGTTGTGTGTTACTTCTGTGAAACTGAAACAAATATTTAATATATATTTCTTTTAAAAATCACATTAAAGGTCTAATGTTTTTAAGTACTATATCTCCCAAATTACATATAGTCTTTTGGAGCTGCAGTTAAGTAGTAAAATTGGTCAGATTTTTAAGGAAACAGTGTATCTGTGGAATTTTTGTGTATAGTATGGTCTGCCCCCAAATGCAATTCTTAGATTCCCCCTCTAGGTAAAGAATGTCCTTTAAAAAGTATGTGTCCCTGGTTCCATAAAGGACTATAATTTTTGTAGCTAGTTAAATGTGTTTTGGATTGGTTGCTTGGAGAGATTCAATGCCAAAACAATATGCTGTGTGTCATTTAATCTCTTCAAGTAACACAGCCAGTCTAACTGCAGCAGTATGGTGCAAGGGATATAGCCTTTGTTTGACATATATTTTGGTAGCCTCCACATGGGGGCAGTAATCTTTGAATATCCTTAGGTATTGGTGCAGACTCCTCCACCATGCATTTGTTCTTGTCTTTTCTTATGGACCCGCTGACTGAGGAGAACTAAACAGGCTTCTCTGAGGGAGAATGTGAACACACCTGGTTTGGAACAAATACTGGCTTTTGTATTAACATTAAAAAGTTGTACGGAGTGGGGTTATCGCCCCCCCTTCCTTTTTTTGACATGGGTTATTTTCCTCAAGACAAGCTCTATGATATTGTGCAGTGAAGCCATAAGGATTCTAAAAATCTTTGGTTATTAAGAGGTACTAAAGATGCTTCATTGAGAGTGGTACTTTAAGACAGGAGCATGAATACACAAATGGTGATGTATTCCAACATCTTTCTAAAAGGGTCGCATGCACAGAAAAACTGACCATTCCTGGATCCATCTTCCAGAGCCGAATGCATAACTTCAGTGGAAATTAATGTCTTTCAGTGGTCTTCATTGTGTTTTTGTGCATTTTGCAATATACCCATATAATTTCTCCTGTTGCCTTTAAGGAACATAGAGATAGAATTACTAATCAACTGAAAATAACCTCTAAATATATAAGTAAATAAATATATTATTTATTTCTGGTTTTGCTGTAAGCATTTGAGGGATGTTGCGAAGTCTACAAGGTTAATTACACTGTTACATTGCCTAGTATTTGCCTCTGATAGTCCTAGCTAAATAAGAATCAATTGATTGGCGTCCCTTTCTTACATGTGACTTTGCAGGTATATTTTATAACCCCACCATCTAAGAACGAGAGCTAAAGATATAGGCTATTGAGTTACATTACGTACGCAAGGCTTCTTAGTGCTCACACTACAGGAACAGCTCTGCAGAAGCCAGGGATAATGGTTACCAGTGTAAACTTACCTTTCATTCACTGTTTGCAGTGGAAGCTGGATAGAATGTCGCGAGTAGGCAGCCTTAAAAAAAAAAAGTGGCATTTTATTGTTCCGCTTCACTCCTGATAAGGGGTTCATTACATGGTTCTGCATATAAACAAATTAAGCCTTGGTTCCAACAGCCAAGACCCCTTTTGGCTCTGCACCCTTTGGGGCTTGAATTTATGCTTAATGATTGAAACCTGTCTTTTAGCTAGTGGATTTCATGTGACAAGGGAAGATTGCATTGGAAAGGTAAATGAGCTCTGCAACAGATTAAAATGGTGGTTGTACATAGTGTTGTTTCTGTGTACCATAGGGTTTCGTTTTTATACTGTTTTGTATATACGATACAAATATGATTACCAGGACACATCCATACTTAAAGGTGTATGTGCAGAAGAAGCATGTTGCTGCTACAGTGCTGTGTATGGTAACTGCCTATTCCTGTATTTTGTTACACCACAGGAAGAGAGTTTAGGATTGGCAACCACAGGAAGAGAGTTTAGGATTGGCAACCACAGGAAGAGAGTTTAGGATTGGCAGCCGCATCCCTTTTCTGCAGGGACAAAACCTTTGTTCCTGCTGGTCTGTTAATGAACCTGCAGCTCCACAAAGCAAGGACCTTTTTGAAAGATGATAGTAGTGAAACAGAACCAGAAGCAACTCTGGACCAAAAATGGCTCCTTGACCTCGCAGAAGGGCTATTGGTATGGTTTCACTTTGCGCCAGAGCTGTTCTGGCACAATAGTGTAATGGCACTCTAAACCTAAATCTCAGTAATTTACATGATTTGAGCAATGACTGAATCAGTCATATCCTGAACAGAAGAGATAATGTTTGGGGTTGGCATGTGGAAAGTGATTTCAATGGAGAAACTATTTGTTCCCTCTAACTTGCAGAAAGCCCTGACATGGATGGTCCGAGTTAGCCTGATCTCAGAGGCCAAGAAGGGTCGGTCCTGACTAGTATTTGGATGGGAGACCTCCAAGGTTATACCCACTAGTTGGATCACAATTCCAGTGTTCACAGGCTCAAAAAGGCTGGGGACCCCTGGTGTAGTTAATCCAATGTGTTAGCTATGATTATTATTGTGTTTATTTTCTAGGAGCCCAGGCTTGTGTGCTTGTATTTTCCACCATTGATAGAGAGTCTTTTGAAGCAATTCCTAACTGGAAGGAGAAAGTTGTATCTGAAGTTGGAGAGTTACCTACAGTTCTTGTTCAGAACAAGATTGACCTCCTAGATGATTCTTGTATAAAGAAGTAAGTGTTATTAGCATATTAACATAATTATGTTTCTAAGCATTTAGTAGTAGGATATTCAGGTATATTCAGAATCCTATTCAGGTCCATTCTCTGGAGCTCACTTCCAGAAAAGTGTTCTTAAGATCGCACCATTAATGGCTTTGAATGGTTTCTATTGTAAGCATCTGATTGCCCAACTTTAAAAGAAGACATGTTCACCCCTAATACTTAGATGAAAATGCATAATTTGGATAAGAGTTGCTATACTTGTGTGTTACAGATGTTGCTTAAGATAACTTTATCCAGACTGGCATGCTTATATTAGATATAAAAAAGGAGGACAAACATCTTGTGATGGCAACCAACTTGTTTCTGTGGGACAGAACTGCATATAATGATTTATATGATTTATTTTAATTACACATTTTTTCCCCAAAGGGGTCTCAAAGTAACTTACACTCCTTTCCTCCATTTTAGCCCCACAACAAACCTCTGGGGTAGGTTAGGCTGAGAGTGTTTTATTCAGTATAAAGATGGTGTCCGTGCAAGGAGTGTGTAAAGGGACCACATCATTTGATTACACTGAACCCCCCTGAGGTCCATTTTTACCTAGCTAAGTTCCAAAGCCCTGGCATGAGTCTGGCTGGGGCAGCGGGACTGGTAGCTGAGCTTCCTCCATCTCTTTGAAAGTTGTCTTTTGTGAACAGGGCAGGCATGTAGAGATTTTCTGTATTTTAGGTCCACTAAAATCAACACAGCACAGTTTTGGCTCAAATTCTAACTGCATCTTCTGCTGGCAGAAGGAATTTTGACCAACTGGGAAATTTCACAACCCCACCCCTTTTTTTTTTACACTTATGCTGAAGGGTTTACAAGGCTCCAGCAAGAAGTGGAAGGTTATACAGTTCATTGCTCTGCTCATGCTAAATAGGGTCCAAACTACTGTTCTAGAGTGCCTCACCAAGGGCTTGGGTGGTGGTGGTCGAGAGAACATAATTCACCTGTGTTTGCAAAACATAGATTTTTAAGTGTGCTTACCTAGGTCTGGATGAAATAGCTTTCAGCGCCCCCCATTAGAGTTCCCTTGCATTAGAGTTCCTAATCTGACACTCTAACCCAGCCTGTCTTAACTTTTTTACCTTTGAGAAACCCCAGAAGTGGTGCAATCGTGCAGAATATGGTTGGGAAACATAGCTATGTACATGTCCAGTTGGGGCCCCTCCTCTTCCCACACCCTCCAGGCCATTTTGCAAGTGGGTGGCTAGTTAGGTAAAGGTTAAGGTATCCCCTGTGCAAGCACCGGGTCATGTCTGACCCTTGGGGGGATGCCCTCTAGCGTTTTCATGGCAGACTCAATATGGGGTGATTTGCCCAGCAAGCTGGGTACTCATTTTACCGACCTCGGAAGGATGGAAGGCTGAGTCAACCTTGAGCCGGCTGCTGGGATTGAATTTCCAGCCTCATGGGCAGAGCTTCAGACAGCATGTCTGCTGCCTTACCACTCTGCGCCACATGAGGCTCTGGGTGGCTGGTTAAACATGACCATATATGACCATTCAACAAATATTTAACAAATTTTACAAATATATTATGAATTAACTCCCACCCATTTGGGAAACCTTTCCAGGACAGTCAAGAAACTCCAGGGTTTCACAAAATCCTGGTTGAGAAAGTCTGCTCTAACCACACAACACCAATCTGGTTATATTTTCCAAAACATGGCTGATTCAGTGCTCCGCCATAATTCATCCTGAAGGTGCTTATCCAGTTTCACTCTAAAGGCACTGCTCACTGCAATGAAAAAAAATACTGATGTTTTTTCTTCCTTTTTGAACAGTGAAGAAGCTGAGGCATTGGCAAAAAAACTAAAATTAAGATTCTACCGAACATCTGTAAAGGAAGATTTAAATGTAACAGAAGGTAAGAGATATTAATTATGTACTGATACTATCCTGATGTGGTATTCTGACTTAACTTCAGATTGTAGGCAGAATTACAGCCTGACCTTCTGTCTGAGGTTACGTTTTGCTTCAGAAAATACATAAAATGGATGAGAAACAAATTCTGTGAGGCTGTTCTGACTCAGAAAAATGGGTCGGAGGGGCAGAAAACACTTTCCCCCTTTGGTCTGGTCCAAATTTAGGGTCTCTGCTGCACTTCTGGAATACGTTCCTGTGGGAAATCATGGTCAGCTTGGTGTAGTGGTTAGGACTTTGAATCCGGCGAGCCAGGTTTGATTCCCCACTCCTCCACATGCGGCCAGCTGGGTGACCTTTGGCTCACCACAGCACTGATAAAGCTGTTCTGACCGAGAAGCAATACCAGAGCTCTGTCAGCCTCACAGGATGTCTGTTGTGGGGAGAGGGAAGGGAAGGCAACTGTAACTAGCTAAACCTTCTTCTGTCAGATTTTACCCTTTCCTCGTACACAGCTCTGACGGGCTGGTTTAGGGCACCGCTTTCACTGGCTGCTGTGTTTGCCTGTTTTTTGTTTGTTTTTTAAACCCTGTTTTGTGTATTTCAGTTTTCAGGTATTTGGCTGAGAAGTATCTTCAAAGACTCAAACAACAAACAGCTGAAAATTCAGAAGTAGTACATACGAGTAGTAACAAAATTGGTGCGTATGCAGCATTTAAGTGTAGCCAGATAGTATTGTCTTGTTAGATATCCTAATTTGAGAAATCACTACAGGGGATAATATACTATCACTTGGTAGAATATGTCCTTGTGGCCATGATTACAGTGGTTACATCTTGTTGGCTTGTCCTCTCAAGAGCTTACAATGTCAAGTTGTACAAAGAACAACAGAGGATGCACAGTTCCCAGCACAATGTCAAGGTCTTGTCCATATGTACTACCATCAGTGAGAGTTATGCTGGCAAAGAATAACGAGTTGATTTAAATAAAACATCACTGGCATCAGGTGAAAATAGCTTTGTAAACAGGCTTTTGTACAGATACGCTAAGCTTTAGACTTCCTTAAAAGTGCTTCATAGTCAGTTTGACTCTTCTTCCCATTGTCCTTTTCTTCTTCCCTCACTTCACTTTTTCTTGTGTCCGAAGATTTGTTGGAGTTTGCTTTTCTGTTGGCTGTACTTAGTAACCAGATCAGGAGCCTGAATGAGTGCAAATGTCCATTTGCCTAGGTTTAGGCTCTGCACTGAAAGTAAACTTGACAGCAATATCTATTTGCCAACTTTGATCCTCTGTAAAGTTTTTTATAACTGTGTCTCTATATTGTTCAAATGAATCACCACAGCTACCAAATATAGACATTATATGAACAGCTAAGCTTAAAAAAAAACCTGTGGATTTTTAAAAGCATTAACTAGGCTTTGAGAAGGGCTTTAATTTAAGTTTAACTTAAGTTTCGCTGTTGGCACTGGCCCCATTTCCAAATACTCCAGGAGGCTAATAATCAGCTACTAACAACAAACTGGGCTGTCAGTTGCATCCAACCAGGTTTTCAGCTGAAGAAAAATATGGTGTTTTAAACTGTGTTTAGAATCCTGGGACCTGCTTGTATGAAATCCTTGTGGGTAGGAGATGGTAGTATTAGAGGGGAACTGTATTTTAATGAAAAGGCTGTTTGGATCTAGTGCTGTATTTCAAAGATGGTAGATTTGCTTAGATGTAATTATTTTTGTGTGTTGGTTTTAATTTAGGTGTTTTCAACACAGCCGGCGGAAGTCACTCTGGCCAGAATTCTAGCATGCTTAATGGTGGTGACGTCATCAACCTTAGGCCTAACAAGCAACGTACCAAGAAGAACAGAAGCCCTTTTAGCAACTGTAGCATACCCTAAAGATCTGAACAGAGAAGAAAAGACAGTCTGACAAAGCGTTTCAGCTGAAGTCAGGAAGGAATGCAGCTGACTGTAGTGGTCCAGTGCTTTCACAAGCGTTCCACACATGGGATCCCACGCTGATAGTGGATATTGCTGTTGCAATGAATTATCGTTGGTACATAGTTAAGACTAGTGGTGGCACAAGAATAGAACCATTGCCTCATACATTCATTTTACGTCGAATAGGACAACTTTCTGGTTGAAAGGTACGATGTATTAAAGTGTATAACAGTCTCACAAGTTCAACAGAAATTCCTGAATCTCAGTACCGCTCATGCTGTCTTAAGATAAAATAGTTTTTCTTACTTAATGACTGGATTATTCATTATGAAGTTATTTTAAAATAGAATAGAAATTACTCCAGTGGCAGTTTCATTGGTGCAATATTTGTATCATTTATAAATTCTAACTGAAGTATACATCTATAGATACTTGGTGAAAGATCCAGAAGTTACAATAAGAAGGTACGCAATCCAATTACGTTGTCCTGATAACTAAATGCTAAAGTGGCATCTTAAAACAGTTACCACTTCTAAAATTGCTGACATCTTTAATCAACCTTTCCAAAACAGTACTGTGCATGTTTAAAGATCTCCCATGTGGGCCTTTTTAAATACAGTTGTGCTGTGCCAAATAATGAATTTTTATGCTGCTACACTTAAAAATATTTTTGTCAAATTCATTTGATACACTTTCTAAATTTTAACTAGATAAATGTGAGATATAAAAGGAATAGCCAAGTGAAGCACGTCAAGTTTCCTTTTTAAAAAGAAAGAAATATAGCTTATATATTCATATGCTATTAATTTTTGGAAAAGATGATTGAATATTAAAGAGATTTGTTACCCAAATATTAAACACTTTTAAAGAATTTCTCCAGTGCGTCTTGTAATATCTACTGTGAATCCCATGTTCAGTAAGGTTTTCCTCCTCTCCTGTAGTTTCAAGATGCACCCTGTTCTTAAACACAATGCATGAATGTAAGGCTGCAAGTTTATCTGGGAGTAATTCTCATGACTTACTTCTGAGTAAATGTGCCTAGGACTAGTCTGGTGGAAAGTGCTGCATCGTTAACACTATTCCTTAACACTATTTCGCTCCCTTATATATTTGGGAAACAGCCTCCTGGGAGGAGACTGTACGGGCCCCTGTCTGTCCAGGTCTACCCTAATTGGCCCTCCCCCTCCAGCTCCCACCCTCCCTCCTTGCCTGCTAGAAGCCTTGTGGCTGCGGCCTCCATTATCGCCCACGAGGAGAGCAGCAGCGACAGGGCTTTGCGGCCCACAGGTTCACTCCTGCTGGGAGGGAAGTTTGCAGCCTCCCTGCGGGCCGCAAAGCCCTGTTGCTATGGCGGGGGGGGGGGCTTTCCACTCCCTTTAGCCCAGGAAGTGCTCTCACTGCGGCCAAAGCACTTGCCAGGCCAAAGGGAGCCTCCCGCGGTAGCACCGCCAGCGGGAGGGGGAGGGGGGGCTTTCCACTCCTTTTAGCCCTCTTTGCGGGCCAAAGTGAGCTGCGGCCAACCTCTCACGCCCTCCTGCCTGCCACCCCTTTCAAAGCCCATTTTTAAAATGGGCTTTGATACTAGCTGCTATATAATGGGTTTAGGATCAGGTGTTAAAATAGCTGTTTAGTGTTACAAGATCAATGGAAAAATTTGAATGTGTTTGCGTTGTCTTTTTTCAAAAGCATTAATTTATGCACGCATTTTCAGTATGAATTCTGTCTACATGTTCAATATTTCTGCAGAATTTGTGTAACAAAGTTCAGCCAGCATCAGATTATTCTGTTCCCAAAGTATATTGGCATAGTGCTAAGGTGCATAGATTATACATAAAGGCAGTTCAGATGATGTGGCACTGTAGTTCTCCCAGCCTGAGTTATATTGGTTTGTTGGATAAAATTATCTATTGCTATGATTTGCTTTTGCAAATGTATAATTTGCTTTTGCAAACTGTACTCATTGAAATACTGCATTTACATTGAAATACTGCATTTACATTCGAAAATATGTCTTAATCTGGCATTTGCATAGGAGAGGTCTTCTATTATTCTATGATTTTAAATACAATAATAAATATAACTTGTATATATTTTAGAGACGTCTTAGCCCAACTGTCTCTTTAACATGAGTACAAGAAACAAACAGCCACCCAAAAACTAAACAAAATTTTGCTTTCATTGCTGGCATAAGAGACATATTGGTCATTAAGCCTCTTTTCTTTTACTTTAAAATGTTGGATTAAGGATTTATTTTTAACAGGTACATTTAATCACCAACTGTATGTTTTTATGTGGGTCCGGTCCAAATTGGGATGAATTTATGGTACAGTGGCAGGGGTATGTAAACAAAATAAGAATTGTTCATTGTACATTTTAGTTCAAAATAAGAAAACTTTCAGATTAAACCAGTAGCCTTACATGCTGTCTACTACCTGAAGGACTTCTGACACCATTTTTTTGCTTTGTTTCCTTTGTATGCGTCATGTGAGTTTAAAGTCTGTCCATAACAATGTAATTGCCATCTATAGAGCCAGCATACGATTGTGGCAGCTTTGCTGAAGCTACAGGGATCTCAGTTTTGTCTGAGTTTGAGGGGGGTACCCTGTTCTTGGAGCCTGCACAGCACAATGGCTGCCATCCTTCTGTATTGAGTCAGTGGACTTCTAGGAACATCACAAGGGTTGAGGGAAGCGTAGCCAGCAGTAGGGGGTTAAGCAGTAAATGGACCTCGCTTCCACAAACGGAAATGCCTCAGTGAACAAAGACAGAGATACAGGATTAGCAGGGTTTGGATCCTATGTGAGTCACTGAGAGTTTCACAATGATGAAGGGGGGGGGGGGTAATAAATGCAGTAGCAAATTTGTGTTGCTGTGCTTTTAAGGCCTTCATTCATACTACTACTTTCAGAATCAAAGACCTAATTTGGGCATCTCCACTTAGCTAAGAAAAATACCAATTATCCCCACCCATCATGGTCATGCAT